>NW_026542594.1:22460161-24958412 GCF_028750875.1 Macrosteles quadrilineatus
TTCCCATAAACTTTTTTCTTCCTTTTAGTATGGGGATTCATTTCCCAAAGTCCTGAAACGTTTTTTATGGACACCCTGTATAACAAATCCTTCCATCTTCAGTTTCTTCACTCACAATAAATCATTAGCAAAACAAAGTCAGCTGTTATAATCTTTAGAAATATTATTGTGCCTTATCAATAGTCTTTTGAAATATTAAAAAAACTATATCTGTACTATAAAAAATGTTAAACAAATAATTTTAGTATTAACGACAGCAGACAAAACTAATATGATTGTCAAAGCATCAAGGACCAAGGACAAAAAAATGTAATAGCGAATACAGTATATGTTTCATTGCATCTCTGATTCTACTCTACAAAAATATCAACAAACAACTTAATATCATACCAGTTCTTTTACTCAGTTCCATCGTCTATTGCCTTTACATTTTCACACTTACCATTAAGTAAACATGGTAACAGATATTTCATTGATTTTAGAAACAAATGAACACTGTGTACTGCTTAGTTTTATTATATTTTCCTTTCATTTAATTTAATCAGTGATGTGACAAAACACAAATAATAAATTTATCAAATAAAGTAAATGTGAACTGAAAACTATGTTAAGATAAAATAATAGTATTTAAATCAACGATATACAATTTAGTTATTGATGATATTCTTTAGTTTAATTTAAGCATTGGTATAGTAGCAAAACACAATAACTAAATTTACCTAAATATACATATAAAAAAAACAATGTGATGTGAAAGTTATGTAAAGTTAATCTAACACATGTTAAGCAGTTCGAATTTACTTAAAGTAGACTCCAAATGCATATAAAACATCTATACATTGTTATTTTCTTATTGTTTCCATGAAAAAATATCAATAACATTATTTTCATAACACTTAAGACACCTTAAAATCAAAAGTAGAGCCTGAGGTGATGCAGCAATGCGTTTAGAATATTTTGTTATTTCTATAATCATTGACATAGTTTTTGAATAAATGATCTTAGATAAGTTTTTAGATTAAATAAACCAACCATATAATTGTATGAAATATCATATTAAATTTCATTGGATCAGCTGTCTTAAAATGTGAAATATGCAATTTGGCAGTTCTTCTTGTTTACATTGAAATGTCAAAGCAAATGTAAACATTGTGAGTATTCTCATTGCAGCCATGGAGACCAATCAATATTTACTTTTAAAATCCTCACCTCAGAACCTTTAAAGCCAAAGGGGCAAAGCCCATGGTCAGTATGGAAGTGTGAATAGTCCTATAATGGTCCTTGGTATGGTAACTATATTTTTGTAAAATTTAAGCCCAGTTGGTTCAGTAGTTTTTGCACCTATTAGTAATACACATACAGACACCATTAGATTTTTATATAATAGTATAGATTTGTTTCTTGGTGCCATGTGGTCAATGAATTAGACTTTTGCTTATGTTTCAAATGCAATACACTGTATAAAGTGATGGTAATACATTAAGAAATCTGAATTTAAATAATCAATAAGTCTTATTTCTTATTTTGTTTCGTAGTTATAAGAGGTTTTATTTAGTTTAAGTCCTGACTTGAGTCAATTTGTAAAACAGTTTTGTAACTGAAATTCGCTCATGAATAAAGACCTTATTTATTTAATTATTTTAAGTACGATTAAGCTTTGCCTTTATGTTTCCTGGTAAGTGTTTTGTAACTGTTTCTTATAGTAGATTTAAGAAAACGAATTATTCTTTTCTGCATTCTCACCCCATAGCAAAGCAGGGACAGAGCAACTAGTTAAAATTATTATCTGTTAGGTTTAGTTTATTTCTTATGATTTTCTTATATAAAAAAAAATTAAATAGCCCATAAACCTGGTGTTTATTTGTGGGATGCCCACAATTTTTAAGGTATGCCTGCTTATCCTGTCCTTTGTCTACTTAAATATGAAAGTTTAGTAAGTTATATTTACAAGAGCTAGGAATCCAACAGTTGGTAACCAACTGCCCGATAATTAACATTCTTCGCTCTATTGACAAGTCATATACTTAAAACACACTATCGCATACAAATTTCACATTTCACTGATGTTGTAGTCAATTTAGGTTGCTGGTATGATTTATAATTTACAAAAGTCTTAGCTTGTAGTTGTTTACTAAAATGAAAGTGTTTTAATTCAATGTTTATAAATGTAGAAAATTTGTATATGTGTGTGAGGATGAAGTAATTGTTGAAACAGGCTGCAATGTGAATGGATTTAATATAAATGTGTTCGCCAATATATCAATCTATTACTCAGGCTTTGAAAATTAAGGATTAAGGTGAAAATTAGGGTAATCTACCATCATCTATCAGACGAGAATGAAAATATATCTTTTATTGTTGCATATATACTTATTATGTTTATTAATAAATAATGAGGACTTCACTTTAAAAAAAGAGGCCAAATAACAAAATAAGGTCATATTGGGTGGGACTCACCACAAGGCAGGGGTTGCCCAGCACACCCTATCATACAGAACCCATAACAAATAAAGATCAAATCTTGACAGCTAAAAAATAATCAACTTTACTTAATCAGTTAGTTAGTTAGTTAGTTTTGGCTCAGATAAAATTAAAAATCCTTAACAAATTTATTCTTAGTAATAATTAATCTTGAATGAAAAACTACTCTTGTGCCTACTTTTGACATTATTAGACACATTTGATGACATCATACAACGACGAGTCAATTGATGTTCATTGTGTTGTGTGTTGGTGTGGGGCATGTCAGTGTAGTCGTGTGTGTTTGTGTGCATGCTGCCAGACCTCCGTGCATGTCCCTAGTGATGTCCCAGCAGAGTTCTACCAACATTACCTTGTAAGCGAATCTCAAACATTGCATGCTTCTTGCTTTATACCTTCAGTATACCAAACGCAACAGATTGACTGTGGGCTTTTTAAAATGTGATTGTTTTAATTTTGACGGTTTTTAAAGAAAGAATTGTATTAAATTCCCAATTTTATGCTGTTATTAGCTTAGTAGCTTAATTGGGATAATTCGTTCATTATTAAAGATAGTTTTTTTTTGTTTTTTTCACTCCATGTCTATTACATTTCTGATAAAAAAATGATGTATTTTTGAAAAAGAAAACCCCTTTAAAGTGGTTTAAGACTAACCGGACGTCAAAAATTTTAACATTTATAGCTTGAATTTAAATTCTTTATTTGTTCTTTAATTGACTGAGAGACATAGCCTTGCCATATAAATTGCATCAACATACAAGTATACTTTGAGACATTGCCTTGCCAAATAAATTACTTCACCAAAATATAAGATATACACTGAGACATGGCCTTGCCATATAAATGGTTTGCATCAAGATATAAGGTACGGTAGTCTTTTTTGTGAAGTTGAGTGAGCTGTGAATTTTAAATTCAGTTTTTATAACTGAACCAAGATTAATGACTTACAATATCACAATACTGAATGAATAGTTTACAATTCATATTGTAGTTTATGTGTATGAAAATGAAAATTATAACTTCAACAATATTTATTTATTAAGTACTTGAACGTCAAACTATCCGAATCCGAACCTATAATTATCTAATCCGATCTGAACCGAGCCTTAACTATCCGATCCGAATGCGATCCGAACTGAAATTTTACTATCCGCACACCTCTAGTTTCAACTCACATTGAAGTCATCTTCAGGCTGTCAAAGATGTCTTCCCGCTTCATTCGAAGGTTGTCAATAGATAATAAATAAATAAACAAAACACAAACACCCACACGGACATAAATATGAACATTTAGTCCTAAATGATACAAATGACTGAACTGATACAAATGACAAATGACTAGAATTTTGCCCTAAATGTTTATATTTATGTCCATGTACGTGTTTGTGTTTTGTTTATTTATTTATTATCTATTGACGACCTTCGAATGAAGCGAGAAGACATCTTTGACAGCCTGACGATGACTCCAATGTGAGTTGAAACCCGTAGCAACTCAGCTACAAACAAGATCACATAAATGCAGGTATTTACACAAATTTATAGTATTTAAATGCGTCCAGGAGGCTAAAATTCTATATAATAATTAGTTGGTACGATGTGTCCCAACATACACAAAATTTTTCCAGGGAGTTTGTATGCACCTTATATGGACATACTGTATCCTGTGGTATAGACATACTGTATATGTGTCTGTGAACATACTGGGTGTCCACTAGTCACGGAAATTACAGAAGTCACAGAAAAGTCACTGATTTTACTAGAGTTCTCCCGATTTTTCTTTTGTTTTGCAACTTGATGCTTTTGCTTTTGAATTTTTATGTAGCGTTTTTCTCGAGTTCATATGTGAGGCTCAGCTTGACTCAAAAATCAAGCCGCTCTATGGATGTCCCAACATTACCTCAGTAATAATTTTAATTTTATATCTAATTCATTGCCTAAAGTATAGCTTTTAATGGGACCTAAGGTGGGATATCCCGAGAAGTTGGTTATGCCGAGGTTGGATAATATGAGGTGTTCTACTGATATTAAATATGATGTCCAAATGAATATGGTAACTTAAGCTGACTTGCTTTATCTGTAGTTCTTTTACAAAAAGCCTGTTTGGAATAAAATAATAAAACACACTAGAGTCTTTAACAACACTGTCAGGGTGGAAATTTGTTACCATGATACTGATATTCTGCTGTTGTTGCAGATTCCATTTTTTACTTCTCCTAAACTTATTATATGGAGAAAGAATTGTTTTCGTCCACAGTTTCGAGTTTAATTTTGGGGAAATTACTGTTTTGTGCCCCTCCAAACAAAATCTAAACACAGTTTTCCCATGAAAACACATAAAATAACAGAAAAATAATATGTTTTTCAAAAACTGCTTCAGCAATTTTGATTGAAAGTTAGTAGCCTATGTTATAACTTATTGTTACAATTATTAATATGATGTCCGGGTTATCTAAGGACTATAGTCCTTATCATTCTTTTTAATTTTGGCATACCACCATTTTGTTAAGGCAATGTAGAAATAAAGTTTCAAAAGTGAATGCAATTTTTGTGATTTACCCCCTCTGTTTAACCGTGATGATTTAATGTCAAGCTAATGGTAGAAAGTATGTGTCAGTTTAATGATGCTGATTATCAGATCAGTGGTAGAACATTACAGCTTGTAGTGTACCCAGTAGTGGTGCCCCATTACTGCTTGAAGATGGCCTTCTATGCTATGGTTGAATTATCAGCACAACACCAGCTTAGTGACACAGTTCTACCCTTTACACAACAATATTTTTGTTGGACTTTGGAAGTCTTATTTCTAAAGTTTGTCTTGAATAACGCTGGTTGTGTTGACTCTGATTGACAGACAAAGGTGATGGAGGGAGGGTTGGTGCCTAAGAATCTCTACTTGACGGAGGGGGAGCTAGAGAAGGAGGGAGGTCACATGACGGATGACACAATCTACAGCTCCGTCAGCCTGGGCAAGGGACAGGTACACTATGTCACACTCTCATCATTCACATGTGCGATATTATGTTAAGCATGTTTCAAAGTACAAATTTTTCCCATCTAAACAGATTGTAGTTGATTTTTGTTTGTAAAAAAAAATATCCATGACTTTGTATCTGTTACAAGACAATACTGCTGTGTTTTTAAATGTTGAAGCTGTTTCTATGCTCTTACAACTATAGGAATATTTTTTGGTCAGAATTATGTGTGATTTTTTTATTTCACCAGGAAAGCCTGATTTTAGTGCAATTATGTTGTAATTTAGATCTCAGATGTATCTAGAAAGGTTTAACATCCACCGACGTACTGTATCTCCTTGCTATGAACCCTCATAAAACTTTGTTAGCACATGAAAAACCTGACTTCTAAAACATCGTCTGCGGTCATGGTAAAATCGAAAAATCTTGTGCATTCATGGTATAATCATGAACATATTCAACAGTCACGTGGAAATCGTGAACATCTTCCACGTCCATGGCAAAATGGTAAACATCATCTGCGTCTACCGCCAAAGTGAGGACGTCTTCTTTGATCACAGCAAAATCAAGACCATCTTCTGTGGCCATGGCAAACTTGTGAAACTCTTCCTTGGTTACGGCAAAAGCGGGAACATCTTCTGTTGTCATGTTTAAATCCAGAACGCTTTCCGTTGTCACAGCCAAATTAAGTTCCCATGATCACGGGAAAACCGTGAACACCACCTGCAATCGTGATTAAATCTAAACTTTTGACTGCGTATCTTCAAAAATGCTTTTTGTGATCGTGGAAATTGGAAATATACGCTTATTTTAGGTCGATTCGATTCAACCCTAAACCTTAACCTCAACTCTATTTCGCCCTGAATCGATTCCTGGGGCCATTAGTTGGTCCGATCTGACCCACACATTTCAGGGACCCATAGACCCCTTGTAAAAAGCTACACCTGGTGACCGAAAAAACAAACTGGAAATATATGTGAATTTTTATCCAAGAGATCTGTGGCTACCCAGAATTACCACAAATTTTACCTTCATGATAAGTAAAAAGGTGTTTTGACACTTGAGTGTTAAAACTACAACCTTGTATATGAGTAATGAAGACACTTAATCGTCATTACATGATTCTTTCAGTCTTTACTGTGAAGTATTTTGTTGGAATAAAAACAACAACAAAAACTGATAAAGTAAAGCCCTAGAACTGTTGGAACAAGTTAAAAAAAGAAACACAAATCGACAAATCTAGTTTTAAACTATAGGTAGCCTAGTAAAATCAAATTCAAGCAGGCCCAGTAATAAAACATGAAACAGATCAATTTATGCATCAAAAGTTTGTAGGTACATGAAAGAATTACTCATGGACCTATGACTATATCAAACAAAAAATCTGTAACCTTTACGGAGAGTGGCACCATTTATTTAACCTTGTTCGTCTTTAACTAACATAACATTGACATACCCAAATTATTGATTATTTATGAGTGTGATGTGTTTATGGTTGTCAGGTACACGAGGTGTTGGTCTGTGTAGAGGACCCTGGCTGTGTCATTACTTGGGACTTTGATGTGATGAGACAAGACGTCACCTTCAGTGTGTTGCGGACTGAGAAACCTCTACCCAAGGATCTTAGCCCAGGCAGTCAAGGTAAGATAAGTGACACCAATAATCGGTAACCTGTGAACTGTGATTGGGTTATTAGTAACCCTGGCAACTTATTGAATGGGTGGATGAAGAGAATAGAAGAACAAAGAGAACGAATAAGCACTGTTTTTATGTCATTGTTATCTTTATCGCTGTATTTTACGACTGTTGTTATCATCTTTTAGTAGGCTTCTATTATTTTATACTTTGTTTATGCGTTATTTAATGTTTTTATCGACATTCTTCTGCCCTGAAATAGTGTAGCAGTAGCCTATGACTAGCAGCAGCTTACTGGACTTTCTATGGTTCTGTTTTTCATTTTGCTTTTACAATGTTTGGCAATTTGTTTGTTTGAGTAAAAGTTTGAGAAAGTTCTGATTTTAAAAGTTATAGTTATTACTTAACCAAGGTTAATTAATGACTTAACATAATTAAAATTAGCCTATCATGATTGCGCAATAGCCTACAATTTGTATTTTTATGATTTAATATGTAAATTATCACATTAATGTCTATTTGTATTAGGTGTTGTTTAGGAATTACTGTTTTATTTCATGTTGGATTTACCGTGGTGTGTTAAAAATATAGTTTTACTATGTTTTAATGTCAATAAACGCGTTCCTCTGATATTCCGACCTTTTTGCTGTTCCGACCATGCTCCCGTTCGCGTACGTGACGGATTAGCAAAGTTCTACTGTTCATAAGTTTCAGCAGTAAAGTAGAGCTCTCACCATTTTCAGGCTACGAAAGTATCCCCTTCTCAAGGGGTCATCAAATTAAGTAATACAGTTTACAGATAACAAATAAAACAAACATAAATGTAACTGATAGGCTTATTATTTTATTTGAGGCTCATTATTTCATTTGTGATATCTTTGTTTGTGATCCATTTTTGGCATCATCGACAATGGACCACTCTATCAGTCTTAGGCTAGTTGAAACTTAGTGTCAGGTATATAAATCCTGCTCAAATAAATTTATAAAACAGCAAAATCTTTCTGCTACCAAGTCAAACAAGGTATTTCTCTTTTCTGTAATTACAGTTTTCAACCTCTGCAAGATTTCCCTAACCCAGAGTCAACACCTAGCTATTGTTTCTTACGGAAATATGAAAAATCCAGTTTCTAACCTATGCCACGATTTTCCTATCAAAAATTCAAAACACTCATTGTTAGTTACTTCCATACCAGTTTCTATGCCTTGTAAGGGTTTCAAACTCAAACTCAAACCTCTAAATCAGGGGTCTCCAACGTATGGAGCTGAGAAGAAATCATTATTATACAGGGTGGTCTTGACCTAGTGTTAGTTTTTTTTGGGTGGTACACCAATCCGAACCCGACTCAAATACACAATTAAAAAAATTCTAAATCACACACTTACTGAAAGAAAAACTATTTTGATTATTTAAAATGACTAAATTATTAATTTAGGTTTAAAGAGAAAGGGCTACATTTCTTAAGGTAGGCCACCATTATGGATATCACTCATCACTCTCACAATTAATTCACAGCTAGTTTATTTCAGTTTATTAAACTTTAAACAATACCAATTTAGTTTTAAACAGTACGAGGTGTTAGCCCGTCCTACGTATGGGAATTCAGTAGTCAGTTAAAACCGTGTACAATTTATTCAGATCAGCTAGTTTAAAAAAGCCAAAGTTTCTTGCAGTTTTAATGTGAAAAATCATCTTTAAACAAATGTTGTGCGACCAAATATGTTTTTATGCATTTTAAATCCGATAATTTTACAATAAAACAGCAATTCTGCAATTTTTACGATGTAAAAAGCGTTGAAGTGAGATTTGCAGCCGATTCGCACAGACGCACACTGATTATAAGTAGCATACAGTAGAGAGAGTAATAGCTTTGACTATTAATACAACACTTCTTTATCTTATACAACTTCTGTACCCAATAGTCAAAGGTAATAGTCAATTGAGAAGTGTATAGACCTAGTCAACGATACTACCTTCCATAGCATACCTGCATCTTCCATAATTATTATCACCACAATACAACTAACTTACTATACACAATTTCCAGTAGGTCTGAATAGATACGACCTAAAATAAAACTATAATATCCAATAAAATTCACAGTACACATAATTTAACTTTGGTGTCCTAACATCAAAACTAATCGTCACACCTATCCTTTATATCAATTTCACTGCATTAATTACTAAATAAATAAGTCTAAACAAAGAAAAATAAAAACAATAACAATTTGTTTTGAAACAGCTGTTTGGTTCAAATAACATTCATTTGAAAAAAAGAACTGGTCACATGTACGGTGGGGCACACGGAAGATTTCTCAGGTGCCGTTTGACGTCACTAACTGATGACGTCACTAACTGCTGCGTCTGAAGAAACAGACAATTTTATAATTTTCTATTATTAAATTAAACTGTCATAACCTAACCAAACTAACCAAACGTGCTGATAATGGAAAAATCGATTAAAGGTTTACTAATCTAAAAAATAGTTTTGTTCATAAAATAAAATTATAATTGCCTAAAATTCAATTTTATAATTTTTTAATTATAAAATTAAACTGTCATAACCTAACCAAACCAACCAAACTTGCTGATATGGAAAAATGGTTGATAAAAAGTTAGTGCCGCCGGCGGGATTCGAACCCGGATCATTAGGATTATCAGCCCGCAACGCTATCCACTGCACCACCAAGGCCGATGGCTTAAGCCGTATCGTTGCGGTATTGGTGTTCCCTCAAAGTGACGTCAGCAGTTAGTGACGTCAAACGGAACCTGAGAAATCTTCCGTGTGCCGTTTCGGTCACATGTAGCAGGAATATAAAAAGTAAACACGCTAGTAAAGCTAATGACGTAATTGTCAATGTTTATTATCCATACCGTTAGCAGTTCTATCCTTGATAATTACCCACCCTCATTGAATAAATGTACATCGTAATTTCCCATATTAGTTAATTTAAACAACAATATATTCATAGTTTAAATAAAAGTGATATTTTCACGTTTGGAGGCGCTGATATAGGCGGGCCCAAACGTAACCACAACTGAACACGATTTCATAAAACATGTGAACATTGTTATTTTTCTATTCTTTCCTTGAAAAGTGGAGCGGTAAAATAATTTGCATCTATCCTTTTTTATTAAGACTCGTGTACAGAGCCTCGATTTGTACTGTGGTTTAATTAATTTTGGTCCAAACTATTTTAAACTGTGGTCTAATTATTTCTACTAATCTGACTTATTTCCTATAATCAATGACAAAATAAGAGTAAATAAAATAACCTCATAGTTCCATAGTTTATATTTAACCAGCTGTTAGTTAAAACAAATTATATGACTCTAAAACAAATCAAAGATTACAAAGATTGCTTTAAAAAATATTTTGAACATCATAGTATTTTACTATGTATATTTAATTAATCTGTCATCCTCTTACAGAAGAATTGATCGTATCAATGATAGCATTACACATAGTATAAATAAGTCAACGCTAAGTATGTCTTTATATTTTTATCCAAATGCTGAATTTGTGACACAAAAGCTGAATGTTTACAGCTGTTATGTTAAGCAAATTATTTTATGCCGAAAGCTAGTTTAGAATCTTAGCGTCGGCTGCTAGACTTTTCAAAAATTAAAACTTAATTTCTAAAAAACTGGGACCCAAAACTATAATTATGGCTTCGACATTCCCTAGTTCTCAAAATTATCTTTCTTTCAACACAAAAATCATGTAAATCCATCGAGTGGTTGATTCAGAATCGTGAAATAAAAAAACACTGTTTCGTTTTAATATTATAGATGATTTAAATTGGACTAGTTAACCGCCCGTGCTCCGCCACGGGAATATTGTCAGCAACAAAAGAAATAATAATTAACAAATAGGCCTAGTGTTTATCTTTGTATTTTATTTAGGGGTTGTTTAATTTTTTACATGAAATAGAGCTGATAGTTTGCCTGTATAAACTATTTTATGTTAATCAAACCGATATATTATTTTAACCAAATGAATGTTTTATATTAATTCGAGTTTCATTTGAAAAATAAATAGTATACGAACTGGGCAAGGCTGATAACCTAATAAGCAGCTATTTATGATATTTAGTTAATTTGCTCAAGTATATTCCTATATTCGTCGTTTTTTTGTCATTACATTTGTATGGAATAATGATAGCCTACATGTAAATCACGCATCAGCAGTTGGTCGCATTTCATGAATCTTTGACACATACTGTGAGTAAAAGCTGTTTTTACGTCGTATATATGAAGTTGGGCATACTTTGTTCAATGTTAGAGGGTATTAACGGTCCAATTTGATGGAAAAGGAGTCGTGGATTTTAAAACTATGTAGACTACCACTACCAGAAAGATGTTGATTCAAGTGAGACTTAGAACTCTTTTGACCCTTAATACTTTTTTTATAGTCGCTGTTGATAAGATTTTCCATAAACTCAAAATGTTGATAAGGAGTTCATTTTACCTTCCCCTTGTGACAACATAAGGAAAAAATATTTGTGTCCCTGTTAGTCTGTTCTGACTCAAAATTCATAGATTTGCAGTACTGACAAATCCAATCTAACGACCCCAATTAAAAAAAAAAATGTATTTTTTAGAAGGGACTTCCAGAGCACATTTAACACCATCACTGCTCTTTACCTTTTTAGTTCGATGGTTCTCTACATGTTTTTTTTTTCTGTATGTCTCTTTACGCCCGGTTAATGATTACCTTTTCTTTTTCTTTTTTTATCCTGGGGTTAATGATAAAGTTTTATAACACTATAATGACCCGAGTCAACATTGCCATTAAACATCAAGTCAGATACTTCTTCGCCAGAACCGAAATCGTAAGTCACAGTTTCTCAAGCAACTTCCCTGTGTAGGCCTACTCGAAAAATAAAGTTAGGGTATACTTCACTGATAAATTGTAGTTCCAAATATCCCAGCGTACTCGCCATCTCGAGAAGGTAAAATTTGGACGTCGAACACTGATCTTGAGTAAGATTAATCACTTACGATAAAATGTTTGTATGTTTACCAATCATTACAATTATATGTACAACTTGCAAGCGGATTTCCCTATGATTGTTCTGGTGGCTATAGGCTAGAGAATAAATTATATTGATCAAAACAATAAGTTTCCGTCCACTACTATGGGTATTATTTCACATTCCCTACTCAAACTTAAACTCAATTACTACTTTCCTTCAGATCACTTTGCAGGAAAACTAAAACATTTTTGTGTCCCAGTTAGTCTGATCTGACTCGAAATTCATAGATTTGAAGTAGTGACAAATCCAATCTAACGACCCCAATTCAAAAGATTTGGTATTTTTTTGTAGGGACTTCCAGAGCACATTTAACACCAACACTGCTCGTTACCTTTTTAGTTCAATGGTTCTCTTCCTTTTTTTCTTTCGGTATGTCTCTTTACGCCCGGTTAATGATTACCTTTTCTTTTTCTTTTTGTACTTTTCACACCCTGGGGTTAATGATAAAGTTTTATAACGCTATAATGACCCGAGTCAACATTGCCATTAAACATCAAGTCACATACTCCTTCGCCAGAACCGAATGGTAAGTCACAGTTTCTCAAGCAACTTCCCTGTGTACTTGAAAAGAAATTCACTGATATATTGTAGTTCCACGTATCCCAGCGTACTTGCCATCTCGAGAAGGTAAAGTTTGGTACCACTGAACGTCTAACACTGATCTTGAGTAAGATTCGTCACCTACTATAAAATGTTTGTATGTTTCCCACTCATTAGCAATTATATGTACAACTTGCAAGCGGATTTCCCTATGATTATTCTGGTGGCCGTAGAGAATAAATTATATTGATCAAAACAATAAGTTTCCGTTCCCTACTATGGGCAATTTTCACATTCCATACTCCAACTTAAACTCAATTACCACTTTCCTTCAGATCACTTTACAGGAAAACTAAAACATTTCAAAAATAAGTTAACAAATAAACTTTCCTTGATCAAAATCGTGTGTTAATAAAAAGAAACTCCAAGTTTAATAATTGCATACTGAAAGTGAGGTTATAAAAATAATAACAAATGTCTGACAAACATTAAACAGCTGACGAATAATTTATAAACTGTGTATTATATTCTTCAATAAGAATTGTATTGACTCGACCTTTAAAGGGCTGTAGGTCGTAGCCCTTAGAAAAAACGTAAATTCTAAGGAAGTTCGGCAAATCTACACACTATCCCCTTTAATTTGAGACATAAATCTTGTAGATCGGTCCAGTAATTACTGAGAAAACAGTGTTACAACTGTGTATTAAATATATAGATTTCTGTAAATATTATATATTTTTTTAACAACCTACCCTTATGACAGTACCTATCTGGATCTGGATGCAAATTTTTCAAGATCCGGATCTAGTACCTACATTTTCTTGGATCCGCCTATCACTATTTCTTTGCAAGATTTTTAAAACGCCAAACATTACTTCTATTTCTAGACAACAACGTATTGATGAGAGGTTATTGTCTGACAGTGTTTGTGTTGCAGATGGAGAGACCCGGTCAGTAATAGACAAGTCGTGGGTGGAGGGAGAGGATTGGTCACGTGTGGAGCCGCTAGTCACGTGTCATGATGGAGAGAGTATCCAAGGATCACACGTAACTGCAGGCAAAGGCACGTACGTGCTGCAGTGGCAGTGGCGATGTAACGGAGACAGCACTGCAACACACAGAGCACGAGTCATGTACTTCCACGAGGTGCTGAGCAGCGCTGACTACAGGTACATTGTCACTGTGATCACGCCATAAAAGGGATAGATGCTAACTTGCTTTTAGAGATACTTATTTAAATAAATTTGTTCCCAGAAAACTTTTTGGAAAGGCCTTTAGAGTAATTAGGTACTGTGAGGGAGAGCATGATTATCTAGGGTGAAGATTTTTTTATACTGTTCTCAGTTCTGTACTGTAAGCCTGCTAATTCAATTATAAGCTATTTTTTCAATTATTTGTTCCAGACAAAAATTAACTTAATAGTAAAAAACCACCCTTTAGACCACTTATAAAAACTGGGTCTAGATATTCTTGGCCATTAGGCTAAAATTGATCTCATACTCATCTTCAATTTTTCCTTCAATCAAGCAACTTGGCATGTTAGCAGTTAGCACTAATCCTGGCTAAAAAAATACTCAAAGTTTTCAAAGAAATAAATCACTTTTTAGCTTGTTTGTATCGACTACAAGTCAGTGAATATTTTTTGCAAAAATAATTAAAATAGTACTTAAACTCCCTAAGCAAACTTTCGGTTTTTGCTAATGTTCATTTAACTTCTTGCTACAAAACATCTTAACACTTTTCAGAACTGGACATAGCTGTTCTTGATCGCTAGGATATACAGTTTGCTCTTTCTTGATAATCCGACATTAACTAGTCCGACATGCTCGGTAGTCCGACGCACCATCGGGTGCCGGTGTTGTATTGTAGTATAGAACTGTACTTAACAAGTGTTTCACGTTGCGACAGGAAGAGGACTGTCTGCTTCTGGCTGTCACAAGTAGGCCTATGCTAGTAGCCTCAGTCACCACCTTTTCCCAAAGGCATTTAGTGAAAATACATGCGAGTAACAATTAGCTGCTATACTATATACAGTAGAACACCATTTATCCGGGGTAATGGAGGGAGGGAGTCCAGATTACTGAAAACAACCGTTAACCCAACATGACATAAACATACATATTACAAACCCATAAATAACGCCCAATACTGTATAAACGGACGTTAACGTGGCATCATCAAAATACAATTAACAGGCTATTGTGTAGTCGTGATATGGTAAGGCATAACCTTTGTTCAGAAATAAAAACTGTAATATTTCAAATCACAGCTTAATCAAACTTTTACTTAAGAAAAAATACCCCCGCCGCAGCAAACCTGCAGACTAAGTGAATTTCAACTTGCCTGATTACATTTTTACTCAAATATTTAAAATAATTATGACATATTTATTCATAATTTTTTGTTTTTAGGGTCAAAAATTGGAAAAACCCATTTTTACCCCATAAAACCCCCCATAAACTCCCGTTCCCATGGTCCGATTATGCTGGTTCGCGAACTCGTTCGAATAAACGTAGGTTTACACATTTGTACCAAATTTCATCAAAATCGGATCATTTTTGCTCGAGTTATCGCGCTAACGGACACATATATATATATATATATATGAATTTGAACGGATGGTGTTTTTGGCCTCTAGGGACCTCAAAACGAAAAAAGTAAATCGGTCCCGGGTCCAGGTCTTACCATGAGTACTACGGTAATAGCTTATTCCCTACATGGGAAATTCGCTTAAAATGACAAAACTTGTTCAGCAATAAATCACGTAAAGAACAGAATAATAACAAGCCTATTGCTATTCAAAGGCTACTGCTACATGCTTTTTTCAGTACTGAAGAATGTTGATAAAAACATTAGATAACTCATAAAAAAGTATAAGATCATGGTGCCGTACTTTAAGATAATAACAACAGTCGTAAAATGACATAAAGATAACAATTACATAAAAAAATCGCTTATGCTTGTGTAGTGTCAATTGAATTGTATTTGCCAGTTTTATAATTAAAATAGACATAGTTGAATTGAGTTACTGAAAGTGTACTGATGTAAATTACCATCAGATGAAGAACCAAGTCAAGCTAAAGCCACGGCATCTTTTATGTCACATCTACTATCTCAGTAACAACAACTAAGAAAGTCAGGTTAGGAAACACAAAGGACCATTCTTGTTAAATAGCTCATTCAATTATGTTATTTCAGAGGGTCAATGTCGAGCCTCCAGTCTGGCAACAGCCTCAGCAACTCTTGTCCGTCCAGATGATGGTTCCAGGACGCAGAGCCGTCCGCCTGAACAGATAGATAAATTATTTATGTGTATATATATTTTACTAATAAGAAAGAGAAGGCTCAAGCGTACGCGTCATCGAATGTTCTAAATATAACGTCCTCGAAGGATTAATGTTGAATTTTGGTGTTGAAATTTTATATGTCGTAGTTCAAAGTTATTTAATGTTAGGATTCAATCAAACGTAGTGTAGGAAATATGCAGTGTGAACATGTTTGTTTTATAGATTTCCCAGTTTGTACAATATATTACTGCTTGGTTGGTTTGAGAAATTTTAAAGTACAACTATATGAAGAAATCAAATAGATGGCTTTTTATATCAATGTATGTACAGTATTTTTTATTGTTTTAATGAGATTAATTATGGTGTCCAAATGAGGTGAGTAAAATGGTATGAGCTGTGTGCAAACTGCAAACTTTTATACTAGTTGAATTTTAATTATTTGGAGGTGAGCTTTTTACATATATTAAATTTTATAATAACATTCTTATATACAGAATCTATATTGGTTTATTTTTAGCTTTTTATAAACAAAATATTAGCTGTAGGTTTGCATAATACACTTTAGTGGAAAATATGTGATTTGTAAAACAATTTCTGACATTAGTTGAGACACATTAATTTTCAACTGTAAAAATTTCTATAGTAACATAAACATTTCAAAGGGTCACTTCTATAAAACTCAACACATACTATCCATACTATTTTTTAAGTTTATTCTGTCAGATAACTAAATAACTTTCTAAAGTTGAACAATAGATGCACAGTCACTTAAATACATGACAGTTATACGGGGCCTAACTACTATGGGGGTTTTGCATCAACCCCAGTTTTAAGAAGGTGTTATTATACTTAAATAAAATCTTCTATTTTGACAACACGGTAGAGCCTAAATAGGTGATAACAAATTTCATTCTGCAATCATTGTTTTCCTGGTAATAATAATTCTACTATTGGATTTAATAAAAATTATCATACACACATGTATATTTTCACATAACAATTGCAAAAATAAATGAGTGGGGTTAATCTCCCTGCATTTTTCTTCCAGAGTTAACCATTGGTTGTGATATATTGCAGCAACATCTTATATACTTATACTATTCAGGTATTGTGGTAATACTGTATCTATCAGTGTGATGTGCTTATGAAGTGGATCAAATGTTGCTGATGTTTAACCATTGTGCAGTTGGAATAAATAGTTAGTGTTCTGGATGCGTCATAAGAAACACTTGCTTTTGATTTTGGTTGAGTGAGCCATCCTGTGTAATTGGTGGAACAACCTACTTCGTCGCACCACACAAGTCAGATGTTTTTATAAGTTACTAAAAACTCTTCCTGTCATACCATGCTTAATTCGACTGGCGGATAGACTTTTTTCAACTGCACCTTCAAACTTTAAACATCTATTTACTCTTAATTTGTCATAAAAAATATTCCTGCAATTCATTCATTTAATGCTGTGCAGTTTTCGAGATCTGAAGGTTAAACCTAAATTACTAATCTTGAGTTTTTTTATATTATTATTTCAATTCGAGTAATTTTAAGGTAGTATAAAAACATAGAAAACCCTGTGTAACACTACCAAAACACAACTTGCATATTTTAAAGCCAGAAGCTTAATTAAGTATCTTACAGTAATGCCATTTTTTTATTCTCTGAAAAGTTTTAATTAGGCTAACTCCATCTTAATTCAATAATCAATCAAATCAGCTTAACATTGTAGAAAGACTATCAGTAAAAACTCCCTAGCATTTAAAATAAGTATGAATGTATCAAACTCAAATTTAAAAAAGAAATATTTTTTAACCATTGTAATTTTTTTCGTATAAACATACTTTCAGCAACATTTGTCCCTACGTTTGAATTAATAAAGTTGAATAGTAGTATATACATGTCTGCCCGTATGTTAAATAATACTGTAAGTAATATATTTTTTTAAGTTTTTATCAAAACATTGATTTTAGATCTTGTACATATTTATAGTTATTTTACATGATTTCAAAGATTTTATAATTATTTTAGCTTTTGTGATATTTTAAAAGTTTTATCCATAGCTTTATTTTTGTTTGCCAGCCTTTTTATTAGTGCTTAGTGTTAAGAGATTAGTAAATAGTTCTATTTTTATTTTTAAGAAGCAAATGAAGAAGTTTTGTTTGTTTGTATAGGACATGTAATTATTACTGATCCAACTCATTATTGAGAGAACTGAGCATACATTTGTCAATGGAGAGAGATGCATTTTTTGCCCAATAATTATCATCACATATTTGAAATTACACTTCTTCCTCTTACTTTAATTTAAACATGTTATATACACAATTTTGTTTAAACTAATCCTCATTCATAAAAGTTTTTGTAAAAAAGGTTAACAAATTAATAAAAATACTCTATTGACATGTTTTTTACTACCTGATCATTGAAAATCATAAAACAAAACATCTCATTTTGTCTTTAATTCAATCAAAATGTTTACTATGGTGGATTTTAGTTTGTCAATGAAGAATGCATAGGTACATTTGCTGAATTGTGAAATATGTTCATTAATTATTATGGTAATGATTCCATTGCAATATATATTAATTACTAATCCTTATACTTTACTGTTTTTCAAGGTGAAATGTTCTAATATTAACAATATAATACACTTGACTATGGATGTCAATGATAATATAATATCTAAGCAAAATCTACAATAGCAAGTCCAAATGGACACAGGTAGTGTTGTTCTTCATAAGCTTCATCGTAACAGGGTAGATTATAGTTACTCTATTAAACTTTGATATTTTTTGTTTGTGCAGCATCACTTAGAACTGTGAATAAAGTATGTATTATATACATATCTCTTTGTTCCTCATTCTTCCTTAGCTAAGGGTATTGCCTGTAATATCCCTTTTGCATCCTTCCTACTTAACCGGTTCTTACAATTTTTGTGCTGCTGATTGCCATCAAAGTATAGTTAGGTTATAAATAAGAGACAAAAGAATTTATGAAAATGAATTTTAAATAGGCTACTTTATTGCTATAGTTGTAGCTTAATTGAGGTAGGTAAATCACTCTTTTTAGTATACACCTACAATTCACATTTGTTATGTCTTTTAAAATAGTAGTGTTTTTGATATAATAATAATTGTCTTGAACCCTCTCTCATACTATTTTTATGTGAGATCGAGATGATGTTATTTTGTCAGCTTCGAAAACAATAAAGACTAAAAAGTATATCATTGAATAATAAATTAATGTATGCATTATTCGTCGCGCCTTGGGGACGATTTATGAACTGTATTAATTAAAATGTTCCGATTCACACAAAAACAAAACCTCCCCTTGTAAATCTATCTTTGTCTTTCTCTTTATACTTATAAAAGGCAAATAAATCACTGACTCACACATAGATAACTCAAAAAATACAAACTGTAACAATTTAGAAATAGGCATGAAGGTCACCAAAGTTCTAATAGATGTGCAATAAGAAGTGATTTTAAGAAATTCCGTTAGGGCTCTGCCCCAGTGCTTTTAAAGTTCCCATGTTATTCTAATGGAAAAAAAGTTAACAATTAAACAGATGAATAAGTTTGTTTACATTCACACTTAATATTTACTGAATTATAGCTAAATAGACCAAATTAATATTTAAATTATGTTAAGTGGATTAAAAAAAAGGGTTAATGTATAATACGTTTGTTCTTAACTAACTTTAAGCCCGTTATATAAGGGTGGAGATCTTGTGGTCAGATAAAACCTGATTTCATTCAGAACGGCAGTGATTATGCTGTTAAAAATTATAGTAATGCATTAGGTCACAAAAGTGACCCGATCTGGGTTTTGAATGATTGTTTCGTACGTAAAATGGTCCAAAATAATTTTTTAAAAGACAATTAGTGTGAAACACACAGGTTTAATACAAACTTGTATGCAAAAAATGTGTAGCCCTAACAATTCAGTGATGGTCTGCCTGAAAAATCGTCTACAACTCAGACAGAATAAATGAACAGTATAATGGTACATTCATAGTAATTATTGGGAAATATAGTTTAAGTTAAAATCAAACACTCAGGAAAATAGTTAAATTTAGTATGAGTGTAAAGAAAGGTGTGATACCAACGATCACCAAGCTGTAATTAGTGATGTGTCGGCACGGGTACATAACAGTAATTCTCATTCCCTGGCCTATGTCACCTCAAGGTTCATTCCCCTCACAGACGAAATACGAAAAACTGATGTTAGTTTGTGTAGTGTGTGGTTAGCAAATCAGTTGTGTAGTGGAGCTCCCAATGCATGGGAACAGTGTTTACACTCTGCTTTTTCCAAACTGTAAAGCATATATTGATTAGTGACCCTTATTTTTTCTACGACAATGGTGAGCATACCCACCCAGAACAATTTTGGCTCAAACCAAAGGTTAACAGAGATCACTGGGTCCACCCATTCATAAAACATCAACCATTTTTATGTTTCAATCTTTTTACAAGCGCATGCGAAACCATAGTTAGGAGTTTTAGGGTTGTTACAGTAGGGTGGATACGGATGGGGGAATTATCTCCCCCTGGAACATATATTAGGTAAAAAATAAAAATCCTTAAATATTAATATCGCTAAAAGCATAAAAATGCAGTTTACATAAATTTTAGGTGATTAGGTTCGAGCAGCCACCAAAGAACTTGAGGAACGTTCTGATATTTGGATTGTTTCCATTGTTAGGCTCCTTTGTTCGCAACTCTGGATTTACCGTCCAATGTACCCTTCTAAATATTGGTTTGTGTATGGTAAAATACACGAGGTTTGGATTCTTATTGCATTAGACGACTAGAAGAGAAGATACATAATCCTTAATCTATCTATACTTATTTAATACGCAAGCAGGTTTTTTGTGACAATTACTCCTCCGAAACTACTGAACCGATTGACATGTTTTTAGTGTCATTGGAAAGAGCAAGAGTGTAACGTGAAGTTGTGCAGGAAATTTTCTTTTTAGGGAAATAATTAGAGAATGAGGCCCTGGGTCCCTTTAAAGTGTCTTATTCTCCATAAGATTAACATAGGAAACAAACATTCTTATGAAACTCCAGCTGTTATCAGAAATCAAAAGTGAGAAGAAGAACATATGTTAATTGTAAACAGTCAATAAGTTTGCTAATTTCACAGTTTGCTACAAACATCAATGGACTTGGTTGAAATGAAATATTTCCTTTTTGAATTTGGTTTGGCGTAAATATTACAATGGAAACTGGATAATTTGATATACTAAAAAGAAAACTGAATTTACACTGTGTTGCTATCTTTGAGAGAGCCCATTTGCAAACTATGGAAACATAGGAAAGTCATAGAACACTACCAAGGAAAAGAAATAGAAATAATGGTTTTTTTTTTATAATTTATAATCGTTATTATGGACATCTTAATTCGACTATGAGTAAGGCTATTTGTAGAAAACACTAAAAAGGTTTTGAAAAATGATAAGATATTTAATTTGATTATATCGATCTATTATCTACATCTTGAGTATTTCCATAATCTTTGAGTGAAATCTTTTAAAGTCATCAGAAATTATGACTGTTATTCGTTTCAAAATAACGCCTGTAATACTTAGCAATTGCTCAAATTCGAGCAACAGGTACACTAGTAATTGTTAAATCTCACTATTATTTTGTAGATGAATATATCTGTATTTTAACTGCCTATTTTCAATATTTTATCAAAACTGAAAAAGATATAGCCTACATGAAAACAGTGCATGAACTGGGTGACGCGAAAATAGTGAGAATTGAGGTATTCTTGTCCAGTTAAAGCTATGGTTCCACAGACTGCAGACTTTCTGCCGTGCAGTGTAAGACGTTACCCAGCTCATATTGGGCGAGACTTGATTTTTAATCATACTCAACTATTGTGAAACAGTCATTTTGAGGATCTAAAATAGCCTTTAATTTGACAATACAGTATTACTGAGGAGCTGTTCCTTCTGGAGTTGATACTTTGTACAAGATTAGAATGTTTAAGATCAAATGTGAATAGTGTATGCATTCTTGATGTATGTTGTATGAACTGCAACTGAATCGTAATTACAGTATTTAAGAGTATTATTCTTTTTGGAATTTCTAACAATTAGAAAACATACTTAGGAGGATATGAAATAATGAATACTGGAAAGAAAACGTACAGTAATATTTGGATTCTTTTATTCACTGAAAAATTCACAAATTATTTACATATTATAAATCTCTAAATATAAATTTATTTGGCAACATCCAACACCGTTGATATTTACATACCTACAGTTTGATCAACTATTTTCCAGATACATTTGATGTATTTAAAAACAGGATGGCTACTGGTGATATCGATATTAAAGTTTAAAGTACTGTAGTAATAATAGCAAACATATATACTACACCACTAATTATAACTATTATAGAAAAATTTAAAAACAAATTATATAAGAAGTTCAAAATTTCTCCTGAATTAAATTATCAACATTTTTTAAATACTTATTCATTAACTTTTTGAAAGTAATAAAAAGCCACTTATGATTTTCAAACCTAAAATGAATTTGATAGCATATACAAGGCCAGTCTACAATATTTTAACAATATTATGATTCTAGAAAATAAAGTTGTATTATTATTTGAGTATTAACTAAAGAGCTTAGCTTACATTGTAACAACCTTTTGGGTGATAATTTTTCCATCATCTTATCTTTCTTCCGTAAAACATTGCATACACAAGTTAACACACAAGTCACAATTAAGTCCGTAGTAGATTTTTTTATACAACAACAAATGACAATTTTACTGACTGAATGATACCTTTGAGGGATTGTCCAATAATATTTTATATAAGTTAAAGGCATTATATTTCTGAAAACAATACTGCAATCTGGACTGCATGGAATAGTTATGGCTGATAAAATGTTCAAACTCAAATTTTTGTACACAAAATTAACAAACCAATTGAGGACACTACAATGGGCATTTAGTTATTAATTGCACTGAAGATTTCACCCATATAGATATGAACTTTGAGGTTTTCCTCTGTTGTAGTTCAAAAACGAAACAAAGAGGTTTGCAATACCAATAAATAAATCTCTGTAGTAAATTAAGTTAAGGTTAGCTTTAACATTTTCCTTTTATGAGAAAACCAACCAAATATGTCTTAAACGTAACATCAGCACTATTTATCCTTTTTAGTGAAAGATTTTACCTTTTAGCTGTAAAAACTAAGTAAGAACAAAAACCCTATAACGCAATACATAAAAATCAAACTCTTAATAAATATTGAAAAACTAATCAAAAACTTGATTAATTGAAGATTTTTAGCTCCATTTTTTCAATTACTTGGCACATGGTAAAAGAAGGAACCATCTTTGTGTAATGCACCTTTATGAAGACTAGAAATTAAAAATAGCAACCAAAATAATCAGTAGAAACTAGAAAGCCTAAAATCTAAAAATGTAAACAGTTGTTTAAGATACATTTTAGCGAATTTCCCATATAGGGAATAAGCTATTACCGTAGTACTCATGGTAAGACCTGGACGCGGGACCGATTTTTTTTTTCGTTTTGAGGTCCCTAGAGGCCAAAAACACCATCCGTTCAAATTCATATATATATATATATATATATTTATATATATATATATATATATATGTGTCCGTCAGCACGATAACTCAAGCAAAAATGATCCGATTTTGATGAAATTTGGTACAAACGTGTAAACCTAAGTTTATTCGAACGAGTTCGCGATCCAGCATGATCGGACCATGGGAACGGGTGTTTACGGGGGGTTTTATGGGGTAAAAATAGGTTTTTCCCATTTTTGACCCAAAAAACTTAAAATTTTGCAATTTATTTCCAAACCATTTTGTAGAGCTTAAAAAAACAAATAATTTAGTATATTGAAGCGTTATTATGCGCCTAACGGTTACGGAGAAAATTCCAAAAAATTGTAAATTTAAAATTCCCATGTTATTCTTATGGAGAATAAGTAAACTGTTGTAGTTTGCTTGTTTATGATCATATTTTGATCAAATTTGGAAAATGTTTTTATTTCTTACTAACTATTAACATTTTACAAAAAAAAAACAATTTTACCCTCCCATATGCAGCAAACCTAAGTACTTGTTAAACTAATTCTATTTAAATCGGGAATAAATGTTAAATTTTTAAGTAGACATTTCAGTGTAAATCCAATCAGTCAAATGGAAATTCGCTTAGTCTGCAGGTTTGCTGCGGCGGGGGTATTTATAATTATAATCTAGTAAAATTTACCAAGTTCCACCTCAATCTTAACTCAGGCTAAGGAAGGACATTTGAGGTGCAGTCTGTTACATTTTAAGGCAATACCTAATTAGAGAAAAGCAAACACAAAAACAATTGTCATGTATATAACACTGTCATAATTTATTTAATTCAATAAATTAATTATTTCAACTAATCTTAAGTAAGTCAAATTTTAATCTCACAATGTGTCAACTACAGGTTTATAAGAACTACAATATGTAACAAATCAACAAATCCCAATTTAATATGACTTAATAAATGAAAAAGCACATATTTTTGTTGGGGGTAGTTGAAGCAAACACTGATACATTATCTAAAGAATTAATTCTTATTAAAATTTTATATTTTAAAACTAGCAGTAAATAAATAATCAAGACATTTTTCTAGTGTAATTTAATGAAGTTAATTCGAAGCAGTTTAGCTATATACTAAAACAGTAAATAAATAATTGTTGTAGCCGAGGTCAAAGTACAACTAATCCTGAATGCATGACAAACTATTATGTGTATAACTGTATAGTTATATGAAACAACAATATATATTGTAAACTATCAATAGTTCTAAATAACAACAAAACAAAAGCAACCTTCTAAACTAACTCTAGTATTAAATATTACGATTTTACACCTTCATTGGTATCTCAGACAACTAGACTTTAGTCTAGGATCGCTTTTCAATAAATACTCTAGAATATTTACACCAAGTTCAAATTGTTGATTTACAAGATATAATCAGTCTCGCATCTAATTAGTTTGTGTAAACTATTATGTACATGACTAGTTGTGCAGCACCTGCGCGTGGGAACTATCTGGACGAGGAAGGTTTGAGAAGTCTTGACATGAGCATTCCGACGGCTGCCACAAATGCAATCCCTATACCAGCCTTCCATACAATAGACTCGTTTGACAGAATGGAGAGATCTCTTAAATGGCTGAAAAAGAACCTTCACTTCAGTTGCATTTAATAAAACCTTCACTTTAGTCGCATTTGCAAAAATAAGTTTTTAAAAGCATAGAAGAATTAAGGATGTTCTTTGGCATGCAACCTAACACAGTTTCATCAATTTAAGCTTAGGTCAGTGAATGTTGATATCTGTGGGGTAAAATGATGTTAAAGGAGTAAACAGTGAGAGACTTGGAAGTAAACAAATCGCAACAACTCAGCATATCAATAGTGGATTACACCACACTTCCCCTCTAGTGAAGTGTGAATAATATCAGGCTGTAAGACCAGAAGTATGTCCAGACAAATATTGGCATTTAGCAGAATTTAAAATCCCAACCATCAACAATTAAAAATGTAATGTTGGAAGTTATTAGGACTGGTTATTGATAAAATATATTTTGGAAACAGTCTAATTAAAATTATAAATAGACTTTCAGTAGAACACTCTTAAATGGTTTAGGATCCAAAGTAATTAAAGCATTTCACATGGTTTTGAGACAGAAAGATGTTCATTAAAAAGCTTGGTTATTTTTTAGCAATCAAGACTTATGTAAAGGTTATTTTTTAATAAAGGGAACTAAAAATATTAACTGTTCTGTCAATTTATATTTATATATCAAATTATTACATCCAATTTATATTAAATAAATTAGTAATATTTAAATAACTTACCATGCAAATATTAGTTTGGTCATCACACATATGCATTAAAGAATGTACTGGCAAAGATTAAGAATATTAAGGTTAAAAATATGATTTGAAGTTAATACAAGTAAAAAAAAAATAATCAAACATGATTTATAAATAAAAAGACAACAAAAGAAAAGTTAAGAAATGAGATGGTTGAAAAAGGTCACAATAATTCCAGTTAGATTTTTAAAAATAGCTTATACTTTTATTTTAATTTAGAAAACGTCTAGAAAAATTAATTTTGGGTTGGTACAAATATATTTAGAAAAGTAGTAACTGCGGTAAATTTAAAATTTGTTTATTGCTTTGAAAATGTTTGATTCTAGATGATTAAGGCATATAACATCACTGTGACAAGAAAAAGTATTTAGCATTCAAGAGGGGTATAATAGTAATAACAGTAATATGGTAATTGTCATAACCTATAGCTTATCCCTCAAAGACTTCCATACTTTGGATAAGTTATAAAAATGTCAATGTTTTTGTTGGACAAACTAAAATAAAGGTAATAAAATCACAAAAAAAGAACAAGCACTCTTGCAAGCAAAACCCAAAAAAGCATGAAAACAAAGATGCACAAAAAAAAACAAGCAAAATAATAAATTCAGCAACTCAAGCACAGAAAGCAACCTGGCAAAGTGAGAGATGAACTGAACTGGTGCAGAATGCAACATGAGGTGAACCACAGACTGCATACAACTGTAATAGACAACATGTGAGAAACATGGAACATTACGATACGAACCTGGTGTGTTGGTAGAACAGGAGCCAGGCAGCGTGGAACCGTCTGACAACACAGAATGACACTGTTACACCAGGGTAATGGAGGGACAGGAGTTGAGGAAATATCAACATTTCTTAGGTTTCAGTTGGAGAACTTGAGGCAATGGATTGAAAATAGTTGTAAGCTAAGAAACCTATGTTATTCGAGGGAATATTATAGACAATTTCCATCACAATTATGTATCAAAGTTTCTCCATCACTTCAGGATTTGCGATCTGATCCCATCCACAGGTGGGAAAGTACCTAAAACATTTCAAGATCAGTAAATAAACCCAGCAAAAGCTGGAAATCACAAATGAAAAACAAAGAAATGTTTAGTAGTCAAAATGAGAAACAAAAATTACTTAAAGGAAATAAAAATAAGTGCAACTACAAAGACAAGGTAGGCAAAAAAAAGTCTCCCTTGTAGCTGCATGTTATGCAGACGTGTCAAGTCTAATGAAATACACTATACAGCAAAATGTGATTTCCAGCCTTCACAGGGTTTGTATTACTAATTTTTTTATGTTTATGTAGTTTCCTACTTGAGGACATAAGGTTCCAGATCTCAAAGGTTGCTTTTTTTTGTACTGATTAATTGTGATGGACAGTTTTTGCAATAACCCCTTGATATAATGTTACCATCACCAAAAATAAACTTCAAACAAGGAAACTACAGTATTCTTAATGAACTTTTTATATTCTACCGTCATTTGTTCATCAACCTTTAATTCTTTAAATCTCTGAATTTTGAGCTTAAGCTGGGTTTAACTAGAATCGTCAACACTATGGCTGGGTAGCTGAATGGTTTACGTACTTGCCTATCGATCAAAAGGTCTTCAGTTTGATCCTGAGAAAGGTTAGTCGATTTTTGATGGTTTGAAACCGGACCCAGCTGTCCCAGATATAAATAAATGATCCTGACTAATGAACATCCTGATCTTAGTCAGTAACAACGCTACACAGCTTTATGTAGCTGTGATCATCTTAATGCTCATCTTACATCATTCTAATCTACACTCATCCTTCACTCATATTTGGGCACCAAGGTGGCATCTCAGTAATTAAATAATTAAATTAATTATTAAGTAAATTAAATTAAGTAAATTAAATAAAATTAAGTAATTAAATAATTGATATGATATGGTGTTCTAAAAAAATGAGGTAAATATCCTTAATTACAACAATAGTTTGTATTGCTGAGCTCTAAACTTATTTGTTAGCGCATAATAATTATTATTGTGGAAAATGTAATTGATGTATGTGTATTAATAAATGCCACTAAAACCAGACATATCCAACAAACTACCTGAGCATAGAACTGAATGATGTGTTTATTGATTTTCTGTTGTACATGGCCAATATAAAAAATATCATTGCTTAAATATGTGTGAACCAGTTGAACAAGCTAGCAGAACTCTAGGGTAGAACTTACGGGAAAGCAGCCATTGTTGCCAACTTGACAAACAGCTCCGAGGCAGACTCTTTGTTAGCAGTGAAGGCATGAGGGGGTGAAAGCTTCTGCAAGTCACAAAACTCTGCTGGCTGAAGATCAAACTCTTGCCTCACCTGTGGGGCAGAATAGATTTGTGGACGAGGGGGAAGAAGAATCTTAGATAGGCTAAAAATATTTTGTAGCAAATTCATTTTTTTAAATATTTATAATTTAAAAATAAAGAGTCTCGCTTAAAAATGTATATGTAGTTGAATGAAATTAAATTAAAATTCTTCTTTATTGAGGCAAACTTATGGTCCTTTCCTGCAGTTAGTTGACCTCTAAAAAAAACTAACAATTACAGTAAACCATAGCATTCTTCTTACCAAACTCAAACTTGTAGGATTCACAAACAACTTACTAACATTTTTAAAGTCAGTGATACGTATGAAACTATTGACTAAGACGTGCCTTGACGAATCATGACATCTACAATCTAAAACATTGTTCAATGGGCTGCAAAGAATGGACTAAGACTCAACCCCTACAAAACAAAGCCAATCATCATAGGTCACTCACTGACTGATGGTGGTGCTGAAGGGATATTATCTTAACTGGATGGCCGGGGCTTGGCAGGATGGCGGGCATTAAGCCTTGGTGCAGCAGAGAGTGTATGTGTGTGTGACTGTATGTTAGGGAAGCAAAAGAAATCCATGCTATGTAATTTGTGATATTTTTTTATTTAATACAAATTTTCTTGTTTTTACTTTTGTTAATCTTTTTTAATTATTATTAGGTTGTCCTGTTAGAAGATTGTCATGATTCATCAAGGCACTTCTTAGTCAATAGTTTCATTCGTATCACTGACTTTAAAAATGTTAGTAAGTTGTTTGTGAATCCTACAAGTTTGAGTTTGGTAAGAAGAATGCTATTGTTTACTGTATCGAAAGCTTTACTGAAGTCAAATAATCTTAAAATAGTGCATTTGCTACAATCTTTAGGAAATATATCATCAATGATATGAAGCATTGCTGTTTCAGTACTGTAAAATTTATGGAAACCTGTTTTAAAGCTATTAAGAATATTGTTTTGTGACAAAAAGTCAGAAACTTGGGAGTGAATGACTCTAAGACTTTAGGAAGAACATAAAGGATGCTAATTGAGTAATTGGTCTTTAGTCTTGGGGATGAGATCTTATTCAGTAGAACTTCAATTATCTGAGGTAATGGGGGGGAGGGAGACCACAGATAACTGAAACCACGATTAATCCTACATAAAAAACCCATACAAAGTATAAAACTGTATAAATGGAGTTAATGTGATATTACATCATCAAAATACAATTAGTAGGCTATTGCACATGTTAAGTCATTAACCTTGGCTCAGTAGTAATAAAAACTGTAACGTTTCTTTAAAATCATAGCTTACTCACTCAAACTTAAACTCATACAACGACAAAATCCTAATAGCAATAAATCACGTAAAACAGCTTAATAGAAATTCTAGTACCTACTACCTAGTCATAGGCTACTGTTATATGCTGTTTCAGGAAAGAAGAATGTCGATAAAAACAAAAACATTAGATTCCTCATTAAAAAGTATAAAATCGTAGTATTTAACGATAATAATAACAGTCTTAAATAAAATAAGATAAAGATAACAATGGCCATAAAATAATGATAAAAATTAAAAATATGACATATTCTTTCTCTTTGTAATTCTATTCTTTCTAGGGTTTCTTTTTATACACACTTTCAACAAGTTGTCATGGTTAATAATCACCCAACCAAAGTCTACTAAAGTTGCCATGGTTAGGCTACTTAATCACCCAATCACAGGCTACTAAAGTTGTCATGGTTACTGATTGCCCAATCCCTAACTGTTGTGACTAGCAAGCGCACAGCAGGCAGATGTGTTTGGAGCAGACGATTGTCAGTGCAAGGGGATAGCTTGACCTTGAAGAGAAGAGAAGCTACCGATCTTCTTTAGTCAATTGAACTGTGATGTTTCAAAAGCAATAATGTTAGGGCTTAGGCCTACTGTAAATAAATAATTTAATAGTTAAATATAAAATGCATTCCAACACATTAGTCTAAAGTAAGATACATATTTTATAAAATTTTCTTGGACAATGAGGTTATGCAACCTTATTTTGGAGGCATCTATTGACCACGGTTAATCCGCCGCCCTGGTTCATCCGCCCCCGGTTAATCGAGATTCTAATGTACAAGTGCAGAGAGAGTTGGACGTAGACATTAGCACGATGTTTTCCGTGGCGTAGGCCATTTGCTGTTTTTATCATCAGTCTTGTTGAAAGTAGAGACCAAAGTTACCGGTAGAAGAATTTTAGATGCAGATCGAAGAATGACTGAACAAGAGAGATTTCTCAACTTAAGGGGGACGTCTCAAACCCAAATTCACACATATTTAAATATGTTCACGTGTATAAGACTATCAAAGACTACAGTAACTCTTAGTAAATTTAAACATGCCGATCATCAAGCAATGTTTACTAAATTTAACGACTGACTCGATGGAAACTGATGAATACACGTTGCTGGCTAATGTGTACAACCTTCTGCAAAGCTTAAGCCACTTATGCACACTTTCTACACCAGAACACTTTTCTGCATAGTGCATACACATCCATCGATCGACTGTCAATTTTAACAGCGGTTGGCTCCCTTACTACAGAAACCTGATCACTGAACACCACTAACACCAGTGGTGTCATGGTAATTTTTGCAGTTCCGTAATGGTGCACCTGGCCCAGAACTGAGATATTATAGGCCAGCAGCCCCCCCCCCCCCATAACTACACGTAGCAGAATTGTTTATGTTATAATGTAAAATTGTCCAATTTAGTGTTTTTACTTTTTGACAAGCTTTTTGAGTTTTTTTTTATGCTGTATGCTAACTTGTGCCAAAACTTACATATTTAGTATATTGCAATATTGTACTGCAGAATTAATACAGACATATACACAAGAATATTACTTTTTCCAAGAAATAGTGTTTGCTTTATTGTATATTTTAGGTTAGGAAAAAAAATAAAAGTTAAAATATTACAAAAACCTAATAATGATGTTAACAAATAAAAAACCATTTCTTTACAAATATTTTTTGTATATAAAAATGCTTTATTTCAGATATCATAAGTCATGAAACGGTGTTCTAAATAAAGTCTTTGACGATTCTTGAACCACTTTTCTTCAAACCTTTTCTAAATAAGTTAAACAAATGGATTTTTTTAAACGTTTATATTAGCCCGCTTTCTTGTCCGGTACAAATTTTGCAATAAATTTTGAACTAACTTCCCGATGAGCTAGAAACTAGAAACTAGAAACATAGCTCACAAATGGATAACAATGCAATACTGTATAATTTTATTTTCATATTCCCCTTGGACTAAGCCCAATGGGCTTCAAAATTTTCCATGTTTACATTATTATGAAAGAATATAAATATATCAATTAATTTAAGTCAGCTGTAAATACTTAAATTTGACAGTTCAAAGAGCAGAGGTTAAGAGGTAGGTAAATGTTCTGCTCCCGAGATATTCTAAAAATATAAAACAAGCATTTCAAAGTAAAGATAAAACATCTTATTACAGATAACAAGGTTTTGGTTATGTATTAACAGGCCATATAAAATAGATTTAACGTATTTACACATCAAAGACTAAAAAGTAGAAAATAATTTATAAATAAAAATAGTTTTTAAAAATGCCATGTTTTTAAACGCACTAAAAAGTAGAAAAAATAATTTATAAATATGATGAGAATCATATAATATAAAATCACTTCAGGAAATAGCCCAGAGCATAGGTCTAAAAATGTCTTTTGAGAAAACTGAAATAATGTTAACAAAACCACCATTGGCTAACAAAATCAAAATTGGAGAACATTGCATCAAAATTGTAGAAAATTTCAAATACTTAGGTGAAGTTATAACGTACCATCTTAAAGAAAATCCATCATGGAAAAATAGAATTAATAAATTGATCAGAATGCAACATATTACTAAAAACACATACAACAAAAAATACCTATCAATAGCAACAAAATTGAAACACTACAAAGCAGTCATACTTCCACAAATAACATATGCAAGTGAAACTATAAAGGGTGATTGATATAAGTGTGCCAGCCGTTTTATTCAAAACTATAAGATATCAAAAAAAGTTAAATGGAAAGTGCCTTGGATTTTTTACTTAAAAAATTAATTGTAGTCAAGTCCAAAAAATTATTTTAGCTGCCATTTTTCCAATATGGCCGCCAAATTTGATTTTTCTTATGGAACACCCTGTATTTTATGATGTACTCCGGTAGAAAATGTAATTTTAAGATGATTTTATTCTTGTAATTTGTTTCATAAACCTAACAGTTTCATAGATAATAATGGTTTGCGTTGTGGAATTTCGTATAGTTAAAAAAAAAAAAAAAAACCAGCTGGCATGCTTGCTTAGACCTTTCTCGAAACTCTTTCTCATGCCGAAATTTCAAAACTTTAACCATTATTATCTTTTAAACGGTTAGGTTTATGAAAAAAAATCAAAAGAATAAAATTGTCTTAAAATTACATTTTCTACCGGAATATATCATAAAATACAGGGTGTCCCGTAAGAAAAATCAAAGTTGGCTGCCATATTGGAAAAATGGCGGCTGAAATAATTTTTTTGACTTGACTAGAATTTTTTAAATAAAAAATCCAAGGCACTTTTCGTTTAACTTTTTTTTAGGGGTGGGCGAGTACTCGACTGTCGAGTAATTACTCGAGTAGTTGGCAATACTCGACAGTCGAGTCGAGTAGTTAAAGATACTCGTGACTCGAGTCGAGTAGTAGACTAAGCCGATTTCATTATTTTCATTGATATTTGACAAATAAATAGTAAGAAAGGAAAATGTTTGAGTTTTATTTAATCCCTTAACCCCTTTAAATATTGACATACTAGGCCTACTAATAATCGACAACCATTATCATTATTATTGTTGGTTCGCTTGCGTCATCCATTTCACTGACAGCGACAGCGACAGTGCCGACAGCTGAGCTGACACTGGGTGATAGGCAGTGGTGTAGTAGGTGTGCGAATGCGATGCATCGAATCCCGATTCGATCCAGCATGCATCAAAATACCAATGCATCGATTACGTCACGATACAGCTCTACTAGTAAAAAGGGATGAGTCGATTATCGTCATCGATACCACCGATACTTGGACATTGGTATCGGTACCAAGACTCGATTGTCAAAAGTCGATTCCGATAATACCGACATCCGACAGGGATAAATATTTTATTTTAACATTTATTTACTGTATAGCTACAGTATTAGTTTTGTAATCACGGTTAACAATTTTCATAGCCAACTTAGAAACTATCTAGTTCAAAACAGCGACGGTGCCGGTGACATTGTTTAGCTTCAGCATTGCACAACACAATCTACGAATCTACATTTCAAGATGTCAGACTCAACTCAAGAGACAACCGGCGCGCGAATGTCCTGCCAACACGAAATTAATTATACTAAACAATGTCTGTATCAATAAGTCAGACATTTAGATGTATTATTTTTATTTTTAGTACAAAATAAATAACCTAAACACGTTGAAATTTTCAGATTAATAATCCCTGCATTATACGCATCATTAGAAAAATTATATTCAACCATTAAACTTTAACATCGTCGTATGGTTAGGCTTGCTTTATATTGCGCCAAAAAGTAGATCCATATTTTGATCTGTACTATCTACCTGATTAAAGAGTTTAGTGAAGTTTTAAGTGCTACTATAACATAATGTATTTATTGAAAAATATTATAAGCCTTAGTCCGTGTCGATTTTGTAATGTTATAACGAATGGTGAATGTTGACAATAAAAGTATGTAACAACAGTTCTCATTGGTCAGGAGGCGTCAATGCACTACCATGTCAGCCAATCGACTTTCGTGTTTCAATGGAGCAAATGACGATTGCTTTGACATCGTCTAATGTTTTATTGTGGGTGGAAAGGGTATCGATAAATATCGTGATTCGAGATCGGATATGTAGGACGTGTTTGTTTATAAATAATGAGTATTAAAGAATAAAAAACTAGGTTACAGACAGGTTCGAAACTTCGATTGTTCCGATCCATTGTTGACACCCCTACACGGAGGTTATAGTGACGTCGTGCATAAGGGCAGGCCGGTTCACAGTGAATCCACTCTGCCGAACCTTGTTCTTGGTATAATCGGGAACATAGTCAAACACTTTTGTTACTAAATAAAACTATGAAATGTTCGTTAAAAGCACTCTTTTGGTCTTTTGGAGATTTTAGTCCCAAACAATAATCTTTATTGTAGGCTAAAAGTAAAACCTATCTATTGCCATAATTTTCTCCACAGACGTCGACTTAGGCTATTATGCAATGTCTTAAAAAAATTCCAGGGTTTCAGGTTTCAGTCAAAATACTTTTGTAAACATTGACAATGTGCTGTTTTAGCACAGTTCATTCCTTGACCACGATCGTTTTTACTCACTAGAGAAAAGACTCTCCTTACAAAATGTATTTGTAGGCCAAGATGTTTGTAATTTTTTTAATGTATAACTGCAATTGCTTTTAAAAAGAAATACAAAAACTGACAAATGACTTAGATTAATACTTAAAAAGTTAAGCCTACTTATAAATTAGAGGAAACTTTATTAGATCTCATCATAGTCAAATTCAAACATTTACAGTATTTCAAAATAATTAACACTCTTGTGTAATGGAAATCTGCAAGCGACTGAGGCCGAGGGCGAGGGAGGGCATGTGAACCAGGCTTTAGAACAAGGGCAAATTCGGTACTTCAGTATTAAACGGAGGCCACCATTACGAAACGCGCCGCGGCACTTATAGAGGGTTAAATTGTTATAGATGTTGTAGTAGACCTATTCTAGTATTGTTGTGAGTCGAGCGTTATCAGATGAGTCATGTGTCTACTCGCAGAATCCCCTCCAAGTAGGCCAATGTCAGGGTCGTTGACCGGAGCGCGCGCCATTACCTGTCACTGTGTCTGAAACGGAGGCCACATTTTGTCAGCGCGCTGCGGCGGTTATGTTAGGTTGGGTTATCATAATAGAAAGTATAACTCGTCTGGTATCGTTTGATTCATAACGAAGCGAGGAAAGTCTTACACACATAATATTTACGATAACCCAACCTAACATAACCGCCGCAGCGCGCTGACAAAATGTGGCCTACCGACATTGCTGCGTTCTGGGTTGCACAACGTCAGAACCAGGCGTCGGATTAATTCTAAACTTCACCTGTTAATCTATTAAAGTGTGTTCTTTCCAAGTATGTAGTTATTTTTGGTATCCGGTACGAAATATTTCTGTAGGTTAGGTGGCCTCCGTTTAATACTGAAGTACCGCAAATTCTGCCAAACTTTCTCTTTTCCTCCCCCATGTCCCGTTAGACGGTGGGCGGGGCTTCACACAATAAACAGTTCATTCATTCACAGTAGAGAAGAGTTTTTGTGGCAGTGACGTATGTCTCTTGTCTGCTCTTCAAGTTCACACATCTGGACTTCTTTAAAACAATTACAAGTTGCTATACCCGTGCTTTGCAACGGGAAGAAAATGTGACCCAGAGAGCTATTAAAGTAATTATGATGTGTGTTTTAAAATACGGCAAGTCTATGATTTAGTTTAAAAATATAAACTGATTTAAAGTGTAAACCTACTTACTTTCAAACTCGTACTTTTTATGTTCATAGATTCAAAGGTATATGACAACATACCTAAGTGTAGCAACAGCATCAATTTCTTCATATTGATGCTTCACGAATGACATGTTTTACCATAATTCTTCAACTTTAGTCAAGACTCTTTACTATATAAATTACATAATGAAACATTGAGCAATACTGTACAAAACGTATACAACCTTTCTTTAAAACCAAACATAACCCTCCTAAATCTACATAAAGCATCACAAACATCTTTTTTGAGTAAATACACAAACACCACTTCATTGTACTGACCAGCTGTTTCATTAACTAAATTAAACTAAATCATGTAAACTTTGGAAGCATGCCAGGCGTAGCCCTTTGGAAATCAGCCTGTGGGACAGAGCCCTTAGGATATTCGTCCATATCAATACTTTTCGGCAAATCTACACACTCTAAGCTTCAATTTGATGTGACATATGCCTATATTTTTATTTGATAAATTGCCTTAATCGTTTACATAAAATTTGATTGTATCACTTTAATAATATAATAGATAAGTGATAATCTTTATTAAAAATAAGTGAAAAACTGTTGACATTTTCAAGGAAAAAAAGTTAAAAAATAAAAGTGTTAAAAATATTTCCTACAGTTACCTAACAATGTATATGTTCTCTCACTGATTTGAGAAAGCAAAGTGGCCAATTCGCTCATCAGTGAGACAATGTTAACATTGTCTCACTCTAATTACTTTGTCTCACTCCAGATTTGCAACGTGAAGGCACGAAATAGTGGGCGCGTAACATGCAGGCAACGTCGTATGCGTGCGAAATACGTTGGCAGCACTGGCTGTAAATCAGCTGGTCAATTGTTGTACTGTTGTATTTGTCACTTCACATTAAATGTTATATTAAAAGTTCACTTCTGTGTAAAAATAGGTTATGTTTCTTCGTCAATTTATTTGTTTTATGGTAACTGTACTAACTGTAGGAAAAGTATAATGTGCAACGAGTTCAAAGTACAATTGCCTCACTCAAGAAACCATTCCTCACTCGCCTACGGCTCGTGAGTAAGGATTTCTCTCGAGTGAGTCAATTGTTCACTTTTCTCACTAGTTGGACAAATAACTATTGTTTGATTAGTTATTCTGTATTTCAAAAATATCCTCATTTATGAATATGTTTTCAGCTAGACTTGGTGACTTTTTCATAGTTAAACAAATTTTGAAGATATATAATTAGTGAGAAAATGTCATTATATAGGAAGTTAGTTTTTACTCACTTGGGGGAAAAACTTACCTTACAAAGAGTATTTGTAGACCAAGATGTAGGCTACGTAATTTAAAAAAAATTATAAACTAACGAGTTAACTAAGAAAATTTCATGGAATTTCAAATAAATACAAAAACTGAGAAATGACTTAGATAAATACTTATAAGCCTATTTATAAATTAGAGGAAACTTTATTAGATCTCATGCTTTAGTCAAATTCAAACATTTACAGTAGGCCTATTTTAAAATAAACACTTAGTTCCATATTTTTGCAATTGTTTTTTTGCAATTAATAATAAACCTTTAACACCAAAATATAAGTTTGATACACATACATATTGTGTTTTTTACATCGTTTAAAAGTTTTTAACCAGGTCTATTTTTGGTGAATTGAGAAATGCTTTGTTCGTAAAAATGAAGATGGAATATATGTAAAATAAAATTGTTGATTTTCTCGTGAACTACTCGACTCGAGTCGACTCGATACTCGAGTATTAGGGCTAATTACTCGATTCGACTTGACTCGACTCAAAAAAACACTACTCGCCCATCCCTACTTTTTTTGATATCTCTTATAGTTTTCGAATAAAACGGCTGGCACACTTATATCAATCACCCTGTATTTAAAACAACCAACACTGTAGCGATAGATAAAATACTGAAAATAGAAAGAAGAATCATCAGAACATGTATAAACAAAAAATATCAAAAAGATGGAGTTTGGAGACTGGCCTCAAATAAAACTGTATACAAGGAAATAGAGCCATTGACAAGTATAATTAAAAAGAAAAGAATTTCATTCATTGGACATCTTTTAAGGACACCGGAAAATAAAATAGAATAAGCAAGAAAATAATTGACAAGTTGTGGAATAGCAAGAGTGACTTTAGGTGGATTACAGAGATTAAAGAGGACCTGAGAAGGTTGAAAATATCATTAGAAGATTTGGAAAATAAGTCAGAGGCGCTTGCAGTACTCAAAGACAAAAATATCATCCTGCCAAAAGGTGCAAACAATCAGAGACAAGGAAGAGTGGTTTCGGAAGAAGAAAGAAAACAACGGTCGGAAGGAATGAAGAAGTATTGGGCGGACAAGAAGAAGAGACAGAATTTAAAAAGAACCTGACCATTATATTGACTTAAGTGATCCAATGTTGGCCATAAAATAATAATAATAATAAATAGACAATAGACAATAGACAATAGACAAAATCTTTATTGAAATATTCCTAGAGAACATTCATGCGTCAGGTACATAAAATGTACAGTATGTACGTAAACTATTACAGTAATTTGCAATTACAATTAGAATTTTTTTCTTTTTCTTCTTTTTTTCATGGTAGCTTATTGTTTAAGAATTCATCCTCAGAGTAGAACGGCCGGTCCATAAGCCATGTTGTCAGGTGCTTCTTGAGCAGATTGGGTTGTTCTCTCTTGAGGTGCTCTGGTAGGTTGTTAAAGTACAGAGCACCTTTGTAGGATGGTTTCTTCTCGTACAGACTCAGATGGTGTTGTGGGAGGGAAAAATTGGCGGCATGTCGTGTGTTGTGCTGGTGTATGTCTCTGTGTCTTGGCTGGGCTGTTTTAGTGGTGTGGATAATGACTTCTCTTATGTAGAGTGAAATTGATGTGAGAATTTTAAGGTTCTTGAAGGCTTCTCGGCAACTGTCTCTGTAGTTCAGGTCGGCAAGGCATCTAATTGCTCTTTTTTGCTTTAAGAGTACTCTTTCCAGGTTGCCTTTTGATGTTCCACCCCAAGTCGCAATGCCATATCTGAGGTGGGACTCGAATAGAGCAAAATATGCAACTTTGGCTACTTCTGGGCTGCAAGCTTGCTTGATCCTACGTATAACGTAGAGACTTGAACTTAGCTTTTTGCAGAGCTGGTCTATGTGGGGTTTCCATGATAGCTTGGAATCAATTATGATGCCTAGGTATTTTGTGGTGTTTTGTGTTTGTAGTCCCGGTATTGTAATGTCTGTGTTGTTGCGTTTGGTGGTGAAAGTCATTTGAACGGTTTTGCTTTCGTTTAGAACTAGGTCGTTGGAGGTACAGTATTGCTTTGTTCTCTGGAGTTGTGTGTTGGTTTTCTCTTCCAGATTTTCCATTGTTTTGTCCGCAAATGTGAGAACCGTGTCATCTGCGTACATGGTGGTGTGTCCATCTTCCCCAATCCAACTAGGTAGGTCATTCGTGAGAAGGAGGAAAAGGACTGGGCCAAGTACTGATCCTTGGGGTACTCCTCTTTGCACGTCTACAGCTTTGGATTGGGCCTTATACTTAGTGTTGTTCTTTATGTAGGCTATTTCCACAAGCTGTTTCCGGTTACTAATGTAGCTTTTAAACCATTCTGCTGCTCTTCCTCTCACGCCTAGTGTTTCCAGCTTGAGTAGAAGAAGTTCGTGGTTTAGGCAGTCGAAAGCTTTACTAAAATCTAGGAAGAGGCTTGTTGAAGTGCTGCCTTCTTCTAGTTGGTCTAGTATGTGCTCCGTCAGTTGTATTAAGGCTGTGGCTGTCGATCTGCCTTTGATAAATCCATGTTGTTGACTATTGAGAAGGTTGTGTTCTTGAAGATGGTGTAGGAGTTGGGCTAGTACTATCTTTTCGATTATTTTTGAAAATGTTGATATTAGGGAGATTGGCCTGTAGCTGTTTCTTTCTATCGTTGGTCCATTTTTGTATTTTGGGTAGACTTTAGCTATTTTTAATTTATCTGGGAATTTTCCTTGTGAGAGTGATTTATTTATGAGGTCTGTCAGGGGTATTACTATTTCATTTTTACAGTTTTTTAGAAGTTTAGCTGATACCTCATCAGTTCCGGATGAATTTTTCATCTTTAGAGATTGAATGGCCTTTTGCACTTCTTCTTGTGTGACCCGTCTGAACTGGAGTGTGTGATGTGTTGCTGGTAAGTGGTCTGTTAAGGCATTGGTTCTAGAGTTATTGTTATTTTGGAGTGTTCGGTCGGCTATTGATGAGAAAAAATCATTAAAACAGTTTGAAACTTCTATTGGGTCGTCTATTGTTTTATTGTTGACTTGAAGATGGATTTGGTTTTCAGTATTTGATCTCGCTTCCCTTTCTCGGTTTATTGTTTGCCACAGTGCTTTGGACTTGTTTTCAGCCTGGTTTATGTGAGCTGTGTTGTTTTCTTTCCGAAGCATTTTCAATTGCTGGTCGTACTCCCTTTTTTTAATAGTTGTTCTGGCTTTGTCTTCCATAAGTCCGGTTGTTTGCTCCTTTTCTAAGGCCTTTATATATTCATTTTTAAGTCTAGCCGATTCTTGATTCCAACACTGTCTCCTTTTATGTTGTTTAACTCTTGACGTTTTAAGAGGGCAGGCGTGGTTTAGTGTTGTCTGGATGATGTTGCTGAAATTGTTGTAGGCTTCATCTACGTCATGAGTTTGTATTATAGTTTCCCAGTCTTGTTCTTGTAGCTGTGTCTTAAATAGGGGTCTGCGGGTCAGACTTTTTTGGTTCGGGTCGGGTCGGGTCGGGCCGATAATTTTGGTCCTCGGGTTTCGGGCCAAAATCGGGTCGGGCCAAAAATTATTAACTACCAGATTTTTTTCTTTTTTTAACTCCTATCTGTGTTTATAATATTACTTAAAAATAACATATGAAAAACGATTGTATTTATGTATATTATTTCATGTTCATAACTTATTTACAGCTTAGGAGTTGCCTCAACTGCAAGAAAGAAGAAAATATTTTTTTTTATCAAGCCATTCTTTCCCATTTTCATAACTGTTGAAATATCTAAACAGCTATATTACAACAAGTTTGTAATGGAACTTAATATAAAAGGATCATAAACAAATCAATTAACCTTATCTCAAGTTTAGGGCCTGTGGACTGGCTTAAAGACTGCAAGCAAGAATAAAATAAAAATTCTATGTTTCCACCATGCAATATGAATCATTCATTCCCTGCCTCCTAACCTCCTAAGTATAAAAACCTCACACTTACAATAGCATTATTAGTTACATCATCATAAATAAAGAATTATTTATTATTGGCATTACTAGGCCTACAGCTTTACATAGGAATTATTTTTTATAGGGCCTAAAATAGTAATAGACTAAGCAACATGACAAGTGGAGAACTCATTGAAGAAAAGATTGTGAGTAAACTAATTCACTTTAAAAACTCTAAAACAGTAAATAACACACATACATTGTTTATGGTATAGTTTAGTTAGTTATAGTAAAGACTGTAAAAATTGCATATATCATGTCATACACAGTTAAAGACCTACGGTATTGCAAGAGATTAAAATCCTAAAACAACTGATTTTAGCTAATAAATGAAAAGAATTAAAAATCCATAAACTCAAGTCAAACAATATCACAATAATTAGGTACCTGAAAAGGAACTCTTAATATATAGAAAATTATATTAAATCAAGAGAAAAGAAAGTTAAATGCTAATTTGGCAACATAAGCAGACAGCAGAGACATTATAGTGTCCTAATTAGCAACACAACTCAATGTTTTTATACTGTAAGTCGATGTTTTTGAAACTGTAGGGTCTTTTTCTCGGAAGGAAGGGGGAAGGGTAGTAGAATGTAAACAAAAAACCATGAACCACTCTCACAGCCAGGCCCGGGGACACTCAAGGTTACAGACCCTCCCCCTCCCCTCCCCGCCCCTCTTACACAACCAGAGCCAGGCCCGGGGACACTCAAGGTCATAGACCCTCCCCCTCCCCCACCCCTATTACACCACCCGATTGTTCCAATTGCTGACAAAATGCAAGTAACAAAACAAGGAAGTAGAGACAAAAAGATATATTTTCTTTATTCAAAAATATAAAACTGTTACAGATAATTTCCAAAGAAATTAATTCATGGTAGTTTGTGTCTTGTAAATATTGTATTGGATCTTAGAAATATCTTTTTTGAAACTCAATCTAACTTAAGAAAAAAATAATTTTACTGATAAAAACTTTCATAAAATTTTAAAATATTTAGGCCTAACCTCTTTGTAGACTTGCTGATACTTGATACTTAAAAAAAAATTAAATGGTGACCATACAATGCCGAACCAGACGATCAGAAGTGTTGTTTTGTTTTGTTACTGAATGACAAAAAGGACACAGGAAAATAAAAGAACAAGATACAGATCTGTACACTATATCAGATATTTCTTTTGTTTATAATTTATTATGTAACTAAAATACTAAAATATATTTTAAACTAGGTATGGAATAAACAATAAATAATTAAACTGGTACCTCTGGATAAATAGTCTTTCTTTTGACTTCGTTTTCTTTGCACTGTTGTGTCACGGCTTTTGTTTTGTCAGTAGACGACTGGCTCTGGCTAGTGACAGTACGGCATTTGCTCTGTTGTGTCTTTGTTCTTAAACGTGAGCAAACTTAATATTTAATTATAATTTTAACGTTTTAATTCCTCTGTAATAATATATATAAGAGTGTTTCTTTGAAAATTACTTATTATAACTTTGAAAATAATAATTTTTTTTTTGGCCCGACCCGATCTTGGCCCGAAAAAATCTCTGACCCGACCCGGTCTCTCGGGCCTTCCGCTGGCCCGACCCGACCCGAAAAAATCGGGGACCCGCAGACCCCTAGAAAGTTATCTATTGTTGTTCTGTTGAAGATTCGTTTATTTTCTTTGATGTTGTTGATGATCGGTTTTCTAGTGATGATTTTTGCGATTTGTGCGGTATGGTCAGATAGTCCTGATGTTATAACTGAGGTTTCTATTTGTTGATTATCAATGTTTGAGCATATCCAGTCTATTGATGTTTCTGAGTCACTTGTAATTCGAGTGGGAGGTAGCCTCAGTCTTGAGATATTGAAGGAGGTTAGGAGTTCTTCAATTTTTTCGTTTTCATTGTCATCAACTAGGTTGTTTACATTGATGTCTCCCATTATTAATATTTGCTTATCCGTAGTGAGCACTGTTTCCAGTTGTTCAGAGAGTATATCGATGGCTTGGTCTAGGTTTGCACTTGGTGGCCTGTATACTCCGAGGACCAGCAGTGGATTCCTGTTTAGCTTCAGTTCAAAGAGCACGGTTTCGCAAATTAGTTCTGTTTCCTCGCTACTTGTGCATATGAGTGATACATGCTTTTCCCAGCCACTTCTTACATAAGCGACCACTCCTCCTTTGACATGGGATTTCCTTGAGAAGCCTCCAATAAGTGAGTAATTTTCTACCCACGTGTTTTGCAAGTTTTGTTGTGCTACGCCGTGCTCTGTTATTATGATCAGGTCCGGGTCTTCATCTTGGAGGAAGTGTGCTAGTCTATCAGTTTTTTTAGATAACCAATTTATGTTTTGGTGTAGAATTTTAAGTCCTTGTTGGCTATTAGGTGTTTGGAATTTTACTGTACGGAGTGTCGGAGGGGATGTGTTACATCTTTGAGCTGGTTTTTGTGCTTTTCTCTGGGATGAGGGTGTTCTTCTAAAAAATGATGTTGGGAGGTGGGAGTGTTTAGGGGTTCTTGTGTGCAACTACTAACTTGTAGTGTGTTTTTATGCTTTGGGAGGGGTGGTTCTGCGATTTTCTCAATGTTGATGTGGTATTTGGAAAGTTCCTGGGAGCTAAGCAAGTTTGCTTGTTGTATCCAACGGCCTAGTTTATCATTACTGCTGGGTGTTATGTAAAGGAATGAGTGTGTGTGCCTTGAGATAGCAACGATGCAGTGGTGCTGCGATTCATAAATTTCTTCTCTTTTAGCAGATGTTCGTATGACAGCTATGTTTTCTGCTTGCCGTCCTTGAAATTCATGTATCGTAGATGCGTTGAAACCTAGCTTGTTTAGTTCTCTTTTCTCAGCTTGTTTGAAGACCAAGCATTTGTATTTATTTTTGTTGAGAGTGAGGTTCAGGCTTTCTAGTCCCTGATACTGCTGTGTCGCCAGTTCTTTCTCCGTCTGGTTGGTGGTTTGCATTCCTTGGCTGTAGAATTTTGAGAGGATGGCTGTGGTGCTCTTTGTGCATCTGTATGTGGTGTTTAGTATTTTTGTTGTTGTGGCTATTTCTGTAATGTTGTGGTATTTAACTTCTAGGTTCTCTGCTCTGTTTATATATGGTATTTGGTTAATGTCGCCAATAAGCAATACTTCTTTAGCAGTTGATAAAATGGCTGCAAAGAGTATTTCTCCGGCATGCATCATTAGGGCTTCGTCGATGAAGAGCCTGTTATAGGTGTTTCCTCTCTTAAGATGTTGGGTGGAGTTTATTATGAATGAATGCACAGTTCGGAAGGTGTCATTGCATTTTGCCTGGCTATGGTCTGGGTGGTTGGTTTTGTATCTCTGTCGGAAGTCCATTGCCGCATCTCTTGTAGGAAACAGGATGAGGTCCCCTGTAGCATAGTTGTTGAGTAGGAAAGTTGTTTTCCCACATCCTGGCACACCTTGGACTAAGTTCAGTTTAGTGTTGTATGAGTTTTTAATGTCAATGTGTTTTGTGCTATTATAAAGATGTAGTTCGTTTAGGAGTATTGTCTCGTCTGATACTAAGATGTTTTGATTAATTGCTATGTTGTTTGGGGCAGTTGCATAATTTCCATTACCTTTCCTCAGTAGTTGCACTAGACGTGCTCCATCGAAACCGAATTGGTAAGGTGTTGGGTGTGTTGTTTCTTGTTGGGTGAGGAAGTTGTAAATAAATAAATGTTATAAATAATAATAAAATATGATGAGAGAATAAATACTTGTAAGATTTAAAACGAAAAACGTGGGGCCCATGCAATAGATCATAATAGTACAATAGGTGAAGTTAATTGTAAATTAGCATGCACCCCACGTTTTTAGTTTTAAATCTTACAAGTATTTATTCTCTCAACATATTTACAAATTAATTTCTACTTTTTAGTGCGTTTAAAAACATGGCATTTTTAAAAAGTATTTTTATTTATAAATTTTTACTATTCATATTGTTTGGGTTTGGCCCCACATGTTCTTGTGTCATCAGCTGTGTTTTCTTCACCATGTTTTTGCATAGAATGGCGGCCATATTGAAGTTACGAAGTTTGCCAGATTTTGCAACATTTATGTTGTATTTATTCTAAAGCCTATGGAAAATACCTCAGCTGTTCTTACTTGTATGTCATTCTTTCAATTTATTACCTTACTAGCTGTAACCCGCGGACTTTGCCCCGTTTAACTTCTTAATTTTCAAGATGATTAAATTTGCATGGCTCAATCACGTCCTGACGTCCTGGTTGAAGTTTGTTTGCTACGCTCACTCACTTTTAGGTTAGAGCTCGTCCGCTGCGCTCACTTGCCTTCAGGTTAGCTCGTTCGCTACGCTAACTCGCCTCCAGGTTGAAGTTCGTTCGCTACGCTAACTCGCCTCCAGGTTGAAGTTCGTTCGCTACGCTCACTCACCTTTTGGCTGCAAATTAGCTGTTGTCATAAAAGAAATAATAGTGATGCACCCTGATGGTAATCCTTGTAACTTTAATGCTATTGAACATCATAGAACAGAACCAACTTGTTAAATTGAAACAGCTGTTAAGATTCATTAATTCCATTTAAATATGAGTACTCATAAGGTTCAACATGGGAAACTCCAGAGCCACTGGGGCGGAGCCCAGAGGTCGGAGGGTAAAATCCTTTCTTACTGAGCGTCTACTACCCAAAAGGAAGATGCCTGCCAAGTTTCAGGTTCCTAGGTCTTATGGTTTCTGAGATTTTGTGATGAGTGAGTGAGTCAGTGGTATTTGAGCTTTATATATATAGATTAAAATCTGGTGTGATTATTTGTTTGCAATGCTCTATTATGTTTTTTTTTTTTTCAGATTAACTTAACCAATCAATAGTTTAATTAATACTTATGAAGTAAAACAAGTTGAAGCCCGTGGGTAACAGCTTGTTACTTTAAGTTCTATTTTTGCATAACATTTATTTGTCTGCGCGGAAAAATATTTCTTTATTTACAATCAACTTTGTTATAACAGATTGTATTAAATGTCCACTTCCTTCCAAAACCAGTGCCCCCTGCTGAACATGATTCATACTTGGCAGGAGTGTTGATTTTCCTCACAATGATATTGGCTACTATGACAAGCCTAATTGTCCTTCAGTGTTAGGCCTATTAACAAATCTTAGTGGATGAAGTAACTAAGTGTTGTTTCTCAAATTGTTGAGAAATTGTTGGTTTAGTGTACCTGGCTGGGGTCGATGGAGATCTTAATTTATGGGCATCCCTCGTATTTGTATTAGTTAATTATCAGTATTATATTTGATTGATAATCAAATATCAGTATTTTTGCGTTGTGAAGAAAAGTATCAGTTATACCAAAATGATTTGCTCTAATTATTCCTGTCCTCGACTTCGATTCGTATGTGAAAATAATTTGGTGTTCGACTTTGCCTCACAAATGAAACTGAGCTGTACAGGAAAATGCCACTTACGGCACTAATAATGAAATATACAATTTTTTACTCTTCTTCTTCCTTAGTGTTGAGCTGATTTCAAAAATTGAGGGGACGAACCTTTTAAGAAGAAACTTTTAAGTCATTACCCTGAGCAGCATAGCTCACACTTGATCACAGTTAATCAGTTAATGTAGGGTTTATTGAGATTGACAACTTATGTTTCATGTCACTAACCTGTGGCTGATCTGCTTTGGTACACACCACCATCACTGGTATCTTGCTTTCTCTGTAGTATTTCTGAAAATTCAACATGATATATAAGTCACATTGAAAAATTTACTTTTCAAAAGTCTGAGTGGAAATCAGCTAAAGTAAGCTCATGAAAATAGTTATGATTCAATAGTTTTTCCCGGTGCCTTAAAACAAGAGAAAGTCCTATTGACTTTTATAAAATTCTTGCATTTACTTATGTTATGTTACACAATGTTTGTCACAGAGTAGTTTGTATTTGTAATGTTAAAAATATTTTGCATGAATGAGACTTTTGAGATCTGGGAATTAGGACCAAATATTAAAAACATCTTTCAGCTTACCGAAACGGCAGTTTGAGCAAAATTGTGTCATTAGACAAGCTTAAACCCAAAACACATTACACCTGTCTCAATAGTCTGTGGGATAAGACTCTCTTACGACATAACAAGAAACAAATAAATTTGACAGATGGGAAAATCAATGAGTTAAGAAACTTTACTAACCAGATATACATTGGCTATATATTCAAACGACTGCGGGTCAGTCCCATCGTACACGAGACACACGACATCACATGCTACATCCACAGGATGCAGCACTGCGTTCTTGTTGGGCAAGTCTACATCCTTCAACACTAGGTACTTCTCCTGGCCGTAGACATGCACCATGTTGATGGTACATTGCACCACACCCTGGATCTCAGAGTCTGGTACATCCTGTGACAAAGTGAAACTGCTTCAGTAAGAGACTTCCTCCATTTGGATTTCTTAGTTCAAACTTGCTTATAACTTACATAGTCGTACTTTTTTTCCATAACCACTTAAAATATACAAATCATGAACATATTTTAGTGTATGGTGCTGTTCACTATGAACAGATTTTAGTGTCGGTTCCCCTGGGAAAAGTTAATTAACTTACAACACCCACTTGAACTTGTTAATTAACTGCAACAAGTGCAGTAGAACCAGTGGCGGATAAACTGTGCTCAAAAGATATTTATAAAATTACGTTACACAACCTCACTATAAGTAGAGAAGTACTAGAAACATAATTAGGCGTGGTTAAGAAACATATTAATTTATTCTTCATTCTCCTGGTTCTCAACATAGAATGAGACAGTCTCAGTTTTACCCCTAAGGATACCACATCTTAGAATGTTAATATTTATCAAATAAACTTTCTATCTAGTTTCAATAAAATTGTTATTCAAGCCTAGCTTAAGTGTCAGCCTAGATTCCAATAAATTACAAATGGAACAAAGCCCTGACACACAACCAAACACAATCAACTGTTCTGATTAAATCTATGTCCATAAGAATTAGGATTGAAACTTGTGATTTAAAAACAAACCGGTTTTACCCTCACCAACCCTTTAAACAGAATGTGCATACCTACTTTAGTGTTTCTAGGTACTGTAACAGAGTTAAAACTGTGACTTAGTTTAGTATACTTGTAGACCCAGTGCTCGATTAGTGGGGGAACGCGGCGGAACGGAGTTCGGGTACCTCTCTTTTGGAAAGATAAAAATATAGACATAAATAGATACTAATCACATTAAATAGGCTACAGTTCCGGCACCTCATTTTTTTACAAATCGAGCACTGCTTGTACCTTTGACTATTGATGCAACTGGACATTTCATCCCCATGTTAAAGTTGTCACCAGTTTTTTTGTTGTTGTAAAAATCGTAGTACTTAATGTGAGCCACCAACAGATTGTGCTGATCTAAATTACTAATTTTTGTCGAATACACACTTTTTTACTAATTCAAACTAATGGAAAGGCTTATTGGGAGCTATAGCAACTGTTATGACCCATCAACTTGGCCAGATATAATTGTGTAGACACTAGCGCTTTCTGTGACCAGCTCACGAAACTATATTCTTATATTCTATAGCCTAACTGACCGCCAAGTACTGTCCAATATGGCTCCGGCACAGCATAGACTTTCCCACTCCAATGGCTCCCATTACATGACACTCGTAAATGTTACGAGTAGACTGACGCTTGAGTAGGTCCACTTGCTTCTCCCTCGTTACTACACAAGAATAAAAATTAGGCTACTTTGAGTAAAACTCACTTTCACAACATGTAAAAGCACGAACGGTTACATTGATTCTACAATACTGACTGCATACAGTTAAATTTACAAGAAAATACGTAGGTAGTTTTAGTTTATTTCATCACTAAGATCAAAAGAGCTTGATGTTTTTTATGCAAGCTCAAGTTTTAGGGGTGAGGAGTTTGAGAATGAAAAATGAAATGAGCAAGGATTGAAAAATGCAACTATATGTGCTGTGTGATGAGCGATGTTCCACCATGTTGTACTGTTACATATTGTATTCATTATTCAATTTAGTTAACTTAACCAAACTAGAAGTTAAGCTTCACAATATATTTCTGATTGGTCGTTTGCTGATTTCATCAGTTTGGTTTCTTTTTTGATCTGTTGTCAGTTTTTGTGTTTTCCCCTTAAACTTACTGAAATAGATTTGTTCTATACTTTTGCAACAGTAGTACACATGTTTAAAATTAACTTGTGCTTCAGTGGAGGCTATAATATTTCGAAGCAAGATGTCAAAAAATTTGAGAGAGCTGCAAAAATGCAAAAAACAATTTTTACCCCATAAAACCTGTTCCCACAGTGCAATCTTTTTGGGTTTGCCAACTCAATTGAATAAACGTAGGTTTACACCTTTTTACAAAATTCAATCAAAATCTGATCATTTTTACATGAATTTGAATGAATGGGTTGAACCTCTGAGGACATCAAAACAAAAAAGTAAATCAGACCAAGGTTTAGGTCTTACTATAGGACCTACAGTAATAGCTGATAACAGATTACCTGATATAAAGAGTATGGTATAGGCCTAGCGGAGAAAAGATTTTACTATAGATAAAGACAAGCAGAGAGACTAAAGACTAAATAAAGATCTCGCCAGCCAACTAAAACCCATAAGAATTATAATTCTAGTCCATTAGCAAGCTCTTGTTCATATGCATTCAAACAGAATATAACACATGATGATGTAAAAAGTAAACAGTGCATGGAATAGACTCACCAGTGATTGCAGACAACTGGTTGTCATCGTCAGTGATGGGATAGCCAAGGTAGGCCAGATACTCCAGGGTGGTTGGGAGATCATGAAGTGTGGTCAACATCCAGAAACATATGAATCCATGTAGAGTCACCCAGCCCTGACAAACACAAAGAACAGTAGTACTAGGGTCGGATCAACTATGGTCGTAGATATCCATACAATTAATTACGTTACATAACCTCAATATCCAAGAAGAAGAAAATACAGATAAAGTAAAAAAATAAAATTATTTCTTAATTGTAGTGAATTAAAATACATTGCATATTAAACTATTTTGGTCCATTATAGATATGCAGTAAACTCCCACATTATTATTTTTGAAATATCACAGTTAGTTTAAGAAAATAAAATAAACTAGTGTCCCTGTTGCTCGAATTCGAGCAATTGCTAAGTATTACAGCACAGGCATTATTTTAAAACGAATAACAGTCATATTTTCTGATGACTTTAAAAAGAGTCTACTGAAAGATTATGGAAATACTCAAGATGTACATAACAGATCAATATAATCAACATTTCTTGTAAATATCTTATCATTTTTCAAAAGCTGATCTAGTTTTTTAGTGTTTTCTGCAAATAGCCTTACTCATAGCCTAGCCGCATTAGGTTGTCCATAATAACGATTATAATAATTTGAAAATAACCATTATTTTTGTTTCTTCCCCTTGGTGGTGTTCTATGAATTTCCTATGTTACCATAGTTTGCAAATCGGCTCTTTCAATGATTACTAAGAAATGCAGCACAGTGTTAATTCAGTTTTCTTTTTAGTTTTTAGTATATCAATATTTATCCAGGCTCTCGCTTTTTTCCATTGTAATACTTACACCAACCCAAATTCAAATAGTAAATCTTTCATTTCAACCACGTAAGTAAATGTTTGTAGCAAACTGTTTAGTTAGCAAACTTATTGACCGTTTACAATTAACATGTGTTCTTCTTCTCACTTTTAATTTCTGACAACAGCTGCAGTTTCATAACAATGGTTGTTTCCCATGTTAATCTTATGGAGAAATACGAAACTTTAAAGGGCCCCAGGGCCTCACTCTCTAATTATTTCTGTAAAAAGAAAGTTTCCTGCACAACTTCACGTTACGCTCTTTCCAATGAACCAAAAACTTGTAAATCGGTTCAGTAGTTTCGGAGGAGTAATTGTCACAAAAAACCTGCTTGCGTATTAAATAAGTACTAGTGTATGTACACTAATCACGAAATCGAGCAATCGCAAAGAAGTAAAGGAGTCCACTTAAATTTAGGAGAGCATTGTATTTAGACACGTGATAACTGGTCTCAAATCTTTCCCACGAGAACAGTCGTTTCAGTACCGCCCACCTCCTGCCGATCTAGTACGGTTAAACCAATGTGCTGATAAAAATTGTCCGGTTTAAGAGATGTCATTTCCGCCGAGTGTAGTCCGGTTAAATCGATATCCGGTTAAAAGGTGTCCGGATAAGAGGGAGTATACTGTAGTTTGAAATCACAGCTTCCCCAAACTTAACAAAACACTTGCTAATCACTGTACAGCAATAAATCAAGTAAAGAACCAAACAGAAAATCTAGTAAGCTACTGACTAGTTATAGGCTACCAGTAAATACTGTTTCAGAACAGAAGAATGTTGCTAACTTTGAGACAGTAAAACAATATAGGCTATATAACTCATTAAAAGTATGAAATAATAGCAATAATAGGCCTTTACAATATTTCAAAACGACATTAAGTTAGCTAACTATGATATTATGACTCATATAAGTTATACTAAAATTGCATATTTTTGCCTTGAATTGTTATGTTATGTCAACATTGTAATATGTTATTCAAGCGGGTTATCTGACAGGTAAATACCTTACCTTTAATACTAAAAGATTAGATAGCAGCAAGCTACTGTGTAAAAATATGACATTTCTTTAAACTTGACAAGGAGCCTACAAAGCTTGGAGTCAGAAGAGACAAAAACTGTTGAGTCAGGACAAAAGTGAATCCCAGGTCGGAACAGACAATTTGAATAGGCTAATAAATTCAAAACCCCCGCTGCAGCAAACCTGCCGACTAAGCGAATTTCCATTTGTCTGAATAGATTTTCAGTTAAATATATTTTAATAACATTAGGTTTAACGAGTACCTAGGTTTGCTGCTACAAGGAAACTAATAAAGTGTGTTTTTGAGTAAAATATTGATAGCTTAGTACAAAATAAATAAATTTGCCAAGTTTGATCAAAATATATCCATAAACAAGCAAACTACAACATTTGACAATATTCTCCATAAGAATAACATGGGAATTTTAAATTTACAATTTTTTTAATTTTCTCCGTTACTAACAATCGAACAAAAATACTTTTATATACTAAATTATTTGTTTTTTTTAAGCTCTTTAAAAGGGTCTAAAGAGAAATCGGGAAATTTTGTGTTTTGAGGGTCAAAAGTGAGAAAAACCAATTTTTACCCCATAAAACCCCCCGTAAAGCCCCGTTCCCATGGTCCGATCGTGCTGGTTCGCGAACTCATTCAAGTTTATCCCGCTTTACACCTTTAAACCAAATTTCATCAAAATCGGTCAAAAATTACTCAAGTTATCGCGTTCACGGACGTATATATATATATATATACATATATAAAAATTTGAACAAATGGTGTTTTTGGCCTCTGGGGACATGAAAATGAAAAAGTAAATCGGTCCCGGGTCTAGGTCTTACCGTGCCACCTACGGTAATAGCTACTTCCCTTTAGGGAAATTCGCTAAAAATAAAATTGATTAGGGATGGACGAGATTGGATTTTTAGTTTGAGACGAGACGAGACGAGATTTTTTATTTCTCATAAAATTTCGAGACGAGATCGAGACGGGATTTCCCTTCTCATACACAACGGGAAATGCACGTTCAAAATTTTTACCTGATTTTGTAACATTGTTAGATGACTGTTTAAATACAAAAATAATGATAATAGGCAAGAATATTTACAATCTTTTATTAAAAAACATCAGCATAACATTTTTTTATTAATCACGCCTAACTTATTAAAAATGCATACGATTAGGAAACATAGTGATATCAGTTAGGATAGAGTTAAACTTATCCTAAAATAAAATAAATCATAAAATAAATTGTAAATTGTAAGATTGTAATTTTTATAAAATAGTTACTTGTTTTGACTTTTTATAGTAATAAAACATTCCTCACACTGCTTACACTTAACAAAACTTCTCAAATGTTATTAAAGTAATATTATTAAAATAATTAAAGTAATATTTACATTTAAAGAATTAATTAAATAAGAACGCCTTCGCAAAGGAAACGCAACTACAACACGCTCCTGTATTGCACATTGCATTGACTTTCTGCAGGCGTTTTTAATTTTTTTTTTTATTTTTTTTTTTTTATATATATTCTTGTCCCGATAAAAATCTTGGTCAAAAAAAAATCTCGTCTCGTGTAACGAGATTTAAAATTTCCCGAAAATTTCCCGAAATTTCGAGACTTGACCATCCCTAAAATTGATTCAAATTATTTTTAAAACGGGTTTAGAGTAGAAGTGTGCGGATGGCAGAATTTCAGTTCGGATCAGATCGGTCTGATAATTAAGGCTTGGATCGGATATTGAGATGTTCGGATTCGCATATTTTTGGATCTAATATTTTTAGATTCAGATAGTTTGACAGCCATGTACTTACTAAATAAACTAATGTTGAGGTTAATAAGTTAAAAATATGTAGCAAACCAATAAAACATTGTGATTGTAATACTGTTTCAATTAGAGGTGTGCGGATAGTGAAATTTCATTTCGGATCGGATTCGGATCGGATAGTTGAGGCTCGGTTCGGATCGGATCGGATATTGGGAGGTTCGGATTCGGATATTTTCGGATTCGGATAGTTCGGCGCGGTTAATAATAAGCTGCATATGCGTTTTTAACATATAAAAACACTGTAAAGCTGTGTAAATAAACATAAATGGCGATTTTGAATCATAAAATTTCAAATTAGCCACGTCCACAGTTTTTCTCTCTTGAAAATCACAATTCACAACATCTATTTTCAAAAGTTGGTTGCTTGAATTAAGTACACTAGCAGCCGAAATCTTCACACAACACTTAAGCTCAGCAGGACTGATGTCAAAACGTTTGGGTTTGTTTACTTGAGGTTATGTTATATGTTGTTTCCTGTTCTTGGGGTTTGCCAAGTTTAGAAAACATCACTAATACACTAAACTGGGCTCTAGATTTGATGTTGTGGCAAGTTAATTAGAGCAATTAGGCTTTATAACTCTGTAAAAGGTGTGTATCCCTGAATTTATAAATTTCATTCTACACTTATTCACTGCCAAACATAATTCAGTAGAACCTTGATGAACCAAGAATTACACTAGCCTACATAACTTCATTACCCCAAGTAAAATACCAAGATAAGTTTTAAAAGTTAAAAAGTTATAAGTTTGTTTATTTATTTATTTATTTATTAAACATCATCACATTACATCAATTCTCTTGACAGGTGATTTGTCACAAAGTCTAATACTAATACTATACTACATTTTAAAATAAAATAGCTTACAAAAGAAATAAAGCATATAATAAGCTACAAACCTATGGGAGAAGCAATATCTTTCAAATATACTCATTTTCCAGATATTCCTCTAACGAGTAAAATGCCCTCTCCAAAAGGAAATTTTTTAAAGATAGTTTAAATTTAGAGAATGAGGCAATGTTTTTAATCCCAGCGGGTAATTTATTGTAAATTTTTGGTCCCATATACTGAGGGGATAAATGAAAGATTTTAAGCCTATGTTGAACTGGTTTTATAATATTTTTGAATCTTGTATTATGTGGATGAGATTGTTGACAGTCCATGAATGTGTCGAAATCACTTTTAACCATTAATGCCAATTTGTAAATATAAGAGCTAAAAAAAGTTAAAATTTTAAAATTAATAAATAAATCTTTACAATGTGTTCTACGGGAGACTCTGGCCATTAATCTTACAGCTCTTTTTTGGAGAATAAATATTTTTTTGGCCTGGCTTGATGAGCCCCATACAGTAATTCCATAATTCATAATCGATGAAAAATATGCGTGATATACTACTATTTGTGTTTCTAGATTAGTAGTATCCCGAATTATTGTGAGAACAAATGTTGCTGAGCGTAGTCTTTTTGATAGGTTTTTAATGTGTTTTTGCCAATTTAGTTGTGAATCAATTTCTATTCCCAAATAATTTATTGACTGTTGTGAATGAATTGTAGTTAAGTTTGTATTTACAATTATTTCTTGGTTAATATTGGATGCAGAAAACTGAATTAGTTGAGTTTTTGCCACATTCATGGACAGGCCATTTACTGCAAACCAATCCCCAAGGAGTTGAAATTCCTTAGTTATTGAGGCTTGAATGAACTCATTGTTTTGTCCTGTGCATATTAAAGCGGTATCATCTGCGTATTGAAAGGTGGACATCTTAGTAGCATTGCATAGATCATTAACATAAATAATAAATAAACAAGGGCCGAGAATGGAGCCCTGAGGAACTCCATTGGGGTTAATGTTCCACTCTGATTTATAATTTCTCTGAATTTTTTGTAAAATAAGTCTTTGTTTTCGGGTCTTTAAATATGATATGAACCATTTTAATTCAGTATTTTTTATTCCATGCATACTTAATTTTTCTATGAGTATCTCATGATTCACACAGTCAAAAGCCTTGGATAGGTCACATAGCACACCCACAGTCTTCTGCGATCCATCCAAGGCTTCCGCAATGTAGTTTATCATTTTTGTTATGGATTTTTCAGTACCGAGTTCTGGGCGGAAACCAAACTGTGAAGGATTTATTAAATTATTGCTTTCTAAATATTCTGTTAGTTGAATCTTTACAATTTTTTCAAAAATCTTTGAAAAACAAGGCAGAAGGGCGATGGGGCGGTAGTTAGAGGGATCGTTGACATCGCCCTCTTTGAACAGAGGTTTAATCTCAGCCAACTTTAGCTTATCAGGAAAAACCCCCCCCTCAAGGGACTGATTCACTATTTGGCATAATGGATGTTCTATAAATTTAAAAACTCTTTTAATGACAAAAAGAGGAATTTCATCCCAACCTGAGGACTTAGTGTTACTGAGAGATGTAACAACTTTTCTTAACTCGTCAATTGAAACATTTCTAAATTTAAATGTTAATTTGGAACGTGGATGATTTTCGATTAGTAACTGAGTGGCTTTTAATTTATCTGTTGATTTGTTGGCATACTGAGAAACATTAATAAAAAAGTTATTGAATTTATTTGCTACCAATACTGCACAATTTTGTATATCCCTTTCATGTTTGAATTTAATCTCAACTGGAGTATCAGATATTTGTTTATTAAGTCCTGTTTCATTTTTCACTACTACCCAAGATGCTTTACTTTTATTCTTAGATTTTTTAATAAAATCGTCATTAGCTTTCAGTTTTGCTAATGCAACTACTTTTTTAAAGACCTTTCTGTAGTTTTTGTAATAGATTAAAAACTGAGGGTTACGATTCCATTTTGATTCTTGGTGCAACTTATTTTTATTTTCTGCTGAAATTTTTATTCCTGTTGTTATCCAGTTATTTTTGTTACGTTTATTCTTTGGACGATCTACTGTTTTGGGGAATGCCTCGTTGAATGAATTTAGAAAGTTTGTAAAAAAATTATTGTAATTTGTATCTACATTAAAGGTTTCAAAAGGGTTCCAAATAACATTATTTAGTGTGTTTTCAAAGGTTTGAAAATTTGTTTCTGTAAACTTCCGAGTAAGTTTTTTATTTACACCCTTAAGTCTTGGAGAGGACATTTTCTCAAATGACAAAAGTAAAACTTTGTGGTCTGATGCACCTATGTCTAAAACTAAACTACTAGTTTTTTTTGTCTGCAAGTTAGAAATAATATTGTCAATGCAAGTACTTGAAATACTGGTTACCCTAGTTGGAACAAGAACGTTAGGTTTGAATCCAAAACAATCACAAATTTCTAGTAAATTATCAGTACTTACTTTATCGGTAAATAAATCTATATTTGTGTCTGACATTATAAAAACATTTTTTGACATTGCTTCCAAAGCTATTTTGTCTAATAACATTTCAAACTTTTCTAAAAATATTTTATCTATGTCCCTACCTGGAATTCTGTATACTGAAATAAAAACTGAATTCCAGTCCTTGACTTCAATAAAAGATCCTTCAAAAGAACATTGTTCATTTAAAAATTTTAAGTCATTTCTAATCTTAAAACTAACATTTTTGTCAATCATTAAACATGAACCCCCCCGCCATTGATCTATTCTAGCATAGTAGTCAGCAATTACAAAACCATCTAGTTTATTTAAAACATTTATACTTTTAACATCAAGCCAATGTTCATTTATAGATATAACATTAATTTTGCAATCCATATTTCCAATAAACAGATTAAGGTCTACATAGTTGTTTAGAAAACCCTGAATGTTAAAATGTAATAAAAACATATCTTTTCCAAATTTACTATCAGACCCTAACTTGACATGTGCATCAGTAAAATTATCTATTTCTCTAAAAAAATATCTTTACTATTAGTACTACTTGTATTCTGCTTGTTGTTACCACTTGTACTCTGCTTTTCACTACCACTTTTGCACTTGTTACTTTCACAATGCTGTAACTGATGGTGTGATGGGATGAGTGGAGGGAAGGTGTTGAGGCTGGCCAGGATAGGCACATCATCGTCTGGCCTCTGTGATGTTGGATGGTCATGGTGGGGTGAAGGACCTGGAGCCACAACAGCTTCAGACATAGAAGCATCCTGCTCAGTAGCTGACAACTTAGTATGCCTCTGTATTTCCTTGTATTCATTACTGATGTCATGAGTTCCGGGACTGCTGCAGATGTAATCAGTTTGTGGAGAAGCAGGATGACTGGATTGTTGACTCTCACAATACTGTAAGCGGGAGTCGACTGTAGAATTATCTAGCTGCTGTGGAACTTGCAGTTTTGAGGGATCAGATGGAAGATCATCACTTTGACTCTCGGAAGCTCGTAAGTTGGTGGGTCTTGTCAGTCGAATTAATTGTTCGAGTCGATGCTGAAATTCTTCATGTGCCAAACCGTTTCTTAGTTGTCGGTGAGATTTTTGATAGTACGACACAATAGTAACCGTAGCCTTAGTTTCCTGTTGAAAGTTTTTTAGGTTGGTGATAAAGTGGTAGAGCTCAATCCTGTCTCGCACACATCCAATTGGTGAACAAATTAAGTGATTTAGACCTTTTCTTTTGAAATCCTGGGTCAAATTTTTAAAAGCTGTATCATAATCAAAAATTTTGGGTTTACCGTAGTATTTGCCTTTAGTGATGAGGCTGTATATGAAAGTACCTTGATTTTCTTGTAAGGCTAGGTGTTCAGTTAGACGTTGTTCAGGACTAGGTTTACCAAAATGTTTTTTGAAAACTACAGCCACTCCAGCAGACATATGGCGAGGATCGCTAAAGTCAGCTGAGATAGAGTGTGCAAAGCCTACAGTTTTACAGCCTCCATACTTCTTAATGACTTCCGACATGTGCATATCTGTGACAGTTATGTTTGTGTTCAATTCTTTTTTACTATGAAATAAGTTTGGTTGAATTTTTTTAATTGTATTAAATATCAGATGAACTAAGAAATTTTTGCCTCTATTATTAATATGGAGACCATGCTTCGTGAAGTGAAACCTCTTTAAATTATCAACGTCAATAATATATACATTGTCAAGCCGGGCCACTAGTTCTTTAAGGTAGTTATTTAAAAGGTCAATTTCATTGTGAAGGGAGTCATTTTGATGCAAATCATATCTTCTTGGTATTGTTGTTATAACCACAGGCGAATTTGCACTGATGTCTTGCAGCTTTTTTTCCACACCAGAGTAGAGAGGGGATAGATCTTTACGTAGAGTATCATTGGTCCCACCCATAAGCACTGTAATGTCACCCTTTGAATGTGACGCAGTCTCGGCGACTTGAAGGAGGCAAGCATTTGGCATCACAGATCCCAGAGTTTGAAGCTTATCTGGATACTTTTGTTTTAATGTAGTACCTATATATCTCCCCTGACTATCCGAAAAAACTGAGACATTCAAAACAGGCTTACCAACACCGAAATTATCTGAGAAGACAGCTGTTTTTGCCTTTTCATACTTTGGCTTCACTAGGTTTCTTTGACTAGACTTCTTTCCACTTTTAACTGTCCGGGCTTCACCACCAGCCTGTCCATCTGAAGGAGAATCCTCTACTACCTCCAAAGCGCCAAACCTGTTTCTTAATAACACGTTTTCTTGGTTCCTACCAAAACCTTCAGTATTTAACCTAGGAACTCTAGATATACCTCCCGAGGCTTTGGAGCCCCCCACTTCAATCCATTCATTTTGCTCCTTGTTGGTGGATTTCACACTGCTATTAGTGTTAGACAGATTTGCATTAAGGGATATTGAGCTGACACATGTTTGATCAGTAGTTTTATGAGAGGCTGTTGGTGCTTGCTGAAATATTAATTTCTTCAGTGTTTCTGAGGTTAAGAAAATGTGATTATTGTTGTACAGCAGGTAAGCAATAGTGGAGCGCTTAATCACAATATCTGACTCCTCAAACTTCAGTCGCAGGACACAAGATTCAATATTATGAGTAACCTCACTTGCAATTGCCTGAATGAGAAGGTCAACAAACATCAACATGTATACGCCACAGTCTACTTTATTCAATCCCTGCTGTGGGCACTTAACAATTTTTATTTGAGGAATTATAGGAGTGATCTGTGAATTAATGTGTTTTGAAATTCTGGGTATTAATTTATTAGCTGAACTCAGATTGTAGTTGCCAAGGGAGTCAAAGTAATAAAATGAGTTATCAAGTTTTGAGTAAAACAGTAAACTCCAATGTGAGCCGCTAACTGTATTTGAAGCCACAGCATCATTCACAGGTATTATTATGAATGATTTATCATGAAGTTTCAAAGGTTCTAAGATATACTCATAATCATCAAGACACTTGATCGCATGGCTAATGACTGGTTTAATTAAACAAGTGTTATCCTTAACAAAATTGTTCGACAAGATGTCAAAATACTTTTCGAGGCTATCATCCGTTATCCATTCATTCGACATTAGAGCCAAAGAAAGCGAGGCATTATTGCTGGTTTGGGTCTCTGTTGTATCTTTGGTTGTGTGGTTTTCAGCTAGAATATTCTCAGTTGTAATCACATCAGAACCGGTATAGTTGCCAGATGTTTTAGCAGATATGATGTCCAATGTGTTAGGAATAATATCTATCGGGGTAACCAGTGAATCACTTGATTTCATTGAGACAGACAAGTTGATTGACTCCTGACTTGAAGATTCATTTGAAACACTACTGAAGGAAGAATTACTACTGTTGAGCTTTCTTTGAGTGAAATTGAAGTCCTCAATTTTGATTGGAAGTTTTTTATCTTTAATATATTTTTCAAGCTCCTTTTTCGATCGGAATAATTTACCACCAGGCGATTTTACGTAAATATCAACTTTTCCTTTACTAAGACCATTTTTTCGCAACTTTTCCTCTCTTATCCAACCTCGAGGCAAATTGATATTAAGGTCATTTTCAGAACAATTCATTTTGTTGAAGTATTTATAAAAATTAAATGATTTTCTCTCAGATAAGTGGAAAGGAAAAATTATATTTTTGGATTTAACTACAACTCTACTTAAAGCTGAGCACAGCTTAAGGTATTGACAACTTCAGAAATGAATATATACAGTTCAATTGAAGAATTTTATAACATTCTTGTGAGTTAAACCCAACTGGGAAATATCCAACTGCAATAAAGTGACATTTAGCTGTCACTAAATACTAGAGATTGTTATCCCTTGTAGAGCAAACCTCAGTTGAAATATAAACAAACAAAACTTGAGTTGAAACACAGATCTGCCGTTATCAGTCCACTGGCTCAAAGGTCAACCACTTGCACCTTGCTTCACTGGACTCTTATCTCATGACCCATCTTATCTCTAATATCTGAACGAACCTGATATTCCTTGATATTCCTTGAAATTTTATTTAATAAAACATAAAACATCTGCAACTGGTTACTTGAACAAAAAAACCGGTTTCTTATATTGGCACAGAAAAACAAACTGAACATTTACATGTAAAACACTTGTTAAAAAACACAGTATTTTCATAGAAATTTAGCAGAAACTGAGGAGCACAAGTTTAGCAGTTCTAACAGCAACAGGGACTTCCCCCTCTCATCAATGTGGGTTTCAACTGAAGCTCTTTATCTGCACATTGGATTACTCCTTTGAAGATACTCTGCGTGACTTGACTGCTCAAGTTTTTCATTATAAATAAAAACCTTAAGATTTGTTTGATCTGAATTAGTTAAGGAAGTCGTTGTCGTTGGGAATATAAGCAAGCTACTAAACTAACTGTATTGGCATTGGGTATTACTGTGTATTCCTTTTTAATCCTAATTAATTGTTAAAAATGGATTTTAAATTCAACAATTATTGCAGTCCATTATTGTTATGCAGTATGGTCCCAAGTTATTGTTTTTGATTTTGAAACATCACAGTTCATTTGAAAAAATTAAAGTTGAAGCAGCCCAAGGTCAACAACTAACAAGTCACGCGCGTGTGCAACAATAGTTTTTTTACAAGCTTTCTCCAGACCACTGGGGAGGGTCGGGTCTGATAAGCCGTCTATCGTTCACTTCAACCCTCATTAGTGCCGCTCGGCTGCACTCAGTGGGGAACCCAATACCACAAATCAATCTTTTAAATAAATAAACATATTTGGTAATAATTGTTTTATTGATATTCACCTTGAAATTCTAATAAATTTGGTGTAAAATTTGACAAAAACCGACCAATTTATTAATACATTACCAATCAAGTACATTGGTAATTAAATAATAGGTAAAAATTAACCGATTTTCGTCAAGTTTTACCTTTTACCCCCTGCTGTGCGCTATATCACAAAAGCTGATAACGACATGGGCAACTATGCAACTTGTTGAATGCGTGATGAAGGGAAACCCAAGAAATAGAAGAACAAAGAGAAAGTATAATGACGTTGTTATCTTTATACCCTTTTTACAATTGCTGTTATTGTTATTATCTTTATGTAAGATTTTATGATTTTGTTTTATAGGTTTATAAAATAATTCTTTTTAGCCACGGGAATATCAATTTATAATTTATCAACGTGTTTCTCCTGAAACAGCAATACCGGATGTATAATAAAGGTCAATGACCTAAAATATCTTGATTGTGCAATATTGTATTTTGATGTTGAAATTCAAATCATGACAAAAGTTTGTATATTTCCCCTGGTCCCTATCATTTAATCATTTAATATACACAATCAATACTAAATAATCGTGGTTAGTTCTAATTTTTTTTTTGATTATTCAAAGTTTCTACACAATAAGACAATCCAAAGTCAAACCGGGCAATGAATACTCGAAAAACAACGTATCTTGTCCTGTGATTGGAATACCACTCGCCAGTCCTTTAGACTTAGGGAAGTAGTGCAAGTCTATATATAGCTTCAAGGTCGTACCCACCCCTTCCCCCTCACGGCCTACTCGACTCACTGTTGCTACCCGTTACCCGGGCTCCTTTCGAGGTCATTGCCCAACCCCTCCCACCCTTCTATTGTGTTGCCTTTCTATTGTTTCTATTCTGACTTATTTCGGGAAACATTAAATCTATTGTTTAGTAACAGCACATAAGTAGGCTAGATTTTTATGATTTAAAACAGTGCTGTAAAAAAAACCATTACGCATAGCGCCCCTAGTATCAGGAGACAGGCACGAGTTGACCATGGAAGTTCTTTTCTGCTTTATGTATGTTCGTTCCAGACGAATCTAATCGTAAAGCAAAACAGCTGATAACGTTCCAGACGAATCTAATCATAAAGCAAAACAGCTCATAACGACTAAACTAGACATCGGTATTGCATCATACGGCTTCTTTGTCCTTTGCTGTTACGTCGTCGTCGTTGGAAACGTATTGCTGTAATTTTGTCCAGGGAAACTAATGATGGTTATGAAGATTTAGTTTTCTGTCCAAAACGTCAAAATATGTTGTCTATCCGAAAAAGTCGGATATATAACGGATAGTATCGGATATCAAATTTAGGCTCCGAACCGAACCGAATCCGACCCGATTTTTCGGATAACAGCACATCTCTAGTTTCAATAGACAATAATGTATTGCTTTTCATGTTAACACCAACTAAATACAATACAATGATGTAATTATGCTATGGGAAACTAACGATAGTTATAAAGATTTGGTTTTTAAGACTGAAACGTCAAAATACACAGTCTATCTGAAAAAGTCATATATTTAACAGATAGTGTCAAACAACAAATTCGGGCTTGGTCGAATTCAGTTATTCAAAACAAATTTAACTGTTCCGATTTTTTTGATAACATCCAGTTTTGAGGAACGATATTATCTTAAAAGGCTTCTAGGCTCATTTTATAATCTTCAGAAATAAATTACGAGACAAATCCCTCATCATTACAATAATTATAACTATGAACTATAACATACGTTTATTGAATTAAGAATCAAAATAACCTCATTTAGGAGGGTTAAGTTTAGTTCCAGAGGAGTAAAAAGTATTGTGATTTAAAAGTATTTATTTTTTGACTCATAAGAGGAACAGATATTTAAAATTAACTTAGAAATATTAAGCCAACATTTATAAAATACCAAAATGTTGCAATTCTGTACTGAAAATAAGGGGACAAACCTTGAACCTAAAATACAAATTTATATCTAGAGACCCTTAAAGTCGACAATGAAACTAAATGGTACACACACCTGGTGGTTGGTGGGAACGATATGTTTGATGTCCGATCCCCAAGGTGGTGCAGGACACATAGAAAATAGATTCTCTTGTTCAAACGGTGAGAGAGCTCCGTCCTTGTCTTTATCAAACCTTTCGAAAATAGCTGAGAAAAACTGCTGGCCCTTGTGGTTCAATTCTGTTGAACACCCATTGGGAACTTTGACACTGGAAAAATTAAACATTTAACTTAATACTGGGTTCTATTATCATTATCAATATCAATTGAGATGAGGACGCAACTTAAGTGTGTTTTTAACCCAAATATGAGTGAAGGATGAGTGTAGAATGGAGTGAGGTGATGGCTTTGTTACTGAGACCAGCTGTTTTGTTAGTCATGATCATTTATTTATAGCCATTTATTTATTTTTATTTTTGATCAGGGACAGCCAGGAGCTGGGTCCAGTTTCGAAGCATCAAAAAGCTACTGACTTTTCTCAGGATTGATACGGCAACCTTTTGATTGCTAGGTAAGCACTACTCGGCTACCCAGCTAGTCAATCATCTTGTTAATAAGGTTTCTACATTAGCGCGTACTAACAGATTGAAAGCTCAGAAAACAAAATCAATATTTTTTTTAACTAACTAAATTTTTGGCAAGTGAAAACGTGATAATTTGTTTTGAGAAACATTTTGTGGCATGGAGTAGTTCCCTTTTTAAATTATTTTTAAAGTTTGGGTGAGGTCAAATACTAGTTCAAGAAATGTAATTTTTTATTCACGGATCAGTTTAACTGTCCATTTGAACTGTGGGAAATTTCTGACTTTTTGATTTGGTTTTTCAGTTATCTAAACTGGTGGGTGTTTTGCTCTCACTTTTTCTCTCAGTGTACATCATATATGATATCTAAGATTGAGAGTGCTAGAGAATAAGATTGTTTGCCTTGAATGAAAAGGCTTTATTTAACACAATTCACAGATAATAATATTCATAAGCAAGAGTTAAGTCTAGCAAATGAAAGATTGATTACAAACAGTCAACATAAACAAACGATTATCAACAATTTTATCCAACATCAGCTGGGAATATTTTCATCACAGAGATCATAACCATAAGCCATTGAAAAGATGGATTAAAACAAATAGCATCAGCGAGCTATAGAGTAGAATCATTATCTTATCATTGACCTTCTTTGGCTCATTCTATAACTGGATCGAGTGTTGTATATTTTTTTACCATATTGCCAAAAGTTATATCAGGGGCGGATGGAATGTGATGGCAATTGAAATCCTGATTCTGGGAGATGACTACCCTTTGATAAAGACCACAAACTTATCATTACTAGAGGATAGAAACAGTAGGTGCATGCTCTAGAAACGAAACAATGAGCTAGACAAAGATATCCCGGCCCCTGACTCTACAGAATTATGCAAGCCGTGCGATTAACTAAGGTAAATTAGGAAGCATTTACACGGATCTATAGCCTATGCATGCAAACCTACAAGAACTGCACAGTTTTGTGTTGGTTGGTTAGTTGCTCATTCATAAAATAACATGTGAGAAATTGCAGCAGTTAAACTGACTGTGCATGGGCTGCTTAAAATAGGGATCTTAACTCTTAAGCTCTAATAAGAGGTCGCAACACTTGGGAGTTTCTATTTCACTGAGGTAATTTTGAGAATAAGTAGTAAACAATTTTTGTTGGAACTAAAACTTGATACGAAACTATTGTTTATTTACTAAAATTGTTAATATTATTTATTTATTAAATTTGGCTAGTTATTTCTTTATATTTTGTTATAATAAGTTAAACCATGTACAGTACTACTACCATGTATATTGCTCATACCAAACTAAATAGCCTCCTACTTGGGCTATATTATTTATTTTCAGTTAAAATTATGTACTGATCCTCTTGATGAGATAAAATGTGCTACAACAATTATTAAACTTTTAATTCAATACCATAATGACTCATTATTCAAGATAGCTTGCATGTCTAAATGTCTAGTAATGATCTACCCAAACAATAGTGGGAGTAAGCAATTTCTTCATTGTTATCTTCAATTAGAGTCATTCACACATATTGTCATTGCTTACAGAATGTGCTAAAAATAGCTACTCCCACCAGTTTCCCAATGTCAAAGAAGATAACTGGTTCTGCTAGTACCCTTTGTTTTAGATTGTTGAAAAATAATGTAAACATGTTTTATTTTTGTTTGTAATAGTTAAATTGATTAATTAATTTGAATCCTTTCGCTTTCATGTTATTCTATTATTTTACAAAGCACTACTATTTTTTTAAATTGGATTTGGATTCACCTGATATTTTGTGGATCTAATTGCTCTCTTTATTTTAAATACATATTTTTAATTCATTGTAATGTTATCTTTCTTTACTACAGCAGGTTTATTAATGAACTAGTGTACATGTCGCTCGAATTCGAGCAATTGCAAAGTATTACAGAAATAAGTTATTTCAAAACTAATAACATTCATATTTACAATGAGTTTAAAAGAGTCATCTCAAAGATTACCGGTGTGTAACTCATGGAAATAATCACGATGTATGTAACAGTTCGATATAATCAACATTTCCTGTAAATATTTTATCATTTTTTTCATGAGCTGATATTGTTTTTTAATGTTTTCTACAAACATTTCCTGACTCATAGCCGCATAAGGTTGTCCATGTTTATCTTCGTTATTAATAAACCTATGCATCGTACCACCCTTGTCGCCAGCAGTAAGTTTATAAATTTCAGTCATTCTTTAATAAAGATAAAAGTTCTTCTCATTCTCATCACCCTAAGGACTTTCTGCATAGCCTGCCTGTCACAATTTTATTTGTAAAATTATTGGTGTACTTTTGGATGGTTGCAATATAGATAATTATATTTACCTGAGAAAATTCAGAGTAAAAGGCCTGATGTTGTTCAGTTGGTTTTTGTTTAACTTAACTATGAATAATTATTAAATCCTTCAATGAATATGTTAGTGAGGGTTTCTTCGTTTCTTGGATATAGCCATAGGCTATTCTTCTCAAATCGCTTTACTTTTATGGAAACATAGATTAATGTCCATAACGTACCAGATTTATTTAGCCTTAGAGGGCTTTCCTCTGCAATGATAACAAAGTTAAGTCCATGTTTCCTACTAAAAATTGTAGCACTACGGCTAACATCGTCGTTCATCGTTTGTAAGAATCTTCATCTTGTAGGTGTTCTTCATTATATATATGCTAATAACGATAATAAGTTCTAAAAAAAATATCTCTATTTATTCTACTCGGTGGAGTTCTATGATTTTGTATGTTTCCAGTGTGCAAATCGGTTCTTTCAATGATTGTCAAGAAATACAGTACTATGTCAATTAAATGTTCTTATTTGGATACTTAATAAAAATGTCCAGGCTTTCTCACTTTTTCCCATTGTAATATATACGCAAACCCAAATTCAAAGAGTAAGTATTTAATTTCAATCAGGTCAGTAAGATTTAATTTTTGTATGACGCATTTTCTTGAATTGCAAATTGCAACTTAAATATTAACAGCAATTGTATTATCCAGCTGATCATAATGTAAAAAAAACATTTTCTTCATATAAGGATAACATGGGAACTTTAAAAGCCACTGGGGCAGAGCCGTAGGGATTAAAAAAAAAATGTAAGGTCAGTTTGCAAATCTACGCGACACACTCTTTCCAATGAGATGTCAATGGTCAAATTGGTTAAGAAATTGCATAGGAGTTCATAAGAAAAGATTTCTTGTTGGCGTATTAATTATATAGATTAGAGTTTGACCAATATAAAGTCTGTGTATTTGTAGTTTCATTATCATTTCAACTGATCAATCATAAAGTATTAAGCTAAGGTATTGATAATGCGATTTTATTTTCTTCAGTATAGTAGTTGTTTTAATTATGCATTGTCATAAAATGTTGACACTAGGCCAATAAGATTTATTTAACTACACCCTACACCAAATTAACAAGTTATGGCTTTATTTTTAGAGTATTATTTTCTTACATATATTTTAACAGTTCTGTTAGATCTTGGGTTGGCTATGTGTACACATGCAGACAATTTATGTTTGGATGTATAATCTTAAAAAACTATTTGCCATAGAAATTTAAATCAAACTCAGCAATTAAAACTTACGGAGGGAAGAGAAATTCTTTGGACATTTTCAGATTCTCGTTGTAACCAAACTTGCGGAGTACAGTCCATGTTGTGTGACTTCTTCCTCTCTGCATGAACAGGCAGTGAAGGTAGAGGAAACCTGGAACAAGAAAACGTCAAATGTCTAATATCAAAACCGAAACTTTTATAAAGTTTTGGTTACATTTCTCATTTTATTAAAAGTTTGTATAAAATAAGGTCAACTACCATTGTAAATTGGGATGGAAAATTTCAAATTCAAACAAACGTTTAATCATTCTAATTTTTACCCTCATTCAAATAAAGTTAAGATTTATTTTAATTGCATGGGTGATGGGTTGGTTGCTGATTTTATTGCTTCTATTTCGTGTTTTTTTTTATTTGTTGTTGTTTTTTCCTACTCAAATCATTTATTTTCATAGAATTTTCTCTTTACTTAAGCCAAGGTAGCACACAAGTTAATTATTATAACTTGTGCTTCATGTGGGCCTGTGGGGCCATTATATTTTGAAGCAAGATTAGGTTAGACTACATACCCTAACCTCAATACTATACATATCTAAAGAAATTACAACTGTCTTCTCTTAACATCCAAGGCTATTCTCAGATTACAATTTTGTTGAAAAGCTGTAATATGATATGTATTTAAAACAACAGAATTGTCTATACATTCATATTTAAGAACACAAACATTTTCACTCATTCAGGATCTAATCTGTATACATTTGATATTGGGTCAACAATTATTTTCATGCTCATGCAAGAAAAGATAAGTCAACCGGAACAATAAAACGTAGTAAAAATGTGTACCAGGGATGGGCCAGTTCTTAAGGTTAAGTGTCGGTTTTTTTCCAAAAAGCAGAAACCAAAAATTGAAATAAAAACATGGGTTTATCAATTGCCTGTGGGGTTTGGTTTTTCAGTTGTTGTTGAATAATTTTGCAGAATCACAGTAGTTGGTTAGGAGCACATAAAAGGAGGTTTATCAGACTATGTTTGTTTATGACTTTGATAATTTATTACTAGGTTAATGCTGCAATAACAAATCCATTAATATTTCATAATGACAATAATCTTTTGTATACTCCATGTCTCCAGTGAGTAAAAGAAATCGTTAAATTGAGTCAGTACCGGTAGCTAAGCTCATAAAAGTGTATCCCTTTGTTTACATTAGTCACTTTTATTATTTAGGCATTTACTATTTAGGGTAATTATGTAATCACAATCTAATAAAGAACTAAGCTTAACTAATAAAGAAATGCCCATTATTGGATAAATTGGTGTTTTTTTCTAGTATTGAAACCGAATAGGATAGGACTCGAAGAAAAGTAGGTACATAAAGTGGATTAAAGAATTGTATAGGATTCATAAATGCCGTGTCAGGACAATTTCAGGGTATACCAGTTGGTTTGATATCAAGAAGGGACTGAAAAAGGGGCTGTCATCGGTCTTGTTTATGTGGTAATAGAGATTGCGGAGAGAATTCAAAAATGCAGATGGAAATACAGGAACTATGATGTTTGCGACATAATGCTATGGGGGAGAGATCAAGGGGAATTACACAGATAACTGGAATGAATACATAGCAACCACTCATAGAAACACCCAAATGCTGTTTAATATCTCAAGGAGTTTCAATCCCGGGATCCCGAATCCCGGCCGATTTTTGAATCCTTGAGATCCCGGAATTGGTGACTTGTAATCCCAGGATTAACGGGATTGCAAAACCTATGATTTATTAGGCCTAATGATTTATTTTAATTGGAAAATTTAATTGTCATTAAACTCAATAGGCGAACGAATGTAAATATATGTTTCAGTTTTTAGACGATTTTGATTTACTTTCTGTAAATTATATTACATTAGTTGGAACTTAATTACAGTAGGCCTATCAGTTATTTAGAGTTTTACTTTTGAGATTAAACGTAAACAACTCCATTCGTGTAGCAAACATAACATTGCAATCGGAAATTGAAGTATTATTTTCATTGAAACCATAAAATATAACTATAAACACACCATTATAATCTCATTATTAAGACTGATTATATTTAGGGTCTATAACTTTATCTTCGTATTTGGTTATTAGTGTGGTGATTTAATTTCTTACAATTCTAAATTACGTTTTTCATACACACGCTACAACATAAGCAGATGGTTTACCGTTTTACAGTATCTTATATTGTTTTATAGCTGTCAGTCAAAATAACATTTTTACGCTGCTACTCGTGATTCTTCCCATTTTATCTTTTTTATATTAGCTATCTTTAATCTATCTATTGGCGTGATGTATAGGCTACGTGCGAGTGCGGTTGCACGTGATTTTTATAAATGCATTTATTATATTCTAGAGTGACATATCAACATTTAAATACTGTAAATAAGAAATACGGGTGATGAAAGTTCCATGTGGTAATATTTATTTACTTAGAAAACGGAATTATTGCACGATGTAACACTGGTAAGGCCGGTTTAAAACATTAAAGTACTCAACTTTCAAACGACCAAAGTACTCTACTAAGAGTGGTGAGTCGGTGGCTCAGTCGGTAGCGTCGCGGACTTCGGGCCCAAGGCAGTAGTGTCGTGGGTTCGGATCCTGGTCACTGCCACTAACTTTTATCAGTACAGTTCACCTTTGTACTGTACCGGCTCACCCCTTGCTTTGCTGGATACGTTCCACGCACAGATCTGTAGTCTATGTGGACGGGCAAATGCAAGGTTAAAAGAGGCCGCCAACCTCTTTAAAAAAAAAAAAAAAAAAAAAAAAAAAAACTAGGGGACTTCTCGCTCATTTAAAATAGCTGAAAAATTAAAATTTATAGTATTATATAATCCCGGGATTGATCCGCTGAGATGAATCCCGAAATCACGGGATTGGATTGAAGGCCCGGGATTGAGACCCCTATTTATATCGTACAATAACCATAGTATCAGTCTCCTTTGGTGAGGCACGTCAGAGTATAATGGATAACTACTGCGTATACCACTTCTGGAACTTGTTGGGGGGTTTTAAAAATCAGAAAAGTTTTTAGATATAAACTTAAGACTGTTAAGTAACGTTGTTGGGGATCATACCAGTAAGGGTGATGCAATTATTTGGCGATACGCCACCAGAGATGTTTTTTCTAAGAACTACTTTAACATCTTCCATTGCTTCAGGACGCAGTGGGGAGTCAAAACATCGTTTCTGGAAGGCGTTAAGCTCTGAGTCGTTCAAAAGACCATCATTATCTAGATCACATACCTAAACAGGAAAGACAACACCTTTAGTTCAACAGAGAAACATATAATTTATCACTTGCATACCATACTTTAAATGATGGGGTTAATTATTTGGGTCAATCCATGTTTTTTATATTCAAACTTCAATAGCTAAATAATGGTCACCAAACAAGATTAAACATTGCATGGTATTCTTGATACTATTTAAAATTTATAAAACCAAATCAACGAACCTGTTTTGCATACCCATGACCAAAACTGAAAACAACAACAAACATTGGCCATAGTGGTGATGCTGTGGGTTTGAATCCCCAATCCCACGAACCTTCGAATTTGGTACCTTTGGTACCAAATAGGCCTACTGTTCCTCTTTTTCAAAGATAGTTTTCACTTGATTTGTTTGGTGAACAGGGAAGATAGAACAAGACTTTAATTACAGAAAGTTTACTTTTTGTCTATACAAAAAAATCAAAGAAATTTAAATTGTAAGGGTAATTTTTTTTTAAGTAAGTGTACATATTTTAAGACGGAAACATTCCTTTAAGATACCTTACCTTGAATGAATACCCATGAATAAGCTCACCTTGAAAACCCTTGTCAAGGCCTTCTTGCATTCATCCGTGAGCTACAAATAAACAGTGATAATTAGTTAAACATAGTTATTGATGTTGCATGATATTAACTAAGACTACATCCGATAGCAAATCATTTCTTTTAAAAAAGGGACAAAATGAATAGTTATTGTAGACAACACAGAATTAATTGATTTTATATATTATTGATTTATTGAGAAAATAAATAATAGCACCACATAGATAACAACTCCAAAACAGTTAAATTTTTATGTGTATTTTTCTTGTATCCCAACATCTTAATTAAAATATAAAATTTCATTCTTGGGGGTATAGATAAAACTTACGTCTTGCCTGTCACTGATATAGATGGGTCCTGTCGGATGCAAAACTGCTTTCTGGGCATAGTAAAACATCTCGCTGATGTTTTTGAGTGATTTTGCTGAGCACTGAAAAAAATACATGTATCATGGAGTTAGTTATTCTTGATTAATTGATACATTTTTAATTGGAGGGACACATGGCACTCATCAACTACCATTACCGGTATTCTAGCTTTAAAAAAGTTTGACTTCGCAAGAGCCTTCCCATCGTGGTCTCGCGGCAAAGGCTCGTGGGATGCTTGGTTCCCAACCAACCCGCCTAACAACAAGATCCCAGTGTTCTCAGGCTCGGTCAGAGAAGGACGATACTTTGTGCACAAGGAGAAACATATACAAATTTCTTAAACAAGACTTACTGTAGGCCTAATAGTAAAATATTTTATAGAAAAAATTAAAATTGATCTGAACATAAAAGTTTTAAAACTGCTTATGCTAACATGCATATTAATTAATACTAGAGGTCGTCGAATGGTCAAAAACTCAACCAAACATATGTAATGTACATACTTCTCTATTTTCACCCCACGTTGTAAATAAAACATGTGGATGTAATTTTTTCCATTTGTTTTGATTATCTGTTTGTGTTTATATTTTGTTGATATTTCGGACACCTGCATGGCAACCCATACATGGCCCATGTTGATTTTTGTTGAATTTCAAACTTATTTTTGTGCTTATTTTTTAGCCTGTTTGAATTTATAAAGGGATTCTGCACATCTACAGGTATATATATCTTTCTAACAGTATGCGTACATGTTCCCTAATTTTCCCACATGAGCTGAGAAAAAAGGTTTTAAAGAAACAAGCTTGCCTATTAATATATAGATATTTTATGATATACCATCTATATGTATGTTTTTTGAAAAGTAGTGCAAGGTAGCAAACAAGTAAAAGGTTTTGTGCAGTAAACCAACATGTATGATCATGGATAAAAATACTCATATTTGGTACTGTAACAATTATTGTAAGTAGGTAACATAAATGTAACAACAATAAATAAATTGATTACCTCGACAAAACTCTCCACTTCTGGAAACTCTTCCATTATGTCACAAGCAGCCTAGAAAAAAGGGAAATATTTTAATATTTTAAACACATTAAAATACAATAACAACAACAATATACAATATATAGAAAAACCGAATTAAATATTAGCCTATTATCAAGATGTTGGAGTATGGCAAAAAATGTGTTGAGAGAAATGTAAAGAAACTCAAATAGTCCGCAACAGTTTTGGAATCCAAACTTTAAGATAAATTAATTTGATGCTTGCAAGATGTAGGAGGAGTGAAAGTACATAGGCTTATTATAGTATGTACTTATGCCTCTTCATCTTGCAAGCGTCAAAATATTATGTATTTTCTTACAAAAATAATGAATCAATGTTAGCCTAACAAAGCTATAACCATTGCAACATTTGGACTTTTCCTTAACAAAAAACTAGACAGGGACGTATTCTGCCGCCTATAGGCAGCGAAGTTAGCCGCTCCTTCCCCCCACCATAGTCAGCGTGCTATCCGACCACAATAAGATTACCCCAAAACATGCCCTGCAAGCTGTTTTCGTCAAAAAGTAATCGGCAATTGCATGCTGTATCATCAAATCTAATAACATATTGAGCCCTCATTTCATTTACAGACATTTTTATTTCCCCGTTTTCATGCAAAAAGCGATTCTGGTTTGCATACATGTAATACAATGTTATGAAGTACTACGAAATACTACTACCTACTATGAAATACTAGAAATGAAGCACATAAGGCTGTAGATAAAATGAGAGAGACTGCCATAAAATATTCTGATATTAGTTGAAATCCCCAAAAGACATGACTCGGAAAATTGGTCTTGTGTCATTTCAGAAATAAAAAAAACCAACAGTATTTATAAAACAATTTGTGAAGAAAACAGCAATGTAACACTGGTTGAAGTTCTGCTCATCGTCAATTCCACACCTGCCATGGACAACACTTAAATAAAATGGGCAAACAATGGCTAGCTAAAAAAATATACCAAACAGCCTCAGGTACTTTAAGAGATACAGCACATGTCACCTCATCAGAGCCAGAAATATACCTCATCAATGAATCACCATCAGACACACCAGCAAAGGAGAGGAATGGACAAAAGCCGATCACCAAGCCAGTGGAGAACAGTGAAGTAATCGAAACCAGCACACCCATGTGGAATCCAGTATCCTTGGGAGAACAATCAGCCAAGCAGCACAGCCAACCACAGCACAGCATGAATCACAGGAAGAAAAGGGAGGTACCAGCGGCAGAATACAGGGAAACGACCAATAGACAACACCAACCATCATAGGTTAGGTAGCTATGTACATAATTTTAGACTAGGTAGAGATAAGAAACAATTTTTTTTTAATTTTTAATGCATTTAAATATTGAAGGTGTAAAAAACAAAATTGATGAGTTAAATTTGATTCTAGAAAAAAAAGTAAAAATACCCAAATAGGCTAATTTGTTTAAATGAGCACTGGTTGACAGAGGAAAATGTATGCATGTTAAACCAAGTTAAAGGTTACTATATGGCCCCAAAGCAGAACAACGAGCGACGCTGCGACATTGTCGCGGACACGAAACGCCGAGAAACGCGGGCCTGCGGACACATTTACGGAGTCATAACGACGATCGCACCGTGACCGCGAGTCATAACGACGATCACGCCGTGACCGCGGAGTCCTACCGACGATCACGCTGTGACCACGAGTCATAACGACGATCACGCCGTGACCGCGAGTCATACCGACGATCGCGCCGTGACCGCGGAGTCCTACCGACGATTGCGCCGTGACCGCAGAGTCCTACCGACGATCGCGCCGTGACCACGGAGTCATACTGACGATCATGCCGTGATGGCGGAGTCATGCTGACGATCGAGCCGTGACCACGAGTCATACCGACGATCGCGCCGTGACCGCGAGTCATGACGACGATCGCACCGTGACCGTGGAGTCATACCGACGATAACCCCGTGACCGCGGAGTCCTACCGACGATCGCGCCGTGACCGCAGAGTCCTACCGACGATCGCGCCGTGACCGCGGAGTCATACTGACGATCATGCCGTGATGGCGGAGTCATGCTGACGATCGAGCCGTGACCGCGAGTCATACCGACGATCGCGCCGTGACCGCGAGTCATGACGACGATCGCACCGTGACCGTGGAGTCATACCGACGATAACCCTGTGACCGCGGAGTCATACCGACGATAACCCCGTGACCGCGGAGTCATACTGACGATCGCGCCGTGACCGCGAGTCATGACGACGATCGCGCCGTGACCGTGAGTTCTACAGACGATCACCCCGTGACCCGCGAGTCACAAGTTTCTATAGGTACCTGTAAATTGTTACCCATTTTTTGGTTTTTATAGATCAGTGCCACAAATGGTAAAAATTGATTTTGTATGTCTTTTTTGGTAACTGCAATACAGTACTTTTTTTATGCACAGAAAAAAATCCTGTCCCATCCCGTCCCGAAAATCGGGAAGGAAATAAAAATCCCGTCCCGTCCCGTCCCGAACTAAAATTTCAATCCCGTCTATCCCTAGTGTGTTTATATAAAGAAACTATAGTACATTTAAAGTTTTACTTCTGAAGACCTTGTTAACACTTGTTAAGGTATGTGTATATATATATACGTATTTAAAAAAAAGTTAATTTAAATAACCTGATTATGCCTACCCCTTAATAGTTTTTTTAGTTTTTTGTTTTAAAAGTAGGCTATACACGTTATTGAAATTTACTTATTTTATTTAACTATATTACTAGTAGCCCTAAAGAGTGAATATATATATATATATATATATATACCGGTATATAAGTCATTATTTAGCTTTTTAGTTTTAGCGCTTGCGGACACATTTTGAGGTTTTCACAGGCCGTTGCAGACACGTAGGAACCATTCTGCTTTGGGGCTATATGGTAGACTATTATGTAAGAAAATCTGCCAAAAGAGGAGGAACAGCAATTTTATTAAAAGAAGGTTCAGGAATAAATTGTAAAGTACAAGATGATCTAAAAGTTTTAAATGCAGATTTTTATTTTGAGTACTCAGTGGTGGAAATATTGATTTTTTTAGAGCCTATTATAATTATATCTCTTTACAGGGTGCAATATAAATTTACCCTAGGAACCTTTCTTAAAAAGCCTCAGTCTACGTTAAGAATGTTTAAATCTAGGAAAAGGTCAATGTATTGTTTGCAACAGTCTGTAATATTAAGGTTTTAGATAGTGCAGAGTGTAAGGAATTTTATTATATAATAAACTTCAATGGGTTCAAAATAAATATCAAAGAGGTGACTAGACCTATTAGCAATACTTGCATTGATCAGTGGCGTGACAGAAGGGCCGAAATGTGGGGGGGGGGGGGGTGGCCCGCTAGCCGGTGTATTGAACAAGTAATAACATTGATGTTATTAATAATATGTTGTTATAAGTTATAGTTTAATTTCGTTAAGCCTCTTCAGTAGGGATGGACGAGATTGGATTTTAGTTCGAGACGAGACGAGACGAGATTTTTTATTCCTCATAAAATTTCGAGACGAGATCGAGACGAGATTTCTCTTCTCATACACAACGGGAAATGCACGTTCGAAATTTTTACCTGATTTTGTAACATTGTTAGATGACTGTTTAAATACTAAAATAATGATAATAGGCAAGAATATTTACAATCTTTCATTAAATAACATCAGCATAACATTTTTTTATTAATCACGCCTAACTTATTAAAAATGCCTACGATTAGGAAACATGGTGATATCAGTTAGGATAGAGTTCAACTTATCCTAAAATAAAATAAATCATAAAATAAAAGCAATATTAATTTTTATAAAATAGTTACTTGTTTTGACTTTTTTATAGTAATAAAACATTCCTCACACTGCTTACACTTAACAAAACTTCTCAAATGTTATTAAAGTAATATTATTAAAATAATGAAAGTAATATTTACATTAAAAGAATTAAAGTAATATTTACATTAAAAGAATTAATTAAATAAGAACGCCTTCAAAAAGGAAACGCAACTACAACACGCTCCTGTATTGCGGGTATTGCATTGACTTTCTTCAGGCGTTTTTAATTTTTTTTTTTTTTTTTTTTTTTTTATTCTCGTCTCGATAAAAATCTCGGCCAAAAAGTAATCTCGTCTCTTGTAACGAGATTGAAAATTTCCCGAAAATTTCCCGAAATTTCGAGACTTGACCATCCCTACTCTTCAGTGATAACGAACTAAAGTAACAGATTTAACGTGTTACAGTATAATGTGGATCTTTGATTATTATACAATCTTACTTTCGTCGCCGAGAAATATTTTACTTCTCAGTGATTTTGTACACTGCTTATGTCGTCTGCAAGCATTTTGTTACTTTGGAGCCTGGAGTCATTAACGTTGGCTGGGGCTTTTAATATTGTATTATTTTAAATTTTAGTTTTGTCCTAATATAGATTGTATTTTGTTAAATACAATATACTGCTACTCTACTGACTGTGTTTGTTAGCCCATATCTTATTTTACCTCACAATTAACCAATACTAAAGACATTTGTTGTAAGATAAACACTTGAAATCCATATACAAAGATAAAATAAAAAAATGCAATAGGCTATTTTAGCCTGTGATAAAAGTACGTCATCTATTAAATCAACCAGCTTTTGGTGTATGAGTTAATTATAACCAAAAATTAAACTAACCTAATAAATTAATACTAATGTCACCGACCCTACCAATGTAGGTATTTTAAGCCAAGAATTAATGGAGATGAGATTAGGATGAGTGGCGTAACCTTTTAGTTTTGAAAGGGACTAAGGCCGACATATTCCTTAGACACCGCTGTTAATTAGCCAATACTGTACAGCGAAAGGCAACTAAGTGGCCTAAGGGGGTTAATAGGGGAATTCGAACCACATTTTTGCCTTGTAATTAACGAATTAGTCTAATTATCAGGGTAAGAAAAATAGATAACATATGTGATAAATTAAATGTATAATTTTTTACCTCCTTGATATAAACATTCTGATACACGGATGGAAAATAAGGTTTTTTTATTTGATTTCAAAACTATTTACAAACACTGATATTGATATACAGGGTGAGTTTTAATTGTCCCCCCCCCCAACTTTTTTCTACATTTTTTCAAATATCAATCCCAGACCACTTTCAAACATTGTTGGGTAGTAAGTACTTCATTTTGACAAGGTGGCCATTTCCGGCCGCCATCTTGGATCCGCCATATTGGATGCAAAATTTTTTTTTCAAATGTAAAGGTGGGGTTGTGACCCATTATTTCGAACTACATTTTTACCCTGATTACAATGCCGCAAACCGTTAAAAAAAATCTTGATTCATTCTAAAGTTATGAGGGCTTTTTAAAACTTTATTTTTAGCCCATTTTAACATTGTGCATTTACAAACTAAGACCATAATCTCAAAATAGTGCTAGATAAAGATAAGTATACACTACCAGTAATTGTCGACCTATTTTCACTTGGTTATGACTGATGTATTTTTTCCGGCCGCCATCTTGGATCCGCCATTTTGAAATGTGATAAATTATTTTAAATATGAAGGGGGTGTTGTGACCCATCATTTCGAACTACTTTTTTAAGCTGAAGACAATGCCGCAACCCTTTTTTTGTTATCAAGTTTTATTTATGAAATATTGAAACTTTTTTGTTAAAAATGTCAATATTTCAAAATCAAAAAATGAAAATGAAAAACGGATCATGGAATTAAGTTCAGCTTAAAAAAGTATTTCGAAATGATGGGTCACAACGCCCCCTTCACATTTAAAATAATTTATCACATTTCAAAATGGCGGATCCAAGATGGCGGCCGAAAAAAATACATCAGTCATAACCAAGTGAAAATAGGTCGACAATTACTGGTAGTGTATACTTATCTTTATCTAGCACTATTTTGAGATTATGGTCTTAGTTTGTAAATGCACAATGTTAAAATGGGCTAAAAATAAAGTTTTAAAAAGCCCTCATAACTTTAGAATGAATCAAGATTTTTTTAAACGGCTTACGGCATTGTAATCAGGGTAAAAATGTAGTTCGAAATAATGGGTCAAACTCCCACCTTTACATTTGAAAAAAAAATTTGCATCCAATATGGCGGATCCAAGATGGCGGCCGGAAATGGCCACCTTGTCAAAATGAAGTACTTACTACCCAACAATGTTTGGAAGTGGTCTGGGATTGATATTTGAAAAAATGTAGAAAAAAGTTGGGGGGGGGGACAATTAAAACTCACCCTGTATATATGATGTACGGTAGTGATATAACATTTTCATCAAACCACGACTAAAATACTTAACACACCCTTTTATGGAACATAACCCATGATTTAATATTTTAAATTAATATTTAATATTTTAATTTTTAATTTAATAACTTATTTACCACTCATCTTTTTATGATAAATCTTTTTGATCATTGTATCGGTGGTCCAAAAATAACTCTGGGGGGACTGGGGAGGGGGAGGCGATTGATTATGTTGTATCAGTGGTTAAGAAATAACTCATGAGAGAGGTGCCCAAAAATAAGTTTTTGCAGGGGGGCCCGTAAACATTTGTTACGCCACTGTCATTGATAATATTATAACAACAAATAAAAAACTCACTTTGACAAACACTATGGTAGAGAACATAGGCCTTTCTGATTATAGTGCCATTTGGGCTGAAATACCCAATTTAAAATATAAAGTAAAAAATAAAAAGTATACCTAAAAGAGAAGATTTACACCAGATGTTTTCACAAATTTAAAGAGTCAATAAAGCCCCTTAGGCCGGCCACACACAGAACCAGGCGGGTCGGTGCGCGACAGGGGCACGACGAGACGCCTGACTTAAGCCCTGTCTTGTTGCTGTCACACACAGAATGAGGCAGGACACGTCAAGTAAAAAGTTTAGCCCCCATAAACCTGAAACTTAAAATAGGATTTTTTTCCTGAGCCTTGAGCCGATTCAGCCAACTTTTAAATTTGACTTTATACTTGGGAGCAGAATAGAAAACAAAATTAAAACAGTCATACCTCCAGAGGTGTGGTTTTTGAAACCCTTAAGATATGAACGTTGGCCCTCTCTTTCCTCAGTTATCAATACCAAGAAAATTATTAATTATTCAACCACTGTCGTAATATCATCACTGTATAGTCGTATCAAAGGGTGTAATCTTTGGTCGTATAAATTGTTAGTCTTATATGTAAATTGTATCAGTTGTAAAATAAACCTTATCAAAATTAGCCCGTAAGGGAATAAATCACATGACCGCACATGCGCAGAAAGTTCTGCCCGGCAGCGACTTGCCTCAGGGCATAATTTTGGAGAGCTTCACATTTTGCCCAGCGAGCGCCCAGGGGCGTCTGTTTGACGTGCCCTGCCTCGCTCGGTCCTGTGTGTGGCGCTCCATAAGAGCACAAGACGCCCCGGGGCAAAATGCCCTGTCGCGTCCCGCCCCGCCCGGTTCTGTGTGTGGCCGGCCTTAAGTGTCGAACTATCGAGGTTCTACTGTAGTTACATAGGGAGTGGCAAAATGATCTGATGGTTTTCATTGCTACCCTGTCGAGTGAGTGGTGGAGGGTGGTGGGAATAGGGGCGTTCCAGAGCCTACGTACGTGCAGACTTAGTATTACTTATTAGTACTTTAGTTGCCTCATGTTGTGTACGTCTGAGCACCCTGTGTTTGTAGTGGAAGTGTTTTTTAAATTGGCAATTCCTGTGTAGCTTTTTAGCGTCAGTTCCGTAGACATTACAATGTGGCTCAAATGGAGAAAGTCGCAACTTGAAATACCATTTTGCTGTGGGTAACCTCGACACCCGGTAACCAGATATTACTTTTAACTCGACAGTCAACAGCAGACAGTGTGAATGTGTAGTTGGCACAATAAGGACTTATTTGATTTGATTTATTTACACAACTCACATCGACAGTAGAGTATTCGACCAGATCCACTTTGTTTCCCACAAGTACAACAGGGGGTCGGCGTTGTGAGTGAGACAGCTGGTCACGTATGAATGGCAGCCAGTATGATGTCACTCTCAGTAGCGTGTCATCATCCTCGACTGAGTACACCAAGCAGATCACATGGGCGCGACGCAGCTGCTCACATAGCTGCAATTCTGTCTGCTCCATGGCTGTAAACACAACACCACAATTATTTTACTGTCCCATCTTCACATCTTGGGACAATAGGCTCTAACCCAACAGTACTGTTTTCTACATTACTGAATAGTAAGCCTAGAGGGTCACAGCATTATCACATAGGTAGATAAAATCCATTATTGGTGATTGGCGGAAGTTTAACATAGACCTCAGGGACTGAATTCCTGCACTCTAACACTAGGCCGGCTCACTCTCCCTTTTTTTCGGATACAACACTGAATATATTGAATGTATTTGATAGTAGGACTTTGACCTTTGCAAACAAATGTTACATAGATTTAGTGCTGAGGACAAAGTTCTTTTTATGTTTTCTAAACCACAATTTGTGTAGCCTATACGTCTGAGATTATTTTTAAAATGGACTTCAAATATAAAAGAAAGATTGACTTACATGAGTAATCAACAATATTTGTAGGCACCATTTCTGGAGTCACATCAGCAGGGATTGTAATCTCTTCAGCCCTGTGAGGGACATCCTCAGGAAATTCTTCACTTACTAGAGACAAAATCAGCGAAGTTTTACCCACACCTCGGTCCCCCACTAACAGGATCCGAACATTCCTGTGAGAACTCACTCGGACCACCATTTCCTAAAATCAAAACATGAATGATCATTTGGGAAGGATTGAAAAATAATAACTAGCTCTAACAGAAAACACTTTTGCACAATATTTTCACACATGTAGCATGTTAAGCAGCATTTACACCAGTCTGAAACAAAATGTTTGGACCTTTTTGTTGGTAATGTACTACTTGTTTCTAACAATTTGTTCGTAACAAAACAACAAAAGTTTATAACAGATAGTGAGCTTTTCTTTGATTTTGTCGGAAACAATTTTATCACTGTTCCCGAGGACACAAGGTCAGTCCATATCAGGATGTCTACAGAAGAGGATATTTTACTGGGCGCGGTGGCATGTGTGGTCCTATCACACGTCGGAGACCGAGACGGTTCTGGATGAGACTGTAGCTACAAGCCAGATCAAAATACAGTGGCAATAACCTGTCGGATGGTTGAGACACCCCCCGCCGCAGCAAACCTGCAGACTAAGCAAATTTCCATTTTCCTCTGTTATATTTTCAATTAAATCAATTTCAACAACAATATTAAGAATATTAATGTATCTAAAAGGAACAACAAATCATGGAATTGCTTTTGAGAAAAGCAGAAACAATTCTATTAAGGCTTTTAGTGATGCCGAATTTGCTGGAAATAAGGAAACTAGACGATCAACAAGCGTGATACTCGTTTAAAGCTTTTTGGTGGACCAGTTATTTGGAAGAGTAAGCTTCAACGGTGTGTTTCCGTTTCCCAATCTTCAATGGAAGCAGAATATGCTGCTGCTAGCAGACCTGTAAATCCCTTGTATGGTTAGATCGTCTTGTGAAAGAGATTGGCGCAATTAAAGAAAAGTCTATTCCTATACTACATGTGGACAATCAAAGTGCGATTAAACTTATGAACAATCCAATGTTCTACGATCGCTCTAAACATATTGAGACGAGATACCATTATGTTCGACAGTTGGTCTCTGGGATGCAGAATTAGTTGTTTGTTATATTTTAAGAAGAAATCGTTTAGAGTGTTAGGTGTTAAAGTTGTTTGTTATATTTTAAGAAGAAAGAAATCGTTTAGAGTGTTAGGTGTTAAAGTTGTTTTGGAAAATGTTTTAATCTGTCCTGATTCTTTTCTGATTATTTCCCAAGCTTTTTTACATAATATATTTTTGGATTGAGCAATTAGTTTGTAATTAGCAGTGATTTTGGCTTCTCTTATCTTGTTTGTATGCTTTTGTACATTTTAAAATTGTTCCTATCGTTTACATTCTTGCTATATTTCCATTTTTCATACAATAACAATAAATATTTACGCATTGACTCCAATTCCCTAAGAAAAATGTAAAAGCTAAGTTTATGTCATCAATAGAAAACAAGGTATACCAATCGATATTACTCTACCAGTACAACATTTTCAAGTCTTGTTGATGATACAAGGAGTTTCCTATATAAGAATCCTCTTTGTTATCCAATGATCTGTTTTTTTATATTTTACCAATCAAGAATTTTAAAACCACTTGATCTGATTATTCCTTCCTCAGTAATGGAACAGTGAAACAAGGCTTGATTGTTGACATTAGTGAAAATATTGTTCAAACAAGCACTTTGTCTGGTAGGTTTGACATTGGTTGGGAACAAATCAAATTATCTTAGTAAATTCAAAAAATACTTGCCCTCTTCATCATTAACTTTTAAGATGTTTAGCCTATATTGAAATCAGCAGCCAGGGTGATGTAAAGTTTAGGCTTACCTAGATGAAGAAAATAATAGGAGATCTTCCAATTTTCAACAGAACTCTAGATAAAGCTTGAATCATAGTATGAATGAATTTGAAACAGGTGCAAAAATGAAACGAGTACTACAAGGAGAGTTCCACGAGCATGACAATAACTTATACCATATAAAGAAAACCCCATCATATTCATCAAGGGCAGGACCATAGTATGAATTTGAAACAGGTGCAAAAATGAAACGAGTACAAGGAGAGTTAGGAAAGAAATTAGGCCTACTTCATTTTTAGAGGGTGAATACAGTAGCCCTGAATACGTGGGCCAAAACTAACTTGATGGATAAATGAATTGAAACAGTACGGTACCGTGTTTCAAATCATAATTGTCAATGAATCCAGACCGTGCCAATGGAAGGAGTACCTAACTTAGCAGTGCTGCTGAAGGCCAGGAACAGTCAGAAATTGTCAATTACCGGTAACTCAAAGTCAGTGTATTCAGGCGCTTTGACTGTATGGCCATTTCAAGTGACTTGAGCAACCTTCTTGCCTGCCTACTGGCCTCGACAATATTTTGTGATAATTTACACTTCTTGATCTAAGGAACGGAAAAATTGTATAGGCTAAATAAGACAGTCAATGGCCAGGCCTATTCTACTCCAACACTGGAAACAATGACATCAACAAAGGAGGAAACAAACACACAAATGGACCAATAGGCATAGGGCCTACAGGTGAAAAGAAGTTGCCTTTTTTTCACACTATTTAAGCTAGTAACTTACGTGTTCATTCATAAATTAATGATTAATAGGCTAACTATCATCTCCTCTCAAATAATGACATGTCCAGAGTAACTTAGTATTTATGTATGTAGGCCTATAAAATATTTAAATCACACTTAAAGAGCCTAGCTAGTAGGGCCTATAAGTTAGTTATAATATTCAGGCCCATTTCAAGAGAAGTTTAACGTTAATAACTTAGCCTATTTATTAACATCAATTGAATTGAGAGCAGTAATCATGTAAGCAATTAAAGACCTAAGTTAGTGTAATTAGACAAGGTTAGATTTGCTTTTTGACTATCACTGACATTGAACTACTGTATCTGACAGACAAAAGAAAGGTGTCATCATACAATACAATACCTTATTATTTAACCACCATCAAATAGGACAACAGGACTAGGACAAAGTAAGTAAGTAGGCCTACTTAAGTATCAAAAGTTTCTTCTCAAGCCAAGCCAGTAACATTTCATTTAAAAATACACATACACTACACAATCGGCAATAGACTAGACATAATTTTTCCCATTTTTCACTTCACAATAACATAACCACAAAAATAATTCCGCCCCACACACAGTTAGTCTGTCTGTGTCTGTCTATTCTATCTGAGTCACCTGTGTCGTGTGTGTGTAGTGTAGTTTTAGTGGTCTGTTCTGTTCTGTTGGTCTTTTTTTCAGTGTTCTGTCCAAGTACGACCGTCTCGCCGCAGTAATAAATCCTACTTTTTTTAGAACTGCAACTTTTACATTTGTGTTAAGTGTCGCTCGGTGGAACAGATTGGATGGAGCCGTTTCTGATTTAAATAGTTCCTCGTTCCTCCCTGCTCCCTTCACCATTCGTGACTCGGGTCGGGCACGGCACGGCCGCCTTAGTTAAAGGCGGCCGTGGGTCGGGACGTGTTTCTCTTTCATTTGCGTTTACGGCTTGTTACTCGATATGTCGAATATGTCAGGCCTGTTATGAACTTTGGAATGAGGAAGCTCTAAATCACAAGACCGCCTCCATCATGTATAGGCCTACAGAGTTAGGAAAAAGTCTGGAACCCCCCAGTTAACTTTTTAACGCGTTGCAGTAGGAAAACCAAACTCGGCACATATTTACAACATAAGAAATTGCACTTTTTCATCAAAATTACAATTTTGCCCCAGCCCCCAAAATGGGATATTTTTGGGGCAGCCCCAAATTTTCAAATGTAAACCCCTGTCATGTGACTCATCATTTTAAAGGGTGTATCAAGAGAAATTGAATGGTGCAAACCAGAGGTCAATATCGCACGCCTAATCAAAATGGCAGCCATTTTAATTTAAGATGAGCAAGCAAGATAAAGTCTGGACACCCCCAGTTAACTTTATAACGTTTGGCAGTGGGAAAACCAAACTCAGCACATGTTTGTAACATAAAAAATGCACTTTTTCATTAAAGTTAAAACTTGTATCTGGCCCCAAAATGGGGTATTTTGGGGGCAGCCCCAAATTTTCAAATTTAAACACCTATCATGTGACCCCTAATTTTAAAGGGTTTCTCAAGACAAATTAAATGGCAAACTATAGAGGTCAATATCACTCCCCTTATCAAAATGGCAGTCACTTTGAAATTTCCCCTATTAAATTTTTAACAGGTTATAGCAGGAAAACTAAACTCATCATACCTTTATAAAAAAAAGAGAATTCACCTTCTGGTTAGTATTAAAATATAAAATTTTAAAGTTAACTGGGGGTGTCCAGATGACTATCTTGCTTGCTCGTCTTAAATAATTAAAATGGCTGCCATTTTGATTAGGGGTGCGATATTGACCTCTGGTTTGCGCCATTCAATTTCTCTTGATAAACCCTTTAAAATGAAGGGTCACATGATAGGTGTTTACATTTGAAAATTTGGGACTGCCCCCTAAATACCCCATTTTGGAGGCTGGGGCAAAGGTGTAATTTTGATGAAAAAGTGCAATTTGTAATGTTGTAAATGTGTGCCGAGTTTGATTTTCCTACTGCAACGCGTTAAAAAGTTAACTGGGGGTTTCCAGACTTTTGCCTAACCCTCTATAAGACTGGGGTAAAAAAGAATCCCTGTAATATTTTCTGGCCTAGTCCTATTTTACTACCCATGAGTTGGATAGTTGATGTTTCAATAAATTAAAGAAATATGGGTTATTATGAACTTAACTACTCATACTTTTTCCAACTATATACCTACATACCAAATGTCATCAAATCCGGACCACAGGTGTGGCCTGTAGCTCTGTACACACACACACCCACACCCACACACACACACGCAAAAATCACTTCGAAATCGACTTTTTGGGTTCAGGGGGACCTAAAATGGATGAAATGAAATTAAATGCTTTATTTCCGTGAACATGAACATGACACATGTAACATGTATGGAAAAAGTCAAATATACTAATACTAAGTAAGAGTACTTAAAATTGCAACAATTATATGATTTGTTTGTCCCTACAACACTCCATGCATAGAAAATAAATAAAACCACACTTGCAGAACTCATAAAATAAAACATACTTACAATAAGTTGTCAGGAAGTAAAAAAAAACTCATGGATTGAGTAAAGAGGGTTAGCCAATAGAAACTCCCTCACCCTCTTTTGGAATTTAGTGATTGGCAGGTTCCGAACTGTACAAGACAATTTTTTCATTAATTTCAAGCTCAAGATTTCCTTACTAGCCTGGGTTTTCTTTAGTCTAACATAAGGTATGTTTAGATCCTGCTTATTCCTATTGTTGTAGTGGTGGACCCCACCTCTGAGCTCGAGAGTGCCAATTAAGCTGACATGACATGAGACACCGCAAAATGAAGAGATTGTAAACTGTCATCATAAGGACTCTGCAACAAAGATTGGTTTACAATGGTCCAGATAATCTGCACCATTCACAATTCTTATTGCTTTCTTTTCAGAAGCAAGACCCTCTCGACCCCAGATGCGGAGCCCCACAGACGCAAACCATACAGAAGTACATTCTGAAAAATTCAGCATGCTGTTTTTAACCATTCCTTGGGCACAGAGTCTAAGTCTTCTCAGGAGAAAAATTACCCTAGACAAGCGACTACAGACATGAGAAATATGACGGCGCCAGTCTAACTTTGGATCCAAATATAAGCCTAGTGATTTAACATTTGAAACTTCATGATCAATCTGATTTAAAGTGAAAACAATGGTTTGGGATTTACTTTTATTTAACTTAAAAAAGTTAGCTCGGAACCATGCTGATGCTATCCCCATAGACTCTGACATTTGACCATTAAGAGTTATCAGATATTTAGAGAAGCTGAAAAGGGTAGTGCCATCAGCATAGCAGACAGCATTTCCTCCAAAATTTGGAATGAGGTCATTGGTCATGATAGTGAACAAACGGGGGCCAGGTACAGACCCCTGTGGGACACCATGAGTCCCATATAACCATCGAAGTATATAACACAACTGGAACATCGGGTGGATAGGAGACAAGGGATAAAAAGCGCGCCGTTTCGGCAACCTTCGCCTTCGCCCACCACTATGTGGGACGGGTACACGTCTAATTGGCACCACGACAAATTGGCACCACGTCAGATTGGCACCCGTCCTAGAGGTGCCAATCAGTCGTAACGGTACACGACAGATTGGAACCTCGAGAAAGGGGTGGTGCCATTCTGTCGTGGTGCCAAGCTGACGGCGGCCGCAGAGGTGCCAATCAGTCGTAACAGTACACGACAGATTGGAACCTCGAGAAAGGAGTGGTGCCAATCTGTCGTGGTGCCAAGCTGACGGGGGCCGCAGAGGTGCCAATCAGTGAACTTACTTTTTCGTTGTTATTTTTCGTAGCCAACATGGCAACTCATAAGGCCCTATTTTATATTTTTTCATTTTTAAATTCAATTTCCTATACACAAAATTTAACTGCATTATGTGCATTTAAAAATCCAAACTACACCTGAATACAAAATTTAATTAGATCCAAGATATATACATGAATTGCTCATCTAGTAATAGGGTATATGTTACAACTAGCTGTGTACCGTACCCGTTCTACGGACAGGATCATTTATTCAGTTGGAACCTTCTTATAATAAGAATATGTATTTATTTGTATTATATATTAATATTTGTTTACTTGTTTTATTGGGTTTCATTAGAATAATTTTATTTTACGAATCAATTTTTTAAATAGTTTGTGTGCAATATGTCAGTAACGGTTTGTTTTATGTAATTTATTTAGCTTTGCCTTTTTTGTAATTATTTTAAATATTAATTTGTTCCGGGAATTTATTACCACCATATTGAACTATTTATTTTTATTATATTATATTAACATTTTTTTAAACTTGTTTTAATAAATTTCATTATAGTTGTTGTACTTTACGAATTTACTAATTCGTTCATTCTATTTAGCGAAATTTCCCTATAGGGAATAAGCTATTACCGTAGTACTCATGGTAAGACCTGGACCCGGGACCGATTTACTTTTTCATTTTGAGGTCCCTAGAGACCAAAAACACCATCCGTTCAAATTCATATATATATATTTATATACGTGTCCGTTAGCGCGATAACTCGAGCAAAAATCATCCGCTTTTGATGAAATTTGGTACAATCGTGTAAACCTACGTTTATTTTAACGAGTTCGCGAACCAGCATGATCGGACTATGGGAACAGGGGTTTATGGGGGGTATTATGGGGCAAAAATTGGTTTTTCCCATTTTTGACCCATAAAACTTAAAATTTAGCATTTTCTTTCCAAACCATTTTGTAGAGCTTAGAAAAACAAATAATTTAGTATATTGAACCGTTATTATGCGCCTAATGGTTACGGAGAAAATTCCAAAAAACTGTAATTTTAAAATTCCCATGTTATTCTTAAGGAGAGTAAGTAAACTGTTGTATTTTGAGTTGTTTTGTCTCTGGATCGCAGAACAAACTATAAAAGGTATAAATATAAAATTACCTGAGTACTGCCAGAGTGATCCTGTTTGTTCCTTACGGATAACGCGTTTCGAAGACTAAGTCTTCATTATCAGATCTTGTACAAGAACATTAAAACACTGTCACTTCGAAAAGGTCATGGAAAAGGTCACCTTCACCTGTAACTGTGCGGTCGGACATTGTAAGTTTTCGTCGGTAGGCCTACTCGTTTTTATTCGTAAAACATCCACGTTTGTACATAATATGTTTCCGTGTTTTGTATGTAAACTCTTGACGACCTTTTCAAAGTGACAGTGTTTTAATGTTCTTGTACAAGATCTGATGATGAAGACTTAGTCTTCGAAACGCGTTATCCGTAAGGAACAAACAGGATCACTCTGGCAGTACGCAGGTAATTTTATACCTTTTATAAACTGTTGTAGTTTGCTTGTTTATGTTCATATTTTGATAAAATTTGGAAAATGAATTAATTTAATACTAAACTATTAAGTAACATTTTACAAAAAAAAAACACCTTTTTACCTTCCCTGTTGCAGCAAACCAAAGTACTCGTTAAACTAATGTTATTTAAATAGGGAATAAACCTGATATTTTTAGGAGACATTTTTAGTGTTAATCCAATCAGGCAAATGGAAATTCGCTTAGTCTGCAGGTTTGCCGTGGCGGGGGTATATTTATTTACTAATTTTACTAATTTGTGTGCAATATGTTTGTATATTAGCGAATTTCCCTATAGGGAAGTAGATGTTGCCGTAGGTCTCATGGTAAGACCTAGGCCCGGGACTGATTAACTTTTTCATTTTGATGACCCCAGACGCCAAAAACACCATTCGTTCAAATTTTTATATAAATGTGTGTGTGTGTTTTATGTATATATATATATATCTGTGTGTGTGTGTGTGTGTATTTGGTTTGAAGGTGTGAGGCGGGGGGTTTAACCATGGGAACGGGTTTAACGGGGGGGTTTTATGGGGGAAAATGGGTTTTCTAATTTTTTACCCTTAAAACACAAAATTTATAAATTTTTCTCCTGGTCTTTTTAAAGAGCTTAATAACAAATAAATTTAGTATATCAAAGTGTCTTTGTACGGTGATTGGTTACGGAGAAAATTCGGAAAATTGTTAATTTAAAAATCCTATGTTATTCTTATGGAGAATATTGTAAAATGGTGTAGTTGGCTTATTTATGGATATATTTTGATTAAACTTGGCGGATTTATATATTTCATACAAAGCTATCGATATTTTAATAAAAAACACTTTATTAGTTTCCTTTTTGCAAGCCTAACTCATGTAGATTGGCAAAAAATTATAAAAGTACGATTTTATTTAATATTTGTGATGAAAAAGTAAAAAATACATGAATAAATTAAAATCTGTTTTTTTAAATTCTGTTTTCAAGTTTTAATTTATAGCCAACTTTTGGTTGCCTAAGTAGCCTATATTGAAGAAATACAACATAGTAGTACTTTGTAAAAAATTGTATTCTCTTTCAAAATATTGGAGCTACTTTTTTTGTCAATTTTCCGACAATTTTAAAGTTATTGGCAAATAAGCCAAGCGATTCCAAATTTATAGTTGTTGGAAAATACTGAATTAGAGATATTTTTGGTAAACTTTGTAGAATTAAATCTAGACTTCTACAGTGAACGATTTTGTTGGAAAGCCTAATTTGTGTAGGTTTGCAAATAATTAAGAAATTTTGATTTTTTTTTTATGTTTTAGGTTGAAAAAGACAAAATAACCAAGAATTGAATACATTAAAAACTGCTTTTTTCAAGTTTTTATTTCCAAGTTTCTATTTTTAGCCAACATTAGGCTGCCTTTATTGAGTATTTTCAAAAACTACATAATAGTAATTTGTAGGAAATGTTATTCTCTTTCAGAATATCACCTTCCATTTTGGTCAATATCCTCACTATTTAAAAGTTATTTGCAAAAAAGCTAAACAACCTCCAAATTTATAGTGGTGAGAAAATACTGAATTAGAGTACCTAATTGTTGTTAAACTTTGTACAACTAAATCTACAGTTCTACACGACCGATTTTATTAATTGAAGGGTTGTTGGAAAGCTTAAACCATGTAGATTTGCAAATAATTATGAGAGTTTGTTTTTGTTATGATGTATGATGAAAATTAAAAATAAAACACGTTTTCTTGAATAAATACATTAATTACTGTGTTTTTTAAATTTTTATTTGGAGGCAACTTATGACTGCCTTTATTGGGTATTTTCAATAAATGTATAGTTTCTAATTTGTAGGAAATTATATTCTCTTTCAGAATATTACTGTCCACTTTACTAGGTTTCCCTACCATGTAAAAGTTATTTGCAAAATAAATAAGCAACCTCCGAATTTATAGTGGGGAGAAAAATACTAGTCTAACTCAAACCCTAACAGCACCAGATATTCATTCAGCCCAATCCGACCAGTTTTTTTCATTTACTTGTCACAAACATCCAAACTTTCTCACAAATAATATTAGAAGGATTAACTGTTTTGCTCGCTCTGCATTTCGGTTAAGAGTGTTACTACCATAGCCTAACCAACATACAGCATCTGACACAAACAAACATATAATTATTGATCTGAAGACAACTGAACTGCACTCAGGGTAATTGATATTTTCAGAGCTTCACAGAGATGTAAATTTAGAAAAACTGGCTTGGATTTACTCTTGAAAGGGTTAAGACATTTCAGGAAACACCTTCATCGAATTAGGGAGGTAAGGTCACTTAGGTTGTAAACACTGTCAAAGAAAAGGAGGAAATCACTTATCTTACCTTTTACTTTTTTAAAGCAAAGATTTTGTTTGAAGATACCAAGTAAGTGCTTTTCATAATCAATATCTATCCCAAAATTTGAGACATACAATTTCAGGACAATAGATAGAAAGGAATGATAGTTTTAAATGATTCCAACCAGAGTTTCTACAACAGCGGCACAGAGGTGTTTATTGGTTAGGTCAGAAGACAAGGTTGGCCTATTATGTGTTTGCATCTACCAATACCAATAATAACAAACCCCTAATAAAAAGATAAATGAAAACTCTCAAAAAATATTTACATGTTTATTGAACCAAAAACAACTTACAAATTAAAAATTAATATTACTTAATAGAAAACAAATCCTAACACAAAAAAAAAAAAAAATACTCTGTAGGATTAAAACTCCTAAAACAAATATCCCGTGTGGGATAATTAGAAACTTAGTCATGAAGTCCATTAAATAGGTACATAAAGTACAAATAAACTTACTTATTTTACATTACAGATATAAGTTTTACAGATATATTTACATTGCTTAGTACTATATTTATCTACGTGGATCTTATTTAGCCAAAGGCTTTGTCTTGTTTGGTGGAGGGTTTCTGCCACCGCCACCACGAGCCAAGGGGCCACCAGGTCTGCCTCTCCCTCCAAAACCACCTAAAACAGAACACTCTTGTTATTTTTTAACCTTCACTTAAGGCCAACATTGTTAGCCTTAGTCACTAACAAGACTACAAGATCACGCCACACATCCTACACTCATCTTTGTGTTAAAATACGCACACAGTGGCATCCCCATTTTAAATAATTGATACCTTTATACCACTTAGGTAATTTTAATGGAAAGAGTTATTCTTTTATAGGCCTACTTGTTATACTCTTAGGAACAGGGCATTGTTCATAAACACAGTTCAAATTACAATTACTGTGATACACTATTTACCAACAAAACAAGCAGATGTCGGTATCCCTGATTTCCTTACTTCATTGTCAATCAGCTGATATGCATTGTTATTGTTACAATGCATAGTAGGTTGGAATGAAAAAAATTAATAACTTTTTTTTGAGTTGTAATACCTTGGAAAAGTTGCTAAATTGTAAGACCGAAACAGGGTAAAGATATTAAAAATATTGGTCGTTATATTCCAGTCGAGCATGTGCTCTAAAGTTTGAAAAAAAACTCATATTTTTGCAAAATTTTAATTTTTTATTTTTAATATGTAATAGTTGAAAATGTAATCTGAAGGACACCAAGGAATTGATATTTAAATAATAGTATTGTATGTAAAGATCTTCCGTTCGCGCATCGGCTGTAAATATTACCAAACATCTAGAAAAACGTCATTTTGTACTAGATTTATTTGAAAAATAATTATCAACATCAAAATGTAATACCGAAAATCTGCTTGTACACATTCAGAAAGTAACATAACAAAAACAACATACAAAGTCAGAATTGATCTTCCGGTCGCACATAGGAATACAAATTCCCTTGAGCGTGTCTTTATCGGGTCAGTGACCCGACCGACGTCATGTGATTCCGAAATTAAAGTTTCCGAAATTGAACAACATGATGGTGATGATAATATATTTCTATGCTCACTAACTAATATATAGACGATTGTAGTGACAGCTACCAAGAATGTTTTTTAAGTAAACTATGGCTAGTGCATTTAGCCCCAGTTTACTACTAGCTAAATTAAGACTAAATTGCTTGGGTGCAGTCGTACTTGGAAAAAAGAAAACAGGTGACTAGAGTGGGAGCTGATGTGTCACTTCCCCTTGCCAAAGTCAGGGGCGTGCAGGGGAGCTGTCTGGATCCCATTTAACACTGGAGACCTTTCCAGTAGCGTACAATTCTGCAATGTGCACGCCTATGCTGATGACTGTCAGTTGCATTTATCCTATGATGTCAATTTAATTGACCAGGCTGTTGCGAGCGTGAACTCGGATTTGGCAAACGTCAGTGAGTGGTCAATGAGACATGGTCTCAAGTTAAATAGAAAAAAATGCACAGTTCTCAACATTGCTATTGCTACGCCCAAAGTTGTCCAAAGGATAATTGATGGAGACGTGCTGATGAAACTTGATCAGAAGGATTTGAATGTGAGCCACACTGCTAAGACTTTGGATGTTATACTGCACCGTGATTTTACTTTTTCTGATCATATCACTACAGGGATAATTTAAAAAAAAATTTAAATTCCCATGTTATTCTTACAGAGAATAAATAAACTGTTGTAGTTTGCATGTTTATGGATATATTTAAACCAAATTTGAAAACTTTGTTTATTTAATACTAAGCTATCGACATTGCAATAAAAAACACATCTCAATATCTTCCCTGTAGCAGCAAACCTAAGTAGTCACTAAAATTAATATTAATTAAATAGGAAATAAATCTGAAAATTTTTAGGGAATATTTTAGTATAAATCCAGCCAGGTAAATGGAAAATCACTTAGTCTGCAGGTTTGCTGCGGCAAGGGTATTTGTAATTTGTATTAATTACTTTGTAAATAAAAATGTACTTGGAATCCATTTTCTAGAAGAAATAAAAAATTTAAATATGCAATTTTCAGTAATTTCTTAATAAAAAAACTTTATTTAAATTACTATAAATAGCTTAATATTGGTTCGATATTCATCACCATATACTCAATGGATGCGGAATTTTATGCTCTACAATTCCTTTACTATTTGTTTTTCTGTAGGCTGGACGGTTTTTTTACGTTTTAGTAAAAACTAAAAAATAACCCTAAATTTCAAGGTTTTTGTGGTCCCAGGCAGAATCTCAGCTGGAAAAATGGGACAAACTTCAAATCCTTTTACTTCTATATAAAACAAAAGGATTAAAACGATTTCCAGCTTTCCGAGAATTATTTCCGGGCAAAAACCTATTTTTACTGGCCAATTATCTATTTAGTGTATTTTCACTATACATACTGTGTTCCCAACTTTTACCTCTGACTAGTGCCTTTTCACTCTACACACTGAATTTGCATCTCTTACCTCTGACTAGTGCATATTTACTTTACACACTGTGTTTGTATCTCTTACCTCTGACTAGTGCTTTTTCACTACACACACTGTTCGTATCTCTTAGCTCAGACTAGTGCCTTTTCACTCTAAACACTGAATCTGCATCTCTTACCTCTGACTGGTGCATATTTACTTTACACACTGTGTTTGTATCTCTTACCTCTGGCTAGTGCCTTTTCACTCTACACACTGAATTTGCATCTCTTACCTCTGACTGGTGCATATTTACTTTACACACTGTGTTTGTATCTCTTACCTATGACTAGTGCCTTTTCACTCTACACACTGAATTTGCATCTCTTACCTCTGACTGGTGCATATTTACTTTACACACTGTGTTTGTATCTCTTACCTCTGACTAGTGCCTTTTCACTCTACACACTGAATTTGCATCTCTTACCTCTGACTGGTGCATATTTACTTTACACACTGTGTTTGTATCTCTTACCTCTGACTAGTGCCTTTTCACTCTACACACTGTGTTTGTATCTCTTACCTCTGACTAGTGCCTTTTCACTCTACACACTGAATTTGCATCTCTTACCTCTGACTAGTGCATATTTACTTTACACACTGTGTTTGTATCTCTTACCTCTGACTAGTGCATATTTACTTTACAGACTGTGTTCGCTTCTCTTACCTCTTACTAGTGCATATTTACTTTACACACTGTGTTTGCATCTCTTACCTCTGACTAGTGCATTTTCACTACACACACTGTTCGTATCATCTAGCTCAGACTAGTGCCTTTTCACTCTACACACTGAATTTGTATCTCTTACCTCTGACTAGTGCATATTTACTTTACACACTGTGTTTGTATCTCTTACCTCTGACTAGTGCCTTTTCACTCTACATACTGAATTTGCATCTCTTACCTCTGACTAGTGCATATTTACTTTACACACTGTGTTTGCATCTCTTACCTCTGACTAGTGCATTTTCACTACACACACTGTTCTTATCTCTTAGCTCAGACTAGTGCCATTTCACTCTACACACTGAATTTGCATTTCTTACCTTTGACTAGTGCATATTTACTTTACACACTGTGTTTGTATCTCTTACCTCTGACTAGTGCCTTTTCACTCTACATACTGAATTTGCATCTCTTACCTCTGACTAGTGCATATTTACTTTACAGACTGTTCGCATCTCTTACCTCTGACTAGTGCATATTTACTTTACACACTGTGTTTGCATCTCTTACCTCTGACTAGTGCATTTTCACTACACACACTGTTCTTATCTCTTAGCTCAGACTAGTGCCATTTCACTCTACACACTGAATTTGCATTTCTTACCTTTGACTAGTGCATATTTACTTTACACACTGTGTTTGTATCTATTACCTCTGACTAGTGCTTTTCACTCTACACACTGAATTTGCATCTCTTACCTCTCACTAGTGCATATTTACTTTACACACTGGGTTTGTATCTCTTACCTCTGACTAGTGCATTTTCATTCTACACAATGTGTTTGCATCTCTTACCTCTTACTAGTGCATATTTACTTTACACACTGTGTTTGCATCTCTTACCTCTGACTAGTGCATTTTCACTACACACACTGTTTGTAACTCTTAGCTCAGACTAGTGCCTTTTCACTCTACACACTGTGTTCGTATCTCTTAGCTCTGACTAGTGTCTTTTCACTCTACACACTGTGTTCGTATCTCTTACCTCTGCCTAGTGCCTTTTCACTCTACACACTGTTTTCCTATCTCTTACCTCTTACTAGTGCCTTTTCACTGTACACACTGTGTTCGTATCTCTTATCTCTGACTAGTAGTGCCTTTTCACTCTACACACTGTTTTCGTATCTCTTACCTCTGACTCCTCCTCTGCCCCTCTGACCACCACCTCTGCCCTTCATGTCCCGCTGTCCTCGGTTCTTGGCTGCAATGTCTTCTTTCACCATATCAATGACCTCATCTGGGATACGCAAGTACTTGATTGTGCTGCCTCGGATGTAGCACTCAGGCATCCGCCAAAACTTGTCACCATCCTAAAACAAGTATAATCTTTAGAATCCTACCTTAGGTTTAATTGGAATAAAAAATATCTTGTGTTACACTTCCCTCATGAAATATCATGATACAATTTGGCGTTGGTTTTGCATCTTCAATTAATTTACAAGCAATTTTCCTCATTGTGTAGGCTACATTAATTGACATGGCTATTGCATTTTTAAAACTCTAGGTCCTAACTGTTAATTCTGGTGTGGGTTCATGAATTGCATTTACAGAACAATACTACCAGTTACTGTATCATGAGATGATGAATCAGTGCTGATTTGCTGTGTTGTATCTGCACAGAGCTGTGTGACAGTAGTCAACAAAGTGTCACTCACTACCACATTTATTAGTATTTAATGGTGATCAACAATTTGACACATACTTTCTCTCATTAGTTTGTTAACAACCCTTATCATGCCAAACGATGGGAGTAGGTTAAGTATGGCATTTTATGGGTAAAACCCCAAAAGTTGCAATAACTTTTAAACCCTAATTTTTTAGAGCCATGGGGGGGTAAATTACTGTTTTGTTAACCCTTGAGTGGGCGCTTGCGGAGTTCTCCTCCGCACCTGTAGTTTTTGTTAATATAAATATGAATAATGGGTGTCAGCAGTCGTGTCCTGCTCTACACTTCACGCACCTCATCCTGGGAATGCCCCTAAGCTATTTTTACCCCCGTATTCCTCCTCATTTTGCTGTCAGTTGGAATTCAGTGACGCAATGTCAGTTTGCGGAGGTTTACTCCGCATGCGCCCTATCGTGTAAGTCCTTAGCGCAGGGATGCAGCTAGTTAGGATAAAGCTTAATCACCCGATAATTATAGTGGAATAGATTACAGAATAGGACTGGTACTGGAGTTTGCTTTGATGTTTGATGGCACTAGATTTGTTTGGGAATCGTTCTTGGCTGTTGAGCCGACTTTCACAGCCTGGCATCCCCTACCTCCAATCTTACAATTTGTAGAGTAGTTCAATACTACAAATAATTCTCCAAAATAGCTAAAACGGCTCCTAGGTTTTGTTTTTGAAAAAGGTATAATCATAAAATTAATAAATACAAAATGAAAATAAATTTGATATGGTCACATGTCCCTAGAAATATGTTGTCTAGAGTCATACCATAGACAAAATAATTAAATATAGACTGACAAAGGAAGGTTCCGTGATGTGCCACTAGAGCGTACTAAATATTTCATATTTGTCTTGTCGATTCACCCTCTGCTACCAGCTGAGCACTACTACCCTTGCAAACTAAATGCTACCAATGTATCAGACCCACTGTTCATAATGGGTAAAGTAAAAAATTTTCACAAAAATCTGAAATCCCGTTATTTTATAATTGAATCCCATATTTTATAATCCCCAGATATGTTTAAAACATGGAATGATAACGGAACAAACTCCTACTCCCCAGATTACGGGGAATTCTCCAGAAGTTGGCAATCCTGGCTCCAACTATCAACGTGTCATGGCAATGCTCGCTAGTGCTTGACGCTGCAGCTGTGTGCACCGAAACTACAAGGCACTCCTAGCGGTGGACGGCAGAATATATGCTAACCGCAGCACTATTGTCAGTCTATATTTAATTCTTCTGTCTATAGTCATACGATTACCAACTGAGACATTAAAGAAATTATTGTACAAGAAGAGTAATATTTAGTTTTATGTATTCCAAACAACTTTTAAATATAATTTCTAAAATATCATGTTTCTCAGCTTAGAGTTTGACATAGGCTATGAAACAAAATAAACATGGAAATGAAGAGGATAAAACCTTCCATAGAACTATAGGCTAAGCATACTTTAATGTTACTTTCAGTGATATTTTCGTTTTGTTTCGGAAACAAAGTTGTTTAATGTTTAGGGATCACCTCAAAGCTCTCTAACTACCTCTCTTTAAACACCTATTGTGACGCTAGCTCCGTTATTCTTATTACTGCCGCTCGACTGAGCTCACACTTACGGAGAACTCAATATTGACAGTTAACTTTCTAATATTGTGGTTTGTCTAAATATGTCTACGGCATTAAATTTGATATCGGTTAAAAAAAATAACTTAAAGTTTACATATAATTCATTTACGACATCATTAACGTTTTAAGCATACTCTTGGCCACCAACGTCGCTTAATATGTCCGTATTCATTGCGTGGATAAAAGTTCTCAGGCAATTTAGAAACACAACGAGAGGATTTACTCAAAATGACAGGTCGGCTGATGGGCAGAGACTGAGCTTGTGACACAACCTCGGCAACAGTGGACCATCTTCTGAACACTGATTGGATGCCGCTTGCCTTAGCCCACGTTCTCCCTACCCGAAGTGAACTGGTTTCAGTCCTATTCTATAATCTATTTGACCATAGTTAACAAACCATGGAGTTTATCCTTTTGCTCACTGGGCTATTTATATGATATGTAACAAGAAGCAAATACATACTCTTGAGGTACAGATGACTTCTCGCAAGTTGATATTCATCCAGTTATCACAGCTGACGAGATGTCCGTTGTAAGTCTCTCCATTCTTCAACTCTACCAGCTGTACGATGTACAGGTGAAAATAATAAACCAGACATTAGAATTTGGCACAGATACCTTCATATGATAAAAAGTATTACAGTATTGTAACAGTTTCTGATTGTTATTTTAGAGTAGAGACTAATATTAAATCAAAAACAGTTTTAGCCTATTTTTGTCTAATTTGCATGGAATAGCATTCCACTGTCATATGTTGATCTGTTATTTTTGGGTTACAACCATGTGAAAAACTATGAAACACTTCTGTCTGTTCACCATTGTTTCGGCCTTCATGTAGTGTACCAGTGTACCATCTTGAGGATAAACTTATATGTCAACTGTGTGGAAGTTAAGTCATCCTGAAGATGGCTCTCTGGATTGAGGTATAGACAAATAGAATGAATATAGACCAGCAGCAGTGCTGCGGTTAGTATATGTTTCGGCGCCTACCGCTAGGTGTGTCGTGTAGTTACTGCACACACCGCTGCAGCGTCTGCTGGTAGCATACGGCTCCTGTGCTCCTTGCCTGCAGCGGTGTGTGCTGTAACTACACGGCACTCCTAGCGGTGGGCGCCGGAAGCTTCCTTTGACAGTCTATATTTATTCTATTTGTCTATGATTGAGGCTTAAATGGTGGACTGAAACATTCCTGTTTTTGATACAGTCGTCACCGAAAGTCCAATGAATCTAAAATATTGTCCCTTTAGAAGTGAGTTAGAAAAAAACTAAACAATTTGAGAAATAAATAATTAAAGGTACTTTTTCTGGCCATATAGCCTATATCAACCTCCTCAGTCTTTAGGAATAGATGTTAATCGATTACCTTAGATCAAACTCTTGTAGCGTACATTTTTTCTATTTATCCTCCATCTTAAATACACTCACAGATGACAAAAAAAAATTAACTCTGTTGAAATTGATGCATGTATTTTCAATCTAAATACTAGACCTACTTTTAGAATACCTACCTAAGTCTATTAATAAAACAGTCTTATTTTCAAACAATTAAAGATTTCTGACATAGGCTACTTATATTTAGCAAAAGTCTAATCTTTTATCAGTGCAATTTTAATCTTCAATCAAACACAAAATAATCAGCCCTTAAACTTTTAAGAGGACACATGATAAGTTATCCTTTTCAAAACGAAATCAAGTCAAATCATAAGTTTGGTTCTATATTCTTCTCAACAAATAGTTAAATACCAATAATAGTAAATAACTAGTTGTTTCCAGTTAATAATATTAACTACATTTCAATGTCATTTTAATAATTATTTAAATACCATTTTACCTTGTCACTACATAATAAATCAAAAGTCAATACTCAATACCGTTTTAATAAAGGTTTTAACAGAGTTCAGAATACTGCCCTACAGAACAGTTAATATCTTACTTTTGAAATGTTTAAGGTGAAACTCTTTCCATACGATCTCTTTGCGCAAATAATAACGTCTTGAACCGGATGACCTTGGTTTCGTTGTTCTTTAACCATTATTTTTAGTTCAAAATCAAAAGCGCGGTACGTACAATGCCCCATGTTGAAAGCATGGCAGATAAGACCAACTTTTTCAAGTGTATTTTTTTGATGGTCATGGCAAAAGCAATTTGGCATTGGAACTGCCGACGTTTGAATTTCAGGAGAAAATTTCCTTCTGATGATTCTAAACTTAAAAGTAATAATAAAACTCGTTTTCCAGCCGAACTTCCAGTAATCATTTCCAGATTTAAGATTTAAAATAATTAACCTCTTTCACCATTAATCTGGTTCCACTAACCAGTTCTTTTTATGGATTTAAATTTCTTAGTAAAATTACTATTACACCTTTTTTAAAGCATAACTTATGAGACATAAAACCACTTGGTGCTAAAGTGTGGATGTAACTGTTCTCCTTCTTGAATCAAAGTATCTACTGAGAAGAAACTCGTCATTTTATAGTTGGTTGGCTATTTTATTATTTAATGTTCATTCTTTGGTGAAATTATTGCATGATTTTTGTCTTTTTTTAGCATCTTGAGAGAATCCTTCACTGAAGATTTTGTCAATGATATTTTGATATCTTATATTCACAAACATTTTGGAGGAAGACTTTTCAATGTCTCACAAAGATCATTATGGCCTTTCCCTTTTCGTAAAAGATATTCAGCAAATATTGATTCACTTGGATTTGCTCTCATGTTTTTAGCAAGTGAAATATTTTTAAACATTGGCCATAAAGGTGATATCATTAATTATTGAATTTTCTACCATTGCACAGCGACTCGCACCAGAGACTATGGTAGCTCATTGCCGGAAATTACCTCCAAAAACCGCTCCACCAAAAAGCTTGTCTTGGCCTTCTCTTCTGGCAATATCTCGCATTAATAATTCTACAGAAGATAAAGCATACTTATTGGACATAAAAGCTTCATCCCATAATATTATTTTACAAATATTTAGCTTCTTTACTTATGGATTTTATTTCGAAAACAGAAACTGACTCATTTTATTGTATTGGCAATTTAAATCTGTTTTGTACTGTACGCTAAGATCTCCTAAGTCAAAATAGTCTGTTGTGACAGCATCTGTCCGAGCAATATTTAAAAAATAATCAAGCGTTCGCATAACATTCCTTTGAATTTCAAAAACCAACATAGGTAACTTTTCAAGCTTTATTATCATACGATCTCTGTTGTTAATACTTAGCCGAACACGGAATTGTTTCTTCTAGGTGGCATTTTATGATAATCAAAATTAAAAATTGGAAAACCCAACACATAAAAATATCTATGAAAACATTAAAATACACCTTATCTGAAAAAAATACAATCACATAATGAAATAGATTGATTTTTACTCCCTATGAATGGAACTGCATAAATAAACTATCCCATCTCATAAGTTATCATTGTATTTGAAAGTAAACTGATAGGTAAACAGAAAAAGTAAACATTAAAATGACAGTAGGGAAAAAGGCTACTTTTATGAAGACAGATGATTTTTTAAAGCAAATGAATCATATGTTTGATAAAATTAACTAAATATTCACTTAGGCCTAGCCTATATTTAAAAATACATGGAAAATTTAAAGTCCAATGGGGCGAAGCACATTGAACTGAGCGTGACAAAAATTATTCCATGACTTCTGCAGATAACTCCCTTTAATTTGACACATCAAACATCAAAATCGGTTAATAAATAAAAGAGTTTTGCTGTGCACAAGAAATTCCTTACGGAATTAGAATAATAGAAGATACATTACATTGACTTATTTTGAAGTAATTTACACATTCAATTACCGTACTGAGATTAAATTCAAAACTGTTTTTATTCAGATTCATATTCAATTTCCAAGCACATTAAGTTTAGGGTAAACGGGTCTCAATAATACAGAGACATAAAATATATAACAAACAAACGTGAAAAAAAAAACAACAAAAAAAACAAACAACAGCATGAACAAAGAGATAAAAATAAATAGGACTATGTGGTGTAAGTAAAATTTTTTGTTTACTCACCATAGGGTGGTTCTGAGCAGTCCGAAGAAGTGAAAGTGGCAGCTGAAAGAAAGAAATCAACAGAAGAATAAGTTATGAATGACAAATGATTGTAAATAGGGAAAGAACATATACAGGGTAGAACGAATAGTGTCTGTATGTGTTAAACTACTAGGTGTTACCATTGACTATTGGATTATGAAGATGTTACTGACAGAATGGCATCAATTTCAGTTTGCATACCCTCACAGGTAGGCAGTAGCCTAACAGACAAAATTAGATTTTTTTCAAATTATTTTTTTATTTGCTTCTAAAATATACAATGACTACTAATGATTGCTTTTATTTCAACGTGTCATTTTCAGAATCCTCATTCATCCCTCCAAGTAAACTCTTGTGAATAAAAACGACTCTTTACTTGCAAGTAAAATACTTACCTAAATGAGAGGGTAACTCACTGATCTGAGGGTATACTTGCAAGTATTTATACTACTTCCAAAGTAAACTTTATACAGTACGAATGCTTGCAGCTTATTCCTCATAAACAAATTTGCCTTTCTCTACTATTAAGTTAAAACGGGTTTCCCTATGTGCTCTTACGTGTATCAACTTGTTACTAGTTAACAGCACTTCTTCAGTACGTATGAAACTATAATAGTTGATTGTGCATACGGGGGTGCATATATGATTGAGGTGTAATTTTAAATCTTAAGATCCAGCGCAACGAAAAATGGTATTTAAAAATATATGTTGATAAAGGGCTTCAAAAGTGTGACCCTTAAGCATTTTATTTATTTCCAGACAGTGATTTAAATTGTTGACCAACTTTCACATACAGTAACAGCTAACGGCGCATGCACGAGTGCAGATCGGAAGTGTTTATCACAAAAGATTGACCAATACGATTTTAATACTATTTAAAAGGTTCTTCCAAAAGAAGAGAAACCAGATAACATTGTAATAATAACTCTTATGACGTACAATTTTATTCATTGAATGATCAACCATATTTTGTAACTAGGTTAACGCAATAGTCATTATTGCTTTTACCAAAGATTACGGAGCATTATGTAATCATTGCTTTTACACTTATTACTCATCAAAAAAGCTAAAGAGCTAAATGCTCAAAATTTTTATTACTTCAATCTATCGCAGTTATATGAATTAAGTTAGCATAAGCCTTGAAAGTAACCGTCAATGTCGACGGGTTTCACCTAATTCTGTTCTGTATACTACAGTACCTTAAAATGCCTCATTTTAACATTTTACTGGCAGGAAACCTGCTTATTCACTTCCTAGCCTATATGGTATTCTTATGAATGAATCTTTTGAACACTTTTTTAAGGACATAAGTTGACAAGTTTGGTTTTAAGGCAGGATTTTCCAATAAGACTTTATACAATCTCTGAATATGCGAATGTGCTGCAATGGCGGTATTTAGGCGTACCGTTGATATATATTAAAATATATTAGGCTATGCTAAAAAAAATTCAATGTGACTATTATTTGAATTTTAATAATTGTCTTATTTTAGGTCTTTAAGAGAAAATACTTTAAAATCCTTTCTTAGTACGAATCTAAAATCAAATTTTTTACTACTAGGTGATATGAAAAATTTACCATTATACACCTGACTTTTATTGATCCTCTTTCTCAATTTAACAGTTTAAAACTAAATTGTCTTATTTTAGGTATTTAAGAGAAGATACTTTAAATCCTTTCTTAGTACGCATCTAAAATCTTAGAAACTAAATTTTTTTACTACTAGATGATATGAAAAATTTACCATTATACACCTGACTTTTATTGATCCTCTTTCTCAATTTAACAGTTTACAACTGAGTTTTGGTTTACTAAACAATTATCACTACTAGGCCTACATTGAATAAACCGGAAGCTCCCCACAAAATAAAAATCCCATTGAATTATAAATATGGATAATGTTAAAACAGACATTGACATATCGCATGTTTACTACTGGGTATAAGAAGGTAAAGCAATTTATAAAATCAATTACAACAATGAATATTGGCCGATACGCGGCAGAGCTAAGGGGTAGATTTCCTGGGGTAGATGTCCGGGGGTAGATGTCTGGGGGTAGATTTCCAGCTGCGGGCAGTTTCTCGAACATATATAAGCCCCGCCCCTCGTGACGTCAAAATGACGTAGGCGTTTTTTCATGGGGGTAAATATCCGGGGGTAGAAATCCGCTACCCCGTGCATACGTTCACTGCAAGGGCAGTCCTAGACTTAGTATATTTTTAGGGGGGAATGTTGCAGGGGGATCTGGAGGTCCTTCCACACCACGGAAAATTTGTAACATTAGCCTATGTGCTCAAATGAAAGATTTTTAAGCTATTTTGAGACATAAAAAGATAAATAACCCTAGCTTGATGTACAAGCATCTCATATTATTATTGACGGTCCAAGAACTTTGTTTAAACATTTAAATTGTGAAGGTTTTGCATTATTGAGACTTGTGGATTTTCATTAGGCCTAACACATAGCTTGAACATAACAAAGAAATACAGTTCCACTTCTGTTAAAAATTAAATAAAAAAAAAATCTATGTTTTTGGACTCTTTAATTAAGGTTCCATCTTTTCCCCATGCATTATTTTGCGTAAATCACTTGAGTCATGCATCATCATTTAAATAAATGTTTTACACTATACTGAATGTGTTACATGCATTTATCGACAACTGGTAAACTTAAACGAGCATGGATTACTGATAACTTGTTGAAAAACAAGTATTTACTCATTAGGCAAGTATTTGCTCGTGATTATTCACACAAAATTTACAGGTTTCTGAGGGTATAGGCCTACTTCCTTGGCAAGGCTTTACTAACAGACTTGTAAATACTTGTGTTTAATCACTTCTGTTCAAGTAAATACTCAAATTATGAACATTTAAGACTTGTAAACTCCTTTACTCGTTTTTATTAACTCGGCCCAATTGAGATAAAACATCTGTATAGGCTAAGCCCGTATTCTACAATGGAAGTTTAAATTTGTGATTTTTGAGAATACATCATTACTTAACTTTCACGTAACTTAGGCTTTTCTATGCTACTCTGAACTATAGACAGTGTCAAATAGTGCTAAAAATTTTCCCAAGTAATAATCTTTAAAATAATGTATAAAAACCTAACTTACTGCTTATTTCATTTTTTGTTCTTAAATCTAAGAGTTTTTCTTTGAAAACACAGAATGGTTTAAAGCAATTAAACTTAGCAAAATTTACAGACAAAATCAAAACAGTTTTAGTAGAAAAAGCATATTACACTCTTGAGGAATTTTTCAACGACTCCTGGTAGTGGTAACAGACACCCAATCTCTCATCAACATCTCCTAACATAAACAGTTCCACCATGCTGTAGCTTTGTAGGGGTAACTTACTGGCTAAATCCTAGGTTTTTTATACCTATTTAGATTTCCTTATTTATTAGAAACCTTGACAATGTACCTGTCTGTGTATTACATTTGTAATAACTTTAACAGATGTTATGTGCAATAAAGAATTGTCATTTGTCATTTAATACATAGACTATATTATTTTGCCCAAACAAGATTAGTTGTCAATTTGTAATTTAAATGCGATCAAGATAAGTTATTCAAACAGAAGGAATGTGCACCATAAAGAAAAACTAAAATATCAATAAGTTACTGTATATCAAAACAATTCATCGATAATAATGAATGGGGGTGTACCCTTCAACAGGAAATTACCCAACACATTACACATTATAGTCAGTGAAAGAAAAAGTGGATGATAATGTTTTATAGCCTATTGATAAGTTTGCCTTTTAAAATGAAACCACACAGAGGTCTAGTTTTTTTTTTTACTTTGTCGTAGACCAATCTTAGGCCTACTTAATTGGCCTCTACAAATGGTGACTGCCCATGTCTCTTCTTAACTTACACGTTTCTAGATTTTAGCGAATTTCCCTATAGGGAAGTAAGCTATTACCATAGGTGGCATGGTAAGACCTAGACCCGGGACCAATTTACTTTTTCATTTTGATGTCCCCAGAGGCCAAAAACACCATTTGTTAAAATTTTTATATAGCCTATACATGTAATATATATATATGTATATATGTGTCCGTGAACGCGGTAACTTGAGTAATTTTTGTCCGATTTTGATGAAATTTGGTATAAAGGTGTAAAGCAGGATAAACTTGAATGAGTTCGCGAACCAGCATGATCGGACTATGGGAACGGGGGTTTATGGGGGGTTTTATGGGGTAAAAATAGGGTTTTCCCATTTTTGACCCTAAAAACACAAAATTTCACAATTACTTTCCAAACCATTGTGTAGAGCTTAAAGAAACAAATAATTTAGTAGGCTATAACTTATTGAAGCGTTATTATGTGCCTAAGGGTTACGGAGAAAATTCAAAAAAATTTTAATTTTAAAATTCCCGTGTTATTCTTATGGAGAGTCAATTGTCAATTGTTGTAATTTGCTTATTTATGAACATATTTTGATTAAATTTGGAAAATACATTCATTTCTTACTAAACTACAGTAGGCTACCTATTAACATTTTAGCCTACATGAAAAACACTTTTTTACCCTCCATGTTACAGCAAAACTAAGTACCGGTACTCGTTAAATTAATTCTATTTAAATAGGAAATAAATGTGATATATTTAAGGAGACGTTTTAGTGTAAATCCAATGAGGCAAATGGAAATTCGCTAAGTCTGCAGGTTTGCTGCGGCGGGGGTGGTATTTATAATTTGATGTGTTCTGATTAAATTCACAACCGTTAAAATATAGGCCTACTACCTACCGTACGTATAATTCCGTGTTTAATCCATCAAACTGATGTCGTGAAACTCAAAAGTTCGCGGCCGGAATTTTACCCCTTGGTTCGTGACGTCACGTTTGCCCTGGGGGGTAAAATTCTAGGGGGATAAAAATCTGTTACCCCATTTTATTATGCAAGTAATCCGTGTACGCTTGGTCATAAGTTGGCAACACTCAAAGATAATAATACTATGATCAGCTGATTGACTTTTATAACTACAATTTAACCTGTAATTTCGTGTTTATAGCTTATAGGCTATTATATTTTCGTTCAGCTGGGTTTGAACATAACCTAAAGTGTAGTAAGTTATTTGAAAAATGAATTATAAGTGGACCTAACATGTTTAAAAATAAGGTAAAAAATCTAAATGCAGTCATAGGAAACATGTTAGGCAATGCCGGTTTTAAGGTTAGTAAGGACAACTAACAAGCGTATTCATCGCTATAAGACAGGCCGAAATGTAATAGGCTAGCCTACGCTATAAAACTTAAGCTTAACGTTGTTCAGTAGAAGATATGCATGAAACAAATAAGTTACTATGGCTTATAAATATTGATACTTGCCATTTCGATAAATATCTGTAGTAGGTCTTCACTTCACTGGTAATTAAATAACAACAAATTTGAAATTTGATTGATTGCTATGCTATACCTAACCTCTACAATGACAATGCTTACAATACAATACGAACGATACGATTACGAACGAAACGAATACAAACAAAAACAACAGAACGGAACGAAGACGAACCACTCGACGTTCTGTACCCACGAGCACCTCAGCTTCCATATGCACAGGATAACAGCTATTTGTGTAATAGCTTCACTGTATATCTTTAATTGGACCTGTTTAGATAGTTGTTTCGTTTTAACAGTTGCAGTTTGCACTGTTTGCAGTTGCGAACTGTGCATTGTGATTTTAAGGTGTTTATTCTTTACTGTTTGTTTATTTTTGACTTGAGCAGCGTTGAGCTGCTTGAAAAGGTGTTTTATGATTATGAAAATTAAAGTGTTGTGAGTGAGCTGAAGCTGATTATTTGTTATCAGGTATTAACAATTAAATATTTTGCGTGCATGAATTATTTATGAAGTTTTAAATGTTCACTTAACCTATATTTTTCGGATTCCTCAAGAAAGAGTGATTGTTAATGTTAGGTTGAGTTGCGTTTGTGTGTGAATTTGTTAGATTTGAGTTTTGGTAGTGGTAGGTCTAGGTTTATTTTGATTAAGTTAGTTGGGCCTTTCAGTGGAGTTTAGGTCTAAGTTAAGTTTACCTTAGAGGCTAACTTAGACCTACCACTACCAAAACTGCAATCTAACAAATTCACACACAAGCAAACACCTAACCTAACCTAACAATCACTCTCTCTTGAGGAATCCGAAAAATATAGGTTAAGTAAACATTTATATCTTTATAATTAATTCATGCACGCAAAACATTTAGGCTAATTGTCAATACTTACCTAATAACAAATCAGCTTCAGCACACTCACAAAACGTAAATTTTCATAATCATAAAACACCTTTTCAAGCAGCTCAAGTCAAAAGTAAACAATAACAAACAGTAAAGATTAAAGAATAAACACCTTTTCAAAATCACAATGCACAGTTCGCAACTGTAACTGTTGAAAAAAACAACTATCTAAACAGAAACAGGTCCAATAAAGATATACGGTGAAGCTATTACACAAATACCTGTTATCCCAGGAACTGTTCGAAGGCCTTCTCTGCTTGTGGAAGCTGAGGTGCTCGTGGGTACAGAACGTCGAGTAGACGAACCGAACGAACGTTACTCTTCTTCTTCTTGTTCAGTTCAATCAGTTCAGAAACGTAAACGACCATCTCACCGCAGTAATAAATCCTAAGTTTTTTTTTAACTCTAGGAACATGTTCCTAGGGTCTGTATGGTCTGTAACAGACTACTGCCATAGATTAAACATACACCCTTAAGCCACGGCCGCCTTTAACTACAGGCCGCGGCCTGGTATAATTGTCATTTTCGCAAGTGGTGTTGTTCAGTAACAGACGTCCCATAAGATAACATGGTAGACAGGTGACATCAGCTCATTAATTCGCACTTTATTGATTTAAATTTAAATTTATGAACATAAATTTATTAAAATATTGAAAATAAAACATACAGAATTGAAAATCGAAACAATATGAACTAAAATCTATATCTGTACAATTTTAAGCGAGTCAATATTGTCATAGTCCAGTAACCAATCTTTCGTAAATACGCAAATACCATTAGCTACTTCCAAACAAAACCGCTGTTACAACACCACTTGCGACGTTGCCAGTTCGAAGGCCGCGGCCTAAGTTGGGGTTTCCTAGGCACCCAAGCGCAGGGCCGGTTCTAGGAATTTTTCAGTGTTAGCGAACACCCGAATCAGCGCCACTTAGAATCCCCCCCCACCACCCCACCCACAACCCATGAACATTACTTAACTCTATTTGTGAATTTTTCCCCAAAGATTTTGGGAAGAACTTTTTTATAAGTTTAGGTTAGAAGAATACTTGGAATTTGCAATAAAAGACTGTTTATTATTCCCAGGAATTTAACATTTTTACACTTTTACGCATCGTATAAACTTTAGCAAAACCAAGGCTACACTAAAAAAAAAAAACAGGCCATAATGCTCGTCAAGCATGACGTCACGATAGAAGACGGCAATGACGTAATGTTTGCCGTTTGTGATCAGCTGCTTGTTTTAATCTTTCCTTGGAAAATAAATAAATAAATACCTACGTCATTGCCGTCTTCTATCGTGACGTCATGCTTGACGAGCATCACGGCCTAAGTTAACAATTTATTTATAAATGTGAAAACAATACGCCACACTACACTATTTTGACGAACTTCCCACACAAGGATTTAGTCCAGAAAACAGCTGTTTGCCGCCAGCTTAATCAAATGGGGTTTCATTGCGCACTACTGTACTGTAATGAGTTTTACCGGACACCAATCAGCTGATTACACTGTATTTGGGTGACAATGAGTGGTTATAAACAAAAACATAACCTCTCTTAAAGGTTAGTCCTTTAGTTGGTGGTAATATGTAAGGATTTGTACAGATTTAGTAGTATGGCGTAAACTATCGTACGTAACTTGTCCAAAATGTGTTAACCGGACTCGTATGGTAATCCCGTACTAGACCGTCTCGCACGGGAACGACCACACTCGTCCGGTAAACACTTATTTTCGGGACTAGTAACGTAATATACTATTACAGGATAACTTGGATGCGATATAAGTTAAAGCCTAATTGAACACATTAAACATGAAGAAAACATGAAAACCAAATTTATTACAGTGCCTTGACAAAAAGAATACAAAATTATCAATTTCAACAGTTCAAAAGCTCTTAGCAGTTAAAAATAAGTTTTCCTAGCTTTGATCTTGGCAAGTTCTTTAATTGCAGAGTTGGTATCAATGTGGTTCAGAACATGAGTCATGAAATGAAACCCACAGGCGCCGCGCTGTAGTACGCTGCCGACTGCCGACTGCCGAGCGTCAGCTCACTACAAATCGAAACTATAGTAATACCAGAAACAAAGAAACCCTGGGCCGTTTCGAGCCGCGCAGGTTTGAATGGTACGCCACACCTACCGGCGCGAACCACGTGATCTTTTCATTTCTGCGCAGGTTGTTTTGTTCGTGGTATTACTATACAAATGGCATTAAGTCCTTGAGTTGTAGTGCTGTACAAATATACGCATTTTTCATATGCTGTTGGTACAAACAGAATAAATGCCTTTATTGTGGTGCTTTGAATACTTGAACTCTGAGCGAAAATAAACAAAATAACGTTGATCACTAAAAAAAAAATTGTTCCGCATATGGCGCCAATTTTTCGTGGCGCCATATGCGGCCGCTTAGTTCGCGTACGGGTTAAACCGGCCCTGCCAAGCGGAGAGCGGAGAGAGGAACGCGGAGAGCAGAAAAGAGATTAACATGGTGTTCCGCTCCACTTCTAGGAAAACAGTAACATTAAATTACCTAAGACAAGTGGAGTCCGCTCTCCGCTCCCCACTTCCGCGCCTAGGAAAATCCGGCTTTAGGGAGTATGTTTAATCTATGCTACTGCTTTCTCATTATAGTAAAAAGGAACTGAATAAAGTCTAGACTTTACCTCAGCCCGGTCACGATCGATTGTCAATGTCCCTTCGTGTTTTTCGTGTTTTTTGTAATGTGTGTCCGTTCCGTGTATCGTGTTTTGTATATGTTTTATTTATTGAACTCTGTTAACGACCTTCGAATGAAGTGATCACTTGACACCTTGAGGCCTGAAGATGGTTCTAAACAAGAACCGAAACTTAATTGTTTAAAACTAAAGTTTAAAGTTTAAAACTAAATTGTCTTATTTTAGGTATTTAAGAGAAGATACTTTAAATCCTTTCTTAGTACGCATCTAAAATCTTAGAAACTAAATTTTTTTACTACTAGATGATATGAAAAATTTACCATTATACACCTGACTTTTATTGATCCTCTTTCTCAATTTAACAGTTTACAACTGAGTTTTGGTTTACTAAACAATTATCACTACTAGGCCTACATTGAATAAACCGGAAGCTCCCCACAAAATAAAAATCCCATTGAATTATAAATATGGATAATGTTAAAACAGACATTGACATATCGCATGTTTACTACTGGGTATAAGAAGGTAAAGCAATTTATAAAATCAATTACAACAATGAATATTGGCCGATACGCGGCAGAGCTAAGGGGTAGATTTCCTGGGGTAGATGTCCGGGGGTAGATGTCTGGGGGTAGATTTCCAGCTGCGGGCAGTTTCTCGAACATATATAAGCCCCGCCCCTCGTGACGTCAAAATGACGTAGGCGTTTTTTCATGGGGGTAAATATCCGGGGGTAGAAATCCGCTACCCCGTGCATACGTTCACTGCAAGGGCAGTCCTAGACTTAGTATATTTTTAGGGGGGAATGTTGCAGGGGGATCTGGAGGTCCTTCCACACCACGGAAAATTTGTAACATTAGCCTATGTGCTCAAATGAAAGATTTTTAAGCTATTTTGAGACATAAAAAGATAAATAACCCTAGCTTGATGTACAAGCATCTCATATTATTATTGACGGTCCAAGAACTTTGTTTAAACATTTAAATTGTGAAGGTTTTGCATTATTGAGACTTGTGGATTTTCATTAGGCCTAACACATAGCTTGAACATAACAAAGAAATACAGTTCCACTTCTGTTAAAAATTAAATAAAAAAAAAATCTATGTTTTTGGACTCTTTAATTAAGGTTCCATCTTTTCCCCATGCATTATTTTGCGTAAATCACTTGAGTCATGCATCATCATTTAAATAAATGTTTTACACTATACTGAATGTGTTACATGCATTTATCGACAACTGGTAAACTTAAACGAGCATGGATTACTGATAACTTGTTGAAAAACAAGTATTTACTCATTAGGCAAGTATTTGCTCGTGATTATTCACACAAAATTTACAGGTTTCTGAGGGTATAGGCCTACTTCCTTGGCAAGGCTTTACTAACAGACTTGTAAATACTTGTGTTTAATCACTTCTGTTCAAGTAAATACTCAAATTATGAACATTTAAGACTTGTAAACTCCTTTACTCGTTTTTATTAACTCGGCCCAATTGAGATAAAACATCTGTATAGGCTAAGCCCGTATTCTACAATGGAAGTTTAAATTTGTGATTTTTGAGAATACATCATTACTTAACTTTCACGTAACTTAGGCTTTTCTATGCTACTCTGAACTATAGACAGTGTCAAATAGTGCTAAAAATTTTCCCAAGTAATAATCTTTAAAATAATGTATAAAAACCTAACTTACTGCTTATTTCATTTTTTGTTCTTAAATCTAAGAGTTTTTCTTTGAAAACACAGAATGGTTTAAAGCAATTAAACTTAGCAAAATTTACAGACAAAATCAAAACAGTTTTAGTAGAAAAAGCATATTACACTCTTGAGGAATTTTTCAACGACTCCTGGTAGTGGTAACAGACACCCAATCTCTCATCAACATCTCCTAACATAAACAGTTCCACCATGCTGTAGCTTTGTAGGGGTAACTTACTGGCTAAATCCTAGGTTTTTTATACCTATTTAGATTTCCTTATTTATTAGAAACCTTGACAATGTACCTGTCTGTGTATTACATTTGTAATAACTTTAACAGATGTTATGTGCAATAAAGAATTGTCATTTGTCATTTAATACATAGACTATATTATTTTGCCCAAACAAGATTAGTTGTCAATTTGTAATTTAAATGCGATCAAGATAAGTTATTCAAACAGAAGGAATGTGCACCATAAAGAAAAACTAAAATATCAATAAGTTACTGTATATCAAAACAATTCATCGATAATAATGAATGGGGGTGTACCCTTCAACAGGAAATTACCCAACACATTACACATTATAGTCAGTGAAAGAAAAAGTGGATGATAATGTTTTATAGCCTATTGATAAGTTTGCCTTTTAAAATGAAACCACACAGAGGTCTAGTTTTTTTTTTTACTTTGTCGTAGACCAATCTTAGGCCTACTTAATTGGCCTCTACAAATGGTGACTGCCCATGTCTCTTCTTAACTTACACGTTTCTAGATTTTAGCGAATTTCCCTATAGGGAAGTAAGCTATTACCATAGGTGGCATGGTAAGACCTAGACCCGGGACCAATTTACTTTTTCATTTTGATGTCCCCAGAGGCCAAAAACACCATTTGTTAAAATTTTTATATAGCCTATACATGTAATATATATATATGTATATATGTGTCCGTGAACGCGGTAACTTGAGTAATTTTTGTCCGATTTTGATGAAATTTGGTATAAAGGTGTAAAGCAGGATAAACTTGAATGAGTTCGCGAACCAGCATGATCGGACTATGGGAACGGGGGTTTATGGGGGGTTTTATGGGGTAAAAATAGGGTTTTCCCATTTTTGACCCTAAAAACACAAAATTTCACAATTACTTTCCAAACCATTGTGTAGAGCTTAAAGAAACAAATAATTTAGTAGGCTATAACTTATTGAAGCGTTATTATGTGCCTAAGGGTTACGGAGAAAATTCAAAAAAATTTTAATTTTAAAATTCCCGTGTTATTCTTATGGAGAGTCAATTGTCAATTGTTGTAATTTGCTTATTTATGAACATATTTTGATTAAATTTGGAAAATACATTCATTTCTTACTAAACTACAGTAGGCTACCTATTAACATTTTAGCCTACATGAAAAACACTTTTTTACCCTCCATGTTACAGCAAAACTAAGTACCGGTACTCGTTAAATTAATTCTATTTAAATAGGAAATAAATGTGATATATTTAAGGAGACGTTTTAGTGTAAATCCAATGAGGCAAATGGAAATTCGCTAAGTCTGCAGGTTTGCTGCGGCGGGGGTGGTATTTATAATTTGATGTGTTCTGATTAAATTCACAACCGTTAAAATATAGGCCTACTACCTACCGTACGTATAATTCCGTGTTTAATCCATCAAACTGATGTCGTGAAACTCAAAAGTTCGCGGCCGGAATTTTACCCCTTGGTTCGTGACGTCACGTTTGCCCTGGGGGGTAAAATTCTAGGGGGATAAAAATCTGTTACCCCATTTTATTATGCAAGTAATCCGTGTACGCTTGGTCATAAGTTGGCAACACTCAAAGATAATAATACTATGATCAGCTGATTGACTTTTATAACTACAATTTAACCTGTAATTTCGTGTTTATAGCTTATAGGCTATTATATTTTCGTTCAGCTGGGTTTGAACATAACCTAAAGTGTAGTAAGTTATTTGAAAAATGAATTATAAGTGGACCTAACATGTTTAAAAATAAGGTAAAAAATCTAAATGCAGTCATAGGAAACATGTTAGGCAATGCCGGTTTTAAGGTTAGTAAGGACAACTAACAAGCGTATTCATCGCTATAAGACAGGCCGAAATGTAATAGGCTAGCCTACGCTATAAAACTTAAGCTTAACGTTGTTCAGTAGAAGATATGCATGAAACAAATAAGTTACTATGGCTTATAAATATTGATACTTGCCATTTCGATAAATATCTGTAGTAGGTCTTCACTTCACTGGTAATTAAATAACAACAAATTTGAAATTTGATTGATTGCTATGCTATACCTAACCTCTACAATGACAATGCTTACAATACAATACGAACGATACGATTACGAACGAAACGAATACAAACAAAAACAACAGAACGGAACGAAGACGAACCACTCGACGTTCTGTACCCACGAGCACCTCAGCTTCCATATGCACAGGATAACAGCTATTTGTGTAATAGCTTCACTGTATATCTTTAATTGGACCTGTTTAGATAGTTGTTTCGTTTTAACAGTTGCAGTTTGCACTGTTTGCAGTTGCGAACTGTGCATTGTGATTTTAAGGTGTTTATTCTTTACTGTTTGTTTATTTTTGACTTGAGCAGCGTTGAGCTGCTTGAAAAGGTGTTTTATGATTATGAAAATTAAAGTGTTGTGAGTGAGCTGAAGCTGATTATTTGTTATCAGGTATTAACAATTAAATATTTTGCGTGCATGAATTATTTATGAAGTTTTAAATGTTCACTTAACCTATATTTTTCGGATTCCTCAAGAAAGAGTGATTGTTAATGTTAGGTTGAGTTGCGTTTGTGTGTGAATTTGTTAGATTTGAGTTTTGGTAGTGGTAGGTCTAGGTTTATTTTGATTAAGTTAGTTGGGCCTTTCAGTGGAGTTTAGGTCTAAGTTAAGTTTACCTTAGAGGCTAACTTAGACCTACCACTACCAAAACTGCAATCTAACAAATTCACACACAAGCAAACACCTAACCTAACCTAACAATCACTCTCTCTTGAGGAATCCGAAAAATATAGGTTAAGTAAACATTTATATCTTTATAATTAATTCATGCACGCAAAACATTTAGGCTAATTGTCAATACTTACCTAATAACAAATCAGCTTCAGCACACTCACAAAACGTAAATTTTCATAATCATAAAACACCTTTTCAAGCAGCTCAAGTCAAAAGTAAACAATAACAAACAGTAAAGATTAAAGAATAAACACCTTTTCAAAATCACAATGCACAGTTCGCAACTGTAACTGTTGAAAAAAACAACTATCTAAACAGAAACAGGTCCAATAAAGATATACGGTGAAGCTATTACACAAATACCTGTTATCCCAGGAACTGTTCGAAGGCCTTCTCTGCTTGTGGAAGCTGAGGTGCTCGTGGGTACAGAACGTCGAGTAGACGAACCGAACGAACGTTACTCTTCTTCTTCTTGTTCAGTTCAATCAGTTCAGAAACGTAAACGACCATCTCACCGCAGTAATAAATCCTAAGTTTTTTTTTAACTCTAGGAACATGTTCCTAGGGTCTGTATGGTCTGTAACAGACTACTGCCATAGATTAAACATACACCCTTAAGCCACGGCCGCCTTTAACTACAGGCCGCGGCCTGGTATAATTGTCATTTTCGCAAGTGGTGTTGTTCAGTAACAGACGTCCCATAAGATAACATGGTAGACAGGTGACATCAGCTCATTAATTCGCACTTTATTGATTTAAATTTAAATTTATGAACATAAATTTATTAAAATATTGAAAATAAAACATACAGAATTGAAAATCGAAACAATATGAACTAAAATCTATATCTGTACAATTTTAAGCGAGTCAATATTGTCATAGTCCAGTAACCAATCTTTCGTAAATACGCAAATACCATTAGCTACTTCCAAACAAAACCGCTGTTACAACACCACTTGCGACGTTGCCAGTTCGAAGGCCGCGGCCTAAGTTGGGGTTTCCTAGGCACCCAAGCGCAGGGCCGGTTCTAGGAATTTTTCAGTGTTAGCGAACACCCGAATCAGCGCCACTTAGAATCCCCCCCCACCACCCCACCCACAACCCATGAACATTACTTAACTCTATTTGTGAATTTTTCCCCAAAGATTTTGGGAAGAACTTTTTTATAAGTTTAGGTTAGAAGAATACTTGGAATTTGCAATAAAAGACTGTTTATTATTCCCAGGAATTTAACATTTTTACACTTTTACGCATCGTATAAACTTTAGCAAAACCAAGGCTACACTAAAAAAAAAAAAACAGGCCATAATGCTCGTCAAGCATGACGTCACGATAGAAGACGGCAATGACGTAATGTTTGCCGTTTGTGATCAGCTGCTTGTTTTAATCTTTCCTTGGAAAATAAATAAATAAATACCTACGTCATTGCCGTCTTCTATCGTGACGTCATGCTTGACGAGCATCACGGCCTAAGTTAACAATTTATTTATAAATGTGAAAACAATACGCCACACTACACTATTTTGACGAACTTCCCACACAAGGATTTAGTCCAGAAAACAGCTGTTTGCCGCCAGCTTAATCAAATGGGGTTTCATTGCGCACTACTGTACTGTAATGAGTTTTACCGGACACCAATCAGCTGATTACACTGTATTTGGGTGACAATGAGTGGTTATAAACAAAAACATAACCTCTCTTAAAGGTTAGTCCTTTAGTTGGTGGTAATATGTAAGGATTTGTACAGATTTAGTAGTATGGCGTAAACTATCGTACGTAACTTGTCCAAAATGTGTTAACCGGACTCGTATGGTAATCCCGTACTAGACCGTCTCGCACGGGAACGACCACACTCGTCCGGTAAACACTTATTTTCGGGACTAGTAACGTAATATACTATTACAGGATAACTTGGATGCGATATAAGTTAAAGCCTAATTGAACACATTAAACATGAAGAAAACATGAAAACCAAATTTATTACAGTGCCTTGACAAAAAGAATACAAAATTATCAATTTCAACAGTTCAAAAGCTCTTAGCAGTTAAAAATAAGTTTTCCTAGCTTTGATCTTGGCAAGTTCTTTAATTGCAGAGTTGGTATCAATGTGGTTCAGAACATGAGTCATGAAATGAAACCCACAGGCGCCGCGCTGTAGTACGCTGCCGACTGCCGACTGCCGAGCGTCAGCTCACTACAAATCGAAACTATAGTAATACCAGAAACAAAGAAACCCTGGGCCGTTTCGAGCCGCGCAGGTTTGAATGGTACGCCACACCTACCGGCGCGAACCACGTGATCTTTTCATTTCTGCGCAGGTTGTTTTGTTCGTGGTATTACTATACAAATGGCATTAAGTCCTTGAGTTGTAGTGCTGTACAAATATACGCATTTTTCATATGCTGTTGGTACAAACAGAATAAATGCCTTTATTGTGGTGCTTTGAATACTTGAACTCTGAGCGAAAATAAACAAAATAACGTTGATCACTAAAAAAAAAATTGTTCCGCATATGGCGCCAATTTTTCGTGGCGCCATATGCGGCCGCTTAGTTCGCGTACGGGTTAAACCGGCCCTGCCAAGCGGAGAGCGGAGAGAGGAACGCGGAGAGCAGAAAAGAGATTAACATGGTGTTCCGCTCCACTTCTAGGAAAACAGTAACATTAAATTACCTAAGACAAGTGGAGTCCGCTCTCCGCTCCCCACTTCCGCGCCTAGGAAAATCCGGCTTTAGGGAGTATGTTTAATCTATGCTACTGCTTTCTCATTATAGTAAAAAGGAACTGAATAAAGTCTAGACTTTACCTCAGCCCGGTCACGATCGATTGTCAATGTCCCTTCGTGTTTTTCGTGTTTTTTGTAATGTGTGTCCGTTCCGTGTATCGTGTTTTGTATATGTTTTATTTATTGAACTCTGTTAACGACCTTCGAATGAAGTGATCACTTGACACCTTGAGGCCTGAAGATGGTTCTAAACAAGAACCGAAACTAGTTGCCTAAATCAGCAACAAAGGATTACTATATGCAGGTATTTTAAACCATTTTAAGTATAATACAGTAATCCGGAGGCTAAACAACTATTTTTAAAATGAACTGAATAAATGTAACAGTTACAACAAGAAGCGTTCGTTAGTCTGCCCTGCTTTTGCACAGGGCCGTCACTCCTGTTATAATGATCTGCCTCTTCATAATTAATTATTTGTCTCACCAGCAGTTTGAGATACAAGATTCAACCCTTTTAGATGGTTTTTGCCTTTGATTGGATTACTTTGCTAGAGCTTGGTTAAATAAACATTTCAAAATACTAGCCTAAACCTTTGGCTATTAATACATCAACTAGACATTCCATCCCCATGTTAAAGTTGTAGCCAGGTTTTTAATAACATTTGTCCAATAGTCAATGCCTAAACACTGCAATGACAAAATGGTATATCAGATGCTTTATAGGTTGGGCAAACGAGTACGCCCCTACCTATTTCCCCCAAATTTTAGATGCCTGTAAATTTAAAATTAAACCTTTTTCCACTTTTAAAACGCTATTGCTCATAATGTAATGCCTTTTGAATAGGCACTTTTCTAAGTAGATAGCCTATTGAAATTAAGGATGTACTAGGCTATTTTTTAAACTGTAATTATTGACGCAGCTTATGCGGGTATCAAGCCAAGGAGGAGGTAATGAGGCCTGTAGTAGCTATATCATACTTTTTTATGATTTTGAAGATCTCACAATGATTATCATAACAACAAGGTAACTGCTTAATTGGCTTTTGTCCCTGAAGCGACTCTTGCGATAGTAGCTCAGCCCTCAGCGATAGTAGCTAAACACTGGTTAGCGTTGTTTAAAATGGGACCATTGTCCTTGATGCGACTGTGACTGGAGCGGCTAGCGGCTGAACACAGCGACTGTAGCAGGTCTGCTTGAGGGTCAGAGTCGCAGTCGCTGAGCGATTTGAATTTGAACGTTGAACTGCTTATTTTATATTTAGAATCTCTCGGGACCAGAACCTGTACCTCTTAACCTCTGCACTTCAAACTGTCAAATTTTAGTATTTACAGCTGACTTCAATTGATATATTTAGGCATACATCCTTTCAAAATGTAAACATGAAAAATTCGGAAGACCATGGGGCTTAGCCCAAGGGAAATATGAAAATTAAATTATACTAGTGGCTTGTAGGGACATAAGTACCTAAAAAGCTCGAATGTAAAACAAATTATTGTAATATTTAAACAAACTCAGAATCAAATTATCTTTTTATTCATGTTGAAGCCTTCCGGAATTGGTAATCAATTATAACAGGTTATGTACCTTGACGTCCACAATTCCTTAGTCGGTGTCTGTTGACTATAGTTTCGACTACTACGTAGTCATTATCAAAAACAGAACGTTAAAATAATTACATTCGTTGAATGTCGTCAAATCTTAAATATATCGAACACACAAACAAACATAACACGGACACGGTAGACATTTAACATAATTGGCCGGCCGGCACACGTCACTGAACTGGTCGACGACGACTCGTCTGACCAGTTCAGTGACGTGTGCCGGCCGGCCAATTATGTTAAATGTCTACCGTGTCCGTGTTATGTTTGTTTGTGTGTTCGATATATTTAAGATTTGACGACATTCAACGAATGTAATTATTTTAACGTTCTGTTTTTGATAATGACTACGTAGTAGTCGAAACTATAGTCAACAGACACCAACTAAGGAATTGTGGACGTCAAGGTACGTAGCCTGTTATAATCAAATTATCTATATGCCAGGATAGGTATCCATGTACAACATCTCTTTTGTGTAAAAAAACAGCGTGTAGTTTTTCTTTGCTTGCTTTTGTTGATGTTATTTTAAATAAATAATTTGAATGCCGCCAGAGGTTTAACTTTATGCTAAAGGCAGCAAACATGTATGTGAATTGGTTTACAAGGTAGCCTTGGTCTTTTGGTTTATGATGATAAAAAGGCTTCCCTGATTGAAATATGGAAATTGTCTTCGTCAATTATGAAAAGTCAAATAAAGGTGTGTTGAAATAAGCTTAGTTCTTGGTCAAATCCACTAAACTAGCACCCCGACCCAGTTATTATTATTTCTAAGTTTATACTCCTTTTATAAAGGTTTAACAAAATTAGTGATAAGTAAAGGCATCCCATTGACCAAACCCTAGATTTATATCTGATCAACAATAATAAAACTACTATTAGCCTAGTGTAAGCGTATGTAGTTTTTGGTATTCCTCTTAAAGGTGCGATTGACTTTACATATTCTACCAAAAAAGGCCTAGGCCTAATCAACGCTTGATTACTAACTATTTTGCGATTGTTTAGGGTTCCATTGCCCAGTTATCGTAACCAATCACTAAATTACTTTTCATCAATATCTTCAACATCATATTTTTTGTTAGTTTAAAGAAACAAAAACTTACCTCAAGGTTTTGCTGTTGATGGATGCGCCCTTTACTACCGTGCATGCTAAACTATATTATTTGAACCTTTTTTGCTTAGAGCAACAGGCAATTCCTTTGATTTGAGACATCTCCTACGATTCTACTGCTTATCATACGCTTGACTAATTTACTTCAAAATACACAAGTTTGCAAATTGCACAGTAAAATAATTGACTTCAACTTTCTAAGACGTAACTAAAAAGTCTTAATTATTATAGGTAACGTTATCCCTGGTTTTATATAGTATACAGAAAATCGCAGAATTGACTGGCAAATAAGTAATCCGAATGTAATATTGCTTACTGGTTTGATGATAAATCACGATCAGCTGTATTGAAGTAAACAAAAATCAGCAGTAAATGGCTTCTAATGCTATTCTTATGGAGAACATTTTAAGTTATATCTAATTTTGTGTTAAAATTTAGGGAATTTCACTATTTTTCCCGCCGTCACGGGATCGAGGCCTTTAATTTGAGCCCTCTCCCAGTCGCCCACAATTTTGACGCAAAGAATCTGCTTACGTAATTAATATATAGATAGATAGATAATATTGCATTTTCATCCATTTGTGAGCTATGTTTCAAGTTTCAATTCTCTAGCTCGTCGAGAAGATAGTTATTGATTGCAACTATTGCCAAAATTATGGTCATACCAAGACATACTGTTGGTATCAACCACGCTGTGTCAAATGTGGTCAACAACACGATATACAATCGTGTACCAAGCCAAGGGATGAGCCCCTTCTTGTGTACTCTGTAAGGGAAACCACCCTGCCTGTAGAGTGTTTGTGTGTAATAAATGAAAATTATGAGAGAAAAATGAGTAAGTCATGTTAACAAGAAGAACCAGAATAGAATAATGTTTATTTGTACAATATAATGAATTTGTTCTATTTCTTATTTAGATAAAAATTAAAAGATCAAAAGAAACTAAACTGTTTTTAATCAAGACACAAAAACAAGACAATATTATTATTAAAGAAAGTAAATAAAAACATATGGTGAAATAATAATTAAATAACCATAGAGGTTGAACATCTTTCCCTTTGAGTTTTTTTTTTTCAAAGTTTATTCAGGAAATCGTTTGGTTGGTCTGAATAATTCTGCCTCTTGATGATTTTTTAATTGCAGCTTCTTGATTGGGAATTGGTGGTCGTGAAAAAGATTTACTGTAATCTTGGGGTGTTCTAGGTGGAGTAGTAGTTGCTTTTTCAGTAGTATTTGATAGGGACGAGTTGGTTTGAGTAACAGTAGTAAATGGCAGAGTATCTGTCATTGTATCTTTGATGGATAAAGGAACAGGATTGCTCTGTTTGCTTGTATTACCTTTGTAAGGCAAAAGGTGGTGTCGATTCCTTCTCAACGTAGTGTTTCCTGTCTTAACCCAGTATGAGCTTGGTTCTTGTCCTAAGCTGATAATAATCCCCTCTCTTTTTAAGTCTTGGATCCATACTTTTTGACCTACATGCAGCGATGGAAGTTCTCTTGTAGCGTAGCGTCTATCGTAGTTTCTCTTGTAAGATGCTCTGTAAGTATCTTCTTTTTCCTTTAGTTGAGAGAGATCGGGTTTGATAACAAGTTGTTTAGGTAAAACAGGCAGGTTATCTCGTAATGATCTAATATTGGTTGAGCCGGATTGTATCCATTTGTGGACAGGGGTGTATTGCGATAAGTCAGGAGAGCTAAATATGGATCTTCTTTGTTTTTCTTTAGTACACTTTTTGCTATTTTGACTGCAGCTTCAGCTGTACCGTTACTTTGGTGGTAGCTTGGGCTGCTTGTCACAAGTTTAAAGTTATAGCTTTGAGCGAACTTTTTGAATTCAGAGTTTTCAAGACCAGTGTATCTGGTAGCAAACTGTGTGCCACAATCTGACCGCAGCTCAATTGGTATACCGTGACGGCAAAAAACAGATTTGCATTTCTCGATTATTTTAGCAGTTGACAGGTTTTTTAATTGGAAATAACGGGAAAACAGTCAGTGATTACTACGAACCATGTTCCTTCGAGTTTGAAGAGATCAATCGCTGGTTATTTAATTATTATTTCACCATATGTTTTTATTTACTTTCTTTAATAATAATATTGTCTTGTTAGTTCTTCAGATCTACGGATAGTGTTAATAGCTGTGTTAAGTTTTAATTCGGGTTCAAGTTGAAGACGATCACTTAGTGATTCGTCCTGCATACCCATAATCAAAACCATCAGAATTATCTCCTCTTCAATCTGACCGCAATCACAGTTTTTTGCATGATTGTGAAGGTCTGTGATAAAGTTCTCAATCGGCATGGAACCCTGTTTAAGTTTTAGAAACCTTGTCCGTTCAAAAATTAGGTTCTTTTTTGGAAGGAAATGATCGTCAAACTTCTTTAGAACAACTTTGTAATTAGATTTGTCATGGTCATTTAACCTGAATGAGTTAAGTATATCCTCTCCCTTTCCCCCCATACAGTAGATAAGCATGTCAATCTGGTGCTTACCAGAATGTAGAGCTAAATTGTTAAGGGAATAATTGAATAATACCTCTCAAAGCGAGTCTTCCATGTCTTCCAGTCGTGAGGATTGAAGGAAAAGGATTCAGGAGGCTTAATGTTCAGGGATACGGGTTCTTCATTCGACTGTGCCATGTTCTATTTCTTATTTAGATAAAAATTAAAAGATCAAAAGAAACTAAACTGTTTTTAATCAAGACACAAAAACAAGACAATATTATTATTAAAGAAAGTAAATAAAAACATATGGTGAAATAATAATTAAATAACCATAGAGGTTGAACAGAATTATTTAAAACTCATCTGCTGTTCTAATTAATTTTAAACAGGCTAAAGAAAAAATTAACTAAAAGAACTGAACATACTCCCGGCCTTGAAGTGTCCTCACTTCAATAGTTCCCAGAACAGGAACACAACGTTTTGTTGTAGGCCGGCTATAGCAGCTGGTTGGTTTTTTCCTACCTATACCATCTTTCCTAGGGTACAATTTAAAAACTTTTGCTGGAGACCATTGCAGTCCTAGCTCTTTGAAATGGTGATCATCAGAGTTTTGAAGGAACTTTGGTGTTTCATGATTAGATTGAAGAATAGAAGTTGACAAGTTTCGAGGGTTCAAACCCCATTTCCTATTGACTGTTGAAACTTGTTAAAGCATTCTAGTACGGTGCAATTAGACCTAAACCGGGACATCAAAAAAAAAAAAAGTTTCAAACCAGTGCCAAATTGTTGAGTACACTTCCCTCAATACGTAAAAAAAAGTTACACTGATTTGAGTGTCGGGTTTGGGGGGAGGGGGTGAAAATAGGACTTATTTTACTTTTTCGCAAATACCTCAAAAACGGTGCGTTTTTCTTAAAATATAATAAATTACAAAAATAATCTACATTAAATTTCGAACAAAATGATACCATACAATACCTATCTACTATGAACGGTTCAGGTAATATTGAGGGGTAAATGTGATTTTTTTCTTAAAATTCTAAAAAAAGTTGTTTTTTAAATGGAGAAACCCATGGACACCCATGAAAAAATGTCTAATGAGTGCCAAATTGTTCAATAATCCTCCCTTAATATGTATAAAAAAGTTACACGGATTTGAGTGTCGGATTTGGGAAGGAGGGTTAAAAGAAAAGGGGGGGTGGATGGGACTTTTTTTACTTTTTTGCAAATACCTCAAAAACGGTGCGTTTTTCTGTAAATATAACAAATTACAAATATAATCTACATAAAATTTCGAACAAAATGATACCATACAATACCTATCTACTATGAACGGTTCAGGTAATATTGAGGGGTAAATGTGATTTTGTCCTTAAAATTCTAAAAAAAAGTTGTTTTTTATCTGGAGGAAACCCATGGACACCCATAAAAAAAAGTTTCTAACAAGTGCCAAATTGTTCAATAAACCTCCCTTAATATGTGTAAAAAAGTTACACTGATTTGCGTGCCGGTCTTGGGTAGGAGGGTGTGAAAATGGGGTTGGGAATTTTATTCATAAGTAATTTTGTAAATTTTGTTAAGTAACACTTTTTATTTTCCATTTTAACACAAATAAAACTACAATATAACTAAATATGACTTACCTACCTAAAAAAGACAAACCTACCTAGATACGGGAACACGGTGAACTTTCTACCGTTTGAATTAAGAAGATCGAATAAAAAATAACTGAAGTTACAACGATTTTTAGTTGTAAAATTATTGTGATCAAGGCTACGCTATTCAGGGCGCTATTCATTGCCTTTTTATTTTCACCCATAGAACCATTTCCTGGGGTTTGGCTGTTTACTTACAGGACTCCCTGTATACAGGATGTCTCACCTAAAGTGAACCAATAGCTAACTTTTGTATCATATGTTATACAGTCGACTTCTTATGGGACACTCCCCTTCATTTTTTTTAGACGATTTGGAATGGTTCCCAATTTTAAAAATATGTTCGCCATTTTCCAATATGGCCGACAACTTTGTTATTTCTTATGGAACACCCTGTAGTTTATGATTGTTTTAGAATATAAATCCAATTTAAAAACATTTTTAATTTGACATTTTCTCTTAAAAGCTACTCGTTTAGGAGTTACAGCATGTTAAACTTATGGAAAAAAGGCTTGTTGTGTACATTCCGCATCCTGTAGCTCATAAACGAGTAAGTTAATAGAGAAAATGCAAAGAACAAAAACTTTTTTATGGCTATCCATGGTTTTCCTGCATTTAAAAAACAACTTTTTTAGAATTAAAAAGAAAAATCACATTTACCCCTCGATATCTCCTAACACGTTCATGGTAGATAGGTATTGTATGGTATCATCTTGTTTGAAATTTAATATGGATTATTTTTGTAATTCATTATATTTTAAGAAAAACGCACCGTTTTCGAGATATTTGTAAAATAGCAAAACAAGTCCCATTCCCACCCCCTTTTCTTTTAACCCTCCTTCCCAAATCCGACACTCAAATCCGTGTAACTTTTTTATACATATTAAGGGAGGTTTATTGAACAATTTGGCACTCATTAGAAACCTTTTTTATGGGTGTCCATGGGTTTCCTCCATTTAAAAAACAATTTTTTTTTTAGAATTTTAAGGAAAAAATCACATTTACCCCTCAATATTACCTGAACCGTTCATAGTAGATAGGTATTGTATGGTATCATTTTGTTCGAAATTTAATATAGATTATTTTTGTAATTCACTATATTTTTAAAAAAACGCACCGTTTTCGAGATATTTGTAAAATAGCAAAAAAAGTCCCATTCCCACCCCCTTTTCTTTTAACCCTCCTTCCCAAATCCGACACTCAAATCCGTGTAACTTTTTTATACATATTAAGGGAGGTTTATTGAACAATTTGGCACTCATTAGAAACTTTTTTTATGGGTGTCCATGGGTTTCTCAATTTAAAAAACAACTTTTTTAGAATTTTAAGAAAAAAATCACATTTACCCCTCAATATTACCTGAACCGTTCATAGTAGATAGGTATTGTATGGTATCATTTTGTTCGAAATTTTATGTAGATTATTTTTGTAACTGGTTATATTTTAAGAAAAACGTACCGTTTTTGAGGTATTTGTGAAAAAGTAAAAAAAGTCCTATTTTTACCCCATTTTCACCCCCTCCCCCCCAAACCCGACACTCAAATCAGTGTAACTTTTTTTACATATTGAGGGAAGTGTATTCAACAATTTGGCACTGGTTTGAAACTTTTTTTTTGATGTCCCGGTTTGCTCTTTTTTTAAGCTAATTGCACTGTACTATTCTTGTTTCAACAGTCTTCTTGATTTTATCTTGAGTCTGAAGACAGTTTGAAACATTCACTACCAACGTAGCTACTTCTCCAAAATGCCCTTTTCAACGTCAATATCAATGACAATTTGGTATTAAACGCAAAGTCCGATAAACGTTCAACCTCTTACTTTCTCCCCATTAAACTTTGGGATTCACACTACTTATCTTTCGAAAAACACCATTTTGAATTTCACCCAAGTAGTACTTAACGCCTTTGTTCTTTGTTTATTTTGTACTTTCAAATATTTCCTGTTTCAATGTTTATCATCTGTATTCAAATTGTTTTTTTTTTTATTTGCTTTTGTTATTTGCAGAGCAACGTAATCTATATGTAAGAATATTGATCTCACTATGATGCGATGCCACAATAAGGACTTGTGTTTATCAAACATAGGATCATAATAGAGGAACGAATCATCATAGAATTTAGGCTACGTCCACTTATAAAAACCCTAGACTTTTAAAGAAATTCTTAAACTCACATTAAGAATAAAACAAAACAACCAACATTAAAACAAAAATTTTTGAAACTAAGAGAAGTGTTTGGAATGTGTTACCTTAACAAATCATAGGCCTATACGATTAAATAACAAAACATTATATATAATTTCTGATTGGTTTACTTTTAACTCTTCAAGTATGACCTTTTTAAAGCATTCGAAACAAGGAATAGTTTAACAGTTGTCTCTCATATCTGGTACTTTGCAATTTAAGTCTGAATCAAAAATAAAATACTGTAAACAATATGTCTCCCACTGAAGTCCCTGATACTTAAAAATCTAAAAACCAAAATATATCTCAATAAAATATTTTTGTAATACATAATCCGTCCTGTCTTCAAAATTTTGTGAGACTATTAAATTCACTAAAGGACACTATTGCAACATTTAAAACATTATTTCCCAATACAGTTATTTTCGGGGAGTCATGCAATTTATCTCTTAACTAACAAAACAAAATTATCTCCCGAAACAAATTCGATTTCCCATAGTATCTTTAAAAACACAACCAAAATTTATTACTATAAAAATAAAAGTTAAACAAAAATCTTAAATCACTCTTTACTTTTTTTCGGTATTAAAACAAAGGAAACATTTTACTTCACAGGCTACTTTTACATCACATACTTTTCAACATCTTAAAAGAAGTTATTTCAAAAATGTACTTAAACAATTTCATGCGTAATTCTCTAATAAAAATTAAAAAACCAGATTGCTGGAAAAAAAATGATTTGGGCCCAAATCGTTACAATCTAACCCGTAAGCAAAACCTATTTCCCTTTAAAAATTTCTCCAACAATCTATCACCTGTAAAAACAAAAATTTGTTCCCAAAATAAAACATTCATGCATTACTGATTTCCCAAAGCAAACTCTAGGCATCAGTATTAAAAGGTAAACATTGTAACAAAACACGGTCAGCACTCAGCAAGGTCAGGTCACAGAGAGGCCATTTACACCACGCTCAGCATTCCTCAGCCTACAAACATGCTGACTTCTCTCACCACAACTTTGCTCGTGCTATACTCTGAAATATCAACATATAAACACCTACTATAATCATTAACCGTATTAACCATTCGTAAAAATCCCCATCTGAAAAAAATGTATTACTATCAAATTTAAGTCTAAGCTCAAATATATTTCTAAAACAATACACCATAATACACTATAAATAATTAATTATCCCTCATACTACTTCTACAAAATATAATATATTGATCCATTATTCACTGCATCTACTGCGCATAAAGAGCTGAAACAGACTAGTTTGACAACATGTGTCTGCCACATTATTCGCACAATATACACTCTAGAGTGGAAATAGCAGATCTGCAACCACAGAATCACATAATCAAGAAACGTGGGAACTACAAGATCCCAGATTCAACACAAATTTAACCAGGCAAATACACACACTTGTGCACAGCAAACAACATCTGAAACACACATTACACATGTGCATCCAGCACAGGACAAATAAAAACCTTTTGCAACTAGCACTTAGCACACAGCACAAAAATACATTATGCACTCAGCACATAACACAAATTCATCTTGTGCTCCCAGCACATAACAAATGAAAACCCTGTGCATCCATCACAATTCATAATACCTCGTGCATCCAGCACGTAACATTTAACAACCATGTGCACTCAGCACATAACGCAAAACTCTCGTGCTTCCAAACACGATACACAATAAACTCAATGAACACATATCGAACTCACGTGCAACTCGCACATGACGCATAGAACACTCGTGTAACCAAACACGAACACATATCGAACTCACGTGCAACCCGCACATGACGCATAGAACACTCGTGTAACCCAACACGAACACATATCGAACTCACGTGCAACCCGCACATGACGCAAAGAACACTCGTGTAACCAAACACGAACACATATCGAACTCACGTGCAACCCGCACATGACGCAAAGAACACTCGTGTAACCAAACACGAACACATATCGAACTCAAGTGCAACCCGCACATGACGCAAAGGACACTCGTGTAACCAAACACGAACACATATCGAACTCACGTGCAACCCGCACATGACGCTTAGAACACTCGTGTAACCGAACACGAACAAATATCGAACTCACGTGCAACCCGCACATGACGCAAAGAACACTCGTGTAACCAAACACGAACACATATCGAACTCAAGTGCAACCCGCACATGACGCAAAGAACACTCGTGTAACCAAACACGAACACATATCGAACTCACGTGCAACCCGCACATGACACATAAACTCGCACTAAACATCACTGGAAAACTTCACATTTACGACATTCCAGCCGTTCACTGCTGTCCCAAAACACACTGAACTCCCAAAAAAACTGATTAAAACTGCACCAAAGTGGTGATTACAAATTAAAAAAAAATATATTCAAAAACCAAACTTTTCACATCACTAGAACCCCAAAAATTAAAGCCAATTATTTAGCCCAAGAGGTACCAAGATCGAAGTTTTGTAAAAAATTACAAAACTCCTGGCGCTTCCATCACCTTGTAACGGTCGTATTCCTCTTGGAATACGTACTGTTACTTTGGGTGACGTAGCTCAGGAATGAAACTCAGCACTCGCTTACAAAACCCAGCTTTATTAATTACTCAAAACAACACAAAGAACACAGAGATAACTAACAATCAAAAAGGTAGAGTAGACTGGAACTGTATAAATGAGTTAGGAACTTAAACCCCAATTTGGAAAAGACTCTAAACCCCAATTTTGAAAACCCTTAACATTTTCTTACCTGGACCCAAGGCCAAGGGCCTTGGGCTCCAGCTCCCCCAGCAGGACCCCGTCCTCAGGTGCACCACACAAACACTACACACCAAAAACTGACCCCTTGATCAAGTGCACTGGCCTACTTAAAGCAACAGCCTTCAGTAGGTCAGCACAACAAGTTATTGTTTAACAACACTACCAGCCTACTCACACAACATTGCCAAACACTTCCTCTTTACAATATTTGACCCTCCTATTACACTTACTGTATGTCACCTTTTAGGGATTAGTGATCTATTTAAATCACCGATCTCTGATTTAAATCCAATCAATTGGTATCCAATAATATCACATTTAGCACGAAAGTGTAAGCAAGGAAAGTTAACACAGTTGGAGTTCTTCACTCAAACTCAATTACAGCAAAACCAGTAGACTGTTGATTTGATTAGTTATTTGAATGGGTCGTTGTAATTGAATAAGTTCTGTAGAAATAACTCTATTCATTTTGAAACTCATTTTCCATGTAACCAATATGCAACGTATACACATCTCATTTTGACTTTAAATGAGCTTTCCAAATGAGGAAGTAGTAATTTTATTTACCTACGATATTTTGAACTCTAGAATTCCTTTACCAACAATCTACAGGAGTAATTATAGAAGGGTTATTTGTTGTTTCGAAGTTTTTCAGTACGGTATTGCTATTTATCATACGAAATACAATTTTTTTTTTCAAAACTTAAAATACCTATCAACCTTAAACGAATAGTATGTACAATAACCCGCATTATTCTGGAAAAACGTAACTAAATAAAAATGATAATATCAATAATTTTATCTCAATCAGTTTTAAAATAATTAGAAACCTCTGTTAGTCGATTTTCCTTTCTTAGTTTAGAAAATCAACAAGAATAGACATTGTTACAGATCCCAAAATAATGTTGTAAATGTTACGGACATAGCCATTTAGCAAACTCCCCTATAGGAAAGAAGCCTTGATTTTGGCGCCATTCATGTAGGAGTGGCATGAACTCAAACACTTGAACTAGCAAAATCGAGTAATTGAAACGGGATGTTCTGGAATAAAACATTTTATCACAAATTGTTTTTTCAATCTTCATTGAAAACATGGTTTATAGTTTTTAAAACAAATAAAAATTGTTTTTATGGAAGCGTTGTTTTAGAATTAATGATCACAAAAAAACTATGCTTTTGAAACTTCCATGTTATTGTTATGGAAAAAGTAACCTTATCATAATGAGGTTAACTATGATATTTAAAAGGTAAAATCACAAAAGTTGCATTCACTTTTGAACCCAAATTTTACAGGAATGGGGGGGGGGTTGCACTGTAGTAATTTGAACTATAAGGACAATAACAGACAACTAATACTCAGAGTGGATTTTTTTCTCAGAAAAATCCATTTTTCCGTTTTTTCGTGGGGGTTTACGGAAAAATTACATAATTTACAATAATTTTGAATCGTAATTTTTACAGAAATGGGAGTTATACCATTTTGGTCAGAATGTAAAGGGTTACAACTTACTAAATAAAATCGTTCAGGCCGTCTTCGAGAAAATCCGAGTTTTCCTTTATTTTATGTATTTTTATGTGAGATTCACCGTTAAAAATCAAAATTTCCAAAAAATTAAAAAATGCCTGGAAATACCATGGATTATATACCAAACTATATACTACTACTATATACCAAATTTCATCAAAATCGGACTACTGTACGGTGTAGTCTGTAGCTCTGTACACATCCACACAGACACACGCAAACACACACAAAGACATCACTTCGAAAACCTATTGGCGAATTTCCCATATAGGGAATAAGCTATTACCGTAGTACTCATGGTAAGACCTGGACCCGGGACCGATTTACTTTCTCGTTTTGAGGTCCCTACAGGCAAAAAATACATCATTTTAAGTTCATATACGTATATTTATATATGTGTCCGTTAGCGCGATAACTCAAGCAAAAATCATCCTATTTTGATTAAATTTGGTACAAACGTGTAAACCTACGTTTATTCGAACGAGTTCGCGAACCAGCATGATCGGACTATGGGAACAGGGGTTTATGGGGTAAAAATTGTTTTTCCCAATTTTTGACCCTAAAAACATTAAATTTAACAAATTCTTTCCAAACCATTTTGTAGAGCTTAAAAAAACAAATAATTTTGTATATTGAAGCGTTAGTATGCGCCTAATGGCTACGGAGAAAATTCAAAAAAATTGCAACTTTAAAATTTCCATGTTATTCTCATGGAGAAAATTGTAAACTGTTGTAGTTTGCTTGTTTATGAGCATATTTTGATCTAATCTGGAAAATGCATTCATTTCATACTAAACTATTAACATAAAAAACACCTTTTTTACCCTCCCTGTTGCAGTAAACCTAAGTACTCGTTTAACTAATACTATTTAAATAGGGAATAAATGTGATATTTTTAAGGAGATATTTTAGTGTAAATCCAATCAGGCAAATGGAAATTCGCTTAGTCTGCAGGTTTGCTGCGGCAGGGGTATTTTTTAACCGAGAGAGAAGCAAAACGGATATATCCTCCCAAAACTCAAACTCTAAACTTTTGACGAAAACAATACTTTCTCCATATACTTTGTATAAGGGGAAAAATAAAAGTAAAAGTTTGAAGTGATATTAAAAACTATATAAGGATAGGATTTTACTCGTCTAATTCTTTTTTTAATTTACTATTTTTATGCAGAAGAATAGGCGAAATATATAATGTTTTAAATGATTTAAAGACTATTTGCTTGGTTTCACATTTTAAATTTTTGTATTACATTTGAAAAAGTAGTCGTAAAGATAGGACTACTTTTCCAAATGTAATATAAAAACTTCTGCTATTTCAAGGAAGTAAACTACTGAGGTTTACCAACGTTCCACGATATTTGTCCAGTCAAAGGTCGAGTAAACCGTCTGATGTTTAACTTATGAATGTGATGAAATGTAAATGACCGCTGGACGTTGGGACTAAAATAATGCCTTCTTATTTCTAATATTCTTCTGTCAAAATACCGAGTTTTTCCGAATTTTGATAAATAAATTAGTCTCTTTGTGAGGATATCAAAAATGTGTTGTAACGTTCAGTGTGGACAGCTCCGTAGAAAAAAACCGTGGACGAAGAGATTGCGTAATTTTTTTTTACCTTTTTTTTCCTACATACATACTTGTAAATAAAACATACACTTTTAAAACATCTTCAAAGTGTATGTAGCATAAAAAATAATTCGTAAGCTGCGTGGAATGGCGGGTGGATGGACTTAATCTCATTAGGTGTCTTATGACTGGGACGAGTGGCGTCGTCCTGTAATCCAACTACTAGGAGGTCACGAATTGTGGATATTTATAGACATGCACTGTGGACCGATACTCCCTGGTGTGGATTAACGTCCGCACGAGTAAGTACTACGACCATCCGGAGTACTATCCTGATAATTAGACCAATTCGTATATAAGGCAAAATGTGGTTTGGATTCCACTATAAACTGTAGGTCCCTTATTTACCATTAGCTGTATGGTCTAATAATTAACAGCTGTGTCTAAGGAATAAGTGGGCCTTAGTCACTAACAAGACTACAAGATCGCGCCACTCATCCTACACTCATCTCCATTCATACTTGGCTTAAAATACCTACTTTGTATGGTCGCCATTTAATAAGAAAGTATTAAAGTACTCTCAAATGTATTGTGCGGGAAGACTTTAAAGCCTTTAGACATCTATTTTTTAACAGATAGCCTTCTGTTATCTATTTTTTTGGAGACATCAAAATGAAAAAGTAAATTGGGACCGGGTCTAGGTATTACCTTGCCACCTACGGTAATAGCTACCTCCCAATGGGAAAATTTAGCAAAAAAAAGTCTCTCAAATTAATGATATATTTTTATTTTTTATTCTCTTCAACATAATTCAAATTTCCATAAGCAAACAGTGTCCAATACAAAAATCTTATAGATTGTGGAACGTGTTAAAATTATATTACACTCCATAAGAAATTTAAGGTGGTGCTGATAATTTAAAAGTCCGAGATGGGAGGAACATTTCTATTATTATTATTTGTTTACGACCAATATAAAATGTTTACCTAACCAAATCCAATACTTTAATAGAATTAACCTTCTGGCATGTTTATTTACTTGCCTGTTTGCTTCTTTAAACTTTATTCTAAAAACCTGTGAAACAATATCAATTGCATTCAAAAAATTAAATTGCTGAAAAAAGTTTAAACATTTCCGGAATCTTTATTAAGTACTGGGGGACCGAGCCTTGCTCGGTTTGGTTAATTGGGTTTAATCGTAAAAAGTATTGTAAACATACATTATATAATTTAAGTCAATCATTTTTGTTACAAACCATAGACTTTTGATCGCTGAAATAACAACTCTGTAATGTATAAGAATGCAATCAAACAAAAATAAAATACACTTTATGATATTGCTTAGGTTTTAAATGGTACTCGCACAGAATGTTTTCCCCTTTTTATTGAAACTCGTTGTTCGACTTTTACGCTCACAAATGACAGCGATAAAAATATGGTTTAAACCAAATCATATTAGTTTCAAAATTGCGTTTAACAAAGATTTTTCGCTTTATCACCTCTAGTTAAAAAATTATGTCTGCGAATCTGTCTGTTTTAGCGAATTTCCCATATAGGGAATAAGCTATTTTTTCACTCTGATTTAGCATGCGGTAATAGTGTGATGCCAATTTAAACACCCGAGATGTAATTACTTGACTTGGAATGCCTCAGTACTTCGGGGATTAAGTTTTGGTAGGATAGGTCTAAATAAAAATATCAGTATTTGATCGGAACTATTTCCCCTATATCGAGTAATCTTTTGTGTAATCTTTGTTCAATAGTTACAACTAGTGTTTTTCCCTTTGTACTGTATTTTGTTATTTGATAGTATAGGCCTACTGTGGATGGCTTTTTATAAACACATGTGACAACTCTTTTGTTTACTTTTTCCTTGTTATTTTGTTCATCCAACATAGTTACTTGGCAACCCATAAGGCCAATTTTACATTTCTAAATTTTCAAATGGGCTGTGTAAGAAAATACGAATTTCCCTGAGGTAGTGGATGTCGTCAATCACGTTTTTAGGCCCATAAGTCCCTTATTCCGAAATTTAATTAAACTCCTTCAGCTGGATTTCGAGTATATTACAGACAGACCGACCGACAGACAGATAGACAGACAGACAGACGGACGGATAAACAGACATAGCTCGTTTTTCTAAAATATAGGATTCCATAAACTTCACATTTAATCCAGAATTCAACAAAAATAATGAAAAAAACTAGCCTACTTAAAGATAGACGCTAATGTTGATGTCACTTTTTAAAAATCCAAAAGTTAGTAGACCTACATATACCATTTGAACACTTTTAAAAGCAGTAGTTTCTACATACCTTCGTCAATAGCGGTTTATGTCATTACTATCTGCAGCATCGCTCACACCATGACTGTCATGCGTACCTAACCATTTGGTCTGTGATGTGGTTTGACAAGCATATGAGCATGAACATTGATACAAAGGAAATCAACCGAGTGTATTATTGGTATTATTGTCAACAATATATGACGTATAATGAATATAAACACTTTTTAGAGTTACATGTTAAAGATAGTTAACATATAATATTAGAGTTAAGTGTTTAAATAATTCACGTCACCGAAAAAATGAAACAAAATAAAATGTTTGTAATTGATGCGATCAAAAATTAATCATATAAATTCTTCAACTTATCATGGACTTTATATCTGTTATGTGTTGCTTGTAAATAGACACCTAGATGGATAGATGTTTGACAATAATTATTAATAATAGATAATTATTTAATTGTAAATGATGAGGACAAAAGACAAATGGGGACAAATGGGTATTTATAAAAGACAGTGTAGCTTTACCAATGATGTTGTTGTATGGAAAATGCTAACATATTAAGTGATAATTTCATACGCTAGTTAACCAAAGTAGTGGTGAACCCAGAAAGATACCCCACTTTAGACACGTTTTTCCCATAAGAATAACATGGGGATCATTTTTTGGCCACCAATTCCAAAAATCCTGATCTTTGCCCAAATATCCCTATAAAATTGTCAAACCTTATTTCTTAGTTATTCCCCATAAATATATTCGATATCAAGCAAAAATAAAAAAAAAAAACTAATTATTTCATTTATTGACCCATGCATGTGTATATGTATAGTAGTATAGGTTGTCGCCGCCGTTTTTTGTGGCACGAGGTTTTTGGGCCAACTCCCCCCCCCCCTCACCCTCACCATTCCCCTCTGCCCCATGCACAATTGCTAGTACATCTACCATTCCCCTTTCCAGTTGATATATTATATTTCTATTTCAAAATCATGTATGTGCGAACTCGGCTCATGGCGTGGGCGCGCTCCTGGTCGCGGGCATGCTCCCTTGGACATCCTTTGTGGAAATCCATGAGTTCTGGCTACTTGGGAACCCAAACCATTTGACATACAATAAATCGCCCTTCCTCCTAATTACCTTTTCTACTAAATACATGTCTTTATACTTGGTCTTTAACAACTCCTCTGTATAGAAGCCTCCTCTGATTATATTACCATTTTCATCTTTCAAGATATAAGTCACAGGCTTTGTATTCTTTACTTCTGCTATTGTAAATAGTTCCCCTGTCCAATTCGGAGTATAACCTTTTCTAAAAACATGTTTATACTTGGAAATCCTTACGCTATCACCTACCTTATATCTTGGCTTTTTAACTTGCACTACTTTAGAAGTCCTTTCATGCAACCTCTCATGCACATATTTACTGTTCTTAATATTCACTTGGTTAGGCTTCATTCCTATAGATCTATGCACTTTATTATTATATTTTCGAATTAACTTTGGAAGTAAATCCAACCATTTATAACTCCCCTGAGCACTAAATTCTCTATATAACCAATTCTTTAAAGTTCTCTGAAACCTCTCCACAATTGCAGCCTTAGTTGTAGAAAATGTGTGATAGTGATTAATATTTAATTTTTTCATTAGTTTGCTAAAATATTGATTAAAAAATTCTTTTCCATTGTCGGATTGAATGTTTTCCCCCTTTGGTAGAATGGTTTTAATGGCTTCTGTAACCACCAACCCTGTCTTATTCTTTAGTGGAGCAGCATAAGCTTTTTTAGAAAATGTATCTATTAAAGTTAAAATATATTTATTGCCAGAATTTTCTCTAGCATAGTTTTGCATATCAATTAAATCTATTTGTACAGTTTCGTTTATACCCAATACTTTAAAAGACCTTCTAATGAAATTCTTTCTTGCAGGCTTATGAAGTTCGTATGCAATTTCATTCATTTTTTATAACATCATCCTTTCCTGTAACTCTAAATACATCACCATTAGCCCCAATCAATAGATTATCTTCCATTCTTTTAAATACATAGTTTTCTGGTATATATGGTCTATTATCTATATACTTAAATCCACTCAAAGATGTGGGGTCAGCAACTAATAAATCAGGATTATATTCCATCAAATTAAAAATTGTTTCTCCATATACAAATTTTGATCCATCGTAATGCATAGCTTGTGACATTAGACAAATATCATCCGAATGTTCCCCCTCTGGTAGATTTCTTATAAATTGTTTTTTGGCATCCCAACATTTTTCTTTTTTATCAAAAGTTATAGTCTGTTCTTTTATAACACAGTCAGTTTCATCAATGGCAGGTTTAACACGTACTAACCTTTTATTATAAAAACTCCAATAGCCTGCTTCCATTTTTGGAACTTGTGAAACATTCACAGCATCTTTACTATCTGTACCTTCCATCAAATTGCTAAGTTTCTGTTTCTTAGCATTCCAAACACCATTCTCTGATTCTAAAAATTCATAATTATTATCATCTTGTATAAATTTACCATCTTCTTTTCGTATTAAAGTCTGTTGTAAAGTGGGCACATCATCTAAACTTTCACCCTTTTCTACATTAGTAATTTTCCGTTTCTTAGCATTCCAAACACCATTCTCCGATTCTAAAAATTCATAATTTTTATTGTCTTGTACAAATGTACCACCATCTGTTCGTATTAAAGTCTGTTGTAAAGTGGGCACATCATCTAAACTTTCACCCTTTTCCACATTAGTAATTTTCTGTTTTTTAGCATTCCACTTTTTATTCTTAGATTCTAAAAACTCATATTTAGTTTTACCTTGTAAAAAGACATCACCTTTTCTAGTTAATGTCTGTCCTAAAGTTGATACATCATCTACAAACTCCCCATCTTTAACATTACCAATTTTATGGTTTAAACAATTCCAACTATCATCTTGTAAATTTAAAGTAGGTTCACTACTCATGGTTGCCGCCCTGGGTTCTGCAGGCTTATTATATGGATTATATAAACGATAAAATTTATCTATAAACATATTTTTATTTAATAAATAATTCCACTTTCTCTCAATTCCTCAATAATGGAATCTATTTCATTATCCACTCCTGAGTTACCGGCTTGGCGACTTAGCCAAAGAAGTCTTAACCTATCTACAAGCTCATTAGGATCATCCCAATAAATATAGTCTATTTTATTACCAGTCACTTGTCTCAAACCTTCACCAACAGATTTAAATAGAGGTTTAATTATATTAAGATATTTAGTATGTCTATTACTTGAAATTGGTGCACCATCTTTGTAACTCTTTAAATGTCCATTTGTAGCTTCCAAAATCTCTTTATAATTTTGCAAATCAGCCTGAGTATAGTTCTCAGGTTCTTTTAACGTTAACAATTCCCATAAACCTTTTGTCCCCTTGTAGGTTTTATTTGCAACTGTAACATCATCATTGCCAATATCAACTTCCTTATTTCCAATAAAAAATTTATTTGCTTCTCGTCTAATACCATATGTAGTGTCTGTCATACTACTTTTACTGAGGTAATTTCCTAAATAGTCTGATGCTAAAAGACCAAAATCTAATTTCTGTGGGGTGGATGGTTGTAATGGTTGTAATGGTTGTAATCTTGGTATCATTGATATTCTAGATGGAGTCATTGGGAGTATCTCCATTCGAGGCCTCTCTGATGTGATTTTCTTTAATTCTTGTAATGGCTCTATTAAAGGTTGGAATGTTTGGAACCTCTCTTCAGCCTCTAGAAACTTGCCACGTTTTAAAGCTCTATATTTCTCTCGTATTTGATTTGCAGAGTCAACCAATTCTTGTTGAATGTTTTTCATCTTTTATTTACATTTTATTTATCTCATTTGACAAAGGATTGTACTCAAACACTTTATCATGTATTATCAAACAATATGCAGATGTATTTGCTGGCACATTTTCTGCAGTTTCAATCTCTAATTTAATATCAACAATTCCTTCTTTCACTGTTTCGTTCTGTCTAGAACAGTCTATTACAATTAGTGGATATTTCTTCATAAACTCAGCCCTACTAATCATAGGATCTGGGATAGTATTATAGTAAGTCTCTCTAAACCTCATAAACATCTCATAAGCTTTAGAGACATCTCCATTTTCAAAGTCGAGATTTAAATCACTATAAGGATAATATTCAGAGTTTAGAAATACTTTGAGATTTTTTAATTTACAGTGATCAAATTCATCAGTTCTTTTTCGTGCACTATTGTCCCTAGCTGTTTGGAAACCAAATATAATATACCTAGGCTTCTCCAAACTTGAAGATGTCTTTACTGACCATGTATGTCTTGTGGTATTGGGATATGATGGAAGTTCATGCAGCTCTAAACTTCTAAATGCAATTTGCAAATTTTTATTTTGCAATAACATCTTTTGTAATTGTAACTTCTCTCCATCTGATGGTATCACATGTGGCATGACCCATTGAATAGAGTTAAGTGTAATTTTGGGAATCGTATCAGCAGTGCCACTGGCTGGAGCACTAGTGGTTGTTAATATACAATTCAAATCATTTTTGGATCTTTTCAACACCAATTCTTGTTTGACATTTACTAATACCTTATTAAAATCCTCAAATACACCCATTAACAGCTCTAATGGCAAACATGTACTAAACTTGCCACCTTTATGGAACTCTTTTAAATTTGTGTCAGAATCAAATGCTACATTTGACAATTTAGTAGTTTTATTGTAAGAGCTCAATATTTTCATAAGACTAGAAATTCCTGGGTTTCTTACAATGTCTATTTCTTTACCTGCAACTTCGTATCTAATTTCATCAAATAAGAACGCAAATGCATTATTTATAAAATGACCTTTTTCATGATTTTTAATTTCTCCCTTAATATACAGATAACTCCTACACGGGAGAGTTAGCAAATCTTGATTATTAATACATATTCGAATTTCATCAGAATTATTTATTGCTAAAGTGTTGTGGGGAACATAGGAGTGATTTGTAATTTTAACCACACTATCGTCGAATTGGGATTTCCCTGTAACGTCTAGAAAATCTTCCATTTTTATTAATAGAAAATTTTAACTTTAGTCCTATTGACTTTAGGAACCTAGCATTTTGTACACTTATAGATAAATTCTTATAAATTCTCATATCTTTTTTATATGACAAGTAATTGTAGTTTCTTCTCCGTTAAAGTCAATTGCCTTGTCATGTTGATCGGCAAATGTAATACTGACAACATCTAAACTTCTCTTATTTACAGGAAAATATATAATATTTCTTGGAACTTCAATAATTTTGTAGCCAGGAGGAGCTTCTGGATAAAAGCTATGTATGGTGTGTGATTTGTTGCCATTTAAATAGGACCCGTTTGCAATATTACATTTTACTCTAATCACATTTACATTATTAATGTTTATTTTATTTGTAGATTCAAACTGAACACCAGGAGTAGAAACACCTTTAAATCCTAATAAAATAGACCCTAAACATGGTTTTGTAAAATCAAACACGTGGCTAGAAAGTAGTGTCGCTTTCATAGTTTTATTATTAGCTGTAAGGAAAAAGTCTGGGACTTGCTTTTGAATTTCCTTTGCAAGCTCAACCACCTCATATGTTCCTTCAGAAATTTCTATTGTAACTGGAGCATTGTGGTTATAATAGAAAACATCATCACCTTCACTAATGGTTAACTTTTTTCCTTTAAGTTGATTTAATTTTGGAATAAGCCCTTTGAATAAAAGTTTGGATTTAGTATTAATTAATGCTTCTCCATTTTTACCTACTATAACTTTAAGTTTTCCATTTAATAACCGGTTTAAATCATCAACTGAGATATCTCCTTTTGGTAATGTCATTTTCTCTACTTTGTAATATGTTAAAGTATTTAGTGGTTTTTTAACATTAAATATTGAATTATAACTTTGAAAATCTACCAATCCAATAACATAATCATCATTTAATTCTAGGGGAGGAAAGAATACTGACTTTAGCTCTGGCTCTGTACCCGAAAATGTTATAGTAAATGAATCCATTTTTATAAAGAAATATTTTTTATGAATGATAAACATAAAATTCCACAAATAGAACTATTTAAATCTTGTATTTGATCGGTTGTATAGTAGATTTTATATCCCTCAAAATATTTAATTACTTCTTTTGGAGGTTGGATTCCAAATGGGTCAAAATAAATTACAATATCTTTATTTTTACGATAAGCTGTCCAATGTGTGCCAGATGAACTGTCTAAATTAACTATTCCGCACTCTTTTACTCTTGGTGTTAGATTTTTTAGCTCGTTTTTTAGGTACACCCCTCTGAAGTGAGGCACGTCTTTTGCGGCCTCTAACAGCTGGTAGTTGTCCATCTTTTTTATTAAATTTTAATCCCATTCCCATCTTTGCTTTAGCCTTCATCAAATTTGTCACGGCATAAGCAGCAGCTCTTTCAGCAAGACTTGCATCATTGGCTGTAACTCTAGTCCAAGCTAAGTCTGCTAATCTCATGTCTGCTTTGTTCCGAGCAGCGGTATCGGGATTATTCATGTAGAATATGTCATGCTCTTTACAGTAAGAGTCTAGTTTATTTTTTGGAGATACATTTTTAGCTAGATTCTCACGTATATTCGTTCCAGGTCCACAGTATCGATATGATGGTATGTGAAGTGGGAATGGAAGGTTATTTATAAGAGTATTCAATAACCCTCGACCTCTGTATGGCTTTAGGAATAAACCTTTGCCCTTTTTACATGTTTTCTTATTAACATTTTTTACCATTTTTATTATATAAAAAATGTCTTTTATTCAACAAAAACACAAATTTAAAATAGTACATACTAAGGAAAATATACCAAAGAAGTTGGGTCTATTTCCTACGAATATTCGATGTGTTATTTGCGGTCCAAGTGGAAGTGGGAAGACGGTTGTAATTTATAACTTAATTGTAAGAAAGGAAGGATTAAAATTTACAAACTTATATTTAATATCCAAATCGTTAGAACAAGAAAAATATAAAAAAATAATTGAAATATTTAGTTTGTGTGATGAAGTGAAATTACACATGTTTACTGACTGTGAAATCACACCAAATGATGTAAAATCACAGTCAGTTGTTGTATTTGATGACATAAATAGTCCAAATATTACACAATTTTTCTCAATGGGTCGACATAAAAATATTAACTGTTTTTACCTGTGTCAATCTTACAGCAAAGTACACAAACATTTACGTGATAATGTAAATTTCCTAATATTATTCAAACAAGATGATTTAAATTTAAAACATGTATATCACAATCATGTTGGTAATGACTTTTCATTTGATCAATTTAAAAATCTCTGTCATCAATGTTGGGATAAAACTAAATACGGCTTTTTCGTAATAGACAAAGAAAGGTCAAAGAATAATGGCAAATATAGATTTATGTTTGACCAATTCTATCAAGAGGATGGTAAGGGTAAATAAATGAAAGATTTTTTTTTACATTTGTATTTATTATATATCTTACACATTTTGAACATCAATTTTATAATGACCAAACGCAAGAGTGTTGATCCCATCTTCCAGAATAAACCTCTTGTCGTCATCAAAAGATAGTACTTTTTTATTCATGGTTAAGGTTTGAAGATGATGATTTATAGATTTAATTCTTGTCACATTCTCATAGTAATCTTGCCCAGTTGCAAGACAGTTCAAATAATGTTGATGTCTGAGGAGATGTTTAACAGTGGCACCATCAGCTCCTTTAGCTTTCTTCACCTCTAAAGCTTGCTTGTCTTCTTCATATAACCATTTTAGAGGAATATAAGAATATAACTTTGGTCTTAAACCACAATATTCATACATAATATGACCATCTAATTCGTCTTTAAACTTTCCAGTGACTTTTTTATTTTTATCAGAGTATAAGAAATGGTCTTTACTATATCCAGAGGTATCAAAATAGTGTAAGTCACATTCTATTTCCTTGTAAAAGTCCTCTGTAACTATAGCATACATTAATGAATCTGTATCTGTCATTAGAAATCTTTTATTCTTAAATTTTGACATATAATTATAGTGGAAATCATACATTATTACTTTACTAATATCTAAAATGGTCATTCCCAAATATATCGGTTTATTAAACTTTACAACTAATTTATTTAAATGTATAGCATGTAAATTGTTATCAAACTTTTTGCTACAATCAAACCTTGGATTAGTGACATATTTTGTTAATAGTGACTCATCCTTGAGATATATATCACGAAACTTGCGTTGATTCATGATTGTTCGACCAAAGAGACTATTATTTAACAATTTATAAAAGTCTTTTTCAAAATCATTTTTAGCCCATTTTCGTTTTTCAATATTAAAATTAATATAGGGCGCAAGCCATTTAGACTGTCTAAATTTTAAAATTCTGTGGTATTTTGTAACAATCAAACCCAATTCCTCATATTTTTGTAATGCTTTGTAATGTAAAATATATTTAGTTTTGTCATTTAAATTAGGTATTAATTTGCCATTCATTTTCTCTGGTGCTAATGGATAGTCATTATGTAAATCATGTAAGCTTTTATCATATTTTAAATCAACTTCTAAAATGTATCCAAACTCGTCATTTTGATTATATTTGTAGTCTATCTCATTAGTCCAACTGAATCCATCCACAGGCAGTGGCTCGCACATCGCTGTTGAGTATAGCGAGTTACAATCTAAATATATTAAATAGACACTCTCTTGATTGGGGTCATAGTGTTCGCCCATATATTTATTATTGGCTTTAGCGTAACGTGTAGAAATCATACTGACTCCTCCTCTGATCGCACTTTCAATAAACAAATGCATGTCAATATCTTTGAATAATTGTAATTTTATTCCTGTCATTCTAAGACAGGCCTCCCATGTAAGTCCAGGGAGTGAATACATATGTACAGGGTCAAGTTTGTAATCTTTTAAACATAGGTCTCTAAATGTCTCAAACACATCAGCTAGTAGCAATACATCTGTTTTGAGATATAAATCATGATATTCTTGTAAATTATTTATATTAAAATGGGTCCATACATTTTTAGCATGTTCATATTCATTGGGAGAGATATGTTCTTTAGTTATAGAACTGTAAAATGTTTCAATTGGGGGTAGAGACTCTGTGAACTTATCTGGACCCGTCATATATTCATAGGGATATACACCTTTACGTTGTAGTAGTGGATTTTGTATGAATCTAAATGTGTTCAAATTGGAAGCCAATTTATATAATGGAAGGGACAGAAAGTTGTATGAATCTAAAAATACTAAATCATCAACAGAGAATGATATATATTTTTCCATATCTTTAGCTATACAATTTAATTTACGTTTATTAAACTTTCCCAAATGTTGCATTATTATGTGACCATCATAATTTTTCAAGTTATGGAAGAATACTGGTATTTTCTTTGTTACTTTATAGTTTAAATTACAATCATTGTGGGCAGCTCCACGGTATTGGCCAGAGGAATGGCAATGATCTCTCACCCTATCAAAATATAGGGGCTTTTCACAAATATGACAATGTGTTGAGTTTTGGAAAGATACCTCTTGCTCAGGGGTCATTTGAAGAGGAATATATATTGCCATTTGATTTTTAATATAATCATAAGTCTGAAATAATCTTTCAAAAAACACATCCATAACATTTTTGCCACTGTACAACTCTTCAGAAATAATTTTTGAATCTTTTACTACGACAAATGCAAATCCCGATGGAATATGTATATTAGAGTTTATAAAGCATTCAAAATCTGCATAAATTACATATGGGGCTTTAAGTTGATATTTATAATTTTTAAATTGTATTGTATCTTGTTTAGACATTTCCACTCGTTGAGCATCAAAGTTTTTACAATATGTTGTGTGACGTTCTAATATATCATTAGTGTAAAAATGTTGCAAACACAACTTGCAAAAATACTTCTTATTGTTATCTTTTGTAGACCGTAGCATTAACCTATCAAAATCACGAATTAAACAGTAATGTGATTTACGGCCTTCTTGCAATAATAATAAATCTACATGAGTATTACTAGAATTTAGTTTAGTTGTTCTTAATGGATGTATAAATTTATCATATTCAACCCCAAATACATTAACACTTATATTATTCTGTGTTTCAAATTTATCTATATCAGATATTTTTACTGGATATATTATATTTGCCATATTTAACTGACTTTCATAGGGTACATAATTAGAAACCCTTTCAGCATGTTCATTAGAGTTCCTTGGATGTAAAGCTGCTAAAATCGACCAAAGAAAGCATTTATTATCATAATTCTTTATATTTAAAACAGCATGTTTTGATTGAATACTTTTTGGTGTGGGGATATATGATTTTGGAGTTAGGGGTTTATACTTGTAAACGTGCAACTGCCAATATTTAGTATGGTCATATATCCATCCACTGCCTTGGGCTTGATATTTGTGTATGGAAGCGTCAATCTTTAAAAGTGCATTTTCAATTTGAGGCTTTAAATCTCTCTTCTCAATAGTTAAGATAGTAAGGCTTCTAAAATCCGCAATACAATCTTTCTCATTAACTAATTTTCCATTTTGATCCATTGAATATTTTATAAATTTGATTCTCCTAACTAACGTCCATTTTATCGGAAGAGGACAAGACTTCAGAGTATTTTCAAGGTCAGCTCTAATCGATTCACCAACAAATTTAATCATTGTGTATGGACATTTGATACAAGAATTGACATGTCTTCTAAAATGTCCAACAACATTCGTTTTACAGAAATTACACTTCTTGTGACTTTGTAATATATGTGATTTTAGAGCAATGTTACTATCACAGATTAAATTACAAACTTTGCATACATTCATTTGATGAATTACCTTGTAGTGACGAATCATATTACTTTTGGTGGAGAGCGATACGGAGCAGTGTTGACAGGTGGGTCTCATTTTTATATATAACAAAAAAAATTTGTGTCACTTCTATTTATAGACTTTTCGAAAATTTCAAAATTTTGGAAATTTTAAAAATTTTCAGCTAGAAATTAAAAATTTGTAAAAATTACTTCAACAGATCCAAGACTAGCAAGGAGCAAGCCCAAGTGAGTGACGTTTTCACCATGTCACCACTAGAAGCAAGAAACAACCATGAGCCGGGAGCGCGCCCACGCCATGAGCCGAGTTCGCACATACATGATTTTGAAATAGAAATATAATATATCAACTGGAAAGGGGAATGGTAGATGTACTAGCAATTGTGCATGGGGCAGAGGGGAATGGTGAGGGTGAGGGGGGGGGGAGTTGGCCCAAAAACCTCGTGCCACAAAAAACGGCGGCGACAACCTATACTACTATACATATACACATGCATGGGTCAATAAATGAAATAATTAGTTTTTTTTTTTATTTTTGCTTGATATCGAATATATTTATGGGGAATAACTAAGAAATAAGGTTTGACAATTTTATAGGGATATTTGGGCAAAGATCAGGATTTTTGGAATTGGTGGCCAAAAAATGATCCCCATGTTATTCTTATGGGAAAAACGTGTCTAAAGTGGGGTATCTTTCTGGGTTCACCACTACTAACCAAAAAGAATTAACGAACGAATAAATTGAAAAATAAATTAAATGAGCTGTTGACCCGTACTAAGCATGGCAATCGAGTAATCGATTAAAACTGAACTGTTAATTCAGAACAGCTATTTTACACGCATAAAGACAAATTGAAACTGTTTTAATAGGGAAAATCATCTTGTAAACAAATGTCACGTGACCACCTATTTCTTTAATCCGATTATATGCCTATACGATATGCATTTTAAATCCGATAGTTTAAAAAATAAACAGCAATTGTGTATATTTGAAAAGCCTGACGATGCCGGATTTACGGCGAAACATGTAGGTTGTTAACCTCAATCAACAATTGGATTACTTGACGAGGTATTGTACCATAATACAGGGTGTTTTTAAAAGAATGCCGGGATTTCAAACGGTCGTTGTTCGGGGACTATTCAAGATAATTAAACGATTTAAACGTCAAATTGAAGGGAAAAGAATAAAGTTTTTTCTCATTCTTTCATACAATTCGGAATGATTGATTAAAATTAAAATTTTAATCAATCTTATATGAGCGTAAAACCGGCAAAGTCTGTACGCGTTGGGCGATCGGCAGGTTTATCTGATGTCTTAACTATGAATATTTTTCGGCACAAAGACTCTATATTTTATTGAAGACTTCGTCGGACAATCGATTGTTTTGGGCTTCTGATGCAGAATTGTCGGATTTCTTCGACTATGTCATCGCTTGTTTTTAGCCGGCCAGGTGAATGTCTTTTCAAAACATTTCGGTGCCACGAAACTCATTAAACCAGCTTAAAGTTTCTTTATCATCAAGTAGATTTAAATTTAGTTTAACTTAGCAATGGATATAAACTCTGCGAACTACAAATTGCAATCTGTGCCTTCTGTTGTGCCCTAAACCGTCGTACTGGCGACTGGCGTCAGGCGTATGAGTCACAATAGTGGCCTATCACCCCGCACCTGTTTTACGCATGCCAAGGTCAATGTTTCCTCCCTTGCTACACGGGAAACAAAACTTAGTTATTTTAGCTTCAATTTGGCGTATAAAACGTTTATTTACCTTGAATAGTATCCAAACAATTACCATTTAAAATCCCGGCATTCTTTTAAAAACACCCTGTATTATAGCCAGCAATAAGGTTTTCGGTTCTTTGGTCAGTGGCCAAGTTTATGAACCATACATACTACTGGGATAGTTATGGTATGGCATGACTCCATTTTGGTTTCTACTGACATCCTGCAGCTTATTGGACAGTTATCTAGTGACCTACTACACCGGTTGCCATTTTTATTACCATCCAACATTTTGGTTTGCCGACACAAACACATTCAAACATAAAGAAAAAAAAGTATCAACACGTAAACCACTTATATCACGATTAAGTGATAGTTTGTTGAACAAATATTTCCCAAACATCAGTTAAAACCTTTTTATACATAAACTTATACTTATGCAGAGTGCATTTACGACTAAACTTGATTATACGCAACTGTTTGAGATGTATAGTTCAAAATTACACATATCCTTTATTTTAAAGTGAAGTAGTATGTAGGCAAACACCGAAAATCAATATTTTTGTAACAAATAACCTGTAACGTAATCGTGAAATAAAAAGCCCTGTCACATTTTAATATATAAGATTCTAAAAAATCACTAAGAGAAAAGGTGTTACCCGAAAGTGTAAGAAATATTTCTTCAATAAACGGCAGCGCTGAAACTGGAAACTACGACTTTAAAATTTTTTGGTTACAGCAAATAGAGCATTAGTTCATAGGACAACTATTTTAGTATGGTTTCCTCTAAAACTTTGCAGTATGCTCTCTTTTGTTTTTTCAGTGAACCATTTGTTAAATACAAGCTCCATGAGAATTTAGCTACCGTGCATTTGAAATTAGCTGTTAAATAATACGTAGGGCTTTATTAAAATTAACAGAAATAAGCACTCTCAGTCAAAACATTCATGGAATTTATGGTATCATTGCAAAAGGCATAGGCAAATAGCATAATTACAAAACATTTATTGTAATCCAAAGAATACATTTAATATAGATTTTTATTTAAAAACAAACATTAAAAAAGTACATTTAAAAGATAATTGAACACAACAGATTTAAAATTTGACATTTCAAACTCCACCGAATGACGTTATTATTTTAGATAAGGGCCTTAAATAAGTTTCCATGAATTGTTCACGAGAAAACTCTTGCTCATATTGAAACATATAACAGGTATGAGCTACATTTTATGATATAAGTTACATTTTGGAAATCATTTAACAGTTTTTTTATTAATTTGAAATCAGCTTCACATTTAGTGACCCTTTGACCTGCTCGGGTATATCCTAAACATAGCTTTTAAACTCTCTTACATCAAACAAAGGTGGTGTTTCACGCTGCTTCTATGACATGAAACAACCCAGACACTACTGCAACTTTAAAGGTTTCATTTTATTGGTTTTATCAAACATGTCACTAAAGGTTGCATATTTGTATTCGCAATACAAAAAGTTGAGCTACCCATTGGTCTATAAATTTAATCAATCAAATTGTACTCAGTTTGATCATCGAAATGAGCGATCAAACTTATTCCACCAATGAGAGCAGCGATAACGCAGTTCATTTGGTTTGAGCGCATGAAAGTACTTTACCAAATAATATGAACACATCTAATCAAATCAATTATTGGGATATCGAGGAAGTGATTAGAGAGGTGTATTAATTGTTGGCGAGTTTTAAGACCAAGCGATGTAATTAGAGAAACTAAGGTTTAATTAAATAACTTACACTTTGGAGTACATTATGCACTCTGTTGCACTCTGAATTTCATTAATTAAAATCAGTTTCTTTTAATAACATATTTGTCATAGTTTTTATTTGTACATTTTAAAATTATAATTGCTCATCTTTACTCGTAATAATAAGCTTCCTCTTCATACTATTTCTCTTTAATCTGAGGGAAACCTAGACATATACAGTTTTTTAAAATAGTTTTATTATGTGTGACCTACTTTATATCAAGGATAATATTTTTTATTAATATTCTTTCAGCCATAATAACTTTACAAATTTATGTTACGAATTCTAAAGTATCCTGTTTAGTGATATAAATTTTACACATACAGTCGAATGTTTTTTTTTTACAATTTAAAAGGATGTTTTTTATTTAGTTGTATCGTATGTTTTTCGTAGTTCTTCACACATTATGTCTAAAGCTTTGCCGCAATAAGACATTTAATCTTATTTAGAAAAAAGCTTTTAACATTTAGCATTTAGCATTTAGCTTATTTTGAAAAAAGCTGGCAAAGACGGGGCAGACTTCTGAGACGTTGAATCATATTAAACAACGTTCATATTAGTTTCATCATATTACACCACGTTTTATTAAACAAGATCTAGCCTTACATAACGTGTCATCTGAGAGTTCGGAGGTCAATAGATTTTTAATAAGTGATAGAATGAGTGGTAGATTTTTTATTTTGTTACTTGGAATGGGAAAATGGAAAATTACTTCTATGTGGGATTTTTAAGATTTAATGAATTCCATATAAGTAGGCCTATATCCTGTGGTTGTGTTAGCAATTGTTTGTTTGTACTAAAACTAGAAAACGATATTTCGAAAATTTATTTTTGAGTTTCCTTTTAGCAAATTTCTTATATTAGGGAATAAGCTTTTCCCTAAAGAAAAAAAAACTTTTTCCCAAAAAATTCAAAACTGCAGTTCCTAGATATCTTTGAATGGCTGCAATTTTTGACTCGGTTGTCAAAGTCAAAGTCAAATCGTTTATTTCCAAAAGTTAAACAAAACAATACACAGATACAAATTATAAAGAAATATATTTTTCCGCATAGGCATAAGCCCGTGTTCTGAGAAAAAAATTCTAGATCTGCTATAAACAATATCTGTTACATTCTGGATATACAATAATTTTATTTGTCTAAGTAAAACATGTATTAATATACTGGGTGACTATTCCTTAAAAATAAGTAAATATTAAATAAAAACGTCATTTAAAAGTTAACATGTACTAAATTAAATTAGGACAAAATAACACAATAAGTAATTTCAGAGTAGAGTTTCCTAAAGTAACCAGATTAAAGTTAACAACTGAAATTGTATCTACAATACCAGGGTCTCAGCAGTTTACTAACATTTTTTTTTTTCTAATAAGCTCAATTATATGGGGATTTTATCAGCGCCTCCGTAGCCGTCCGGCCAATGCTGGCAAGCCAAGTACTCACCTTTCTTTTGTACACCGGGACACTGCTCTCCTCATACTGCAGGATTTGTGGCGGGAGATTGTGATATAAGATATGGGCGATAAAATATGGGTTAATTTTTAGGGAGGTTATATTTAATCTAAGAAATTGGTAACCAAAGTTGATTCTATGTCTTGTGGGATAGTTATGCTGCAAATTTGTAAAAATGTTGTTTTTGTTTGACCTAATAAAGACTAAAAGAGTTTTAACAAATAACTGTCGTATATCATGAACACGAAAATCTGAGTACAGATCCTCTGTTGGATATCTCGATGGTTTGCTTAGGACGGTTTTGATTAATGACCTCTGCGCAACAGCCAGAGGCTCAAGCATAGAGGCTGAGACACCGCCCCACGCCAGTATACCATATTGAAGCAAAGACTTGCACGTAGGCAAAGTAAACTGTCCTGCAGTAATCCGTGGTCAGCACACCAGCAAGTTAAGAAAATGCAATATATGAGCTTTCTAAGTCGTTGTTTGAGATAATGAATGTGGTGAGCCCAACTAAATTTTTGATCAATTATAATTCTTAGATAAGTGTACCTCTCTACCCGCTCTATGACGTCACAAGTACAAGCTGCTGACCGAAAGTCGCCGCAGGTATGAAGAAATAGTTGCCTAGGGCTAGGGTCACTTTCACTCTTAAAAAATATTGGTAAACTTTTTGTTTTGTTTATGTTAAGGGTTAACGTGTTTTGGTCTAACCAGCGTTTAATTTAATAAATATCTGTAGATGCGTGTTCATATGCCTCGTCCCACGTGAGTCCAGACGATACCATGGCCGTGTCGTCAGCAAACAAAAAAAAACTTTCCCTTTAGTTCTAACTTTTAAAAGATTGTTAATATATATCAAGAATATGAGGGGCTCGAGTGTACTACCTTGGACCACTCCATAGTCAATGCTAGTTTTATCACTATCAACACCGTTGATGGACACATATTGTAAACGATTTTCTAAATAACTGATAAACCAGTTTAATGAATGACCACCGATGCCAACTAGTCTCAATTTAGAAATTAGATATTGTCTATTAATGGAATCAAATGCTTTAGCCAAATCTAGGAATGTTATCAATACACATTTCTTATTATTTATTTCTTCAGAAATAAATTTGGTTATTTCAAATAATGAGTGTGATGTACTGCGGTTCTGTCTAAATCCGTACTGCGCGTCACATATAATTTTCTCTTGTTCAAGGTAATCCGAAAGCTGGAGTTTTACACATTTTTCAAGAATTTTAGACACTGTGCAAATTAATGAAATTGGTCTGTAGTTTATTGCTAGGTTTTTTTGGCCAGACTTATAAATAGGTATGACTTTTGCGACTTTAAACACCTCTGGGAACTTCCCTTCCCGTATACTAAGGTTAATTATGTATAATATTGGTAAAATGAGAGAGTCTACATTATTTTTTTTAAATATTGAGGGAATGCCATCCCATCCCGGTGCAGAGTTGCCTCTAATACTTTTTATAACTTTTAAAAGCTCCTCAACGGTGACAGGCCTAAGAGAGAACTGGGAATCGGTGGCGTGGTCAGCGTCATCGACCTCCAAGGGGCCGGCGGGTTGCAGCGCTCCGGCTAGCTGAGATCCAACAGAGGCATAGTATCCGTTGAAAGTGTCACAAATGTGTTGAATATCGTTGGTGGGGGGCAGTATCCCGGTTCACACTGAAAACTTCCAACGGAAATTTAGACTTGCCAGAAGGACGCCCCGCTACATCATTAATAATTTCCCAGAATTTTCTTGGATTTCCCTGGGACTCGTCTAATTTATTTCTATAATAATCATTTTTTGCACGTTTTACTAAGGATTTCAATGAGTTACGGTATCTGACATATCTAACACAGAGCTGTGTGTTGAATGGGTTTTGCTTAACCCTCTTACTTAATTAATTTATCCCGAGTGCGGATAGAAGTAAGAAGACCATTCGTAATCCATGGTTTTAATTTAGCCGTTTTAGCTCTCAATATTTGTTGGGACGTGTTTTGTTCTATGATATTCTGCAAAATCAAATTAATAGTTGCTGCATCTAAGTCATTTGAATTCAAAACTTGTTGCCAATTTTGAGATTTTAAAGGTTTCTGTTATATGTATCCAATTAGTATTCTTGTATGTAAACTCGTTGACCTTACTAATACCTGTAATGCTTTTCAGTTCAAGAGAAACAATAAAATGATCTGTAATGTAAGTTTGTAAAACAGAAGCATTGACACTCAGCCTGTTTTGCAGTTTTATAAAATAATGATCGATACATGTATCACTAACTGGCCGCGTGATTTTATCTATACATGGAATAAATCCGAATTCATAAAGCAAGTCAAGGTATCGTTCCTCTTGTGAATTTAAACATGGATTACGAATGTCACAGTTAATGTCACCGGTGATAATTTAAAGTGACTTTTTGTTTGTCGTACTAAAAAATGTTTGAAGACTGTCGTTAAATGAAGCTAGTGACGAGGAGGGACTTCTGTAGATGCATATTAATTCACAATAAATATTGGCCCAGGTAAAAACTATGGACAAGCTGGTGGCGACTCCACCAATACAAATCTGGTTACGTGTCGCTAATAACGTGTCATAAAAGTACACAACCAGACCATCACATTGATTGAGGCTATTGTATGTTCTAAACAGGGTATAGCCTTCTAGGGCTGTGAGCTCACTGTCCGTTTTGGTTCAAATTTACGGCTTTGTATTTTACTAGTAAAGACTTTTAATTTTATGTGCATATCAACTTATGCTTACTTTCAAGACTTTGTTCTTACTCCTTGTGTGCTGTCCCCCTGGAGGAGAGGAAAATTGAAAATTACTTAAAAAGGTAGGTTTTCATGATAGATATATAGATACAAAACTGCACCACCGTATCTATTTTGGTTAAAAAAATATTAAACCGTTCCGTGACTTTTTTAACACACCGTATTTTGATTAAACTTGCAAATAATCATTAATTTTTTATACTTAAGTATTGACAATTTATTAAAAAAACTTGCTTTATTAACCTCTCTCTAACTGGAGGCCATTTCGTCACCAATATTAGTAGTTAAACTAATAAAAATTTTAACACTAGATAAATTAACACATTTTAGCTTCGTTCCACCCTGTATAAATCTACTGTACTCATTATATGAACTACTACAAATAACGCAGACAATGGCAAAGACAGAGTGGTCGTACTAAATGTTGATGTAATGTGAAAACAACTTTACTTATTACAACTTTATAAGATAAATCGAAGAAATTCACGAAGGAAGGAAGTGTAAAATAATAATGTCAATCTCATAAAGCCAATGCGAAAAGGGGCGTTACCGAAAACTTTAAGATAAAATGCTGGAATAAACTGACAGTGCTTAACTTTGTTAGGTACAGCAAACTGATATCATAAAATAATAATTTTACTTGGGTACTAAGTTTATTAATGTTTAATCTTTATCTATATATAGTAGCCCTATTTTTCTATTTTTCATACATAAAAATAAGATATAACTGAGATTAGTGCCGCATCTTTACTACCGTAATTGGTTCGGGCACTGTTAAAAAAATATTCCATTATTGATGGATATTGTCTTAAATCATATGTGGCAATTAATATTGGTTAATGTATAAAATCACATGTTTAAAATAGTTTTGTTTACAGTTGATTGTTTTTGGTTTTGATTAAGAATTCAAATGAATTTTATGATTGTGTTTGATTCTGAAGATAGTTATTTCTTTCATATTTAACAATGGCAACGAGGATGGGATAGTTTACCTCTTCAATGACTTTTAACCTTGTAGTGGGCACATAATCTCACATTACCATTTGGTTTTATCGCCGGAACCACAGGGATCCCCCAAGCAGAGTTTTCAACCTACCTACAGTTACCTAACAATGTACATGTTCTCTCACTGATTTGAGAAAGCAAAGTGGCCAATTCACTAATCAGTGAGACAATGTTAACATTGTCTCACTCTAATTACTTTGTCTCACTCCAGATTTGCAACGTGAAGGCACGAAATACTGAGCGCGTAACATGCAGATAAGGTCGTATGCGCGCGAAATACGTTGGCAGCACTGGCTCTAAATCAGCTGGTCAGCTGTTGTACCGTTGTATTTGTCACTTCACATTAAATGTCATATTAAAAGTTCACTTCTGTGTAAAAATATGCTACGTTTCTTTACCAATTTATTTGTTTTATGTTAAATGTAGGAAAAATATAATGTGCAACTCGAGTGCAAAGTGCAATTGCCTCACTCGAGAAACCATTCCTCACGAGCCGTCTTTCGAGTGAGTCAATTGCTCCCTTTGCTCACTAGTTGCACAATAGTTATTTGTGTAACTAGTGAGAAAAGTGAGCAATTGACTCACTCGAGACAGGCGAGTGAGGAATGGTTTCTCGAGTGAGGTAATTGTACTTTGAACTCGAGTTGCACATTATACTTTTCCTACAGTTACCATAAAACAAATAAATTGGTGAAGAAACATAACCTATTTTTACACAGAAGTGAACTTTTAATATAACATTTAACGTGAAGTGACAAATACAACGGTACAACAGCTGACCAGCTGATTTAGAGCCAGTGCTGCCAACGTATTTCGCGCGCATACGACGTTGCCTGCATGTTACGCGCTCACTATTTCGTGCCTTCACGTTGCAAATCTGGAGTGAGACAAAGTAATTAGAGTGAGACAATGTTAACATTGTCTCACTGATGAGCGAATTGTCCACTTTGCTTTCTCAAATCAGTGAGAGAACATGTACATTGTTAGGTAACTGTAGGAAAATAACTATAGAATGTATTATATGTAAGAGTTTATCTCAGCTTAGAGAAACCGTAAATGTATACACCCGCCGCAGCAAACCTGCAGACTAAGAAAATTTTAATTTACCTGGCTAGATGTCCACTAAAATATTCCCTTGAAATTATCAGATTTATTTCCTATTTTAAGTAATATTTTTAAGTACATAGACATGCTGCTACAAGGAAGGTAATAAGGTGTTTTTTAAAGAAATGTTGATAGCCTAATATAAAATAAACAAAAATGGGAAATTTGATGTAAGCATATCCATAAACAAGCGAATTACGACGGTTTATTTATTTTATTTTTTTAAATAACGAAGGAAGTTTGTATTGAAATTTTTTTTAGTAACAATTATAAATACAATAACGCTTCAATAATACAAAAAGTTTTGCAAAATCGTTCGAATAAATGTAAATTTACATGTTTGTACGGAGTTTTATTTAAATCGGATCATTTTGCTAAAGTTATCGAGCTAACGGACACACATATTACACATGTTAGGCCTATATACATATATGAATTTTAGCGGATGGTTTTTTGGCCTCTGAGGACCTCAAAACGATAAAGTAATTTGGTCCCGGGGATAGGTCTTAACCATAACCTTATTACCTATATGGTAAATTCACTAATAAATTAAAATATTTAGAGATTAGAGTACTAGGATGAATAAGTTGACCATCTTAATCGGATCCTTATAATGTTAAACTTTAATAATAGCAAATACTTTAATTAATAATTGGTTAATCAGACTATTAATTGGTTCTTTCAATCTATCGTGAACTAATCATAATCATGTGTGTTTGAGCATAGTAGGAATTTTTTGTAGAAAATACTTTCTACAAAAGTATTTTTCTTCTACCATTATAGCCAGTATACAATAAAATCCTCCTTAGATATCCTCCTTGTAACTATTTTATTAAATAATATAAAATTGAAAAGTACTGTAGAACTTAAGGGTTGTATTATTCTCATTAGTTTTTCAGACACTAGGTCCAAAGCTTAGCCCCAGTAAGAAATGCAATAAGAGGAAACTGGGGTTAAATTCACTTTTGAAAAGTTTAATAAGAAGTTAAAAGTCAAATAATGTCCTTGGCGAGAGAGACTTTCAGCGCTTGTTTTGGAAGTAACTTGCACGACGCATCAGATTTCTGAGACGTTGATTCATATCTTAACCCCAAACCTTAACGAAACGAGATTTAGCCTTATAGGCATCATGTTATTCTAGAAAAAATTGTGATATTATAGTTGGGGGAATTTACTAATTGGGGAATTAAGATTTTTACTTTTTCCTGTGAACTTTTGATTATTTACTTAAATAGTTGTAAGTATGCACCGTCATATTGATTTGATTTAGTATGGAAACAAGCAAATTACTGTATTTCCATAAAATCTTAAGAAATTTCTAAGAGTATTTTCATGATGATAAAATAAATAGCCATATAACTAGAACCATGTAGGTTAATTATAAGAATACTATAAATGGAGAAGATTGAACAATGTTCTTGTGACACTAATATTTCTCGCCACTTTCCTTCAGTCTCAAACATGCAACCAATCTACAACCACAACCATAGATAAAACATACTCCATTGGTTAGTCTATGCCGCGACGTGTGAACCAAGATCTGATATTAGAAGCTAGCAACACCATTTGCCTTGATCCAGCCACACCAGTCCTAAGTCTTCCAACCTGTGAACACTTGCTGCCAGGAGTTGCACATGCTTTGTGCAGACAATGTTTTTAATGTGTATCCTACAGTTTAAGTACAATATAAAATGTAAATTCTATTGAATCAGTAGTGCAAAAAATACTAGCAAACAATAGGGGATACATTAAGTGAGTATCTATTTAATGGAACCAATAATCGTAGTTAAACACGCCTGCTTGAAATATCTCACAAATTCAGCTGTAATGTGACCAGCTAGGTATTTTTTCAGTTGTTAATTTTTTAACCAGCTTTCTTTTTTTTTATTTCTTTTTGGCCTTCTTGAGCAAACAACAAGAAAAACATCATTGTAGCCTAAATTGTTACGGTTTTATGAAAATAACAGAGTATTTGTGATGCTCCTCATAATATAATATAATCATATAATATAATAGTACTTTATATTCCAACTCATCTTCAAATCAGAATTGTAAAATAGAGAAAGAATATCTATTTAATCGCTTAATCACTCTTAATTAGATTCTACATTTTATATCAACCAAGCAGTTATTTTCATAAGAAAAGCTCTGAGGTTTTCCTGAACAAATTTGGTTTATTACTGTACATGAGTAGAAATTGGCCAGTTAAAACTTTCATTGCAGGAATGTTTTAATAATCAGACTGTAAAGTATAGTTTGTGAACTAGTTTACTAAAAAGTTTATTGGTGCATAACAATTTGGTTGAAATATCAAAATAAAGTATTTTGTAGTAAATGAGATGAACTTATAGTACGGTATCTAGTCAATTTGGAGATAAGAAAGGAGTTAGCCAGGTGTATTAATTGCTGGTTGGTTTCAAGACCAAGTAATATAATTAGTGAAACTAAGGAAGGCAAGTGAATAACTTACTGCTTGAATAAGATTAGATAAGTTCCAACTGAACGGTTTAGTTTTAATGACGAACAGATAACTAATTTATCATGAGCAAGGTCATTTTATGAAAATACGGGTTGAATTAAATCACTATTGGAACAGTATTATTTATAGTAGGCATATGTTATTTGTCACCAACCATCTGTATAGTAATATCTCTGACCTTGGCCTGCAATATTCTGTAACTTCCTTTAAAATCTAAAAAATGATGTTTTAGAACCTTTGGTCCGGTTGTTACAAACCCAAATCTAGCGCTATAATCCTAGCGCTGCTTCATTTGGGTTTTGGAGTGAACTATTCCTTCTTGTAATGCGCACAAAGGAAAATTATTCATTGTATAATCCAGTGGGGAGTTTGTGTTCCACGAGTTTCAGCAATACGTTTATATAGCTGATCCTGGATAAATTTTCTCGGAATTTTTGAGGTTTTTTTTTATTGAACAAGCATTTTTCAAAGGTGTGACTAGCTGGCATGCTTGTTCGTTAAAAATCGTTAGTTTAAGATAGTATTTTAAGTAGTAGATAGATAGTATTTTATTATTTAAGTGTTTTTATACGAGAAATTTTACAAGTTTTAGAAGTAGGGCGATTTTTGAAGGTGAAGAAGTGTGATATCGGAAAACGCCTTATAGTGTTTTGTAGAAAATTTAATTCCTGCCATGAAAATTCTTTCAAATCTTTGCTAGCTTTTACAGGTTTTGAGCTACAGACGTTTTAAAAAACGTGTTTTCCTAAAAAAGGGGCCGAAAAATTCTAATTTTGAATTGCCATAACTTTTGTACGCTACCCAGTACCCCTGTATGGCCAATCACCGGAGAGTAGGTAGGCAAGATTTAATTTAGAATTATTATTCTTCAACACCAAGCTAACAGCTAAGACGGTGTTTGCTGAGATAACCTATCATTTGGTGTTTTCCCTCAGATGGTAGGATGCTGCACAAATTACTCCAATGCATGGTATTAACAAATTATAATTTTATTATTCAAAATAATGAAAATCCTTTATAATCTTCCTTATAAATGATATCTAATATTACTATATCAGTAATTAAATGGCAACAGTCTTACTTGGTAAAATTCCTACGGTTTGACTGGCTTAAATAGGCTGTGATTCCCAGTTCCTACGGACTATGACTGTTTCAAGTACAGTAGGCCTAATGCTTGAACTCGTCTGTAACAATTTCAAAAGAAATAATAACAGGTAAACTAAAGTAATACTAGTTTCACATAATTGAGGCAAACATAATTAATTTAAGGTGATTTTACAATTTATAAAATATTCTCAGAACATGTGCTTTTTCAATCCAAATGTAACATGAAAGTTGAGTATTTAATATTTGACATTTACAAAGTTATTAACTGACAGACAATCAAAAGAATATATATAATCATAGGTAAAAACATGGTAAACAAGATTATTAACAATACAATACCACATAAATCAATTTTCTTATATTTAAAATGTTTTCTACTTACATTTTCACGAGTTTATACAATTTTTAAGGGAATCAGCCAACTAAGAAAGATTTGAAGAAACAGCTCATTACAAAAATGACTTTAGTTTATTAACAGCTGTTCTCCAGTTCTGCCAACAAGGTGAAGTGTAATAACAGTCAAACTGGTTAGCCATTGATCATGATATTATATGTACATCATATATTCTGTGAATTAAAATAATTTAAATTTAATTAACATTTCCCTTACATCAGTATAAAATATCCCTCTACCTCTTTTTAAATTTGAATTATTTTAAAATCCAACTAAAATCTCTTTATACAAATCAAAGAACTAAACATACTAATCTTCACAACAAAATTTTCACTTATATCTACATAATTCAAATTCAAAATGAAAAAAGAAAACATATATTTCCCATCTGTGAACTTTTCTAATACTATGCGGTGTTCTTTGCGATGAGTATTTAGTACCAAAATTCACCGCGAGATAGCTATACAGAACAGACACATTATTATTATCCAACATAGTTACAACAGAGGCTACTAGATGGCAGCATCAAACAAGATAATCAATTCCTTCAACATGCGTGCTACGGTGCTACCAACATTCAAAGCAATATCTTTATTGATAATCAATAATCATCTTTTTAAATAATTCAAAATGTTCATGTTTCTTGTCCTAACAAACTATTTACAAATACATTTAAGTCATATACCCTGACAATTCAAGAAGTTGTATAACATTAAGATCATAGAACTCATTTTTCATTTGTTTTATCAACATTCAAAATCTCAAATAAAAAACTCTGTGTTGGCCAACCTGGAAAATAACATCAAGTGATTTGTTTTAAAGAAAAATCGCCATTTCAGTTTTGTTTTGCTTACTAGTGTGTTGTGTTTTGTGTGTCGTGTGATGTTTTACTTTAAATTTATAGTTTTGTGTTTATTTTGTGTGTGAAAGTGTCTAGTGTAGTTAAAGTGTTCCTTAAATCTAAAAGTAACTTACCATTCAAATCATACAAACATACAAACCATTCGTGTCACAAACATTCACGGATTTATACAATCATACTGTGGTGCAATAACTTATTAGCGAACTCCATAAAATTTTCATTTCAAATCACTAGGCCTAACTTAACAATATTAAAATAACAAAAATTTCTGTCCCTACGATCTTAATTAATTATACATCAATCTTAATAATAACATAACTTTTCCCTTTCTACTAAAGTTGCATCCCTGGCATCATTCCATTCAAGTTTCAAGTATCTACAAGTTGGACTTTGCTTTCATGATAAAACCCGTGACCTAAATTATGACATGAAATAACCAACTAGCTTAGGCCTACTCTGATGGGTTGCATTGAACTAAACATTTATTTAACCTTTCTTACGAAACTTCTTGGCCTCATTGCTTAAGTAATGTGTACGAATAAGTACATGAGACTTTAACTTAAATGGATGTTTTGCTCTCTTAGGCGATAATCTCCACCAATGTCTGTCGAATTTCACACAGTTTCTTGAATTTCTCATGCTTTGGTTCAGGCTTTGCTTCATTTCTTCCATCGTTAGGTCGCTGGATAGCAGACTCTTACTGTCCCACAGGTTGGTTAGCGCACAGCTGGGCTCATGATCAAACATCAATTTGAAGTTGGAGGTTTTGGTCGATGCATTGATGGCAGTATTTAGGCTGACTTGTAAATCGAGTTCTTTTTCCTTCTGATCTGGTACATCTTCTTCCTTTAACGTCACAGGAACATAGGTTTCTACGATTAGTAGGCCTAACTTATTCATTGTGAAACCAACAGTTTTACACTCCATGATTTTTGTGCTCAAGGGCCGTTTTGTGTGATTGGGCCAGATGCCATACAAATGTTGATCAGTGATGTTAGCTTCATTTTTGCTTAATATTGCATTTCGTAAAAATGAAAGCAAGGGGGTCAATTCGAGTCCATTGCATTCTGTTATCTTACTGAGATAACCTTCAACGGGGTTAGGTAACTTGTATATAGGCATGGTGTGTGTTTGCGTGTGATTATGATTTGTAGGCATATTTAACATATTTTGCATGTTTGGGTTTTCATTTAGGTTAGTTTCAGTAGGCTCTATAGGTTTAATCGTAGTTTCTTGATTCGTCCCTTCCGGTGTATAAGTATGATTTAGGTTAGGCCTATTTGGTTTTGTCGGGCTAGTTAACTGTTCAACTAAGTTTTCTTCCTCGATGATTGACTTATTTAAATCCTCTTCATATTGGTTCAATTCATGTAAAGATAATTGGTTTTTGATTTCATCAAATTTGCTTTGCAGTTCTTGTAACTTGACCTTCAATTTGTCCAACTTACCGAAGTAGTTAGGTCCTAACATACATGCGCTTATATTACTTATTCTAAGGTGCAGATGAGTACATAGAGCTGACATTCTTGCTATGTACAGGTTGCTCGGTTGGGTATCACACTGTTCTATAAGTAGCTGAAATCGATCTACCTTAATTTCTACGGTTTGAAATTCAGTACTTAAAGCTAATTTCCCAATAAGATTGTTTACATCTGGTTGAACCTGTAAAATAGATCTGAGCTGTTTCCTGAGTGCTTCTACGTTGTCAAAGGTAGAATCTTCTCCTCTACTTAAAATTTCATACTTAAGTTCATCTTTACTTAAATAATTTAAATTGAATTTTTCCATTGTCGGAAATTACTAGACCTATTCATACACAGAATAATTTTGGCAGTTTATATGAATCACTTGCTGAAACAAACTAATTTTATGGCAGAAGTTATGTCACTTCTTAAAATTTTCTTGTAGGCTAGCAAAGTTATCTTGAGGTTAGCAAAGTTCACCACAATGTCTAGGTTTAAATAAGCGCAAGGGTTGAAATTAATAATATACCAGCAGAGTTGCGCACTTCTGTACGCTACCCAGTACCCCTGTATGGCCAATCACCGGAGAGTAGGTAGGCAAGATTTAATTTAGAATTATTATTCTTCAACACCAAGCTAACAGCTAAGACGGTGTTTGCTGAGATAACCTATCATTTGGTGTTTTCCCTCAGATGGTAGGATGCTGCACAAATTACTCCAATGCATGGTATTAACAAATTATAATTTTATTATTCAAAATAATGAAAATCCTTTATAATCTTCCTTATAAATGATATCTAATATTACTATATCAGTAATTAAATGGCAACAGTCTTACTTGGTAAAATTCCTACGGTTTGACTGGCTTAAATAGGCTGTGATTCCCAGTTCCTACGGACTATGACTGTTTCAAGTACAGTAGGCCTAATGCTTGAACTCGTCTGTAACAATTTCAAAAGAAATAATAACAGGTAAACTAAAGTAATACTAGTTTCACATAATTGAGGCAAACATAATTAATTTAAGGTGATTTTACAATTTATAAAATATTCTCAGAACATGTGCTTTTTCAATCCAAATGTAACATGAAAGTTGAGTATTTAATATTTGACATTTACAAAGTTATTAACTGACAGACAATCAAAAGAATATATATAATCATAGGTAAAAACATGGTAAACAAGATTATTAACAATACAATACCACATAAATCAATTTTCTTATATTTAAAATGTTTTCTACTTACATTTTCACGAGTTTATACAATTTTTAAGGGAATCAGCCAACTAAGAAAGATTTGAAGAAACAGCTCATTACAAAATATAAGAGAAGAAGAAGAGAATTGGAAAATAAATTGCTTATGACTTTAGTTTATTAACAGCTGTTCTCCAGTTCTGCCAACAAGGTGAAGTGTAATAACAGTCAAACTGGTTAGCCATTGATCATGATATTATATGTACATCATATATTCTGTGAATTAAAATAATTTAAATTTAATTAACATTTCCCTTACATCAGTATACTTTTGATATGATTGACGTAAAGATCTCTAGTTTGCGCCATTCTGTTATCTATTGTCGTGCCCTCACATTTGATATGTCAAAAGCATGTCAAACAACCTTGCAATTTAAACATTTTAAGTTAAGGGTAGGGGGAGAAAGGGGGTGAATGGAAACTTCACATTAAATTCACAACAATTGTGGCCCCTACGTCAATAGACGATTCCTGCAAACTGCATATCTCTATATATTGCAGTTTTTACATAATTAAAGAAGCAGATAAAAAAAAACACCCTGTAGAATGCTATATAATCAAAATAGCATAACATGCACGTATAATATACGCTTTTTAAACTAGTCGCCAAAGAATCTTACAAATAACTTTAGTAATGTGAAACCTCTTTAGAATACTAAAAACTAGTTAGTTAGTTTTGAACAGGTTTACATTTACCCAACTCCATATTAAATAAGCTGTAATTGCTTTATACATAGTATAAATAAATAATTTCCTGACCTAAGGCTTAAAATTTAAAATTTTCCACTGTAAGCTTTTTGATAAACGCTATATTTTTAACACACGTCTCATCGGTATGAAATGCAACCATACACAGATAACTGCATTAGTAGCAAGTTCTGTAAAATAAACATAACTGCTTAATAAAACATTTAAGTTGATCGGGTTCGACATCTTGCGACACTAATCTCAGCAATATTATATTCTTTATGACGTCAATTTGCTGAAACCAACAAAGTTGAAAGTCGTAGTTTGCAGTTTCAGCACTGCCAGTTTATTGCAGCATTATTTCTCACTGTTTCCGGTAACGCCTCTCTTCTTAGTGGCTTTTTGAGATTGCAATTTATTTTCCAATTCTCTTCTTCTTCTTCTTCTTGGATTTTATCTTGATTGAAATTATGGGGTTTATTTTATATTCATATAATTAGACGAGTATAAGTGATGCTCACTAAAGCCTAAAACATGCTTTCGGAATACTTTAGAATTTTCGGACCGGAAACCCTTAATTAGGGGTTTAAATTTTCATCTATTTTGTGACAGGGTCCCAAAAACACTTGCATTATAAGTAGTTAAGATTTTGTTTTTGTTTTTGATTTTAATTTGAAAGAGGAATAGTTTTAAAATTACTTAAATTACTTCAAATTGATTTAAGTATTTATTTTTTCTACTTAAAGTGTTTATTCAAACATTTTACAAAACCTGTCCCTCTTTTAAATTAAAATCAAAGTTATATAACCTATTTGTTTTGTAAACCTAATTATTCCAAACCATTTATTTTATTTGGGTTGAAAGCACATATAACATGCTTCGTCCAACATTACCAATGAGACATTTTGTGAAGAACGATGCTTTGACAAATCTCATCACTGATTGAATGGTTAGGCTCCCAAGTCACCAAATTGATGAAATTTGGTTCAAATATGTAAACCCATATTTATTCGAACGAGTTCGCAAACCAGTATGGCCGGACAATGGAAATGATGGTTTATGGGGTAAACATTGGTTTTTCCTATTTTTGACTCTAAAAACATTTCGCAATTTAGTAAGACAGTTTTTTAGAGCTTACAAAATAAATAATTTAGTATAATGAAACATTGTTGTTTGTCTAACGGTTTGAATTGAAATTGTTGTTTTTTAAAATAGAAAATAAATCTGACAGTTTTAAGTCGGGAATATTTTAGTGGACATTTTGCCAGGAAAATTAAAATTCTCTTAGTCTACAGGCTTGCTGCGGCGGGGTATTTCATTTAGTAATGACTCTTTCTACACGATTTCAATTTATGTCAAATTTACAGGTTTTTATAAAACCGTATACAGTACCTACCTACATACAGTACATATGCAGTATTCATTATGAACATTTGAATTTTGAACACATAAAGGATTTAGGTAGCTTTATTGTTGAGAAGGATAACTTATATTATATTATAACTTGTATAAATGCAAGTTTGTAGGAATTAATAAAAAGTTGTGTTTGTAAATAAAAAAATGGCGTAATTAGTTTATCACATAGTCTCTTTTCAAGCAATTAATTTGAAGTCATCTATAATATTAAAACAAAACAGTGTTTTTTTTATTTCACGAATCAACCACTCGACGGATTTTCATGATTTTTGTGTTGAAAGAAAGATAATTTTGAGAACTAGGGAATGCCGAAGCCATAATTTTAGTTTAGGGTCTCAGTTTTGTAGAAATTAAGTTTTAATTTTAAAAAAGTCTAGCAGCCGACGCTAAGATTCAAAACTAGCTTTTGGCATAAAATAATTTGCTTAACATAACAGCTGTAAACATTCAGCTTTTGTGTCACAAATTCAGCATTTGGATAAAAATGTAAAGACATACTTAGGGTTGACTTATTTATACTATGTGTAATGCTAATCATTGATACGTTCAACTCTTCTGTAAGAGGATGACGGATACATAGTATATACATAGTAATATACATAGTAAAATACTAAGATGTTTAAATTATTTTTTAAAGCAATCTTTGTAATCTTCGATTTGTTTTAGAGCAATATAATTTGTTTTAACTAACAGCTGGTTAAATATAAACTATGGAACTATGAGGTTATTTTATTTACTCTTATTTTGTCATTGATTATAGGAAATAAGTAAGATTATTAGAGATGATTAGACCACAGTTTAAAATAGTTTAGATCAAAATTAATTAAACCACAGGACAAATCGAGGCTCTGTACACGAGGGTTAATAAAAAAGGATAAATGCAAATTATTTTACTGCTCCACTTTTCAAGGAAAGATTAGAAAAATAACAATGTTTACATTTTTTAATTCTTCATGGTAGCATTTTGTTTACAATTAATATTTGTCTGCTTTATCTTTGTTTGGATTAGGCCCGAAAATATTGATGTCATAAAAAGAAGATCAAGAATAATCAGGAATCACGATTTTAAATTACCACCACAACCTCAGCCGGGTTTTATACAAAGATAAACAGATGGATAACATAGATTGAACACAACGTCAACATTGACCTAGGATACTGCAATTAGACAAACCATCCTTTTATGAAATCGTGTTCAGTTGTGGTTACGTTTGGGGGTGCCTATATTAGCGCCCCTAAACGTAAAAATATCGCTTTAATTTCAACTATGAATATATTGTAGTTTAAATTAACTAATATGGGAAATTACGATGTACATTTATTCATTGAGGGTGGGTAATTATCAAGGATAGAACTGATAACGGTATGGATAATAAACATTGACAATTACGTCATTAGCTTTACTAGCGTGTTGACTTTTAATATTTCTGCTACATGTGACCAGTTCTTTTTTTCAAATGAATGTTATTTGAACCAAACAGCTGTTTCAAAACAAACTGTTATTGTTTTTACCTTTCTTTGTTTACACTTAGTACCTGGGGACCGAGCTTTGCTCGGGGAAAATTATTAGTTTATACTGAAAAGTATTGCAGATACATTAATCCACTCCCAATCTCCACACTGCTCACCTTCACTACTTACTTCACAACTCCCTACGTCGTGGACCTGTTTGCCCTATACCATTTTAGAATTGCAGATACATAAATGCCAAAGACAGTTCCCACACTCTACACTGATAGCATTACTAATTCCTACACCATTTCCTACGTCATGGACCTGTTTTCCTCCCTTCTCGTAGCATTTTAGGATTGTAGATACCTTAATGTTATTCCCATAAACAGTTCCCAGACTCCAGACTGCTCACCTTTACTATTTCCTTCACCACTTCCTACGTCGCAGACCTGTTTCTCTCAACGGCATTTTAGGATTGCAGATACCCTAATCGTCAATAAGACTTCCAACAATCCGGGTTGCTTGCCTTTACTACTTCCTTCACCTCTTCCTACGTCACAGATCTGTTTCCCTCCATCCCCATAGCATTTTAGGATCGTAGATACCTTAATCTAATCGTTCTAAACATTTCCCACACTCCGGACTGCTCACCTTTACTACTTCCTTACCACTTCGGAAGTTTTTACACTTAGTGAGTCGGTGGCTCAGTCGGTAGCGTCGCGGACTTCGGGCCCAAGGCAGCGATGTCGTGGGTTCGGATCCTGGTCACTACCGATAAAAATTTATCAGTACAGTTCACCTTTGTACTGTACCGGCTCACTCCTTGCCTTGCTGTTAACGATCCACGCACGGGCGCTTAGTCTATGTGGACGGGCAAATGCAAGGTTAAAAGAGGCCGCCAACCTCTTTAAAAAAAAAAAAAAAGAAAAAAAAAAAAAAAAAACTTCCTATGTCGCAGACCTCTTTCCCCCTTCCCATAGGATTTTAGGATTGTAGATTCATTAATCTAATCGTCATAAACAGTTTCCACACTCCAGACTGCTGGCCTTTACTACTTCCTTCACCATTTCCTACGTCGCGGACCTGTTTCCCTCCATTCCCATAGCATTTTAGGATTGTAGATTCCTTAATCTAATCGTCAAACAGTTTTCACACTCCAGACTGCTCGCCTTTACTACTTCCTTCACCACTTCCTACGTCGCAGACCTGATTCCCTCCCTTCCCATAGCATTTTAGGATTGTAGATAACTTGATCTAATCGTTATTAACAATTCCCACACTCCGGACTGCCCACCTTTACTACTTCCTTCACCACTTCCTACGTCGTGAACCTGTTTCCCTCCCTTCCCATAGCATTTTAGGATTGCAGATTCCTTAATCTAATCGTCAAAAACAGTTTCCACACTCCAGACTGCTCGCATTTACTACTTCCTTCACCACTTCCTACGTCGCGGACCTCTTTCCATCCCTTCCCATAGGATATTAGGATTGCAGATTCCTTAATCTAATCGTCATAAACAGTTTCCACACTCCAGACTGCTCGCCTTTACTACTTCCTTCACCACTTCCTACGTCGCGGACCTGATTCCCTCCCTTCCCATAGCATTTTAGGATTGTAGACAACTTGATCTAATCGTTATTAACAGTTCCCACACTCCGGACTGCTCACCTTTACAACTTCCTTCACCACTTCCTACGTCGTGAACCTGTTTCCCTCCCTTTCCATAGCATTTTAGGATTGCCGATTCCTTAATCTAATCGTAATAAACCGTTTTCACACTCCAGACTTCTCGCCTTTACTACTTCCTTCACCACTTCCTACGTCGCGGACCTGATTCCCTCCCTTCCCATAGCATTTTAGGATTGTAGATAACTTGATCTAATGGTTATTAACAATTCCCACACTCCGGACTGCCCACCTTGACTACTTCCTTCACCACTTCCTACGTCGTGAACCTGTTTCCCTGTCTTCCCATAGCACTTTAGGATTGCAGATTCCTTAATCTAATCGTCAAAAACAGTTTCCACACTCCAGACTGCTCGCCTTTACTACTTCCTTCACCACTTCCTACGTCGCGGACCTGATTCCCTCCCTTCCCATAGCATTTTAGGATTGCAGATTCCTTAATCTAATCGTCAAAAACAGTTTCCACACTCCAGACTGCTCGCCTTTACTACTTCCTTCACCACTTCCTACGTCGCGGACCTCTTTCCATCCCTTCCCATAGGATATTAGGATTGCAGATTCCTTAATCTAATCGTCATAAACAGTTTCCACACTCCAGACTGCTCGCCTTTACTACTTCCTTCACCACTTCCTACGTCGCGGGCCTGATTCCCTCCCTTCCCATAGCATTTTAGGATTGTAGATAACTTATCTAATCGTTATTAACAATTCCCACACTCCGGACTGCTCACCTTTACTACTTTCTTCACCACTCCCTATGTCGTAGACCTGTTTGCCCTCCCTCCTTATACTATTTTAGAATTGCAGGTATATAAATGCCACAGACGGTTCCCACACTCTGCACTTCTAACCTTACAACTTCATTCCCCATTTCCTACGTCGCGGACCTGTTTTCCTCCCTTACCATTACATTTTAGGATTGCAGATACCTTAATTTAATCGTCATAAACAGTTCCCACACTCCAGACTGCTCGCCTTTACTTACTACTTCCTTCACCACTTCCTATGTCGTGGACCTTTTCCCCTCCCTTTCCATAGCATTTTAGGATTGCAGATACCATAATCTAATCATCATAAACAGTCCCCACACTCCAGACTGCTCGCCTTTACTACTTCCTTCATCACTTCCTACATCGGGGACCTGTTTTCTTCCCTTTCCATAGCATTTAAGGAATTGCAGATATCGTAATCTAATCGTCATAAACAGATCCCACACTCCACACTGCTACCCTTGACTATAGAATCGAGTAATCTTCAGTATAATCAAGTCAAGTCAAGTCAAAATTATTTATTCCATAAAATAAAAACAATATTACAATACATTGTAAGTAAAAGGAATCATTCCCCCGAATAGACTATTGATCCGTGATCGGAAGATAATCTTTGCTCAATAGTAACAACTGATGTTTTTCCTTTTGTACTGTATTTTGTTTTGCTAGTATACTGTGGATAGACAAATTATTACAAGTCTTTTGTTTACTTTTTCCTTGTTATTTAATTCAGCCAACATGGTTACCTAGCAACCCATAAGACTAATGTTAAAAAAATGTGATTTTCAGTTTCATTTTTCTACGTAATAAGATTTTTGTTGGCAGTTCTAATTGCAGTAAACTCGTTTTTAGGCCAGAAATAAACTATATACAACATTTGAAGAAAATCGTCGGAGCCGTTTTCGAGATCTTGGTGCAAGCATACATACAAGCAAACTTTGCTCGTATTAGAGTATAGGATTTATTTAACAATTAATGCAGTGAAATTGATATAAAGGATAGGTGTGACGATTAGTTTTGATGTCAGGACACCAAAGTTAAATCATGTGTATTGTGAATTTTATTGGATACTATCGTTTTATTTTAGGTCGTTTCTATTCGGTCTGAATAGAAACGACAGAATAGAAAGGACCAGTAGGTCTTACTGGAAATTGTGTATAGTAGTTGTATGGTGGTAATAATAATTATGGAAGAGGCAGGTATGCTATGGAAGGTGGTATCGTTGACTAGGTCTATACACTTCTCAATTGACTATTACTCTCTCTACTGTAGGCTACTTATAATCAGTGTGCGTCTGTGCGAATCGCTTGCAAATCTCACTTCAACGCTTTTCACATCGTAAAAATTGCAGAATTGCTGTTTTATTGTAAAATTATCGGATTTAAAATGCATATCGTATAGGCCTATGATGGAATAACAAATTTGGTCACACAACATTTTGTTTACAAGATGATTTTTCACATTAAAACTGCAAGAAACTTTGTCTTTATATGTGTAAACTAGCTGATCTGAATTGTACACGGTTTTAACTGACTACTGATTTCCCGTACGTAGGACGGGCTAACATCTCGTATATATATTAAAATGTGACGGGGTTTTTTTATTTCACGATTCTGAATCAACCACTTGACGGATTTTCATGATTTTTGTTTTGAATGGAATTTCAAAAACTAGGGAATGACGAAGCCATAATTTTAGTTTAGGGTTTCAGTTTTTTAGAAATTAAGTTTAAAATTTTAAAAAGTCTAGCAGCCGACGCTAACATTCTACTCTAGCTTTTATTATATTTGCTTAACGTAACAGCTGTACATTAATAAACATTCAGCGTTTTCGAAACAAATTCAGCATTTGCATAAAAATGAAATGACATGCGTAGCGTTGACTTATTTATACTATGTATATTGCTATAATAATTGATAAGTTAATTTATTCGATAAGAAGGTTACAGATTATTTAAATATACATTAAATAAACGGTATCAGCATTCTGACACATACTTTCTCCCATAAGTTTGTCAACAACCTTTATCATTTGTAAGCGGTGAAAGTAAATATACGGAAATGTAATTTGTACGATTTTGTTCAGAATGTAAAGGACTACATACTAATTTCTTTCCAAATCGTTCGGGCCATTTTTGTGAAAATCTGATTTTTCCGTTATTTTATGGGGTTTTTATGGGGAAATAACATAATTTACAATAACTTTTGAACCATAATTTTTACAGAAATGGGATTTGTACCATTTTGTTCAGAATATAAAGGACTATAACATACACATTTTTTATCTAAATCGTTCGGGCCATTTTTGGGAAAATCCTATTTTTCTGTTATTTTAAGGGGTTTTATGGGAAAATTCCCATTAAAAATTAAAATTTTTTTTAAATGAAAAAACTATCAAAACTTTAAGGACCATAACATACTATGTTAAAATAAAACCGGATTTTTTTCTGAAATCCTATTTTTCGTTATTTTATTGGGTTTTTATGGGAAAATAACATAATTTACCATAACTTTTGAACCGTAATTTTTACAGAAATGGGATTTGTACCATTTTGTTCAGAATTTAAAGGGCTACAACATACTAAAATTTAATCAAAATCTTTCGGGCCATTTTCGAGAAAATCCGATTTTTCAGTTTTTTTATGGGTTTTTATGGGAAAATCCCCATTAAAAATCAAAATTTCAAAAAATGAAAAAAAACGCCTGGAGATACCATGGATTAGAACCTACATACCAAATTTCATCGAAATCGGACCACAGGTGTAGTCCCTAGCTCTGTACACATCCAGACACACAGACACACACACACACACACAGACATCACTTCGAAAACCACTTTTTTGGGTCCAGGGGGACCCAAAACGAATATATCCACTCAAAACTCAAACTCGAAAATTTTGACGAAATACTTTCTCCATATACTATGGTATAGGGGGAGAAAGTAAAAATATAGTAGATGTTTAATTGATTTTTAGAGTAGTCTTAAATTCTTAGGTTTGTTTTATTGCAATATAATTTGTTTGAACATATATTTGTTTGTTGATCTGGATGGATATCAAAATATTCTATAGATTCATCAGGTTATTTTATTTAGTCTATGATTTTGTCATTGATAAAGTAAGATTAGTAAATATAAGTAGACCACAGAGATAAGTAATACCATTGCTGTATACAAATCGAAGCTCTGCCCACGAGCCTTCAAAGAAAAGCCTAAGAAAACTATTTTACTGCTAGAGGTTTTGAGAAATAAGTAGGAAATTAACAATGTTTACATGTTTTAATTAATCTTGGCAGCTTTTAGTTTACAGTAAAAGTTTGACTGCGCAAATTTGGTTTGGATTAGGCCAGGGAATATTCTTAGGTTTAAATTCTTTAGGTCTTAGGTTAAATTCTTAGGTTTGTTTTATTGCAATATAATTTGTTTGAACATATATTTGTTGTTGATCTGGATGGATATCAAAATATTCTATAGATTCATGAGGTTATTTTATTTAGTCTATGATTTTGTCATTGATAAAGTAAGATTAGTAAATATAAGTAGACCACAGAGATAAGTAATACCATTGCTGTATACAAATCGAAGCTCTGCCCACGAGCCTTCAAAGAAAAGCCTAAGAAAACTATTTTACTGCTAGAGGTTTTGAGAAATAAGTAGGAAATTAACAATGTTTACATGTTTTAATTAATCTTGGCAGCTTTTAGTTTACAGTAAATGTTTGACTGCGCAAATTTGGTTTGGATTAGGCCAGGGAATATTGATGTTATTAAACAAGGAGATCAAGGATGATCAGGAATCACGATTTTACATTACTACCACTACCAATTAAATTTATACCATACTATAATTATTTCAGCAGTGATGTATGGTTCAGCAACTTGGGCCCTGGCAAAGAACCGAAAAACCTTATTGCTGGGTTTGAGAACAGATTGCGGAGAAGATATACCGGCCATAAAAAAAATTGAAGTTGGGATACGTAAGAACAGAGAGCTGATAGGAATGTTTGAAAAAGCATATATGTGGGTGCCATTCAACATTGTTTAGCTCTGCAAGATGGCCGTAATCCAAGTTGGGCATTCCCATGTATTGAGGGTTAACTTTAATTTTGGAATATCTTAACATCTCATAATAACCTGTTAACATACCGGTAGCTTAAATATTTAAAATTATGCAAATGCCGATAACCATTAACATTAAGGTGGTTCCTTGTGAACTGATTGTCAAAAATAATTGATCTGCTAGTTAACGATTTAGAAGAAAGTTTCTAATAAATACATCCAGGTAAATTATATTTTTGAACTACATACATAGTTCTATTGGGGGTTAAAGATTCAAGACAAAGCAATGCAATAGCATTCACGCGGTATTAACTGAACTTCTTCAAAATAGAACTATCTTTGGTAAAAATGTTTCGTCGATAATTAACCATCTGATTTTCTAACACAAGAACTTTTATGTTCCCTTGTAATAGAAATTGAAATAATGTATTCAAAAATGTAAAAAGTTACATGAGTGGTAACGCAGTGAGTCCAGTTAAAATGTCGAAACAGCTTGTGAAAACTATACCTTTTTTTAGGGTTGGACATAATGTCTCTTTGATATTATGATCACTTAAATGGGGCTAAAAAAACGAATAAATTATTTAATAACTCATAAAATAGTTTACTTGTTAAGATCATAATTGGTGTGATTAAAAGACATACGCAACGTTGTGCCGTGATTTTTACAGAAATAATAACAGACAACACACAGATAACAACCTAACCATGTTTGGAAATTACATTTTAATGTTCATTAACAGTTAACTAATTACTATTACATTCGTTTTAAATAACGCAACCATTGGCAATGAATAGTCCAAGAATTCAATGCTGGAAGCAATAATTATGACTTTATATTTACAGATTTAAATTATAAGTGTTAGCAACGGTTATTCCTAGCGCCCCATATCGTGTTAGGTTGATATTTTACAGTTATACGAATTAAAGATTGTGAATAAATCAGCTTCAGCTAAGTTTTACAAGTTAAATGTTCAAATGACGTTACCGATGAGAGAGAATTTCTGAGTTTGTTTTGGAAAGTAACTTGCAAGATACAGCAGATTTCTGAGACGTTGATTCATGTTCCATTTGTTTTTACACAGACTGGATTTTAACTTAAAGGTACAAGTCAACAAAAGTTTGCTATCTACTTAACACTTTTATAGTTGCTAAAGACTGTGTATTTATAAAAATATATAAATAAAAATAAAGGTTTAGAATCACTGGAGTTATTTTCTTGTAATATACCAACTATTGGAAATGATCGATGATTGATAACAATTTTATTTACTTAAAACCTTTTTCCAGTGTGTGTAGTAGTCGTATTTAGTTACACATAGCGAACAAACATGTAATTCATGACACGTTATACGTTATACGTTGCATTTTCCGAGTGTAATCAAATCTAGAAACCATTCATTAGATCCTTAGCTATTGAAAGTACATTTAATTTTAAATAAGATAATTTTATTTGTATAGATTAAATTCACAAACAAATCTGGGTGTTTATTTATTGCAACTATGGTTGAATTTAAAAATAAAAATGGTTTAAGGACCATGTAACAAAGGGTATCGTCAGTTAAGTAAGAAAGCAAACTTTAAACCAGGTTACAGATGACGAGACATGATGTTATTAATGTGTGAATCTTATTGATGTTAACAACTCAAGGACATATTATGGAAAATGATTTCATGCCAAATAAGTATTTATCCAACCACTCAGAACTCAAAACTTTGATGAGTTGAAACTGTGAAAATAAAAAAAAAATGAAATATTTATACAACGAGATAATAATCTCTAAATTAAGAGTGTTAAAGGTAGAAACGGTTATAAAAGCTCAGATTTACAATTGGAACTAAGTTCAAAGAAATTAAATTAAAATGATTTATTAGAGATTGATATTGTTTGTATCAAGAATCATTAACCTAACATCACAGAATTTTGGACATCACAGCGATGATACAGTATAATTACGTGTAAGTTTCGGGCAAAACTTTCATAAGTAAATAACGTATGTGCCCAGTATATACGTATCGTGTATCCTATGTTATTTGAATGAAATACAAAATATCTACCTTACTTTTACCGTAAAGTGACGTAAACTATATAAGCGATAAGTGTGCTTAAAGTGGATTGTCCGTGGAACGGTAGCTCAGTTGGTAGGCATTGCACTGACGAGTGTAGCGTTTAGGAGTCTCTACACGTACAGGTTCAAATGTCGTCTACAGTACATATTGTAAACCACCAATAGGTTACCTAAGGAAATGCAGACCCCTTTCCTAAATTTAAAAGAAATACTTTCATTTTACTAGTTTTAGCGAATTTTCCTATAGGGAAGTAGCTATTACCGTAGGTGGCACGGTAAGACCTAGACCCGTGGCCAATACTATGGAAACGGGATGTTATGGGGGGTCTTATGGGATAAAAATTGGTTTTTATTATTTTTGACCTTCAAAACATAAAATATCCCAATTTCCCTTTACACCATTTAAAAGAGTTAACAAATTATAATATAGGCCTAGTATATTGGCGTGTTTTTGTGCGGTTTTTTAGAAACGAAGAAAATTAAATAAATTGTAAATTAAAAATGTTCATGTTATTATTACTGAGAATAAGAAAACTCTTTTAGTTTGCTTGTTTATGGCTATATTTTTATCAAACTGGCAAATTTATTTATTTCAATAATAAGCTATTTATATTTTACTAAAAAACACACTTTATTATATACTCTCCCTGTAGCAGCAACCCTAAGTACTTGTTAAATCTAATGTTACGTATATATATTTAATTTATAAAATTCAATACTGTTATATGGACATTCGCTTATTCTGCAGGTTTGCTGATGCGGGGGTATTTACATTTTTTATGAATGACTAACAATTGTATACAGCAGATCTAATGAACCGTGCTGTTTTGTTTCGTGTCCTCCTCCCGTTACGAATCACGGGTATAGCAGCTAGTAAACAATTAAACTTAAATAGAGGCTTAAGCATGTATAAAATTAATATCTGCCTGAGAATATATTTTCCCCCTCAGAAATAAATCGAAATTAACTATAAATTGTGAGCTCTGTTTGGTGCATCCTAAGTTTAAAATTTAAATCAGCTTTATACTTTCCTTTACGACTTAAAAGGTTGTCTAAAGTTTGAATAAAAAGTATGTATTTGGAATCTTTTATATGAAATTCGTAATCAGTCTACAACCTGTATTTATTATCATGAGGTTTCAAGTTGTATAATAAATAATCATTAGAAAATGCTATTGAATAAATAGCATTCCAAAAATGTATATCAATGTAGTTCTGTAGTACTAAACTACGTTATTCAATGGTCCTTAATAAATATGTAGTGTACTTGAATATTCATTGGGGGGTGACCATTATTTATATGCGTATTTTTTAAATTATAACTTTAACCAAATTTTCTATGAAAAATTTGAACCATGTAACTTCAGTTTAATATGGAATATAGGTTTGGTAAAATACAGTAACATTTAATGTTTACTCAGGTAAGAAGGGCTCTTACCAAAATCAATTAATTATACTCAATAAGTTAACCTTTTTAAATATATATTTAACAATACCTAAACATTTTAAATTTACCTAAACATTTGATAAAATACGTAGTTAATGTTATATAAACTATAAATACTGGGGTTTGGATAAGCTCTAAAGTTTTAACGTTATAGGCGTCTGAAGAAGTAAAGGTTAACCAATAAGATTGCACTTTAGTGCTTAAAAAATCAATATCACTAATATTAAATTCATTACTGTATTTTGCAATTGATACCGAATTGATTTTGGCACATCATGTGTAATTGCAATAAGAAGTTATAAAAGTAAAGGTATAGTTATGCAAGTCCCTTTGAAAAGTTTATAAGTTGTTTAAAAGTCAAATAATGTACCACCTGGGAAAAGAACTTGGAGAGTTTCTTTAAAACTGTTATTCCTAATGCATGCCGGATTTCCTACCTGTTGTGGGCTATATTTGTGTCCCTATTGTCTAATATGATATAATATTTACATAGCAATATCAATTTAAAGGACTGAAACTGCTCTTCTAGTTGTTTAGTTAAATAAGCTATTACGTGTGAATAAACTATACTCAGCTTTTGGCGAATTCCCCATATAGGGAATAAGCTATTACAGTAGGTATCATGATAAAACCTAGACCCGGGTCCGATTTACTTTTAGTTTTGATGTCCCTAGAGGCATAAACACTATGTGTTCAATATATAAATATATATATATATTGAACTCGTAAAAAAACATTTTCTTTATTAAATTTGGCACTAAGGTGTAAACTCCAATTTATTTGAACGAGTTTGAGAGCCAGCATGATTAGACAATAGTCAATTTAACAAATTTAACAATAGGGAACAGGGTTTTGTGGGGGATTTTTATGGGGTAAACATTGGTTCAAATTTAAACCATTTTCTTTCTTAGTCCGTAGGTTTGCTGCAACGGGGGTATTTAATAATTGTATTCAAAAGAAAGTTAAAAGAAATACAACACTAAATTTGATTGTATAAACATAGCTACGGTACCGTATAGATGTTGCATTAATTGTGGACCACTGATTAAAATATATCGCTATTAGAAAACAGAAAAGGTATTAAAGTATTTTATAGTAATCAAAATACTAAAACCCCTGTAAATAGAATACATGGTTACTTTTTTGCATGGTTAGCTCATGCAAATCATGAGCTGGTTTATATTCTGTATTTATATTCTGTTGTTCTGTACACTGTACCATGGTTAGCTCATTCGCTACGCTACCTCGCCTCCGGGTTGAAGTTCGTTCGCTACGCTCACTCACCTTTTGGTTTCAAATTAGCTGTTGTCAAATATTAAAAAAAAATAATAGTGCTGCACTCTGTTGGCAATCCTTGTAACTTTAATGCTATTGAACATCATAGAACAGAACCAACTTGTTTAATTGAAACAGCTGTTATGATTCATTAATTCCATTTAAATATGAGTACTCATTAGGTTAACATGGGAAACTCCAGAGCCACTGGGGTGGAGCCCGAGAGTCCGATCAGAATAAAAACCACTAAGTTTTCCTATTTAATGCCTAAAGAATCAGTGTACCAAATTTCAGCCTCCTAGGTAAGTGGGAAGTGGGAGAATTAGTGATGAGTGAGTCAGTCAGTCAGTCAGTGAGGGCTTTGCCTTTTATATATATAGACTAGCTGACCCGGCGAACTTCGTATCGCCTAAGTTATAGGTTTCCCCTAAGACAGACCGACCCGGCAGACGTTGTCTTGCCTTTGACTATTTATAATTTAAGTACCGTTACGTTTAATTTTCAAGATGATCTCGTTCGCATCGCTCAATCACGTCCTGGTTGAAGTTCGTTCGCTACGCTCACTCACCTTTAGGTTGGAGCTCGTTCGCTACGCTCACTCACCTTTAGGTTGGAGCTCGTTCGCTGCGCTCACTTGCCTTCAGGTTAGCTCGTTCGCTACGCTAACTCCGTTACGTTTAATTTTCAAGATGATCTCGTTCGCATCGCTCAATCACGTCCTGGTTGAAGTTCGTTTGCTACGCTCACTCACCTTTGGGTTGGAGCTCGTTCGCTACGCTCACTCACCTTTAGGTTTGAGCTCGTTCGCTGCGCTCACTTGCCTTCAGGTTAGCTCGTTCGCTACGCTAACTCGCCTCCAGGTTGAAGTTCGTTCGCTACGCTCACTCACCTTTGGGTTGAAGCTCGTTCGCTATGCTCACTCACCTTTAGGTTGGAGCTCGTTCGCTGCGCTCACTTGCCTTCAGGTTAGCTCGTTCGCTACGCTAACTCGCCTCCAGGTTGAAGTTCGTTCGCTACGCTCACTCACCTTTTGGTTGCAAATTAGCTGTTGTCATAAATGTAAAAGAAATAATAGTGCTGCACCCTGTTGGTAATCCTTGTAACTTTAATGCTATTGAACATCATAGAACAGAACCAACTTGTTTAATTGAAACAGCTGTTAAGATTCATTAATTCCATTTCTCATAAGGTTAACATGGGAAACTCCAGAGCCACTGGGGCGGAGCCCTTTTAAGAATATCGAAACGGGAAATAGTTTACGTCCGATTCGCATACCTACAGAATTTACACACCAAATTTCATAACGATCGGTGAAGTCGTTCCGGAGGAGTTTGCAGACAAACACTGTGACACGAGAATTTTATATATTAGATAGACTAGCTGTACCCGCGGGCTTTGCCCCGTTTAATTTCTTAATTTTCAAGATGAGCTCGTTCGCATGGCTCAATCACGCCCTGGTTGAAGTTCGTTCGCTACGCTCACTCACCTTTGGGTTGGAGCTCGTTCGCTGCGCTCACTTGCCTTCAGGTTAGCTCGTTCGCTACGCTAACTCGCCTCCAGGTAGAAGTTCGTTCGCTACGCTCACTCACCTTTTGGTTGCAAATTAGCTGTTGTCATAAATTTAAAAAAATAATAGTGCTGCACCCTGTTGGTAATCCTTGTTACTTTAATGCTAATGAACATCATAGAACAAAACCAACTTGTTTAATTGAAACAGCTGTTAAGATTCATTAATTCCTTTTAAATATGAAAAAAAATCATAAGGTTAACATGGGAAACTCCAGAGCCACTGGGGCGGAGCCCGAAAGCCCGATTAGAATAAAAACTACTTAGTTTTCCTATTTAATGCCCAAAGAATCGGTGTACCGAATTTCAGCCTCCTACGTAAATGGGAAGTGGGAGAATTAGTGATGAGTGAGTGTGTCAGTGAGTCAGTGAGTCAGTGAGGGCTTTGCCTTTTATAAGTATAGATTGAGATTCAAAACGGTCATCCAAACACTCACAAAACAATAGTTCTGTTTGATAACACTATACAAATCACAGAAACTATTTTATAAGTAAGGATAGTTATACGCGTTTATATTATGAGACTATGTACTGGTACATTACGTGTTCAATTAACCACAATAACCAATAACACTTTGTTAATTTAAGTTTATTAATAACCTATCGTAATGTTTAATACTCATAGTATTTGTCGGATCCTGTGGCTATTTCATGAATCGGAGGGCACTATTAAAAAAAAAAAACTACACTTTAGGTAATAACGCTGATTATTATATTGAAAATTGGGCCAGAAAAACAATCAAAATGGAGACAGGAAATGGAGCCAAAAAATACAAAGTTTTAATTAAAGAGTTAAACAACCATCAGTTTTAATGTAGCTTCATTGCTCCGGGTCGTGAAATTCAATTATTTAATAACAGGAAATGTCGTTCTGTGTAGTACAAACTTTAAGTTTTTATATCACCAACCAGTTTGAACTTCAGTTCAATTAACTTGTTTCTACGGTACCAATTTGGAATGTAGAATGGTATTCTTCCCAGCAGCTTCTGGACAGTCAATGGTTCCATTTATCATGGTAAGCATATAGTCTGAACATTTCCTCCGACCATCTAAACTACATTGATTCAACTGAGTTCTGGTGAGATCTAAGGGAGGATCAAAATAGAACTTGATGAATCCTGATAAAACGGTCTTGAGCTTCGCAACAGGAAGAGAACGCTAAAGATAATAATTATGTTCTATACAGGGTGATTGATATAAGTGTGCCAGCCGTTTTATTCGAAAACCATAAGAGATATAAAAAAAAGTTAAATGGTAAGTGCCTTGGATTTTTTATTTAAAAAATTATGGTCAAGTCAAAAAAATTATTTTAGCCGCCATTTTCCAATATGGCCGCCAACTTTGATTTTTCTTATGGAACACCCTGTATTTCATGATGTATTCTGGTAGAAAATGTAATTTTAAGACGATTTTATTCTTGTAATTCTTTTTCATAAACCTAACCGTTTCAAAGATAATAATGGTTTAAGTTGTGGACTTTTGAATGGTTTTCGAATAAAACAGCTGGCATGCTTGCTTAGGCCATTATCGAAACTCTTTCTCATGCAGAAATTTCAAAACTTTAACTATTATTATCTTTGAAACGGTCAGGTTTGTGAACAAAATTACAAGAATAAAATCGTCTTAAAATTACATTTTCTACCAGAATACATCACAAAATACAGGGCGTTCCATAAGAAAGATCAAAGATGGCGGCCATATTGGAAAAATGGTGGCTAAAATATTTTTTTTGACTTGACTACGATTTTTTAAATAAAAAATCCAAGGCACTTACACTTTAACTTTTTTTGATATCTCTTATAGTTTTTTTAATAAAACGGCTGGCACACTTATATCAATCACCCTGTATACATACATGCTGTATGAACAATTATTAACTCATAAATAAATGTCCACAATTCTGATAAAGCACCAACAGAACAATTTTCAAACGTAAATCCTAATATATTAATTTAACAATGCTAATATTAAGGGTATTCATAAGAACAGCATAGAAACTTTGAAAGCCGTCAGGGTTCTATGGGTAAAAATAAAGATAAAATAAATAATAACTTTTTTTAACCACTTCGATAATCAGATAATTTTTTTCCACATAAACATTGTTATCTTTGATTTTCTTCAACTGATAATTATGAAACATGTTTAAAGATGAAAACAAGACCCACTTTAGAAACATTATCTTAATCTAATTCAAAACTTAAAAAAAAAATTAAACTACGTAAGTTTAATTTTGAATTGGAAAACGATAATAAAACAACTAATTTCTATAGTTTCTAATTTATATACAGTAATTGTTTTTCCTCTTAGCTAGGAAGCTATGCCCTGTGAATAAAAACAACATTTTAAATTTAAGTAATTATCATTAAAGTTCAGTTATATTTTAATTAAACACATTTTTTAAAGTTGAATAAAGATTCAATTTTCCTCATTAAATTACAACGACCCATTCAAATATCTAATCAAATCAACAGTCTCCTGGTTTGTTGTAATTGAGTTTGAGGGAAGAGCTCCAACTGTTCAACTTTGTTTGGCAACAGTTCCTGCCAAGTGCTGAATTATGTTATACCATATAATAATTGAAATTATTCGATAATCTAGTATTAGATTTTCAAGCATTTAGAACATTGAAGATTTCTCAACACCAATAATTATATTTTAATAACTTAAATTTAAGACAATTATTGAACACTAAATAATATAAAATAATTTTTTGTTGCACAAAAAACACGAAACTGATATCAAGTCGATTGCTTTGACAAAACATAACTTTGGCAGAAATGAGAGTGTAAGGATGGATAAACAGTTGATTAGATTATGAGTTTACATAAAACAAAACCCTGTGAAATCAGTTAACATTAATTCATATCACTCCTTTAAAACGTATTAATTTTAAGACGATGTTTTTAATAACTGAGAGGATTTAAACATGGAGGAAGTATGTTTTTGCCGTTTATTACCAAACTATCACCTCTTTTAACGTAACAAGGGACACTTTCAATAAATAAATTGAGAATGTTGGTCCATACAATGTTTGATAACCACTTACCAAGAACATATTTATTCCTAAATATATAATAAAATAAAATAAGAGCTTGTTTGTTATTTGATCACAACCTACCTAAAACAACCTAAACAGCCTATACAGCTAGTAAACAGCCGGGCTAAAATGAAACCAGAAAATAATCATAGATTATCACCTGCACATATTGATGTTTGATATAGAGGGTTCTGATCAGCTCTGTAAGGTAGTATTGTAGTCGCTTCAAAGTAGATCCTACCAAAGAGTTGCTGGCCAACTAATATCGTCTTCAGACGACATTCATTTATGTGTTTATCGTGTGTTGATTCAGCTTGTCTAATACTGTTGGTCATAATATGTTTATTTAGTACCTATACTGTATGTATTAATGCTCATGTAAAAACTATTACTTCATAGTTCATAATTTAGAAAGCAATTTTATAATAATACTAGCTGGCCCGAGTTATATAATAACATATAAAAGGGATTAGTTTTTATTAATATAGATTTGTATCCTATAGGGACTGCATTTGTATTATACATGTGAGAGACGATGGAATTGGCTAACTCTAAAACTCGCTAACCCGTGTCGGGTGGTAAAACTGTCTAACCGCCATACTCCAGAATTGCCTGACCCGGAAACCCACTAACTCTAATTAATTTGTTCCGTGGAGGAATTCTCTTGGTCGCGTTCAATGCACGGAGCGTTGCCAACGTCATAAGACAACATTTTCACATACTGCGGTATGGCCCAATAGATATACGGAGTTTATCGTAACTGAAGCTGGATTTGTTACAAACATTAGCTTAAGATATTTTTGTACGTGAGTTGAAATTAGCTTAACTGAAGTCTCAGTCCATTGCGTTGCTCTGAAATGTGGGTTTTAACTGATACCTTTAGAACTACCAGTCTTGAAAAAGTTTAAATCATAATATTGGATTCTGTAGAGACTGAATATTTCAGAATATAAAAATAATTCGTGCCTTTCTGGCTGTGAACGATTTTGAATAAAATTTGACCTTACTACTAGCATTGTTTTCAGCGCTTATAGTGTAGGCAATTAATTGTATTCGGATACACATATGAGTTAGCCAATGCTACAGTATTTGTAAACGGGGCTGGTTTTCATAAATAAAAATTAAAACAGAACACTAAAATCAATAAACAAACCAATATGCAATGCTTAAATCAGATGGTATATTTAATATAGCATATAGAATCACTGTAGCAGTACTTTAATTAGAAAATGACTGGATTTTCGACGGCCTGTGGGGCAAAGCAGGGGTAGTTTGTGACTGTTCTAATATTTTTCCCACCGTCCTTGGACCTTAAGCTTTAAAATGAATCCTCATCAGCCACGCTACCTTTTTCCCAGCTCGAGATATTTCGTGGGGACCGATTTGCTTAACTAACCTAACTTAACTTATCTTTAATAATTTTAATTTAAAGTTAACAAACATGATGTTGAAATTAACGATGGTTTAGAAATTACGAAAGAAGAAAGTAAATCATGTTGGTGTTCTTCCCCAAACCCAATTATAACAAACCAATATAATTTTGATTTGTTTAGTGAGTTGCAATTATTTTGTAAATTCTAGATTGATGATTTTGTTTGGTAAAGGTATTGACATCTTTTTTAGTTACAATTGAGAGATAATATTTTTGGTTTGAATGAGTACAATAGTATAATGGTTGATAACACTCGCACACTGTTTTATTATTAATAACACTTTCTTAAAATATATCCCTTTAGTACACAGCTAACTGGGATAGTACTACACACAACACTTGTGCAACTCTAATTGAGACTTGTAATTTTGTATCTGTTAAATAATATGAGAGTGTGTCAGGGAAGTTTAGAAATAAGTGTTGACTAAAAATCACTTTAAACACGATATAGCAATATGAAGAAATTAAGCTAAAAAATATTGATAAATATAATTAAATCTTGTAAAATTTACAATTTGTAATGTTGACTATAAGAAAGGTTTAGTTAAAGAATACAATGCAATTGTATTCTTTATCAATTAAAGAATACAGGTACAAGAAACTGTACTTATTGTAGTGACAATAAGAGTTTATATAAACTGTAATCAAATACAAAATGTATTATAACATCTTTTTTCAGTATAAGCTAAAAATTGTTCTTATATGATTTTATAATTATACAAATAATGCAAGTAAACTAGGGGAAACCCGTCGAAATCGACGGTTACTTTCAAGGCTTACGTTAATTCATCTAACTGCGATGAATTGGGTGAAATATACATATTTTAAACATTTAACATTGTTCAAAGAGTAATAAGTGTAAAAAAATAACAATATTGCGTTAGTTGCCAAATTTGGTTGTTCATTCAATGATTAAAATATTTCCTATCCTGTACGTCATCGGAGTTATTATTAGTATGTTATATGGTATCTCTTCCTTTGGTAGAACCTTTTAATAGTATTTAAATCGTATTGGTGGATCTTATAGTTAAACACTTCGGCGACTTCATCAGTGTTTGAGAAAAAATATATGTTTGTTGAGAAGACACGTTCTAACTTCAAAGGGAGTTATATCCGTTACAGTGTAAGTTTGATTTTCCTTCGTCACGTCGCGTCAGCTCATATCGTACTTCTGTGCCAATGAATGAACCCTCTAGCATAGTTTTGAGAAATTGACTATGGGGTTACTGATAAAGCTGGAATTCCTTGACATGGGGGATGTCAGTTAGTTGTCTCGGCCTTATCAATAACATAAAGTTGTCAATATAATCTCTCTACGGAATGTTAGGTGTAGTGGAATACATGAAGTAAAGTTGGCTTTTATTCTTGAACTGTTAGGGACCTCCTAGTTCATATTATGATCTTGGCGGCTTCATTGGCGATAAATAATGCAAATGACATAGCAGCAATGGAACATTTCCAAAAAGCAAAAATACTGTAAAATGGCTGTTACGTATATATTGAAGTTTACATATTGTTAATCAACGTATATGATAAATACTTTAATCCTTTAATACGTTTTTTTTATGGCGACCATTCATAGTAGGTAAGCCAAGTGAATGGAAGAATGTATGAAGAAAGTATGAATGGAGATGAGTGTAGGATGAGTGGCACGATCTTGAAGTCTTGTTAGTGACTAAGGCCGACATTCCTTGGATACAGCTGTTAATTAATAGCTCATACAGCGAATGGCAACCAAGGGACCTACAGTTTATAGTTGAATTGGAACCAATTTTTTTTTTGCATTGGTATTTATGAATATTGGTATAATTATCAGGATAGCACTGCGGGTAGTCGTAGTACTCACTCGTGCGGACGTTAATCCACACCAGGGAGTATCGCATCCACAGTGCATTCCTATAAATATCCACAATTCGTGACCTCCTAGTAGTTGGATTACAGGACGACGCCACCCGTCCCAGTCAAAGGATTATGTGATCTAGTTTAAAAGGAATATGACATTTCTGTCATGACAGTAGCTGCTTAAATTGTATTTTCTCTTTGTACCATATTTTACAGCCAAAATGTCGTGTTATTTTCAATAATGTTACAAATTCAGTGCGCCAAAGTCCGTAATATAGGCAGGTGCAAATAATTTGTCAAGATAGGTACCATTTTAGGCAACGTTTCTAAGTTTGGATTCTATTAGACACAATAAGAGCAGACATTTCTACATAAATATTTGATATTTTGTAGAATAATATGATAAAATGTAGGCAAAAGTGGCGAAAAATGCACACATCAACCCGTACAATAGATATAAGATAGTTCAATAAGAAATAATTTAAGAATTACTGTGATAAAAGGATTTTCCACTGATTTCGTAATGGAACGTTATATTGCAAAACATGGCATGATAAAGAGGAAAATAAATTTTAAAATCAGAAAATAACATTGCAAATACTTATTTGGTAGAATTCAACTCCCAATAAATATGTGTTGTTTGAAATACAATTTAAAAATGAACAGCTGTTTCATTAAAAAGTATTATTCTCATGGCCAAAATGTAAACAACTCTGTGGAGGGATCTTTTAAGGCTTCTGGGACAGAGTCCTAAGGGATTTTGCTTAGTTTTTCTTTTGATAACTCATCTACAGACCAAGACCTTTCTTTGGACACCTCTACCAAGTTTCTACGCCAAACCGTTCTCTCAAATTAGTGGGGACAAAGTTTCCAATCAAATATTTAGATTCCCCCATGTTAATCTTATGGGAGAAACTCCAACTTTGATGGCCTGTGGGGCAAAGCCCGAGGATTTTTACTACATGAATTGGTGAAAGGGGGCGTCTACACAAATAATACTTTATTTTGACACGTCGTTTGTAAAAATCCGTCCATTATTAACGGAGGAGTAGTGTTTTCTAAAAATCGCCTTCACGTATTATATATAAGGATTCCCTCCCACTTATTTAGAATATATCTTTTGCGTTTGGGTTAGCTTCCGTATATCCACGCCAGCGTCATTTACGTAAGTTATTAAGTGTAAAGGAACGGTGCAAACCCTGGTCGTATAAAATTATTAGGGATTATCTAACGTCAACCTGTTGCTAGAAAGGATCAATAGCAATGCCAAAATATAGCAACTATGGTCGAGTACCTAACTGAGTTGTTCCCGAAATCAATACAGTTATAATTAATGAGGTATTTATTGTGTTAACATATTAAAAAATTCAACTAACATACTCCTTGTTTTCAAACACTCTCCAATATAACATAAGATTTAAATAATCATATGATTTATATTAAAGACAGATCAAGAGACCAGCACATCCTCCTCTCACATGTCGAGTGTCTGGGGTAGGTCTAGTGGGCTTCATTTTTAATATCCGATAGATGAACTCGGTTTCTTCTTAATCTTCCTCCATTTTCCGTTTCCACTATGTAGGACCTGGGCTGTTCGTGCTTTTGGATGATTTTTCCTTTTACTTGCTTGTCCGCATAAACCATGTGTCCATCTTGTAGCTCTTCTCTTTCCTTCGTTGCATGCCTCTCATCGAACCGGATTTTCCTTTTACTTCTTATCTGTTCTTCTTTGGATCTCAGTGTTTTAGGATATGGTGTTTTTGGGACAAGGTTGACAGGAGCAATGGGCACAGTCCCTCTTACTTTCCTGCTCATAAGCAACTCTGAATTAGAGTAACCATTCTCTAAAGGCGTCGAGCGGAAAACCAAGAGGCCTTCATGTATGTCATTGCAGCCTTTTAATGGATGTACCAAGTCTGCTGGCCAATATCCTCTTAGCTGCCTTGGAAAATTAGTATCTCATTTAAAACTGTGCGATAGGAAGTGTGAAGAAGAACTCTATGTCATTCGTAGCCTTAAGCAACCCTTACTTGGTCGTACTGCCATTAAAGCGTTATCCCTGATTATATACACTGAACTTGGTTACGAACAACCCTTGGATGTTGGGTCCTTAGACTATCCTGATCTTTTTGCGACCCATCCGAGAGTTTTAAAGGGGAGACCCTATGTCATAAAAATGAGAGTCGATGCAGAACCCTACGCTGTGGCAACGCCCAGACGCATTCCATTTCAATTTCCTTATCCTTATATTTTTCAATCAGACTCCCGGTAAAAAAAAAAAAAAAAAAAAAAAAAAACTATCAAAAGGTGGTGGTACGTAAATGTACCTGCCATGAGGAACCATGTCAGATTTGTGAGTCACTGTAGTAGAACTTTGCTGGTTACCTGAATTTTCATCTTCTCCAGTTTCTGCATCAGCCTGGTATCTTCGTGACTTTCTGATCTTCCTATTTGGCATGGTTAGTTCCTGTCTTAGTTAGACACCATGAGTTGTTCCCGAAATCAGTACAGTGATAATTAATAAGGCATTTATTGTGTTAACATATTACAACATTGAACTACAATACTCCTTGTTTTCAAACACACTCTAATATAACATAAGATTTAAATAATCATATGGATTTATATTAAAGACAGATCAAGAGACCAGCACAGTAACGATCTCGCTTGGAATCGAACCAGCAGCATTCAGATGTAAAAGGCGAGCACTACAACCACTCGACTGCCAATACAATTATTTTTATTTGGGTTTTCCTTACAAAATGTAATTTATAATGCAAATAACAACAACTACCTAATTTAAATACACAACTTACATTATAAAATTAATGGATACAGGAAAATGAATCCAGAAAACACAAAGTTTTAATTGAAAAGTCAAACAACCATAAGTTCTAATGCAACTTCATTCGCTTCTGGTTAGAAATTCAATTATTTAATAACAGAAACTTTTGTTCTACTTCTTACAAACGGAAAGTTTTCTAACTGCTTAACAGTTTTAAATTCATACAATGTGTAATAAAATATTGTAGAGGTTTTGTGAGATAACGATTACTATTTACCATAATTATTACTCTTGTACACACATTATACTAGACTCTTTATTTTAAAATCAACATTAACCATGACAGCCACTTTTAACATTCAGGTCACAATCGTTTTGTATAACTACAATGGACAAATTAAATACGAATGCAATTCATGAATACCTAAAACATTTAATTTAATTAACAATTGAGTTATCATTCATGAATGGTTTGTTTGTTGTAGGTTGATAATGATTTGCTTTAGATCACGGTGAATGTGTTTTATCAGAGTCCTGCTAGACAAAATCAATAAATCGTATTATAAAATACCAAGCATGTCATTCATCGTGTCAAGCAATTAAATGCCCTAATCGGTGTCTTATATTTATTTTGCATGTTTTGTGTACTTCTGTGCATTTGGAATTTTAATGTGTTTTGTTAGGGAATTTTTGAAATTCTATTCTTGTCACTACTACGGATTTAATAAATTCTCAAACTTGACGTAATTTCTTTATTGGGTAAACCAGTTGAAGTTACAATTTAACTACCTGAGAAAACCTTTTATGGAAGAGGAGGGAAAATGCGTTAAAACACAGTTGGCCAGGCTGTAGTGTGAGATTCTTGAATTGATCAGACTACTCAATACTCATATGACTAGAAAGCCCCTCTACAAACAGGACCCTCTGTTTGTTAGAGAGTCCTGACAACAGTTAGTTTAGTACAGTTTACTTAGTTCTTATTTTGTGAGTGTGTTTTTAAAGTTGATGCAAAAATTGTTATGTTTATTAGTGAACAATAAGACATTATTTTTAATAAAGTTGAATGTAAATTACAATGTTTAGCTTATTTCGATTTATTTTTTTTTGGATAATTGGATAATATGGATTGGATAATATAGGTTCTTATCTCTTGCTTTACTTAGTAATGTTTGATCAATTTGACAGATACAAACAGGTGTTAAGAAGATCCTATTGAATTTTTGCGAAATACTGGGTCTCTGGTTTCAAAGATCACAATAATTAATTATAGACTTACAATTAAAACTCCAAATAAATATATTGTAAAAAAAAGTTATTTTTTGCTTGATAATTTTTTATGAAATAATAGTTAATTTAAAACAAACAATATGTTGTGTTGAAGGTCTGAATATATTTATTCTATGCTCTGTGGTTGAAGGTATTATTAGTTTGCCTTGTTCCAAAAGATCCGTTGATTTATCAATAATATTACCTTAAGACTTTTTAATTTATGACATAAAAAACTATTTCCAATTTAATGAGGGTTCGATTTTTCTTATTAAATAAAAAAGGATCCAATCCAAACGAATCAAATCAACAGTCTCCTGGTTGGCTGTAATTGAGTTTGAGTCAAGAACACCAACTGTTCAACTTTGTTTGCTTACTGTTAGCTTTGTGCTAAACTTAATGCTATTGAAACCAAGCATTTAGGCTGTTTGAATGGTCCTTGATTTTGAAATATTATTAAAAACATTGTTTTGCCTTTAACAGGGTAGAGAGAGAGAGAGAGAGAGAGAGGAGTGGCAAATAAAGAAGTGCTGGGACCAAAGCCCCTCGTTCCAACCATCATCCTAAGCTTAAGTCTGGGACCTATATCCTGTTCCAGACACATGCTGTGTCGCTAATCCCTAACAGCGCGTGTATCCCCCCCCCCAACGTACCCCCTGAGCGATGGAAATCATTGGGATACTATTTTCCTTTCCTCTTCTCTTCACGGAGAAATACTCATCTCTTTCATTTTTTTGTTTGTTTTCAATTTCCTAGACTACATTAAAATCCCCAATCTTTTCAATTTCCCCGGCTACTTCCCTAATGTCTAAATTGCTTACTCGGATCTCATTAAGATTTATTTTCTATCATTTCCTATCTAAAACTACCTATTGTGCTCTCCTATTTGCCTCATTAAATGGACAATTCACTAACACGTGATTTGCAATCTCCACGTTTACATACTACTTCTTCCACCAGGATGAATCTCTACATATTCACATTTAAAAGTCCATGTCCTGTGACGAACTGCGCTCAATTACAGTCGATATTCTACTCGTGTTCCGGACTCCTTATGATTTTTATCATATATAATCGAACGTTTCCCTTCCTTTTTCACTCTGCTCCAACCGGATTTGTCACTACCCTAATGTCTCATCTCTTCTGGCACTCTTGCTTTCCAATACAATCCTACCCACCTCATTGTCTTCCCAAATGTTAATTCTTTCTTCAAATGAGCAGGTCAAGTGGTATGGATCTAGCCAAAACCCTAATGACATCACATGATACTGTGTTTTACACCTTCCTTACTTCCAACAAAATCCTTATTTGTATATTCAAACATGTCCTTTTCAATCCTATCTTCCTAGCATCCTTCCCAGAACTTGCATGCCTACAGCATTGGTTAGCCTATCACAATATTAAATTATGAATAGTTAAAACATATCCATACTTTCACTCTAAAATGAAATAAAATATGAAAAATGCATACAGTAATCAAATAAAAACCCCCGCCGCAGCAAACCTGCCGACTAAGCGAATTTCCATTTGTCTGAATTGATTTTCAGTTAAATATATTTTAATAACATTAGGTTTAACGAGTACCTTGGTTTGCTGCTACAAGGAAACTAATAAAGTGTGTTTTTGAGTAAAATATTGATAGCTTAGTACAAAACAAATAAATTTGCCAAGTTTGATCAAAATATATCCATAAACAAGCAAACTACAACATTTGACAATATTCTCCATAAGAATAACATGGGAATTTTAAATTAAAATTTTTTTTAATTTTCTCCGTTACTAATAATCGAACAAAAATTCTTTTATATACTAAATTATTTGTTTTTTAAGCTCTTTAAAAGGGTCTAAAGAGAAATCGGGAAATTTTGTGTTTTAAGGTTTAAAATTGAGAAAAACCAATTTTTACCCCATAACACCCCCCGTAAAGCCCCGTTCCCATGGTCCGATCGTGCTGGTTCGCAAACTCATTCAAGTTTATCCCGCTTTACACCTTTAAACCAAATTTCATCAAAATCGGACAAAAATTACGCAAGTTATCGCGTTCACGGACGTATATAAACCGTGAATATCATAGTAGTTGGTAAAAAATGTTTAATGCATGGATCACGGACTTATTTTCAGATCACAAAACTCAAATATCTAGCCTATCACAATATTAAATTATGAATAGTTAAAACGTATCCATTCTTTGACTCTAAAATGTAATAAAATATGAAAAAATGGAAACAGTAAACAAATAAAAATGTAATATTTACATCAAACCGTAAATATCGTAGCTGGTAAAATTAACTAAATGTTTTATAGTAACAGTAACATTGATATCAAGAGATAAAAAATCAGGTATGCTAAGTTACTACAATTTAATATGCATGAATGCACAGCCTTTTTTCTAATAAAAAAAAAAAAAAAACTCAAATAACTAGCCTATCACAATATTCAATTATGAATATTTAAAAAATATCCACAATTTGACCATAAAATGTAATAAAATATGAAAAATACATACAGTAAATAAATAAAAAGGTAATATTTACTTCAAACTGTGAATACCGTATTAACTGTAGTAGGTCTACAAATAAAATGGCTAACGGGTAAATATCAGGTAAAATAAATTAAATTCTGACACTAGCCTAAAAACTTGACATCAAACAAAACGCAGACATTTCTCTGCGATTCCATCTTGTCCCTGTTTTTACCACTTTTCATTTAGTCTGCTTCCAGATCTTGGCATTAAGCATTGATGGAGTTGGCTGAAACTTGACGATTCCACTTTATTCTTTGATGCCTTCTTTGGTAAGGATTGAAGCATTTATAGTGTCTGTGTTCATTCGGTTTCTATTCGCTGTTTTTACATTATTCAGCGTACTAAACGTTCGTTCTACACTGGCGTTCAAAAATGGGAGAACAAGGCACACCTTCAAGATTGTCTTAAAGTTTTTACATTTTAAAATTCCTGCCCGTCTCTCAGCTTGAAGACTTTTTGCCAGTACTTGTCTGCTGAATCATTAGGATTGAGACCCAACTCTTCATGGCTGAGAGAAGTGATCCCTCCACTCATGTGCCGCAGATTCAATATTAACACTTGATGTAATAGTGGAAATCTTTCAAAAACTGGCTTAAGAGTTCGGTGTTCTCAAATTTTTGAGCAACTTCAGGGTCAACATTTCTCACCAACTCAAAGATCAGGTTATTAGTAGATATAATACCAGAATATGACCTCACTTTCGGCGTTTTAGAGGCACTTTTAGGGCACTTTTTATAGGGGAAAAATGAGAAAAAAATGGAAGAGCTTTTTTTGGCCACTTTTTTAAAGATCCAGCTCTCGACCTATACACCCCTATATAAATTTTCTACTTTTTTAATACTGAAAAACACGTCTGGAATATGGCTCATTTTTTTGGCCACCCGGCTTTCGGCACGCGAACTCGGGCGCGCTCCCTTGGACATCCTTAGTGGAAATCCATGAGTTCTGGCTACTTGGGAACCCAAGCCATTTGACATACAACGAATCACCCTTTCTCGTAATTATCTTCTCTACCAAATACATGTCCTTATACTTTGTCTTTAACAACTCCTCTGTATAGAAGCCTCCCCTGATTATATTGCCATTTTCATCTTTCAAGATATAAGTCACAGGCTTTGTATTCTTAACTTCTGCTATTGTAAATAGTTCCCCTGTCCAATTTGGAGTATAACCTTTACTAAAAACATGTTTATACTTGGAAATCCTTACGCTATCACCTACCTTATATCTTGGCTTTTTAACTTGCTCTACTTTAGAAGTCAACCTCTCATGCACATATTTACTATTCTTAACATTCACTTGGTTAGGCTTCATTCCTATAGATCTATGCACCTTATTATTATATTTTCGAATTAACTTTGGAAGTAAATCCAACCATTTATAACTTCCCTGAGCACTAAATTCCCTATATAACCAATTCTTTTAAGTTCTCTGAAACCTCTCCACAATTGCAGCCTTAGTTGTAGAAAATGTGTGATAGTGATTAATATTTAATTTTTTCATTAGTTTGTTAAAATATTGATTAAAAAATTCTTTTCCATTGTCAGATTGAATGTTTTTAACCCCCTTTGGTAGAATGGTTTTAATGGCTTCTGTAACCACTAACCCTGTCTTATTCTTTAGTGGAGCAGCATAAGCTTTTTTAGAAAATGTATCTATTAAAGTTAAAATATATTTATTGCCAGAATTTTCTCTAACATAGTTTTGCATATCAATTAAATCTATTTGTACGGTTTCATTTATACCTAATACTTTGAAAGACCTTCTTATGAAATTCTTTCTTGCAGGTTTATGAAGTTCGTATGCAATTTCATTCATTTTTTATAACATCATCCTTTCCTGTAACTCTAAATACATCACCATTAGCCCCAATCAATAGATTATCTTCCATTCTTTTAAATACATAGTTTTCTGGTATATATGGTCTATTATCTATATACTTAAATCCACTCAAAGATGTGGGGTCAGCAACTAATAAATCAGGATTGTATTCCATCAAATTAAAATTTTTTTCTCCATACACAAATTTCGATCCATCATAACGCATAGCTTGTGACATTAGACAAATATCATCCAAATGTTTCCCCTCTGGTAGATTTCTTATAAATTGATTTTTGGCATCTCAACAATATAGTTTTTTATTATAAGTTATAGTCTGTTCTTTTGTAACACAGTCAGTGTCATCAATGGCAGGTTTAACACGTACTAACCTTTTATTATTAAAATTCCAATAGCCTGCTTCTATTTTTGGAACTTGTGAAACATTCACAGCATCTTTACTATCTGTACCTTCCATCAAATTACTAATTTTCTGTTTCTTTGCATTCCAAACACCATTCTCTGATTCTAAAAATTCATAATTATTATCGTCTTGTATAAATTTACCATCTTCTTTTCGTATTAAAGTCTGTTGTAAAGTGGGCACATCATCTAAACTTTCACCCTTTTCTACATTAGTAATTTTCCGTTTCTTAGCATTCCAAACACCATTCTCTGATTCTAAAAATTCATAATTATTATTGTCTTGTACAAATGTACCATCTTTTTTTTGTATTAAAGTCTGTTGTAAAGTGGGCACATCATCTAAACTTTCACCCTTTCCCACATTAGTAATTTTCTGTTTTTTAGCATTCCAATTTTTATTCTTAGATTCTAAAAACTCATATTTAGTTTTACCTTGTAAAAAGACATCACCTTTTCTAGTTAATGTCTGTCCCAAAGTTGATACATCATCTACAAACTCTCCATCTTTAACATTACCAATTTTACGGTTTAAACCATTCCAACTATCGTCTTGTAAATTTAAAGTAGGTTCACTACTAGCCCTGGGTTCTGCAGGCTTATTATATGGATTATATAAACGATAAAATTTATCTATAAACATATTTTTATTTAATAAATAATTCCACTTTCTCTTAATTCCTCAATAATGGAATCTATTTCATTATCCACTCCTGAGTTACCGGCTTGGCGACTTAGCCAAAGAAGTCTTAACCTATCTACAAGCTCATTAGGATCATCCCAATAAATATAGTCTATTTTATTACCAGTCACTTGTCTCAAACCTTCACCAACAGATTTAAAAAGAGGTTTAATTATATTAAGATATTTAGTATGTCTATTACTTGAAATTGGTGCACCATCTTTGTAACTCTTTAAATGCCCATTTGTAGATTCCAAAATTTCTTTATAATTTTGCAAATCAGCCGGAGTATAATCCTCAGGTTCTTTTAAAGTTAACAATTGCCACAAACCTTTTGTCCCCTTGTAGGTTTTATTTGCAATTGTAACATCATCATTGGCAATGTCAACTTCCTTATTTCCAATAAAAAATTTATTTGCTTCTCGTCTAATACCATATGTAGTGTCTGTCATACTACTTTTACTGAGGTAATTTCCTAAATAGTCTGATGCTAAAAGACCAAAATCTAATTTCTGTGGAGTAGATTGTTGTAATGGTTGCAATCTTGGTATTATTGGTATTCTAGATGGAGTCATTGGGAGAATCTCCATTCGAGGCCTCTCTGTTTTGGAGATTTTTTTTAATTCTTGTAATGGCTCTATTAAAGGTTGGAATGTTTGAAACCTCTCTTCAGCCTCTAGAAACTTGCCACGTTTTAAAGCTCTATATTTCTCTCGTATTTGATTTGCAGAGTCAACCAATTCTTGTTGAATGTTTTTCATCTTTTATTTACATTTTATTTATCTCATTTGACAAAGGATTGTACTCAAACACTTTATCATGTATTATCAAACAATATGCAGATGTATTTGCTGGCACATTTTCTGCAGTTTCAATCTCTAATTTAATATCAACAATTCCTTCCTTCACTGTTTCGTTCTGTCTAGAACAGTCTATTACAATTAGTGGATATTTCTTCATAAACTCAGCCCTACTTATCATAGGATCTGGGATAGTATTATAGTAAGTCTCTCTAAATCTCATAAACATCTCATAAGCTTTAGAGACATCTCCATTTTCAAAGTCGAGATTTAAATCACTATAAGGATAATATTCAGAGTTTAGAAATACTTTGAGATTTTTTAATTTACAGTGATCAAATTCATCAGTTCTTTTTCGTGCACTATTATCCCTAGCTGTTTGGAAACCAAATATAATATACCTAGGCTTCTCCAAACTGGAAGATGTCTTTACTGACCATGTATGTCTTGTAGTATTGGGATATGATGGAAGTTCATGCAACTCTAAACTTCTAAATGCAATTTGCAAATTTTTATTTTGCAATAACATCTTTTGTAATTGTAACTTTTCCCCATCTGATGGTATCACGTGTGGCATCACCCATTGAATTGAGTTAAGTGTAATTTTAGGAATCGTATCAGCAGTGCCACTCGCTGGAGCACTAGTGGTTGTTAATATACAATTCAAATCATTTTTGGATCTTTTCAACACCAATTCTTGTTTGACATTTACTAATACCTTATTAAAATCCTCAAATACACCCATTAACAGCTCTAATGGCAAACATGTACTAAACTTGCCACCTTTATGGAACTCTTTTAAATTCGTTTCAGAATCAAATGCCACATTTGACAATTTAGTTGTTTTATTGTAAGAGCTCAATATTTTCATAAGACTAGAAATTCCTGGGTTTCTTACAATGTCTATTTCTTTACCTGCAACTTCATATCTAATTTCATCAAATAAGAACGCAAATGCATTATTTATAAAATGACCTTTATCATGATTCTCAATTTCTCTCTTAATATACAGATAACTCCTACATGGGAGAGTTAGCAAATCTTGATTATTAATACATATTCGAATTTCATCAGAATTATTTATTGCCAAAGTGTTGTGGGGAACATAGGAGTGATTTGTAATTTTAACCACACTATCGTCGAATTGGGATTTCCCTGTAACGTCTAGAAAATCTTCCATTTTTATTAATAGAAAATTTTAACTTTAGTCCTATTGATCGTAGGAACCTAGCATTTTGTGCACTTATAGATAAATTCTTATAAATTCTCATATCTTTTTTATATGACAAGTAATTGTAGTTTATTCTCCGTTAAAGTCAATTGCCTTGTCGTGCTGATCGGCAAATGTAATACTGACAACATCTAAACTTCTCTTATTTACAGGAAAATATTTAATATTTCTTGGAACTTCGATAATTTTGTAGCCAGGAGGAGCTTCTGGATAAAAGCTATGTATGGTGTGTGATTTGTTTCCGTTTAAATAGGACCCGTTTGCAATATTACATTTTACTCTAATCACATTTACATTATTAATGTTTATTTTATTTGTAGATTCAAACTGAACACCAGGAGTAGAAACACCTTTAAATCCCAATAAAACAGACCCTAAACATGGTTTTGTAAAATCAAACACGTGGCTAGAAAGTAATGTCGCTTTCATAGTTTTATTATTAGCTGTAAGGAAAAAGTTTGGAATTTGCTTTTGAATTTCCTTTGCAAGCTCAACCACCTCATATGTTCCTTCAGAAATTTCTATTGTAACTGGAGCATTGTGGTCATAATAGAAAACATCATCACCTTCTCCAATGGTTAATTTGTTGCCTTTAAGTTGATTTAATTTTGGAATAAGCCCTTTAAATAAAAGTTTGGATTTAGTATTAATTAATGCTTCTCCATTTTTATCTATTATAACTTTAAGTTTACCATTTAATAATTGGTTTAAATCATCAACTAAGATCTCTCCCTTTGGTAATGTTATTTTCTCTACTTTGTAATATGTTAAAGTATTTAGTGGTTTTTTAACATTAAATATAGAATTATAACTTTGAAAATCTACTAATCCAATTACATAATCATCATTTAATTCAATGGGAGGAAAGAACACTGACTTTAGCTCTGGCTCTGTACCCGAAAATGCTATAGTAAATGAATCCATTTTTATAAACAAAAATTTTTTATGAATGATAAACATAAAATTCCACAAATGGAACTATTTAAATCTTGTATTTGATCAGTAGTATAGAAGATTTTATGTCCCTCAAAATATTTAATTACTTCTTTTGGAGGTTGGATTCCAAATGGGTCAAAATAAATTACAATATCTTTATTTTTACGATATGCTGTCCAATGTGTGCCAGATGAACTGTCTAAATTAACTATTCCGCACTCTTTTACTCTTGGTGTTAGATTTTTTAGCTCGTTTTTTAGGTACACCCCCCGGAAGTGAGGCACGTCTTTTGCGGCCTCTAACAGCTGGTAGTTGTCCATATTTTTTATTAAATTTTAATCCCATTCCCATCTTTGCTTTTGCCTTCATCAAATTTGTCACGGCATAAGCAGCTGCTCTTTCAGCAAGATTTGCATCCTTGGCTGTTACTCTAGTCCAAGCTAAGTCTGCTAATCTCATGTCTGCTTTGTTCCGAGCAGCGGTATCGGGATTATTCATGTAGAATATGTCATGCTCTTTACAATAAGAGTCTAGTTTATTTTTTGGAGGTACATTTTTAGCTAAATTCTCACGTATATTCGTTCCAGGTCCACAGTACCGATATGATGGTATGTGAAGTGGAAATGGAAGGTTATTTATAAGAGTATTCAATAACCCTCGACCCCTGTAAGGCTTTAGGAATAAACCTTTGCCCTTTTTACATGTTTTCTTATTATTTTTTACCATTTTTATTATATAAAAAATGTCTTTTATTCAACAAAAACACAAATTTAAAATAGTACATACTAAGGAAAATATACCAAAGAATTTGGGTCTTTTTCCTACCAATATTCGATGTGTTATTTGTGGTCCCAGTGGAAGTGGGAAAACGGTTGTAATTTATAATTTAATTGTAAGAAAGGAAGGATTAAAATTTACAAACCTATATTTAATATCAAAATCTTTAGAACAAGAAAAATATAAAAAAAATAATTGAAATATTTAGTTTGTGTGACGAAGTGAAATTACACACGTTTACTGACTGTGAAATCACACCAAATGATGTCGAATCACAGTCAGTTGTTGTATTTGATGACATAAATAGTCCAAATATTACACAATTTTTCTCAATGGGTCGACATAAAAATATTAACAGTTTTTACTTGTGTCAATCTTACAGCAAAGTACACAAACATTTACGTGATAATGTAAATTTCCTAATATTATTTAAACAAGATGATTTGAATTTAAAACATGTATATAACAATCATGTTGGTAATGATTTTTCATTTAACCAATTTAGAAATCTCTGTCATCAATGTTGGGATAAAACTAAATATGGCTTTTTTGTAATAGACAAAGAAAGGTTAAAGAATAATGGCAAATATAGATTTATGTTTGATCAATTTTATAATGACCAAGTGCAAGAGTATTGATACCATCTTCCAGAATAAACCTCTTGTCATCGTCAAACGATAGTACTTTCTTATTCATAGTTAAGGTTTGAAGATGATGATTTGTAGATTTAATTCTTGTCACATTCTCATAGTAATCTTGTCCAGTGGCAAGACAGTTCAAATAATGTTGATGTCTAAGGAGATGTTTAACTGTAGCACCATCAGCTCCTTTAGCTTTCTTCACCTCTAAAGCTTGTTTGTCTTCTTCATATAACCATTTTAGAGGAATATAAGAATATAACTTTGGTCTTAAACCACAATATTCATACATAATATGACCATCTAATTCGTCTTTAAACTTGCCTGTGACTTTTTTATTTTTATCAGAGTATAAGAAATGGTCTTTACTATATCCAGAGGTATCAAAATAGTGCAAGTCACATTCTATTTCCTTGTAAAAATCCTCTGTAACTATAGAATACATTAAAGAATCTGTATCTGTCATTAGAAATCTTTTATTCTTAAATTTTGACATATAATTATAGTGGAAATCATACATTATTACTTTACCAATATCCAAAATGGTCATTCCCAAATATATAGGTTTATTAAACTTTACAACTAATTTATTTAAATGTATAGCATGTAAATTGTTATCGAACTTTTTGCTACAGTCAAACCTTGGATTATTGACATATTTTGTTAATAGTGATTCATCCTTGAGATATATATCACAAAACTTGCGTTGGTTCATAATTGTTCGACCAAAGAGACTATTATTTAACAATTTGTAAAAGTCTTTTTCAAAATCATTTTTAGCACATTTGCGTTTTTCAATATTAAAATTAATATAGGGTGCAAGCCATTTGGACTGTCTAAATTTTAAAATTCTATGGTATTTTGTAGCAACCAAACCCAATTCCTCATATTTTTGTAATGTTTTATAATGTAAAATATATTTAGTTTTGTCATTTAAATTAGGTATTAATTTGCCATTCATTTTCTCAGGTGCTAATGGATAATCATTATGTAAATCATGTAAGCTTTTATCATATTTTAAATCAACTTCTAAAATGTATCCAAACTCATCATTTTGATTGTTTTTGTATATTTTGTAGTCTATCTCTTTCGTCCAATGAAATCCATCCACGGGTAGTGGCTCGCACATTGCTGTAGAGTATAGTAAATTACAGTCTAAATATATTAAATGGACACTTTCTTGATTGGGATCATAATGTTCACCCATATATCTATTATTGGCTTTAGCGTAACGTGTGGAAATCATACTGACTCCTCCTCTGATTGCACTTTCTATGAACAAATGCATGTCAATATCTTGAAATAATTGTAATTTTATGCCAGTCATTCTAAGACATGCTTCCCATGTTAGTCCTGGAAGTGAATACATGTGTACGGGGTCAAGTTTGTAATCCTTTAAACACAGGTCTCTAAATGTCTCAAACACATCAGCCAGTAGCAATACATCTGTTTTAAGATATAAATCATGATATTCTTGTAAATTATGTATATTAAAATGGGTCCAGATATGCTTTGCATGTTCATATTCATTGGGAGAGATATGTTCTTTAGTTAAAGTACTGTAAAATTTTTCAATTGGAGGTAGAGACTCTGTAAACTTATCTGGTCCTGTCATATATTCATAGGGAAATACGCCTTTACGTTGTAGTAGTGGATTGTCTATAAATCTAAATGTATTTAAATTGGAAGCTAATTTGTATAATGGAAGGGATAGAAAGTTGTAGGAATCTAAAAATACTAAATCATCAACAGAGAATGAAATGTACTTTTCCATATCTTTGGCTATGCAATTTAATTTACGATTATATTTTCCCAAGTGTTGCATTATTAAATGTCCATCGTAATTTTTCAAGTTATGGAAGAATACTGGTATTTTCTTTGTTACTTTATAGTTTAAATTACAATCATTATGGGCAGCTCCACGGTATCGGCCATTTGAATGACAATGATCACGTACCCTATCAAAATATAGAGGCTTTTCGCAAATATGACAATGTGTTGAGTTTTGGAAAGATGCCTCTTGCTCAGGAGTCATTACAAGGGGAATATATATCGCCATTTGACTTTTAATACAATCATAAGTCTCAAATAATCTTTCGAAAAACACATCCATAACATTTGCACCACTATATAACTCTTCAGAAATAATCTTAGAATCTCTCACTACAACGAATGCAAATCCCGATGGAATATGCTTGTTTGAGTTTATAAAGCACTCAAAATCAGCATAAATTACAAATGGGGCTTTAAGTTGATATTTATAATTTTTAAATTGTAATGTATCTTGTTTAGACATTTCCACTCGTTGGACATCAAAGTTTTTACAATATGTTATATGACGCTCCAATTTATCTTTGGTGTAAAAATGTTGTAAACAAAACTTGCAAAAATGCTTTTTACTGTTATCTTTTGTTGACCGTAGCATTAACCTATCAAAATCACGAATTAAACAGTAATGTGATTTACGACCTTGTTGTAATAATAATAGATCTATGTGAGCATTACTATTCAGTTTGGTTCTTCTTAATGGATATATAAATTTTTGGTCTTCAACTCCAAATACATTAACACTTATATTATTTTGTCTTTCAAATTTATCTATATCAGATATTTTAACAGGATACTTTATGTTTGTCATATTTAACTGATTTTCATAGGGTGCATATTTCGATACCCTTTCAGCATTTTTAGCATTCCTTGGATGCAAAGCTGCTAAAATTGACCAAAGGAAGCATTTATTATCAGCATTCTTTATATTTAAAACTGCTTTTGTCAATTTAATACTTTTTGGTGTGGGGATATATGACTTTGGAGTTAGGGGCTTATACTTGTAAACGTGCAACTGCCAATATTTAGTATAGTCATATATCCATCCACTACCTTCGGCTTGGTATTTGTGCATGGAAGTGTCAATCTTTCAAAGAGCATTTTCAATTTGATGCTTTAAATCTCTCTTCTCAATGGTTAGGATAGTAAGGCTTCTAAAATCTGCAATATATTCTTTCTCATTAACTAATTTTCCGTTTTGATCCATTGAATATTTTATAAATTTGATTCTCCTTACTAAAGTCCATTTTATTGGTAGAGGACAAGACTGAAGAGTACTTTTAAGTTCAGTTTTAATCGATTCACCGACAAATTTAATCATTGTATATGGACATTTGTTACAAGAATTTACGTGTCTTTTAAAATGACCAACAACATTTCTTTTACAGAAATTACAAGTCTTATGAGTTTGTAATATATGAGATTTTAGAGCTATGTTACTATCACAGATTAAATCACAAACTTTGCACAGTTTCACCTTCATTTTATGTATTACCTTGTAGTGGCGAATAAGGTTGCTTTTTTTGGAGAGCGATGCAAAACAATGTTGACATGTGGTCTTCATTTTTATATATGAAATTAAAAAATAGGTTGGCATCTTCTATATAGTAGAAATTACATTTTTACAATTTAAATTAATGAGAAGTAATAATTCAAATCATAATTCTAAATTTTAATATTCAAAACAATTTTATACAATAATATTTGGCAATTAAAATTTTCTAAATCAAAACTAAATTCTAAATCTTAAATAAAAACTCTTTTTAGCAGAATGCTGAGTCTACATTTATACAGAGTTAGTGTTAGTTATATAGAGAAGACTACCTATAAAAAAATTATATAGTGATTGAGATTCGGCTAAGTTTTAAAAAAATAACTTGTACACTTTTGACTCAAAGTCCCCAGTGATTGAGATTCGGCTAAGTTTTAAAAAAATAACTTGTACACTTTTGACTCAAAGTCCCCAGTGATTGAGATTCGGCTAAGTTTTAAAAAAATAACTTGTACACTTTTGACTCAAAGTCCCCAGTGATTGAGATTCGGCTAGGTTTTAAAAAAATAACTTGTACACTTTTGACTCAAAGTCCCCAGTGATTGAGATTCGGCTAAGTTTTAAAAAAATAACTTGTACACTTTTGACCCAAAGTCCCCAGTGATTGAGATTCGGCTAAGTTTAAAAAAAATAACTTGTACACTTTTGACTCAAAGTCCCCAGGTGAGTCAAATTCGGCTGTTTAAAAAAAATAATTTGTACACTTTTGACTCAAAGTCCCCAGTGATTGAGATTCGGCTAAGTTTAAAAAAAAATAACTTGTACACTTTTGACTCAAAGTCCCCAGTGATTGAGATTCGGCTAAGTTTTAAAAAAAATAACTTGTACACTTTTGACTCACTTGAAAATAGTAATAACAAAATAAGGTTACATTTTAGATAGGGAAGCAGCATACAATTGACATGTAACTAAAAAACTAGGTTGACATCTTCTATATATAGTAGAAATTACATTTAAAAAATTTAATTTAATAAAAATAATAATTTTGAATATTAATTTTATATTTTTAATATTCAAAATTATTTCACACAATTAGATTTGGCAATTATAATTTTCTAAATCAAAACTAAATTCAACTAAAAGAACTAAAAGAAACTAAACTTCAAACTAAAAGAAATACAGAGTACAAGTATGAGTACAAGCATCAATTGGTCACAACCAATTGATCCCATGACCCGACACGCGACAATATATTAGGCCTACACTAGTCTAGCTTACATGTTAAAACAAGAAGATTCAGGTGATGAGCGAGGTGGTCCAGGCGGGCGAGGTAGTCCAGGCGGGTGAGGTGGTCCAGGCGGGCGAGGTAGTCCTTTCGGGTGAGGTGGTCCAGGCGGGTGAGGTGGTCCAGGTGGGCAAGGTAGTCCAGGCGGGCGAGGTAGTCCAGGTGGGCGAGGTGGTCCAGGCGAGCGAGGTGGTCCAGGCGAGCGAGGTGGTCCAGGCGGGTGAGGTGGTCCAGGCGGGTGAGGTGGTCCAGGCGGGCGAGGTGGTCCAGGTGGGCGAGGTGGTCCAGGCGGGCGAGGTAGTCCAGGCGGGTGAGGTGGTCCAGGCGGGTGAGGTAGTCCAGGCGGGCGAGGTGGTCCAGGCGGGCGAGGTGGTCCAAGTGAGTGAGGATACGATAGAATCTCCCCCTTTTATACCCAAAAATTGTCAAAAAACCTGCCCCAGACAGACTGGCGCCAGACAGGCAGAAAGAATTAACAATTAGTTTTGATTGGGGTCATTGGGTTACAGTCAGTCATTCATTAGAGTCAGGAGCGGGAGCATAGGACAGGAGCCCGACCATAGCATGGAGCACGCCATGGGTCAAGAGCATGCCAAGAGCACGCCCGCGACCGGGAGCACGCCATGGGTCGAGAGCATGCCTAGAGCACACCCGCGACCAGGAGCGCGCCCGAGTTCGCGTGCCGAGAGCCGGGTGGCCAAAAAAATGAGCCATATTCCAGACGTGTTTTTCAGTATTAAAAAAGTAGAAAATTTATATAGGGGTGTATAGGTCGAGAGCTGGATCTTTAAAAAAGTGGCCAAAAAAGCTCTTCCATTTTTTCTCATTTTTCCCCTATAAAAAGTGCCCTAAAAGTGCCTCTAAAACGCCGAAAGTGAGGTCATATTCTGGTATTATATCTACTGTTATTCAAATCAAATATAATCGTAATTGTGAGTTGAGTGATTGCTTCGATTTAAAAGGCTCGGACAGTTCTAAGGAATACCAACAACTCATCCTTTGGCAGATCCGGGTCCGATTTCAATTTCACAAAGGTTTTCTCAGCTTTCAGTCCCAGGTAGATTTTTGTTTCTTCGATAAAATTTGTTTGGTTATTATGGTAAATTAATTTTCATTATATCTTGACCTTTGAGGACTTTCTTCTTGAAATAGTTACTAGCCAAACTTGTGATTAGGCTCTGTACTTGCGGTTGTTTTTGTTATGTGAACAGATAATCCCTTAGCAATTTTTGAATCAAGGAATATATCTGGAAACAGTTCAGATAGGTCCTCAATAATTGTGGAGATCGGTAGGTTTTTGTCTAATACAATGCTGCCAATTTTATTTTTGACCTTTTCTGCTGGTTTGGTGTGCTGACTCGAATGGCATCAACAATGTTTCTTGAGCTCACAACAACATTTACAATCTGAAAATACCTTTCGGACTTGGAGTGTCGTATTAGTTTTTTCTTCTCGTTCAAATTCCATAGGCTGTCTTTGTTGCTCTTCAGTGACTTCACTCACCACCATCTTCTTACTCGTATCTGGTTGGGATGGCCCAGGTTGAGGTCCATCTCCCTATAACATACACACTTTGGATTAAAAATATTAAAAGTAATATTATTTTTGAATATGCCCTAAGCGTAGAGCTAATTTAAACAATATAAGGTAAAATATAACATTGCCTGTGGCTGTCTCTACTTTGAATATAAAAGCTCTATTTTAGATTTGGTTTCAATGGAAGAGGGGCATATTGTAGAATATTTTTTATTTTTCTTGTAGGCCTACAAATAATAAGTTAGGTACTGTCTGTGAGAAAATTATGTACAATAGACCGAACAATGAACCCTCAATATCAAATCACCCATGATAGGAAGTATAATTTTCAAATGCCCTAGATTTTGTTAAAGTCAAACTTTAACTTTATTTATTTAGGCAATTTATTCCTCTAATATTTTATTGCAAACGTTGATAAGAAATCCTTGATACATTGATAAGAGGTCTTTATAACCAGGAGAAACTTAACATAGTTCTTACCTTACCTTTCCTTAAAACACATCTTTCCATTACGTTTTCTGTTGTAGGCCTAGATATTTTCCTGATGTGACATGTTTGAGAATTCAAAATAAATCTTTAACCTGAAACCACACAAAGTCGGTTAAACACGCTAACTTAGCAGTTTCTTTTCCTTAGGTAAGTTTGTATCTTTACTTTTGTAACTACACTTTATGTCTCTCCATGTTTAACTTTGGCTTTTTGTAAACATACAATTCGAGCAGAAAAATACAGCACGAATAATAATATTCTAATAAAGGTAGCTTCTGCATACCTGAAGGAATCTAGCCTATTTGTCTGTCTGTAGTAACCTGTGACAGTGATAGAGACAGCCATCAATAAGCCAAATACTTATTAGATGGGTAGGCCTAGCTCAAATCTTGATGACTTTAAAGACAAAGGAATGAATTAACAATAACTTAGGGATACCAATGTCAGACTAAGTGAGACTTATTTCAGAGCTCAGATCAAGGTGACAGGAAAACAAAACAAAATTAATAAACGAGCTGAAAAAAAAACAATCGTCAAAATAATAGTGTTGCATTAATGCATTTTCTTCTATTCAGTCTTCTCTTCACTTCGCTTCTGTTTGTTTACAGTTAGTTCCATTCCAGTCCAGTTGATCATTTCAAGTTCAGTTCCTTGTTCCTTTTTGTCCTTGCATTATATTCCAGTGTCATCATTCATTGCTGATCAGTTCAAACTCGACGACTAGGTTGATAGAAAAAATATTTTTTGAAGTTTTAATGCTTCTTGCGTAGACAAACCAACTACTGTATCGTAATTAACGTTAAAATGACAAAAAACTTTATTGAAGTCAGCGTGGTGAAATCCCCGGATAATCCCTGAAACTGATATTATCCCCGGAATTTCGCCCGGAAAGCCTGGGAAATTCCCCAGAAATCGGCAACGCTGCTCATGAGAGTGGTTCTCTCCTTACGATTCAAACTTCAATGTCAGGTTTAGTATATTGATTGGAAAATTAATAACGCGTGAGATTTTGTTTGATGTCACTTCGTTAAAATAGTACAGTAAATTAAAAATAAAAATCATTTGCTCAATAGGGTGTAGAAAAATATTAAAAGTCATTTAGTTTTGAAGCAACAAAAAACCACAGCAGTCCTCCTCCCTAACCTCTTAAACTGCTTAAGACGATAAAAAAAATGTGTATGCACATTTTTACGTATACAGGGTGTCCCAGACCACCCTATATACTACCACCCCATATACGACCACCATATATATACCCTTTATGGCTTCTATAACTCCAATATGAAAGCATATAGAAACCTAATTGTAACTGGAACCCCCTACTTTGACCCCAAAGAATTCAGCAAAATCTGTTGGGGGGCGGGGGGTGGTTTTTGGGAAATTTTCTAATGTAAATGTCTTCTTATACCTCATTTAAATGGTCTTTTATCCCTGAGTATTTTAGTGAGAAAGGTTTTTAATTATTCTTATCCCTATTTATAGGGTGGTCAAAAAGTACAAAAAATAGAGCTTTGAACTATTTTTCACTGCAAAAAGTTGAAATTTCGTAAGGGGTTGAAATTGTTACAACACTTTAATAGTTAAATGAGCTTTCAAAAAATATTTGGTTTCAATTTTTTTTTTACTGTTTACTTAAGTAACGCATTTTTAAACTTTTATGAAGTTTTAAAAGCTGTTAAATCAAAAACTTTAAAGGCAACATGGGTTGAATTATGTACCACAGTGTAGCCCTTTATTAGCCACAATTTTTATGTTAAATGTTTTTTGGTATCTTTATCGTTTAAAGAGCTATAGTGAAATTAGTGCACTTTAATAATTTATTAAATTGTATTAGAAACCCTCATTGGATAAGAGAGTTTGATTATGAATGGTATTGGGTGATGAACACTTGGTGTGGTATTATGGGAAGTAAAGACATTGGGCCTCATTTCTTTGGAGTTGCTTATTCTGCTAAGAGAAGTTCCAATCGAGACTCTGAACAAGATGTAGTTTCAGCACGATGGTGCACCTGGACATTTTGCTGTCAACGTTCACGAGGCCTTAAATCAGTGTTACTCCCAGCAATAGATAGGAAGAGGAGGTCCCATCAACTTTCCTGCAAGATCACCCGATCTAACTTGCTTAGATTTTTACCAGTGGGGAAGGCTCTAAGACCTTGTTTACACAACTTGATCTACAACAAGAGAAAACATGCAAAATAGGATAAGAATAGCTGCAGAATATTTAAGTGGAGCAGAAGTATTACGTGCTGTTGATTAATTTACAATCAGAGTTGAGTTTTGCATTGAATGAAATGGAAGGAACTGAGCATCTATATAAATCAACTAGCCCAGCAGTATGTATTAATACTGATTTAAACATATTTATTTTATTAATAAGTAGCATTTAAACAAATTAATCATTTAAATTATTATTAGAGCTTTGTAATTGTAAAATAACTACGAATCTTTGCAGCTGTTTTCTTTATTATTTTATACATGATTGATTTTAATAGAGATCTAGCCGTGTACGTTTACAACAGAAAACACTTTTAATACAATTTAATATATTATTAAAGTGCATTTATTTCCCTATGCAGCTCTACAAACGATAAAGATACCAAAAACATTAAATACAAAAATTGTAGCCAATGTTAAGGGCTAAAATGTGGTATGTAATTCAACCCATGTTGTAATTTGAATTTTTTGACTTAACACCTTTGAAATTTCATAATGTTTAAAAATGCGTAAAAAGTAAAGAGAATTTGAAACCAGTAGTTTTTGAAAGCCTATTTAACTATTAAATTGTTATAAAATTGTCAACCCTCAACTAAGTTTCAATTTTCATACTATTCAAAGCTCTATTTTTTTTGTACGTTTTTGACCACCATGTAAATAGGGATAAGTATAATTAAAAATTGTTCTACTAAAATAATCAGGGATGAAAGACCTTTAAAACGAGGTATAAGACGACCTCCTTTTACATTTAAAAATTTCCCAAAAACTACCCCCACCCCCCAAATTTATCCCTATTTGGCGCTTTTGAGTTTAAAAATAATTTTGCTGAATTCTTTGGGGTCAAAATAGGGGTTGCAGTTGCAATCAGGTTTCTATTTGCTTTCATATTGGAGTTATAGAAGCCGGCCATGTGGTCCCTTGTGTTAATTTGTTTGGAGTACGATTCATTCTTACGATCCACGGAATTCTTAGATTCCTATTTATACATTGAGTGTAATGAACAACAGTTGATTAAACATAACTATCCAAATTACAGTAGTGTATTTTATAAAAGTTCAAATACTTAACTCTTTAAATAATAATTTTTTCCTATCGTCATAAATTATAAAAGTTTTAATAGATTTATCAAGTCAGCAAAGTAAACAAACTGAACTCAGTTGTACGATAGCACAATCACGATGGACTATATGGCGTGTGTTGATGTTTGACATAGATAACTATAACCTGCAAAATCAGCATGTTCAGTTGATCCTAGCAATGAGCTACATTTGTAGCATTGTTCTCGGATACATATGGACTTGTTTATTGTTGGTTGTTCCAGTTTGTTTCATACTATGACCTACTATAATCTGTATATTATTACTGTATGTATATTTCTGCAGTTACAAATATATACTTTTGTTATTATATGTTTCTCACCTAACTTTATATAAATATCCTTATAATTAACTTTATTATAAGTTGAAAAAGTATTATAAGTTTTAAATGTTCGTTTTTTAAACTTGTTATTTATGAAAAAAGTGGTGTAGCTAACTATTACATTCCTACGGATAAAAAGTGTATGTAATGTAAATAAATGTAAACGGGTTTGCAATTAACTTAGTTTACTTATTTTGAAATAAGGCTTTTTTATTTTCTATAATTATTAAAGAGTTTAAGTAACCACTAGTCATTTTGTATTTTTGGTAAGAAATCTGTCTTAAAGAAGCTTTAAAAATAGAAAAAATACTGCATTTTACCATCACAGACTTTCTTATCACTTGCCAGCAACGAACTACAAATATACGTACATATCATAATAAACTCATTTGAGGACATCTGAGAGGAGGTGCGTCCTTCTAATTGCAGTAGATCTTGCTTTTATTGTAAATATAATATAATTATCCTACACAATTAAAGGACACATAAAGTAAAATAAAGGTATTCTTGTTACAGTATGGATAATTTATTGATCAAAACAATGTAATAACACTATACATTGATCACTAAAGGTTTTAACCAACCACCAAAGCAAAACATGTTATGATTCTGTTAGCCAAGGATACAAATAACGATGCAAATGCTTTAAAACAACTTCTGAGAGAGAGGCATTGCAGGCTACAAGAAAATAATTTGCAGTTATAACTTCTGCTATTGCAACTTTTAACTTCTGTCTAAGGAATCTGTAGTAACATACTATATTAGCAGTATTAGTGGGCTTAGGAGGTTTCTATTTATATTATTATAAAGTTAGAAGAACAAACATTTCAATTTGTATGTTTGTTAAATTTAATTAACATGTAAACCCCTTCGAGACAACACATTTACAAGGGACACATGATAGATAAGTTGAGATGATTTTCATATTATTTCATGCTCATGAACAGTTTTTTTCCGTTGCAAAAAATGTTCTTACTATTTGCATTATTGGAATAGAACCAACCAAATGATAGTTCACATCACATTGTATCAATGCAATGACCAAATTGAAATTTCAAATCGGTTTGTAAAAGGAGTTGAATATTTCAAATGATAGTTAAATTGTACTCAAAGTCAAAGAGCAATAGATTTTCTGCAATATTTTTGATTGTTTAAACCATTGTAAAGTAGTTGGCGTTTTAAAAACCGAAAAGTCAATAAGATGGTTCTGAAACCATCGGAAATAAGAGCGTTTTATGAGTGCAGGAGTACATACCAAGTATACAACATTCGCCAGTAACTATTACCAAACACATTTATTAATCTCTGAGATTATGTTAAACTAAAGTACACCCGCCACAGAAAACCTGGAGACTAAGCAAGTTTTCATTTGTCTGAAGCAATTTTAATAAAACATGTCCTTAAACATGACAAATTTACTCCCTATTAACTTCTATAATAATATTAGGTTCAATGAGAACTTGTGTTTGATGCTAGAGGGAAGGAAAATGCAATTTTTTATAAATTTTGATGATCTAGTATATATAAATAAATAAAGATACTCTGTTCTCATCCACCGATCTGGCTGGTTCGCGATCTCATCCAAGCTTATGCAGCCTTGTACGTTCATGCCAACTGTCATCGAAATCCGACGACAATTACTCGTGTTATTGTGTACGGATACATACACAATCTTGAGACATAAACATTAAAAAGTACATCTGTCTTTGGTCAAGTTCTTGCCGTGCCAAAGTAATTGCTTTTTTCCTATAAGTAAATTCACTAAATAGTAATCAAGCCAATTCCTTTATTAAAGGTCAGTTTAATTCTATTATATACGGTAACTAAATAGAAAATTCAAAATATTACAACGTAACAGTTATTGAAAAAAAAAAACAATATTGAAAATATGACTTTAAATTTTCTCTAAACGTACCCTGGAAAAATAGGAATTTCTTATAAAAGGATATAGGTCAAAATTACCAATAATTTTCATTACTTTAATGAATTGACATTAAATGTACAAAAATGATGCTTAGTACTGTTTGAATTTGGTGTTTTTGAGCTTGGTGATTAAAATCAAGAAAGCTTCATGTTAAGCTCTTTTGATCTTTTATCAAGTTTGGATTGAAAATTTAAGAAATTGTTCTTATGATTCTTTTAACTTTGATTGAAATATTGCGTTACACGTATTTAAAAAAAACCCGTTATTTGTAATTATATGTAACCATATTTGCAATACAGTATATGTAATCGTAAACGTATTTGTAAATTAACCTGTATTCAAAATGTTGACTCTATCCAAGATACATAAAATAATATTTCAGTAAATATAATACGATAATATTGTTTGTCATTGCTTTATGACTAAGTGTCATATAGCCTATGTAAACAGTTGATGATGTTTTACAAACAAACACTACAAAGAAGTTTTACATAAAAGCACTGCGCAAACCACTTCTTTATTTGCGACTTTAATTACTGCCATGTAAAATGGTTTGGCGCAGTGCAAATGTTGTCAGTTAAAAGGATAAAATTTTCTTGTTTTAAATGTAAAACAGTATAAATGTGAACGTTATCTATATTAATATATATAGTATACAAACTACTTGTACTCACTGAAATACATTTTAGTTTTTGCTATATGAATTGTTTTTCATGCCATTTATATATTTTTGGAAACAACTTTTTTACATTTCTGCTTAAAAATAGATTACGGATAAATAGAGTATATACGTGCATACTTATTTTCAATATATTTTCTAGTTCATTTCTTAAAGCTAGTTTTTTTTCTTGTAGTAAACAAAATTCTGTGCGTTACAATATTTTTATTTTCTTCTTTAAATGTACATCTATTGTTATACTGTGCTGAAGATGAACTCTCTCAAACACAAGCAATAGCCCATTTGGGGATTCCTTTTCATACTTTTTTGCATCATTTGTACTTAATACTTTGTACAGAAATAAAGAATTAATTAATTTCAAGAATGCTATACCATTTTTTCACAAAACTTATCTGTGCGACTTTTATACAAACAACCTAATTAAAATTCCATTTTATCAAAAGAATCAGTAAAATATGTACAGGTTCGTTACAGTATAAATTAATATGTGGAAAGGATTAATAAGCTCATAGTATTGAAAAAAAAAAACGTAGCAACCTTTTCTAGAGACACCCAATAATTAAAAATCTTAAAAAATATTTTAAATTTTGTTTCCTCTAAGGAATTAATTCGATTTACCTTTAAGGCAGAAACTTACTACATCAACGATGTTAATTATAACGTTACGATCAATTTTTTTCTATCATAGGGGACATTTTTATGCTTATATTATCATTATTACATTTTTCAGTAACAATAGCGACAAATGATAACCGTACAACAACCGTGCACGTACCTCAAGACAAGTCAACATACCTCAGACAAACGTATTGAGATAAATAATTTAAATTGACAACAACCAAAGAATGGAAACCTTTATCTAAACTTTGTTGTGACGAAGTTAACATTGGGGCCTACATATACTTTACTAATGTAGTTGGTTAAGATTTATAAGAAACAGATTGCGCAATATGAAATTTGTTGAATGCAAAATTTCCTTGAGCACAAATCTAATGCAAGTTTGTAAGTTAAATGTAGCAGAAATAGAACTTTGTACATTTATCTGAAATTAGTTATAGTTGAACGTTATATTGACTTGTCTAGTTGAAAATTAGAGGGGATTCTATTCGTTACCTATAACTCATTTAGGGGTTAATTACCAACAACAGATAGTATTCACGATACATTGATCAATTTAAGAGAATCCAAGTAATTGCCGTAATGAATATTCAACCCACTACAACAAATGAATAAAAAAAAAAACTTTAAATAGGCCTAGTTAAAAGTATATTAAGTAAATTATATTAATTGCATAATTTAACATATAACATTCTTTATTGATGTACTAAATACAATACAAGGAATAAGGTTCGTAATTACCCATCAGTTGATAACTACCCATCGTAACTCAAATCACTTATCGGGTTATTATATTTCGTACATAAAAACCAAAAACAACAAAACTACATAATGTTCACTAACTTCAATCCAATTATTATCAATCGAGCTATAAAGCCGAGTATATTTATTGTTTGGGAACCCACATTTTTGGTCCATAGGGCAACATTATATAGCATTTGACATTGTAAAGGACCTCTTATACAAATTCAAATGAAGTGAAATTAAAGTTTTAGTTGTTAGTTTAAAAAAGCTGTTCAGCATCATACTAACAAACGTATGAACTGTAACTGGCCGGAGCTAAAGGGGTCACATTTAGTTAATCCTGAATAGAGTATTTATGGACACAATGACAATTATTCCAAGGCTTGAAACAACGTAAGGCTCAATATTATAAAACATTTTTAGCTGGAGTAACTTTTTCTGCTTCATCATCAAATCTGTAAAACTATTAGTTTTTGCAAGCCAAGACCATTGCTTTTACCAAGAGTTCTCATCATTAGTCTTAAATAATTTTCTTCTAAATCTTTTGCAACATAACACTGTTTTAAACGAATTCTTCTGTTTGTATCTTTATAAATACTTAAGAGTATTTTCATATTGGACAAAAATATTTCTGACGTAACAAAACATAGATCATTTGGGGAAATAAATATGAATGGATAACTAAGTAAGTACTTGGTAGAATAACATGTTAAATCTCATTCCTTGAAAGTTGGAGTTAGGATATGAATCAACGTCTTAGAAATATGCTGAGTTTGCTTGCAAGTTACTTGCAAAATAAACTTAAAGTCTCTCTCGTCTGAGAGATTATTTGACTTTTAACTTCTTATAAGACTTTTCAAAAGTGACTGTGACTCTCAGTTTTCTTCTGATAACGGGTTTGGATCAGCAATGGCCTATTTTACAGTTGATAAAATATGGCGAATTACATTTTCCTGTTCATAAGTATTTAAGTCTGATGGCAAAATATTTTTGGAGTTCATAATGAAGACAACATTAACCTGTAGTTAACATATATACATTTCATTATTTTTTTAAAGTTTATTCAACCTTGTTATAGGATAATGTTTAATTAAACGCTATATCACCAAAAGAGTAAGTAATTTAATCAAATCTTAGATCCTCTAATTCCAACACTTGCTCCTGAAACTAACCACCTCAATAAATAATACGCCTCAATAAATTCTTCATCGATATACCAACTAATTTGATTAGACATGTTCATTTGAACATTTTTCCCAGCACGTTAGTTTGAATCACGAATTTTTGTTTAAAATTTTGAGTTAATAGATGAAATAGGTTAAGAATGATATTATTTTCTAAAACACTGAGTATAGGCAATTTTCAAAGTAAAAATAAAAGGGCATAAATGACTTGAATTATCACCTATGGCTCATTGCTAGGAGAATGGGGCGTCCAGGAGAGTTCGTAAAAATACAGTAGGTAATTATATCACCCATTGGGATATATTTAGGATTTAACCCTTAAGGATGTTTACTTCAAACACCATGATAAGTTCTTATTAAATAATTAAATACCTAAAAAATAGTAATCAATTCTTAAATGTTCAAACTTATTTCTACGGGAAGAGAACGTAAAGTTAATAGTGTTGTTCTCCAAAGCCTCGTCCAACACTACTTACAGGTTGAGTAAGCGCTTGTTTTTTTATGTAAATAAATTTTATCAAAGTCCATGCCATAAAAAAAACAACAAAAAAAAAAAACTATAACATAGTTGTTATTTTGAGCAATTGCAACACATAGGTCCTTTCACAATATGGTTCTTGTTTTACGTAAACGTAACTAAACAATAGTCTGTTTCACTACTAGTTCTGGAGGTGGCCCATCTCGGGGCAACACATTTGACGAGAGAGGTGAAGCCGACCGTGGAAAAAAAACTATCGAGTCCCGGAATGGATCTCTCATGACGAGAAGCGCTCGATACTTTTCATCACGATTCCAACAATTACACCATGCTTCTTGGTTTTAATAATAAAATATTATTCTAGTATGTTCAAAGTTAGTTGTCACAGTAAAGGCTTATTATCTATTTAAAAGCCAGCAGTTTAAAATATTTCTCGTAATAAAACACCTACATTAGTTCTACTGGTAAAGAAAACAGAAAGCTTGTTTGTTGTTGTAAGGTAAAAGTTTTTTTGGGGAAGAGTAATAGGGTAGAATAAGGCAGAAGCTAGTCAGGTTCGCCCCATATTACAACTAAAAATCGTAATATTTCAGTTATTTCTTATTCGATCTTTTTGAACTTGGTATTGTTTGATAGGGGATTATAAATGCTAAATAAAAGTGTTCCTGGAATTGTTTTCATAAAATTAGCCATTTTTGAGTAATTTAAGTATAAAAAATTAAAATGGCCGCCATTTCGAAATTTTAAGTTGAATCAAGATGATTTTTTTTTCTAACATGGGGCCCTTCTACCTTAACCTACATAACAAGTTTTATAAGGATCGGTTGAAAAAAAAATGTTTTTGTAAAAAAGACAAAATGGCGGATATCTGGTTAATGAAGCGATTTTGGAAAAATGTTATTCGTGATTTTCTCTTTATTTTGACCCATAGAATCATTTACCAGAGTTTGGCTGTTTACTTACTGGACACTCTGTATATCTGGGAATGTTTTATATCGAGTTAACCTCTTAAGAGATTAAATTGATAATTAGTATTAGATTTTCTACCAATTACATTTTTTTATTTATATTTTATAACTCCACAAAGTTTTTATTCCGTTAATTTTATTCTCTCTATTTATCATGTCTATTAAACAAATACTAAACAATACAACTCGATCATATTCTTGGTTATTGAAGTTTGGGTCAGTAAGCAATTATATCGAATCCATAAACTAATGAACTAGTGCATTTCAGTGTTGCTGTTTATATGCTTCAGCGAGCGACTTCAAAGCGCCGAACAGTTCAGTACATATAAACACTGTATGATATTAATAGTTAAGTGAACAAACAATTAATAGCACTATTTTATAATGAAAAGGAGAATCCACAGAGTTTAATGGTGAAATAATGTTTCTAATTAAAATACTTTATTATCTTGGATCTGAGGAATAAAAATATATTTAAACAGTAACTCTGATATATAGCTGCAAATTAATCTTTATAAGAATTTTAATACATAATATTAAGTAAATAGACGATTTCTTATGGGAAAATAATCATCTATGCAAATGAAGCATTATGGAATCCTCTACCTTGGTATTTATATACGTTAGCCAAAGTCAAGGGAACATTTCTAATTAACTCAATTAGCAGTAAGAACTTGTAGAATAAGGTGTATTGATTGGTGGTTTGAAGATTCAAGACCGAGCAATTACGGAACATTGAATCAAGCAATGAATGAACATTCGATTTACGATTTTACAGAGCTATTCAAATCAAATCATTCTTGGTTTAGTCAAGTACTTACTTTTGGTTATGTTTTATTTATACCCTTCTTAATAACATTTAATTTTTATTATTGTGTCAGATTTGAAAATACATTTGATTTAATAATTGCAGTATTTTTTCTTCGTTAGAGTAATTCCCCAGTGAAAATATGTATTGATTTTTTTTGGAAATTTAACAAGTGATGAGAATTTGAGATTTTTAACTCTTTGAATCCACGCCCATCGGTCATTTACATTTCATCACATTCATAAGTTAAACATCAGACGGTCTACTCGACCTTTGACTGACCAAATATTGTGAAACGTTGGTAAACCTCAGTAGCTCACTTAGCTGGAGTAACACGAGTGTTTGTATTACATTTGTAAATGTGGGCGTTGTGAGGATGAAAAGTGTTATTAAAGCAAGCCTGTGCATTCTTTGGAACATTAAATACTCCTATGTTTTATTAATCTCAAAATCACCATAGCCCGAACCAAAATTGGATCTCCAAGCCAATATTATGTTATTATTTATTTATGCCGGTTAAGGTGTTGAGTACACCATGAAAAATCTTTGTGGTTATTTGAGAAAGATGTATTTACATTAACGTATTAAGGTTAAATAAATAACATTTGTGTTGTTGTTGCTGTTGTACAACGATTACAAATAATATGATGTACATTTTAGAATATTTATTACAGTGATAAAAAGTACAACATCAGAAGAAAAAAAATTAACAACAAAGTACATAACAAGTTAATAATAGTTGCAAGTATATGTTTTTAAAATAAAACTCAATTGCCAGGAGGTTGGTTACAGCCAAATACTCCCCTCACAGTCACAGCACTGAGATTTAAGAGAGGTATTTGGAAGAGATGGTTTAACACGTCCAAAGCGTGGTCGTTCAGGGTTAGTGACAGGTCCAGGTCGGGCTGTAGGTTGTTGAGTCTTGATGTTTATTTTGGGGGGAAGTGTCTATTTCAGGGCATTTCACCAGTGTATTATCTGAATCCTTTGTTTCATCAGTCTGTGATTCTGTATGCTGAAGGTGACTCTGAAGAATAAATGATGGCTTTAACCAATCGATAGAAATGGAATCATCACCCGGTGGCAATAATATGTTAAATTAATTGTTTGTTTGAAAGAACTTTATAAGGCCCTTCGTACGTTGGTTGAAGAGGCTTTCTTATTGCGTCATGACGAATAAGGACATGATATGGGGGTCATGAAATCAGGATGGATGAAAATAAGATGTTTTTTGCGATGATAGCGAAATGGCACAGAATAAACTGATTTGACATGGTCTTGATGTACTTTACAATCTTGGAATTCAAAGAACGACTCTTTTTGCGACAATTTTTCAACTTAAACTATTTGAATGAAACTACAATGTTAACTAATATGGATTGTACCATAGTAAACTGAGACCAGTTACCAGTTCCAACGGTAACAGTCAATGTTAGTTAGATCACTCAAGAAAAACACAAAATAGATTAATAGATATGATGAATTTTGTTGGTAGATGTTCAAAAACATCATTGCAGTAAAAAACTTCAAGCTTTGTGACTCCTATGAGAATGAAAGGCAGCACAGGAAATTAATAGTAGTAGCAAATACATCCACTAATATTATAAATAAAGATTGAATACCAACAGAATTATTTAGGGAATGATCTGTTTACGATTTTATCAATATCCTCATTTTATTATTTCAGTAGTTGAATAATATTTACGAGGGGACCCGTACACAAATAACCCTGTTTAATATGTTTCAAAATAATTGTTTCCGATGCAAAAGAAATCCAGTGTAATGCCCACTTAGATTTTCAAGATCATGTTTGTTTTACATATTTACAATACATTATTTGATTTCAGATCTACTCTGTAAAGTTCACTCTGTAAGTTTACTCTGTAAAGTTTACCTATCTCATTCAGGTCACGATTACTTTTTGAAAAAGGAGCCTATTTAAAATATGTTTTCATAAACTGTTTAGCCTCTTGTTTACTAGCTGACTGCGGTTAAACATTCCACTATAAGCTATTAAATTAAAAATTACATTTAAATCAATATGGAGAAAGGTGGTTGGCATAACTGGATATTTCGCAGGTGCACTAGATTATAAACTTTAAAATGACACCTCAATCGTAAAAATTGGTTGAGTAGGACAGCTGGAAAAGAGATGTTACCGGGAAACCCCTTATTGAAATAAGTATATGTATATAAGATTATCAACCAATATGGTTGTTTTAGTGTTTTGTCAGCAAAAGAAGAGGTTTACCCTAGCACCTTATCTCAGGACCCAATACAAAAAGAGTAAGACCAGCAACAACAGCATAACAATCTTTTGATGAAAAAAACATGTATTAAAACATAAAAAGAATTAAAGAATTTACATCCGAATAACATGACAATATTGTGAATATCAACGTCATTGTTAGACCTGTTAGTTTTGATATCTTTGCAATTATATAAACAGCACAGCTCTTTTAACAATTTCTTCGTAGTTCATAATCTTTTGAACTAATCTTTTGATTGTCTGAATACAAACAATAAGCTTGAGAGATTCTAGTAGTCCTCTTCAGAGAGCGTTGTTATACAATTATTGTATTGGAAGTCATAGAAAGTTAACAACAGTTATTTGATCCCAAAACTACTGTGATGAGTTGTTTATGAAAATTGGCTGATGCAATGTAAATGTATCTGTGAAGTGGTATGATCACAAAAAATGTGTATTCTTCAGGACAAGTGTTCAAACCAAATAACAAATAAATACCCCCGCCGCAGCAAACCTGCAGACTAAGCAAATTCCCATTTGCCTGTTTGGATTTAATCTAAAATATCTAAAAAATATCACTTTATTACTCATGAAAAAAAAATAATAGTGCTGCACTCTGTTTGTAAATCTTATAACTTTTAATGCTTTTGTATGTCATAGAACCAACCTTTTTAGTTGAAACAGCTGACTAAATTCTTTAATTCCATTTAAATATGAGTACTCATAAGGTTAACATGGGAACCACAGAGCCACTGGGGTGGAGCCCGAAAGGATTTTTGAGATAAGAATATGCCTATATATTAATCGGGAATGTGAGCTATCATCATGCCAAATTTCAGCCCAATCCGTCCAGTAATTAATGCGTGATTGAATTTCAAACAAACAAACATACAAACATTCACATTTATAATATAATATTAGTAAGATTTAAATTGCAGTACCAGCAATTGCTCCTGGTGTTTGATTTGTAGGAGACGTTAGAAAAAAAAAAACATAGGCCTACATTTTGTACAATTTCCATGATATTATAAAATACAGTCTAAAATATGTATAAAACAAATTATATAACTTTATTTTATTGTGCTCACGTATTGGTGCTATTTGCGCAAAATTTTGTGCACGGCCTTGTCGTCCCAAGTCATTGAAAATCATTATAGGTCTAAATAAACTCGTATAACTGACAAAGTAAAATATTCCAAAATAAAAATTCTGTATCTAAAAACAGTACCATTACAGTTTTGTCATTTTTAAATCTGGGTCATTGTATAAGAATTAGTGCTATACAATTGTGGCTATCTCATATTTTATAGTTTATTGGCCTATATAATACATCAGGTTTCCTCTACCCGATTTATTAATGGACTTACAAATTATTGGACTTTAATTAATTAAAAAAATAATGTTCCCAGAACAGTGGCTAGCATGGATATTGTTTTAGCCTGAAACTAAGATGTTCCTAACAATTTAGAGGAAATCATAGGAGCCGTTTTTGAAATCAATGTGCGCAAACGTTACTCGTATTATAGTATAGATTGGTTTAGCGAGTACTTAGGTTTGCTGCAACAGGGAGGTTAAAAGAGTAATTTGTTTAGTGAAATGTTAAAAGTTTAGTATAAAATAAATACATTTCCCTAAAATTTACCGAAATATGTTTATAAACAAGCAAATTATAACAGTTTACTTATTATCCATAAGAATAACATGGAAATTTTTCATTTACAATTTAGCGAATTTTCTCCATAACCATTAGGCGCATAATAATGCTTCAATATACTAAATTATTTGTTTTTTTTAAGCTCTACAAAAGAAAATAAATTCCAAAATCCATAATATTTGTACATGCCAAAATGGGAAATAACAATTTTTACCCCATAAAACCCCGTTCACATAGTCCGATCATGCTGGTTCGCGAACTTGTTCGAATAAATGTAGGTTTACACGTTTGTACTAAATTTCATCAAAATCAGATCATTTTTGCTCGAGTTATCGTGCTAACAAACATATATATATAGATAAATACATATATATATTTACATGAATATTAAATTATGAAATTATATAATATGAATAATAAAATATGAGATATAATATGAAATAGCTTATTCCGTATACGGGAAATTCCCTAAAACTAGTGATGGATTTGGATTCAAATTACCATGAACATTGACATATTAAGCAAAACTGCTTTGTATACAAGTAAGATAGCGTTATTTTTTTATTTGTATTTTTAAGTATTTTTTTATACACTGTAATAACTCAAATATCTGGAAATTAAATTATTGATTCCACCTACCGTGCCAAGGAAAAGTAGATTTAAGGATGCTTTGGGTATATGAACTAACTTCATAAGCAAAAGCAGCAAAATAGCTTATGAGCTTATAGCTTCATAAGTTTGGTGGTATAGTACATACAGGAAAAGCTATGTATAAATACTGGATATAAAGAAATACTGTCCTTTGAGATCTTTAAAAATTATTTCATATTTAATGGAAACAAACGTCTAAAATATTCGTTCTAGAATAAGTTTGGTGGGAACCCCAACAATTTGCATTTGCAAAAAGTGTATAATGCTTTGTTTTCCCTACTGCTAGGAATTAAATCTTCATTAAATTCAATAAAGAAAGTTTTAAGTGAATTCACTTTTGGAGTTTCATCCAATATAAATGGAAATTATATGGGAGTTTTCGAGAATAATAAGAAATACTCGTATTAAATTATTATACACCTTTCACGAAAGGTATGTAATAAGTCAATAATAATCAAACCACCCATATTAATGCATACATACTTACAATATATTTGCCTATTTATTGTATATCCTCATTTCGGTCCGTTTCCTTTTACGTCATTTTACATCATTTTACTTATTTTTCAGGAAAGAAAAAGATTTAGCGTTCGCAATTAAATACAGATTTTTTCCCTAGTAACTTTTTAAGAGACAAAAATCATAGAAATTATATTAAATGATGTATGCAGCAATGATATTAAAAAGTGTATATACAATTAAAGCTTGTAAACCTTTAATTGTAAATTTCGTAAAAAGGAAGAAATATTTGCATATTTGTGTTGCATGTCTTATAAGTAGTAGTGCACAAAGATGTATTTAAAATAAAGTATTACACTACTAATGTTTGTGCTTGCTACTTAATTACTGCCTTGTATAATGGTTTGGTGCAGTGTCAAAGTTAGCAGTTAAAAGATGAACATTCTCCTGTTTTGAAAACAAAATTGTACCTTAATTCAGTAATAAGTTTTAATTTTAAAATAGCAAACTTTCACTTTTAGTTTGAGTAGGTCCTTGCTTAGTATTAACAATATTTTTTTTAAACAAAGAAAAAAAAAACAATAATCCTTAGGTTGAAAACATTCCTTACTAATCACTGTAGTAATATGTTTTAATGCAAATATAATTTGGTCTGGCTCTGTTGGTAGCGCCATGAACGTTGGAATCGAAGCAGCAATGTCGTGAGTTCAAATTTTGGTACCTGCCATTACTTTTTATCAGTACAGTCCATCCATGTACTCTACCAGGTTACCCTTTGCTTTGCTAAATACGTTACACGCACAAGACTGGCAAATGCTAGGTAAAATGGGCTGCCAACATCTTTAAAAACGAATGTACAACAGACATATAATAATGAATATACATTTATAACAACTAGACAAAGCTACAAAAAATTACGACTATTGTTCCAAATTCATAAAACAAAGTGGCGGCCATTTGAAACTTTTGTAAAATCAACGAGTTTTGACGAGTTTTGAGTTATTTAAGAAACTAAATTTTAAGTAGCCACCATTTTGTTTTTATGAATTTGAAAAGTTGTCATAATGTTTTTGTAGCTTTGCCTAGTAGTCATAAATGTTTGTGCAATGTTTCAATTTCGTATCTTTAAATACTTTTTATAAAAAAGTAATAGGCCTTAACTGAAAAAAAAAAAACAAAATGACAGCTGTGTGAGTGACTAAGGACTTCTGGACAATTTAAATATGATATTTAGATATGTTTCTTACTCAGGAACAATGCCCTAAAATATTGGTAGAGAGTTCCGGGACACCCTGTATAATTTAACCCTTTTGTATCATACAACTAGTGAAATTCCATAATACTTAAAATACCATAAAAATGCTCGGTACATTTTTTATTCATTAGTTTTTTATTGATGTAGATTTACCAAGTTCAGATACAAGATTCATCATTCAAGAATGTTAGATATAAGATTTAATGGATTTAGTTACCCAATATGCGAGCGAATACAGAGATTAAACTACCTCGAAAGTAAAGTTGCATCTACGTTCATACTACCGAGGTATTAATGAGCCTAGGAGTAATTATGAGAATTTAGTATTCAAACTATAAATGTCAGCTTTCTACGTTGGTTTGTGCACGCAAATCTTATTCTGAACAAGGAAACTTTAATAACACCCATAGAATATTTTTGGAAAACGTTCTGTTGTAAAACGTTTTAGTATCGGTCCTATGTCATAATATACGTCTCACCCTAAGTGAACCAATAGCTAACTTTTTCATGATGAGATGTAAAGTTAGCTTCTTATGGGGCACTCCCCTTTATTTTTTAAGATGTTTTTTGGGATGGTTTCGAATTTTAAAATTATGTCAGCCATTTTCCAATATGGCTGCCAACTTTGTTATTTTTTATGGGACACCCTGTATGTGTGTTCTGATTGTTTTAGAATGTAAATGTGATATAAAAATATTTTCATTCCTAACATTTTTTCTCTAAATCTACTCGTTTAGGAGTTACAGCGTGTTACACTTTAGAAAAAAGGCTTGTGGTGTTTGCTACATTCTGCATCCTGTGGCTCCTAAACGAGTAAGTTTATAAAATGCAAAGTAGAAATAAGTCTTAAAAGCGCATTTACATCCTAAATATACCATAAAATACAGACTGTTCCTATATCAAAGTTAGCTGCCATTTTAGAAAATCCCCCCAAAAAAATTAAAAAATAAACGGGAGTGCCCCAAAAGAAGTTACAGTAACTCTATATCTCATGATAAACAAGTTAGCTATTAGTTCGCTTTACGTGAGCCATCCTGTATACCTAATACATAAGTAATGCAATTATTTCCTAGTTTATAAAAAACCCCTTTTACAAATGCAAGCTTATGAATATAATAACATGAATTAGGACGACGTATCTTAGTTTCAAAGAGGTTGTGAGCCATATTATGACAGAGTTTGCAATGCTGTTCGTGGTAGATTAAATGTTGCCAAGTTTAATTTATATTCCACTCAAGTTGGCTTAAACTTTGAACTAAAGCTGTTAATACTACCGTTAGTATTCTACTGCCTTACTCTTACTTAAATATTGTTAGTTGATAGAGTAGTGTGCTTGTATTTATTAGTATAAAATGTATCGAGTTTTTACGTGGCTCAAAACATTTTTTCAACAAGCAAATATCAAGCTTGATGACATATGCTTAAAAGTTTCCATTTGTGAGTCGTGACTTTTCATGCTTACTATTATGTGATAAATAACTTCTTGATCAGCATTGTACGTGTTTACTAAAAATATGGTAATTGGTGATTGATTTAGATTGGACACTCCAATCACTATCAGACCCAATAGGTGAATGGATATCCGTATTATGTCATAATATATACGTATTTTTTTATATTTTTATTGTGGTGTCATGAAAACATTGGTTAAACAAAAAAACTTTATGAACTTCATTACTGATAATGAATATTTATTACTATTCATATACAAATAACTGGGAAGCTCGGTGGTTATAGCTCTCACCTAGTACTTAGTTCCTAAAATAGTATAAAATATTTACAATAGTCTAAATATTGTTTGAAAACAGCTTTTATTAACAAATTTAGTACTTCCAAAAGATACTCAATACCAAAGTATTGATAACACATAAAATACTGTGTGTAATGCAGTGATTGCACATGATATTAGATAAGTCGAATCTAATAAAGAATTGAAATGTATTGTGAGAGATACAACTCCTGCAACTGCTTGATTTCTGATTTTTGATTGAGAAACGGGTAAACTAGTTTATTCTTAAATGTGATTAAACAATTTAAATTTCTATTAAAATCATTTTTAACATGTGTTGTATTATTTACCAGGTCAATCTTGAATCAAACCCCTTTAATAAACTTAAAATGCTGTGGAAATAAAAATAACGCAAAAATACAATTATTACCGTATTAGTTTTGATCAGTTGATTTGGTAAGCGAAACTATACATATTTTATGAAAGATGTAGCTAGAGTTATAAACATTGATAATGGTTTATATTAAATCAATATCTAATTCAAGCTCATTGAGGTGTTTTCTCGATACGTGAGCTCATTAATCTCGTTTCCAGTTAGAAATAAATCAGGCGGCAACGGTAATAAATCAAGATGGAGTTGAGTGACTGTGCTCAGGGTGCACACGGTTCAGTACATTGGTTTTAAATATACTTTGTGACCACTTTCAATAACGTCATGTGATCATGGAAATGAATCTCAACCACAAAGGAAACATATTCAGATCACTTGTTGTTTTAAGACAAATATCCGAGGATACAGTTTTAAAGTGCTGATCTATTGATTTTTTATAAATTTTTTCTCATTAATATTATTCAATCGGTAAAATTAAATATATTAAGTCAACTCTTTTGAATCTTAAGTGTTGAATTTCATTAATTGGCATAACAACGCTCTATTAAATCTGTATTTTAAAATACTGAAAGAAATACTGGAATGTTAAATTGTAAACAAGTTAATAATGCCGCAGTTAGGAAATGTTTTCTAAGTCCCATATTAATGTTTTGGGTAATTCGTTTTAGCTCATATGATAATCGTAAACATTTTCAGTTTTTACCTGGCGTATATATATCACAAGTTAGTGGTTATTTGCAGGCTATTGGTCGTGTTGGGGCTGTGCTGTGTAATATACATTTTAGTACAACTAAACTAATATATTAATCATATAAGGCGATGATACAGGTTATGACCATTTTTGGAAAGTAGGGTAATTTAAAATTAAGATTTCTGTGATGTCACTGTACCAATACAAGCATAGTATTGCATTTTTATTAAATTTACCACTGTACAGTATTACGTATTACCGTTCCTTAACTCGACATAGTAAACCACAAGAAAAGGTGAGTAGCCTACATTTCATTGTCTAGCTCAGTTACCGAAAAATATTTTTTTACACAAACAGTAAAATTAATAATTTATGATATAAATTAACACATTTTAGTTTAAAAAAAAAAAAAATGCCAGGCTGATTTAAAGTTTAATATTGTTTATATTTATGTGTAACATAATAATTTTTAACATAGTTGCTTAGTTTTTAGATGAAACCAGGCTATACCGGAATAAAATATCACTATTTTTGTTTCACATTGTAGATCTAGCCACTGTTTCCAGTATTCATGCGTATTTATGAAGCTGCATTTTGTGTTGCTGTGTACATTAATTACTCTTTATTGTTTATAATCTCCTGATAAACAGTTTTAAGACCATTAAGCTAATTATTATATCTAATATTGCCATTATATCATATTCACATCTTTATAACGGTTTAGGAATGTAATTAATTGGGTTTGAATTAAATTATCCTCAAACTAAAGAATACATAAGAAATTAGAAATGGCCCCATTTTAATACATTTATAAAGTAAGTCACGTATATGCGAATAAACAAATTAAGGATAGTAGAAGTAGTAAATCAACTATCAATAAAATCAGTAACTGTGTAAGGTGCTAATTCGGAGGGGGGGAGGGGGTAGAATCTACACCTTATAAGCCTCGGATCTGCTACGAGTCGGATCTGTCCAGTGTTCAATTTAATTTGTTAATTGGCTGGACTCAGACCATACGATTTCATCATTCACTCAGCCAATCATTGGTCTTCATCATTGCCCAAAATAAACCAAATAATCCTCCATCGTGTTTCATTACAATTTAAGTTGGTTTCAGGAGCTTATCAAACGTCACCTAAAATAAACATACACACTATTGTGAAGGGTTACCCTATCTAGCTCGAAACTATCGTAGCAAGCCTGAAATTTCCCACAAAAAGAAATAACAAAGGAAGCTATAATAATAATTGTAAAAAAATATATATTTAATACCGGAGCTAATTATTATAAATTTAATACATTAAGCTAATTATTATATCTATAAATATATTTAATACCGGAGTATTTACTGTTGATGTCCGAAATGGAGACGACGACTAAGTTTAAATATACCAATAGGTTGGTTAGACCAAAGCGGGTTTATTAGTTTAGAAAGGAGTAGAGAGAGAGAGAAAAGTGACCAGCTACAGCCTGGCCGAATGAATCTTGATCCTGGGTCTTGGAGAACTCTCGCTCTACCCCTACCCTTCGTCCTTGGGACGCTACCAGTGTGGGACACTGCCGCTAACATAATTTACCATAATAATAATTAACATAACCATTAAGCTAATTATTATATCTATAAATATATTTAATACCGGAGTATTTACTGTTGATGTCCGAAATGGAGACGACGACTAAGTTTAAATATACCTATAGGTTGGTTAGACCAAAGCGGGTTTATTAGTTTAGAAAGGAGTAGAGAGAGAGAGAAAAGTGACCAGCTACAGCCTGGCCGAATGAATCTTGATCCTGGGTCTTGGAGAACTCTCGCTCTACCCCTACCCTTCGTCCTTGGGACGCTACCAGTGTGGGACACTGCCGCTAACATAATTTACCATAATAATAATTAACATAACCATTAAGCTAATTATTATATCTATAAATATATTTAATACCGGAGTATTTACTGTTGATGTCCGAAATGGAGACGACGACTAAGTTTAAATATACCAATAGGTTGGTTAGACCAAAGCGGGACCACAGGCTGGCCGAATGAATCTTGATCCTGGGTCTTGGAGAACTCTCGCTCTACCCCTACCCTTCGTCCTTGGGACGCTACCAGTGTGGGACACTGCCGCTAACATAATTTCCCGATTAAATTTAAATTTAAATCTAAGTCCAATTTGGGACCTTACAGGTGTCGATATAATGAGATGATTCTACAAACATTTTCAAATAAAAGATTGCTACCTAATCATTTAATATGTAGTTCTTTGGCATAAACACGTTTGTTTTGCATGTACTCAATACACTGTGAAAATTCATAATCCATAATACTCCTCTGTCCTTAAATTTTAATAAGTATACAAATTGTTTCACAACTTACTCCATCATATGTTATCAATTTGAAATGATGAAAAGTAAGAATACACTCAGGATTTGAATACAATAAAAGAGAGTTATGAAATGGTCCTCTCATTTTGTACCCATTTCATGTCCGTCACACAAATATTTATGGGATGAATAATGCATTGAAGTGGACCAAGCACATTTATCATCCACACCGCCATCATTCAGTGCTATATCATACATGGTGAATATTTGAATCGATTTACACGTATATACTGATGTGTGTTTTGTATAGGAAAAAGCGGATTTTCTCAAAAATGGCCTGAACGATTTTAATATAAATTTAGTATGTTATAGTCCTTTAAATTGTAAAAAATAGTACAAATACCATTCCCGTAAAAATTATAGTTCAACAGTGAGTGTAATCTTTCTACTTCAAAAAACTATAAAATAACAACAAATTATATTTTACAAAAAAAAAACTGGTTTTGATTACAATTAGGTTGTTATGGTCCTTTAAATTCGAAACAAAATGATTCAAATTCCTTTACAGTAAAAATTAAGTCTCAAAAATATTGTAATTTGTGTGATTTTCCCATAAAACCCCTTAAATTAATCTAATTTTAGGGAAAAATCTGGTTATGATTAAAATGCATGCGTTATGATCCTTATAATAAAAAAAAAAATAAAAAAAAATAAAAAACTCTTTGAAAAGGTCTAGAGAGAATTCAATATTTGTAGCCTAATGGTATTATTAGAATAAAGATGCAATTCTAAGACTTATTTACTCTTAGCATTTTCTCTCTAAACTTACTCGTATATGAGCTACAAGGCGCAGAATGCACACCGCAAGTAATTTGTTCTTAGTTTTAACACGCTTATATTGAATTAATTACCTGTTCTCTGCTTGGACAATTTTTACCCATGGTTTGGAAAAGGGAGATGTGTATTTACATTTACATAGAAAAAAAAACATATAGTGAAAATTGAATTATTTTATGAACAAATCGGTGAAAAAATACTGAATTGTTACATCGGCGAAAAAATACTCATATACGGGTGTTTACAAATTGTCTGGACATATTTTTTGGACTTGTTCCTTGGGCTAAGACATACATGAAATGCTATATAAGTATCGGTCTAAACAGCCTAGATTTCTGTTTGTCGGTCTTTTTGCGATTTTTTTCAAAGAATTATTTTACATCTTGGGCATTTTTCAAGATAGAAATTTCAAAATTGGTATAAATGGGTATTTTAGTAGGTAAAATGAGCTTACAAAGTTTCGTTCAAATATTTTGTGGCGTTTTAATAGAGTGGTCATTCAAAATCTTAGTGCCAAATTTCATGAAAACCGTAAATATTAAGAAAATCGTTCTTCAAATCAAAAAGATTGAGAATTTAAATTAAAATCAAATAAGACCACGTTTGATAGAATCGAATAACAAACAACCGAGTTATCAGTTTTTTTCTACATTCGGATACGCAATTTAATAGGACTTCCATATCGTTTATTATTTGTTATTTTACAGAGCGGTAATGGTAGACCGCTCTGTAAAATAACAAATAATAAACGATATGGAAGTCCTATTAAATTGCGTATCCGAATGTAGAAAAAAAACCGATAACTCGGTTGTTTGTCATTCGATTTTAGGTATCATTTTATTTGGATTTACATTTTCTATCTTTTTGACTAAAAAAAATACGTTCTTAATATTTACGGTTTTCATGAAATTTGGCATTAAATATTTTAAATGGCGCCATATTGAAACGGCCTGAAATATTGGAACGAAACCTTGTAAGTTCTTTGTACCTACCACAATACACATTTATACTAATTTTTAAATATCTATCTCGAAAAATGCCCAAAATATAAAATAATTCTTAAAAATCACAAACAGACCGACAAACAGAAATCAAGGCATTTTAGACCCATACTTACATGGCATTTTATGTTTTTTTGCCCAAGGAACAAATCCAGAAAATATGTCCAGACAATTTAGAAACACCCTGTATAAAAATTTGAATGAATGGCGTTTTAGGCCTCAGGTGACATCAAAATGAAAAAGTAAATCCGTCCCGGGCCTAGGTCTTACCGTGCCACCTACGGTAATAGCTACTTCCCTATAAGGAAATTCGTTAAAACGTTTGAAAGTTATTAAAGAACCTTTTAGTTTTTCAAACGTGCATGGCATTTTTAGGAGCCTTGTCAGTAGGAATTTTTGTCAAAAAATAAGATTATTTTAGAATTTTGTTATGTGAATTTCCAGTTATATTTTAACCTTCAGATAATACCCAGATATAACAAATGTGTGTTTAAAAGCTGAAGTCATTATATTCTCTAACAGTAACGAAGATAAATTACATATTTTCCAGCGCCGGATAACAAATTGTTTACAGCCTCACACATGAGGCCTGGCAACGCATGTGTCCTTTATGTGGCTATGTGTAACGTTTTAAAATAAGTACCAGAGGACTGAGCATTGCTAGAGGCGTTTTGTTTGTTCAAGAGGTTCAAACATTTTACCTGAAAGACTACGAATATATTCAGTTTTGCTACGAATTAAGTTGTAAATCCAATTCGATTTCGGTAGACATTCACTCAGTCTTAATTGACCTAAAGAACTTTTTCATGTGGACGAGCAATCTATATTGAAAATTTCTACAGCAAACTTCAATATAAAAAATCATGATACATTACAGTATCATTGATTGCAGTTAAGTACTGAAACGATTATAATTAATGTTGATTCCCGATTCAGCAATGTTCTTTAGGTAGTCTGATCTTAATAATCAATAGCTCAAATGAAAGCTGGTATTTCACTAAATGTTTTTAGACTAAAACGTATAGGGTAATGTAATTATAACTGCTGGAATACATATTTACCTAATTGAAGTAAAAAAATCGAAAAAATCTAATTTATATTTGTTTGTCGAGTAATACATTAGATAAATTAATGATGATGCTTGATGACAAATATGAGCTTACATAGCTTTATTTTAAAACCAAAATTATGAAAATTGGCCGGGTAGAAGAGCCAAACGAACTCGAAAAAAAAACAAATTTAACTCCTATAAGATATGTACAGGGAGGCGGCTTGTGCATAGCTGGAAATATACGTCAAAATGAATGCCGATGCTTGATGGCAAATCTGTGGTTCGTCCATACCTTTAGTTTAAGGCCAAAGTTATGAAAATCGGTTGGGTAGAGGAGCTAACCCGACTCAGAAAAGAAAAACCAATATTTTTTTTGACGGCAATAATTGGTTTACCAGTATGCATAATTTAGTCATACGAAACATGCGTTAATCATTTAACTGCTTAGTGTTATATTGTTATTTAATTGATTTTCTTTGATTAAATGTTGATGTTAACAATTTGCATTTGTGTTTAAAGTGTGTTCGTTAAGTGTATGATTCTAATGTTATGTGCTTAATCAGTACCATTAATATTAGTGAGAAGTGGTGTATGGATTTCATAACCATATTATTTTACTAGAGACCGTTGTATTTAACCACAACGGGCTCTGTTGCTAGTGTATTATATTATCAATGCTAAATAGCACTCATTGAAATGTACCTTTCCTTTGAACTGTATTTTATAATTTTCCACTGTACTTTAGATGATTCGTTACAAGCATATGTTACAATTAATTTGTTTACATTTTAGTTAAACTGCCATAGCTACTTGACAGTCCATAAGACTAATGTTAAAAATATCAAAAATGCATCTTAAATTTTTTAAACGAAAAACGAATTTTCCTAGAACAGAGCCTAGCATGGATATTGTTTTTAGCCAAAAACTCAGATATTTTTTATCAATTTGTAGGAAATCATAGGAGCAGTTTTTGAAATCATTGTGTGCAAACGTTACTCATATTGTAGTGTAGATTATTAAAAATAATATTTAACAGGATCTGACATATGGATGTTCTTTTTACCAAATAAAGGGCTTCAGTTAAAAGTATCGACATGATTAAATAATTATCCAAGATTGTTGATAAGTCGGGAAGAGTCATCAATGTGATTTCATCATAATTTTTATTCAACTGAGTCAATTGCATAAAATATACAGGCCAGTACTTACTTCTTCCTTTTTAAATGTACGTTATTGATCTTTAACCTAGATAAACACAGCTTAAACATTTTATCCTTGTAGACATATTTTTTTTAGCTGAACATAGTTTTGTAACTTTTGTAGTTTTGTTAAACTATTCATTCGTATTCCTAGGCTTTGTATTTTCTGTTATGATTTTTCTACACAAATAAAAAGGTGATTACAAATTCTTAGCCCTTTCAATTAAAACTTGATAACCCTTTCCCAATACTATCCAAAGAATAGAAGTTCACTAATAATCACTTGAAACTTTACTATTTTACATCTAGAAAAATGCAATGAAGGCTTGAAGTGTGGGAAGTTACGTTAAGTATTCTAAAGAAACATTTAAATGAGAGTTTGTTATCTATTCCTCTGAACTGATACATCATCCACCACTGTTAATAGTTTTGCTAAAATGTAAATCTGTTTTTAATTGGAAGATATTTTGCCGTAATTAGGACATTCTGGCTTATCATTGAGCTTACCTCTATTGAAATTATTGAAAAAAAATCCATTTATATTCAATTTAAAGATTGCAACAGGCTGATGAAAGGTTAATTCAGCTGCACTCATACCTGTTTCTATTATATGTTTTATACGTTTTTCATGCAACTTACGTGTAGAAAATAAAAAAATCTTAATTATTTAGTAAAAGTAAAAAAAAATACTTTTTTATGAACACGTTATCATTTTGAAATCTGTTTTGAAGTTCCCTTATAGTATTTTCAGAGGTAATAAATCAAGAGAAAACAACCTGCTTATTTATCATAATAATTTGATTTCCTCAAAAGCTATTAAACGTAAGTTTTCACACTTATTGGCTTCAAACCCCTTAACAAATACAGTACTAATCTGAACCTACAGTTACAGGTCAAATATAGATTCAAAGTGAAATTCTTCAAAGCACACCAAGAAAAAAAGTTAACATCATTGTCATTGCCAGACATTGCCACAGATATATCTTTACGCACTAATCATTTAATAAACGTGTTACCAAAAGACAATTAGTAAGGGTTTGCTCAGTGTTGCCGAACTAAAATAAATTATTACTATGTTTAGTATTTAAATATTATATGCATCTTGGCTATTAGTAACTAAAATATGTTTGAACTATAACATATTATTTTTACTTAATATACTGCTGTTTACAATATCCAAAATAACCTTTACTGATTAAGTAAAATATATGCTTCGATAGTATATTATTCCATCGTGTAGCCTAACTAGTTTTAAAATTTAACGTAGGGCAACTACCCCCTTAATATTCAAGTTTCGTCCCAGACACCTTTATTTAGTTCCAGGACATAATCGTCACATACATGGTCGACTGGCATCTCGCCAAATAATGAAATTGGGCTCCGTATTACAATGTTTGTTAATTGTTATAGACATTTACCGATCCAAAAAGAAATTTTTTTTTTGAAAAACCCTAAATGTATTTAAGACTTGTTAATAGTTTTAATATTAATTCGTAATTATGTATTAATTTGGTAATGAAAAAACTTTAGTTATACAGTGTTTTTTTCATTTAATTGTGACAAATTATACAATATACTATCAGTTACCCGGCGCGCGTTGCACGACTATTATTTTATATGGTAATTTGTTCTTTAAAATCTATATATTTATATATTTGTTAGGTGTATTATTACATAAGTTTTTTATTTTGATAAAGGTTTTTACTTTTTATGTTTACATATTAAATACAGTAGGGGAGAATTTAAATGTTGAGTGCACAGTTTTGCTGCGTTTGGGATTTAATATATTTTGACTTAGTATCTAAAAGTAAAATAGTTTTCTCTGCTGCATTCTGTGGAAATATTGTGGCACTACTCCAAATCATTACTAATACAGAATGTTGTGATCACTCAAACCAACAGTTGGTGAAAGTAAACATCTGCTTTTATTTTATAAAAGATATATATTTGAACGCTATGAACTCCGAAACCGCTCGACAGATTCTAATGAAACTTTCGGGCATTATTTAAGGATGGTTCGTGTGAAGTTTGGAGCTGATCCGTCAAAAGGTCTCCGCCCCAGAGGGTTTTAAGAGGTCCAATGTCAGACTTTTGGAAATACAATGTTAACAAATAAATATAATATAACATAATATATTGTTAACATTGTAGTTCCAAAAGTCTGACATTGGACCTCTTAAAACCCTCTGGGGCGGAGACCTTTTGACGGATCAGCTCCAAACTTCACACGAACCATCCTTAAATAATGCCCGAAAGTTTCATTAGAATCTGTCGAGCGGTTTCGGAGTTCATAGCGTTCAAATATATATCTTTTATAAATATAGATTTATAATTTAATCAACCCGCAAGTAAATGGGTAATATATGAGGATAAATATTTTTCACAGGATAAAAGTTATATTTAGAAACTAGGTCGTAATCTTTAAGAGAAATTTCATACATGAGATGGTAAATTGTAGTTGCAAATTATCGTAGCGTATAGACATAGATTAAGCCAGGGAGTATGCTTTATCTATGGTATATGCCAGCAGGCTATTTAACAGAGCGAAAAATAAATAAGTTCAGTTTTTGAAATTGAATTCCTGGGAGCGTATTTATTCGTCACTTTGGTAAATGCATATAAGCCATTATGGTAAAAATTTCCGATGAGTTCGTGCATTGCTGCCAACAATGATAGAAAAAATTGTGTTTATTTATTTATTTATTCTCTCAACGGTAACACCATTTTTACATTGGAATATACATTAAATAGGATAAATCACTTGATAAACATAGCATTATAACAAACAGTCCCTAATTGTTTATAGATAGATATGTTTTAGATAGCTAATGTATTTAGCTTGATCTATTACGTGGGTATGATAAATAAACAAATAAATCTCAAAATAACAATTTATTTATTGTTAAATCTATTTGCAAAAGATAATATGCATATTAACATTATTTTGTGAATAGTTGACTCGGTTAGTAACGATGTCACGGATCTGGACCTTAATATATTACTGTCTTTGCGCTTTTACGAACAGACCTTTGATTAATTCTCTTTTTTCGACGAGCAACGTCTACAAGTTTATTTAATTTATTGATTCTTTCACAAACAGGTTAGAAAAAGCCTCTTAGTTTTGAATAGTGCAATTTACGTAAAATTTTAACTTTTATTTATTTATTTTCCTACTCAAAGGGATCCTTTTGATCAACGGAAATTCAAACATTTTATCACGTATCTCGAAATCTTTTCTTTTTACAATAAGATTTGTAGTAGTCACTTCAAATAAAAAAAATGTGTTTAATGAATTAGATAGAACTTGCTAATGAAGGAAATAAAGATCTAATGAGTGAGCCTTAAGACAATTCTTCTTGTATAAAATCATGGAAATATTATCTTCATGTAGGCCTATATATTATTTAGTCAAAATATAATCGACTGTGGATTAGTGCTACAGAATAATACTGAGCTAAAGGTATGTAGCACAAAGTTTTATCCACAAAAAAAAGGTAAATATAGCATAGACGGTAATAAGACATAACCTTCAGCTTTCTTATCACAGATTAATCTGCTTTCTTTCCTTGCTTAATTTGGAGTTGAATTACAGAGTTCAACAACTTCTTAGCCACTCTGATAAAACATTCCGGAGGTAGTATCTTAAGGTTAACTTCTTAATTAGATAACTTTTAATGGAAACACTTAAGAGGAGTTGTGTTGATACAACTTCTGGTAACCGATAAGTTAAGCAAGACACGACATGTTATTTTCTCACATCATTTGGGTCTAAATTTTAATCGATAAATAATTATCTCACCAGGTTCATTTTAACCTTTGCACTAATTAGCCTAATGTAAGGGTTAAATTTAACGAAGATTTTTAGGTACTTATTTCAAATTTTGTGAATATATTAAAAGATAATAATGAACTTTAAATAGCATCGTAAAATGTTTGTTGCTATCCCATTTCAAGGATGGTTGAAAAGTTTACAGACAACTTTCACACATACTTCAAATTTTGCAACGGTTTTTGCAACAACACACTTTTCACTTCAACTGTTTACTGTGGTATAAAAACACAAAAAGAATGGAACAATATTAAAAATACATAAACTTGTTATCACAGACCTTTTCAAGAATTATTTTTTAATAATACATACCAATACAAGTAATTAAATCTTAATTCTAAATCTTAAAGTTTTATTGGAATAACAATAATGTTTTATTGAAAGTTGTAGATATTATAGAATAACTCCAAAATATAGTATATGAAATCATTTTTAAAATCCCTTGAATAAGGTTTTCTGGTAAACCGCAATTTTTATAGCAAATAGGAGGGGTGTTGCGTTACTATTTTAATTAGAACTATAAGAACCATAACATATGAATTTTAATCAAAACCGGCCATTTTTTTATTACATTTCCGTTATGGGGTTTTGTGGGGAAATATCACGAGTTCAGTAACTTTTGAAAAATAGGTTTTACATCAATGGGAGCTACATAATTTTGTACAGAATTCCACACATACAGACACATGCACACACATAAACCAAGACACAAACTTCTAAAACCACTTTTTTGGTTATAGTGGGACCCAAAACAGACATACCCACTCAAAACTCAAACGCGAAAACTTTGACGAAAACAATACTTTCTCCTGTATAGAGAGAGAAAGTAAAAAACACATTGTAATAAACTATAAACATTTCTACACTATCCGACAGAATAGTTTTAATTAATTCCTTAATCATACGAGATAACTTGAAGGAAGTTAGCAGACAGATGAGATGCAACGGCTTCTGGATTGAGAAGTATAATTAGACTGTGCAACTGCGAAGTTTTCCTCTATAAAAAGAAGGGAGGACTTTCTGTAAATTTGTTTTGCTTTAATACATATTAAAATCTTGTTAAAACGTATGTATGATTTTGTATTAAATTTTATTTGTATTTAATTTTTTTAGTAATTAGGATAGTTCTTAAAGGCGTGAAAATGAAATTGTCGAAAAGATTTTTTAAAATCAAATACCTCCTGTTGAGCATGAAAATAGCCACTTTAACGGAAATGGTTCAAAAAGTTGAATTTCAAACAATAGAAATACAATTTTAAAGACGACAATGCTCAGTCGATTTACCATTTCCCTCATTATAATAAATTTAATTGATCTTCTAGAAGAACTGATAATATTAGGTTAGATAAAATTAAAAAAAAGACATCATTAATATTAATGAATATTTGTGTTGATTTTACAGTATTGTGACTTACACAATATGTAGTTTCTGTAAGGGTATTTCGTTGGATTACTCCACACACTTTGTTTACATTTATTTGCCTCTGGGATTCGCAACCTGTACACAATCTGGAATTATATAGTCAGTTGTATTATAGTCTATAAGTATAAAAGAGGATGTTTGTATATATATTTGTTTGTTTGTTTGTTTGGCAGTGATAAACTCAGACACCGCTGAACCGATTGCCACGAAACTTGGTACATACGTGTAGAATGTCATGGAATAGGTTTATACACCATCAATTTCGTCATCCGTCCAATCGGCTCCGCCCCAGTGGCTCTGGAGTTTCCCATGTTAACCTTATGAGAAATGGAATTAATGAATCTTAACAGCTGTTTCAATTAAACAAGTTGGTTCTGTTCTATGATGTTCAATAGCATTAAAGTTACAAGGATTACCAACAGGGTGCAGCACTATTATTCCTTTTACATTTATGACAACAGCTAATTTGCAACCAAAAGGTGAGTGAGCGTAGCGAACGAACTTCAACCTGGAGGCGAGTTAGCGTAGCGAACGAGCTCCAACCTAAAGGTGAGTGAGCGTAGCGAACGAACTTCAACCAGGACGTGATTGAGCCATGCGAACGAGATAATCTTGAAAATTAAGAAGTTAAACGGGGCAAAGCCCGCGGGATTATAAATAGTCAAAGGCAAGACAACGTCTGCCAGTTTCAGCTAGTAGGTAATAATATATAAAAGGCAAAGCCCTCACTGACTCACTCACTCACTCACTCACTCATCACTAATTCTCTTACTTCCCATTTACCTAGGAGACTGAAATTTGGTACACTGATTCTTTAGGCATTAAATAGGAACTAAGCTAACTAAGCTGTTTTAATTCTGATCGGACTCTCGGGCTCCGCCCCAGTGGCTCTGAAGTTTCCCATGTTAACCTTATGGGTACTCATATTTAAATGGAATTAATGAATCTCAACAGCTGTTTCAATTAAACAAGTTGGTTTTGTTCTATGATGTTCAATAGCATTTAAGTTACAAGGATTACCAACAGGGTGCAGCACTATTATTTCTTTTACATTTATAACAACAGCTAATTTGAAAACAAAAAGTGAGTGAGCGTAGCGAACGAACTTCAACCTGGAGGCAAGTTAGCGTAGCGAACGAGCTAACCTGAAGGCAAGTGAGCACAGCGAACGAGCTCTAACTTAAAAGTGAGTGAGCGTAGCGAACGAACTTCAACCAGGACGTGATTGAGCCATGCGAACGAGCTCACTTATGAAGTTAAACGGGGCAAAGCCCGCGGGTACAGCTAGTAGTATATAATATACTCGCTCACTTGCCTTCAGGTTAGCTCGTTTGCTACGCTAACTCACCTCCAGGTTGAAGTTCGTTCGCTACGCTCACTCACCTTTTGGTTGCAAATTAGCTGTTGTCATAAATGTAAAATAAATAATAGTGCTGCACCCTGTTGGTAATCCTTGTAACTTTAATGCTATTGAACATCATAGAACAGAACCAACTTGTTTAATTGAAACAGCTGTTAAGATTCATTAATTCCATTTCTCATAAGGTTAACATGGGAAACTCCAGAGCCACTGGGGCGGAGCCCAGAGGTTGGGGGGTAAAATCCTTTCTTAGTGAGCGCCTACTACCCAAAAGGAAGATGCCTGCCAAGTTTCAGGTTCCTAGGTCTTATGGTTTCTGAGATTTCGTGATGAGTGAGTGAATGAATGAATGAATCAATGAATGAGTCAGTGGTATTTGAGCTTTATATATATATAGATATATATATATATAATATATATATTATAGTAATTTTTGTTATTAATATTTGGCCGTCCGAACGTGTTTAATTGTTCCATTGGAAAAATACTAACACCGATGCAAATTGTGAATAGGTAAGCTGAAACCTTATTAAATACGAGTAGGCTACTTATTGCATTCATTTAAATATTTACTCCCTCATTAATCGAATTTGGCAGAGTAATTTGTCATTTTAATCAGGTTATATTAGGGTATGAAACCATGGTTTATATTTGATTTAGATTACAAAGAGTTTGAAAAATAAGGTAAAAAAGCATTCGCATTTTCAACAACCTAACGGTACTTAACTTAACTTTATATTACATTGCAAGAGTAAACAGCTTTCTTTGCCCGTTGTCCTGATCGAAAAAATACTTGATGAACTATCGAGTAGCCTGATTTATTAATGTTTTACTGAATCCTTGTAAATCTCAATGAGTTAAAAATAATCTAGATAGATGTAATGTAATATTTTTCAATTACAGTAAACTCAAATCACTATTGTTTCAATCAGCCATTATTGCTGTATTAAAGTTGTTATAAGACATTTATTAATTAATTGGTGGACTAGTAGACAAATAATTTTAGTTCATTGATATGTTGGAATGACGTTTTACTAAAGATCATTGAAGTTTATTAATTGCTTTTGAGTTTTACGGCCAAGTTATGCAATTAAAGGAACCCAGGTCTAAGTGAATAATTAGTTTTTAATTATATCAGTTTCTATTGATAGGATTTTGAAGAAACAGATAAACTATTCTTAAAATTAAACATTACGGTAAGGAAACTCTAGCAGTTGTTTTGTGAAGTGATGCACATCAAGAGGTGTTAAACATATATTTTTTAGTTTTCATTTGAATATTTAAAATACTATTACTAAATACGTTTTACGAACCTTTAGATTAAATATGGATCGATAAATAAATCAAATTACCAAAATTTAGTACCTTTAAAGTTAAATTAAATACAATATCAAATATACTGGTTTTCCAAGACTACATCTTGGAAGCATTTAACAGTGGAAATCAGGTGGATGCTATATACGTTGATTTTGCTAAAGCGTTTGACAAGGTCAGCCATAGCCACCTTCTTGCCAAGTTGCAGGGTTATGGAATTGTTGGGAATCTGTGGCAGTGGTTTGGTAGTCACTTACAGAATCGGACTTTAGCTGTAAAATATGGCTCTAACGTGTCAGCTTCCTTTCTTGCCACGTCAGGTGTTCCTCAAGGCTCACTGCTAGGACCACTCTTATTTGTGCTGTTCATCAACGACATTGGTAAAAACTTGAGTGTTAGTTATTCATTGTTTGCTGATGATGTCAAGCTATACCAGACAATAAGAACAGATGATGACTTTCGTTTGCTGCAGGCTTCGCTCCACCAACTCTCACATTGGTGTGACTCAAACCTGATGGAAATAAATCCTTCCAAGTCCAAGCACATTACTTTTCATAGAACAAAATCTCCAATTGCCGAGGACCTGTACTTGGGTGGTGATCTCATTGAAAGGTGTAATATTGTGAGAGATCTTGGTGTGTATATGGATTCCTCTCTGAACTTCAGTACTCACATTGATGGTATTTGTTTAAGAGCATCAAGGATGATGGGTTTGGTCTTTAGGCTGGGGAAATTCGGCCTCAACACCCGGACTATGACTTTGTTATACAAGTCATTGGTTAGACCGACCCTGGAATATGCTTCCTCAATATGGTCTCCATATCATCTGGGACAAATTGATAAACTTCAGTCAATACAGAGAAGATTCATAAGAATACTGGGGGTGAAGAATGGATATGCCTACAGAGAGGTTCCTATTGCCGAACTCGAAATCAACCTAAGTTTACCGCCTCTGTCTTCTAGACGCCTGATTGCTGATTTGGTATTTCTCTATAAGCTGATAAATGGAGTTACTGATTGCCCCTACCTTCTTCATCTGGTCAACTTCAGGACCCCTTCACCTACCAGAGCACAATGCCTTTTTGAGCTGAAACTCAGAAGCACTAACTACCTTCGTCATAGTCCTATTCCTAGAATGCTGAGAGCTGGTAACGAGGTTTGCAATCTGGTGGACTTCTTCTCGGACTCCTTGGGTACGTTTAGACGCTCAGTCCTCTACTTGGAGCAGTGATAGATGGAAAGTCTTCTTCAAGCACGACACGAAGTGGCTGGGTCCGTTGGTGATGGAATTGAGCTTCTGTGTAGTGCTGGGTGTTTGGTGGCTGCGTTAAAGCGCCACATTTGAGTGTTTGTGTTTTTTTTGTAGTGGGGGCATGGTCTCCTCACTTTTCACTTTTCATAGTTTTTTTCAATATAAAATAGTGTTTGTTATCTTTTGGTAGCTGCGTTAAAGGGCTACACGAGTGTCTGTGAGGGCATGGTCTCCTCACTTTTTCCTCCAAACACATTTCTCCACTCTATTACTCTATTATTGTTGTCTTCTGAATTATCAATGTTCTATTTATATTTGTTATTTGCTATTCGTTATTGCTATTTATATTTGTTTATATATGTTGATTCAGTATGTTTTTGTTATGTAATTTCTAATATTCTATTTATATTTGTTGCTACTGCATTTAATGTATATTATGGTTGTATTGCCTTGCATTTTTAGAATTGTAAATCGTCATTTTTGAACCATTATGTGTAACTGTATTGCTGATCTGTTTATCAACTGTTTGTATAAGACAATATTCTATTTAGTTCTATCTGTTATTGCTATTTATATTTGTTGATTCCGTATGTTTTTGTTATGTAATTTCTAATATTCTATTTACATTTGTTGCTACTGCATTGAATGTTATATTGTATGGTTGTATTGGTTGTATGGTTGTTGTGTGGTTTGTTGGTTGCATTTTTAGAATTGTAAATTGTTATTTTTGAACCATCATGTGTAACTGTATTGCTGATCTGTTTATCAACTGTTTGTATAAGACAATATTATATTTAGTATTAATATCTTAGGCTACTATCTTGATGTTCACTTAATTGTAAAACTGGTTTAACCGTGGGAAATAAATAAATAAATATCGGACATCGGGTAACACTATAATGTAGTTATTTTTGAACTAATGCACCAGGCGCATCAAACATCCAACTAATCAGAACAAAATGCCTGATCAAGTGCCTTTTAATGAAAGTAATTGTTTTTGAAAAATCATTAAAAATTTCATTCTTAAACTTTTTAAGATGTTATATAGATGAATGCAAAAATAAAAATAAAGTAATGAATTATTGCTAACTCCTAAATGTATGAATTCCGATTGATACTGAAATAAGTTGTTTTTTCGGGTAGATACATCAGCCAATTATTAAAATACTATATTGAAACAGTAAATGTAAATATCTAACTGTTCTGTGAAAAAAAGAAAATACTTAACTAGATCCATTTAATGAAATATGTTCGATGAGAAATAAACTAAACGTATTAGTTCTACAAAATGTGTTGAGAAACGTGTTCGGCTAATTCTGCTGTTAAATGAAAGTTTTCACCAAGACCATGTCAATGACAGTTTGGTATTACAGTCCAATAGCGTTCAACTTCTTACTTATACTCCATTAAACTTGGAGACTCACAGACACACTTATAATCTTTGAAACGTTTCCAACATTATGTCTCAAGCAATTTAATCTCTTCCCATAAAATTGTATTCAAGCCCACGTCCATACATTTAACGTATATTTCTATGTGAAATCACCCACATTTAACTGTATATTTGTTTAATGCCAAAACAAACTCGGTTTTGGCTTTTTTGAAATGTAAATTTAATTTGATTTTGTATACATATTGTCAAAGTGTAAAGTAAACCAAGTAAGTGATGGTTAAAGTTACTCCAGACTTAAAATAGGATGTCTAAAATCCAACTTTAATTGCTACACATATGAGGTGTTTTATTTAATTTATTTTAAAAATTTTGATTTATTTAAACATTGGTGATTAATTTTACACATATTATTTTAACAATTTTACCTGGTTTTAATAGATTGTATAACAATACCCCCGCCAAAGCAAACCTGCAGACTCGAATTTCAACGTGTCAGATTACATATTTAATCAAATATTTCCATTAATAAAACATATTCCCAATTTAAATAACATTAGATTTAACGAGTGCTTAGGTTTGCTGCTACGGGGAAGCTAAACAGTGTTTTTTGACCAAACGTCAATAGTATAGGATGAAATAAATAAATTTGTCAACTTTGATCAACATATATCCAAAAACAAGTAAACTACAACAGTTTTCATTTTCTCCATAAGAATAACATGGGAATTTTAAATTTGAACTTTCTTGAATTTTCTTCGTAACCATTAGCCATACAACAATGCTTCAATATACTTAATTATTTATTTTTTAAGCTCAACAAAATGGTTGGGAAAGAAATTCCAAAATTGTATGTTTTTAGGGTCAAAATTGGGAAAACCCCATTTTTACCCCGTGAAAACCCCCCATAAGCCCCCGTTCCCATGGTCCGATCATGCTGGTTTGCGAACTCGTTCGCAATGTAGGTTTACACGTTTGTACCAAATTTCATCAAAATCGGATGATTTTTGTTCGAGTTATTGTGCTAACGGATATACATATGAATTTGAACGGATGGTGTTTTTGGCCTCTGGGGACCTTAAAACGAAAAATTTAGTCGGTCCTGGGTCCGGGTCTTACCATGAGACCTACGGTAATAGCTTATTCCCTATATGGGGAAATTCGCTAAAAATAGAGACACGGAACAAATTTTAATCTTTGGATGACAATTTTTACGTATTAAATTAGACTTTTTATAACGTAGTATGAGTTATAGTTATTTAAATGCTTTCGGCTAGACATATATGAAATAAAGAGTTATTAAATTTATAAAGAAATAAATAATATTTAAAATGCAATTTATGTACAACCTGTGATAACAGTGTTAAGAGCATATGTTAGAGCATATACATCTTAGGAAAATAACATCTTAAATTCCAAAGACACTCGTCTAACGTTTCGGGTGGCTAGAAGTTAAAACTACCGCTTTCAATCAATTGATTGACCTTTTAAGGGATACCCGGCACATATAAATCAGACTCAAAGTTTACAGCGTACTTACGAGCTCTCACTGTAAGGTAGAGCCATGTTATTACGATCCTTACTTTTATCAAGACTCAGGGAAACTGCATTAAAGATTACTCATATTTTGGTAATAGTGAAAAGGCATATTATCTTTTGATAAAATACATCTTAAACCCAGAATAACAAAGCTTTCGTGCGTTTTGCCTAAACAATTTTTCTTTCCATAATGCATTTTCGTCATTAGTTCCGAATAGCAACAAATGCAATAGTTATTAGATAAAAAGAAAAAATTAAGGACAGTTGGATGCTTGTTCCTATAAATAGGAGAAGGATTTCCTAAACACATTCATTCATAAATACAGAAAAGTACCACATCGACAGTCAAGATTCTTTAGATACGTTAAGCCCTCTGGTGGCGTAAAGCCTTTGGCACGGAAATGGTGTTCTATTGTCTCAAAGGGTATGACAGTTGATTTATAATCTTTCAGGAAGACTAAGAAGGTATCTAAAAATTCTTAGTTAAAATAAGCGTGTATTTAGTGTTCGTATAGGTCAGAGCGTTGCAAGATGCAAATGGTTATTTACCTTGTGCATATATAGCTAAATCCTAAGCCTAAACAAGCCTTACTACTCGTATCTATTTACTTATTTAATACGCAAGCAGGATTTTTGTGACAATTAATCCTCCAAAACTACTGAACCGATTGACATGTTTTTGGTGTCATTGGAAAGAGTGTAACGTGAAGTTGTGCAGGAAACTTTCTTTTTAGGTAAATAGTTAGAGAGTGAGGCCCTGGGGCCCTTTAAAGTTTTGTATTTCTCCATAAGATTAACATGGGAAACAAACATTGTTTTCAAACTCCAGCTGTTGTCAGAAATTAAATATTACATTTGCTTTGACATTTAAATGCAAACAACCAGAATTGTCAAATGCCTGAAGAAGAACACATGTTGTTAATTGTAAACAGTCAATGTGTAAATTATCTATGTTGGATTAAAAATGTGTATAGATTTGGATGTTGGTTTTGTTTAATGATATAAGTTATTAATTATTGAATTTTTATTTTAAGGATTTGGCATATGAGTATGCCTATGATAAATAACTCCATTTCAGAGTTCTGCCAGTTTTTGCCTAACTCTGTTCTGTAGAGTTTAAAGTAGCCTACACCCTTCACTTACAAATTTGCTAAATAACTTAGGTATGGTACATTATAAAAGATGACAGCCTTTTTGCGTTGACTTAAATTATAAGTTTACTTTTTCCCGTCCATGGACAGTTTGGTAGTTAAACATTAACCCTTTAAACTGGAATAGGACTGCTATGTAAATTGTGAGTATTTGTATCAGTTAATAATCTTATAATAATAACCTTATAATAATCTTATCTAATAATAACCAAATATCAAATTGTTAGTCTTTGTACATATTATTTAGCCTACCTTGATAAGAATTTTTCAGTTATTACTATTGTTTATTTTTATGACTTTTCCAATACAATGTGTTATTTGTTATTTTGGAATAAACAAGTTATGACTTATGACTTATCTTTTAGTTGACTCTTTTAAAATGATCGGAAATTATGACTGTTAATAGTTTTAAACAAGTCATTTGTTTATTTGTAACTCCTCAACTCCTGTACTTATTTGAAATTGCTCGATTTCGAGCAACATGTGCACTAGTATATGTGAAACTATTAATACAATTTGCAATATTGTGTGACTCATGCTGTCTGGTCATCATACCTGCAACATACTACAAAGTCATGTGCTACACCTCTAAAGATAGTTTTATAAGGCAGCATTTTGAGGATGCCGTTGCTTCTTAACTTCTTAAACCTCAGTGCAATAGAACTTACCAAAACGAATACATTTTTAAACCATAGATTCAACTATGTAAGACATTGGACTCTTACAAAAAGAATATGCTTTTATTAGGAAGAGCAGTTAGTAGACAAATCTGATGAATTCAAGATTTTCCTTTGAAAGCTTCTGTCCTAACATATGGAGTGCCACTTGCAAATACAGAGCACTAATGGTTGAATTGTGATTTTAAGCTGTTATAACAATATCCTATAACAGCCTGACAGTTTACAAATCGTGCAAATGAACTAGTTATGAAGCCTTTACTGACGTAAATGCCCTCGAAAAAGTTAAAATAAGTAAATTATTTAAAAAGCACCACTCAATATTTAACTGTATATAGTACATGATATCACTAACTGAGGTTATGATTTGATTTGTTATATACAAGCCTCTAGGTGAGGAGTTTAAAAAAATACAATTATAATGTTACAAGTTTTGAAGCTACAAGTATAAACTACCCCTCCCTCCCTCAGAGACAAGAGTGACAAATTGATACTTTCAACAATGAGGCGTGTGTCGTTGTGGAAAATTAATATCTCGTAACACTGTCTTAACAACACAGTTTAACGTAAGTGAAAAAAAAAACTACGTTGACTTAAACAGGATAGTTAATTAATAATAGTTTGTAGAGAATATTGACATAAGTCTACATTGTAACACTGGCTAAAAATCTTAAAATGTACTTATTATAGCTGCTATAAAATATAATGCACATGTTATAAAAATAACCTCTCTTAAAAGTTATGATTAGTGATTTTTAGTAATTAAAACACTGTCGTAGGTAAAGTAGTATATGCAACTTGCGTAAATAGTGTTTTAACGTTTTTAAGTCTACTCGTGTCGTTAACACTATCTCTACGCAATCGTTGAGTAAACTACTATTGTTGAATAATGTGTCCAAATGAAGTATGATAAAGCTGATGATTTGTATAGGATTCAGTGTTTTTGCTCTAGAAACATAATAATTGTTTAAAGTATATTCTGGTTTATACATAAAAAAAACTTCTTTAGGCTATGCTTGCAATAAATACCCTAGTATACGTCATTTAAACCAACCACTCATACGAGAGATAACCATTAACCAACCCATCTTATATAGTATGCGAGTACAGTCGGTTGTAATGATGTATAACCAATCATAAATGTTATTACAGGTTCCACAATATCAATCTGTAATGTTGTTGTGACAAATTCAACACTGATCCATCCAATCAAGTCCTGTTGTCCAGTCTTGCAATAAGCTGATAATCAAATATTGTAGCAGGAACATGAACTAGATTCATGATTGTGTACAACATTGCGATGTGTTTATAGTGATTTAGAACCTTGTATTTTATGACTTGTTTATCCACCCACCTCATACTAGAAAATGTATCTTGTTTGTTTTTAGACTGACATTTTTTATGTGTACAAAGCAGTAAGCTAGTTCTTCATTAACACAAAAACTTAATCAAAATTAACTATACAAATTTAAATAAATTGATTACAGTAGGTATTTTACTTTTATAATGTTGTTGTGTTTTCTCATGGTGAGTTGACATAAATAGTAAGTTAATTACATTTTAGTTTAGTCATTATGAACTTCATCCCTCATACACATGTTGTTTAGAATTAATTATTAGACTGGTAGGTTTTATGTTTTCATAATTGCAACGCTTATACTATTGTGGTTTCTAGTAAATGGAAATTTGAATCAATATAAAATCAGTTAAAATAAGTGTTACCTGTGTTTATATTATTTGATATGTCGGGTGTGAGCTTTCTCGTGTAAATAGTCCAAAATATACCCTTACTATATACCCAAAGAGTGCAGTTAAAAACTTGAATGTAGATTTACAATAACTTACCATTCTTATAGACGTATTCTGTGCTGTTCGTACTTAATTATATATAAATCAATTTCTTTTAATCAACCTACTTTTTATGTTAATGTAATAATGGTACTGCACATGCTTATAATTCACAGATAGTATTTAGTTATTTACCTAACCCGCCATGTTAAACTTCCCTATCCCAAGCGTGATGTATATAACTTCGTTACTTCTCGAGTGATGTAAAGTTGAAAAAAACTCACTCGGTGATGTAATGAAACCCATTTAAATAACATTGAGTGCTTAACTTAAAAAATATACTTCTATGGAGCCAACGACGTTCAACGCTGGAAATCAGCTGTGCGCTTGAATTTTATTGTTATGTTTTGAAGAATTTTCCTAACCTAGCTTTTGTTTGTAAATGAACGTTACTGTTAGAAGATGAGTGAAATGGACAATAAAAAATATTGTTCGTAACCTCCTGTATATTGCCGGGTCAGGTAAAATCTTGTACGTTACACGTTACGCAAGAGCGTGTTTACATCACTTCGGTAAATTATGCAACTCGCTTCCCCTCGTTGCACAACATTCACCTGCGTGATGTAAAAACGCTCTTACTACACTTTAAGGTAAATAGCTATTTTGTAACCATACTTATCAAATAACACTTTTATGACAACAATTAATCTTTGTCAAAGTGTTTTTCTATTGTATAAGCAACAACCTGTTTTTGGAAAAGATAACACAACAAAGAGCAGTCATTTACCAAAGACAGATTACGGCAAACGATTTGATGCGTCGGCCACCAATCTTGTTACCAGCTGATTATATATTTACTTGAATGTACATTCTAATGTGGAATAGATGTGATTGCATGCCTTAGGGGTGTTACGCATATGTACCAAAAAATAATAAGAATCAATGAGCGAGTTCTTCACATTGGTTGGCTATTACACATTGTCCTGGTGAGACCAAAGACCCTCGTCTCCTCTGACGTCACTCCATGCAGTCGACGGCCTCCTCTTTACAGACCCAGGTGAAACTGTAAAGTTCTCTCCAGAAGCTTTTGTGTGGTCAGCAATCGTCGGGTCCTAAGCGTAGACGAAGAACTTAATGTATTAACAGTTTGAAGGCGAACTCAATTAAGAAACCATTGATGTTAGGGGGTGGTCTTTGTTAAATGACTTTGCTGATGATGGCGAAGAGAGTGAAAGTTGTGGTGAGGTTTCAGACGTTTACATGAGCGTATTACTTATTTGCTTTTACATATTAGTAATAAGTAGTAGCCTACTTTGTCACTTGAAACCCTGTTGACATTTTGGTTTCTTATTTATTTGGAAAAGTAAGATCCGTATAATTTTAGAGTATATTTTAAGATTTTTCTCTACGAATTAAACTTATTATTAACGGTAAAAAGTATTTTAAGTCCCTAGGGTGTAAAATCTGTGGTTATAAACTATGTTGGAAACGTTAGTAGAAATCATTAGCACCTATCGAAATCATGTATAGATTGATTTAATCGGTTGAAACTTATTATTTAATTCTTGTCAATAGTTCGAAATAGCGATAGTATGATGTACAATATTGTAGGCCTAATCGTAATAGAAAAAAATGGTTGAATATCTAACTAAATAGCCGTTTTTTTTTTATAAAAGAACTGAAAACGAGTTGAAAGCTGTTTTGAGAGGTTATCTTTACATGAAACGTTTTTTTTCTTAGATTGCTTAAAAATGCTGCAATATGACAAAAAATATAGTTCATCACACGGGCAAAAAGTGTCTTTCAACCCCCGCTCATTTTCTGACCTAGACTTCAACTCGAACGCGAGGCTCTTTGAACTTGCCAAAAAGAGGCGCTTTACGCCCTAGTGATGAAATCTATTAACATAATAAATTTGGAAGAGATTATTTTGTAAATAAAACTCTTCCTGGAGCTTTTAACAGATTTTGACCTTTTTGGTGTCATTTCAAAAAACCCATTTTAAATAATTTGTGCCAAGCATAAAATGAGCTCTAAGTATGGTAAGGGCTTTGCCTCAGTGGTACTCAAACAGACTTAACCTTTGGTCCAATTTTGATGAAATTTGGTTGGTTATTACAACTATTACTAACCCATAATAAGGATGCACAGGCTAATGAGAGTAAATATGTGTAGATTGCTGATAACATTTATTTAAATATTATATAAAGATGCCTGGAGTAATCGTTCCTTTCGTATAGTTACGAAGATTAACTACTAGATTGGAAGTGTTGGAGGATAACAAATGGATTACAAGGTTCACACATGCGACCCAAATATTATGTTCATATTTCATGTTTTAAAACCGTACATTTATCTCTTTTTCTTGATGAAATATGTTAAGCTTTTATGTAAAACTATTTCTAGGGTTTCTAAAAAAATATTTGAGTATAAGTTTTAATATCAGCTATTTCAATATTTTAATTTCGTATAAAAACTTGATCATATATATTTTAAAATATACATTTAAGTATTGTTAGTAAACAATTTTATAATTAATTTCGTATTTATATTCCATTAAACATTCTAATAGCTCAAACATAAAATATTAATTATTTTTTATCAAAATATTTAAGCAAAAATACATACTTTTGAAACTGTTTGAAAAGACAGAAAACATAACAAACGGTTTATAACTGCTTCCACAACAAAACAAGCAGTCATGTTTTACTTCTCAAAGCAACCGCAACGGCAGTAAAATGGGCTCCATTTATCGTATGAACAGAACCCGTAGCCGTATATTACAATAATCCCACGATATTTTCCTATGCATTGCCTTCAAATTTCTTGAATTCTAATTGTCATTGAATAGTGAATTTAAAGTCTGATAAATAACCTTTAACATAAAAATTCCGTCAATCAATACTTGTTTATATGTTTTTAATAATATAAGATTAAAGTTTTGCATTTTTTTGTAATATAACTGTACATACTACGTACACATAAAAATTGTATAATGGAGTTAAATATTGGGTTATGAAATACGCATTCAACAACAGTATATTTTATAAATATGAACAATCGAATACAGGTATTTTATATTTACCAATACCATTTGCATACAAATACAAGTATTTATTGAACATGCCCACCTTTATTTTCATTTAAACTAGGCCTACTTTGCTGTTCATAAAATGTACGTGTTGCTGTTATTATGCAAACATTTCCAGGTCTGCTTGATTTTTGTATTTTTTACAAATATTTCAACGTAGTTTTTGTGTGTTTCAGCCTAGGTTTACATTTTAGTGGGGTCTACCGTTGGTTGCTTAAAGTAATTGTCGCAGTACATTGGGACCTGGGGAGAAGCCAGGTATTGGAATTGGACACCGTATCTCGAGGTAGTTAAACTGGTGAAGTTTAGGTTCTCACAAATAACTTATTATCCTACATCCAGTGTCGAAAATGATGAGAAATGAAAGGTAAAAGGTTGGTATACTTATCGACTTGTTAATACAAATTTTATATACCCTCCCACTTCTATATGATTTAGTTTACAATATATACGACAGTTACAGTATAATAAATAGAAATATTTTAGTTTCACTAGTAAACCTTACGATTGAGGAGTTCTAAGGAATGGTAACATTAGCCTCACAACTAACTAAACCTTTCTAAACGTCTTTAAACATATAGCAGTCACATGTGTTCACCCTTGTTACATGGTTTCCTTACAGTTAGGACCCCATTTTTCATTTTGACAAATGGTTGTCTGTAGCACAACCTACAAAGCAGAACATCTTTAACGGCTCTGTGTCATGTACATCATCCGGTCCTCTATTCTATTGTGACATAATACAGAGTACTGCTAAATTTGGAAGAAGGTATTTTGATTGCATCGCTAAACAAGTGAAACGTACTCTAATTGTTTGTTATTAGGGGCTAATGTCTAACTTCTTTAAAAACGTGTTTCAGATTGCAACAGTATTATTTAACAATTTTGATACTATTAGTTGACAATCAGTAATCAAAATCTATTAGATCCACAATTATTTAGTTATTTAAATACACATTAAACATTAAGTCACTAAACATTAAACATTAATCAGTTCTTCAAAACTTTAAGTTACTTAAATAACTACAATAAAAAGGTTAATTATTTTAAGGCTCACCGAAGCACTTACACTATGTAAATTTTAGTTGTTAATGCAGGAAACCTGTATCATACTTAGCTTTGAATTGTTATTCATCTGACTTTGCAACAAATACCAATAAACATACTTAATATAATCTAATGAAATGGTTTTAATTAACAGTTTTTAATTAAACAAAAAAAAAATTGCAGTAAAATAATAATCATCCACACGTATACTATATATGAAATATAAAATTCATCCATTGAATATGTATCGTCAGCTAATTGTTTTTTTTTAAATTATCAATTTTAGGAGGTTTATAAACTTCTGGTTTCATTACTTAACAACAACTATTAGAGTACTTACAATTAATTTCTCGTTGGTATTGTTTTGGTAAAAGCTAAAACCTAAAAGACTTTATTAAGGTCGTAAGACGAGTAAGTCACAAACACATTAAAAATAACGATTGTAGTCAAGATCTTATGGCTTTGCCATTGTTATTGTATATTGCTAATTTTTTCTCATTTTTGCTAACACCAATGTACCTTAGTCTGCACCTTAGTTATGGAACAAATTAACTTACATCGTACGTAGGATTAGGAATACTAGGATATCTATCCAATGTAATTTTCAGCAATATTTAAAATTTCTGGGTGTTCATTGAATTTCAACTTTAACCCAAATAACCAGGTCATCCTTGAACCTAACCTTTTACACTAATAGACTAAAAATATATATTTCATTCACAAAGGTTTTTAATACAAATAGTCTAGCAGTTTCAAATATATCAAAATACTTTGTAGGGAATATAAAGACAATATAGGAGCCCAAGACGAACACTGATTTTATCGACATATATCAGAATGAGGTTTCTGCAGTAAACGTTTTTAAATCAATTTGGCTTTAATATTAAGTATATTATATCAGATTTTTAAATGTGTGGAACAGTCAAAACATGAAACTGATGGGGGACAAACATCTTTAATAATACGCTTTTGAGGAATTAGTCAACGTTTAAATCGTGTTGTTTAACTTATATTATCTTATCTTGTCTTTGTAGCATTTTTAAGTCACTAATAAACTTAGCTATAGCACTTTTGTTTTTAATATTATACATATTTTGATGAATGAAGTTTGATCTATGATGTGAATATCAAATGTTTAATATGATAAGGATCTGAAACCTGTAATGGACATTCTCATTTGGTTAAGCCAGTTAATACAGAGATTTACAGCCCATGCTCTCTACGCGTTTAATAGCTTCACCATGGCATCTTTCAACAGTAGAAATCCGTCAACAGGGTATGAAATGGAGGTGTCACTTAACTTTGGGTTTACAGTTAAGGTACAGTTAAGCCTTTTTATTCTTTTTTTGTCCAAGGACGCTAGGCACGAGCCTGGGATTTTTTTCACATTACTTCAGGCTGGATCTAGGGATTGTGGCATTATCACTTAGATAAAATATATTGGTGATTAGGCGGGATTTGAACCCGGTACCTCTTGGACTGAAGTCCCACGCTCTAACCACTAGACCAGCTCGCTCCCCGAAGATAAAAGCCTTTATGTACATCCTTTCCATAACGATAATTTTATGATAATTGTGATAGTATTATTATCAATATAAAATTGCACAGATAATGGCTGATAATAGTAGATAATGGTATATTGACAAAAACTAAGAATATTAATCGAAATATAACCTCATTGAAGATGTGACCTCATTATTAACAGATTCGTCTTACCATCATTTCCTAATGCTTCTAAAAGTTACAAATATTAACTTGCTTTTTTACCTTTTCACCATGAAATTCTGACGCCTGTTTGTGGAATAAATCAAGCAAAGGGCGTTTAACTACAGTACAACAAAGAATGGAACTGATACAATAAGGCAGCGCCGAAAGTAAACCTGGAGACATCAACCCCTTGTTTTCACAGTCAGTCGCACAACCAACTCACCCTTAAACAATTCTGAAATTTTATATGATAATTTATTATTATAATTATTATTAACAATATTAATAATATAATTTTTACGGAGATAAAAATGATTTAACACAATTGCTGTCCTTATTTGTGTAAGTTGTTAACCTAAGCAGTTTTTGTGTTTCTGCTGAATGATTGTCAACGGTGTTGTCGATGAAGGTAAAGCTAGTAATGGAATGTAACGGATTTACATAGTTTAATTGCCAATTAAAGGACTAACGACAAAATATTTCATGTCAAGACCAAACCAACAAAGGCGCCGTGTACATTTGGGTTGTTCTGTGATTCCAACTAATATTAATTTGTATTTCGTTTTCGTAATTGTCTTGAACATTCAATGTAATAAAACGCTATTATTTTACACAACAAAGGTAACGCTATTCTAAGGTCGATATCATACGCTTCCATATCCCTGTCTAATGAAATATTTGTATAGTTTTAGAATTTGTGTAAAGAATTTGTGAATTTGTGTTTTTAAGTATACGGCTTTAAAAGGATAAACAATTTATCCTACAAATTATCCTACTTAATTAATTAGCCAATGAATATATTTAATAACTTTGTTATGAATTTTTGGGGGTTTAAATAGTTTCTCGGATGAGTGCCGCAGCTCACTTAATAAATCTCGATTTAGTTTTCGTTCTCTTTCTCCAGTAACTTTGGCGATATACAAGGTATTCACAATACGAATGTTTGCTTCCAAATAATTTTAATATGGTTAACCAGCATAGGCTTACCTCCACAAAAACTAGTCAATTAGTGACCAATCGCATGATCGCAAAAGCGAATTTACAGATAACTATTGTGATTACCGAATCTTTCTTGCAAGAAGTAGTTTCACTTATCGTAATAAAAGTAGCGCTATTCTGCTGAAATCAAAGATTTTTCACATCATTATTGGAGAGAGTAAAGGAAAGTCTTCAATTACAGCTTTATAGCACTCTCCATTCACAGTAACATTATAACCGACAATATCTTTGAAAAAGGTTGGATAGATAATCTACCCACCCGCGCAGAAACGGCGTCTTTTGGTTGACACAACGGCTTTATAGGTACTTATATTCATGGATTTTCTTCATTGTTGATACCTAAAGCAACTAGTCTATCCCGATAAACCACGACCATTGGATGTTTTGGAAGCAAACATCCTTCGTGTGATTGCCAGTTTACGGCTAAGTGATCGAAAACTGGACTTCCAGATTGTGCTTATCTCGAACTGTCGCGGCACCCATACGCTCGAAACTAATTATCTACACTAAATGACATAATGTACCAATGAAATAAATTATTAACATGATAATTATCATAACATTTACTCATTTTATTTTATTTTAAAACTGTGAGTTGTATACTTCTAAAAAATACACCATAATCATGAGGTTGTAATATGTTCATGATAGCTATTTAAAGTAAAAAAAAAAAAAAAAAAAAAAAAAAAACTGTTGAAGTAGGAACTATTTTTCACGATACTATACAATAGACAATAATTTGTATTGACATGATCGTTGAGAACAGTGCAGGCGTCAGAACACACATACACAAAAGAGTAAGCAATATCACGAACACCCTTAGAAAATTGTGCTGAAACAAATAAAACGAGATTTTTAAATTCAGCATATAAATCAAGCAAATCACTGCGTTATTTGACTAGGCTACATGAATTACTTCATGGACCGATATCTAGCGAGACTATTTACTATATGCAAACTATTTACTTATATTTTTAGACTTGCGGTGTAGTTTGTTATTCTTATTCATAAATCATAATACTAATAAAGAACAAAATATTAACATAAAGTGGAAGCTTATTTTAAACATGTGCGTGTGCACACACCGGACTACAAATGTCGTCCGGTCGAGGTTTACCTAATCGTCAATCGACCATGTTGATTATCAACCACGTGCTACTCAAACACGTGTAAACTTGCAAGCAAAAACTTTCAATTTTTATTTCTGTATGAAATGCAAGAATGCTGCTGAAGATGAGCTGTAATGTAGCTCGAAACATGAACAACATGAACAATGTCTACATTTGACACCTTATGGCAAAAGTAAGTAGAATATTGTAAAGGTATAAAAGGTGTCAAGGCTGATCAATTTTAAATATTTTTTTAATTTACTCCCGACGTTCCTTCTTTAGGGAAGGCATATACAATCATACATATATACATAAACATACATACATGAATATGTTTTTAGTTTATACTATTAAAAGTAATATTCTCATCAAGAGTGTTGTGTTTTCCAAACTGCGATGAGAAGGTCTGCAACACTTTGGTTAGCAAACTTTCGTATATTGCGTCTGACTTTAGGCGAAGCAACCTGTAACATTTAGACAGACAGATAGAATATTTTAAAGGCTGTGAGTGTTGTACGGCTGGCCACCGGACAACTATATCTCTCTCTATTGTTGGATGCGCGCTCCAACCTATTGTTATCAGCTGAGCCTTGCATTCCGTCTGACTATCCTGTCGAAGTTTGTCGAACGTTACGCCAGTATTTTTCCACGATAACTCTGCCTCAGAACAGCCAGAACTACTTGAGGAGTGACATCGCTGACTCGACTACAAGACCCATTCTTTCTACGTATGTCTACGGATTATATGGAAGCATGGTAAGCAGTATGATGGATTTTTTATTTTGTTGAAGGAAACTTTTAACTTAAACCTAGTCAAAATTCAGAACGTAACCTAAAACTCAGAAAAACAATATTTTCTCTCTCAAGTTTTGAAAATGAAATCTTAGTTCATGAAAGTAAAACCTGTTGTGTTTGTTCAGGAATGATTTAATGGTTTTCATCTTTAAAAACAGTTATTTCGATTTTATAATGTATTGTATCATAGTAGAATGTTTGTGAAAATTTATTGTTTCAACCTTGAAAAGCTTTGGTAAAATATCTATGAAGTCTTAACCATTATTCCAACTTGTGAAACTACTGTAACTAGGGAACAACTTTGTCAAAACCTGTCAATACGAACATGTGCTAATTTGAATTAATTTCCTTGCTGAAACATTTTACGAGGTTAGAAAATGCTTTAAAAACTAATGTAGGCTAGGCTAGTTTCAAATCATAATGATTTCAATATCAAGTGTAAATTCTTAGTTTATTTATTTGTGTTCAATTTTTAAATGTGATGTAATTTTGTAAAGTTTCATGTAGGCCTAGCCCATTCATATTCAATCTGTGGAAATTGTAAGTATGTAATTTTATGTCAAAAGGGTTTAAAAGTCATTTATGTTTGCCAAAGAGAGAAATAAAATTTAGGTTAGATTGTTGCTTTGGTAAAAACAGTAATCACTTTAAGTCAAAATGTATTTTGCCAGTACTGAAAATAATTTTGTTATGTAAGAATTTAGGCTGAGACAATTTTTCAAGTTTTATAATAATATTTGATACATCTGAACTACTCTAGATTCCTTTATAATATTTCACAGACTATTTGTAAAGCAATTTCCAGTTACCACTCTCATTCAAAGTTCAAGTTATAATTTTATTCTGAACTCTTTTGCTGTCTAGTAATGTATTAAAAATACCATGTGATTTAATTGTCGTTTGCGGTAAACAACCAAATAGTTAAAAATATGTTCTGAATGTTAGAGATTTCATAATTTAAAAGATTGGTTTGGAGGTACTGATACTGACTGAGGAATATTTGTGTAATATTGTGATTTTTAAAAGTTGTGTTTGTTTATCAATATTTTGGAACAAGTATTATTACACTTTTGAATATGCAGGGTTTCTGGTTTGGAGGATGCTAGTCTGGACCCAGAGCCTCACCCTGCTGATGACTGTACCGATCTTGACCCTGCTGAAGAGGTTTACGTACTCGACTTAACCTACCCTAACCGGGACTGCGGATTTGTTCAACGAGGGACCTCCACATCCGTATAACTGACAGATGAGTGTAGCTTTAAGGATCTTAGAAGTTGGTTGGACTTTTTAAAGAACTTTCACTATTCATTACCGCAAGACCTGGATCAAAGCTACTCTAGCCTAGTGGGATACTGTTAAAATCACAATTTGAGGATAGGGTTAACTTAGAAATAGTTAATCGTAACCTGATGATTATTTGTCTGTATGTATATAGTATTTGATAACTTGTAGCTAGTAGGTATATTTGTGTAAAGTAATCTTTCCAATTTTGAAAAAAAATAAGGGCCCTTCTTAAACAAAAAAAAAAGAAATAAAATATTAAAATAAAAAAAAATACAAGAAAATATTGAAAGCGCTTTCTACAAAACAAATCTTATTCAGATCATTTTACAGTTCAGTATATTGACCATGCTACCTACTTGAGTTTAGGCTCTGTTTGGGATAATTAATTGAGTATAGATATTAAAGGTTGATTTTCTGTAAGAATATTTTTTGAAGCGAAATCGCTGAACTAGCCTACCAGGTATATATATTTTGTGTATAGGTATAAGGTTGATTATCTGTTAGAATATTTTGAAGCGTTAACGCTGAACTAGATTGTGTGTAAGAATTTTTGAAGCGAAATCGCTGAACCAACTCACCTCATGTATATTATTTGTGTTTCAGCTGAACTATTATTAGATTAAGTCATGGTTTCTTATTTGTGTTTGTACTCCTTCAGAATGTGTGAAATGTTATTGATGTAGGTATTGAAATTTGGACAACATTATAGGATTGAAGGATAAAATATTGTTTTCATTGTGTAACCTGGTCTTAGATTAACAAACATCCATCATACTTGCTTACCATTGGTTCCTTGTTACCACTGATACACCAAGCAACTTATAACAAGGTGGCGCCCTCTCAAAAGTTATGGAATATTCTCTCCATCACACTTAGAACTCTAGAGCTCATGTTACAAATTTTGACCCACCCCTACTCTACCAAGAAGTTCAGAATTATCTTACTGCAGGAAATTTGCAACGAGCTAGTTAGGCTACATAATTGGCGCCCTGAACGTGGGGCTTTGGTTGAAAAAAAAGGCTTTTAATATTTTTTTGGCTAGTGTTGGCTCTTGGATATTATCGGCCCAGTTCTTAGAATAATTTTGGCTTCTCGGATTATTATTTAGTCCCAACGATTATTATTGGACTTCTGATTTTTATGAAACTTTTGATTGCTATTTATTGTTACTCTTGTGGATCTTGATTGTTGTTTATTGTAGGCCTATTGCCATTTTGATGAACTATACCCGATATGTTGATAATATGAAAACATTAGCCTACTGAGAACTTGGAAGAATTAAGGAACATTAATGTGGATTTTGAAGCGAAGAAGTTGTAGGAATATTTTCAAGTTTACTGGAAGGAAATTAAAGGGAAAAAAAACTTGGTTCATTTTAGAACTGGGAAAAAAAAAATTAAATACATATTGTTGCCGTTGTGAATATTATTGGATTTATATTGATTATTGATTTTTAAGGATTTTTGCTAACACTAAGTTCTAACCTGGGACATTTTGATATGTTGGCTTATTGCTGGAAGATTCTTTTGTATATAGCCTAGGTAATTGTTGCTGTTGTCTTGTATGGAATGGTACCTTGTTCATTTTGATTTTATTGTTGTTATTGAGACCAAAAGAACTTGGAATATTTTGCGGTCATCCTGAAGAGTTATATTGAACCTATGTGTATTATATAATATAATAGTAGCCTGTTATTCACAACAAATATATTGGATTTAGTTTGTTTGAACAAGTGTTTGCCATTTGAAATATATTCAAGGTTGTTATATTCAAGATGAGTTATAAACTGCGGAAGGATGAAGTTCAACATGAACTTAAGGTTAGGGGACTTACAACAGATGGTGATGTCTATGAACTGAGAAAAAGACTACAATTAGCTTACTCAGATAAAACACCGATTGACAATGAAGCAGTCAAGAAACTTGATCATGGATTAGAGTTGGAAAATTGTGAAGAGAAATATTCTGACTTGGTTGAATTAGTTGATGCTTTCGACTCATCGGCAAAAACATATGAATATCTACGTCTGGAAGCTAGAAGCTCGCATCTGTTGACTAGACTTCAACTCATTGATGATATAAAAGGGGACATAGATGTGGATGAGACATTCAAAAATAGGTTGAGCAGCCTGATAGAAAAAATAAAAGTAATGAAGGAACAGTTGGAGAAAAAAATCTGCAAGACACCTGATGCATATCACACTGAGCAACCTCAATTCCCGATACCTACTGAAGATAACATTACCTTGAAGGTACCAATACTTAGGATACCAGAATCGTCTTCAAAGAAGGCACAAGAAGAAAACTTAGTCCAATCTGAAAGTGAGAATCAAAAAGTGTCATCGAGGGAAAGTGATTTTTATCGGAAAAGTGTTCCTGTATACAAGTGGAATTTGAAGTTTGATGGAAGTCAAAATCTGAGCATCGGATCCTTTTTAGAGCGAGTGGAAGAGTTACGAATTTCACGAGGCATATCCGAAGAAGAAGAAGAACTTCTCGAGTCAGCAGTGGACTTATTCTCTGGATCTGCATTGGTGTGGCATAGATCCAACAGACAACGTATAAAATCATGGCAACAGATGAAAACCGAACTACGAGCTGTATTTCAGAATCCAGATTATGACCATCTCCTCCTTAAAGAAATATTAAACCGAACTCAAGGCGAACATGAAAACATCGACTTATATTTGGCAGCTACGGATGGATTGTATAGTCGCCTAACTGAAAAGATATCAGAGGAAAAACAATTATCTCAAATACTGAAGAACTTAAATAATTATCTGCAGGACAAACTATGTATGTTTAACATAAACAGCTTGGAAGAATTACGCAATTTGGCTCGAAGGGCCGAACTTGGTCGCATACGCTCAGCCACCCAACATCCCCCTCCAAGACCTAATCTAGTATTGGAACCTGACTTAGCGTATACAGGTCATAGACGACAGCCAACATCACAATATGTCTCGGCAGTTAATTCAGTCGATCAACCTAGGAAATATGATAGGAAGTGTTGGAACTGTAATGAAGAAGGCCATTTATCTATGCATTGTGAGAAACCAAAGAAACTTCATTGTTATGGTTGTGGGACTCCAAATATTAGGAAATCTGACTGCCAGAGATGTAATTCAAAAAACTTGCTCCGACGGGAGCCAAAGTAGTTAAAAGGTTTGGTTCCCGTGTATTTGTAAATAAAAATTTTCAAGACTATGTTAACTGTAAGAGCGATAAACGCCTAGATTATCAGGACTATGTTAGTAAGAGCGACAACCGCCTAGATTATCAGGACTATGTTAATTGTAAGAGCGACAACCGCCTAGATTATGTGTTTAAAACAAGAAATCCCGATCCCAGATTATATCTATCAGTGTTCATATTTGGTGAAGAAGTTCAGGCTCTATTTGATCCTGGGGCATCTCATTCAGTGTTAGGTAGGAAAGGTATGTGGATATCTGAAAAATTCCCTCATCTTATTAGTAAATTTACTGGTAACGTAGAAACCGCTGACGCCAAGAAACATCAAGTGGAAGGTATGATAAAATTAGCTATTTCATTAGAAGAGAAGACAAAGGAAGTTGATGTTTTGATAGTTCCATCGTTAGACCAAACTTTAATTTTAGGAATGAATTTTTGGGAAATTATGCAATTTGTACCGGATGTCAAGAATAAAACTTGGGAATTCTGTGAGACACTTGAATACGTCAGCGAAATCAACAACGGAGGACTGCAGGATGGCGAGAACTTAACCGAAGATCAGAAGAAGAAGCTTCATTGCTGCATTAAGACCTACTTCGACAACGTTGAAGACAACAAACTAGGCAAAACACACCTAGTACAACACATTATAAATACAGGAGATGCGCAACCCATAAAGCAGAGATATTATCCTCTATCACCAGCACGCCAGAAGTTAGTAAATGAAGAATTAGATAGAATGATCAAGTTAGGAGTTGTAGAACCTTCAAAAAGTGCATGGTCATCACCCATAATTTTGTTAGACAAGCCTGATGGTTCACACCGTTTTATTGTTGATTTTCGGAAGGTGAATGCAGTGACACAGCGTGACGCTTATCCTTTGCCAGTATTCTCGATAGGTTACGACAAGCAAGATACCTCAGTTCCTTGGACATAAAAAGTGCCTACTGGCAGATTCCCCTTCAAGAACAGAGCAAGGATAAAACAGCATTTACTATTCCAGGGAGAGGACTCTACCAATTCAACACCATGCCCTTTGGGTTACATAATGCTCCGGCAACATGGCAAAGGCTAATCGATCAAGTTTTGGGAGTGGACTTAGAACCTTTTGTATTTGTATACCTGGACGACATGATAATTGCCACTCCAACTTTTGACCAACACTTGGAAATTATAAGCAAAGTTTTTGCTCGATTAAAGTTGGCCAACCTAACTCTGAACCGGGAAAAATGTAAATTTTGTAGACCTGAATTATTTTATCTTGGATATGTTATCAATGAGAACGGCTTACAAGTGGACCCGAATAAGGTGAGAGCTATATTAGAAATTCCAACACCCAAAAATGCTAAGCAAGTTCGTCAATTCTGCGGAACCGCATCATGGTATCGACGCTTCATCCCCAATTTCGCCACTAGAATTCAACCACTTACAACTCTCCTCAAGAAGAACAAGAAGTTTGTTTGGTGTGATGATGCTGAGCGATCCTTCCAAGATATAAGAAATAGTTTAGTAAATTCACCAGTTTTAACCTGTCCGGACTTTGAGAAACCATTCATTATTGCCTGTGACGCCTCTGGTGTCGGATTAGGTGCTGTACTTTCCCAATCTACTGAAGATGGTGAAGTTGTCGTAGCTTATGCGAGCAGGACACTGACGAGGAATGAGATGAATTTTTCGGCCACCGAAAGGGAATGTTTAGCTGTTATCTTTGCAGTAGAAAAATTTCGTCCATATGTTGAGGGTACTCGCTTCACTGTTGTAACAGACCACTACAGTTTACTTTGGCTACAAAATTTAAAGGACCCCCAAGGTCGACTTGCTAGATGGGCGTTAAGACTCCAAGGCTATGATTACACCCTAGTCCACAGGAAGGGAAAAGAACATGTTGTCCCGGATTTACTATCAAGAGCCCCTATGGTTAGCGAAATTCGTGTGCAAAATAATGTAGAGCCCGAAGTAGATATTAAAGACAAGTGGTACAACAGCATGATTCAAAATGTGCAAAAACAGCCCTCAGAGTATTCAGGATGGAGGGTAACAGATGGAAAATTATGGAAACATTTACCTAGTCAATTCGGCCTCGATGAAGACTTAGACAATTGGAAATTAGTAGTACCCAAAGATTTTCGAAACAAAATTTATGAAGGGTGCCATGATGAAGTTACTGCTGGACACCTTGGTGTTATGAAGACCTACCTCCGAGCCAAACAACGTTATTACTGGCCACGGATGAAAGCGGATATTGCTAGATATGTAAGATCCTGTCTGGTGTGTCAGAAGAACAAGCCGGATAATCAAAAACCCGCTGGACTTATGGGTCACAGTAGATTAGTTAACCAACCTTGGAACATGATTAGTGCCGACCTCATTGGACCTTTACCAAGAAGCACAAGAGGACACCGTTATATTCTAGTTGTTTTAGATACCTTTTCAAAATTTTGTTTGTTATACCCCTTGAGATCAGCCACATCAGCTACAGTTGCTCAACACCTTGAAGATGATGTATTTATGATATTTGGAATACCACAGTTTATCATCTGTGATAACGGTCCGGAATTTGATGGACAACCCTTGCGATCATTGGCAGGAAAATATAACGTTAAATTATTGTACAACCCGAGAAGACATCCCCAATCCAACCCAACAGAACGCACCAATAGGACCATTGGAACCATGCTAAGGTCATATGTAAAAGAGAACCAACGTATTTGGGACCGTAACATACCCCAGATAGGGTTTGCCTTAAGAACAGCCGTGAACGAAACAACTGGATTTACGCCAGCCTACCTTAACTTCGGCAGGGAATTGTGGGCAAAAGGGAAGAGTGATCCATTGGTGGAGCCTAGTCTACAAAACCCAGATCCCGAAGAGATAGGTCAACGGTTGAAGAAGCTTGGAAATCTAGAAGACATTTTCAAGGATGTGAAGATGCGCCTGGAAGTAGCTCACAAGAACAACGAAAAACGATATAATCTACGTCACCGTCAGCTGGAATTTGATGTTGGAGCAAGGGTTCTGAAGAAGAACTTCGTACAATCGGACGCTGCCAGGTTCTTCTCATCCAAACTTGCCTCAAAATTTGTTGGACCTTATGAAGTTGCCAGTAAAGTTTCATCTACAGTTTACCAATTGAAGGATGAAGAGGGTCGAGACATCGGTAGGTGGCATATTTCAGACCTGAGACCTTTTGTGCCTCGTGGACATTAGAAAATTTCAAGAAATTTTCTCCGAGGAAGGGGAGAATTTGTAACATTTAGACAGACAGATAGAATATTTTAAAGGCTGTGAGTGTTGTACGGCTGGCCACCGGACAACTATATCTCTCTCTATTGTTGGATGCGCGCTCCAACCTATTGTTATCAGCTGAGCCTTGCATTCCGTCTGACTATCCTGTCGAAGTTTGTCGAACGTTACGCCAGTATTTTTCCACGATAACTCTGCCTCAGAACAGCCAGAACTACTTGAGGAGTGACATCGCTGACTCGACTACAAGACCCATTCTTTCTACGTATGTCTACGGATTATATGGAAGCATGGTAAGCAGTATGATGGATTTTTTATTTTGTTGAAGGAAACTTTTAACTTAAACCTAGTCAAAATTCAGAACGTAACCTAAAACTCAGAAAAACAATATTTTCTCTCTCAAGTTTTGAAAATGAAATCTTAGTTCATGAAAGTAAAACCTGTTGTGTTTGTTCAGGAATGATTTAATGGTTTTCATCTTTAAAAACAGTTATTTCGATTTTATAATGTATTGTATCATAGTAGAATGTTTGTAAAAATTTATTGTTTCAACCTTGAAAAGCTTTGGTAAAATATCTATGAAGTCTTAACCATTATTCCAACTTGTGAAACTACTGTAACTAGGGAACAACTTTGTCAAAACCTGTCAATACGAACATGTGCTAATTTGAATTAATTTCCTTGCTGAAACATTTTACGAGGTTAGAAAATGCTTTAAAAACTAATGTAGGCTAGGCTAGTTTCAAATCATAATGATTTCAATGTCAAGTGTAAATTCTTAGTTTATTTATTTGTGTTCAATTTTTAAATGTGATGTAATTTTGTAAAGTTTCATGTAGGCCTAGCCCATTCATATTCAATCTGTGGAAATTGTAAGTATGTAATTTTATGTCAAAAGGGTTTAAAAGTCATTTATGTTTGCCAAAGAGAGAAATAAAATTTAGGTTAGATTGTTGCTTTGGTAAAAACAGTAATCACTTTAAGTCAAAATGTATTTTGCCAGTACTGAAAATAATTTTGTTATGTAAGAATTTAGGCTGAGACAATTTTTCAAGTTTTATAATAATATTTGATACATCTGAACTACTCTAGATTCCTTTATAATATTTCACAGACTATTTGTAAAGCAATTTCCAGTTACCACTCTCATTCAAAGTTCAAGTTATAATTTTATTCTGAACTCTTTTGCTGTCTAGTAATGTATTAAAAATACCATGTGATTTAATTGTCGTTTGCGGTAAACAACCAAATAGTTAAAAATATGTTCTGAATGTTAGAGATTTCATAATTTAAAAGATTGGTTTGGAGGTACTGATACTGACTGAGGAATATTTGTGTAATATTGTGATTTTTAAAAGTTGTGTTTGTTTATCAATATTTTGGAACAAGTATTATTACACTTTTGAATATGCAGGGTTTCTGGTTTGGAGGATGCTAGTCTGGACCCAGAGCCTCACCCTGCTGATGACTGTACCGATCTTGACCCTGCTGAAGAGGTTTACGTACTCGACTTAACCTACCCTAACCGGGACTGCGGATTTGTTCAACGAGGGACCTCCACATCCGTATAACTGACAGATGAGTGTAGCTTTAAGGATCTTAGAAGTTGGTTGGACTTTTTAAAGAACTTTCACTATTCATTACCGCAAGACCTGGATCAAAGCTACTCTAGCCTAGTGGGATACTGTTAAAATCACAATTTGAGGATAGGGTTAACTTAGAAATAGTTAATCGTAACCTGATGATTATTTGTCTGTATGTATATAGTATTTGATAACTTGTAGCTAGTAGGTATATTTGTGTAAAGTAATCTTTCCAATTTTGAAAAAAAATAAGGGCCCTTCTTAAACAAAAAAAAAAAGAAATAAAATATTAAAATAAAAAAAAATACAAGAAAATATTGAAAGCGCTTTCTACAAAACAAATCTTATTCAGATCATTTTACAGTTCAGTATATTGACCATGCTACCTACTTGAGTTTAGGCTCTGTTTGGGATAATTAATTGAGTATAGATATTAAAGGTTGATTTTCTGTAAGAATATTTTTTGAAGCGAAATCGCTGAACTAGCCTACCAGGTATATATATTTTGTGTATAGGTATAAGGTTGATTATCTGTTAGAATATTTTGAAGCGTTAACGCTGAACTAGATTGTGTGTAAGAATTTTTGAAGCGAAATCGCTGAACCAACTCACCTCATGTATATTATTTGTGTTTCAGCTGAACTATTATTAGATTAAGTCATGGTTTCTTATTTGTGTTTGTACTCCTTCAGAATGTGTGAAATGTTATTGATGTAGGTATTGAAATTTGGACAACATTATAGGATTGAAGGATAAAATATTGTTTTCATTGTGGAACCTGGTCTTAGATTAACAAACATCCATCATACTTGTTTACCATTGGTTCCTTGTTACCACTGATACACCAAGCAACTTATAACAAGGTGGCGCCCTCTCAAAAGTTATGGAATATTCTCTCCATCACACTTAGAACTCTAGAGCTCATGTTACAAATTTTGACCCACCCCTACTCTACCAAGAAGTTCAGAATTATCTTACTGCAGGAAATTTGCAACGAGCTAGTTAGGCTACAAACCGAGTTCTTCATCTCTATGCAGCTTCCAAAACATTCAGTAGACCACAGCTCCAGTTTTAACTTATGTTTCCCTAAACTATTACATCTCCCTTAAATGTTTGCACATTACAGTTAATTTATCCATCCTAAACATATCTATGTTTTTTTTTACTAGAAAGCATAGTTTTTATTATTTGTGATCATTATTGTTATTATTACGATAATTTACAACATATTACAAAATATATTCACGATGTTCGGAAATGCAATTTTGATTAAAGTTGAAACAATCTGTATCAACTATAAATCTAAGAGAAACCATCTAAAAGCTGAGCACTCTTAGATGAAGTAAACAGTTTAAAATGTCACTTACAGGAAGCTGTATCAGGATTGGGTGGAGACACAGTAATAGACACATCACTACGAACGACTAACTGCTGCCTCAACAATGATGGGACGATTGACTTTTTAACTTTAAGCTTTGCGACAATTAATTGTTACTCTTTTAAGATTGGGGATGCCATATAAAAAGAAACTATGTAACAAACCACTTATTAAGGGCACATGTCAAAAAGATTTAAATCCTTACGGTTACATGTCTTTTTAACATTTGGAAATGCAGATATTAATATTGTAAAGGTTCTGTAGATCATCTTTACCAATGTGACGTTAACATTTTGGTTTGCAGCTTATTAGCTGCACTTTGATATGAAGCTTAAGTACAGTTATAGTATAATGTATAGACTTCAACTTTGGGTGTTAAAACACAAATTCAACACTTGTGCATTACACCTGTCCTTTTGGAGTAATAGCTTTGTTTTTGTTAAGCTAAAATATAAGGTAACATTCTTTACTTTGTATGGTAGAGCCGCATAAATTAACAGCACAAATTATACATCTTTATAGGCGGAGCAGAACACTAGCAGTTAACGAAACTGAATTTATCCAGAAACAGTATGCTACTTTATAACTAAATGACAAGGCTTCAACTTACGTGAACAGTTGTTTTACATAATAATATTGTATATAGCGTACGAAATTACTAATAATGATATAGTAGCTAAGTTTTGAAACTGTATTTTAAGGTTCAAATAAACTTAAAATTCATAAGAAATTTATTATAGAATAATACGACGTTCATATCTCCTTATATTTTGACAAGGTTTAGCACTTTTATCCATTTATTACCAAGCTATTTACATATTTCTATAACACACTTCATTAGCTTTCCCGTACCAGCAAACCTATACTCATAAATTTTTTTTTCTGAAATAGGGAATAATAGTCTTATAACTTAAACGAAATATTAGAGCCAAATCCAATCAGGCAAATAGTGAAAATTCGGTTGGTCTAAAAGATTAGATTGATAAAGATTTGCTGCGGCACACGGGGGTATTTATATTTTTGGCATCTAAAGGAAGAAAAGAGTACGAATAAATATGTGTATTCTTTATATCTTAATTTGCTTAAGGGATATGAAATCTCATATTATTGTTTCAACAAAGTAAATCTTGTTTTACTAATTGGGTTAGCAACGGCTGATTTATTCTTCATTTATCTCTACACCTTGATGGGTTAGTTTAGAATCAATAGAAAAATTCATGCACAGCTACTTTATGGATTAGTAAATTCATTTATTCATTTATAGGACTGAGGTACTGTAATATAAATCTTAAACAGGTTTACATAAAATTGCTTCTTATTGTTATGATAGTTTGATACAAAACTATAATAAGGGACAGTATGTACATAGAAACAACAAGTTTTTTTTTAACTTTGGTGGATTAAAGCTTTGCATGTATTTTTAACTAACAATTTTACAATTATTTAATCCGTCAACACTTTAGAAGGTATTTCAGTGACACACAGAGCCAACTCTGAAAATAATAATAACATAAAAAAAATTATAGGATAAAAGAATTCGTTAAATACATAATTTACTTCACAATTACAACTTGTTTGGTTCATAGAATACAGTCACCCAAAGTTTTCCTCTGAAGTTACCTAATTAAGAAGTTCACATTAGATTCTTCCACGAAAAGTCAGCATCAAGATCAGCTAAGACAAAGTGAACTACGTGACTTTTATCAAAATTAGATTTTCAGAAAATAATTACTTTGGTGTTTGGAAATGCAAACAGAAAAGCAGGTTTTCTAGATAACATTCTGATAGCCTTTGTGGGTGATTCGTGGCCGGAATCTCAAATGTTGAAAAGTTATTGCGTTGAAACAACTTTGGTTTTATAGAATACTCTTAAAAGTTTATTATTACAACATGCAAACATGGCATAACAATTACCGTACTATAATTATCTTATGAATATTTATTATGAATCTATTCTATATATTCAAAACTTATTTTTAATTGATATTTTGCATTGCTATTTGGAAATATTTTTTATATGTATATTTGAATATATCAAACTATTATTAAAGATATATTATTTGAACATTTTATTCGAGGTGTTATCAAATACAACTTTGAATACATAAAATATTTATAAAATACATATTTGTGCTACTAGAGGGAGGGCTTTTTACCTGGTCTTGCACCTCCTTCGATAAGTGAAGCACATGGAAATTTAGGTTATAAACTACTACTGGACCAGTCATGTGACTTAATGTCTGAAAATGAGACAATCAGTGATGTAGTACTCTTTAGAAGTACTGCCAGATGAGGTAGCTCTTGACTCTACAACACAAAATATATTAGCGTAAGATGGATTAGATACGTTTGGCTTCGAACCTACAAAATCGGGGTTTCTGATGAATTTTCTCATATTTTGGTAAATGTAGACACTGCAAACCTTACCATATATATATATTTTTTTTGTAAGACACCATAACCAAACATACGTACAACCTTTTGTCATCTAGTAAGGTATTAATTTTGCATTACTGTATAAGTATATTTAAAAATAAAGGTTTCTCCAATGATTTTCAAATATATTTGATAAATGAGAGCATTTTTAAATTCCTTATTTTTGAGAAATTGTATTATTAGTATAAGGTATCGGTAATAAAAATGATCATGTTTTTATAAGCCTCAAATAACTCACGACTCCAAAGTCATGGTTATCATAAATTTTTTTCGTGTTAATGAAGTTTAAAACCAATCTAGAATATTGCATTTATTTACATGGAGAGTATTTATAGTGAAATAAGTTAACTTATATAAACCAAGCCTTTTTAACATTTAGATAACATTAGTGTAAAACGAGATAGAAACATTGAATAAAACATCGCTGAGGAAGAAAGGGAACTAAGCCAATCGGCCTGTTCTTTCTTGATCACTTATTTATAAGGATACAAACCCAATTTAGAAGTAAAGAAACCTAGTCTTTTATCTTACTAATGAATAATTTGGCCGGTGAGAAAAAAATTTTACGCATAGTTACGGTACTTCTTTCCTATATTTCAGTTAAAACGTGCTTAGGGAAACGTGCTTAGTCGTTGCTCTATAAATTGCATTTAAGTGAAGATATAGATATTGATATTGATAAGATATTGATATATACCCTAGGGTATATATTCAATGGTGAAGTTGAGACTTGAAAAAATGCACGGATATAATGTTTGCTCGTAATAACAAACAAAAAATACGGTCCGAGTGTAAAAATTGAGAACATTTTTGAAAATGTCTTCAAATACGTATATTGTTCATCCTTTACTAAAATATACGAAACGTTGGATTATAATATTTTCTACCTGGAAGCACAAAAAATACGTCAAATTACACATATAATAATATATTTACCCTTACACTGTTTATTCACAAGACGGCAAATACATGTAACAGATGGTAAGTGGTGATCGATTTCGATTGGACAATCATCATCAGACTCAATAGCCGAATGTTTATTGGGGGCGAATGTAAACATTCGCCTATTGTGCCTGATGATGATTGGAGTGTCCAATCGAAATCGATCACAACTTACCATCTTTTATATGTATTTACCGTCTTGTGAGTAACAGTATAAGTGTAAACATATAATTTTGACATGAATTTCCAAAACCTAGTTGGATTTCTACAAAAATGTTTCCCTAAAATAGCCAGATTCATTTCCTTTTCAAATAACATTAATTTCAATGAGTATTTAGGTTTGTCACCGTATTTAGTTTAATGGTGGGTAAGCCCCTTTATCATCAACTGCGATATAAAATGGTTTATGTTACCTTTTTCGTCAATCGATGCATGATAGTTGGAAACGTGATGATAGTTAGGTTATTTTTAACTACATCACGGATCGATTGATTCAAAAGGTAACATAAACCATTTGATATTTCATACGAAGTTCGTACAATGTTGTTAAACAGATCCAACAATAAACCCTGAATACGCACCACACGTATTGACTTCTACGCCATTAATGAAGTATTAACCATCGAAAACTACGAGAGCATGATACAAATCATCATAAAGTAATAGAAGTTGATGACATCAGTGGACGTAATAGTCATTCTGTTTCCAATAGTCAGGGTAACTACCATTTACGCTAAGAAAAGAACCCATAACTATGAGCTTTCTTTTGTTTCTTGCAACCCGTATAAACATCTTTAATTCAGTCACTTGCCTTTTCTATCTCAACATGTTTGTTAGAGAAGTAAATACACAACACTGGGGCTATACGGTTTATTATAGCATGTTGTTTAGTCGAAATACAAATGGCCTAAAGAAACTGCCAAATTATATAAGTTTAGTAACGTGATCCAAAACAATAACTAACGATAAAGATATCTTGTTAAGGAACTCTTTTGCATCCAAAGTTATAAGGGTCTTGGCATAGATAAACTAACAGGACTTGGCAAAAACGAGTTTTACGAGACAAAATCTTTTCAGCTGTGAAAGTTTTAATGATCTTTGAATCTGCGTTGTTTACATTCTTGAAATCATTAATAAATCTGACTTCATTAACTTTAAATTAATCAGCAGTAGAAATTTTCTATTTGTATTATTATTGGGTTTGGAATTAAGCTAAACGCTATTTAAAGACGAACTGTAAAATATTGTACAATATAAAATACAAAAGAATTACAAAAATAATTGACTACTATACTATTTGAAACTGTTAACTGTAACAGACAAATGATCATACCATATTGTCTACCAGGTAAATTATTAGGTACCTTTTATTATACGGGACTTTAACTGGCCAAAAACACATTTTAGCGAATTTCCCCATAAGAAAAAGCTATTATTGTACCATATTTTACACGGTAATGCCTAACTCTGGGATCGATCACGTGTTTATGTTTATGCCTCCAGAGGCCAAAAACAGTAACCGTTAAAATTCGTATTCACGGAAACCTCTTAAAAACACCCTTTGAATATTGAAATGCCCAATTTTAATTGCATTCATCGCATAGAGATTGAAAATCCATTGGTTTTTTTGGGGTGTAATACTGCATGTCTTTTAAAACTTCGGGTACTTTAGTTAACTATCTTATTCATAATCACCCAATTCAAAATCTCAAAGTAAATTAAAATCTTCATTTTATCGTTAAACATATTTGAATAAAACTGTAACATACTGAAACACTTTATACATTAGCAGGATGATTGAGTAAACTAAGTACAATACAGTAAAAAGGAAGTTTTATACAAGATTGTGTAGAAGGTGTATGGAAAAAACTCTGTTTTTTTTCTTTTCGTTCAGCTGATACATGAGATGTATCAACATGAGATTCTTTCAAATTATTTTACGTATCCACAGCATAATGCATATTTTATTTTTCAAGAGTGTCTGTAAGATTGTATAATCTGTTTTTAGTTTTGTTGTTGTTTGGTAACCCTGCAGTCAGCTGATGAGATCTCCACAGCCACACCCAACCTCCACTTAGACTGTGATGAGTGAATGATGGATCAATGCTTTTATTTGTTCTGTTTTAGCGAATTTTCTCATACAGGGAATAAGCCATTACCGTGGGCTCATAGATAGATCTCATAGTAAGATTTAGGCCCAGGACCGATTTACTTTTTCGTTTTTGGGTCCTCAGAGGCCAAAAACACCCGTCGTTCAAATGCATATGCAGGGTGTCGAAAAAGTATAAAGTCTTAACTCACTCAAAAATAAATTTAACGGCGTAAGATATAATTTGATACAATATGCTAACTTGTCTAGCTTTTTGCAAGAAATCAAAATTTTTCTCCATCCCTCTTTAAGGGTAGATAAAAGGAAACTTAAAATCACTACGTTTATGATTTTAACACATAATTCAGTTATGCGGTACGGTCAGGGGGATGGCCCGCTAAAAGTCAGAGGGAATTCATAAGCGAATGGATAGGTCAATATGCTCATCAAATAAAAGGTCTTAATTAGTAGAATACAATGCCATAAATTTGAGCCCAAAAAAAAAACAACTGAGTAAAAAATGGCAGCCGTTCAAAGATTCAAAATGGCAGACTAAAGATATCTTTGAACTGCTGCCATTTTCGACCCGGTTGTCCATTTGAGTTTAAGTTTGCGGCCTTCTATTCTACAAATTAAGACCTTTAAAATGAGGGGCCAAAACATGGGTCCTTAAATTTGAAAATTTAGTTGCCTCCTATCTACTACCTTCTAGAAGATATCTCCTAGTAGTTGCCTCCTATCTCTAAAGGGGAGGGGGCAAAACTTTGTTTTCTTGCAGATAGCTAGAAAAGTCATCATATTTATGTTGAAATTGCAAAATTGTATCTAACATAACATACATGTGTGCAAGTAATCATCTAAATTAATTAATAGATTGAAATAAATTTTTACGTTTTAAGGGATAGTAGATTTTTAGCCAGGTAAATGGAAAATTCACTTAGTCTGCAGGTTTGCTGTGTCAGGGGTATTGGTATTATTACATGTTTTCAAGGAACTATTTTATTTTTGAACAAATGCATGTGTAGGATGAAACAAGATATTCATCTAGGAATGACTGTAAGTATTTTTAATGCTGTGAGTAATGGGTAACAGTATTAAATAATATATTATGACATGTCTCCATCTTTTCTTCTTTATAATGATAGACTGTTGTTGTAAGAGGTATTTCAGGAAGGGGTTTGGACGTTTGCTAGCCCATTTGTGTATCGAAAACTTGAACAATTTACACAATTTATAAATTATGATTTTTTTAAGCTTCCTAATAGAAAAAAACATATTTCTTTCACATTAACCATTTGTTGAAAAAGTCCGACAATAAACACTAAATACGAATCACATTTATTATGATTTTACTGAAAATTCAATGAAACAAGTTTAAAAAGAAGTATTCGTTTTATATAAACATTGTTTACAAGAGTAAACAGAAAACCAATTCATTTTTCTTGAAGATCAAGCAGATTTTCATTACTGCTTAATAGTTTTTCTTATAGATCACTTGATTACATTTTTTGGTAATTGATAAAAAATGCTGTTTCTTTTTGCCGCATCTCCAAATAAATTCCACTTTATTTATTTTAATTTAAACTAAAACTGAGTAAAACAGTAAATTTACTTTGTTCTGACTCAGTGCTAATTTGTGTGGTAGCTACAGTACTAATTAATAGAAAATGAAGTATGTATAACTAGCAAATCAATACTAGTTACCTACGCGTACTATTTTGTCTAGTAGATTCTCCTGTGGAACAAATCATTGGTGAAGTATACCATTACTTATTATAAACACATGCTCATGCATACAAATACACTTGAGTAGAACTAATGATAGAAGATATCGTTGATAGCCAACGCTATACCCGCACTAAATAAAGGTTTAAAGCATTTACATGTCTTGCTGCTCAAATAGTTCATTTTAAATTATACGTGTGTATAAATTATACGATTTTCCTCATTTACAACCTAATTTAAGCCTTATGAATTCACTCATATAAGTTGATGGATTGTACAAATGGCCATTCATTCTCACATACTGATCTTTGATGTATTTTTTTATGCTAAAAGTACTTGATTAAAATTAGTACGATTTGCTGCGGCGGGGGTATTAATAGTTATTGCTGGATAGTTGCGCATAGCATTTGACTTGTAAATATTGGTAAAATAGAAAACCCGAATTTTGATGATAATATCGTTGGTATATAAGTTGTATTCTACACATATGGCTCTCTTTTCGAATTTGTCATTAAATGTAAGCCGTAGTGGGATGAAACTGAAATTAATAAAAAACGTAAAGGTTTTAATAAAAAATATATAATAAAATTTAAAAGTTCAACGAGGCCAATAGACTATAATCATTTTATTTTATTTACTAGCGCTTTTAGAAACTAGGTTTCCATCTACAGGCACTAGTACACTAGTACAAAAAGTAAGTAAATAAAATAAAATATTTATATATTGGTCTTGTTGAACTTGTAAATTTAATTATATATTTCATTATTAATTGCCAATATCTCCAATATAAGTTATGTAAAGGTTTTAGATAAAACATGTTTGTAATCCCTCACATTTGTAAGTAAAAACTAGTTTACAACATTACGTATTCTTCTTCAAAAAATATATTGTTTCATTTGCCTACCATATATTTGTTCAGGGTTTAGGTAACGGTTATTGGTACCCGTGGGCCCGTCTACTCTCGGGGAATATTGGACAAATAAAAAACCTCCTCTTTTTTTGTTAGATGGAACCTCGGCATGAATACTTACTTAATTCCATAATGTTTAAATCTTAAAAATATATAGTTTTGCTTATAGCTTCTAAATATATCTATTAACATTTTAGAGTCCATTCCGTTTTAGTCTATACTAATTAATCCATTTTTACAATTCAGTATTTTTAATAAAAAAATGTAATTTTATATAAAAACTTAAAAATACATAACATGTATGATGACAAATCTATTTTTAATCATCTTAGATTTTGCACGCAAAGAATATAGAATGAATAACATATTCTAGCCTTTATGAATGGAAGTGTCTTTGAACTCGACAAGAAAGACACATACAAGTGTAAGGAAGCGACTGATAGAAAGTTTTAAATGAAGTAACATTTGAAAGCAAACTAACTCCACATGTTACGGTTCCTCTATAGGAAGATTGAAAACCTTTTTAATAATTCCTTCGATGATAAATTGAATTTTAAAATATTAAAAATTGGCCTATCTTAAAATAAGTAGAGGTGCGTTTAAGTATCCTTAAATGCATTTGTATGACTTAAACTTCAAAATATTTCCAGACATAAAAGAAAAACTCGTCCTTAGCATAGGTTTTCTTTTATTTTATTCAGTTATTGAACCCTTAAATCTATAATGAATAATAAACATCTCCAAAAAATCTTTAATTGGCTCTTTCGTCATTTCATTTGTAGCTAATCACGTGGATTATAATAGATCACAAATGACGATGAGTCTGATTAGGTATCGTATCCTTAAACTAAAGCTATGAAGACCTATAAAAAATAACTACAGTTTGAATGGGTTTTCACAATCTGGATGTACCTATGAATACATATGTTAAGATTGGAATTGTATGACTTTTCGTTAAAAAATATGAAATTTCTACATAATTTCAGATTAATATTTAGCTGATTAATAATTTGTATTGTATGATTACCAAGCTTATACACTGCTTTAAAACCAATGGGCACTCCTTAATATTTCTAAAGTGAGGTAAATTTTAAGGAAACGTAACTCAGTAACAATCTGCTCAAGCGACGGCATTATTATGATAACTCGTTTAAACAAACTTGGTTAAGAGACTCTAGGTTATGAAATTACTTCCTGTGCTTGGCTTCCTTGAACATGGGAGTAATTCGAGCGGTTTGATAATTTGCCAAAATTAGTCTTGGTTGATATGCAATATGAATCATTATTGTTTTACTATTATCTTAAAGTTTTGGTTTCGTCTGCAGTACGATTAAAAAGAGACAAATGGGCCTTAAGCAATATAGTTATTGTTGTTGATTTTGTTTAAGATTCAAACAATCAAAAACAACTATATCTAAAAAAAAAAAAATTATTTAGGCCTTTTTAATAAGTTTTAGAAGAAGTGACTTTAGTTTCCTTACTTTTGTGTGTACGAGTTTTGTGTTTGTTTCTATTCATTCTTAGTATTAATTACCTTGGATCAAATTCAGGTTTTAACACTTAATCGTATTTGAAAGCTAGGCAGTTCTACCTACATTGTTTGACCAGTTTACAAAAGAGTTTATTTCTTAACATTGAAACTTTAGAAAATAAAACAATTGAGCTTTATAAAAAAAAAAAAAAAAAACTGTTGAGTATACATTTTGAGGTATAAAACTGAATTTTCAAAAAACCCTATTTGTAATTAAAAAGATGATTCTGCTGATAAATTAAAATGCAAAAGATAAAATTTTGTGCATAGTAACTAGTCGTGTATGACTATACTAGTCTAAGTGGCTTGACATTATGTTCATTTTTTTAAGTAATTAAGTTTAAACCACAGTAAATAATTCAATTAGTTAGTATTCTCCAAGTATAGTTCTTTGTAAGTGACGTTAATAACCAAAGAGTTTAATCGGTTTAATTGAAATTGCATTCAAGTTCGTTAATGTCGGAACAAGGCTTTGCGACAAATTTTATTAAAGATTTTGTCAAATATTATGTATAAAGAATTGTCATTATATAAGTGTATGTGTTGTGAATACCTAACACAATTAGTAAAATAAATCAATTTTAAACCCCCTACGTTTACTGTACACAAACCAAAAACAAGGAAATTTGAAATTATAATACAAAAGTGAAAACAACAATTTGATAAATTTTGAGGTATCAATATAGCTTAAAAAAGTATTTGACAAAACATTCATTAGAACAACTGGGTTCTAATTACGTTTTTAGTATGTATTACAGTTGCTCACAATATGTAATAGATTTATGTAATTTGGAATAACATTATTCTAATGAAAACAGTTCATCAGAATGACTGGTCGTTTTATTTTACGTTTTTATAAAAAAATATCCCATATTGAAAATATACCTGCTCATTAATTTATTTTTTGCAGTACAATATTAAACATAGATAAGACTATTTGTCGGTTAAATAAAAAAAGAAAAAAATCTTGCTACGATATTTTATAGGTTAATATTAAAGATATGAGGGAAAACCCATTTGTTTGTCATACATAAAAAAAAATATTTATGGTATTTTTTATGCGTCATCTTTTTATGTTCAATATTCATAGGTTTCCGGTGTATGCGTTACTAGAGTCGAGAAAAGCAAAATTACCGCTTTACAAAATATATAAAAAATTACCATGACAATGTTATTATAAAGATACATTTTAATTAGTCTTAGTTAGTGTTCACAGAATATCCATCCACATCCATCCACCACAGATCCATACACAATGCTGGACAATATGTTCTGCGACAAACCTGTGTTGGCATTAGTGTAAGAATATATTGGGCTATTCCCAACCTTAATGGCTTATACGCTGTCTTAACCAAAATTGCGATTTGAAATATGTAAACGCTCCATGATCTTTTGGGTATATTTTACAAACCTGTACAAAATTAAATGTGTTATATTTTATTTAAAAATTACGATAAAATGTATATTTAACAAGCTCTATGGAATATATTACTATAGGCAACCCAATGATAGTATATCATTTTTAAATCTGTTATTATTCTTTTTGTATAAAAGTAGATCCAAACAGTTTTTGAATATTATAGTATACTTTGATACTATATGATAATTGTATAGCAATATGTGTGACTGCTGTTATTCACCATCTTATTGTTATTTACGGTATGAGAAAGAAATACAATAAAATCCCCGAATATTATCGTAATAACCAAGGTTTTGCAGTATTTAAGCTATACAGGGTGATTCAACAAGAAAACAAAAACTTTAAAAATGTGTATTTAATTAAAGAAACATAATAGAACCTTCGGTTATACATCTCTAAATTTGTTTTTGAGAAGAAAAACACGTTTTAAATACACTTTAAGGTTCCATTATGTTACTTCCACTAATTGCACATTTTTAAAGTTGTAGTATTCTTTTTTTAGGTTGTGGAACCTGTACATTGCAGTGTTTACGTGTTTCTATATGTGGAAATAAAAAAACATAAAAAGAAAAACATAGTTAAGTTTGCTTAAATAGTGTTATTTTTGTTGAATACACTTGAAGATGGTACTAAGATTATTGTAAACTGTATATTAATAAAGGATTTTCACCCAGATGATCACTTTTATTATATACGTTCATTTGGGGGAGCGACATGAGAGGACTAAAATTACAAACTAATGAAACATTTAAAAACAACGTATAGCCCTCTATTTGTGGGCAAATTTCAAGAGCGGTATTAATCGATATTTACCTTGCTGGTTGCTTAAGTACCACAGCCACCAATATAAATATTGCAGTATGACCGACTCTAACTATGTCTCATCCTATAGTTCCATGTGGAGTCTGAATGTGGCTGCATTATATTTTACTTTTTTCTCGCAAAATCTGTTATAAGTTTTGTAAAGATAGTAGATTGATGTAAAACTTAATGCTGCAATAGTAAAATGTAACAGAACGTAAATTTTAACATAAATACCACTTTTGAAAACTGATGACTACCGGTCATGTCATAATTTGCTATTTAATAAATCAAGAGTAAAGTTTCTGAGAACTTATCACTGAAATCTGTTTGTATTCGTGATAAAAGTTTTTGTACTTAAAGAGATAGGATGTATAGATCTGCAATTATATTCAAGTCTAGGTAGATTATGGAGTTATGAGCAGCTATAGCTTCTGGTAATCAATTGGTCAAGCTGGTATATGCAATGGTGAAAATACTATATAACGTACAACAAACAATCTAATAATTTAAACATTATGTTGCTGAGGAATAAAACACTTGATTAGCCGTTGAATTGTTCTTAACCTTTAAGTAAATATGTAAAATAAAAGTCTAGGTTTAAGTCAAATAAAAATATTGTCATAAGACACATTTTTTTTGATATTTTAATAATAGCGTTAACGAGTAAAAATGCTAATTAAGAACATTTGGATTACATTCAAACTTAAAACCAATACGAACAAAATTTTTGAACTTTATCATATGACATTTAGAAAATTAAGTAATTTACAGTAGTATTGTAAGGATCAATTGATGTATTGAATGCAAAATTACCACTTAGTATTTCCATTTTTTTTTATGTATTTTCACTTTAGTATTTGTAGTAATTAACCATGTAGCGAAACCAAATAGAGTACAGAACTATTCAAAGCTCCCCTTGATATACATTACAAAGACGATCCATATAACCACATACCTATATCGCATAACAACAGGTGTTCATGAAAATTTGCACAAAGTGTTTCCCACTTTGGAAAGTTATGGAATGTTCAGGTTTAGCATATAGATTGATCTACAAACTTTCCTTATCTTCCTATGATGGTGTCTACCACGTAGAGTGGGGTTTTATCCAAATATACCTCTAAAATAAATGTAATCTTTATATTTACTGTGGGGATAAAAGTTTTAACTTTTTAATAAAATATCTAACATTATATATTTATTTAAAATTTCTCATTTTCATTGTTGTAAACAATATTTTTTTTGTCATAGTGGCATTTGTGACGTGTCTTCGTTCATGTTTTCATTAATTAAGGATCTCTCGTTACTATCTTAGAATGAATTCGAACAATTTATATTATTCCTGTTATTGACACGCTATTCTACGGGTAAAGTTTTTTTTACCAGTGCTCAAGTTTTACGACCGAGGTGAAGCCAATGCACTTGCTTACAATCGAAGTTTACAAGAGCATATTTTTGCTTCCCATGTACCTAAAAAGACGGACGTTTTACTCCTTTGGGAGAAAAAATCTTTTTATTCACTAAGGAGAAAAATAGCTACCTTAGAACCGCCACGCCTATATTACAAATTAACCGTTTTGCCGCAGTATGAGGAAAAGAATTTATTTGTTGAATTCATTATTTACCATCTATTCCGTATTGTTAAGCCAGGGTTCTAACATTTGAGCGTTAACACCGAATCATCATCTAGCCCATTAAAATTTGTTAGTCAGACAAAGTATTGACTGCAAATTATAAGGTCATCAACTAACTCATATTTAATACAATAAAAGTTAATATTAGCACAGAAATTATTAAAACAGCCAAATATGTATTTAATTTATAGTTCCAATTAATTACACATGTAAAAAAATCAAAATAGTTTTTTCTAACAAAATAATACATTGCCGCATATTTACTGAGCAATGTGCATTTTAGATACAGATTTAATTATGTAAAAAATAAGAAAAAAAAACATTTATTCCATGGTTAAACTCTGGTTTATTTGAGAATCAATCCTATCGAAGTGTTCATGGGTTACAAATCAAGGAATATGGAGCTTGTCCATTCTTAATTTTCCTTGAGTGCGGGTCTAATGTAAGTTGGAAAGTTAAATTGAGTGAAGATCCAACTTTATACATCCATCTAACTTTACCTATGTTCAATCCGTTCTAGGAAATTTTTTTCTTTCACTCTAATCATAAACGTATAACATATTAACTTAATAATGGGAGAGAATTGCATCTTTTAATAAATCTAAGTAGGACTGGAGCTCTAAACGTTTTTTATTCTTCAGTAATGTAAAGATACTTGTAACCGTTAAGTTAAAGATGGATAAAAATACACTACTACTGTATACAGATTTTGTTGTCAGTATTATGGTTTAGTTTCATCTCTTGAAATACCATTTTCCTGTTATTTATATCAGAGCTAAAATACGTGCTGTATTTCTTTGAAAGCCGGAGATAAAATACCTACCAGTAAATGTAGTACAAGACTGTAAATTAATGTCGTTTAGCTGTTTTACCCATCAGCCAGGAGTAATTCGAGCTTTACAAGAATCCTGTGTACTAGGACTATGTACGAGTACTTGCAGTAGTACTTTTGCATAAAACTTTTGTCTATTTTCTGTTTTTGTAAATAAACTACTGTATACAATATCCAGGATGAACTTTATTCATACTTTTAAAAACAATTTAAACATTTTTATAGTGAGTAAAACTTAATTAGTACTAAGCAATTTGATTACTGTTCGTTCAGTAACCATTCAAAATAAATATTATACATACAAATCTCAGTACACGAATCATATTTTGCAACATATCATATTTTGAATGTATTTTGAAGTTTGAAAATGGACTAATGTCCGAAACATGTCACTTCTTTTTATAAAATATAATATACAGGGTGCTCAGTTGTACTTATTTACTTAAATATTTAACATATTTTGTGTATACAAATGGTATATATAAAACCCCTTTTCATTTGGGACCGTATTAGTAAAACACGAAACAAGATTCGAAATATTAAAAAATAGAAACCAGTAACAAAGTATTCTCTCAATAGGAAACAAGGATATAAACTATTAAATACATTTATTTGTTTCCAGGATTGTCATAAAATCTAGCAACGAGAATTAAACCGATCTAATATATTATTATCTAACATTTATGTTTTACATAAAGGTACGAAGTTATAAAAAACATAATTCACTAATTAATAAATCTACAATTTATAAAATACCACACTTCTGCAGTTTTGATATGGCATCATATATTTGTCAATTTGAGTTGTTTTAAAAGTATTAACTACTATTTATTTCGTTTATTTTAATTTCAATATTTTGTTATTTTAACAGTATATTACGTTATTAGTCCAAAAAATAGGTGTTACAAAGATTTTTACGAATAAATAATAATGCATGGTCATACAGGTGTTATTTATTCCTAACATTGTTTGTTTATGTCTCGTTTTAAAGACTTTTCGACGACCTCCTAGAAACAACACGTCTTAAGCTTGAAAATGACAACTTGAGTGTCGAAGCTGGTCGCTATCCAGATGACCAAGGATAACGTTGGCAACAAAAAGTATTTAACATCTAGAAAAGTAACTTTTAAGTAATCGGGAAGGCAACACATCGAACATGAACATTTTAAAAATACTGTTTTAAAAACATTTCACTCCAAATTAAAGTTTATTTGATATAATCTTTAATTTTTCACTCCAAATTAAAGTTTATTTGATATAATCTTTAATTTTAATAGTCCTTTATTTATTATTTAGGCCTAAGTTGATAAAAAACCTTAGGTTTTTATTAACTATATATGAGCTACCTATAACTAGGCAGTGTCTGGTAAATTTCATTATGGTAAAATTTAAATTAGTACGTAATGAAAGTATATTTGATTATTCGGAGTATTGATGTGAAATCATACATGTCATCGCTGAGGCGTAAAACGACTCTTTTCAACCCGGCCTCAAGTGTAATGATCGACCCCAAACCGAGCTAAGGAAAATGGGCGAGGTTTGAAAAGACGCTTATTGCCCATCTGATGGACTATATTTTTCGTCATGTTGCACCATTGTTTAGGCAAAATAAGTTGCAAATATAAAATAGTTTGATGTAACCTCTTAAAACTACTTCCAGCTTGTTTTCAATTTTACTAATACAAAGAAGCAGCTGTTCCGATTCAATTTATTTCGTCGTTCATTCGAGTTTACAATACCTGACGTTTACTCCCTACGGTCTCAAAATCCTCTTTACTCTCTAGGGAGTATAGCTATTTTAGAACCGCAACGCATGCGGTATTATGGCGCAGAATTACGAAAAAGATTTTTTTCACCAGACCTTTATAGCCAAAGGAATACATTTTTTGTATTTGACTATATATTATAAACTTTTATGCATTGGTTGTAATTCTTACGATCTGTTCCAATTTATTTTTCATATTTATCCATACATTTGACTCATCTTTACTTATTTTAGTTGATAAACGTAGTCAAAGTAATATAAATATTGAAATAAGAAGGATTTCTACTTGGAATGAAAATAACAGTCCTGAAAGACATTTGTTTTGCTGATCCAGAGTGATTAAATCTGAAATGGAGTAGAATCCGGGCTAAAACCTTCTTTATCTACCATGAAGATCCTGACAAAAATGAGTCTTGTATTGAGTTTTTATTTATTTAGTATCTAACGTTTATACTAACAACATTGATATTACAGAAGATGTAATAGTTTTGACGAAGTAAAAAAAAAAAAAAAACTATTTCATTTCTAAAACCTCTATGGTATATCCTCTTCAGGTTTGTGTGGTGATTGACTTAAAAAGAGAAAATAATTTAATAAACGTAGTATAATTTTTTTTCAACCTTATACTTTTCTTGTTTACTTATTACTTTCTTATTTGATAAATGAAAAATGTCGTATGGAATAAACTTAATAGGGAATGTTAACCATATTTTCGTTGTTATACCATTTACTTGATATTTTAACGGATAAAAGCTAAACAGCTTTAGAGAAGTAAACAACACAATAGACTTACTGGGAAGTTATAAACGAATGTGAGGACCAAATAATAGACACATTACTACGACAAACTGCTGCTTTAACAACAATGGACTCTTTCAATTTATTACTTTTCGTTATACTGAGAAATTAAAGTTTTATATTAGTGCATGGTACTACTAGGATATTGGATTACTGGTTTTATACAATGACTTTTTATGCAATTCAAATTAAATGTTCTTTGAGACTTTTTTACGACAAAACACGCATGTATGTTAATATTCCTGTTTTATTTGTCAGATTGTATGCATTCATACATATTTATACATGAGGTTTAGTGTTATTAGAAACTTATTGTGAAGACTCAACATGTCGTGTCAGCAAGCTTATGTATTGTATTGGGTATGTATTGTTGAGGAATATACAGTGCGATTGAAAAGTCCCGGAATATCAATAATAACCATAAATGTCTATTCTTTCAAGATCTATTACTTTTTTAACTTTTAAGGGGGAGAGCCCATGAGGAGTAAGACAAAATTCTCTAAAATCAACATAGGTCAAAGGTATTTGTTAGTTAAACACAACGCTACAAACCCGAACTGAAACTAACAATGCATTCAAAAATGACAGCGGTTCAAAGATTCCTTGAGTTTGCAACGCTTAATACTGTGGGACGCCCGCTAGAAGTCGAAAGAAAATCATAAACATAAGCATAGGTCGATATGAACTTCACTTAAAAGCCTTTATTAATAGAATATGATGCCGCAAATTGGAGCTCAAAATAACAGCTGGGTAACAAATGGCAGCCGTCCAAAGATTCAAAATGGCAGATATAAGAAATATTTGAACGAAGTTTGCGGCAATGTGTTTTACTAAATAAGGCCTTAAGTTTGATACCAAATTTGACCTTTGCTGCTATCTTACTCCTCATGGCCTGTCCCCCCTTAAGAGGTAAAAAAGTAATAATAGCTTGAAAGATTATACATTTATGGTTATTATTGATATACCAAGTTGCATTACTATCTGTAATGGTAAAAATATATTACAACGTTCCGTGACTTTTCAATCACACTGTATTACAAGTAAATAATCGACTTGCAAAGAAAGGGTTCAAATTATGTTTCCAGGTGTATTTCTAGTAGCTAATAAATCTCTATTTACAAACTTGTCAAATATTTGAGAAAACTGGATCTGTAGAAAACAAATCAAACGTAGACCCACAACATATACTTATTTGAGTTTGTAGAAACACCATGTAGATTCTTATTTACAACAAATTCTCAATAACACTAAACCTAATAGATTACTATGCAACAATGCATATCAGCTGATTGGCAATGAAGTTAACAAAACAGGAATACTAACATATAAGCTTGTTGTCATTAAAGAATGGCATACAGTATTTATAATTTGGGTTCCGTTTGAATAGAACACACCCTGTATAACGCGTTGTGCACTGTTATGATGTTTCAGAGTACCTAGTTAAGTGGCCATTTTGTAAGTTCTAGTCTTTCGCAGACACACATCTTAGCTTTTTACGTTGATAGTCAAACTGGTTTGTTTTCAAAATCAACTTATGAACAAAAATCTTAAGACTTCCCTGAACTATATTTACCAAACTACAACTTACTATCGCAGTAATAACTGTATACAATGAATATTTCATTAGAGGTTTGGCCAATTTAAAAGCAAAATAGTTTTTGCTGAATTATACAGCAACTGAATTATATATTTCTACTGTAAAATACAGTCTATTAGCAAAAATGTTGGCTATAACATTGACATACCAATTTGTTTGAAATAACATATACTACTTGTTATGAAAAAAAATTATATCGGCTAAATACTTAAGCTCTCTGCCAAATTCTTGAACATTTAGGTAGTTTTAAATTTTCATTACAATCCCTAAACAATAGGGAACAGCTTAACTTTATCAACATTTAGATAGCATCAACGTAGAACAAGAAAGAAACATTGAATAAAACATCCAGTAGGATGAAAAGGAACGAAAACAATCGGTCTGTTTTCACCTGATTACTTATTTATAAGGATACAAACACAATTTAGAAGTAAAGAAACCGAGTCTTTTGTTCCACTATTAGTGTAATTTGTTCCCTTTTAAAATCGTATTCATTTAGTTAGATCTCTGCTCTGTTTAGTCTAAATTAGTTTGAAGGGGAAAAGAAGATTCCTTCATTCTTTTTCATAAACTCCGGCTCGGCAGTAAGTACTCGAGACTGGGTGCTTCGTTCCCCGGGTTATGGACTGCCCTTGGTTTATTATTGCACCTTTTGAATCCTTGTTCTTTTGTACTTGCCATGTTGTCTGTTGACCTCCGAGACTGGGCATTTTTCCCCTAAAAACGAATGTTTAAACCGATAAACAAATGCATTAGGAAACACAAGTTTTCTCACATCATTTACCCTACGAACATAAAGGATTCAAATTGGACTTTTATATTAAACGTATTTTAGGAACCTAGGGCATGTATGTGACCAAAGTAAATCTTTTAATAGCTAATTGCATGATGTTTTGATTCATGGTCCAATACCTTGGGCTTAAACAATATTTTTGCGTATTTTATTTTACTTTCAAAACACGTGACCGAAAAATCATCTCATAGGTATGCTTCTAACTAAAATTGTCAATACGATGTATTCTAAAAGAACGCCGGACAAATGAATTAAGTGATGTGTCTGTACCATTAAACTTGGAAACTTACATTAGACATGTACTCATACCAGTTTTGAAGCAAAAGAGTCCATTTAGTTCTTAACTTTTTTTAAATTTATATAATCGTTGACTGATTTGATTTTAATTAAATGGTGGTCATTACAAACAATTTCTGATTTATTCATAAATATATGTAATGTATATTGTGTATAAGGTGTTTGGTGGTCAGTGTCAAAGACAGTGTGTAGGTATACTAAAATAAATGTAATAAATGATTTCTTGATAATTTTTTGTAACGCACTATTCCTCCCCTTAGGTGGATATATAATTTAAAGGCTTTATATGTGGGGAAATCCTTTATACTATTCGATAGCTCTTGCCAGGACGTATGAAAATATGTTCAAGCAGGTTGTGGCATCCTTTTTTATAGATTTTAATAGCCTCAGGCATAATATTTACTAAAATGGCATAGTTTAATGGATGTTATAAGCACAGCTGATCATTCGTTGTTGCAACAATTAACATGTGACATCTAAAATAAATTGTGGCGTTCTCATTGCCTCACTTTGTATAAATCTAATTTATAAGGACGCGTTTGGATTTTAATGTAACAAACAATACTTTTCAGAAACAGTTTTTAATGAAGATTCTAGAAAATGATATTGAAATAATCGTCATGTTGGCTAAAAGCAATTGTAAATACCAGATGTATTCTGAAAGAACGTTTGACAAATATGTATAAAGTTATATGTGTCTGTACCATTAAATTTGGAAACTTACATTATACATGTACTCATAAAGTTAGATTCTAAGCTAAGATTCTAATAAAAAAGGCCATTGAAAATATCCTCATCTTGGCTAAAAGCAGAAAAATTGGATTTTAATAGACAATGTCTTATCTAAAAATGTTTTTTAAAAGAAATAATGACATATAAGTATCCGATGTGCGTATTTAAAAAAATATCATTAATATTTTTAATGATTGTCTTGAATATTATTGTTTTGCAATTTTGACACTACTGCCAAACACCGTTTTAAAGTGACACCCCCAAAAACGTTATAATTGCAGATATAATTAAGATATAATTGCAGTTGTCTCACAAACAAGGCATTTTAGGGGGAAATGATTCTGAACTATCGTTAGGTTTGTTCCACAAAATTTATTCCTAAATAATTTGTTCTTAATTAGGGAATAAATATGGCATTAAGAATCATGGTTTGTAAATAGATATCCAAGTTTATTAAATGACAAGCAATTAGGGAGTTTGTAAATAAAAACGAATGTTAATTCCGTAACAGGCATTTCCAAGTTCATGAAGCCCAAGTAACAGTTTTGGGCATCATGCAAACACAAAAACAAATTAACCTATAAATAAATTATTGAAAAAAAAATTTAACTAAACACAACCTTGCCTTAAAATGTTGAGAGGACGTATGGGTTCATGATGATATACGACTTTTAGAAACAAACCAGTTTAACATCAGTATAACTATGTTATAAAACTACTACTAAAACTACTTAAAAAATATATTTTACCAACATTTAGGTAACTAGTAAAAATATTTTTTTATTTAATTTAACTATGATGTTTAAGAAGTTCATTTCTTATTATTTTAGGTAAACATATGTTGTAAAATATTGTTTAACTAACTGAAATGTATGGAACTGTAGTTTTAGGTGTTTAACACATATGTTATTTTACTTATTTTTTACCGTACATAATTGAAAATCCAGTAGGTTTTTTGTTGTTTTCCATAAATATTTACTTTACATGAACAATGCTATGATATACCCACACTACCTTGAAGTTGTTAGTATTCAATGGGTTCAGTTTTTTTCATAAATAAATCCTTATTTATTTATCATATACATCAGAATGATATACTGTATATGCCGATTCGTGTTTTGATACTTAAAAACGCTTACTATGTATAAAACATATTTTATATAGTTACAGGAACAATGAAAGCTAAAACACGGTTTCGTATTCCAGCTGATGTAATATTGTCAATATTGCAATAAGTGATGAGATCTCCACAGCCACACCCTACTCAGCTGATGACAAACAATGATGAGTGATTGATGCATCAACGGTTTGCCTCATTCTGGTTTGATAAATGCGCTCTTTACATTTGTAACCTTTGGAGGTTTTACAATCCAAACAAGTAATGTTCCGTAGAGAAAACTTAAAGGACAACAAATATTCACTATAACAAAGTTAGAGGTTGAAGTAAAGAAGGTTAAATAAATATTTGTTTTGTACCCCGGCATGAAATTATCCCATTGCCATAGCTGAAAACATTACGCAATAGCTCATCGCCGCTCTAGAGCGGGAATGGATAATTTCCGCTCGCTAATGAGCTGATTTCAGAGTTGTCGTTTCCACACCAACTATATTCGTGGACCCGGTACGTTAGTTAACAACAGGTAAGCAAATAACATAACTTTAATAAGAAAACATAACCTAAATGACATTTTAAAATATATTATACATCTAAAAATGTTTGTGTTATTATAAGGTAATGGTGATAGTAATTAATATATTGCGTGTATTACGAGCACAAACAGTCTTTGAGCTCATAATATAAAAATAACTGTTTCATAAGTAACACTAGCAGATTTAATTAAATTGTTTTACTTTTGAAAACTAGTTAATAAAATAAAGATTAGGGGTAAATAGTTTTGATAAATCTATATACATAAAATCCATTGTTTGTTTGTTTGTGTGTTTGTTTGTCCTTTATGGACTCTGAAACCGCTAGACAGATTGTAATGAAACTTTCAGGCATTGTTAAGCATTGTTCAAGGATGGTTTGCGTGAAGTTTGGTGCAGATACATCAAAAGGGCTCCACCCCAGTGGCTCTGGAGTTTCCCGTGTTAACCTTATGAGTACTCATATTTAAATGGAATTAAAACATCTTAATAGCTGTTTCGACTAAACAATTTGATTCTGTGATGTTCCATAGCATTAAAAAGTTAATAGGTTTACCAACAGGGTGCAGCACTATTATTTTTTTTAATTTATGACAACAGCTAATTTGCAACCAAAAGGTGAGTGAGCGTAGCAAACGAACTTCAACCTGGAGGCGAGTTAGCGTAGCGAACGAGCTAACCTGAAGGCAAGTGAGCGCAGCGAACGAGATCCAACCTAAAGGTGAGTGAGCGTAGCGAACGAACTTCAACCAGGACGTGATTGTGCCATGTGAACGAGCTCATCTTAAAATGAACGAGCATTTGACATAAAACCACATTAGGACAGGACGACGTCTGTCGGGCCAGCTAGTATTAAATAAGTGTCTACACTGACTATGAATATGTTTATGATTTTTTCCGACTTCTAGCGTGCGCCTCTACCAGGCAACGATATAAACAACACAGTTCTTTACAGGTAGCTTATAATAGCAATGAAAATTCAAAGCATCTTTGAACGGCAAACTTATTAGATATAAGGGGCTACAATAATTATGGTCAATTTTGTAAACTTTGCCCTTAGGGGTTCGGGGGTAGCTCAAAATTGTCAAACGGGAAGAGTTTGGGGGGGGAGAAGAGTTTGATATAATTTTACAGGTCTTGACGAAACAAAACCATTGAGATAAAGTAAACCAAAATCGGCCCACTAATAACAAAATGGCACCCTAAAACGTTTCAAATACAACAACAGACTGAAAATTAATTTGCACCCCCTTTAATTGTGTAACTACAAACATTTCTTTTACATGTCTTGACAAAGTTAAACAATTAACATAAAGAAAATAGAAATCAGACCATTGATGGAAAAAGACAGCTAAAAATTATTAAGACAATGGATTAAGATGGCAAACGATCTTGATCGGACTATGGGGACGGGGGTTTTTTGTGGAGTTTAAGGGTTAGCAATTAGTTTTTAAAATTTTTGACCGTAAAAATATAAACGTAGCAATTTCTTCCTAAACCATATTGTAGAGCCTAAAAATAATTAATTTTAATTTAATTAATTAATTTTAATTTTAATATTAATTTTAATTTTAATATTAATGCGTGGTTGTATGCCTAACGGTTACGGATAAATAAAAAAAGTTAAATTAAAAATTCCCATCATTTTCTCATGGAAAAAATAAACTATTGTAGTTTTTTTGTTTATGAAATGAAATGAAATGTCTTTATTGCTTTTAACATAATATAACATGCATTGCAATCGTCAAAATACTTAGATTATAAAATAAGTAGCATATCATACAGTGCAAACCATGCAAAAAAACTCAAACTTATGAGTATGTTTTGATGGCAATTCCGTTTATTTAATACTAACCTATCAACATTTCAATGAAATACAACACCTTTTTATCTTACCTGTTGCAGCAAGCCTAAGTAAGTACTCATTAAATTAATGTTATTTAAATATGGAATAAATGTGACATTTTTAAGCATGTATTTTAGTGAAGATCCAGCCAGGTAAATATAAATTTACTCAGTCTGCAGGTTTGATTTGGCGGTGGTATTTTTTAAATATTAGTGCCTATTATTTTATTATAACAATACTACGAGTATTTAAAACAACTAAGGCTTACCTGATGTACATGATGTCGTTTTATCAAACTGGTTCAAAGTGTTTTATTTAGTACAATAAGAATGCCCAACAGAAATACCTTAGTTACAATACAATAGCAGAAAAGTCAGTTTGTTTATTTAAATGGAGGACTGTATTACTTTAAAAGAATTAACAGACTCCTGGCTCATCCGGCTAATTATTGAGTTTAAAGGAAAATCTCAACTGTCTAACTTTCTACGCTTATTAGAGAACTCAGTTACTAATTGAATTATATCAATAATTATTGTTTTCATCCTGTAGACAATCAAACAGATCCCCTGATTTTATGTAATTCATTATTTTATGGTTGATCAATTAAACAGATATTCTCTACTTAAAGCAGCTAAAGTAATATGTAGTTCAATTCTTTTACATGTGTTGTTTGATTTTTGTAACCGTACGTAACTAAATGCAAGCTGATATCTGCGTTATACAACAAACTTAGATAAAAAATAGTGAATTATTATAATTAATAAAAATGAAATTTTACAATATAGAAAATTATGAAAACGAAGTTCATTTTAATTAATAGATTACTGTTTTAGTTTTTTTTTTTACAATAGGGTCTTTGTCCAATAAAATTATGCAGTTTCATTACAAATCATTAGAACCACTTCTGTTTCTCGAGCAATCCAACTTATACCATAGCAGTGACTTTTTTCGGAAGCCTTCTAAGTTTAAATATTCTTTTTTTATAATATACTAAGTATATTTATACGGGGCGATCAATTCAAGGAGGCTACCATTAGGATATCCGAAACAATAAGAACTAGAGAAAACTCGAAAACATTGTGCAGAATGGATATACAACAGTCAATTGTACACCGTACCGGTAAGTCATTTGTTCTTATGTGTAACACGCTGTAAACTCATAAACTAGTAGCTTTATAGAAAAAATGTAAAGAATAAGACCTTTTTAAAATGCATGTTCTATTCAAAAACATGATAACACATAGGGTGCTCCATAAGACACTTCTAAGTTCACCGCCATATTGGAAAATGGCGCCTGTCTTTCGAATAACTAAATTCATATTTTTAACTGCCTCCAAAAAATTAAGAAATATCTGTACTATTTTACTAAGAATTAAGTGAATGCACTGTTTTATGTCATAACTCAAACTCAACTAACTTTATTTACCTTTTTACAAACATAGAATAACAAATAAACATATGATAATAATTAATAGAAATTATCAGGTGTTATGAAATAAACTGTTCTCACAACATCCTCCCTTTTAGGGGGGCCACCAGTTGACCGACAAGATACTTGGTCGTCTTGCCACTAGACCGTCTTTTTTAATTAAATAGATAATTACTGAAAACCAGTACGTCGACAAGTTATTTCATCGTCAGTCCAGTTGACCGGCCTGTAAATCTAAATTATTATACACGAGAAACCAACTTGTCGTCAATCCTCCCGACCGACTTACCACTTGCTCGTCTTTTAGGTGGGGATGTGTTGAGCGGCAGTGCCAGCGGCGCGCGCAGCTGTGGAGGGCCCTGCAGGCGTACCAACTTCTGTATCTTGTAGCGGCGGTTTTCATTCCGACGATTTTCAGCTATCACAATGCAGCGGACTAGTGAGGTTTTTATTACGTGTAATTGTTTGTTTCTCAATCGATATTTTGTTATACACAGTACAGTGAATATAAATAGGCCTATATTAGTTTACTTCAATGAAATAAATGTTTTATTTAACTAAATAAATAAAAATACGCCGATTGAACAAATAAAATTGTTACAGACAACAGGAAGTCCTTAATATGATCAAAAAAGTGTTTATCTTTATTAAAAAATTACTGAAATTTGTAAACTTACTGCTGGCGACAAGGGTGGTGCCATGCACAGGTTTATCAATAAATAAGATAAACATGGACAACCTTATGCAGCTATAAGTCAGGAAACATTTGTAGAAACATTAAAATGCAATACCAATTTATGAAATATGATAAAATATCTATATATATAATACGTGAAGCCGTTTTTTGTTAACGCAACTCCTCCCTTATTTGTAGACCAATTTTAACGTTTAAGGTGTCAAAAGATTCTTCTCAATATGTAGTTTTGCAATAAGGTTTTAGAATTTTAAAATTCCTACTCTTAAGGGCGTGAGACCCTCTCAAAGGTCGGGGTTTCTCCATAAGAAAATACATAGAACAAATTTAAAAACAAAAAACAGCTGTTTATAAAAAGAAACTCATTAGCTTTTTGGGAGTAAATATTCATGTTTGTAATATTAAGTAGGTTACGACCAAGTTAAACAGTTAATCAGTTATGTTGGAAGAACAGAAAATGCCTCAAGTTTAAAGAGTAAAGGTTGAAAACGGGAGGAGGAAACAATTAATAATCAGATATCTTATGCGTACGAGGAGAGTAGAAAAAGAGAGGTCTGGTCTAACAGATACCCATCCAGATACATATTCAGTTAATGAGATTAATAATATTTGCCTGTTCTGCAGTCAACTTACTTTGGAAGTGAAAAATATACGTAGCACATAGTGTTGTCATGGTGGTAAAGTAAACTTGCCTAATGTCAGATCAAATGAATGCATACAAGAAATGTATACTTCTGACACTGACAGATCGAGGAGAGTAGAAAAAGAGAGGTCTGGTCTAACAGATACCCATCCAGATACATATTCAGTTAATGAGATTAATAATATTTGCCTGTTCTGCAGTCAACTTACTTTGGAAGTGAAAAATATACGTAGCACATAGTGTTGTCATGGTGGTAAAGTAAACTTGCCTAATGTCAGATCAAATGAATGCATACAAGAAATGTATACTTCTGACACTGACAGATCGAGATATTTCAAAACATTTAGTATAAACTATATTAATGCCTTGACTATGATAAGTTCAAGTAGTAAGATTATACCAAATCTTGGCGGACCTTATGTTTTTATTGTAAACTTTTGTATTACTCGCTCTACTTCAATTGAGAAAAACACAAAATGGATTGTTTACTTCTAGGTTATGTTGCCATGCCAGTTGCTCTGACAAACTTAAACTTATACAAAGTTTTTTCACTGAATTCACCAACACAATCCAGACATTTCAAGTAAAAAGTACCGGTAAGAAGTTTCAAAAACTCATTTACAAGTACTATTGCAAGTTTTAGTGGCAATATTAGACCAAACATATGTGAAGAAATTAGTGTTTGTGTACTCAACGATCGAGTAGTTACGGTTCAGTTTATTTTTATGATTGAGGAAAGACAATTAATATACGCTGTTCAAAAAGAGAAAATGATACTTGCTATCCAAATCTTATAGCTACAAGAGTTATCCAACCTATTTTGACAAATGAATCCATACTTTCAAAACTTTGGGACTGGTATTAAGAGAAACTCCACTGAACAACGTGAGAACGTACTGATGCCGGGCATATACTGTGACTGACACGTTAAAATACGTTAACCATCTTTCAATGGTGTTGCTGTTTTAGCCTATTCAAAGCAGATTATTGCTGTCCAATTGGTAACCCAGAGTTTGTGGGTAAAACTTAGAGCACATGAAATGGTTAAAATCACCCCACTTTTCAGGATTCTCTACAGGGGGATGTCTCAAATCAAAGAAATAAAATGACCCAACTTAAATCACTTAACACAGGTTATCAACAAGGCAACAGTTTTCTTCAATTCTCAATGCTGGAAAAACGTTGTTGCAACATGAACTCCAATTGAAACAGACCGTTTACCATTTATTAGAAGTTACCAGTTAAAACTGAGAGCAGAAATAATGTAGGTGAGCCTTGACGACGCAAATAGAGATATTAAAATTAGTTTCTAACAAGTGTTTTTAAACAACTCTAAGATGTAACTAGAATTACTCAAATTTAAGAATAACGTTTTCCTCGACGTTATGTTTCATACTATGCGGCTCATTGAGCCGCACGGGTTCCTAGTTTACAGGAAATGTTGATTACTGTATATACATCGTGAGTATCTCCAGCAGTTACACACTGGTGATCTTTGAGTTGACTCTTTTAAACTCATTGAATATTACTTTTTTTCGTTTTGAAATAAATTCTGTAATACTTTGAAATTGCTCGAATTTGAGCAACATGTACACGAGTTTGTATATTAAATTAACTAACATATTTATGTAATAGGAGGGTCAAATATTGTGAACAGTGGTGAGGTAACTACCGTTACATTTATTCAATTGAGAGATAAATACAAATTGATAATACCGGTTATTTAAACTTTGTTGTCTATTTTTCCCTCTCTTAAAAAAATAAAATAAAGAATGAATTTAGACTTTTGGTGACATTAGTTTGTACTATTTCTCCTTAAATGACACTGCTGTCTTGGTAAGCAATAGTTATCTCGGTAAACTATTTATTTGCTGAAGTGCACAGTGTGCTACTTAGCCTGAGAAACATCTTTTGTTTTATGATTTTGTTGTAGGCCTATTGAAAACCTTGTCTAGAAGGAATTCCCATTGCCTGTGTTACCGGGGAGAAGTTTTTCTTAGTAAAGTCTGTAGACGTCTTCGGTTTTACACAGAAACATGTAATTATAATTGAAGAAGTACATGTTTTATCCTCTCACGTTGTTGCATGGACAATACTATGGTGATTCAATTCTGTGTACTTCAATTGTCTAACTGGCCCTAACTGACGCATCCTTGTTCTTTTTTTTACTAAATAATGTAGTCTTTACTTCCGTAGATCTTTGCGTTTTATTGTGTAACTGTCCTCAAGTAAGTCTGTGTTCTGAGTAAGTACTTCAAATGCACGGCACTACTGTATATTCAGATTTTCTAATGAACTAATATAAGGAAAAAAGGAGTATAGACATGTATGTATGACAGAGTATGTCTACTCCTTTTATCTATGGTACTATTTCCAAGTTCATCTGGACGACCCTGCAAATCGTTTCTAGTAAAAAAAAATATTTGGTTTATGTTTATGAACTTGTATGAGTGTTGTTAACTAAAGCTAAATTCACATCAAATTAATTAATTTAATTTATTTTAATAGTTTTCTAATTAATTTCAGTTTTAAGAACATATAGTAAATAAATCCTTGTTGAAACGGCTGTACTATCCATGCACTTATTGTCAAACTATATGTTCAAAGATTCCTGGACGGCAATGTTATAATACTAGTTGGAGCAGAGGTACTGGATCTAGGGTTAATACAGTTTTGTGACGTAAGGTATATCATTGCAGAAGTAGTTAGCTCAAGAATTATGACGCGGATGACAAAGATTGGTAGTTTTTGCTATAATAATAAAAAAAAAATATCAAACCCCAAGTACATAAAATCATTCACAGTTTTTTTTCACAGTCTATTGAATAGCCTGCAGTTAAGTTCACTCTAATGAAGAATATAGACGTGGCCAGAGTTCCAAACTATTTAAGTAACAACTGTTTACATGAACTATCCTAGTGTGCAATGTACTTATTGAATTTTCATTAGTAATATATCATGGCTATATCGTTTATGTAAAAGTATCAAAAGATAGTAAAACGAAAACGAAACAATCAACCAAGACCAGTGACCGAAACAAGTGTCGAGCTGGCGGCGCCGCGCCTACCTCGGGATTCCCCGAGGGCATTAATTCATCTTTGAAGTAACACCGGTAACACTGACTCACTGGCCGACACGGATACCCGCCTACCACCCCCTTTGTGTCGTCACCCTATGACCAATGACCACCGGTCGGTCAGCCACCCATCCAAGGAAACTCTAGACATCGGCGGCTCTTTGTCGTTCGTTGACCAGCGTATTTTCTAGAGTTGAATGTATACCCTCACTCACACCAGGGAATAAGTAAACTGTAGTAGTTTTCTTGTTTATGAAAATATTTGCATCAAATTAGAAAAAAATCATTTATTTATTTATAAAATGTTATTATTTTACACAAAAAAACACACTTTTACCCTCCCTGTTGCAGCAAACCTAAGTACTTGTTAAACTTATTCTATTTAAATATGGAATAACTGTGATATTTTCAAGAAGTCATTTTAGTGTAAATCCAATCAGGCAAATAGAAATTTGCTTAGTCTGCAGGTTTGTTGCGGTGGGGGTATATTTCGTCATAAACTCTTTTTCCACTTAAGAGTCTTCAATAGTAAAGTGGCAACTAAAACGCGACTCCAGCGACCCAATTCTGGCGGCGCTCTAGAACTACCCGAAGGCCTTTTCCGGTATTACGCGTGCCGCATCACACAAGTAGTTTTCCCGCGCCCCTATTCAAACGCTTGTAGGCGAAGAAAAAGAAAGCGAGTTGACGACCGAGGCTAGGTCGACCCGATCGACTTCGACAGCTGTTTTACTGTCTCTCTCCCTCTCTCTCTCTCTCTCTCTCTCTCTCTCTGTCTTTGGATGTGTAGGGTTGGCGAGGGTTGTAAAATTGCTGAAAGTGAAAGGGACGTGGCTGGCGCTACGTTCCTAGTTTTTGGCCTCTTGATGCTAACACTGGGTCGGCTACTCGAGATCAAACAACAGCGTGTGTTTAGTACAAAATTGGGTCCACAGTCACATCTATCTATATCTATCTATATTTTACTTATTTAATACGCAAGCAGGATTTTTGTGACAATTACTCCTCCGAAACTACTGAACCGATTGACATGTTTTTGGTCTCATTGGAAAGAGCGTAACGTGAAGTTGTGCAGGAAACTTTCTTTTTAGGGAAATAATTAGAGAATAAGGCCCTGGGGCCCTTTAAAGTTTCGTATTTCTCCATAAGGATAACATGGGGAGATAACTTTATTTACAGAAATATATGTTTGTTGCTTGAAAATAGTCAAAGTCTACTACATAATAATTGCTGTGTATATGACTGTTAATGTATACTACATTTCAATCAAGGATTGTGTACCTTAAAGTTTACTCATAATGGAACTTACTAATTTATTTTAATGCTGGGAATAGTAAAATTTAGTTGAGAATAAGTTACCATGATTAAGAAAACTTTAAGGTACTATAATAATTTATGTATTTTAAATCACAAATCATTAACATTATTAATTCATTTTAAACTAAACAGCTGATCAACAAATCTAACAAATCATCTACTTCATGTGGATAATCTTACACAAACATAGTTTTTTTTTTACCAATACTGTAACTTGATTCTTTTTTACTTGTGGGTGTATTTTGAGTTTGCAGTGATGAAAGCGCCAAGCCAAGTAACTTTTATGTAATTTTATTTATAAACTAACAGTATTAATGAATTACTACATGAACTTGACAAGTTAGGTGATTAATTGTCAGTATGCCAAGGGAAAGAAGAGTGGGTCCTCGAAAACAGGAAGGCGGAGACACCCATCTAGAAAATCCAACTGAGTTTTTAAATATAGATGTCAATGGATTGCCAAGACACAGATTAGACTAATAAAAGGGGGCAGTGGTTTTATTGATGAGGAATACATAAAAAAGGGTATCATTAATGGCACAGGGCTTCATGTGATCAGAACGGTTAACAACTTAATAGAATGTTAAGTCCTAACTGGAACAAGTGAGTGGGGACATATTCTGATTTCGAAGATAAACATTTTGGTTTTTAGTGTTTGTTTTTAAAAGTGGTTTCTTCAAGCAGCATTTTATGACCCTCAAAATATGCTACATAGGCCTATTGGTTTGATATGATTAAATGTTTTGTTAAATGTGTTTTTAAAAATCATTAAAAATAACTACCCTATAACATACGTGAACTTGAACCATTATTATACAATACACGTTATACACATTATTATTATTTATAATACACATACAGCTAGAAAATAGCTGGACTGCTTCCCTTCTAAAGGCTTTATTATTAGCCTACCGTATTTAATTTTCGACGTTGAGTCAATATATAACACGATGAATTTTTTTTTATTCATATGTTATTTTGCGGGGCATTGAGCCGCACAGGTTCACTAGTACTTATTTAATACGCAAGCAGGATTTTTGTGACAATTACTCATCCGAAACTACTGAACCGATTGACATGTTTTTGGTGTCATTGGAAAGAGCGTAACGTGAAGTTGTGCAGGAAACTTTCTTTTTAGGTAAACAATTAGAGAGTGAGGCCCTGGGACCCTTTAAAGTTTCGTATTTCTCCATAAGATTAACATGGGAAACAAACATTGTTTTGAAACTCCAGCTGTTGTCAGGAATTAAATATTAATAATTAATTGCTCCCCATGGAAGCATGAGAGTTCTGTAGAGTTTAAAGTAGCCTACACCTTATTGTCTACAAATTGGCTAAATAACTTAGGTACAGTACATTATAAAAGCTGACAGACTTTTTATGTTGACTTAAATTGTAAGCTTACCATTTCCCGTCCATGGGCAGTTTGATAGTTAAAAAATAACCCTTTAAACTGGAATAGGACTGTTATGTAAATTGTGAGTATTTCCATTAGTTAATAATCTTTTAGTTGACTCTTTTAAAATCATCGGAAATTATGACTGTTATTAGTTTTTTAACAAGTCATTTGTTTATATGTAACTCCTGTACTTCTTTGCAATTGCTCGATTTCGAGCAACATGTACACTAGTTAACCTATAATTTTATACAATAGCTCAAATATTCCACATTCCAACTAAATTTCTGGCCGAAAGTAGTTTTTAATTGCATTTTAATTGAATGATTTGTAACGAATCGAATTGAACCATAATTGTGGTTAATACTAGGGACTAACAATTAAGGGACACTAGGTTCTAAATACTACAAGTGCAGAAGGGCACGGTACCCATTCGAGCCGTGTCCATATTTTGTTAAATTAATAGTAGTTTACAGCAACTGGATAAACATTTTACAATATTTATGTAGAAATATGTGCATGATTTAGAAAGTCATTAAGCTGGAAAACTGCAATATACTACAGACTTTTCAGAGAGGTTACGTATTCATTCAGCTTAGTGAAAACATAATATAGATACGTATACAAATAAGAACTTGAACTCTTTGAGAGCCATTGAATGTTATTAGACGAAAAGGGTTGTGCATGTTTACTAGCGCTACTCAGCAACAAAAACCATTTAATTTATCTCTAAAATGTATATTATTAAAGTGCACTGAGCAGCAGCCTAAAAAATCTATGTAACTTACCTATATAGTTACAAAATACTCAAACTCGCATTGTGACATTATAATTCGGCTAATATTTCTCCAACAGATAATTCATCTACAGAGAAGAATTTTATTGTACTCTTACCGTGTCTAATAACATCCAAAGACAAAAACCTTGCCTAAAAATGGTACCTGTCTTAACAAATTATTTGCAGTGGCCTATATTACGGACCGTGGCTCACTGGTTGGTAACATTATTGAAAATAACACGACATTTTGGCTGTAAAAATGGCCCAATTAGTAAATACTATTTAAGCAGCTACTGTCATAACAGAAAGGTCATATTCCTTTTAAACTAGATCACATCATCCTTTATAAGATACGTTGATTAACAATGCATGTAAACGTCAATAAATTACGTAACAGCCAATTTATTTTTTTGCTTTTTGGAAATGCCAAATTTCTATGTAATTTCCATTATTTGTTGCCAATGAAGCCACACACCCATATAAATGAGGAGACCCCTAACAGTTCAAGAATAAAAGCTAACTTCACTTCAAGTATATTCCACTACACCTAACATTCCGTAGAGAGATTATATTGACATCTTTATGAAATTGATAAGGCTGAGACAATTAACTGACATCCCCCATGTCAAGGAATTCCAGTTTTAACAGTAACCCCACAACCAATTAATTTCTCCCACCAATACTATTTTAATACTATTTAAAGGTTCTTTCAAAGGAAGAGATACCAGATTAACATATTAATAAAAACTCCGATTACGTACAGTATGGGAAATATTTTATTCATTGAATGATCAACTATATTTGGCAACTAACGCAATTAATATCATTTTAGCGAATTTCCCCTATAGGGAATAAGCTATTACCGTAATAGGCCTACTCATGGTAAGACCTGGACCCAGGACCGATTTACTTTTTCGTTTTGAGGTCCCTAGAGACCAAAAACACCATCCGTTCAAATGTATATATATATAGATATATATATATTTATACATAAATATACATATACATATTTATATATATATTTTTGGATTGGTTTTTCTATGATTATTCTAAAAAAACTCCCTCCAAAAAGTTAACATAAAACAATATAACGAATAGAGACTAATCACACTATAACACTGGAACAGTTCCAGAATTTGTGTAAAACTGGTTTTATTTATATATACTACTGTATACTAGTTATATGCTGTACTGTATATACAACTTTATTTTACTTGGGGTTTTCTACGAAATAAACTAAAACAAAACTATAATGCGACAAGATGGTAAGGTCATAAGAATACTAGAATGATAAAATCGTCCATAAAACAACTACAAAAAAAAAAAAAAAAAAAAAAAAAAAAACTAAAAACTTCGCCTATGCCGTTTGAGTTCCAGTAGGGGATGGGACTGGTTCTGAAGACTAGGAGTTTCCTTGTTTGTTAGGCATTTCTAGGAAGAGGCACTTTCTAGTTTACAGCCCCAATGTGCGGCTGTTTAGTTTGATCACATTGTTGCCGCCCTTTTCGGGACACTAAATCATAATATCCACAAAGGCAACACACAACACTACTAAACTTACCCATATTCGAAACAGATGGCTTTTAAAAACATTGGGCCCAATCAATAGATTTTAAAGTACAGAATTTAATTATGACATTTAATATGATTAAAATCTAATCTCTAATTAAATTTTAATTAGAGTACAGGTAAAATAAGCATCGCAACGTAAACAATGTCAAGCGTAAGTATTTTATGACGGTTTGCTAAAAAAAATTTAATTTAAATGTGTTAAAATTTTGGTAGCATGAACTAACGTTTCGGAATCCAGACAGATAACGCAAAACTTATACAGTACGGTATGACATAAATTATAAATTAAATGTAACATGACTGTAAAAAATAAGATGGGACACCAATTGATAATTAAGTTGTAAATAGTGATTTTGTGTTGTCTTCACTTGATGTTGATGTTCATTATCTGACAAGGTCATTTGTTTCTGTTTAGTAATGTAAAATGTGACAATGTTTGATTAAAACACAAGTATCAGGAGACCAAGCTTGCTCGAGGTGTCAGGTTATTTCATAAGTAGCGATGCATATTTGGCTAAATACACTCTCGCCAATTCAGTCAATACAAAAAGACTATTTTAATGTCTATCGTATTTCGTATTCGTATTTCAGGAGAAGACCTCTCGTTCATCTTTACATGCAAACACTACGTAAAATACCTTCTGGGCCGTGACAGACAGACAGAAATTGAGATAAAACACTAAAAGCTTTTTAATGTATAAACGCAAAAATAACCGAAAATAAATAATTCTGAACAGTGTACAGACAAAACTCTAATTTTATTTGTGATCAACTACCGTACATTAAAGTAAACAAAAATCAGCTGTGTGTGGTTTCTAATGCTATTCTTATGGAGACAATGTTACGTTATATATAATTTTGTGTTGAAATTTGGGGAAATTAACTATTTTTCCCGCCATCACGGGATCGAGTCCTTTAATTTGAGCCCTCTCCCGTCCTTCTACGACTTCCCAGTCACCCACAATTTTGAGGTAAAGACCGCGGCTTACGTAATAACGTAATTAATATATAGATATGAGGAGTTTTCTTGTATGGTATAATGTACCAATCGTAATAGATGAAATGATTGAATCCATTGCTTAACAGCTGCTTATTTGCTATAGCAGAATTGAAAACAAGCTCATTTTGATAGGTTATCTATACACAAAACCTTATTCGTTTTCTAGTTTAGTTTGTTAATTAATGATGCATATGACGAAAAATATAGTTCACCACACGGGCAATTTTCAACTCTCGCTCATTTACCGACCTCGGCTTTGCCTAGGTCGTAAAACTTGACCTCGGGTCAAAAAGAGTCACTTGAGGTCCTAGTGATTAAATATTCTAATTAGATAATTGTTTTGACGCTAATATGCAGTTTGTAACAACTGTAAAAAATAAAGATGTTTGAGTAGCCGACCCTGTAAGTCAACATAAAGTTTAAATGAGTGTTTTAAAGTTTGTTTGATATTTATGCCAATGTTAGTAATTAACAATGTTTAATATTTAGAAAATCATAAAAAAATCTTACTTTAATAAAAACAATTGTTATTGTAGGCGTACCACTATCACACACTGTACACTACTGCAATGTCTTGTTTGTGTTTTTATGCCATATATTAGGGTCTTTTGTCTTATATATCCTTTTGTGTTCCTTGTTCACTTATAATAAATCAACATTAACAATTCATTATAATTAACAAAGGAAATCTAATTTTTTAACACCTTTTACAACTAAAATTAAGTCTATTTGAATGATTAGCCAGCTGTACACTTTAATAACCCCAGTATTATGTATTCGATATTGTTACTTATGCATTGTAATTACATTTTAACGTTGGTCAATTTTAGGAAAGGGTTTGTCAATCATTAAATTTTAAGTTGTTATTTCATGACAACGTAATACGAAGTTGACGTACCACTTTAGCATTGCTCTGCATTTTACCCAGAACTGAAAGAGTAATATTTTTTTTTATAACAATTAAATAATATCTCATGAACTGCCATGCTGTAATAGCTAGTTTCCGGCGTAGGGCTATGGGAGTAATAACACCCTGGATGCCCCAAACTCGTGCCGATTATTAAGTATTGTGTGAACCCAAATCAGCTATTATTATTTCTTTTTCTTCGCCTCCATACTAGGTACATGGCTAAAACCTTCTTTTGCCATGGTGTTAGCATCGCAACTACTGAGCCACAACTGAACAGAAAATAATAAATATTCAGGCGTGAATAATATTCTAATTAATAACTATAAACTTTTTAAAACCTCATACCATCAAAAGAGTACTAGTTGGAGCAAGGTAATAAGAAAAAAAACCTATAGTTTACCCAAGAATTGAGAGTTTTAAAGCAGGAAAGAGCTAAAGACCACCTACAGTGACAGTTCCATGTGACGTCAGGCCTCTGCCAGACCATAGGACACTATACATACAACATACAACCATGATATGAGTAATGATGACATACTGTTTTTTTGGTCAGATATTGTAGAGATTTAAATCATATACATTGTATACTTATTCCAATACTGATGGGTTGAGGCGTTCGAAAGTTATGGGACTTTGAAATCTCAAATTTAGACAACTTTCTTCACCCAGAAAATCATATTTTCAGTCTTACAGTATTTTCAATTAAATTCTCAACAGTTGATACAATTTGTCCTCTTGATTTAATGTTTAAAGGTATTTCAAACCTACATCCTTATTCCTTATAAAGTAAAATTCAGAGACATGCCGGGAGACAGCTATAGTGTAAGAGTTCCTTATCTATTATCAGGCTCATGTAACCTATATCCTTGTCCTTCTACTGTCTGTGCTGTAGTTTGACCAAGTTCATACAGCACAGGTCAGTTTCATACAGCACGGACAGGATATAGGAATATTCTCAAGTCATTAAACAAGCCAAGTACAGTTAAAAAAAAAATAAAATCGAAGATGCAGACGGAGACTCCAGAAAATTGCGGCACATCGTAAATAAGGTTGCAGGACGTCCAAGTAGGAAGGAAAAATTCCCAATAGAAGCATTCTGCGCGCACGATGGCACTGCCACCTCTGTCCAGATAATAATTGTATGCAATAATTTAGATTCAATTTAATTATTAATTAAATTAATTTAATTATTAATCATTCCCTAAGACTTTTGAAGCATGGCTTTGCATAATTGCATATTCACTTGACATTTCCCACCCTCCAACTTGCCTCCACTTCCTCTACGTCGTGGACCTGTTTCCATCATTCCCTAAGACTTTTTAAGCATGGCTTTGTATTATTCTATAGTTACTTGACATTTCCCACACTCCAGACCTTTTGCCCTTGCAACTTGCCTCCACTTCCTCTACGTCGCGGACCTGTTTCCATCATTCCCTAAGCCTTTTTAAGCATGGCCTTGTATAATTCCATCGTCACTTGACATGTCCCACACTCCAGACCTTTTGTCCTTGCAACTTCCCTCCACTTCCTCTACGTCGTGGGCCTGTTTCCATCACTCCCTAAGCCTTTTTAAGCATGGTTTTGTATTATTCCATTGTCACTTGATATTTCCCACACTCCAGACCTTTTGCCCTTGCAACTTGCCTCCATTTCCTCTACTTCGCGGACCTGTTTCCATCATTCCCTAAGCCTTTTTAAGCATGGCGTTGTATAATTCCATCGTCACTTGACATGTCCCACACTCCAGACCTTTTGTCCTTGCAACTTCCCTCCACTTCCTCTACGTCGTGGACCTGTTTCCATCATTCCTCAAGCCTTTTTAAGCATGGTGTTGTATATTTCCATAGTCACTTGATATTTCCCACACTCCAGACCTTTTGCCCTTGCAACTTGCCTCCACTTCCTCTACGTCGTGGACCTGTTTCCATCATTCCTCAAACCTTTTTAAGCATGGTGTTGTATATTTCCATAGTCACTTTATATTCCCCACACTCCAGACCTTTTGCCCTTGCAACTTCCCTCCACTTCCTCTACGTCGTGGGCCTGTTTCCATCACTCCCTAAGCCTTTTTAAGCATGGTTTTGTATTATTCCATTGTCACTTGATATTTCCCACACTCCAGACCTTTTGCCCTTGCAACTTGCCTCCATTTCCTCTACGTCGCAGACCTGTTTCCATCATTCCCTAAGCCTTTTTAAGCATGGCGTTGTATAATTCCATCGTCACTTGACATGTCCCACACTCCAGACCTTTTGTCCTTGCAACTTACCTCCACTTCCTCTACGTCGTGAACCTGTTTCCATCATTCCTCAAGCCTTTTTAAGCATGGTGTTGTATATTTCCATAGTCACTTTATATTTCCCACACTCCAGACCTTTTGTCCTTGCAACTTTCCTCCACTTCCTCTACGTCGTGGGCCTGTTTCCATCACTCCCTAAGCATTTTTAAGCATGGTTTTGTATTATTCTATAGTCGCTTGGCATTTCCCACACTCCAGACCTTTTGCCTTTGCAACTTCCCTCCACTTCCTCTACGTCGTGGACCAGTTTCCACCACTCTGATACGTCTCAGGAAGCAAGTGATACAAAATATGCCACAGAACATGAACAAGACGCAAGTGATACAACTTACTACGAGAGAGCTCAATGACGAAACTGACGAAAAATCCAACGCAAAACCTGGTACATATATATATATATATATATGTATATACTAGCTGTTGTACCCGTGCTTTGCAACGGGAAGAAGACACAAAATACAAACATTTTGATCTTTACATTTGTTGTATAAAATAGTTAAACATATAGGCTACCACTTTTAGAAACGAAATTTGGCTGCACTTTAGTATCTGTCCTACACTCATAACAATGAAAAATATCGATATAGGCTATGGATTATTCTATATATTCATTTAAATTAATAGTACTGTACCCTGTCAGTAAACTTTATAACTTGTTAATGCGAATTTAATATCACAGAACCAACTTGTGTATTTGAAACAGCTGACGAAATTCTTTTATTCGTTTTAAATATTACTCATAAGGTTAACATGGGAAATTCCAGAGCCACTGGGGCGGAGCCCGAACGGACTTTTGAGATAAGAATGCGTCTATATGTTAATCGGGAATGTGAGCTATCATCACACCAAATTTCAGCCCAATCCGGCCAGTATTTTCTGCGTTTACTTGTCACAAACATACATCCATACATCCAAACTTTCTCATTTATAATATTAGTAGGATTAGTAGGATATATATATATATATAGGATTAGTAGGATATATATATATATATATACCATAATACCATATAACCACACTACAAATTTAATTCTACAATATACGGTACGTAGTTTTATCCAAACAAACGATCAAAAACCCCGAATGAAATTTTTAATTGACTTAATAGTCAATGCATATAAGCGAGTCTTATCTTTCGATGCAGATTAAATAATACAAAGGCAGAGGAATGCGCGAGACCAAGGACAATGTCACGGCACGGTTGCTATAGAAACGACGCAACGAGAATTGCGCGCCAACGTCAACTTAACGCCAGACTGTGTAAACACGCCGCGTGTGTAGTGTTCGACGGAGCTATAGGACTTTCAGTTGGCAATACTGGCTTCTAGCCTCGAGTGAGGTGGTTCAACCATGAGAAGCGCCTCAAACTCCTGGGTAATCTCCGGTTAGCTCCTCCCACTCTGCCCCCTATCCCCACCTAAAAGACGAGCAAGTGGTAAGTCGGTCGGGAGGATTGACGACAAGTTGGTTTCTCGAATATAATAATTTAGTTTTACAGGCCGGTCAACTGGACTGACGATGAAATAACTTGTCGACGTACTGGTTTTCAGCATTTATCTATTTAATTAAAAAAGACGGTCTAGTGGCCAGACGACAAAGTATCTTGTCGGTCTACTGGTAGGCTCCCCCCTTTTAAGTTTAAAAATTCTTCAACTGTTTCATTAATTTTTTGTTGTCTCTTCAAAAACTTTGCTCTTTCAAAAATTAAGTTCCTCCGTGGAATAAAATGTTTGTCAAATAAATCTAAGACTTCTTCAAATGTTAGCGTTGATTCCGTTGCTAAATTAAAAGATGCAAAAATCTCATCAGCTTTCTCACCTAATGTGTATATAAGAGTGTTGATTTGTTTGTTCTCAGACTCTTCAGATAGCCCAGATGCTGACCGATATCTTTGAAATCGTGTTTTCCATCTTGGCCAATCTGCTGGTACAAAGGAGAAACTAGCTGGAGGTTGAATAACTGAATGAGTGTTTGATACAATGATTGACTTCTTAGTTGAATTGTTGTATTCATTTTCTCTGCTTCTTTCATTTTCATTAACGTCATAGTCAGATTGTTTCCTTCTTGGATTTCTCTTCTGAGGCATAGCTCTAAACCGCTGCCACCATGTACTATTTTACTAAGAATTAAGTGAATGCACTGTTTTATGTCATAACTCAAACTCAACTAACTTTATTTACCTTTTTACAAACATAGAATAACAAATAAACATATGATAATAATTAATAGAAATTATCAGGTGTTATGAAATAAACTGTTCTCACAACAATATCCTCCATTTAAAGTTTTCTTAAATTCTTAACGTTTCCAATATCCCAATGGTGACCTCCTTGAGTTGATCACCCTGTATATTTATAAATAGATTGATCAATCATAAGGTGCAGGAAATCTTCTCGTGGGTAGTAAAAGCTTTATTGGCATAGTAGAAAAAACGGAATTTCTAATATTGCAAATCTTTATTTGTTTGGAGATAAAAATCGTTTTATAATTTTGTTAAATATAGTTTATTAATTCCAATAGAATGCACAGTGTATTGTAATTCACTCTAGTACTGACCAGGGCTGGCAGCAATGTACGAATAAATTGAGCAATTTAGAATGTTAATGGCTTTTAAACTGTCTTTCCCACAATCGAGGCATTTAATGTGCGGATTCAACATATTGTGTTTGACAGTTTAACAAATGATTGTAGAATAAACGCGTTGTAGTTTTATTCGTTATTTTACGCAATCAATACTGGTCAGCAAATTAATAGTAAATATATATCACGGAGAATTATAAATAATTAAAAAGGTTACATAAAATTGAATTTTTTAAAATATCTTTCTTAAACACCCTTTTATGAAATTGATAACATGCCAATAAAATTCTAATTTGACTACTTTTACAAAATGTTTTAAGCAAAATTAAGCTAGACTAAATCACTATAAAAACTATTCAAATGCGAAATTCACTTAGGTTTTTAGGTATATCTTAGAAAAATCATGTTCGTAAATAAAGGACTTCCTTGTAAATAAAATTCAACATAGATATACATTTAACTTAACTTAACTTTAACTTAAAATCTGTTAATTATTTATTTGTCCCTTTTAAATATTGAGCTTATTAAAAATGTGATTTATCCTGATAATTTCACTTTAATGTTGTATATATAAACACCTTGATATGAGATTTTAGGTGTCTTTAGTAGTAAATCCTTGTGTGAATTTATCAACTTAATCACTAAAAATAATAATAACTATATTTGTAAACAACAGATCCTTCAATCACTAAGTTGTAAAAAATATTTTCAAACCTTTAATTCAATGACTGTCTCACAAAAATAATAATTGCAATAATTACAATTATCTCCCACAAACTCTGAAGGTTCACTACTACCCTAATTCACCTACACCTTTATTTTTGTGTTTGATAAAGTGTTAATAAAATAAGCTAGGACCACACTTGTTCGATTTTGGTTTGGTCCGGTTTAGTTTGGCCGGAAGAGGTGGCAAAACATTAACGATATTCGGAAGGGCACACACTTTCTATGATTCCACTCCTCCACGAGGTAATCCGCATTTTGGCGGAGGTGAGCGAAGCGGACCGGAGCGGGTCTGACAAGTGTAGCGACATACTTGCGAAATTTGGGTGATGAACGGGAGGTTCCGTGAGCGCTCGGCTATTTCCGACTTCAGAAATAGCAGAGCGCTCACGGAACCTCCCGATCATCACCCAAATTTCGCAAGTATGTGGCTACACTTGTATATTTCTACACTTGTCAGATCCGCTCCGGTCCACTTTGGTCGCCTCCACCAAAATGCGGATGAATGCTCCCTGGAGGATTGTTCTGCACCGAACCGGAGTGGTGCTGAGATGAGCGGAGCGGGCCGGACCAGTGTAGCTGCCTCCATTTAAATACATGGGAAGTATTGTTCCTCATTTTGGAGGACCGGCTAGGACCGAATCTGATAAGTGTTATAAGAAGGACGAATTTGGTGTAAAAATACTTTAACTGTATACTAGATCACTAGATCAGTAAAAAGGGCTGTAAATAAGAGAACAATACAATATAAAATCATGCTTAACAGTATATTGTAACTTTATAGAATTCATTGCAATATTTTTATGTTAGAATGAATGCGCTGCTGAATATAATGTTTTTATAATGTAGTTACTATCAAAGCCATTACCTAAACATATGAGGTTAAGAAATTGAAATATAGATAACTCTACATTGGAACACTCACATGGCAATGTTAGGTAGGCTAACTAAATTTATACACGAATCAAGTGTATATGTCTAACAAAATTTAATACTCTACTGTGTATTACACCTCTACCATAGCCATTCTGTTCTACCACTGCACCTAAACAATATAAAACAGTAAATTATCACACATTCACACAATATCACAAATTATGTATTAAATTAAAAGCACAAACATTACTGTAAACAATTCTACTTTGACAGTTCTTATTGTGTATTACAGCTTTTTGATGCTTCTTACTTCAAATTATCTGTTATCATAATTGCAAAACATATAATAGTGCTGCACCCTGTTAGTTAACCCTATAACTTTTTAATGCTATTGAATATCATAGAACCAACTTGTTTGGTCGAATCAGCAGACAAAATGATTTAATTCCTTTTAAATGTGAATACCCATAAGGTTAACATGGGAAATTCCAGAGCCACTGGGGCGGAGCCTGAAAGGAGTTTTGAGATAACAATATGCTTATATGTCGGTAACGTGAGCTATCATCACCCCAAATTTCAGCCCAATCGGACCGGTATTTTTCACGTTTACTTACCACAAACATCCATAAATACATCCAAACGATCTCATTCATCATATTAGTAGGATGTCTTGACTATAATGCTACCCACATTTAATTTAAATGTTACAAAATTGTTAAGAGAAACCCTAGTCTAGATGATGTACTTGGTCTCTGACTGGATAAATATTGTGAAACTTTGGCCAATATCGGCCCTTCATTCTCTTACCGAATATTACTTGAGTATAACTATTTCATTTCAGAAATATAAGTTCTTTAATCATTGAAACGTTGTACTTATGTCCTACCCTTATTACAAATAATAGTTTAGTCTGAAATGTGTTTATATTATGTTGTTCGCTTTTGACAAGTTTTTGTACATAAAATAATATTCTTTTTTCAGAAAATAATTTTTTGGACGAAACCCGCACTCTTTTGTTTTGTAAATGACAATTAATTTCCTTTTCATTGCTATTTTATCCTAATCGAATTGACAAGTTCTGTTGGTTAAAGGATAAACGAATTACATATAATTCAATATATCAGAATATTTGAAACCTTTGAAACTTCTTATTGTAATCAAAATATATTATCAAACTCTCTATGAAGTGTTAGTCACATTTAATTAACTTATCAACTAACTGGTAAATTCACAAAAAAGTAATTTCTCACCAACTTGGACTTATTGCAACAACATCATGAAATAAAATCACTGACTTAGGAAACGAAATTGTTTTTGGTTTTGACAAGAAAGACACATTTGAAAGTAAGGAAGCGACTAAAAGAAACTTTTTAATTAAGTAACTTTTGAAAGGAAGCCTCACATGGTACGATTCGTCTCGTGGTAAGTATTAACTCACTTTTACACGGTGTCCTTTAAATAAGAAAAACATTTTCAAATTTTTATTTAAATGTTAATAAACAAATAAAACATGGGATGGTGGTACTTGCAATATTGGTAATTTTACTTTTAAGACAGTACATCGCTGCAGTTTTATAATCAATGTAACGTGCATTGAAATATTGCAATATTCTGTACATAACGGTCCAATATCAATACTTTGATGTTCATCTTATTATTTTTTTTTTATAATAACGTAACGATTAAAGTTATAAACGCTCATTTGTAAGGTGTTGTTGGCTATTGTGGCTGCCCTTACATTACTTTCTTCACTTTCTTATCCCTTTGATTAAATTATTGATGGAGTTGAATACATCTGGTTTTAGTCAGTATATTTTCGTAGGAAACTTTTCTTGGTTTGTTTTTTTAATTACTCTTGTTTGTTCCACTATTTTACTCGACACTCGAAAGCTGTCATTGTCATTGTTCACCTGTTTCATTCGTGCACACTTTTTCTTATGAGCACTCATATAATGTTGTAGGGGTAATGCGTTCTTGCGCTAAGAATCTTTTGTAATTTATTATTTTGGTTTATTTTGTAATCACTCATGATGTTTTTCACAGTCTACAAAACATTGTGGGGAAAATATGGAATAATTCTAGACCATTTTAGAACATTCTTAACTAACTATTATAAGAACATATTCGAAATTTGTTGAATGTACCGCAGACTTCATTGAATTTACCAAATCTGTAACATCCTAGTAGATAGTAACTCCACCTAACTATTCTGGAAAACTTTAAACTATTGCAGAAAGACTTTGACCATTTTAGCACATTAGGAGATGAAAAAGTAGTTATTCGTTAAGACCTTAGTTTCTCTGATTGCATTACTTGGACTTAGATCTCAGAATTAATTAATACACCTCACTAATTCTCTCTCAATCAAGTTCTTCAATTGTATTTCTCGTAAAACTTTTACTCCGAAGAATCTAAACGCATTAATTACAACTTTTGAAATGACAATGTACTTTAAAAACAATATTATTTCATAACAAAATCTGCAATGTACTGCCCTTAAATTTCTATTAAAATATGTTATTTATTATTTATTTATTTAATTAATATTTTTTAATAAAATTACCATTTCAGGATCTGTCATAGTATTGACTACAGTATAATATTGTTTACGATATTTATCAATTTAACTTATTATGTGTATTCTAAATACCTAATACAATTTATGCATATGATTAACTTTCGTTTATAAATGTAGTTTTACATTATTAAAAATTAAAATACACAAGGTAATCTGTCTTATTTAATACGCAAGCAGGATTTTTGTGACAATTACTCCTCCGAACCTACTGAACCGATTGACATGTTTTTGGTGTAATTGGAAAGAGCGTAACGTGAAGTTGTGCAGGAAACTTTCTTTTTATGGAAATAATAAGAGAATGAGGCCCTGGGGCCCTTTAAAGTTTCGTATTTCTCCATAAGATTAACGTGGGAAACAACATTTTTTATGAAACTCCAGCTGTTGTCAGAAATTAAAAGTTAAAAGAAGAACATATGTTAATTGTAAACAGTCAACACGTTTGCTAATTTAACAGTTTGCTACAAACATTTACTGACTTGGTTGAAGTTAAATATTTACCCTTTTAATTTGGGTTGGCGTAAATATTACAATGGTTAAAAGCGAGAGAGCCTGGATAAATTGATATACTAAAAAGAAAATTGAGTTAACACTGTGCTGAATTTCTTAGTAATCATTGAAAGAACCGTTTTGCAAACTATGGAAACATAGGAAAGTCATAGAACACCACCAAGGAGAAGAAATAGAAATAATGTTTTTTTTTTTTTAGAATTTATAATCGTTATTATGGACAATCTAATGCGGCTATAAGTAAGGCTGTTTGTAGAAAACACTCACTAAATGAACAAGATCAGAAATTATGGTTGGTATTCGTTTTAAAATAACGCCTGTAATACTTAGCAATTGCTCGAATTCGAGCAACAAGGACACTAGTATTACAAGTTATGCTTCTAATTTGCACACGTGTTATATACAATTTATTATCTTATATTTTACAGTTACTTGATCGAGTTATTTTACGAAATTGATGAATCGGATATTGTAAAAAAAATCTAGTAAGAAGCCACAATGTGTTAACAAAATATAGGCAAACGTAAGACTAAAAGATGTTGGACTCAGTAATCCATTTAAATTATCGCTTATTTTATTGATTGGACTATGGCCAATATTGTATTTCATAGAAGAACAACAAGCAATCTCTAATTGAGGGTGGTTATAATAATAGATAACAGGAAGGAAGATGAATTATTTCAGGCCTAGAACCCGTTATTTTCGCGCGCTAATCAGTAGTGAATGCAGCTTATCAAGGGGTAGTAAAACAAAAGAGTTAAATAAACAAGATACTCATTTTGTATTTCTACCAAATCCGGTTTAAGTATATTATTTATAATTTTAGCAATGCTGATTTTCTACGTTATTCCTTATCAAGCTACTATTTGTTTAATTAAATGCGTTGGTTTACTTTTATGATCACTAACTGGTGTGTGTTTTTATGTTGACTAATAAAACTAATAATGAATTCATGATTTAAAAATAATTTATATAGGGCTTTGCATTACAGTGCTGTTGCCAGGGTTTCTCAGGGTTTTAGGTTCAAACTTTGTGCCAATACTTGGCAATGGGTTTGGAGTCCATCTGAAGCAAGTCAAGTAATCACTTTTACTTATGTGAGTAGGCCTATCATGTTGGCAACACTGAGCACAGCTGATATCTACAGCAACGTCCATCATCAGCTGGTAACATAGCAGTGATTGATGGTTGACGCATCAAATGGTTTGCCTTAATCTGACAACCTTTTATAAATTACTGCTTTTTGCAGTGTTATTTTTATCCAAGTTCAACCGCCTGCTGATAAAATGGGTCAAACTAATTATTACTTAGACAGTATGAGATCATAATATTTTTTTGTAAATTAAATATAATTGCATTCCAAGATATTAATGGTCATGACGTTTGTTAAAGATTGGACACATCAATATAATAGAGTTTGAGATATTATTATTTTTGTAGAATCTTTTGTGAAAATAGGTTTATTTACAAGTAGAATCACAATATATAAATACTATCTGTATGGTCTAATATTATATCATAAATATAAATACATTAAGTTAATAAGTATAGTTATCGATAAGTATAATGATTTACATTAACTCAATGAGAATATCCATTTTATTGAAAGTTTGGTGTGTCGGTAGCTCAGTCGGTAGCGTCACGGACTTCGGGCCTAAGGCAGCGATGTCGGGTTTGGATCCTGGTCACTGCCGTAAACATGTTATCAGTACAGTTCACCTTCGTACTGTACCAGCTCAACCCTTGCTTTGCTGGACACGTTCCACGCACTGGCAAATAGGAGTCTTTGTGGACCACAGATATCTATATAATGTATTGAGATCTATGGTGTGGACGGGGAAATGCAAGGTTAAAAGAGGCCGCCAACCTCTAAAAAATCATCTGCATAATCTGAAACTGTAAATGACTCGTTCGCATGGCCCATTAATGGTTTATTTTGGATTGTACGTGTGAAAGATCACATTGAAATGTTCATGTTCAAGACATAAATGTTTTCCGGTAAACGCATTTTGGACGAGTGACTTACGATAGTTTACGCCATACTACTTAATCTGTACAAAATATCCAAATGTATATATTATCACCAACTTAAGGACTAAAAATGGCTAGTCATAACCTCTAAGAGAGGTTATGTTTTTGTTTATAACCATTCATTATTGCCACCCAAATACAGTATAATCAGCTGATTGGTGTCCGGTAAAACTCAATACAATACAGTAGTACGGAATGAAACACCATTTGATTAAGCTGGGGACAAACAGCTGTTTTCTGGACTAAATTCGTGCGTGGGAAGTTCGTCAAAATAGTGATGTGTGGCGTAAAACATATTACAGTCAACTTTATCAAAACACAAACTGCAATAAACAACAGATTAAGTTCATTTAGAATTTAAAGGTTTTAGGGGGGTACATGTTTTAATCGATTTATGCTCCGCAGAACCAAGAGGGTAAAATAGAGTGAACTGCGCAGGTTTACTGTTTTACACGAACGGTACGGTTTTAACTCAAAACTTAACGTCTACGTGTGATGAAGTTTGTAAGGATTCTCTTAAAATGTAATCACTGTATAATTAATAATATACAAAAAATGACAACTTGTTTTCACGTAAAATAAACTCCAAAATAGGTGCGCTATATTTTATATTCAATCAAACTGTTGAGAGCTTCTTTACACAAATATTTAGTGTTGTTTTATTCTTCTTCTTCTTCTTTCCTTCAAGGAATAGGCAGCGCCTGTTCCGATCTCACAAAAAAAAAGAAATCCTCACTCCCATCTCTTCTGAGGTCTTCCAACATCCCTCTTCCCTCTAGGTTCTTCTCTTTCGTTTGTTGTTTTATTTAAACGAGAATTATTGTTACAGTGCGTATTTTTATCCAAGATCACCGGGGTTACCCTTCTAATAATACCAAACTAACACTACACAAGCTTAGAAATTGCATGGTGTAGGTGTGTAAACAAATCATTAAATACAACTGACTAAATCAGGACAGACCAACCGCAATGTTGGTGTTGAACACAAACATGAATCAACAGTAGCTCCTGTTCTTGTCGAAATATTTGATTATCAGTAGCTTATTTCAGGAGTTGTTTGTTAACAACAGAACCTCGTTGGATGATTTAGAGTTGAATTAGTCACATCAGAACTACGGATTGAAAATGTAAAATCAGTATATTTTATACTGATTATAAATCAGTATATATACATAATAAAACTGTATGAACTGCGTCTGGTATGAATTTATACTTGGTAGGGTTTTTTATGAATTTATTATAGGCAAAAACATAAAGTGAATTTAAACTGGCCAATGGTTGTTATTAAACTTTTAGGACAAAAATTATAAAATTATAATCCTTCTTACGCAGCTATTTTGTGGCCTAAGCAATCACCAATAATAAGGCAAAAAAGGACATCCCCGACTATCACCGGTTCAAATTTAGAAAATGCATGCTTTTCACACGGACAGCAGTATGTTGCGTGCTCAACTTGGTAATCTAAATATTTTCAATTGTAAATGTGTTGAAAGTATCATCCCTACTTCCGGTAGAGATTAATTACTATATATCAAAAATATCATTCACAGATATTATATAGAAGTCAATTACTTTTGAGTAAAGGTATGAATTAATTGATAAAATTGTCATTGCAACTTTGAAATCCGCAATGAAATAATCTTACAAAGTTGACAGTCCTTTCAAATTCAAAAAGGATGCCCAGCCAAGAAGTTTGTTGATTCAATTAAATCTTAGTTAATTTCATAATCGTAAGAGACAGTGATTCTCTAGTAACTCAATAAATGAAGCAATTAAAAAGTTTTTTTTATATAATTCAATTAATCTATTTTTTTAAATTAAACTGAACACAATTTTATCTCCACAAAAGATTTTAAATTACCAATTTATGTTGACGTATTCTTTGTATTTTTTATCATCTTTTGGAGAAATTTCTATACAGGGAATAGTATGTTTATATAGCGTGTCCGTTAGCATGACAACTAGAGTAATATTACCCGAATTTAATTTAATTCAGTTCAAACGATTGAATCTTCGTGTAATCAAACGATTTCATAATTTAATTATTTAATAATTTATTCTTAAAAATTTTAAGATTAATTATTAGAATTAATTTTAAACTAAGCGTTGGAAATTTTAATCAAGTAACACATTTGTTAATAAGAAACGGCCAAAAACTCTTTAGGAGTATCTGTTACTCTTTAACGGAAATAAATTGGAGTTTTTGATCTTGTAAATAAACTGGAAACGATGTTTACAGAGAAAGATTACTTTTTTAAACTGTGTTGCTTAAATATTCATTGCAATCGTCGATGAAAATGTATTTATAAGGTCATCATTTTGTAATTATTTTCCTGAATGCTTTGGATTTATATAACTTTTAAAGATTTCCTACCCCAAAGTCTCCACCCAAACCTTAAATAACAACCCTAGTAAGTAACTGATGAAACGTAGTTAGATTTAGTCAGATTTACAATCAAGAGGAGAAACTAAAAAACAATCCTATTCTAGCCATTTATCAAGCATTTATTTACTAAATTCCACTATTATTTTAGATTTTTTTAAGACTAAACCTGTGCAAAAAGGTTTTGGTTTTTTATTCTACGTAACTTATGTTATGTATCTTTAAAAGCCCCTAAATATATAGGCTTACATTTTACGAAACATGGATTTTTATATTGATACACTCTTAATAATAGGTATTCTTGTACAGTATCTCTAGTAATCCTGGTAAAACACTCAAAATTAAAAGCTAGTCCCTTTACGATGCAAATAGGAAGGGTGGAGACAACGACCGTCAAGACTGAAGTGTCCTACATGCAGGAATTAGCATTTTGGCTCTCTTGTGCTGTACATCGTCTCCAATTTTAGTCTACGTTTGAGTTGAAAAACCAATTTAATACTTTTACATTGTAAGTTATACAGGGTATCTTTTCATAAGTGTTCAATAAAATTATCTGATTATTTTAGTGTCCCAATTCAAACGTTAAGGGAATAAAAGATAAATTAAGATAAAAAATAATGGTAGTTTATGTATATATATATATATATATATAACTTATATTCCGATGAATGAAACACATTTATCCATATATTAAAGGTCATTTTTGAAATCATAATAAAATTTACAATACGAATAATACATAAATATTGGAATATTGAATGGAATTCTATTTAAGTTTCATTGTAAAATTTAAAATTTAAAAGCTAAAATTACGAATCCTTATTTCTGTGTTGCGGGATTACGATGAAAGTGTCCAGTATAAAAAAAAAAAAAAAATTACTCATTAACTAAGCTTTAGAACGATGTAAAATAACCTTTAATTGCCATCACTTTGAATAGTGAAATAGTGAAATTGTGAATAGTCATGTGTAATAGTGAAAAAAACATGGTCATGCTAAACACTGGTAATTTGAAGTATAATTGATTCAACATACTATTTTAAGAGCAAACGAGTCATAATAATTAGGATTCCTTCTGATGTTTGGGTACCGTACGCATACCAATAGTGACAAAATCATCAAAGCATCCTTTTTCTCTCCTCGGAAAAATGAATTTTGCAAAATGCAGTTCAACAATTATTAATCGTAGACTAATAATTTGTAATTTCACCTATTTAAAAAGCCAACAGTATAGAACCTGCATGGTTCCGCATTCACGTGCTCAGAAATTTGTTTAACGATAAGGGTAGAAGTGATTGTTGTATAAAAGTAATGTATTATCCCCATGACGGGATGGTGGGATATACAATTGTTTATGCCATACTGTAGTTGTAAAATGTGGTAGAATAAGGCAGAAACTAGACAGGTTTGCCAATTTAAAAAAAAATCATAATATTTCAGCCAATTTTTATGTTTTTATTTTCAACTTGGTATCGTTTGATAGGGCTAAATACTGGGCTTAAAACTGCTAAATAAAGGTGACATTTTTTCATACAATAGCCATTTTTTAGCAACTAAACTTAAAAAGTTTAAATGACCGCCATTTTGAAATTTTTAGTTAAATTAAGATGATTTCCCCCTAACATCTGTCTCTTCTTACTTAACATACATATAAAGTATCATAAAGATAGGTTGAAAAATTTGAAAGATAAAAAGGTTTATGTAAAAAACACAAAATGGCGGATTTTGGAAAAACGTTTTTTTCTCTCTTTATTTCGACCAAAGGAATCACTACGTAAATTATGTCCCCACCTTTCTTGAACACCCTGTATAGAAGGATATGTTAACCGGTTTGAATGTTAACTATTTATTCCATCCATACTCGCATTTAATTATTTATCTTTTCTCGTCATCTATTCTTATGTTTGATATTTGCCACGCGTTCTGGAACTTTTTCTATGAATACTCGTCCTTAAAGGAAACTTTTTCATTGATAACATACTGAATATTAGCTTGTTGTCATATAGGTACATTTTTTTTAATTACTTAAAATTGGCCAATTCCATTAAGATAAGAGATGTGTTTTTGGCTTGTTAAAAATATTTTTATCAAGCAACAATATTGTTTTAATTTAACAATATTGTACCTATATCAACAAAACTATGCAATGCTATGTTGCTATGTTGTTTGTCCAACTATGCATCGAATAGAAAATATTTAGCATGTTGTTCCCTGTTGGCTATTAGAGTAAACAGTTTTAATAAAATTTACAACAATCTTCTCAACTCTCACTTCTCATAATTCCAAAGCTAACTAAATATTATTGGAGACTTTTGACCGCAAATGGATTTAAGGGCCATGAAACAGGTCTAAAGTCAGGTTTATTGATGATTCCAAGAATTATAACAACGGAGCGGTGAAGATCATTAAAACGTTTTTAGGTGAAATGAATTTATCTCGTAAAACTCTTTTTCTTCAGATCCTGTTTATCTATGCCAAGACCCTTATAACTTTGAATGGAAAGAGTTCTTTAACAGGAGTTCTTCAACATTAGTTATTGTTTTTCAAATACTTTATTAAAATCATTTCGTAGTTTATTTAAGTTGGATTGCATATGCAAATTTGTATTTCAACTACACCTACCACGTGCATTAAATTCATATTACAGCCAAACAAAATACATATTCACACATTTTAAATAATATATAAAATGGAGTTAAATATCTACTAAAATTCTAAAGAACGGACGATAATAAATCAAGTAGCCTTAGTTTTTTGTATTTCTCTAACAAACATGTTGAGGTAGAAAGGAGAAGTTACTGAATTAAAGATGTTGATACGGGTCGCCAGAAAAGAAACAAAACAAAGATCCTTCTTTTGTCTTCTTTTCCTTGCGTTAATGTTGGTTACTCTTATTAGTTAACATAATGAACGTGGAACTACTCTTCTCCCATATTGCTATTCATTTTGGGGGTTTTGTAAAGCAGTATCTTTGATGATTAAATGCTTATATAAGGGAACATTGATAGATTATAAATATGCTTTTAGCGAATTTCCCTATAGGGAAGTAGCTATTACCGTAGGTCTCATGGTAAGACTTAGGCCCGGGACCGATTTACTTTTTCATTTTAATGTCCCCAGAGGCCAAAAACACCATTCGTTCAAATTTTTATATATGTATATATATATATATATATATATATAGATTTATATATATATATATATATGTGTCCGTGAACACGATAACTTGAGTAATTTTTATCCGATTTTGATGAAATTTGGTTTGAAGGTGTAAGGCGGGATAAACTTGAATGAGTTCACGATCCAGCATGTTTGGACCATGGGAACAGGGTTTTATGGGGGGTTTTATGGGGTAAAAATTGGTTTTTCTCACTTTTTACCCTCAAAACACAAAATTTCCCAATTTTTCTCTAAACCTTCTTAAAGAGCTTAAAAAAACAAACAATTCAGTATATCAAAGTGTTTTTGTACGGTTATTGGTTACGGAGAAAACTAAAAAAAATTGTAAATTTAAAATTCTCATGTTATTCTTATGGAGAATATTGTAAAATGTTGTAGTTTGCTTGTTTATGGATATATTTTGATCAAACTTGGCAAATTTATTTATTTTATAGTAAGCTATCAATATTTTACTAAAAACACACTACTTGATTAGTTTCCTTGTAGCAGCAAACCTAGGTACTCGTTAAACCTAATGTTATTTAAATAGATCAATTGAAAATCAATTCGGCCAAATGGAAATTCGCTTAGACGGCAGGTTTGCTGCGGCGGGGGTATTTTACCTTTTTCAGCGGAAACCTCGAAACATAGCCTATATTGCATAGTAGCGGAATCCTTTTACCTCCTTGGTTCAGTTGTCTTTAATTTTCGCTTATTTGTCAATCGCTCGATGTCACATCCCCGAGTCTATGCACTATTATCATCTTACATCATCACTATAGTCATACATCATGTATTAACTCCGTTTATGTTCTTATTTCAAATCTTGTTCAAACTATTTAAATCACGTGTTAACACTTTTATATTCAACGGTACCCTTGAGCACTACTTTTAAAAGCCAAGAATTTACATGTAGTATTTAATCTTATTAGGATAGCTGTGTTTATTGTAAAATTATTTGTATATTATCATATCAGAATAGCTGTGTGAAATTATTTCCTTTATCATGTAATATTCCATCCACAAAAACATTTATTGCTCTTGATATACATTTAATCATCAACAATGTAATAAAATGAAATCTTATTATGTAGTACGTTACGTTATAGTATACAGTATTACACTTCTTTAAGGGTATTTTGTGAAAAGCCAAAGTTTTTCTTTGCAATAGCTTAAAAGAAATCGGGATTCTGACCATAAATTGCCCACAATTAACACTATCTTGAAAAAAAAACTGCTTCTATGTTTACATTCATAAACTCTAAAGTAATTATTGACTTTAAATCTAATTTGGACTGAAGTCACGTCATTCAATTTGTCTTAGCTGATCTCGATACCGACTTTTGAAGGGAAGTACCTAATGGAAACTTCTTAATTAGGTAACTTTAGATAAATACCTTAGGTTGGTTTTTTTTCCATAAGCCAATTATTTTTCTGTATGCAAAATACCTTTCGTGCTTAACTAGTAACTATTTTACATATTTAAAAATAAATAATTCCTCATACTGTATGTTGTTAATAATTTCATAATTCACTTTGTATGGTACTGAAACTCCTCCTAATAGTTAGACCTATTTAGAGATTGTTATATTGTTAGGTAACATTTAATGCAAAATTGTTTTCGTCAAAGTTTAATATATTAGTTATTTTTTAAGACTATTTTTTTTGTAAAACATATTTTTTTAAATATTTCTTCCCTTAGTACAGTTAGTTCTGTGTCATACTCTTAGTAATCATAGTAGCAATATATAAACTTGTTAAAGCCTAATAGTGCAGTACATAGTGTTAGAAGTAAATAAATAAAATTTAGCTGTGAATGCAGTATGTTTTCTAAAAAGTTTTGAACTAAATATTATTAAAGTTTAAATATAGATTATCAGCTGTTGTTACCCCTGAAGTAATGCATGATTTACTTTGATGAAACAATAAAGTTTTGCAGTAGTGTATATGTTGCTCGAATATGAGCAATTACAAAGTGTTACAGGTGTTATTAAAAATGAATAACAGTAATGATTTCCGGTGAGTCTAAAATAGTCATCTCAAAGATGTTTCTCTAATAGAAATACTAACGATGTCCATATCAGTTTGATATAATTAATAAACAGTACCTGGGGACCGAGCTTTGCTCGGGGAAAATCATTCCCCCACTCTGCGATGCCAGCATTTACATTCCTTCACCATTTCCTACGTCATGGACCTGTTTACTTCCCTTATCATAGCATTTAAGAATTACAGATACATTAATCTATCTGCCACAAACGGTTCCCAGTTCCCACAATCTGCGATGCTAAACTTTACTACTTCCTACGCCGTGGAACTATTTTCATCTCTTTCCATAGCATTTTAGTATTATAAATACATTAATCTGATTGCCACAAACATTTCCCACACCCCGCACTGCTAGCATTTACTACTTCTTTCACCATTTCCTATGTCTTGGACATGTTTCCATCCCTTCTCATAGCATTTCAGTATTTCAATTTCAGATACATAAATCTAACTGTTACAATTGGTTTCCAGTTCCCACACTCCGGACTGCTCGCATTCACTACTTCCTTCACCACTTCCTACGTCTCAGACCTGTTTTCCTCCCTTCCCATAGCATTTTAAGATTGTAGATACCTTAATCTAATTGTCATTAACAGTTCCCACACTCCGGACTGCTCGCCCTTCTTCTTCCTTCACCACTTCCTACGTCTCAGACCTGTTTTCCTCCCTTCCCATAGCATTTTAAGATTGTAGATACCTTAATCTAATTGTCATTAACAGTTCCCAAACTCCGGACTGCTCGTCTTTACTACTGCCTTCACCACTTCCTTCGTCGCGGACCTGTTTCCCTCCCTTCCCAAAGCATTTTAGGATTGCAGATACCTTAATCTAATCGTCATAAACAGTTACCACACTCCGGACTACTCGCCTTTACTAATTCCTTCACCACTTCCTACGTCGCGGACCTCTGTTTCCCTCCCTTCCCATAGCATTTTAGGATTGGGTATACCTTAATCTAATCGTCATAAACAGTTCCCACACTCCGTCCCGCTCACCTTTACTATTTCCTTTACCACTTCCTACGTCACGGGCCTGTTTCCTTACCTTCCCTTAGCATTTTATAATTGCAGATACTTTAATCTATTTGTCATAAACAGTTCCCGCACTCAGGATAGCTTGCATTGACTACTTCCTTCACCACTTCCTATGTCGCGGACCTGTTTCCTTACCTTCCCATAGCATTCTAGGATTGCAGATACCTTACCATCCTTATGGAACAGCTGAAGCCACTTTTATTGTTAGTTCTGTCTGGTTTTCTGTAGATGTCGTGTTTTGTTTACAATTTGTTTATATTATTTTTTGGTTAGTTTCTCATTATTTGTGTCTCACTGTTTTGGTTATATAGCCAACGATAGTAATATAGTAATATAGTACGGTAAGATAGTGAACGAGTTATCGTTTATGATTAAATATCTGTATTTGGTTAAACGAGGTTTTAAATTACTGAAATAACAAGAAACAAATTGTAAACAAAGCACGACATCTACAGAAGATGGACAGAACTAACAATAAAATTGGATTCAGCTGTTCCATAAGGATGGGAAATCTACCTTAATCTAATCGTAATAATAGATCCCACACTCCGCACTGCTAAGTTAACATTTCCTACAATGTATCGAATAAGCTTCAGTATAATCATTGCTCAATAGTAACAAGTGATGTTTTTGCTTTTGAACTGTATTTTATAATTTCTACTACACTGTGGGTAGATGCCTTTATGAACACATGTGTTACAACTTACTAGTCTTTTGTTTACTTTTTCCTTGTTATTTCATTCAACCAACATGGTTACTTAGCAACCGATTAGACTAATGTTAAAAAAATGTGACTTTCAGTTTCATTTTTCCACGTAATTAGATTTTTGTTGGCAGTTATAACTGCAGTAAACTTGTTTTTAGGCTAAAAATAAACTATTTACAAAATTTGAAGAAAATCGTCGGAGCCGTTTTCGAGATCTTTGTGCAAGCAAGCATACATACATACATACAAGCAAACATTGCTCGTATTAGAGTATAGGATTTCTAGTAAATATTTTATAATTTTTCAAAAGCTGATCTTTTTAGTGTTTTCTACAAATGTTTCTCGATTTACTCATAACCACATACGGTTGACCATGTTATCTTTGTCATTGATAATGCAGGTACCACCATTGTCGCCAGTATTTTTTACAATTTTACTTTTTTTATAGTGATAACATTTGTTCACAATACTTAAGAACTACCTTATTTCCTGAATAACCTGTCTGCCTAAATTTTATTTTCTTCAATTGTAATTTTTTTGGTTAGTTGGCCTAATAACGTCAATTATATTTAACTGAGAAAGTGCAAAGATAAAAGGCTTGATGTTTTTCAAATGGTTTTGAGTTTCACTTAACTGTGAATAATAATTGAACCCTTCAATGAAGTTTAAGTAAAGGTTTCTTGGATGTAGTCATATCCTTCTAAAATCACTTGACTTTTATGGTGACATATATTCAATGTCCTATCCGTACCTGTTTTATTTAGCCTTAGAGGGTTTTCCTCTAATGAAAGTGGATAACAATTCCAAAACTAAATTAGGCTAATAATTGGTGGCTCAGTCGGTAGCGTCGTGGACTTCGGGCCCAAGGCAGCGATGTCGTGGGTTCGGATCCTGGTCACTGCCGATAACATTTTATCAGTACAGTTCACCTTTGTACTGTACCGGCTCACTCCTTGCTTTGCTGTAAACGATCCACGCACGGGCGCTTAGTCTATGTGGACGGGCAAATGCAAGGTAAAAAAAAATAATTCCAAACTACTTTAGTACTGGCACCCTCATTCAAGTTTTTTTAGTTTATTATATTATAGACCTGTTCATCTCATTTCAATAATTGTTCATGTTCAATTTAGTCTTTTTTTGCCAAAGATATGGCAAAAATTACTTCTTTTCATTTAAATAATTATTTGTTTATTTTATTTGATGAAATATATATTTAACTGTCCAGGCTTTCTCACTTTTAGCGAATTTCCCATATAGGGAATAAACTATTACCGTAGTACTCATGGTAAGACCTGGACCCGGGACCAATTTATTTTTTCATTTTGAGGTCCCTAGAGGCCAAAAACACCATCCGTTCAAATTCATATATATATATATATATATATATGTGTGTGTGTGTGTGTGTGTGTGTGTGTGTGTGTCCGTCAGCACGATAACTCGAGCAAAAATGATCCGATTTTAATGAAATTTGGAACAAACGTGTAAACCTACATTTATTCGAACGAGTTCGCGAACCAGCATGATCGGACTATGGGGACGGGGGTTTATGGGGGGTTTTATGGGGTAAAAATAGGTTTTTCCCATTTTTGACCCTAAAAACACAAAGTTTTACAATTTATTTCAATACCATTTTGTAGAGCTTAAAAAACAAATAATTTAGTATATTGAAGCGTTATTGTGCGCCTAATGGTTACAGAGAAAATTCCAAACAATTGTAAATTTAAAATTCGCCTATATTATTCTTATGGAGAATAAGTCAACTGTTGTAGTTTACTTGTTTATGAACATATTTTGATCGAATTTGGAAAATACATTCATTTCTTACTAAACTATTAACATAAAAAAACCAACTTTTTACCCTCCCTGTTGCAGCAAACCTAAGTACTTGTTAAACTAATTCTATTTAAATAGGGAATAAATATGATATTTTTAAGGAGGCATTTTAATGTGAAATCCTATCTGGCTAATGGAAATTCGCTTAGTCTGCAGGTTTACTGCGGCGGGGGTATTTTCTTTGATATGTACGCAAACTCAAATTCAAATAGTAAATATTTCATTTCAACCCAGTCAGTAAAATTTATTGTTTGTAGCATGTGTTTCCTTTAATTGCAACTTAATATTAACGGCAGTTAAATTATCCAGCTGATCAAAATGTAAAAAAATATGTTCTTCATAAGGATAACATGATAACTTAAAAAGCCACTGGAGCAGAGCCCATGGGACAAAAAAAAATGTAAGGTCAGTTTACAAATCTACGTGACACGCTCTTTCCAATGAGACGTCAATTGTCAAAACTGTTTAAGACATGGCGGAGGAGTTTAAAATACAAATTTCGTCTTGGCGTATTAATTATGATAACACGTTTATTTATTCAGGTCTTTTATACTCGTATAATTCAATAATATGATATGCATTACATACATAACCAAAAAATAATAATAACATGGGTCTTATGGGTTGCTATGCTGGTGACGAAATAACAACGAAATATAAACAGAAAATCAAAACAAATGGATGAAATTCCAATCATATGTTTTATTTACGGTGTGGGGTGAAAATAAATAAGTCTGTCCATTACAAGTTTTTGAACAAATTTTCGACCACTGGACGACCTCTAGTGATTATTAAGCGCTTAGTTTGTGGTAAGTTAAAAGGTCTAGACAGTTTGTCAATACATTCAGTTCCGATAACAGTTAAAGTTTTGCTACGACTACATAAACCTAATAAAGACATACAGTTTGTGCTGTTACTTTATACTTAACTTACTGAAAATGGCTGTTTATAAGGTTCTAGTTATTAAAGTTGAAATTTATTTTTACCTAGATAGAGAAGTCCAGCCATCATACCATCAAACTGGCCTTAAGCATCATAAGGGTTTGGAATCTTGAGGTGATATACAAAACCTTGGCCACATACATTCTGTACTCCCAAATGCTATAAAAGAACATGAAATCGTAGGGGTTATTGACTTGTCATGAATTTATAAACGCTAGTGAGTTAACAATGATGGGTTGCATGCATTTCTTGTATTAGTACAACGTGAAAAGCGTAATTAATTCAATCCGCTTAGCTTAAAGTAATAAATTCAAATATTCCAACCTTGTTTGGCAAGCATTTTGTTGTAGTTATGTGTCTACAGTTGTGTTTTAAACAAAAAATGTAATAGCTTCTCTGTAAGTCACCTCTTAAACTGTATCAATCAACTTTCTTCCAAACTTCACAGCTTTTAGTATTATATGTACAAAATGCATGGATTATTTCGATATTTTAAAAATCCAATCCAAAATATTGTTGACTTTTAAATTGCAATTAGGATCATTGTAATGATATTTTAAGAAACGATGGAAATAAAAATAATAAAAATAAGTTAATCCAAAATTATGCTTGTTTGCACTTCTAGTGAAACAAGCATAAGCCAACGTAGGCTGAATAATGCAAACCATAAGGGCTTTAGTATAAAAGGGGGGCTGTGACCGAAACGACTTACAGAGACAATGCTGTTTAGAGATGAAGAACTTGGCTACTTTGAATAAAGTATGACACGTCATATGAAAGTTCTCTAACTGAAGTGCTGCAGACCACTGCATTGCACAGTTTTAGAAAACAAAGTACTCTTGGTAAGAAAGTAACCTATAACCTTGAAGGTACTCGGTGTTCTGTGATTTAAATATTTTTTACATCATAAACGGTATTATGCTCTAGGAAAATGAAACAAGCTAACGCACTACAAACTTATCTAGGTTAAAACTAGTTTCATCAAGATAAATTTATATTAAAATCTTGTTTTATATAACATGTAAACCATACAGGTGAATACAAGACATTCTTATGAAAACGAGAATATTAACGTACTCTGGTATAAGGCCAAATCATACAAAGAGTTCATAAAACAAATATTCTTCGCTTAACAGTATGACATTTTACTATTCTTAATTCTTTATCCTATATTTTATTTTGTATTTTGTATACTAGGTATGGTATACAAGTAACGTTTTCACCCATGATCATTTTTTTTTTAAAAGGCTACAACTTTAAATTTTTAGAAAAATCTTTGTTTTGAGTTTTTATAGTTTACTTATTTTTGGGAAAATTATTATTCGTTAATTCTATACTATAAAACGAGTAACTTTTGCGCGCACAATAGTTTCAAAAACGGCTCAAATCATATCCTCCAATTTTTTAGATATAGCTTAGGGTTAGACTAAAAACAATATTACTGCGGTAAATGTTGAATATGATTTTACCGAATAAAATTTTAGTCCTTAAGTGTCTACTAACAGTTTTTTTCCACTGTGAAATCGAAAACTGTATAATTGTTTGGCGGGAAGAGTGCTAAGTGTCAGAAAAACTTAATCAATGTGATGTGTCTTTTCTAACATACTGTATGTAAAAATACCATATGTTATATTTAATAAGTTAACTTTGTTTTTGTTTACAATCATTGTTATTTTAGGATTCAATTCAGAATACACCTATTTTATTTTACACATCTTTTATTTAATATGTAACAGTTTGGCGACGAGGAAAACCAGTTTTTAATTTTTTTTACATTCTATTTATTACAATTTATTTTTTAATATGAGTGACCTAAGTAACACTGAAAGTTTGACTGATTTAAAGAAGATTAGAGTAGTAGTGAAGGTTCAGTTGTCTAAGGCTGAAAGATGGCTAGCAAACCTACAAAACATGTCAAAAGAAGTAATCAAAACCAGGATAACAACAATTGAAGATTATTGGGAAAGATTTAATTCTGTACAACAATTAATAGAAGAGAAAACTGAAGAAGCTGAAATTGAGATAGAAATAGATTACAGAGTAGAAATGGAGGACATATATTACAAGGTAATGGATGAGTTACAAAAACGTATGGGACAGCTTGCAGAACTACAAGTGAACATTCAAAATATTGTGCCTAGTACATCAAATTTGTCTTCTCCACAACGTCGATCCACTACTTCCTCAATGATTTTCACACCATATCAGGAAAATGAATCATTCAAGAACTTCATTCGTCGATTTGAGATATTTCTATATCTACATAGCCAAGAATTGGAACCAAAGGATCAAGTGTATACAATGCTACATGCCTTAACGCCCCATTTACATCAGAAGCTGTATGATTTGTGCGCTCCCGAAAGTCCTTTGGATAAAACATATGCTGAATTAGTAAGTCTTTTGGCTGATTATGTTGACCCTTAACCTAGTACTTGGGCCTTACAACACAAATTTATGACAAGAACACAAGAATCTGAAGAAACCGTAAAAATATATTCTGTTGAGCTTCAAAAGTTATCTTCAGACTGTGACTTCAACTGTAATAATTGTGGTAAATCAATTGCAAACACATTACTACGCATGCAGTTTATAAGAGGTATTAGCAATTCAGACATAAGAACAAAATTATTACAAGAAAGATCTGCTTCATCGTTTCAAGATGTAGTGAAACTTGCCTCCATCATGGAATTGGCAAAGAACGAAAGCCATATAGTAGAAGAAAACATTCATTCAAATGAGAAAATCAACAAGATAGCAGGTACAGGAACAAAACCACCCCATTTTTCTCCTACTTGGAACAAAAAGTTACAGTCTCCATTTGAACGCCTCAAAGGTAAATGCTATCGTTGTGGATCACCTAGACACAGGGCACATCAGTGTAAATTTATCGGAGAAATATGTAAGAAATGCAACAAACAAGGGCATATTGCTAGCGTATGTTTAGGCACAAAACAAACAGAAATTCATTGTACCGAAACTGACAATACTATAGACTATTATAAGGAAGAGAAACAAGAGGTTTTTAAGATACACAACCAGAGTGCCGGTAATGACAAGTTTATGGTCGAGATACTTATTGAAGGTAAACCTGTGCGGATGGAGTTAGATACTGGAGCAGCAATAAGTATTCTACCATACTCTACCTTCAAAAGTCTCAACATAAATAAAAAGATTTTCCACACAAACATAGAACTAAGGACATACTCAAGCGAAATAATCAAACCCCGGGGTGTCGTCTTTGTAGAATGCACTTACAATGATCAGGTGTTTGTTGGGAAACTCTACATAGTGAACCAAAATTTCGATGCAATTTTCGGAAGAGAATGGATTAGAGAGGTCAAACTGGATTGGGCAGACCTTAAAACAGTTAGTAACAATACTACATCTACTGCACTCGAAGATCTTTTGGATGAATTCAAGGAATTATTTGAACCAGGAGTAGGACTCATACCTCACAAAAAAGCACACTTACAGCTTGTTGAAGGGGCAAGACCTATTTTTGTGAAGGCTCGTCCAGTCCCATATGCACTAACTGAAAAAGTAGAACACGAGTTGAATCGTCTGGAAGAAGCTGGAATCATTTCCAAAACAGACAAGTCCGATTGGGGTACTCCAATTGTACCTGTAGTAAAGCCTAATGGTAACATACGAATATGCGCTGATTACAAGGTTACAGTAAATAAACAAATCAAAGAAGAACATCATCCAATACCTCGGATCGAAGACATTTTTGCTCAAATGAATGGAGGACAGTTGTTCTGTACTTTGGATTTAAGCAACGCTTATCTCCACTTAGAAATGGATGCTGAGAGTGCAGAAATTCAAACTTTGAGCACTCATAAAGGACGATACATAGTTAACAGACTGATGTTTGGTGTAAAAGTTGCTCCAGGGGTTTGGCAAAAGGTGATGGACGGAATCCTTCAAGACCTTCAAGGTGTTCAGTGCTTCTTCGACGATATAATAATTCAAGGAACGTCATCAAAAGAACTACTAGAAAGACTAAAGCAAGTGTTTGAGCGTTTAAGGAGTCAAAATTTGAAGTTAAACCGTGACAAATGCAAATTTTTTCAAAAGAAAATTGAATACTTAGGACATGTTATTGACGCCACTGGAATCCACAAAAGTAAGGATAAAATCACAGCAATTACAAATGCACGAAGGCCTCAAAACATACAGGAACTCCGATCTTTCCTAGGGCTTGTTAATTACTACAACCGGTTTGTGAAGAATTTGTCCACTGTTTTAAATCCTTTACATAGACTACTAAAAAAAGGGCAGTCATTCATATGGGACAGTAAGTGTGAAGAAGGTTTTCAAAACATCAAGAAAAGAATAACAAGTGACACAGTTCTTTGTCACTTTAACCCAGACCTGCCATTGATCCTTGCAACTGACGCTTCACCAGTGGGACTTGGAGCAGTGATATCACATCGTTTCCCAGATGGAAGTGAAAAGCCTATAGCTTTTGCTTCAAGATCATTGACCAATGCTGAAAAACATTACAGCCAAATCGATAAAGAAGCCACAGGTATATACTGGGGGTTGAAGAAATTTTTTTCTTATTGCTACGGACGTCATTTCACACTCATCACGGACCATAAACCATTAGTGTCAATCTTCAATCCCAACAAGAGCCTAGCCTCAATGTCAGCTACGCGACTATTCAACTACTCCCATTTTTTATCAGGATTTAACTACACAATTGAATTCAAGAGAACTGGTGACCATGGCAATGCAGATTTCCTCTCAAGATTTCCTGTGGAAGATTCAAAATTTACAAGTATTGACCAGTTTGGACATTTTCAAACAAACCAATTGAACACCATAACTATCAATCCCAAAGAACTAGCCGAAGAAACTAAGAAGGACGCATATCTAAAACAAATTCTAGAGTCTCTTGAGGAGGGTCAATCATTAGAGCAATTGGGATTTCACGATAATGAAGTTACATTACATGAAGGATGCCTCTTCAAAGGATGGAAAGTAATCATCCCAAATTCCCTCAAGAAAAGAATTCTCAATGAACTACACTACGGGCACATTGGTATAGTAAAAACCAAAGTTTGGCAAGAAGTAACTTTTGGAGAGGAATGGATAAAGACATTGAAAACATGATTGCTGTTTGCAAGCCTTGTCGTGAGAAACAAAATTCTCCAACGAAAGAGATCAACCATCCTTGGGAACCAGCAACTCAGCCATGGGAGAGAATACATATAGATTTCATGGGCCCAACAAATGGACAACAATTTTTCATTGTTGTTGATGCCTTCTCCAAATGGGTAGAGGTAATACCCACAAAAACAGCAACTACCGATTGGACTATTAAGGAGTTGAAGAAACTTTTTAGTACTTTTGGTCTTCCAAGCCTCCTAATTTCAGACAATGGACGAAGTTTCACTTCTCTTACTTTTCAAGAGTTTCTTAAGTCATGTGGAACTCAACACAAAACGACTGCTCCCTTCCACCCATCATCTAATGGACAAGCTGAACGCTTTGTACAAACAGTGAAGAAGATGTTGAAGTCGATATTAGATGAACCAGGAACACTTGACAGTAAAATTCACAAGGCGTTAATTCAACTCCGTCAAGTACCAAACTCAACAGGAAACTCGGCATACTATCTCATGTTCAACAGACAAGTAAGAACATACCTCAGTGTTATGATACCTTCTAGAATCGAGGACTCAAAAGACAAACCTAAAGGTATAACACGCATATTTAAGGTGGGAGACCGTGTTCAAGTGAGAAACTACTACAAGGGTCAGACAAAATGGAGTTTCGGAAAAGTTACATCAAGAGATGGAAATCTACATTACAACGTTGAACTGGAGAACGGAGTAACATGCAGACGACATGTAGATCAAATGCTGCGGTCAAGACTTTAAAGGGGGAAAATTGATGTGTCTTTTCTAACATACTGTATGTAAAAATACCATATGTTATATTTAATAAGTTAACTTTGTTTTTGTTTACAATCATTGTTATTTTAGGATTCAATTCAGAATACACCTATTTTATTTTACACATCTTTTATTTAATATGTAACACAATGATTATTAGTTTTAGGACCATTGAGTATAACGGTGGAAGAGTCAGTGTGGAGAGCGAACAGCTGTTTATATTTGTAAAGCAAAACAATCAAACCAACTAAACAAGACTCCATGCGCAATGGAATCGATTAATTCTGAACAAATCGTTTACATATTAATCAGTTCTTATTTAGCCGCGAGAGAAAGGTAGGTCAGTTTGTTAAGTTTATTTATTAGCGAATTTCCCTATAGGGAAGTAGCTATTACCGTAGGTCTCATGGTAATACTTAGGCCCGGGACCGATTTACTTTTTCATTTTAATGTCCCCAGAGGCCAAAAACACCATTCGTTCAAATTTTTATATATGTATATATATATAGATTTATATATATATATATATATATATATATATATATATATATATATATATATATATGTGTCCGTGAACACGATAACTTGAGTAATTTTTATCCGATTTTGATGAAATTTGGTTTGAAGGTGTAAGGTGGGATAAACTTGAATGAGTTCGCGATCCAGCATGATCGGACCATGGGAACAGGGTTTTATGGGGTAAAAATTGGTTTTTCTCACTTTTTACCCTCAAAACAAAAAATTTCCCAATTTTTCTCTAAACCTTCTTAAAGAGCTTAAAAAAACAAACAATTCAGTATATCAAAGTGTTTTTGTACGGTTATTGGTTACGGAGAAAACTAAAAAAATTGTAAATTTAAAATTCCCATGTTATTCTTATGGAGAATATTGTAAAATGTTGTAGTTTGCTTGTTTATGGATATATTTTGATCAAACTTGGCAAATTTATTTATTTTATAGTAAGCTATCAATATTTTACTAAAAACACACTACTTTATTAGTTTCCTTGTAGCAGCAAACCTAGGTACTCGTTAAACCTAATGTTATTTAAATAGATCAATTGAAAATCAATTCGGCCAAATGGAAATTCGCTTAGACGGCAGGTTTGCTGCGGCGGGGTATTTTTTATCATGTTGTATTAGGTAGGTAAAGTTTAGATTGCAATCACTGACTATTAATTTATGCTACCTCCACACTGTTTTTACACTATTAAAATAATGGGTGAAACACAATAAACTAATAATTTCAAAAACTCCATGATTAGGTATTACACCTACTAGTACTAGGTTTTGTATTTGTTTCAATTCCGACATGGAAATTCTTTTAGAAATTAACTGGTTAGGCAATATGGCATAAAAGAGGATTTTCTTCAGGCCAGTATTCAGACCAGCCTCGGCTTCGCCTCGTACGTGAAAATAACTCTCACATGCTCGGCTTTGCCTGACACATGAAACTTGAGCACGCGTCGAAAATGCCACTTGTCTTAGTAATGAAATATACTATTGTTTAAAATAATGTTGGTAAGTATGACAATGCTATGTATAAATAGCTGTTTCAAGATTAGACATACAACAAAACGACTAGGGCCTATATACACGGTTAGGCAAAAGTTTGACACCTCCAGTTAACTGTTCGCGATGCAGTAGGAAACCCATACTCCGAACTTCCAAACTCGGCACAATGTTTACAAAATAAAAAATGCACTTTTTCATCAAAGACAAAACGTTGCCCTGGCCCCCAAAATGAGGTATTTTGGGGGCAGCCCCAAATTTCCAAACGTAAATCCCTATTTAGTGACCCCTCATTTTAAAGGGTTTATCAATAGAAATTAAATTACGTAAACCAGAGATCGATATCACACCTCTAACCAAAATTACAGCTATTTTAAAACTTAAGATGTGGAAGAAATATTAAGTGGTCTGAACACCCCAGTTAACTTTTTAACGTGTTGCAGTAGGAAAACCAAACTCGGCACAGGTTTACAACATAAAAACTGCACTTTTGCATCAAAGTCACAACTTTTTCCCGGTCCCCAAAACGTAGTATTTTGCGACCATCCTCAAATTTCCAAACATAAACATCTATCGGGTGATCCCTCATTTTAAAGATTGTATCAAGTTGAGCAAATAGTTGCATATTATCGAATAATATCCTATCAACCAACAAAAGTTAGGTTATTTAACATAAATAAAACATATTTGTGGAAGTCAATGTAGAGGTTTGAATGTCGAAACTCTACGTTGTTCTATAAATAATTCTATGTTAGAATGTCGTTAAAATAAAACGAATGTATACATTTTATCCCCTTCTTCATAAACTTACATGATAAATTAAGCTATTATACTATTTACATAACATGACATTGGCAACACTGAGCACAGCTGACATCTCTACAGCCACCTCCGCCATCAGCTGGCAACAGGACTATGATTGATGACTTACACATCAAATGGTTAGCCTTCATTTGGCAAATGTTGATAAATTACTACACTCTATTGTGATTATTTTTAACTAGCCTGTGTTTCACAACGAGGTGATAATACATAAGAGAATAATGTGATTGTCTTAGTCTACTGTAAAAAAATACTCCAGCCGCAGCAAACCTGCAGACTAAGCAAATTTCCATTTGCCTGATTTGATTTTCACCTAAATCTATTTAAATAACATTAGGTTTAACAAGTAACTAGGTTTGCTGATACAGGGAGGGTATTAAGTGTCTTTCTAGTAAAATATTAATAGCTTAGTGCAAAACAAATTAATTTGCCATGTTTGGTCAAAATATATTCATGAACAAGCGGTTTACTTGTACTCACTATAACAGTTTATACTTATTCTCCATAAAAATAACACGGGAATTTAAAATTTATTGAATTTTATCAGTAACCAATGGTCGAAAAATAACCATTCAGTAAACTAAATTATTTGTTTGTTAAGTTCTTAAAAAATATTTGAAGAGGAATTGGGAAATTGTATGTTTTGAGGGTCCAATCAGGAAAACCAATTTTTACCCCATAAACCTCCCCCCATACACCCCGTTCCCATAGTCCGATCATGCTGGTTCGCAAACACATTCAAGTCTATGCTATACACCTTCAAGCCGAATTCCATCATAATCGGACAAAAATTACTCAAGTTATCAAGAGATATATATATACACACACACGCGTATATTAAAATTTTAACGAGTAGTGTTTTTGGCCTCTAGGGACATAAAAATGAAAAAGTCTATCGGTCCCGGGTCTAGGTTTTACCGTGCCACCTACGGCAATAGCTACATCCCTATAGGGAAATTTCCCAAAAAAACTAAACAATAACAACAACGAATACTGTTACATATATAACCTCTGCGAGGTTGTTTTCATATAGATCAATTATTTAGAGTGAAGTATACGACGATCATTAAAAAGGTTACTTTATGCACTATAAAAATAACAAAGATTGTTTCTGTTTTAATTTTCTTAAAGTGAATGAAAGAATCATGTTACTCCTCGGTCCATAACTGATAATAGGTTGGGAAATGATGTAACTAAGCATAGAGTTTATCAATTAAAAACTGATTTTACCAAAAACTATCTCAAACAAAGAATTACAAAACAAGAAATAGTATCAAGTTACTATTAACAAAAGGAGATAGGGACGACACCTAAATAGGTGCGTATTTTAACCTAAATATGATTGCAGGGTGGGTGCAGAATGAAGTGTGATGGTCAGTGCCGCTTTGTTACTGACTAAGAACAGCCGTTGCATTTGACAGGACCTTATTTTAAGCCCGATGATCAGGAACAGCTGGAAGACTATTCTCAGGATCAAACCGGCAACCCCATTTAGTCAGTATATAGGGCAACATGTTCTTAACAATGTTACGATCCCCAAAACCAAGATAGTGTCTAAAATAATTCGAAAGTTGCAGAAAAATCACATAACTTAATTTAAAAATAGAAAACTACATACGAACGACGTGAGAAGATAATATTTCGTGTCTTGCTTTAGGCATCTGTTATCGGAGTTGTTTAAGTGAACTCTGCTTAAGTGTTTCCATTAAAAGTTACCTAATTAAGAAGTTAGGTAGGTAGTATTTAAGAAGTTGCATAGTTTTTAGTAGGCCTATGTTAAGGTTATCTAACCAAATCGGTTAGATGATTCCATCGATGTTTTTGTTTTACCTGAAGATGGACTTTTAAGTTTGAAACTACTTAAAAAGAATCACTTGACGATGCTAGGTAACATAAACCATTTAGCTTTCTTTATAACAATTTTAAAATAGGTTTTTTCTCAAAATGTCCCCTTTCATTAACACAATTTTAAAGTCCTATATCATTAACAAAATAAATCGTGAGATGCATGAGACTTGCACCAAGTGATTAGGAATTAAATAAAAAATATATATAACTCAAAATTGAAAATTCCCGACGATAGGTCCCTTTTAACTTTCCATATCACATTTTTCAATTACTTCATTATTTTATAGCCAAATAAATTAAAATGTTTCTCAAGATAAAGAATATTTTCTATCAATAAAAATTCAAAATAAATTTGGAAACAGACAATTCAATATTAGGCATGATTTATTCATAACTTGTCAACATTATATAAAAATGTGTATTCGCATAACGACTATCATGTTGCACTGAATCATGCAGTCGTCTTGATGAAACCAACTTCTTTTAGATGCATTTTACGTATAGCATTACGCTAACAGATATTTTAATCAAAACCTAATACAGCCATGCACTTAGCAAAATCGCTATGATTTTATGATTATGTTATATTTTACTTGACTTACAGAATAAACCAAAATCTGATCAATTATTTGTTTTATAGCGATAAGTACAAATTTTAAGATTTTATTTCAATTATATTTTGTGCATGATTCCTTACAGAAATACCTACAAATATTTATTCTTTTCCACCTCAAACACCATACTTCCTTCCGTATCGTTGAATCCATATTCATAAGACGGGTGAAAGTTTGGCAACTTTCACCTGCAACTTTTGAAACGCAGTGCGGCAACACTAGTTTAAATGGGTGTTTTACCCTAATATACATTTTTCATAAAGTAGTGTATCACCTAGAGGCTATTGCTGATGTATTGTACTGATGAGAGTTATATATTTTTCTATGTTTTTGATAATTATAAGTAATAAAGTTTGATTTGGCCACTATGTAATTGTCAGCCATTAGATAATAGTATGTACAATTCAAACGTTAGAGTTTAATGGATACGCAACCAACAAAGGACTAAAACTTATACTAAAACCCTCAAAACAAAATTAGTTATAACACAGATAATTTATTCTATCTCTTAAAAATTGTATTAAAATCTTATCATCCTTGACCAGAAAGTACCTAATTTCAATGCAATGTTTAGGCTACTTAGTTGTAGTAAAAAATAAAAAAATATGCTTTGAACAATAATTTGTTTGTTATACATAATCAAAAATGTTACTATATTATTACGCTTTGTCTACGAGCTACTATTTCAATGCATTTATACACAAACGTAGGTTGTAGACAAAATACAAATATTACTATTAATTGTGTTATAATTGTTCAATTAGTATATAAAACTCGTTTTTCAATTCCTCACATAGTATATATATATATAACAAATGTACCTTAAAAGTTGCTAATCTTAGTAGTAGTAGTAACGCATATAAATTACACATTTTTATGCATGCTACGATTGATGTTGTGATAACTTAGGATTATACCACAAGTAAAGTATGACAGTTAAATTTTACTTATGAGTTTTTATCTTGATTTATTATTGTTTATTTGATTAGACAAAAATGCAATAAGCCGTTGATTTATTTACAAAAACTTACTTTAACTTACATAACTAAATTATCTAGAACTAATTTAGATGTTTTTATCATTTATAAGATTAAAACAAATAACCTCAAGCCAAGTGTTGGGATGACGACTTTTAACTTTGCAAGTTTGCATTTTAAATTAATGTAAATAAGGTTTGGATAAATGTCGGTCATGTGAGATGAAGTACCGCTTCCGCTAACATTTGCATTTTGATTCACTTCATCAGTTTCAGTAACACACAAAAACTTGGTTGTAGGCTTTTGATACTAAAAGGTATAACTAAATATGTTTGGAAGCTCCATCGGGGCTGTGAATTGTTCTGTTTTTGTCGTTCAAAAATGAAAATTTGCTTTGTTAAATAACCTGAAACAATTACAACTTATTGGATAGTGAAGACATAATCGACAGTAATATAAAATGAACGGTATCGGCAATCTGACTCATACTTTCTCTACAACCTTTATCATGGGTAAGCGATGAGAATAACTAACTATGATATTTAATAGGTAAAAGTTGCATTAACTTTTGAACCACCTGGAATTAAAATTGGCAGATGTAGTATTTACAACTGTTAAGGAATCAATTTACTCAACTTTATTAAAAACATTTTTAGTACAACTAAACGTAATCGACCGTTAAACCATTGACCTAGCTTAGTTTGGACACGTCACCACGTACACTCTGCACACACAGCCACTCGTCGTCTCCATCACTGTCTCCACTCACCACTAGACTGCCTCTCTGACCGCTGTCCACAACTGTTTGGAAGGTCCAGGATATTCTAGGCTTGAAGCCATTGATAAAAAGGGCGCCAGCTGGTCGCTGCTACCAGTTGCTAATCTCAACAATATCTGCGCACGAAGATAGCAACAGTTAACCTTTCTTGTAAATCGGCCTATTACATATCGACTAGAAGAACGCAGAAAGTCGGCCTTAAAACACAATTAATTATACATTGATATAGGCTCATTTACATGATAAAGAAGAATTTATTTGAAGATTTGCGTCGCTATAGACTGGATGATATGTTCTAATATCATTTCTCTGTAGTTTTTGATTGAAGATAATCTAATCTGTTCTCATAATGTATTAATTGTATATATTTAAATATAAGTACAAATCTTGATAGCGAGAAGACATCATTCTGTTTATCAAATATGTTAAACAAAAATAAGTAAAGCAGACCATTTGGGACAATACATCCTGTTGGTGATTGGCTAACACATTTTGATAGCTAAATTTAACGACAATAACGTTATATATCTTTTAAGACATGTTATATCTAAGCTTGCCCTAGAACGTGATCGTTCGATTGAATCGATGATGACGAGTGTGACTGGTCTATGGACCACTGTAAGTTTTGTATTACTTAACTATCTCGTATATGTTTACAGTGCAACTTATAATCTATTTTACTAACGTTGGTAGACTATTCCGTCATATCTATCCACTATGACTAACAGGTTAATGAAGAATATATTAATGTTAACACAATAACGATTGACGACCTTCCATATTAAAGGAAATTGCGCCAAGAAACAAAACTAGTCCATACAAAGCTCGAAATCGGTCTTGCACTAATTTAATTCAAAACTAGCTTTATAATCAAGAATTCTTTAGTTTTAGTAATTTAAAATAAAAGTCCATCAGCCTGAAAAAAATATTTACATTTGATTTTATGTATAAGCATGATTTAAAACTCTTATGAAGGAATCTCTATGGTTGTATAAGATTTTTGACTATTTGCAATAAGAAATAACCATAATTTGAAAGTATCATTGGTTAAAAAACGAGTTTTATTCCAATTTATCAAAAGATTTGTAGTCATTGGAATAACGCTATCAAAATAAACTTCCTCCGTTATTTGAAATCGTTAGTATTTTTCGGAAATGTGTATTTTTTCTTGGATTGAGTTTTCATGCTGCTCTAGTGGAGTGGAACTAAATGCAAATTTCAACGTAAAGGGCACTTTAGCAAACTGATGACTGTCGACCATGTCCTAATTTGCATTCTTTTAAGATTCAAAAGAGTAAAGTTTGAAGTTCTTATCAGTGAACATATCTTGTGTAAATTATTACAGCAAAATATATACAGATTGGTATTTTTAAATTGATATTGATAATGAAATCATATAATACATCAAAAGTAGTGTAATAGTTTATCGAGCGAAGCAATATTGATGGTTGTAAATGGCCGTATAACTTGTACACGATGCTATAGCTATACGTCACTATTGAATCATACTTCCAAACGTGAATCTGATTCTGGTTATATTATATTTAGGAAAGATTTTTATGTGATGGCACACTCTAAATATAACTATAGGATATTACTGTTTGACTCATTATTAATTGTAATACATTTGTTGATACAGTATTTCATTTATAATACAATCAGTATTGATTTATTACAAAAATAATTTATTTCTAGGATATGGATGAATTAAAAACGTTATATATAAGAGAAAAGGGATCATAGAAAAACTTAAAGTAGAAAAATTAAAAAATGATCCTGTTTTATAAAACTACCTTGAGAACACAGAAGACTTAGTTTAATTTTAAATAAAAATGTCGTCCTTAGAATTTATAAATTAGTATGCAAGTTATATTTTTTTAATCAAACTCTGTCAGTATTGGAAAACATTCGAAGTTCTCCCGCTTTAAAAGAATCTAATAAATGTATTGTGTTTTATGATTTGATATACGTTAATTGGCTATTTCGAATTTTATTACGAATTTATCTGTTTTTTGAGGGGGGAATATAGGTAACTGAGAGATACAGGTGTATGTTTCAGCATTATAAATTCAATTTGAAAGATTTTTATATTTAAGTATTTTTATTGAACTTAGCCTCATTAATGATAGATACTTTTAACTTACGATAAATTTTGGATATATTTAGAAGTTAATTTGATGCAAAGTAAATCGTATATCAAAATATTCTCAATCACATTGTATTTCTTGTGTATCGTTTATGCTTTGATTAGTTGAGGTATGGTATAAAACGGCTTTTGGTTAAAATTGTTGGGTAGTTTTGTAGTAATGGTTCATTTAATAATTCGTTTAACCTTATTTTATGTAATTTTAAGTATTCATAAAAGATAATTAAATGGAACCGCAGTTACTATTTTCTCTTCATATTACTATACTATTGTCTTTGATATATTACCATGTTAAAAACATTTGATTGAAACTGAAAAGCTAAAACTACTGCACAAACAGTACTGAAATTACGAATATATTTTTATCGTTTCCACCTTTTAAATGACAATGAATTATAACCTAATCCACTCTACCAAAAATATAAGTCTAGTTAGAGATTAATTCAATTATAACTCCCATTTTTATTGGTCGAGTAAATGGCAAAATACAAAATCATGTAATACGTTAAACACGGATATTCTATAGCCAATTGAACGGCTGTACCTTACTACTATTGAGAAAGAACACTCTTAAGTAATCAATCTATTGAGAAAGTCTCTTGGCATTTTAAAAAGCGAACAAAAAGTTTAAACACTAATTGGACCCAGATTGTAGCCAAGGGAGTGTTTTATTAGTACTTATTTTCCCATTTAGTAACCGGTCCATTAATCTGGCAAAGTAGTCCCAGTGGTAATTTATATCCTTTATATCTACAAAGTATAAACCTCTGATTCATGCCTCACGCAAATATATTATAGTGGAAATTATAAGATCACAGAGACATGAAGCAATACAACAACAAAAAACACAATATTTAAAAATTCTGTCACGTTTTACTTTAATTAATGAAATGTAAAAAAAAACCTACCACAACCAACCTGCAGACTAAGTGATTGGAATTTTCACACATTTCTCTATTTAAATAACACAACTTTAACGAGTACATAGTTTGCTGCAAAAGGGAGGGTAATGAAGTATTCTGTTTAAGTGTTTAGCACAGTTTTAATAGTTTTGTTCAAAACGCGTTTATAAAAAAGCAGATGGCAACAGTTGACTTATTCTCCATAAGAAGATCAAGCAAATTTTAAATTATTCAAAGTTTCTTTTGTTTTGTTCTTAACCATTGAGTGCATTGCAATTGTCCAATCATGCTCATTCTTGCAAAATTTTGAATAAACGTAGGTTTACATGCTTATATAATATTTAATTAAAAGTAAACTGGGATATTTTTACTCGAGTTATCGTGCTAACGGACACACATACACACTCGTACATATATATACGTATATGAATGAAAAAGAAGATATTTTTGGCCTCTTGTGGCCTCGAATCGAACTCTTGAGGCAAGGTCATACGATGAGACCAATTACTATGTACACCGCTATGTAGGGTAATAGCGTTTTCCGTCTATAGAATATTCGGTTAAACAAAAGTATTGCATTTTGTCATCGAAAGGTGTACTTATTCTTCAACAATAATAGCTATAAGTATGGCTAAAACATGTTAATTAGTTCCGATAGTCGTACGTAATGGAAATTGCATTCACCCACAACATGATAATGAGATTATAAATCATTGATAAGTACTGTTTTCTAATTAAAACTTGAGTATATTTATTTAGATAATAACAATGGTATGGACTTATGAAAAACATATTTTGGCAGCCACACTTAATAAGTTAGATAACAAATTAACCTATTAAATTTGTAACAAGTACTGTTTCTAACGAATGTTTGAGCAAAATGTGTGCATTTATAAATATTTTAAATTACAGCTAAACAGTTTTTATACATTTCTTCAGATAAACCTCTGGCGTAGAAAAAAAAAACTAACCAAAATCACTACGCCAATTTTTCTCAAGTAGTGTGTAACAATACATAAAAAAATCATATTTAAATCAATCAGAAACTACAAGTGAAGGTTAGCACCGTCGAGACAGTCATACAAAGAGACTGTGAATCACAAGAATGGAAATATAAACCAGCCACAACGACAAGGAAATTGGCCCCATTTGTTATATGAACAGGACTGCCAGCATATATGACAAACAGCCGTTTATGATTTGGAGATTTACTGTTCGCCTTGACTTATGATGGAGGGCTATTTCAACCGAAAGAAAGAAAATCTTTAATGCTCTTAGTTAACATGAAATTATACCACGAGAGTATTTAAATATTTGTTTTGGTTATTTGTTTCAATATTTCTGGTTATCTTATTCTTATTTGAACAAGTAATTATTACTCATATCTAGGATTATTACCTAAAACATTTGATCTCATATTATTAAACTAATACAATGCCAAAATATGCAAGTTCAGTTATCGTGTCAATAAATATAATTATCATTGGTTCTTGAAATTAAAATATAACAATTTTAGCATGCCTAAGCATTATCATTTCAATAAAGTTTGATCAATAAGACATGTCGAAAACATACACCAAAAGATATCAATTTTATATGGACAACAGTTTATGGTGAATCCGTGGTTTAATTGCTAGCAACACGGATTTCGGATCCAAGGATGTCTTGGGTTTGGATCATTGGAACTACCACTACCTACTTTTCATCATTACAGTTCATCCTTGTTCACCTGATAGGCAATGAAGTAAAGAGAACAGGAATGCCAAAATGTGAGTTTTTTTCGTAAATTTTTTTTCTATGGTACTTGTAATTTGGATTGAGTTAAAAAAACCTGGTACTTAGACAATGTTTATAATTTATTTTACCTGTTCTGTACTGTAAGGGCTAAACAAAATAAATGGAGATAGCATAACACTTGTACGATATTGTCGTAAAATAATGGTCATTATATATATATAGGCTATATTATATAGGTATTTTTTGTTTAAAATATCTCAGCTTAGAGGCTGTACTGATGCGGCCGCAGCTGCCGGTATGTGACACCACGACAAAGTTACCAGGGCTTCGCAGTCTGCCACGCTATAGACTGAGCCGACGACTTATCTATAAGTATCTATTGAGATTAATAACGGTTGACGGATTGCTCGATCAAAATGAGACTCGATTAACCGTTTTCACAAATTGCCAGTATCAAGGGTCTTATTCAGGGTGGGGGGCGTATCCGTTAGGCTACGTGAACATTGCCCCATATTGCCTTATTTTATAGAAAAGCACATCTGGTATGAAACCCTGGTACGGGACTAGCCTAAGAATCTATAATACATGGTGTTTTTAGAAGAATGCCGGGATTTCAAACGGTCGTTGCTCGGGGACTATTCAAGATAATTAAACCATTTAAACGTCAAATTGAAGGGAAAAGAAAAAAATATTTTTCTCATTCTTTCATACAATTCAGAGTGATTTAATAAAATTCAGATTTTTATCAATCTTATAATAATGAGCGTAAAACTGGCATAGTCTGTACGCTTAGGGCAATCGGCGGGTTTATCTGATGTCTTAACTGAATCTTTTTCGGCACAAAGATTCTATCTTTCATAGATAACATCATAAAGTGGCCAATTTAGGTTTGTTCAACTGAAGATTTCGTCAGGCAATCAATTTTGTCGTGCTTCTGATGCAAAATTGTAGGATTTCTTCGACAATGTCATCGCTTGTTTTTAGCCGGCCTCTTTTCAAAACACTTCGTTGCCACGATACTCATTAAACCAGCTTCAAGTTTCTTTATCAACAAGTAGATTTAGATTTAGTTTAATTTAGCAATGGATATAAACTCTACGGACCACAGATTGCAATCTGTGCCTTCTGTTGCGCCGTAAAAGTCGTACTGGCGACTTGCCTCAGGCATATCACAAAAGCGGCCTATCACCCCGCGCCTGTTTAACGCATGCCAAGGTCAAATTTTCCTCCCTTGCTACACGGGAAACTAAACTACCATTTAAAATCCCGGCATTCTTTTTAAAACACCCTGTATTATGAAATTGAGGTGGTGTCCATCTGTCTGTCTATCTTTGCGGCTGTTTGATCAACCTTCATTCATAGTTTGGGAGCAAACTCGTTGATCCTGTATTACAGAAAGGAATCAATATCTCCACTATAGATAGTAGAGATTAGTTATTTTGGTAGCACTAAACAGTGCCTCTATGGCAAGTCGTTGAGTATAAATGCTCCCATTATAAAATACAACGAAACGTGCGACTTCATTGTCCATTTAATAAAATCGCACGTTTCTACTACCGACCGGTGGCAGTATAGTAAGTATTAGGCAGGCCAAACACTTTCTCATTTAAAAGTGCAAAAAATACTGGAAATAGGTACTGGCAAAATATTAGACATTAATTTATATATAGAATACCTACTTTTTTATTATATTTTTTATTATCAAAGAAATTATTATCATATAGACTATTCATTTAGAATCTAGATAACAGAAAGCGTTCACGAAGACTATCGAAGAATGTCAACTTGATTATATGATGAAAAGGTAAAAACTGTAAATAAAATATTATATAAGTAAAGTAGCATTAACAAATCCTAAAACATATCCCCCTAGTAAATATAGTAGATATTCATGTCAATGGACGTTTAGAATAAGAACCGCTACGTAATGGACAACATCATATGAAGATAAGGAAAGATTGCAGAACAATCTATATGCTAAATCCGAACATGCTATAACTTTTCAAAGTGAGAAACACTTTCATGAACACCCGTTATACGATATAGGTATGTAGTTATATGTGTTACCTTTGAAATGCAAATAAGGGCTAACATTTTATACTGTTATACTCTATTTAGTTACGAAGCAAGGTGAATTTTTTTCTAATTACAAAAATATTTAAAATACTGGATAAACTCTTCAAAATAAGGTATGATCACATACAAAAATGACGTTAGTGTAAAGTTGAGTTCTGAATTAAATTAAAATAACATACAGTATTAGCATTTTTGTGCGTTGACATATGCTGAAAACACGTTTGATATATTATTTAAATACCGTAAATAAAAGATGGTAAACATAAGTGAACGATTTTACAATAGTGCGAAATTTATTGTTTAGCCACTAAAGAAAGTGTTTGAGTAAAAACATTATACATTTATCAAGACATCTAATCAATTTCAATTGTATACTTTTTAGTTGAAAGAACCTCAAAATTAGTAAAAACCACGGTAATTAATTTCCAGGATAACTAAACATTCAAGTCCTCCATAACTTATAAATAAATAAAAGAGGTTTTTTGTACTATGACTGCTAATTTGTTGTTGTTCGATAATGTGATCTTATTTAACTGAAAACTTAATGCAAATACAAATAGGGTTGCCCTAAAATACTTTTTGGTAAAAAGCTACGTTTTCAGTAGTAACAGCCATTAAGCTCTTTTCTTTTACAATTCCGGTTTAGGTTGAGCCTCTGTTGGATCCGTTTCCTCTGTTTACTTATTATTTTCGTTGTTACATTTAGTAAGCAAAGTATCTCTAAATGTATTTGGATTTCCAGTTCAGATTTGAAAACATTCACTAGCCTACTATAAAAATGCCATTAAATAAAGGCAATAGCTCATAAAAAAATAATAATTTTTAATTGTTTATTATTTGCATTTTCATACTGCAATAATATTTTTAACTGTTAACACATAACTCCAGATAACTCACTCAGATAACAGATAGCTCCACACATAATATTGAGTTAAAATGGTATGACCGATAGTATCAAGTATTTTAAAGTGACCTTGAAGTAAACTTTTACATTTTGCTCCATTGTACTCTAGCATCATAATTTACAAATGTTTTTGACAAAAATTAATAATTTAGCAATCTATTAACAACTTTTACAATCCTAAAATATATTTCTTTTCATGTTTTAATACTTTTGGATTGTGTTTAAGCATTCAGTATGAGAAATAGCAAATGCTATTTAAATCAAGCTAGTGCTACACTTGGTTTGGAATCGCAGATATCGTTGCATATGTAGCTTTACTAAGTCATTAGTCATATCATTGATTATACCCACAATGCATAGTTGTGTGTAGTCAATGGTTATATCCAATTAAAGTGGATCTCGTCACAAGTCACTGTAGGATGTCAAAAAAAGGATCTGTCAAGAGAGCTGTGATGGCTCGCCGCGCAGTCTAGTTGTACCTCGTCCAAAGTCAGTGGCGTATCCGTCAAGTGTCAGGCCTATCTACGTCTTATCTAAAACCTTCAGTATAAATTGACGGGTAAGCTAACATCTAATTGTAAATAGTACTTCTGCGTCAAGTTATGACTAGTTGTACCCACTTCTATTCTTACCTACGTATACAATATATAGGCTTTCCTGATAAACTTGCTTTCTCGTTAATCCTAAGGAACGACATTTTAACACAAAGGTAAGTTATGATGAAAATAATAGTAAAGAATCCCTAACATAATCCTCGTATAGCATAACAAGTAATGCAGTCAAGAACACAAGAGTAAATATTGCTATTTTAACCATCTATAATCCAATAGAAAGAAATATTTGTATATATATGATCTAATTGTATAAACAAATCATTGAGTGTAGTCATATTTTCAAGTACACTTTCGGTTAAGACAGCGTATAAGCCATTAAGGTTGGAAATTGCCCAATATATTCCTGCCTTACTGCCAACACCGGTTTGTCACAGAACAAATTGTCCCACATTGTATATGGATCTGCGTTAGAAAGCTGTTGTTTCTGAACTGCCTATTTTGTTTTAACTAACAAAGAATTTATTTAATATATAAATAAATAGATAGTTTGACATGCTACCTTTTTTATTATTATCATTCGATTGTTTTTTTAAATCTTGTCAAAGCATATGCCACAAGCATATGAATGCGGTTTAAGTTACTTTAATTAACACTAAGTTAAGAGACCATACACCTTTTAAAAACTGTTTAACAAGGTAAGTAATCATAACTATTTTGATTTGCAAAGTTTTAACCTTAATTTTGTAACGGGTAATTAAAAACTTGTATTTTCAAACAAACCAATATATTAAACCATAAAATATATTGTATTGTTTTAGCGATCGAATCGGGTTATGGGAATTAGATGTTATAGGGGTTTGAAATGTAAAAAAAACATTGGTTTGATCAAATCTTTATCCACAAAAATTGAAAAAATGCCCGATTTTCATTCTAGCTCCCAGCTATTATGTAGAACTTGAAAACAAACGATGTTGTGTCTTGAAGCGTTGTTTTACAACTAAAGGTCACGTAGACCATAAAAACCCGTACATTTAAAATTCCGATGTTATTCTTATGAAGACTATGGCAACCTTTAATTTAATAATTTATATTAATAATTTAATCATACACTATTATTATTAGAAAACAATACTTTTTCCCTTTCCCGAAGCTGCAAACATAAGTACTAATGAAATATTATCCATCTATTTAATGCGCTACATGGAAAGTTTGTTCCCGATAAGACTTTTTTGTTTCAAGGCTTACTTCCGCATATTATGCATAAAAAACACGCGTCTGGCGGTATAATAAAGTAAGTCAGAGAAATTTCACTGTCCTAAATGTGAATAAAAGGTATAAGATAATTTTCTCAAAATCACCAGCTCCTATGTGCCAAGGCTTAAGCTGATTATTTAATCGCTTGGACTTTATTACCCGAACAAACATCATACGCAATTTATTAGTACCAAATGCAACTCTTTGGCCAACTATCATGTCTACCTTACCTCTTCATATAAATACTTTTTTTAAATACTCAGAGCAAAAGTGGGTCGCAGACATAACGTCTTCCTTGTTCCACAACTCATCACCAACTGGTCCACAAGTTGGTCCAAACCATGTGACTTCCCAAAGACCCACCCTCAAATCAGCACTCAGGAAGTAACATGCCGATCAGTTGATTGAAACTAGATCAGCCACTCCAGTACACGTTTACTACAATTGGGACTTATTTTAAAGCAATATTTTATGGTCAGGCCCTCTCGTGATGGACAGGTTTTTAGGGGCGGGCCATAGGTTAGTATAAAGTTACAGGTCACTAGGACGTTCGTAGGGTTTTATAAAAATGTTTCAAAAATACAAAATAGTGGCTCTCCAAGTAAACATTAACTTACAGACAATTTAAATGTTATATTTAAATTTGTTATTAAGTCTGAAATAATACCTTAAAAGGTTACTAAAGAGTTACGCAATTACCTGTATATTGATCATTAATATTAACTTAATTATTAAGTAACTATAATCTGAGATTATTTATTTACACAATTCTTTGTAAATTTATAGTCTCCTCATAAACATTTCGTCCTCAAGATGTTTAAATATTTTCCAAAATTAGTATTAAAGCTTAAATTTGTGTATAGCTAAGAGCTAATATGCAACGCAGTTAGGTTAAAAGTCAAGGGAGAAAAGTTCACTTAACATGAAGATAAAATCCAAGTAATTAAAATTGACTCTAAAATATTAATAGGAGAAAATAAATATTTAACGTTTGTAAGCGACAAACGATTTCGCTCGATTGATGGAACATAACGTATAGGAGAACACAAAATAATATATCAATTGGTTTTAAAGCAATGTAAAATCTTGATAAATAACATTAACACAATGTCTTACCATTCTCAAATAAGTCATGAAAAATAATTTTTTTTACTATGAGACTAATCATTCATTATATTTACGCCTTACCTGTTGATAAATATAGCGGGTGTATTGAAAGATACGATAAACAATCCCTTCATCTAAAACTCAAGTTCCTTTATTAATATTCTATTTAACTCGGAAGAAGCAAAGAAAAAAGTTTTTTCCACTTTTTCCCATAAAGAGACCGTAACATGTGGAGTTTCCTTTCAAAAGTTACTTCATCAGAAACTTTCTGTCAGTCGCTTCCTTACTTTCGCATGTGTCTTTCTTGTCAAAGTCAAACACGCTTTTATTACTTAAGGTTAAAATTTTGTTTAACTTTATGTACAGAGTCCATGTTTTACGTACATTTTATTAATAAGTTGTAGAATTTATAAACATTTTTAATAAAAACAGTTCGAAAAGCTTGACGAGAACTGATTTGGACCCAGTGAGCTGTAAATTTCATAGGCCTAAGTATATATATATTTTGGGGGCTATAAAAAAAAATATTTTGTACATGTCTATATTAATTTGTTTAAAGGATAGAAAATAGTAGGAACTTAAAAAATACAGAATGTATCAGTCAACCGATCAAATAAATAACTAGTAAAATATACATTATATAGTCTATTGTTATTTATTTTAAACTGCTTGAACCATGTGGTATTTATTATTTTAAACATTTTATTTTTCGTGCGTATAGCGATACATTTACAACTAAATATCTTGAATGTTAATTTTAAACCAATTTGTATAAAAGTTGAATTAGGTGTAATTTTTGTTCGTGGTAACATTATGTGTTTATCGCAAATCTTAGTAAACTAAACTAATGATTATTATTATTTTAACTAATGAGCTAAACTAATGATGACGAAAATAATGACTAATGGCATATTACGTCAGTGAAACTTAAAGACTAAGTTAACTGAGTATAAAAGATGGTTAACCTTTTTACTCATATATATTAGTGTTGAGAAAACGCTAGAAGAATGAACCTAAAAATGAATATAGGGGATTGCGTTAGGTGATATGACAAAAGCATTCCTTTTCAACTAAATGTGAATTGGTTTTTGATCAAATATTAAACATTTCAATCAAATGATCTAGACGCTTTAGCAGTAATGGAAATCTGTTTACTCAATAGAACAACATAATTGGTTTTTTGTTTGCTTTTGTAAATAAACTGGGAACGATGTTTAAGGAGAACGATTACAATTTTTTTTACTCTATTGCTTGAAGTTAATTAAAAATCTTGGTTTGATATAGATTTAAAGGAAAACAAGTTTTACAATCGTTTTATCTTAAAAGGTATGTAATTTTGCGTTGTCTAAGCCCTATTAGTAAGTATAACCGATGACACCAAACGGAATATATTAAACTTTTTTTAACGATTGACTATTTATAGATCTAATTCTTCATGTAATTAGGCCTATGTGCCATTGACTTTCGTTCAATCTTTAGGTACTTAATTTATCATCTTAGTTAGCCATTTCTATTACTTCGAATGCCAGTTATTGGCAATTGCAGGCAAAACTGACAACAAAATTGTCAGGAAAATATTTTTTTGTAGCATGTACTTAAGCAAGCTTCCAATATTTAAGGCATTGAACTTCATATGTTATACTATAGGCATCGTATTTTATTACTTTAGGCTAGGCATTATAATTTAGATAACATTTATTGGTAGGACTTGAACCTGAAACAGGGTTCAAAAGTCTGCGCTCTGACACTAGACCAGTTCACTCCCATATTTGTGCGATGCACATACTTTGATGTTTGAAAGTTGCATCTTCTTAAAAGTCTTGATTATGTGTTAACGTACCTAAAAGAAGCGTTTTTTTACTTATACATATACTTTAGTATTTAGTAAAGCGTACGAAATACTTAGGCAACTGATATCCTCATCCAAAGTTAATTACTCAGTAGCATTGGTAGGGAGTATATTGATTTGATTAGTGTAATACGTAGTCTATGAAAACTTACTCCTTAGTTGTTTTATTATATTTAAAATTTGAAGTTCTGTCTTAGCCTTACGATTACAATTTAGTTTCCAATAGAATGACTAGCAAATTATTTTTATAATCTTAAGACAAAAACAAGTAAATTTGTTTTTTATGCACATATGAATACCGTACTCTAATGTAACAAATGTTGCATTCGCTAATACAGTCGGTTTTATCAGTATTATGTTAGTAATTATTTATACTCTATTATTTATTCTATGAGATAATTTCAATAGGTAGATATAAATTTTACAGAATATTAGGTTATGAAATGAAAACATTAAAAATGTTAATATACACATTTATTATACATGACAATTTAGTTCCGTCTATTATTATTATATTTTTTAAAGCTATTTTTAAAATTAATTATTTTGGAGCTTTGTGGTTTATATACAGAGTGTCCACAAAATAACTGCAACATTTTAAGGCAAATATTGATACCAAATGGATTATTGTCAGGATTTGAAACCAAGTACCTCGGGGACAAAGTTACAGAATACCACAGACAATATGTCCCTTTATAACTTAGTAAATATACCATCATGATTATTAATAATAATTTAAAATTTAGATATTTTTTTACCACGTGAATCATGTAAACTGTAGTTATAAGAAAACAATTGCATATGTAATTTTGTGAAACTTCATCACCATACGTGGTTATTCTGATAATTTGTTAGCATCAAGCTAAATAAATCAAACGAAATATTCACACATAATAATATGCACAAACAGGAATAGCAACGATATACTTAGCATGTTTGTGTCACAAGTTTGGCCTTTAAGGGCTCCTTATGGATAAATTGACATGTAGACCAACTTTGTAAATTATCATATGAAGTAACTTTTTTGTAGACATAACTGTTAATAAAATATATATTTCTCATTTTGTCATTAAGTAATTTAATTGTATTAAGTAGTGTGGCATTTGATTTTGGATGTTAAGTATATTGACTAACACATATTTTAACATCTGAAGCATAAGGGATGTTGGCTTCTCCATCGAACCCGACATTTATGAATGTATACAAAAGCAATAAGTACAAACAAATATTTTATTTATTTTTGTACTCGATAAAAATTTGTTTAACTACAACATAGGGTAGGACATAAAAATTGCTGTCTTTGTTTCAATGATTGAAACGAATGTTATCTTCTCATAAATTATCAGGGTGCTTTAAAATAACATTGCGTACATGAACTTTGAACTCATACACAAGTTAAAGACGTAGTTTAACAAGTCATATGATAAATAATGATCCTATGACATGTTAAACTATGAGATCAAAATATTTAAAATCTGTTTGAGACTTATACCTAGGTACCAATAAAAAGTAAACACCATGGGAATATTTGAGCGCTTGAGATTGGCCTATGGCTGGTCTGCTCAGGAGATCTGTGCGTTTATCCCACGATTCACGGCCATTAGCTGTGTCATATTGCCATGTTTCAGTTAATTAAAGCCTTTCTCAGCTACTGGTTAAACTACTGATATTTTATTAGAACTGCCACATTGTCTCTGTTTTGTAGATATCCCTTCACTAAGAGCCTTAGAAACACGTAATGGAAGATTATAGGTTTTGATTACAAGTAGTAATTTGATGATTTAGCAATTTAGTAATCAAAAGATTAAATTTTTGCAAGAGACGAGCCATATATTTAACCGAGTTATATTTGTTAGACTCATTAACTGAGGGTCGTGCTTTACGTATGATTTTTGAGACAAGAAATAAGCATTTTTTAAAGATACAAATGTATAATTTTTCATTTCAATACGTACAGGTATAAAATATTGTGTATGTATCTTCATTGGAGTTTTATCAAGATAAGGTATTATGCAAGTGCGAGGATTGAAACTGATCAATTGCAATATTTCAGTCAGAAAACCATAATGTATTAAGATAACAGATAAGAAGATACTATAAGTACGACGTGAGAAGATAACATTTCGTGTCTTGCTTAAGTCATCGGTTATCAGAAGTTGTTTAAGTGAACTCTGCTTAAGTGTTTCCATTAAAAGCTACCTAATTACGAAGTTGACCTTAAGATATTAAATTAGGAATTCATTATCAAAGTGACTTAGACTTTTTTGGTCTCGGTGATCTTACTAATATTATAAATGTGAAAGTTTGTGTGTTTGAAGTTCAATCACGCATAAACCACTTTACGGATTGGGCTGAAATTTGGCATGATGATAGCTTACATTCCCGATCAAAATAAAGGCAAATTCTTATCTCAAAAATCCTTTCGGGCTCCGCCCCAGTGGCTCTGTAATTCCCCATGTTAACCTTATGAGTATTCATATTTAAAGGGGAATTAAAGAATTTAGTCAGTTGTTTCAACTAAAAAAGTTGGTTCTATGATATGGAAAAGCATTAAAAAGTTATAAGATTTACCAACAGGGTGCAGCACTATATTTTTTTGCATTTATGATAACAGCTAATTTGAACTAAGCAGCAACAAAAAACTGATTCGCAATGAGAACTCTCAAAGTAGGATTGTTTACAGTTATGTTTATGTTTTTAATTTCATGAATAATTTGTGATAATTTGCGAATTGTTGAGAATTTATTTGTCTCTATTGTTTAGGTGAAGCGGTAGAACATTATGGCTATGGTACATGTGTAATACTATAGAATACTGTAAATTTAAAAAAGCAAATATTATCAAACTGTGTCCTCCCTTATTGCAAACGCAAAGCTTGAGTATAACTGCAATAAGCATTTTATACTTATATTCCAACCCCGTACGAAGGACGGGTACTCTGCTAGTTGTATATCAATGTGGGTATGAAAACATCTTAAATTACTTGCGATAAGCAAGCCTTAGAAAAAAATGGAATAATGTGTTTTCAAATTTATTTGTTGTATATAGATGATTATTCTGTAAATAATGACATTGAAAAGATAAAACATATTATCTTATTAATTATTTTAGCTGTGTTATATTACCCAAGAAAATATGCAGCCAAATATTTGTTTTAGAATATAGAAATTATAGGAAATATATGTTTAAGTTACATCCAATCTTAATAATGATACCTTATTTTGAAAAAGGTTTTTACAGTAAATCCAATAAAAAATAAATGTACCTACCCATATTAAAATTAATGTAATTTAACAATACTTATAATGTTTGTTACCATTTCATAGATAAATAACATTTAAATATTTTGTTAATGAGATAACCATAACATAAAAAACACTGGGCTTTTAATTGCATGCATTTATTTTTAGAAATTTAATGTCCATGTTCTTTTACTTTACGCAGTTTAAAAAGAACTTCTTACTTTTAAATAACGAACTAAAACCAAAAACTATTGAGTAGATGATAATATTCAGCATACATCATGTTGCACTGAATTATGGTGTTGAGGTATGTATGATTTATCCCCTCCAATGTGTTGTTCGTCATATAAATACTTGTGAGAATGACAACCATTGGGAATAAAATTGATGTGGCTATCACGCAAATCTCCCCTTTATTGCATAAATATTTTGAAGATACTTTTAAGTTTTTTTTGTAATATTTTTTAACGTACAATAATGATTATAAACCTTAACACGTTAGTTAATAGTTATTAAAACATATATTAATTTACTTTTATATCTAATCTTGAATACAACTTTAAAGATTCAATGATACGATGAAAAATAACTTCCAAGTATGTTATCAAATTAAAATGCGTCAGCTGATTTTGATCCACAAATTTTAAAAGTTATTATTATTGTTTTTTCTTGACCTTCAAATTACATTTCGTATCCAAATATACCTGGTTTATCCATAGACATGAACATTGAATTAAATTACACTGTAATCAGCATAGATCTAATTTGATCTAATAGACCTTGAAATGAGAATTATACATTAACTTTCAAACACTTCATTGGATATGTATTAAAAAAGGAGGTATATATCTGTTAATCCTGGACGGTTATATCTTAAATGGAGTAGGATACGGTCTAAAAAATTCTTCAAAATAGTGAGAAAATCTGGCAAGAAGATGAATTTTGATTCAAACTCCTTCATAACCCAGACTATGTTTTATTTATCTTAAAGCTTAGAGATATGTACAGAAATTTAAAATATCCTCACACTTAGCAAAATCACACTGTTTATAAAGATGATGTAATATTTTCATTTTACTTGAAATAAAAAGCCTAATCAAATTTCGATAAAATAGATGTTTAAATTAGTGATAAGTGCACATTAAAAATTAAATTAATTTTAAAGCATATCTTTCCTCAGAAAAGACCTGATCTTTTTATAACTTATTTACACTTACTTTTGCAAAGTATTTTAATCCGTATCATTGAATCCATATTCATAAGACTGGTGAAAGTTTGGCAACATTTACCTGCAACTTTTGAAACGCAGTGCGGCAACACTAAGTTACACTAACAATAAGTTTAATAGGTGTTTTACCATGTCTAATATAATATAAATACCTCGTCACAGCTCTGTAGTTACTGTAGATTACAGCTGTTTCGGCATTAAAATGCCATCCTCAGATATACATTCATCCAATTGAATTGGCGTCGTTAAACTTTACACATACACGAACACGATAAAAACACAAAAACACTTAAAACAAGAGACAGGCCTGTCGCGTACATGGTTGTTACGAGTACGGAAGCTGACTAAAAAACACGCGTCTGGCGGTATAATAAAGTAAGTCAGAGAAATTTCACTGTCCTAAATGTGAATAAAAGGTATAAGATAATTTTCTCAAAATCACCAGCTCCTATGTGCCAAGGCTTAAGCTGATTATTTAATCGCTTGGACTTTATTACCCGAACAAACATCATACGCAATTTATTAGTACCAAATGCAACTCTTTGGCCAACTATCATGTCTACCTTACCTCTTCATATAAATACTTTTTTTAAATACTCAGAGCAAAAGTGGGTCGCAGACATAACGTCTTCCTTGTTCCACAACTCATCACCAACTGGTCCACAAGTTGGTCCAAACCATGTGACTTCCCAAAGACCCACCCTCAAATCAGCACTCAGGAAGTAACATGCCGATCAGTTGATTGAAACTAGATCAGCCACTCCAGTACACGTTTACTACAATTGGGACTTATTTTAAAGCAATATTTTATGGTCAGGCCCTCTCGTGATGGACAGGTTTTTAGGGGCGGGCCATAGGTTAGTATAAAGTTACAGGTCACTAGGACGTTCGTAGGGTTTTATAAAAATGTTTCAAAAATACAAAATAGTGGCTCTCCAAGTAAACATTAACTTACAGACAATTTAAATGTTATATTTAAATTTGTTATTAAGTCTGAAATAATACCTTAAAAGGTTACTAAAGAGTTACGCAATTACCTGTATATTGATCATTAATATTAACTTAATTATTAAGTAACTATAATCTGAGATTATTTATTTACACAATTCTTTGTAAATTTATAGTCTCCTCATAAACATTTCGTCCTCAAGATGTTTAAATATTTTCCAAAATTAGTATTAAAGCTTAAATTTGTGTATAGCTAAGAGCTAATATGCAACGCAGTTAGGTTAAAAGTCAAGGGAGAAAAGTTCACTTAACATGAAGATAAAATCCAAGTAATTAAAATTGACTCTAAAATATTAATAGGAGAAAATAAATATTTAACGTTTGTAAGCGACAAACGATTTCGCTCGATTGATGGAACATAACGTATAGGAGAACACAAAATAATATATCAATTGGTTTTAAAGCAATGTAAAATCTTGATAAATAACATTAACACAATGTCTTACCATTCTCAAATAAGTCATGAAAAATAAATTTTTTTACTATGAGACTAATCATTCATTATATTTACGCCTTACCTGTTGATAAATATAGCGGGTGTATTGAAAGATACGATAAACAATCCCTTCATCTAAAACTCAAGTTCCTTTATTAATATTCTATTTAACTCGGAAGAAGCAAAGAAAAAAGTTTTTTCCACTTTTTCCCATAAAGAGACCGTAACATGTGGAGTTTCCTTTCAAAAGTTACTTCATCAGAAACTTTCTGTCAGTCGCTTCCTTACTTTCGCATGTGTCTTTCTTGTCAAAGTCAAACACGCTTTTATTACTTAAGGTTAAAATATTGTTTAACTTTATGTACAGAGTCCATGTTTTACGTACATTTTATTAATAAGTTGTAGAATTTATAAACATTTTTAATAAAAACAGTTCGAAAAGCTTGACGAGAACTGATTTGGACCCAGTGAGCTGTAAATTTCATAGGCCTAAGTATATATATATTTTGGGGGCTATAAAAAAAAATATTTTGTACATGTCTATATTAATTTGTTTAAAGGATAGAAAATAGTAGGAACTTAAAAAATACAGAATGTATCAGTCAACCGATCAAATAAATAACTAGTAAAATATACATTATATAGTCTATTGTTATTTATTTTAAACTGCTTGAACCATGTGGTATTTATTATTTTAAACATTTTATTTTTCGTGCGTATAGCGATACATTTACAACTAAATATCTTGAATGTTAATTTTAAACCAATTTGTATAAAAGTTGAATTAGGTGTAATTTTTGTTCGTGGTAACATTATGTGTTTATCGCAAATCTTAGTAAACTAAACTAATGATTATTATTATTTTAACTAATGAGCTAAACTAATGATGACGAAAATAATGACTAATGGCATATTACGTCAGTGAAACTTAAAGACTAAGTTAACTGAGTATAAAAGATGGTTAACCTTTTTACTCATATATATTAGTGTTGAGAAAACGCTAGAAGAATGAACCTAAAAATGAATATAGGGGATTGCGTTAGGTGATATGACAAAAGCATTCCTTTTCAACTAAATGTGAATTGGTTTTTGATCAAATATTAAACATTTCAATCAAATGATCTAGACGCTTTAGCAGTAATGGAAATCTGTTTACTCAATAGAACAACATAATTGGTTTTTTGTTTGCTTTTGTAAATAAACTGGGAACGATGTTTAAGGAGAACGATTACAATTTTTTTTTACTCTATTGCTTGAAGTTAATTAAAAATCTTGGTTTGATATAGATTTAAAGGAAAACAAGTTTTACAATCGTTTTATCTTAAAAGGTATGTAATTTTGCGTTGTCTAAGCCCTATTAGTAAGTATAACCGATGACACCAAACGGAATATATTAAACTTTTTTTAACGATTGACTATTTATAGATCTAATTCTTCATGTAATTAGGCCTATGTGCCATTGACTTTCGTTCAATCTTTAGGTACTTAATTTATCATCTTAGTTAGCCATTTCTATTACTTCGAATGCCAGTTATTGGCAATTGCAGGCAAAACTGACAACAAAATTGTCAGGAAAATATTTTTTTGTAGCATGTACTTAAGCAAGCTTCCAATATTTAAGGCATTGAACTTCATATGTTATACTATAGGCATCGTATTTTATTACTTTAGGCTAGGCATTATAATTTAGATAACATTTATTGGTAGGACTTGAACCTGAAACAGGGTTCAAAAGTCTGCGCTCTGACACTAGACCAGTTCACTCCCATATTTGTGCGATGCACATACTTTGATGTTTGAAAGTTGCATCTTCTTAAAAGTCTTGATTATGTGTTAACGTACCTAAAAGAAGCGTTTTTTTACTTATACATATACTTTAGTATTTAGTAAAGCGTACGAAGTACTTAGGCAACTGATATCTTCATCCAAAGTTAATTACTCAGTAGCATTGGTAGGGAGTATATTGATTTGATTAGTGTAATACGTAGTCTATGAAAACTTACTCCTTAGTTGTTTTATTATATTTAAAATTTGAAGTTCTGTCTTAGCCTTACGATTACAATTTAGTTTCCAATAGAATGACTAGCAAATTATTTTTATAATCTTAAGACAAAAACAAGTAAATTTGTTTTTTATGCACATATGAATACCGTACTCTAATGTAACAAATGTTGCATTCGCTAATACAGTCGGTTTTATCAGTATTATGTTAGTAATTATTTATACTCTATTATTTATTCTATGAGATAATTTCAATAGGTAGATATAAATTTTACACAATATTAGGTTATGAAATGAAAACATTAAAAATGTTAATATACACATTTATTATACATGACAATTTAGTTCCGTCTATTATTATTATATTTTTTAAAGCTATTTTTAAAATTAATTATTTTGGAGCTTTGTGGTTTATATACAGAGTGTCCACAAAATAACTGCAACATTTTAAGGCAAATATTGATACCAAATGGATTATTGTCAGGATTTGAAACCAAGTACCTCGGGGACAAAGTTACAGAATACCACAGACAATATGTCCCTTTATAACTTAGTAAATATACCATCATGATTATTAATAATAATTTAAAATTTAGATATTTTTTTACCACGTGAATCATGTAAACTGTAGTTATAAGAAAACAATTGCATATGTAATTTTGTGAAACTTCATCACCATACGTGGTTATTCTGATAATTTGTTAGCATCAAGCTAAATAAATCAAACGAAATATTCACACATAATAATATGCACAAACAGGAATAGCAACGATATACTTAGCATGTTTGTGTCACAAGTTTGGCCTTTAAGGGCTCCTTATGGATAAATTGACATGTAGACCAACTTTGTAAATTATCATATGAAGTAACTTTTTTGTAGACATAACTGTTAATAAAATATATATTTCTCATTTTGTCATTAAGTAATTTAATTGTATTAAGTAGTGTGGCATTTGATTTTGGATGTTAAGTATATTGACTAACACATATTTTAACATCTGAAGCATAAGGGATGTTGGCTTCTCCATCGAACCCGACATTTATGAATGTATACAAAAGCAATAAGTACAAACAAATATTTTATTTATTTTTGTACTCGATAAAAATTTGTTTAACTACAACATAGGGTAGGACATAAAAATTGCTGTCTTTGTTTCAATGATTGAAACGAATGTTATCTTCTCATAAATTATCAGGGTGCTTTAAAATAACATTGCGTACATGAACTTTGAACTCATACACAAGTTAAAGACGTAGTTTAACAAGTCATATGATAAATAATGATCCTATGACATGTTAAACTATGAGATCAAAATATTTAAAATCTGTTTGAGACTTATACCTAGGTACCAATAAAAAGTAAACACCATGGGAATATTTGAGCGCTTGAGATTGGCCTATGGCTGGTCTGCTCAGGAGATCTGTGCGTTTATCCCACGATTCACGGCCATTAGCTGTGTCATATTGCCATGTTTCAGTTAATTAAAGCCTTTCTCAGCTACTGGTTAAACTACTGATATTTTATTAGAACTGCCACATTGTCTCTGTTTTGTAGATATCCCTTCACTAAGAGCCTTAGAAACACGTAATGGAAGATTATAGGTTTTGATTACAAGTAGTAATTTGATGATTTAGCAATTTAGTAATCAAAAGATTAAATTTTTGCAAGAGACGAGCCATATATTTAACCGAGTTATATTTGTTAGACTCATTAACTGAGGGTCGTGCTTTACGTATGATTTTTGAGACAAGAAATAAGCATTTTTTAAAGATAAAAATGTATAATTTTTCATTTCAATACGTACAGGTATAAAATATTGTTTATGTATCTTCATTGGAGTTTTATCAAGATAAGGTATTATGCAAGTGCGAGGATTGAAACTGATCAATTGCAATATTTCAGTCAGAAAACCATAATGTATTAAGATAACAGATAAGAAGATACTATAAGTACGACGTGAGAAGATAACATTTCGTGTCTTGCTTAAGTCATCGGTTATCAGAAGTTGTTTAAGTGAACTCTGCTTAAGTGTTTCCATTAAAAGCTACCTAATTACGAAGTTGACCTTAAGATATTAAATTAGGAATTCATTATCAAAGTGACTTAGACTTTTTTGGTCTCGGTGATCTTACTAATATTATAAATGTGAAAGTTTGTGTGTTTGAAGTTCAATCACGCATAAACCACTTTACGGATTGGGCTGAAATTTGGCATGATGATAGCTTACATTCCCGATCAAAATAAAGGCAAATTCTTATCTCAAAAATCCTTTCGGGCTCCGCCCCAGTGGCTCTGTAATTCCCCATGTTAACCTTATGAGTATTCATATTTAAAGGGGAATTAAAGAATTTAGTCAGTTGTTTCAACTAAAAAAGTTGGTTCTATGATATGGAAAAGCATTAAAAAGTTATAAGATTTACCAACAGGGTGCAGCACTATATTTTTTTGCATTTATGATAACAGCTAATTTGAACTAAGCAGCAACAAAAAACTGATTCGCAATGAGAACTCTCAAAGTAGGATTGTTTACAGTTATGTTTATGTTTTTAATTTCATGAATAATTTGTGATAATTTGCGAATTGTTGAGAATTTATTTGTCTCTATTGTTTAGGTGAAGCGGTAGAACATTATGGCTATGGTACATGTGTAATACTATAGAATACTGTAAATTTAAAAAAGCAAATATTATCAAACTGTGTCCTCCCTTATTGCAAACGCAAAGCTTGAGTATAACTGCAATAAGCATTTTATACTTATATTCCAACCCCGTACGAAGGACGGGTACTCTGCTAGTTGTATATAAATGTGGGTATGAAAACATCTTAAATTACTTGCGATAAGCAAGCCTTAGAAAAAAATGGAATAATGTGTTTTCAAATTTATTTGTTGTATATAGATGATTATTCTGTAAATAATGACATTGAAAAGATAAAACATATTATCTTATTAATTATTTTAGCTGTGTTATATTACCCAAGAAAATATGCAGCCAAATATTTGTTTTAGAATATAGAAATTATAGGAAATATATGTTTAAGTTACATCCAATCTTAATAATGATACCTTATTTTGAAAAAGGTTTTTACAGTAAATCCAATAAAAAATAAATGTACCTACCCATATTAAAATTAATGTAATTTAACAATACTTATAATGTTTGTTACCATTTCATAGATAAATAACATTTAAATATTTTGTTAATGAGATAACCATAACATAAAAAACACTGGGCTTTTAATTGCATGCATTTATTTTTAGAAATTTAATGTCCATGTTCTTTTACTTTACGCAGTTTAAAAAGAACTTCTTACTTTTAAATAACGAACTAAAACCAAAAACTATTGAGTAGATGATAATATTCAGCATACATCATGTTGCACTGAATTATGGTGTTGAGGTATGTATGATTTATCCCCTCCAATGTGTTGTTCGTCATATAAATACTTGTGAGAATGACAACCATTGGGAATAAAATTGATGTGGCTATCACGCAAATCTCCCCTTTATTGCATAAATATTTTGAAGATACTTTTAAGTTTTTTTTGTAATATTTTTTAACGTACAATAATGATTATAAACCTTAACACGTTAGTTAATAGTTATTAAAACATATATTAATTTACTTTTATATCTAATCTTGAATACAACTTTAAAGATTCAATGATACGATGAAAAATAACTTCCAAGTATGTTATCAAATTAAAATGCGTCAGCTGATTTTGATCCACAAATTTTAAAAGTTATTATTATTGTTTTTTCTTGACCTTCAAATTACATTTCGTATCCAAATATACCTGGTTTATCCATAGACATGAACATTGAATTAAATTACACTGTAATCAGCATAGATCTAATTTGATCTAATAGACCTTGAAATGAGAATTATACATTAACTTTCAAACACTTCATTGGATATGTATTAAAAAAGGAGGTATATATCTGTTAATCCTGGACGGTTATATCTTAAATGGAGTAGGATACGGTCTAAAAAATTCTTCAAAATAGTGAGAAAATCTGGCAAGAAGATGAATTTTGATTCAAACTCCTTCATAACCCAGACTATGTTTTATTTATCTTAAAGCTTAGAGATATGTACAGAAATTTAAAATATCCTCACACTTAGCAAAATCACACTGTTTATAAAGATGATGTAATATTTTCATTTTACTTGAAATAAAAAGCCTAATCAAATTTCGATAAAATAGATGTTTAAATTAGTGATAAGTGCACATTAAAAATTAAATTAATTTTAAAGCATATCTTTCCTCAGAAAAGACCTGATCTTTTTATAACTTATTTACACTTACTTTTGCAAAGTATTTTAATCCGTATCATTGAATCCATATTCATAAGACTGGTGAAAGTTTGGCAACATTTACCTGCAACTTTTGAAACGCAGTGCGGCAACACTAAGTTACACTAACAATAAGTTTAATAGGTGTTTTACCATGTCTAATATAATATAAATACCTCGTCACAGCTCTGTAGTTACTGTAGATTACAGCTGTTTCGGCATTAAAATGCCATCCTCAGATATACATTCATCCACCTGAATTGGCGTCGTTAAACTTTACACATACACGAACACGATAAAAACACAAAAACACTTAAAACATGAGACAGGCCTGTCGCGTACATGGTTGTTACGAGTACGGAAGCTGACTTGAGTCTCCTGAGCTGTCTCCTGAGCACAAAGAACCTTAAATGATAATGGCTAGTGAGTTCGTTGAAATTGCCGGTGCAGACCAAGATGTCTTGAATTAAATTGTGACTAGTGACATAAAATAGTGTTATCTCTACGACCCTCTACCATGTTTGTGCTACTCAGTTTGTGGTACACGAACTACAGAAACCGACAAAGTAGACTTGCAGGTACAACTCAACCTGAACATATAAAGTCAGCTCTCACCAATGCTGCACTACGGCTCGTCGGTTATACCCCAACTACCGATATGCCCAGGAGTAGTAGGCTAAAATCTACTGCAACCCGAATTTACCACTCTGGTTATTGCGAAATGTCTAAAGAAATTCATTCCGGGAACTTTTTGACTGTACTGGTATAAGTAAATTACGATGGTGCGATCTTAACAAGTCAAGTATTTATTACTTCTGCTATACATTTTTTATAAATATATATGCATTAAACCGTTCACATAAATGCAAAAACTTCCTTTTATTAGCTTTTTTTAAGTTGCAATAACTAATTAAGGTTATATATTTTTATCATTTACAAAGATAAAAAAATTACTAAATCCGAGTGGAGGGGTGACGACCTTTAGCTTTGTAAGTTTGAATTTGAAATGAATGCAAATAAGGGGCGGATAAATGACGGTCATGTGAGATGAAGTGCCGCATTCGCCAACATTTGCATTTTGGTTCACTTCATTAGTAAAGCATAAAAATTTGGTCATACGCTTTCTATTTTCGAAGCTAAAAATATATAAAAAAATCATTGGAGTAGTGGATTTTAAATATTTTTTGGTTGTTTGAAAAGCACCATGTTTTTAAAGACGATTAGTATGAAAGATTCCTAAAATACTACAACACAGGCTCCTATCAAGTTCAACTTGATACAGCCACAATAACTAATTATACAGGTTAGTTTGATGCTACTTTTACACAAATATAGTTTTCAAGTTAAATTGACTCTAGATCAATCGTTAAAACTACATTAGCCACAGCTTGTATTTTACTAAAGCGTTAAGAATAAAAAGGATATAACACCAAATACACAACGGTAAATTTTTTAATAAGTTCTTTACACATTCTTTAAAAGGCAAAACATATATTGGTGTATTAAGTATAATGTAACAACTATAATCATAAGAAAAATGTAATAAACGTAGTCACCCAAACACCAATTAGTTGAGCAAAAGTTTGATATTTCGGTGTAGTATCATTTTAATGGAACTAAAAATGTGCAATATAACAGGGTATTTTATTTTAAATCTATTGTAACAAATCAATTTAAATACAAACTAGTGTACCTGTTGCTCGAATTCGAGCAATTGCGAAGCGTTTGCAAAAATAATAGGCGTTATTTTAAAACGAATAACCGTCATAATTTCCGATGACTTTATAAAAGTCGACTCAAAGATTATGGAAATACTCACGATGTACACAACAGTTAGATATTATCAAAATTGTTTGTAAATACAGTATCTTATCTTTTTTCAAAAGCTGATCTTGTTTTTTAGAGTTTTTACAAATGGTTCCCACTCATAACTCATAGCCGTATTAGGTTCTCTATAGTAACGATTATAAATGAAGAAAATAGTATATTTCGTACCTAGGGCCGAAAATGAGGTTTTTGACGGCTCGAGATAGTTTTTAAGTTCGAGACGAAGTCGAGAACTTAAATCGATTGAGAGCTGCAAAACCATTTCGGTCCGTGGTACGAACGCTATTTTTCACCACACGATACCCTATTACCACTATTCACCACTATAATAATGCACCCTGATAGTCAACACAACTACAACTTTAAGGTTATGTGAAGAAATAATTTGAGGAATCAGCAAAAATAAAAATAAATAGTTGCTAGGCAACGGTGACAATAACACGATTCTATTGCAATGCTATGGATTTTGATTGTGTATTTACAGCTGATTTTGCGGCCCGGGGCTGTAGAAACCTGCTCGGTCCCCAAATTACGATGACAGCTGGCATGGCCAGCAAAACGTAACTTTCAGCCACCAATTAACGTATGTAATACAGCCAAAAACGTCATATTGTGTTGAAAAAAACATTATTTATATTTCTTCTACTTGGTTGTGTTCTATGACTTTCTTATGTTTCCATTGTTTGCAAATGGGCCCTTTCAATGATTGCTCAAGAAATGTAGCACAGTGTTAATTCAGTTTTATTTTTAGTAGGCCTATATCAAATTGTCCTGGATTTCTTGTTTTTTCCATTGTAATAATTACACCAACCCAAGTATCGTCTACGGATGCAATATGCCAAAGAATATCATCTACGTGCAACACTCCTACGTAAAATCTCCAAGAAGTGGTAAAAAAGGCAGAAACCAACCCATACAATAGACATAAGTTAACTCCATAAGAAATAATTTTAAGAGTTACTGTGATATTAGGATTTTCCACTGATTTGGCAACAGAACATTATAATGCAAAACATGACACGATGCAGAAGAAAATCTATTTTAAATATAAAAAATAACCATTGCAAATACTTCATTTTGACAAATTCAGTAAATCACAATTTAAATATTAACAGCTGTTGCATTAAAAAGTAGTTCAGAATTATGCATATGGTCGTAATGTAAACAAATCTGAAGAGGCAACTTTAAAGGCTTCTGGGGCAGAGCTCCAAGGGAATTTACCTCTTTCCTCTTTTGATGGCTCATCTACAGACCAAGACCTTTCTTTAGAGACCCCTACCGAGTTTCTACGACCAGCCGTTCTCTCAAAATAGCTGTGACTAAGAAAAACAGTTTCAAATTAATATATAGATCCTGTTTCTTAACTATACTTCCTAAAAAAATCATTTGTAATATTCATTATAGAAAAATCATTAAGGGATTGCAAATTAGTTCACAAAGAACACTCTATTGAAGTAACGACAAGCTTATAACGCACAGATTTGCATTTCTTTGACTAGCAAGTGACTGAACAATTGTAGATCAATAGTAACCATATAAGCAAAAGATTATTTGTAGGCAATCAATTGTCTTTTTACAAAAATAAATAGTTTGACACAAATCAAGTAAATGTATAATGGTTGATATAGCTAGAGAGTTTAAAGTGAAATCTGGAGGTTACTATGGATGCAAATAATTTACAAACATTCTAAACCCAAATACCAATACCTTGTACTTGGACCTTTATTTTTAAATTATTACAGAATCGTTGTTGTAACTTGAACCAATTAGGAAGATTCGAATAAATTAACTATTTACTAGTTAAATGGCCCGTGCTCCGCCACGGGAATATTGTCAGCAATAAAAGACATAATAGTTAACAAATAGAAATACTGTTTATCTTTGTATTTTATTTAGGGACTGCTTAAATTTTTTTTACATGAAATAGAACTGATAGTTTGCCTGTATAAACTATTTTATGTTAATCAAACAGATATATTAGTTTAACCAAATTAATGTTTCATATTAATTCGAGTTTCATTTGAAAAATAAATAGTATACGAACTGCGCAATGCTGATAACCTAATAAGCAGCTACTCATGCTATGAAGATAATTTGTTCGAGTATATTACTATATTCGTTGTTTTTCATTACATTTGTTGTATGGAATAAAGTTAGTCACTTAAATCACGCATCAGCACTTGGTCGCATCTTTGACCCATTCTGCGAGTAACAGCTGTGTTTTTATATAAAGTTGGGCATAATTTGGTTCAATGTTAGAGGGTATTAACGGTCCAATCCGATGGTAAAAGGAGTCCCGGATCTTAAAATTATATAGACTACCACTACCAGAAAGATGTTTATTCAAGTGGGACTTAGAACTCGCCATTTCAAATGCAGATTTGTATGATATTATATTATTCAAATAGTTTATTTGTTTCTTTGGACCGTTAATACTTTTTTTATAGTCGCTGTAGCCCCGTTGATAAGATTTTCCATAAACTCAAAATTTTGATAAGGAGCTCATTTTACCTTCCCCTTGTGACAACATAAGGAGAATATATATTTGTGTGCCTGTTAGTCCGTTCTGACTCGAAGTTCATAGATTTGCAGTAGTGACAAATCCAATTTAACGACCCCAATTCAAAAGAGTTGGTGTTTTTTTTGTAGGGACTTCCAGAGCACATTTAACACCATCACTACTCTTTACCTTTTTAGTTTGATGGTTCTCTACGTGTTTTTTTTCGTTCTTTATGTCTCTTTACGCCCGGTTAATGATTACCTTTTCTTCTTCTTTTTGTACTTTTCACACTCTGGGGTTAATGATTAAGTTTTATAACGCTATAATGACCCGAGTCAACATTGCCATTAAACATCAAAACACATACTTCTTCGCCAGAACCAAAATCGTAAGCCACAGTTTCTCAAGCAACTTCCCTGTGTACTCGGGAAAAAATACGTACGGTATTTAGGTTATAGTTCACTGATTAATTAATTGTAGTTCCACGTATCCCAGTGTACTCGCCATCCCGAGAAGGTAAAATTTGATACTGCTGAATGTCAAACTGATCTTGGAGTAAGATTAATAACTTATGATAAAATGTTTGTATGCTTCCCACTCATTAGCAATTATCTGTACAACTTGCAAGCGGATTTCCCTATGATTGTTCTACTGGCTATAGAGAATAAATTATATTGATCAAAACAATAAGGTCCTGTCCCCTATGGGTATTATTTCATATTCCATACTCAAGCATAAACTCAATTACCACTTTCCTTTCGATCACTTCGCAAGAAAACTAAAACATTTCATAAATACAAAATTGACACTAAAAAATACAAATAATGTTCATATACATTTACAAATAATACATTGTGGTATACAACTTTAACAAATTCACTTTTCCTTGTTTGAAATCATGTGTACAGCAACTCCTAGATTAATAATTACATGCTGAAAGTAAGGTTATAAAAATAATAACAAATCTAACAAACATTAAACAGCTGACATATGATTTACAACTATTAAATAAGCTGTAAATTATATTCTTCAATAAGAATTGTATTGACTCAACCTTTGAAGGGCTGTAGGTCTTAACCCTTAGAAAAAACGTGAATTCTAATGAAGTTCGGCAAATCTATGCATTATCCCCTTTAATTTGACACATATATCTTGTGGATCGGTCCAGTAATTACTGAGAAAACAGTGTTACAACTGTGTATTAAATATATAGATAGATAGCCATTTATTAATTAAAATAAAAAATAAATTACGGATTTTTTTTTTATTTTCTTATTTAATGTATTATTACACATTATTTAAATAATAACTATTTTAAAATAAACGACCCTATAAATAGAATTTGTTGAGTAAAAATAATGCTCTGTAACTATTGAAAGAAAGTGATCTGTTCTTGTTATATAATGTAAATTTCAGGCATAACTCTGTTTATAAAATATTAATAAAAAGATGAGAAGAAGTGACCATCAGGGACAAGAAATCCTGCTGGAGATACATCTCCGTATAATGTACAAGCATCCACATACACAATGTAGTATATGGATGAATAAAACTTCAAGAGAATCCTTTGTCGAATAAACATAGTAATCGTAACATACGACAAAGTGGTTTTATATTGACAAAATGTGTTCATCAACTAACACTAAAACTTCAAGCAGAGATTTATCACGTCATAGAATAAATAGAATGTATATTTTCAAGCAGATCATGAGATACAAAAAAATTGATTTATAATATATTTTACAAAATCTGTCATCACAACTCAGTCTCGTACTCTTCTCCTAGCCTTTCCTATTTGTCTTGTCAAAAAAGCTAAATTACAAAAAAACTCCATTGTGTCTGGAATCGTAAACATTGATTTATCACAAACTTATACGATAATAGGTACCAAAACGGGAAACATCCTGTACGCAAATGTAATACATTTGGTAAGACTGTAAGACTGTTTAGTGTTTACAAATCATAAAAAGAATATTGTGGTCATTTTATGAGTGAAGCTTGAAATCGTATTGTCACTCTATTGGAGGATTGGGATCTCGTTTTCAGCCTGCGTGATAGTGGAGGAGATGAATATCGAAGGATGTTTATCTATTTAGGAACAAATTATTACATACAGTACTACAATAATGTTTTTAGCAATCACCGATACATAGAATAGTTTACCTACTGTTTCATGCTTTGCTTACAAAAACAGCAATATAATTGATATTACCAATTAAGTGCGTCTTAATTGGTTTAAGTCTTATATTTTTCTTTGACTAAGCAATTACAGATTCTTTACGTGGTTATAAAAACATTAAATCTGTTTAATTGAGCTTTTGGAACCTCATATTGTAATAAATGATCCGTAGGATTATGATCAGTACTCTTACTAATCAATTCTTGCCAAACAACTATAAACTAATAATAATTGTTTTCAACATGAAATTTATTGTAAGAAACAAAAACATTTTAGATTCTCGCAGCTAAATCCTTGCGTATTATGAGTGTACATATGTAAGCTTTAGCTTGTACAAGGCGGTATTTTTGTTGAGAGAGTTTATTTGGTGTTACTTTGTTAAACATTGAAACAGGGGAATGTTCCTCTTTTAACTGCCAACGCTTACACTGCACCAAACCATAACAAGGCAGTAATTAAACTAGCAAACAAAGTAGTGGGTTGCGCATTGTTTTCATTAATCACTTTTTGTTATACTTTTAAAGTTTTCATTCTGTTTACTGAATGGGATTTAATTAAAGCTATTAAATGGTAAAACATGAAATTAATGATATTTTTCAAGAACCATGCTAAAAAATAACCAATGGTGAGAGTCCTGGTAAACCTAAATAAGTGGGAAAATATTCAAAACACATTAATACTCAAAATCACGTATTTTTAAGAGGCGTGTTAAATTTCCTTCCGGTGGAGATTTTAATGATTGTATCAAACCAAGGGCCGTGCTCTTTGAATGCAGTTTGACCACTGGGTATAAATCTACTTAATGATGTGGAAAACGTGTCCATACCATGCAAAGATTCGTAATTTAAAAATAACAATAAGAGATTCTTTACAGTAAAATTTGTTTATTTAATATAAAAAAACCCTATATAATTACTACGATTTCTATTTTTTTAATATTTCATCTGTAAGAACAAATAAATAATTCAGTTACTTAAAGGTAGTAGAAGCTTTCGTTGTGACTCACGCACTGACGTGGAAAGCTAAGTACACTAGCTTTAAGACGGTATTATTTGGATTCGTTTTTATATTGGTTAAACAATGCCAACAACTCAACATAAAAAAAAATAGAATACCTAAAAAACCCTTTTAAAATCCACCAATTAACATTAAAGTTGGACAAATGTTTTATTTGGGAAGCCTGACTAAAAAAAGGAAAGTCGTTTGAAAATTACATAATATCTTATAATTTCCAAAATTGTTCTATATTTTTGGAACAACATCACGTGTTATGTAAATCCATTAAGTAAATATGCGTTGCATATTTTATTTAATTACTTCCTTAACGTTACATAAAGAACCCTATGTAGTCATAAATATAATTAAATACTTGAAATCTATAGCTGATGAAATAATCAGTCATGCTAAATAATATTATAATTTGATTTAATAATCAAGAATTCAATCATTTTAATGATGGTTTGAAAATTTTCAGGCTGAATATATGCATAAGAGCAATATTCAGTTATATGTACAGTTACTTTAAGTACAGAAATATTGTAAAGTTGTAACAGCTATCCAACATTGATTTATTCAAAATGCTGTATAATTTAGTGTGCGAATAACTGACGTTGGCATTCATGGACGATTATATTCGGCAATACCCAAACTCAGTTGTACATACGATGCATTAAACACAGTTTTAATATGAGAAAAATAACTAAGCCCAATTTTATTCGTAAAAACGAAAACACAATTCCTAAAGAAATACTTTCATCCTCGAAGATGACAGATTTAAAGAAACTAGTTATTCTTTGTTAAATGTATATAATTAAAAAATGCGATTATTTTATCTTAAGTGTGTTTTCATTATTCAAAAGAAATGTGAAACCCGTGATTTGTGGCTTCAATTCTTATGGTATATTTGAGTATTTTCTATGCTTGCACGTTATTATGTCAAATTTCGTTTAGCATAGGTATGGACTATTCATAAAATTCAAACAACAATGATAGTAAATTTGTAAAAATAAATGTTATAGAAATATTAGTATCTTTACATGTATCACAACTAAACAAATGGAAATATCTTCATCTAATCATATCATTCCATTGAAATGTTTTTGTGAAAATTATGTTTATACAACCTTTTTTTAAAATAGTATAAATTAACTTGTTTACTTATTTAGGCAGTAACACGTTTTTACCAAAATGCGAAATCAAAAATGGCATTAAATTCATTAAGAATGCCACTTATCAAGCACTATAAATAAAAGCTGACCTTTATATGCCAGAAAACACGTGCTTATATGTATCATGATTTTCAAAAATCATTTTCCAAAGTATAAGTAGAATTACAAAATAAATATGTAGTGATTTAATTGAACTATACATAAATACTTATCACCTAACATCGGTTGTCTTTTTCACAAAGAGGACTCTTTCCTGGATTGAGTTTCACTCTGCTCTCGTGAAGTTAAACACAATGCAAATTTCTACGTAAAGGGTACTTTAGCCAACTGATGACTGTCGGCCATGTCCTTATTCGCATTCTTCTAAAATGCAAAAGATAAAATTCAAGGTGCAGGGTAAATTATTACAGTGAAATGCATACAGATAGGGATTGCTTCGAACTGATAATGACAATGGAACCTTATAGGAAAAAATAATCACATAATATTATTCATAGTTATGCAGTATGAATAACTACAGGTAACTTAGTTGGTAACTTGGTAACTATAGGTAACTTAATAAGTAGCACGGTCTAGTATTACGTTGTTATACACAAATAATATTTCCAAATGTTTGTGTGGTGTATGGTTCTTATCAGAAAATAGTTGTATGTTATAGTACATAGTATACATACTATTTAAAAACGAAACTATTTTATTAATTATTTCATATAACATCAGGCATTTCATTTGTTCATTAATACGATGATCAATAATAACTCAGAAATAAAATAATGCATCCCTATGTTGGTTAAGGTTATATTTAAAAAGTTATATAGTAAGGAAAATGCCGACAAAAAAAAAGCGTAAACAAATCCAACAGATGACTAAACTGAACCAGAAATGAAAATAAAAGAAAACGTTCACACCCAAAAACAATAGCTTGGTAAAAAATTAAAATCCTATTTGGAGTTCATAGCATAGCAGTTTAGGTATCGTGATTTTCATGAAAAACTGTCTGTCTTTAAAAGAAAACTAAAATTACCTCGCTTTTGCATACATTAACAAAATGTATGGTTCTCTAAGGTGTAATGGATATTGAACGGTTGGTTAGTTTGTACTAGTTTAGGAGTTTTTTTATGAGGATGTGTAGTGTACTCAGTGTTTGTATATTCGGACGTAGGATATACAGGTATCCTTTTCTCTAGTCTATATATACATTTTAAACATGGAAAATCATTTGAGAAAGTATCGTTTACATTGTGGTCTAATAAAATTGCACTAATTAGTATTAACTACGGTCTAAAAAGCTCAATATTTTTAATTCCTAATTAACTATCAACATTTTACAAATTACATTTTAAGTCTTTATGGATTCACACATGCTTATTGATGTTAGATACCTAATCTTGACTCATGTCAAGTTTTAAGTTCTTGATGTAAGTCTTATGCAAAGTGGACAAAATCATACATTCTATTACTATCGATAACCATTAGCCATCGAAAAATGGACTGTTATAATATCGTTCATTAAAACAACTACAATGTTTACCTTGCACTTAGCGTAAATTGTAACGTCAATAAAATGTAAAGGTAAGTATACTGTATAATTTCAAAATACACGTAAAAACTTTAGATAAACCCATTACCTACTATGATTGCAGGTATATTATTATATCAGTATAAGTGCAGTTCGCAAATAACTAGATAGATTATACGATTAGATCTGATTTTCGTTCTCCATTGCAAATGCAATCTATTTAACCGCATACCTATAACGCATAAACATGGAAAGTTCATGGAAAGTTCATGGTTCATGGAAAGTTACACAAAGTGTTTCCCACTTCGTAAAGTTATGGAATGAACGGGTTTAGCATATAGATTGATCTACAAACTCCCCTTGCCTTTCTATGATACCCTATAGTATTTAAATTAGTTTATACTTTTAAGCGGATCAGTGTGTATTTAACGATATGCAGGGTGTTTTTTTAGCTTGCTTCCTTATTTGTATGAAAACCGCAATATATAGAAATATGCAGTTTGCAGGAATCATCTATTGACGTAGAGGCCACAATTGTTGTGAATTATATGTGCAGTTCTCATTCAGCCCCTTTCTTCCCCTACCTATAACTTAAAGTTTTTAAATTGCAGGTTACCCCTTTTGACAATCAAATAAGAGGGCATGAAAAAGAAAAAGGAATGGCGTAATTGAGACGTCTCTACGTAAAGCCTTATCAAATGTTATGGCAGTTAAAAATTTAAAAACAAATTTTAAGCCCCCCCTTTTTTTGAGAAAAACACGTTTTTAACGGTAAGAGCTATAAAATATTTTAAAGAATTTACATGGTCAGGAATTCAATTTTCTACTAAACGCCATTCGGTGTTTTCCAAAAATTGCAATCCTTCACATTCAAAAATCACCCTACTTCTAAAATTTGAAAAATTTCTCGGAATTGTGACGTGTTTTTAATTGAACAAGTATTTTTCAAATGTGTGACTAGCTAGCTCGCTTGGTCAACAAAAATTCTGAAATGAAAAATCTTTCAAAACTTTGCTACCTCTTACCATTTTCGAGTTATAGCCGTTTAAAAAAACGTGTCTTTCTAAAAAAAGGGGGGGAGTTACAATTTTGAACTGCCATAACTTTTGATAGGATTGACGTTTAGACCTCTAGTTTACGCTATTCCTTTTTCTTTTTTAGTACCCTTTCATTTGATATGTCAAAAGGGGTACCTTGCAGATACAAATTTCAATGTAAAGATAGTTTTTGAGGATGTATAGTTTTTCATATAACAATACTTAAAAAAAGTTTTTTTTTTATATTACGAAATGCTTTTCAATAAGACAATTTTAGGCGTAATGGTCACATTTAAATAGACTAACGTTTGGTTGTAGAATAATCTAGGTTATTACAAACTGCTAAAACCTCAAACAGGACAAACTAAAATTTACTTACTACTATTCATAATAGTTAATAATTAAAATAAGTTTTAAATGTACATAAAATACAGATTTTCATAACAGTCTAATATATTTTACCTAATTGTACTAATTCAGCTTAATTTACTTTTTTCCGATATGTTACATACCTATTTTGAAGAGGGGGGGGGGGCAAAACCAGACCTTTAATTGTCTGGCTTAGCTTAAAGTAAATGTTACTTTAATTAGTAATATGGTGTTTTGTCTATCTAGGCCCGTGACAAAAATATGGCCAATATAAAGTGTACATTATAACATTTAGTATGTAAAATAAATTCTCACTTTTTGGTGATCAATTTCGATTGGAGTGTCCAATCGAAATCGATCAACACTAACCATCTTTTAGCGAATTTCCCTATAGGGAAGTAGCTATTACCGTAGGTCTCATGGTAAGACCTAAGCCCGGGACCGATTTACTTTTTCATTTTGATGTCCCCAGAGGCCAAAAACACCATTCGTTCAAATTTATATATATATATATATATACTAGCTGACCCGGCGAACTTCGTATCGCCTAAGTTATAGGTTTCCCCTAAGACAGACCGATGGAAAGAAAGTACCGTTACGTTTAATTTTCAAGATGATCTCGTTCGCATCGCTCAATCACGTCCTGGTTGAAGTTCGTTCGCTACGCTCACTCACCTTTGGGTTGGAGCTCGTTCGCTACGCTCACTCACCTTTAGGTTGGAGCTCGTTCGCTGCACTCACTTGCCTTCAGGTTAGCTCGTTCGCTACGCTAACTCGCCTCCAGGTTGAAGTTCGTTCGCTACGCTCACTCACCTTTGGGTTGGAGCTCGTTCGCTACGCTCACTCACCTTTAGGTTGGAGCTCGTTCGCTGCGCTCACTTGCCTTCAGGTAAGCTCGTTCGCTACGCTAACTCGCCTCCAGGTTGAAGTTCGTTCGCTACGCTCACTCACCTTTTGGTTGCAAATTAGCTGTTGTCATAAATGTAAAAGAAATAATAGTGCTGCACCCTGTTGGTAATCCTTGTAACTTTAATGCTATTGAACATCATAGAACAGAACCAACTTGTTTAATTGAAACAGCTGTTAAGATTCATTAATTCCATTTCTCATAACGTTAACATGGGAAACTCCAGAGCCACTGGGGTGGAGCCCTTTTAAGAATTTCGAAACGGGAAATAGTTTACGTCCGATTCGCATACCTACAGAATTTACACACCAAATTTCATAACGATCGGTGAAGTCGTTCCGGAGGAGTTTGCAGACAAACACTGTGACACGAGAATTTTATATATTAGAAGATATATATGTGTCCATCCGCACGATAACTTGAGTAATTTCTGTCCGATTTTGATAAAATTTGGTTAGAAGGTGTAAGGCGGGATAAATTTGAATGAGTTCGCGAACCAGCATGATCGGACAATGGGAACGGGGGTTTATGGGGGGTTGTATGGGGTAAAAATGGGCTTTTCCCATTTGACCCTAAAAACACAAAATTTCACAATTTCTTTTTAAACCATTTTGTAGAGCTTAAAAAAAACAAATAATTTAGTATATTGAAGCATTATTATGCGCCTAATTGTTACGGAGAAAATTCAAAAAAATTGTAATTTTAAAATTCCCATGTTATTCTTATGGACAATAAGTCAACTGTTGTAGTTTGCTTGTTTATGAACATATTTTGATTAAAGTTGGAAAGCACATTAATTTCTTACTCAACCACAGTACCTTTTAATATTATATATAAAAAAAACTTTTGTACCCTCCCTGTTGCAGCAAACCTAAGTACTCATTAAACTAATTCTGTTTAAATAGGGAATAAATGTGCTATTTTTAAGGAGACATTTTAGTTTAAATCTAATCAGGCAAATGGAAATTCGCTAAGTCTGCAGGTTTGCTGCGGCGGGGGTATTTTGTATATTTACCGTCTTGTGAGTAACATTATAAGCGTAAAGTATATGTTTTAAGTGTAATAAGACGTTTCTTTTGTTTACTTTCCGTAATACTGTAATTGATATTAACATAATACTAGTAATACAGTGTTTAAGTTTTTTAAATACCATTGATGAAGTTTTAAGCATGTGTTTGTATTACTTCTTTCTTTCATTCTACTACTTTAACACCTTATTTAATATGATCATTTTACGTTCACAAAGTGTCATGCTACTTCTAATAAATGTACTGTTGCGTGGCAAAACTGTAAATAATTAGATAAATCCGAAAATAAGGTAATGCGTATTCATGCAACTTTTCTAAAGTATAACATTTGTGTGTGAAAATACGTTTAGTCTGTTTTTATGTACTTAACAACAAAATAGTGCTTTTCCCTTTTTATGGATAATCATGAATATATACGGGAATTAGGATATATTGTCACTGTGAAACAAGGCTTTAGCATCTTAACGAAATGCTACTATAATTTTGTATAGTATAATATAATATAATATATCTCTATAAGCCATGTAAAAAAACATGAAAACCCAATTTGAACTAGTTTTAATGAATCAATTTACTATTGTTTGTCTAAATCCTTGTGCTTGAAAAAGTAGTATTTTTAGTTCTATAACTATTGAGGAAGAATTATTTGATAAATTATGTGAATCATATTACTTAATATGAACCGTTTAACGTATAAACTTACATTATTTAAATTTATTTTAACATGTCACATTACACGGTATGTTAAATATATACTGCTAAACGTTGTATTGGCTTGTGTAAATTACGGCAAATACTGCAATATCATATATAAAACTATAACAAGTTTTATAGATCCATCATTCTATTTCCAATCATATTCATAAACACAAATTTAAAAATACACTTAATCACTATTTCTTTAATAACGTTATAAACACTTTTTTAACGTGACATTTATATTTCTAGTAGTAATTTTTATTGATGTTAAGTCAAGGGAATTTCTTCAATCAACCATTCATTGCCATTAAACCAATTACACTACCTTTAAAAAAAATCTTTAGGACAAATTATACTTTTAACATATTTTAGTCAAAATTTTAAAAACAATATTTTATCCACATATTATGAACAGTAGAGAAAAGTAAATGAAAACACTATGAATTTAGGATATCAGTTTACAGATAAACCAACTCCTATCACATGTTTTCAAAGATGTTTTGACACGGTGACATATGATCTGTTGGTATCAAAACAAATATCTTGGTTTATATTCTCAGCAAACCGTAACCGTAACCGTAACCGTAATGCTTTGAATAAAAATTATTTTTTATTTACTTGCAGAAAACAGGAATCCATAAGCTAATGTTTGTACTGTAATTGTTTATCTCTAGCCAAACGGGTCCACAATTATTAGTGATCTTCAAAGAATGTGGGTGGTAAAATCTGCTTATAAAATAAATATAGATTATTATTACAACTCCAGTACAAGACTCTGGAAAGTCTTAAGCAATTCTATTCCATAATTTATTCAAGACGCCTCATGAAACTGTGAAAAAACGTTTAAAAAGTTTAAAGATTAATTGAGCCTTGATTGTAGCCAGGGGAGTGTGTTTTATCCGTAGTAATTTTCTCATTTAGCAACTTGTCTATTAATCTTTCAAAGCAGCCCCAGTGGTTCGAGATATTCTTCATATCTCCAAAGAACAAACACGCTGATTAAACTTTTATATTTTTATTTTAAAATACGAGTTTTATAAAAAAAAACTGTTATAGTATTCTTCAATTGGTTTTTTAGAAACATAACAGTGTTTTGTTTGTTTGTAATATAGTAGGATAACAAGGTAGGCTTCAGATCAAATTTATTTTGTTTCCTATGTTACATGTCTAATTTATAAATAGGTCTTTTAAGGTATCGCATATACGTTTTCAGTTCATCTGTGCTCATAAATTGTACATACTCTTCCAACACTATACAAGTATGTATATATTTACAAATATTCATTGAAATTATTTGCCTATTATTTTTAACGGTCTGAAATGATATTTCAAGTTTATAATACAAATTATGATACTTAACTTAAGTTTGTTTACGACCTTTTCTAAGTTGTGCAGTATGAGAGGAAGTAAACAACATAAAAGGTTACTTACGGGTAAGCCATTAAGGGTTGGTTGGAGACACAATAAAAGACACATTACTACGACAAACCGCTGCTTCAACAATGGTGAGCCATTTTAGTTTAGTAGTTTGAGTTAGGTGGATAGATTTTCGCCTTGAAATAAAAATAAATTATAGAAAAAAAACTCTATGAATATTTGTACAGCGATTAAAAGTTGTAATAAACGTGTCATAAATTTTTGTAATGTTTATTGAATGAGTTAGCTAAATGGCTAAAGTAGATGAGTAGAAATAGTTTAACATTTTTTAATAAGTAGACTGTACTTTTTTGTTTACCTAAAAAAAATCACTTACTGTTGGTTCTTCTTGAATCTTGATTAATACAAAGTGTTATATACTTAGTACTTTTCTTGAATTTGATTATAATTTTCATTTTAACACTTTCTTCCTTGATAAAATAATTGAATAGCATGCATCTTCTTTCAGTTAATTCTGGCTTCCTTCCGCCGTGTAGTTAACGTAACGCGTACGCCGTAAATACATGGTGCTCCCAGCATATGTGCGCCAGAACCTATGGTAACCGCAGCACAGCGGACGGTCTATATTTAATCCTTATTGTCTATGGTTCAACTAAACAATTTGATTCAATTGCATTAAAAAGTTAATAGGTTTACCAACAGGGTGCAGCACTATTATTGTTTTTTAAATTATGACAACGGTCAATTTGCAACTAAAAGGTGAGTGAGCATAGCGAACGAACTTCAACCTGGATGCGAATTAGCGTAGCGAACGAGCTAACCTGAAGGCAAGTGAGCGTAGCGAACGAGCTGACACCTAAAGGTGAATGAGCGTAGCGAACGAACTTCAACCAGGACGTGATTGAGCCATGCGAACGAGCTCATCTTGAAAATGAACGAGCATTTGTCATAAAACTACATTAGGAGAGGACAACGTCTGTCGGGCCAGCTAGTTTAAACTTTAATAATAATAAACATAAACATTGGTTAATGAATTTTGATTGACTTGTTTGGAATAATTAAAATATTACTGAAATAGTGAAAAGTAAGCTATATTACCTCTGTGACCAACGTCTGGTTTCTTACGGCTCCCACCCACCCTTATGGGATGATTAGACGGGTTACAGTACTGAAAAACGTCTTGAATGCAAATTTACGTTCCCATAAACTTTGAATCGCGTTCTGTTGTTAAGTTTATATAGAAGCACTGCTACCAGTTGACGGATGAGTTTTTATAAATAGGGAAAGTTATATATATATATATATATTAGTTATATAATATTAAAGTTATATTTTATATACCACAGAGGAGTTACTGGTCTGTTTCGACGTAGAAAATATGAATTTGGGGTAAAAGATCACCCATAACACATTTGCTCAACGGGGCCGGCAATAGGTGTTTATCAGTTCTATTCCGTTGGCAATGATTTGATTTTTGGAAACGTTGCTTGCAGATCGGTGTGTTTCAAACTTTCAGGATTGACTATGGTAGTTGATAGTCTTCTATAGACTATTAGTTCCATAATTAGTTCAATAATTTCTGTTACTTCCATAATCTCCTTCGTCCAGTCGCACCACAATCCCTTTTACTTTGGGAAAATGAGACTGATGAACAGCAGTTGGCCTACATAATTAAAAACCTAGTGCAAATTAAGACTACCTTAACCTTAGAAACAATTTTTCTACGTCGGAACAATTGATTCCATCCACGACCTTTAACTGGTGATACATTTCAATAGCGGTTGATAACTGAGGCCAAAGAAATTTTATTCCATATTTTATTCTTGTCGGGAGCGTCAATAATTTTCTTTCACAACTTTCTTATTAATACTATAGCCAGAATAATTGTTCCTTAGAGCTAGAAACAGGAAAGAATAAAAACAAGGATAACATAAGGAACACGACCTTTGTCTCAAGTTTCAAAAAGTTCACTTAGCTGTGACGGGAACTCGATGGATACCTAATTACGGACAGTCCTTGCTGTTATTAAAAAAAACACATATTTTATTTAAAAAGATTGTTTTAACACAAAAACAACAACCTTCAATAACCATCACACACAACATACATAATAGTACACTAAACACACAAGGTCTGGAATAAGACAGTATATTGGGATAGCTTACTTCAATATATCTCAACACTTGCAATTTGATATTTAACGCTTGTTTATAAATATTTACTGCACACTATTAAATAGAAAGGATATTGAAAATCTCAAACTAATTGTGTGAGGTTTGAAGATAACATCACCACAACGTGACCTTCATGGGTTCAGAACCCCTTTTAAGCTGAGAGTTTTACAAACATAGCTAAACATACCTGAAAAACATTAAGAGGTACCTTCTCTTATCATAAAGCTAGTTGCTTCATCACAATTGCATGAGTTTGCCTGACAAACTTTTACCAAGTTCATAAATAGTGTAGCCACATCTCCGGAAAGAGCGCAAACATCCCTCAAGTTAGTAAATAACCTAGCGTCGTCTAAACAAGATACAAAAACCCACGTATATTAAATAGTTAAAGGCCTGAGAAATTTATTACTTTATTTCAGTAGCCAATTCACAAATTTAAATTTATAGCCGACTTGGTTTCAGCTTAATGATGGTTTCAGTATTAGCGATTCCATTAGGTGATATTCATTTGATAGGTGTATACTGTATTTTAACAGTATGTATATATACTATCACCACCGCTTAATCATTATAAGAGTTTGTTGACAAGCAAATGGGAAAGCCCGAAAAGAATCTTTCAGTTAATTGGCACCATTTATTTGTTTTTCTTATTGTTAAGTCCATTTACGAAATAACTAGCAGAGTACCCGTTCTTCGTACGGGGTTGGCTTATAAGTATAAAATGTTTATTACTCTAGCTTTGCGTTTGCGATGGGGGAGGATAAGGCTTGAGAGAATTTGGTTCTTTATATTTAAGTTATGCTATTGTATTTCAGATATAGTATGGTATATTATACAGTATAGTATTACACACACATCTACCAGCCATTCTGTTCTACCCCTGCACCTGTATAAAAAAGTAAATTATTAAACATTCACACAATATCACAAATTATGTATTAAATTAAAAACATAAACATTACTGTAAAAATTCCTACTTTGACAGCTCTCATAGTGTATCACAGCTTTTTGATGCTGTTTACTTCAAATTAGCTGTTATCACAATGGAAAGATATATAATAGTACTGCACCCTGTTGGTAAATCTTATAACTTTTTAATGCTTTTGCATATCATAGAACCAACTTTATTAGTTGAAACAGATGTTTAATTCCCATTAATTAGAATACTCGTAAGGTTAGCATGGGAAACTCCAGAACCACTGGGGTGGAGCCGGAAAGGAGTTTTGAGATAAAAATATGCCCATATGTTAATCGGGAATGTGAGCTGTCATAACCCCAAATTTCAGCCCAATCCGACCAGTATTTTTCGTGTTTACTTGTCACAAACAAACATACATACATCCAAACTTTCTCATTTATAATATTAGTAGGATTATGTACAAGCTGGGTCCAGGTTCGAAAGCATCTTATTTATCTCAATATCGAACGAAAACATTTTTTTAATTCAAACTACAAGCAAATTTACAAGATAACAAGAAAACTTAATATTGGTCCAAACTGCAAACAAGGAAATGGTAATAAATATATAACAAATTTTCTTAGGAAATATATAATAAAGGATTATATTACCGTTACTGGTACCATTTACGAATATTATAATTGCCAAATATTCTTCAAATTTATATTATAAACTTGAATTGTTGCTGTTTTACTATCAACTCTATCAATTAAGTGATCTTATAAGTTTATAAAACAACTGTATCCAATTACGTGGTGTCATTTTTAAATTCAGTTCGCAATTGTTAGACAAAAGGAAACAACTTGGGCTTATTAACACTTAGATAGCATTAAAGAAGAAAGGGAAAGAATCGTTGAATAATACATTTTGGAAGATGAAAAGGAACGAAAACAATCGGTCCGTTTTCACTTGATTACTTATTTATACGATACAAACACAATTTAAAAGTAAAGAAATCTAGTCTTTATCCTACCATTGGTATAATCGTTTCTCTTATTTCTTCCGATGCTTGTTTTGTTTCATTCGGGTTGTATTTTAATCTGAATTAGTTTGAGGGGAAAAACCAAAAATGGTAGTATTAAAATCCATTTAATTCAAGGCATACATACATTCCTTAAAATGCAAGAAATGTTAGTTATTTTTGATCTTTTAGAATTAGCTATGAACAGCTGCTGTACAGTCTCGACCTTGGTTTACTCATGTTAACGCTAAGATCTCAACGTGGCTGGGCAGGTATAATGTTGAAATAAGACACAAGCCTCATAGAAATATTAACTCTTTATTTAGTTGCACGATTTTACATGTTTTTCTACAGTCAAGCAGTTTGTTGAAAGAGACCACCAATGAAGTGTCTAGATGTAAAAATAGATAATCTCCTGAAGAATTCTCTCTACTTATTGCAAGGTAAAGGCAATACATAAAAAATTTTAATTTTATTCCTAACTCACTACCATAGAAAAACTGTTGTAAAACTAAAAGAAAAAATATGATCAAAACTACAGCGCTCACTGTATGACAGATCCATTGAACGATAATCATTAAGAAGAGCCGCTTTTGATCTTCTACTACTCTTCAAGATCATCAATGGTCAGGTGGACAGTCCTGAACTTCTTGAACTGATTAACTTTCATGTCCCAGTCTCCACCCGGAGATCTCGACCCTTCTCCAAGAATCACCAGCCAACTGCCTACGCTTACCATAGCACAGTTCCCAGTTTACTTCGTCTGGGAAATGCAGCTCAACTTGAGTTCTTCGGGCCTTCCTTGCCACTCTTTAGGAGAGTAGTGTTTAAGTGGGCTGCTGACCAGATCCAGCTTTAGTCTTTGTGCTTTTGGTGGTGCCTCTAGATGGCTACACTTTAAGTGCCACATGTGCAGTGAAGTGAGTGTGTTTTTGGTGGTGCCTCTAAAGGGCCACACAATCAGTGAGAGGAAGTGCCAACTGCCAAGCAATATTATTCTGTCAATTCAAGTTTTTCTTTTTGTCTGAGATTTATCACTGTATCGTTTTCATTCTTAATATTTTAATCCCTGTTAATTTTTTTAAATCTTTATCAATTGTTGTTACAGTACTCCTTGTTGTTGTTTTCTATAGTTTTTAATGATATATTCCTTTCAATTATTTGTGTTATTTCTATTGTTGATTGATTATCTTCTCGAATATTAATATCTTGTAATATAATAATTTGTAATATAACGGGATTGTTATTTATTTAGATTGTTATGTATTATATTGTTATTTATTTATATTGTTATTTATTTTTATTGTTATTTATTGTTGATTTTTCTATCGATTGTCTTATTGATTTTGTGTTTAAGCTGGAAACTGTTTTTCGCTAATTTTCAAATGGCTCTGTCGTTGGTATGTATGTATAATGCACAATGTATAATGAAATCTTGTTAAACCCACTTGTGAAATGGTGTTTGCCGTTTAATAAAAATGAAAAAATGAAAATGAAGAGTAATACCTATATAAAACACAATTTTAAGGTTAGACGTTTGTTGGTTTATGTTTTATATAAAAATAAACAAATACCAATACTAAACCAACGAATGAAATGTCATTATCTTACAAGTGTGGTGCAGTTGAAACATATTTAGATGCTATAAAGCCAACTAAAAGTTTTAAATTTTCAAAAATTAATCGTGATGTGACATAATCATAATATATTATAACGTGACAAGGTTTTTTATTTCACGATTATGAATCAACCACTGGACGGATTTTCATGATTTTATGTTAAAGAAAGATAATTTAAAAACTAGGGAATGTCAAAGCCACAATTTTAGTTTAGGGTGTCAGTTTTTAGATATCAAGTTTTAATTTCTAAATAATTTCTAAAAGGTCTAGCAGCCGACGCTAACATTCCACACTATCTTTTGGTACAAAAAGATTTGGTACCATTTGCTTTACGTAAACTGTAAACATTCAGCGTTTGTGATAAAAATTCAGCATTTGGATATAAAAGAAATTCAAATATAGGGTTGACTTATTTATACTATGTGTAATATTATAATAATTAAAAGTTCATTTACTCGGTAAAAGGATGGCAGATTATTTAAATATACATAGTAAAATACTAGATGTTCAAATTTATTTTTTAGAACAGTCTTTAAAATCTTGGGTTTGTCGTAGTGCAATATCATTTCTTTTAACTAACAGCTGGATGGATATAGAATATTCTATGGAACTATGAGTTTATTTTATTTCGTCTATGATTCTAAATAACTTCTTGATCAGCATTGTACGTGTTATTAAATTTACGGAAAGTAAATAAAAGAAACGTCTTATAACACTTTAAACATATATTTACGCTTATACTGTTACTCACAAGACGGTAAATATACAAAATACCCCCGCCGCAGCAAACCTGCCGACTAAGCGAATTTCCATTTGTCTGAATTGATTTTCAGTTAAATATGTTTTAATAACGTTAGGTTTAACGAGTACCTACCTAGGTTTGCTGCTACAAGGAAACTAATAAAGTGTGTTTTTGAGTAAAATATAGATAGCTTAGTACAAAATAAATAAATTTGCCAAGTTTGATCAAAATATATCCATAAACAAGCAAACAACAACATTTGACAATATTCTCCATAAGAATAACATGGGAATTTTAAATTTACAATTTTTTTTAATTTTCTCCGGTACTAATAATCGAACAAAAATACTTTTATATACTAAATTATTTTTTTTTTTAAGCTCTTTAAAAAGGTCGAAAGAGAAATCGGGAAATTTTGTGTTTTGAGGATCAAAATTGAGAAAAACCAATTTTTACCCCATAAAACCCCCCGTAAAGCCCCGTTCCCATGGTCCGATCGTGCTGGTTCGCGAACTCATTCTAGTTTATCTTGCTTTACACCTTTAAACCAAATTTCATCAAAATCGGACAAAAATTACTCAAGTTATCGCGTTCACGGACGTATATATATATATATATATATATATATAAGTCTATATGTATATATATATACATATATAAAAATTTGAACAAATGGCGTTTTTGGCCTCTGGGGACATCAAAATGAAAAAGTAAATCGGTCCCGGGTCTAGGTCTTACCGTGCCACCTACGGTAATAGCTACTTCCCTATAGGGAAATTCGCTAAAAGGTGGTAAGTGTTATCGATTTCGATTGGATACTCCAATCATCATCAGACCCAATAGGCGAATGACAAGAATCTTGAATGGCGTCCCTACTTATACCCTATTGGCTACCGGAAGCACCGGCCAATACATTTTTATAAGTACAACTGGAATCAAAATGTATTTGTTCATTAATAAACTTATTTCTATCTTTACATTTTTCCTTATAAATATACAATTCTTCCCAAGCATTCATTACATATCCTTTCTTACAATTCTTTAAAATATCTAGACTATCCTCCATTTTTCCTAGTGAGTGCCCATTTTGTAACAGGTGTTGTGCGACATTTGATCTTTCCGGTTTGTTGTTCCTCCATGCAGATATGTGGTTTTTGAAGCGGTTAACGAAGTTCACAGTCTGTCCAATGTAGAAGCTATCACAATCGTTACAATTGATTTTATATATGCCTGAAGTGTCGAATTTGTTACAATCTTCTATTTTTGGATGCAGTATTTTACTCATGGTGTTCTGAGTCCTGTAGGCTATTGAAACTCCGTATTTCCTGAATCTGATAGCAGTCCTTTGTGTTGTAGTCCCCGTGTAGCTAAATGTGATATATCTAGTGTTTTCCTCTTTTATCTCTTCTAATGTTGTTCTGCTGTGTAGTGTATTCTGTCTATCGATTTTCCTTCTCGTCTTCCTTGCGATGTCCTCTATTGTCTTGGTCCGTAATCCATTCACTTGAGCGATCTTCTTAATGGTGTCCAGTTCTTTTTTCCTATTGTCTTGGCTAAGTGGGATCTTATAGGCTCGGTACAGCATAGATCTAAAGGCTGCGGTCTTGTGGATTGTCGGATGTATAGACTTGTTGTTGATTGTAGTGTCCGTTTGCGTAGGTTTCCTGTAGATGTCAAACTCTATCTTGCTGTCTTTTCTCTCTAATGTGAGGTCCAGGAAGTTGATCTTTTTGTTTTCTTCAAACTTGTTGGTAAAGGTAAGGTTCGGGTGGTGTCTGCATCATCGTTTCGTGCTCCTGCTCCTGGGCTTGTCTGAAGATAACAAGAATGTCGTCTATATATCTAACATACAGTTTTACATCATGATTTTTTCTTAAATTCGTTAACATTTCTTTTTCCTGATGCTGTAAAAATATTTCTGACAAAATTGCCGAACGTGGACTTCCCATAGCTAAACCATCTGTTTGTTCGTAAAATCTATTGTTAAATCTAAAATAATTTTGCTTCAAAACAGTGACAAGTAATTTTACAATCTGATTAACATATTCATCGTCTAAACTATTCTGTAAAAGCCTACATTTAACAAGATCTACAGTTTCGGATACAGGTATGTTTGTGTACAGATTTGCGATATCAAATGAGACTAGCCTACTATTTGAATCTATATCTATGTTCTTGACACGTTCAACAAATCCATAACTATTCTTTACATTGTATACATATTCTAATTCTAAATCATTGCTGAGATTACTTGCTAACAATTTTGAAACATTGTAGGTAGGAGCACATTTAAAGTTAACTAATGGTCTGATGGGTACATTCTTCTTGTGTATTTTTGGGATCCCTTTCATCACGGGCGCTTTAGAATTTAGGATGTTCATCTTCTGTCGACATTCTTCGGGAATCACTCTGGTGCATCTCTTCACGACGTCGGACAGCTCTCTTTGGTATTTCTGCGTTGGTTCCTTTTTCAGCTCTTTGAAGTTATTTTCTTTGATGAAATCTTCCGTCTTCTTTATATATTCTTCTTTTCCGAGCACTACAATGGCGTTGCTTTTGTCTGCTTTCACAACGATTGAGCTATTCTCTTCCAGTTTCTTCTTTATTTTGCTGCACGTCTTCACTTCTTCATTTCTGCTGGGATCTATGGGCCCTTGGCTGGTGAAATCGTTGGCTTTTACTTCCTTCCGAACGGCATAATAGTCTACGTCTCTGAGTGATTTTACATTTGCTTCAACTTCAGTAGCTAGTAGTTCGTTTTCGTCCTTCTTCTTCATTGGGAAATTGTACTTCATTCCGTAGTTCAGTATTTTCGTTTCTTCTTCACTGAATTGAATGTCTGTAAGGTTGATGACTCTCTTCTGGAATTTGTGTTCTGTACTGGTCCTATCCAAGTCTTCATTAGGTGTATTCTTCTCTACGAGTTTGTCTAATTTGTCGTTTATACGTAAATATTTCCTGTCCATGGCATCTTCAACCTCTTCACTGACGACTTCGTGTAGTAAATTCCATGCTATTAGTCCGTATGATCTCAAAAATTGTAGGTGGATGTCGTAGGCAATCTGGTTCAGAATTTAGGATGTTCATCTTCTGTCGACATGCTTCGGGAATCACTCTGGTGCAACTCTTCACGACGTCGGACAGCTCTCTTTGGTACTTCTGCGTTGGATCCTTTTTCAGCTCTTTGAAGTTATTTTCTTTGATGAAATCTTCCGTCTTCTTTATATATTCTTCTTTTCCGAGCACTACAATGGCGTTGCTTTTGTCTGCTTTCACAACGATTGAGCTATTCTCTTCCAGTTTCTTCTTTAAATACACAAACATACCTGTATCCGAAACTGTAGATCTTGTTGAATGTAGGCTTTTACAGAATAGTTTAGACGATGAATATGTCAATCAGATTGTAAAATTACTTGTCACTGTTTTGAAGCAAAATTATTTTAGATTTAACAATAGATTTTACGAACAAACAGATGGTTTAGCTATGGGAAGTCCACTTTCGGCAATTTTGTCAGAAATATTTTTACAGCATCAGGAAAAAGAAATGTTAACGAATTTAAGAAAAAATCATGATGTAAAACTGTATGTTAGATATGTAGACGACATTCTTGTTATCTTCAGACAAGCCCAGGAGCAGGAGCACGAAACGATGATGCAGATACTAAACAGCCACCACCCGAACCTCACCTTTACCAACAAGTTTGAAGAAAAGAAAAAGATCAACTTCCTGGACCTCACATTAGAGAGAAAAGACAGCAAGATAGAGTTTGACATCTACAGGAAACCTACGCAAACGGACACTACAATCAACAACAAGTCTATACATCCGACAATCCACAAGACCGCAGCCTTTAGATCTATGCTGTACCGAGCCTATAAGATCCCACTTAGCGAAGACAATAGGAAAAAAGAACTGGACACCATTAAGAAGATCGCTCAAGTGAATGGATTTCGGACCAAGACAATAGAGGACATCGCAAGGAAGACGAGGAGGAAAATCGATAGACAGAATACACTACACAGCAGAACAACATTAGAAGAGATAAAAGAGGAAAACACTAGATATATCACATTTAGCTACACGGGGACTACAACACAAAGGACTGCTAACAGATTCAAGAAATACGGAGTTTCAATAGCCTACAGGACTCAGAACACCATGAGTAAAATACTGCATCCAAAAATAGAAGATTGTAACAAATTCGACACTTCAGGCATATATAAAATCAATTGTAACGATTGTGATAGCTTCTACATTGGACAGACTGTGAACTTCGTTAACCGCTTCAAAAACCACATATCTGCATGGAGGAACAACAAACCGGAAAGATCAAATGTCGCACAACACCTGTTACAAAATGGGCACTCACTAGGAAAAATGGAGGATAGTCTAGATATTTTAAAGAATTGTAAGAAAGGATATGTAATGAATGCTTGGGAAGAATTGTATATTTATAAGGAAAAATGTAAAGATAGAAATAAGTTGATTAATGAACAATAATACATTTTGATTCCAGTTGTTTCTATGATTCTGTCATTGATTATACGAAATAAGTAAGATTAGTAGAGATAAGTAAGGCCATTTCTGTAAACAAATCGAGGTTCTACCCACGATTACTAGAAAAATAACGGTATGGATCATAAACATAAACAAATGACGTTTTTGGCCCGAAAATAAACATTTTTAAACATTACTGCCAAAACATATGTTCAATGCTATTAGAACAGGATTCGTGCCAACAACGTCATTTGTTTATGTTTATGATCCATACCGGTATTTTTCTAGTGTTCGTGGTTCTACCATAGATTAACCAACGTTTCATCTATGGTTCTACCCACGAGTCTTCAAAGAAAAGCCTAAAATTGAGGAAAGAGTTGGAAAATAACAATGTTTACATGTTTTAATTCGTCTTCGTAGCTTTTTGTTTACAATAAATGTTTGACTGCTTAAACTTTGTTTGGATTATGCTTGAAAATATTGATGTTACGATACAAGGAGAGTAAGTATGATCAGGAACCACAAATTTAAATTGCTATCACAACCTCTGACGGGTTTTATCCAGAGTTAAGAAGATGGATGACATAGATTTTACACAATGTTATCATAGATCTAAGATGCAAGTAGACTTACGATGGATACATTTGTAAAATCTAAAAATTTGTTTGGTGTGTGTTCATATGTAGTTACGTTTGGATGTGCTAATGTAGGCAAAATATCACTTTTATTTAAACTAAATATCTTATCGTTTGAATATGGGAAATTGCGACGTACATGTTTAATGAGGGTGGGTAGTTATCATTGATATTAGAACGGATAACGGTTACTACACGAATGATGAGGTGATGAACGAATTACGTCACTAGCCTAATAGCATGTAAGTAGTTTTTTTTTTAATTTCCTTCTATAATTCTATAGCATGTAAGTGTAATGTTATTTTAACTAAACAGCTGTTTAAAAAAATGTATTTGTTATTGTTTTTACTTTGTTTTGCTAAATGTCAATTGGTGTTATAGGTCTCTAGAAAACTGTTAAACTCTGACAAATAAGCTGCAAGGTTGGGGTGACAGTATAAACCAAATGAAATTCGATTCATACCATACCATATTATCCAGTAGTACTTTAAGGTTCAGAAACTTCGGTCCTGACCAAAGAACCGACAAACGTTATTGCTGGGTTTTACTATAGAGTACAGAGACAATATACGGACCATTTAAAGATAACGGTGGTTGAGATACGAAAGAACAAAGAGCTAAGAGGAATGTTTTAGCACCCAACCTATCCAGAAATAAAAGGCTCGGATGGACAGGCTATGATGCATGGAGGAGAGAATACATCAACTTTTAAAAATGTATTTCAAGGCGTACAACAAGTAATACGACCACTTGGCGGACCAATCAATGAAAGACTTCTCCAGACCGGGATCAACATTAGAAGAGGCAAGGGATAGAAGAGAATGGGAGGCCAAAATCCTCTTAAGGTTACAGTGTCCACCCAGGTGAAATAAGAGACTCTTTAAATGATGGTATGCAATGGGAGGTGATATGTAGCTACTGTACTTTGAACCGGTGTTTGTTAATCGACCGCCAATCTCACTTCAAGGCTTTTCAAATCAACACAATTGGTGTTGTATTGTAAAATTATTGGATTTAAAATTCATATCGTATTCATATAATTGGATGAAAGAAATAGGTGGCCACATGGTATTTGATTACAAGATGATTTTCCCTATTTAAAGTGCTAGCATTTTTCTTTATGCGTGTAAACTAGCTGTTCTGAATTACATTCAGTTTTAATCAACTACTTAATTTCCGTACGTAGGACGGGTCAACCAACATCTAGTTTATTCTTAAATGCCCAAATAGTCTGTTGTCAAGTCTAGTGAATACCTAGAGATAGTCAAATAGAATTTGTAGGGCACATGCATTTTGTATTTTTTTATTTGTGATTGTGCTTTATTTATGCAATTAAATTATCCTCAATTGATGCAATGTGTATTACCCTTTGCTTAAAGACTTCTGTTTCAAACTACTTTACCATCCATTAACAGGACAATTAACAGCAAATTTGGAAGCTAACCTACAATCAATTAGAACAAACAACCCTACAACCTTGAACCTTTCATGTCAGATTTGGCTTGTCTGCTTTGGCCATAGGTCTAGGGCTGTCGAAAAATTTTTTTCCACCACAGCCATCTGTATCGTCCCGGAATCTTGTATGGTACTATATAAAAGTCCTTCAGGCCTGATTATAATATAGATATATTACACATCAATTTGCGCAATCATGTCTTTCCCTTCGGACATTGCTACTTGCCCTATTTGTGTGAAGAAAGTATTAGATAGTGAGAAAGGAATTATTTGTGAAAAAGCTTGTGGTCGTTGGTTCCACGCTGGGTGTGTTGCGTTATCTGATGCTGAATATCAAAAGCTCTCCAATGATAGCCGCAAGAAATGGTTTTGCAATCGAACCGATTGCGTTCCCGCTGATCGTCACCCAACCCATCTTCTCTTACTAAAGCTGGATACTCTATCAAGCCAGATGTCTGACGTCCTTTCTAAGCTAAGTGAATTCTCTTCAGTTCCTTCAGATATTACTGCTATAAAAACCGACCTAAGCCATGTAACTGATAAACTAGCACTGCTTGAGCCCCGTATTGTTGAAGCTGAAACCCGTTTGTCAGTGGTTGAAGATAAGCTGAGCTCACTGTCCTCTGGGCCCTCGAACGTTGAGAACATTGTTGAGGAAGTACAAGATCGGGAGCGTCGCTCTTTCAATGTTATCCTGCACGGAATACCCAAAAGCAAGAGTAGGGTTACAGCCGAAAAGATTAAACATGATCATGACGTTATCAGTGCAATAATGGAAGCTCTATGCGACCCTAACTGTGGTAGACCTTGCAAGCTGTTTCGTATTGGGAGCTCCTCTCAAGAGAAGGCCAGACCTTTAAAAGTAATATTCAAAAACAAAACTGACGTCTCTGAACTATTCAACAACTTTGATGCAAATACTCTGCTGAATATTGACAATGATTTCTACAAGGATGCGTCTATCTCGAGGGATAGAACTGTATTGGAGAGGGAGCAACTCCGCAAGTTGAGGGACGAACTCAAGAGGAGAACTGAAGCTGGTGAACAGGGACTTACCATAAAACATAGAGGTGGAGTACCTAAAATTATCGCTAAACCGGCCCAAAAAAACGTTTAAGTCACCAGCAAGATAGCTTGCTGGTTTATTATCAAAATGTAAGAGGGATCCGCAGTAAGATTACTAAACTCAAGGAAGCTATGTCTGTTTGCATCTATGATATTGTGGTTCTTACCGAGACCAATCTCTACCCAGACATCCATACCTCCGAACTTGGGTTCTCCAATTACAACGTCTATAGGAAGGATAGATCACCAACTACGAGCCGTAAGTTGAGTGGAGGTGGTGTCCTTATTGCTGTGAAATCCCACATAAAATCTTCTCGTATCTATACCTCTAATGAAAATGTAGAATGCGTGTTTACACAAATTGATTGTCCTAACTCGCCTATATTGATGGGAGGAGTTTATATCCCTCCCCAGCAACCCTCTGATCTTTACCTGGGATTTTGCGAGGCAGTTGACGAGGTCATGCTATCTGTCTCCAATGACCTCTCTTCTCTATACCTTATGGGCGACTTCAACCTTCCGGATGACAAATGGTCCCCGGAGAGTTCAATTGTTAATCCTAGCAGATCCCAGCAAGAACTCATAGATCTTATGACATCTTATCAGCTGAAACAAACTAATACCATCCTGAACTCCAGGGGAGTGCTGCTTGATTTGGTGTTCACCTCGTTTACCAACTCAACTGTTGAGGCTGCGCAAGACATTTTACTTCCTGTTGAAGAGGCTCACCCTCCACTTACTTTTGTAGTCAACAAATGCATGGATAGTACCTGCAATGTTTCTGGTTTCGTCCCGGACTTCAGGCGGTGTGATGTCGAGGCTATCTACATTGAACTCAATAGAGAGCTTGGAACCACTTACTACAGTATTATTGATGTAGACAGCTTCTTTAACTCATTTGTCTCCACTATTCGTGAAATCATCCTGAGGCATACACCTATGAAGAGATTTGGTCCATCAAAATTTCCTTGCTGGTTCGATAGCCAATTGAAACAGCTCACAATCATGAAGAAGGCCATGCATTCCAAATTTAAAGCCTCTCAATCACTGCGTGACTACGAAGAGTTTTCCCGTGTTCGTCGCCTTTGTAAGACCTTAAGCAGAGATTGCTATGCACAATACATTGATCGAGTTAATAACTCTATTCCACTTAACATAAGGTCTTTTTTTGGCTTTGTAAACAGCCTTAAATCAAATAGTAGCAGCTTCGATTGTTTCAACTACCACGGTGAGAAGGCCGAACGTCCTGAAGATATTTCCAACCTTTTTGGAGTTTACTTTTCATCAGTTTACCAGCAGTCAGCAGTGACTCCTCCAGTTTACGATTTCAAAACTCACCTGAATTTGAACTCCTGCAGACTAAGTTGTAATGACGTTCAAAAGAAGCTGGCATCTCTCGATCCTTACAAGGGAACGGGGCCCGACCTAATACCTCCATCTGTACTGAAGTACTGTAATATGCTACTGGCTCCTCAATTGACACACATCTTCAATCTTTTACTTCAAGAAGGAATCTTTCCGGATACATTAAAAACCAGCTTTGTTGTTCCCATTCCCAAAGTCCAAAACTCTTCCGATGTAAGTGACTTCAGGCCGATTGTCATTCAACCCACCTTGGGGGAGGTATTTGAGAGTCTCGTTTTAGACCAAATAAAGCCCCTTTTTGACAACCTCCTCTCAACTCACCAGCATGGGTTCTCGACTGGCAGGTCAACCTCGTCCAACCTAGTAATCTACCAGAATTTCCTAGTTTCCAATGTGTCGATGGGACTTCAGGTCGATAGCATTTACTTGGATTTCCAGAAGGCTTTTGATCGTGTTAACCACCAGATACTACTTTCCAAATTGGCTGGTTATGGAGTCACTGGACAACTCTTGAAATGGTTCCGCTCATACTTGGATAACCGGGAACTTATTGTAAAGTTTCAACAATCAATTTCTAAACCCTTCACTGCAACATCTGGCGTCCCTCAAGGCTCACATATGGGTCCATTTCTGTTCTCATTATATCTTAATGACATCATAGAACTCATGGATGTGGATAAACTGTTATTTGCTGATGATATTAAGATTTTTACGGCCATTTCTTCCATTGAAGATTGTACAACACTCCAGAACTGCCTCAGGAGGATATGCGACTGGTGTGTCTCAAACGATATGAGTCTCAACATCAAGAAATGTACTGCAATCACCTTTAGCCGTAGCAAGAGACCTATTATCTGTTGGAGTTACAACATCATCCAATTTACTTATTGCCTGTTTTATAAAATCATATGTTATATATCTAGTTTTGTTATGATAAAAAAGTAAATAAAAGTTATTATTGTGTGAGTGTTATTAAAGAATAGTTGATTCAATTTTAACAGATTATGAGACTCAATTAAGTGAGGAATATGGAAAGAAATATGAGTAATCACATTGAACTTTTGAACAGAAATAATTATGACACATGGAAAATGCAGATGGAAGCAATTTTAGTTAAAAATGATTTACTTGGGTATGTGTTAGGAACCATTAAAAGGCCTCTAGAAGAAGGTGAAAGAATGACTGCTTGGCTAATCACTGATGCAAAGGCAAAGGCAGATATAATCCTCTCTATCAGCCCAAGCGAATTAAAGCAAGTGAAAGGATGTAACACTTCAGCAGAGATATGGGAAAAATTAAAAGGCATTTATGATTCCAGTGGACCAGCAAGGAAAGCCTTTTTGTTAAAGAAGCTAATTTTGGCAAAACTGACACCTGATTATGATGTCAGAGATTACATGAATATGTTTTTTGATGTAGTGGACAAATTAAAAGGAATGGAAATCGATATTAATGAGGATCTTTTGACAATTATTCTTTTGTATTCCCTGTCAGATGAATTTGAAAACTTTAGAATTGCTATTGAAACTAGAGATGCACTGCCTTCTCCTGAAACTTTAAAAATAAAAATTGTAGAAGAGTGGGAAGCGAGAAAAGAACATGGTAAGAAAGAGAGTAGTGAAGCTCTGCTAGGAAAATTTCAGAACAAAGTAAGATTTCAACCAGGAAGATTTTCAAAAGACTCTTATAGAAATAGAACGGAATCAGTTGATTTTCCGTTTCGATGCTTTATTTGTAAAGCGATTGGGCATAAAGCAAAATTTTGTCCCAAAGCAAATAAAGATCAACAAAACGTAGCGATTGCTAAACTAGAAGAAGTAGGACTTAATTCTTCTGTACAAGATGACAGTTATTTTGGAAACTTGTCAATGAAAGATATACAGTGGTGTTTGGACAGTGGATGCACTTCACATATGACTCATGTGAACAGTAAATTTACCAAGTACAAGCCTGCAAATGGAAGAAGTATATCTCTTGCCAACAATTCATCAACTGATGCAAGAGGGGTTGGAACAGTTAATATGAACATTTTAAATGGAAGTACAAATCTAAGCGTTAATTTGTATGACACTTTGTATGTACCAGAACTTCGAACAAACCTGATGTCTGTAGCTAAAATTACTGACCATGGGTATCAAGTTTTGTTTAAAAAAGATGCTGCTTTGATAATAGATCAGAATGGACAGACAAAGATCCATGCAAATAGGTTAAATGGACTTTATTACGTACAAGAGAGTAGTGAAGAAATGAATATAAGCTGTGAAAAATCAAGTCTATTGTCTTGGCACCAACATTTTGGACACTTGAACTTTGGAGACTTGAAAAGAAAAATCAATTTAAATATGGTTAAGGGTATTAAAGTGAACACAAAAGAGCTTATTCCACAATGTGAGGTGTGTATTCAAGGAAAATTTACAAAAAGACCCTTTCCTAAAAGTGAAAGAACATCTGAAGTGTTGGACATTATTCACTCTGACATCTGTGGACCAATGAAAACTGAGTCACATGGAAAATCTCAATATTTCATTACTTTTATTGATGATAGCTCAAGATGGGTTGAAGTTTACTTTTTGAAGAAGAAAAGTGATGCATTAGATTCTTTCAAAAAGTACAAGAACAAAGTAGAAAATTTTACTGGAAGAAAAATTAAATATCTTCAAACAGACAATGGAGGAGAGTATGTTAATAGAGAGTTCGATGGATTTTTGAATTGTAATGGTATTCAGAGAAGATTAACATGTAGCGGAACGCCTCAACAAAACGGAGTGGCTGAACGGATGAATCGTACATTAAACGACATGGCAAGATGTTTGCTCATTGAAGCAAATCTTCCTCAAACGTTTTGGGCAGAAGCAGTTGCAACAGCAGCTCATGTTAGGAATAGATGCCCATCAGATGCAATTGATGGTGTATTACCATATCATAGATGGTATAGGAAAATTCCAAATGTTTCATATCTAAAAAAGTTTGGTTGTAAAGGTTTTATCCTAGACAAGACAAATGACAAGTTTCAATCAAGAGCAAAAGAAGGGATATTTGTTGGTTACTCAGATGTATCAAAGGGCTGGAGGATGTGGTTACCCGAAGATAGGAAAATCATTACAACTCGAGATGTAGTTTTCGACACATCTTCCTTTCCACATGTCGATGCAAATCATACTAATTCGAGCTTTAGGGTATTGCCTGTAGACAGTTTACTCCAAAGACATGAAAAGGTCGAAGAAAATCAAAGAAGTGTTCAAGTTGATCAACCAAAAGGTACTGATGAGAAAAATGTACTTGATGATAGGCAAACATCAACAAATGAAACTAAAGAACATATGTCAAATGAAATTGAAGAGATTGAACATGACGAGCCATATATGATTGATGGGGATAATAATGGAGATGATCATCAGAACAATGATATTAACTTGAAAGTAAGAAAATCTGAAAGAAAAACAAAAGGTGTTCCTCCTAACAAACTATCATTAATAGCTCAAGGAAATGTGATTGAACCAAAATCTTGGAAACAATTGGAGAAATTGTCTGAACCTGAGAAAAAACAATGGGTTGTAGCAGCTCAAGAAGAAATGGAAGCCTTATTAAAAAATGATACATGGGAACTTGTAGATTTACCTCCACAGAAAACAGCAGTTGGATGTAAATGGATATTTAAAGCAAAGTATGGAGATGACGGTATGGTTGAGCGCTATAAGGCACGTTTAGTAGCCAAAGGTTACTCACAGAAATATGGAGAAGACTATGATGAAATATTTGCTCCTGTCGTTAATTCAACAACAGTAAGAATTTTACTAACTATAGCAGCGACAAAAGATCTGACTGTGCATCATTTTGATGTAAAAACAGCCTTTTTAAATGGAAAGTTAGAAGAAGAAATATATATGCAACAGGCCGAAGGTTTTGTGAAATCTGATAATGAAGATAAAGTTTATAAATTGAAGAAATCAATTTATGGGCTAAAACAAGCAGCTCGGGCCTGGAATGAAACACTGAATACAACAATGATGAGCATGGGATTTGAAAAAAGCAATTCTGACCCTTGTTTATATACGAGTAATACTGATGGAAATTATACATATGTAGTGGTTCATGTTGATGACATTTTGTGTGTTGGATCAATTGAAAATGTCAAGAAAACATTTCAAAAAACTGACACAATGCTTTGAAATGAAAGACTTAGGAGTTGTTCACAACTACTTAGGAGTTGAAATTGATAAGATGGATGGAGACTTTTACATTCACCAAAGAAGAAAAATAAATAAAATCATAATTGAACATGGACTGGAAAACAGTAAACCAGCAAGAACACCAATGGAAGTTGGATTTATCAACTCAACAGCTATGTCACCAGATCTGCCAGATAACAAAATGTACAGGAAGGCAATAGGATCACTTCTTTATCTTGCAGTGACATCAAGACCGGATATTTTGTCAGCTGTTGGAATTCTAGCTAGAAGAGTTGAAAAACCTACCCAAAGTGATTGGAATGCTGTAAAGCGAATAATAAGATATCTGAAAAGTACCATTGACAGGAAATTAAAATTAGGGGTGGAAAAAGAATTGAAATTGTCATGCTATGTAGATGCTGATTGGGGGGGTGATTTAGCAGATAGAAAATCAATCAGCGGAATGATGTACAAGTTAGGAAACAGCACTATAAACTGGATTAGCAAAAAACAGACCAATGTCACTCTTTCTTCAACAGAAGCTGAATTCATGGCCGCAAGCTTAGCCACTCAAGAAGTAGTATGGTTAAGACTATTGTTGAAAGATATGGGCTTCCCCCAAGAAAATCCTACAGTAATATTTGAAGACAATCAGAGCTGTATCAAGTTTATTGAAAATGAAAAGATGAGTGCTAGAATAAAACATTTAGATATTCGAAAACATTACGTCCGAGAAATGATAAGTAAGAACGAAGTATTTCTGGAATACTGTCCAAGTGAAAATAATCAAGCGGACCTTTTAACAAAGCCACTTCTAGGGCAAGTGTTTAAAAGATCACTCTTTTACCTAGGACTTTACTAGGCATGATGTTGAGAGGGTGTGTTGGAGTTACAACATCATCCAATTTACTTATTGCCTGTTTTATAAAATCATATGTTATATATCTAGTTTTGTTATGATAAAAAAGTAAATAAAAGTTATTATTGTGTGAGTGTTATTAAAGAATAGTTGATTCAATTTTAACATTATCTTCAACTATACCATCGATGGCAGTGATATTTCCAGGAGGACCTCAGTTCGTGACCTCGGGGTGGTGTTCTCATCAAACCTCACATTTCTTGACCACATGGAGTTGGTTTGTGGCAAACGTCAAGGGCACTGGGCTTCATTATTCGCACCTCTAGACATGGTCTCAGCATCACAGCGCTGAGGTATCTCTTCATCTGCCTTGTTCGCTCAGTACTTGAATATTGCAGCATTGTGTGGGCTCCCTATACAATTGGACAAATCGACCGCCTACAGAAAATCCAAAGAAGGTTTCTTCGAGTTGTTGGACTCAAGATGGGTTACAACTATGCAACAATTCCCATCAGCGACATCGAAATTCAATTGGGACTACAATCTTTACATTTGAGAAGAGAATTAGCTGATGTTTCTCTTCTCGTAAATCTTTTAAATGGTGATGTTGTATGCCCTGAGCTACTTGGTCGGATCAACTTTCGAGTTCCAGGAGGAACTCGCTCAAGGAACCTCTTCGCTATTCAAGCCTACGCCAACAACTATGAGCACAACAGTGTGATCCCCCGTCTCCATAGGATTGGGAACCTCCTGTCCCCGCACGTTGACCTTTGGAACACCTCAGTTGTGACCGCCAAAAAAATCTACATAAATTTGGAAGGACACCATCGTTAACTGCATTCACTGCCTGTATTATTGTCCGTATTTATTTATTGCATGTTATTGTCTGAATTCTATTTAGCGTTTTTTATTGCCTGTTATTCTATTGCCTCTGTATTTATTGCCTGTTGTTCTATTGCTTCTGCATTTTTATTGTCTGTTATATTTTGTATGTATTTATTGCCTGTTATTGCTTGCTGTATTATAGCTTGTACTATAGTCTATTAGTTATAACCTGTCATTATAGGCTTTCATTACCTGTTATTGCTTGCCGTATTTATATAGCTTGTATTTATAGCCTGTTATTTTTAGTCTTTCATTGCCTGTTATTGATTGTTTTTTTTTGTTGTTGTCTGCATTGCCTGTTATTATTGTCTGTTGTTTTCATTGAATATCATACTTACCCAAAGTTTTTTCAAGTTCAGTTTTGTTTGATATAATTGCATTAGTAATGTAGTGTCGTTGTTAATTATGCCATCTTGTAATTGATTATGCTAACTACTATTGTATAAATGGTGTTACCGTGAATAAATAAATAAATAAATAAATAAATAAACTTACTGTAATAAATTAATCCAATTTTATTATTCGTTTATGAAAATATGTTTCTATGAGATTATAAACTAAAACAATTCTGCCTTAGCAAACCTGCAGACTAAGCGAGTTTCCATTATTTGCCTGATAGTGTTTTCACTTAAACATTGTCTTAAACATGTCACGTATGTTCTGCTATAGGGAGGGAAATAAATTAGTTTTTTTTTGTAACATGTTTAGTAAACATGTTATTAAAATAGCTTAGTATTAATATTTACTAGTGTACGTGTTGCTCGAATTCGAGAAATTGCAAAGTATTACAGGAATTAATTCGAAACGAAAATGAATAACAGTTATATTTAATGAGTTTAAAAGAGTCAACTCAAAGATTACCGGTGTGTAACTCAGACCATGTTTATCTTCGTTATTGATAAACCTAAAGCATTCTGGCCGGTTTCCTCCTTCTCAAAATGCCTCGATGTACAGGCAACACAGGTCTAATAGGGCAATAGAGGGCCAATTGAGAACGAAAAGTCGTTTTGGGATAGTGTTAGGGCGCATTTGTAACCTAATAGTTGAGATTGACCAGGGTCAGGCATCGATCTCTAATATTACTACGGGTCAGGTGCTGACTTTGATGAGTTAAGCCTATTACGCGACACTGTTCTGTAGCTGCGGTCGTTATCACGATTACGCGTCCTGTCTATGTTTTGTTGTCGTCGCGTCGGAGTCATTTAAAAGAAAAAAACAACAAATAAACAAATTATAGCTACACAAAACAACGATAAATACACAAATTTAAGTTACAACCATACTAACATGTCTTGGGGGTTATGTTTACACAAACTCAAATAGTAAACAATACATTTGTTTACTATTTGAGTTTGTGTAAACATAACCCCCAAGACGAATCGTGTTAGTGAAACTTAGTGAAACTCAATGCGTTTCATTGAATTGAAAAATAAATAACATCAACTAAATTATACAGCTGATCAAAATGTAAACAATTATGTTCTTCATAAGGATAACATGGGAACTTTCAAAGCCACTCTGGGGCAGAGCCCAAGGGACTTTTTCAAAAATGTAAGGCCAGTTTGCAAATCTACGCGACACGCTCTTTCCAATGAGACGCCAATGGATGAAATCGGTTAAGAAATGGCGGAGGAGTTTAACCGACAAAGTTTCATGTAGCGTATTAATTATATAGGTTTGCTAGTATAATGTGTTTGTTATAATAATTTGCTATGAGTCCTTACATTTTCTTTATCAATTCCTTGAACCACCGTAGCTACTTGGCAATCATAATATTAAAAATATTGAAATTTCATAAAGTGTTTCATAATTTCATAGAACTTCATAAGCTGTATGATGGCGTCTCAGAGGACGAGGCTTACCAACAGCAATATTTGTTTGGAATTCTTTAGCTAAAAAAAGATTCCACTGATGACATATCCAGCCATTTATCAAAGTTCAAAAATCTATGGAATGACCTAAAGCTAGAAATTATTAAAGACACTCAAAGTAACTAATGTGACTTAACTGAATTATTTCTAATTTGCTAAATTCTAGACACTTTACCAGAGGAGTTTTTCTCATTTAAGTCTAGTTGGATGTTAATGGGGAAGTCTGAGAGAACTATTGACACGCTTACAACACAGCTTTGTGCATACGAAAAAAAACATTGAATGCCAGAAATGTGCAAAACTGTAGTGAGGCTTTAGTGGTAAAATCTGGAAGAACGATTAATGACCATGCCTTGAGTAAGAATGCAGGAGTAAAGGACAGTAAACTAAAGAAAAGCTTAGTTTACCGTTACTGTAAGCATTTAGGTCATAAAGTTAGGCAAAGTTATTAAGTGGAAAGCTGATGGTAGGCCAGCCAAACCTTAAATCAGATATCTAACTTTAGCAATTCAGAGGGAGGAGATTCTGGGAAAAACATGGTATCATGACATTCAGTCAAGTAAATTTAACTGAAGGTTCTGATGAAGATTGCTGGTACATAGATAACGGACCGACTAATCACGTAGCTTTTAAAGAAGATTTATTTCAGACCTTTGAGCCCTTTGTAGACAGTCGAGTGATGAAGACAGCAATTGGAGAGTCAATCTGTGCTCTAGGGAAAGGTACTGTAGAGGTGGAAGCAGCAGTAAATGGAAAGTGGATAAAACATAAACTTCTTGATGTCTGGTATGTATTGAGAAACCCCTATTTTCTGTGCATGCCGCTCAAGATTTGCATCTCAAGAGTGAGTTCATTTCAAGAACTGAAAGTTGTTTTTTGAAAGTTGATGGTGAGGTAAAACTGTTTGGTTCACACACCAGGAGAGGAGGTTTGTACAAGCTAGCATTGAGAGCAATCAAACCACTGAACTCCATTTAAGTCAACAAACTAACTTCAGATGAGAACTTGTTGCAGATCTATCATGAACGTTTAGGACACCAAAATAAACGCCATGTGAAAGCTACAATTGAACGGGAACTTGGAGTAAGACTGAAACTGAACAGTGAGTTGTCTGAAGGATGCATTTTTGGTAAAAGTCACAGGTTGAAGTTTGGTACTCTAGAACGAGCGACTAAGCCTGGTGAGCTGATTCACACAGATGTCTGTGGTCCATTTGTAAGTTAAGTATCAGGTTATCGATACTTTGTACTGTTTAAAGATGATTTCTCTAGATACAGACAGGTGTATTTCATGAAGCAGAAGTCAGAAGACCAGAGAAACTTAATCAGTTTTTGGCTGAAAGTAAGACTACAGGAGTGATTGTAAAGGAAATATTAAGTGACAACGGTGGTGACTTTGATAGTGGTATTTTGAGACAAATATTACAGCATCATGGGAACAAGCACAGGTCCCCATGTGGGAGACAACCGGACATTGGTCGAGACAGCACGAGCAATGATGCACGCCCATGAGACAATACCAGAAATGTTATGGGCTGAAATGGTTAACACAGTGGACTACATTTTAAAGCGAACTGGTCCATCAAGTGTACAAGATATATCTCCTATTGAGCTGTGGTCAGGTAAGAAGCCAGAAATAAAGAATCTAAGGATCATAGGATGCAATTGTCATGCACATGTTCCTAAACCTAAACGGAAAAAGATGGAAAAGAAGTCAGTAAAAGGGATCTTAATTGGTTATGATGATAACGATGGATATCGAATTTGGTGCCAGGAAAATAACTCGTTGATTAGATCAAGAGATGTAATTTTTCATGAAGAACCATTATTTCAGAGGCTTTTGTTACAGTTACCAATCCATGAACCATCATAACCTCAAGAAGAAAATACTTCAAAAGAAGTAGGAACTGGGGAAAATATCGTTGGACTAGATTCTGAGGAAGAATCAGAAAGAGAAGAAAGTCCAAAATACGAATTGCGAAAGCGTGAAGACATCGAAGCTCCCATGATACTTGAAGACTATGTAATATTTGCAATGTGTCATATGAGTGACATACATGAACCGCAAAATTACTATGAGGCAGGCAATACAATCTTAAGAAAATAAAAATTTCTATTTTATTAGAAAGTTATAAGAGATATAACAAAATGTTAAATTTTAACTGCCTTGGATTTTTTTCGTTTTATAAACTTTGGTCAAGTTGAAAAAAGTATTTTTAGCCGCCATTTTTATAATATGGCCGCCAACTTTAATTTTTCTTATAGAAGACATTGTATTTTATGATTGTTTAGCACATTAAATGTAGTTTACATTTTTCATTCTATGCAATTTTTCTCTAAAGCTACTCTTTTAGGAGTTACAGCGTGTTACAACTAAGAAAACTGACTTGCGGTGCACATTCTGCATCATGCAGCTCATAAACAAGTACGTTTAGAGCGAAAATGCAAAGAGTAAGAAAGTCTTAGAATTGCATCTACATTCTAAAATGACCATAACTTAGAGTTTTCCTTTTTTTTCAAATTCCCCTATCATTTTGGGAAATGGCAGCCATTTTTGAAACAATGGAATCAATATTTGTTACTATGTTATGTTCTTTTTAGAATCTAGATGCAATTTTAAGACTTTTTTACTCTTTGCACTTTCGCTCTAAACGTATTCGTTTAGGAGCTACATGATGCAGAATGTACACCGAGAGTTGTTTCTTAGTTGTAACACGCTGTACCCCTAAACGAGTGGCTTTAAAGAAAAAATTCAATGAATTAAATTACATTTAATTTCCAAAATAATCATAACATATAGGGTCTTCCACAAGAAAAATCAACCAAAAGTTGGCGGCCATATTGGAAAAATGGTGGCTAAAATTATTTTTTCTACTTGACCAAAGTTTTAAAACAAAAAATCCAAGGCAGTTACAATTTAACATTTTGTTATATCTCTTATAACGTTCGAATAAAATAGCTGGCACACTTATATCAATCACCCTGTATAAGCATACAGGGAGAACTGTACTGACATTCCTGGTAGCTTATTTTTTAACGTCCACGTTATTAAAAGAGTAATATATAGGCCTATAGTAAAAAACACACACATGTTGGCCTGACTTCACGAAAGTGTGCATAAATGCATGTTATCTCCTCTCAAAAAAAATTAATAAAAACCCGACGCATGAATTTGCATTTACTAAAACGCATCTTATAAAACTAACGACTTTGACAACACTATAATATTGATAAGTTTTACAAAATGTTGTCATAGTAATATGGATTAAAATTGACTTATACAAAAATTACAACGGTTACATACAACCACACCATTTTAAGTACTTTAAATTATCATGATATCTGCAATTATTTCACTAGGAATCAAGATATTCTCTTTCATAGCAGTGACGGAGTACGTACGCAATCATTATGGATATGATATAGCCAGTAATCCCCTTAAAGCAGGACTTTGTTTTATTATCTACGCAAGCTTGATTTGAGAGAATCTGCAAATAAGATGAAACTTTTCCAGACAGTCAACTTCACACCTATGGCGTAATACAATACTTCAATATATCACTCATCATGTATTAATTATGTAAATGTATTAATGTATTCTAATTATTATCTTAACATATAATTGGAATTACCAAATTAAATGTTAATGTGAATATTAAATATACCTATGAGGCAGGCTTTTGATGGAAAATCAGAGATATAATTATACACAATGAATTGGCAGCAGTCCAGTCCTCGATTACAGAGTTAGTAGTATGTAGAAGATTTTTAATTAAGGAAGAACATTTACAATTTATCAGGACAGCTAAATCATCAGCATACATATACGATTTAATATTATCATTACTTAATGCAGTAGTTAAATCATCTATCTATATATTAATAGGCAAGCATGTTTCTTTAAAACCTTTTTTCTCAGCTTGTGTGCATCGTGGGGTAAATCTGCGCATACCGTTAGAAAGCAATTTTCCTGTAGGTGTGCAGAATCCCTTTATACATTTAAATAGGCTCAAAGATAAGCTCAAAAAATGAGTTTAAAAATTTGAAAAAATTAACATGGATCTTATGCGTTGCCATGCTGGTGACGAAATAACAACGAAATATAAACAGAAAATCAAAACAAATGGAAGAAACTCTAATCACATGTTTTATTTACAGTGTGGGGTGAAAATAGAGAAGTGAGTACATTACATATTTTTGGTCGAGTTTCGACCACTGGACGACCTCTCGTTTATATAATTTATAGTTATTAACATATCATGTATTTATTGCATAAAGGTGCTAGACTCAATAGATGTGTAAACAACTGCTTTATCAGATTTTACGTAAATTTTGTTCATACATGTTATAATTATATATAGGCTACCTATACGGGTTGTATAAAAATTATTACGCGGTTAATACAGAAACCCTATTTAATATTTTTGCTGGATCTAGAGTTTAAAACATAAGACCTATACCTTGAGATATGGGTTCATACTCTGCTAATCTACAGTGCTATTAGGTATACAATAAAAAAGTTACCCAGTGGCTTAGAGGTGTTAAGATGAATCATATTCTTAGGTTATATTATAAACCTACAAACACAAGAATATGCACAACGTGTTGACAACTCCTTATTAAGATGTAAGCCAATCAACAACAAAACCGACTGATAGAGAAGAAAAAAAGAAGAAAAAACATAAACGCAAATCTGTTTTACCTACAGTTACCTGACATATTGGGCTGATTATACTATTTTCTTTCACTGATTATAGGACAAAAAGTAACTAATTAATGCATTAATTTACTTTGCCGCACTGATTTTACTTTGTCATACCCATTTTACTTTTCATCACTCCAGTATTTCAACCAAACAGTACAAAAAAGTGTAATTGTATTAAGCAAGTTCGTTTTAAACACAAGTTGGCAACACACTAAATAAATTCGACTACAATCAGCAATTTACGGCAGTTTATTCTTCATATCATTTTGACCAATGATACAACGTCTTAAAACTATAACCTATAAACCAGTTGCTGCGTGTTAACGGTTATTGCCGTTTAACGCTTGTATTTAACGTAACGTAAACGTGTTGTTTAGTGTTAGAAAGACCAGCTAGTTGTATTATTAAATTGAAAATGTTTGTAAATAATGAAAACAGTGAAAGTGAGTTTAAACCTGCTGTTGCGTGTTAACAACACAAGGTTACGTGTTAACCTTACAAACCACAATTTGTATCAAAAGTCTTGCCACACTCACCTTCGGGTCGTGCGTGAACATTTCTTTTAAGGGCAGCAAAGAGACTTTGTCCTCGTATTATACCTTATATTTTCCCTATAGTTACTAGACAGTGGATAGGTAATGAATGGGCAATTGTATGGATATCTAGGTTACACTTTTACCATGTAGTTTCACAAATTACCTTAACAAATACAAATATAAATTAAATTATCTCACAAACGAGTCAAAACCGAAATAAAATTGTCTCGTAAACTAATCAAAACCCTGATGAAATTGTTTCACGAATTAGCAAATAAAAATATAAATGCAATTTTACAATACTAATGCATCAAAATCTGAATACAGCATTTGGTTTGTGACGTTAATTGAAAAAAATAATTTATAACACAAGCGCAAAGTCTCTTTGCTACACTCGAGAAACCTTCCGCACTTACTTGCGGCACGTGCCTAATCATATTCTCTCAAGTGCAGAAAAGTACCACTTTGCAAACTAGTTACACAAATAACTTTTGTGTACGGTATGCATACTTTAAACAAAGTTTTTTTTCTAATTGGCTAGCTGTTACCTGTGGTCTTCGCCCCATTTGATTTCATAAGTATTAATAAAACTATTGATAGCAGTACAAGTTTGGGTGGCATTTCAGAAGGCTTTTTATGGTTACTTTGAAAAACAACGTTGGACTTAATAAGCTGTCAGGTCAGAGCCCTTGTAGAGTATTAAAATAAAAGATGAATATGTCCATTTTAATAATAGATAGATAACAAATAGAATAGAAAGAAGATTCGACATCTCACTATTCGACATATCAAGTCACCTGTTTTCAGTTACGCACTTTGTCCAGCAGTTTTACGATTTGACCATACCTGATTGGGAAGATTTTCAAGTATTGAAGAGTGGCGTAATGATACGTTGGATATTTGTAACGACCAATTCCACCTGTGTCAAATCAAATCAAATAAAATCAAATCCATTTATTGCCATCAACACTAAAATACATGTATAGCAACGTCATACAATTTCATCACAGTATATCCATTAACCTACTTAATATGTTCTACAAATTCTTTGACCTTATACACACATAAATCACACAAAATCTTTCTAATAGTAAATTTAAATTGTCGTATTTCATGACATTTAATGTGAGCAGGTAACATATTATACAACCTTTTGCCAAATTCACTAAAGTTATTAATTGTGGTCATAAAATTACATTGGTTTGGACGGAGAAAAGTGTTTTGTCTGGTAAAATGGTTATGAGCTGAATCATTTGTAGGGAAATCTCTAATATTATTTTTAACATACAGTAAACAATCTAAAATGTACAGAGAAGTGACAGTTAAAATTCCAAGTTTCTTGAATAATGGCTGTGAGGTCCCTCACCACAAAGTGTGCCCCAACAGGATTACCATAGACCAAGAGTCCAGCGGATAACGAGTCCAGCGGATATAGAGTCCAGCGGATCAAGGGTACAGTGGAACAAGAGTATAGTGGAACCAGTGTACAGTGGGCCAGGAGTAGAGCGGAACCTATATAAGGAGGCACGGAAGAGCCCACGAGTCAGTCGATCACGGGCATCGGAACGAGAAGGTCCTCGCTCCCACTACCCGACGAATCACCTACGCTACAAGGTCCGGTGAATATTAGCAAGTACCCTCTCCTGCTAGAGAAATCCGAGCAGTATCCAGTCCTGCTAGAGAAATCCAAGCAGAACCCTCTCCTGCTAGAGAAATCCGAGCAGTACCCTCTCCCGCTAGAGAAATCCAAGCATTACCCACTCCTGCTAGAGAAATCCAAGCAGTACCCGCTCCTGCGAGAGAAATCCGAGCAGTAACCTCTCCCGCTAGAGAAATCCAAGCAACCCCTAGATAGCGATGATGAACGTATCATAAACTGGTAAATAGTTTATACTAGAACTGTATGATCCCATTGGGATAACCACATCGATCTGAGCTATCTATTCCTTTTTTTTCACTTTACGACCGACTTCAGACCCCTGGAAAACATCCCAGCACTCCACTGAAGCTAACCCCATCACATATTTTGGCGCCCGAACAGGGACTACAAGAAGTCCACGATTAAGAATTCTTGACGTTTCCTCCTCAGCAAAGAACAATGGGTTTAGGAGAGAAATCCCCCGCTGTTGTGACAACGAGCCCGAGTACCATCGATGTTACCTCCCCAGACTTCCCACCTCTGCCAGCTGTTTGCACTAGTACGACGGCCACGACTTCGACCACAACAACCACTTCGGCCAGTCGACCGGACGGCCCGTCACAGCAATCTAACCAGGAACTGGATGGACGTGTTGGATGGGTATACCGATTGAGGAAGGAACAGTTACAGGAAGAATTGCAGAACCGTTCTTTGGATAGTATAGGGACTAGCCAGGAACTTCGTGCCAGATTAGTCGCCCATATTCGAGCACCACTGCATACTAAAATTAAAGAAAATGAAGTTTTCGATGGAACGCAAGCAAGTGCCCAGCACGTACCTCAGACCTCCCGCACCCCTTATCAAGAGGACGCATTGGAAAATGTTCTGGAGATTATTGGATTAGAGCCTACAGCCGATATGAGATCATTAAAAGACAGACTTGTCAGTTTGGTGGCCTCTGAAAGAACTCTGACAAATTCCGTGAGTATCCCTCATCCTTCCACGGGGACGACCGAAGCCCCTACGAAAGAATTCACGACTCACGAAGGTTTACCCCCCTTCAAAACCCAACACCATGAAAATTACTTCACTAGTAACACTGAAACCACATTTACCAACGAGAGCCAAAGGAAACTCATGGACACTGCTTCGTTGTGCGACGCGGTGCGCAAATGGAATCTAAAATTTGACGGAAAGATGGATCCCATTTCGTTTATGGAAAGATTAAGCGAGTTAATCGAAGCTTACGCTGTGCCGGCTAACCAGATACTACGAGCACTTCCTGAGGTTTTTAAAGGAGATGCCTTATTATGGTGGAGGAACAACCGTGATTTTTGGCGCAATTTCAATGACTTTAGCCACGACTTTGAGCTCCAGTATTTGCCACCAGGGTACTACAAAAACTTAGAAAAAGATATCCAAAACCGAATGCAGGGAGATAGAGAACCTTGCAAATCTTTTGTGGTTTCACTCAGCACTCTGATTCGCCGTAGGGGTGGATACTCAGAGGAGGATAAATTAGAGAGAATCTACAACAATCTGAAGCCCGGCTACAAGCTGTACATCCGCCGGAGTGAGGTGAAAACCCTTCCCGAGCTGCTATCGCGCGCCGAGGAATACGAGAGCATTCTTAGGGAACGAACGACATACCGAACATCACCCGTAACCCACCCACCAGTGTACCAGACTCAGCCACGAAGATCAACAAGGGTTCAATTTGAGGACAGAGCATACCTCGAGGAACTTGCCCATGAAGGTACCAGTTTAAATCCGCCACATCCCTCCAACCTGGTTGGGAAAAACTCTCTCCGTCGGGAACAGGACCATACTAGGACTCGACCACCACCAGAGCGGTCCCCAGAATCACAAGAAGAACGAGAAAAGGCACAACCCAGATATTCTCCTCCCGCCCGGAGAAATTCCCCAGTGTTCTGTTGGAACTGTGATAGAGAAGGACATATGGCTCGCCAATGCCATCAACCCCGCCGAGTCCGCTGCTTCTTTTGTAAAAAAGACGGACATCTTACGGTCTCGTGCCGTTACCGTCCGGGAAACGAATCACCGACACTCAGAAAGGGAAGTCTGTAGAGTCGGGTACATTGACTAAAGCTTCCCCAGATTGGAAAAGTTGGTTAGAATTTGTCTCAAATTTCACCCTGAATCAAGAAGGACCATCTGGCTTCTCTGACTTACGCCCGTATGTCATGGTCAACATTTTTGGGAAAAGGTTCAAAGCTTTAATCGATACGGGTGCAATGCTGACTTTCATTTCCGATGAGGTTGCCATCCGTTTACAGTACAATAAGGTCAAGGCTGTGGAAACCACACTACAGATTAAATTGGCAGACAATAGTCGAATAAATGCCAGTAAAACGTACAATTTTCCATGCACCATAAATGGACAGGATCTAGAGGTAAAGGCGATACACTTGCCCCAACTATCCACTCCACTTATAATCGGGATCGATTACATCAAGGTGCTTAATTTAGTAACTTTTAATACATGGAACCCAGAATACGTGAACCAGTGGACACCAGACCCAAGAATTCATGGAATCGCTGCCCTTTCTCCGTCCGAAGAGACCAGTCTCCAGACTTTTCTACAGAAAGAACTACCTTTGTTTGACTCGGTGCCCGGACGTACTTCGATAGTCGAGCACGAGATTAGGCTCAAGACTCCCCAAGCACTAAAACAGCGTTATTACCCCCGCAATCCGGCTATCCAGAACATCATGCGGACTGAGATTGAAGAGATGTTGAAAGATGACATCATAGAACCGTCGTCCAGTCCATGGAGTTCCCCAGTGGTTCTGATCAAGAAACCATCTGGCAAATACCGCTTCTGTATAGATTTCCGACGAGTTAATGCTGTTTCAATTAAGGATGCATACCCTTTGCCATATATTAGTGGAGTATTAGATAAGCTACGAGAGGCACGATATATTTCTACTCTCGATCTGAAAAACGGTTATTGGCAGATCCCGTTACACCCAGACAGCAAACCTATAACGGCATTCACAGTCCCAGGCATAGGACTATACCATTTTAAAGTGATGCCCTTCGGCCTCCACTCAGCTCCCGCAACCTTCCAAAGACTGCTAGATCGTATTATTGGTCCCAAATTAGATTCAAAAGTTTTCGCTTACTTGGATGACATAATAGTTCTAGGGAAGACGTTAGACGAGCATTTGGCTCTGCTCCACGAGGTTTTTCGACGTTTAAGAGAAGCAGGCCTAAAACTGAACCCAGACAAATGTCAGTTTGCAAGAAAACAACTGCGTTATCTCGGGCACATAGTAAGCCAGACTGGCATTCATACGGACCCAGACAAAGTACAAGCTATGGTAAAATTCCCAACACCCACCAATCCTAGAACCCTGCGAAGCTTTCTAGGGCTCCTCTCGTGGTATCGCCGCTTCATAAAGGATTTTGCCAAACTCAGTGCCCCTCTGACCAAGTTGCTAAAGAAATCTTCGAGGTGGGAATGGACAGAAATTCATCAAGAGGCTGTCGATACACTCAAAAAGAGGCTGGAATCCACCCCAATTTTAGCTTGTCCAAATTTCGATCAGGAGTTTATGTTACAAGTCGATGCATCCGACTATGGACTAGGAGCTGCCCTAACCCAGATACAGGACGGCAATGAAGTAGCTATCGCTTTTGCGAGTCGACTGCTAACTCCCAAGGAGAAGAAATTTAGCACAACTGAGAAGGAGTGTTTAGCCCTGGTCTGGGGTATTAAGACGTTCCGCCCGTACCTCGAGGGATATCACTTTAAGGCTAGTACGGACCATCAAGCCCTGAAGTGGCTACTTACACTAAAAGAACCCTCAGGACGATTAGGCCGATGGATCCTTGAAATACAACAGTATGACTTTGAAATAGTCTACAAAAAGGGTACAAATAACACCCTAGCAGACTCTCTATCTAGACCTCCCATGCCCGTAGACCCTCAAGTTCCACTCTCCTCGAATGGGATCAGTTCATAAATAACGCCTGTTGCCACTATTGAAGCAGATTCTTGGTATTGCAGCTTAGTAAAGAAGTGCAACACAGGCAAACATAATAATCTTCCTATGGTGAATGATCGGCTTTACAAGAAAATAAAGCCCAGGAAACGGACTTATGACCCTGCCACCCTTTGGAAGCTGTGTGTCACAAAGAACGATAGAGGTAAAGTGCTTATCGAAGCTCATGATGAACCAACGGCCGGTCACTTTGGAGTACGAAAGACCCTCGCTCGAGTAGGTCAACAATATTACTGGCCTGGATGGAAGACCGATGTATGGAACTATGTCAGAAAGTGTAAAAGCTGCCAAAGCCAGAAGCCTGAACAAAAGGTTCCGATGGGACAGATGCAGTTTCGGAGTCCAAAAGGCCCCTGGTATACCGTGGTGGCTGATATAATGGGACCTTTCCCCAGGTCCACGAAAGGCTACAAGTTTGCCCTAGTCTTACAAGATACATTCACAAAATGGGTTGAAGTAGCCCCACTACGAAGTGCAACCTCAAAGGAGATAAAAGAGAAGTTTCAGGAGCTTATCTTTTTCCGTTACGGCTCCCCCACTTTCATTTTAACCGACAACGGATCCCAATTCACCTCTGAGGTGTTCAAAACGTTAACCAAAGATTGGAAAGTAAAGCATGTTCTTACTGCTCCTTACTCGCCTCAGGCAAATCCGACCGAGCGGAGTAACCGAGTTCTCAAGACGATGATGCGACAGTTCATTAACAAAAATCATCGACATTGGGACCAGCACCTTAATGAATTTAGGTTAGTCATTAACTCTGCAGTACACGATTCTACGGGATACAGTCCAGCGTTCTTAAACTGTGGGCGAGAATTCCGACTTCCTTGGTCATTAAGGAATGAAGACTTTGAAGAGGGCAATGAGAACGAGAATCCCGTAGATGCACGGATACAACGATTCAAAGACACATATGCAACGGTCCGCTCAAATTTAGAGAAAGCCTATAAGTCACAAGCTCGCTACTATAATTTGCGCAGACGGCCGAACGACTTGACGATAGGGCAACAGGTAATGTGCCGAGTCCATACCCTTTCAGATGCCGCTCAAGGAATCTCCTCAAAGTTGGCCCCGAAATTTGATGGGCCCTACACGCTTGTTCGACGCGAGGGGGTAAACATTTTTCAGATACAGAGGGATAACGGGGACCTAAAACGGGCCCACGTCAAAGATCTGAAACCATTCATATCCTAAACATCTAACCCCACTTGGTTGCCGAATTGGTTGGAATAGAAGCATTTTAATTTGAAAAGAGACTGTTGATTTTTTTTCTTTAAGAAGTTTTATGTTACTTTGTGATGTTTGAAGAGGCTAACTATATTATTTTGAGTTCTGAAACTGTGTTATATATGTTATATGTAAACTGAAATAAATACATAAACGAATATTAGAAGAAATTTCTTTTACAATAAACAAAAAGATACAAAAAGGAGTTGTCTATTTATTCCTATTCTGTTTTTGTTTTGTTTTGCCGAAGTAAGGGGGGGATGTGAGGTCCCTCACCACAAAGTGTGCCCCAACAGGATTACCATAGACCAAGAGTCCAGCGGATAACGAGTCCAGCGGATATAGAGTCCAGCGGATCAAGGGTACAGTGGAACAAGAGTATAGTGGAACCAGTGTACAGTGGGCCAGGAGTAGAGCGGAACCTATATAAGGAGGCACGGAAGAGCCCACGAGTCAGTCGATCACGGGCATCGGAACGAGAAGGTCCTCGCTCCCACTACCCGACGAATCACCTACACTACAAGGTCCGGTGAATATTAGCAAGTACCCTCTCCTGCTAGAGAAATCCGAGCAGTATCCAGTCCTGCTAGAGAAATCCAAGCAGAACCCTCTCCTGCTAGAGAAATCCGAGCAGTACCCTCTCCCGCTAGAGAAATCCAAGCATTACCCACTCCTGCTAGAGAAATCCAAGCAGTACCCGCTCCTGCGAGAGAAATCCGAGCAGTAACCTCTCCCGCTAGAGAAATCCAAGCAACCCCTAGATAGCGATGATGAACGTATCATAAACTGGTAAATAGTTTATACTAGAACTGTATGATCCCATTGGGATAACCACATCGATCTGAGCTATCTATTCCTTTTTTTTTCACTTTACGACCGACTTCAGACCCCTGGAAAACATCCCAGCACTCCACTGAAGCTAACCCCATCACATGGCTTACAATGTGTTTCACTGTCAACATTGAATATTGCCCTAACAGCTTTCTTTTGCAACAGTTTCAGCTTTTTAATACTACCAGAATGGCCCCACACAACAATACTATAAGACAAATGACTTTGAATGTGAGCAAAATAAATGGATTTCAACACATCTATAGTAACAAAAGGTCTAAGTTTTCTAATCATAAATGTACCCTTGGCAACTTTTTTACAAATCATATCACTCTGAGAATCCCACTTAATGTTAGGCTGTACTAATACTCCCAAAAACTTAACACTATCTGAACAGGTACTTGATAAACTAAATTCAATATTCTGTGTTTTGCTACTGTTTATACACAATGAATTGGCAGCAGTCCAGTCCTCGATTACAGAGTTAGTAGTATCATTGAGTATAAACCTAACCCGTAGTATGTAGAAGATTTTTAATTAAGGAAGAACATTTACAATTTATCAGGACAGCTAAATCATCAGCATACATATACGATTTAATATTATCATTACTTAATGCAGTAGTTAAATCATTTATATAAACAATAAACATAGTAGGTCCTAGAATTGATCCTTGAGGTATGCCTGAATGAACAGAGAGATATGAAGAGAAGCTTAATACACAGTTTGATATCGGTCCATTAAATATGATTGCAAAAAATCCATAGATGTCTGATCAAAACCATAATATTTCAACTTTTTTAACAATATATCATGTGAGATGGTATCAAAAGCCTTGGACATATCAAACCAGCTACCTAATACTTTGTTTTTAGCATCTAAGCCGTTGACACAGTGTTTCATAAAACTAACAATAGCATTACTGGTGCCCCTGTTAGGCCTAAAACCAAACTGATCATCTGAGAACAATGAATTTGTTTCAAAATACTTAATTATTTTACTATTTAACAAAACTTCAAATATTTTAGAAAAAACAGGAATTATTGACACTGGGCAATAATTAGCATAATCTGTTTTCACACCCTTCTTAAACAAAGGTACAACTTTAGACAATTTGAGATGGATAGGAAATACACAATTATCAATACACTGGTTATACAAATAGGCCAAAACCTCAACGATAAATGGAGCAGCATGTTTAACAATCAATGAATTAATATTATAAACATCCAAACTAATACTATTACTAAGTGAAAAAAATGCGCTGTATACTTCCTCTACACTTACATTACTAATAGAAAAAACAGATGAAATATCACAGGATCTATGGTAACTTAGCTTATCAAGATAAAAAGACACATCATGTTTAGAACTAGGTATGCTATGCTTAATAGAACTCACATTACTTAGAAAGAATTTATTAAAACTATCACTTGACAGTTTTGTTGTTTGTAGATCATCTGTCTTCACCATGGCAACTCTCGTGTACTCGCGGTTAACTCCAGTACGTTTTCAAGCACGTGGTTTTTCTAACCAGTGTTTTATAATATATTTTTGTTTTCGCTATATTCAGCCTTAATCTGGTTTGTATTTTCATCCAGTCTACCGCTATTACTGTAATAGAAATATAGGTTTACACCTGCCAATTTACGATTACTTTCGATATGCCCATTTATGAAAAAAAATCAATTTACATAATTGTACCAGCTATACATCAGTATTTCATTTCCTATTCAGTAAGCTATTGAACTAATCTACCTGCCAACTTCTCTGCTAATTGACTCTATTTAACTGTCTGATTCAGTTTGGGAACTAATTACTATCACTCCATTCATATCAAGAGCTTTCATAAGATATATAAAATTATTAATAAGTTTGTTAGCTTTTATTAATTTTGGAAACCATGGAAACTGTTGCAAGCAAAATTTAAAGATTATGTAGGCTAAAATGTTAAACAGTTAAGGTGCGATTCATATAATACAAACATTACAGGTAAGGGTATATGGTATATGGCAGAGCCTGTTTAGTGGCTAAAAGAGGTTCAGTAAAATGAAAAAAATATCATGCAAATAGAACACCACAGCAAACCTGCAGACTAAGCGAATTTGCTTTTACTGGCTGGATTTTTACTAAAATATTCCCAAAAAACGTTCAGCTTTATTTCCTATTGAAATAACATTAATTTTAGTGAGTACATATGTTTGCTGCTACAGAGAACATATTGAGGTGTGTTTTTTTATTAAAATGTTGTTAGCTAGGTATTAAATAAACAAAATTCCCAAATATGGTTAAAATCTATCCATACACAAGCAAACTACAACAGTTTCTTTATTCTCCATAAAGATAACTTGGGGATTTTTTATATTATTTTTTTTAATTATCCCCTGTTGGGCATACAACGACGCTTCAATATACAAAATTATTTCTTTTTAAGCTCTACAAAATGGTTTGGAAAGGAATTGTAATATTTTGTGTTTTTAGGGTTAAAAACTAGAGAAAACAATGTTTACCCCATAAAACACCCCATAGTCCGATTATGCTGATTCGCTAACTCGTTTAAATAAACATAGGTCCACACGTTTTTACCAAATTTCATCAAAATCGGATCATTTTTGATCGAGTTATCAAGCTAACGGACACACACACACATATAAGAATTTGAAAGGATAGTGTTTTGGCCTCTGGGGGCCTCAAAACGAAAAAGTAAATCGGTCCTGGGTCTAGGTCTTACCATGAGACCTACGGTAATCACTTATTCCCTATATGGAAAATTTGCTAAAAACAATACGTTACTTAACAAGTAAATCTGTCGAAGGAGACGCTGTTGCAGATATTTTAGAATAAAAGGGCAAGGTTATTTTTAGACTCGGTTAACTGTTGCTGTGGAAGTTGTATACTAAGTAAGAAGTTTGTGGTTATTTGTTAAATAAAAAAAATATTGTTAATTTTTTTAGTTAATTAAATACTAATTGGCCTATATTAGTTTCGAAATCCATTAATAACACAACTTAAAGAAGGTTTTGCCACTTTTCTATTTTAGCCTTTAATGTTACATGTTTTATAGTGGTACTTGTAGAGTTGTCTTCAATGCGTGATTCTTTTTTATGAAATCATTCATTTTGATTTTGTGACAAAATTTTATTGAAAAACAAAGAAGTATCTGAACCAAAAGATATGTCTTGCAAGCCAAGAAATATATTCTGCTGATCTAGGGCGATTAAATCTGAAATGGAGTAGAATCCGGGTTATGATGCTCTTTATCTACGAAGAACATCTTACTAAGAAAATAAGTCTTGTTTTTATATGAATTCATACTTTTTTTTTTTTTTTTTTTAATACAACCTCAGGGATACCCTGAACTAGGATAAATACATTTAGTGATACTTTTATTTATTTTAAAACTTGAGTTTCCATGCTTTTAGAGGAGAAACATGGAAATTTGTTTAAGAACACATGTTGTTGTCTGTAAGCCCATAGAATATCTACTAAACCCCTCGTATTATAAAATAAAAGCATAAAAACTACATTTTGAATATTTAAAAACACCATATCACCTATTTACTATGACCCGATATCACTGGTTCGCAAACTAAACCAAAAAAATATACAGCTTCACACTCTCATGCCAAATGCCTTTAAAATCTGGAAAGGATTACTCAAGTTATCGCGCTCATGGGCCAATACATACACATCTAGGTGTAACTGTGCCGGTCAAATTGTTATGTCCCGCCTTTATATCCTAGGACACTTGATTCTAGCCCGGAACTGTTTAACTCACATTACCTTAGGTTAGTCTCAATGTGTTTTGGGATTATCACATTGACAAAATCCATTGGTTCAATTTTAGCCTAGGACCTCAGTTTTCGATACCTCGAGCTCTAGACCCGCTCGCTCTCCTCCGTGCCTTTAGGAAAATTCACTAAAAACTTCTTTTTATCAACCAGAAACTACAAGTAAAGGTTAAACAACGCCCTCAAGACAGTCATACCAAGAGACTGTGAACCACAATAATGGGAGTAAAAACCAGCCTCAACGACAAGGAAATTGGCTCAATTTTATTTATGAACAGGGCTGCCAGCATATATGACAAACAGCCGTTTTTTATTTTGAGATTTACAGTTCGCCTTGACTGTAGGTTTACAATAAACAATGGTGCGATAATATTAAATGCTATACCAGTGTTAAAAATGTATAAATTTCTTAACTCCAAGGGAAAACAACAACATGCTGTTAATGTACTACATCTGTTAGTTGTAAATAAATTTAACTGTCGTTTCATATTGAACACACTAATATTTTTTAACAAAAAGAAACGTTGCAGCTGGATACTGAAATCCTTCTTAGGAATCGTAAAAAAACTAGACAACCTGACCAATTCCATTAATTGAAGGTTCCGAGATTCGTTAAATCATTAACCTTGAGTCAACTTAATCGGATGAGTTTATTTAACTAATAATATCGTGTTAACTGCTTAGTAGTAGAGATTTCTCACAAACATGCTCTACCGAGGCTCATATTTCAAACCATTTAAAATACATTTTGATTTCCTTGGTGGGATATTAAAATACCCATCTATAACATGAAACATCTTTTAGAGCGCATTTATGCTCTAAAAAAATATAGCATATCACTAGTCCATAATGTGTTTTCCGTACTCGTATCGTAAGTGCGTTTATCTTTTATTTCTTTGGTGACATCCAAGTTTACCCAGAACGGACCAATCAAGTTTACTCAGAAAGGAGTTTAAGCGCTTGTAAGGGAAACGGAACCTAATACCTTAATCTTTCCTTGATGTGTTGGAGATTAACCCCTCTATTTTGAAACCTGAATAACAAATCATTAGGCTGTTAAACAATATTTTTTACTGGCTTGTTTCTTTGTTATAGGATCATAGTAGTTTTGAGTATTACCAAACATTGCCTTTAAATGGATTGACTTCCGTAAATATTCTACTAACAATCTTGCACCCTAATGAATTGTACATTAAAAACCACTCTCAACAAATCACATTTCATTTGATTTTATTTATCATTTTATTAGAATGCCCATTTAAGACAAAATGAATTATTTTTGTATATTTCATTGTCTAATTTATTAGAAAACATTCAGTATTTAGGATACTGCATTTTATAAGCCAAAATCTAATCTTGCTTCCTTGGTCTATCGTATAATGCTACAATATCATGTTTGTACGTGGTGAACTTATCTGATTGCATTCATGAATTATCAGCAATACATTTAGCTGTTAATTATAATTTAAATGGGTCAAAACGTTAGTCTTTAAAGGTTTATCTCGTCATCTCAAGAGTATTCTGGTACCTAACTGGAAACCTAAAAGGCGGGTCTATATTTAGATGTTAAGAGATTTCAAAACTAAACGTAAATCATCATTACTGTATGTCCTAACATTTATTTTATATGTATTCCAGTCACAGCAGCCACATTTTTCTATTATAATGATCGAAATTAATTATGAAAGAAGATTCAATAGCCTATTTTAATATTTGCTCATATAGTCTAATTAACTATTTCCAAAGCAACCATCACTTGTAATTTAGAGACAATGATTAAATAACAACTTATTCATTAGTTGATTGGAATTAGGAATGACGTCTCTATTTCACAGTAAATATTCTCTAAATTGCCAAGTACTTTTATAAAAGTAGGCTAGAGTAAGTTTTAAGTATTTTTAACTATTGTCAATTCCAAGAATATATGCCAGTTTGTTTTGATTTAACCTCAAAAATTTGACAGGTATGAACACATGATCGCACTACAGCCAAATAGGTTAATCTTCAAAGATATTCCACCACACCATAACTGCTTCTAGCTAAAAAAAATCCAACTGTATCTTCTAATTATATTTATTCAATTTATTAAATTATTTGCTACTAAACTCACTGCAACCATTGACTATTGGATACAATTGCATAAACAAATATTAATGCTGTAAAGTAATAATAGTTGGTTATAATAAATTTTTCATGCAAATTATAAGATGTCTTTGGATAATTTACAATAACTGTCGATGTTAGATGCAGAAAGGCCATTAATTATGTGCTACAAGACTGAACGTGTTCATTGAGCCTAAGTCTTGTTACGGGACTGAGTTATAGACGACCTACTGTTGGCAAATATCCAAGACTATTGGTTAAGTAGCATTCAAATCACTTGCTACAACGTTATAAGATTATTTTTTAACGTGTCATATGTTTTAGGAATAGTGTTTTGAATCTTGCCCGGAAATGACCAGATTTTTGATAAATCGAGAATTAAAAATATTATATCTTGTTTAACTGACTCTTAATTATTGACCTATAGTTTCGCCTAGTGTTTTATATCTTCTTAATCGGAAAGAAGTGTAGATTAATTTGGGACGAAAAACAAAATTTGTTTAAAGACATTTAAGGTTCAGTCTCCCCATGGTGGTTAAACATAAAGGTGGTTTAGCATAAATATGTGGTTAATATTTGTACTAAATATCAGTATGGTAGGTTAAGTGGATTTTCTGCTATATGTACTTGAACTTATAGAGCTTATCCTTTTAAAAATCATCAAACCGAAAAAGGTACCATCTCCTCTTGAGCACAGTGTAAGGAATGGTTTCAACATGTTTTCCATATTCTCCTCTACTCCTTAATATTTCTTTTCGTGTCTCGCCTTCCCATCCTAGAACTCTAGGTTCCACCCCGGAACTGGTTTGCAAATTACTTCAGAATAGTCCTACTAGAGGATTGCGGAATTATCCTACAGATAAAACCCTTTGGTCATTAGTGGGAGTTGAACCCGCAACCTTTAGCACCAAAGCTCCGCACCCTAACACTAGACCAGCTCGCTCCTCGTATTTCTCAATAATAAAACCTAAGGTATAAAGCCTATGATCAAACAAGAATATTTTAAAATACATTTTGTCACACATAAATCATTGCACGAGTAAATCATCGCTAATTATTCCATATAAAAACAATTGTATATCCTCACTCCTTTCCACCAAGTACTCCATTTAAGAGTCTATTTTTGAAGCCGGTCACCCAATTTAGCATTTAATGACAATAACCATCTTTTTTAGGGCATTTACAATTTGGTTTTATAAAATGGTAACAGATTTCAAAAGATAAACCTATAGCGTTTCTGAGGTGGTACAGTACAGAGCTTGATATTTTCAAGTATACGTCTTTCTGCTTTAGCCCATTAATAGTTCGGAAAAGTCTATAATCTAGCCTTTAGGAGTAAAAGTGTCTTTAACTTAGACAAGGAAGACACATTTGAAAGTTAAGAAGTGACTGATACAAACTTCGTAATTGTAACTTTTGAAAGGAAACTTTACATCGTAGGCCTACAGCTCATCCCTAGAAGCAGTCAATAATTATACGTTCACTTAAAAAAGAAGAAAGAAAAATTAAACCGTAACGGGTTCCTTTAGTGTATGCCTTAGAATATAATATTACTAGCAGAATACCCGTCCTTCGTACGGGGTTGGCATATAAGTATAAAATGCTTACTGCAGTGATGGGAGAGGAGATGGTTTAAGAAAGTTTGGTTTTTTCATTTATATGGTAATGGTATCCTATAGTGTAGCACGCATCTACCATAGCCCTAAATGCTCTACCACTGCACCTAAACCATTGAAAAAAGTAAAGTTTTCATTGTGTACCACAACTTTTTGTTGCTACAGTGGTTGGTTTAAATTAGGGGTTGTCATAAATGCAAAAAGCATACTAGTGCTGCACCCTGTTGGTAAGCCTTATAACGTTATAAAGCTATGTAATATCATAGAGCCAACTTGTGCAGTTGAAACGGCTGACAATATTTTTTAATTTCTTTAAATATGAATACTCATAAGGTTAGCTTGAGAAACCCCAGAGCCACTGGGGCGGAGCCCGAAAGGATTTTTGAGGTCAGAATATGTCTAGGGCCTATATGTTAATCGGGAATGTCAGCTATCATCATATCAAATTTCAACTTTGTCGGTTTAGTATTTTTTGCGTTTACTTGTCATAAACATCCATCCATCCAAACTTTCTTACTTATAAAATTAGTAGGGTAAGTAAACTGTTGTAATATTGCTTGTTAATGGATATTTGTTTATCAAACTTGGCTGATTAATTTTTTTTATTATACTAAGCTAATGTTATTTTCCTAAAAATCACACTTCCTTACCCTCCCTCTAGCAGCAAACCTCGGTACTCGTTAAACCTTATGATATTGAATTAGGTAGGTTTAATTGAAAAAAGTAACACAAATGGAAATTTGCTTAGGCTGCAGGTTTGCTGCGGCGAGGGTATTATGGAATTGTAATTGATTTAGAAAGAAGACTTTGTGGTAATACATGATTAACTCAAATTTATATAAGATACTAAATAAATCAATCCCGTCGGTCACAATTTGTAGAGCCGGTCGTTTGTTAATTGACTGGCGCTACTGCAACCAGCACTACTATTCGTATTTTCTAGCAGCCACGAATTCGTGCTAGCAGCTATACCCGTGCCTTGCAACAGGGTCAGTATGCAAAAGAGACAAAGTTGGTTCGTTGAAAATGCCAAACGGTTTCACTCCTACCGTTTAATTTAGAAACAAAATTAAACTCTATTACTTAACTTAATAATAGTACGTTTTTGTTAACTCATACTGTGAATACTTATTTAGGCTACCAAGGATACAAAACCAATGATAGATTTTAAGGTATGATAAAAGAATGTGTTTAATGGTTTGCACTGTAAAGGAAAAGCTATCACAATAGTTCCAAACCTGACAATAGGGTAATTTTCTAATTCAAACACATGTTAGTGAAATTATAATCAGGCAAATGAGAATTCGTTCAGTCTATAGGTTTGCTGTGGCAGGGGGATTATATTACTGTTAACAAAAAAATAAATCAAAAGAATAAACCTCATAAAACTCAGGATAAGGGCCTAGGTTGATACGGCAATATAGAATCTGAGTTATTTCCTATATCCGTGAATGATTTCTTTTTCAATGAATTATTTCCTATACAATTTATTACTACATTTCACAAATATTAGAACAGGCTCAGTATAATAGATCATAAACGTAAACAAATGAAGTAACTAAAAGAATCCTACTAATGAAATTACATTAACATATGGTTTGACAGCTCCATTTAAGTAATTTTAAATAATGTTTACATTCGGCCTAGTGACATCATTATTTTAAATTTATAATTCTTACCCTCTCTGTTCTAATATTCGTGCAGTATTCAATATGTTTGAACCAGCTGTGTGGAGTTGTGAAATCAAAATTCATCTGACAGTTAGTTCTGCTTGTTTACATTTTAAAACTTTGTAGGTTTGTTCTTTGTTACCATGGATACCACCAATCAATATTTACTTTTAAATCTCTCACCTCAAATTTTTGAAAGCCCACGGGGTAGAGCCCTAGGATTATATCGAGGCGGGAATAGTTCTATATGTATCCTCGGAGCTGTGGCTTCAATTGTGTGCAATTTGAGCCCAGTCGGTTCAGTAGTTTTTGAGATTATCTCATACAAACACACTCACACACAGACGCCACCTCTTCTTTATAATAGTAATAGATATACCTATTCGGAGGTTTAAGCTTCTTAGGCCTTACCAGCTTAGAAGATAAATCCATTCTCCTAGTTTGGATAACTGTACAAGTTATACGGCCTAATTTCATTTCCTATCCCGGAAGTCATTGAATTAATCTACCTGCCAACTTCTCTGCTAATTGGTTCTATTGAACTGTCTGATTCGCTTTGAGAACTAATTACTATCACTTCATTCCAATATACATTGTACTCTTAAGCTGAACATTAAAGATATAGTTTTTTGGTTCTTTTTTTTATAAAACTTTCTTTCGTACTATAGATATGGCATATTAGACGGATTGAAGATGTTGATTTGAAGTAAAAAATATAAACAAAGGCTTAAAAGCATAACTTAGGATACAGTCGATTACACGTAATGGTAAACAGTGACTTAATCACTTAAAACTCAATGTCTATTAATTGTTGACTGTAGGCTAGAATGGTGATATCCATAAAACATTTACCGATCTAGATCAAACTAAACCGTTGCTATGGAAGTTGTTTATTATGAAAAAAATTATGGATTCTTATATATCATAGTAGTTTTTTCAACAACACACATTGCTTTTAATTCCTGTCTACGATGTGCCATTAAATTACATTGAATATTGTTTAATTATATTAGTTTTGTTTAACTGTTTAGAAAGAAACAACAATATTGTAATCCAATCTACTATTGATATTAATTGTTAAATGTTCCTAATATGATTTCCCCTAAAGAAGAACCTTTAAAGTTGTCAGCAATTGGTTTACTTTGTAAATAATTGTACCTGTGGCCGTTTTTAAACTAGGTATTCCAGTGTATCTTTTTTGACACGAAAATATTGCCTTTACTGTATTGTTTACTTACTTTATAGCACTATATCAACATTGGTGATTGGCGGGATTTGAACCCGGGACCTCGGGGACCAAAGTACTACGCTATACCACAAAATAAGATCACTCCCCAAACTAAGAAAAAAAAAAAAAAAAAAAAAAACACTTTGCATTTGAAGGTTTAAGTTTTGTTATCATCACACACAATTTATTGTTACATTTCAGGCATGTTTTCCTAAATACTTTTACATAAAATTAAAATGAACACGATAATTTATTTTTTCAACTGGAATCAGAATACTAGCTTTTGTAATATAACGTGGTTTATCAATCAAATACAGCTTTTTTAATATCTTTTGTAACTTGTTTTTGTTTTAATAAAACAGTAACTGTTTTCGATTGAGTTTTCATGCTACTACAATTAAGTGAAATAAAAATGCAAATTACAACCTAAAGAGTTATTTGCCAAAGTGATGACTATTTCCTGTGTACTATCTTGCATACTCTTAATATCCAAAAGAATAAAGTGTTAGGTGTTTAACAGTGAACTTGCAACGAACATAATTACAATAAAAAGCACAAAGAAATTGACTCAAATAATATTGTTATGTAGGAGACTAGTTAGCTTGTATACAAAGACGGATGAATAAACTAACATTGTATAAAATAAATCAGTTATTTGACAACTTTGGTAGTACTAAAACAATTATGTTACATAGTTTTGATGCATTATATTTGAACAATATCATAGTTTATCTCAGTGAATACAACGGCATTGGAATATATACCTCAATATCTGCTTGAATACAATTTATCCTGTGTTAAAAAATAAGTGATATAATAGCGATTTGTTCGATCAGTTATTAAGTAACTGTTATTGATTTGGCCTACTATGATAAGTATTGGACCAAAGTTATTTAGCTTTCAGTTTAACAAGATATTAATTACTCATTTTCAGAAAGTCAGAAAAATAGGACAAAAACCTAACGGAAACAGAACTGTTGAAAACGGATATAACAGATGCTGAGCCAATACCGAAAATGTAAAAAAAAAGCGACTTATGCTTGTTAATGAAGAAAACTTTGCCATCCATCTCTAAAGAAAAATTGGAAACCGTACTTTAAATTATTCAGTGCAAGGTCTGTTGTTTAAAGTAAATATATTTCTGTAAGTATCACTAAAGTAATAATAGTTTTAAGTTTTTACGTAACACTAGTGGTCATCCAATTGCTCATATAAACTGTACTAATTGATCTAATTAATGTTTAATATGTTTTAACCCTGTTTTCGTGATTATGTACGCTATTTGTTTATAGGGACTATTAAAAATCTCACTGATGACGAAAATTTACATACAGTCGGACATTCTATTTAATAAATATTCAATCTGGTCCAAAACTATTCGTCATCATACCGAGAACAATATATAGTGCTTGCAATAACGCTATTTAGTACTTAAATGTAACATTTTATCTACTATTTTATGATTTTCCTTAAAGAACGTATTGTTCATTGTATATCACACAACATAAAAAAACAAAAAAAAAACTTTAAATTTGCATTGATGGTATTGTAAAATTAAATAAGATCCTTAACATAGTATTTATAGGGTACGTTTAGGGATAACAAGTATGGAGTATTGAATGATATATTATTTCAAACTTATCTTTAAAAATTAAATTAAGTCGATATAGCTATGATAATATTAATGTGTAATGAAATTCTGATTATTCAGCATGTATAATGTGGCGTTCAATCATATCAGTTAGGTTGATAAAATATGATTGGTCTACTTTAATGCATCATTGAGTCCCATACATGTTTGTTTGACAGACAAGTTATGACCAATAAACTGAAATGGCCATAACAAAATGTTATCATATTACCTTAATCAATTTGAGTAGATAAACAAGATTTAATACCATAAAATGGACAGAAAAGTAATAAACCTAATTTTAAATTTTTAACAAGATTGTAGATTAGTTCATTAAACCACGCAGATAAGGGCACGCAGGTGAAGGGGTGATAAACAATCTTTACATTGTATAGTAAAAACTTTTATATAAAAGGATAAATACATTATTTCTTTATGAGAGTCACTTAGTTAGCACTAGAGGGATTTTACTGTGTTCCATTGTTCATATAGAAGAATATATGCCTTGTCAATTTGTTAATTAATTTTCATGAGTGAGGGTCTGATATTTGTAGGAAAACTATGTGCCAGTACAACTTTTAAATTTATTTTACTAGTTTTCTTACAGGATACAACTTTTTGAGTTCGCTGATGCATAGCCTCTTCTAATATAAGGCCGTGGCGTTGGGTCGTGCAACGTCAAACTGGAATGGCTACTGCCATGGCCATTACAGGAATAACAAACATGTAAACATAAACATTGCTCATACGATTCGTTATAAATTAGTACAATAGCGAAGTTGCCTCTTTTGTTTTGTTACGGCCTTGACTAGTAGGAAGATATGGCTGATGTCGTCTAATAATAGCGTAACAATAATAATATCGTTCTATGGAAATTTGGATTAAACAAGTATTTAACTAAGCTAGTTTATCCATTTAGTGATTTTCCTAATAACATTTTCTCCATAAATAGGCCATAATGAACGAGCATTGTTATTACTGTCTTTAAATATTGCAAGATTAGAATAATTGTCATTCTAATCTAAAACCTGAACCTTAGTTTCATGCATGTTTCATGTGAAGTCCACGAACCTTCAATAAAATAACTAAATGGTGATGTTATAGGAAAATTATTAATCATGTAAATGTGTAAATGAAAAAAATCAATTTCAATTAACTGTTTTTAGCTAATTAGAACATTGTACATACATTTCCATCGACATAGGCTATAAGAAAGATGTGGTTTTACCAATAACCATAAACAGTGCAGGTAAACTCTTCATTCTTTTGTAAAATTGGATGCCTGTTGATGATTGTAGCTAATACGTTGTATCTAATTGAATTTAGCGGGTGTGTGCTCTACTTTTGGTGAATTTAGTGTCTTGACCGTTTTTAATAAACTGTGTATCAATTCATGCTGGAAAATGCTTGTTAAATAAATAGACTCGAGTATATAGCTTAAATAATTTTAATTGGCTTAGATTAAGAAACGAAAAATCTAAACGTAAAGAATGCATTTGACAAACGAAATGGTTGAAAATTATTAAGCAATGTAGGAAAAAATCATTAGGGTTTTTAAGGTAATGTTTAATTAATTCGTATTGTTTGAAACGAAGCGTTTAAAAGCTCTGATGCTATCCTGCAGATACATTAATCAAACACAAACCACCTCATAAATAGTTACAATTGTCAGGCTCAGCACGTACAAGAGCTTCTTACCAGATGTGTTCTGCGGCTGTTTCATATGTTACTGTAATAATGTAACATGAATATTTTCAGTAAATAACCGCGTTCTTTAGGCAATGCCAAATCAATTTTTAAGTCTACAATATCGTTTATTAAAAAACTAACTTAATAACAAAGGGCACTTTAAACATGCAGTTGTATAACACAGCACAGTAGAAAATTATATATAAGTTGAATACACTGAAATGAACGTTTTGACTAAGGTTAGCCAGCAAAATCCTATACTCTAATACGAGCAAAGTTTGCTTGTATGTATGTATGTATGTATGTATGTATGTATGTATGTATGTATGCTTGCACCAAGATCTCGAAAACGGCTCCGACGATTTTCTTCAAATGTTGTATATAGTTTATTTCTGGCCTAAAAACGAGTTTACTGCAATTAGAACTGCCAACAAAAATCTAATTACGTAAAAAAATGAAACTGAAAATCACATTTTTTTAACATTAGTCTTATGGGTTGCTAGGTAACCATGTTGGCTGAATTAAATAACAAGGAAAAAGTAAACAAAAGACTTGTAATTATTTGTCTATCCACAGTATACTAGCAAAACAAAATACAGTAAAAAAGGAAAAACATCAGTTGTTACTATTGAGCAAAGATTATACTGAAGATTACTCGATTCTATAGTCAAGGGTAGCAGTGTGGAGTATGGGATCTGTTTATGACGATTAGATTACGGTATCTGCAATCCTTAAATGCTATGGGAATGGAAGGAAACAGGTCCCCGATGTAGGAAGTGATGAAGGAAGTAGTAAAGGCGAGCAGTCCGGAGTGTGGGAACTGTTTATGACGATTAGATTAAAGTATCTACAATCCTAAAATGCTATGGGAAGGGAGGGAAACAGGTCCGTGACGTGGGAAGTGATGAAGGAAGTAATAAAGGCGAGCAGTCTGGAGTGTGGGAACTGTTTATGATGATTAGATTAAGGTATCTGCAATCCTAAAATGCTATGGAAAGGGAGGAAAACAGGTCCATGACGTAGGAAAAGGGGAAGGAAGTTGTAAGGCTAGCAGTGCAGAGTGTGGGAACCGTCTGTGACATTTATGTATCTGCAATTCTAAAATAGTATAAGGAAGGAGGGCAAACAGGTCTACGACATAGGGAGTGGTGAAGGAAGTAGTAAAGGTGAGCAGTCCGGAGTGTGGGAATTGTTAATAACGATTAGATCAAGTTATCTACAATCCTAAAATGCTATGGGAAGGGAGGGAATCAGGTCCGCGACATAGGAAGTGGTGAAGGAAGTAGTAAAGGCGAGCAGTCTGGAGTGTGGAAACTGTTTATGACGATTAGATTAAGGAATCTGCAATCCTAAAATCCTATGGGAAGGGATGGAAAGAGGTCCGCGACGTAGGAAGTGGTGAAGGAAGTAGTAAAGGTGAGCAGTCCGGAGTGTGGGAATTGTTAATAACGATTAGATCAAGTTATCTACAATCCTAAAATGCTATGGGAAGGGAGGGAATCAGGTCCGCGACATAGGAAGTGGTGAAGGAAGTAGTAAAGGCGAGCAGTCTGGAGTGTGGAAACTGTTTATGACGATTAGATTAAGGAATCTGCAATCCTAAAATCCTATGGGAAGGGATGGAAAGAGGTCCGCGACGTAGGAAGTGGTGAAGGAAGTAGTAAAGTTGAGCAGTCCGGAGTGTGGGAACTGTTAATAACGATTAGATCAAATTATCTACAATCCTAAAATGCTATGGGAAGGGAGGGAATCAGGTCCGCGACGTAGGAAGTGGTGAAGGAAGTAGTAAAGGCGAAGAGTCTGGAGTGTGTAAACTGTTTATGACGGTTAGATTAAGGAATCTACAATCCTAAAATCCTATGGGAAGGGATGGAAAGAGGTCTGCGACATAGGAAGTGGTGAAGGAAGTAGTAAAGGTGAGCAGTCCGGAGTGTGGGAAATGTTTATGACGATTAGCTTAAGGTAGGCCTATTTACAATCCTAAAATGCTATGGGAATGGAGGGAAACAGGTCTGCGACGTAGGAAGAGGTGAAGGAAGTAGTAAAGGCAAGCAGCCCGGAGTGTTGGAACTGTTAATGACCATTAGATTAGGGTATCTGCAATCCTAAAATGCCGTTGGAAGGGAGAGAAACAGGTCCGCGACGTAGAAAGTGGTAAAGGTGAGCAGTCTGGAGCCTGGGGACTGTTTATGGGAATTAAATTAAGGTATCTACAATCCTAAAATGCTACGAGAAGGGAGGAAAACAGGTCCATGACGTAGGAAATGGCGAAGGAAGTAGTAATGCTAGCAGTGCAGAGTGTGGGAACTGTCTGTGGCATTTATGTATCTGCAATTCAAAAATGGTATAGGGAAGGAGGGCAAACAGGTCCACGACGTTGGGAGTGGATTAATGTATCTGCAATAATTTCAGAGTAAACTAATAATTTTCCCCGAGCAAAGCTCGGTCCCCAGGTACTAATCATTATTACGTTAAGAGAAAATATTGGCTTATAGTAGTGTCATGTATAGATTTATGTCATCGTAGAATTGATTGTTCGGATCGTTTTTCCTTTGATCTATATCAGAGCTTGGGAGACAATAATTACCGTTTACGAGTTATAAACCAGCTCCCGCATGTTTACAAACATTGAGTTACCTGAGTGATGAGAACTTTTTCCCATCGCCGCGCCGTGCTGGAATTATAGATATTGGTTTTATATAGTTTGTCATCATACCAATCACTTCCCCCTGCGGTTTCGGGGTTAGAATAGAACCGCAGCCTTCCCGGGCTTGTCGTAAGAGGCGACTAAAAGGGTGACCGACGCTCTCACTGGGAGTCCTTGGGAGTGCCCCTGTTGTGTTTGCAGGGGTTGATGTGTGCTCTGCACTGCCGATGGGTATTCTCAGTGAGTCGTGAGATACCAGCCACTTCGGTCCTTGGTCAGGGAGTGCGGCATGGATGTAGAGGTCGGGCTCTACATTGTGACGGGTGACCCCCGGCACGTCAGGTATCCGGTGCTGGGAAAACGGAGGTTGGGCCTCGGGGAACTGGGGTAGGGGCGCTGTCCCCGAGGGTATACCCGTTCCTGACTATTCCGGGCCGCCCCTTGCCGCACGATGCGCTGGTAAACACAAGATGGCTTTTATAACAAATACCCTGAACACATCTTTAATAAGTAGCTCGAATGAGCAAGAAAAGAAGTCGGAAGTAGAGCGAGACCCTTTTGGGCGAAGCTCCAAGGTCCAGAGATCGCCAACATTGAAAGGCGTGAAGACGTCCCCTCCACCTGCATCTTTCAGGTGTACAAAAGACTTAACTTTGGGATCTCCCTTGACAAGTGGAGAAGGAAACGGTGGACCACCCTCTAAGTCTGGTGAAGGGATGCCGGAGGAATCCCTAACAACAGCGTTAGATTTGGAAGTGTCGGGAATGGTACTTCTGCGTCAGCAATATCTCGACGCAGAAAATGACATTGAAAACCGGCTTCGAAACATGGAGCAGACCATAAAGGCAATGCTTGAAACCTTTAAGACGCAGAGAGGAGTTAACCAAGTGGTTAAAAATGGTATGGCTAAGCTCGAGGACGACCTTGGTTTTGTCTTCGCCTGCCGGCTGGTGAGCAAGGCGGCCATGGAAAGGATCGCCGAGAAGGTGGTGTCCCTACCTGACGACAATGCGCGACCTTCCAAGAAACGCAGGAGGCCTACATCAGAAAGCCCTCCAAAAAGAGAAGAGGTTGTTCAGACAGCAAAGCCTAAAGTTAAGGTCAAGGCGACCCAGACTTCTAGGTCCTTCTCTGACGTAGTTGCCGCTCCAGCGAAACCTCAACAGCCACAGCAACCTGCGACACCCATTGAGGGTAGCTCCCGAAAGGGGTCAGTCGTAGAAACACCATCTGGGACTGTGTGGGAAAAGCGCCTTACGAAAAAGGAGAAGAGGAAATTGAGGCACGCGGAAGTCGGCTCCAAGACATATGTGGCAGTGAGGGCGCAGTCGACCGGCGTGGCCCAAGCTGTGCCTGGCTCGGCACTCGCTAAAAAGTCGCGGCCCAAAAAGCCCAGGACTGAGGCAATTTTGGTCAAGCCTTTGGAGGGTAGATCATTCGCCGAAGTCTTGGGTGTTATCAAGGCCAAGGCTAAGCCAGAGCAAACCGACACGGTTGTACGGTCGATTAGACAAACCCGGGACGGGGACGTCCTCCTCGAACTGGGTAAGTCTAAAGATAAAGCCGCCTTTGCTGCCGAACTAAAGGCAGCTGTGGAAGGTCAGGGCACCGTTCGTGCTCTCGAACCCAAGACGTCCGTCGAGGTTCGGGATATGGATTGTGTGTCAACGGAGGATGACGTCATTGATGCCCTAAAAAAAGCTGTCCCCGAGCTTGCCGGACAAACGGCTAGTCTGAGGGTGTGGCTCACGAAACCAAACCGGAGTCAACAGCGGATGGCGGTCGCCGAAATGGCAGACGCAAACGCCAGTAAGGTTTTGGCACTCCAGCATTTGAGGGTTGGATGGGTTAATTGCAGGTTGAGACGGAGGGTGGAAGTAACGAGGTGTTTTAAATGCCTTGATTTCGGCCATTCCTCCCGAAACTGCGAAGGGCCCGACCGAGGCAAGAACTGCCTTCGATGCGGGGAGGTGGGTCACACTCGTAGGGACTGTAAAGTTGAGACCTGTTTCCTATGTAAGGAGAAAGGCCTCAATGATAAAAACGCTAAACATATAGCTGGGTCTGGGCAGTGCAGTGCATTTAAAGGCGCACTACAACAAGCGAAAGCCCAACCACGAAGATAAGGATCCTCCAGTGCAATGTAGATCGATCCAGGACGGCTGACGCGCTTCTCAGTCAGCTTGCCCTCGAACACGGTGTTGACGCGCTCTTGGTCAGCGAACAGTACCAGTACCGGGACAGGGACCCATCTCTTTGGTTTCCCGATACACTTGGTACTGCTGCGTTCTGGGTTCGTAATACAGCTAAAGTGCAGGTAAGGAGTCACGCGAAGGGCCGAGGATTCGTTTGGGTCCGGTGCGGGGATGTCACTTACTTTAGTGTATACCTCACCCCCAACGAGGCTATCCGTGACTTTCGTGGAAAGATAGACCGCCTGGAATAGTCCACTGTCAAATGTACACCCGTGTGCTCCTTGATGAGGCAGGTGTGGGAGTAGTCTTAATCTCTTCGTTTGACCTTTGAGAAATACAATTTCGATGGTGGCACTCTTGAAAATTGTGCGTTTGAATGCTGTGGGTAAAAAACAAAATGGCCGCCATTTAAAATGTTTAAAGTCAAATTCCATGAAAACCAGCTATTAAAATAAAGTTTTGCAACCCATTATTTAAAGTCCTTTTTATTCCAAATCGAACGACACTTTATTTGCGAAAATCGGATAATAAATAAAAAAGTTATGTAACTTTTGTTATTAATGCTAATTATCAAAATGGCAGTCATTTTAACACCACAAAGTTAAATTCCATAGAAACTAGTGACAAAAACATTATAAAAGTTACATAACTTTTTTATTTATTATCCGATTTTCACAAATAAAGTGTCGTTCGATTTGTAATAAAAAGGACTTTACATATTGTGTTTCAAAATTTTGTTTTAATTGCTGGTTTTCATGGAATTTGACTTTAAAAACTTTTAATGGCCGCCATTTTGAAATTCGATAAGCCTGATCAAAGATTTTTTCGGAGAATGTTTATAGTTGTAGACTTAAAGTTTATACCAAGTTTCATATAAATATCTTCAAGGGTTTTTGAGTTATGAGTTATTTTCAAAAAATTCAAAATGGCGGATTACGGCTTAACCAAGCCGAAATCGAAACAAACTTATACAACATTTTTGACTTATTTTTGCACATAGAATCTGAATCTGCACAGTCCACTACGCTTTACTGAAACACCCTTTATTACTTTTTGAAATATTTAACTGTCCTGGGACATTACATCCACCCTGATTAATTTTATTTATGAAAAATATAAAATTATATTTTATGAAATAATGGTTGGTCCTACATAAAAACTGTAATCATATTTTTGTGCAGATTTAAAATAGCTACATTTCGGTATCAACAATTCTTTTGTAACCCTAACGGTTACTGATATAAGTAAGAAAACATATTTGCGATGGCGGCCATTTTGTTTTTTACCATTCGGCGTTCAAACGCACAATTTTCAAGAGTGCCACCATCAAAATTGTATTTCTCCGAGGTCAAACGAAGAGATTAAGACTACTCCCACACCTGCCTCATGAAGGAGCACACGGGAGCCTGTATATGTACATTTGACAGGGGACTAGAAGAGAGCGTGCACGATACCGCCGGGCACGTTGTCGTGGCGGGGGATTTCAATGCTAGGGCTGTCGAGTGGGGAATGACTCTCACTAATTCCCGGGGGAAGTACATCCTGGACTTTGCTGCCAGGGCTGGACTTGTTGTCATAAACGAGGGCAACACGCCAACTTTCCAGCGTCCCGGAATGAGGGGAACGATCCCAGACATCACGCTTGCATCTGAGTCCCTCTTGCCGTGGATACGAGCCTGGAGAGTCCTAGAGGATTATACGGCCAGTGACCACCAGTACATCATTTTTGATGTCATGGATAGTCATCAGAGACAAGCTACCGTGTCTCGGCAGGTGCCCGTTCGGTGGAACACCAAAAAGCTGGACGTGGCCAAATTCACCGAAGTCATACTACGGGGAGAGCCAGTGGTACCTGCTGCATCTGGCGTGGCTCACGCAGAGACATCAGTTACATCATTGATGAGGCTGATAGTCTCGGCCTGCGAAGAGTCAATGCCTCGCAGGAGATCCCGGTGCGATAAGCGACCTGTGTACTGGTGGACAACCGAGATCGCAGAACTACGACGGGCAGCATTGAGAGCCAGACGTCTTGCTACCAGGGCCAGAGAACCTGAAGATAGACGTCTTAAGTCTGACGCTTAGAAGGTGGCTAGGAAGTCTCTTCGCCGGGCCATTAACCGGAGCAAACGCAGTTGCTGGGAGAAATTAAGGGACGATGTCGATTCCGATCCGTGGGGCCTTGGTTACAAGATAGTAACCAAGAAGCTTGGCACCCGCTCTCCACCTTCCGTTATGGACGGGGCCTCTATGGAGAGGATCGTAAAGTCCCTTTTCCCGACTCACACACTGCGCCCATTGCGGGAGTTCGGAAGGGTGGACGACGTACCGCTTTTCAGTCTCGAGGAGTTGGAGGCGGCCGTTCTGTCCCTGAAGAACAACAAGGCTCCTGGACCGGATGGGGTACCTGGTGAGGCCCTGAAGAAAGTCTTTTCAATAAACCCACAAATCCTTTTGAGCACGTACAATGCCTGTCTGGCCGAGGGGAAGTTTCCCTTCTGCTGGAAAACAGATAGGCTTGTGCTCGTGGGGAAGGGAAAAGGAAACCCAGACCTACCCTCCTCTTACAGACCTCTCTGTATGTTGGACACTGCTGGGAAAGTCTTGGAAAAGTTGATCCGTTCCCGACTGAATTCAGCCGTGGTTGCTGCAGGGAATCTATCCCCTCGTCAGTACGGTTTCAGGAAGGGACGGTCAACGGTTGACGCTATTGAGGAGGTAAAGCGAGCCGTAATGAGAGCTGAGGAGTTTAACAACTATTCTCGTCGGGTTGTGCTGCTTGTAACACTTGATGTGCGAAACGCATTTAATTCCGCGAGGTGGTGCGATATGCTCGACGCACTGGAGAACACTTTCCACGTCCCGGCATACCTCATGCGCATGATAGAGGACTACCTCCGGTACCGCCTCATCATTTACGACACTACAGAAGGCTCCAGGACGATGGATGTAACTTCTGGTGCTGCTCAAGGATCCATACTGGGCCCGGACCTCTGGAACGTCGCCTACGACAGCCTCTTGAGATCCGAGATGCCTGAGGAAACTGTCCTAGTTGGGTATGCAGATGACGTTGCGGCTTTAATAGCTGCACGTAGCATTGAGCTTGCCCAGCTGAAACTAAATCGAGTCATGCGAACCATTAACGCATGGATGGCAGAACATGGTCTCTCGCTCGCTCTGAGCAAAACTGAGATTGTCATTCTGACTAAAAAGAGGATTGACACCATCGTGCCTTTGATGGTGGGGAACGTTGAAGTCCAAACCACTCGTGCCGCAAAGTACCTTGGGGTCATGGTGGACAGCAAGCTCAGCTGGCGAGACCAGATCACCCGTACGGCGGACAAGGCCGCTAAAATTGTTTCTTCCCTTAGTCGGTTAATGGCCAATGTCGGAGGTCCACGGTCCAGCCGCAGAAGGCTGTTGATGTCTGCGGTCCAGTCAGTGCTCCTGTACGGTGCGGAGGTCTGGGCAGACGCTCTCAATAAGGAGGAATATAGGATGCGGCTCGCCCGAGTGCAGCGTCAGGCAGCACTAAGGGTAGCATCTGCCTATCGAACAGTGTCCGAACCCGCCGTCCTGGTGGTTGCTGGAGTCATCCCCGTCAAACTTTTGGCGGCGGAGAGGAAGGCAATTTATCAGCGCCGTGGGGAGGACCAGGCAAGTATTGAGGAACGCACCCGGACCTTCCAGCTGTGGCAGGAGAGCTGGGAACAGGAGACAAGGGGGCTCTGGACCAGGCGACTGATACAACAGGTCCAACCTTGGGTTAATCGGCGGTGCGGAGAGGTGAACTTCTACCTCACCCAATTTCTGACGGGTCACGGCTTTTTCCGGTCGTACTTGTTCAGGATGGGCAAAGCCGTGTCACCCGATTGCATATACTGCCCAGGCATTCCCGATGACGTGGAACACACTTTCTTCCACTGCCAGCATTGGGAAAGGCCCCGCCTAGAGGCTCAACAGTTCGTAGGACTGCTGTCGGTGGACACGGTCATACCGATGATGATGGAGGGTGAGGACAATTGGACCTGTGTGTCACTTTACATCCAGGGTGTTCTCCGCGCCAAGAAGCTTGACCTCGACCGGGATGCGGTGTAGGTCAAAAAATAAATAATGCCAGAAACGGTGCGAGCCCTGTGGGCTTAGGTCACATGTTGGCCTGACTTGAAGTAATGTGACAAACAATTCCAGGTCTGTGTCCAACAGAGTAGAGGGGGTTTTTTTAGTGAGTAGTCTGTGATAAACTCAGGAGTCTCACACTACAGGCTGGCTACCTGTGTGCGTAAAAGCATTTTCCCTCCTCACACTAAAAAAAAAAAAAAAAAAAAAAAAAAAAAAAAAAATCATACCAATCACTTGATAGTCCCACCCCATAGTCAATTCTGATCTAAACTCAATAAGAAATACCTCTCACGTCAAATCATGAAAACATCATACAACAGTTATATACTTTTTTGCAAGCACCAAGATTAATATGTAAAGCAGAATGTTTAACTACAGTTGTACTAAACTAGGCTGAAGGTAAATCATCTAGAATATACTGTAAAGGACGCAGTAAAGATTCAGTCGGGGGAGGAAAGAGCCAGTCAGAATATCCTTTGGGGGCGAATGTATTTTCCATTTTTAAAACAATATAATAAGTCCAAAGAATATGAATGAACTGTAACTGTGTGATATGGCACTTTCATCTACAGTATTTCTTTGAGGCTATAATTTTTTTTTTTAAATGAACTTGTGAGGGGAATAAGTATTGTGTTCGTAGCTAAATAAATAAAGCGATGTAAATTTATCTGCATTCTTAGTAATGTATAGCTTAAAATAGAAATAATAGAATTACATATATTATAAATAGAACATTGTTATTACAAATACAAACACCATTGTGGTTATATGGTCATAGGTGTTCCATATTATGTTCTAATAGCAGGAAAAGCCAAGTTCCTAACATGTGGCAACATGAATGTCCTATAGATGTCCTATATTTAATGAGTCTTAAAATATGTGTGAGGCGTTTCTGGTTATGTGAATGTAAGCCCTTATTAAAGAAAGATCTGCGTTGTGTTGGTAAAACGTGAAAATGGCGAGGGGAGGAACAGATCTGCTAAACCAACAAAAGATCTGTGGGGATCGACAAATCAATACACTTACTGATCATACCTCTCTGCGTGTGGACTCTATGATAACACACATGATGTGCAATTAATGCATCCAGTAAAGTTGTAATTTCAATATGATTTTCCTCATAACAGTATTAGGAGTATTAGGTAATATCAGTCAAAAAATGTTATATAAATTTACATATACAGTTGTTTGGCACAAATATTTTAAAGTTCATTAGTAGGACTAGTTATACTTTTTAATATATCACACGAGAAAAAAAAATTATAAAATTTATACAGGTACGTTTAATGTTAGTTCAAGTAATATCTACCCATATCTTTTTTATGGTTGTGGAACATACTAACATAAAAAAAATCTTAATCAAACAGTAAGTGTACAACACATGACACTAGTCATCATTATACTGTAGTTCCTAGATGCATGGTAGTTGAATAACAAACTATATTGGACCCGTGTTACAAGAACAAAACTACTTAAAAACTAGATAACTTTGTAAATATAAGGAAACATTTATTTAAATTATAATTTGAGATAGGTAACTAGTTAATAATAAATTGACAACAATAGAATGTTAAATAGCAAGTTAAAATATGCAATGCAATTAATTGTAGATTTACATATCCTAGTTCAGATAATTGAGCTTGGGTCAAGTCAATTAGAGAGGTTTACTTAACTAATTGTATTGTTAATTATACAGCTTTTCTCTAATTACCTGTGTAAACTAACTAAATGTAGAATTTTCCTAATATAACAATACTGTCATAATTTATTATCTATATCATTACAATAAGGGTAAAACAGAAACTCTTGCTAAAAATTTTACCTTGTATATGTTAAAAAATATTAATTTGTGGTAATTAATTTGCGTTATAAGTCGTAACTTGGATGTATATTTCAACTTAATCTGCTTCAATGTCTCTTAAGACACTCGATTAATAGTTATCAGGCTAATATCGAGCCTAAAACTTGTAACATATATAAGTTACATATTACCCCAACCATAAAAATACAAAATATCGAAACAATACTCTAGTTATTATATACAACTTATACAATTAGAGATATACTTAGACATTGGCTTAACATACGTAGCTTATGTTGGGAAAAGATTTAGTGGGAAAACTGCATCACACTAATTTTGAACTATTCAGACCTATGAAGTATCATTGACTATTGGATACAGATACAGTTGTTGTAATAATAGTCAAAGGTAGTATGCAACAATCAACAAATTATTAACTACATCGTTTTTTTATCTAGTTCCATGTCAAATGTTTCATTAACTCATGAATATAATTATTTATTAAAAACAAGAAGAAAATGTCTATTCCCCCTCTAGATACGAGGACTGCCCGAATAAATGGGGTAGGACTCAGGAACAATATCTAGACCTGGAGTACTTTATCGTTGTTTTGTCCTTACATCTAACTAAATGGAGTTTCCTGCAATGTTAGTAAACCTTTTACGGCAAGCATGAGTTGCTGTACAATTATGGTACATTGTACATCCGCAGTTGTGAAAGATTCCATTCCAGCCCAACCAACACGGATGTAAAAATAATTCAAGGGAGACCAAAGTAAAAGAACAAATGGTGATAAGAATCAATCCAAAAAAGGAATAATACTGGACCTGTAAATAAAGAATGGCCCGAGGAGAAGATGTCCCTCCCACTTTAAATCGCATCTTACGACACACAGGGGAAAATGCGGTATATTCTAGGGGCCATGCACATATTAAGTTACGCACTTTTTCGTCATTTTAAACACCCCCCCCTCCACGTAATGCACCATAACGCTTAAGCAAACCCCCCCAACCACCTTGGGTTACGTAAATAAATCGTAGTAGGTTATAATTACAGCTTAAGCATAATTTTACTATTGGAATATGGATTTTAAATAATTTAACTTGTAACGACTTTTGATTGGTAACCTTTTTATAATTGAAGGTAAATTTATAAAAACAAGCAAACAATGTTACTAATAATATAATAAAATAACAAAATAAATAATCACAATTAAAACGAAACAAATTTAATTTATAACAAACATAGTTAGATAAATAAATAAATTAATAAACAGTTACATCATTACCAAAGAAAAAAAAGAAGATTTATATGCCTATAAAATAACATGAAATTGAAGTAAAAACTACGGTATATGCCTAACAGATGTTTGATAATAAATTTCGCCACAAAAAATATAATTACGAGATCATAAAATGTTACATTTCCAAGGGGAAATTAAACATTAAAGCTACAGTTTAAAAGAATAATGTGGAACTAATAATATTTAGACAATAAAATAATGTCGTAACAAATGTTGCACAGTCCAATAAATAAAATGGGTAACAGATAAAACTGGACGATTTAGATATCAATTTGATTAATTTTATTTTTAAAGAGTTATGTGTGCGTTGCGTAACATTGAGCCAAACCCCACCCTCCACCGTATATCGCAGCATAACGCTATGTCATACCCTCTTCCCCCCTAAGTGTAATAATATGTGTATGACCCCTAACCTGGGTACCACACGGAGGAACTCGTTACTTTTTCATTCAGTTATCGTAAACAAAATGATTGTATAATTATTCGCTCTCGAAATATTCATCTATCTTTATTTACTTAATACAACAGGGGTTTTCTCTGTTATATCCCTTTTTTCAGTAGTCCTACTCAACTGATTTTTGAGATTGAGGTGTAATTTTAAAGCTATTGACCTAGCAGAGAGAAAAATCGTAGCTTAAAAGTTAATTTCTTGTAGGTTATAGGTCAATTTCATCTTGTGTTTGATTTATTTCTCGAGATTTCTTTAAAGATTCGGTGATGCTGACTAACTTTCTAATTGAATGTCTAAAATAATGTGAATTTTCAGTTGAATGTCTAACCACATTCATAATTTAAATAAGAGACTAAGTAATTTATGTATTCAATTTAAAAAGGTACCATTTTTGCTAGGGTGGTCCTTTTGAGATGAAACTTGTGGCTCCTTACTCAGAAAAAAATGGCCTTTAAAATGATGTATCATTTGCCATAGGCTTCCATTAAAACTTTTTACTGCATCCTCCACAGGACGTTCCCTATAAGTGGTAAAACATTGCATAGGGCACCAAAAGATAGGTAAAACCATAGTATATTCGTACACAAAATATCATTAGTTTTTCTTTAACCACTCACCAGATATTATGTTGGTTCCAGACATTTTCAACACCCTGTATATTGCAAACTAGAAGTTGTATTCGCTCAATGAATTTCTTACAGCACCTTACAGGTTTACCTACCGTAAACCTACTGTAAACTTACAGTAAACATAATCTTTCAAAATTAAATGTGAATTTTTGGGTTTGCCTGGAAAGCCAGTTTTGAACACAATTGAAATGCGCGATTTGCTTATGGGCCGCCGTCATTTACATTAAAATGTACAGGTTATACATTGCTAGAAAACTCCCCGTATCAATATTGTTAAACTGCTATTACGTATCGCTTTATGTACTTTATGTAGTATAATATCACGTCCGCAGAGAACATCTGGTAAGAAGTCCTCGCACGCGCTATGACTGCCAATCGTAACTATTTATGAGGTGGCCTGTGTTTTATTAATGTTCCCGCAGAACATCAGTAGCGATCTTATTCATATTCACTTCGTTATGATACTTTTATCAAAAGTAAAGGAATATTGCATTACAACGAATATTTTCCAAGGGTTGATGTTCAGTACTAACACACAGTGCAGTTTATACTTACTCAACAATGTATGATGTTACTTTTAAAAATAGTTGAACTATTACTTAAACTTATATTTTTTAGTAAATCCCATAAAATATAGCTTGCATTATTTTTTATGAGCTACATGAACATATGAAACATTCTTCTAACAGAAAGTTATCATCGAATAATAAATACAAATATATGCTTTGTTCGCTAAATCAACATAATATGAGATTATAATGTAAACACAAGTTCAGATATAAGCATAATCAACACAATAACGATCCCCTTGCAACAAAAACAACAAATGTTCAAGAAGTGTTTTCATATTACAGGTATTTTTAACCTCATTGCTTATTATTTTCACAACTCAGGGAATATTAGCATACATAAGTGTCAGGTGTACTCTTCTAGTTATTCTAAACTGATATTTTCGTGGGACTAGAACAAGTAGAAGGTAAACGATTTGATTCATTTATTGTAATTTAATTGCTATTGTCCAAAATATTGTTTTGGTTGTAAATTTAATGTTTAGAAAATATCCTCCGAACATTCTTTATAAATCTAATTGTTTTAAAATTGTTGTGAGGCAATACCATAGGCATGATCCAATTACAATAAATGTTTCAAATAACTGTAGTGAAATTTAATACTTTAAATTTGAGTCTATAATGATACATCACGTAATACACCTAATACCATATATTTGCTACATATGAGTAAACATAAAATAACCCTTATATTAATTAAAAAATTGTAAATGTGGATTTGAATACAATAGCATCAATGTTGAAAACATATTCACTTATGAAACCCTTACATATGGATGGGATATTTTCTTTTTTGAAATGGCCAACGGTAATATTTTATTTACTAACGAAATATGCATGAAACAGACCTTGTACTGGTTTAAAGTTTTACATCTTTGTTCGATAGCGAAACTCAAAAATGCTATAAATAATATGTTATGTGTATGTTCAAGATAGAACACGTTTACTTCTGTTACATCCAGATGTTCGTTGTAATTCCTGTTAATATACAGACATGACCCTCGTAACACTCTAGGAGGAATCTTAATATTTAGCTTCACTTCTGTTCAGGTTTGAATCATAATGGTAACTACCTTACCAGGTTTGGTAATTACGTAATAAATGTTTGTGGTCATATCATACATTTCCAGGAACCCATTGTTAAGTCTAATACATTTTGCAACACGTATTGTATTGTATTGTATGAGGAGGCGAACTTAGGGTACCACTACGTCAACTGAAGTTTATTGTACATTTCTTACTTGCTGCTATGTAAACATATGTCATAACCGTGTCCTTGACCTAATCTGGGGGCTTTTGCCTAATGTTAGCTTCCAGTTCATAACATGGCTGTTTTATATCAACCAGGGCCCTTCTCCGATCCCGATGCCTGTCGCAATCCAGAATGATGTGCTTTGAAGTCTCACCGGACTGGGGGAAAAGTCGTAACCACTGCGACATTAGGAATCAGACACTTCTGGGTTTTCATTGAAAATTACTAGTATTCTTAGTGCTTATTGAAGGAAGGTAAAATGGTAGTGTATGAAACCTCTTTTAATGTTAAGTTCCAAAAACAATGGGGGTTTCTCTTAAATCATGAATATCTTTTAGCTGAAGGAAAACGTTTTAACAATTAATAAAACTAGTACTAAGACATGTTTAATGACTCTGAAATAGAGAACATATAACAATTGTGTACCTATTCAATGAATGACTGTTTACTAGCCATGAATATTAGACCAACCATGCCAAGTTATACATGGGCAAGAAACAATTAGCCAATCAAAGCTGCTCATCACTCAATAAACCTACCTAACGCTAACTGACGTAACAATCAATTTTCCTTTGATCGAACACGTCTGAAATGTCAATGCAGTGACCCACTACATATTTTTAGAAAAGGTATTTAACTGCTAAAGCCATATGGACACAAACATACTTCTAGTAACTACAAAATACATACCTTTAAAAATAGTTCGTATCTGTTAAAAATCAGGAGGGATCAAGACAACAAATCGTGACATCGAGTTGTAAATTACTGGTTCCACATAGCCATTTCTTCGTTTCCTCGGTTCTCCTTGGACGAGGGTTCAAAACTACATATTTGTAATTAAAGAACAGATTAGTAAAAAGCGGAGAATCAAAACTATTAAAACGTCAATTGTTATATCTTTTAACGTAATATGATAACGCTGTACGTAGGGAAGGAGTTGAACGACTTTTCTTTCGAATCTTTTTTTATCTCTAGCATAGTTAGTTTGAGGATATTTGTCATACTATGTTCTATACACGTGGATTCATAATCTTAAATGCACATTTTATTTTATACGTATCGTGGATTTTTAACAGCACCAAAAACATATTGAACGCCAGCTAAAGTAACTGCCGCACTCTATCTCAAACTCAAATCTTATTTAATAATAGATTAATAAATCATAAACAAACTAAAATTACACCTAAAAAATATTTTGAAATTTATTTATATCTTTAAAAAAATATATGATTAAAATTACAATAAAACAAAACTATGATTAGATTACTTTACCTCAAATTTACAAAATTATCTTAAGGTCTAAACACACAAGTACACATTTTCTTCAAGCAAGTGTATTTTCTTAAATTCTTTGGTTATTTTTAAGACATTGCATTGACTTATTTAGAGCTTAAGATATTTTTGTCAATTTTAAGTGAAGTAATCTAGTTGTATTATAGCATAAATTTAGTGAGTAGTTATATTAGTTCATAAAAGGTTTGGGTTGTCCTGACTATGTCCGTGATAATATAAACTTATTTTTCATTTCATGGGGTTTATTTCAAATACTGCAGCAAGTCCATCTTTGATATCCGACCTCGAAATACACTATTTCGAGCAAAATATTAAATACACTATATAAATCTGTTCAGTTACAGATTTACAAAACAGATCAAAATGGATGTTTATTCTTGTTTTCCGAAGATCAGTTCTGGCATAAGGCGAATATCTCTATTATTTAAGAAATTCCTACATATATTGTTTGTTGTGTGTAAATATGCACATTTTACTGTATTATAATTATATTATGTAGGTTGTATTTATTCGTAAAGACATGCATCGTAAAAGTTGTCAAGTTTTATCATAAAAATAACAATAGTCTAATACATCTAGTCTATTAAATCTGAAACCATCTTGATTTTATTCAAAAAAGGTTGGAGTCAATATTATTGATGTTTTAATATTTTAATTTTTTAGGTAAAAAATTAAATATAAATTAATCAAATCTAGTACCTATTCTAATCTGCTATGTCGTTTGGAATTAGATTTACGTATTCTAACATTCATCCATTAGCAATAGAACAATTGATATATGTGTATGCTATATGTATGTAGAAAAGTTATATTAAACATAATGTGAGATTTTTATTAAACTACTACTTCTGTTATCCTTTCCACACTGATATTTATTCCTTAAGCAATCTTTATTAAATATCGTTTACAATAAGGGATATGATATTCCTAATTTACTCTGTAATTTAAATTTCAATTTAAGCTTGATACTACATTACACAATTTAATAATGTTTGTATTTTAAGTGAGATATTATAAAAAGTCTACCTGAAAAACAATATTTTAGGAACAACAACTCAAATGTTGCACTACTTGTTGCATTTCCTAATACTAAATAAACCCAGTTTCTTGTATCGTTTTATAGTAGCAAATTCAATTATAAATACAGCAATAATGAGACTCACTGTGCAGAAACGATTTAAATTTCACAGCACAAGTGAAATGTGATGGTCCCCATAAGTAATGGCTAAATATAGTCCGTATTTAGTATGCACCCTCCTTGTGAGGGTAAAGTGCCCTTACGTGAGTCCATCCCTGAGTACAGCTTAATGCAGTAAGAGCTTTGCCCTGATGTAGAGATTTACAGAATAACACATGTACGAGTTTGTCTATACGATGAGTCAAAATCAATGCATTGCGTTATGTAATAGAATTACAGCTTTAGATAATAACAAGACTAGGATTATCAACAAATCGTTACTTACAAAATACCTAAAGAGTTTTTATGTATTGTGAAAAAATTTCAATTACTCAGACTAAAATATAGACAGTGACAATTGTATCTCTTAAATAAAAAATCTAAATAAGAAAAACTTACTATTTTAACTATTTTATTGTCAAAAAATAGAATTCAAACTGGTTTCTAACTGAGTTACATTGATGTTGAATAGTTTAGGTTATATATAGGCCTTCTGATCTGACACACCAGGTAAGGATGGGCGAAGTATACGTGTTGAATGAATGAGATAACATCTATTAGATAAATTAAGATTAAGCTAACTATTTTCATAGGACATCTTATTAGCAAACTCTAGATAATAAACTCGATACGAACTAGATTAGAAACTCTTATCTAGCTAAACACACTCACTACCGCGTGTAAAGAGACTCTTTATATAGAGCAGTATCACAGCCGGTACTGAAACTTTAAACACACTTACAATTAGGTTTCAAGAGACTCTTTATATAGAGCAGTATCACAGCCGGTACTGATACTTTTGACACACTTACAACTAGGTGTCAAGAGACTCTTTATATAGAGCAGTATCACATCCAAGAGGATCGAAGGCCAAGACGGTAAACACTAGGCTAGCAACACTCCAAGGCTGTAGTATGTAGGTCAGCCTTCATACAGAGGAGTGTGACGGCCGGTACTGATGCTGTTAATAATTGTACGATTATATAAAGCCATATCGGTTCTCTCCAACTTATCTTATGCTACATTTTCTATAGTAAAAACAAACAAAAATAGACACGTTTACAGCTTAAAGACCAAGAATGTGCTTGTTTTATTATATTGATCTAACTTGTGGCCTAGTAAATTCTAACTAACTTGTGCCTTTATGTAGGTTTTTAATTGACTTAACTGTATTATCTTAAAAGTATTTATCACGTGAAACATTTTAAATCTACGGATTTATTTTGTAATGGCCATATCTATGTTTACCTCTAGGACATAGTTTACATCATAACATCACAAAGAACCATTTACTCTAATTAATAACGTAAAACTACGCATTAAAACGTGAAATAAAATGTTTCAGCATTTTTGGCATCACTTACTCGTATTTTTAGTTCGAGTCTCTTTACAGTAGTGTCGGATAACAGAACGTGATTCAGTGACGGTAGAGCTACTTAGGCTATCTACTGCGGTCACCTTCGAGTCACGTACAGATAAACAAACAAAGCAGTGGGTTTCAGTTTAGGTTGTTGGATTAACTCATGCCGAAGAGGATAGCAGCTGAGTGGTTATAGTGCTCACATACGAGCCTACTAATTTAAAGGTCAATTGTTTTTATCAGAGGGCAGTTTATTCTGCTGCACCTAGTTATTTGTTAGAATAATAACTAACTGATATATTCAGCTACAATTGTACGTTACGGGGTAAAAAATAAGACTATTTGGTGCATTCTATAATACTACACATTTTAAAGGAATGTCTAGCGGGTCAAATTATATTGCCAATCATCTTTCTTGTGACTTTCAACAAGTATGACTGAGAATATAAATCCCTTCAATTGGTGAATTAACTGACCTTAAGAGCATAAGGTAGGGCCTAAGACTTACTGCATCTGAAAATCACCAGATTGTAAGGATAAAGTATATTTTGACAAGAAAACTCCAATACTGAATTAAGACACTAGGGATTCACTTTAACTTATTTTCAAATTAATAAAATATTTTACTAGCATATGCATTTTTATAAAAATGATAGTCCTAAAATAACTACTCCGTGGTCTTAAAACTATATTTTAGTATAAAATTAAGGAGATGATTATGAACGAATATAATATTTTGAAAAACAGAATAATATTTTGAAAATGTACATTTAACTAGTTATTTATTTGATATAATAGTAATCGCCGTAAAAAAATACATAACAATATAGCATGCATGTGACAATATACAGAAGAAAAATATAAAATATAGGTAAAAGAAACTGACATGCTCATGAAATTACGAACAGTGAGTGCTTTAGTGTGTGATATGATGTAACAATCTACATTACGACAATGTAAATTGAAGACAACATAAATTAACATTATTGGAGGTAAACAACAATATAATGTCAATATACATAGACAACTTTTTACAATAGTGTAAATAAGTTCACAACAATACAAAATGAGTAGGGCCTATATGTAACAACAATAAACTATAAGAAAATAATAACTAGGCAAACATAACATTAAAAAATCATATAGGACGGCTCTGAAAAAACATGTTGATCAAAAATGACAACAGCAATAACACGCGTTCAAGCTTTTATGATAGATATAATGAACAATAGTCCAATTAAATCTTCAATACAATTCCGAAAAAAACATTCTTTAGTGAATGTTTGGACATTTTAAAAAGATGGGAATTGCTAAAAATGGCAAGGGTTTTATTATTTTTTTATTTGTTTTATAAAAAGATTATTTATCAAATTAAATTTACATATTTAAAGTTTACTCTGAAAAATACAATTAATCACTACTTTTGTAGCAATCTATATAGCTCAAATAACCTGTTAGACGATATCCACCATTGCAAGGTTAATTTGTAATCTTCTAATTGGCTGAATGTTAACTGGGCGAAGGTCCAGATATTGGATTGGTTTCGGTAACTAGCCAAGCTAGGTTTCTCCGAATGGCTTGTTACTTAATATGATCCAAAAAATTGACGACATTCTAAAATAGTTTTTTTTTAATAGCAATATTATTTCTACTTTTAGAAATTGTGTTTGAATTACTAGTACTAGTAGAAAGCTTGTTTATTTGTATAACAACATCGAGTTTTTCTTTTCCCAGAATTTCATATGATTATGTAAATATTCATTTTATGATCTGTTATGCTTACTTTTTTACTTTATAAGTATTATACATATTTAAATGGTATGTTTTCTGATCTGCTTTACATGAATCCATAAGAACAAATTGTTATTGCAGAAGTTCTAAATATATAATATAAACTATTGAAAATTGAATTAATTGTCTAGGAGTATATTAAATATAAATATGGCACGTAATATGCCATCTCTAGATATTAAATTTTAATTAACAAAGCATTGGAATACCTTTTTTAAACTTAAGGTTTTGAGGTACCTACATATGAACGTAAAATCCCCAACGTATGGATATACTTATAAATTCTTTCTTCAATTAACCTTAAGTTGTTCATAGTTTTAAGAAATCGCATCTAAATGTCACTTAACTGTTTGTAGAGAAAATATGTAAAATATATGAATGATTGACCAAAAATCCATTTACATATTATAGAATACAATAAAATATAAATTTGATAGTGGTATAAATACTAGGCATTTTTTTTTTATTGAACTCATCAATTACAACAATAAGTACATCACAAAAAATGTTTGTAAAATAAATACTTGTACAATGTTTGCGGCATAGTGTTATGGAGCTATAAAGTCAAATAGTAACTAGGACAAGCATCATACCGAAAACACCACAAAGTATCATTAACCCGAATAAAATAAACGATAATTATTGCTGTAAGTGGAGGACAAACCCCGCAAAAAACCAAGAACGAAACCTAATTAGTCGAAACTTAATGTAATCCCCAATGACACAAATCAGTGCTTAATGAAACATTAACATGATTAGTGCAACTTGAATAGTAAATGATAAAATAATAAGATTACTTTCTCCAAACATAGTTGTTGGCATGACGACTAGTTTCGTTCCTTAGAACTTTCATCAGGTCAGTTTTTATGCAATCCTATCATCAATGTAATAATACATGTTAATAGATTCTTAATGTCTCATTCACAATAATTGAAACTTGTCATGCTGATAAGATAGTTAAAATGGTCAGATTACTTTCCAGTAAAATATTATATCTAATACATATTAACAAGCTACTAATGAAAGAAGTATAAATTAAGAATAAGAAAGAAAACTGAAATACAGGTAGTACTTCAGAGAAGAAGAAATATAATGATTTAGTCAGTTTTATTTAGTCAGTGGCTCTGATAGAATGTGCTAGCCAGCCTGTACAGTTTTAATAAGATTAGTTTAATGAATCTGTATTCGATTTTTAATACATTGATGATAAGGATCCATACAAAATGACCTGATGATGTTCTGAGGAAAGAAACTAGTCGTCATACCACCAACTGTGGCTGGATAAGGTAATTATTTCATTTCATTAATAATATATTCAAACCAAGCGTCTGAATGAATAATATTGAATAATAAGTTAAGCCTTTATAATCATTAATTGCTTAAGCATAATAAATTTGGTTGATCATGTTTATGACTTTATAAGCAGTAACCACACTAGGTTTTAAATTGTAATAATCAATAGTTTTTCATACAAGTTTAGTAATTATTTGTCTAATAATGGATCTGGGTATTGCTTATTAATGTTAGGGATAACATTTCAAAGTAATATTGTTAAGAGCTAGTTACAATTCCTGGGATCCCGCCAGCAGTGGATGTCCATTCTCTAGATTAACAACGTTCAATTATTTCAGACCAAAAAATCTCATAAAATATATTTGTAAACTCTAGCTTTTTCTTCTGGTCATATTTCTTATATTATACGCTAATGACATTTCTGATGTTTAAACCTTATAGTTTATTGCGTACGAGAAGACCTTGGTGTGTTAGGAAAATAAGTAAAAACTTAAATTGAAAAAAAAAATAGTTTTGTAGTTGTACAGTGGTTCAGTAAATGTTCTTGAAATTATAAAACTGTACATCATAAATTCTAATATAATATAAAAGTAAAAAAAAAATAAAGATATGTAAGCCTCCATGACATTTAAAATTTTTTTACAAATTAACATTGTAGTTGATCTATTTAATGATTTTAACAAATCAAGTAATACGATATAAATAAGTAGTTTCTAGTACACACGGCAGGGCCTACTATGCAATACTAGACTAGTCCCTATATTGTAGTATAAAAAATATCTGAGGTAACCTGTAAAATAGCAAACGAAACGTATGAGTTTGGCAACTTAATTAGATTAAATTTTACTAAGTAATGTAGGAAAATCATTTGGTATGCATAAGGCTAGCTACTAAATATCGTGTAAAACAGGGTGTAAAGGGTACTGATGGTATTCTGCGGCAACATTAATAAAACACAAACCACCTCATAAATAGTTCCAATTGTCAGGCTCAGCACGTACAAGAGCTTCTTACCAGATGTGTTCTGCGTTTGTTTCATATGTTACTGTTTAACAGTTATGTCATCAGTACATTCCTTTACTAGACCAATCGTATATTTTAACCACCATAATAATTTAAAAACTCACAGAGGCGTTCATACATAAAAAAAGAATAATCAGAGGTGTTTGGATAAATTATTGAATTGTACTGTTGAGCATAAGTTCAAAACCAATTGAACTATGGCTATTCTTTCGGCTTTAGATTTAAAAATGTATAATTCATACGAACAATTTTACTTTTAAATGCATATCAAGTTGGAGAATGTACAATTAATTAAGGAGAGAGATAAAACTTAATTAAACTTGTTTATCTAAAATTAGTTTTTTACCAGTCAGATTAACCATGTAATGCAATAAAATTTCTGAAATGAGTCTGTTTTGTGGAACAGTACCTTGTTGATGTATAGATATGGTATACTTAGAACTATATATTGCATACTAGAATTATTGCTATTTGTGTTAGCTTGTATTCTACAGTATTAGAACGTACGGTATTTTAAATTGTGGTTTACAGAAGTTAGGATAAATTAGCATTATCAAGTTGCATTCAATTTATATGATATCGCAACATAAGTAAAACCTGGAAAACATTAATAAATTGTTCTTATATTAACATAAACTATGAATAAGTTGTGCAAAATCAATCTTCGTAATCATCCTGCCGAAGAAAAACTGTATGGTATTCAATATAGTGCTGTTAAAAATTATTATTTTTGAATCCATAACTTAAAAGACTTGGTTGAAATAAATAATTTTCAAAAGAAATTAACAGGTTGTATGTGTCCCCTTACTTCTCAAACAAATTAATTGCACAAAGGACCTAGTTAAAAATTAAGAATTATAGAACAGTCCAATGAACAAACTATAAGGTTTCCTATTAAAAGTGAAAGGACACCGATCGTATAGAGTATGATAACCTAGATTCACTAATTTAGTAGTTTGTTTGCTCAACTCAATTAGAGACCTAATATCTGTGACAACAGTTTCTGAACGTAATGGTTAACCACAACTGATTGTGATTCAACGCCGTGTTGGGCTGTGGTTAGCCGATCAAACTGTTTACTGTATCATTGTATATAGATACTAGTAGGCACTTCACCAGATTTTTATGAACATTGTTAGTGAGTAAGGAAACAAGTAGCCGCAATCCAAAAATATAATATTTAAGGATCAAAATAATCAATAAGAATAATTTAAACCCCGTTGGGAATGATGCGATATGAAAGAGTTTTAAAATACGTACATTTAACGGTAAGGTACGGTATTAAAACATTTTCCCGATTTTTGAAAAGTGTGTTGTTACAATCTTAGATTAAACGGGTTAGTATTCGGTGTCATGGTCAAACATAGACCCAGTACTAATTAATTTATTCAATTTTATATCCCCAAGGTTCATAATGCTATTCGTTACAAATTTAAAGTGCATATATCTATATTTGTGTTTGTTCATAGACACGATAACTCGAGCATGTTAAATTTGTTTTGGATGAAATGTTGCATGCATTAGAAGGGCTGAATAAACTTGATTAATTTCGCAGGCCAGCGGGATAGGTTAATGGAATCGGGGTGTTAGCATGTTGGTTTGAAGTTATAAAAAAACTGGAGATTCAAATTTGAACCTTTAAAACAAGAAAAACTCAATTTGAATTACATTCACCTTGTTGAGCTTAGAAAACAAATCATTTGATAAATTAGAAATTCGTTGTACGATTAAGTCCCTTTGCGGTCTATTGGCCACTTATAGTGCCCACTGTCCATTTCAAGCTAGATAGGGCATCAAATTTAGCCTGTTGTATTCACAGATACGCTAGGCCACTTATAGTGCCCACTGATGTTTTGACGTCAGGTGTGGTGCCATATTGAAGAGGTGATTAATTTTAATTATTTATTAACTTCAAAAATAAAAATAAAATAAATTAAAGTTACAATATCCTTACTGTATGAACAAAAAAATATATAAGATAGTAAAAGCTGGGCCCGATGAGAACCGCTGCTCGTTAAATGTTATTACTAAAACAGATGGCTAGACACTAGCTTGAATGACGCATTTGCAGTATTTTAAAATACACTTTGAGCAGTGTGCAGCACCTTCAAGGGATCTACAGAATGATAGTCTTTTTTGCAGACAAATTTATAACATGGGCACTATGAGTGGCCTAGACACCGTTCGAGCAGAGTGGGGCGTAACCGCCAATACTTGACTGAGGAATGGTTCTGGGCACTATGAGTGGCCTAAGATACCTGAAGAGACACTAGGGAGACACCATTACAGACCGCAAAGGGTTAGGTTAAGGAGAAAAAGTCAACTCCTGTAGTTCACTTGTTTATGGTTAGTTTTCCATTTATATATAAAATGAATTTATCAATGCTAAATATCATTCTATTTGATTCATATGTATGTTTTTATATTGTAGCTTATATGCTACATATTTCAAATACACACAATCAACATAGAATGTATTGCAGGAAACTACCTCTGGAGTCCACAGTGCATACATTTTGAATGAGTGGCAGCTATTGCCAGTTGCTATTCCAATGCAATTAAACTTATTTAAACTATGGTATGGGGAGCGAGCTGGTCAATAGGTAGAACGTGGGACTGCGATTCCTGAGGTCCCGGTTTCAAATCCCGCCAAATCACCAATGGCTTTTATCTAATGATAATATCACTAACCACTAATTAGGTCCAGCCTGAAGTAATGTGAAAAAATTCCAGGCTCGTACCTAGCACCCATGGAAAACAAATGCAGGAATTAATCTCCACACTGCAAACATTTTGTATGAACAAAAGCTATTGTCAGTTGCTCTTCCAATTTCATTGAATTATATTAAACTATGATAAGACATTCACCATACAAATAACCTTTTTAAAGAACATGAAGGTTTGCATGAAATTATTCACAAAAAATAAATACTTTGTGTGTTGAAATATATAAGAAAAAAGTAACACGAGTTTAAGGCAAATAAAGTAAAAGTCCAATAAGGATACACAACTACTGGTGATGGAGATAGGCTTTATTGGTAGGATATTTAAATTACTTACACATTCCTAATGTCATTGAACCCAATTCCAAGTACGAATTTCCATTTTAAATGACGTAGCCTGAGAAACTAGTTATCGGGAACTGTTACTGGGGCAGAACTCAATTAAACCTATTATTTGCTGCAGCAGCTCGGCAGTAACTGTGCTGACGCTGCTGAATGCTTGTGGAAAATTACATTTACTGTCTTCCATTGTTCGGGAAAAGTAATGTTATAACACTAATTAATAAGTCCAGATTCCTGTTTCCATGCTAGACTATTTTTCTGCTATTTCGTACTCATTGTAAAATAGGATTACCTTATCCAACTAAGGGTCACAATGAATAATATAGCATTCAATGATATTAAAATATTAATTTAACAACGAAACATTATGAATGAAAAAATGCAACATAACATTTATTTATTGCTCCTTTTCTATAACACAAGGTTTTTTTAAGTTGAGACTGTTTTTGCGTATATCTCCGTAGTTCCCAAAATAGGGTAAAATGCAGAAATAGGCTAGATGGAAAATGAAGATAGATGGAAAAAATGGCAGTGAACACGTTAATTTTTTTTAGGAAATGTGTTTTTGGTGGGTACTCAGACTTCTTATAGAAGACCACAAAGAAACGTTTAAGAAACGTCCTTAATTATAACACTAAACGATATAAGCTATGCTAAGGCATTCATCCTAAAAATTAGATTCTTAAAACATAAAGGGCTGTATACAATTATTCACAACCCGTATATTTTTGTTATTGAAAGTGGAATTTGACATTACCTTCTCATAAGGATTTGAACTATGAGGAAATAATTGCAGTAGTATGGTCGTCTTAAAAGATGCGTTTGATTTTGGTTGGAAACAGACAGGGACTGAGGTTCATTAATTGTTTTGTTTGCGGTTTTGGGCAGACTTCATCGTTAGAAATTGAAGTGAGGACGTTAATTTTGAACCAAATAGTAAGAGTGTAAAATCGTGTGATATGCCTTGTCTGGCCGTGTTACTCATAAAGCTACTGACTCTCAGCTAAAAAACAACTCATTAGTTGAGACTCATTAGCTGTTTCGAACAATTGAAAACTTTTTTGAACTGAGAGTTTTATTTAATGCTTTGGATAATTATTTGACAGTGAAATTATGTTTCAAATGTCATAACTTTTTTACTTTATCCACCAATACAATGCATCCAGAGAAAGTATTTTTTCGTCAAAATTATTGACATTAATTTTATTTTTTTTATATTATTAGTTTTGAGTGAGCCCTAAACGCAAAAAAATGTTTTCTAAGGGCTGCTTTTGTATACATTTTTATAGGTTATTGTCCTTTCAATTTTCTACAAAATGACGCAGTACGTATTGGTGTAGCAATAAATATTTTATACAGAATATCAAATTATGTGTTAAAATTAAACATATTAACACATTATATGGACGTGTGTTAATATAAATAAACCATGTTTGTTAGAGCAACAGACGCATAAGCATTTTAGTCGTATACGTAAACTGTTGACAACATATTTGTTGCTAAGTTTGTGAATATATGTTACCACGTTACACAACTAGTAAGTGCTAATACCAATGTAACCGTGACTATAACCATTAGCATTATCTGTAATATACTTATTGGTTGGATGTTCAAATGTTGGAGGTGTTCCAGTTATTGAACTGCTTTACTGGAATTCCCAACTACGCTTCTATCATACTATGCTTTATGCTGCAGGTAATTTTAATGTGTATTTACTATTAAATAGCAATCAAAACATTAACCTTAATATTATAACCGGTAGTAAATATGGTCAACATATGGGTAGGAGAGTGGTTACACCCTCTTCCAGTAATTAAAAGGATGCTTGTTCGATTTTGATGAATGTCAGTTTATTTGCAATGGTTTAAAACTGGCTCCAACTAATATAAAGCTTTAAATGTTTTTGGTATCTAGTTATTTGTTGTATTCTTAATGATAAAACTTTTTTTACGATTTGTTAACTTCAAAAAAACATTTTTAAGTATAGCCAATCTTATAAATAGTTATCAATGTTATGTCATTTAGAAATTAATAACCTAAAGTACGTAAACTGTGTGTTATTAAATCGTTTTTTGAGTCAGCGGCAAAGATTTATTTAGTGAATGAACATAAATCTTTACAAAATTAGATCATATAGTTAAAATATTCTACATCTAATAGCTCGTAGCTGTCCCTTAGTTGTCTTTGGTCCGTACATAAAATCAGGTGCACTAAAACGTTTAATACAAGTGCACTAGTAATATTATAAAATGAAACCTTTTATGTTCATTTGAAGTGAATAACAAAATTTGTAATGATGGAAGTGGCACTAAGAAAATATAAGACAAAAAGTCAAAGGAAATCTTAGTGTAGCCTAAGCGAAGTAAAATCTAAAATTGTGTTGGTCGAGCCGTGAAAATAACGAGGAAAGCAACGGAACTGCTAAGCCGTCAACATATCTGTGGGGATTGTGGATCCATACACTCTATGATCAGAACTCTTTGTGTTTTGTCTCTGATATTGCAAACGTGATTTGCAATTAAAGTTATCAGTCTATTCACTATCGTTCTGGAATTTAAATCATTCATAGCAACTATTTTTATCTTAAAGGGACATTTCAGATGTATTTAATTTACCACAAATGAATGGTGTTCAACAAAGTATTTTGAATATAAATATTGATTAGTAAGTGGTTGGTCACTATAACTATTGTTTGGTAATAGAAAAAAATACATTACGGCAAAAAAATAAAAATCGTAAAACTAAAACGTATGCGTGGTAATAATTAAACACTTATCCCAAACTCTTAGTTAACTACTAGTATAAAGCTACATTATAAACACATTTCGGTGATTGGTTTATTAGGACTGTAGAATATAGGGGGTAAGAATCCATTTCATATATATTTAAAACATATTACATATGGAGTATAAGTTTATGCTATTGTTACAATAGACTACAATAGATATAATAGATGTAACTCTATATCTAAAATAAAATGTAACATGTCCCGAACAAAAATTATATTATATGTGCATATTTAACAATACATATGCTTTAAATTTCCTTTATGAGTATTTTCCTATTTAAAAATAGCTTTTTCACTACAAATTGCTTTTTTATATTCAATTAAATTTACAATGCGACTTTGTAATAAGCTATTCTGCTCTGTTGCCATTTCAGCCCAATACATTTAAATAATCAGTTTGATTAAACAAAGAGAAATTGATCATTGGACTAATCAGCATTACTCGGGTTGAATCAGTTAGTTTCCATAATCGATTCATTTGATTGATAGTTATCTGTGTTGGTATTCACAGAGATTATCTTTGCCATCTATTATAACAAAATCTATCTTGTACATAATATAATATATTATATCCAAGATAGTTATATAAAAAATTATTCAGTATATAATAATCATTGATATAATACAGTGTTATTAAAAAAATTGCACGGGCTGTATGTCTGTTGCCGTGATTTCAAACAGCCAATTACTAAATCAATGGAAAGTATTCTAGTTTGCGTTCTGGTTTTCTTTTACCAGGGGGTCACTCGATGGGTCTTACCATTTGAAATTTGGGAGTTTATCCTAAAATCCCCCATTTTGGGGATGTACACCAAGTGGCGGTTATGCCGAAAAAGAACTCCATAACATGCCATAAAGGTGTGTCGAGTTTAGTTTTTCTAGTATGGGCAGTTTCAAAAATTAACATGGGGTCTCCAGACGTTTTACTAACCCTATATAATTACACATGGTATATTCATTTTAGAAACAACTTTATTTTACCACTTAGCGTAGTAGAATTCTTTTTCATTACATTTATTATAATAAGTTAACATTTTCTAGACAAACAAGTGCAGTAATGGTGCTGTTTCGTGTTTTCAAAATAGTTTAACTGTATGATTTAATTTAAAATGGCACACTTTAAAATTGTAGAAGTACTTACGTTCAAAACCATAGTTATATTCAACGTTTTGACGTAAATAGGTCCAAAATAATCTAACAACATTCCGTAGTGCAGCAATAAAATCAATCCCTTGATAGTGATGCTACATAAAAAAAGATTATGCTTTACCCTAATTCTTTAATTTCAACCAACCATCTTTACCGGATGTATTTACAAAATATAAATACATGACACATAGGTACATTACAAGATCGTATTGATATTAATAAATTAATAGTTATAAAAATAAATCAATCCTTCGTGGTATTCAACTAGTCAACTAAGAGTAAACATAACATCGCCAAAACGAACGTATAAACACGCACATGGGGTCTCCAAACTTTTTACTAACCGTATACTAAGCAGGTACAAAAAATATACTCTTTCACTTGCTCCTCTCGTTGCGAAGCATGGGTAGAAATAGTTCGTTGTGTTCAAGTTTGAAACTAAAAAATTAATTTTAACTTTTTATTATTCTTTCTTAATTATTTAGTCAAAATGTGTATTACTTACGGTTTCTGTTCTCTTGTAAGTAATATATAGGTTTATGAAAAGAATATAAAAACGTGTTTATAATACTCAACATTTGGTTTGTAAAAGGTAATAAAGAATATCAGTGCTCTCAAGTATACGTTAACTGACATGGAGTTTTTTTTCGGAAATGTCAATAGCAGATTCTACCGGGGTAAAAGTCAGATAAATGTACAAAGTTGGATTTACGCTCCATTTAACTTTCCAACTAACATTAGACCAAAACTCAAGAAGAATTCCGAATGGAAAAGGTCCATATTGAATGATCTGTTCGTCATAAATTATTACTTAGTATTCCATTACTTTTGTTTACTGTATATTTTTCTTACAGATAACTAGTATATTTCGTATTAATCAATTATGTGTACTATATTTCGCTCCCTTAGTTGCACAAGGTTCTAACTGCATCCAAGTAACTTTTGGGAAAAATGAGTTTAAAGCTTTGACTAGTTATAAATTTTTCATTTATGGTTTAATTTAATATTTTTTTTTATCAGTTATAGTGGAAGGATATAATCTCCATAATCCACATTTAATAATGAAAAAATATTATTTATTTTCTGTCTTTTTAACATAGTCAAATGCAGTTAGAACCTTGTTCCACACGGAAATGGCTTTCGGGAAACAGACATAGTTGTAACTGCACATAGAACTTTGTCAAAGTAACAACTTTATTATACGAATTTAAATAGTGCGGTACAAAGTTTCAACTCAATAAAATATTTGTCAAAATTAATGAAAGTTAGTCAATGTTAAATCAAATCAAATAAAATCATTTATTGCCGTAAAACATACCTATGGCATCGTCATAATACATAATAAAAACATAATACATGGAATGGTTAATTCAAATGGAATATAGCATTGTAATATTCCCTATCCTGGATTGGCATTAAGTTAAATGCTGACTTTATGTCTTTTTTCTTGTCATCACTTATTCCTTTTGTAGGTTTTTGAGGTTTTGGTGTTACCTGGAACACACTCAAACTGTTACACTCTGAAGTAGTCTTCTTCTTGGTTTGTTTCTTTGCGTTTCTCTGGGGTGTCTCACCAAACTTTATATTTGCCGAATTGTCTGGCTCAAACTTGTCGTGCGATGATTTGTAGTTGACAATGTGTAGGGCTCTTGTAAACTTCAAAACAGCCACACTAGCGAATGGTACAGCTTTATAGTTAAGAAGTTTTGCAGTTCCTTGAAAATCTTTAAAATCATCAGGCTTCATTTGTATCACACGATATGGGTTTTGCATTGCAAAGTAAAATCATACAATAAAAAAACAACACAATCCCGTAATGTATAGTACGTAGGTTCCATAAAACAATAATGCCATACAATTTAAATAAAGAAACAATAGTCTACAATGATATTTATAATTGACAAAACAGTCAGAAGGGATATATGCTATTTGAGAGAGGATGCTCTCCATGTTATTAGATTGGCCGTTGCTGGTGAAGATAAATATTTGCAGGAAGTGTGTTATGTTACTTTAATATCCTAGGTTATTTATACTTATTGGGATATAATGTTAGTTTTGAAACGATTGTGCTCTTTGAACAATGTATAATCTTTCAGCTTAGGATTATTATTTGATCCATGAGGTTCGTAGACATGTTACTTAATGTAGAATTATATTTTGAATTAGATACGGATAAGGAAATATGGCTATTCTGCAAAACTCAACAAAAACTTAGCTTTGTGGCATTAGCTCCGGCCATGTATGGTTGTAATTTATTTTTGTATTGAACACTCAAGTCTAAGCACATTACCCGAACACAAAGTAGTTTAACCTTTTTGCTGTGTAAATACACCATTACTTTTTAGATATTATTTATTCCCTACATTTTGTTGATGTAGACACATGTGCTTAGCTTTACAATTTAATTAATTTCTTTACTTAGACCTTAAATGAATATTATGTTGACTTACAGTATGTGTCATCACACTTGCCAAATCTTTAGATTATATTTGTGCAACTATAGAGAGCTATAATTCATCCCATTTTATTGGATGTCATATATGTTTTGTATTGGGCGTCTGCGATATATTGAAACTTTTGACATAAATTAAACATATTCTTATTGACTATGAGTACCTTGTTTCAACTCATCTTAGCATAGACACATAAGCCATCTTAAGTTCAAGATTTAATGCAACTTTGAATAAAATCAATGTTTATGAAAAATATAAATGGGCCAAAGTGAAATATTGAAACCAAATTGTGTTAAAAAATTTAATAGCGCCTAGGAAAAGTCCCTACTATTTTTAAATCTCCTTTAATGGTTGCGCAAACTAAATGCTTGTTCTAAAAGTTAGTAGATGATTTTATTTAATAGTTAAAACTTAATTAGTTGCTAATCTTCACACACTTCAGTCGATATGGTTTATTAATACCACCTGGACCCAGGACCGATTTACTTTTTCGTTTTGAGGTTCCTAGAGGCCAAAAACCCCATCCGTTCAAATTCATATATATACATATGAATATATATATATATATATATATTAAATATAATAGGCTATATATATGTGTGTCCATAAGCACGATAAATCGAACAAAATTGATCCGATTTTAATGTAATTTGGTGTAAACGTGTAAACCTACAATTATTTAAACTAGTTCGTGAACCAGCATGATCGGACCATGGGAACGGGGGTTTATGGGTGGGGGGGGGGTTCATGGGGTAAAAATGGGGTTTTCCCATTTTTGACCCTAAAAACATATAATTTTGGAATTTCTTTCCCAACCATTTTGTAGAGCTAAAGAAATAAATAATTTAGTATATTGAAGCATTGCTGTATGCCTTTTGCCTAATGGTTACAGAGAAAATTAAAAAAAGTAAATTTAAAATCACCATGTTATTCTAACGGAAAAAATGAAAACTGTTGTAGTTTTTTTGTTTATGGATATATAAAGATACAATTTATTTATTTCATACTATACCATTGACGTTTGGTCAAAAAACACTTTGTACCTTCCCCGTAGCCGCAAACCTAAGCACTCGTTAAATCTAATGCTATTTAAATTGGGAATAAATATGTCTTATGGAAATATTTTAGTAAATATGTAATCAGACAAGTAGAAATTTGGTTTGTCTGCAGGTTTTACTTTGTACAACAATTTTGTTTTACTTTTCCTTGGATTCAAGTGTCGAGGCATTTTGGAGCAATAGTTTTAGAGTTTGCATGACATTTTTATCCGCTCTTTGTTATAAGTGTAAAAAGATAACATAATTAGTATGAACGTATTGTGAAAATATGGTGTTATGGTAAATCACATGTACATTAGATTTTCATAGTAAACCTTTTAAATCTACAGGGTGTACAAAAAAATGGGGACATAATTTACGTATTGATTCCTTGGGTTAAATAAAGATAAAATCAAGAAACACATTTTTTCCAAAATTGCTTCGTTAACCAGATATCCGCCATTTCGTATTATTACATGAACATTTCTATTTAAAAAATTTTTAACCGACCTTTTAAAACTTGGTTTGTATGTTGAGGTAAAAGAGACTAATGTAATAAAAAAATTTCATCTTAATTAAAAAAAAAAATCTAAATGGCGGTCATTTCAGTTTTTTAAACTTAAATTACAAAAAAACTGCTTATTTTATGAAAAAATGCTAAGTACACTTTTATTTAGCATTTTTTCCTATTAAAAAATACAAAGTTCAAAACGGTGGAATAAGAAATAGGTAAAATATTATAATTATTAGTTTTACAATGGGGTAGTATAAGGCAAAAGCTAGTCAAGTTTTCCTCATTTTACAACTAAAATCGTAATATTTCAACTATTTGTTATTTGACCTTTTTGAACTTAGTATCGTTTGATAGGGAATTAAAAATTCTAAATAAAAGGGTCACCAATGTGCTTTTTCACTCAGCCGTTTTGAGTAATTTAAGTTTACAAATTTTAAATGGACACCATTTTTATATTTTAAGTCGGCTGAAGATGGAATTTTTTTCTAACATTGGTCTCTTCTACCGTAACATACATACCAAGTTTTGTAAAGATCAGTTGAAAAAATTCAAAGAAAAATATTTTAAGTAAAATAATTAAATGGCTGCTATTTGGTTAAAAAGCGATGTTGGAAAAAATGTTAAACTTAATGTTCTCTTTATTTTGACCCCAGGAATCACTACGTAAATTATGTCCCCACCTTTTTTTAACACCCTGTATAATATCGTGAGTCAAAATCGTATAGAAGTCAATGATATACAAAAAGCTAAAGAAACTAATTAGTAAATAAATTATTGAAACATAAATAAACACTTCTTTGAAAGTTTGTTCAAAGATATACTTTCAAAGACGGGTTATTTATTTTGCTGATCCAGGGCGATTAAACTGAAATGGAGTAGAATCTGGGATGAAACGTTCTTTATCTACTGTAAACATCCTGCTGAGAAAATAAGTTCAGCTCTAAGTATATCTTAGCAATTTCAAGTTTTTATTAAGTATTTATTTTTCTTCCTATGAACACGTCGAGAACAAATTACTGTGGTTTTATACTGTCCGTAATTTTAGGACTCGTATAATGAAGGTGTTTAAGGATATGCCCAAAAAATGTATTTCTAAACATGAGTAGCCTGATAATTATATTGACTCTTGAATATACATATTTTTAAACTTATCAATTAATTTAAGGAGTGAATATCAGTGCCAGTAATGAATATTCTAATTTATGTGCCTAGATAGAGGATATGGATTATCTTAACCTGTAATTAGCCATGTTATTATACTATTGTAATAAAACTCGACTGTGTTAGCAATACACGTCTTTAAAATGTACAACATACATATAACTTTGGCTTGCAATGTTATACCATTAAAACAATGGTTATCATAATTTTAGAAAATTATATTGGTACTAGATTTTGCATTAAATTAAATGTCACTACACTGATGCAAATTATTTAATCTATATTTTAATTTATTACTTTTATGATACACATAATAACTCGCAACCATGTGTGACACATAATTTATTTTTTTATTGTGGTGATAGAGCTTCATGAACAACTACACTGAGTAACCCAAAGATTACCTGTACACGTAGAGTTATTATGAAAAGTTTTTTTTTTAACTATTACAAGAGTTGATAGTAGTGGCGAACTAGCAAAGAGACATCACTTTAGGCACGTTTTCCCCATAAGAATAACATGGGGATCATTTTTTGGCCACTAAAACCAAAAATCCTGATCTTTGCCTAAATATCCCTATATAATTGTCAAACCTTATTTCTTACTTATTCCCCATAAATATATTTGATATTAAGCTAAAAAGCTATTTCTTACATTTATTGACCCTTACAAGTGTAAATTTAGAGTAGTGACAATAGGACAAAGATACCTCACTTTCGGCGTTTTTCCCCATAAGAATAACATGGGGATCATTTTTTGGCCACCAATTCTAAAAATCCTGATCTCGACCTATATCCCCTATATAAATGTTCAATACCATTGTACAACTCCATTACTATTTCAAATCCACATCTATTCACATGTATATTCTCAAAATCGAGCGAGGTTTGTACGCGAACTCGGGCGCGCTCCCGGCTCACGGCGTGGGCATGCTCCCGACTTATGGTCAGGCTTCTCGCTCCTGACCCATGGTGGGTCTTCTCGTCTCTAGTGGCAGCTCTTGATTAAGTCCTGGGTGGGTGACCTCCTGTTGAAGTAATTTCTAGTTAAATTGTTTAACAATTTTTAATTTCTAGCAAAAATATTTTTGAAAATTTAAAAAATTTTGAAATTTTCGAAAAGTCTATAAATAGAAGTGGCATTCGGGTGATATTTCATTCTGGACCATGAGGCCCACCTGTCAACACTGCTCCGTGTCGCTCTCCACCAAAAGTAACCTGATTCGCCACTACAATTTGATACATCAAATCAAGGTAAAACTGTGTAAAGTTTGTAATTTAATCTGTGATAGTAACATAGCTCTAAAATCTCATATATTACAAAATCACAAGACTTGTAATTTCTGTAAAACGAATGTTGTTGGACATTTTAAAAGACACGCCAATTCTTGCATAAAATGTCCATACACAATGATTAAATTTGTTGGTGAATCGATTAGAACAGAACTTAAAAATACTCTTCAGTCTTGTCCTCTGCCAATAAAATGGACTTTAGTAAGGAGAATCAAATTTGTAAAATATTCAATGGATCAAAATGGACAATTAGTTAATGAAAAAGAATGTATTGCAAATTTTAGAAGCCTTACTACCTTAACTATTGAGAAGAGAGATTTAAAGCCTCAAATTGAAAATGCATTTTTAAAGATTGATGCATCCATACACAAATATCAAGCCCAAGGCAGTGGATGGATTTATGACCATACTAAATATTGGCAGTTACATGTTTACAAGTATAAGCCCCTAACTCCAAAGTCATATATTCCCACACCAAAAACTATTCAATCGAAACATGCAGTGTTAAATATAAAAAATGCTGATAATAAATGCTTCCTTTGGTCGATATTAGCAGCTTTATATCCAAGGAACTCAAATGAAAATGCTAATAGAGTCTCCAGCTATGTACCCTACATAGGTCAGCTGAATATGACAAACATAAAGTATCCTGTGAAAATATCTGATATAGATAAATTTGAAACACAAAATAATATAAGTGTAAATGTATTTGGAGTTGAAGACCAGAAATGTATATATCCATTAAGAACAACCAAACTGAATAGTAATACTCACATCGATTTATTATTATTACAAGAAGGTCGTAAATCACATTATTGTTTAATTCGTGATTTTGGTAAGTTAATGCTGCGGTCTACAAAATATGACCATAAGAAGCATTTTTGCAAGTTGTGTTTGCAACATTTTTACACTAATGATATATTAGAACGTCACACAACGTATTGTAAAAACTTTGATGCCCAACGAGTGGAAATGTCTAAACAAGATACATTACAATTTAAAAATTATAAATATCAACTTAAAGCCCCATTTGTTATTTATGCAGATTTTGAGTGCTTTATAAACTCTAATATACATATTCCATCAGGTTTTGCAATTTTCGTAGTAAAAGATTCAAAAATTATTTCTGAAGAGTTGTACAGTGGTACAAATGTTATGGATGTGTTTTTTGAAAGATTATTTGAGACTTATGATTTCATTAAAAGTCAAATGGCAATATATATTCCCCTTGTAATGACTCCAGAGCAAGAGGTATCTTACCAAAACTCAACACATTGTCATATTTGTGAAAAGCCCCTATATTTTGATAGGGTGAGAGATCATTGCCATTCATCTGGCCGATACCGTGGAGCTGCCCACAATGATTGTAATTTAAACTATAAAGTAACAAAGAAAATCCCAGTATTCTTCCATAACTTGAAAAATTACGATGGACATTCAATAATGCAACATTTGGGAAAGTTTAATAAACGTAAATTAAATTGTATAGCTAAAGATATGGAAAAATATATATCATTCTCTGTTGATGATTTAGTATTTTTAGATTCATACAACTTTCTGTCCCTTCCATTATATAAATTGGCTTCCAATTTAAACACATTTAGATTCATACAAAATCCACTACTACAACGCAAAGGTATATATCCCTATGAATATATGACGGGACCAGATAAGTTCGCAGAGTCTCTACCCCCAATTGAAACATTTTACAGTTCTATAACTAAAGAACATATCTCTCCCAATGAATATGAACATGCTAAAAATGTATGGACCCATTTTAATATAGATAATTTACAAGAATATCATGATTTATATCTTAAAACAGATGTATTGCTACTGGCTGATGTGTTTGAGACATTTAGAGACCTGTGTTTAAAAGATTACAAACTTGACCCTGCACATATGTATTCACTTCCTGGACTTACATGGGAGGCCTGTCTTAGAATGACAGGAATAAAATTACAATTATTCAAAGATATTGACATGCATTTGTTCATAGAAAGTGCGATTCGAGGAGGAGTCAGTATGATTTCTACACGTTACGCTAAAGCAAATAATAGATATATGGGTGAACACTATGATCCCAATCAAGAGAGTGTCTATTTAATATATTTAGATTGTAACTCGCTATACTCAACAGCGATGTGCGAGCCGCTACCTATGGATGGATTTTGTTGGTCGAATGAGATAGACTACAAATATAATCAAAATGATGAGTTTGGATACATTTTAGAAGTTGATTTAAAATATGATAAAAGTTTACATGATTTACATAATGACTATCCATTAGCACCAGAGAAAATGAATGGCAAATTAATGCCAAATTTAAATGACAAAACTAAATATATTTTACATTATAAAGCATTACAAAAATATGAGGAATTGGGTTTGATTGTAACAAAATACCATAGAATTTTAAAATTTAGACAGTCTAAATGGCTTGCGCTCTATATTAATTTTAATATTGAAAAACGCAAATGTGCTAAAACTGATTTCGAAAAAGACTTTTATAAATTGTTAAATAATAGTCTCTTTGGTCGAACAATCATGAATCAACGCAAGTTTCGTGATATATATCTCAAGGATGAGTCACTATTAACAAAATATGTCACTAATCCAAGGTTTGATTGTAGTAAAAAGTTTGATAACAATTTACATGCTATACATTTAAATAAATTAGTTGTAAAGTTTAATAAACCAATATATTTAGGAATGACCATTTTGGATATTAGTAAAGTAATAATGTATGATTTCCACTATAATTATATGTCAAAATTTAAGAATAAAAGATTTCTAATGACAGATACAGATTCATTAATGTATGCTATAGTTACAGAGGACTTTTACAAGGAAATAGAATGTGACTTACACTATTTTGATACCTCTGGATATAGTAAAGACCATTTCTTATACTCTGATAAAAATAAAAAAGTCACTGGAAAGTTTAAAGATGAATTAGGTGGTCATATTATGTATGAATATTGTGGTTTAAGACTAAAATTATATTCTTACATTCCTCTAAAATGGTTATATGAAGAAGACAAGCAAGCTTTAGAGGTGAAGAAAGCTAAAGGAGCTGATGGTGCCACTGTTAAACATCTCCTCAGACATCAACATTATTTGAACTGCCTTGCAACTGGGCAAGATTACTATGAGAATGTGACAAGAATTAAATCTATAAATCATCATCTTCAAACCTTAACCATGAATAAAAAAGTACTATCCTTTGACGATGACAAGAGGTTTATTCTGGAAGATGGGATCAACACTCTTGCGTTTGGTCATTATAAAATTGATGTTCAAAATGTGTAGATATATAATAAATACAAATGTTAAAAAAAATCTTTCATTTATTTACCCTTACCATCCTCTTGATAGAATTGGTCAAACATAAATCTATATTTGCCATTATTCTTTGGCCTTTCTTTGTCTGTTACGAGAAAGCCGTATTTAGTTTTATCCCAACATTGATGACAGAGATTTTTAAATTGGTCAAATGAAAAGTCATTACCAACATGATTGTGATATACATGTTTTAAATTTAAATCATCTTGTTTAAATAATATTAGGAAATTTACATTATCACGTAAATGTTTGTGTACTTTGCTGTAAGATTGACACAAGTAAAAACAGTTAATATTTTTATGTCGACCCATTGAGAAAAATTGTGTAATATTTGGACTATAGTAGTAGGTATTGAAGAAGTTAAAGAGGGGAGCAGGGGAGCAACGCCACCGCCTCCACCTCCACCACCCGCCTCCTGCTCCCCCCACCCTTGCACCTCCCCCCCCCTTGCACCTCCCCCCCCTTTTCACCTCCCCCTCCCCCTGCACCTCCCCCCCTTTGCACCTCCCCCCCCTGCACCTCCCCCTCCCCTTGCACCTCCCCCTCCCCTTGCACATCCCCCTCCCCTTGCACCTCCCCCTCCCCTTGCACCTCCCCCTCCCCTTGCACCTCCCCCCCCTTGCACCTCCCCCTCCCCCTGCACATCCCCCTCCCCCTACACCTCCCCCCCCCTTGCACATCCCCCTGTCCCCCCAACTTACCTATCCAACACCTCTTAGGATGTGCCAGACCACCCACGGAGCGAGGTGCTGGCGGCTGTCCCTTTGATCCTTCAATACAAAGGAAAAGAATTAACGGTGGTGGCGCTCCCTTTGATCCTAGAATACAAAGGAAACCACTTACGAGTGAGTGACAGATCCATTAGTTGAGTTTCTAAAAGCTTTTACGAGATGCGGTCGTTTTGTTTGAGGTTTATTAGACTAGGCGTCGGTGTGGCGGCGACAAAGTCTGGCTTGGATTCTCAGAACTGCCAATTACGGATGATTAATAGTTACATTAGTTGTGTACTAACAGCTTTTACAAGGCGCAATCTCTTTGTTTGAGGTATATTAGGCTAGGCGTCGTGTGTCGGTGGCAACGTGTTTGTTGACAAAGCAACAGCTTTATTATCGACTTCCTAGAACCATCCAGGTCTCTATGGTGGAAGCCTGACAGCGCTTATAAGTCTGTTACTAGCTTGCAAACCGTCTACATCAGTATCTACTTCGCGATGGAGATCAGTGCTAGAGATATGATTAATCTATCACTGAATAAAGCTTGTGTTGGCCGTAAACGTAAAGACATGCGACGTTTGCTATTGATTAATAGTGTGTTACAGAAAGCGAGAAAAGTGTTTTTAAATGAGGCATTCTTCGGTGGTCATACTTCTAATAGCGAAGAAACATCATCCACGTAGCTAGGTGGTAATATCAGCTCGTAATTACATCATCTTGTGATTACTAACATCAGAGTAGTTGTTGATTTATCCGCAGCAACACGCTAGTGGCGCTGTCAATATCACAATACATCCGACAATTCAGTTTAGTTCTGCGCGTGCAGTGAGTACAGTCGTTACGTGCGCGGTTTGTGTTTATTAATATTATGTCTACGAGTATTGCCGATGCGGAAGAAACTATTCGTTTGATTATGGAAGAGATACATGCGATGGAAGATAACACAATTAGTACTTTGCCTATGAATCATGCAGAGGAGGAGCATCAGCTGCAACAAAATGAGAAAAAGAAAATTATCAAGAAACCTGTGAAGACGACTAGTGATGTGAAATATGTACAAATCGATAGTGGCAGCGAAACTAAAAAAAAGAACCTGAACAAGACGCACAACATGCAGGATGGATATTCAAATCTACAAATGATTCGCCGGTTATAATGTGGATAGACGAAGATTTTCAATACACCGTACAGAATCCCGCTAATCGAGGTCGAGTTTTATTGAAATTACAATTATTTGACGAAGGAGTGCAAACACACAGTTCCGGCATATATTTGAATGAAAAGAAAGGAGATAAAATATACAACAGTGTGAATAATTTACTGACACAATTAGAAAATTTATGGGTTGATCGTTTGACGGGAGTTCCAAAAATACACGGTGTGATACAGTCGATGATGCCACTACCCGCATGGCGTAGACCAATTGATTGCGCAATCGAAAACGGTGGAAGAATTAAACAAAGGAAGAAACGTTCTGTGGCGCCAGTGACTATGATACAATCGGATGAGACAAAAAATAATGTTAACAATAGCGATAATTCCAAGAAGCCACGTGTTGACGCGCAGCTGCAGTCGAGGGGGCGAAACAAAAAGAAACAACTACAAAAAACCGGTTTGTGCTAGAAACTTCTACAGGGGTGGATTCTGAGAAATATTGCGACACACCTGCATTCTTCTCTCCACCACTGCGCTGTCGCTGCTGCAACAATTCATTCCTCGTCCAACCACTGTGTGGATCGAAGGTGTGTACAGTTTCGCTTGACTTTAACTTTTTTAATAACACATTTATTATGTCGAAATGCGAGTCAGTCAGTGTCAACGGTAGTGGAGGTAGCAACAGTGGTGTGATGAACTTGAAAAATGAACTCAACACCGTGCAAGTAAACACGCCGTACACGAAGATCGTCGATCTCCGTGAAGAGTGCTCATATCGTATTGTGAAATTCGAACGAGTGACCACGCCGTACGGAGAGACTGTCATGGCCGTGCTGAAGGGAATAGTCGGCGATGAACATTACATGCGTGTCTGACTACCACGACGCTACAACGAGGCGATCACAGATCAACGCATTGACCAGTACAACAGGGGATTCGAAGATAGACTTAACCTCGTCAGAAGAAGCGCTCCACCTGGCAGTAAATATACTCCGTTGGAGTTTGTTTGAAACAAATTTAAATTTAATTTTTACAAAAACTACATTCATGTACATAAACTTTTTTTTATTTTTATTAACCTCAAATCTAATGAAAATTGTAATTTTCTTAAAATGATATTGTAACTTTGATAGGTTTTGTAAGTCAATACGTATAGTCACGTTGAGAGCATAATCAATTAGTCTTTTATTTACACTCCTTATTCCCTATTGTTATAAATTAGTTTGTAGTGTTGTCAGTGTAGTCAGTCAGTAGGTGAGATGGACTTGAGGTGGAAGCATCCATTTTCGGCCTTAGTAGCCGGCCCTTCGGGGTCTGGAAAATCACAGTTTGTCATGCGTTTTATAGACCATGCTAATGAAATATGTGATACAGATTTTGCTAACATATATTGGCATCATCCTCACTCAAATGATAATGTGCAGCAGAACAGCAGTAACAGTGGCAGAGGCAGTATTGTCCAGTATAAAAACTCTCTGCCAGATATGAACGATTTCGATGGTAGTGTACCTAATTTGATCATAGTGGACGACATGATGCGTGAAACAAACGACAGTGTAGTGGATTTATTTACAAAAGGCTCACACCATAGGAACTTGAGTGTTTTCTTCATAACGCAGAATCTATTTCATCAGGGCCGAGGTCAGAGAGACATCTCATTGAATGCTCATTACATAGTATGTTTTAAAAACCCCAGAGATCGGGCTCAGATAAAACATTTAGCCCGTCAAATTTATCCGGATAGTACAAAATTTATAGAAGAAGCATATGCGGATGCTACACGTGATCCGCATGCGTATCTATTAATAGACTTGAAACAGTCCACACCGGATGAGATGCGCATTCGTTCGACTATCTTTCCGGACGATCCGATTAATTCTGTGTACCTGCCGAAAACAAGCAATGTCAGCGGTCACAATAAATAGAAAACGTCTATAGCGGATCAGTATCAGTCGTCATGTCGCAGTGTGTGAGGAAAGACGCAGCTCTGCTGACGGCACTGGTGCACGCTACACCGAAGGAACGTAAAGCGCTGTTAAAAGTGTGTGACCTCAGTCGTATACGATCAGTGTGCGAGTGTGCATACAACCTGTTGCGTGGTAACGTAGTGGTGTCCGATAAACGCAAAAGACAATTGAAAAAGTATAAATTGACACTCAGGCGATTGGTGAAACGAGGTGAGAGTTGAGCCAAGAAACGCAAGTATCTAGTACAAAAAGGAGGTGGATTCCTACTACCAATACTGTTGAGCACCGTACTTCAAGCCGTACTTCATAAATCCATTACGTAATAATTCAGTAATAACACAATGATGGAGTACGCGAAGAAAATGGTTGTTGTTCCGCAAGAGTTAATCGAACGGTTCAAAAATAGCGATATCAATACCACCAACAACATGGATAATAGGAAAGCGTCATCATCGTCACGTCGATTCGGTGGTGACAGCGGTGATAGTATCGATAACGAAATGCATCGTATATTGATGGATAACACTTTGAGCGATTATGAAAAATGGAAACAGTATCAACAGGTGTTGCAAAGATTTTTACATTTTGCCTCCGTCAATAGACAACCGATCAATATACCAATCATGGAGACAGCATCGTCATCATCATCATCATTACTGCAAGCATCAACAGCGCCGCCACCACCCGGTACAATGGAGGAGATTGTGGACACGTTTTCCAAATCGTACAAGCCGGACGTGCGTAATCTGTTACGATTTATCGTCCGCGAAGGTAGTGTGATAAATTGGGATAAGGACTTTGCGGTGTATGTGCGAAATGAAAAAATTCCCGATTCGAATATCGTGGACATATTACACTGCATAGTGAGAGTACGTATGGTGGATTACATGCCCGCCGGGTGGTACGAAGTCATGAACGCGTTACGTGAAATGAATGTGCCCAAGGAGTATATCAACAATTCTACAGCATTACAGTATCTGGGTGCGGGATACAGATCGTTACGTGGTGACGCAACTTCGGCTGTGGCGAGTAGTTCGATCACATCATCGACTCCGAGAACACCTATGCGCGATCGTTTACGTTCGGCTTACAATCAGCAGCGTACGTTATCCCCTACGTCACCATTACCCTCGTTGGCGGCTCATCGAAGACAACGTCAGCTTGATAGAGATCAATTACAATCGCCGTTGGACAGGTGGGAACCGTTTTCGCCGTAGTGCGGATAAATCATGAAACGAGTGTACTACAATCCCGAAGATCCTGCATCATACGGTGGTGTCACACGTCTATTACATGCGATACGCGAGAAGGAGGGGAAAGTTAAGAAGAAGAAGAAGAGGACAAAACGGCAAACAGTGCTGGACTGGTTACGGACACAAGACACTTACACGTTGCACAGACCGGTGCGTCAACGATTCGCCCGCAACCGTTACGTGGTATTCGGTCCTGACGAACTGTGGCAAGCGGATTTGAATGATATGCGCGGTCTGAGCTCGTTCAACGATGGAGTCAACTATCTGCTGACAGTGATAGATGTGTTCAGTAAACGACTTTACGTGATAGCGTTGAAAACAAAAAGCGGCAAAGAAGTGGCCGACGCATTCGAGAAAATATTTAAAAAACCCTCTGTCACGGTACCGCGCTGTCTACAGACGGACAAGGGAACTGAGTTCACCGGCGTCAAGGTAAAACAGTTGTTCAGAAAATACGACGTTAGATATGTTACAACACAGAACCCTGACGTGAAAGCGGCGGTCGTGGAACGTGTGAACCGCACTTTGAAATCACGCATGTGGCGTTATCTTACGTATAAAAACACGTACCGTTACATCGATGTGCTACAACAACTGGTGAACGCCTACAATCACAGTGCGCACAGCAGTCTGGGTACTACTGCTGACGGCAGAGGTGTACGTCCGATTGATGTGAAAAAAGAAGGTAAGAAACTCGTATATCGAGTGTGGCGACACATGTACAGTAGTGGCAGCGGCATCAAGACTAAATTACCTAAGCGTAGAAAGGCAAAATTTGGGGCGGGCGATACGGTACGTATTGCAAAGGAAAAAAATATTTTTGCCAAAGGATACGAGACGAACTGGAGTAAAGAAGTGTTCGTGGTGGACCGCGAGTACGGTCATCATCCGTTACCGTTGTACGTGTTGCACGATTTGAACGGATCACCGTTGATTGGTCGTTTCTACGAAGAAGAATTGCAAAAAGTCACCTTGCCACCAGACCGACTGTACGAAATCGATAAAATATTGGACACTAAAGGCAGTGGCCGCAGTAAGCATTATCTCGTCAAGTGGAAAGGTTACGGTGACGAGTTCAACTCTTGGATACCAGCGTCAGAAGTGAAAAAATTATAAAGGACAACAACCGCGTATCAGTGACAATGAGTAAACATAATCAGTTCTATTTGACCTTGCCCAGTAACAGTTCAATGAATTACTACCCGAACAACACAGTGGCTGATTATATAACTCAACTACCTACGTCTATACATCTGACGGATGGTGAATGGGAAGTGGCACTAGTTGAAGCGCATTACCCCTGTTCATTTCTGACGGTGAGCGATGATGCGAAGATATTTATCTACCATGAAGATCGCAGTGCTATAGCCATTGGTGGTGCTGACAAAACCAATAAAGTCAAAGTGGACATTCTCAAAGTGGAGCCTGGCAACTATAGCGATATCACCGAGTTGATACAAGTGTTGAACGCCATGGAACGCTTGAGGTTTTACGCCACTTTCATGTACGATGAAAACACCAAAGTGGTGGAAATAGCGATTCGCAGTCACGTAGTACAAATGGAATTGAGCACCGGTCTCGCGCTGCAGTTAGGGTTCGATCCTGTCGAGACGGACATGAAGACCAACAAGAAAGCCAAACTGCCGGCCAACATACAAGCCGGACTGCCGGGCGACATGTATGTGTATTGTGATTTGGTGGAGCCTCAGTTGGTGGGTGACACGGTGGCACCGTTATTAAAGATCGTCAACATCGATACGACAAACTACATGTACGGCGCGCACAAGACCGTGCATTTCACCGATCCGCATTACGTGCCCGTCATCAAGAGCACATTTGAGAACGTGGAAATTGACTTAAGGGGCAGCACAGGCGATCATCTGCCATTCCACTTTGGGACTACGTGCATGAAACTACACCTGCGCAGATCGCTCACGCTGGCATAAATATACGAGCAGCAGCAACGTAAACGGCGTCGACAGCGAAAACGACGACGACAGCGAAAACAAACGACGACGGCGAATACGACGGCGAATACGACGGCGATTACGACGGCGAATACGACGGCGAATACGACGGCGAATACGACGGCGAATACGACGGCGAATACGACGGCGACAACATCAACGAAGACGACAGCAACAGCATAAACATCAGTGGCAGCAACAGTAGTAGCAACAGCAGCAACAGCAGCAACAACAACGATGAATACGAACGATCCGTATTTGGCCTACTATCGGCGACAGTTACAACAGTCGGGTAACGGTGTATCGTCCGTGTACAGAGGTGCACCGTACCAGCGCGGTCATGGCATCGGCAGTTTCCTCAGTGGACTCATGCGGTCTGTAGTGCCGTTACTAAAGTCTGGTGCAACCGCCATGGGCAAAGAGGCTTTGCGTTCAGGTGTCGGTTTCCTCGGCGACATAGTGTCCGCTGGTGGTACACAACATCCTAGGTACGCGGCCGCTGCACGCCTCAAAGAATTCACCGGCTCATTGAAACGCAGAGCCGATGACAAACTGGAACGCGTATTGAGTGGAGGTGGTCGTGCCGTCACATATAAGAAAAGACGTGCCCATCGCGTCACACCGCAGTCGTTAGCGACACTTCTCAGAGTACGGACGTCCACCGCTGCCACTACAAAACAGAGAAGGAGGAGAAGGAAGAGTATGAAAAGATCTGTTATCAATAAGGGACAGAAAAAGCGTAAAACTACAACAAAAAGACGACCTCGACGTTCTGGCGCCAGCAGCAGCAAAGTTAATAGCGTAAATAGGAAGAGTAGAAACAGGAGGAATCGATCTAATAAAAGAAGAGTAGCAGGTGGAATACCGCCGATAGACGATATATTTAATTAGACGATATTTTCCTACAACAACAAGAAGAACAAAAAATGTCATTCATTCATCAGAAATCGTGTGAATGCGTTAAAACCGAATTGGATTTATTCTCGTTACCGCCTACTCAGACTAGTATAGAGAACGGCAAGTGGATTCAGTACAAGCCGATCTCGTCTTTAACAGACGATTCGCCGATAGAGTTTGTCATACCGGCTAACGGTGAAGAATACACGGACTTGACGCAATCTCTGTTGCACATCGAAGCGACAATAGTGAAAGATGATGGCACAAAAGTGGAAGAGGCGTTAGTCGAAGAGATGGGACCGGTTAACAATTGGCTTCACTCGCTGTTTAGTCAAGTGGATCTGTACATCAATCACAAACTGGTGTCACCACAAAACAACACTTACGCTTATCGTGCCTATTTGGAAAATCTACTGAACTACGGCGGTAGCGCAAAAAAGTCACATCTCACCAGCACAATGTTCTACGAAGACATAGCCGACAAAATGGACGATTGCGAGGCAAACAACGCAGGACTAGTGAAACGTCGCGACTTCGTAAAGAAAAGTACGTACATCGATATGGTGGGAAATTTACATCTAGATTTGTGCAATCAAGCCAAGTTTATGTTGAATGGTGTGGAAATGCGATTGCGTCTCGTCAGGTCGAGAAACTCATTTGCCATAATGTCGAAAACAGCAACGAACTACAAGGTGCACATTCGAGAGGCCAATCTGTTTGTGCGTCGTTGTAAGATCAATCCCGGCGTGTTGGTGGCGCACAGCAAGACGCTGGAAAGTGGTACGGCCAAGTATCCAATCACACGTGTGGACGTGAAATCCATCACGCTACCGAGTGGTATTCTGGGCAAGACATTGGACAGTGTGTTTCTCGGTCAGTTGCCGAAACGCATAATCGTGGGATTGGTGGACAATGTGGCGTTCAACGGTGATTTCAAGAAAAACCCATTTAATTTTCAACACTTCAATTTGAACTATTTCGCTCTGTACATCGACGGTGAACAAGTGCCATGCAAGGCGTTGACACCGGCCTTCACGGGAGACTCGAAACTCTACGCACTCGCCTATCACACGCTGTTCACCGGCACCGGTATACAGTTCGCCGACAAGGGCAACGAGATCGGCAGATCGGCTTATCCGAACGGCTACTGTCTGATGGCGTTCGACCTGACGCCGGACATGTCGGCCGGCGAATCGAGTCACTGGAATCTGGTACGAAACGGCAATTTGCGCATCGAACTGCAATTCAAAGAAGCGTTTGCCTCCTCCATCAACTGTATAGTGTACGCCGAAATGGACAATGTAATCGAAGTGGACCGACATCGCAACGTGTCTGTGGATTTCAGCGGTTAAATACAAGAACCAACACAGAAATTCACGACTGCCCCACCACATAGCTCAGTGTCGCACTGACCTTTGATCGTGATGGATCGTTGTTACCTTCAAGCTCCGTTGCACCGACAGAGGCAGCAGCAGCAGCAATGTAGGCACAGTTGTAGCGTACTAGGCCCACATGATCTAGTTTATGTATTAATATATTTTAATGTCTTGACTTGTAAAATTTGTTTAAATGCCAAAAGCAGGTAAAGATAATATCCTCTTGAAAATGATCGAACAAAACTTTTATTATAAAATCTTCATTTTTTTTCATAATAACATTCAACTTAAATTCTTGTAAATAAGCTCTGCTCATCAAAATTATATTAAGTGTTAATCTTTTTAAAAATTCCTTCTTGATATACTATACTTAAACAAATCTTGACTTTATTAAAATTTTTTTTTGTTGCTTCTTAATCATGAGCCCTAAAAGAAATAAAATTAATTAGAAACTTTGTGATTTGAGTTTTAATCAAAATCTGAAAAAGAGAGGACATCTGTTTATATATCTAAATAAAACTAACTAAATTTAAAATTTTTAAGAGACTTACCCAAAACGTGGGGTAACTGACCAAAAGAACAAACAAACTAAACTTTACTTATCAACTGGTTTTGCACAACTGAGGCCGGACAAGAAGGGTGATTAAGTTTTGTCTGACCAAGGTAACCCTGTGATTGGCTGAAGACCATGTGCTTCAAACAATCACTGAGTTACCCTGGCCAATCAAATTGTCTTCTCTTTTTCTTACAGGATCTTGCAAATATTTAAATTTCTGTTTTAACTGACAAAATTGAACTAACATGTTTGAATCTTTCATGACTGAGCAGAGCTAAAAAAAAGGAAAATACTGACTTTAATTTGTTTTAAAGAGTAACAAAAAATACCAAATATAAAATGCTACAAATTTCCCTCACTTAACTTTTTTGTTACATAAATAAACAAATTATTTGATCTACAAATGAAATCATTTAGAATCAACAACAAAGGTTACAATAAGAGATAAAAGGCAATGCGATAGTGTCTGGTGGTAACGCGCGGTAAGACAGCTAGGAGTGTGACACTATGGTGCAGACGACAGGCAGACCTCTCCGGTACATTCCGTGTAAGACAGGAGCCCTCGTCCCAATTTCATGTCAGTCAGTGTGTCCCTGGTTTGTGTATTGCAAGCAGGGCCTGCGTTGAACTGTCTTTCCACCAATCTCGTACATTACATAAAACAAGTATACAAAATCGTTAAACACTTAAAATATCAATTAACAAATTAGTAACCAGCCTATTAATCATTTGCGACATTGATTTACTCATTATTTTACTTTCAGACAAATTCAAAATCCTTTGTGAAAAACTATTTTTGCAAACAATAAAATTCCATATTCCTTTCTCAACCCAAAATGCAAGTCATGTGATCAGTGATTTCACACCTTGACAAGTGAAATGTTTTGTCCAGTCAAGTGTAGTTTTGTGTGTGTGTCAAAGTGTGTTTCAAAATTACAAAATTAAAAATAAAATATAATTACTCCAGTGTTGGAGTGCAAGTCAAGTGTTGTCCAGTGAAAGTGGTTTGTTCAGGTTCAAGGTCGTCGTCCTTTGCATCTTGAGTTTGGTGGAATTCTACATAGAAGGTACAAAACCGGTTTTAGCCTACAAGACATTGTTTGACTGTTTAACTTTTCTCCATTATTAATAAACATTTCAATGATTTTATAAATTCTAAAAAAACAATGTATATTTTTTTCCATCTGGCTACTTATTTCAAACTGAAATAAAATAAAATAAAATCTTAACTTATAAAACAACCTGAAATTAAAAAAAAATTTTCTTTTACATAAAATAACAGACCTTTGTTTACCCTTTTTTTTACCTGTTACCTGTTATCATTTTACCCTTGTTCAGCTTTTAATTGTGATACATGAACTCTTTTCACAATATTAGGGTCATTCAATTTCTGAACAATACAACTTACATCTGAAATAAAAATTAAAATTTTATAGGGTCCTTCAAATCTGAGTGCTGTTTTCCCTTGAAACTTCTTTACTTTATTACTCAGATGATATGTCTTCAAATAAACAATACTGTTTTTCTTGAAAGGATATTTACTATTTTCTTCATTATACTTAAGCAAATTTGTATTTAACTTGTTTCTTGACTTGTTGTTTGAAATAGCTTGATTTAACTTCTCCGCTAAATTTCTTGCATTTACTTTTTCTTCTATTACATCATTTAAACCCCAAACATTTGAAAGTGAACTGTTTATTTTAAAACTGAACATCAATTCATGTGGAGTAAACTTTGTAGCTTCATTACATGCACTATTCAAAGCTAATTGAATTTCACTTAGATTGCAATCCCATTTGTCTTGGCAATTGTGAAAATATATTTGAAAAATAGCCTTTATGTTTCTTAGATAGCGTTCAGAAATGTTACTTCTTGGCACATAGGGTATTATAGTTTTGTGAATAATGCCTTTATTGAATAGAAAGTTTTTTAATTCACTACTAACAAAACATTTAGCATTGTCACTGATAAGCTCTTTGCATAAACCAAAGTTTTTGAAAACAAAGTTTTCTAAAATATTTACAATAGTCTTAGATTTGGCATTTCGCATAGCATACAACCAAACAAATTTTGTGCATTGATCAACTATAATTAACAAATTATTGTTCATTGTTTTGCTTCTAGTTAAGGGACCAAAAACATCTATATACAATCTTTCCATTGGAGCACTTGCATTGCTTGACACTAGGGGACCTTGAAACACCTTTTGTGATGGTTTACCTTTCTTACACAGTTCACAACTTTTGATTCTAGCCTTAACTTCCTCAGATATGTGTGGCATATAAAAATACTCTGTTATCTTTTTGATTGTTTTATATACACCCAAATGACAACCACTAAATGAATCATGGAAATGTTTAAATACCATATCAAATAGCTTTTTAGGTAAAAATATTTTCTTAACAGAATTGTCCTTAGTTTGATGCATGAGAACACCTTTATTCAGAGAAAATCTTTCATTGTTTGTACCTTTGTTTACACTATCAATAATTTGACTCACTTCTTTATCTTCATTTTGATAACTTTTAAAATCGCTAAAAGATAATGGAAAGTCTTTGATACTGTTTACAAATAAATTGCATGCATTGTCATCTTTTACTTCACTACTTATCATCTTCTTCTCATACTTATCCTTACATTTATTTACATTATTTACAAAATCATTAGAATCATCTACCTTGTCTTCTTTGGCTTCAAAGTGTCTGGACAAAAAATCAGCTACAGCATTATCCTTACCTTTCACATGCTGGATTTCAAAAGGAAGACTTAAAATTGTTTCTACCCATCTTCCTAATTTACCTAGCTTCCTAAAATTGCCTAAAACCCATGCTAAGGCGCTATTGTCAGTTACTAATGTAAATTTCTTGTGCTCTAAATAATTCCTAAATTTATTTATAGCATTTACAACAGCAAGGGCCTCTTTGTGATAAACTGACAAACACTTTTCAGAGTCAGAAAACTTTTTGGAATAGTAAGCTACTGGATAAGTTTCTCCATTGTTCTCTTGGAGTAAAACCGCTCCTGCAGCTTTATCACTCGCATCACACTGTAGTATGAAAGGCAAATTGAAGTCTGGAATAGCTAACACTGGTGGATTGATAATGGCTTCCTTTAATTTATCAAAACTAGATTGACATTCTTCACTCCAGTAGAACTTTTTATTTTTCTTTCTAAGCTCATTAAGACATGCTGCTAATTTTGAATACTCCGGAATAAACTTAGAAAAGTAAGAAGTCATACCAATAAATCTACTCACACCCTTAACATCTCTAGGAGGTTTTGAGTTTTTGATAGCAATGGTGCGGTCAGGATCTATCGTTACTTGATTTTTACTTATCAAGTACCCGAGAAAACTTATTTGTTTACTAGCAAACACAGCTTTGCTAGGGTTAACTGTTAGGTTATGTAGTTTCAACTTTTCTGTTACTTGTTTTAAATGTGACAAATGCTCTTCTAAATTTTTACTGTAAACTATCAAATCATCAACAAAATTTAAGACAAATTTAAATTTTTCTTCTTTGAAAACTCTATTTAAGTAAGATGACAAAATTCCACTTCCTGAATGTAAGCCAAATGGGAGTCGATTCCATTCATAGGACTCATAATTAGTAGTAAAAGCAGTAATGTGTCTACTATTTTCAGCTATCTTAATTTGGTGAAAACTTTGTGTTAAATCCAAAACTGTAAAATACTCAGAGTCTCTTAAATAGTGGTACAACTCATGGAGATCTCCTATGGGATAGTTTACTTGCTCAATTTTCTTATTTAAAGCATTGTAATTGATTACAAGTCTATATTTATCTGAATTGGGTTTCTTTACAAGAAAACTGGGACTGGCATAACTAGACAAGCTGGGTCTGATAATATTTTGTTTTAACAGGTCATCAACAATATCTTTCATTATCTTATTTTTTGGAGGACTTAAGGGATAACATTTTTGTTTTACAGGCTCAGAATCCTTTAACTTTAGATCAACTTCAAAATCAATGGCTTCTCCTATTTTACTAGTAAACACACTTGGGTTATCTTGAATAAGTTGTCTTATCTCATTACTCGCCTTGTTACAACCTACTACTATATCTTTATTTACATTTGCGCTGATAACTGTGGGATTGTTATTTAAATCAATTTTTGTTTCAGGACTAAATTTAAAATAACAGGTGTCTGAACTTAAATCCAAAACCATGTTAGAATTCTTTATAAAATCTGAACCTAAAATCACCTTCCAAACTAGATTCCTTGCTATTAAACATTCTACATTCCAAGAGAAATTGTGAATCCTAACCTTTATGGAACACTGACCCATGATATCTATGTTGTTATTTATTGCTGACTTACAAGTGACATTAACTCCCCTTATCTCCTTCACTAAATTATTTGACTTTAGCTTCTTGTACATATCTTCATTGATAAGACTAACACTACTTCCTGAATCTAGTAGAACATTTTCAGATAAACGCTTCCCCATATTTACCTTCAATGTAGGTAGCATACATAATTTTGACTTTTGTTTTTTTACTGGTCTTGAATTTTCGTACTTATTTCTTCTACTTAGCTTATTAAATCTTCTTACCTCATTGCAATTTATTCTCCTTTGTATCTGGCTTTTGTTGTAGAATATTCTACTCTTCCTCTGGGGAAAACCTACTTTCCTATTTAGATCTATGATTTTCCCCCACTTACCCCATTTTTTGGAGCAGAAGGTGCTTCGTTGTATCTACTTTGCGGTCCTGGAGGTGGTCCGGAAGGTGGTCCATTGTAATGGATTTGAGTAGCAAAAGGTGGTCCATTGTATCGGTTATGAGGAGCAAAAGGTGGTACAATGAATCTGTTCTGAGGTGTCGGTCCTGGGTTTACCTGTCTCCTGAAGCAGTTCCTTGCAATGTGTCCAAATCTATTGCAGTTGAAACATTTGACCGGACTACTTATATTATTTACCATCCTACCTTGGGTTGTGTTGTGTACCGGTACCCTCACGGAGCGTCGACAGTCATCCTCGTATGCGACATTCTGAGCATGTATACATAACTTATCTAAGTCATCAAAAGATTTAGGCATACTATAAAATACCAACTTTGATCTGGTTTCAGGGTTCATTCCTATTGTTATTAACTCAACCAATTCTTGTTCTGAATAGGCACAATTTAACAACCTAGCATTTTCCTTGACTTGTAGCATATAGCAATTGAGAGCTTCATTAACCCTTTGAGGTCTGTTTACAAGGTTTCTTTTCAAATTTTCCCTTAAACCTACAGGTACAAAATAGGATAGTAATCCTTGATGAAGCACACTTAAGCTTACCTTGGAACGCTTGAACTCTAGCAATTTTATATGCAGTGGTCCTGTTGAGTATCCTAAGCTTAAGTCTATTACTTGATCATCAGTAAGCTCAGTTTCATCCTTGAGTTTCAAAATGTTACTTATGAAACCTAATAACTTATTTACATCAAGTCCATCACAAACATGAAAATTTCTTAAATGTATTTGGATTGGATTGGGTAGCTTAGCAAAACTACATTTTTGGTCCTCTTGCACATTTAAATTAGATTGTGATACTTTTTCTACACACTTTAACTTTTCTGTAAAAACATTTTCGAGTTCCTCCTCTTCTAAAATACTTTCACTAAGTTTACGCTCTACTGTAGCTTTTTCGTTTGCATCAAAGTTGAGTTTACCAAATGACTCTTTTACTGTCTTTAACTTGTCAATCAAACCCTCTACTTTAGCTTTTTCATCCACGCCTAGCTTAAACTGACTTAAATTATTTACTCTTGATCCATAGTGATTAATTTTAATTTCTGCTCTAATAAAACCATTTATGTCTTTACTCTCTTCAAGATCTTGGATTTTGTTTTCCAAACTTTGCAAACTATTAGTTAAAGTTTGAATTTCGTCAACAACAACTAACCTTTTTGAAAGATTATAAGGGTTAGGCATTACATTAATTTTTATTGCTGCTCTTAATAACTTTCTTAGCTCTGACACACTGTCATTGGAATCAAACTCAATCCCTCTTACTATTAGTTCATATTGAAGTTCTTGTTTGACTAAAAATTCTACTTTTAGAGCCATTTTAAGTTACTTCAATAACACTTTTTAAATTAAATTAAATAATTTATATCTTTCATTTGACACCAAACTTTACAAGAATAAGCAGAGTTGCGCATTTTGTAGCGTACTAGGCCCACATGATCTAGTTTATGTATTAATATATTTTAATGTCTTGACTTGTAAAATTTGTTTAAATGCCAAAAGCAGGTAAAGATAATATCCTCTTGAAAATGATCGAACAAAACTTTTATTATAAAATCTTCATTTTTTTTTCATAATAACATTCAACTTAAATTCTTGTAAATAAGCTCTGCTCATCAAAATTATATTAAGTGTTAATCTTTTTAAAAATTCCTTCTTGATATACTATACTTAAACAAATCTTGACTTTATTAAAATTTTTTTTTGTTGCTTCTTAATCATGAGCCCTAAAAGAAATAAAATTAATTAGAAACTTTGTGATTTGAGTTTTAATCAAAATCTGAAAAAGAGAGGACATCTGTTTATATATCTAAATAAAACTAACTAAATTTAAAATTTTTAAGAGACTTACCCAAAACGTGGGGTAACTGACCAAAAGAACAAACAAACTAAACTTTACTTATCAACTGGTTTTGCACAACTGAGGCCGGACAAGAAGGGTGATTAAGTTTTGTCTGACCAAGGTAACCCTGTGATTGGCTGAAGACCATGTGCTTCAAACAATCACTGAGTTACCCTGGCCAATCAAATTGTCTTCTCTTTTTCTTACAGGATCTTGCAAATATTTAAATTTCTGTTTTAACTGACAAAATTGAACTAACATGTTTGAATCTTTCATGACTGAGCAGAGCTAAAAAAAAGGAAAATACTGACTTTAATTTGTTTTAAAGAGTAACAAAAAATACCAAATATAAAATGCTACACAGTGATTGCACATCTGTGGTTGTGGACCTACAGTGTTTCAAGGACAACAACAACGATTTCATAGTGAAAGAAGCCAGTGTAGTTGACGTGTCGACTGGCACATTGTTATTACATCACGTCGCACGTGCGCCGTTCGATCGTGACGCGTTGACTGCGGATAAACTCAGAGAGTCCTATTGGTTGACCTAACATTGTCACGGACTCGACTGGAATCGCGGTGACGTGTCATACTCCGTGTTGATCGATAAATTGCGCACTTGCCTCTCGCGTCGCAGCATCGTATATGTTAAGGGAGTGGAAAAGAAAGAATACATTATCAAGAATCTAATCACAGACGTCAACCGCAAGTACAATAGATGGAGTGACAATATTACAACTGTGGTGGATTTGTGCGATATTGGTTGTGGTTCACTTGCTTCGATTGGCAATCTACTGTCTGCCAACGTGTTGCGATGTGGTCGTCACAAAACCGTACAACACCGTTGCTCGCTGGCAAACTGTACTCTGTTACGTGGCTGGCTACTACTCACAACCGAAGAGGTAAAAACGACACACTGCTCCCCATTGTACGATGATATACCGTCAACGACAGGAGGACCGTCACCATCACCATCGCCACCACTGTCACTTATAACACAAGCATCGATGACAGTGACGACTACATCGATCAGTAGCAACGCCAGTCTCAATACTGTTCCCGAAGAAGACGAAGAAGAAGAAGAAGACGTGACACAATGAACAGTACTGACATCAAAAGATATTTGTACCAATTACCAAGAGACAGAATCACGCACATCGGAGTATACGCATCAGACCGTCTACCGACACGTATCGAGCCTTCGACGGCCATAGTGGTGAACACCATGCCACACACGGAGAGTGGTGAACATTGGGTAACCTTCTACATGGACAGTGACGCTACGCATATAGAATATTTCGACAGTTTCGGCCGTCAACCGTATCTGGCTGAATACCAACAGTTTTTAAGGCGCAATTCACGTCGTTACATATCCAATAAATACCAGCTCCAACGCTACGACACTTCTGTGTGCGGTCACTACTGTCTGACTTACCTGTACTGTCGCATAATGTACGACATGACGATGAATGATTTCATACAGTTGTTTGACGGTGATACCACTTCCATCGTGACACCCAGCAACGCTGTTAACAACGATGTTCTGGTTCGAAGACTCTTCGACATGTTTTACCACTGATTTTACTTACCTATCTTATATTTCTATTTGGATAGTATAAAATACTAATTAAAATTTGAATAAAAATAATAATATAGTTATCTAATGTACATTAGAATAAGTAATGATTGGGAAAAAATAAAAACACAAGTGTATTTTGAAAACAATGTTGGTCTTTTTATTTTCCATCATGACTCTATATAAATCAAAACAAGAACAAGTGAGTGAATATATTTTCAAAATATTTTCTGTACAATTCACAATTATGATCATAATATAAATAAGTGTATACTGATAAAATCTTTTTTTTTTTCATTTTTACAATTACAGTAATGTTACAGTTGAAATAATTTGATTCTAAATTAAATATCACAGTTTCAAAAAGTTATCAAATATCACAGTTGAAAAAAATTGACTTATTAAAAATTGATTCCTAAATAAATTACTATTTATTAATGATAAATATTTGGTATTTTTTTTATACATTTTACTAGTATTTGTCCGTCAATTGTCTTTGCCATCACCACCACGACGACGATCTGAGGCTTATGCACCGCAAATACGCGCACTATGTTGATGTTATTGTTGTACTGCTTCAATCTACTTCTTCGATGTCAACGTCGTTATCGCTTGCATCCATTGTCGCTGACGGTGACGATACAATGTTGCGCCGACGGTGGCATCTACTGGCGTTCCCGTTGCAGTCTTCTGGAGCCGATAGCATTGCCCGATGCACTGGAATTCTATAGTGACCCCACGGTAACGTATTGACGCCGTCCTCTTCGATATAACGTTTGTCGTCGTACGGCGCCATCGATCGTTTCGACACCACAACGGAGTATATTATGTGGTGTCGTGTCTGAAACCGATCGTTATCCGTGTACAAGACCCGCTGTTCCTGTAGACATCGTCTGTAATCGTCTACAGTCAGGCCTTTGGCCACTACGGCGCGATTCACCCCCTTGGCCCGTTTCACAGCTGGTGTCTCGTCGCCGACACCGTCTTCGCTGCTACCGGTCCGCAGGAACATGAAGCAGTACAGTTTCGCCATCAGGCCGATGAATTCACTAATGATCACCCCGTTGGCTTCGTCCTTGAATTTCCCCAGGACCCGGGCGTTGGTCGGATCGTAGCAGATATGGTCCCGGGGATAGTTGCTGGTGTCGAAGTCGTCCAGGTGATTCACCATGTCCTCGTATACGTCTACGGTACGGATTAAATAGATCAGCCCGTCAGTGTCAATGTAGAGAAGTCTGAGCCGATCTATTCCATACCGCTCTTGCAGACGGTAGTGGAATCCGTACATCCACGTCTTACTGTGGTCCAGAATGCACATACCCGCGTACACCGGCTTGTCCAAGATGACGCGGACTTTCTTCATGTGTAGTAGGGCCAAGTCTTTGTTGTACCACGTCCGGTCACTGAAATTAGACTTGGCCACGTACTTGGTGTACGTCTTCGGGTTTGTAGCCAATTTGATGTTGATATGTTTTCTTACATTCTGGAGGCTCATACCATAGACAGCGTTGACCATAAGCTTAAATAATTCTACCTCAAACTTGTTCTTGGCCTGCTGCCTTAGACTGGTATTCATCGCCACGTACGGTTGTAGCCACTTTCACTGCTTGAAGCGCAGAACACGATGTATCCGACGCACACGCAATCCGTTGTCCATCGCCTGCTGAAGTGCTCGATAATGGATTACGTATGCGTCTTTATCAAACAGGGTGACCATTAGTTTTGCAGATTTGCCTACGCTGTATGTTCGGAGGACGTCATCCGTATATGGCAATTGGTCTCGAGGTGCTTTACGCAGTTCCGGACAGAACGGTAGGTCTCGGTGTTTGTCATGGAGTTGAGGGTCTCGTGGATACTCCAAATCCACCTCCAGGACGTAGCCTACATCTCCGTCTGCCGGTATGTCCTCGATGACCAAATTGTCTATTTCCTGACGCGACAGCCACTCGAAATCTTTGTACGGGAGCGACTGGGACATGGCCCATCCGTATAGGTTGTTAGCGTCGTAGTACATAATATAATCTCCATATTTGCTGTTATTGCTATTGTTGTTGTTAATGTTATCTACGACGCTAACACTAGTCGCAGGTGCGAACCGACCGTCTCGGCTGACGCCATCTTCCAATCGCCTCTTGTTGTTGTTGCTGCTGCTGCTACCACCTGCTGATGTTGAAGGATTGTTGACGGTGGTAGCGTTGGTATATTTATTATTGGCGACAGCGTGTCGGGTTGCGCACTGGGTCAAGCCGCCCCGGATCCCTTTCTCGAAGAACAGGTACATATCTACGTCCTGTAGGGTATCCAGGGTCACGTCAGTTTTGAAGAGCATCACGTCCCAAGCGTACGACGGTAAGGTCAACCAGTGGGCTGGATCGAGGTCGTAGTGTTCCAGACACTGGTCCCGAAAGCCCTCGAAGACGTCCGCCAACAGCAACACGTCTGTTTTCAAATACAAGTCGGCGTAGTCTCCGAGGGTGGTGCAATTGAAGTGTGACCATACGCGTCGGGCGTGAGCATAATCCTCTTCTTTTACGTCCTCCTTGCGTAGTCTGTCTCTGAAGGATTCCGGTGGTGGTAACACGTTTTCGTCCAATACCGAGAGTGACGTTACGTACTCGTATGGAAAAACTCCTTTGCGATGTACTAATGCAAAGTCAGCATCGTCAGGGAAAAATGATTTGGTAATGTGTAGATTGTCTATCGGCATTAGGGAAACTAAATTTGATAAGGCTCGGGACAAAAATCTGTAAGAGTCTACAAATCGGAGTGTGAGTCGGTTGTGACGATTCGCACCGTCATGTACGAATCGTTTGCTAAAAGATATGTATTTTTCTTCTGTGTTGGCGAGTACGTTTACGTCACCCCCGTCTATAGCCAGCTCCCTTACCACAAAATGAGCGTCGTAGTTACTCAAATTGTGGAAGTAGCAATGTATCGTGTCTTGCTCCTTGAATTTTAAATTGCAAGACCGATGAGCTGCACCTCGAAACGTGTAGGGGGGTGAGTGTTGGTGATCACGAACTTTCGGATCGTTTCGGCCGTCACCGTCATCAACGAATGGTTTCTTACAGATGTGACATCTGGTGGCGGCACGAAACTCCGCTTCTTGCTGCGCATCTAATCGCGGTTCGGTCCGGCGTGTTTTGTACAATACATCTCCTATACGCCGGACGTCTTTCTTGATAGATTCCATGAAATGATGCGCAGCGTTCTCACCCCTATAAAGACGAAGTTCCGAAAACGTGTTACCGTGGTCCTCTTGATCGGCTCCTAACCTGTGGCTATCACGAACGTAGTAAGCGTACGCGTACGGTCTGTGAACCTTCCTTGTCCTGACATGTTCAGAATCCGGTCTATTGTTCTTGTGATGATGGTGATGTGGCTTTCCCCCTCGCCTTGTTGCTGGATCTTCATCCGGAGGGGGGACGGTTGGTGGATCTGTGAGAGGTCGGTCGTCTTCTCGATCGTATGGTACGAGCGCACACTCGAAGTCAGCATAGATAGTGAATCTCTGTCGCTGTGTACGCTCGTACCTATCAAACTTAATATGTTTCTTCGGAGCCAGATCGGTGCGCAATGGCGCGTGGTCTAAACAATACTTCTTGTGGTCTGCAAGTCGCTGCTCACCCCGTTTACCGTCGACTGTCGGTCTGTTGTCAAAATGAGCGAAACAGCGCTTGCAGACATAGACTTTTCCGTGACATCTGGTGATCTGACTCCGGACCAACCTCTCGAAGTCAGCAATTAATGCATAGTGTGTAGAACTGTCATCTGTCAGGTACAAGAGGTCGAAATGGTTGTCGAGTTCTCGGTCTACTACACGGAGTGGATATACGATGTATTCGTACTTTGTTGTCAATTGACCATCTCTCCGTGTAGTCCGGACCCGATCCAATCCGTACACGTTCACGCTTACTCCAGCATTCCTCTTCTCGAATGTCGGGATCTGTTCAAGCTGTACGGGGAAAGATATTTTTGTGAAATCTAAGTTTATTCGCGCACGGAACTCAGGTGGAAAGTCCGTGGCGTCTAACTGACGATTAAACGAATGTTGAATGAATTTAGATAGAATAGCGTACATAAAACATTTTTGATCCCGATCATTCCGGACGTTGATCACGGCTCTTTTTGCGGCGACGCACTGGGGCAATGGAACGTATGAACTGCCTCCGAGAGGACGATAAACATTTACTCGGATTTCCATATCGATTATCCTCCCGAAAGTCCAGCCCGAGCCCTTCATTTCACACGTCTCCTTTTCATCCACTAACTTCTGAAACAACTGACCGCACAGGTCTTCAATGTCAGTGGACCGGAAGACGGCGACGTTCTTGGTTTTGAAAGCGCGTCGACACGTTTGGTCGTGAACGTTCGTAAATTCACAGTCCAGCCACAGATTAGTCTTGATGGCAGTCACGTTTTCTAATATGCGGTGCATAAGCGTAACTACCTGATCAAACAAAGTCGTCAGAAATTCCGGGATAGTAAGCCAAGAGGGCGCTTCGTTACGTAGGCGATACGTCTTCAGACGCCCAAGAAACGCCGTCTCGACTTCCTCAAAGTCATCTGGTGAAATGTTTGCCGGAATTTCTGACGTTTCATCACCATCATCATTATCCCTAATACTACTACTACTACTACTACTAGTGTTTAAGTTGTTACCATCACCACCTCCATATTGAATACTATTATCGTTTAAGTTATTGTTGCTGACCGAAGGACCAGCAGAGGGAGGTGGTGATGGTGGAGAATCCACAGTGCCCCATATCCGCACTTTCTCAGCAACGCAGTGGAAGCGGGAATGTCTGTTCAAATGGTAATGCGTTTTGAATACTCTATCACACTTGGGACACTGGAATCTCCGTAGTGGTGATAATGATGATGATGATGATGATGTCGTCACAATCACTACCGGACAATTGGTCTCCCTATGTCGATTCAGGTTAAAATTTCTCGTGAAGGAAAGTCCGCAGTCCGGACAATTGAAACACACTGTTGGGTTAAGTGGTGATGGCTGTGGGGGTGGGGATGTTGGCTGCCGCTCCTGCTGCTGCTGTTGTTGCCAGGGACGCCAGAGATGCTGCTGCTGCTGCGGCGGCTGCTGCTGCTGCTGCGGATGCTGTTGCACTGCTGGTTCTGGCTGTGGCAATGGCGAATCCGAAGTAGACAGATCTATGATAAACAAATAAAAGAAAACAATTTGATTAGTATAAAATAAAAAGTAATACTTCTTATAATTGATAGTAAAAAAATATGACAAAAAATTGTCTTAATACTGAAATCTGTCTAAAAAAAATGTCTTAATATTGGAATCTGTTTGATAAGTGAATGTAATAATTATTTATATTTATTTCCATTTGGTTCCATATTGATCTGGTCTCATCTTAATATGATGGTTCTGACTTTTTTTCATTCACAATTATAAAAACTGCATTAAATTCGAACTTCTGTATTCTTCAATCAAGTTATAATCTTGACGTTAAAATTGTAAAAATTAATATTTATATTACATACCAATAATATCCGGAATGGGTGGCGAGTTGTGGCCTACATCATCACCGTCGAAATTGACAGGCAACTCGTGGTCAAAATGCAATGATGGGCCAGCCGTCACGCTCTGCTCTTGCATGGTAAGGGTATCAGAACGGTTCTCTGCAAGCAAATGAAAACTTTTGTCAAGGTGTTATAATTTATAAAATTTAATAAAATAGAATATGGATGGTAGCAATCTCAGTCTCTCTCTCTCTGTAAAAAAATGTGCAATCTGTTTTCTTCTTCTTCAATGTATTCCGTTGTAAATTTTTACATTATTATTTATTATCAATAAGTGATCTCTATTCCATTAAATTAGATTCCATTTAAATAAAAATGTTCTACTTCTTCATTATTATATAAGTATTTAAATTTTATTTAATACAGTATATCAAATTATCTTCATCTTCCTTGTCGTAAAAATAATAAAATGGTAAAGACATATATATATTTTTAATTCAATTAATAATTGTATAATAAACAAACCTTCCGGTAATTCAACGATTGGTTCCATCGCCAGGCTATTATCGTCGTTGTCATTGTCGTCGAAGACCTCTTCGATCCTCAAGACGTCGCTGACTTTGTCGTTGTTCTCGTTGTCATCGTCGCTGTTATTCTCCTGCGTCTCAAACCGTCGAGGGTGAGTCTGCGGCGGAGAATGTGGCTGCGGCGACGACTGTGGTGGTGGCGGATGTGGAGCTCGGCCAGATCCGTGAGTCACCGCATAGTGTCGTTGGAGATTGCTCCGACGGGAAAACGAAACGCCGCACCAGTCGCAAGCGTATCTCACCATTCGCAGGTGGACCGTGCGCAAGTGGCGCGTGACGCTATCCCGCCGGGAGAATTCCCGATGACACACGGGACACACGGTCGGACCCAGTTCCGCCGCCGCTGGTGGTGGACCTCCGAATAAATATCCATCCATCTGCGACAATATCATGCTCACGTTAACCGATTGAATAAATTAAATAATCAGTTGGTTAACCGTAAATACTGAACTAAAACCACGCGTGTGTAGTATGAAATATGACCTGAGATTGTCCTGAACTGTCATCACGTATTTAAATAAAAAATTCCAATTTCAAAAAATTAAAATAAAGTAAATACTTATCAATTAAAACTTTGAATAAGGTGAATCAATTTTTTTTATTTGTTCAATGTAGTGTACAGTTACAACTAAATTTTACTATTGTGTCAGATAGACTATACTAACGTTACACACTATGCTAATCTCACTCACATATCGGCTTGTATTTAATTAATCATAAAAAGAAACTCTCCATCTATACTAACATTGGCTACAACTCTTCGTTTGAACGATATATGTTAGAGACTCCTAAATGTAAAAGAATGATAAAAAAGAATTCATATATTTATGGAAACATTTTAAAAGACATTATTAGAAGAAACGTTTAAAAAATAAATATATATGAAACTAATATATTTAACTTAAATATTGAAAATGTTGTACTCAATGTTTAAGTAGATATGTTAAAGACTCGTAAGAATAGTAAAAAAATCTTTAAACGAAATAAATATTGATTTTAGGTTAAATGGATGAATAATGTTACATAATATACATAATATAATATATATTTAACCTCGTCCATTACATCTGTTAAAAGTTCAAAAAAAAAAAAAATAATAATAATACTATCACACACTCACTATATAAATATTATTTCGAGTACTTACGGCTTTTAATCACAATAATCCAATGTGCACAAACAATGATGCAATAGTTGTAGCTGCTGCTCGAACACACAACCTATCACACTGAACACCAAACCATAACTGAGGGTCTGCTGTAGGGACGTGACACACAAAGACGAATCTTCTACGTCGCAGTGTCAGGCACTGGCAGGTACGGTGTATTGGAATGGAAACTTCCAGGAATTTTAAACTAAGAATAGAGAAAGATCTAGTGGTAAACAACAGGTGTTCCTTTGTCGGCGTCAATCAAAGGAACGTTCTCGAAGGGATCCTTTGTAAGTGGACTAAACAAACCTTTTTAGATGCTTGTCACGATTTGCTCACCTTCGTCAAATGTAATGGTCTTACTAAAAGCTTTTAGAAACTCAACTAATGGATCTGTCAATCACCCGTTAAGTGGATTTCTTTGTATCCTAGGATCAAAGGGAGCGCCGCCGTTAATTGCTTTCCATTGTATCGAAAGATCAAAGGGACAGCCGACTACACCTCTCTCCGTGGGAGGTCTAGCACATCCCAGGATGTGCCAGTGTATCGAAAGATCAAAGGGAGTGCCGCCGTTAATTGCTTTCCATTGTATCGAAAGATCAAAGGGACAGCCGACTACACCTCTCTCCGTGGGAGGTCTGGCACATCCCGGAGGTGCCGGATTGCAGGGAAATGGAAAGTGGAGATACTGGATAGTGAAGGGGGGAGGGGATGTGCAGGATTGAAGCAAATGAAACTATCGAATGAAACAACCGAATGAAACAACCGAATAAAACAACCGAATGAAAACAACCGAATGAAACAACCGAATGAAACAACCGAATGAAACAACCGAATGAAACAACCGAATGAAACAACCGAATGAAACAACCGAATGAAACAACCGAATGAAACATTGAATGTGGGGAGGTGCCATGGGGGGGGGTGCAAGGGGAGGGAGAGGTGCAAGGGGAGGGGGAGGTGCAGGGGGAGGGGGAGGTGCAGGGGGAGTGGGATGTGCAAGGGGGGGGGAGTTCAAGGGGAGGGGGAGGTGCAAGGGGAGGGGGAGGTGCAAGGGGAGGGGGAGGTGCAGGGGGAGGGGGAGTTGCAGGGGGAGGGGGATGTGAAAGGGGGGGAGGTGCAAGGGGAGGGGGAGGTGCAAGGGGAGGGGGAGGTGCAAGGGGAGGGGGAGGTGCAAGGGGAGGGGGAGGTGCAGGGGGAGGGGGAGGTGCAAAGGGGGGGGGGAGGTGCAAGGGGGGGGAGGTGCAAGGGTGGGGGGAGCAGGAGGCGGGTGGTGGAGGTGGAGGCGGTGGCGTTGCTCCCCTGCTCCCCTCTTTAACTTCTTCAATACCTACTACTGACTATTTATGTCATCAAATACAACAACTGACTGTGATTTTACATCATTTGGTGTGATTTCACAGTCAGTAAACGTGTGTAATTTCACTTCATCACACAAACTAAATATTTCAATTATTTTTTTATATTTTTCTTGTTCTAAAGATTTATATATTAAATATAAGTTTGTAAATTTTAATCCTTCCTTTCTTACAATTAAGTTATAAATTACAACCGTCTTCCCACTTCCGCTTGGACCACAAATAACACATCGAATATTGGTAGGAAATAGACCCAACTTCTTTCGTATATTTTCCTTAGTATGTGATATTTTAAATTTATGTTTTTGTTGAATAAAAGACATTTTTTATATAATAAAAATGGTAAAAAATGATAATAAGAAAACATGTAAAAAGGGCAAAGGTTTATTCCTAAAGCCTTACAGGGGTCGAGGGTTATTGAATACTCTTATAAATAACCTTCCATTTCCACTTCACATACCATCATATCAATACTGTGGACCTGGGACAAATGTACGTGAGAATTTAGCTAAAAATGTACCTCCAAAAAATAAACTAGACTCTTATTGTAAAGAGCATGACATATTCTACATGAATAATCCTGATACTGCTGCACGGAACAAAGCAGACATGAGATTAGCAGACTTAGCTTGGACTAGAGTAACGGCCAAGGACGCAAGTCTTGCTGAAAAAGCCGCTGCTTATGCAGTGACAAATTTGATGAAGGCTAAAGCAAAAATGGGAATGGGATTAAAATTTAATAAAAAAGATGGACAACTACCAGCTGTTAGAGGCCGCAAAAGACGTGCCTCACTTCAGGGGAGTGTACCTAAAAAGCGAGCTAAAAAATCTAACACCAAGAGTAAAAGAGTGCGGAATAGTTAATTTAGATAGTTCATCTGGCACACATTGGACAGCATATCGTAAAAATAAAGATATTGTAATTTATTTTGACCCATTTGGAATCCAACCTCCAAAAGAAGTAATTAAATATTTTGAGGGATATAAAATCTACTATACAACCGATCAAATACAAGATTTAAATAGTTCTATTTGTGGAATTTTATGTTTATCATTCATAAAAAATATTTCTTTATAAAAATGGATTCATTTACTATAACATTTTCGGGTACAGAGCCAGAGCTAAAGTCAGTATTCTTTCCTCCCATAGAATTAAATGATGATTATGTAATTGGATTGGTAGATTTTCAAAGTTATAACTCAATATTTAATGTTAAAAAACCACTAAATACTTTAACATATTACAAAGTAGAGAAAATGACATTACCAAAAGGAGAGATCTCAGTTGATGATTTAAACCAGTTATTAAATGGAAAACTTAAAGTTATAGTAGATAAAAATGGAGAAGCATTAATTAATACTAAATCCAAACTTTTATTCAAAGGGCTTATTCCAAAATTAAATCAACTTAAAGCCAAAAAATTAACCATTAGTGAAGGTGATGATGTTTTCTATTATGACCACAATGCTCCAGTTACAATAGAAATTTCTGAAGGAACATATGAGGTGGTTGAGCTTGCAAAGGAAATTCAAAAGCAAATCCCAGATTTTTTCCTTACAGCTAATAATAAAACTATGAAAGCAACACTTCTTTCTAGCCACGTGTTTGATTTTACAAAACCATGTTTAGGGTCTGTTTTATTGGGATTTAAAGGTGTTTCTACTCCTGGTGTCCAGTTTGAATCTACAAATAAAATAAACATTAATAATGTAAATGTGATTAGAGTAAAATGTAATATTGCAAATGGGTCCTATTTAAATGGCAACAAATCACACACCATACATAGCTTTTATCCAGAAGCTCCTCCTGGCTACAAAATTATTGAAGTTCCAAGAAATATTATATATTTTCCTGTAAATAAGAGAAGTTTAGATGTTGTCAGTATTACATTTGCCGATCAGCACGACAAGGCAATTGACTTTAACGGAGAAGAAACTACAATTACTTGTCATATAAAAAAGATATGAGAATTTATAAGAATTTATCTATAAGTGTACAAAATGCTAGGTTCCTAAAGTCAATAGGACTAAAGTTAAAATTTTCTATTAATAAAAATGGAAGATTTTCTAGACGTTACAGGAAAATCCCAATTCGACGATGGTGTGGTTAAAATTACAAATCACTCCTATGTTCCCCACAACACTTTAGCAATAAATAATTCTGATGAAATTCGAATATGTATTAATAATCAAGATTTGCTAACTCTCCCATGTAGAAGTTATCTGTATATTAAGGGAGAAATTGAAAATCATGATAAAGGTCATTTTATAAATAATGCATTTGCGTTCTTATTTGATGAAATTAGATACGAAGTTGCAGGTAAGGAAATATACATTGTAAGAAACCCAGGAATTTCTAGTCTTATGAAAATATTGAGCTCTTACAATAAAACAACTAAATTAACAAATGTAGCATTTGATTCTGACACGAATTTAAAAGAGTTCCATAAAGGTGGCAAGTTTAGTACATGTTTGCCATTAGAGCTGTTAATGGGTGTATTCGAGGATTTTAATAAGGTATTAGTAAATGTCAAACAAGAATTGGTGTTGAAAAGATCCAAAAATGATTTGAATTGTATATTAACAACCGCTAGTGCTCCAGCCAGTGGCACTTCTGATTTGATTCCTAAAATTACACTTAACTCAATTCAATGGGTGATGCCACATGTGATACCATCAGATGGAGAGAAGTTACAATTACAAAAGATGTTATTGCAAAATAAAAATTTGCAAATTGCATTTAGAAGCTTAGAGCTGCATGAACTTCCATCATATCCCAATACCACAAGACATACATGGTCAGTAAAGACGTCTTCAAGTTTGGAGAAGCCTAGGTATATTATATTTGGTTTCCAAACAGCTAGGGATAATAGTGCACGAAAAAGAACTGATGAATTTGATCACTGTAAATTAAAAAATCTCAAAGTATTTTTAAACTCTGAATATTATCCTTATAGTGATTTAAATCTCGACTTTGAAAATGGAGATGTCTCTAAAGCTTATGAGATGTTTATGAGGTTTAGAGAGACTTACTATAATACTATCCCAGATCCTATGATTAGTAGGGCTGAGTTTATGAAGAAATATCCACTAATTGTAATAGACTGTTCTAGACAGAATGAAACAGTGAAGGAAGGAATTGTTGATATTAAATTAGAGATTGAAACTGCAGAAAATGTACCAGCAAATACATCTGCATATTGTTTGATAATACATGATAAAGTGTTTGAGTACAATCCTTTGTCAAATGAGATAAATAAAATGTAAATAAAAGATGAAAAACATTTAACAAGAATTGGTTGACTCTGCAAATCAAATACGAGAGAAATATAGAGCTTTAAAACGTGGCAAGTTTCTAGAGGCTGAAGAGAGGTTCCAAACATTCCAACCTTTAATAGAGCCATTACAAGAATTAAAGAAAATCACATCAGAGAGGCCTCGAATGGAGATACTCCCAATGACTCCATCTAGAATATCAATGATACCAAGATTACAACCATTACAACCATCCACTCCACAGAAATTAGATTTTGGTCTTTTAGCATCAGACTATTTAGGAAATTACCTCAGTAAAAGTAGTATGACAGACACTACATATGGTATTAGACGAGAAGCAAATAAATTTTTTATTGGAAATAAGGAAGTTGATATTGCCAATGATGATGTTACAGTTGCAAATAAAACCTACAAGGGGACAAAAGGTTTATGGGAATTGTTAACGTTAAAAGAACCTGAGAACTATACTCAGGCTGATTTGCAAAATTATAAAGAGATTTTGGAAGCTACAAATGGACATTTAAAGAGTTACAAAGATGGTGCACCAATTTCAAGTAATAGACATACTAAATATCTTAATATAATTAAACCTCTATTTAAATCTGTTGGTGAAGGTTTGAGACAAGTGACTGGTAATAAAATATACTATATTTATTGGGATGATCCTAATGAGCTTGTAGATAGGTTAAGACTTCTTTGGCTAAGTCGCCAAGCTGGTAACTCAGGAGTGGATAATGAAATAGATTCCATTATTGAGGAATTGAGAGAAAGTGGAATTATTTATTAAATAAAAATATGTTTATAGATAAATTTTATCGTTTATATAATCCATATAATAAGCCTGCAGAACCCAGGGCTAGTAGTGAACCTACTTTAAATTTACAAGACGATAGTTGGAATGGTTTAAACCGTAAAATTGGTAATGTTAAAGATGGGGAGTTTGTAGATGATGTATCAACTTTGGGACAGACATTAACTAGAAAAGGTGATGTCTTTTTACAAGGTAAAACTAAATACGAGTTTTTAGAATCTAAGAATAAAAATTGGAATACTAAAAAACAGAAAATTACTAATGTGAAAAAGGGTGAAAGTTTAGATGATGTGCCCACTTTACAACAGACTTTAATACGAACAGATGGTGGTACATTTGTACAAGACAATAATAATTATGAATTTTTAGAATCAGAGAATGGTGTTTGGAATGCTAAGAAACGGAAAATTACTAATGTAGAAAAAGGGTGAAAGTTTAGATGATGTGCCCACTTTACAACAGACTTTAATACGAAAAGAAGATGGTAAATTTATACAAGATGATAATAATTATGAATTTTTAGAATCAGAGAATGGTGTTTGGAATGCTAAGAAACAGAAACTTAGCAATTTGATGGAAGGTACAGATAGTAAAGATGCTGTGAATGTTTCACAAGTTCCAAAAATGGAAGCAGGCTATTGGAGTTTTTATAATAAAAGGTTAGTACGTGATAAACCTGCCATTGATGAAACTGATTGTGTTATAAAAGAACAGACTATAACTTTTGATAAAAAAGAAAAATGTTGGGATGCCAAAAAAATATTTATAAGGAATCTACCAGAGGGGGAACATTCGAATGATATTTGTCTAATGTCACAATCTATGCATTACGATGGATCAAAATTTGTATATGGAGAAAAAAATTTTAATTTGATGGAATATAATCCTGATTTATTAGTTGCTGACCCCACATCTTTGAGTGGATTTAAGTATATAGATAATAGACCATATATACCAGAAAACTATGTATTTAAAAGAATGGAAGATAATCTATTGATTGGGGCTAATGGTGATGTATTTAGAGTTACAGGAAAGGATGATGTTATAAAAAATGAATGAAATTGCATACGAACTTCATAAGCCTGCAAGAAAGAATTTTATTAGAAGGTCTTTTAAAGTATTGGGTATAAACGAAACCATACAAATAGATTTAATTGATATGCAAAACTATGCTAGAGAAAATTCTGGCAATAAATATATTTTAACTTTAATAGATACATTTTCTAAAAAAGCTTATGCTGCTCCACTAAAGAATAAGACAGGGTTGGTGGTTACAGAAGTCATTAAAACCATTCTACCAAAGGGGGTTAAAAACATTCAATCCGACAATGGAAAAGAATTTTTCAATCAATATTTTAGCAAACTAATGAAAAAATTAAATATTAATCACTATCACACATTTTCTACAACTAAGGCTGCAATTGTAGAGAGGTTTCAGAGAACTTTAAAGAATTGGCTATATAGGGAATTTAGTGCTCAGGGGAGTTATAAATGGTTGGATTTACTTCCAAAGTTAATTCGAAAATATAATAATAAGGTGCATAGATCTATAGGAATGAAGCCTAACCAAGTGAGTATTAAGAACAGTAAATATGTGCATGAGAGGTTGACTTCTAAAGTAGTGCAAGTTAAAAAGCCAAGATATAAGGTAGGTGATAGTGTGAGGATTTCCAAGTATAAACATGTTTTTAGTAAAGGTTATACTCCAAATTGGACAGGGGAACTATTTACAATAGCAGAAGTAAAGAATACAAAGCCTGTGACTTATATCTTGAAAGATGAAAATGGTAATATAATCAGGGGAGGCTTCTATACAGAGGAGTTGTTAAAGACCAAGTATAAAGACATGTATTTGATAGAGAAGGTTATTAGGAGAAAGGGTGATTTATTGTATGTCAAATGGCTTGGATTCCCAAGTAGCCAGAACTCATGGATTTCCACTAAGGATGTCCAAGGGAGCGTGCCATGAGCCGGGAGCGCGCCCAAGTTCGCGCACAAACCTCGCTCGATTTTGAGAATATACATGTGAATAGATGTGGATTTGAAATAGTAATGAAGTTGTACAATGGTATTGAACATTTATATAGGGGATATAGGTCGAGATCAGGATTTTTAGAATTGGTGGCCAAAAAATGATCCCCATGTTATTCTTATGGGGAAAAACGCCAAAAGTGAGGTATCTTTGTCCTATTGTCACTACTCTAAATTTACACTTGTAAGGGTCAATAAATGTAAGAAATAGTTTTTTAGCTTAATATCAAATATATTTATGGGGAATAAGTAAGAAATAAGGTTTGACAATTATATAGGGATATTTAGGCAAAGATCAGGATTTTTGGTTTTAGTGGCCAAAAAATGATCCCCATGTTATTCTTATGGGGAAACGTGCCTAAAGTGATGTCTCTTTGCTAGTTCGCCACTACTGTTGATAATTATGCCGAACATTCCTAGGAATCTGAACACTAGAGTTAGTTTAAAATGTATGTAATCTTATCAATAAACATATAAACATGCAAATGGCCAATGGTTGAAGAATCATGTCAACGATATGTCAAGTTGATACCAAAGATATTAGTAGTAGTATCTCGTTAATATACAAATAATAATTGTTAATCAGATATGAGTTTAAGTTTATTTTTTTATTTTTTTTATGATAAGCCAAAATATAAAAAAATGACAGTAATAGTATTTTGGACTTAAATGGTACTTTATTTACTATACGGCTGATTAATTAAGTCAGAATATCTAAGTCAAACATGCAAGTGAACAGTAAATCAAAATATTTCCGTTTCTTTTTATTTGTAAACAACATGGCTTGTTTGCTACACCGATTAAAATGGAGGCGTCTTAGTTAACATGGATTCAAAACCTCATAATTAAGATAAGGAATAACAAAATAAACTTATTCGATTGGTTTATCATAAATTCCTAAATTCGTTTTAGATTAAATTTTTCAAATGTTTAAAAAGAAAAAAACGCTGGGATACACTACTGTAAAGGAAATTTTACAAACCAGTAGTTCAAAAGCCTGATCAAATATTTTATTGAAAATTCTCCCTTCTCCGAAAAAAATGAAATAAATCCGTTTAATGTCAAGATAATAAAGTAATGAGTAACTATAAATATTTGACTATACATGTTTTAAGGTTAAAATAAAAATGCATTACTATAACGATTGTGAACTGAACATGTTTAACAAAATATTATAAAGGAACGATTGAAAAATTAATATTTTCTTCGTTATAAACACAAACAAGGGGAACCACATAATATATCCCTTATGATGCGTGTTAGCCAAAAATATTCAACAAAGACCTTCTCAGGTTTTATTCATCCATTTTCTACATTCTGTACTTGAATGTTATATACGGAGATTTATTATCAGCCGGTCCTTTTGAAACAAATGACCACTTCTTATGGTTGTATGGATATGGGGAAATATATATAAATACCTTGCTTCTCTAGGAATTATTTTTTTTTCAGTGCAAATATTAAAAGATTCAATAGGCTAGAATTGTTGGGTTACTATTAGAGTTTTTACATAAGTCATTTCATGTGATTGTAACTTTAATGTGTACTGGAAATAAAAACTAGTCTTACGAAAATGTACTTCCTACAGATATATAATTTCTCGTTTTAGTCGTAATCTTTTCTGCGTTTTATATTATATTATATTTAAGATTCATTTCCTTATTGTACTCCAAGTTGTATGGAAATTTAGGGTAGAATAATATTCGTTTTTGTGCAACCAAATTATATTGTAGTTTATCATATTAATTGAATCAAGACAAATTTAATTTCATCAATTCAGTTTAGTATGAAAGAACAATTTTTAAACATAGTGATGTAAATTAAATTAATGGTCAAACATTTCCATGCGAGTCAAAGGGTATAGCCTATCTGGTCGGGCTTGGACGGAACTACAATTGCTCAGTCACTTGAGAGTCAAAGGTATGCAAATTTATACCGTATGTGTTAGTCATCACTAAAAGTATCCTTTGTATCTTCATTTGCATATCCCTCTATACTTTTCAAGGATGACATTTTTTGTTTCTCTGTAATTGCCTTAATTTATACGTTGCATAAGAGAAAAACCTAGTAACTAAGCCATTAATATATATTTAAGATAACTAATAGTTCCATCTAGATATAGATGCAGGTTTTATACACCTTATCTTTGGGATATTCCTAGGACATCAAAACACAATTATAACCTAAGTATTAGCAAGGCTTTGGTGGCAAAGTAACATAATTGCAAACCATTATATTGTGACAGAGGTGTTCGCCCTTCTGAGAAACCAGTGACTCGGAAGTGATTGCTTGACCACTGCGCCTACCTACTTACTTCATTACACACACATACTTTCTGTAAGGGAATTGTATTTGACTGTGCAGTAGATAGTAGTAAACTTATAAAAGCCACTTTCATAGATAGTTAGTTATTGTTAACAATTGTAGTTGAAGCCATCTTAATTTATGGCTGATATAAATTAGTTTAACTGTATCATTAGTAATAACTGTAAGTAATTGATTGTGTAAAAATTGTAATCTTTCACAGGAGAAAAAACCTTAGCTGTAAATATTATAGGTAAGATTTAACAAATTGAGTTAACTGTTCTAGTACCGTGTTTCTTATTTTAGAACCAACCACAAATTAGGCTAAACCGTCACAATAGCATGGGTTCTCTATTAATATTTCTAGCACCATGTTTAAAATAACTTTAAGATCATTGATATCTGATAAACTTGCTAGTCTCACGACTTCGTTTATATATATATATATATATATATATATATAGATCAAATGTATTTATTTTTCTTTGAATATTGTATTGTATTATTCAAGCTGCACGCAAAAATATTATCAATATTACGCTCAAAAGTGAGTTTTTAACTTTGAAATACTACACTGCATTTTAAAAGTTGCTGTTTAAAGTTTCGAAACTTTTACCTCATCTTATGAATATAAATTTGATACTCTGGATATAAGTTGAAGATATAGAGACACCAAGAAAGTTTGTAATCGTTTTAGATAATTTAAAAAACAATCTAACTGCATTCAATTATTTTTCTGGTAATTTGTATCTTCAATTTTAATATTTATGATTATTTGTTTATTTATTGATCTGTTATATAATTGTGCATTGACTTGAAGAGTATTAAACCCTATTCTTTTTTCAGACGCCTTTGTTATTAAATCATGACCATGCTTCTCGATATAGGTTGATATTCTCATGGCCAAGTAGAGGATACAGTGTCAATATTAGGAAACAAAGTATAAAGGTTTTGTAACAAGATTTTTACTTTTAGATGTGATATGGTCTGTAAAAACCGAAAAAAATAAATCTTCAAATATTCAAATTTGCTTAAAAAGGAAATAAATAAAGCAAGCGACCGATAGTGATCACAGTACACCGATTTAGTAGCTAAGTTCGGTAGTAATTAGCAGCCACCCATTACCCCAACCTAATTTTTGGTTCTTACTTACAGGTGCGTGGTAAGTTTATGTAGCGCTTTTTACTGTGGATGTTGAGTTTTATATTGATTGTGTTCTTAGTAATACTTTAGTAGATATTTAGGAATAAATATGAAACTAATTAAAAATGTTGTAATAGGGAGAAATTGGTTGATACAAATACAAATCCAGGCTGAAATAATTATAAGTAACTCTTTTTAGACAAATTCGGTGCCTTCGCGAAAAGATAATGTCAACACACGTGAACATATAGGAATTATAGGAATCATCACATTTTAAGTTTTGTGTTATTTTAAAAATGGTTTTATTCATGGTTCTAATAGGAGTAACACCTTCCCTTTCTAGGATGCTAGAGGTTCTAGCCCGTAACTGTTGTTCACATATTTCCAGACTAGTACTAGAGGGTCGTGGCACTATCACATGGCTAATATTAATTGGGATTGGCGTGATTTGAACCCGGGACCTCAGGCTCTGAACCCCTGCGCTCTCACATTAGACCAACTTGCTCCCAAGGAGTACATAACAATGGATTAACAACAAGGGTATTGTTTAATGTTTATTATTAAATTATTAAAATCCACATAAAAGGTTAGTTATGTATCTTCGCATTTTACTTTAACACAACTTCAAGAAATGCATTCTTGTCTCGTTAAGGTGTTGTAGTTTGTACATGCTGTTGTCAGATAGTCATATATGTTACGAAAATTAAATCACGTCAGCATGCTTTTTAAAAGTCAACATCAGGTTCCTGCCACTCTATTGCGTAAACATACACTATCCAAACAGATCCACGTGGATAACTGGATGTGAAGGAAGAACATTTTTAATAAATATCAACACAATATTACTTATTCTCTCCAAAACGTGTAGTTTTATTTTTGTTTTATACTTGCTACAAGTCGTGAATGACATGTAAAAAAACATACTAACAAAATTATGTAACTTTAAAATTGCTGAAATACTTAAAATATCTACTTACAGTTCTTCAGTAGACAAGCTTACCACATTATGCTCAAAATAAAATAACTATCTTCAATCATGAAAATAAATTAAATATATAACTTTTTATATCAAGTAGGTAAAGAAGTTTTTTTTTTATTGCAAGAGATTACTGTTTTATACAGGGTGTTCCAAACCACCCGTCCGGCTTCTATAGCTCCAATATGAAAGCAAATAGAAAGCTAATAGCAACTGGAACCCCGTATTTTGACCCAAATGAACTTAGCAACATAGTTTTTACAACGGCAAACTCTTTGAATACCATTTAATAAAAATAAACTATTAGAATACACTAATTTTGCTATATCTCTTTAACCAATTAAGATTAAAAAGGGGGGGTTAACGTTAAGTACGGTAAGGGGGGGTTAAGGGCTACAACGTGGTATTTGATGGAATCCATAGAGCCCTCTAATATTTTTTTAGATAACAGCTTTTGAAACTTCGAAAAGTTTTTGAAAATGCGTAACATAAGTAAAACGTTAGGAAAAGGGTTGAAACCAGTGTTTTTTAAAGCTCATTTAGCAATTAAAGTGTAATTCAAATTTTAACCTCCCATGGTGTTTTAAAGTTTTGCTGTGAAAAGTAGTTCAAAGGTAATTTTTTTTGTAACTTTTTGATCATCCTGGAAATATTGAAAAAAATAATTAAAAACATCTTCCACTAAAATACCCAGGACTCAAAAACCTGTAAATTTAGGTATAACACGGCCCCCATTTGAAAATTTCCTTAAAACCACCCCTCTTCCCAAAATGTTCCTTTTTGGGTTCTTTTAGCGAATTTCCCTATAGGGAAGTAGCTATTACCGTAGGTCTCATGGTAATACCTAGGCCCGGGACCGATTTACTTTTTCATTTTCATGTCCCCAGAGTCCAAGAACACCATTCGTTCAAATTTTTATATATCTATATATATATACTAAATGTTTAATTATTTATTTCATTTATTAATATGTATATTTATATATATGTGTCCATCCGCATGATAACTTGAGTAATTTTTGTCCGATTTTGATAAAATTTTGTTTGAAGGTGTAAGGCGGGATAAACTTGAATGAGTTTGCGAACCAGCATGATCGGACTATGTTAACGGGGGTTTATGGGGGGTTTTATGGGGTAAAAATAGGGTTTTCCCATTTTTGAACCTAAAAACGCAACATTTCACAATTTTTTTCTAAACCTTTTTGTAGAGCTTAAAAAACAAATAATTTAGTATATTGAAGCGTTATTATGCGCCTAATCGTTACAGAGAAAATTCAAATAAAATGTTACTTTTAAATTCCCATGTTATTCTCATGGAGAATAAGTCAACTGTTGTAGTTTGCTTGTTTAACATATTTTGATCAAATTTGGAAAATACATTAATTTCTTACTAAACTACAGTACCTTTTAACATTTTACATAAAAAAGCACTTTTTACCCTCCCTGTTGCAGCAAACCTAAGTACTCATTTAAATAATTCTGCTTAAATAGGAAATAAATGTGATATTTTTAAGGAGACATTTTAGTGTAAATCCAATCAGGCAAATGGAATTTCGCTAAGTCTGCAGGTTCGCTGCGGCGGGAGTATTTACGTTTAAAAATAACTTTGCTAAATTCCTTGGTGTCAAAATAAAACGTTCTAGTTGCGATTAGGTTTCTACTTGCTTTCATATTGGAGCTATAGAAGCCGGCCGGGTGGTCTGTGACACCCTGTATAACACTAATAATTCTCGCGTATTCAACACTAACCGGTTCCAGGTGTAGACATTATCCGTTTAACTTACTGCACATTGTCTACTGCTGTTGAACGCAGATATTATGTTTTAATTTTTTCTTATTCAATACACGTAAGCAATTTAGGATATTACGGAGTTTTAAAAGCATATACATAACTTATAAGCTGTAAATAGTTATTATTGGCATTATTTACAAAATTTGCATGATAGTATTTGTATTTAATCAATTATTTACTGGCAGCATTTCTTTCGTTCAATCATATTAATTTGCTTAAATGCAAGATATAAATCTATAATAATTTATGACCTAAGATCAATAAAAGTTAAATTTATGTTATTTAATCTATTTTAATCTAACATTTATTTAATCTAATTGGTTTCAGCATGAGATCTTGTAAAAAAAAGAGTTACGTCATAAATACTATTTAGAAGGATAATTTGTGTTATTAAACGTTGTCATATGTTTAACAGTATCACATAAACTTAGCCCTAAGTGTGCTAATTAATACATTTAAGAGTTGTATATTATCTATGAAGGGAAACAACATTACATACATGATGTTATGAAGTAGTTTTCAAACATTTAAAAGTATTCTAGAATCCATAAAGTACCGATAAAGGTAGCTATACAAATTTAAAATTCTTTGCATTAAATGTAATAATCGATAATGATAGTTTGGATTCAAGTTGTTTCTATTTTGTATGTATTAACGTTGGAACATTGCAAGCGGAGTCACGGCTCTATCAGCTGATTGCTCCTTGATTTATTTCCGGCGGGAAACTACATCAATCAATCAGCTGATGGAGCGAGTAAAGCAACTCGATGGTCATTTGTTTGATATTGAATACTTAAATGATGGCTTTTAGAACATTTTTGAATTATCTTACGTCTTTACTCTCGATATATATTTTTTCTGTTTTTAGCGAATTTCCCATATAGGGAATAAGCTATTACCGTAGTACTCATGGTAAGACCTGGACCCGGGACCGATTTTTTTTTCGTTTTGAGGTCCCTAGAGGCCAAAAACACCATCCGTTCAAATTCATATATATATATATATATTTATATATATATATTGATATATATATATTTATATATATATTTATATATATATATATATATATATATATATGTCCGTTAGCGCGATAACTCGAGCAAAAATGATCCGATTTTGATGAAATTTGGTACAAACGTGTAAACCTACGTTTATTCAAACGAGTTCGCGAACCAGCATGATCGGACTATGGGAACAGGGGTTTATGGGGGCTTTTATGAGGTAAAAATGGGTTTTTCCTATTTTTGACCAAAAAAACATAAAATTTTGAAATTACTTTCCAAACTATTTTGTAGAGCTTAAAAAAACAAATAATTTAGTATATTGAAGCGTTATAATGCGCCTAATGGTTACAGAGAAAATTCCAAAAAAATTGTTAATTTAAAATTCCCATGTTATTCTTATGGAGAATAAGTAAACCGTTGTAGTGTGCTTGTTTACTAGGTGCACGCTCATTCTTCCCGTGTGTGGACGAAACGAAGGCAGTCAATAAGGCTGAGCTGGTTAGTAAGGCGACCAGACTACACCAAAGTAGTCTGTCTAGGTAGGCCACAATGGATCAAGCAGGCATGGATGGTCAAACAGTGTCTTGCAGAGCAGATCATTTTGAGCTTGCCTGAGGCCTGGTGCACATGTGGTGAATGTGTGGTCCTAACTTAAATGACAAGTCAACAAAACACCATGGCCTCTATTGGTTATACTTTCAGAACAGGCTGCCATCTAGGAAATATTCAATGTCCAGAGAATTTTGTTTATGCTAAAATTTATCAACTTATTCTTGGTGGGATTAACATCATATTATCTTTGGACTTAAGAAAAAAAACTTAGCTGAGAACATCATTAACAACCTCCTGCCTTGAGGGATGAAAATTCCACAACAAGTTTTCAGAAAACAAAAGAAAACGGATTTTGAAAACTCTCTTTATGTCATTGATGAAAATGGAGATCAGAAAATATCTGTAATTTGTTGGATGTTTTCAAGTTATTTAGAAAGAAATCCATATTCACCCCCAACCCCTATAAAACCAGTATGAAAGCCAGTTCACATGGTCTAATCAAGAGAGTTAGTAAAACTCAACCTGATGAGGAAGTGTTTATTGTATTTAACAAAATTACATTAATGGGGAAGCTTTATCCTCAGTCGCATTAGAACTACATCTCGTATTCTGTATTGTAAATTTTCTCCGTATGGTAACCCTAAACAAAAAACCACCTTTCAGTTTATCAAACAATAAAAGATGACAAATAGTATTTACAGAAAGTAAATAAAAGAAACGTCTTATAACACTTAAAACATATATTTACGCTTATACTGTTACTCACAAGACGGTAAATATACAAAAAAGATGGTAACCACTTACCATCTTTTTTGTATATTTACCGTCTTGTGAGTAACAGTATAAGCGTAAATATATGTTTTAAGTGTTATAAGACGTTTCTTTTATTTACTTTCCGTAAATTTAATAACACGTACAATGCTGATCAAGAAGTTAAATAGTATTTGTTATTCAGCTTTTTTTTACTTTAGTTAGTATGTGGAATCTGGAAGTATTCAGACTAAAAAATACAACAAAACTCATATTTACCCCATAACCCTCTATCTATGAAAGCCTCTCCTCATCATTTGACCAGGGTGCAGGATGCTTCCTCTTTTCATTCTAGAAACGTCTTCTTTTCATTCTAGAAATGTCTTCACTCTCTTACATCCAGTCTTATAAAAAGTGGAGTTTCATCATCAGTTTTCAGTTTAGTTGCTTTTGATTTCATCCCGGGATACCTTGTTTATTTTTAAAGCCCTTTTTAACTCATCCACTAAACCCATGGGATTTTGAGGTTAAAACTCATACAATCCCCTGTGAAAGCATGTTCTCATGGTCCAGCTAGGATGATTTGTGTAACTAAATTATATTGGATATGTGTTCACTACATACAATCATATTAAAAGTGGGATTTTATCAACAGTAGTCACTTTAAATTTCATGGGATACTTTTTTTCCTATAGACTACAGTACCACCATAACCCTTCATCAGAGAATAAAAGACACAATATATTACTTTGTTTTTAAAGCTCTTTTGAACACATACACCAAAACCAAGGGGTTTTTAGGTTCACAGTATATAAGCTAATTGCTCAAATTTACCCTATACGAATTTGGTATAAACGTGTAAACCTAGATTTATTCTAACGAGTTCGCGAACCAACATGATCGGACTATGGGAACGCGGGTTTTTTTGGGGTAAAAATAGGTTTTTCCCATTTTTGACCCTAAAAACAAAAAAAATCCCCAATATCTTTCCAAACCATTTTGTAGACTAAAAAAATAAAAAATAATTTAGTATAAAGTAGCGTTATTGTGCAAGTAATGGTTACAATGAAAATTCCAAAAAATTGTATAAGTTATTTTAAAAATTCTCATGTTATTCATCTGGAGAATAAGTCAACTGTTGTAGTTTGCTTGTTTATGAACACATTTTGATCAAATTTGGAAAATACATTAATTTCTTACTTACTATTAACATTTTACTACAAAATCACCATTTTACCCTCCCTGTTCCAGCAAACTTAAGTACTTGTTAAACTTATTCTATTTAAATAGGGAATAAATGTGATATTTTAAATGAGACATTTTAGTGTAAATCCAATCAGTCAAATGGAAATTTGCTTAGTCTGCAGGTTTGCTGCGACGGGGTTATTTAGCTTTTTCTCCGAATCCCTTCATTGGACAATAATTCCATGAAATACAAATTTGTATCTTAAGCTCTTTTTATATCATTCACATAAACCTATGGAATTTTGATTATTTTACAGTCAAAAAGAAAAAAAACAATATTCCCCCCCACAACCCCCCCCCCCCCCCCCCACGACGTCGTGGGGTTCCCTTACAACCCCTTATGAAACATGATCAGAAACACACATTACAAGGTCATGTGAACATAGTGGCAGGTGAACAAGACGGTAAAACTATTAAGAATATACGTTATAAAGCGGTCACCTAATAGCACATAGTGTTAGCTACAGCCACTAACGCTGCCTACGAGTGCGGCCCTAACTATGTGACGGTAATACAACTGCTACTTATTAACCTAATTTTTTATATGATTCCCACATTCCACAGAACTCAAGCTGAGCAAAAAACCTGATACCTAAAAATTCATTGTATTCATATGAATTCAAGTGCCTTAAGGAATTGATATAATTTGGGGCATAGACAAATAGAATAAATATGACTGTCAAAGGAAGCTTCCGGCGCCCACCGCTAAGAGTGCCGTGTAGTTACGGCGCACACCGCTGCAGCGTCTGCTGGTAGCATATGGAACCTGCGCTCCTTGCCTGCTGTTGCGAGATGTTTGAACAATCTAAATGTTCCCTCTTGAGATGTTGCGCTGATATATGAATTTGCACTTATGTCACTCCGTCATGGCAACAGAAATAGAAAATTATTGTAAAGTAGCCTAATGGGTAAAGGTAAGTAATACTGATAAAAATTACATTTATTACCTTGTGTCTCGTTCTAAACATTTTGATTTCAATACAAACATTTTATTTCCAAAATATATTGTCTGGTATTAAGTTCGGTAGATAAAGTAAGTAATATATCCATAAACCTTTCTTGTGAGATACGAGAGAAGCCGTGCTGAAACGAAACAATCGTCAAGAACATCTCGATAAAACCTCTTGGTAAGAACCTCTCGCTAAACAAAAATACAGTCAAAATGTCTCGAGAGGTTGGAACAATCAAAACGTTTCGATTGTAAGATCTCGCAATCGCACATAAGCATATAAGCATATAAGCAGCACCAGGGTTGACACTCGTCCCGATTCTGCCGGGACAGTCCCGATTTCGGTTCCTTATGCCCGTATTTAAGCCTATGATAATCCGGGGGAAGGGAGGCCATGTCCCGATTTTTCCCTAACCTAAGGCTGGTTTTATGCACCGCGACAGTCGCGAGTCGCGCCACGTCTTGCGGCTGACCAAAATGTCACGCGACAGCGATACTTTTTTGTCGCGTAAACTCACATTAAATTAATGAATTAAAGAAACCAGTCTGTTCTCAATCCAATGTTGTGTGTTGTGTTTGTGATGTAGAAGTGATTATTAAGTTGTTTAAATAGACCCTGTAGTGTTGTACACGTTAATGAAAACCCCCTGTTATTTAAACAACACATACAATTTACAGTTGGAATTGGGTCAAACCTCAGAAAAATGTCATTACATAATAAAATGATGTAATTTATATTACAAATAAAGGGTAAAGAACTCATTTATATACTAATTATTAACATTAATCAATATAAATATATGGAGAATATACCACGTGGAGTATAAAAAATACTACTGTCGCGGTCAATAAATGTGCCCATTTCATCCAATAGAACTTGAACCGCGCGCGACACATTTTTTGAACCTGCGATTCTATAAAATCTGTCGCGGGTATTTAGAGATCTCCGAGTCGCTCGCGCGGCAGTTTGTCGCTGTCGCGGTGCATAAATGCTTCCATTTAACTCAATAGAACTTAAGTCGCGCCGCGACACGCGACTGTCGCGGTGCATAAAACCAGCCTAAGGTGGCAACCCCGCGCAGCTCTGCTGCCGGTCTATATTCATTCTACTTGTCTATGATTGGGGGCACGACTACACAGGAAACCTGATGTCAAAGTCTGTACTCGAGATGAAAACTCTTACACTTTTTTGCGTTACATGTCTGCTCTACATAGTGTCTTGTCATCATCGCTCTATTAAAGTGAATTATTTTAAAATGTTTTTAAACCATTGCATCTCCTGCCATGTGCAAGATAAGGGGACAGTAATACGGTTTTTGATCACAAGAAACATATCCGATGCCGACATCCATTGCCAGATGAAAAAAAAACCAAATCCATCCTATATACACATTTTCACGTCATTTGTAAACTCTCTAGCCTATTTACACTCTTTTGTTTCTTCTGGGCAATGAATGTCAGCATTCTATACGTTTCTTGTGGTAAAAAACATACAACTGACCTTATCTCGTACCATTTGACTTTATATCTACACCGTGTAGATATAAAGTCGATGCTCGTACGCAACGAGAGATTCAATGGATCCCAATCCTTAAAAACACATTGCAAAGCGTACGCCTACATGACAGTGTTACAGAGCTTAAAGTTCGGAAGTTGTGTGTCATTTTATTCCCAAGAGATGTTAGTAATTGGCCAGGAGCCTCTTGTTGCGTAAAAAGGAACTACGGATTTTGATTTAATTTATACGCAAAAAGAGCCCTTACTTAAAAAACCCTTGTAACTTAAAAATTATTGGTTCTTGCCTAATATATGCCTTAAGTTTAAGTTGTTGACCATTATTAATACCATTAAACATAAAATAGAGTTTTTTTAATGGTTTTTCTAATAATAGTTCAAGTAGGCCCTAATTATTTGTTTCTGAATAAAATGTTAGGATGTTTTTCATAGCCTACCGGATACTTGCAAAGCCAAAGATATATCTAAATATATGGCCTATTATAATAGCCTACGCCTACACAAGATTTGTCGACTGAACTACTGCCATTTCAATTTTGACCATTGGTCACGTCTCATTGGAAAGAGCATGTTGCCATGTCGCTTAGGTGTGCAAACTGTTCCTAATTTTTTTGTAAAGTCACTGTGATCATAAGAAATCACGCATCAAAAAGTCATGTCTCAACATGGACTAATATTGAATTGACATACAGTAGACTCCCTCTTATCTGGACTCCTCGGGACCAACGCCAGCCCGGATAATGGGTTTTCCGGTAAAACCAATGTGCCCAAAAACTTGTTATAACGGACGGTTTAAATGCATACTGTATACAGTATTTGACTTAAATTTAGGAGAGCATTGTATTTAGACAATGCTCAAATTACTGATCTCAAATCTTTCCCACGAGAACGGTCGTTTCAGTACCGCTCTCTTCCTGCCAATCTACTATGGTTAAACCAACGTGCTGATAAAAATTGTCCGGTTAAAGAGATGTCATTTCTGCCGAGTGTAGTCCAGTTAAACCGATGTCCGGTTAAAAGGTGTCCGGATAAGAGGGAGTCTACTGTGCTGCATTCCGGGCATGACTACAGGAAACCTAATGTCAGCGCTTAGACTCAAGTAAAAAATAACTCTCATACTCTTTTGCTTTACATGTCCGCGGTGTATTATCAATGGTAAAACTTAACCCCATGGGGGGATTGTCTACTGTATTAGACCAAATTTCATAGATAGTGTAGGGTATAGGCCTACCTTAAAAACACATAAGAACTACACATGAATATAGGCCTAAATTGGGCATGCTTTCACTAATCTTTCATCAGACAGTAAAATTGGTTTGATTTTTGACACAATTTAACAATACAAATATAACCCCTGCACATGGTCTGATTAAGGCTGTATGACTCAACCTGGTGAGGAATTGATATATTTTGTATTGGACCAAATTTCATAAATAAGTAGTAAGTGTCAACCTTAGTCACATTGGAAATACAGTTGATTCCCTCTTATCCGGACACCTTTTAACCGGACATCGGTTTAACCGGATTACAATCGGCAGAAATTACATCTCTTTAACCGGACAATTTTTATCAGCACATTGATTTAACCGGACTAGATCGGCAGGAAGTGGACGGTACTGAAACGACTGTTCTCTTGGTAAAGATTTGAGACCAGTGATCACGTGTCTAAATACAATGCTCTCCTAAATTTATTTCAAATATCACAGTAAACGGTCCGTTTTAACGAGTTTTTGGGAACGTCGGTTTAACCGGAAAAACCGTTATCCGGATTGGCCTCGGTCCCGGCTTCAGGGGACCCTAAAATTGAAATTATAGAATAAACAAGCTAAGGGTACTAATAATTGTAAAAACTTAGGCCCTAGCTATTTTCAATCTCTAAAATTAATGAGCACACAATTTTTCAATGTGTTTGTTCATAATAATATGTTTGTAACACATTATACTATGTATGTAACCCATTATATTATGAATGTAACACATATTGCTTGTTTCTGGAGCCTACCAGAGATTTATGAGGATAATTGTTATGTATGGATCTTTACTATGCTTCTACCTCAAAGCAAAGGTACCTAGCCGCTAACTGGCATTATTTGTAAACAGATTGAAACAATTTATAGCTCTGTAGCTACCATATACATGTTTTTAAATAATTTTTTAAACCATCGCATATCTCCTGCTAACATTAAACATAAATTAGGGCTATAGCTAGTTGTTGTTCTAATAATAATCCAAGTAGGCCCTAATGAATTGTTTCTAAGGTTAGGCTATTGTTTATAACTAACTTGCAAACCAAAAGATAACCTGCATTGGGTCTGATAATAATTGGAGTGTCCAACCAAGATCACCACTTACTATCTATAATTAATGTATAACTTATTTACTGTCTTGTGAGTTAACATTATAAGCGTAAACATATAACTTAAGTGTTATTAGACATATACCTTTTTTCCGTAAATTTAATAACACGTGCAATGCTGATCAAGAAGTTTTTTAACTTAAAATTGTCAGATCAGCTAGAAATTGACTATTAAATTAGCTTCAGTCATCAATATCTCATAAATAACTGTGAAGTAAATTGTTCATTCCAAATAATTCAAGGCTACAAATATCTTAAGTAGGCTTAACCAACAACACTTAAGTTAGTAAGTTTGCTGTCAAGGGCTACGAGGATTAATTTGTTGTTGGCCTTTAAGGACTTAACTTAACTTAATTCTAAATAGGCTACAAATGTATAAAGTAAACCAACACAACTTTTTACAGAGCAACTTTTAAGTTTGGCCTACAGTAGCTTATGTTAAGTTAGTTGTCGAGCATTCGACAAAAACATTAAATCAATTTATGTTACGGTAAATTAACTTATTTGTCAGCTCGAGCGTAATTTGTTGAGGCCATTATGGATATCAATTCTGTTTAACTTGATATACACTCACTCACTATTGAAGCGTGTTCTATAATATAGTAACGGAACTGGACTATTAAGGATCGTTAAGTTATGGACTTTTAAGTCGTTGTCTCTTGTCTGTCTAAAAATGCCAAGAAAATTGGTATCGAAATTGAAAAAAACCCTCACAGGCTCTATTTTAAGTTATTTGACAGTTCTTAATTGATCAGGCCTACCGACTGGTAAGTTATCTACAGTCGTATACCGGTACACTAACTTACTCCCATAGAAATGCTCTCTGTCTCCATACAAAATTAAACTGTTACCAAACTAAGTTAAGTTATTTTACAACACCCTCATTTTAACAGAATGGGGTTGTTAAAATTTTGGGAGTTGAAGTTTTAACCCTAACTTAAAACTTAGGCCTAACTTACTTAATCGGTTAAAGGAGTCAATCAGTTAAAAATAGGCCACTTGGCTGCCACTTTAGTATCTGTCCTACACTCATCGGAATGGATACAACTTATCGATCGGCATATCGATTATTTCATTCCATATATCAAGTTTGGTTGGTTAGTTGGGTAAACCTAACCTAAACATAACTAACCGAATGAAATAATCGATATAATCTGTAGCTTATAGGCTAAGTTATTGATATTTTCCATTTGAATGAGTGTAGGGCAGATACTAAAGTGCGCCCGCCACTAATTTTAAAAACATATGCCAAGGCCTAGGACCTAGGATAGGCCTAGGCATATCTACAAACTAATTTGATGCCTTAATGTAGTAGGCCTAGTTAACTATACCCCTAGCCTAGGCCTCTAAGTTACAGGCCAAGCTTAACTTACCTTAAGAACTTTATGGTAAACTAAGGCCTTAAGTTAGTGAAAATTATTAGGCTGCATTTCTAGAGTCAATAATTTGAAATATAAAGAAGATAAACACCACTTCGACTAAATTTCATAGAACTATGGAAAGTTCAAGTATTACTATGTTTGTTAGGCCTAGTTTGTTTGAGTGGATACCTAACCTAAACCTAGGCCTAGTAGTACCTTGGTTTGGAAAAATGATGGTCCAGTACCGCTTGCTGACGACTGGATTGTCTTATTATTTTGTAACAGACATAACATTTACTCCGATTTCTTTAGACTGATATCTGAGAATAGAAGCATAGATAAGACCACTTAGTCTATAAAGAAGTCTGCGGTTGGTTTTAAGTTAAGTCTCATTCATTATTTCCAAATGCAGTAAACACAGTTTCAATCATAGAGCAAGTAAAAGAATTTATATATCTAATGTAACGCAATAAAAATGAAAAAACCGACTTTAATAAAATAAAAGTTGAAATCACAGGAACTAAATCAATGAAATTACTACCGGTAACTTAAAAAACAATGTAAACACCAAACAAAAATATTTTGGTAATTTCATTGCAGACGACGGCTGATTTACTGTTTTGTTTCGTAAAGTGATTTTGATTTTGCTAGTCAAATGAAACACTAACGAACCAAAAAAACGTGTCAAATAACAAACTTTATTGAGATAAGTTAAATCGAAACCATTATCGAAATTAACTGGAATATAGTTTATTAAGAACTACACAAAAAAATAAATTCGTGGTACAAGAATCAGATTTTTTAATGTTGTAATAAAAGAGCCTTTATTTAACAAAGATTTAACATAAATTTTTTTCAACCCGATACTGAGGACTTCACTTCGTTTCGTCCAATTAACACATTTTGCCCAAATTTGGAAAATGTTTTTATTTCTTACTAACTATTAACATTTTACATAAAAAAACACTTTAACCCTCCCTGTTGCAGCAAACCTAAGTATGTGTTAAACTGATTCTATTTAAATAGGGAATAAATGTGATATTTTTAAGGAGACATTTTAGTCTAAATCCAATCAGGCAAATGGAAATTCGCTTAGTCTGCAGGTTTGCTGCGGCGGGGGTATTTTCATTTAGTACGGTTTTTTGTATGTGAGCGGTCCAAATATCTGCACTCTTTTTATCATTAAACAAAGTAACTATCTACTCGAACCCTCCTGGAGCTGATCCAGCAACCTTCAATATCGAATTCGACCTTAAATCCTTTTGGCTATGCATAAGTGGTTATCTGCTGTATTATTATTACTACACGTATGGAATATGTAAAACAATGGACGCCATTACCTTTTGTGACTGTTATATAGATTGAAATAGTGTTAACCTTGTTCTAAAAAATATATCAGTGTGTGGAACTTTTTTTAAAAATAGAATTGCTCGTTCAGACAATTTAGCTCCTCAATTATATAAGTAATTTTATGACGAAATTTCGGGTTGAGAGACAAAATTAGATTTTAAAGTACGGTATTGTCGTCTCACCTGAAATTCTGTCACACCTTAAATCTGTCCAGATAGCTTAGCCTACTATGAGATAGTCCAGGACTCTAACGTGTTCGTTAATTAATTATCGTTTCGAGTTTATTGGCTCAGAATATTAATTACAACAATAATGCTTACAATGTTAAGCTTACCTTTAACAAGTGCTCATCATAGCCACTCGAAAAATATGTGAAGTTAAATTTAGAATTTTGAATAACCTGTCGAAATGCGGATGACCTAATTAATTAGAAACTGAACTAAAACGTGATTCGGTCGTTATACTTGGTAATCACCAAAGTAAACTTGTCGGGAAAATTAGACTCGGTCGATCACCAGAGTCGATACGGGGTTTTTAAACCAAATTTACGTAGGACGGTCCGGGGTAACGGGGTAAGTCGTACGTAAACCGTTCCGGCAACTTAACTGATTTCCGAAGCTGGTTTAAGACAAAAGGTAGTGTGCTCGTACGTCAATAAGCGTGCGGGGTGCGCGCGACTGCGGCACAGTAAAATAAAAATAATAAAACTTCTCTAAAAATGAGATTAAACAAAATAAATTCGGTAGCACACTAGCCTGATGACTTATGATTCTACCAGGAACGGGGGAAATCTTTAATTGACCAGAATTTAGGAGGTTATAGACTGTTGGATTGTCTCCAAACAGCAAGCGTACTGACGGTTCGGTAGCGGGTGGACGACTGATTATGAGGTCCGCTCTTCTGGTCCTTCTTCGCCATCGCCCCTGGCGGCGGGGTAGGTAACTAGCGTCATCCCCTCTACGATGACGTAGGACCCTTGCCCCTACGATGCCGCTGACAACGCGGGCGCGGCTTACCCCGAACGTAGACAATTATAATATTTAATATGAAACTTTTAAAAATCGGGTTTTTACCCCTTGAAGGATTTTGGGTCGTTACACCCCCTTCTTACTTCGCAGAGAAAAAAAAAGAAAAACGGAAAAAGAAAAAAAGAATACCCAAACCTAGGGTATTGTCGGTGTCAGCTGCGAAACTCTTGAGCAAGAAAATAACGAAATCGAAACTCTTCTTAAAATGGGTACGTCGCCTCAATATATGCCCTCCATCGTCCGCAGCTTCTTCGTACGGACCCGGAAAAACGTTCCATCTCCCCTGAACACCTTCATCCTCTGATTTTTCCTTCGCCGCCCCGTGTCTTCCAACGGCAAATTGGACAGGAGGTCGCGCACCTCCTGTGGCACTGGCCGGTTAGAAGACGCGGTGGCGAACGGGGTGTGAGGCGTATCTGCGGGAGCATTGCGACGGTTGGCTGGGGATACCTCCACCAGCGCGACCGTTGCAACCGCGGGTCGATGGGGTGGCTCTTCTTCCTCCTCACCTTCCAGGTCGGACGTGACCTTCTTGAGGAGCGCGAAATCGTTGGCTAGACACGTCTCCAGTCGCTTGCTCTGGTCATTTGACAGCCTACTCACTGCAGCTACGTCGTTGGCGGGTCCGGAACATTCTCCAGGGCCGCGTTCTACAGTGAGTTCAAATCGGGCCAAGCCGAGGTCGTTAACTTGCGTTATTCCTAAAACTAAATCGCAAGCCAATCCCGTCACATGTAACGCGTCCCATTCGTATTCGAGTCCGCCGAATAATCCGCGAACTCGGTATCCAGTCGTGATGTGAGACAGCATGCCATTCGCCATTCTTATATCAACATCGCTGTCTATAGGCGGAACCCCTCGGGATTGTAATAACGTTGCGAGACGGTCACCAATGAGGCTGACCACGGCGCCGGTATCCACGAGGGCCCTAAACGGTTGACTGAATATCTCTACGGCTACGAAGGGTCTTGTGTCGAGGGAAACAACATCGTGATTGGTCGAGACGGGGAAATCCTTTATTCGTTGGAGCCACGTGCTCCATTGTTGGGGGGATTGTGTTTCGGATCGGGGATTTGGACTCAGCCGCTCCCTCCTTAGCTGAATCCTGTGTGCGTTTCCCGCCTTACAATTACATTTTGCGGTCGAGATGCCTTTGGTTTTGCAATAGAAGCACTTCCATGTTCTTGGTTCGGGACAGTCGCGGAATAAGTGTCCCGTACGGTCACAATTCCAGCAAACGTACTGGTTGTTGACGTGGACGGTTTTCTCCAGTGCCACCCCTCTCACATTCGTGTGGGAGTTGGGCACGGATAGGGTTTGTACCTTGGGTCGCGAACTCGGTCCTTGCCGCGCGCGGTCGTACCTCTGGTGCTGCGGGTAGGTCCGGGAGCTCGGTTCGCGCGGTGACTCAGCAGTGACGGCGGCGTTATCGACCGGACGTTCAGATCGTCTTCGCCCGTGATACGCGGTTTCGGGAATGAGAGAGATAGCCGGAGGGGGTGGAGGACGAAACGTGCTCTTATCCCTAACGTAGGACTCGTACTCCTCGGCACGCTTAATCAATTCGGTCAGAGTCAAGCAGTCCTGGCGTCGAACCATAAGTTTGTATTCGGGCCGCATATTCGTATAAATCAAGTCAATCTTATCGTGGGACGAAATGGATCCTCTCCTTCGAATTAGCGTGCTTAACGCGACTACAAAATCTCTGAACGGCTCCTGGTCACCCTGTGTCCGCTTACGAATCTCTTCGTCCAAGTTACGGCGATAACCGAGTGGTAGATATTGGATTTCGAAATGGCTACGAAAATCCTGGAAATCGGCCCACGCTTCCCGGTTATTGCGGTACCATAACAAGGCGTTGCTAGTCAACAGTTCTGGCAGAGCCCTGAAGACCTGGTCTGGAGTTAAGGAATATGCCTCCATTAACTCCTCCAAGCGTTCCAGGAACGATACCGGGTCTTTGCGACCGTCAAAACGAAGGTTCCACTTACGAACAACGTTGTAAATGGAGGCTCCGTCTAGCGATTGGCGGCCTGAGGGGCCAGCGTGGCTCGAAGGATCGGCATCGCGCAACTCGCGAGTTGCCGAGGCGTTAGGACGTGGTACCGCACCGTAGCACAGATCGGCATAATTCGTGGTAGGGGGTGCGGCGTGAGCGGGAACCGTGTCGGTCGCGTAGTGTCCCGTGGGGGTCGCGTCGGTTGACCTCAAGGTATTCACCATTGAGGCTAGGACCCGTCTCACTAGCGTAGAGTCCGCATTCGGTGACAACCCAAGTATCTCCCGTACACTGTCACGTTCGTCGAGGGCGGGATGTAAGCCTAACTTGTCCTTAGACGCGTATTCCGACCCGTAATTCGCCGGCGGGATATTAAGAGTGCGTGGAGGGTCAACGGTCTGGTAGGGTTCGGTACGGGTAATTGCGGAGAATGGCGATCGCCAAAAATCCACAAAACTCTTCCTAAGTTCCTCCGCCGTACCTGCCGTAGAAAGGCCGTATTTACTCATCTCATTCTGCAGCTCCTCTTTGCTCAGTCTATAAATCCACCCGACGCGCGGTTCGTCAAACGGTGTGCGCGGCACGATCGATTCCGTAGACCCACGAGTGGTAACGGCAGTGGCAGCGGTGGTTGCTGTAGCGACATACGTTGAAGTGGTGACGGCAGTTGTAGTGGTAACGGTGGGAGCGGTAGTAACAGCGGGAGCAGTTGTGACGGCGGGAGCGGTTGTGACGGCGGGAGCGGTTGTGACGGCGGGAGCGGTTGTGACGGCGGGAGCGGTTGTGACGGCGGGAGCGGTAGCATTTGTCGGTGGGTCATTGTTTTTGCGCGGGGGCCTTTTCCCTGATTCATCTGGAGTCAGCATATACATAACTGGGAAAAGATAAGTCCAAAGGCGCAAAAATAATTCCCAAGGTGTCATTTTAAAATTATTATTAGGAAATACAACAGTCGACGATAATGGTTGTTGTCGAAAAAAATACGTAAGAGACTGTGTAACTGTCGTAAGGCTCGTCGCTAATCGCAAATGTTCAGTATAATATTTAAACCACTGATACAATACCCCAACAATCAATGTTTACAATCGCAAAAAGTAAACAAAGTTCCGATAATACGTTAGCCTAATGATCGTTGTGAACCAATTGTTACTGAGCAATACAATAATATGTTAACCAACAATATTATTATATCACTTACGTGTACGTAGACCGTCGTAATTAGGCTCAATCCAAAATATAATAATCCTGTGTTATTATATTAAACAATGTTATTCCCTGTGTGTAACAATATTAAATGTATTACAATACAATAAAACTGGGGTATGCTAATTGCTGTTAAATATTAGGACAACCAGAAGTATAACAATATGTTAATCAACAATATTATTATAAAACAGTTCTGATCCCAAATATTTAACGCGTTTCAGTTGCGTTATAAATATTATGCAATGCAATGGATTTAAATATTATGCAGAAATAAGTTCACTAGAATTGAAAGAACTACGGGGAAACTCCAATAACAAACCGTTATCAGACAGCTGATCGGGCCGCTCTTATCTCTTACCCATTCATACAGAGAACAATAGGCAAGCGCAACACTAGTGAACTGACAGGTCGACTAGCCTTCTTAAAGCAGAACAATTCTTACAGAATATTATGAATTAAATCGGAAGGCAGTGTTAACTATTTCCTACTTAAATAATTTTAAAAGAATAGCAATAAATTATCAGAGGAAATCTATAAACACTGGTACAAATAAACACGTTGTATAAACGGTTAAGTTCGAAATCAATTAAATTCCAATAAATCCTATAATTTTATTACACAAACGTAGTACGTTAAACAACAGTACTGACGTTTAATCGTATCCAGTTCTACGGTATACAACCAATATTCCACTGTAACGTCTCGTACACAACCCTGATTAAGGTAATGTTCGTATGTGTAATATTTATTAAATTCTGAGCCAAAACAATTAATTATCGACTAACTTATGCCTTCGGGCGCCATAAAAATATATTTAACATTCAATAGTCCCTGTTCGGATCGCCATTTGATATGACGAAATTTCGGGTTGAGAGACAAAATTAGATTTTAAAGTACGGTATTGTCGTCTCACCTGAAATTCTGTCACACCTTAAATCTGTCCAGATAGCTTAGCCTACTATGAGATAGTCCAGGACTCTAACGTGTTCGTTAATTAATTATCGTTTCGAGTTTATTGGCTCAGAATATTAATTACAACAATAATGCTTACAATGTTAAGCTTACCTTTAACAAGTGCTCATCATAGCCACTCGAAAAATATGTGAAGTTAAATTTAGAATTTTGAATAACCTGTCGAAATGCGGATGACCTAATTAATTAGAAACTGAACTAAAACGTGATTCGGTCGTTATACTTGGTAATCACCAAAGTAAACTTGTCGGGAAAATTAGACTCGGTCGATCACCAGAGTCGATACGGGGTTTTTAAACCAAATTTACGTAGGACGGTCCGGGGTAACGGGGTAAGTCGTACGTAAACCGTTCCGGCAACTTAACTGATTTCCGAAGCTGGTTTAAGACAAAAGGTAGTGTGCTCGTACGTGAATAAGCGTGCAGGGTGCGCGCGACTGCGGCACAGTAAAATAAAAATAATAAAACTTCTCTAAAAATGAGATTAAACAAAATAAATTCGGTAGCACACTAGCCTGATGACTTATGATTCTACCAGGAACGGGGGAAATCTTTAATTGACCAGAATTTAGGAGGTTATAGACTGTTGGATTGTCTCCAAACAGCAAGCGTACTGACGGTTCGGTAGCGGGTGGACGACTGATTATGAGGTAGTGATGGGAACTATCCGATAGAAACAAACGATTCATCCGGTTGTTGCGCGCCAACCGATTCATCCGATGGTTACTTTAATTTTCATCCGGATGAACCATCCATTCTATCACAGGTGAATCAGCCGAATCAACTATCTAGTCTGTCTGTAAACCACCCGTTCCACGTTTTCATTCAATTGTAAAACTATCCGTGTGGCATTTTCGTTAGTTTAAACTATGAATTAGTCATTTGACAACTGAAACTGTTCTTTATTTAATGGTGAAATTGTTTATTTGCCCGATGAGTTAATTTGTTTAACTTATTTTTCTACAAAGGGATATTAAATGGGTTATTTATTCATCCATTATCAGGTGAATCATCTGCTCATGCTCAGAACAACAGTAACTTAAATGCATTTGGGCAGATATTATTAATTACGTAGTTTAAATTATGAAGACTTTTTAATTTGTACAAACAGCTTGTTACCTTTTTGGCGTAAAATTATTACGCGAGTAATAAATATCCAATATACCGAGTGGTCATAATTTAGACACATCAAAATATTAAAATTAAATAACCAAGCAACTTAGAAAAAAGGGAATTATCTTCTTAAATAGTGAATAACAAACCTTAAGGAAACATTAATTATTTATTTTAAATAATTTTAAACTAATGAAAAATAAATAAATATATAGAATAAAAATAAAACAGAAGAGGCAAGTAATTTTTTAACAATACATATTAGTTCTTTAATCACGCAACACATATTATTAATTACTATTTGTTGATGATCTATTTGTTCATGCACGGGTAAATCCTCCGAAACATGGCGCTGGATAGGACCGCCAAATGCCAACATAACCAAAACTATCTATCTGATCAGGCGCGCGAACTGATGGTTTATCCATTCGTTCTCTAGTTGGATAGTTTTATCTGTCTTCGAAAGCAGCACGGACGCTCCCCACCCCACTACACTCAAAACCATCGGATGAATCATCCATCTGAAGACTATCGGATGAAAGCAAAACCATCGGATGAAACATCTGATGGTTGAAATCAGTCGTTTGTCCCATCACTATTATGAGGTCCGCTCTTCTGGTCCTTCTTCGCCATCGCCCCTGGCGGCGGGGTAGGTAACTAGCGTCATCCCCTCTACGATGACGTAGGACCCTTGCCCCTACGATGCCGCTGACAACGCGGGCGCGGCTTACCCCGAACGTAGACAATTATAATATTTAATATGAAACTTTTAAAAATCGGGTTTTTACCCCTTGAAGGATTTTGGGTCGTTACAATTTTCACACTCAAGGGCACCTGGCGTAAAGCCTAATTTATAAATTCAACTGTACGATATGAGGGTTGGGTTATATGACCATTTGAACTATTCAAAATAAAAAAAAATGCTTCTAACATAATACAACAAATATTTTTGGGCCCCAAAAGTACTTAAAGTTATTAAAACCTATGCAATATTTATTATTTTAAATAATTGATCTATTAACGGATAATTCCAGTTACAATAATGCATACATTAAGCCTGAAGGAGTCCTAAAACTATAGGTTGGCCACCTTTGTGAGTAATTGCATTTTCCCCCTTTTACCCTAAACAAGTTACCAACAAGTGTACACTCACAGTCAAGTGGCCTGTGTCAGTGCTTAAATTTAAAATAAAAATTAGTTTTGTAATAAAATACATGTTTTTAATCCAACCAAACGCTGTCCAAGGATTTTCCAGGAGGGTTCTTAAACCTAAGTAGAGAGCAGTTATTAAAACGTGAGTCTTTTAAAGTTTTAAACCCTTCATTATTACAGCTTTTTGAGAAATGCCTCCATTGGAATAGCTATAAATCGTATTTACCCATATTTGGTTTCACAGTACAAACTCCTTAATCGTAAGCTGCCAGTTAATTGTTGTGTGTTAAACGTAAGACTTGTAGCTCTATTTAACTAAATCAATTCTACAAATTGTTTAAGTTTTATTAAATTTTTTTATGATTAATCCTAAGCAATCACTTTAAAGTAGAGTCTTGTTCATGTAAATAAAGAATACAGTGTTATTTTCAAAATTTGGAAAATTAAGATGATTTGGTATTTTTAATCTTCTTTGTTAGATATAACAAATTATCCCAAGATTAATTTCATTAATAGATCATTGAATAAATACGTTGGACAATTCCGTAACTAATTCGTACTATTTAAATAAATACTTGACCAGAGTGGTACTAAATCTGTTGAAAATCTAGATAATCAATTATCTAATTCGGGATACAATCATCTATAGTATATCTTATGCAAATGGTACATTTCCCTTTTACTTTTAGCTTGGTTATGTTTGTAAGGTGTGGTCACTCAGCTGGCTTAGCCCTGTCTACACGCTACGATCTGATTGCACAAATATATCGTTGCGATAAATTGGACATTGATGTTCTGTTCATACGGAACCATTTTTTGCTCCAACTTGATGAGTTGAAGCGCTGTCCACACGTTTTAACCTGTCGCTCTAACCACGATATCGTTGCCAATCATCGCCAGTCGTCGTAAAAAATATCAAAGATTTCATAAACCGTGCAACCCCGATATATGGCAGCGATCTTCTAACCATCACGCTCCGATTATCGTAGCGATATGGTTGGTACCGATCAGATCGCTGCGATATATCGTAGAATGTAGACGGGCCTTAAATCTGTCTATATACAATTTCACAGAATACAGGCGGTTTGAAGGGAGGTTCCCCATTACTTGTTTTGCCTAATGCGTGCTGAAGGTGATTCTATATCTTCTCGTTTATATCTACAGTTTACTATTTACACTTTTATTTATCAGAAACAACTGATTAAATGACTAATAAAAGACTAAGTTAACAATTTAAATATCTATTTTATATAACATAAATATTATAAAGATCTCGAAGTGCTATGGTATACATGTTTTTCAAATACCCGAAACGCCACATCTCAAGCGTACCCACTCACCGTACTAAGTGTTCAAAGAATCGGAAAAACCAAAAGTAAATAATAACAAAGAAAATGCAGAGGAATTGTTTTCATCATATCATAAAGTAAAGGAGAAAAGCACAAGTGGGACACAGACTATACCTACTAGAACCAGCTCTTGCACATTTCATTAAGGAAGATTACATTTGTGTGAAAGCAATCTAGTTTTAGCCAAAGAAATCGGAGTGCGTGAGATTACGATTTTGAGAGATCATCTACATCCTAATAAATGTTCTGACAGTGACATAATTATGCCATCGTTGAGGCCGTTTAGACAACAAATAGACATTGTAAAGACATATAGTAAATAATTACAAGAACAACAATGAACTGAACATGTCCAAATTTTCTTATTTTGCCTGATTGATCCTGTACGTAAATAGAAATCAACAGTATAATACTGTACAGTACAATACAGTACAATACTCAATACTGGTTTATTTCAGTATATTGTATAGACTCTTACTAACCATACTCCAACCCCAATATATCGTAAGTAGTATCTAGTCTTTAGGGTGGCAGAATTAGGGTCTCTTTGAATAACGTATACAACACAACACACTCGGAAGTTTTGTAGATTTTTACTATGAAAATATAATATTACATGGGCCGTATGGGTGAAGAGTATTGTCATTCATAATTATTTAGTAGTCAATACCATTAGTTAACTTTGACGATGTACATACGTTTTATTGATATCTATTTTATTCCACTACCTTAATATAATAATAGTTTTATATTAAACAATAAAAAATGTATAATTTAGTTAAGATATATTAATTAAATCACCTACAGAATCTTTATATGATAAAAAATACGCCAGTCCTATCAACAAAACGTGTAGCTAATTCTATGTGTAAAAAGGTACTAGGTGTACAATGCAGTTGTCTGCTTGCAATATTGAGCGGAGCCAGCATATATTCAATATCAATGATTTTTTTGCATTTTAAATAGAATGCCTATTTGCAGAGGTATCCAAAGTCAATCATAAGTCAGGATTAAGTGAATGAATCGTCTACTTGCAGGAACCGTATTCTATGTTTCATCTGGTTCTCATAAATTAAATGTCTACTTGCAGTATCCAATGCCAATGATATATTTGGTTCGCATAAATGGAATGCCTATTTACAGATTCTAAAGTCAATAGTACGTATGGTTCACGTAGACGGATTGTTTACTTGTAGTATCCAAACCCAATGGTACATGTAAATGAATAGTCTACTTGCAGTATCTTCAATAAATCAATGGTCCATTTATTTTGTTCACATAATAAAATGCCTAATTGCAGTATACGAAGTCAATGGTAGGCTTAGGCCTACTTCCGCTTCACTTATATGGGATGTCTATGTGCAGTATTCAAAGTCAATGATACGTCGGGTTCAAGTCAACGAATTGTGTTATATTTGGTTCACATTAGTGGAATTCCTATTTGTAGACTGCAAATAGGAATTGAACATGTTCCAATCAGATAGATATTCAAAGTCTACATTAATTGCACGTCTTGCTCACATAAAATGCTGTAAGTTATTTACAGATTCCAAACGCAATATGGTGCATCAGCCTAATTCCGGCAACCCTTATTATTGGTTTAAGTCCTGTGGTCCGAATATTACCATTTCAGATTTATACCTTCCCATATGGTTGGTTACATGACTGTGCCAAATTTCCTGCAGATCGCTTAAGCCTGTCAGGTGGAGCCTGACCTGTATTTGTAAAACAAAGGCAGTGAGTGTAGTATAAGAGCTTCGCTTCACTCCGTTCAATAATTTCGATACTGCAAATGAATCATGGTAGGCCTAAGCAATACCTGTATTATTAAAAGGCAATAACGATTATTATTATATTATTATTACCCATTGTATGTAGAATTTGCTTTTCTTTATTTTTTTCAATGTCTTCTTTCTTCATTATTAAAAAAAGAATCATTTATTTGTACAGAAGACTTATTTGCATTGAACACTCATAAAACTCACCAATTCAATTACCTCAATAACTGTTTACCAGTATTATTGTTGTGAGGGATTGGGGTTAGCCTCACTTAGTATAGGCCTATAACTTAGGTCTAGTTTTATTTTAGCAGTTAAAAGTAAGAAATTGTCGTCAACCACTTTCAAAATTTCCCTATTGTGCAATAAAATTTATCAATACAACTATTTTATTGTCTAAGTTACACCATTTAGTCTTAAACCTTACCTGTAAACCACGTGGTTGTGATTTCATTTCGTAAAACGATTTTGTATTTTTAGCTACAAGAACATTTTTTACAAAGTTTCTTGCAAATCAAGGGCGGTGTGATTTTTGTTGGTATAATTATGTTGTAGTGTTTTTTTAATGACCTCGTTTTATCTTCTCCTTCTCCAAGCAACATAAACTTAGGCCTAATTAGTTAACTATTCATTGTTGTTAAAAAGAACAGAACCATTTTACAATTAAATATAAACGGCATGGAGTTTAATCACTCAATATAGAACTGATTGTTAATCATTTCGTATTACATACAATATACTATAATGTGCTCTTTAGTATTATCCAATTTTTTCTTTTGTACTGTATTTATCATGTGGTAGATTTGTTGACTAATGTTGAGGCTCTTGTTTACTTTTTAGTGTTTACTCGCAAATAATGACATGGCGACCAATTAACCCATAAGGCCCATGTTAAATTTCCATAAGTTTGCATTCATGTAGGGAAAAGTCCTATGGTCCGATTTGTACCGTTTCAGATTTATACCTTCCCATGGTTGGTTACTATGACTGTGTTAAATTTCATGCAGATCGCTTCAGCCGTTCAGGAGGAGTATTTGTAATAAAAAAGCAGGAGTGTAGTATAAGAGCTTCGCTCGCTTCGCTCGCTCCGCTCAATTATTAATATATGTCCACCAGAGCACATCCTCTAATGCATAAAAAGTAAAATACCCCCGCCGCAGCAAACCTGCAGACTAAGCGAATTTCCATTTGCCTGATTGGATTTACACTAAAATGTCTCCTTAAAAATATCACATTTATTCCCTATTTAAATAACATTAGTTTAACGAGTACGTAGGTTTGCTGCAACAGGGAGGGTGAAAAGGTGTTTTTTGTAAAATGTAATAGTTTAGTATGAAATTAATGCATTTTCCAAATTTGATCAAAATATGTTCATAAAGAAGCAAACTACAACAGATTACTTATTCTCCATAAGAATAACATGGGAATTTTAAATTTACAGATTTTTGGAATTTTCTCCGTAACCATTAGGCACATATTAACGCTTCAATATACTAAGGCCGGACACACACCTGATACAGCACGGCACGGCAAGGCGAGGCGAGACATCTTTGCCTCGCCTTACCGTGCCCGATGGAGATTTGAGATGCATACGGCACGGCAAGGCGAGGCGAGACGTCTTTTCCTCGCCTTGCCGTGCCCGATGGAGATTTGAGATGCATACGGCACGGCACGGCGAGGCGACTTGAGCACCCACATGGTCGATCCCATGGTTTCAGTAAAGTGAGATACTGTGTGTTGTGAGGTTGTTTGTACATTTGGTGACACTTTGTACTACAAATTTTGTGAGAATGGATGAAGAAGGCGAAGAAGAGGCTGCTGCCATAGCTGCTATATGGTACCTAATGAATGAAATGGATGATCTCCCTAACAGAGAATCGTGGGTGCATCCCATCAACCAAAAAAGGAACTTGAACTTGAAACCATTCATTGCAGAACCAAGAGCAGATCCGGAAAAATTTCATAATTACTAATCGCTGGAAGTGCACACTGATTTTGACAGGGGCTGTCACTGCGCTGAACATGGTGTCGATCCTCGCGCATGCGCACATCGTTTTGCTTCAAGCCTTTTGCCCGAAAGACGAAAATTGAAAAGGCAGAACAAAGCGCCGTGCGGCGCTGTTTTGCCTTGCCTTGCCGTGCCCGATGATGTGTGCGGCATCCCTATTTGAAATAGTAGAAACCTAGTCGCATAAGGCGCCTTATTGGCGGGTTACACACCGGTATCTCCGATATGATGTCGCAGATATTTTTCGTGCCTGCAACATGCCCCTCGAAAACCAACCTATGTTAACTTATGGAGCTTTACACACCAGTGTCGCAGACACGTTGCCTGCGCGACTTGTGTCGCAGGCGCGTGTCTCGAGCGAACCAACCGGTCGGTGTTTTGGACAGACATGTCTCTTGTCTCTTGGGCCCGCGCATGCGCAGAACACGTTTCTAGTAGTTTTGGCGCTTTTTACTTACTTAATTGCCTTATGGTGTGAATCGTAGTATTGTTATATTATAATACTTCAAATGCCACCATAAGGAAATTACGTAAGTACTGTAATACAATTAATTACAATGTATTTTGGAAAAATTACCATAAAGTTATCTTTAATGTTTTTGTAGAAAGAACAACAGCAACAACACATAATCTTCTTCTCACAATGACATTATTGAAACTGATGAATTTTGTGATTCCTTCACTTTCATGTCGCCAGCACGTGCCTCTTCCATGGTTTGTATTTTATTATATGTCGCAGACATCGTGCCCGTGACATCAGAAATATCGGCGACAATATGTCGGCGATACCGGTGTGTAACCCGCATTAAGGCAAAACGTCGCGCCGTGCCGCATCTGCTGTGCGCCCGGCCTAAATGATTTGTTTTTGAAGCTCTACAAAATGGTTTGGAAAGAATTTGCTAAATTTAATGTTTTTAGGGTCAAAAATTGGAAAAACCAATTTTACCTCATAAAACCTCCCCCCACCACATAAACCCCTGTTCCCATAGTCCGATCATGCTGGTTCGCGAACTTGTTCGAATAAACGTAGGTTTACACGTTTATACCAAATGTCAACAAAATCGGATGATTTTTGCTCGAGTTATCGTTCTTACGGACACATATATAAATATATATATATACGTATATGAATTTAAACAGATGTTGTTTTTGGACTGTAGGGATCTCAAAGTCCAGTACTGATACAAGTACAGTTTGTTAAATAAAAATAACGTTAAATACATTTATTTGGAATATGCAACTGATACGTAGCTTTATTTAAAACTCTATTCAGAGAATTTGATCTTATTTCATAGACCATAGTCCACTTTTATTTACTTCCTTACAATTTGAAGTTTTATCAAAAATTCCATGTGTGGCCTAACCCTTAGAACTAATTTTTGAACTAATGTTTGAGTGCGGTAATTACTATTACCGCACTCAAACATAAGATAAAATGAAAACGATGTCACCATTGAGCAGCATTGCAAGTAGTAGAAAACCTATTGCGAATAAATGAATGAAAGGAATTAGTAAAGAACAGAATGCGATTACATTTTAATTAACTTCCATATAATGAAATAAAGCAGGAAATCAAGGTTTATAAAGTTTTCTCTAGAGATGCTAACAAAGGGTGGTAATTTACTTAGCCTTTGGATCGGAGAGTAATTATCTAGTTCTTCAGTTAGCAGCTTACAATCTGTTTCTTTATTTCAAAAATCTTCTCTTCCATAAAAAATTTGGAAAAGTAATTCTGTTAACGTCATACTTTTATTATTGTTTTGCTAATATATATTACAACTAGGTATTCCAATAATGTACACACTGGAAACCAAATATATGTTTACATTATGTTAACAAAAATGTTCCCAAATTTAGTTGTAATACAGCTTAATAATCAATGAAATATAACAAATCCTGTAGTTATTAAAAACCAAACCATGAATTCCAAAATTTTAAATAAAATTATTATATGATATTATAATAAACTCTGACAGGCTTATCGTTATACAACCTATATAATTTGTACGTTTTAACATCATCATTTTTAACAAATACAATCTTAACAAAAAAAATGTTTAATGTGGGCTTTGTGGGGATCTTTTTTAGAGCTTGGTGGCCTGTCATACCTTGCATTTGCCCGTCCACACAGACTTTAACCGCCCGTGCGTGGATCGTATACAGCAATAAAGGAGTGAGCCGGTACAGTACAACGGTAATCTGTACTGATAAAATGTTTTCGGCAGTGACCACCTATTCTATGAGTGTGAGTTATATTCTTGGTATAGAGAAAAACTTACAAACCAATCAAGTTTTGAAAACTAATGCAACAGTAACTAAAGAAGAAACTCAAAAAATGATTGTCCAATGGAATTAAATTAAGATAGTTTTTTTTAAATTAACAAATACAAAGTATATTTTTAAAACTAAATCATAATTTAATACTTAACAATGTTGTAATGACCAAAATAAAAAAAAAACTAATTAATAAAAGAAAGAAACTAAACAAGTATGATACGCCTAGATACTCGGAGCAGCCCGATTTTTGGCATGTTGTATCCTCTGGTTAAAGAGCTGCGTTTTAGGTTGGATTCCACTCCACTTCAGATCTAATCGCCCTCTGAATCAGCAGAATGTAGCCTATATCTTGATTTTGAACATATATGATTATATTACGATGGGTTATGAAATAGTATACTACATATCTTTGGTTCATTGAGCCTTGTCTATCATACGTAAAAGGAATAAAAGTTTATTTTTTTCTTTAGTCTATTTGGGGTAATATAAAACGCCATAAAAAAACAATACCTTATCAAGTGTTATAATATTTTCACAGGATTTTCAAGTAACGACTAAGTATGCAAATAAATTGGGTTTTTCACAAAAATTACAATTTAGCTTTTTAACTCGGTTAAGTGACTCATACTCTCCTGTAACTATATTTATTTTTTATTTTTAATACATAGTACTTCAAAATATAACCGGTGTTAACCCAGGAACAAATTTTTATGTAATAATTTAGTGGAACGTGGGCAGCTATTATACTCCACTCCTGAACGGCTGAAGCGATCCGCATGAAAATTTGCACACTTAGTAACCAAGTATGGGAAGGTATAAATCTGAAGTGGTACAGATCGAACTAAAGGGCTTTTCTCTACTTGAATTTAAATTTATAGAAATTGAACATGGCCCTTATGTGTTTATTGGTCTTCATGACATAATTTTCAGGATGACAATAAAAAGGTAGGCTAAACAAAAGAGTCGTAATATATCTTAGTCCTTGAATCGTCTAAGCTAGCACATTAAAAATACAGAAAAAAAGGAAGAACAATTGGATAAATATCTTTGAGCATAATTAACTACAAAATGTACAAATTAGGGTCATTGGCGTTAGACTGATGCACGAGATACTCCTAATAGCCATTCAATTTATTAGAACTAAATATACCAACAATTTTGGATACTGAAAATAGACATTCCATTTGAGTAAACTTGACTTACCATTGACTTTGGATACTTATAATAGGCATCTTATTTATGTGAACGAATTAGACCATTGACATTGGATACTACAATTTTACCTTCTATTTACGTGAACCAGACATACCATTTACCATTGACTTTGGATACTGCAAATAGGCACTTAATTTATATAATTCAAACTTTTCTCAGAATCGAAATGGCGACCACTTTTGATTGTAGGTGAGCACCTAACCACTTAGCTACCACCCAGCTCGTAATTCAATATAACACAATCCGCTAGAATATTGAAGCCTCGTATAATACTTCTTGTAGGTATGTATCTTAACCACAAACCAGTAAATTACAAAACGAAAAAAGCTTATTTCCACTATCATACATCTGTGGTTTTCTGTACGATTTTCTAAACGTACGAACATAAGTCGTAGTCTTTCGTAAAATATGTAAAAAAAAAATTAAGTTAGTACCCGAATAAATGGTATCAACAAACTAACACACCTTTCACCTGTTCGCTTTTTAACAAACATTTTAATTATTGTTTCATGAAAATAATTATCCTCACTTGTGGAGAAAATCATCCAAGTTCTGAACAGTTTTTTACAGAATTGCACCATTTTGTTTAAAATTAAACACTCGACAATCCGAAAAAGTTATTTGCACAGACACACATCGAACGGTCTTGATTGAAATTTTATTGTTCAAATAATGATACAACCTCCAGTGCTGTCCAAAACCACACTTTAAAAATTATTGCAACTTTTGTAATTATCTTCATAAAACTTTCCCCATTACTTTCCCGTGATAAGGATTGTTCACAAGTATTGGGAGGAATTATGTGTCAGATTACTGATGCCATTCATTTGCCTGTTTTTCAGCTACCGCAATGGAGGCTCGTATTAAAGAGAATCACAATACACCTAAAATATGAAACATTTCATCGTTGGACTAGTTTTTCAAGTTCAAGAAGTGTGATTTATGCTATACTCCAAATTTATAGTAATAAAATTAACATTTTAACTTTTCCTTTATAAATACGTTTACGCATGTTTTTTTCAATATATATATACAATTTGAACTTTTAAAAAATATGGTACTGTGTTATAACATGAGTAGCTTAAATATACTTATAATTAAAAAAGACATTTTATGTCAATGAACGATAGAGTTTAGATGTGTTGTGTTAAAAAAAGATTTACTATCTAAATTGCATGTTATTAATAAGATACTCAATAAAAAAAAACATATACGGACAAAATGTCAATGCACATTGTTTTCATAATGCTATCTATTGTTAAAAATAGTGAAAACAATTACCTAACAAAATATTAATTTCTTGGAACTCAGCTGCAATCAATGGCAATCTAAAATAGTCATACCGTAACAACGCAGAGGTGCTTGATTTTTTGTACCGCCATTTGATTAAAACTACATTCCATTTATAGCTCCTGCGTAAAGACAAACGCCGTGAGCAAAGACAATATCTTCACTGAATGTTTGCAGATGATAAAGGAACGTTTTAGCCTGGAATCCTTCTCCATTCTAGATTTAATGGTTTCGGATCGACAAAGTAAACAGTTTCCTTTAGAATTCCTTGGTCAAACAAACATTCAGAAATATTTAACATAAACGGGCAACTTTCCCTGCCCTTAAAAACGTTTCAAAACTCTAGTATAAATTGACACAATTTATTATTTCTTTATTTCACTATTATGGAGTAGTAACTAAAACTTGAATCCTGCCTTAATGTTTTTTTTTCCTTTTCATTACTATGATTTGGAATACTCATATTTTATTTTATTACACTTGGTGTTTTTGTATGAGATAAATTATTGACACCCTCCTGACAGTCACAAAGACTTTGGCGTCAACTTACTTCTCGTGTTTCTTCTACTCGGATAAAAGGTTCTTTACAAAATAGTGTCACCAAACTCAGTTGCTCTACACTAGTAACACACCTAGTACTTGTTAAAGGTCAACCAACCCAAGGCTGAAGACGTTTCAGAACAGATCCTGTGGGCTCATTCATCTACCATGCCTATCGTGGTTGGCATTAGTCAAAGTCTTCGCATCCATCCAGCTTTTACTTCTTGTCTTTCATATTTATTTTGTAATTTTCCTGGTTAGCATATCCCCTCTTCTCCTTGCTGGCCCTTACAAGTAGGTCCCCTCTAGAGTAGTTTGATTATATTTCAAGACGCCCTATTTTCTTAGTTAGGTATAGCTAATGGACAATATATGTTTTTAATATTACGATCTGTAGGTTTTTCACTGTCAGAAATTCATACCCAGTGGTTCAAGATACCTGCAAAGAGAATCCTACAGTATACAGTACACAAATAGAACATCCTATACTTCACTAATATATAATAATGCTAATTTCACATTACTATTAAGAATCTATTTTATTTTGGTATATTTTTACCCAGAGATTAGTTGTAGAAAATAAGCTCTTACTGTCCATATGAGGGTGAAGACCTCGACATGACCCCATAGCTATTTTGCTAGTTTGTTCATTATTACGCTTACTAATGCAACAATAAAAAAAATCATCAACAAACATTGAACACGTTTAAACAGTTACGGGTGCATGCAATGTCTTAAACATATGTTATACCAACTATAGAAACAGCTCTTCGTTTTTTTTTCCAGAGTAAGTGTTCTATGTGACCAGGTAACAAACCAATTTATGCTTACTTATGTTGATATACTGAAGGTTGTTATTTACCACAAATAAATCATTTGAAATCAAACAAGAATTTCATATGATTTTAATTAAGTACATTATTTATTAGTTTTCTAGATTTTCCCAAATACTATAAAATTAAAAAAGTTGTTTTGACAAACTGTGATTGACGACAATAATTTTCTAGTATTTTACTGATGGCCAATTATTATAGTTTAATAGAGTAATCTGAGATTTACCACCAGGACACTGGTGTACTGCCAACAAAGGAGCTAAGGAATTGGCCGGTGCTGAAGCCAAGTCAATTAGAGGTAAGTTAAGAGATTCACCGATTGAACTGTTACTTTTCTTTCCAATTCCCCTATCTAAATGCAGCCTATATAAACGAATATGAGTGGTAAGTTTATGAAAAGAGCAAAAACATTCTATACAAACTACTCTTAATAAAATTCTTTTGGACGAAAAGTGAAAATAACTCATTTGAATTTAAATAATATATTCAAGTTCACATATTTTTCGTCAATATAATGCAAGTATATATTTTTTTGAAAACAGACAACGCTGGTTTTTTCCTTAACCCGGAGTTATTTAAGTCACTTATGATGAACATTTTAGCATGATAGTGATTGTTTTATACGTGACGTTTTGTGAAAGTGTATATTATATTGCCGAATAGTCAATTATATTATTCTTATGTTTAATTTTCATTCTATATGTTTATAATAATATATCAATGGTTACTTACATAAATATGTAACGTAAAGTTACTAATTATTGAGCTAATTAAGACTAGCTGTGTGCCCGTTCTACGCACGGGGATCTTATAGTAGTCAGTTGAAACCTTCTTATATTAAGATTAAGAACAGCAATTAGTTTGCATATTTGCAGATATGCTGGCAAAACTATTATATATAAACCTTCGCAAATACAGTATCTGACAGTTCAAGCCAAAATAAATGCTTCACAATTAAATGTCACCCGGATCGTGTTGGTCCATATGTCCAATGATTAAACTAAAAAATGTTTTATAGATCCATGAAGCGTAGCCCTAAAGTAGGCCTATAATTGAAAGATACTTTCCACATCGGTTAACTTAACCGTATTTAAAGTACTACCTCAACCTCACCATTTAACACTTTATTCCGGTTTAAAATTTTCAGTATCAAAGGTGCTCTTGTCCATTCCGTGAAACACTGAGAAATAAGGACATTAATGCGTTACCAACATACAACAAAACAACACAATACAACAATCCAACGAAGGCCACGAACTATTGATACATAAACAATATAAAGGCGTAAACAATTCATGATGGTTTGCCCAACAAACGTTTTACTCAAATAGGTTATCATTTTCTTAGCATACCGGGTAAGCTGAGATTTGGAATCCAGACAGAAAAAGCAAAACTTATACAGAGTTAAGACATCACTTAAATTGAATACGGACTGCTCTAATAAATAAGGTGCAACACCAACGATATTAAATTTGTAAACTACCGGTTCTAAGGAAAAGAACCAGTACCTACGTAAGAACCTACCTAAGAACTATAGTAAATCGGACCAATTAAATACATTAATATCTAGTCCCGAGGTTATTGATCTCTTGCTTTTGGATTTTCTCGTAAAAATTTATAGCGTAAACTTATCGGTGTCAGTTTGAAAAAAAAGCAACCTTACCCAAACAACTTTTTGTTATTTAATAGATTACGCATTCTCTAAACAATGATTAGTATATCTATTAACATTAGAAGGAAATGTGACGAAAATCACACAATGTTGGGGTTTTGGTCATTTGTAATTTTATTTTTTAAGTAGGTAGGCCATGTATTCTATGGAAAAGTACCGGTATCAAGGATCGTCGTCAAAAAGGTTGTTATGAATAAATATGTAGGCTTACGTACCCAAGATATGAGCTATGGGCCTATTGGCTGTATGGTCCAGCGATTGCATCACACGGTGAGTAGAAACAGAAAGTGACACATTGGAAAAGCGAGTTTAGCACTTCCTCTGTTAAACCTCTGTTACAATCACCCACTGCAGTTGTGATTTTTTACTTTACACTTTACACAACCGCCATTGAAGCGCCGTCAATGAGTGGAAACCTTTTTTGTAAGCTATTGGCGACGATCATTTCAGTGTCACAGCCCTATACAACACTGATTCAAGGTCTTCTTCTTTCTGGTTGTCAAAACTCAAGAAACATTTTATGGTTCCGATTTGGACGATGTCTAGTTTTAATTTCATTTACGGTTACACTATTAGACTATATTATTGCACTTGCGATTAATTAAATCCGTTATGTAAGAAAAACGTTTTTAATCTCACTTGGTTGGGATTTGCTTTCAAAACGTGATTCGAAATAGTTGCGGTATTTGTAAACAACATTTGTAAACATGTCATTGACAGCTAGAAAAAATAATCTTGATCCGAACAGCTGTTCGTTATTTCATAGACGATTATGTGATAAAAATTGAACGAAAATTTGACAAAAATCGCACAAAACTGCATTTTTGAACGTCCGTAATTTTATTTACAAAGTAGTGAGGCTATATTTAAATCACTAAAGACACTCTCGCCAATCCAGTGAATACATTAAAATGACTTGGATCTTGATATGTACTCTGGTTTTCACGGAGAAGATTGCGTAAAATGCCATCTTGAGTGTTACAGACAAAGGGACAGACAGACAGACAGACAGACAGAAATTGAGATAAGACTCGTTTCTGCTTCTTTAATGTATAAAACGTAAAAATAACCTAAAAGTATATAATTCTGAGCAATGTACAGACAAAACTCTAATTTTATTTATATAGATAGTTAAGTAACCTATAATAATAATAATAATAATAATATATTGTATAATATAGTAAACATCCGATAACAGTTCTTTTTTGTACTTTGTTCCTTAAAATCTTGTAGGACTACTGATAATTATGACATTATTTTTTTTTATTTATGAAAAAGCATAAAAACCTACTACTGGTTTAGGTCCCATGTGTGGAACACGTCAACCATTTGTTATCCTTGTCACTGAGGCATTGGTGTCATTCATCACTATGGTGGTAAAGTGGGTTAATTACGTTAACAATATATAAATTAATATTTTTAGATTAAATACTATATGCATACGTCTACTTAATTTCGTGTAAAATGGTTTAGTTTTACAGTTTCTTACAGTTTGTTACTCTTTTTCAGTAGTTAGGGCCGATACCTTGGGTCTAACATGGGTTCTTATGGGGAATAGATTTACAGCTATCTAACGTAAATAAACTGCTATTTTATTCCTGCGTAAATGTTTATTGAATAACTGTATACTGACACTGTATTATATTTTTACTGTTTAATATGTGTAGTATAAGTTATAATCTAATTTCTAATGTTTATGTCTTTTAACTAATGTATACAATATCTATTCAACATTTATACAGGGAGTAGGATACCCAGCTCTTGCGGGCACCAATCAGAGAGCAGCATTTCATCCCCACTCCTCCCCTTAAACTATGCCCCCTGGTGTCCCACGTGGTCTAACCACACTTTTACCCACGTGGTCTAACCATACTTTTACCCACGTGGTCTAAGCACACATTTACCCACGTGGTCTAACCTAACTTTTATTTTTGCGCCAAGTGACATAACCTTACCATCCCGCCAATTCCCGCCAAACGAAAAAAGCTTCACCTTCCCGCCAAGCGATATAACCTAACTTTTATTTTCGCGCCAAACGAAAAAAAACCTTACCTTCTAGCCAATTCCCGCCAAACGAAAAAACCCTTATCTACCCGCCAAGTGACATAACCTAACTTTTATTTTCGCGCCAAACGAAAAAAAACCTTTACTTCCCGTTGATTCCTGCCAAACGAAAGAAAACCTCTCCTTCCCGCCAAGTGACATAACCTCACTTTTATTTTCGCGCCAAACGAAAAAAACCTTTACTTCCCACCAATTCCCGCCAAACGAAAAAAACCTCTCCTTCCCGCCAAGTGACATAACCTCACTTTTATTTTTGCGCCAAACGAAAAAAAACCCTTACTTCCCGCCAATTCCTGCCAAACGAAAAAAAACCTCTCCTTCCCGCCGAGTAACATAACCTCACTTTCGCGCCAAACGAAAAAATCACCTAACTTTCGCGCCAAATGAAAAAAAATCTCACCTTACCGCCAAGTAACATAACCTCACTTTTTTTATCGCGCTAAACAACGTAACCTCATCTTCCCGCCAAGCCTCACTTTACGTATTGCATACGTAGGTTCCCGCCATCTTATATAACCTCTGTAATTAGGTGATACCGCCAACTCTTGCTAAGTGATACCAACGTGGTCATTTCATACATGCTATGTATTGTTGGAATGATGTTTAATCTGAATAATGTTTCTATCTAGTAGTTGGCCGTGTATGAGCCTCTGGTCTCAGAGGTTTGTTGGTTCGAATCCTGCCAGTCACCAAATGTTTATTTCCGGTTGGGGTGATATGTTGATTTTCGGTGTTGTATTGTAGTCTCCTGTCTGTATATGAGCTTTTTATCCCAGAGGTTTGCGGGTTCGAATCCTATTAGTCACTAAATGTTTCATTTCCGGTTGGGGTGATATGTTGATTTTTGGCGTTGTATTGTAGTTAACTGTTTGTATATGCACCTTTGGTCCCAGAGGTTTGTGGGTTCGAATCCTACCAGTCACCAAATGTTTATTTCTGGTCGGGGTGATATGTTGATTTTGGTATGATGTTGTATTGTAGCTGTAGTAGTGTGAACCTTCAATCTCAGAGGCTGAGGGTTTGAGTCCTACCAGCCACTGATTGTTTCATTCTTGGTCAAAATGAGTTTTAGTATGGTATAGAGAGTTTAGTGGTTTAGTCTAGGGCTTAAACCCTACTAGTATTTAATTGTTTCATAACCGGTATTTCTTATGGTTTTGTAACATGTACCTGCTAAATTAATTAGCTGTGAATTCCCATGCCAAGATTGTATCTGTAACATGACCTCACTTTCTGTATTATACCAAGTCTATTCATTCATATTTGTGACACTGGAGCGCTAGTCTCGATGAAATTTTCCCAGTGCAATTTGATTTAATGATATATTGACTAACAAAGCATCTACAGAATACCTGATAAAGCTTGTTCTATATTAATGATAACCTTACTTAAATGATTTATTAATGGTAATCATCACAGACTTATCTGTATCACTGTAACATGTAATTTAACTATTACCTTGAGACTAACGAACCGGCACTGAAGATTTACTACAAAAGATTACACCAACATATTAAAAAATGAGTACTGTACTTTTCACTATTACTTGTAATGTATTTTAATACACCCAACTAATATACTATCACTTTTGTGGAGTGTTGTAAATCTGATAAGTGAATGACTTTATCTTTCTGGCATAACATGCGACTTTTTATATCTATGCACTACCTCAATTCAGAGGTTGTGGGTTCGAATCCTATCAGTCACCGATCTGGTTGGGTTAATACTTTGAGTTTTAGTATTGAAGTGGGAGTAGTGTGAACTATGATCCCAGAGGTTATAGGTTTGTATCTTACTAATACCCATCTTCATATCTGGTATTTCTTGTGTAATATGTTTCTGCCAAATTAATCAGCTGTGACATAACCTTAACTTTGAACCTTAGTTATGTAAACAGTCTAAAACAAGTCTTTTTGGAATTAAACTAGTGTTGATGAAGCTTTATCACTTGTGCTTGATTTATTGAAACGTTGAATAACAAGAAACAAATAGGGTAATTTACCAAGTTTATGGTAATGAATGTAACCTGATTTAAATTAATTACCTGTATCCTTGTAACTTGAAATTGGTACATTACATGTGTACTGTACTGTATCACACTTGTAATATATTGTATTACACTTGTATTGCACTGTATTACATCTGTACTGTACTGAACCCACTTATTACTTGTACTGCATTGTATTACACTTAATAATTGTACTGTTCTAATACACAATAACTTTCATAGAGTTGTACATATGATAACTAATACTGATATGTATTGACTTTATCACCATCGATTGTGGTTTCTGGTGTAACTTCCTGTTGATATTTTCATGGATCAACATACACATTTATGCACCACCTCAGCAGCTGTTTACTGTATAACTTGTTGCTACCTACATTAAAACCTGTTATAATCTTTGTGTGTTAACAGTTTTCTGTTTAGCTAACCACATAGTAATAATATCAATGGCTTTGTTAAGTGTTTGATTTACTGTCTATGACTTTTTGTTGTTGTAACTGTAAACATACTCTTTTAACTACCTGATGACTGTTGCCTGTGCATTATCGTCTAACATCTTTCTTTATACCTGTAATATCCCAACAGTGGAGAGCTTAGAATGTATGTTGACTTAAGTTATTAAACCTAATGCACTGATAATAGCTCTATGTTTAGATTTACCAGTATACAACTTCTAATGTATCCTTTTTTTACACTGATGTTAAATTGGTATTATCTCTGGTTAATAGTGTATACATTTAGTCATTCCTATATAGTGCTAATGATTATTTTCTATGGATACAGTCTACTGTCCTGATCACCTCTTGTCAAGGTCTATGCTTAAATGTCTAGATGATTTCTGAATGCTATGGTCAACTAGTTACACTTTACAACAGAATTAGAGTACAGATGGGAATTGGTTAATATGGTTGCTTAAATCTACAGTAAAAGTTATATACCTACCAGGGATTATAGAGAAACAATTTGATTGTACTGATTATTTTAGTAAATTTATTTCTTATTATGTATTTGAAATTAGTTTTAGAGCAATGAAAACTAATCATTTTACTGACTTGTAAACATAGAACCCCCATTATAAGGATAAATAAAGAACAGAAGAAAAAAATAAAATAAAGGTTGCGTATTCAATTTCTAAATATGTAATTAAACATATTATACCTGGAGTAGGAGAAGGAGGAAGAAGAGAAGGAAGAGGAGTTGTAGGATGAGGATATGGAAAAGGAAGAAGAAAAGGAGGCGGAGAAGGAGGAAGAAGAGGAGAAGAAAGAGAAGAAGGAGGAGAAGGTGGAGAAGAAGTAGAAGGAGGAAGAAAAGGAGCAGGAGTAGGAGCAGGAGGAGGAAGAGGGAAAGGAGGAAGAAGAGGATAAGGATGAGGGAAATTGCGGAAGAAAAGGAGAGGGATGACGAAGGGGAAAACGAAGAAGAGGAGGAGTATACTCATTTCAAGTAAATGGTGTTGAGTTAATGGTTTTAAAAATCATTTCCATGCTTAAAACTTTAGACGTCAACACTACCTAGACATATAATTAAACTATAGCTGCAACCTTTTTAATCTTATTTCAATTGTATGTAACTGCCTAATCTCAAATAGCTTAGGTGACCCAGTTTCAACACCACGGTAAGCTATTAGGCTAGGCCGTAGGGTCTCAGCGCGTTCTTTTTGTTAACCCAGAGCTTCACCAAGAGTCCTAACCTCTGGGGTAGGCTGCCCCAACCATCACAGCCTACGGTGATGGCCACTCCATAACAGATTTGCCACCTCCCAATTTTTTGTCCTTTGACAAATGTAAAGGGTTATTTACTCGGTGAAGCCTTTCAATTAACCCCTTTTGCCACTGACAAAGGATATTTTACTTTTATATGTTTTTGCCTCTGTCAAACCGTTCATTTTAAAAGTCATCAGGCCATTTACTAAGCGAACCGTTCATTTTAGCCTACGACATTTTATTTACTAAGAATAAAAGAGATTTTCTAATTTGTTTTTGTCAGAATATAGTCCGAAGTGAGAGGAAAATTAGGTGACATGGAGGATAACGCAATGTTTTACGATTTTTAGGCCAACCTCAGTACCAGCCCCTGGACTTAAGGGTTTTAAGCCTGCCTGTTGGGCGAGTACACACACTCATAGGGAGGATAACGCAATGTTTTACGATTTTTAGGCCAACCTCCAGCCCCTGGACTTATGGGTTTCAAGCCTGCCTGTTGGGCGAGTACACACACACACACACACACACACACACACACACAAGGAAACACCTCGAACTATAATCTGGTTTTTCACGTGAATTATATATTTTTAATATTCATATTCTGATATAAAATTACATTGTCCCAATTTACTTTACTTTGATACATATTCCAACATTTTAATTGGTAGCTATTTTCTGGAGAAAATCTTAGAGCATTATCGCATGTTCATAGAAGCTCAAGGATTAAACTCATTTTTAGGTTAAATGATTTAGGGTTTTATGTATCAACGATACCTGCTTGGTATAGAAACGGTTGTCACTTCAATTTTTAAAACACCTGTCATTGATTCTATTTTAGCAAATATACTGTCAAAGTAATTAGAGAATGATGCTGATGTAAGTGTTGAATTGGAATAAATGGTATATTACCAGATGTGTTTTCATATGTTAAAAACACCCCAATAACACATGATGGGGGTGTGTCTTTTGTAATTATTCCTATAATATAGTTTGAAAATGCCCTTGGCCATTCCAACACATCTATCGAATCAGTGAGAAAAAACTGAAACTCTGAAGTCTTAATACCAAACCTCTTACTTTCAATTATGTCTTTTTTAGACAGAAACCTCAGAAATACAGCCATTACAAGTGAGGAGATCACCAATGATACGTCTGTTCTCGCTGACTGTTGCAGGTAAAGTGATTAAAAACATACTATGACACTCACCTATATAAGGGTCAATGCTTCTGTTTTTTGTATCCATAGGGGAGAGTGTCATGCTCTCCTTCGTACTTTCTCTTTGGACCAGTTACCTTAAACTGTTTAACTTCATCTGTTGTTACAATATCTCTATATTTTGTTCGTCTAATCCTGTGCTCATCAATTTCAACGATTTTAGAAGCTTCACTTAAAACTATCTCTTTTAGTTTCTCAAAATTCAAAATTTTCGATGTTTTAATATTGAGAGTAAGCCCTTTGATTTTACAAACCGGGATAAATGTCTGTTGATTTGTTGACCAGACAAGGTATGCATACGTTTTTGGACCCCCAGACACAAATTCAGTAATATAAGAGCCGGGTCCATACTCTACTAATTCGTCTGTCATTTCACCAAGGTAATCTCCTGTAGGCACCCTATACAACCCTTCGTGGTAGTAATATATAATACTATCTGTATCCCAATATAGTACTTGATCTCCTAGAGCATCAAGGTGTTCATACAACTTAAGTCTAGCGTGGGCAGTAGTGAAGGCGGCCATGATTACATTTACAGTTCTTAAAGATTCACTAGCTTCTTCAATATTTTGCCAATTTACTAGCACAACATCTTGGTTAATTGCCTGGAAGTATTTTAACTTCCCCTCAGGATTGGTTAACAACCGAAAGAACTCTTTGGCATCTCGGATGATTGAAGTTTTCATCATATTTTCCCTCTGCCCAAACTTCCCCCAGAAACTGTTTAGCATCAATTTTGCTACTGATCTTAAGCCCCCATTTTTAACAATATGCTCCTTTGTCATTTCTATACCTTCACGCTCAAGAAATTTTTCAATGTACTGTTTCTTATCCTCCTCAGTCTTACACCACCCAGGGTATCCAGATGCCTCCTGCTTTAGTTTTAAAAATGTATCAATAAACTCAGTGAATAGCCCTCCTTTCTCATATGTGGCTACCTCATACTCCCACAACTCATACATATCCTGTATAATGTAGCCTTTCTCTACAGCCTTCCTAATCTCATCTATTGTCCACGTCCCAACCAATGCTCTATCTTCACTCTCGTGAAAACAATCCCCCTGGTACATCATTTCCCCACATGTTCTGCACAGAACAAACATCAATTTATCATGAACACGTGTTGGTAAAACTGGATGATACAAGTTGAAAGGAGGTAAGATCTTGCATTTCAACAGTCCATCTACTTCCATACCTCTCTTTCTACATTCTTTATTACCAACATATATAGTTGGATGACCTATAGGATATTTACAGTATTTATTTACAAAAGGATATAGCGAGCAAACATCGACGTATTGAATAGTCTCTCCAGGGCCGCATTTATGGTAAGTTTTTGCGTTTCCTGTTCTACCTCCAAAGAATGCGTCTCTAGGATTTAATGGAAGTGTACTTAAAATAGGTAATTTGTCTAGATGGTTGAGTTTTTGATCCTTTTTCAGCTTATGGAATTCACATTCCCACATCTGCACCACATCTCCGAGCTTTTCAATTTTAGCTTTGGTTCTCTCGTAACGGAGATGAAGTGAATCAGAAGGGTCCTCTTTTAATTGGGTATCGCGATTATAGGGGAAGCATTTAGGGCACCCGTGCCAGTAACATCCGTGGAACTCGTATATGTTTTCGCCGTCAAACCCATCTACTTTCATTCCCTTTATAACAAACTCTTTACTACGTCCAGCACGATTGATTGTCACCCCACGTCTTTCCTCCTCCCAGGTAAGCCACTGTAGAGCAACAGCTGATTGGGTAGAAGACCGGTAACCATTTTTAGGGATCAGACCGATTGTATTTGGTTTTAGAAAGTTACGGCGAAAGGCCAGATTGCATGCACTAGCAATTGTTACGGACTCAAGAAACGGATCTACATTACATTGTTCAAGTAGCAATGATCTAAATTTGATACATGCCTGAGCTAAAAATGTCAACGTCTGACATGCAATATTCTAATAATTCTTTTTTTAAATTAAATTCATACTTTTTAGCAGCCTGTTCATTGTACCATTTGTCAAAGTCATTACGGGATTTCTCAAACATGGATTCGGGACAGTAGTACTTTTTATCAGGCATAGGGCCTATGTAATTTTGATTTGCTACTGTATTGAACAAATGTGGGAAGTAACCTTTCTTCTTTTCAGGTTGTAAGTCAAAAGCTTTCGGTAAGGCAGATAAGAACATGGGAAAGTAGCTAAGGGAGTCAATAAATCTAACGTTAGCCACCTCCATCAAAATAATTTTAGTTCCTCTTGGGATGATGTTTGGTGTGAATTTTGTTTCTTCAAGGATATACCTAAGTATAAATTGAAAGTCAAACCCTTGTCCGTTGTGTGCAATTACACAGACGTTTTTGAATAGTTTGCGGGCTTCCATTACATAGTTCATGAACTGCCTAACAGGATTGCTATCAAATATTTTATAACGTTCCGAACAAGATTCACATTCACCCCATTGATGCATTTGAAACAAAACTGTTGTGAAACACATAAATTCACTTTATGTAACTTAGTCTCGGGATCTGAGGGTAGGGACTCATCTTGGCGTGTTTCCAGATCAAAGAAAATAAATAGGTAGTCACGGTCTTTTGGGCTTTTCTTGTCTACCTGAATGTAACATTTATGATTGGGATCTTTAAATGTACCACAAGGGTGACAATATACCTCTCCACACACATGAGCCGATTTACGTTTAGTCGGGAATATCATTTTTTCACACCCTCGGCAGAATTGAATTGCTTTACAAATCTGTCTCTGATGGGCAATAAAGCACCGTTCATTTTTGAAAAATCGGTTACAATAGCGGCAAGATATGCCGGCATCTTCCTCTACACAAGGAGGTGAGAAGGTGTGACAAGATGGACAGATGTTCGAGCAGCGGTGCTCACCTTTATGCTCATAGAATATGTGACATGCGTCACAAAAGTAACCACAGGCAAAAGCGGCTGTTAAGTTTGTAATTACATTATAATGGTTATCATGGTACAATAAGTTGATTTTAAACTTTGCTTCACTATTACCGCCAGAGAAATATACATTCCGGCCTTTGCTATCGTAATTATACACAGTTATTTTATATTTCTTTAAGTGTGCCTGGAACTTTTCAAGTTCAGGGATACCTGCTCCCTCTTCAGGCATTTCAACTCTTGCCTTAGCTATAAGTTTCTTTGCCCTGATTGTCTGACGCAAGCACTTGTCTTTACGAATTGCAACAATCTGAGGATCCATTTTTACATATGCTTTACCCACTACTATTGCTCTAGCTAGACATAAGTTGTCAGTGTTATTTATAACTACTATCCCCTTTCTTGCTTTACATTCTTCATTAAATGAATTGTACATTCCCGAACGCACTCTACCCCTGCCTACAGGAACATTGACTCTAGAAACACTTACTGTAAACGTATCACTACTAGTAACTGACTCTGAGTTGCTTTGAATGATACCCCCAAAAATAGCCCATAATGAATCAGCTGTAACCTCGGAGGCTGGTTGTGGAACAACATACCCGGGTTCTTTAGATTTCAAATTAATAGAGGTAAGAGTAAACCCTAAGTAGTCAGTTGGTGAACAGTCGTGTTTAGATTGTTCTACTATTTGCTCAAGGCCCTTGCGTATCCACTCTAATTCAGATACACCTTCCGGAGGTTCAGTAAATTTAAAGGTAGTTTTCCATCCATAAAGCCTAAACTTTGGCACAAATGTTCTGTTTTCATCGATAAAAGTAACGGGGACGGTAGATTTATGAGAACCTTTTTGGCAAACTCCGTCACAGGACTCCATAATATAAATGTCTAAGGATAAGTTAAGAGCTCAAAACACGTCTAACCCCAGCAAAGTCAGATGATAGTCTAAAGTAGCTGGTCTATCCACGCTATATATACGGTACTGTAAGCGACGGTGCTGCCTCCAGTGGCAAAACATCAAACTACAACGTAACTCAAACAATTTGACAACACCGCCATTGTTTGATTTTATTATTTTAGTTTGTTACCAGTTTGTGTTGTCACCATAGTTCCATGTTTTACCACTAGAGTCGCTAGTTTGAGTTGCGTTGTAGTTTGATGTTTTGCCACTGGAGGCAGCACCGTCGCTTACAGTACCGTATATATAGCGTGGATAGACCAGCTACTTTAGACTATCATCTGACTTTGCTGGGGTTAGACGTGTTTTGAGCTCTTAACTTATCCTTAGACATTTATATTATGGAGTCCTGTGACGGAGTTTGCCAAAAAGGTTCTCATAAATCTACCGTTCCCGTTACTTTTATCGATGAAAACAGAACATTTGTGCCAAAGTTTAGGCTTTATGGATGGAAAACTACCTTGAAATTTACTGAACCTCCGGAAGGTGTATCTGAATTAGAGTGGATACGCAAGGGCCTTGAGCAAATGGTAGAACAATCTAAACACGACTGTTCACCAACTGACTACTTAGGGTTTACTCTTACCTCTATTAATTTGAAATCTAAAGAACCCGGGTATGTTGTTCCACAACTAGCCTCCGAGGTTACAGCTGATTCATTATGGGCTATTTTTGGGGGTATCATTCAAAGTAACTCAGAGTCAGTTACTAGTAGTGATACGTTTACAGTAAGTGTTTCTAGAGTCAATGTTCCTGTAGGCAGGGGTAGAGTGCGTTCGGGAATGTACAATTCATTTAATGAAGAATGTAAAGCAAGAAAGGGGATAGTAGTTATAAATAACACTGACAACTTATGTCTAGCTAGAGCAATAGTAGTGGGTAAAGCATATGTAAAAATGGATCCTCAGATTGTTGCAATTCGTAAAGACAAGTGCTTGCGTCAGACAATCAGGGCAAAGAAACTTATAGCTAAGGCAAGAGTTGAAATGCCTGAAGAGGGAGCAGGTATCCCTGAACTTGAAAAGTTCCAGGCACACTTAAAGAAATATAAAATAACTGTGTATGATTACGATAGCAAAGGCCGGAATGTATATTTCTCTGGCGGTAATAGTGAAGCAAAGTTTAAAATCAACTTATTGTACCATGATAACCATTATAATGTAATTACAAACTTAACAGCCGCTTTTGCCTGTGGTTACTTTTGTGACGCATGTCACATACCCTATGAGCATAAAGGTGAGCACCGCTGCTCGAACATCTGTCCATCTTGTCACACCTTCTCACCTCCTTGTGTAGAGGAAGATGCTGGCACATCTTGCCGCTATTGTAACCGATTTTTCAAAAATGAACGGTGCTTTATTGCCCATCAAAAAAAGATTTGTAAAACAATTCAATTCTGCCGAGGGTGTGAAAAAATGATATTCCCGACTAAACGTAAATCGGCTCATGTGTGTGGAGAGGTATATTGTCACCCTTGTGGTACATTTAAAGATCCCAATCATAAATGTTACATTCAGGTAGACAAGAAAAGCCCAAAAGACCGTGACTACCTATTTATTTTCTTTGATCTGGAAACACGCCAAGATGAGTCCCTACCCTCAGATCCCGAGACTAAGTTACATAAAGTGAATTTATGTGTTTCACAACAGTTTTGTTTCAAATGCATCAATGGGGTGAATGTGAATCTTGTTCGGAACGTTATAAAATATTTGATAGCAATCCTGTTAGGCAGTTCATGAACTATGTAATGGAAGCCCGCAAACTATTCAAAAACGTCTGTGTAATTGCACACAACGGACAAGGGTTTGACTTTCAATTTATACTTAGGTATATCCTTGAAGAAACAAAATTCACACCAAACATCATCCCAAGAGGAACTAAAATTATTTTGATGGAGGTGGCTAACGTTAGATTTATTGACTCCCTTAGCTACTTTCCCATGTCCTTATCTGCCTTACCGAAAGCTTTTGACTTACCACCTGAAAAGAAGAAAGGTTACTTCCCACATTTGTTCAATACAGTAGCAAATCAAAATTACATAGGCCCTATGCCTGATAAAAAGTACTACTGTCCCGAATCCATGTTTGAGAAATCCCGTAATGACTTTGACAAATGGTACAATGAACAGGCTGCTAAAAAGTATGAATTTAATTTAAAAAAAGAATTATTAGAATATTGCATGTCAGACGTTGACATTTTAGCTCAGGCATGTATCAAATTTAGATCATTGCTACTTGAACAATGTAATGTAGATCCGTTTCTTGAGTCCGTAACAATTGCTAGTGCATGCAATCTGGCCTTTCGCCGTAACTTTCTAAAACCAAATACAATCGGTCTGATCCCTAAAAATGGTTACCGGTCTTCTACCCAATCAGCTGTTGCTCTACAGTGGCTTACCTGGGAGGAGGAAAGACGTGGGGTGACAATCAATCGTGCTGGACGTAGTAAAGAGGTTGTTATAAAGGGAATGAAAGTAGATGGGTTTGACGGCGAAAACATATACGAGTTCCACGGATGTTACTGGCACGGGTTCCCTAAATGCTTCCCCTATAATCGCGATACCCAATTAAAAGAGGACCCTTCTGATTCACTTCATCTCCGTTACGAGAGAACCAAAGCTAAAATTGAAAAGCTCGGAGATGTGGTGCAGATGTGGGAATGTGAATTCCATAAGCTGAAAAAGGATCAAAAACTCAACCATCTAGACAAATTACCTATTTTAAGTACACTTCCATTAAATCCTAGAGACGCATTCTTTGGAGGTAGAACAGGAAACGCAAAAACTTACCATAAATGCGGCCCTGGAGAGACTATTCAATACGTCGATGTTTGCTCGCTATATCCTTTTGTAAATAAATACTGTAAATATCCTATAGGTCATCCAACTATATATGTGGGTAATAAGGAATGTAGAAAGAGAGGTATGGAAGTAGATGGACTGTTGAAATGCAAGATCTTACCTCCTTTCAACTTGTATCATCCAGTTTTACCAACACGTGTTCATGATAAATTGATGTTTGTTCTGTGCAGAACATGTGGGGAAATGATGTACCAGGGGGATTGTTTTCACGAGAGTGAAGATAGAGCATTGGTTGGGACGTGGACAATAGATGAGATTAGGAAGGCTGTAGAGAAAGGCTACATTATACAGGATATGTATGAGTTGTGGGAGTATGAGGTAGCCACATATGAGAAAGGAGGGCTATTCACTGAGTTTATTGATACATTTTTAAAACTAAAGCAGGAGGCATCTGGATACCCTGGGTGGTGTAAGACTGAGGAGGATAAGAAACAGTACATTGAAAAATTTCTTGAGCGTGAAGGTATAGAAATGACAAAGGAGCATATTGTTAAAAATGGGGGCTTAAGATCAGTAGCAAAATTGATGCTAAACAGTTTCTGGGGGAAGTTTGGGCAGAGGGAAAATATGATGAAAACTTCAATCATCCGAGATGCCAAAGAGTTCTTTCGGTTGTTAACCAATCCTGAGGGGAAGTTAAAATACTTCCAGGCAATTAACCAAGATGTTGTGCTAGTAAATTGGCAAAATATTGAAGAAGCTAGTGAATCTTTAAGAACTGTAAATGTAATCATGGCCGCCTTCACTACTGCCCACGCTAGACTTAAGTTGTATGAACACCTTGATGCTCTAGGAGATCAAGTACTATATTGGGATACAGATAGTATTATATATTACTACCACGAAGGGTTGTATAGGGTGCCTACAGGAGATTACCTTGGTGAAATGACAGACGAATTAGTAGAGTATGGACCCGTCTCTTATATTACTGAATTTGTGTCTGGGGGTCCAAAAACGTATGCATACCTTGTCTGGTCGACAAATCAACAGACATTTATCCCGGTTTGTAAAATCAAAGGGCTTACTCTCAATATTAAAACATCGAAAATTTTGAATTTTGAGAAACTAAAAGAGATAGTTTTAAGTGAAGCTTCTAAAATCGTTGAAATTGATGAGCACAGGATTAGACGAACAAAATATAGAGATATTGTAACAACAGATGAAGTTAAACAGTTTAAGGTAACTGGTCCAAAGAGAAAGTACGAAGGAGAGCATGACACTCTCCCCTATGGATACAAAAAACAGAAGCATTGACCCTTATATAGGTGGGTGTCATAGTATGTTTTTAATCACTTTACCTGCAACAGTCAGCGAGAACAGACGTATCATTGGTGATCTCCTCACTTGTAATGGCTGTATTTCTGAGGTTTCTGTCTAAAAAAGACATAATTGAAAGTAAGAGGTTTGGTATTAAGACTTCAGAGTTTCAGTTTTTTCTCACTGATTCGATAGATGTGTTGGAATGGCCAAGGGCATTTTCAAACTATATTATAGGAATAATTACAGAAGACACACCCCCATCATGTGTTATTGGGGTGTTATTAACATATGAAAACACATCTGGTAATATACCATTTATTCCTATTGCAACACTTACATCAGCATCATTCGCTAATTACTTTGACAGTATATTTGCTAAAATAGAATCAATGACAGGTGTTTTAAAAATTGAAGTGACAACCGTTTCTATACCAAGCAGGTATCGTTGATACATAAAACCCTAAATCATTTAACCTAAAAATGAGTTTAATCCTTGAGCTTCTATGAACATGCGATAATGCTCTAAGATTTTCTCCAGAAAATAGCTACCAATTAAAATGTTGGAATATGTATCAAAGTAAAGTAAATTGGGACAATGTAATTTTATATCAGAATATGAATATTAAAAATATATAATTCACGTGAAAAAACAGATTATAGTTCGAGGTGTTTCCTTGTGTGTGTGTGTGTGTGTGTGTGTGTGTGTGTACTCGCCCAACAGGCAGGCTTGAAACCCATAAGTCCAGGGGCTGGAGGTTGGCCTAAAAATCGTAAAACATTGCGTTATCCTCCCTATGAGTGTGTGTACTCGCCCAACAGGCAGGCTTGAAACCCATAAGTCCAGGGGCTGGTACTGAGGTTGGCCTAAAAATCGTAAAAGATTGCGTTATCCTTCATGTCACCTAATTTTCCTCTCACTTCGGACTATATTCTGACAAAAACAAATTAGAAAATCTCTGTTATTCTTAGTAAATAAAATTTCGTAGGCTAAAATGAACGGTTCGCTTAGTAAATGGCCTGATGACTTTTAAAATGAACGGGTTGACAGAGGCAAAAACATATAAAAGTAAAATATCCTTTGTCAGTGGCAAAAGGGGTTAATTGAAAGGCTTCACCGAGTAAATAATTCTTTACATTTGTCAAAGGACAAAAAATTGGGAGGTGGCAAATCTGTTATGGAGTGGCCATCACCGTAGGCTGTGATGGTTGAGGCAGCCTACCCCAGAGGTTAGGACTCTTGGTGAAGCTCTGGGTTAACAAAAAGAACGCGCTGAGACCCTACGGCCTAGCCAAATAGCTTACCGTGGTGTTGAAACTGGGTCACCTAAGCTATTTGAGATTAGGCAGTTACATACAATTGAAATAAGATTAAAAAGGTTGCAGCTATAGTTTAATTATATGTCTAGGTAGTGTTGACGTCTAAAGTTTTAAGCATGGAAATGATTTTTAAAACCATTAACTCAACACCATTTACTTGAAATGTGTGACAGTTTTGTTGATAATAAATACTTGTTCTGAATGATCAATGGCCATGATCATTATGAGATCAAATGGGAATTTAGGAGCTCCTTCCCATGAGAACGCAACATTATTTACTTTGCTGTCATGACTTTGTGTCAGGGTTTTGAAGGCATTAAATAAATCCCATCAGCTGAAATATTAACTTGGTGAGCAACAGCCTGTGCCTAGCTGGACTTTGTCCACTCCTATTCCCCACCCCCTGCCAGACAGGAAATTTGTATCCTGACATGTCAGTCACAACTATGAGCAAATCTGACCTCTTCTACAAGGCAACTCCATGCAGTGAGGATGTTTTAAAGTAATACAGATAGTTCAGCCATTTTGAAGAGTTTGCAGTTAGAAGACCAGTGTCCAGCCTAGTGAAGATCAACCTTTTCCCTTGTGTCCATTCCTTTTGGATTTATTTTGCAGAGGTAAGATTAGTCCATGATCAATTTTGTAAATAATTTGAACCCAATTTTAATCCATTTATGATTTAAATACATTTTAAATAAATATATTTCTGGTTCTTGATTTGGAACTAATGGCCAGACATGCAAACTGAGAATTTGGAATATTTCAGAGTAAATCATTATTATTTAATAAGTAAGATATTTTGTCAATTTGTTAGTCATATAGTTTTAGTCAGTTTTAAAGAATCATAAATATGACATTTTCATGGTTAGTTAGTATGATTGGAATTTTACAATTTTGTAATATAGTGCAAAGTAAAACTTGTCTAGAGGAAAAAACATGAAAATTGCTGACCATGTGCTTTATAATTTTAACTTGCTAATTTACCTGAGAATTTAATTAATTGTGATAGTAATGCTGTTCTGTATCCCAATGTAAGTTTTAAATATTTGTTTCCTTTGTATAAATTAATTGTTTTGTGTAAATATGAGTCAAATAGGGTAAAGTATTAATGATTTTGATGAATAACTAATGACACTAAATGTAGGCTAGTAATTATTATGTTTAAAGATGATTTACATGCTTATTGAAGATTCTAAAATATTAAAATATTATGTAATGTTTGCTTTACTGTAAAATTCAGGTGTCAAAAGGTTGTGTAGGTTAAAGTCGATGAATTTATTTAAATGTTAGTTATTCTTTGAATCATTATTAATTAATTTCAACAAAATATTCCAAATTCTCATGAGAATTGTGTTATTATTTATGTTACTAGTTAATTTAAATGTTGTTTAGCTATGAAATATTTGTCACTGTAAACTTTAGTTGTAAATATTGAGTTGGAAGTGATTTTATGTCTCAGTAATGATTGCAAATAGGGAACACAGTTCAAGAAAGTGTAGTACACTTGGAGCAATTTAAAACAATGTTTCATTTGGTTAGGTTTTACTAATAATATCATTCTATAATTACTTCTGATGCTGGGTAAAATATGTATATACTCTCAGAGATTATTTGTCCAAATGTTTAATTAACTTTATAGTGCTTTAGTAGCTACTGAACTCAAAGTAGTAAATTAGCCCATTGAATTGAAAGTGTCAAAGGTAAATAATGCTACACCGAATAATATGAAGTTATATGCGTTATTCTGAACTTTAACCAATTCATGTATAAACCTCTGAATTCTTCTGGACTTACCATTTGTGATAACGGACTTCTGAAAGATTTAAAATAATTTACTATTTTAAAGTGTGTTAAACTTCAATACTAGAGTGTGTGGGTTTTGCACAGGGAAAAAGTCTGCGGACTTGATTTTGGTTACCTATCGCCCTTTGGATGTGGACTGTGGTATCTTGGACCTGCTCTGGCATTATTCCATTTGTGGCTAGAGGACCTCGACTTCAACACGACCTGTGACAGTGACAGACTCACCTGTGTCCGTGCAGTCAATCTGTGTACGACCTAACTTCGACTATATCAACGCTCTCAAACAACAGATAGGACAATTATTTTAATATTACATTAGTTTACTATTTTGGGATTTATTATGAGATATTTGGACACTTTCAGGATCTATTTTGTTTAGATATAAGTATTTGTTTCAGGGTTATATATATTTATTACTGTGTATTATATGTCTTTTGTGCTCAATAATTCATCTTAGTGTCGGCCGACAATTTCTAATTAATTTTGGTAGTTATACAAATGGAAGTTAAAGGTACAAATGTTTTGCAACTGATCAGTAAATATTTTCTTGGGTAATCAAATCTTTGGTATTCATTCATATTGCCTAGTAGCCTTATCTTAGAAGTGATAGTGTTTCAAATCAAAAATATCAGTTTTGTTTGATTGAATATTTAGCTGGGAGATAAAAAGAAAAGATAATAATCTTTGCTTTCATTGATAATAGTTGAAATTTGATAGAAATATTATTTGAGACTTGTATGTTTGGTCAATTTAATTTGTTTTAATAGAAGCCTCTGCCATTCCCTTTTAGTAACTTATTTTCAAAATTAATCACATTATCCTTTACCTTGGAATATTTCCTAGTTTGGTTCCTAGGAAGGTTAAAACTAGGTGGCGCCCTTTTCATGAAGAATTTTGATTTATTAAGGATAAACACTCTGTTCATTTACATCGACCCACCCCAGACTGAGCGACCTGAGGCCAGAGTGTAACAAATGGCTTTTCCAACGTGGGGCCTGAAGAATTTTTGAAATTAATAAGCTGCTTTTATTATTATTGGGATTATTAAGAAAATTTGCTACAACAATTTGGACTTAGAATTTCAGCATTGATTAGCCTACATCTTTGGCTGATATTATTCAGTGATTACATTGTCTTTTTGGATTGGAGGACTTTACTGATTGGGGTCTACTGTTATTTTTTGTGTATATTTGTTGTATTTTGCAATTTAATGGTTTTATTGAAGAAATCTGTTGTCATTGGCCATTGATGATTATATCTGTACATATTTATGACCTGGTAGTTGATGAGCATAAGTGTCTCTGTGTATAATCTAGTAGCAACAATCAATATGAATGCCTACCATTTACGGAAAACAGTGCGGAAGTGCAGTATGAGTTAAAGATTAGGAATATTCCTGTGGAAGGTACTGCTGGGGAGAACCGGAAAAAACTTTCTCACTGTTTCAGATCAAACACAGAGGTGGTACCAGGTTGTGTAAGTGATCTTGATCCTCAATCGGAACTTGATATTTGCAATGAAATATTTCAGGACTTGTCTTCGCTGATAGGGGCATACGAAGGAACTTTTAAAGATAACGAATATCAACGAATTGTTGCTCGGCTTTGGCATTTGTACTTAAGGGTTGATAGGATTCCTGTACCTGCTTCATCGGACAGCGAGGAGGAGGAAACAAAAGCTGATTTGAAGATCCAGACAAAGAAGCTTCTAGATGATTTCAAGGAACCTAAGACATTAAATCCACATGAGGAAGAAATCGAAACTGAGTCTAAGGAATCTGAGGGGCAAATTATACCACCTGACTTAACACAGAATAATGAATCGACAGTTAAAGAAAATAAACCTGTTTTTCGGACTTCAATGAATTTGAGCTGTAATCCAGGGGTCTCTGAACCACTTGGTGGATCAGTAATGTCAGGTCCCCTTATTTCGCATAAGGTGAATAGTAACACTAGTCTCGAGCTGAATGAACATTATCAGAAGCCTGGATTTGTTCCCGTACACAAATGGGGTCTACAGTTTTCCAATAGTTCTGGTCAGAGTGTTGGCAGCTTTTTACAGAGAGTGGAGGAGTTGCGGCGAGCCAGAGGATTAACAGAATCGCAGTTGTTTAAATCTGCGGTTGACTTGTTTTCTGGGAGTTCCTTGATCTGGTATAGGTCTACTGTAGGAAGAATCTCAAATTGGCCTGATCTTTGCAAGGAGATGAAGGAGGTTTTCCAAACACCGGACTACGATGACATGTTGATACAGGAGATTATGAATCGTAGACAGGGAGAGCTTGAATCAATAGATCTTTACATAGCGTCTATGGAAGGGCTGTATAGTCGTTTATCTGTTCCTGTAAGCGAAGATAGTCGATTGAAGCAGATGTTAAAGAATTTGAATCAATATCTACAAGAAAAATTATGTATGTTTCCAATAGTTTCTGTAGGCCAACTAAGGATTGTAGGAAGAAAAGCCGAGTTAGGTCGATTGAGGGCGGCTAACTGGAAGGCCATGTCTACCCATGCTCCAATATTAGAACCTGACCTAGCCTACCAAAAAGTCACTGGGATTAAGCAGCGTGTTGCTGAGGTGTCTCATGCATGTTATTCTCGCAGGTCGACCAAGATGAAATGCTGGAACTGTGATGAAGAGGGACATGCACAGAGAGCGTGCACTAAACCCAGAACAACTTTCTGCTATGGATGTGGGGCCAAGAATGTTAAAAAATTTGAATGCTCTTCATGTTGTCCAAAAAACGCATAGAGTGGGGAGCCAGATTGGGTAACCTCGCTGCCTCCCCAAATAAAAATGCAAAGTTCAGAAACAATGATGTCAGTCAAAGAAAAAACAAGGTTGCTTTTGTTATAGAATCAGTTGAGGGAGATTCCCGTCCGTATTTGGATGTAAGAGTTTTTGGTCGTGAGATGCGTGCACTCTTGGATTCCGGTGCATCTCGTACCATTCTGGGCAAGGAAGGAAATTGGGTTTTCAGTGGATTTCCAGCTAGGCTTCGATCACCTTCTGTTCAATTTGTTGAGACGGCGGACTCAAAAAAGCATTCTATTCAGGGAACCATTGTTCTACCCATCACTCTTGAAGGACAGACTAAATACCTTGAGGTTTTGTATGTTCCAACACTTAGGCATAATCTACTCTTAGGAATTGATTTTTGGGAAAAATTCCACATTGTTGCTGACCTTCATCACCGGAGATGGGAGTTTTCCAAAGCCATTAACACCTCTTACTGTAGCTCACTCAGTGGTGGAATTCAGGGAGAAGAGCATCTTACTGCTGATCAAAAAAATCAATTGGATGAATTAGTTAACAAACATTTCAGTGGACCACAACCTGCATTAGGAAGGACAGATAAAGTATTTCACACTATTGATACCGATAATGCCCCAGCTGTGAAGCAGCGTTATTATCCAATGTCTCCAGCCCGCCAAAAGATGGTTAGTGATGAATTAGATAAGATGTTGCAGCTTGGTGTAGTTGAACCTTCAAAAAGCGATTGGTCTTCCCCAATTCTTTTGGTTGACAAGCCTGACGGCTCTAAAAGGGTCTGTGTGAACTTTAAGAAACTAAATTCAGTATCAAAGAAGGATGCTTATCCTTTACCACAGGTTACAACTATTCTAGACAGACTTCGAGACGCTCGTTATCTTTCAAGCTTAGACATAAAAAGTGCCTTTTGGCAAATTCCATTGGATCCATCCTGCCGTGAGAAAACAGCTTTTACTGTGCCTGGTCGAGGACTTTTTCATTTTGTCACAATGCCCATGGGACTTAGCAATGCTCCAGCAACATGGCAAAGGTTTGTGGATAATGTTCTAGGAGCTGACTTGGAACCCTATTGTTTTGTTTACCTTGATGATGTTATTGCTGTCACCCCTACGTTTGAAAAGCATATTGAAGTATTGTCGGAGATTTTGAGAAGAATTAAAGAGGCAAAGGTTACTCTAAACAGAGACAAATGTCAGTTTTGCCGTCCTGAATTAAAATACCTCGGGTATGTGGTCAGTGAAAAGGGCCTTAGAGTTGACCCAGAGAAGGTCAAAGCGATTATTGATCTGCCAGTTCCCCAAAATCAAAAAGAGGTCCGTCAGTTTTGTGGGACAGCCTCATGGTATCGGCGGTTCATTCCAAATTTTGCTGCTCGTCTTTTCCCACTCACCACATTACTCAAGAAGCGTGCAAAATTTGTTTGGTCAAAGGAAGCTCAAGATGCATTCTTGGATATTAGGTCTTGCCTTGTAACTTCACCGATTTTGTCTTGCCCAGACTTTTCCAAGCCTTTTGTTATTTCATGTGACGCATCAGGGGTTGGTGTGGGTGCTGTGTTGTCCCAGGAAAGTAATCAGGGAGAAGTTGTTGTGGCATATGCGAGTCGCACTCTGAGCCAACAAGAACAAAAGTACTCAGCTACTGAGCGAGAGTGCTTAGCAGTGATTTGGGCGGTGGAACGTTTCCGGCCTTATGTTGAAGGGACAAAGTTCAAGGTTATAACTGATCATTACAGCCTTTTATGGTTATATAATTTGAGAGATCCTCAGGGTAGATTAGCAAGGTGGGCGTTGAGACTGCAACCCTATGATTTCGAATTGGTACATCGTAAAGGGGAGGAGAATATCGTTCCTGATTTGTTGTCTAGGTCTGCCGCTATTGAGCCTGATGAAAATTTTCACTGTGATGTAGTCATTCCGGTAGATGTCAAGGATAAGTGGTATGCAAGGATGCTCAAAAATGTCAGATCTGAGGGTCAAAAGTATCCACAGTGGAGAGTGAAGGACCATCAGCTATTGAAGAGACTTAATGATCAAATAGGATTGTCAGAAGAAGAAGATGACAAAGTTTGGAAATTGGTACTTCCCAAGGAGAGTAGGGCTTCAGCTTTGGAAGAATGTCACGACCAGCCTACCGCAGGGCATCTAGGCACTTTCAAAACATACAAAAGACTTCAATTAAAATATTATTGGCCCAAAATGAGGAAGGACACTGCTAGCTATATTTCTCGTTGTAAAATCTGCCAGAGAACTAAGTACAATCAAAATGTACCTGCTGGGTTGATGGGTGAAAGGCGGGGTGTTGATGAACCCTGGAAGATGGTCGCAGCTGACTTAATGGGTCCCTTCCCAAGATCGACCAAAGGTTTCAAATACATCCTAGTAATAACTGATACTTTCACTAAATTTTCTATACTCAAACCACTTAGAGCAGCAACAGCTAGAGCAGTGGCTCAACATCTGGAAGAAGACATTTTCTTAGTTTATGGTGTCCCAAAATACTTAGTTTTCGACAATGGTTCAGAATTTACGGGTGCACCTGTTAAGAACTTAGCGGCAGGTTACAAATGCAAGATCCTCTATAATCCTAGTAGACATCCTCAATCTAACCCTACTGAAAGAGTGAACAGAAATGTAATCACTATGATACGTGCCTATGTTGGGGCAAATCATCGAGAGTGGGACAAGCATCTTGCTACAAATGTTTTGCAACTGATCAGTAAATATTTTCTTGGGTAATCAAATCTTTGGTATTCATTCATATTGCCTAGTAGCCTTATCTTAGAAGTGATAGTGTTTCAAATCAAAAATATCAGTTTTGTTTGATTGAATATTTAGCTGGGAGATAAAAAGAAAAGATAATAATCTTTGCTTTCATTGATAATAGTTGAAATTTGATAGAAATATTATTTGAGACTTGTATGTTTGGTCAATTTAATTTGTTTTAATAGAAGCCTCTGCCATTCCCTTTTAGTAACTTATTTTCAAAATTAATCACATTATCCTTTACCTTGGAATATTTCCTAGTTTGGTTCCTAGGAAGGTTAAAACTAGGTGGCGCCCTTTTCATGAAGAATTTTGATTTATTAAGGATAAACACTCTGTTCATTTACATCGACCCACCCCAGACTGAGCGACCTGAGGCCAGAGTGTAACAAATGAGTATACTCCTCCTCTTCTTCTTTTTCCCCTTCGTCATCCCTCACCTTTTCTTCCGCCATTTCCCTCATCCTTATCCTCTTCTTCATCCTTTCCCTCTTCCTCCTCCTGCTCCTACTCCTTCTCCTTTTCTTCCTCCTTCTATTTCTTCTCCACCTTCTCCTCCTTCTTCTCTTTCTTCTCCTCTTCTTCCTCCTTCTCCGCCTCCTTTTCTTCTTCCTTTTCCATATCCTCATCCTACAACTCCTCTTCCTTCTCTTCTTCCTCCTTCTCCTACTCCAGGTATAATATGTTTAATTACATATTTAGAAATTGAATACGCAACCTTTATTTTATTTTTTTTCTTCTGTTCTTTATTTATCCTTATAATGGGGGTTCTATGTTTACAAGTCAGTAAAATGATTAGTTTTCATTGCTCTAAAACTAATTTCAAATACATAATAAGAAATAAATTTACTAAAATAATCAGTACAATCAAATTGTTTCTCTATAATCCCTGGTAGGTATATAACTTTTACTGTAGATTTAAGCAACCATATTAACCAATTCCCATCTGTACTCTAATTCTGTTGTTAAGTGTAACTAGTTGACCATAGCATTCAGAAATCATCTAGACATTTAAGCATAGACCTTGACAAGAGGTGATCAGGACAGTAGACTGTATCCATAGAAAATAATCATTAGCACTATATAGGAATGACTAAATGTATACACTATTAACCAGAGATAATACCAATTTAACATCAGTGTAAAAAAAGGATACATTAGAAGTTGTATACTGGTAAATCTAAACATAGAGCTATTATTTGTGCATTAGGTTTAATAACTTAAGTCAACATACATTCTAAGCTCTCCACTGTTGGGATATTACAGGTATAAAGAAAGATGTTAGACGATAATGCACAGGCAACAGTCATCAGGTAGTTAAAAGAGTATGTTTACAGTTACAACAACAAAAAGTCATAGACAGTAAATCAAACACTTAACAAAGCCATTGATATTATTACTATGTGGTTAGCTAAACAGAAAACTGTTAACACACAAAGATTATAACAGGTTTTAATGTAGGTAGCAACAAGTTATACAGTAAACAGCTGCTGAGGTGGTGCATAAATGTGTATGTTGATCCATGAAAATATCAACAGGAAGTTACACCAGAAACCACAATCGATGGTGATAAAGTCAATACATATCAGTATTAGTTATCATATGTACAACTCTATGAAAGTTATTGTGTATTAGAACAGTACAATTATTAAGTGTAATACAATGCAGTACAAGTAATAAGTGGGTTCAGTACAGTACAGATGTAATACAGTGCAATACAAGTGTAATACAATATATTACAAGTGTGATACAGTACAGTACACATGTAATGTACCAATTTCAAGTTACAAGGATACAGGTAATTAATTTAAATCAGGTTACATTCATTACCATAAACTTGGTAAATTACCCTATTTGTTTCTTGTTATTCAACGTTTCAATAAATCAAGCACAAGTGATAAAGCTTCATCAACACTAGTTTAATTCCAAAAAGACTTGTTTTAGACTGTTTACATAACTAAGGCTCAAAGTTAAGGTTATGTCACAGCTGATTAATTTGGCAGAAACATATTACACAAGAAATACCAGATATGAAGATGGGTATTAGTAAGATACAAACCTATAACCTCTGGGATCATAGTTCACACTACTCCCACTTCAATACTAAAACTCAAAGTATTAACCCAACCAGATCGGTGACTGATAGGATTCGAACCCACAACCTCTGAATTGAGGTAGTGCATAGATATAAAAAGTCGCATGTTATGCCAGAAAGATAAAGTCATTCACTTATCAGATTTACAACACTCCACAAAAGTGATAGTATATTAGTTGGGTGTATTAAAATACATCTATATATCTAATTCCGTAAGCCCAAAATTTTACAATGAAATTGTGAGCGAACTGGAGGCCGTAGAAAGCTGGGAGAGGTCTCATTTTAAAGGTCTGGGCATGAAATTTTGGGGAAAAATATTCATTTTTCTTAATTATGCACCAAAAGGTTATTACAGAATAAAATAATTCACATTTAAATAGCATGGGAATCTAGGTCATGTCTGCTTTGTTTACTTTAAAACATGTGGTTTAACTTTATTTAAAGCATATGGTAATATCACTGACTATTGGCTACAGAAGCTGTATTAATAGTCAAAGGTACTGTATATGTAACTATAGTACATTTGAAGGTAAACATGCGTGCAAATGAAAATGAAACAGAATTTTGTGATTGGCTTCTACGCTTAGGTAATGGAACCTTAGAGAGCAATAGGGCAACACCGGCAATTGACATTCCAGATAACTTTGTTCTCTCTGATTGTGCAATTGTACAACATGTTTATGGCAACTCAATAAATCCAGAAAATATTCAAAACTACTCCAATCAAATAATTGTATGCCCTTTAAATGAACAATGTGATTATTTAAATGAAGAAGTATTAAAAATAATCTAAGGAGACTATAAGGAATACTACAGTAATGATGAAGTAGTTTCAGAAGACCCTACAGAGAGGTTGAACATACCAATTGAGTTTATAAATTCAATTACCATCTGGAATGCCACCACACAAATTAGTTGTAAAAGTTGGTTCAATAGTGAGGCTCATAAGAAATATGAACCTAGGGTCTGGATTAGTTAATGGAGTACGATTGGTTGTGTTAGGTATGTCTGAAAAAAGTGTAAAGTTAGAAGTAATTACTGGAGTAGGCAAAGGGAACATATTTTTCATGCCAAAAATAAAACTAATATCTACAGATCCTAATATGCCCTTTAAATTTACAAGGATTCAATTCCCATTGCGATTAGCTTTCGCTATTACTATAAGTAAAGCGCAAGGCCAAACCTTCTCAAAAGTTGGCATTTATTTGAAGAAAAAAAAAACAGTGTTTACCCATGGTCAACTTTATGTTGCATTTAGCCGGGTAAAGCGGCCAGATGACGTTAAAATAGTAATAGAACCAAATAATGACCAAGGAATGGACCAAAATAGATATTATACAACAAATGTTGTTTTCAGAGAGATTTTGTTACATAATTAGTATTTTACAATTTGGAAGATGACATTATCTCTATGTGTTGTGTTTTTTCTAAGTGAATGTGTCTATATTCAAAGAAATTGTGATTGGTGTACATAATGCACCACGTAGGTATATCACTAGGCCTACTTTTCATTTTTAACACTAAAACAATGATAAACGTAATAACACACATTTATGTATAGCCTATATATTTAATTAATAGTCAATAAGATTATTATTGAAAATGTTCTTTTGTTGTATTATGATTAGAATTTTTTTTTATAAACACACCACATGAAGAGTCCTTTCGAATTTTTATCCTAAACAGAGTAGACATAAAAATTAATTATGCAGGTACGTGAAAACTATTATACATTATTATAATATACAAAAAATTTAAACGATAATTCAAGGTAGGGTACGGTAACCCATGAGACAAATAATTTGTACAAAATAATTATTAGAATATATTACATATATATAGGGGCTATTGCCCCTACAAGCCACTAGTTACAAGTAATAGTGAAAAGTACAGTACTCATTTTTTAATATGTTGGTGTAATCTTTTGTAGTAAATCTTCAGTGCCGGTTCGTTAGTCTCAAGGTAATAGTTAAATTACATGTTACAGTGATACAGATAAGTCTGTGATGATTACCATTAATAAATCATTTAAGTAAGGTTATCATTAATATAGAACAAGCTTTATCAGGTATTCTGTCGATGCTTTGTTAGTCAATATATCATTAAATCAAATTACACTGGGAAAATTTCATCGAGACTAGCGCTCCAGTGTCACAAATATGAATGAATAGACTTCGTATAATACAGAAAGTGAGGTCATGTTACAGATACAATCTTGGCATGGGAATTCACAGCTGATTAATTTAGCAGGTACATGTTACAAAACCATAAGAAATACCGGTTATGAAACAATTAAATACTAGTAGGGTTTAAGCCCTAGACTAAACCACTAAACTCTCTATACCATACTAAAACTCATTTTGACCAAGAATGAAACAATCAGTGGCTGGTAGGACTCAAACCCTCAGCCTCTGAGATTGAAGGTTCACACTACTACAGCTACAATACAACATCATACCAAAATCAACATATCACCCCGACCAGAAATAAACATTTGGTGACTGGTAGGATTCGAACCCACAAACCTCTGGGACCAAAGGTGCATATACAAACAGTTAACTACAATACAACACCAAAAATCAACATATCACCCCAACCGGAAATGAAACATTTAGTGACTAATAGGATTCGAACCCGCAAACCTCTGGGATAAAAAGCTCATATACAGACAGGAGACTACAATACAACACCGAAAATCAACATATCACCCTAACCGGAAATAAACATTTGGTGACTGGCAGGATTCGAACCAACAAACCTCTGAGACCAGAGGCTCATACACGGCCAACTACTAGATAGAAACATTATTCAGATTAAACATCATTCCAACAATACATAGCATGTATGAAATGACCACGTTGGTATCACTTAGCAAGAGTTGGCGGTATCACCTAATTACAGAGGTTATATAAGATGGCGGGAACCTACGTATGCAATACGTAAAGTGAGGCTTGGCGGGAAGATGAGGTTACGTTGTTTAGCGCGATAAAAAAGTGAGGTTATGTTACTTGGCGGTAAGGTGAGATTTTTTTTCATTTGGCGCGAAAGTTAGGTGATTTTTTCGTTTGGCGCGAAAGTGAGGTTATGTTACTCGGCGGGAAGGAGAGGTTTTTTTTTCGTTTGGCAGGAATTGGCGAGAAGTAAGGGTTTTTTTTCGTTTGGCGCAAAAATAAAAGTGAGGTTATGTCACTTGGCGGGAAGGAGAGGTTTTTTTCGTTTGGCGGGAATTGGTGGGAAGTAAAGGTTTTTTTCGTTTGGCGCGAAAATAAAAGTGAGGTTATGTCACTTGGCGGGAAGGAGAGGTTTTCTTTCGTTTGGCAGGAATCAACGGGAAGTAAAGGTTTTTTTCGTTTGGCGCGAAAATAAAAGTTAGGTTATGTCACTTGGCGGGTAGATAAGGGTTTTTTCGTTTGGCGGGAATTGGCTAGAAGGTAAGGTTTTTTTTCGTTTGGCGCGAAAATAAAAGTTAGGTTATATCGCTTGGCGGGAAGGTGAAGCTTTTTTCGTTTGGCGGGAATTGGCGGGATGGTAAGGTTATGTCACTTGGCGCAAAAATAAAAGTTAGGTTAGACCACGTGGGTAAATGTGTGCTTAGACCACGTGGGTAAAAGTATGGTTAGACCACGTGGGTAAAAGTGTGGTTAGACCACGTGGGACACCAGGGGGCATAGTTTAAGGGGAGGAGTGGGGATGAAATGCTGCTCTCTGATTGGTGCCCGCAAGAGCTGGGTATCCTACTCCCTGTATAAATGTTGAATAGATATTGTATACATTAGTTAAAAGACATAAACATTAGAAATTAGATTATAACTTATACTACACATATTAAACAGTACAAATATAATACAGTGTCAGTATACAGTTATTCAATAAACATTTACGCAGGAATAAAATAGCAGTTTATTTACGTTAGATAGCTGTAAATCTATTCCCCATAAGAACCCATGTTAGACCCAAGGTATCGGCCCTAACTACTTTTTTCAGTTACTTTATGAATAAGCGAATTTGTATTCAGTTAAAACTAGATCTATTCATGACAATAAAACAAAGATAACCTATGAAAACCCCCTAATTTCCGGTTGCCCTAAAGACAGGCAAATCATCAACTTACAGAAACTTGAAGGTTTTGTTTTAAAACCGTTGAGAAAAGTCAGAGATGTTAATTATTTTATATAGCGTTAAGTGTATGCTACACGATACTATTGAACTATGTCTGAATTTATTATTTTCTATGGATGAAAATCTGCGTTATTTTTTATACAAAGAGAAAGAAAAACATGAGAGTATTCATCTCGAGCAATATTTATCCATGTGTTTCATAATGTATGAGGATTCTGTTACATTATATACAGAGATGTATCTTTAGTTGAGACATGGGCTCTCTCTTGTCCCGAATGGTCACTTCTTATGAATATTTCATCCAAAGAACATATGGATACTTTCAACAAAAGGCTACAGAATAGCATTTGCTTTATTCTACAATGTGGTACTTCAATTCTGGTACCCAAGAAATTTAAAAATATCATTAAGGCATTGACATTTTTTATTTATGTATGTACATCAAAGTTTTATGCTGTTCGCTGTAGGGTAGTTTCAATGCATGTAATTTATGTTATTGTTTATTAGTGCCTTATGTAATTGGCTGTTTAAGCTCTATAAGAGCACTCAATCAAGAATTTTAGAATTTAGAATTTGAATTATTATAGGTGGGCATTGAAACAACAATAAACTACGTGAAAATCTTGTTTAAACATTCGGTAAATATGATGTTTCTAACAGAGCATGACTTTTTATTTATTCTTTTTATGTATTAAAAAAAAAAAAACTATCAAAAACACCACAATTTAAGATTGTAACAATACGTAACTCATTTACAAAACGTATATTAGCAGCTCGTTAAACTAAAAAAATAACTTATATAATAGTTTAATCACCTTCAGTCTCCAGTTCAAAATAAGTAGATTACTGCTACCTAGGATTCAGCACGACGTTGTGCTATCATCAGGCTTCCAGTCAGAAATGTAGTCCATTGGAAATCGTTTATTAAAAACTTTGTACAATTCACAAGACACAAACACAAACATATACAGAGTATGTCTTGTGAACTGTATAGGCTATAGTTTTTACCAAGTGACGTCCAATGGACTAAACATTTATGACTGGAAGCCTTAGCACAACGTCGTGCTGAAACCTAGGTCGCAGTAATCTACGTAGGACTGGAATCTGAAGGAAGGTAACTAAACCAACATATTAGCTATTTACCATTTCAAGGGCTATTCCACATCTTATGATGTCAAAACAAAACAAAATATCTAGGTTGACATGCTTGTGAGCACATAATCTAGTTATAATAGCCAACCTAAATCTATTAAGTAATTTTTTATGTTTATGTATAGTAATAATTTAATGCGATGTCGATTCCTTTGGCCTTTAGTAGAATTTTCTCGAATTCAGAAATCCCATGTTGACTTTAATGGAAACACAAGTGCTTGTTCTCTCCAGGCAAGGTTTAAAAAGTTTAGAATTATTTTTAACTGTTTCTTTACATCATCAGAATAGTTTTAATTCGCAACCAATGATTATAGTTAATACGAAAAGTATAATTTAAAACATACTACTACCATAAATATTTAAATCGTTAATTTAAATTGTAAATAAATAGTAGGACAACATATTTACTTTATAACATTTAATCTTTTGAGTTTTACAGAGTAATACCAAGATCAGTAAAGGTCTTATAAGGAATATTTCTTTTCCTTTGAGTGTTATAAACCCCAACTTTTTGCAATCTGTCTCACTGTTGTTGAACTAATCAAATTATCCAAGCGTGATGAAAAATGGAAATTGACACTGTGGAATGATAAATGTTCATGTTTTATTGACGCTTTGCTTATCCTATAAATATTTGTGGGATGGACAGGCAATGGTCACATCAAATGTCTCCGATTCGTTCATATAAATTTCATACAATGGCTCAGGATTTTTACTTGATTATTTAGTTTATAACGATTATGAAAATTGGTGTGAACAAATCAAAGACCACATAAATCTTTTAGGGGTAAATTGTTTTAATTTTGTTTCGTGTGTTGTATTAAGCCACTAAGGAAGGAGATGTTTCTTTAACAATGTATCGAAGTTGTATTAGTAGTTAAATCATTCAACAGCCTCTATGTTTCTCACTTTAAAATTTTCCGAATAAATGTTCTCTGCTTTTAAGAAAATTCTTCCACTGTAAATGTATGGCATTGAGTCTTTAAAACATTACTTTAAATCCAAGAGGGATCACAATCTTGCTTGAGATGTATTACAGGACGTGTTCTGGTGGACACAATATAAATAATACAACACACTTGTAGCCCACCGATTTGTTCCACATTTTCATGATATATAGTTTGTATCTGTTTTGATACTTATACATATAATTTAAACACTTCAGTTCATGAATATTATTGATGATCGTTTACTTTAATTAAGTTATAAGATTTAAAAATATATAACTATTTCTATTAACTGGTGTCCAGAAAATCTCCCTACAGTTTCAATACAAAGAACTTACATTTTACGATATAATTTTATTTCAAACCAATTCCTACAATGTATAAATACCCCCGCCGCAGCAAACCTGACGCCTAAGCGAATTTCCATTTGGCTGAATTGATTTTCAATGGATCTATTTAAATAACATTAGGTTTAACGAGTACCTAGGTTTGCTGCTACAAGGAAACTAATAAAGTGTGTGTTTTAAGTAAAATAATTATTGCTTAGTATAAAATGAATATATTTGCCAAGTTTGATTAAAAGATATCCATAAACAAGCAAACTACAACATTTTACAATATTCTCCATAAGAATAACATGGGAATTTTAAATTTACCATTTCTTTAGTTTTCTCCGTAACCAATAACCGTACAAAAACACTTTGATATACTGAATTGTTTGTTTTTTTTAAGCTCTTTAAGAAGGTTTAGAGAAAAATTGGGAAATTTTGTGTTTTGAGGGGCAAAAGTGAGAAAACCCAATTTTTACCCCATAAAAACCCCCATAAAACCCTGTTCCCATGGTCCGATCATGCTGGATCGCGAACTCATTCAAGTTTATCCCGCCTTACACCTTCAAACCAAATTTCATCAAAATCGGATAAAAACTACTCAAGTTATCGTGTTCACGGACACATATACATATATAAAAATTTGAACGAGTGGTGTTTTTGGCCTCTGGGGACATTAAAATGAAAAAGTAAATCGGTCCCGGGCCTAAGTCTTACCATGAGACCTACGGTAATAGCTACTTCCCTATAGGGAAATTCGCTAAAAATAATCTAATTATATAATTTATTCCACTGGAAAGATTTAGGCTACCTGTTATTTTTTGTGGATTTGATCAAACCTGCCTTATGACCTTGGACCATGGTTTCCTTGCCATAAACCATCCTGCTTAATCAGCTGATATGAATATGGTTACTGTTGGCAAATTGTTTGTATTTATGGAATGTTCTTTGTTCATTCTCATACGTGACTTTGGAGCGTACTCCTTGTATTTTATGTATATGAATGGTAATTATATCTTTGAAGTTTTAAGTTCAAGTATACCAACCTACTTAAGAACACAACCTTACGCTGGTCAGCACAATAAGATAGCTTGTAACAACACTTACAGCTTACCTTTTCAGTTGCCAACACTTCTTCTTCAGAATATTTTACCTCTTCTATTACACAACTAATATCTCAAATGGATATTATTATTGTAATCTCTTTTTATACTTGATCTTGTCAAAATAATGTTTAGTTACTAATAATAGGCCTACTACTCCTACTAGCATTATTCTTACTCTTAAATGCACCCCTCCACATATACGACGGACTAAAAGTCTAAGAATTAGCAATAAGTACACGTATACCAAACGGTATATTTAAGGTTTTGCCATATTTGACCGTAATTTATTTATTTAGCTCTAAGTGTTTCTTAGAGCTTAAAACTAAACATATCAATTATCAATTATCAATTATTTAAGATTGGGACGCCACTATGTGCGTTTTCAACCCAAATATGAGTGAAGGATGAGTGTAGGATGAGTGTAGGATGAGTGGCGCGATCTTGTAGTCTTGTTAGGGACTAAGGACGACATGTTCCTTAGACACAGCTTTTAATTAATAGCCCATACAGCTAATCGCAACTAAGGGACCTACAGTTTATTGTGGAATCCAAACCACATTTTTTCCTCGTAATTAACGAATTGGTATAATTATTAGGATAGTACTGCGGATAGTCGTAGTACTCACTAGTGCGGACGTTCGTCCATAACAGGTAGCATCGCATCCACTACAGTGCATCCCTATAATTATCCAAAATTCGTTGACCTCCTAGTAGCTGGATTACAGGACGCCGCCACCCGTCCCAGTCTCATAATAGACAGTTGATGTCAGATGTGTCTAATATAAGTATAATATATATATATATTTATGAAAAATAGAATAATAGGGCTACTATATATAAATAAAGATTAAATATTAATAAACTTAGTACCCAAGTAAAAATTATTTATTAAAACATTTACTGACTATAGTTTCAGCTCTAAGGCCATTTTCAAAGTCATTTTGAAAATGGCCCTTGAGCCGAAACTATAGTCAGTAAATATTTGAATAAATAATTTTTACTTGGGTACTAAGTTTATTAATGTTTAATCTTTAAATATATATATATATATAATATTTAATAATATATAAAAATTATATATATTTATATAAATTTATTATATATATATTTATTATATATATATATAAATTTTCTTAATTAATATTTAATAAATATAAGTGACACAGAGAAATTAAAGCAGTAAGTTTATTGATATATTTTTATAAAATTTAACTTGTTTTTTGTTTATTTAATACTAAAGCATAAAAATCTCGATAAAAACACACGTGTTACCTTTTGGTTGCAACAAACCTAAGTACCCAATAAATCATTGTTATTTTATTAGAAAATAATCCAACAAACTTTTCAAAAACATTTTATTGGAAATCCAACCAGGTTTTTAAGCTGCTGTGGGAGGGGTATTTTTCGATAAGAAGCAGAATATTTTCGTTAGCAATAAATCTACGAATAAAATATGAAGATAACAAATGTAGGTTTAAACCCGAAAGTAATTATATTCACCAGGAGTAACGAAGATAAGTTACACATTTTACAGCGCTGGATAACAAATACGCTTCAATCCCGCACATGCGGCCCAACTGCTGCTGTGTTGTAATATACAACGTGTAAAACATGTCGCAAATCATCAAATCGTCATGAGATGTATAATTATTAACCCTAATAATCTTTCTTTAATTATTTTTTGTTTGTTTAGGCTTTATCCTTTAACGGTGCATTTAAAATAAATTTTTTTCCTTTATTTGATGCATGATAAATGGACTGATTTCACCCAGCTTGATTATAATAACAAACAAGTGTCCAACATGAATTTAAATTTTATAGAGATTAGGCTATTTTAACAACATAATATACCAGAATCATATTCTTTAATTTGTTAAAGAATTATATCAAATGGTATGATTAAAATGGGTCTACGTACAAAATGTGTGTATAAAAATATTATTGTTTTTCGCTCACATTGTAATTGATATGGTAGACAAACTGATTACCGAAAAATCTATTGATTAATTGATCCTGAATTCTTGATACGTATAAAAAATTAAATTAAAAAATAAGTACTATTGAAAAGACATGTGGATGTTTCGTAAGATTTTCTTCAATTTTGATTTCATGTGATAACATGCAAGCAAGAAACAATTTCTAGGAAACAATCTGATGAGCTCAGTGTTTACCCGATGAAATGATTCATTCCGTTTGGAAATATTTACTCTTTGGCTTTTCCTCAGTAACTTCTGCTTATTTAAGTCTTGTTTGGTTGGCGTTTCCTTTAGGTGTGTTGACTTGACAAAGTATGATTAGCTAATGGAAAATGAATAATACTCCTTAAAGTAAGGCAGGTCAATGCATTTCTTTACTTATTTAAAAACGTATGAAAAAACTTTACAGTTATCAAAGTATATTGGTGTTTTTACGCAACAGATGCCACGCGTACAGATAGATATATTATGTAGATAACCTACTGTACCAAATCTCTTTTACATTTCCATTTAAAAGCCAAAATAAACCGAACAACTTATTTGTTAAAATCGTTATTTACAATACATTAGATGATTCATAAATTACTAGTTCCTGAGAAAATTTAATATTTTGTGTAGAGGTAGGTGGGTTTTTTACACAAAAAAATAATCAAGAATTTTCCCAATGCTGTGCATTATTTACTGTTTACAGGAGAATTTTTTCAATTAAATCTTAATCATAAATAACTTATAATTTATTCTTTATAGTTCAAGGTTACTGATATGTTTTCAGCCAAGCTGAAGTATTTCACCTATCTGAAGGACTTTGTTATGGCTGGGAACAGCTCAATGTCGACCGACATTAAGCCGTGCACAAAACAATCGCTGCGTAGCTGTAACAGATTCATCACTTCTCATGAAACTGCCATAGCCAATCAATCGACGTTGCAAGTCCCACTGTTTCATAGTGACTAAGTTAATGTAATTGCGTCTTGTGTAGAGCAGAACTATGCCCACTACGACTACCTTCCACCACCGCACTCTCAGTACTACGCAGATAAAAACCGTCCATCTGCCGTGTGTCACCCTGTATAGACCTAAACTAATCAAATAGCATTGAAAGAAAGTAAATGTTACTTCCACAATATACTACTGTAGGCTTAAAACGTTTCAAGTGATATTATTAAAATTGGTACAACATTGTTTTAAAAAGGATTTCTGACTGCAATAGTCACAGTTTGATAAAGAATAGTTAACATTTAGGTATGCATTTTAAGTACTGTACATTAATATGAAGGAAGATTCTGAAAATTATTTTTTTGCAATACAGGTTTAGTTGTAAGCCATCATTGCTGAATAGCTTTAATTATGTGAACGTAATGTTTTCAATTAAACCTCAGTTATCTAAAGTGAAATCCATACACAAAATATCAACAAGGTTAAAACCCGGAAATGTTACACACACATTTAAGATATTTAAGTAGGAATAGGCAACACACCGATATTCATCAAGTCACAGTTATGAATAAGCTAAAAGTCGCACTGCGTCTTGTTTAACGTGAATCCTCCCAACTCTAGCTCTGGTTATAAATATAAAAACAATACCCCTGCCGCAGCAAACCTGCCAACAAAGCGAATTTCCATTTTGTTTGAATACATTTTCAATTAAATTTAAATAACATTAGGCTTAACGAGTAGGTCTACTTCTAGGTTTGCTGCTACAAGGAAACTAATAAAGTGTGTTTTTTAGTAAAATATTAATAGTTTAGTATAAGATAAATACATTTGCCAAGTTAGATAAAAATATATCAATAAACAAGTAATAAATGCAATGTGCAATATTTTACAATATTCTCCATAAGAATAACATTGGAATTTTAAATGTACATCTTTTCATTTTCTCCGTTACCAATAACCATAAAAAAACACTTTGATATCCTAAATTACTTGATTTTTTTATTTCTTCCAAAAGGTCTAGAGAGAAATTTTGCGTTATGAGGGTCGAAAATGAGAAATTTCAATTTTTACCCTTTAAAATCCCCATAAACCCCCGTTCCCATGGTCCCATAACGCTGGTTTGCGTAGTCATTCATGTTTATACCACCTTACACCTTTAAACCAAATTTAATCAAAATTGGACAAAATTACTTAAGCTATCGTGTTTACTGACACATATATAATTTTAACAAACAACAACTCAATGAACTCTATAACTCTATCATACTATTTCTCATCAAAATGAAAAAGTAAATCGGTCCCGGGCCTAGGTATTACTGTGCCACCTAGCTAATAGCCACTTCCCTATAGGAAAATTTGCAAAGAAAAAAACACAGAACTATATATAGTGTTAGTACAATTTTGCTAATTTTGTTTTTAATCAAACCCATGATATACTTAGTACTTACACAAAATCAATGAAAACATCCTAGAAACACTAGTATATTGTTATGAAGTTGCATAAATTAAAATTGCACAAAATATTCCATTAGTTATTGGAAAATTTCTTAAACACATATTTTTCAGCTAACGTTTACATGTTAAATTGACCTAATTTTATCAATTTAACCATCAATTTAGCTACGCAACCCATACATTAAGCCTATTTGGTTGGACCTGTTCGCTGTTTTCAATAGAATTACAGATTATATTCATTCACATTATAATACTTATTTGTGCGTTTCATTTACTAGTTATTATAAATTTCCATCATCGTATTATTTTAAAATGCTATATTGTTTTTAAATTTTTAACACACTTTGGAATAATTAAGTCTATATCCCGAGGTTAATACCTGTATAGGCAATCTTTTGGCATTTTATTCATTCGGTTCAAATGACTAGACATATAATACAGAACAATAAAAAATGTATCATAGTCTTACCACTGAAAAATATGGGCCTGCATAATTTATACAGGGTGTTCATTTGAAAACTTTCCATATCTGTTGTGTGCAAAGGTAAGGCTTTTAACACTTGTTTGTTCTTGTCCCTAATTTGGACATGCCAAATCCAATAAAATTATTTTCAATTTTGAAAAATGCCACAAAAGGGCCCAATTTGGAGGGTAGGGTGCTTTTTGAGAAATTTTCAAATGTAAACATGAGTTGTGATACATCAATTTAAAGGTCTAATCACCCCGATCATTTTGGTGCAAAAACAATTAAAATATCTTTAACCGTATTTACAGGGTGGGTCAAAACGTTTTTAAAAAGGACTTTGAAGCTAAGTACCGTATTACCCTAACTACTGAACGGAACAGCGCCATATTTCTTTCCAAGCTTATTCTTGAGCTACTCTTTGATAACTTGTAGTAAGGGCATTTTCCATGCTATTTTCTAATTTTTAAAAAATCTCACAAAATCTTTACTCATATTGCTATGTGGGATAAATTAGCCCGATTAATAAAAAATAATGTTATAACTTACGTTATACTTACCTTAGGTTTAATGGGGAGCGAACTGGTCTAGTGGTTAGAGCGCGGGACTCCAGTTCATGGGGTCCCGGGTTCAAATCCCGCAAAATCACCAATGGATTTTATCCAAGTGATAATTCCGCGACCCATAGGTCTAGGCCTGAAGTAATGTGAAAAACATTCTTGGGCTCGTGCCTAGCCTCCTAGGACAAAAAACCTTCAGTTTTATGGCAGTTTATTCCAGTAATATACGTGGTACAGAACCAAATATCAGGCTTGATGTCAGACTCTCTTGTATGTGGGGATTAAACAGCAACCATAGACTAAATAATAATAGGTATTTATTGTTCGTAGTGGCATTTAAAATAGGTATAATTAGAAAATGTTTAACTTCTAAAACCTTCCTGATAAATGTAATATCAACTGTTAAATTTGTTCTTGATATGCAGCATGTTATTTTGTTGTGTTAACTTCACTGTAAGCAACTAGTTTTTGTTTTTAGGTATTGTGAGACAACTTCTAGTTTTAAACATAACCACTGAGTAGTAAAAGTGTACAGTTGGTGGAAAATAGCGTATCAATTGATCATAATATAAACATAAACATAAATGGAAACACTTTGGACAAAATGGAGGTAAAACTAAATAATTTACTTTAACCTTTACTAACGATTTCTTGATACTTATAATATGATACTACTTTTAAAGATCCTAAACCTATAAGGAAAAACGTTAGTCCAAGTCCTATGTCCTCCGGTAAATATTTCTGCAGAAAACCCATTGCTTGTACAAAAGTAACTGAACTAATAATCAAAATAGGTCTTATGTTTTGATGAATATAATAACTACTGAGGCAAAAAATTCACTCTTTTTCACACAAAACTGATTGATCTACAGAGGTTCCTGCCAGTCACTAAATCACAGACAATCCAATCAACTGATTGTTCTACAACCTTCCACTTAAATAATCCTACAAATCTCTTTTCTTAGATACCACAGATATTACCTAAACACTTCTTCAATAAAAATATTAATTTCATAACGCATAATATGGAAAGAATAGGGGTCTTGATGGGTTACTTATTTCTGCTATGTAAAAATACGCATATTCGCTGTTCAAGAAAATGGTGCTTAAGATGTAATTGATATTAATGATTCGTAACTGTTTCAATCTTACCCCTCGGGATTGTCATAGGAAATATAGCAAAAGAGTTATAACAAGTCTCAAATAAAGAAACCTAATGATATGTGGAATATATTGTTTGTTGCGTCTCAATATGTGTTATTTAAATTACTAAAATATGAACAAATTCCTATTGGTTAAGACCACGTTAGATAACAAATACCATTTATTTAATAAGTACAAGTTTACACAGTGACTGGACCTTAGACGTAGTTCATGAAGCTTACGTTTCTATGTAATACCCACATAATGTATCGACTGCTCGCAAGCATGATTAGTGAGAGATTCCCCTTTGGCATTTATCTTATTGGTCTTAAAAGCCTTCAAATTCAAATTTCCCCCTCTTATCTCTAGAACATTCGGACATGTCAAACAGTTTCATATAAAAAACACACTTCAAAGTTGAAAATATTTTAAAAAAGTTTTAATAACCACAATGGTTAATTTATTGACATATTTGTTGTTTGTTTATTCATTAACACGCAATCTGGGGGTGAAAACAATGAATGGCAATGCAGAGTTTATGACTTAAATGTTGCAATAATAACTATATTGAGTAAGATGTTGCCTAGGCCCTTTTTTGAAATATGTGATATTAGTAAAAGACGATCTGGTAAAGGGAAAACCTTAGCAATAATTTCAAATGCAAAATATCTGTCAGCGCGTTGGCTATATTGACGCTAACGAGAACAAGGCACGTTTTGTACGTTAGCAACTGTCGATACTGTAGCTGTTGGGGATTTCCAATTCAAAGCCATCCTCGCAAAAACATTCCTTAAGTCAAATCAATTTATCACCGATACATTTTTAATACGTTTTATGAATGTATATACATGAAGATATTGATCAATATATGTTTATACCTAAATACTAATATATGCTGCAAGATTTAATATGAACAAAATAGTAGTTGTAAAATGGAAAATGAAAGGGTGTTGCCATGTTTTTATCAAATAAATGTATCTTATAATAATACTTCAAGGCAATGTTTCATGTAACAGCGACAAATATTTTTGTTCGAAACAAGATCAGGATCAGGAGCAAGATCTTAGTACAAACTTAAGTAATGTAATTTTACCAAGAGTTACTGAACAGATTACAAGTTTTAGAAGTTTAAGGCAACATTCCACGAATCGAATTTCTTATCTTGCTAAAAATGTTTACCCCGTTCTACAAACAATGTCTTAATTAACTCGATCTTTAATAAAAAAAAATAATGAAATCCTATTTGACGTTTTGAACCTTAATAGTTTGTTCAAAGTTTTTATCCATAATATTAAGACATGACAGGGTTTTTTTATTTTACGATTCTGAATCAACCACCTGATGGATTTTCATGACTTTTGTGTTGAAAGAAAGATAATTTTGAGAACTAGGGAATGTCGAAGCCATAATTTTAGTTTAGGGTCCCAGTTTTTTAGAAATTAGGTTTTAATTTTTTTAAAGTCTAGCAGCCAACGGTAACATTCTAAACTAGCTTTTCGTATGATATAATTTGCTAATAGTATAATAATAAAAAGGAATTCTGCTGAAAAATAGTTTTAGTGTTATTACAATGCAAAAATATTAATAACGTTTATTTATTAATAACAATACCCAAATTTTTATTTGAATTTGATTAAAACCATTTCCATGTAAGTCTATTATAACTAAGCGTGAATTTTTTTGAGTTTCAACATAACCTCACTTTGTATCTACCTTTGGTCTTATTCGGTCTTTGTGTGTTTTCCATAAAGTGGAAAGACATGCTTGGAGAAATGATCGTTGTTGCACTTAAGACATATACTAATCTTTAAGCTACTTCCATGGAAAATAATATAAGTTAGTTTATTCAGCAAAATCAATCTTTATGAATAATATTCGTTATCATTTTTTAAAATCTGAAGTTCACTTGTTCGATTCTAAGAGAGATCGTTGCTGGATCCTCGTAAATTGTTTTTAGGCTTTTTAAGTATGCGACTGTACAAAAGGTCAACGTTAAATAGTATCAAAACTGGGTTTTGATGTGTTCCATTTAGCGAATTTTCCTATAAGGAAGTAGCTATTACCGTATGTCTCATGGTAAGACCTAGGCCCAGGACCGATTACTTTTACATTTTGACGTGAGGCTAAAAACACCATCCGTTCAAACTGTTTTATATGTATACATATATATGTCCGTGAACACGATAACTATTTTTTTACTGTTGGCTTCAAATTTAGGTTAAAGGTGTTAGGTGGGATAAAATTGAATGAGTTCGCGAACCAGCATGATCGGACCATGGAATCAGAATTCTATGAAGGGTTTTATGCGGTAAAAATTGGGGTTTCTCATTTTTGACCTTCAAAACACTAAATTTCTCAATGTCTCTCAATACCACTTTGAAGAGCTTTTAAAAAATAGTTTAGTGTATTAAATAGTTTTTTCTTACGCATGTTTACGAAGAAAATTTAAAAAAAATATAAGTTTATCATTCCTATGTTATACTTACGGAAAATAATGTAAACTGTTTTAGTTTGCTTGTTAAGGACAAATTTTGATCAAACTTCGTAAATTTATTTATTTTATACTAAACTATAAATAGTATACTAAAAAACACTTTATTAGCCTCCTTGTAGCAACAAACCTAGGTATTAGTTAACCTAATGTTATATAAATAGAATTAATTAAAAATCAAATTAGGCAAATGGAAATTCGTTTAGTCTGCAGGTTTTCTGCGGTGGGGGTTTTTAAATAGAAATATGCTAATGGCATAACTAGACGAAAAAGAAAAAAACATACTTTATCGAGATATTTTATTAAACTTTGTGAATCCCTTACACACAATTTTTCCTGGATATTGTCGATCATATTGCATTCTTTTATGTGGTGTAGTATTAAAAAAAAATACTACAGGCCATTTTACACTAGCAGTTACAATTAAGTACGAGTTTTATGTAAACATTAAAATCAGTTGTTTAATAATGAAGTTAGCTTGATAAACTTAGTGAAAGAAAGTTTATGCCCAATGAATCAATCGGCATTTTTTTATGGTGCTAGGACCAACGATGTAAAAACTGAGTTGTTTATATCGTTGGCTAGGACATTGGAATCTTATAAAACACGCCATGGAAGTATATATCTTTTCCCGGAACTGACGATCCAAAACAACAAACTTTGCTCCAATACTTCCCGTTTTTGGTCACTCACGGATTATTTCCATCAGTCCCCCGACCTTTGTAAAAAAAATACATAAATTAATAAAAGTGGTAGTTTCCTGTTAAATGGAACATTAGTTATTATCGAAGATTTTTTTTCGATATATCGATTATTTTTCCTTTACGATATATTACAAATTGACAGCTGATATTTAGGCTAAAATATAGTCTATTATATGGAAAGAAATGAATCTGTTCTAAGCTAACCTAACATAACCAACCAAACTTGCTGTACCATTTAAAAATTCCGTTTGATAACAGAAAACGCGAGTGGAGAATATTAAATGGAGTTTTTCAATGTTACAGCATGTTTGGTTAGTTTTGTTAGGTTAGTTTAGAACAGTTTTATTTCAATATTTTTTAAATTTTTGTTTGTCGATTCTGAACAATATTTATTTATCGTAGTAACTACGATAAGCAACTGTTGTCAGCTGATATGTTTCAATTTTTTAATATCGATATTTCAAGAAGAAAATCATCGATAATAATGAAAGTTCTCTTTAACAGGATAGTACCAGAAAAGTTGTTTATGTTTAGGATAGTATTTATTTACTGATAAAATATATTGGATATAATAACTATAGTATGATTAATTTTACTTAAACTTTTATTAAATGTTAAAAAGTTCATGCTTTTTTAAAAGCAATTCCTTTTTGTATGTTTTCTAAGTAATATAAACGAAATGTTCAAAATATTTCATCGTAGTTTAAACCAGCGTAGGCCTAAAAACCACAAAAAACATTTAACATTTTCATAAAATCATACAGACTTTACATACATCTTTATACAAGCAGTGTACTAGATTCGTATTTATTTTTGTGTTTTATCGTGGTAATCGTTAAATACAGACATTTTCCCACAATAAATCTCTTCAATTATGTATTATTGAATCAACTGATTAAGGGAAACGTTGAATCTAGGACATGGAACCGAAGTAGAAACCTTAATTACATCCACTGCTAAATTGTTTTAACATTAGCAGTCCTAACCCGTATCTGTGTCATCAGAGTATTATGTACTGGATAGGTACATTTTAATTGCTTATTAGGGGAAAGAAATCGTAGTTTTTTCATGTTTTATGACTGAAATATAACTACCTAAAAATATATGATAGTAAAATAGGAATGAAATTTTGGTTTCTGCGTACCGGTCTGCCCACAAATATCGAGTTTTCCTTGATTTAAAAAATATTTTACTATAAATAGGACACTATTTAAAATATACTGATAGAAATATCTGGTTAAATCCACGACTTAAAATAACTATTCATGATTTTGCTCAAAAATAAGTAGTGTATTGGTTTTTTATAGCGTTCGCTACAAATGGTCAATATTGAAAATGTGTATCACGATTCAAGAAAGGTTTACAATTATATTATATTTATAGCTCTGTAAAATCAACTTAATTTATGAGTAAATTATTCAAGCAAACCTCAGGTATACTTACTAATTTGTTGTACAAACTATTTCACTAACAGATGGAAATGGAAATGTAGGCTTTCTTCATCGTGCGCGTCACTGAAAGACACAAGAACGGTCAGAAAGCAATTGAGATAAGAATTTATCAGGATAACACACATGTTCTACGAAATATATATATAGAATAAATAGTATTTTAACTGTATAGTTTTCATTTTCAAAAGACCACTCGCCAAAAAAAGCCTTTTTTGTTAAATCATAAACATTGATAAATTTACAAAACCATCTTTACACCACACTACAACATGAGTAATGTTAATGATTGTGCCGTGTGTACGTGCTCAATGCTCAACGGCACTGTTTAATTTGTTGTGTGGTTGGTACTACTGGCCGCGTCTGCTGGACGTTCGTCGGATGACATTTTGTGGCTCCCGTTTTTCAGACTTTGGGTTTGAGATTGTTCCAAAACTACGGGGTTTTCTTCCGGAAGAGTTTTCTTTTGTGAACCCTGAAGTTTTTTACCTTCATAGGTCCCTTTCCATCATCGTCAGCATGACGTACTTTGGCTAAGAGTTTTCATACCACGGGTAAGTTGAATTCGCCAGGCCTAGTCCTCGCTTATTTCATTTTGTTTCATTTTTCACTGTTTCACTATCGTTCAGAAATGTTTTATAGAGTCATTTTGATGTTTATTGTACTGTTTTCTGAGAGTTTCGAGCCCACTAGATAACACAATGTGCATGCCTCGTTGAGTTAACTTTGTCAGTACAAGTGATATTAAAAGTTGAGCCAATTTTCATGTTTAAGGTTAAAAGACCAAGTTAAGGCGTTAACGTCATTTTTGTGTAATTTTTGAGTCATTTTGTGTAATTTCTGTGTTCAACTGTGAGCTGGTCTGGACCCAATCATGTCAAAAGTTTCTAGGCTAGTTCTAATTTTGTTTGTGCTAGTAACTTTTGCTAGCCTAAATTGTTGCTCTGGTCAATTACAGTAGCCTAGCCAAGATAATAACTTAAATATCCATTTTGTTTGTCCTAAACTTGTGAATAGTAAGCAAGCACATTCATGCACTTTTATTCATGTGAGATCATGTTACCTTTCTCTAGAGAACCATGTTGATTAGGCTAGACTACAGAACAACTTTGTAAAAATGTGGTCGCTGACTGCAGGTAAAGAGAATGTTTTACGCCCTTTGAATTATTCAGGCCTAGTGCAACCTAAATATATGGACTCCGAGACATGTTAGCTTAATTAGGCCAGGTCAGTGATCTATACTTTGTATCAGGGTCGGCGACTCCACTTGAAACCTGCCACCATTAGAATGCTAACAACTGCACCACGATGAGCCTTCTCCCAGGCGGATGGGACTGCGTCGCACCACTGACTGTGCACCACCACCCACTGATGGTGACACCTACGCAGCTAAGTCTATGTCTACTCCGGCCTAATACCGTGCTGCAGTGTCTGGGAAGCGGCCACCATGTTCTCGGCCTACTTCTACTTCCTGCTAACTCACCTGGATGCCAGCAAGGTTTTACGGTCAGGTCAGTCCAGCCCATTTGGAGAGTCTCATCCATCATGAAGAAATCTCACTCAACATAGGCTTTTATTTAACTTATATAACAAAATCTGTAATCTTTTTACCTGCAATTTAACTAATTAGTTTTTCCTCTCTAAATTTACTTACTTAATATTTTTTCCAATTTTAAATTCTATTCCTTAATTCTGTTTCACACCCCTTGATTGAGGGTAAAACCCTTTTTTTGCCCTTGACGGTTAATTTTAACCGCTTGGAATATATTTTTGCGAGGCGACCACATTTGTTGATATGTGTAAATGTTTTTCATGTTCGTTTAAATGTAAAAATTATTTATTTTAATGTAGGCCTAGGACTAAAGGCATTAAATTAATTGTTTTAAATGATTTTTATAAGGTGGCCACCTAAGCTAATTTGTTTTAAATTTGTTTGAGTCAGTATACTAAATGCTTTTGCAAAATGTCACTTACGCCTAATGTCACTTAACTCGATTTTCATTTTTAAATTAAATTGTATTTTTATTAAAGAAATTTTTAAATGTTTTAAAAGCTTTAACTTAATTATTATCTTGGCTAGGTCAATGTGTTATTTATTATTGTTATTTAAGAATCATTGTTGCATTTATATATATATATATTAGAATGAATAAATTTATATTTGTGTCCAGCCAGCTCTTGTGTTGTTATTGTTGGTCCTCCACCTCAGCAATATTGTGCCGGAATCCCACCATTGATTTTGCGCTTCCAAGGGCTTCACCCTTTTGATCAATGGAGTTGGGAATTCGGTTACAAATGGTAGCAGAGCGTGGTTGGTCCAATTTACTGTGCAGTAGGTTGATAAAAGTAGTAGAAAAAAAAAAAATTTTTGCACAGTAAATAAAGTTGGTAATTTTTTCAAATGAAATTTGTTGAGGTTAGGAGGACATGGCATTTGTGTTTAGTCATAGTGGTTCATTTGTTCTTTGTCTGTTAGTTATTTATTTGTTTTTGTGGTCGTCTCATGATTCTGATTTTGGCCTGTTGGTGGCAGGCTGATGTTGATTGTTGGCCCCGTGGTTGTGTTCTCATCTGTGAATTAGAGGTCTTAGGTAGGTAATTGTTATGTGTAGTTTTGTTGTATTTGTGTGCATTGTCCTTTCAAATGTGTAGTCAACATGACTGGTCCACACCGAACTTCGAAATTTTCCCCTCAGACCCACATCTCCCAATTGAAGGCTTTTCGGGGACAACCAGATCTTAGGTTAGGTTAGGTTAGGTTAGGTTCCTGCCCTGTAGGCCTGATCACCCTGCAGTGTAGGAATGTGAACTACTCTGTTGTGTCGAATTTGTTTCTTTGCCATTGCTGGGCCCAGCAAAATCATCCCCTGGAAGTGAGTTTTCCTTCCAGAAGACAGAGTCGTTGACCTGGTTTTCTGTTGTTGCCCCGGGAGGTTAGGTTTTCGTGGGGGAGGTTGTGCCGTGTGTACGTGCTCAATGCTCAACGGCACTGTTTAATTTGTTGTGTGGTTGGTACTACTGGCCGCGTCTGCTGGACGTTCGTCGGATGACATTTTGTGGCTCCCGTTTTTCAGACTTTGGGTTTGAGATTGTTCCAAAACTACGGGGTTTTCTTCCGGAAGAGTTTTCTTTTGTGAACCCTGAAGTTTTTTACCTTCATAGGTCCCTTTCCATCATCGTCAGCATGACGTACTTTGGCTAAGAGTTTTCATACCACGGGTAAGTTGAATTCGCCAGGCCTAGTCCTCGCTTATTTCATTTTGTTTCATTTTTCACTGTTTCACTATCGTTCAGAAATGTTTTATAGAGTCATTTTGATGTTTATTGTACTGTTTTCTGAGAGTTTCGAGTCCACTAGATAACACAATGTGCATGCCTCGTTGAGTTAACTTTGTCAGTACAAGTGATATTAAAAGTTGAGCCAATTTTCATGTTTAAGGTTAAAAGACCAAGTTAAGGTGTTAACGTCATTTTTGTGTAATTTTTGAGTCATTTTGTGTAATTTCTGTGTTCAACTGTGAGCTGGTCTGGACCCAATCATGTCAAAAGTTTCTAGGCTAGTTCTAATTTTGTTTGTGCTAGTAACTTTTGCTAGCCTAAATTGTTGCTCTGGTCAATTACAGTAGCCTAGCCAAGATAATAACTTAAATATCCATTTTGTTTGTCCTAAACTTGTGAATAGTAAGCAAGCACATTCATGCAATTTTATTCATGTGAGATCATGTTACCTTTCTCTAGAGAACCATGTTGATTAGGCTAGACTACAGAACAACTTTGTAAAAATGTGGTCGCTGACTGCAGGTAAAGAGAATGTTTTACGCCCTTTGAATTATTCAGGCCTAGTGCAACCTAAATATATGGACTCCGAGACATGTTAGCTTAATTAGGCCAGGTCAGTGATCTATACTTTGTATCAGGGTCGGCGACTCCACTTGAAACCTGCCACCATTAGAATGCTAACAACTGCACCACGATGAGCCTTCTCCCAGGCGGATGGGACTGCGTCGCACCACTGACTGTGCACCACCACCCACTGATGGTGACACCTACGCAGCTAGGCCTATGTCTACTCCGGCCTAATACCGTGCTGCAGTGTCTGGGAAGCGGCCACCATGTTCTCGGCCTACTTCTACTTCCTGCTAACTCACCTGGATGCCAGCAAGGTTTTACGGTCAGGTCAGTCCAGCCCATTTGGAGAGTCTCATCCATCATGAAGAAATCTCACTCAACATAGGCTTTTATTTAACTTATATAACAAAATCTGTAATCTTTTTACCTGCAATTTAACTAATTAGTTTTTCCTCTCTAAATTTACTTACTTAATATTTTTTCCAATTTTAAATTCTATTCCTTAATTCTGTTTCACACCCCTTGATTGAGGGTAAAACCCTTTTTTTTGCCCTTGACGGTTAATTTTAACCGCTTGGAATATATTTTTGCGAGGCGACCACATTTGTTGATATGTGTAAATGTTTTTCATGTTCGTTTAAATGTAAAAATTATTTATTTTAATGTAGGCCTAGGACTAAAGGCATTAAATTAATTGTTTTAAATGATTTTTATAAGGTGGCCACCTAAGCTAATTTGTTTTAAATTTGTTTGAGTCAGTATACTAAATGCTTTTGCAAAATGTCACTTACGCCTAATGTCACTTAACTCGATTTTCATTTTTAAATTAAATTGTATTTTTATTAAAGAAATTTTTAAATGTTTTAAAAGCTTTAACTTAATTATTATCTTGGCTAGGGCAATGTGTTATTTATTATTGTTATTTAAGAATCATTGTTGCATTTATATATATATATATTAGAATGAATAAATTTATATTTGTGTCCAGCCAGCTCTTGTGTTGTTATTGTTGGTCCTCCACCTCAGCAATATTGTGCCGGAATCCCACCATTGATTTTGCGCTTCCAAGGGCTTCACCCTTTTGATCAATGGAGTTGGGAATTCGGTTACATGATTTGGATAAAACATGAGGAAAGTTTTAATAGACTATTTAGGTTTAATGTATGAATATTCAACCATGGGTAGTGACGCAATAACACGATAACATATTTGTTTTATTGATTTTTGTCAAACAAGTATTATGTGTTTAATCATATGGTAAAACCCCAAACCTTACAACCAAACAAATTTGGACCCCTACTCTATTAAAAAAGAGTTCATTCTGTAGAAAGTTATGAATAGTATCGTTTAAGAACTAATTATTGTGGCGCATTTAATTCCTCCGCCGGTAAAGTATAAATGCTGCAATCAGCATTTATACTTTACTGGTGGAGGAATTAAAACGCGACCGTATTCAATGTGTTCATCCGATTAATATGAAACGAGACGAAATGGGGAGGTTGCAAACATTGTTTCAGAATAGATGACGAATGAACGTTTTTTTTCTATATCCGCATGTGAATGGGACCGTTTAATGAGCTGCTCTTCAACGACATAACACAACTTTCAGGAATTGTATACAACCAATTGGAATGCTGGCTGTGACATAGGTGTGTGCTCATAGAAAACAAGTTAATTAACAGAAATTAATTAATAAATTAATTAGCATTATTGATATTTATTGAATTTTATATTCGATTCAATAATTGTAAATTAAAACTTTCGAGTCAATCGCATCCATAATTTGAACTATATAAATGAAATATTATAGGGGCAGTCCTGTCCAAAAATAATAAGCTTCTCGCATCTTACTTCGTTTATTATATATGTGTCTATAATAAAGTGTAATTTGCATTCCATACATATTTCATAGTGGCCTTATACATTATTAAATATATAAAAGCTATATTTATATTTTAATTAAATATATATATTTATATATATTTAGCATTAACAGAACCATGTAATATGGATGTAAGAACAGTCTAATTGTTTATTATAAGAATTATTATATCTAAGAATCATTCAGTGTTGTTAACTTAAATAGTCGCCTAATTCAGTTTTTTTATTAGTGTTCGCCTTGTATTCGCCTGTCCACAAATAACTTAACCAACATATTTCTCCTTATAATTTCCACTATACAGATGACGATGCTGTCTATATGTCCATTTATACAAGACAAGACCAAGGTCTAATTGGGTGAATGGATCAGGAACAATTGGCAACAGAACAGACGTTACGATTGGCTGTTCATTGTCTAAACCGTTCAGATGTCGACCTTCCTATTGTCCATCTTAGCACTTGCATGGTTGGTTTGACACTAAGCAGGATCCAGAGGGCCAAGCTTTACTTCACAGATTACCTGTATAAATACACATATAGCTAATTCACTGAAAACGTATTATCCTCTATAAAAATATAGAGAATATTCAGGATCGTTTTATTCTTATTTGCCTTGTAATGCATAATTTAATTATATCCTTATACTTTACTTATTTTTTGTGGGGAGGATTTTTTTTGTTTTAAGAAGTAAATAAATGTAATTGATTTTAATATTCCGGGATCGGGCACAGAATAATAGTGGACGTTGCTGCTGGTGAATTGCACCTTATATACAATCAGGAGGTGAACTTCACAATGTTTTTTTTGCAAGGAAATAACTCCATAAAAGTAAAAAAAAACCTGTTTGTAATTTAACCTGTATAATACTTAAAGTGGTTTAAATAGCTGCATTTAAGAAATTCAACTCGTTGTTTGATGTCACAATGTTTTATGACTCGTGACGTAAATATAGTTTGGTTATTTAAATGCAGTATTTTACAGTTATCCGGAGGCTAACATCCATCAGTATTCACCGTTATGCTTTCTGCATAAAAAAAAACACTGACTGTACATAAAACGCAATTACTTTCTTGGACAAAGTTATTTTAAACATTATCAAACATAAAACAGTAGTTTGTTACTGATTACATTAGTTGTAAATAATGTGAATCATCCGTAAATTTTTAGTAAAGGTTAAAAGGTCTAAAACTTCGTAAAACTCATGTTTTAGAAATAGTGGTGAAAAATGCCCGTAACAGTCTCTTGAATAACTTCTAGTACAAAAAAACTTTTAGAAAATTGTAGGATTATTTAGATGATGACAAAGTTTAATCGTGGACAAACAATGTAGCTATTAGACAAAATTACTTATCATAGTTTAGCTTAACATTATATTTACCTTAGTAGCGACACAATTAATTGTAAAGAGATAAAGGGATTAAACACCTTATACAAAGCCCAACTAGTGGATAGTAACAATTCCAATCCTACTGACAAAACACAAACCATAAATGTGATTTTTAAATAAAGTTAAAAAAGTACAATATTATTTACAAATATCGTTGAACCCATTTCCATGCTCAGACCTCTGGTGTCACAGAACATGTGATAACAAAGTTTAATGTTTTGGAAACACTCAATTTATCGCCACCAACACCTGCTTCAGCTTGTCATGGCGTTTATTTTCAGTTTATTGTGTAGTAAAATTATAACATTGCCTAACATATGTTTTACATTTATTTGAATATAGTCCAAAAAAATATATTTAATAGACTAATGTTTAAGCAATTTTGACGAGTTACACATTTTTGGCCAAATGCATTTAATCAATGTCTATGACTTTAGCTTAACATAAATTGAAACAGCCAAAAAATCATAGTTTTATTATAGCGAGTATAATAAACGCGTAATTTATAGACTATATGCGATTTAAAAAACCTACTCAATTGTGTATGCCTTGCTAATAAAAAATGGACAAAGTAAAAACTATATTGACAGTATAAAAGCGAAATGATTTTCAGGAAAATTAAAACTACCTATTTGTATGTGGTAAACATTGAACATAAGTATCTATATTTACAAGGAAGATGTAACTAGACGCTGAATAATATATTCTATTATTAAAAAATCAAATGGAATGATTCATAAGACTTGACGTCTAAGATTATTTTTTTTAAGATGCTGTTACACTTTTACACGGAATGTGGTCTTTAAAAGTGTAATTTTAGGATTATTTGGTTTCAGTTTAATTTAGTTGAATTTCCAACTGGTATCAGGACTCCCAAAGATAGATTATCTTCTCTTCTATACTTTTTCTGTCTGCATAAATCTTGCATAAGCTAACCCAGAGTTAACGTTTACTACTTATTAGTATCTTTTTAATACGTATGTAGTAGAATTTTCACAGTTTAAAAGTTAACTAATTTACTTAACATGCAATAATATGCTCAAGTTATGTGTTTTTATTATATCTCCCCCTTCTCAATGTCAGAGAATGACATTTATCAGGGATAGTGCTGAAACTTTAAGTGTAGTATGTGGAACACTTAGGATTCTACAGCTACAACTCCCCTCTCCATTCTCCTGGAAAAGATTCACACCTGAAAGACTGTCTTGATTCTACGACTACGGAGAATCCCATCTACCATCTCCTGGGGAAGATTGACACCTGTAAGACTGTCCGCCCCTTGTGATTCTACGACTACGGAGAATCCCATCTACCATCTCCTGGAGAAGATTGACACCTGTAAGACTGTCCGCCCCTTGTGATTCTACGACTACGGAGAATCCCATCCACCATCTTCTAGAGAAGATTGACACCTGTAAGACTGTCCACCCCTTGTGATTCTACGACTACGGAGAATCCCATCTACCATCTCCTGGGGAAGATTCACACCTGTAAGACTGTCCACACCTTGGGATTCTACGACTACGGAGAATTCCATCCACCATCTTCTGGAGAAGATTGACACCTGTAAGACTGTCCACCCCTTGTGATTCTACGACTACGGAGAATCCCATCTACCATCTCCTGGAGAAGATTGACACCTGTAAGACTGTCCAAACCTTGTGTTTCTACGACTACGGAGAATCCCATCTACCATCTCCTGGAGAAGATTGACACCTGTAAGACTGTCCAAACCTTGTGATTCTACGACTACGGAGAATCCCATCCACCATCTTCTGGAGAAGATTGACACCTGTAAGACTGTCGGCCCCTTGTGATTGTACGACTACGGAGAGTCCCATCTACAATCTCCTGGAGAAGATTCACACCTGAAAGACTGAAAAGTGTTAATTTCTCTTTTACTACTCAATCAAATTTTCTCACTCTCTCCGTTGAACCTACCCCCAACAGTGGTAATAAGATCCATTTAAGCTGTAAACTAAAGGGAGGAATAGTAATTATTGTTTTTGCAAATTACTAACTTTAAAAAAAAGATCCAAATATAAACTTAAGTAACGGCATTTTACGAAGAGTCATTAAACAGATTACAAGATAGCCAAGTTTAAGGCGACATTCCACGAATCAAATGTCTTATCGCGCTAAATATGTTCACCCCGGTTCTTCAACCAGTGTTTTACTTAATGCTAAGCCTATAGCTTTGTTAAATATTTACCTAATCCAATGAAATTTATAACGTGGACAAATTGCAGCTTTCAGTTGTTATATAACTATTATGTTATATAGCTATGACAAAATAATCATCAAAAATGTAAACTATCACTGTGCCCTTGAATATGAGTTGGCATATTTAGTTTAACAACGCTTTCATCACATTTTACGGTACCTACCTGATAATATTCATTGAATATTTATTGTTAGCTATAAAATAATATACTGCATGTATGAGTGAAGATTAGGACCCAAACTTTCCCTAATAATCAATATCCATGAAGGATTGAACAGTTAAACAGTTTTTAATCATTCAAAAGACACACCGTTAAGCAGCAAGGCACGTTAACATAAGTCATAGTATAATTTGGAAACTTTCGACTGGCTGTCATTTGTTAAGTTAAATCATAAAACCAGTAACTTTCTTTACTGAATCTGCCAGCTTGTATATTCTTTAAAGATCAGAACCGTAAAGTAATATGCAGAATGATAGTACTGCTAAACCAACAACAGATCTTCAAGTATTGGTAAACTAATAGAGTTGCTGATCGCTTCCATCTTTGCATTGTTCCTGGCATGTAATGTTGTTTCTTAAACAAAATAGCCATTTACATAAAATATAAGAACCAATGGATAAAATATAATTTGAATCCTAGAACGCTAGGTTCTAGCCTGGAACAGTTTTACACCTTATTTCAGGCTAGTCCTAGAGGGTCGTGGAATCATCACGCAGATTAAATCCATTAGTGATTGGCGGAATGTGAACCCGGGGAAAAGATAAATAGTGTAGCAAAGTATTATATAAGAATACAAAGTCGACTGGCCACTATTCTGCCAAACACAAACTTTAGAATGTTTAGAATCACTGGTTATAAAAAGAAAATAATTTTGTATTCTTTAGTTCGCTAAAGTAAGGTATTTCTTAGGAATACACTTAAATATTATAAATATGAAAAATGAAACTGAAAAAATAAAATTTAATATTACAACACGTTACCTATATAAATTTTTTAAATAACATTTTAGTATTATATTAACGTAAATATACTTCCCTATTATAATTTAACATAAATAATTTAACAGACTAATCCATTAATCATCGTCAGTAAAAAGTATAGTACAAAAATCATATTTTTAAAATATTTTTTTTTAAATTTAAAATACAAAACTTTTCATTACATTTAGTATGATTACTATTTTGACAAAAAAACACATTTCCGAGTCAACATGGTCTCAATAAATCAATCAGGGATTCCTGTGTTAATTGGATTCCAATCAAGGTTTAATTTTGATTTATAAAACACATTTGATATTAAAGCGGGTGTAGTTTACTCCCGGGGGTTTAGCGAATATCGTACCGTTGATTTGAAATTGTTCTAGACTGATTCAATATGTATTCATTTTAATATGACCAGTTAAAGCTGGAAATTGTAATAGTAATAATTGTATGGTGTTAAAAAATATCTTACAACTGCCACGTAGACAATTAATTTATTGTAGTCTGTTAGGCCCTCATACTATATAAAATCCTACCCCCATAAATTCAACATGGTCACTCAATAAAACAATAAACAAACAAATAATACTTTGCACTATATTGAAATAAAGGTTTTTTTTTAAACCTTTTAGTAAACTACTAAAACTAGTAAACTAACAAGTAAAAACTATAAGTGATAAATAACGTAATAAATAAATACATAAGTTTTTTTTACGTCAAGATTAAAAACAATGTATTTTATTTTCAAGAGAAATCTTACTTGTATTATTTTCAAACCTAAAATCAATGAAGGCATCTTATGTTTTTATTTTTATTGTTGAAAACTCAATATTAATTGTTTTAAAAATTTACCGTTTTATTAATTTCAAATATACCAAAAAGCTGAGTTTCCATTACAACCTATATAATTAAAAAACTAATACGACTACTTAGGACGTGTATGTCCGTCTAAATCTCCCTTACACAAATCACTACTTAAACTACCAAAATCCCAACTACTAACAATTAATAGCGATTAATATTATGTCAAACACTATCTTAGATTGGTTAATACCTTTAATACTTATAAATTAACTGATTAGCTATTATATTTGTATTCTTTTGAGTGTGAAATTCAAGACAATAAAACGTAGTCCAGAGATGTTAAAGCTGATCAGACCCAAAGAAAGCCGCTCTGCTGAGGCCAGTTTTGAACAACACACATATATATAAACACAATAATTGGAATCGTTATGTAGAAAAGTGTAAGGCGCAACGCTCAACCATTGAATATTTCAAAAATGAAAGTTTGCGCCAGCTAGGACATCTTGGACATCCGTTTAAAAACATGTCAAAATTATTAAATGGATAAACTAAATTTAGTTTATAATTGTTTATTTCTTTTAAATTTGTAAAAAATACACAAAGTGACAAGTTTATACAACATGTCTTTACTCATTTTTGATTTGATGATGTAGAAACATGAGACCAAGTCTCACTTACAATTAAGTCCAATATTTTATTACTTATTTTTATAAATTACAAACAATTGAAATCTTTGAAAACCTTACAATAAAGTGCCATTTTAACTAAAGGTTGTAATTTAACACATACGTAACCAAGTACGTAGCATTAAATTAATTAAATTAACTGACCTTTTTCAACTTTAAAAACAAGATATCACAAAAAAAAACAATAATATTATATTAAAATGATGTTAGTTATATATTTTTTTCAAGTAAACGTTTTGGATTTCCTGTAAAAAAAAAAACTGCTTATCTAGTAGCATTGCGTATCCAAATATTAACGTAAAATTTTAGTTTTTTACTTTTTAGTGAGAACCATTTTTGCTTTGAGTTAATAAGAACGAAAAATTGAATTCTCTTTATCTGAATAGTAGTTGCTGCGATCTAAGCGCACATTAATAAAACACAAACCACCTCATAAATAGTTACAATTGCGAGGCCGAGCACGTACATGAGTTTCTTGCCAGATGGGCTCTGCGGGGATTTCACATGCAACTGTTTTAAAGTTAATATAAACTAAATTTAGTTTCAGTTTAATGTGATTTACGTCTCATGCATGAATTCAACATACTTTTAAATATATACAGGATTTTAGCAAATACTAATGTTATACACCAATGGGTATATGAAACATACAACGACATGTTAATCTTTCAATTAAACCAAGTGATATTAAATGCATACCTTTAATGAAAAAAATCTCATGATACAAACTTTAATAATAGATTATTATTGTTTATAAGATCGAATCATAAAGCAATATTTACGTCTATAAAACACTAAAAAATAAGAGTATCATAAAAACAACAAAGAGTATGAAGGTATTTAACCACATGTAATAATAGGCTACATGCAATATTCCCATTTATGCTGTAATAAAATAAAATTTTATTTTCTTATTATTGTTTGGTCTTATCATTAAAAACAGATTAAGTTGAACTACATAACACAGCTACATAACAGGCCTTCATTCGCATCAGAAGTCATTCGCACCATGGCCATTTTTTTATGGTGTTGTTAAGTTTTATAAAGTGTTAAATGTTGTAGGGATACAATTACTTTACTACCCTCAGAATCTATTATAAACCAACAAATTTTAAATATTTATAAATAATAAAAACATATTAACCATTGAGTTGATTTCTCATTTGTTTTAATGATAATGATATTCTTAATACTACAAAGAACAACTATTCGTAAATGTGGCAAATGACTTACAAAATATATAGCAAAGTCGAAATTTGAAACGAAAATAAATTTTATCAATCATTTATTAATTAAAATTTACCAAGCACTTTTACAGATATTTAAATAATGCAGAAAATCCTGATCTAGAGCATAGTCGTCGGATATGTACATGACGCCTAAATCATAAAGTGACAAATACATTTTGATGCAGGTGGAAAAATTCAATGTCCCACCAACGTTCATAAATATTGTAAACAGCGACAAGTCGATACAGGATATTCGTTTTCCGTAAACAACCCAATGACAATATTTATCCCACCGACAATAACAGCTATTTTGGTGAAGTGCCAATTTTAAAGCCTTGTCCGGGTTTTATGTAGTCTTTTGTAATTTGTATCATATTTTATGACCATAAAATATGCATTATGATCATATGCATCATATTTTTATCGTAAATGTTTAGTTTTTCATGAGCTTGAAATTGGAAGTTTTTAGTGAAATAAGAAAAAGCAATGCCACTCTTGCTGTTATACTGTTATTAAAATTTACTGCATATAATATTTTTTCGCGATTTCAAAAGTAGTTTTTTTTTCATTTTGAAGGTTAAAAATAGATTTGTTATTCGCATTTCAAGATTTTATCTTTATGTTCGCCAATTATATTTTTCTTAAAATTGTTCAAAAGATAAATTGTTTTCTAATTAATCGGTGTCTGAAATACGTAAAAGTAAAAATAACTGATCAATTTTTGCCTAAAAAGGAGCAAGTCTATACAACTCAAAACAGGTATAATTATCATTAGAAGTGAACTATTGAACATTTGAAGTATTGTATATAAATAATTATTCTGTATTGTACCGACGATGTATTTACCAGCCAACGCTCGTATCAAGTGTGCCTCCAGGACACATTTGGTACTATACAGCAATGCAATAAATGATCCGCACTCCGTATGTATGTATTTTAATAAGTAATCAATCCCAGTGGATGTCAGCAGCACAATTAGGAGGGGATAGGCATAAACATCGTATTTTAGTATTGAGTTTGACATTCCCTAAGGATTTATCAAATTGGTAACCCCTAATATCTGATTATCATATAAATATTTCGTTGGAAAAATTAATTGTAACCTTAAAATACGTTCATTACTTTTTAAAGTTATATTCAATGATATTGGCGTCTAGCCAATAAATGATGATATATATTTACAATGTAAATGATGATATATATTTACCATCATGCTGATATTTTTACAAATTTTATCATATACGATCTATAAAATTGTAGTTGCGTCAACCTTTAGAGTTCGATGTTACCAGAGAAAACATGATTAACATTAATTTTCAATAATACAATAAGTTTGTTTAAGTATCTATACTATCTACATTTTAGGGGTTCACATTCAAGGGTTTAGTGTAGGATATTCAACAAGGAGCAGGAAGTTGACCTAACTAACATATATTACTTAAATTATGAACCCAATACTCATTGTAATCAAACAAATGATTTAAAGCCAGCTTAAACCAAATTCAAGTGTTAGTTTTAGATAGCTGACGTAGTCTGAGGAACTGGTTATAGGGAATTGTTGGTGAAGCAGATCTCAATTAAAACTATTATTTGCTGCAGCTCGGCAGTAACTGTGCTAACGCTGCTGAATTTTGACGGCAAATTACATTTACCGACATTGTTCGCACTGAATAATACTGCAATAGTACTGAATTAATTGTTGTATCTAACCTTCTTGCCATCAATCAAATTATTTGGAATGCATCAACAAGAACAATTTGCAATGTTACGAGTTGATGCTACGAGTATGAATGTAAATACCCCCGCCGCAGCAAACCTGCCGACTAAGCGAATTTCCATTTGTCTGAATTGATTTTCAGTTAAATATATTTTAATAACATTAGGTTTAACGAGTACCTAGGTTTGCTGCTACAAGGAAACTAATAAAGTGTGTTTTTGAGTAAAATATTGATAGCTTAGTACAAAATAAATAAATTTGCCAAGTTTGATCAAAATATATCCATAAACAAGCAAACTACAACATTTGACAATATTCTCCATAAGAATAACATGGGAATTTTAAATTTACAATTTTTTTAATTTTCTCCGTTACTAATAATCGAACAAAAATACTTTTATATACTAAATTATTTGTTTTTTTAAGCTCTTTAAAAAGATCTAAAGAGAAATTGGAAAATTTTATGTTTTGAGGGTCAAAAGTGAGAAAAACCAATTTTTACCCCATAAAACCCCCCGTAAAGCCCCGTTCTCATGGTCCGATCGTGCTGGTTTGCGAACTCATTCAAGTTTATCCCGCTTTACACCTTTAAACCAAATTTCATCAAAATCGGACAAAAATTACTCAAGTTATCGCGTTCACGTACGTATATATATATATATATATATAAGTCTATATATATATATATATATATATATATATATATATATATATACATATATAAAAATTTGAACGAATGGTGTTTTTGGCCTCTGGGGACATCAAAATGAAAAAGTTAATCGGTCCCGAATTTTTGTTACACGCCAAGAAAATATATAATTATATTTAATTATTACCGTCCACGCAAACAAAATGTGATTACTACACAACGGCCTTTTCGGAGATAACTTTATATTTAGGTGCATAGTGGTACTGAATTGTTGGTCATCAGTTTCAAGGCGTGCGCGTGCTCTACATGTTTTCGTGTATTATCGTGTGTCCACCCTGTTGTTATATGTCTGATCCAGCGTAACATAGGGACATACTGACATGATACTGTTGTGTTATGCGACAGGCTGTTTCGTGCTGCTAAGAGCACATCTTCAGGTTAAACGTTAAATACGTTTATTCTCATTGATTTATGAGGTCATCAGCATTTATATTAACTCTTTATATATGACAACATTTATAAACTACAACATAAATGCAGCCAAGTAGTCCAAACATGAGGTGAATTACCGGTAGTCATGACCTAGTGTTTTTTCATTGTTATTTAATTGATGAAACTGTACTTTTTGGCGTTCTTATGTTACGCGAGAAATATAGCAACATGAAAAGAGCGTGCGGAACCGTAGGTTCCTTATGTAAAATAAGACTTATTTAAAATAATTTGGAAATTACACATGTTTCCATGAAGATAAAATACTGTTTGAATTAGAAGTTGATTATAGGCTCAGTTAAAGCTTTTACATTTTGATAGATTTTGTTCAACTCTAAAAACAAAGTCAAAGAACAAACGATTTCCGAGTAAAGAAGATAAATTAGGTTAGTAGCACGTGTTCTACAATCAGATAAAGCCTTTGTTTCTTCATTGTATCGCCTGCTTACTGTTACTGCTAACTTTCGATTGTACATAGCCATTTGTAAAATAAAAAAAATAGACAATTTCGAATATTTGTTTTACTTTTTCAAAGTACAGTGAATAGTTATTTTTGTAACTAGTGTGCGAAGTGGTAATTTGTGCTCGTGTTTCTCATTATCTGGTACCACCAATATCTTATTCCAATTGTATCTTATTCCTATCTTATTCTAATAGGAAATATATTTTTCCTAAAGTTACTATAAATCATATCAATAATCAGTCTTTCAAACACTACTCAGCACGTTTTAGGTTGGGTTAAATCCAAGCGTTGAATGAAAATTGAATGTAACACGAAATAATAGTTTAAGTCCATTATCAATATTCAAGGGCGGTGAAACGCTGCACCGTGTGATCGTAGTCTTGACTGGAAATTTAGTTTGTCATTTAATAGATCATAACTATATAATAACTTAAATTATATTAATAACTTAAATACCATCATAATCACAGTATCTTAAGTGTTTAAAACTTATTTTCAAGAGTACACGTATGACGTGCTTTTTAAAAGCACCCTGTTTGTGTTGTTTGGTTGAAATACTGGAATGCGGCCAAGGTAAATGAGTTAGCTATTTTGATTACTATACTCAGTGAAAGAAAGCCTGCTTTAATTATTATAGGATAAACAATATTATTGAATCTTTCTTCATACAATTATTTATGGAACTTTAATACATGTTAAATTTACTGAGTGACTCAAATTCGTTTAGTTTTTTTTTATTATTAAATATAAAATACCATCCCATTTAGCTATGCACCTCACTTAACTTTGATTTAAAAGCGGACATTTCTTAAATTGTTTCGTAAACTTGTCCTTGGTGGGTTAATATGTATACAACGTATCCGCAAAGACACATAACTATTCATATACTAATTACAACCTTAGTATTATTACAAACCCTGAATAACAGTAATGACATCTCCTTTAAGGGCATTAAAGCTACCTTCATGAAGTATTAAATACACACAAACCAATTTAATACTTTAATAGAAAAAGTTGTATAGAGATAAAGGGACTTAGCATTAGGTTTGAAGAAAGAATGTTACATATTTGCAAACCCTTTTCAGGAAAATATTTAATATGACGTAATCAATAGAAATACATTTTATCGGTCGCATTTTTAACCATCTGTTTTTGCTTATTTTCCCAAATATTTTACTATACAAGTAACATTTTATAAATTTCAAATATAGACTTGAGATACGCGCTTAAGAATGTAGAAAGAATACGCCTTTATGGATGCAGTTTGTTCTTAAACTCTAAATATGTAGCAGAGTGCTAGTATTGTAAACAGAAATTGTCTAAGAAAATAAGTAAAAAAGTAAATAAGTCATATAAATAAGTTGTGCGTGCATGAATGAGATACTGGATAGATAATTGGGTTTTGTGGTTTGAGGCTGAGTTTTTAATTAAAAAGAACTTAAATACCCAATGTAATTAAACTATAACCATTCAATGAGTTTCCACGATATAAATTGACATATGTATCTGTTTAAAGACATATTGTTATTTATTTACTAAATTCCTCTTGTATTATTAACTAATTAAATTTGTTGTTTACCGGTAATTAATTATCTTATATTCAAGTTTTTGTTTGAAAAAGCTTTTTTATCGTAAAGAATATAACATCAGTCTTCAATTGCCTAATTGTAATTATATTCTAAAAATAACAAAATATAAACATTTGATAATATACCTATGTTAAGTTTATCAGTATTTTAGAAAGGTTTGCTAAAGTTTTTCAAATAATCAACTGTTTTATCCTATTGTGTATGTTGAAAAAAATGTATAATGCAAATTTTAATACATAACGTAAATATACATAACACTGCAGTTATGTATATTTAACTACTAACACGGTGATTATAGGTTTAAAATAATTCAGTAAGTGTCAAGAAATAATCATGTTGCAACCACGAATTACTTATGTCAAATGTATTCATTGAGGGATGTTTTAAATATTTAGGGACTTATTTTGTATATCAAGATACAGCAGTGTTAAATAGATTCAGCAACTGGGAAAAACTGAAATAAACCAATTAATTGGCGTGGCATCCTTGGCAGCAGATATACAGTACAGATGCGGTAAAATATAAACAATGGGTTTTCAATTAAAACATCAAATAATGTGTTCCATGAAACTAATTTAGAAATTCTATTATTTATAATTTTGCTAATATGGTATTTTACAATGAGGATTAAAAAACCCTAACCATCTTATTACAGTAAAGAAAATCTCTAGCTAATGTAAACCTTAGGAAGTTTTTCATTTTTTAGATATGATCACATGTCGTATTTTTCTTCTAATAACATTCTAAACTGGAAAATGTTACCCTTATCAGGAGTTTTTGAAGGTAAAGTATTTTTTCCAGCAAAAAGAATATTAAAAAATAAAATTTAAGTAATGGTTATCTTAATTTCCTTATACTCCTAATCAGCACAAGGTTATTGTTTTACAATATTATATTTAAATGCAAATAAACGTACGTTCAACAGGATGCCATCTGTAATATCTTTAAGTTAGGATTATTCTTCTGATGTAGGTACATTGTTGAAGTACTTAGAGCGGTGATGACAATAATCATTTCGTTTTAAATATATGACACTATTATATTAAACTCCAAAATAACTTAGATACATAACTAATATGTATTTATGGGATTGAGTCAACATAATTTAAAGGACGATAATTTCCTTTGAACTAGTGATATGAAAAAATTAAAGATGAAAAATTCTCATTAAATCCTAGAAATATTTTTCGTAATACTTTGCTTAGTCATACACATTACTTATGTGAGAACCTACGTTGATTATGACAAATGTCAATGTGATCCAAATTATTTGCATATCTTACTGTTTGTATTTTAAACTACATTATTTAGTTTTAACTTAGCCTAGCTACAAAAACAAACGTGTTATTTTTACATTGAATTTTTCACTGGTCAATCCCGCAAAGGTATTAATCTAGGTCCAATTATAGTAAGCAATTTTAAGAAAATCCTCGTGTGACTTTAATCGTAAAAAAATATTTACAAAAGGCAGGTTTTTATATTGTTTTTGCGATTTTCCTATGAGCAAGTAATTAATTTAAATTACCTTTGTAACTATAACCTCAATCGTAGCTATTGCAATATTCTAATTGGGAGAATGTTTAGATTTTGGCGGCGTTCCTGAGATCTAAATAACATTGGTGAGAGCCCAGCTACGTATCTCTAATGTAAAATGTTGTATGATTAAATACAAAGCTGTTAAACATATTGGTATATATGTATATGTAGTTATTTGAATACCATACTTAAAACAGTAATCGTCCTGATTGTTTCATATAATACAAAACATATTATAGCTCTAATGAATTTACATAGAGTTTAGAAGAAAATAAGCGTTTTTCTATGGATGTGTTATAACGTTACGAGTGCTTTATAATAATTTCTTTAAAAAATAAATTAAACAATATATTTTATTTAGTTGACTTTATAAAATATAAAGGATTTGATTAAATAAACCAATAAACATTAATTGGCTTTATCAATTTCGTACGTAAAATAAATATAGTATTCATTATAGAGCTATTTAAACATTAGTTTTTTTAAATCCGTACGAACATCTGTTACCAATTATTGATCAAAGGATGATTTATTCTGAATAAAATGCTTACATTTGCTTTATGAAGAATACCTTTTTATGGGTTTATTGAAAACTTCAATTATGGCTACCAAATATTTAATCTTTCTTGTTGCAAATTTCTTTACATTAGTCTAACGTCTAACTATCCCAATTCGATCCACATCAAACAACTAAAAGTGTGTAACACTTTAAAAAAATTCTTACCGTGACACTGGGTTAAGAAAGAACAAACGTTCAAGGGAGAAGAAATGTAAAATCTTTTAAGAAATAAAAAAATATATTTGTAATAAATTAAACACACGATAAGAACTTAGATTATATTTGAATTTGTGTCTGTATTACAATTATTATAAACTATTTTAATAAAATATACACTTTAATATTTGATTTATAGTTTAATTATATCTTTTAATGTATAAAATCACAGGAGACAATAGTTTCTCCCCAGAAAATAAAGATGTAGTTGTATCATTTATTAATTATAAAATAATCATTTTGCGTAAGTTTAACTGTTCTTAAATCCCTATGTACTTCTATTGTAATCTCAAAGATTTTACAATGTTTTTGTTTTTAACAAGCTCATATTGAATTACATTTCAAAGTTTTATACAATTTCACTAGTTATACCAAAACTATCAATAGACATAATACAACTATAGGAATGATAACAAAAAACATTTTATTAAATTATAACTCAAGCTCAAATTGTGTACAAAACATGCTCAATTCCATCATAAACTTATTTTATTAACACAACCCAAAATATCAGTTAAGAGCGTCGTGTGTATAATATGTCAAGCATTTGTTACACATGTCAAGTTTGGTGTACGATCGTATGTCGTGATATCATTAGCGAAACATGCGTAGTTTAAGTAGGTTGAGATAGCACTCCTCACATGATGTGAAATATTCTTTGAACATTTTTATTACTTAAATGCTTGACAAAAGTTTTACCCTAAACATTGTAAGTAAATGTTTTTTCCTTTTAGTATTGTTTTGGTTTTACGTTTTTAATATGGATATATCAAGTATACTATTCTTTGGATTCAATAATAAGAAAGTATATTTTTTATACCTGTATAGGCCTAGACAGTTTATTACAATTTAAATGTATTGTAAGCCTAAAATATATATATACATTCACTCTCGAAATTTGACAAATAAAATGAAAAGTAATTATCTAAACATGTTCAACCACTGAGCTATTTTAATTTTCTTGTTAATTTTAGCAACATTGTATTAGATCTCAAACTAGACACTCACAGAGCGGAAATTTAATTTCCTTCGAACGATACGACAAAAGTCCTTTACGAAACGAAATAAGATTTTTTCGATTCTTTAAAAAACACAAAAAACTAGTTTAGTTAATTACTTTAACCATAGAATTATAGAAATAAAAAAAAACTTTAAATTTATATGATTATGTAATTTTTTTGGATAATAAGTAAACTTTTGTAATTTGTTTGTTTATGAACATATTTTAATAACATTTGTTTTTAACATTTATTTATTTCAAACTTATATATTAAAATTTTACAAAAAAATACTTTATGACCTTTCCCTTACCAGCAAATGTCAGTATTTCTCAAACAAATGTTCTTTAATGGAAAAAATATAACATTTTTAAGAATTTATATTAGGGAAAATCTAATGGAGCCTATGCAAATTTACTAAGTCTGTAGGTTTGCTGCGGTAGGGGTATTCTTGTATAAGTGTTTTGTACTTTTTTTGTGTTTTGTAGTGTACAAATTGCTATTAAGTTATAATTTATTATATGCAATGTTCTATATAATTTTATATCAATTTCGCAAAGGTTTTTTTTTACTATAATGAAAATGTATTTTGATATTGTGTTAGGCATATTATAAGGCAAATATAAAAAGGTTTATTAACAAAAGCACAAAAAAACATCAGAACTGTAATGAGAGAACCTCTCATGTAAAAGATAGTTAACTCTACTCTTTAAGAAGCAGATTTTTTTATATAGCCGATGAAGAAAACTACATCAATCAATCGGCTAGTGAATTAAGTAAAACAGATTATTCATAGAATAATCCAATATACAACCTTTCTAATTACTATAAGCTTGCTTGGACTAACTCCGTTATCAGTTTTCTTTGGATATCTATATTTCCCAATTAACTATCCATAAATTTAGTTTGAATGTAAAGTGAAGCCAATTTAAACTCCGAAACAAATGCACGAATGCTGTAACTAGGGTCATATACAACACACGATACACTTTATTTTCACTGCTGTTCCAGACACCTTTTAATGGTCACTGGAAGTAATCGCCACATACAAGAGAGTCTGGCATCAAGCCGAATATTGAAATTGGACTCTGTACGACTCTGTGAGTTGCTGGATTAAACGACCATTCCACTACTTCATGTTATCTGTTTTTTAAAATTCACTCATAAAAAGAAATAAATAATTATTAATTACAATATTTCTTCGTAAACAAAAATTTTATAGCTGTGTAAAAATCTGTATTTTTCGATTATCAACATTGCTTGGTTATAGTGTATGTAGTTATCTCAATAATAACAAGAGGTTCCACCCGCGAATTCACGGGTGTACAGAAGCCACCATTAAATTAATTTATCAACATTGACTTTATATTTCATTTAAAGGTCCCAAGTTTGAGAAATTGTCATCTGGAAGGATGTTAAAAGCAGTCGAACCTTCATACCTTACGTCCTAAATCGGCCGAGGTGGGTACGGATGTACCTGCCTGAGTTCACGTAATGTTTCATGAACTCGCCGCTCTCTTTCACGACGTCTTTAATACTTTTCAATGAAATGGCGACCTGTTAAAGATCGGTGACAACCTCTTGGAACGAACAACATACAGTACACGGTTTGTTAATCTCATATTCATCGTACTTCGAACACCTTTAATCACTCACTTGTATGAAACACTGTCCATTCACCGCACCTTTTTTAAGAACATAAAAGTAAATAATAAAATAAGTAAACAAACATGTAAACAAACAAACGATACTGTCAATTGCTTTGGTCATCTGTTGTTCACTTAATTAATCAAATAACGTTAACTTCCAAAACATGCAAGGCGTGTAGCCCTTTGGAAATCAGCCCGTGAGGCAGAGCCCTTAGGGAATTCGTCCATATCAATACTTTTCGGCAAATCTACACACTCTAAGCTTAATTTTGATATGCCATATGCCTATATTTTTATTTGGTAAATGGCCTTAACCGTTTACATAAAATTTGATTGTATAACTTTATTAATATAATAGATTATTAGAAATTGTACAGAGCGCCGACTTTTTTAATCTTAGTAATATTGATTTAAGGAAGAGGAGAGTAAATGTTTTACGACACAGGTGGTCTTTCTGTAGTGTGAGACTCCTGAAACAATCTTACTAATCACAAAACAATCCCTCTTACCCTGTTAGACACAGACCTAAGATAATTTATCCCATTACTCCAGGTCAGGTTAACGTGAGGCCTCATTTCTTAAGGTTTGTGTCTTTTCTGCCATATTGATATTCTTATATCGCCTAGATCACATCCTGGTTAAGGTTGGGCCTTTTGGGGTAGATAATTTCCGGGAAGAACAGTGACACAAAAGTAAAGTGTCCTCCTCCTCCATCATAATCGGAATGACTATCTTCACCAAAACCAGTCTCACGTGATCTTGAGCCTCTAGGCGTGGCCTTTTTAAAGCCGGGTTTTCCTAGGCGCGGAATCGGCGAGCGGAGAGAGGATCGCGGAGAGCGGACGACTCCACTTGTCTTAGGCAATTTAATGTTACTGTTTTCCTAGAAGCGGAGCGGAATGGCATGTTAATTTCAATTCCGCTCTCCGCGTTCCTCTCTCCGCTCTCCGCTCTCCGCTTCCGCGCCTAGGAAAACCCAGCTTAAAATGGAAGACTCATGTCTCAAACGTAGGAAATAAGCTGACCAATTCTGTAGTGTAGTAAAAGTAATTTTCTAAATGTTAAATGTTTCTCTCGCTTGAAGCAGAGAAGAATATAGTATAGTGTTATTTGGTGTAAAACACAACTTAAGTAAATTTTTCAAATACACAGAAATGTTTTTTTTATTGTTAAAGACATGGCTCAAAAAAAAAAATTTTGAACAGTTTATTTCTATCACCTCATGAATATTATGTATTTTTAAATAGGCCTATTTGTCAATAATATTTAGCAACTAACTATAGGAAACATTTACTTTTTTAGAAATGATACTTTACCTGAACAATAAAGTAAGTAGTAAATTGCACTAAACATATAAAGGAAATATGATAAAAACATTAAATTTAAGTATTTAAAAATTAAAGGACGAAAAAAATAGCCTTCAGTTTTTTAACGTTAATAATTTTGCTCTATATGGCCTGTTTTGAATTAAAAAATAAATTGATCAAAAAGTAAATAAAATATATACTAAATAATAAGAACCATTTTTCTTGCAACAGTATGGAAATTAATTGCAAATAACTATATTTGACTATATTTATATAAGAATTCGAAAGGCTTAAAGTTTATGTATGTTTCATAATATAGTTTATTTTATCATAAATCAATATAATCTAAGCTCTATTAATATTTAAGGTGTGGCAATATTTGGATTTTTTAAATCAAACACTGCTACACGATACAATCTGTTGAAAACTTATCGGAACACGAACTTCTTTTTGGTATTGGATATCATTGACAATGAGTTGAGTTGTATAGGGGTAAATGTATTTGAATACTTTTACAATCTTCTTGAAACTATATCGAAATACACTAACAAAACAACGATTATTATAGTTAGTGAGAACTTAAAGCATTTGAGCCGTGACTATTTCCACCGGGCGAATGTCACGACTCATGATCAATGGTTCAAGTGTTTTTTTTTTATAGTAGGCTAGTTCAGTGTTTCTCACTCCACGACCCCGAACAAGGCTGTGAGTCTTGTTTTTCTTACTCTTTCCGCCAGCAACTCATAGGTTCAGCGACGTCAGAGCCGTTTGCCTCGCAGAGGATTTTCAGAACAAATTTATCCTTTAACATCTGTTTCTATGCTTTATTTTTTGCAAAGCAGTTTTGTTAATTGTTCTTTACTTTTGTTCTGCTACGCAATGGTGTAAATTTATCGCGCCACGCGCGCCTTTTGGGGCCCGTGAGGAGGACTATGCACTGGACCGTTTCGACCTTGGCGGAGGAAATTTGTAACTCATGGCTGCCTCGTAGACCTTGGCCCCCTCTCCGCCCTGCTTGGTTCCCCCTCCGGTGCTGAACTTCTAGACCTGGCCCAAAACCCAACCGCACTACCGCAAGTTACCCACTGTCGTTATGTTTTTTGATTTTATTTATAAAAAAAAAGCAACCCAAGAGACTATTTGAAATTATTATTGTTATAGGCCTATACATAGTTTATTAATTGTTATTCTTTTTAAATTTTAATTCTTTAGGCTACTTGTTGATCTTTTTTAAATTTTATAATTTTATTAATTATTCTATTGAATTCTAATTTGGGGCCCCTAAAGTTTCTATAGTTACCAGATAAAATGAATTTATTATAAGAGTCATTATATATATCATTGTTGTAATTTGTTAATTTAAAAGTTTTTTTGAAAGGTAAAAGCTAGTAAGATTTATTTTTGAAATTTAGCCTATTTGAAAATGATTAATGAAATAATTGTAAGTTAGTAGGGTAAACGGGTATCAAAATTTTTTAAAGTTTAATTGAGAGTATTTAATTCATGTATTATTGTTAATTATTGTTGTTGTGTTATTCTTTTAAATGGTTAATTACAGCTCGTTTCTCTCAAATGGCGTGTTGTTCTTGAGCCTCCATCCATGGTTCTCATTTTGTTAAGTAAAGTTTTGTGAGCCGCTCCTCGGGCCTGCGCATGGATCACGCTTCCTTTTCGTTAGTCTGGGTGCAGGCGCGAGGGCATGGTTCATCTGGTAGCAGAGCGTGGTTAGTGGGTTGCGTCCTGGGTGCCTTGTCGTGAAACTTGGTTTCACGACTCGGATACTTAGAGATGCGATCGCTGTCCGCGTTCTGTTTTTTGTTTTGTTTTGAAGAGCCGTGGATGGATTGGTTTCTTGGAAATGTTCTGGCCTGGCAGTTTTGGAAAAGGGTCTTGTTGTTGTTGTGGTGGGGCGTAAACACATTTTATTAGGAGCTCGCCCTTTGGCCGAGGCACCGGGTGGAATCGGTGGTAATGACTTGCATCCTTCGGGAGCAAGAGTGTCAAAAGCATGGTCATGTGTAAAAAAAAAAAAAAAAAAAAAAAAAAAGGTTTGTGTGTACACCCCATCACACAAGTGTTAGGTGTTGTCTAGTGTATGTATCGGTGTATGTTTGTGTGTGTGTACGTTCGTGGGTCATTTGTTGTTGTTTTTTCTTGCGGTACTTGCGGTATGAATGGGCAGGTTCTTCTTTTGGGCCCCATCAGGTGCGTAGGCATCAACGTCCAGAAGCCTTAGGAATTAAATTTCTGTGTTTGTTTTGTGAAAAAATTTTTGTTGGCTGTTATTTTGAGTCAAGTGCTGGTTGAGACTCGGTATGGCGTCAATTGTGCCGGAATATTTGAGGAAGCCGGAGCTGGTGTACGAGGTGCGGTCCCGGGGGGAGACTCCTGGAACTGATGTACGCACTTTGCGTACACAGTTCAGACAAATTGCTAGCATGCCTCAAGCTTGGGTTGAGTCGCTCAGTTTGGATGAGGAACTGGAGGCATGTAAAGAGAGGATGGAAGAGCTAAGTGGGGAAATTGATAGTTGGAGTAGTTTGCCTATGGGCTCAGCTAAGGGTTCGGCTATCACACAGCTGACGCACTGGCGTAAGCGTCTGCTCTTGGTTTCAGGGCAACCTGAAATCCAAGATGAGGACAAGAGCTGGGTGGAAGCCAGAATTCTTGAGCTGGAAGGAGTTTTGGAGAGTATTAAGGCAGGAAAGTCTGTCAAAGAGAAAGTTGAAATTTTTGAAGACAACCGTTCTTCGGAAATTTCAAACAAAGTGCCAAAGTCTGTTGTTGAAGTTGTGGCTCCAGTGGGTACCCCCCAGGCTCCGCCTACGCCAAGTACACTGCTCCAGTTGCCTGCAAATGTTCAAATGTCAAATGCAAATGTCACACCGTCCCCCTCTCACACGTCCACCTTGGCTGCGGCTACGCTGAATGTCCAGTCCCCATCTCCCTTTCCTTCTCAAGTTCATAGTTCCCCTTCCATCTCTAACTCCTTTGGCAAACTTCCCCATCCCCTTGCCTCTGTCCTGAGTGGTTTCCGGCCGGTGGACGGGTTAGATGTGAATGGTCTTTGTTTTTTTCTGGAGAGTGTTTTGCGCATGCGTGAATACCCTGGCATGTCAGACGCAACTTTGATGGAACTCATTGCTCCATACTGTCTGAAACCGTTGGGGGACAGATTGCTTGATTGTTTGCGCAGAGGCGTCACCTTTGATGTTTTTCATAAAGAAGTTTTGGAGCTTTTCATGCCCCGTCGGGTCATGGAGAAGCTGAAAGTTGAGAGAGTTTTTCGTCCTCAGCAGCCAGCCGAGTCTCTCAGCCAGTACGTGGGGGACATTCGCACGGTGGAAAGGGTCTTGCGTTTGGGGATCAGTGAGCTTGAGCTCATTGACATTGTGCTTCAGGGGTTGAAGCCTGAGGAACGCTCCCGTCTGGTTTTTGCACCACGGCCTTCATCTTTTGCGGATCTGGACAGACTTTCCATCCTTTCGAGATCTGTCCAGGACGCTGATTTTCAGAGAGACCAAGCGGCGGGGAATCTTCCCCTAGCTGGTCATCATGCTGTCGTAGCACCCGTGGGGTTGGGTCCTGAACCGCCGCAGTGGCAGAGGCAACCTGTCGTTTGTTTTGGTTGTGGGCAACCAGGTCACATTCGGCGGCATTGCCGTCAAGGTGGAAATTTTGGACGTGGTCCAAAAAACTAGTTTGCTCACAGGAGGAAAAATTGCCCAATCCTTCCTGTGAGGTTGTTGGGGATAATGTAAAGGGCAATAATTTGAATGTTTTTTCAAGTAAGTCAAAGTCTAAGTTAAAGTCAGTTAATGTTTCTGTTGCCTCCCCTTCTGGGAGTGTTGTGCCTGTGACCGAGCCTCTGCTGCGGGGGATTGCGGGCCTTGCTACCATGGGCGTGAAAGTGGCGCGCTCAACTTGCCCACGTCTCAACATCTTCATAGGTTCCACGGTGCAGAAGGCCCTAGTGGATTCTGGGTCAGCCCGTTGCCTCATTTCCTTGTCCCTTTTTGAAAAACTTGAATCGTCTGGACTTATCAAGCAAGTTGAGCGAAAAACCCCTATCTGCTGGACTGCGTCAAATTCACCCCTTCCCATCATCTATGAAGCCCGTTTCAAGTTCAAAATTGAACATTTTTCTTGGGTTTGGAGTTTTTGGGTGGCTAAGGACCTTTGTTTCCCTGTCATTTTGGGAGCGGATTTTATCAAGCACACTGGCCTAATTTTGGATTTAGGCAGAGGTCAGTGTTTTTTCCGATTTGCGAGGCGGGTATTAATATCTTTTGCTGATGAAATTGGTGGTGGTGCTGCGGTAGTCGAGCCTGAGATACCCAGCAAGCCAACAATTGATCCGTTAGGGCATCTGACTACTTGCGAGGCTGAAGCCATCAGAACCTTGTGTTCTCGTTTCCCAGATGTGCTGACGCCAAAGCTTGGAGTCACTAACCTGTTAGAGTACGAGATTCGTCTAACAGATACCCGTCCCGTTCGCTCTCACCCATACAAATTAGCTCCACCCAAAATGGAAACTCTCAGAAAAATCATTGACGAACTTCTGGAAAATGGTGTCATTGAACCTTCCCGTTCGAGCTACGCTAGTCCAGCTTTTCTCGTCCCAAAACCCAATGGCAAGTCCCGAATGGTTTTGGACTATCGCAAATTGAATGCGCAAATTGAAATCGACTCTGTGCCTCTCCCCGATTTGCATTCTGCGTTTGATTGGTTCGGTAAGGCCAAGTATTTTTCTGTTTTTGATCTGAATCAGGCCTATCATCAGATTCCTTTGAAACCTGAGTCTCGACCTCTCACTGCTTTCTGCGTTCCGTGGAATTTGTATCAGTTCACAAGAGTTCCGATGGGTCTTGCTGTGGGGGCCCAGACTCTCACCAGACTCCTTGATTCCATCTTTCATGATGTCAAGTTCAAGTTTGTGTTCAATTACCTCGACGATCTCTTGGTGTACAGTGAGAGCTTCGAAGATCACCTGATTCATCTTGAAGAAGTCATGAGTAGATTGAATAGGGCTGGCCTTACCGTGAATCCTGACAAGGTTAGTTTTGCAAAGCCGGAAATTTCGTTCCTTGGTCATCTTATCTCTCATAGAGGCGTCTGCATCGACCCCGCTACAACCCAGGCTATCAGGGAGTTTCCTCCTCCCAGAGATGTCAAGGGTATTGCTAGGTTCATCGGCATGGTAGGTTTTTACCGACGCTTCATACCCAATGTTGCTGAATTGGCGGCTCCTCTCAATGAGCTTCGGAAGAAGGGCGCCAAGTTTGTCTGGGGTGAAGCGCAGCAGACGTCTTTTGACCTTCTCAAGGAGGCTATCATGCAGCCCCCTGTTTTGGCGATGCCGGATTTCAATCAAAACTTTGTCTTGCAAACAGATGCTTCCTCCGTCGCAATTGCGGCTGTGTTGTCACAAGAGGTGGATGGTGTTAGGCAGCCAATTGCGTACGCCTCACGCACTTTGAGTCCCTGCGAAAAGAAAAGCTCTTCTGTGTATGAACTCGAGTGTTTGGCTGTCGTGTTTGGGGTCAATAAATTCAGACGCTTTTTGGAGCACAAAGAGTTTTTATTGGAAACCGACAACCAGGCACTCTCGTGGCTTCTCGCACATCCACGCCAGCTTGGGAAAATTGGTCGTTGGGTTGTCCAAATATCTTCCCTTAAGTTCCAAGTGCAACACGTTCGAGGCACACAGAACGTGATTGCGGACACACTATCTAGGATGTACCATTCACCCGACGATCCTCCTTCTGACCAAGAGCAACCGGGTTGTGCCGTGCTCTTGGAGTTTCCATTTGCCTTTTCTGATTTCATTCCCCATCAGCTGAAGGATCCTGAGCTGGCAAAGATCATTGGTGAGCTTCAAAATGGGGGAGCCCACCCCCCATATTTTCTGTCCCAGGGTGCCCTTTGCTGTCGCGCTCGGCAGCGAGGCAAACCTAAAGTTGTGCTGCCTAGTCTTCTAATCCCTATGGTCTTTGAGTATTTTCATTCTTCTCCTGTGGGTGGGCATCTAGGTATCCACAAGACCATTGCGAAGGTTAGGGAAATGTTCATCTGGAAGGGTATGGATCGGGATCTTGCTGCTAGGGTGCGTTCTTGTCAAACGTGCTCACTGAGCAAGCCCGCTCAAAACTCTAAGTTTGGTTTGTTGTCATCTGAGGTGGCGGAAAGACCTTTGGAGAAGGTTTTCATTGACTATGTAGGGCCTCTCCCGCGTAGCAAGTCAGGAAATAAGTTCCTACTTGTTTGTGTGGATGCCTTCTCTCAAGTTTTGTTGGCTTTTTCCCTTAAGGAATGCCACTGCACAGCTCACCGTGCAGGTACTTCGAACTCACCTCTTCCAACATTTTGGAATACCCGCCACCATTGTTTCCGACAACGGAACACAGTTTGTTTCCCATCTGTTCAAAAGAATGTGCTTTGGGCACGGAATCCGCCATGTGACTACTTCCCCTTACTATCCACAGCCTTCTCATGCTGAAAGGTTCAATCGCAATCTTCGCTCCGCTCTCATAGCTTTCCATGCTGACAAGCAGACCACCTGGGATCAGGAACTCCCTTGGCTTCAGTTTGCTTTCAATACTGCTCACCATGAGAGTCACAAGGCGGTCCCTTTCGAGCTGTTTCTAGGCTATCCGCCTAACAACCCGTTAGCGAATGTGTGGGGAATTGGCGACCTTCTGCCACCTCCTGGTGCGGCTGATGTCAAGGCAACTTGGCAAGCGGCCAGGAGAAACTTGATCAGAGCTAGGGAATTGGTCCGGAGGAAGCACAATCGTGGTAGAGTAGACAACCCTTTCCAGGTGGGGGATTTGGTGTTTTGTAAAGCTCATCCAGCCAGTTCGGCTGTGGACAAGAGAGCTGCAAAGTTGTGTCATCGGTGGTCAGGTCCCCACCGCATCCTGAGGTTTTTGACGCCTGTCACGGCGGAGCTTGGAGATCCGCGGACTGGAAAAGTGTTCCGGAGGGCGCACATTTCTCATCTCAAGCCCTTCCGCGGAACTCTTCCGTAGGCAATTTTCTTTCCTCTTGTGTCTGGGTGGGAAGTGCACTGGGCCAGAGAACCTGATCACTTCTCCTGTCCCCTGTGTTCTGCGAAGGAATTTCCCTCACAAAATTTTCCAGCTCTGGCCAGAGCAAACCCTGGGGGTGAGTTTTCCCCTCAGTTTGGAAGTCCCTTGGCGTTCCCCACCACAGACACCCGAGTTGTCTTTCAGGTCAATTTCTTTTCAGGAAGTGGGGGAGAGGCTTGTTTGTTTGTCCCTTTTGGAGAGGAGTGTCCTCTTTTGGGGAGGGAGGTTGAGCCGTGACTATTTCCACCGGGCGAATGTCACGACTCATGATCAATGGTTCAAGTGTTTTTTTTTTATAGTAGGCTAGTTCAGTGTTTCTCACTCCACGACCCCGAACAAGGCTGTGAGTCTTGTTTTTCTTACTCTTTCCGCCAGCAACTCATAGGTTCAGCGACGTCAGAGCCGTTTGCCTCGCAGAGGATTTTCAGAACAAATTTATCCTTTAACATCTGTTTCTATGCTTTATTTTTTGCAAAGCAGTTTTGTTAATTGTTCTTTACTTTTGTTCTGCTACGCAATGGTGTAAATTTATCGCGCCACGCGCGCCTTTTGGGGCCCGTGAGGAGGACTATGCACTGGACCGTTTCGACCTTGGCGGAGGAAATTTGTAACTCATGGCTGCCTCGTAGACCTTGGCCCCCTCTCCGCCCTGCTTGGTTCCCCCTCCGGTGCTGAACTTCTAGACCTGGCCCAAAACCCAACCGCACTACCGCAAGTTACCCACTGTCGTTATGTTTTTTGATTTTATTTATAAAAAAAAAGCAACCCAAGAGACTATTTGAAATTATTATTGTTATAGGCCTATACATAGTTTATTAATTGTTATTCTTTTTAAATTTTAATTCTTTAGGCTACTTGTTGATCTTTTTTAAATTTTATAATTTTATTAATTATTCTATTGAATTCTAATTTGGGGCCCCTAAAGTTTCTATAGTTACCAGATAAAATGAATTTATTATAAGAGTCATTATATATATCATTGTTGTAATTTGTTAATTTAAAAGTTTTTTTGAAAGGTAAAAGCTAGTAAGATTTATTTTTGAAATTTAGCCTATTTGAAAATGATTAATGAAATAATTGTAAGTTAGTAGGGTAAACGGGTATCAAAATTTTTTAAAGTTTAATTGAGAGTATTTAATTCATGTATTATTGTTAATTATTGTTGTTGTGTTATTCTTTTAAATGGTTAATTACAGCTCGTTTCTCTCAAATGGCGTGTTGTTCTTGAGCCTCCATCCATGGTTCTCATTTTGTTAAGTAAAGTTTTGTGAGCCGCTCCTCGGGCCTGCGCATGGATCACGCTTCCTTTTCGTTAGTCTGGGTGCAGGCGCGAGGGCATGGTTCACATTGTAGTTTTAATTTGGTGTTAGAATAAGAATGGTTCGGTCATTTCTATAGATAAAAGTGGATACTACATGAAGACTAAACATTATATTACATTTACAATCTTTGTTTTTAATATACATATTAGTTTTTGATTTTGCCTGGAGGGTTGTATCTATACTTTTGAAGTAACAAAATCATTTATAACATATTTAGTAGGTAAATAAACTAAAGATATACTTTAATTAATTGATACTTTTCAAACCTGGTCTATAATATATTCGTTGATTACAGTAGTATGCATATATTAATCCAAAATAAAAAAGTGACAAAATATATTTTCATGCAGGTGTGAAAACGCAAAGTCCCACCAACATTCATAAATATTGTAAACGGTGACACGTCGATACAGGATATTCGTTTACCGTAAATAACACAATGACAATATTTATCCCACCGACAATAACAGCTATTTTGGCGTAGCGCCAATTTCAAAGCCATGTCCCAGTTTTATACAGTCATTTATATGTTGTAAATTTAAGTGTGTTTCATGAAATTGAAAGGTTTTCGGTTGATAAAAATCATATATTTCGTTTACTATATTGCTGTTATTGTGATGTAAACAGTATTTATATTTATAACGTTCATTTTTTATGTATTTTAGTATAATAGAATGCTATTTAAACAGAAGGTTAGGTTAATTTTTAAATGCATATTAGTACATACTTTGCTTAATGTTACATGTATAAACAACACATAGTTTTATTATGTTACAGCTAAAACTGACCAAGTCCGTTGTACGAATTACTCCTACATACGTAGTTAAAGTTTCAAAAACGATAGATATTATTATTGGAGAACAACATATAAACTACCAAATACATGAAACAAATCTCTTAAATGGCTACAACTAACATACAAATTATTTCATTAAGAACTGTTCAGAATTGTATCCAAAATGTATTTACCTTTCTAACCAATGAACGCGCATTTCGCTATTATGAAGTTTCCCGGTGGGCACATTTGACATGATGAGGTATTACAATAAATTATATCCGCACTGCGTATAATCATGTACGCCAAGTAATCATTACTCCCAGTTGATGGCACTAACTCTAGTCGGAGGGCCTAAACAATAAATCATAATAAAATAATCACAATCTTCAAACATTTGTCGAAAGGCAAACCATTTTACAATGATAATAATTAAAATATGTTTTTAATTACGATAGAATATAGGATTAGCATATTTTTGTGGTTATGTAATTTTAAATTTTGTAGTAATTCTGAAGTTGTAAAGTAAATTGTGTTTTCATTTATTAAATTATGAATATTAACAAATTGCAATAAATAAAGTAATAAACTTGAATGTTAATTCATAATTAATTCACAATCGCCCTCCGGCAACATCTACACCACGATGCGACCATCCGACCAAAGACTACTAAATTAAATTACCATAAAACAATGACATTATCTATACAGTTTACATTCTACGCTTATCAAACTGAGGAAGCGGGTAATTTATCTAACCAATTTCTTAACTAGCAAGCACTATGACATTAAAAATATGTAATGACTATTCACTGAATGAACAAAAATAAAATGTTTGATAGCTGACATAGCCTGAGGAACTGGTTATCGGAAACTGTTACTGGAGCAGAACCCAATTAAACCTATTATTTGATGCGGCAGCTCGGCAGTAACTAGCTGACGCTGCCGAATGGTGACGGTAAATTAAGGTTATTGTTCAGGCTGAATATTGGAACACTTTTAATATAAACTTCTTTATACTATATTGCAGTAAAATAAAACATGATTGACGATCTGTATAAGTATAATTCGCAAAACGATATGCACAAGGATAATTAATTTTACGGTAAAAATATGAAATCTTGCCTAAACTATCGATAGCTTTAACAATGATGTGCCCCGTGGAGGTTATACAATTAAAAAAAATGTTTAGAAAAAGTTCTAAAAGCAAAGTCAAAGAACAAACGACGACCATGTAGAAGATAAATTAGGTCTACTGGCACGTGATCTACAATCAGATAAATCCTTTGTTTCTTCGACGTATCACTTGCTTACTGTGAAGTTAACTTTTTGTTATTGTAACTATGCGTTTAAAATACATTATAAAGTGAATTATAGTTTTTTTTATTATTATTATAGTAGAGTATGTATGTAATTTCTTACAATCCATTACTCCGACCACATTTAAAAAACAATTTAAGGTTAACCTATTTTAGTAAAATAAAACTCTCTTTGATAAATTGTTTATTGAAATTAAATATGCATTAAGACTTGCGGACACAGTCATGTTTTTTAGATGTTTGGAAGTCATTAAATATTTTCTTCAAAAACTAATTACCTTTCAGAATAAAAGAGTTATATTTTCATAAAGTTTCCTTTGAAGATATATTTATATTAACATATTTTGCATCATTGTATAGAAGGGTAAATGTATGTTGTGGTACATTGCGCATTTTTATTACCATAAAAAATTATTAAATTTTTAAGCCGTTAAAGGTAAATTGACGTTGAATTTAATACACGTTTATTCTATATACGTCGAAGGAAGGTTAATAAGTTCTCTTATATATACACACACACGTACCTGTTATTTGGTATGAGCCAGCAGCGGTAAACAGATTCAGAAACTGAGGCAATACTCAACTAAACCAATTATCTGACTTGGGGTCCTGGTCAGGAGATATGAATATGCAGTAAAATATAATCTGTCATTTTCAATTGAAACGTTATCACAAATGATTTTTTCCCCTCTAGGAAATCATGAATAGATATTTAAATTAGAGTTCAGATTTAACGGTGCTAAATGCCTTAAACCTTTACCAACATACGATGATTATGGAAATAATTCTTTACCGTAGGACATCTATTTAGAAAGTTCGATTTGTTTTTGATATTATACATCATACTGACCATTCACTATAGAACAATAAAAAAAAAAAATTTCTTTCTAAATATTTATTTTTCCTTCTAGGCTTATTAATTATAAAACAGCTGTGCAGTGTGTTTAAATAACAGATTTTAAAAGTGTTAAGGAAATTCCCAATTTATGGATAGTAAATCAAAGGCTCTCAATTTTGAATTGTGTTTAAATTTACGTCAACGATAGCTGGGACGAAACGACTTAAATAGTTCCTTTAAGATTATTTAGGTTTTTAAGGCTATTTCATAGAGGAAGAAACCAATTTATCCATTTCTTAATAGGATGATGGTGCAAAAATAATACGGCTATTGAAGTTAAAATGTTCGTTAAGTTGTATAGTACTTAAAGAAAATACTCATAAGTCCTAGAACTATTTTTCTTTAAAATATTTCTTAAACCCTAAGCCACGAAAATTGTGTAAAAATTTATTTCGCTTTTAACATAAGTCATTTTTCTTCAAAGAACTACTTGATGTTTTCAATTAAAGGGTTTTCTATTTGTCTTAATATAGTTTTTTGTTTGGTCATCATTGTTTACAGTAAAAAAAAAACAATACATTTATTCTTGTCTTAAATTATTTGCTGTCCTAGCGCTGCCCAAAAACTAAAATGTATCGTAATGTACAAACTATTACGAATACATTAAATCTATGAAGATACCTGCATGTAGCAACTATCATTTACCAAATGATAATATAACACTTATGTCGCAAACAATTTCAAAGGGCAAGTAATTTTAGTTACCCATGTAACTATAACCACCATCGTAACTGTTGCAATGTTCTAATTGGGAGGGTAATCAAATGTTGGCGAGGTTCCAGAAATTGAATTAGCTTAGCTGAGTGTCTCACTACGTTTTCCTAATAGACTTTGTTAAATATGTTATGCTAAATATACTACAAGTATTAGCGAAATTCCCTATAGGGAATAAGCTATTACCGTAGTACTCACGGTAAGACCTGCACCCGGGACCGATTTACTTTTTTGTTTTGAGCTCCTAGAGGTCAAAAACACCATCCGTTCAAATTCATATATATATATATATATATATATATATATATATATATTTATATATGTGTCCTTTAGCGCGATAACTCGAGCAAAAATAATCCGATTTTGATAAAATTTGGTACCAACATGTAAACCTACGTTTATTCGAACGAGTTCGCGAACCACCATGATCGGACTCTGGGAACAGGGGTTTATGGGGTAAAAATTGGGTTTTCCCATTTTTGACCCTACAAACTTAAAATTTAGCATTTTCTTTCCAAACTATTTTGTTGAGCTTAAAAAACAAATAATTTGGTATATTGAAGCGTGGTTATTCGCCTAAAAGTTACGGAGAAATTCCAAAAAACTGTAAATTTAAAATTCTCATGTTATTCTTATGGAGAATAAGTAAACTGCTGTAGTTTGCTTGTTTATGAACATATTTTGATCAAATTTGGAAAATGCATTCATTTTATACTAAACCATTAACATTTTACAAAAAAAATAACCCTTTTTACCCTCCCTGTTGCAGCAAACCTAAGTACTTATTAAACTATTGTTATTTAAATAGGGAATAAATTTGATATTTTTAAGGAGACATTTTAGTGCAAATCCAATCAGGCAAATGGAAATTCGCTTAGTCTGCAGGTTTGCTGTGGTGAGGGTATTTTATATTTACATAAATGTTACAAGAATGGAACATGTTATAGTGGACGGATAAAGATAGTAATGAGTAGTCCATAAAATTCGATACAATTATATAATAAGACTATAACAAAAAGTATGCAAAATCCTTTTTAAAATCACTTGAAGCCGGCTTATATCTGTATATTCCTGCATCAGTGTTCTTATATTTGCATTAAGTAAGATTAAATTTAAATGAAAAAAAAAAACATATTGAATTAAAAAGCAACTTAGATCCGAAAACTAAATAAGTGGTTACTACATGTTTTATGATATGTCAGTGATAGTTGATAATTAAGCTATTTACATGAAAAACATCTGCATTAATATTGTAGATTTAACATCAGCCTTACACCGAAGAAGTATGTTGTACAAACAGAACATTTCATTAACACTTATTCTAAACAGTTCATCTTAAAATCTAGAAATCGCCTATTCTAACCTCTTTGTAGTTAGTTATTCGATGGTATGTGAAGCTAAGAATTTGATCCACCTTATTTAAATCAATTAGGCAGTCTTCAAACTGGTTAAAGTATAGGGTTTTCTGTACAGTATAAATTCTAAGTATCATTCCTTTTTAATAAATATAAAGAATTAATCCTTTTTATTATTCCTTTTTATATTAAGAATATAAAACTCGTCATTAATTTTCAACAAAAAAAAATAGCAAAGCTAATTCGTAAAAGAATATATTTGCTAAACAAACAAAAAAATCTGTAGGAATTGGTGACTTAAGACATTCCCTACCTACCGTCTCACTCCTCTTTAGCTGAGGGATGAGTAGAGTTGGTAGCTAATGTGTTAACACATTCCCTACCTACCAGCGCACTCCTCTGTAACTGAGGAATATTACTTACAAGATACTGACCTCCAAAACAATCGTATTTACCAAATTTCCTGCCCTTTTAAAAACATTCTTAAAACAGTTTCAAAATATAACTGTTAAAAACTAACAAAACTCATTTGGGTTCTTTATGATGTTTTTTTTTTAAAGCTTAGTATTTGAAAAGTGAAGTAAGGTACAGAGGAAACGCTCAATGGTACACTTGAATTGTGTATAACAATAGTCGCACGTGTATAGGGCAAAGTCTAAATATTAAAAACGCTCGCCTTCATATAGGGGAGACTGAGGTGATGGCAGCCCCCCCCCCCCCCCCCCGAGGGAAAATTACCATAAAACAAGGATATCGTTCAAGTATATAGTTCAACACCTCTTATTCTTATAGCTATACGTTCCAAACTAATATTGGGTTGTACCATGTAAACCTAAGCATGTTAACCTATATCATTAACTTTAGCAGTCAAACTTCAAAAACGTAAACATTGTTTTTGATCACCATAACCCCACTCTTGCGGTAATGAGAGTCAGCATTGGTTTGGACCTAATTAATATGAATAGGAAAATCTAAATTAATGAATGAAACGAGTTGTTTTGTTTTACCAAGATTTTGTCAACATCAATGGCTGTAATTAATCGCCAACTGATGCATCCTGTAAAGATAGAAATTATATCAGTAGGCACAGTAAATGAGAGTTTTTTGGTAGGGCAGGCAAATTTTGTTTTCTTTCATCATGTAAATAGACATGATAAATAATCATTCTCATATAAATGATTAATAATAGAACATCAGAATCAGAAATATAATATATTGCTGATAAATGTTCTAAGCATCTGAAACGTAAAATCAAGGAAAATCTAGTTTGGGTGAGGGTTGTCATGAGATTGAGTGACCCCCATTTCCCAAATCTGTTGAATAACTAACCCAAACGCATGGGTTTCTTTTACATTGACTCAAATCCTTAATATAGCATAACCTGAAGTGAAAAACTACAGAATTGTATGGTATATCATACCTTGGTTCAACAATCTCTTGATCTCAGCCATTCAAATTATATTTCATGTAACTAACTGAATATGAAGCAGATCATATTTTATAAGATATAGCCTTAAATCACTCATTCCATCAGTAACGGGCAAGTCTGTATAGGGATGTTGAAAAGATCCGAGTTAGTAGATTTAACCAATTTAAATAAATTCGTATTATGTTAACACTAGACCTTAAAGTGTGAAGTTTTTTTTATAATCCTGTCCAGGCCAATTATTGGTTAAGAGAGATTAAAAATACAATAAATAGAGATAACTTTTAACATTTATATGTAGTCATTGTATTAGTTTTAACTTTATAATAAGTTTGAAGGGAATTTAAATAAAAATAGAAGGTTGTTGTTTGAGTATTCTGAAACACTAAGATTTTTTTGTTAATTTTGGAAACATTGTATTAGAGTTCATAGTCTGTAGACACTCACAGAGCGGAAATTTCATTTCCTTCGAACGAAACGACAAAGGTCTTTTGAGGAACGAAATACGAAGTTTGTCGTTTCTTTAAGAAAACAAACTTAAGCAGGTATAGAATATTACTGTGAACACAAAGTTAAATTATCTGTCATTATGAAGCAAGAAAAATAAACATCTAATAAAAAAGGAAATAATTTTGTAGAATATATGACAGGTACGTAGAGGGTTTAGGTTTTAAAGATATATACATCCTATCTATTCATATTATAATGAGCTACTAAGAATTATTTCCACAAAAACATTATGTATATAAAAAATATTCCTTTTCGTATAGTATAAGAAAGTGTTTCCTTCTATAAAAATAAAAATGTTAATTTATCTATATTTTTAATAAATGCATGATCAGTAAAATCGTTAATGTGTGTCTGATTCATAAATTGGTGCTCAGATAAACATATCTGTATGAATCGGTGAATCAATATACTTACTGATCATACGTCTCTGTGTGTTGTCTCTGGGATAACAAACATGATGTGGAAACAGATTAATTGTTTCAGCGATTGTACTACTTGTAGTGAACTCGTTCCTAAGAAACAGAATCCGGTTTAAGAGGACGAGGTTTGCTGTTGTTTTACATACACATTGATATTTGTGTTCTATACCTCCAAACCTCATTTACAGATTTATCCTAATACAAAGTACAAACAATGTAACAGCAAATTTAAGGTTCCCTAGCATATAATTATATTTATTTTAAACACGTTTTTAACTACAATCTTAAACTAATAATACTTCGGTATCTAATATACAGTCAATGCTACATTATACAATCTGACGGAGACTATCCACCTGTGTTCATATTGTTATGATATTTAGTAATATTATTTTAGTATAGGATGCATTCATATACAAACCATTTAATTATTGAGATTTACTATATAGTTATTTTAGTATACACTAACTTGATCTAAATTTATATTAAAGGCAGTAGCTATACTACTAGTAAAATATATTCTACAAGATTCCAACAACTATTGATTCTTACTTCTATCTACCGCAATACAAGTGCATTGAAATGAATAACAGTAGTGGAAGCCGGAGTATAGCAGAAACCAATCAGAATCGAGTATTTGATAAGCCACGCCCCTTTTAATGTATTGTATGTATTCAGGTGTATTTCCTCTATCCATAGAGACCGCCCCCGGGCCAATAGGAGGCCGCGTTTGGTAATGGCGGCGTTTTTGGCGGCGGTGTCGGTGATGGTGATGTGCGCGCAGGTAATGCGATGGTGTTTTGTGATTTTATGTTTGATATGTTTTTAGATGAGTGTATGTTACGTTTTGTTAGTCTGAAATGTTTCGCACCCTTTAGGACAGGGTTTGGGACTGTCCGAGTGTCTGAAGGACACCCCCAGGTTAGAGTATTGTATAGTATAGATACTATAGTCCAGCGAAACTGGTTGTAGTATTATACTATGCAATACTCCCCTCCCTTATTTTGAGGGTGCGAGTTATAGGCTGAAATAAAAACACAAAAATATAACACACACACACACTTTTACTTTGATAAAACTATGTACAATGATTACTGTTTGAAAATTAACACATTAGGGGATGACCCTATAGATCCTGTACATTTTAAGCTATACATTTGAGATGAATTTAGTTCACTAATGTCTTTGGTGTTCAAAATTTCGACGAAACGAGAGGGTAGAAATGTTACCCGCTGCTCCCCCTGCGCAGTTGTGACTTCTAGCAGAATAGCCGGTCGATTGAATTTCGTCTGAACTTTTCTAGCAGCGGTGATTTTAGCTGGCTCTTTGATGTCTTTGACGGGGATTTTCGGGATTTGTACAGCGACCTCACAGGCATTGAGCTTAGTTTGTAGATCCATCTGCAAGATACAGCGAAACTATAATTCATAGATAGGGTTTGTGGGTGTTGTGTAATATATGTAATGGCAATTGGAATTTTTGGGATCTGTACTGCCACCTCACATGCGTTAAGCTTGGTTTGAAGATCTATCTGTAAGATACAGCAAAACTATAATTCATGGGTAGGGTTTGTGGGTGTTGTGTAATATATGTAATGACATTAGGTGTTAACGTTTGTGTGTAATTGGTATGTAGTTTTTTTCAATGTGTGTTGGGAATCATGTTAGCCTAGTGGTTAGTGTCTTGAACTTTGGTGCGTGAGAGACGGGTTCAATTCTCCGCATATCCACTAAACATTTATTCTTATGATCACATGTGTGAAAAATATTAGCTTTGTGAATGGGCACTATTCTAACAGAGTTTATATAACGAGATTAAAACTAGATTAACAAGATAGTGTAGGTGTAGTTAAAAAATGCTTGTTTAATCAGGGTGAAGAGAAAAATAAATTAATTTCACTAAACACTAAGTGTAGAACATCATCTGAGCATTAACCGGATAGAAACAAAATGCAAAAACTATTGACTTTGTGGTACAGGTTATACTATTCCAACAGTATTTCTTGAGTTTAAAGTAGATTAAAAAAACAGAAGTCTAGTTAAGAATAAAAAATAAATTAAATAGATCGGTAAATATTAGATGAAAAATGATTATTAAAGCTGACCATCAATAAGATAAACACTGTGTGTGTGTGTGCAAGTGTGTGTTTGCTAAATTTCTCAAGTGTAAAGATAATTTACTACTGTATAGTAACTGCTAGACTGTACCTTGGTTTGAAGTAAGAAGTGGTGTTGCTTGTAGGAGGGTAGATACAAGAGTGAGGTAGATGGGTAGATCGGCTCCAAAGGTGCTCTCCCCACTCCAGCACGCGCCAAAAGTAGCGGCGCAGCTGTGGGTCGAAGCTCGTGCCAGAGGAGCTGAGGGGAAGGGATGGTTTTCGCGCGCAAACACACACACACACATACACACACACACACATATATACATTGACACGCAAATTTTAATAATAAATATTTCGTCTTTCTAAAATTACTTTCCTGCAAAAAGGACATCTAACAACTCTTTCCGAACAATGGCCACATAAAACATGACCGCAGCCTAATAATACGGTCGGTAAATTTTCTAAACAAACGCGACAGTTAACCATTCTTCCAGGTGACAGCTCGGCATCACCACCCCCATTCCGTGGGACGCCCATCCGTTCCCCTGCTGCGACCAAAATCGCCTCTAAAGTCCCTCTTATATCTTCCCAGACAGCAGGTACGAGGTCAACAGAACTGGAGGTCACGCTGACGTCTTCCAATAAATAATTGGACAACCACAAGACGTCCCGCAGCTCAGTTCTTGTCTGTTGGACAACTGTTAAGGTGTCCACCAGATCGTACCCGGCCTGGTTACCCCTCCAATGCTAGCAAAAAGAATAAATACTTTAACAAGGCAGAAATTGTACAAATATTTTGTCCTGAAAATATTAAGAAAATCTACAGAGAAAATTAATAAGGTTGTGTTAATTCTAAACTTTGTTAGGTATAGAAGCTACAGTGTTTGGTAGAAATCTCTATATTGAGGAGTGTTAAAACAATCTAGTCTACAGTGGTTAACAATATAAGATCAAAATCGATTATTACCTGTAAAAACTCGTCTAATCTAACTTCACGAATGCGTTGTCGATTAGCCTCCAGCTGACAATTGACACACCGTGATGTAGACGTTTGCCTCTGTAAAACACCTTTGTATTAGAACCTCGAATAACAGAAAAAACAATATTTTCGCTCATATATGTTAAAAATACACAAATGCAATCATTTATAATGTTCTCCCATACTCAATAAGTTACACACAGTTGCAAAAACAAATTCCAACCGTTCCTCAATGAGTGTTTTTTGCTCCAGCTGACAAGCCGCACATCTTGATGCAGATGTTTGACTCTGTAAAACACTCCTGTACACGATTTCAGAGAATTATTTTTCTTACACAAAAGAATATAATTATTTAAATACAAACGTTTTAAATATTTTTAAGAATCAACCTTTTCTTTTTTACTGATCAGAATATATGAATAATTGCCCTTGTGAAATTCTCACCGTTACTCCAGATGATGTTGAGGGTTGGGGGTGAGCCGAAAGCCATTCGCTGGAGGGTGGTAGAGGTGTTACCCCCGAATAGTCCGGCACCCCATACACCTCTGGATCTGCAGTTGTTAAAGTTGTTAAATTGACTACTTCTTCGAAATTTACGACCTCCTCGCAAAGCAGACTTGGCGATGGAGTTGATCTGTCATCATTGATTTCTGGATCAACCTATAAATGACGACAAGGATTGAGCTGACGTTATTTTTTTTTTAAATAATTACATTGAGAGTGATCCAAAGATGAACATTTGTGTATATGGTTTAGTTTGTTAAGTAAAACACTTTTAACGGTTTCTTCTGTTTTTATAATTCTCCGACGGAAGTGTAATGAATCAATATATGTCAGCGATAGTCTATCTTCAAAATCTGAAAAGTAAAATGTAGTTGCGGGAGGGTTTGTGAAGCAAACCTTCTTGATGGAGGTCATTATTCTACTGACACTTACCTGGGGTTGTTCAGGTGGGGTACACTCGAAGGTGGATGCGAGGAGCAAAATCACAAAACTGCACACTCTGATTGAAGCCATGGCAAACTGATGATTGTGATACTATGTTGCACCCCACGTGCAGCACGTGTCTTAAATACGGATCTTGACGGTGGTCCACATGTGTTTTGCACTACTGTACTCTTTGTCTGACTCTCAGGCTATTTTAGCCTCCTTTGATTTGATCCAGTTTCCACACCACGTTAAGCCGTTAGGCTAGGACGTAGGATCACGGCGCGTTTTTTTTGTTAACCCAGAGTTTCACCAAGAGTCATAGTCTCTGGAAAAAACAGCCCCAAACCATCGCTGCTTTTGGTGATAGCCATTCCATAACAAATATGCTATCTCCCATATTTTTTAGTCCTTTGATAAATGTAAAGGGTTATTTACTTGGTGAAGCCTTTCAATTAACCCATTTTGCCACTGACAAAGGATATTTTACTTTTATATGTTTTTTTGTGTCGATCTGTTCATTGTAAAAGTCATCAGGCCATTTACTAGGCGTACCGTTCATTTTAGCCTACGACATTTTATTTACTAAGATCGACATTTTATTTATTTATTTTTTTTTTCAAATTAAGACCCCGAGGTGGAGTTGGGAGGACAACGCAATGTTTTACAATTTTTAGGTTAACCTCCTGCTAAGAGTATGAAAAGCAGCTCTTGCGGCCACCAATCAGAGAGCAGCATTTCACCCAAAGCACACACACACACAGGGAGGATTACGCAGTGTTTTAAGATTTTTAGGTCAACCTCCGTGCCAACCCCTGGACTTATGGGTTTTAAACCAGCCTGTTGGGCGAGCACATACTTACCCCAACAAACACACACATACACATCCTACCTCGAGGCCGTAATCTGTTTTTTTTAATAAGGGACATTTTGGTCCAAATACATTACATGTCTATCTACAAAATCACTACTTACATCTTGATATAATATTACATTGTCCCAATCCACCTTCCCTGCATAGTCGTGGATGAAGGATTCGGACAACTTTTGATATTTACATACGATACCCCAACATCCTTCAAAGCTATCAGCCATTTCCCGAAGAAAATATTCGGGGAATTTTTGACGCTTTAAAATCGGAGCCCAATTCACTCTGTGAAAGTAAATTCTGAGCATATCAATTGAAAAGTCATAATGGGATGATAAAATATTCCAGTCTAAAAATTTACTAAACTTTGTGACAAACTTGTCTGTTAGAACGCCTTCAGGCTCCTTGCTCTCCTGAGACAACAACGACCAAGCGTTCTCCATCTTCCAACTCATACTGACCATTTTTATGAAGTGATGAGTCTAAGTAGCTTTGTAGAGTGCAGGCTGCACGCAAAGCACACTTTTTATGGTAACCCATTATGCAATCTGCACTGGTTATATACAAATCAGAAATAGACGGTCCTGCTATCTCACGTACATTAGGATGGAATCCTCGTAAAAACTCTGCCTTTTCTCTCCCTTTGGTATAAATAACTTTAAACGGGATACAGAGTGCGGTAATTAAACTTTCGTTATATGGTATACAACCATCATCCCAACGGATACCGTGATGACGTGTTAGCCACCGGGCAGTTCTCCGCATTTTATCGTTTAAACTCGCTACACCATAAGGTGGTTTGAAAATAATTTGACAATTTAAAGAACCACCGACAACAGCCAACTCTTTAATTATAAATCTATTATCGTTATCTTGAAAAGCTTGAAATTCAACCACTGCAAACGCCATTAGGCCACCGTTTGTATAGCGCAATTTCCCCGGACAATCGTTCGGCTACTAGCGAAGGTAGCTGATCAGTACACTCTTCTACATCAGATAGGACTTGATCAATATACAATCGAATTAAATCTTCGCGGCAAAACAGTTCCCTCAGAGAAATATAAATCAGAGGGAGGTTATTAATAAACATACACCATTCGTGTCGGTTAAGAGTGATAGAGTGTTCACCATCAGAGACGTAAGTGTACTGATGACCAAAAACCATGTTTACTCGTATATCCTCTCCTGTATCCACTTTGAACGAGTATTGAGTTTTACCATCGAGTGCTAGGGTGACGTCATTAAATTGTGTCGCAATCTGACAAAATGCGTCATAAGACCAATAGACGCAACCTTTTCTACCTTTAAATAGAATACCGAGTCTATTGTCTCTATTTTTAAATATACCCGTCACTACACATTTTGTTAGATCACTATCTAAATGATAGTCTGTTTTCAAAAACACACCGGTAAGTAGGTTTAGAGGTTCTTTACCCTTAGGTATAGGAGTAGCACTTACGTCTGCTTCCTGTGATGACATCGTGTAGACTAACACAAAACTCCCACTTCTTCGGTTACCTTTCCCCCTCTACACAGTTACTTTATTAACGGTACCGGTGAGCAATGAATATGTCATGTGGCTGTCATGTAGGAGTAAACAATATGCCGATGTATTTGCTGGAAAGGCTGAACCAGCTTCAAATTCCACCCGCACATCGACTGGACCGGCTTTTATAGAATCATTTTGTTTTGAACAGTCAATTACGTATAAGGGTGTTTTTTCTTTGTAGTTTATTTTGTCAACTGCCGGATAGCTATGTTTCCCATAGTATGAAGAATAGAAACGAAAAAACATTTCATAAAATATAGCTAAATCACCGTGAATATTATCGTATGGATAGTATTGCGAGTTTAAATAAACTTTAATATTTTTCAGATCGCAGTCATCAAAACAAGACATATCTTTCTTTACATTGTTTTTACGACCCGTCTGAAAGCCCACTATTACGTAACGCGGCTTCTCCAGCTGGCTGGATGTTTTTACAGTCCAGGATTGTAAAGTAGTCTGAGGTAGAGCTGGATACTCGTGTAATTCCCAGGTTCTAAATGGTAAATGAACTTTTGTATCTTTTTCAATCATTTTCAGTAGTTTTAATCGATAAGGGTCAGATACGGTAATATGTGGTACTCTCCAGTACAGACCTGTAATTTCTAAAGTGTATTGCGTAGCATCTGTGCTATATATTGCGTTTGCGTCAGTCGAAGCCCGCAAGAGAATTAATTCTTGTCTGACATTAGCGACTACACGTTTGTAATCCTCAACAAACCCTAATAACATGTGCAGAGGAACACTAAATGAAAACTCTGTAGTTTTCTCTGTTTTCCCAGAACCTAACCAACAAGCATTCTTCAAAACGTCTAATTCACTTTGTTGTATCGATAATAGATTTTTAATCGTAGTTGTGATTCCCACATTTTTTATTCTATCAACTTCCACACCGCCAATCTCGTATCTAATATCATCAAAAAGAAATGCTGCCGCGTTATTTATAAGCTGAACCTCTGCGGGAGACCCATCCTGTTTTTTTCCGCTAAGCTTGCCGATTATGTGCAACGTACTGTCAAATGGTGCGGTAATGATATCCTGCTGACTAATAGGTATACGTATTTCATCATTATTTTTAAACGTCGATGAAGCATACGGCTTGTGAGTGTGAAATTCAATACCTGTGATTACATCACTATATTCTGCACTATTTTCTATATCCAACATCTTGAACTTTAAAACCGAATGAGCGTAAAAACTTCTTATTGGTTGATGTTAACCGTACAGTGTCTTGACGCTTACTGACAGGCATAGATTTTGTGATCTCTCTAAATACGAGACCCATTTTTCTCTCTGATGTGTAACCTAATGGATATGTTTTCGTTCCTTAGGTTAATTTTTTCACCGTGTTGGTCCTGAAGAGTGACTGTTATGTTGTTTATCCTCTTAACGTTCAAAGGTAAATAGATGATTGTGTTTGGTGTTTCTACTATTTTATACCCTGGACCTACATTCGGGTAGAACTCATGAATGATATGATCTTCAGAACCGTTACTGTATGATCCTCGAACTATACTGCATACTATCCTTATTACGTTCACATTAATAATGCTTACCGTTCTATCCGATATATGTTTGACGCCCGGCTCTAAGATTTTATTGTCAAACCCAAGTAATGAAGCGAGTGTTTTGTCTTTTGTAAAATCAATAATACGACTACACTTGATTTCAGATTTTAGCGTATTATTATTGGCTTTTAACTCAAATTCCACATCTTTTCCTAGTTTTGTTTTTAAAGCAGTTTCTAGATCTTCAATCTCATAAGCTCCTTCGTCAATTTCAATCATTTTCCCTTGACCATAGTAAAACTTGTTATTTTTATTAGCTTCAATATTTGGAATAGAGTGAAATGTCATCAAATCAATTAAACCGATTTCCCACTCACCTTCGCTTATGTCAATGGGTGGGAAATAGTCTCTAGAAATATAAGAACCTCTACCACTCAAGCTAAGCATTGCTGAGAAACTGTAAGCACAAGTGCCCACAAACAACTGAATCGAAATTTTGCTTTCTCTCGTAGTTATAGTAGATGTTGCAACCGTCAAAATACTGTAAAAGTTCACGCGGGGGTTTTAGGTTTCCAAAACTATCAAAATAATATACATTGTCTTTTATTTTTCTGAAGCATACCCAGTGAGTACCGTTGCCAAAACTAGTATCCAAGTTTACAATTGCTGACTCGTTTTGTTTTGGTGATCTAGGTAGATCGTCTCTCATATAAACTCCTCTAAAGTGCGGTATACGAAGTTCTTTAGCATAATACAGTAAATCATAATTAGTCAACGGCTTTATTGGGATCGAGCTTTTTTTTTACCACATCTTTTCTTTGTTTTCTTCTTACCACCCCCATGTTTTGGGTACGGTCTTAGATACAACCCCTTGCCCTTGGTAGACACCCTACGTTTTACCACTCGTCTCTTCTTTTTACCTCCCCCTAATTTGGTTTTAGCTCGCATGGCCGTTGTAACCGTCCAAGCCGCAGCTTTTTCACCTAAAGACGCGTCTGATGATTTAAATCTACGCCAAGCCCGTTCTGCCAACTCCTTATCAGCTTGGTGTCGATGCTCGTTGTCTTTATACTGTGAATACACAATGTCGTGCTGCTTGCACGCTTCGTCTAAACCGTTGATACCTTTATCACCTCTAGCAAGTCTTTTTTTAAGATTTGAACCAATGCCGCAGTAGTTATAACCGGGTAAATGTGCCTCAAAAGGTACCAAATCAATAGCTTTGTTCAAAATGGTTGATATCAAACCTCTTCCTTTGACGGACCGTCTACGTTTGAGGGATGTTTTCCTCTTAACTGCCATTTTACGACTGACCACTAACACTTGTTAGGTTGTTCTAAATAGATCATCCCAGCTGGATGTCCCGTGGACAATCCGTGTATTCCAATCTTCTAAATTAGGGAAACTAGCCCTTCCCTTATTCAATTGTTTGAACAGTGTATATGCTAATTCTGCGACAACTTCTTTGACATATTGTTTAGTCGCAGCATCGCTCAGTCCCTGTGGATTCCCTACATTGGTTAACCGTTTACCTCTAACATCCCAGTTTTTATCTTTGAATAAAATAGAATTATCCTGTAGATATTGTAAAGTAATTACATCGTGAACGTGAGATGGATCAGCAACCTGTCCTAACCGTTTATGCTTAAAATTCCATGCAAGTGTACCCTGTATTGGTAAACGATTGTCCATATATTGTTTGTTTACAGCATCTCCGCCTTTGATTGGAGGTGCCAAGTTTTGGATTACCGTGTTTTTAACGTCAAAAGCCCCGTTTTTATTTTTTTGTAAGGCGTTCTTATTAAAGTACTCGAGATTTACAGCATCTTTGTCACTTACCGGAGAAGCTACATTATGTATAACCTTCTGTTTTGCATCAAACAATCTATTTTCACCTAAAACTATCGCGTTTTCCTTAAGAAATGATAAATTAATAGCATCTCCGTCTCCTTTCGGCGAAGCAACATCCTGCAGTCTGTATTGATGGATTGAATATGCTGTTGCGTCAGAAAGTTTTAACGGAGTGTGCAGATCTACGTATTGTTTTGATACAGCATCATGAATGTCAATTGGTGCAGCCATATTGCATACACGTGAGTTTTGAGCATCAAAATGACCACTCTGCTTGGTCATACAATTCAAAAACGAATTTGAATGAGTTTTAAAGTTGATCGCATCTAGGCTATCGTATGGGTCTTCAACATTGCATAATCTTTTACCCTGAATATTAAAGTCCCCCGTTTCTGTTAATTCAAAGCCGATCCCTTTTGGCCCTGGGAGAGCCTTTTCCTTTTTTGTGTAACGTCCGAACTTGTCTATACCCATTGTGAAAGTGACTTAAATCTACTATTACCTGCTCCCCTTATATATCCGGCTTCGTGTAGCTCCTCTACAATATTAAGAATCTCATTACCATGTGAGGTGTTACCAGTTTCAGCTGATGCCACCAACAGTTTAAGTCTATCTACTAATTCGTTGGGATTATCCCAATGCACTATATCGCGAGACTTTGTACTTTTCCACGATATTCCTCTACCCTGTTTATTAATGGGAAACAGATCTTTGATCACGTGTCTATATTTTAAATTGTTGTCTCGTCTTATTTGATTGTGAAAGTCATAACCTTTTTTGTGAGCATTTGTCGCGATTAAAATACTCTTATATGTAGTTAGGTCGTCTTGTGTATACACATCACTGTTTGGTAGTCTTTTAAATAACAGTTCGTATATTCCCTCAGTAGGTGGATATCGTGTGTTGTTAATAATAATAGTGCCGTCAGTATCAAACTCTACCACCTTATCCCCAACCAACAACGTTTTTCCATTTTCACCCAACCGTGGACCATAGTCATGGTCTATAGTTCTATTTTTTCCGCCGACGTCTTTTATAAACTGTGTCATATACTTTTTAGTCAATGAGTTATGAAATTGTTCCTCGATGTATTTAGATGCGGTTTGAAATCCTGATGGAGACGAAACAACCTCTTCCAACTGACTAGTTTCAGCTCTAGGCGTTGATATAGCTTCTGGTTTAAATGGTCGACCAATATAATCATCGTCATCACTCTCATAATCCATCGGTTCATCTGTAGAAAGCTGTTCAACTTTGACTTCGGTTTTGGGTTCCACATTCTTTAGCTCTCTTATTAATGGTTTGTATTGCTTTTCTAATAATCTTTCACTCTCTACACTACCATCTTTAAACTGTCTAAACTTACGTCTAACAGCTTCTTTTAACTCTGCTATTTGCAGGGTCAGATGTTTATTCTTCCGCGTCATCTTTGATAATGAGCTCTACACACTGCGACTCTTAAGGTAATTCAACCTGTCGAAAAAATAATGCACGTTTCTTATGGCTACGCAAGTAGCGCACCACTTCTCTCAAAGATATACCAGAATTAATATCGATATCTCGGTAGTATCTTTTTGACACTGTATCAAATTGTGGAATAATATAATTTTTCGACCAATCACGAAAAACATATGTCCTTTTCCATCCGTCTCTCCATTGTGGTATTTCCGCAACGGTATACCGCTCAGTGTTGTCACTTTTTTCCATATATCTCTGTAAAAATGATATTGGTCGTTTCATCTTGTTGTGATGTAACAAAAACGAATTTAATAGCCAAAATTCACTAGGATTTGCACCCGTGAACTCGCGCCATTGATCAAACAGCTGACGGTTGGTTATCGTATATACACCGTTATTAAAGCTTATTCCAAAGTGTTTGCTATATTGTTGTAAAGTTGGTAACGCAGCCTTTAAAAATTCCGTTGTAAATAGTCCTTGACACAGATTATTTACACCAGCATAGGGCTTACCACGAGAGCCCGAAGGTATAGGTGGTACTGGACCATACGCAACATTATAACTCACATCAATATGGCATTTTGATACAATTGCAGTTCTGTATATTGTTAGAGGGGATCGTATAGGTAGAGACCGTTCAGTTAATACTATACATCTAGCTGCATGTGGAATGTTGCAACCATACTCAAGCATTCTTAGGTATATCTGTGTAAAGTTTATGCTACCGTGACGGTTGCGCAATGGTAAAACATTGCCAAACATATCAGGAAACGGGCGATATCTTGAAATCATATTATGAGATTCTCTAACCGTACAGTTAGTCATATCTTCGTGATAGATTACCAGTTCAAGGGGGACTTTTTTCTCTTCACATTTATTCAAAAACTTAATCCACATTTCACGGTTATACATACGTTCACTAGCAGATATCATTAGCAAGATAACTGGGGGTAATAATGCGCTTTGTGTGGGTACTTTGTGTCTCCAACACCTCCTATTGAATTTGTGTCCATGACGCCCTTTTCTACTACAATAATTCCCGCAAAACTTTTTCTTATTCGAATAGTAGTAGGTACACAAATTTGATTTGACATTATGCAGCTTTGTATTATAACCCCTGAGGTCGTTGTAAGCATAGATGTTAACCATTATAACTCCTCAATAAAACTGTCAAATCCTATACGATATCTACCTTTATCGGGATCTCGAGTCTTGTCAATCACTAAGAACCCGTGGCTATCTTTCCACGCTAGCGCACACAACTGTTTAAACCTATCAAATGACATGTCGGTGGTAATGTGATCGTTATATATATGTCGCAAGTTCATATCATCCTGTTTGAAAAGTATTACAAAATTCGCATTGTCCCTGATCAACTGTTTGGGTATTGCACTATAAGTTTGACCTAAATAAAAAGTATCAATTTCGTTATGTCGACCCATTGTGAAATAATTTTTGATATTACCGTGTTTCTCGCACGAGATATCATCAAATATCATAATTGAATGTGGTTCAGCTTTGCTTGGGTGTAATACTAGCCCATTGTCATCATATGCAAAATATCCAATCTCCTTCGGTAATGCTTTGGGTAAAAACTTGTACTTTGGTTGGTAAAGAGATTTAGAAAATATATAAATGTTTTTATAAACTAGACCGTTTGGATCAAATAATAAATTAAACACTATATTCGTTTTGCCTGAGTTGCTAGGTCCTGAAAGAATAGCCCGGATTGATGGGGGGAATAACGGTCCGTGTTTAATTTTAGAACATGACCCCTCACCGAGATACTCATCATAGTTTCTTATTGCCAGAGGCGGTTTCTGTACTGCCACGCGCATTGCTGAAGAAAGACTAATTATGTTGCACATATGTTAACATTTATACATACCTCAGGCGGGAGACCACTGCTGATCTTGTTTCTTTTTCATCAACTCCAATTTGGTTTTCTGTTGATTGTAATACGTTTTACAGCAACATCTGCAATAGCCAAACGACCCACACGTGTGGCAGGCTAATCCATCAACATGGCATACTGGTGTTATAAAACATTTTAAGTCACAACAATATCTAATGTATTTGGGAAAAACCAGATTTTGCGACATGTTGCTTGAATGACGTCCAAAAGAAGACTGAGACCGTGTGTCTACAGTAAAATATCATTTTTACTGAGCCACGTGTCATTTTTTTTATCAAAACCAAGCCAACGGACTTTTACTTTATCACCCTTACGTTGCAACACCTTTTCGACTAAATATACATCCCCAGTCTTTGATTTATTCAATTCTTGCGTATAAAAACCCCCCTTTAATATTTCACCATTGTGGTCTTGAAGGATATATGTTATAGGTTTCGTTGGTTTAATTGCGTAAATTTTAAAAACTTCGTTTGTCCAGTTTGGTAGATAACCTTTGGTAAAGACTTTTTTATGCTTACTTATCCGTACACTATCACCTAATTTAAACTTTTGTTTATTCGATACTGGCTTATTTTTATAAATTCGTTGTAATATAGTTTTCACGTGTTTTTGTCTTACATCTTTTGGCTTCATTCCGATTATACTATGCACTGTGTTGTTATAATTAGATACGATTTTTGGGAGTATATTTAACCATTCATATGTCCCTCTCGCGGTGAATTCCCGCCACATTCGTTCTTTTAAACTACGATTCAATCTTTCAACAAAAACGCTTTTTAGCTCAGAAAACGTGTAATAGTGATTGATATTATATTTTTTCATCAACGCACTAACATGCTTATTAAAAAATTCAGTTCCTTGATCGGTTTGAAAGTTTTTCATCTTATGTTTCATCAATATTGGATCAAGTGCTTTAGCAACTTCAGGACCTGACTTGTCTTTCAGTGGAACAGCAAACGCAAATTTTGATAAACAATTAATCATAGTCATTATATAACGGTGACCTTTGTTTAATTTTGCATATGGTTGCATCTCTACCAGATCTGCCTGATACAGATCATTTAACCCTTTAAGAGTGACTTTACGTCTAGGGAATTTTTTTCTAGCTGGCTTATGTAGCTCCTCAGCTATTGCACGTCTAACATCCATTGTTATAATGACACAAATAATACGCCGTCTTTTGATTTACCCCAAAGAAATGCTGCAGCCCCTCCACCGCTGCAGCTACGTGGCGGCCTCCGCAAAGCTAGTTGCCGCCTCCGTCCCCCTGGTATTGAGCTGAACAACTCAATACCCATACAGCCCCAACCTCGCTGTATGCTGTGGTAAGCAGACTGAAGGTCTCTTACCTCCCTTCCGACCCGGCTGTCGGGAATTACCTACAACACGCGTGTCCCCTGGTATGACGCGCAGAGAGAGACTTCCCTCACAATCACACTATCACACTATTATCTCACTAATAACGGTTTACGAGCTTTTTTTTCGGCTGCGCCAGGGACCTCATACACAGTGACACATGGGAGTACCTATAGGATTTAGCTCATTTTTCCTACAAGGTCTTACTCAATCAGCCTTAGTAGGTGGCGACCATGTGGTAACCGAGTACCTATAGGATTTATCTCAACCAACCTACCAGGGCTTACTAATGCTGCCTAATAGTGGGCCACTGTATCTCAAACACACACACACACACTCAATTTTGTGAGAGAAGAAACCTATGCAACGTCTATTTTAAAACGTATTTTGCTCGTGTGTTTGATAAAATATTTTGGATTTAAAAGTTACAAACCACAAGTGTACAGCCCCGGTTTAAACTTTTTTCACGACACTCAAGTAGCTAAAGAGTGGGGATAACATGTGCTAAACAGAAACGCTCCAGAGGACATGTGCGCATCAGTTGCTAAAATGATCGCGTTCACATTAGTGCTAACTGAATTAATTAAAGATTATATATTATATCCTATATTTAATTATTTCGGAGATAGTGATTCGGATAGTGAGTTTGGGGATATTGATTGGTGGGGAGATGAATGGGAGATATTTCTAGTGGATGATGCGTCTACTGATTCTGGCATAGGAGGAGAATACTAGGTGAGTCTTTGTTTTTTGTACCCATATGGAAGAGTATCATAGTTGTCAGCATGTTTCCTTTTTGGACCTGTGATTTTAAATTTTTTGATTTCGCTAATGGTGATGATATCTCTGTCTTTTGTACGTCGTATTCTGTTTTCTTCAATCTCAATAGTTTTGGTAGCCTCACTGAGAACCATTTCTTTTAAACTCTCAAACCCCATCTTTTTTGACGTTTTCATATTTAATGTTAAACCTTTGATTTTGCAAACAGACACAAGAGCTTGTTTATTTGTAGACCAAACTAGATAAGCATATGTTTTTGGTCCTCCTGACACAAATTCGACGATATAAGAACCAGGTCCGTATTCAACCAACTCATTGGTCATTTCGCCGAGATAGTCACCTGTTGGTACACTATACAATCCACGTCGATATACAAAAAGCACAGAATCGGTGTCATAATATAAAACTTGTGTTCCCAGAGCTTCTAAATATTCATACAACTTAAGTCGGGCTTGCGCAGTCGTGAATCCCGCGATAATTACGTTTGTGTTTCTCATAGCTTCGCCAATCTCCTCAATATACTCCCAGCCGACCAAAACAACTTCCTCGCTTACTATCTGTATTCTAATTACATATATCTCTGGACTCGTTAACATTTGAAAAAGACGTTTGGCGTCCCTAACAATCATAGCTTTTGTCTGGTTTTCGCGTTGACCAAACTTTCCCCAGAATGAGTTTAACATCAATTTGGCCAGCGATCTAAGCCCTCCATTCTTTAAAATTTTATCCTTATCAAGTTGGACACCCTCCTTCTTGAAATATTCGTCGATATATTTTTGCTTATCCTCGTCTGTCTCACACCATTCTGGGTATCCCGAAGCTTCCTGCTTCATCTTGAGAAATTTATTTATAAAATCTGTAAATAAGCCCCCTTTTTCATATGTGGCCACCTCGTACTCCCAGAGCTCATACATATCGAGGATAGTATAACCTTTTTCTACAGCCTTTCTTATTTCATCCATCGTCCAAGTTCCGGTCAACGCCCTATCTCCGCTCTCGTGATTACACTCGCCTTGGTTTTGCGTTTCCCCACAAGTCGCACATAAAACAAACATTAGTTTACTATTCATTTTTGTAGGGAGCACTGGATGATAGAGTTCACGAGGCGGTAGAACTTTACATTTCAATAGTCCTTCGACATCAATACCTCTCTGTCTACACTCCCGATCTCCTACATATATAGTGGGGTGTCCAACTGGATATTTACCGTACTTGCACACATACGGGTAGAGAGAACAAACATCAACATACTGTATGGTCTCTCCCTCGCTGCACTTGTGGTAGGTTTTAACATTTCCAGTCCTCCCGCCAAAAAATGCCTGTCTCGGATTAAGCGGGAGATGATCGAGTATCGGTAACCTGTCGAGGTGTTTCAGATTTTCCGTCTTTTTAATTTTCCTAAATTCACATTCCCACATTTCCACTGTATTGTCTCCGAGTTTCTCCATTTTTGCTTTTGTACGTTCATAACGTAAGTTGAGATTATCTGACGGGTCATCCTTTAGCGGAACATCACGATCATACGGAAAGCATCGTAAACACCCATGCCAGAAACAACCATAGAATTCATAAATCTGTTCTCCGTCATACCCGTCTACCTTCATTCCTTTGACCACAATCTCTTTACCTCTACCCGCATGTTCTATTCTAATGCCACGTTTCTCTTCTTCCCACGATAGCCATTGAATTGCCACCATTGATTGGACATTCCTTAGTCTATACCCGTTCTTAGGAATAAGACCTATTTTGTTGGGTTGTAAAAACATTCGACGATAAGCTAGGTTACACGCACTAGCTATTGTGACAGCTTCAAAAAAAGGATCAACGTTGCATTCTTGTAGAAAAATCGATCTAAATTTTAAGCAGGCTTGTGCTAAAATTTCCACATCTGAGATACAATACTCGAGGATTTCTTTTCGAAAATCAAACAAATAGTTGCTTTCCACCTGCTCACCATACCAAATGTCAAAATCCCTGTACGATTTGGCAAACATCGTTTCGGGACAGTAAAACTCTCTGGGGGGCATAGGTCCTACATAATTTTGATTGTTCACAGTGTTGAAAAGATGTGGAAAATAACCCTTCTTTTTTTCCGGCGGGAGGTCAAATGCTTTTGGGAGTGCGGCCAAAGGCATAGGGAAATAGCTCAAAGAATCGACAAATCTAACATTGTCCATTTCCATTAGGATGATTTTTGTACCTCTCATAACCAATTTTGGTGTGAACCTAGTCTCTTCCAAAATGTATTTGAGCAAAAATTGAAAATCAAAACCTTGCCCATTATGAGCAATCACACATACATTTTTAAAGTTTTTACGAATGTTCATAACATAATCCATAAAATGCTCAACTGGGTTGGTGTTAAACACTTTTGTACGATAGTTACAAGTAACACAGCTTTCCCCATTGACACACTGATGACAAAACTGTTGCGAAACACACAAAGTTACTTTATGCACTTTTGAATCTGTGTTGGGAAGCGTTTCATCTTGGCGCGTTTCAAAATCAAAAAATATCAAAAGATAATCTGACGTTTTTGGCTTCCTAGTATCTGGTCTCATATAGCACTTGTGGTTAGGATCTTTATAACAATCACAAGTATTACAATACACTTCACCACACACATGCGGTACACTTCGTTCTCTAAGACGAACAAGTTTTCCACAATCTATACATTTTTTTACCAATTTACAATAGTCAACTTTGTGAGCGATGAAGCAGCCATGATTTTTTAATTTTAAATTGCATTCCGGACATACAATCCCTCCCTGTTCCTCAGTGCATGGTGGCGAGACTGTCCGACAGCTAGGACAGATGTTGCTACAGCTGTGTGCGCCCTTGTGATCATATGGAGAATGACAACCTTCACAATAATACGTACACACAAACGCCGCAGTTAAGCTTGTTATAACGTTATAATGTCCATTTAAAAACAATAAGTTTATTTTGAATTTTGGGTTTTCCACATTACCTTCAAAATACACATCCCGCCCTTTGCCACCATAATTGTAGACTGTGATTTTAAAATCTTTTAACAAATCTTGAAATTTCTCCAATTCGGGGATACCAGCCCCATCCTCAGACATGACGACTCTCGCTCGACGAACCAGTTCTTGAGCTCTTACAGTTTGTCTTTTTCCATCATCCTGTCTTATCGCCTTGTACATGGGATCTTTTGTCGCGTGAGCAATGCCAACCACTAACGATCGGGGTAGACACAAGTTGTCTTTATTTTTTATGACAACTATACCTCGACGCATCTTACATTCCTCTTCAAATGTATTAAAAAATCCAGAACGGACCCGTCCAGACCCTACAGGCAAATTAATTCTAGTGCACTCAACTGTAAACGTATCTGTGGACTTTACAGATTCCGAGTTTGACTGAACAATACCCCCAAATATCTCCCAGAGTATGTCCTCAGTGACTTCGTTGGCAGGACGAAAATTTACATAACCTGGTTCTTTAGATTTTAGGTTTAAGCTTTGCAGTGTAAATCCAAGCCGGTCGTTTTCAAAAGCCTGATCTTTCATATCTCTAACAATATTTGCCAATCCTTGTCTAATCCATTCGATTTCATTTGTGCCAGAAGGAGGGTTTGAAAATTTAAAAACAGTTTTAGTCCCGTAAATTCTAAACTTATTTACATACGTTTGGTCTGTGCTTATTAAGGTTACAGGTTCCAGACCATCATTTACATTAGATTCAGGACCGTTTACAAGCTCATCTTCGTTTTCAAAATCAAAGGCACTATCTACAAGTGAACATTCAGACAAATCATCAGAATCAAAAACACTATCTACATACGAACCCTCAGACAAATCATCTGAATCATATTCCATAGCACTTACAATTGATTACACAAAAAAAACGCTCAATACTCTACAACCCTACAATATCCCACACCCTACAACTAAACACACAAAAAACTATAAAAATCACTAAAATCCCGATAAAGACACTGAAAAATATCCTACAATAAAAACAAAATGTATATTCTATATACACAATACAGCTCACACTACAATACTCTCCAATATAGTATCCAACAATAACCAACAATTTATGAGGCTAACAAAGACCCAGTGCTCACCAACCTACAGCAGAAACACGACTAACTCAACTAGTTACCTACCAATACACTTTACGCATGCGCACCTAACCGCAACTTTAATTAAACACATAATAATTACCTCCTACTCTCCTAACCCATTAACCGTCAAAACCACCACCCGCCATCATCAATAATAGCCAGCCACACGCGTCTCTAGAAAAACAGTCGTTATTCACTGTCGCCTTAATTACCGCGCGCGCCACCATCAACGACACCGCCGCCAAAAACGCCGCCATTACCAAACGCGGCCTCCTATTGGCCCGGGGGCGGTCTCTATGGATAGAGGAAATACACCTGAATACATACAATACATTAAAAGGGGCGTGGCTTATCAAATACTCGATTCTGATTGGTTTCTGCTATACTCCGGCTTCCACTACTAATAACCACAAGCATGAACATTATTTAGTGTAAATGCAAACTTAGGATGTAATTTTAATTGATAAATAATCGTATATGTTGACAACTTATGGATTTTATATGATGTTCCCTACTATATTTAGTTTATGTAAAAAGTATAGAAAATTATATGTTTTGTTTTACAGCAGGTTTTCATAGTTTGAAATTCATTGATATAGATATCTTTCGTTTCTATGTGATTTAAACTGTCTGGTGTTTCAATCATTATGTGTATACTAGGTTTAAAAACTAAGCACTACTTAAATTATACGTTTCTTGTTAGTGTTTCGTGTTAACACCATCCAACAACATTGAATTGTAGTGTAGGCATATTATATTGTTTTGCTAGGTGTTAGTATAAAATTATAATGCTTTGCTCTAAAAAATATATAATATTTTAAAGGCTAGTTTAGGAGGACAAACTGTTCAGCATACTTTAACGTCTCTTTTTAATTACATAGGACCAAATTAAATTAATTTACTTTATTTTTCAATCAAAAAATTCTTAATTTTAACACGACTTTGGCTTTTCGCATTACATATTGAACAAGCTACGTGGTTATATCGTTCAAGTAGTACTCTTAATAGATAGCTACCGAACTGAAATTAAGATTAACAAGGTCTTGAAGGTTTATTGTTTAACTGATGCTAAATAGGATTTATACCTTTCAGGCTATGAAACTCTGTTCTTGTTTTTACTCATTTTATTGCAAAGGTATCAGGCATAAGGTTTTATTGTTAGATTGATTTGTTTGATTAAGGTTTGATTGACTAATTATTTAATTATTTAAACAAATAATTTGTATCTTATGATACCTAAATTGAACAATTAATCAATATATTTAATACCAATTGGACCAGCACGTAATATTTAATTAATCACAAACAAAGTAAAAAACTTTCAGCTTTTAAATGTTAGTATGTGTGTTTTCAAGGAGTTGTTAGTACAATTTATGTTCTATGGAGTATTTGATAAATTAAGTTATTTTATTATGTTGTTTACGTACTATAAAACCTAGTCGGTATTGCAGCTATACTGTTTGTAAAGTCCAGGACAATATACTAATCAGGTAACTTTTTTATAACTGGACTATGAGTTAAAAAATAGCTAAATATATAAAGCACCTTTGATTTTACAATAACCAATATTTTTAAAATTTTAAACAACATACATGCCATGAAACAAAAATGTCAGCGTGTTTGGTGAAATATTGACCATTGGGCTATTGGGCCTTAAAGCTATATGTTTAGTCATTTTCATAATGTAGATATTAAGTTTCATCATTCGAGATATTTTAGAGATCAGTTAAGTATTTAAAAAATGTCTTCACACCAACCTCAACCATTACCCTAGCCTTATCCGCTAGATCCAGCCTTAAACCTGTGGATCTAAGATTTGAAGGTATACCATAAATGTCAATAAGACATTTTGCAAACATTATGATGTATTCGATACAACAAACTTAGTAACTATTGAAACAATTTGTTTTTTTATTTCACTTTAAATTTTTATTTGTAAAAAAAAAAACATTACAATTTATAAAACTAAAATTTAGAGGCGCCTTCTTCTTTGAATAACGACTGCGTCGCGCCGAGTTGTGTCAGTTAGGGGATCATACTCAACCTCCATCATTGGTGGGGGTGGGGGGTCCCGTCGAAACCAAAAGTACAAAACCCCACCCCCAACGACAGCCGTGGCCAGGCCAATGGCTATGCCGACCACGTGCTCGCTGCAACAAAACATAAACAATCAAAAGGTTGTCCCTACACCACTAAAAATCCCTTTAACCAAAAGCTTAAAAACATTCCTCGTTTCTCTTAATAACTATTATATTTCAATACTGTAGGCCTATACATTTATTATAAGGTAAATACATTTATTTAGCTCTTACCTTGCCCATTGCAAAGCCATAAGAAGCATCTTTCAATCAGGATGTGTCTTGACTCTGTGTTTGACTCTGTGTCTTGACTCTGTGTCTTGACTCTGTGTCTTGACTCTATGCCTTGACTCTGTGTCTTGACTCGGTGTCTTGACTTTGGGTCTTGACTCGGTGTCTTGACTTTGGGTCTTGACTCGGTGTCTTGACTTTGGGTCTTGACTCGGTGTCTTGACTCTGTGTCTTGACTCTGTGTCTTGACTCTGTGTCTTGACTATGTGTCTTGACGCTGTGTCTTGACTCTGTGTCTTGACTCTGTGTCTTGACTCTGTGTCTTGACTCTGTGTCTTGACTCTGTGTCTTGACTCTGTGTCTTGACTATGTGTCTTGACGCTGTGTCTTGACTCTGTGTTTTACTCTGTGTCTTGACTCTGTGTCTTGACTCTGTGTCTTGACTCGGTGTCTTGACTCTGTGTCTTGACTCTGTGTCTTGACTCTGTGTCTTGACTCTGTGTCTTGACTCTGTGTCTTGACTCTGTGTCTTGACTATGTGTCTTGACGCTGTGTCTTGACTCTGTGTTTTACTCTGTGTCTTGACTCTGTGTCTTGACTCTGTGTCTTGACTCGGTGTCTTGACTCTGTGTCTTGACTATGTGTCTTGACGCTGTGTCTTGACTCTGTGTTTTACTCTGTGTCTTGACTCTGTGTCTTGACTCTGTGTCTTGACTCGGTGTCTTGACTCTGTGTCTTGACTCTGTGTCTTGACTCTGTGTCTTGACTCTGTGTCTTGACTCTGTGTCTTGACTCTGTGTCTTGACTCTGTGTCTTGACTCTGTGTCTTGACTATGTGTCTTGACGCTGTGTCTTGACTCTGTGTTTTACTCTGTGTCTTGACTCTTCAATTCAATTCAATTCAATTCAATTCAATTCAAACAATTTTATTCATGCAATTTTTAAATTAAATACATAATCCCATGTGCCATGCAAAGCACGCGCGGGATGAAAAACACATTTTTATTACTGTAATACATTTCATTTTCTGGCAGCAAACAGTTCATTTTTTTCTTCTTTGTCACTTTACAGAACAGTGAGTAGACATTTCCTATTGCTATTGTTTTAATCATACAAACAACACTTATGTTATAAATAAACAATTTAGAATAATTTAATAAGAACACGGTTTTTAGAAAGACAATAATAATTCTACATGCAAATATAAATAGTTATTTATCTAAAACAATGCTAAAAATAAGTTACAGATTATTTATGCTATATTATGATTGATAGAAAACAACAAAGCTTTTGACTTTATCACAGACCTTTTATCATTATAAACTTCATTACCAAACATTTTTACAAATGCATTAAAAAATTTTGGACCAAGACAACAAAACTGATGCCTACTAGTTTCCTTTTTAAAAAAGCTTTCTGCTAACAAGTAATATTGTGCTGATCGAGATATTCTATTGACAGGTTTCATATTAAACATGTACGGATATTTAAAAACAAACATAATCAAACAGTATACGTGCAATTGATTGAAGGTTAAAAGGTTTTCTTGTTCAAAAAGATAACTAACTCTATCATATTTTTTTAATCCAAAAACTGTCCTCAGTGCATGTCTTTGGTTCGTAATGACAGGTTGTAATATGGTAGGATAAGTACCCCCATAATGTACTATTCCATATCTCATCACACTTTCAAACCAGGAGATGTATACCTTTTTTAAATGCTCACTCCTAATGTTGTCTCTTAAGTGATATAAAGCATAATTTATTTTCCTTAATTTAATTGAGAGTTGTTTTACATGCTGCTCCCACTTTAAATGATGATCAACAAACAATCCTAGATATTTAACATATTCTACTACTTCAATACAACTGCAAGAACAATTATACAAACAAGAGTGTTTATGGCACAATAAATTAAATTCATTTTGTAAATTTTCTCGAGATTGATTATAATCAAAGAAAAATAAACATTTAGACTTTAAGGAGTTTATTAACAATCTGTTTTCAATTAGCCAATTTGATATCTTGTCTAAATCTTTTCTTATTTTTAGTTTCAGCGACTCTTTATTGAAAGCTGAGCACACAAGAGCTGTGTCATCAGCATAGGCAAATATTTTTGAATATAAATCAAGCTCCAGCAAGTCGTTTATATATATCAAAAAAATAATGGGGCCCAAAACCCCTCCTTGAGGGGTGCCAAATTGCAAATCAAGCACTTCACTCAAAACATTATTAACTTTCACAGCCTGCTTTCTTCCTTTACAAAAAGATTGCAACCACTCTAAAGCTCTACCACCTATGCCATATTTTCTAAATTTTGAAAACAGCACATTGTGATCCAAAACATCGAATGCTTTTTGAAAATCTAAATACAAAGACAATGTATAATTACGTTTGTCAATGGCATCAGTGATAGTACTGACATGTCTTTCTAAAGCAAGATCAGTGCCTTTACCTGGCAAAAACCCATATTGATTTTGAGAGAAAAGAGATCTACTAGAAAAATATTCCATGAGCCTCTTTTTAACCAAAGTCTCAAAAACTTTAGCTACAGTACTTATAACGGAGATAGGCCTGTATGATGAAATTTTAGATAAACTTCCAGACTTATGAATCGGTACTACCGATGCTATCTTAAACCTGTCTGGGTAGACACCTTGATCCAAGGAAATTCTAATTATTTTACATAACAATGGGGTGAATACATCTAAGTTATCCTTAATTATAAAAATATTAATACCATCTATCCCAGCACTAGCCTTATTTTTTAAAGATTTAACTATATCTACAATGTCTGACTCAATAAATACAAAATCTCTAATAAAAATATCATAAGTACTATAATCTTCCACAAACATATCACAGCCAAAGTTCTCATGCTTTAATTCAGGTACAATTTGTGTAAAATATTCATTAAATTTATTTGCAATAACTTTTTCACTGCCACTACATTCAATAAGGACATCATCTATCTCAAAACTAGATAAATTACTTTTATTACTTCTAATTATTTTTTTTATAACACTCCAATAAACCTTTGAATCCCCATTAGACCTCTCAATCAGACTAGAGTAGTAATTTTTCTTAGCTAACCTAATTTTTCTAGTCACCAGCCTGGAAATGTTTTTATATTGCATTTTCAACTGAACATTGTTTTTATCTTTTGAAACCATGCTATGAAGTTTGTTTTTATTGTTTATTAAATTTATGAGTTCATTGCTTATCCACTCATTCCTTTTTTTATTTTTGTTGTTCAGTTTTTTTAAATAACAAGAACTATCAACACATTTTTGATAGATATCATAAAAATTTTCTACACATTTGTTCACATTATCTTCATCAAAAACAGGTTGCCAATCGGACAGTTTAAGCTTACGACGAAACAAATCTTTATCCAAGACACTACTAAATGCTATACTATTATTACTATTAATTAATTCAGACAAAAACAAACTAATTCCGTAATGATCTGTTATACCTATTTTATCAACAGTATGAACAAAAGCAATTCTTTTTGTATTTCTTATTAACAAATGGTCAATACAAGATGCACTATTATTTATCTCCCTAGTAGGCTGATTAATTAAATTAGTAAAACCATATGCAGAAATTAAGTTAAGGTAATCAGATTTAGATCCAGAATCATTTAATAAATCTATGTTAAAATCTCCAACAAAAATTGTAGGGTCATTTGATTCTAATAACAAATTTTCAAAATCGGATTTGAAATTATTATAATTGTGTTTACATTGACGATAAACTCCAAACAGTGAAAGTGTAGTTGAGGTATTTTTATGTGATAAGGTGAAGACGACATTGAGAATCTCAGCTGTCGGCAGAAGGATGGGTCGGCATGAGTAGGATAGGGCAGAGTTCACATAGATAACAACTCCACCAGCCTGGTTGTCTGGCCTGTCTCTCAACAACAAGTTGTATCCTGGAATGTTGTACTTATTTTCTTCTCCACTCTTAATCCATACTTCCGTTAATACAACAATGTCATAAGAAAATGTTAAAGTGTTTAGGTACAAAATAAGTTCATCAAAATGTTTTCTTAGACTTCGAATATTTAATTGAAATATTTTAAACTCTTCATCAGTCCTACAGCTACTCATGATAAATCAGCTGTATTGAAAAAATCTTACTTTACAATCAACACATTTTTTACTCAGAATTTACAGGCATAAGTTTTTTTATATCTTCAAGTGAAAAAATACGGATACATTTTCCATCATCACTTTTTCTGACAAGAACTTTACCTTCCACAGACCAAACATGTTTAAAACCATTTTCTTTGAGTTTTTTAGCTTGAAACAGTAGGTTACGATTGTATGGAGTTAAATGGTCGTTGACATACACGTTAGTAGGTGGAATACCGTGAATGAAATCCGTTGATTTTATGGTAGCCTTTTTACAGTTTTTTAAGAAAGAATCACGGATTTTTCTATTGGAGAACTGAGCAATAATTGGCTTAGGCCCTTTATCTCTCATTGTTGGAACACGGTGCATAGCTTGCACGTCGTTGACAAAGTCAATGGCTACACCAGATATTGTTGACAGCTTTTCAATTATTTCTGCCATGTTCTCTGTAGTAGACTCTGGCACACCAGCTATTTCAACATTCCTATTCCTATTGTATTGCTTAAGGTTCTCGAGCTGCAATTTGTAAGAATTTACCTGATCAGCAAGAATTTTATTCTCCTTCCTGATTGACTCTAAATCTTGTTCAATAACCTTAGTTTTATCAGAAATAACATCAATTACTTTCTGAAAGTCATCAATTTTATTACCATAAAAATTCAAAGATGTTGCAAACTCATCTAATTTAGCAGTAATATTTTTCTCACTCTGTGTCTTGACTCTGGGTCTTGACTCGGTGTCTTGACTCTGTGTCTTGACTCTGTGTCTTGACTCTGTGTCTTGACTCTGTGTCTTGACTCTGTGTCTTGACTCTGTGTCTTGACTATGTGTCTTGACGCTGTGTCTTGACTCTGTGTTTTACTCTGTGTCTTGACTCTGTGTCTTGACTCTGTGTCTTGACTCTGTGTCTTGACTCTGTGTCTTGACTCTGTGTCTTGACTATGTGTCTTGACGCTGTGTCTTGACTCTGTGTTTTACTCTGTGTCTTCACTCTGTGTCTTGACTATGTGTTTTACTCTGTGTCTTGACTCTGTGTTTTACTCTGTGTCTTGACTCTGTGTCTTGACTATGTGTCTTGACGCTGTGTCTTGACTCTGTGTTTTACTCTGTGTCTTGACTCTGTGTTTTACTCTGTGTCTTGACTCTGTGTCTTGACTATGTGTCTTGACGCTGTGTCTTGACTCTGTGTTTTACTCTGTGTCTTGACTCTGTGTCTTGACTCTGTGTCTTGACTCTGTGTCTTGACTATGTGTCTTGACTCTGTGTCTTGACTCTGTGTCTTGATTCTGTTTTCTTTTGTTGTTTTAAATCTTCGAAGATATTTCTTTTAGTTTTCTTTGACGAAATTAGCTCATATAATACACGTCCAAGTGATTCAAAAATTACTTGAAATGATAAGTAATCAGGTTTCTATGGATACATATTGTATTTTGTCGTAGTTCAACTTTGTAAACAAAAAAGATCAAACACATATTACAATGAAAGAATACATAATAATTATGTTGCTAGGCATTTACAGATTTGTAACACATTAATTTATACTAATTTTAAGATACGGCACTAGTAACATTTCCTCATTTGGGAAAATCGGAACTGTGTTGAGTCCAAGAAATTATTAGGTACTAGCATCGAAAGTCGCCGTTGCACGGGTTAAAATTCAATGCACAATAATGGCTATAAAAATTCATTTGAAATCAACAATTTTATCGAAGTGTCTGGTATCACTCAGTTCATATTAGCATAATTAATTTTATTACACTTTCATACAGCACCTACCTGCATTTTAATCTTCAAAATGTATATGCCTTTCAAAATTAACATCCTGTATTCATTTCCCGAAAGCATTACTTAGAGGATGATAGTATTTTTATTTGCATTTACTTTTTGCATACTTTGATTTATATTTAAAAATTATAAATTAATAGCTTACTTTGCTGGTTATGTTGGTTTTGTAATCATTATCTCCAATTTGTAAAAATGCACATAAAAATACTCCTTGTAATAAAAACATCTACACCTTTGGGCCAGACAAATTTGTTTACAAAAAGTTATTAAAATAATTCAAATTAGTTAAACATGCAAACAACCATTTATAAATCCCAAAGTACCCAGGAACCTTTGAGAAAACTGCAAGTCACACCTCCATAAACCATATACTTAATATGTTCGTCATGACGAGAAACCTTGCGCAAAACTATCCATTATTTCATAAATTGCCCTTTAAGGTCGTAATTCCTTTCTAAAGGGAACATTCCATTTACCTAATCTTAAAAACTAGGGAACCCGTGTGGCTCAATGAGCCGCCTAGTATGAAACATAACGCCGAGGAAAACCTTATGCTTAAATTCTAGAGTTATTTGAAAACTTGTTAGAAACGAATTTTAAATATCTCTAATGGCGTCACCAAGGTTCACCTACATCATTTCTGCTCTCGATTTTAACTGATAACTTCTAATGAATGCTAAACGATCTGCCTCAATTCGAGTTAATATGTTGCAACAAAGTTTTTCCAGCATTGAGAATTGAAGAACACTGTTACCGTACTGATACCCTTTCTTAAGTAATTAAAGTTGGACCATTTTATTCCTTTGATTTGAGACATCCCCCGATCAAACGAATTTTCTCCGTAGAGTAATCTGAAATGTGGGGTGATGTCAACCATTTCATGTGCTCCATTTTTTACCCACAAACTCGGGGTTACCAACTGGACAGCCATAACCTGCTTTGAATAGGCTAAAACAGCTACACCATTGAATGTTGGTTAACGTAATTTTAACAAAATGTTTTGAAATATCTCGATCTGTCAGTGTCTGAAGTAAACATTTCTTGCATGCATTTATTTGATCTGACATTTAGGCAAGTTTACTTTCCCACCGTGACAACACTATGAGCTTCGTATATTTTTTCACTTCCAAAGTAAGTTGCATAGCAGAACTGGCAAATATTATTCATCTCACAAAGTGAATGTGTATCTGGATAGGTATCTGTTAGACCAGGTCTCTCTTTTTCTACTCTCCCCATACGCACGAAATATCTCATTATTAATTGTGTCCTAATACCGTGTTCAATATTTCTTCTTTGAACTTGAGGAATTTTCTGTTCTTCCATCAAAACTGATTTGAACTGTTTAACTTGGTCTTAACCTACTTAATATTACAATTTCAATATTTACTCCCAAAAAGCTACAGCTTCTTATAAACAGCTGTTTTTTTTCGGGTTTAAATTTGTTCTATGTTTTTCTTATGGGGAAAAACCGACCTTTGAGTGGACCTCACGCTCTTAAGGGCAGGAATTTTAGAATTATAAAACCTTATTGCAAAACTACATATTGAGACGAATCTTTTGACACCTCAAACGTTGGAATTGGTCGACAAATAAGGGAGGAGTTGCGTTAACAAAAAACGGCTTCACGTATTATATATACAGGGTGTCAAAAAAGTCTGGAAACGGTTTAATATCTTTTTAACTAAATCCGTTAGAAAATTCAAACCTTTCACATCAACTTACATGTATGAAAACTACTTTTTCCAAGCATTGTCATTTTTTTAACTCTGCCATGGGACGACCCATGAGGAGTATGTACATAATCTTTAATGTAAGCATAGGTTGATATGCACACCAGTTTAAAGGGTTAGTCAAGTGGAGTTCATTGCCGGAAACCGCGTCAAAAAAGGTTCATCCGTTACAAAATGGCAGCTGTCCAAAGTTCTTGTGAAATATACCTGCACAGGCCTTAGTATGGGCAAATACTCGTAATAAACATTAGCTTGAGAGCTTAAACTGTATTTTAAAGTCAACTAGCTCATAGACTAATAGTATTCAATCTTCAAAACAAATTTAACCGGGTTTCAGATTTCCCTGCTAATGTTGACTATGAGTATTTACCAGCGAACACATAACAAAATAGAAGCGCTACTCGGAGCGCAGGAGCGTGGCAGTCTTACTAGCCGGCGAAACGGACAAAGATGGCGGCGCTAGCCTACCTGACGAGGAAATAAATATGTGCACTCGAGTTTGAGCCTAAATATCTCAGAGATGAATAATCCAATTTTGTTGAAACAAAAATTAAATATAAGCTGGTTTAAATATATTTTACGTGGTAGCAATAAAAAAATCCGTTTATCAGAAAAATGTATATTGTTGAAAGATCCTAAAAAGTACCGGGTTTTAAGAAACTCTGCACTAACACTGAAGTTTAAAATTTAATTGTAAACAAACCACTGAGCCAATCGGCCTGCCAGTTGCGGGAGAAATTTTTGTTTACAAATATATATCTGTTTAAAAAACACCTTTGTTCGCATTATAAATCTGTCATATTGGTGTTATTTCTTGTGTCACGACAAACACGATGATATTTTGAACGAAATTTTTAGCGTCTTATTAACGATGTTAGCATATGTTTTAAAAATAAACATCAGCATAAAAACTATCGTGAGTAAAAATTTTAAAATGCTCGGAACTGTTAACAATAAATCTACCAATAAGCCATACAAATTTCAGAAAGATTGGCTTAGTGGTTTGTTTACAATAAAGTTTTAAACTTCAGTGTTAGTGCAGAGTTTCTTAAAAACCGGTACTTTTTAGAATCTTTCAACTATAAACATTTTTCTGGTAAACGGAAATTTTTAAAATTGTTACCACGTAAAATGTATTTAAACCAGTTTATATTAAATTTTTGTCTTAACAAAATCGGTTAATTAACCTCAAGAGATATTTAGGCTCAAACTCAAGCACATATTTATTTCCCCGACAGTAGTCCCGGCGTGTGCAGCGCGCTAGTCGTATGCTATGCTTGATGAGAATAAAGTAGATATAAAGTTAATGATATTAGTGTAAAGGAAAACAATGTAATTGAGGACTTGACGAACAAAGTACTTGGACAATGTGTAGGAGTAAATTTGTTTCCAAATAGTACATATTTCTCAGGATATGAAACAATATGGACAAAAATCATTTTTGTTTAGTACCTAATTAAAATTATTGCTCAAAAATATTTCAATGCTAGAGTTCGCTACTACTGTAAAATAAGTAACGAAAGTCTTAACAGAAATAAAATCAGGCAACATCTCAATAAAACTGTAATTTTTCTGGGACAATAAATTGAGTGTAATTTTACAAATATATTTGGGAAGTTTAATTTAACTTACAGAATTATCTTTAGTTTATCTTGGATGATATTGAAAGCTAATTAGTCCTTAAAAAGTTGTGCTAAACTGTTGAAAATTCTACATAGACAATATATTTGAAAATTTCTTTAATATATACAATATTACGGTACAACAGTATAAAACATTAAAAACACTGCACGCTAAATGTATAAACGACGGCCCGGCGGCGCAGCGGGCGTGGCGGGGAGCAGCGGCAATGGATCCCTTTTGTACCTGATTTTTTAGAAAACCGAACATGATAAAATTTTTTGGTGAATCGGATAGTTAAATTTGGTTATTTATCCACAACTTTCCCGCTGACGAAATTTCTCTGACCAAAAAATAAAAAATTTCCTCGCAATACAACTTTTTCATGTCTGAATCTGAAAAATTAAACTACATAAGTATTAAACATATTTATAACTCAATTACTATCATAACTAATAATTTTATATTAACACCATCGTTTTCCTCAGTATCATATCTACAAGTGTGCAAAATTTCAGAATTTTTTGTCAACTATTAATGTTGTTTATGATCGTGTATTTGTCGCGGGGTTTTTAATGCGAACTGAGCTCGCGGGTCTTGGATTCAGGCTGTATGACGGACCAAGATGGCGGATTTGGCCACACTTTCAGTGCATTTGGTTAAACGCCGTGTCCTCTCTATTATTATTATTATTATGTGCTCGCTGGTATTTACCAATACTCTGCCTCTGCAGGTATATTCCGCAAGAACTTTGAACCACCGCCATTTTGTAACGGATGAACTTTTTTTGACGCGGGTTCCAGCAATGAACTCCACTTGATCAGACCTTTAAAATGATGTGCATATCAACCTATGCTTACGTTAAAGATTATGTACCTACTCCTCGTGAGCCGTCCCCTGGGGGAGGTCAAATAATGGCAATGATTGCAAAAAGTAATTTTCATACATGTAAGTTGATGTGTAAGGTTTGAATTTTCTAACGAATTTAGTTAAAAAGATATTAAACCGTTTCCAGACTTTTTTGTCACCCTGTATAGATATTTTACATTTACAAATGTTAAGACAACTTTTACATTGATACCGTATTTAACTATTTTAAACTCGTGAACTAGCTTTCATGTAAATGATTGGTTACATCCCAAATGTACAGGAAAATATAAATTTTATATTTTGATTATAACAGTTAGTTATTCATACAAACTATTATAACATCATAATTGGCATTTAAAGTATTTGTTTTTATAAAAAATAGTTCATAAAATTAATAAGTAATTTTTTACCCAAGAACCCCAAATATTTGAGTTAATTAGGTTTCCAAAAAATTTTTTAATTGTTAATACAGGGTTTTAAACCAAATATGAATGCAAAACATTATTCCATAACTTTTCACAAAGATAAAAAGAAACCAGTTTTCTTTATTTATTGGTAAATATTAAGTTTTTTTTTCAATAAAAAGCTTTCGTCTATTAAATTGGTTATATCCCAAAGAGAATAATAAAGAACTTAGATATCTTTCTATCTCTCTTATTTATAAAACAGTTTTTTACTTCCTGTCCATATGATACTTAATGCTTTAGCTAAGTATTATTATTTCTGCAAATCGCTGAAATAGTTCCAATTTAGACATGATCACTTGTAGTTGGTTGTTTAGGTTTGGGAACAAGATAAACTTCCAAGTTTTTAACTAATTAATGTGTATTAAAACACCCGTTTGTTATATGTCTCTAGCCATTTCGATTAATCAATCATTATTAAAACAACCTACAATCCTTATTTAATTAAAAATATTATATTCCTCCAGTAACGCTACATTTAAAACTGTTCTACGATCAATACATTTTCATTTACTAACTAAATGAACAACAAAGCAATTGCAATAAAACCGAATAATAGTTTTTTTTTCAATTAACCGTTTACGTTTTTAAGGAACCAAATAAATGCTTAGACATAAAAGAACCAATATAAGAAAGAATAAGGCAAGTAAATGAAGTAATGGTTACAACAAAATTCCATCAAACTACCTGAAAACTGTAAGATAAACGCGTTAAGACCGTTCAAAACAATAGCATGGCTTAGTTGGTTTAACTGTTAATGTTCTAAACAAACGACTGTAACTAGTGTTGCAGTGCTTGTAGCAACACCTCATATACAGCAACATTTATTTCTCAACCTTATATTATTTCTTAAACACTTTGTAGTTTGGATCTAAAATGTTTATTTATAATGCATTCGTTTATTATTGAACGAGAATATTTTTATTTTTTTAGTGCAATAAATACTAATATTTAAATAAAGTAACAACTATACCAAAGGTATACCACAAAAATGCCTACTGGTACTTTTAAAACTGTTTATGCCATGGTTTACTTTAATAAATAATTGAATTACAGTCCGAATTTGTAGTAGAATTGTAGTTTTTGGATATTATAGTTCAAACATAATCTGCTGAAACAAATAAAGATTGGCTTTTACAAACAATTTGAAAATGTACAACAGCTAATGTGATACGTTTTTCAAGATCTTTATATGCTAAGTATTTAATAAATAATACGCAATTAAAAAAGTTTAATTATTATGAAAAATAATGTTTATTTGTTGGTTTAATATAATTGTTAAATCCAAGCAAATTTTACATATTCTTAGTAATTTTCGGGAAAATATGACCATAAATCTTTTGGTACGAACATGTATGTATACTTCGTATAACTATTAAATACAGTACAAAACTTAAGCAAGATTGTTTTATTTAATTGTCTTAGTAACTTACAGTGCATTAAAAAATTACTATAAACATTATAATTAATTTAAAAGGTTTCATTTAAATAACGTTCTCACACTTCATTTAGAGATTGATCAACAGTACTTTAGCGCAGGATAAAAATCCCCCGAAATCAGCAATCAGTTGATGGGCTAGCAGCCACAACATCTCGTGTGTCGTGAGTCTTCTACAGGACATGAACAACCTTTTTACTCCAAGTTAGGCTATAACCTTAAAATAGTGTTTATCTAATACATTAGGCTTTTCAACTCCTAAACTATCCAAATTTAGGTTATGTCAAACCAAAAAATATAAACAATTCTGAATTTTATACTTCAAGAAAACTTATTAAATTAACGAAATTGTAAAGTAGCCTAAACTTAACAGAGTAGCTAAATATTAAAGGCATTTTCATGTATCTTAAATTTATTTTATTATTTGAACGTCAAACACATGTGCTTATTTATAGGGACGCATCTTTTTGGTTTCCTGATAGTCTTGGTACTGCTGCATTCTGGGCGCGTAATGCAGCGAAAGTACAAGTACGGGGTCACGCGAAGGGCCGAGGTTTCGTTTGGGTTTTGTTTGGACATAACCCTGGCATCTGAGTCCCTTTTGCCAAGGATCAGAGCCTGGAGAGTCCTGGAGGATTACACGGGCAGTGACCACCAGTACATTATTTTTGATGTCCTGGATGGTCATCAGAGGCAAGTAGCCACGTTTCGTCAAGTGCCCGTTCGATGGAATATCAAAAAATTGGACGTGGCAAAATTCAATGAAGCCATCCTACGAGGAACACCGGTGGCGCAACTAGCGTGGTTCACGCAGAGGTGTTAGTTATATCCATGATGGGACTAATCGTCTTGGCTTGCGATGAGTCAATGCCTCGTAGGAGATCCCGGTGTAATAAGCGAGCTGTGTACTGGTGGACTGCCGAGATTGCGGAATTGCGTCGGTCAGCATTGAGAGCCAGAAGACTTGCTACCAGGGCCAGAGAACCTGTAGACAGACGTCGTAAGTCGGATGCTTACTGAGTGGCTAGGAGGTTCCTTCGTCGAGCCATCAACCGGAGTAAACGCAGTTGCTGGGAGACATTAAGAGACGATATCGATTCCAATCCGTGGGGCTTGGGTTACAAACTTGTAACTAAGAAACTTGGCACCCGCTCTCCACCTTCCGTCATGATGGGGCCACTATGGAGAGGATAGTCGAGTCCCTTTTCCCGGCTCAAACGTTGCGCCTATTGCGGAATTTCGGAAGTGTGGATGACGTACCAATTTTCAGTCTTGGAGAGGTGGAGGCGGCCGTCCTATCCCTGAAGAACAATAAAGCTCCTGGACCCGATGGGGTACCCGGCGAAGTCCTCAAAAAGGTTTTGACTACTAAACCCTTGATCCTTCTGCGCATGTACAACGCCTGCCTAGTCGAAGGAGTTTTCCCCTCGTGCTGGAAAACAGCTAGGCTTGTGCTTGTTGGGAAGGGGAAGGGAGACCCAGACCTGCCATCCTCTTACAGACCTCTGTGTATGTTGGATACGGCTGGCAAAGTCCTCGAGAAGTTGATCCGTTCCCGACTGAATTCAGCCGTGGTCGCTGCGGGGGACCTGTCCCCTCGCCAGTATGGATTCAGGATGGGGCGATCTACGGTTGACGCTGTTGAAGAGGTGAAGCAAGCCGTGATGAGAGCTGAGGATTTTAACCACTACTATCGAAGGGTTGTGCTGCTCGTAACGCTCGATGTGCGAAACGCATTTAATTCGGCGAGGTGGTGCGATATGCTGGATGCTCTGGAGAACACCTTCCACGTCCCGGCATACCTCATGCGTATCATAAAGGATTATCTCCGGTTCCGCCTCCTCATGTATGACACTACAGAGGGCCCACGGACGATGAGTGTCACTTCCGGTGCTGCCAAAGGTTCCATACTCGGCCCGGACCTCTGGAATGTCGCGTATGACAGCCTTCTGAGGTCTGAAATGCCTGAGGAAACTGTTTTGGTTGGGTACGCGGACGACGTTGCAGTTTTGATAGCTGCACGTAGCGTTGAGCTGGCTCAGCTAAAGCTGAACCAAGTTATGCGTACTATAAACGCATGGATGACAGACCATGGTCCCTCGCTTGTTTTGAGCAAAACTGAGATCGCGATATTAACAAAAAAAAAAAAAACGGATTGACACCATCGTGCCGTTGAGGGTAGGGGCCGTCGAAGTCCAGACCGTTCGTTCTGCCAAGTACCTTGGGATTATGGTGGACAGCAAGCTTAGCTGGCGGGATCAGATCTTCCGTACGGTGGACAAGGCCGCTAGGGTGGTCTCCTCTCTTAGGCGTTTGATGGCCAATGTCGGAGGGCCTCGGTCCAGCCGTAGAAGGTTGTTAATGTCTTCTGTACAGTCCGTACTCTTGTACGGTGCTGAGGTGTGGGCAGACGCTCTAAATAAGGAGGTATATAGGATGCGGCTCGCCCGAGTGCAGCGTCAGGCAGCACTAAGAGTTGCATCCGCCTACCGAACAGTGTCCGAACCCGCTGTCCTGGTGGTTGCTGGAGTCATCCCCGTCAAACTTTTGGCGGCGGAGAGAAAAACAATTTATCAGCGCCGTGGGGAGGACCAGGTACGAACAGAGGAACGCACCCACACCTACCAGCTGTGGCAGGAGAGCTGGGAACAGGAAACTCGGGGACGCTGGACCAGGCGACTGATAAAGCAAGTCCAACCTTGGGTTAATCGGCGGTGCGGAGAGGTGGACTTCTACCTCACCCAATTGCTGACGGGTCACGGCTTTTTCCGGTCGTACCTGTTCAGGATGGGCAAAGCCGTGTAACCCGATTGCATATACTGCCCAGGCATTCCCGATGACGTGGAACATACCTTTTTCCACTGCCAGCGTTGGGAAAGGCCCCGCCTGGAGGCTCAACAGTTAGTAGGACTGCTGTCGGTGGACACGGTCATACCGATGATGACGGAGGGTGAGGACAATTGGACCTGTGTGTCACATTACATCCATGGTATTCTCCGCGCCAAGAAGCTCGACCTTGACCGGGATGCGGTGTAGGTCATCAAGTATCCAAATGCCGAAAACGGTGAGAGCCCTGAGGGCTTAGGTAACATGTTGGCCTGACTTGAAGTAATGTGACAAAAAATTCCAGGTCTGTGTCCAACAGAGTAGAGGGGTTTTTTTAGTGAGTAGTCTGTGATGGATTCAGGAGTCTCACACTACAGGCTGGCTACCTGTGTGCGTAAAAGCATTTTCCTTCCTCTTCCTTATAAAAAAAAAAAAAAAAAAACATGTGCTTATTTAGACTGATATTATTTTTAAATATAGGCCACTGTCAAATTGTAAAATATTTGTCATCAATTTAGTTGGGAGATTTTCCGGAATTCATTTAAAATAAATATGACACAATGTAAAAAAAAAATTAAATCTACTTTCGTATGCAGAATATCTTGCATAACAATTCATAAATATGCAAGCTGAGTCACCAATTACATTATGAGAATATACAAATTAGATTTATATGAATGCAGAAATGCTATTGCAAAATCGTGAATACATCTTGCCTTATTGGACTAAATAATAGTTGTACATCGTATATGATGTTCAAGAAATTACAATAGTAAGGATAGTAGATCATAAAGATAACACTGTAACAGAGAATAGCTCTTTCCCATAGTCGCTCTTCGACATTGCATTTTTATAATAAAATGTATTATACAAACAATGTAAATTATATAATGTAACGTAATAAGAAAAAGTATCGTATGTTGCAACGTATAGTACAAACGTATAGTGCAACTATTATACAATGCGATACACTACTTTGAATGAATACATTTTGACAATAATATCACAAGGATCACAAACACTGAGGATGTAGGCCAGAACAGAATATGCTCTCTCTGCATGTTATTTGATTGCCTATTGGTGGCAAAGATAAATATTCGCAGGAAATGTTTCATTAGACTCCTATATTCTATCTGTGTGCTTTGGTATGTAATAACAAACTTTCAAATCATCAATTTCATTGTTTAAATGGTTCAATATGATTTAGTGTTAAACTTATTCTTAGGATACTGTAAATGTTTCTTAGCTTTTTACATTAATGCATGTCTTAGCGTAGTTTTACAATCTAAATTTCACCTGTACCTAGAAATATGGACAATAATTATTAATTCACAAATATATCAGTTCTGTTTTGTATAGCTATTAATTAACCAACCTCTCACACTTTGACAGTTTAAATTTACAGTAATTATGTGAGTGACTCTCATGTTCAACGAAGCTTATGGAACGCTAGAAAGTATTCATATTAAATCTATTTCTTAAAAAGTATACTTTATGTCGTACTGTAACCTTTATAAAACACATGAAACATTGCCATTAGTATTGGTAAACTTCAAAGAAGATTCATTAATTGGAAAGGTAATTTTTATGAATTCTGAATCTTCTCTGTTCCAAAGACGGGTTATTTTTTGGCTGATCTAGGGTGATCATGACACAATTTTTTAATCTAATTTGTATATACTGGTAAGGAATAAGTTCAGTTTTATGCCAGTCTTCACTTCTTTAAAGTTATAGTCGTGTTTTATTATATACTAATGTTGGGGTAATTTACATTTTAATTATAACATGTAGGGAATAAGTTTAGTTAAAGTTTACAGGGCCAACTTTTTATTTATAAGTAATTCAAATATGTATGAACATATTGGAAATTTCTCTAAATAATTTTATATCATTGCACCTAAAAAAAATCTTACTATTTTTTATTGAACATAATAAAAAAAAATCTGCTATTCATTAAATAAATCGATATTAAGAAAAGTCTATTAACTCTTTTAATCATGCAGAATGCTAGTCCTTCGCATGAAATCTTAATAAATGAAAAACTTGAATGAAAAGAACGAACGAAGAGTTATACACGCTCATGTAAGAGAATAAATAATAATAGATAGTAATTATTGCTTCTCGGTATAGCTAAACTAGGTTAACAATCAGTCTAACCAAGCTTAAGCGAGAAATGGTTTCAGACATAAGTCCATTTATAATCGTAATCCGAGGTAGTGTTTTATATGGTTATGGTTACAAGGATCATTTTACGAAACCATTAACCCAACAAACATGAATTAATTTAATCGTGATTGTATTAAACTGTTTCATTTTACTTATAAAATAACCCCAAAAGAAAAACTGTTGTACCTATAAGTAATGGACCACAAACAACATATTTAAGAAACATTTTCGAGATTAACACAGTATTAGTTTATAAAGATATAGAGGGGTAATCTTTGTTAGAATTGGCCTGCAATTCTTCTTGACTTCTACGAGTGCTATTGCATATGTCTCATCAGTCTTACTTAAATTATAATAAAATCCAATAACAACTTCGAAATAAAAGGAATTATAACTTTCTGGGTATTAAAAAAACAGTTTGCGTTCTTAGCAAGGTAGCTTTACGCAAAACTGCTGAGTTGGAACGATAAAATCAAAGGAAGATTTTATTACAGGTTATAATGTTTGTCCCTACACCCAATGGTCTATTTTATTTTACAAATAAAATGGAAAAATTGTTTTTGTAGTAGTTAACAAATCCAACAACCCTAAACTTAAACAAGTATTAAAAATAAATAAATTCAATAGAACTGTCAGAAAATTCGATTATTCTAACCTTCTAAAAAAGACAAGTTGAGTTTATACCATTTGTTAGTAAAGGTTATATTTACCAGTTATTTAAAGCATTAAAAATATGTTCCTAATTCTATGATTTTTATAATACTTATACCACTATATATAACTTACCCCGTTTCGTTGCCCTTAGTAACAGAAAACGTAATAAATATTTCATACTGCAGCAATAAGGTAATATTAAGTATAATCAGGTGCGTCGCCCAAGTGAGGAAAGGAAGGAGCCACCCCCCTCCAATAATCTTTGAAAATTTTTAAAGTTGGAAACAGTTGGGTATTCAAAACTATAAGTTGGGATTTTGGGGAGTTTGAAACTAACGACTCAAAGATATATTTTCACGCTAAGAATATATCTGACCTCCTGTAAAAATTCAAATTATATAAAGTAAAAAGAGAGTTGGGAATTTAATATATTGAACGCTACTTGACGTATCTTTAATGCGCAGTTACAGCAGTTCCAGGCTTTAGGAAATTCCTTCCTCAGCTGTGGGGTGGAGAGGCGTATTCACTGAGTGGTAATAAAAATGTATCTTAAGAGGCCTTAAACTTAATATATGATTTATCATTACAGCGTAGTGACATTCAACCCAAGATTGTGTAAGGAATACTTATTATGTTTTTTATTTGTGTATTGCAGCTATGGAGATGTTTTAAAGGTAAAGTTCTTACTGTTAAAAACGTAATAGTAATTATTTGAAAATCTAAGTAGCCTAATATTGTTGGAAAAACGAGTAATATGGTTTGAAAAAAAAAATCGTATAATATAATTTAATACCTCGTGTAATATAACATTCTTTTTTACACTAACTTTTTGGAACCGTTGGAGATAGAACCAATAGTTAAATGTAGAAAATGTTTGTTTTTTAATTATGTGCTACTCAACTTATGTATTGTAGCTATGGAGATGTTTAAAAAAAATTGAGTTTATTTACTTACGGAAAGTAATAAAAGAAACGTCTTATAACACTTAAAACATATATTTACGCTTAGTTACTTACAATATGGATAAATATACAAAAAAGATGGTAAGTGGTGATCGATTTCGATTGGTTAACACGTACAAGGCTGATCAAGAAGTTATTTATTTACTTGTAAGTTCTTACATTTTCCAAAACATTGTGTATTTTTAAAATTAGTAAACTTTGGTGAAGTGGTACATTTGAGGACATTTTTTGAAAGGGCGCCATTTCAATACTCTGGAATAGAAATCGTGTTTCCTTACAATAATGTAGGTGGTTGCAATAAATGAACTGTAACTCCCTAAATTGTATACATTTTTGAACTCCCAGTACATGAGCATCAAGATAAGTAAACAAATTTTTATGAAAATGCTCTGTAAACAAATACCTTTAAAATGAGGTATCACTTAACCTACCTTGGCATTTGAAAACTTTATTTGCATCTAAAACAGAACTTTGTATCTGATCTACGCTGGATAAATAAAGAAGTTATTAATTTTTATATATGGTATAGACAGTTTCACAGTGTTAAACATTTTTTACTTTAGAACCAGTAACATAATTGGTTTATCTTTATGATCCATACGGTTTGCCGTAATCATTGATGATGTTAAGAAAACAGAGCATTTCGTTGTGTGAATTTTGGCTATCAAATCGGGAGGGTAGCTGATTGCGTTATGAAAAAAATAATTCCACTATATTTATATATATTGCAATAAAAAAAATTATAAATTTGGATATTTAATCAAAGTTCTAAGTATTGAGTTTTCGTTTATTGTCAAATAACGTTAAGAATTGATTCGGAAAATTCAAAAAATATTCGTTCAACAATACATAAAGCCGCGGCTTGAAAAATACACGATATAGTTACCAAAATAGTAGGACTATTCATAATAAAAGTATGTGTAAAATAATTCCATACAATATAAATGAACTGAAACAGTAACAGTAACGTCCAGTGTGATCAGTCGTTTCGTTCCCCGATAGCGTTTAACGTAGAGATAACTAGTTATCAATCATGCAAATGAGCAATCAAATCTGATCGTTTCAGCTCTGGTGATGTCCATCGATGTAACAATAAATCGTTTACGGTTGAAGCCATGAATGATGATGAAATATTGTTACTTTATATGTTATTTATATGTCTCATTTTTTTATTTGTACAGAATTATCGAAGTACACTTTTGAATTTAAAGATAACATCTTTAAATCTCAATGAGTTTGTAAGAGAAATTAAATAACAGTAAAACACAGGGAATTTCAAGAGCTAAGTTACCATGTAAATGAGATCACAATCTTGTTAGAGATGTATCAGAGGACGTCTGGTGGATAGAGTTAAAAAAATAATACAACTCATTCGTATACATTCGATTTATTTTATATTTCCAACAATGTAAGATAATAAAATCTTATATGTTCATTTTTGATCTGTGTATTAAGTGTGTTAACAAATATTAGGTATTTTTGTTTTTATATGTTGCCAGTCCTTCAAATTTTATAGAAGGTTTTCAATATTAAAGTAAAATGGCCAATCGTGGTGAAGTATGGCATTTTTTTTTTTTTTTAATTATACAAGCGGCAAAACTGAAGACTGAAAACACAAAAATAACGTTCTACGTGTTGACATTAATAACTTTAATTTTAAAACCTTCACTGACTTATTTAAATAAATAGGATATGCAAATCATAGTAAACGTGCTATTAAAGGTACATTTACTCCCTTTAATTTAGGGTTATTATAAGTTGTTCTTTATTTCATTATATGTTATCTGTAAACTATCCTTTGATAGCTTATGCAATATCTGCCCTATCAGTGAAGTGTATACTATGGCGATCTTCGTGTTATCTCAATTTCAAATGTATGATATAATAACGTTATGATTATTTAGGGTTTAATAAGGTGTATTTTAGTTCCAAAGCACTAAATGAGATTTACACTAGGCTTTGTGATACAAAAGTTAATGCATTACTGACAGAATACAGGCGTTCAGTACATTAGAAAATGGAACAACTGCGTTATCAATAAATAACTTTTTAAGGTCGTGGAAATCAATGAGTATACAGGTAGATATGCAGCAAAATATTAAAAAATTAAAATTAAATATGAATTTTAGAATTTGAATTGAGGTAGGCCTATATTTAAATATTATTTTTTAAGGTTAATTAGCCTATAAATATTACTTTTAAGTCGGTTTTTATGTTAATGCAACGTTGAATGGTGTTTAATTAAAAAGACTGCTCACATTAAAACCCTTTGTGTTGTTAGACTTTAAGTAACCTATATATATAAAAGGCAAAGCCCTTAGTAATATAATTCAAAAGCAGTCGTATAGCATTCACATTTATAAGACGGTGTAAGAGTTTGCTAATTACGACCCGGAATCTTTGAAACGCACTGCGACAGTTATTTTTAAGTGTAATCCCAACGAATACTTACTTCTATTCTTAGTAAATTCATAATTGTATTTCAAACTAAAAAGTTATCATTTACATAACAGATATAAAATAATTGATTCAATAAAATGCAAAATCACGATAATATTTAGATTATTATAATATTATCTTATACATCTATTTATGAGAAAAAAGGAAGTTAAATCTTCTCTGATAGAAGCAATAAAATATCAACAATGCGTTATTATTTATCCTATACTCTAATACGAGCAATGTTTGCTTGCTTGCTTGCACAAAGATCTTTCTCCGACGATTTTCTTCAAATGTTGTAAATAGTTCATTTCTGGCCTAAAAACAAATTTTCATGCAGTTAGAACTGCCAACAAAAATCTAATTACGTAGAAAAATGAAACTGAAAATCAAATTTTTTTTTTACATTAGTCTTATGGGTTGCTAGGTAACCATGTTGGCTGAATTAAATAACAAGGAAAAAGTAAACAAAAGACTTGAAGTTGTGGCATGTGTTCATAATAAGCCAACTACCCACAGTATAATAGCAAATTACAAATACAGTACAAAAGGAAAAACATCACTTGTTAATATTGAGCAAAGATTATACTGAAGATTACTCGATACATTGTAGCATAGATAAAACATACTCCCTTAGTAGATTTCTCATCCTTATGGAACAGCTGAAGACAATTTTATTGTTAGTTCTGTACGGTTTTCTGTAGAGGTCGTGTTTTGTTTACAATTTGTTTCCCGTTATTACAGCCATTTAAAACCTCGTTTAACCAAATAATACGATCTAATCATAAACAATAACCTGTCCCCTAGTTATATAACCAAACAGTAAAGCACAAATCAAGAAATTACCCCTAAAATAATAGAAACAAAGTTTCGTCGACACTAGCGCCCATGTGTCACGTACATGAACTAGACACGAAAAACGTGCTTCAAAATTTACAATGGGATGAAAAGTCTACTTGTGTTGGTTAGTCTATGATTGTAGTCAAGGGTAGCAGTGCGAAGTCTAGGATCTGTTTATGACGAATACATTAAGGTATCTGCAATCCTAAAATGCTATGGGAAGGGAAGGAAACAGGTCCGTGACGTATGAAGTAGTGAAGAAAGTAGTAAAGGCAATCATAAAATGCTATGGGAATAGAGGGAAACAGGTCCGTGACGTAGGAAGTGATGAAGGAAGTAGTAAATGCGAGCAGTCCGGAGTGTGGGGACTGTTTATGACGATAAGATTAGGGTATCTGCGATCCTAAAATGCTATGGAAAGGGAGGGAAACAGCTCCGCGACGTGGGAAGTGGTGAAGGAAGTAGTAAATGCGAGCAGTCCGGAGTGTGGGGACTGTTTATGACGATAAGATTAAGGTATCTGCAATCCTAAAATGCGATGGGAAGGGAGGGAAACAGGTCAACGACGTAGGAAGTGGTGAAGGAAGTAGTCAAGGTGAGTAGTCCGGAGTGTGGGAACTGTTAATGACGATTAAATTAAGGTATCTGCAATCTTTAAATGCAATGGGAAGGGAGGGAAACAGATCCGTGACGTATTAAGTGGTGAAGGAAGTAGTCAAGGTGAGCTGTCCGGAGTGAGGGAACTGTTTATGGCGATTAGATAAGGGTATGGGCAATACTAAAATGCTATGGGAAGGGAGGGAAACAGGTCCGCGACGTAAGAAGTGGTGAAGGAAGTAGTCAAGGCGAGCTGTCTGGAGCGTGGGAACTGTTTATGATGATTAGATTAAGGTATTTGCAATCCTAAAATGCTATGGAAAGGGAGGAAAATAGGTCCGCGACGTAGGAAGTGGTGAAGGAAGTAGTCTAGGCGAGTTGTCCGGAGTGTTGGAACTGTTTATGACAATTAGATTAAGGTATCAGCAAACCTAAAATGCTATGGAAAGGGAGGAAAACATTTCCGCGACGTAGGAAGTGATGAAGGAAGTAGTCAAGGTGAGCTGTCCGGAGTGTGGGAACTGTTTATGACGATTAGATTAAGGTATTTGTAATCCTAAAATGCTATGGGAAGGGAGGGAAACAGGTCCGCGACGTAGGAAGTGGTGAAGGAAGTAGTCAAGGCGAGTAGTCCGGAGTGTGGGAACTGTTTATGACGATTAGATTAAGGTATCTGCAATCTTTAAATGCAATGGGAATGGAGGGAAACAGGTCCATGACGTAGGAAATGGTGTAGGGCGTAGATGTGTGACTCCAATACTAAGGTGCTTTCAGAGTGAACTAATGATATTCCCCGAGCAAAGCTTGGTCCCCAGGTACTATTATTAAATCAAGCTATAATAATAATTACATTAATTTAAATTCCATTCAAGTATCAAGTTCAAGATCAAATGTCAGCAGTTCATGCATGTAAACAAGATCTTCAACTTAGAAAATCAACTTTAGCTATCTGCAGCGTGGGGTTGATTTTAGCTGCACTACAGACGTACTTTGATTAACATTTTTATTAATTCTTATTTAAATAACTGCAGTTTAGCTCTTGTGTAGAATTCTTACCACTGCCATAAAGCTAATTAAAATACATCCGGTGTCCCTCTATTAATACAAGTACTACAACCAAATAAAACTACATTTGTACTGATTTTATTGTTTTATTATATTTTTCTATTCGAAACCATTCCATTTGATCCACCAACAGAAATTTAAATTTATTTATACCATTTGATTTAAGTGGATAACCAAGTTTAGTTTGAGATCAAATAATGCCTTAAATGGTTTTATTGTAAAAAAAATAATAAAATAAAACAAAAATAAAAACTGCAAGAAAAAAAAAATTCAACTGCATTTGTAAATGTTAAACTGGCTAACCTTCAAATCGATATAAATAAATATATATATATATATATAAATTTATTTATTTAAAATTTTGACTGTTATTTAATGTACGAATTTGCTTTGTGTGTGTTTTGTGATTTGGCATTGTTCATGGACTACCACGAAATTAATGACAGGTAAAATCCTGACTACTATTTTTGTTATTTATTATGTTTTTAGTTATTTTTTTACAGCGACTCAAAACTGGTGGACACCCAATTACAAAGTAGTATTAGGGAATAATAATTAGAGTCAAAGTCAATAAGGAAATTCAACAACAAATAACCGTTAGGCAGGATGTTTATCAGTAAAAGCTATCGTTTAGTTCTGATTTATAACTGGTGGGAAAGCCTTTTAAGATCAATCAGCTGATTGCTCCAGAGCAGTTCCTCACGAATCACGTCTACGAGCAGATCAATACATTTTAGGTGAATAAACATCGTTTTATTTCTGTAGCTGTTCATTTCGGTTTTTTATTTTGGTTGCAGTAGTTATTTAAACAAAAATTCGATTATTTCTGTGCGAAAATAATTCTTGCCACAACAATGTTTACTGCCTTATGACATTTATTTGATGCTAAAATTGCAATCCCGTACGCAAATGTTGAAATGTAATAATTGGTTTATTTTATTTGGAGTTGTCTGTTTGTAAACTAAAATAGAGTATACACGTCAAGTAAACTATACAAGGATAATTTATTTTACAAAGTTTTTAATGGAGCATTTTAAAATTTTTTTAAACTCTATAGTTTTGGATTACTATCAGATGCACCATCACACAACTCTATCAGATAAGGAATCTAGTCGCAGACAACGAGAGACTCCGTTTACCAAATCACGCCCTAGAGGATTAAGTTGTCTCAGACATTTCTGAAGAACCAGGGGTTTGGACATAAACTCAGGCTATTTCTGGTGCTATATTTAACAGGTGGTATCACAATTAATATTCAACATAATTAGTTGAATCCATTCGTAACCGTTAAATTGATATGTGCTGATCTAAATAAGTATGGGAAATAGTAACATATCTTTTTCCTAATAGGGAAATTTCAATGAACGCAGAATCACCAAAAGGTTATTTGCAAATGGTTATGTGGTAATAAAATTTTTAAACTTTGATTCTTAAAATATATTAAAGACTACATTGTTTGCGTAAGTTAAGTATTCAATACTTCAAGTTTTTGTTTCCATGCGAGTTAAGACAATTAAAAATACAGATACACACCTTTATCACAAATAAATATACAGTAGGGACACATTTACATACATCCCTTTCATATTAAACAATCATTAAACATTGTTTTTAATAAACAGGAAAAACATATAGTTATTTAATTTAATAAATAATAATAATGCCAACTCAGAAAATACATCTGTGATTAATCTAAGATAGTTTACCAAATGCGTTAGTAAAGTACTGATAAACGTTGTTTTATATATTAAATTCGTTTTCTGAAGTTTCGGGTGTTCTTAGAGTTCCGTATATGTATATGTTTGTCTCTAAATTAGTTTCACCCGACCGACCTCTTTAGTCATTGTAAACAGGATAGGCAATAGGCATCCCTATAATTAAGTTTTACTAGAATAATAAACAATATAATAGGGCATTATAATACATTTTAACATTATACAATTATAATAAACAATTAATAGGAACAATTGATAATATTTTAATAAAGTAAACCATTCCTATAGTTTTATTTAAATATTTGTTTGTTTATCTCATCGTTATCTTAATTATAGGATAAGTTAATTAAATAGTTAACTTTCTTCATACGCTATTAAAATATCACAGTAAATTAAATTTGAGCAATATGACGTCATATATAACGATACTAACGTTTTTCAAACTACTACCTATATTAATGTATAATTATCTTATACTTTTTTTTTTTTTTTTAGGGAGAGGAGGTAAAAATGCTTTTACGCACACAGGTAGCCAGCCTGTAGTGTGAGACTCCTGAGCTAGTCAGACTACTCACTAAAAAACCCCTTCTACTCTGTTGGACACAGACCTGGGATTGTTTGTCACATTACTTCAGGTCAGGTCAACGTGTGACCTAAGCCCTCAGGGCTCACGCCGTTTCTGGCATTCAATATCTTTATGACCTAGACTGCATCTCGGTCAAGCTCTAGCTTCTTTGTGCGGAGAATATCCTGGACGAAATGTGACATACAGGTCCAATTGTCCTCACCCTCCGTCATCATCGGAATGACCGTGTCCACCAACAACTGCCCTACATGTTGTTCAGCCTCCAGGCGGGAACCTTCCCAACGCTGGCAGCGGAAGAAGGTGTGCTCCGCGTCGTCGGGAGTGCCTAGGCAGTAGATGCAATCGGGTGACACGGCTTTGCCCATCCTGAACAGGAACGACCGAAAAAACCCGTGACCTGTCAGAAACTGGGTCAGGTAATAGTCCACCTCACCATACCGTCGGTCAACCCATGGTTGGACTTGCTGAATCAGTCTCCTGGTCCAGCGTCCCCGCGACTCCTGTTCCCAGCTCTCCTGCCAGAGCTGGTAGGTGCGGTTGCGCTCCTCCATTTTTGCGTGGTCCTCTCTACGCCGCTGATAAATCGCTTTCCTCTCCGCCGCCAAAAGTTTGACGGGGATTACTCCAGCAACCACCAAGATGGCAGGTTCAGACACTGTTCGGTAGGCGGATGCTACCCTGAGTGCTGCCTGACGCTGCACTCTGGCAAGCCGCATCCTATACACCTCCTTATTGAGCGCGTCTGCCCACACCTCCTCACCATACAGGAGCACAGACTGAACTGTAGACATCAACAGCCTTCTGCGACTGGAACGAGGACCTCCGACATTGGCCATTAACCGGTTTAAGAGAAGAGATCACCTTAGCGGCCTTGTCCGCCGTTCGGAATATCTGGTCCCGCCAGCTAAGCTTAGAGTCCACCATGACACCAAGATACTTGGCGGCACGAACGGACTGGACTTCGATGTCCCCCACCCTCAACGGCACAATGGTGTCAATCCGCTTTTTGGTCAGAATCACGATCTCGGTTTTGTTCAGCGCGAGTGAGAGACCGTGATCTGCCATCCATGCGTTTATAGTTCGCATGATTCGGTTTAATTTTAGCTGGGCCAGCTCAACACTACGAGCAGCTATTAACGCTGCAATGTCATCTGCGTACCCAACTAAAACGGTTTCTTCAGGCATTTCAGACCTAAGGAGGCTGTCGTAGGCAACGTTCCAGAGGTCCGGGCCGAGTATGGAACCTTGGGCAGCACCAGAAGTGACACTCATCGTCCGCGGGCCTTCTGTAGTATCATACATGAGGAGGCGGAACCGGAGGTAATCCTCTATAATGCGCATGAGGTATGCCGGGACGTGGAAGTTGTTCTCCAGAGCGTCCACCATATCGCACCATCTTGCAGAATTAAATGCGTTTCGCACATCGAGTGTAACGAGCAGCACAACCCTACGAGAGTAGTGATTTAAATCCTCAGCTCTCATCACGGCTTGCTTCACCTCCTCAATAGCGTCAACCGTTGATCGCCCCTTCCTGAAGCCGTATTGGCGAGGGCTCAGGTCCCCCGCAGCAACCACGGCTGAATTCAGTCGGGAACGGATCAACTTCTCTAGGACTTTCCCAGCCGTATCCAACATGCAAAGGGGTCTGTAAGAGGACGGCAATTCTGGGTCTCCTTTCCCCTTCCCTACGAGCACGAGCCTAGCTTTTTTCCAGCACAACGGAAATACCCCCTCTGCCAGGCAGGCGTTGTAGGCTACATGCTCAGAAGAATCAGGGGATTGATTGAAAAAACCTTCTTAAGAGCCTCGCCAGGTACCCCATCAGGTCCAGGAGCCTTGTTGTTTTTTAGGGATAAAACGGCAGTCTCCAGCTCCTCATGAGTGAAGAGTAGGACATCGTCCATCATCTCAAACTCACGCAGAGGGCGCAAAATATGTTCCGTAAAAAGGGATTTGACGACCCTCTCCGTAGCGGCCCCCTCAATGACGGAAGGTGGAGAGCGAGTGGTGAGTTTTTGGGTTACTAGTTTGTAACCCAGGCCCCACGGGTCGGAATCGACATCATCCCTTAGTGTTTTCCAGCAATTGTGTTTGCTCCGATTGATGGCCCGGCGGAGAGACTTCCTCGCCACCTTGTAGCTCTCCAGCTTACGGCGTCTATCCAAGGGTGCCCTGGCCCTGGTAGCGAGTCGTCTAGCTCTCAAAGCAGCTCGGCGCAAATCCGCGATCTCTGCAGTCCACCAGTATACGGGTCTCCTATCGCAACGGAGTCTCTTGCGGGGCATTGACTCATCACAAGCCGAGGCAATCAGCCCCATCATTGATGTAACTATAGCCTCTGCATGAGCCATGCCAGGTGCGGCAGGCACCGCTGGCACTCCCCGCAGGATGGCCTCGGTGAATTTAGCCACGTCCAGTTTTTTGGTGTTCCACCGAACGGGCACTTCCCGAGATGCAGCAACTTGTCTCGGGAGGCGATCTAAGACATTGAAAATAATGTATTGATGGTCGCTGGCCGTATAATCCTCCAAGACTCTCCAGGCTGCGATCCTTGGCAGAAGAGACTCAGATGCGAGGGTCATGTCTGGGATCGTTCCCCTCATCCCGGGTCGCCGGAACGTTGGCGTGTTGCCCTCGTTGATTACAAGGAGTCCGGATGTACTTCCCCCGGGAATTAGTGAGGGTCAGTCCCCACTCGACGGCCCTAGCATTGAAATCACCAGCCACGACCACATGCCCTGTGGTGTCCTGCACGCTCTCTTCCAAGCGGTCTATCTTCTCGCGGAAGTCATGGATAGCCTCGTTAGGGGTGAGGTAGACACTGTAATAGGTGACGTCCTTGCACCGAACCCAAACAAATCCACGGCCCTTTCCATGACCCCGCACTTGCACTTGAGCTGTATTACGCACCCAGAAAGCAGCAGTACCAAGACTATCGGGGAACCAAAAGGGTGGGACCCTATTCCGGTACTGGTACTGCTCGCTGACCAAGAGCGCGTCGACACCGTGTTCGAGGGCAAGCTGACTGAGAAGCGCGTCAGCTGTCCTGGATCACCCAAGATTACATTGGAGTATTCTTATTTTCGTGGGTGGGCTTTTGCTTGCTGGAGCGCAGTTTTAAAAGCGCTGCACTGCCCAGACCCAGCTATATGTTTGGTGTTTTTGTCCGCGAGCCCATTTTCCTTACAAAGAAAGAAAGATTCGACTTGGCAGTCCCTACGAGCGTGACCCACCCCTCCGCACCGGAGGCAGTGCTTGCCTCGGTCGGGCCCCTTGCAATTTCGGGAGGAATGACCGAAACCGAGGCACCTAAAACACCTGGTTACTTCCACCCTCCGTCTGAGCCTGCAGTTGACCCAACCGACCCTCAAATGCTGGAGTGCCAACACCTTACTAGCGTGTGCGTCTGCCATTTCGGCGACCGCCATCCGCTCCTGGTTTCTATTTGGTTTTGTGAGCCACACCCTAAGAACAGCCGATGTTCTGGCAAGCTCGGGGACTGCTTCCTTTAGGGCCTCAACCACCTCACTCTCTGTCGACACACCATCTATGTCCCGAATCTCAACTGACGTTTTAGGCTCGAGTGCACGGACGGTGCCCTGGCCTTCCACGGCTGCCTTTAGTTCAGCAGCAAAAGCGGATTTGTCCTTTGACTTACCCAGTTCAAGGAGGACGTCCCCGTTCCGGATTTGCCTAATCGACCCCACAACCGTATCGGTCTGCTCCGGCTTAGCTTTAGCCTTTATTATCCCCAAGACTTCAGCGAATGATCTGCCCCCTGAGGGCTTAACCAAGATTGCCTCCGTCCTGGGCTTTTTTGGCCGCGACCTTTTAAGAGCGGGGGCCAAACCGGGCCCAATTTGGGCAACGTTTGTCGTTTGTGCCTTTACCGCCACATTTTTCTTGGAGGTGACCTCCGCCTGCCTCTGCTGTCTCTTCTCCTTTCGGGTAAGACGCTTTTCCCATGCAGCCCCAGATGGTGTTTCAACGACTGATCCCTTACGGGAGCTTCCCCTAAGAGAGGTCACGGGTTGCTGAGGTTGCAGACGCTTTGTTGGGAAAGCAGCTACATCTGGGGAAGACCTGGGCCCGGCAGACAAAAGGTCTGTCTGGGTCGCCTTAGCCTTAACCTTAGCCCTTGTGGTCTGAACAGCCTCTTCCTTTTTGGGGGGGCTTTCCGTAGTGGATGGCCTTCTGCGTTTCTTGGAAGGCAGCGCCCTGTCGTCGGGCATAGACACTACCTTCTCCGCAATCTTCTCCATGGCCGCCTTGCCGGCAGGCAAAAACGAATCCAAGGTCATCTTCTAGCTTGGCCATGCCATTTTTGACCACTTGGTTAACAGCTTTCTGGGTCCGAAAGGTGTCCAGCATAGCTTTAATGGTCTCCTCCATGTCTCTAAGCCGGGTTTCGATGCTACTCTCTGCGTCAAGGTATTTCTGACGCAGAAGCACCATCCCTAAGCTCTCCGACTGCAACGTTGTTGTAAGGTGTTCCTCCAACAGCCCTTCACCAGACTTGAAAGCTGGCACCGGTGGAGGGGAGACAGTCGCTCCCTTTACCAGCGAAGGTGCCAACGATATGTTTTCTACCGTCAGAGGGGGTGACCTTGAAACACACCGTCACCTCTTAAACGAATTCTCCTCTGACTGCTTGCCAAGCAAGCCCTCCATGCTACCTGGGGTTGAAATAGCCATAAAAATGTTTGCCAGCGCATCGTGCGGCAAGGGACGGCCCGGAATAACCAGGAACGGGTATACCCTCGGGGACGTAGCCCCTACCCCAGTTCCCTGGGGCCCGGTCTCCGTTTGCCTAGTACCGAGAATCCTGACGTACCGGGGGTCGCCAGTGGCAGTGCAGAGCCCGACCTCTGCACCCATGCCGCACTCCCTGACTAGGGCCCGAAGGGGCTGGTTCCTGACGACACACCAGAGAGGTCCCATCGGCAGTGCGAGGCACAAAACAGCCCTTTTGCACAGAAAGGGCACTCCCAAGGCTCAATAGTGCACGCCGGTCGAAAAATAAGAAAGGAAAACACCCAAACCGGGGTTGAAAAAAAGAAGTGTAAAAAGGAAAGATGAAAGATTTCGAGGTACAAGCAAAAGGTAAGAAGCAAACTTGGCCTCAGAGAAAGTTGGGAGCATAAAGAGAAGGATCTCCCACCCCCTGTTAGTCGCCTTTTACGACAAGCCGAGGGAGGCTGCGGTCTTATTCTAACCCGGTACCGCACGGGGGAATTATCTTATACTACTTCCTATCAAACTGATGGTGATTGATGTGTACTATGCCATAAGTTTTGCCCACACAAATGTATGTTAGACCTACAAACTCAATAGCTGTCCCTACAAACATTTGTTCATCAATATATTAGGAATATTTCGTAACCATAGTGTAAAAATATCAAGTAATATTTTACTATTAAAATGTTTAGGACAGAGATTTTCAATAATACATTATACTTCCAATAGTTATACTGTTTACACAGAATACAAAATCTATATATATAATACGCTAAGCCGATTTTTGTAAACAGAACTCCTCCCACATTTTTTGACCGATCTTAATGATTAAAATGTTAAAACAATGGCCCTGATCTGTAGTTTTGCAAAGTGTTTTTCGTTTTTCGATATCTTTATAAGTTTGGGCAGGATCTTCCGTCAAAGTTGGTTTTTCTCCCATAAGATTAACATGGGGGAATCTAAATATTTAATTGGAAACTTTGTCTCTACTAATTTAAGAGAACGGCCGGGCGTAGAAACTTGATAGAGGTGTCCAAAGAAAGGTCTTGGTCTGTAGATGAGTTATGAAAAGATAAACGAAGTAAATTCGCTTAGGGCTCTGCCCCAGAAGCCTTCAAAGATCCCTCGACAGCTTTGTTTACATTTTGGCCATATAATACTTTTTGAGCGGAGCGAGCGAAGCGAGCGAAGCTCTTATACGTCGACTTTTATGCATTTCGTAATACGCAAACTCCTCCTAGACGGCTGAATCAATCGTTTTCAAATTTTGCATGGTGATAAAGACCATATCGGCGAGTGCCAACATCTATATGGCGTTAAAAAAGTCTCTCAGGAATCCGTAGAAAAATGAAACTGAAAATCACATTTTCTTAACATTAGTCTTATGGGTTGCTAGGTAACCATGTTGGCTGAATTAAATAACAAGTAAAAAGTAAACAAAAGATTTGAAGTTTTAGCATGTGTTCATAATAAGCCAACTACCCACAGTATACTAGGAAATTACAAATACAGTACAAAAGGAAAAACATCACTTGTTAATATTGAGCAAAGATTATACTTAAGATTACTCGATACATTGTAGTCAAGGGTAGCAGTGCGAAGTCTAGGATCTGTTTATGACGAATACATTAAGGTATCTGCAATCCTAAAATGCTATGGGAAGGGAAGGAAACAGGTCCGTGACGTAGGAAGTAGTGAAGTAAGTAGTAAAGTCAATCATAAAATGTTATGGGAATAGAGGGAAACAGGTCCGTGAGGTAGGAAGTGATATGAAGGAAGTAGTAAATGCGAGCAGTCCGGAGTGTGGGGACTGTTTATGACGATAAGATTAGGGTATCTGCAATCCTAAAATGCTATGGGAAGGGAGGAAAACAGGTCCGCGACGTAGGAAGTGGTGAAGGAAGTAGTCAAGGCGAGTAGTCCGGAGTGCGGGAACTGTTTATGACGATTAGATTAAGGTATCTGCAATCCTTAAGTGCAATGGGAAGGGAGGGAAACAGGTCCGCGACGTAGGAAGTGGTGAAGGAAGTAGTCAAGGCGAGCTGTCCGGAGTGTTGGAACTATTATGACGATAAGATAAGGGTATGGGCAATCCTAAAATACTATGGGAAGGGAGGGAAACAGGTCCGTGACGTAAGAAGTGGCGAAGGAAGTAGTCAAGGCGAGCTGTCTGGAGCGTGGGAACTGTTTATGATGATTAGATTAAGGTATTTGCAATCCTAAAATGCTATGGAAAGGGAGGAAAATAGGTCCGCGACGTAGGAAGTGGTGAAGGAAGTAGTCAAGGCGAGCTGTCCGGAGTGTTGGAACTATTATGACGATTAGATAAGGGTATGGGCAATCAAAAATGCTATGGGAAAGGGAGGGAAACAGGCCCGTGACGTAGGAAGTGGTGAAGGAAGTAGTCAAAGCGAGCTGTCCGGAGTGTGGGAACTGTTTATGACGATAAGATAAGGGTATCTGCAATCCTAAAATGCTATGGGAAGGGAGGAAAACAGGTCCGCGATGTGGGAAGTGGCGAAGGAAGTAGTAAAGGCGAGCTGTTCGGAGTGTGGGATCTGTTTATGACGATTAGATTCAGGTTTCTGCAATCTTAAAATGCTATGGGAAGAGAGGGAAACAGATCCGCGACGTAGGAACAGGTGAAAGAAGTAGTAAGGTGAGCAGTGTGGAGTGTGGGAACTGGAAACCGTTTGTAGCAGTTTTAATGTATCTGCAATGCTGAAATGCTATGAGAAGGGATGGAAGCATGCCCAAGACATAGGAAATTGTGAAAGAAGTAGTAAAGTCTAGCAGTACGGACAGTGGGGATGTTTGTTGCAATTAGATTAACGTATCTAAAATACTAAAATGCTATGGAAAGCGATGAATACAGGTCCACGACGTAAGTGGTGAAGGAAGTAGTAAAGGCTGGCAGTGCAGAGTGGGGGAACCGTTTGAGCAGATGGATAAGTGAATTTGTAATACTTAAATGCTATGAGAAAGGAAGGAAACAGGCCAATGACGTAGTAAATGGTGAAGGAAGTAGTAAGGTTAACAGCGCAGAGTGTGGGAACTGTCTTTGGCAATTACATTAATGTATCTGCAATCCTAAAATGCTATGGGAAGAGAGGGAAACAGGTCCACGACGTAGGGTGTGGTGAAGGAAGTAGTAAATGTGAGCAGTGTTGAATTTGGGAATGGATTAATGTATCTGCAATGCTAAAATGCTACGGGAAGAGACTGTAGACTGTAATATGTTAAAAATGATTACGAAGCACAAATCGATACATATTTTCGATACATGCAATCGTTTACAATCGAAATTTACAACTGAGTTGACAACAGCTGATTTTTACTCCATAGAGGCTAAAAACGATTTTTACTCCCTAAATATTAAAAATGCTACTTTAGACCCGCAGCGCATGCATGAAAAAATACTGTTTTTACTGCAGTAAGACAAAAACAATATAATATGAAACCTTGATGACTCCGCTCAATTTTGTGGATGCCTCTGCGAACGCCACCTAGTTAATGAAACAGCTGTTAATTTTTAAATTGTGTTTTAAACAACACACATTTATTGGGAGTTACTGAGTTGTCCAGAAGAAGTATTTGCAATGTTATTTTCTGATTTTAAAATTTATTTTCTTCTGTATCATGTCATATTTTGCAATATAACGTTTCATTACGAAATCAGTGTAAATTCCTTTGATCACAGAACTCTTACAATAATTTTTTATTGAACTATCTAATATCTGTTGTACGGGTTGTTGTCTGCCTTTTTCACCACTTGTTCCTATATTTTATCATATTATTCTACAGACCATCAGAGGTACATGCGATTATTGTCATACATGTATTCAGTCATTGAAAAAATAGTCGAATGTGTAATACAATACAAAATAATACAAGTGCAGAAGGGCACGTTGTCCATTTGAAATACGGCAAAATATGGCACGTGTCCATATTTTGTTAAATTAATAGTAGTTTACAGCAACTCGATGAAACATTTTACAATATTTATGTAGAAATATGTGCAAGATTTAGAAAGTCGTTAAGCTGTAAATCTGCAATTTACTACAAACTTTTCAGAGAGGTTGCTATTCATTCGTCATAGTGAACACATAATATAGATATGTATACAAATAAGAATTTGAACTCTTAGAGAGCCTTTTAATGTTGCCTTATTAGAATAACAAAATGGGTTGTACATGTTTACTAGCAATACTCAGCAACAAAAACCATTTTATTTATCTCTAAAATATATATTCTTAAAGTGCACTGAGCAGCAGCCTAAAAAATACTATGTAACTTACCCATATAGTTACAAAATGCTTGAACTCGCATTGTAACATTTATAATTCGGCTTATATTTCTCCAGCAGATTATTTATCTGCAGAAGAAGTTTATTGTGCTCTTATCATGTCTAATAACTTCCAAAGATAGAAACCTTGCCTAAAATGGTACCTATCTTGAGAAATTATTTGCAGTATCCTATATTACGGACCGCGGCCCACTGGGTTGTTAACATGATTGAAAATAACACGACATTTTGGCTATAAAAAACAAAGAGTAAATACTATTTAAGCAGCTACTTAAAGTATATTCCACTAAACCAAACTTTCCGTATATGAATTAGCGTAAGCCTTGAGAGTAACCGTCGATTTCGACGGGTTTCACCTAGTGAAGAATAATCATTAAGGAATTTACAAATAAAGTAACCAATTTAAATCCCAATCCAATAACTATGGTTGAATATTTCATTTATACCAAAGTTAAAGTACTTGGAAAGGTCCTACGTAAATACGTAGGATAAAGGGAATGATCAACTATTCCATAGCCTTTTGTTGGAAATATCAATGTGTTATATATTCTTTGGATGAAATATTCAGAAGAAGTGACCATTCGGGACAAGAGAGAGCCCATGTCTCAACTAAAGATACATCTCCGTATATAATGTAACAGAGCCCTCATACGTATACTCTTTATACATATAACTTTGCCACCTTTTGGCATGTAAGGTTGATATTTATCCTTAGGAAATTATAATTTAAACACTTACTTGAGATAGTGAACTATGTAGACTTAGTGAACTGGTGTGCATTTAGTGCTAACTAACATTAAAAAAAATCCACAACTGGCATTAATATAGTACAATGGAAATTAAGGACTAAAATTACTTTATATTTTTCAATTTGTGATGACAGATTATAAAGAAAACTTATATAGTAATTGTACTAGTTTTTGTATACCTTGGTATCCTTTATTTATAGATAATATTTAAACCGTTTAGGGATATAAGCTTAAACATTACCCTGATTGGTTGTTATTATTTACAACCAAGTACACTTTAAACCAAAACTGACTATTTATAAAGCAAATTAAATAATTAATGAATAAATGATTCGTTTATAAGTATTTAAAATTAGAAATTTGAGGTTTTAAATTAATACTCTAAATTGTTTTGCGTAATTCACCAAAAACCCATAAGTTAAAGTGTTTTCCGAATGGTCAAGTCCAAGTAATAACAAAATGCATATTGCTGTATTGAAAATCTGTTTGTCACGATTTTTACCGTGTTAACTTATGACCACAGTAATACTTTTACTCCGATATGCTTTTGAGCTATCAATCTTTGTTTAAATATACTACATGTATGAGTTGTGGCGTTGCGCATCGTGTTACCATTTTTTTTAAGTTGCTATGCAGTTAAAAATGAGGAGAAACTAATCATTATATAATATACAAACAAACAAATCGACATTCATATGACAATCAACATAATTGTGAAATGCCTACCATAATTGGCTTAAATAATGTCGTATTGCTACATTAATTCTTTGCTTGCACTACATTTAACTTACATACAGTATGAATACATATAAAAGTTATGAATTTCAAACGCCTTTTGCTACCTTGCATTAATTAATTTTTTTTAAATACAGAATTTTGATTGGACTTTGGGACATTTTGCAAAAACTAAATCCCTTTTGTATAGGCCTACATTGAATTAGAGTAGAGGGGTTAAAAAGAAAAGTAATAGCTTTATCTTGAAAATTCCAATCTTATCTCTAATTGACTTGACTTCCGTACTAGCCAATCTTTTGGCTCATTTTGGCCTTATAATAATGTCCAAAACTAAAAAGTAGATTACTCTATTGAACTATAACCTTAGTGTTGAGTCCAAATGTTTTAAACAAATATTATAAAAAAGGTTAAACTACTTGGCACTGTTTTGTGTTTATGTTTCTGCACATATGACCAAGAAATGCTGACGAATCAGTTAGACATATAAAGTGGTCTAAAGACAAATTTAAACTATAACTAAAGCAGTTATAGTTTAAATTTAACTTTTAATTCGAGAAGGTTGTTTTCAGAGAGTTTGTTTCGCCACGGATATCTAAAATAAACTGTTTACTTTGTCGATCCGAATCGATTAAATTTAAAATGGAGTGGGATTCCAGGAAAAAACGTGCCTCTATCTTCTGCAAACATGAATGGATTATATAGGTTTTGCTCAGGGCATTTGTCTCCAAGGAAAAGCAATAGATGCAGTTTTGATATAAATTAACAATTTATTAAGATTGGATTTATTAAAACAAATTTGAGATTAAGGTTGAATTTCGATGACAAAAACAATTCAGTATGTTATCACAATTGGCAATTAAGGTCAGAAACTAACTATTTTATAATCTGTATAGATAAAATTAGAGTTATTTCTGTACATTGCACAGAATTTTATACTTTTTGGTTATTTTTACGTGTTATACATTAAAGAACAAGTCTTATCTCAATTTCTGTCCGTCTGTAACGGTCCAGAAGGCATTTTACGCGACATTCTCCTGAAAAACGAGAGCGTCGATCAGGATTCAAACAGTATTTTTGTATTTACTGGATTTGGGATAGAGTCTTTAGCCATTAAAATGTGGCCTCACTAAATTTTAAATAAAATTACAGACGTTCATGACCCCAATTTTGTGCGGTCTTAGTCTCAAGTTCTCTCCCAATGTTTACTACATACGTAATTTATGAAATATGTTTGGAGAATACGACATCTATAAAATAACGAACAGCTGTTTGAATATAGATTTTTGTCTACCTGTCACTGATATGCTTGCCTTAAATGTTGTTAACAAATACTGCAATTATTTAAGGTCAAGTTTTGTAAAAAAATACAAAACCTAGTGACATTAATAACTTTGTGCCTTACATAACGGATTTAATTAATTGATTTACATTTAAATCCATTTAAATAACATTATATTAACGACTACCTATGTTTCCTGCTACAAGGAGGACAATAAAGTGTGTTTTAAGTAAAGTATTAATATCAAAGTCGTTCTTAAAATATGTGATAGACTTAACGTAGTTTTGTTGCAGGTCGAGATTTGGTATTTATCTACATATTTATTACAACCAAATCATTGTTATAAAGAAAGAATAAAACACATTTGACATCAACAGTTGTAAAACTGTAGATAGCAATACAACAAAATAAAGAATACTGGCCTCTGTTACTGTAATGGAATTTATTCAAGTCATTTAACAGATTTCATCTTGTCTTTGCTCCATAGTAAAGCACGACTCGAGAAATCGTGATTCTCATTGCTTGTTTACACTAAACTGTTAACGAGGTTCCAGTTAAGGCTTAGCGCTGCTGGAGGATTTATCGTAATTTGATTTTGTGAGAAAGAAATGTAAAAAAATCGTACTTCATTGAACTTCATTTATGTAATATTTACTATTCATAGTTTTTTCTTTGTACATAAAATAACGAATATTTAGTGGTCACCATCCGTCATCCGGATAGTGCAGTTGTATTTGCATAATCGACATTTCACTTTTACGTTGATTACCAATGATAAGGCTATTTAAGGATTCACAAAGTTTTTTCAAGGTGATTAAGACATGCGCTTTCATCACTTTATCCTCTTTGTGTAACATTTACATTTTTAGGATTTTTTTCCTTAAGATTTTTAAATAAAAAACATTGACCATGGACCATATGTTTGTATCGCAAAGTATGTCGGGTAATTTATTGGTCCACTGTCAGAAAATACTTTTTAATGTTAAATTATAATGCTGTTTTTCATTATAATCATGAAATATTGCAACAGTGGTTTTATACAGGGTGATCAACTTAAGTAGGCCACCAATGGGATATCGGAAACGGTAAGAATTAGAGAAAACTTTAATGGGGGACATTCCTTTATATTTTGTGGCATTTAAAAATATTAATTAAGTTTTTCGAAATTCAGCTGCCATTTTCCAGGATGGCAGCCAACTTTGAAATCTTTTCTATATTTTTTCGAAGAGAACGTGCAAATTAAAAACTGTTCTATTCTTGATTTCTTTCTATAACACTACTCGTTTAGGAGTTACGACCTAAGAAAAAAATACTTCCGGTGTACATTTTGCATTATGTAGCTCCTAAACAAGATGTCCATAGCAAAAATATAAAAGAGTAGATATATCTTATAATTGCAACTACATTCCAGAAAGACCATAAAATACGTAAAACAATTTGATTCTATTAAAAAAATGGTCATTTTCCAAAATAGCAGCAAACTTGGAAAGTGAAAAACCGTGTAGTTTATTGGTCTTTTAGGAATGTAGATGTAATTTTAAGACTTTATTGTCTCTTATATTGCAAGCAGACATCTAATTCACATAAACCCGACGAATTGTTGACTTTGGACATTGCAAATAAGTGTTCCATTTATGTGAACGAAATATACCATTGACTTAAGATACTGAAAGTAGAAATTTCATTCAAGTGAAGCAGATGCAGCATCGACCTTAGATACTGTAGGTAGACATCCCATGCACGTAAACCAGACTTACCATTGACTTTGGATGTTTTGCAAGTAGACTTCCTGTTGACGTGAACCATATGTATCGTTTGCTTTTGATACTGCAGTACAGGTAGATATCTCATTTACGTGGAACAGGTACAGAATTAAGATTTGATATTGCAAGTAGACATCCAAATTACATAACCAGATGTAGCATTTACCCTGCAAAATTATTGGATAAATACAGATTGCTATGCTCAATATCGCAAGCAAAGAACAGCATTGTACATCTAGTATATTTTGTACCTAACGAAGCTTAATAACAGTTACGAATACGTCTCTTACCAACCTTCATTTTTATATAGCTTTTTTATTTTATTTAAAGTGCATTTATTTACTAAATAAAATAATTTTTTACTAAGACGCAATAGGAAAATATGATCATCATTTTTTATTACGAAAATTGTTAAGACGGTCGTATAACCCAGCACCCATATAGTACAGTCCAATTTCAATATTAGGCTCTACGCCAGGCGTCCTTGTATGTGACAATTACTTCCAGAAACCGAGTTAGGGTGTCTCAAACAGCAATTTAACTAATAGGGGTGCCATACCTTTACAGAGATTTGTTAACATTGTTCAATTGTTATATAGGTGGGTTATAGCCATAAAAAGGTTAATCAAAAATTAATTATTTCATTTACATTAAATAGGCATTTTAATAATAATGAAAATTACCACCCTCTAACCCATGTGTGGTTTTTCATGTTCCCTTTTAAATTTAAATGTGAATGGTTGTCCAAGTGGGGGTTGATTATATAGTAGACTAGACTGATCTCAAGGCCGACGTTGAATAAAAGGTTAACAAAACTAACAGGTCTTAGACAGTTTTTATACAAAACAAGTAATAATTCATTCCTAATAATGCAGAAGGAACACTCAAAATGAACGTGAAACTTTTTTAAAGTTGGTTTGATTAAACATCTTTATAATAGTGAAATATTCAATGACAAACAAATGACAATAAAGAAGTCTTACTCCCCTGTCCCGTCAGTAGACTGGCTTATGTAGTTTCCCGCCAAAAATAAATCAATCAGCAATCACCCGATGGGCTGGGGTTAAGAATATAACTTTCTACCGTAACTTGCACAAAAAAAAACATACTGATTTAAAAGATTATTCCATGTATGTTATATTTCATCAATACATTATATATATATTTATTATTGAATAACGTGTCGGAATGTTTTTCTATACATCCATCACTCACACGTCACTTGATTTACATAAATTATATAATATGCCATCATTATAAAAATAATAATCATAAACTGTTATATACCTCGATTGACACGCTTGAATAAGAAATCATTAAACTTATTTTATTTAAACTTCCATCCTTAGGTTTATTTTTTTAATTTCAATTTTATGCATTAAATAGATCAAAAAACTTTTGTTTTATAATAAAAAAATCAATATAATTTTATTAAAAAAAAACTATAAGTTATTAAAGAATGTATACAATTGGAAAAGAACTGGTGGGCATGCCTGTGTGCAGTAAACGAGTTAACATAATTCATTAACAAGCATAGCCCTAAAAGCTAATGGACTAACATAATACCTAATAATTTTATTGAGGGTGGTTAAAGAGATTATCTTATTTGATTAATTAATTTTACAAGATAACCAATGCTACTGCCTACAATATAACTTGTCGACGAAGAAATTTGTTTTTGGATTCGGCCTAGCATCAACGTGATTTCTTGATCAACTGATAGGCTCTCATTCTTTATTATTTATACATATGAATTCGTCATCGTTACTTTGAACCATTTAGTGCAATTACATCACAATGTTTAAATAGATAACAATAAATGATTTGACCCATCGATTTGTATAACTTTAGAAATATAACGACAAACCTACAATCAAACTAATGGTGACAGAAAAAAATCCTTGAAACATACCGAGTAAAACCAAACTGCTAAAAGGTTTTATACAGTTAAGGATGGATTAACTTGATACTCCTACTAGAGCAACAAAAGTTTAAGGGCTAATTGGCCTCCTGATTTTAGCCAAGGGAGTATTTTATTAGTCATCATTTTCTCGTTTCGCAGCAGGGCTATTAATCTTGCTAAGTACACACAATGGTTCTTGTAATTTAATTTTTTTTAGGTTTTAAAAACTCTAAATCCCTTCACCTAGTACATTATTTAAATAAAACCAGAGTAAATAAGTAGGATTTCCATTTAATTAGTTGCCTCGTCAGGATGAAGTTGGCTATTTGTTCAATGTAGATTGTCTTCTGAAACTACTAAAAGCTTTTCTGACATGTCAAGATCTCGAAATTTTATCCAGAGTATCAAATTCATATTCATAAGATGATGAAAAAGTTTGGAATGTTCAAACGCTAACTTTTAAAGCACAGTGCGGTTTCTCAAAGTTTAAAAAATAAGTATGTATTTAGCTTCAAGAACAAATTTTAAAACATCATTTTAGGTGGTTCAACTTAAAATTAACCTAAATATAATAAACCTAAATATTAGAAAATTAATAAACAACAATGAAATATATTTTAACTATAGTTTCTTGTTCATATTTCGTATTGCCTAACAAGAAAGTTGAAATAGCTCTTAAATCTAAAATATAGCAAGGTCAGTTTCAATTGGTACTCTAATAAGAGTAAAAAAGTATAAAACTGTCTGTATGTTCAAATGAAATATTTCTTAAATCCTACTTAAATGGTTATATGAAAACATTATTTAAATTTAGTTAGGTTTTTCCATTCAATTTTCTGACTGCATTGTCTATACGCCTTCGTACATTTCGACTGCAAATAGAGTTTGTATATAAAAATGTTTATTATAAAGATACATAACGTTTGAAGGACGTTTACATTTTGAAGGAAGATAATTTTTGAGAGGCGACTTTCAGGTTTCTATTTCGAAGCCCAGAGCCCATTCATCCAAGTAAATTTCACTTCTTAACCTTATTTGGTAACTTAAGACTCGCCGACTGAGGACTTGTAGTTTTTGACCAGGTACATGAAGATGGCGGGTAAAATAATTCTATTGAATGTTTTCCGAAACTACGAATTGGTGATAGTGGGAGGTGATAAGAATGGGCGTGGTTAATGCCTGTTTTGGTCAGGTGACTCTCCATAGCCAATAGTTATGTTGGCGACAACGACACAGAAGGCCCTGGGGATATAAATCTCCGCTGATGTTTGGTGCCAATCATCGAGCACCTCAGTGGCTTGTAGTTTGGGCACATTGGTTAGTAGATTTGATCATAGTAAACTTTTTTCCTAAAGGCTTTGGTTGAACACAAATAATCGACAATGATCTATAAGAAGATACAAAATTTAAATTGGAAAATTGCAAAAAAGCCTGTGGATTGATCGTTGGTCAAATGTTATCATTGGTCCTAAATATATATAATTATTTACCTAATATGTGCTATAAGCTCAGTATTTTTAAAACAATTTAATTTTGAGGTGTATTCCTAGCAAATATTTAAAACATAACATTAGAAACAAAACAATAAAACATGCTTATATAAAACAAAATTAATGATATAAAACACAATAACTGTAATTTTGAATAAATTTTACATTAGCCATTAATCAAAGTTAAATATCACAACCCGCTTTTTTACTTAGCTTACATTAAAAAATTATAGAGACTACAGAAAAGGTCATTCTATCAAAGGAAATGAATGGATGCAAAAGAGGACACAAAGTGATGACTGGCTCATCAAGTGTAGATTTGCATATCTTTGAGTCTCAAGTCACTGAGCAATAGTAGGTCCGTGATAATATGACCGAGTGGTCAATAAACTTTGACCAACACAGAAATATCAAGCCACAAATTTAGTTTGCACCTCTATAATAAAGAACGGGACCTTTGTAAAAAAATATTTAAATGAATAACAGAGTTAGAATCAACACGATACAGTCTGATTTTTTTACTGATGAAAACTGGTTTTTAGTTTTAGTAAATTTTTTGATAGTTTAATTACTTATTGGGTCCTAACCAATTTTATTAACCGATGATAGGTTTATAATTGCGCATCTAACAATTAAGTTTTGTTAAAAAGTATTAAATCAAAATATAAATCAAAGCCACTATATAAACATATGACTAACATATGATATATAAACTATATGATGAGAAGATTATAGAAATGTGTCACACATACAAATCTAGTATGTGAATATCTAAATTAACAAGGACTTTTACAAGTAACAAACTAAAATTACGAGTTCACAATGGACAAGTTGTTCTCGGCACAAGATAGTAGGTGAATATGAATTGAAATTGAGCAAGGTATGGGGGTTTAGTGAGTAAGAGAACCCCGGGCCGTTCCGGCCAAACCTCGCATGCGGGGTTGGTCCGGACGATTGGCCACACCTAAACTCCAACTCTCACTTGTTAGCTGCGGAGAGCTACCTTCTGCCACTAAGTGTTGGTCCACCTATAGAACCAAGTGACCCTATACTAAGGTGTAATGCGGTCCGTGCCGAGGGTCTTGCGGCACTGGGGGCCTAATATTCAGTGTCTTAACGGATCTTTCTGGGAACCAGGGGGAACCCAGTAGAATGTACCCCTTACCTCTCTAATCGGGTCACTGGGGAGGTGGACCTTAGATACCCGGTATTCGTGGGAACAACGTAATCCATCTGACCCCAATGGAGGAGGAATGTCTGCTTAAATCTGACGATGTAAACAAGTTCGCGGAAACCTGAAAAGAACGAAAAAAACACTTTTCAGGGGCGAGTTGCGAAGACGGAGGATAGTGGATGTCTTAGCCAAAGGCGAAAAGGTGCTATCCAGAAATGAGCCCTAACTCTGCTCCCTGCAAAGCCAGTTCCTCCGGGAACCAGGATGCTGGGAAAAAGTCAGGGCGAGGGTGGCACCCCCAAAGCTGACTCTAATGAAGCCTCCAGGAAGAAACATGGAAAGAGGGGGCGAAGAAAAGAAGACGAGGACGAAAGAGGGAGAGGGCTCAGGTGTTTAACAGAGACCGACACCCACCTATTCGGAGACACTGTCTGTGGAGAAGATGGCTATCGCTAAATCTGAACGACCGGACTGGAATCGGACGTAGGCTGAAGCCAATAAAATCAAGGGGGAGCTGTCCAGGTGGGCCATTCGTGGCAAAGACGTCAGGATAAGCAGCTGCCATCTTGAAGGCGAATCCTTGGGTTTTAGCTGTGCTAATGCAGCCACAAAAGATTGACTGGCCAAGCAAGTTCAGGAGCTGAGTCCCTTCAGGGAAATCTCGCTACAGCTTGCCCCAGCCAGAGATCTTGTGAAAGCTGTGAAGGTATCAGCGTTTTGTGATATTTATGTGCCTAGCCCTACAAGGTCTGCGTATAAGATCCCTTGGCCTATTGACGGGAAATCAAAGGGAAGAACATGTTACCATGGTCAAAAGTTTCTCATGGTTAACTAAGGACCTGGGATTTGACGGATAATGAGAACCTTTGAATGAGGGTGCACAATTAGCTGTTCTAGCTGCGATGCAATCCCATGGTAACTTTTAAGCCTCGCCCTCTGTAAAAAAAGTGAATCTGAGATCACTTGACTGTTCGGGGATTTGCCTAAGCAGTGGCGATGGGATCAAGAAAATATAGTTCACACGAATTACTGAAAGAAAAACCAATGTGTAAAACTATTTAAATTCCCCTCAAATGTAAGCAAATATGGTTTGATGATTAACTATGCATCCTCTAACAAGTCGAACCAAAAATAAAAGTTCTATTCGGCATATATTTATAAATTTTGTATTATTTTAAAGGATTTTGTTTTTTAAATTTTATTATTAATCTAGCACAAGTGATACAGTAATAACAATAATAATCCATCAAGAGTCGTAAATGTAAGGTAAAGTAGAATTGATGTAAGCAATTTGGGAGGGATAGGCATGGTCCATGGTCGTCAATTTATTTAACAAACGTTTGGGTAAAACTAGTACACAAACGTGATTTCTTAAATCTTACATCTGATGGATCTAAAGTTGTTCTCGTAAAACATAAATCAGTGTCAAAGCAATCAACTGATTGGTGTCCGCCCTTCCTCTTGTAGCAGCTTATAAATCGTCTTTCAGATATCTCAGATATTACCAGAAACCTCCGTAAACAACAATCGTTTTTCTTCGAAGTTTATAAAAACTTTACCAGTAACTTCAACAATCAACAAAAATAGTTTCAAAGTATTTGTTGTGATTGTTAGAGAGTTTTTAAAACGTGATTTCAGTAAATCATAAGGCTGTTAAATGTTTCAACTATTATTTTATATATGTGTGTATAATAGGCACAGATAAACGTACTATCTAGATTCAAAGTCGCCTAATATTATAATTATTGGTGTTATACGTTGTAATGCCATTCGTTTCTTGGTGTTATTTCATTCAGTGCAAGTTAATAAATTTACGGTGGTTTAGTATTTGGACAAATAAATTAACAACATATCAAGCCTAGGCTTAAAGAGGAAGCTTACGTTCCTGATAATATATGCAAACAATATCGAATGCTCATAAACATAAGAGATTTTTCTTTAGCAATCAGACGATTCATCTTAAAAGCTTTTCCCACCAGTTTTTGATCAGATCTAAATGTCGCTTTCTGCTGATTAAATAAATTTCCTGGATTGAGTTTGTACGTTATTGATTGTGTTTTATGCATTTAGTTTGAGAACATTGCTTAGTAGATTGGATTATAGTGTAAGGGCTTGGGTCCAAAACTAGCCAATAAAAATTGTCTTTAAATATATTTCCCCGTATTTCAACTGTATCAATGGTACATTTGATCGCGTTGTACCAGGGAAGCTGATTACTTTTTTTGTTTCACCTGGGAACCGAAAATGAAGCATTTTGGGTTAGCTTACTGAATGTAAAGCCTGAAAATAAAAAAAAAACTGCCGGGACCATTATGTACTGAGTTGGGATTAAATACCTTTAGTTTTCGCTGATATCCTTTTTACCTGATGACTTTAAAATGAGGCTTTGATGGGGCGTTATATTAAAGATGTTACATGACCCCAAAATTCCTCATTTTTGCGCTCCCCTGCAAAATTGACATTTTTTATTGTTAGGGTAATTTTGAGTTTAAATATCCTAGTCAAAAAAAGTTAACACGGGATACTGATGTATTTTAAGGGGGTTCCTTTCAGGCTGATGAAAAACAAAAATGGCAGCCATCCTGTATTGACCTCTAGTTTTTTACTTTTTTATTCTTACCAATTGTATTTAAAATGTAGTTTAACTTTAACATGTCTATCTATCTCCAAGATAACCCATTTTGGGGTTCCGGACAAAATTGGGATCCCAAAAAGTGTACTTTAATGCAATATATGTAGAGGTGTGCAGAGTTTTGTGTAACCCATTAATTATTAGTAATATTGTGTCCATACTTTTGGCTAACTCTGACGTTACAAGGTGCGGCGAAATCCTGATCTGTTTTCTGCAGCTCAATTTTCTGTGGCAGGTCATCTGAAGGTGGTGGGGGTAGGCTTGCTGGAAAGCCTACACACTGCCATTATTTTTAGTCATAAAACAGTGGTCGCCTGAGCTACGTGAGTTTTATCAATTCGTTTTAAAAAGTAATGATCCAGTCATTGCAACTCTGCAGCAGTTCCGTGTGAGTAGTTATTAAAGGAGATGATTTTATTGATAATTGAAATGGAATTGAAAATTTTCAGATACGTATGAGTGTGATGGTAATTGTGAATTGAGGGGGGGGAGTTTATGTGAGATAGAGAGTCAGAGAGAGATAGAGTGAGAGTGAGAGGAATGGAGAGAGAGAGGACAAGAGAGAGAAAGAAATGTAAGTGGGGGTGTTATTGAGAAAGATAATTGGGTTTTTGGGGGGGGGGAGTGAGAGAGTGATAGATTGGGTTGGAGGTACCCCCCATTTTCTCATTCTCTTTTTCTCTCATCATGACCCCCACCCCCTCCTACATTCTTTCTCTCACTCTCACTCTGTCTATCTCCCCCCTCCCTCAATTCGCAAATACCATCACACTCACACGTATCTGAAAATTTTTAATTTAATTTCAAATTATCCATAAAATCCTCTGTAGTAATTGGGGAGCGAGCTGGCGTAGTGGTTAGAGCGCGGGTCTTCAGTCCATGAGGTCCCGGGTTCGATCCCCACCAAGTCACCAATGGATTTTATCTAAGTGATAATGCCGCAACCCCTAGGTCAAGCCCGAAATAATGTGAAAATCAATCCCAGGCTCGTGCCTAGCTTCATAGGAAAAAATATATATGTAGTAATTAAAATACATAAGAAGGAGAAGAATTAAAGTCTATTGAAGAGTAGCTTATAGATATTAAGTTCGGATCCATTCCGTATTCCTATGTTGCAAACACTAATTCTTGTTTACACCACTTGATGTTTTTTGTATCTGGTAGTTCACATGTTTGCTAAAAGCAAAGTGTATCGTTTGTCATTGTAAAAAAAAAACACCTCAAATAAGCTGTGAATATAAAAATATAATATTAAATCAGGACGTTGAATGAAGACATGACGTATATCCAAACTAGTCAAGTCACATAAGTACACAGTATACAAGTACATATACAAGTTTGTATACAAGTATATAAGTACATAAGTATACAATATACAAATAAAACCAAACAAATTTATTGTAAATGCTGTATTATATTTTAAAATTTTATTATTTAATTTAATCACTTAATTTTACTATTTCAACATAAACTTTGTTTAAAATTTACATAAACAGAAAAACTTGCTAAATTTTAAGTACAGCATAACTGCATTATTGAATACTACTTGTATAGTGTAATTCTGATATACATCTAAAAAGTAATTGAAATAAAAACTCATTCTGCAGATTGCTTGAGTTGTTGTTTGGAGTTGAAGAGATTGTTTACATATGAATAACTGCTATCTACTCGAATAACGTTTGTCTCATTGTAACTTCAACGTAATCAGTTTTTCATCTACGTTATATGTTTTAAAATACAAATCAATTTACCAGATTTTTAAAAATTAATTTTACAAAGTAGAAGTTTGCTATTTTTTACATTTATATTTGAAACAGGAACTAATGTCAACTAACACCTTTGAGAACATAGTCAGTATGATAATATCAGTTGATTATAGCAGTTATTATGTTTCTTTTTCATCATCCCAACTGCGTTATTTAGGTGGCAAAATTAAAAAAAGAAAATTAACTATTCTATTTCGGACAATCAAATACTGTAACTTAGAGTTCTAAGATTTTTTATCTTATTTTTCTTCAGAAACAGCATTATTAAACCAGAAAACACAACCATGTTCACATTTGTATCCTACAAACTAACAATAACGCATTAATAATAATGTATGGCTCCAACAAAACACGATTTATTGCTGCAATGGTAAACATGACCAGAGCTGAAACGATCAGATTTGATTTGCTCATTTACATGATTGATAACTAGATATCTCTATGTTAAAAGCTACGTTGCTGTAACTGTTAAAGCTACGTTCCATTTAAAGTTACGGTTTTGTACGCTGACTATAAATATGCAGATTTTAAATTACTAGTAGTGAATAGTTACGTAACGATTTTTAACTCGGATTAATCTTTATAAAATGTTTGTGGGAAAAGGAGAAATTAGGTTATCTTTTATACAACACTATTCTTAAGTATTATGTATGCAACTTTAAATAATAAAAGCTTACCTAAAACAGTTCCCAGTAATTTAAGTGATGTTTTTTTGTTTATTAACTATTACTTAGTATAATATACTTATTCTATCTTAAGTAAACAACATACAAATATCAATAAGAAAACTATTTTTCGCTTGTTTTTGTGGTCCTTATGCAGTCAATCATCAATATATATATCTTAAGATTAATAAGCGAAATAATAAAAACCAGAGTACCCTGAAATTCATTTTTATTTAAACTGAAACGTATTTCGGCACTAAGACCATGATTACAGTACGAATTATATAAAAGCAAGTAAACAAATACAATGAATAAATAGTTAATAACATATGTTTTGAATTCATAGAAAATTTTGATTGAATGGTTAGGTCTATTTTTTCAACATGTGAATGTGTTAGATTCTTCCCTGATTTGTCTGATTTTTTCATGTATTGTATTTTATTTTTGTTTTTGCATTACATTGAGAATTTGTCACCGTGTTCTTTTGAGTGTAGGTATATTAACCTAGTATATATACCTACAATCAAAAGAACACGGCGATAATTGTTTCGCATACATGTTTTACGCTTAATAAAAGGTCATTATTAAAAGTACTACTTCATTACTGTAGTTCCACATTTCTCTAGTAGAATTTTTATAGTACGATTTTTTTCTTTGATACAGTTTTTGCGTTATCTTTGATGTTATGACTTATATGTAAGAAATTCCATACGTTATCTTCGATTATCTATTTTTCCTTTAAGGTTCAATTTAGAATGGAATAAAATTAATTAATTCTTTTGACAGTAATGTTGATGTATTTACATACAATTGTAATAAAACCATTACAATACGGTAAGTATGGTATTTTATAGTTTTCGGCATATTTGGTGAATAATTCATATAATCACATACCTCGTCTAGGAGTAAATATTAACACCTCATAATATTTATTCATGTAGTTTTTAAAATATAATAAATAAATATTTATTAATATAATAATTTATATCGTGTTGTATAATTCACTGTTTTGCCAAATATGGCATTTCAAGTAGTAGAACATAACCAAATTGGACATGCCTAGTTTTAGAGTTTTGAGTTAAAACACAAAAATGTACACATTGTAACAACCAACGTATATTTCGACGAGTTCTGGAACCAAAAATCTTTGACACTGGGATCATGGTTTTAAGGGTGAAAGATGGGGGTTCCCATTCCATACCCTCGAAACGCATGCTTTGCAATTTCCTTTTTAACAATTAAGTTGACCTTAAAGAATTTATAGTTTCGTATATATTAATAAATTACCGTTGGTAATGTCCATTGAATCAACCCTTTGTTATAAGCTATATTAAATAAATGAAAACGAGGAAAAATGTAAAACCTGTTATTTCCGTGTTATGATTATGAAGAATAAGTAAACTGTTATATTTTTACAAATATTTATACATATTTTTACTCATGGATTTGATAAAATATTAGAAATATATTTATGTCATAGAAGAAAATCTACGTTTAGTTTTAAAACGCAATTGATTACCATCCCTGTAGCAGCAAACCTAAGTACTCATTAATCTTAGTGTATTTAACTGTTTCTCATTAATATTGGTTTCGTATGTTTCGATAACTACTATCAAGATAAACTAATTATCATGATGTATAGTACATAGCGCACAAAGTTGTTAACATGCACAGCCCTGCAGACAAAGTGTAGACGTTGCGGCTGCTGGCCCATCCACTGATTGCTGCTTTCATGTCGATTTTTATCAGGCGGTAAATCACTTGGAACCAATCACTCAACGAAGTAGGAGAAGCGTTTCGTTCTACGTCTATTGAGCATAATTGATTCACATACAATATAGAATAATAGGCCTATCTGTATAAATAACAATTATTTACCTATATATAAATATATATACTATATCTATCCATATTTATCTATATAGTTTAATAAACACAGCGTATTTATTTATGCTTAAAACTTAGACTAACATATTTTGATTTTAAAGTTATATTTGAACTAAAATATGAATCCTTCTCCTCGAAAATAAAATTAACATTTCTATAATAAAGATGAGAAAAAACAAAGAGTGAGTATTTTAATAACTTTTAAAAGCTTAATTTCCAATAATTATTGCATTGTAATTATTCAAGTACTGTTTCTTGTATTAATATATTTGTATGATATTAATATTAATATCATTAATTGATACCAACGATAATCTAGTCAAAATATTAGGATGACTTCCTAGGATAATGTTTCTATTTAAATCAATAAAACTCTGTTAATATCCTGTTTTCTCTCTATTAGTATTTTGTTTCGATTTAGTAATAGCCTAACTATTACTACATAAATAAAAGTTCTTCGTTATCTCACAGAGCAAGGCAAACGTTCGTATTCCTTTGGATGGTAAGTTATTGAATGATGTTTAGCATATAGATTGGGTCTCTCAACTCTTGAAGACACGCTATTAACCTTATAAACTCTATAGTTTTCAATATAACTTTTATAGCCAAGTCATTCATTGTGAGTTTTATTTAATAAAACGTGTAATAAAACGTTTAATAATACATGTATTAAAAATGTATTAGATTGCAATATACGATAAAATACACAGGGTGTCCCTCGTAAAGTGTCTCAAATTGATTAACTCGGACCTTGACACAGTTATTACCTAATTTTACAAACTTATAATACAGTATTAGTCTTATTGGTTACAACATTTTAGAGGTTATGAAATGCTCAAAAAATTGTGTACGTAATATGACAAAACATCACATTAGTTAGTTGAAACACCACTCTAGAGATGTAAATAAGTTATTTACAAAGAACTTCGATTATGTTATGTGAGTTTTACAAAGGCAAAAATTGGGTTTTATGTTAAAGGTGTTGAAATGATTTTGTGGGAAATTCATCATTCCTTTTATTTGTGTAAGTTAAAATGTTGTAAATATATCGGTTTCATTAATACGCTTGGTTTAGTTAATCCACTACATGTAGTAAAAAAAAAACACACAAACACAATCTGTTTTTACAGCTTAACAGATGGGGTTAGATAAATGTTTGTTTGTCGTTAATTTTAGAGAGTAGATTAATTAGAAAATATTAAGGTATTTAGTAGAAACTCACCCTGTATACTATAACATTATTTAAAGATACTCGTGGTTGATTCTGTAGATCTTTGTTTCCAACAAAAATTATTAGATTATTTGAGTAATGATTTATATGGAACGAATCATTCAATATGGACCTTTTCCATTCGTAATTCTTATTGAGTTTTGGTTTAATGTTAGTTGGAAAGTTAAATGGAGCGTAAATCCAACTTTGTACATTTATCTGACTCTTACCCTGGTGGGATCTGCTATTGACATTTTTATAAAATATATCAATTTTAAATTACAAATTTTAAATATTTTTTTTATTTTGTGTTAGGGCCTAAACCTAAAAATATATTAATTCAGCCATTAAATTACCTTTTCATCCGTCCCAAAAATGTGGTGCTACTAATTTGAATTTGCCGCCAAGAAACAGCTGATACTCGACGGTACCCCTCCCTCAAGGACAGGACGACGCCACTTGCACTACTGACTCCTGCAGTGACTGGCCACCCCCGCCAACACGCTAGTGCCTTCCGGCGCTATGATTTATTTGTCATTACCTATGTACTAAATATATGTTTTAATATACAAGTTTACGTAACAGTCTAGCCAGTATTTTATTTCCTCGGCATCTTCGCCCTCACGCTGACCCAGAACGAGACGCCAGATCCACGCTCCACGCTGCTACCAAGGAACCCCGCTCGTCTTGAAGACATCTGTAGAAGGTAGCACCACACCACACCTATTTTACTAAATAAGTTTTAATTCCACCCCCAACATTGGTCCTTTACGAGCCCGATAAAATTAAAAGTTTGAACTAAACGCTTTGTTTTAAATATTACAGTCCATTTCAAATCATAAAAGTAAAGAATTATATTATTGCTTAATTTGTGTAAAAAGAAGGCAGTAAACTCATAAAACTGTTTTATTAAAAGTACTAATCAGTATTTAATTAGTTTAGCTTTGACATAAAGTTTAAGTTAAAGAGGTTTTGCTTGATTATTGTTGAGACAGGTTAGTTCAGGTCCCGTTACGGAACGCCGCTGCCTATTGTTTGCTTATCGCTAGTTGCTTATCTCTTTCAACAATTTGACTGTTATTATTTCATTCATATTTCCCCATTTGTAGATTATAGTAGTGTGTTTTTAATCTAATATTACAACTGTCAATTATTCATTCTCGTACACGTGTGTTGTTTTGTTTATTTACAGCAACGGTCTAAACGTAATTTTAATCGGTAAATATTCTTTTATTCTACCATCACCTTTTATCCTATTGATTCCTGTACATTGTCAGCTCAACAATGGCCACTAAAGAGAATAAAGCAAAAATGGATTCACTGATAAAGAAGCGAGAAAAGTACTTTGCTAGACTTCAAGCGCTTTATGACGTGGGTAAAAAATGTTTAGAATTGGCCCAAAAGAAGCAACCTTATCAAGCTGAATTTGATCACTTTGTTTCCCGTTATAATAGAATAGAAGATGATTGCTCTGTTTTTGAAGATATTAGTGATGACATTACCATTATTAACTCTGATCTAGATGATAGCGATAAGATCGAGGTACACAAAGTCTCAATGAGTTACGATGAAATGTATTTTAACGTAAAATCTCTTGCTCGCAAAATGCAGATTGAGCAACCCAAAACGCAAACCTCCGGCAAATCTGAAGCCACACCTACGCAACCCCCGCAATCTGCCCCTCAGGTAGCTAAGTTACCAAAAATTGAAATTGAGCCGTTTGATGGTTCGATAGCTGATTGGACGAACTTTTACGCTTTGTTTAACTCTCTGATACACAAGAATCGCTCTCTCTCTCAAAATCAGAAAAACTAACTTATCTACGTAGTCTACTCAAGTCTCACGCTCTCTCTTTAATAGAAAATTTAGTTATTTCTGAAGAAAACTACGATATTGCTCTACATCAGCTCATTCAGCGGTATCAAAACAAGCGTCTACTCGCATGTAATTATCTAGATAAAGTGTTCTCGTTCCGAGCTCTCACAGAAGATACTGCCAGTTCATTAACTAGTTTTCTAGAAGTATTTAATACCAATCTCTCCGCTCTCAAGGCCCTTGGCATAGATGATTTGTTCGATTTTGCTATGCTTCATGTCGCATTGCGTACTCTAACTCCAGGTACCCGTAAAGACTTCGAAAGCGAACAGACAGACAAAGAAATCCCTAAGTTTGAAAACCTAATTAGCTTCATAGAACAACAGCTTAAAATCCTTGAAATAACGAGTACTAAAAGCAAGCCTAAGCAGACTAGGACTCCAAGCAAACCGTATAGTAACAAAAATACGATGCTATCTACTACCGTCAATGATAACAGCAATCATAAATGGCCTTCAGCACTAAAATGTGCCTTTTGTCAAGATACATCACATAAAATCTTTGGTTGCACAAAGTTTAAGGAACAAAATGTTTCCAGTCGTAATGACTTTGCTAAAGCAAACTCTCTGTGCTATTGTTGTTTGGGTTTTCACAGAATTTCCGACTGTAAGTCCAAATCTAGATGTTTCAAGTGTTCTGGTAAACACCATTCTCTCCTTCATCGCCAAAGAGATTCAGCTTATAACAATGCTACCCGTAGTCCTAAACCATCCGATAATGTTACATTGCCGTCTAGCGACACTGTAGAGAAGACTTGCAGCTTTGCTAACTCGAAAACCTCATCTAATATGCTACTGAGTACAGCAGTCATTGGAGTTAAAGATCATCATGGTAAACTATTACCAATAAAGGCTCTTATAGATGGAGGATCTCAAACTAGCTTGATCACCGAAGAATGCGCCTCCAAACTAAATCTAAAAAGATATTCTAACAATGTAAACCTCATTGGAGTAGCTGAAACATCCGTTCCCCTCAATAAAGGATTAGTTCATTGCGTTATCAGTCCACTCGAAAATGCCAGCATTGTTCTAACAACAGACGCAATTGTTGTCCCTAAAATATCGTCAGACCAACCGAACATCCCCATTGACTCATCAATACGCTCAAAGTTTCATCATTTAAAACTCGCAGACCCATCATTTGACGTATCATCCCCAATTGAATTCCTGATAGGAGCGGACTTGTATTTTGACATCCTTCAGGAGTCAAGCAACCTAATTAAAGGAGAACCGTCTGCGATAGCTACTATATTTGGTTGGGTTATAGGAGGCAAAGTTATCAACGAAATTCCATTGAATGACCGGTCCTCAATGTTGATTTGTAACAACACTCTTGATGCTCATCTAACCAAATTCTGGGAGATAGAATCTGTCAACAATGTAGTAAGACCCAATCCTGAAGATGAAGCCACAGAAGAAAGCTTTATAAAAACTCACAGAAGAGACACTAATGGAAGATACATTGTGTCCCTCCCAACTAAGCCTGAAGCTCCATCACTCCCTGATACTAGGGATAGCGCCCAAAGACAGCTAGTGACTCTAGAGCAAAGACTAAAACGCAATCAAGAGATGTATGAAGAATATAGAAGATTCATGGATGACTATATATCTCAGGGACATATGAGTCTTTGTTTAGAACCATCCAACTACATAATTCCTCACCATTGTGTTCGCAAAGAGGACAGTTCTACAACTAAACTAAGGACAGTATTCAACGCTTCATTCAAACCTAGTGGATCTAGTTCGTCCCTAAACGATATATTGTACAGTGGTCCAAAACTACAGAAGGATATCGCAGAGATAATAACCTATTTCCGATTGCATTCTATCGTCGTTTGTGCAGATATCAAACAAATGTACAGAAACGTGCTAGTAACAGAAGAACATCGCAAACTCCAGCACATATATTATAGAACTCATCGAGATGGTCCCATAGAAGAATACGAACTCAACGTCTTAACATATGGCGTAACATCAAGTGCATTTTTAGCTCAAAGAGTTTTGCTACAGCTAGTACAAGACGAAGGCCAGAAGTATCCCCTAGCATCTAAAGCCATTATAAACCAAACTTTTGTAGATGACATCTGCGTCAGTGTTGACACTATTAACGAAGCTCTAAACTTGCAACAAGAACTTATAGACCTACTGAACCTAGGAGGATTTTCGTTGCGCAAATGGGCTAGCAACTGTAAGGACGTACTAGCTACCGTACCTTTAGATCATCGAGAAAAGCCTCTAAGCATCAGCTCAGAAAATGAAAACTATATGAAAGTTTTAGGTTTGCAGTATAACCCGGATGACGATACATTCTCGTACATAATTCATCTCAACCCCCTAGTGTACACAAAACGCTTAATGTTAAGTGAGATGTCCAAAATCTACGACATTTTAGGTTGGATTACTCCGTGCACATTCTATGTGAAAAATCTTATGCAAAGCATTTGGTTGCTAGGATTAGGATGGGATGACGAACTTCCTACTGAGATCTGTAATAAATGGGAAACATTCATCTCTACTCTTCCAGGACTGGCTCACCTAAAGATTCCGAGACTCATACCCATTGTTAATGCCACTAACATTCAGATCATAGGATTCTGCGATGCATCCAGTTCTTATTCCCCAGTCTTCACGTCTCGCAACACTTATATGTGATCACTATCACATCCTCTCTTTACATGGAGTCCACGGCTCACTCAGTCTTTGATTCAAAGGCAATTTTGGATAATAGGTATTCGTCAACTCCTGAGAGAGAGAATATTTAGATGCAACAAGTGCTACTTATTTCAGGCGAAACCACTCACTCCAAAAATGGCAAATCTTCCTCAAAAAAGGTTTGAAAATGTGCGTGCATTCTTGAATGTTGGTGTTGATTATGCCGGACCCTTTGATTTTAAAGAAGGTTCAAGAAGAAAGGCTCCCATATCAAAAGGATACATTGTCATAATCGTTTGCTTAGCCACAAAAGCAGTTCATTTAGAGTTCGCTACTAGCCTATCAACTGCCTCATTCCTTGCTGCATTTGACCGATTTGTAGCGCGCAGAGGACTGTGCAAAACAATATACAGCGACTGTGGAACCAACTTCCAAGGTGCTTCGAACCACTACTTACGTGTTCAACAATTCCTCAAAGAAAATAATGAACATTTCACTCATCAGCTCAGCAAAAAGGAAATTAAGTGGATTTTCATCCCCCCTGCTGCACCTCACTTTGGAGGAATTTGGGAGGCTGCAGTTAAGTCAACCAAACGTCATCTCTCCAGAATCTTAGTAAATCTGAGTCTAACGTACGAAGAAATGTCTACACTTCTCTACCGCATCGAAGCCGTTCTCAACAGCCGTCCTCTTGGATCAATGACGACCGACCCCAACGATGGAGATTACCTCAGCCCAGGACACTTCTTAGTAGGTGCCCCACTCATCTCACCTCCAGAACATGACTACACCGATACGCCAATGAATAGGCTTACAAGATACGAGCTTCTTCAACAGGCCACACAAGCTTTCTGGAAGGCCTGGTCCAGAGATTACCTCCATACCCTGATCCAGCTAAACAAATGGACAACCACTCAACCCAATATCAACATTGGTGATATAGTTTATCTTCAGTTGAAAAACACTAGTCCGTTAGAATGGCCCATCGGTAGGGTTGAAATTAGGGCGGGCGCGCACTATCCCGACCACGACCACGACCACGACTCCGACTGGTCGGATACGACCAGTTTTATAATAGGAATAAATGGAACAGCGCGCACTGGTCGACTGGTCGGACCCTGGTCGGTCCCTGGTCGCACGACCAAAATTTTCCAGTTTGGTCGGGCCCGACCCGCTGGTCGTTGCAGCCAAAAATAGCACACAATGTAATGGGACGACGCGCACTACCCCCGACTTGCCTCCGACCCGACCAGTACACCACTCAACCCCCAGTATTCCTAGATCAATCAAACGGTAAACACTAGTTTTTTGCGCCGGTCTGTGAAGTGACTCATTTGGTAAAATGTCGCAGGATTTTGACACTTTTGAAACCTGTCTTCATATTGACGTAGCTCTTCATAAAATGTTGCAAAATGCCCTTTCAGACCTAACAGTTAACATTGGATATACCCAGTATAGTGTCTTCTTCCGCTTAACGTACTTACAATACAAATGCACCATAACAACTACTTCTTTAACAATCATCTTGACACTGAAGTTTGTAAAACATTTGTTGCCTTGGTCGGGTCGTGGTCGGGTCGTGCTCTGGTCGCAAGGTGAATGACAACCACTGGTCGGGCGTTTGGTCGTGGTCGTGGTCGTGGTCGGGATAGTGCGCGCCCGGCCTTACTTACCCAGGAAAAGATGGAGTAGTGAGAGCAGCTAAAATAAAAACTACTCAAGGCACATTCACAAGGCCAGTACACAAGCTGATATCCCTCCCGCCTCCTGACCATAACCTTTAAATTGATGAAACAACGGTGTATTTCGTTTTGCGTGTTTTAAACTAAAATTGTTTAGTGTTTGTGTGTTAAGGCTAAATATTTTATCTTTTTTTCGTTTCAAAACTATTGTTTTGGGTGAGGGGAATGTTAGGGCCTAAACCTAAAATATATTAATTTTCAGCCATTAAATTACCTTTTCATCCGTCCCAAAAATGTGGTGCTACTAATTTGAATTTGCCGCCAAGAAACAGCTGATACTCGACGGTACCCCTCCCTCAAGGACAGGACGACGCCACTTGCACTACTGACTCCTGCAGTGACTGGCCACCCCCGCCAACACGCTAGTGCCTTCCGGCGCTATGATTTATTTGTCATTACCTATGTACTAAATATATGTTTTAATATACAAGTTTACGTAACAGTCTAGCCAGTATTTTATTTCCTCGGCATCTTCGCCCTCACGCTGACCCAGAACGAGACGCCAGATCCACGCTCCACGCTGCTACCAAGGAACCCCGCTCGTCTTGAAGACATCTGTAGAAGGTAGCACCACACCACACCTATTTTACTAAATAAGTTTTAATTCCACCCCCAACATTGGTCCTTTACGAGCCCGATAAAATTAAAAGTTTGAACTAAACGCTTTGTTTTAAATATTACAGTCCATTTCAAATCATAAAAGTAAAGAATTATATTATTGCTTAATTTGTGTAAAAAGAAGGCAGTAAACTCATAAAACTGTTTTATTAAAAGTACTAATCAGTATTTAATTAGTTTAGCTTTGACATAAAGTTTAAGTTAAAGAGGTTTTGCTTGATTATTGTTGAGACAGGTTAGTTCAGGTCCCGTTACGGAACGCCACTGCCTATTGTTTGCTTATCGCTAGTTGCTTATCTCTTTCAACAATTTGACTGTTATTATTTCATTCATATTTCCCCATTTGTAGATTATAGTAGTGTGTTTTTAATCTAATATTACAACTGTCAATTATTCATTCTCGTACACGTGTGTTGTTTTGTTTATTTACAGCAACGGTCTAAACGTAATTTTAATCGGTAAATATTCTTTTATTCTACCATCACCTTTTATCCTATTGATTCCTGTACATTGTCAGCTCAACAATGGCCACTAAAGAGAATAAAGCAAAAATGGAGTCACTGATAAAGAAGCGAGAAAAGTACTTTGCTAGACTTCAAGCGCTTTATGACGTGGGTAAAAAATGTTTAGAATTGGCCCAAAAGAAGCAACCTTATCAAGCTGAACTTGATCACTTTGTTTCCCGTTATAATAGAATAGAAGATGATTGCTCTGTTTTTGAAGATATTAGTGATGACATTACCATTATTAACTCTGATCTAGATGATAGCGATAAGATCGAGGTACACAAAGTCTCAATGAGTTACGATGAAATGTATTTTAACGTAAAATCTCTTGCTCGCAAAATGCAGATTGAGCAACCCAAAACGCAAACCTCCGGCAAATCTGAAGCCACACCTACGCAACCCCCGCAATCTGCCCCTCAGGTAGCTAAGTTACCAAAAATTGAAATTGAGCCGTTTGATGGTTCGATAGCTGATTGGACGAACTTTTACGCTTTGTTTAACTCTCTGATACACAAGAATCGCTCTCTCTCAAAATCAGAAAAACTAACTTACCTACGTAGTCTGCTCAAGTCTCACGCTCTCTCTCTAATAGAAAATTTAGTTATTTCTGAAGAAAACTACGATATTGCTCTACATCAGCTCATTCAGCGGTATCAAAACAAGCGTCTACTCGCATCTAATTATCTAGATAAAGTGTTCTCGTTCCGAGCTCTCACAGAAGATACTGCCAGTTCATTAACTAGTTTTCTAGAAGTATTTAATACCAATCTCTCCGCTCTCAAGGCCCTTGGCATAGATGATTTGAAATTAAATTAGAGACTATTTAGCAATTACTTTTATCAGTCCGTCATTTTACAAAGAGTAATATTTTTATATTTTTTTTTTATATTTTACTCATCCTTTCATCTACTTGTATCTATCGTGAAGAGAGGCTGTGAGTTTAAGTCATGTTACTAATATTACAAATTGTATTTATATTAGTGATTGCTAGACATATTACATAAGAATACCAACATAGTTATACATCTATCATGTAGATACAATTAAAACTAAATTCAAAGCGAACAGTGTTGATTGGTGCAATAATCAGCTACCTTCGTTTAATCATGTCGAAAACGTAAAACTCATTAGGATGGTAAAGCAAGGAAACTCTGTTACTCAATATTGGCAAATCCTCAGATGTAACACAAAACATCAACTAACTACAAATTTCATAGTAAAAATTTTACTGTCGTGCTTTTGTGCTTATTATTATTGCATAGGATACTTTTAAACATTAAGTACATATAGGATGCGGCTCGCCCGAGTGCAGCGTCAGGCAGCACTAAGGGTAGCATCTGCTTATCGACCCGTGTCCGAACCCGCCGTCCTGGTGGTTGCTGGAGTCATCCCCGTCAAACTTTTGGCGGCGGAGAGGAAGGCAATTTATCAGCGCCGTGGGGAGGACCAAGCAAGAATTGAGGAACGCGCCCGGACCTTCCAGCTGCGGCAGGAGAGCTGGGAACAGGAGACAAGGGGGCTCTGGACCAGGCGACTTATACAACAGGTCCAACCTTGGATTAATCGGCGGTGCGGAGAGGTGAACTTCTACCTCACCCAATTTCTGACGGGTCACGGCTTTTTCCGGTCGTTCTTGTTCAGGATGGGCAAAGTCGTGTCACCCGATTGCATATACTGCCCAAGCATTCCCGATGACGTGGAACACACTTTCTTCTTCAGCATTGGGAAAGGCCCCGCCTAGAGGCTCAACAGTTCGTAGGACTGCTGTCGGTGGACACGGTCATACCGATGATGATGGAGGGTGAGAACAATTGGACCTGTGTGTCACTTTACATCCAGGGTGTTCTCCGCGCCAAGAAGCTTGACCTCGACCGGGATGCGGTGTAGGTCAAAAAAATAAATAATGCCAGAAACGGTGCGAGCCCTGTGGGCTTAGGTCACATGTTGGCCTGACTTGAAGTAATGTGACAAACAATTCCAGGTCTGTGTCCAACAGAGTAGAGGGGGTTTTTTAGTGAGTAGTCTGTGATGGATTCAGGAGTCTCACACTACAGGCTGGCTACCTGTGTGCGTAAAAGCATTTTCCCTCCTCACCCTAAAAGAAAGAAAAAAAAAATTAAGTAGAGTGTCGCCTAACTAACTTTATTCAAATCAAAATAATTTTTTAGTATTTTAAATAAGATATATTGTACACAAAATGTTATAGTACATAAAAACAATCAAAATTAATTAATTTTGTAGAGATATGATGAAAAAAATTTTCCTTACCACATACCTATAGATAACATATCTCTAAGTCTCTTAAAGGTAAAGAGAATTACTATGATCGATTCAATACAACATGTATTTACTAATGAACCTCCTCGCAAAACACATTGTTACCACATATAAAACACAGAGAGTTCATCAGAGATCTATTGATTTATCAATCCCACATATCTGTTGACGGTTTATCAGATCCGTTGCTTTGATAGTTATTTTCACAGCTCGGCAAACACAATGTAGATTTTACTTTGCTTACACCTGGATCTCAATGGAATATTTATCTAGCACTGTGCCTTTTCCTTAAATATACATCGTACTGTATTATTCAATAATCATTTGCATAGCTATATTTTAGATTTTAATTAATTTGTAAATAAAACTCACCTGAGAATTTAGAAAGTTATTAAAATTACCTATCTTTATTTAAAACTTGTTAGACAACTGGTCTCACGAAACACAGATCACGACCCTTTGCAACAATGACAACCCATCCTCATTTTATTGAACTTTATATTTTGATAAACTATTGCATTTCTTTAAGTTATCAATTTTGAAATCGGATTGTATGTTCTAACTGTTCAATTTATAATCAATATTCTATTTGTACACGCTTTTGTAGCTTATAAAACATAAAAAATGTGTAATCATAAGATATACAATGCATAGCTTACTTCATCCAACACCTAAAGATTTTAAATACAAACAACATATCACCAATAAGATGCTAAATGTTAATTACCAATTGATTTAATTTGTAATAATGTAAACAAGTCTGGCTCATCTAGACACATTTTAACCTATACATGACTAAGGAGGCATGGGTCTATAATAGATACGCTGGGGAAGTGAGATATGCTTGCAGTGATTGGCTACTACTGACTGAGAACAAGATGTAACTTGGCCTGGAATGTGGGGGGTCCCAACACTGGAACAAGGGGGGGGGGGCTTGTCAGTGAACAATCATAAAGCAACTGCTACACCTCAAGATCGAACAAGTGACATTCTTACTACTAGACGAATGATACTCTGATACCCAGTTGTTGGTTAAGTTCAATACATGATTAATATAAGGGTCATTTATATGTTTTCTGTAATCATTTATTTGTAGATAATCATAACTAGTGTTAATTATGTCTTTTTAATTTATAATTGCTACGTGTTTAGACGCTTAACAGCACATCAACTAGAACTATAAAAGCTTAGTGGAGTACTCAAGTAAGTCAGTAGTTAGAATATTTAATCAATAGCTTATTATTTTATATCAACAATGTTGTCATGAAAATGGTTAGAGTCATATACTTATAAGCAACTTTTAATTTGATAGCGTGATAACATACATTATTCATACTGTTTTTAATAAATATTTGTTTTTAACAATTTACATAATAACTATGACTTTTAGAAATCAAAATGTTGTTCATTTTTGTTAAGTTTCCTTGCATCCATCCACATAATAATGTTCATAAATTTTATGTTAACACATTCCAATTGGGTCTTCTTTTATCATCTTCATTAATTTTCTTAGTTCAAAAGATTTCCATTCACTATACAGTAAAGATATATATTTAAAAAACTTATTAAAGTCTTGAAAATACTAGTTTATCTAAAACATTATAGAACGCAAAGTCTTGTAAACAGTCCGATTATAGAAGTTGGCTATAAGTCTAATTTGAACGCAAATCCTTTTTACGAATCACGGTCCTTTTTTGTCTTTTAAAAGAAAATCATACATGCATTTAAGATTTATATAACATATACATCAATACTAACCCAATGTATGGCATTATTTTATTATATACAATAATAATCTAATATAACCTATGTTATCGTTACTTTGACAAGGCATTTGACTGTGTCTCACATGATGTTCTTTTTAAGAAACTTGAATTCTATGGTGTTAGAGATTGTGAACTAAATTTTTTCAAGTCATATTTAACAGGCAGATCTCAGTTGGTAGATATTAGGGGAAATGTCTCTAAAGTTTCAGAGGTCAAGCATATTGTACCGCAGGGGTTAATATTGGGGCCCATTTTATTTTTGATATTGATTAATGATGTTAGCTTTAATCTGGACTGTTTTTCTACTGTATATGCAGATGATACATCATTGGTCTCTTATCATAATAACCTTGATGTACTAAGTAATATGGTCAAAGATAGTTTTGAAAGAGCTGTGTATTGGTTTACTGTCAATGGGCTTTTTATGAATGAAGAGAAAACTAAAAACATGCTTGTGTCTATGACTAATAACAGATCAAATCAAAACCTTGAAAGTAGTGTAACACTGTTGGGAATTTCTATTGATAGTAAATTGTCATGGAAGAATCATATTGAATTAGTTTGTAAAAAATTATCAAGAGTAATATGTTTATCGTGTAAGTTAAGAAAAATGTTACCTGATGTTTATTTAAAGATGGCTTATTATGCATTCTTTGAAAGTATATTGAGGTATGGTTTGGTTGTCTGGGGTAATGGCATTGGTATCGATGATGTCTTGATATTACAGAAAAAAGCAGTTAGACTAATAACTGGTTCATCTTTCCCGGCACATTGTAGGCCTTTGTTTGTGCAAACAGGGATTTTGACTGTGATCAATCTTTACATTTATGAAGTTACACGGCTAGTGAGAAAAGATATTGATAAATATATGTCTAGGACTGATGTTCATGATCACTTTGCTAGGTTTAGGAATAAAATTGACATATCTAGATGTAGATTGACAAGAACACAAAAGTATCATCACACTCTGGGTTTAAAGCTTTGCAATAAACTGCCAAACTATGTTGTAGATATTACTAGTGATAAGGTATTCTTTGAAATTCTGTATAAATGGCTCCTAGAAAACCCAATGTACCAGATTGATGAGTTTTTAAAATCTAAAATAGTTATTTGAATATGCTGTCATCCTACATAGCTTTAAATAGAAAATAGTATTTAGCTTTAAAGCCTGACACTAGCTTAGACTAATTTGACGAGATCTATTGTAAACAATGTATTTACTTAATGATCAATAAATTTCTTATTCTTATTCTTATTCTTTGACACAACTCTTCATCGTCAAAGTTTTTTGTTCTTGCTGAGATACTTTAATAGTAGTACAAGATAAGTAAGCTTACTTAAGTATGGGATCCCTGTCTATTTAGCATTGCATTACGCTTTGAAGATGGTAAATTAACTTGCATAGTGCTTAAGTCTACCTGAATATGAATTTGAGAATTGCCTTAGTATAAAAACCTAGTCAGTATTTTACCAAATAACGTCATACAATAGTTAATGGTTATCGTACACAGTTCATTAATGTGTGAACTTATTTCATATATTACATCCATATATTATCGATTTCCTCTAATTGTATTATTAATTATTTTTTGATATTTCAATATTGAACTGTTTAAAGCATAAGTGTACAGGAATGGTGAATATTTTAAATAAAAGGACTAGTGGTAGAATCAAAATATAACTACGTTTTCACCGTCAAAAAGGTTGGATAACTAACGAAAATACTTTTTAAAAAGCCCTAAGATCTTTTTGTTGGTAATAATACACATAAATAGGTAAACAAGAACTGTGGTTGTAGTGTTATCGTAAATTGAATTAAAATGTAGTTTTAATAAGACAAATACTTTATTAGGTAGCTCTTACAATAAATCAAGATCCAGAATGTTTACCAACAAAAACTAAACAAATAATATTCTAACACCATATGTTTTTTAAACACATATGAATAACAACACATCTCCCCTTTAAAGATCGAACCTCCGGGTAGGTTTGAATTGTCTTGATGATCTTCTTAGATTCGCTAAAGGATTTGTCTGCGATGCCATTGCAGGATGATCGAAAGGTTCTGATCTTCTCAGGTGTTTTGAAGGACTGGCCTGCAGTGCTGGTTCAGTGTGATCAGAAGGCATAGTAGTGCTAAATCTTTGCAGTGATCATCTGTTCCTCCGCAAACAACCATCTTGCGTTTGAATTATATAGGATCGAGGTGCAGGATGTTTGTTTAATATAGATCCTCCTTGATTCCTGTCCTTTATATGGACTTGAGCTCCATCAGGTAGAGTAGGCAATTCTTTGACTCTATGTCTTTTGTCAAAATAAATCTTTTGACGATCAATTCTTGCTTCTTCCTTTTCCCTTAACTTTTCAGCGTCTACCAGATAGGGTCTTAGTTGATCAGACATTATTGGAACATAAGTGCGGATCCTTCTCCCGAAAAGTAATTCCGCTGGACTTTTCCCATTTTCTAGAGGGGTTGCTCTTAACATAAGTAGCATTTTGTAGGGATCATCACTTTTTTCTAAGTGGTAATTAAAGTTTTTTACTTGCGCTTCAATGAAGCCGTTGCTTTGTGGAAATTTTGGGCTTAATGTAATCAATTTAAATCCATAATCACGACCAAGTTGTTTGAATTGACAACAGTCAAATTGAGAACCACAGTCTGCTCTCACTGTCACAGGTACACCATGACGTGCGAAGATGGACTTTGTATAAGTCACAATAGTGCCCATTTTTAAGTGATTTAGTCTAGCAATTTCCATAAACCTGGAATAATAGTCTGAGATTAAGAGATACCAGTGACCTTTGCACTTCAGCAAATCGGCACCCACTATTTGCCAAGGTCTGTCCGGGTAAGGGGTTGGTATCAGTGGCTCTGCTCTCGTAGCACGATTTTCTGCACATATCTTGCAATTTTCTACTAGTTCTTTGATTTGTTGAGAAAGACGAGGCCACCACACAGTCAATTTTGCAAAAGATCTACATTTTGTTATGCCTTGATGTCCTTCATGAATACTTCTTAGTGCATTAGCTCTTAGAGAATTTGTTATTATAATACGGCTTCCAAAGAAAAGTATACCATTTTGCTCACTTATATCTTCTCTATGATACCAGTAGGGCAATACATCCTCTGGAATCTTAGATTTTTCTGGCCAACCTTTCACACAATACTGTGACACATGTTTTAGAGTTTCATCTTTTATAGTTTCTTGATTTATTTCTTGCAACTTTTCATCCAAAACTGATGGAAGAGTAGTGTCAATATTTTGTATATATGCAAGGATTTCCTCTGTAAGTTCCCATTCTTCTTCAGAGTTCTCTGTGTCTCGAGACAGTGCATAAGCCAAAATCAACTGTTTACCGGGCGTGTAGGTAATATCATATGTATATCTCATCAGTCGGAGTCGTATTCTCTGAAGCCTGGGAGTAATATTGTCCAAGTCCTTTATCTTGAATATGGAGAGCAAGGGCTTATGGTCTGTCTCAATATGCAAATGCAACCCTAAAATGAGGTGTTCAAATCGTTCACACCCCCATGCAATCGCTAGAGCTTCTTTATCTATTTGAGCCCAATTACGTTCGGCTGATGTTAAACTTCTCGAAGTATAGGCCACAGGACGTTTAGTTCCATCTTCTTGAAGCTGAAGTAGTGCAACTCCAATACCGTATGACGAGGAATCCGCTGAGAGGAAGGTTTCTTTAGACATGCTGTATAAAGCGAGACACGGTTCGGACATCAATGACAGTTTAATCTTTTCCAAAGCTTGGTCTTGATCAGGTCCCCAAACCAATTCTGTATTTCTTTGCAGTAAAGCATGTAGTGGATGAATTATGGTCGACAAATCATGAATAAACTTGGCTACGTAATTGACAACACCTAGAATTCTCCTTAGTTCTTTAACATTAGTTGGCGTCTTGAGTTTTTGGATAGCCTCAACACGAGATGGATCTGGCTTAATACCATTTTTAGTTACAAGGTGGCCTAGTAAACTGATTCTGTCATGCCGGAACACACATTTTGATCTATTAAGTGTCCAGCCCTTTTCCTGGAGCCTACACAAAACACTATGTAAATTTTTGTCATGTTCTTCCATATCTTTCCCGTATATAGTTATGTCATCGAAATGGCAAACAACACCTTGAAGCCCTTCAACAGATTCAGACATTTGACGCTGGAATACTTCTGAACCAGTGGAAATCCCGAAAGAAGTCGTAAAAATCTGAACCTTCCAAAAGGTGTGATGAAAGTAGTCAAATATGAAGCTTCTTCTGTTATGGGTATTTGCCAATAACCCGAGTTGGCATCTAGTTTCGAGAACACCTTAGCACCATCTAATTGTCCCAGAGTGTAGTCTACAGAAGGCACAGGATATAGTTCTCGTTTAACACTCTCATTAACTTTAGTAAAATCTACGCAAAGTCTTATTGAATTGTCCTTTTTAGGGACAATGACAAGAGGTGAACACCAGTCAGTCGGAGTGTCTACTCTCACGATAACACCTTTATCCAACATTGTATCCAGTTCTTTTTTTACAGCATCTTTATAGGGTAGGGGAACACGCCTTGGAACTTTGAGAGAGTACGGTTCAGCGTTTGGCTTTAATTTTATATTATAACTAGCTGACCCGGCGAACTTCGTATCGCCTAAGTTATAGGTTTCCCCTAAGACAGACAAATGGAAAGAAAGTACCGTTACGTTTAATTTTCAAGATGATCTCGTTCGCATCGCTCAATCACGTCCTGGTTGAAGTTCGTTCGCTACGCTCACTCACCTTTGGGTTGGAGCTCGTTCGCTACGCTCACTCACCTTTAGGTTGGAGCTCGTTCGCTGCGCTCACTTGCCTTCAGGTTAGCTCGTTCGCTACGCTAAATCGCCTCCAGGTTGAAGTTCGTTCGCTACGCTCACTCACCTTTTGGTTGCAAATTAGCTGTTGTCATAAATGTAAAAGAAATAATAGTGCTGCACCCTGTTGGTAATCCTTGTAACTTTAATGCTATTGAACATCATAGAACAGAACCAACTTGTTTAATTGAAACAGCTGTTAAGATTTATTAATTCCATTTCTCATAAGGTTAACATGGGAAACTCCAGAGCCACTGGGGCGGAGCCCTTTTAAGAATTTCGAAACGGGAAATAGTTTACGTCCGATTCGCATACCTACAGAATTTACACACCAAATTTCATAACGATCGGTGAAGTCGTTCCGGAGGAGTTTGCAGACAAACACTGTGACACGAGAATTTTATATATTAGATGAGCTTGTGTACCACCAAGACCGCTGAAAAGTTTAGGGTATGATGTAAAGGGATCAAATGAGCCAGTTGAGTTGACTCGAAACATCCTTTTAACTAGACCCAATTTTTCACTAACTTCGTTGCTCAAAAGGGTTCTATCAGCACCAGATATTACATAAAACTGAGACTTACAATATTGATTCTTGTACTGGATTGTACCCTCGAATACGCCTAAGATATTAAGGACAGATCCGTTAGGCCCAATTAAAACTTTGTTACTTGAATTTAGTGGGTACATAAAAAATGTCAACTTATAAAGTGATTGGGGCAAAACACAAACGCCAGCTCCAGTGTCTATCTTAGCTTGAATACATACTCCATTTAGTTTAACTTCAGCAGACCATTTTGCTTTAGGATTCTTTTGAGGATTAATAGAGCCCACAAATTTGTCATTCTTAGTAACTTCATCTTGAAGAGGATTTGAATTTATTTCCTTGACATTTTTGAACTGGCAACATTTAGCAAAATGGCCCTTCCTGTTACAGTTTCGACAGAAAATACTCCAGGCAGGACATTTTGGTCGTTCATGTTGAGCGTTACCACACCACTGGCATTGATTGTAGTAATTGTTACTGGACGAATAGGAATCAACTGGAGGTTTCTGACCAAATTTAGTGCCCCAAGTCCTTGAAGTGACTTTATCTGCAGTTAGTGCATGTTCAGAAGACCTGGACCTCATAAACGATTGTTGCATTTTAACCGATTCGGTTTGCTTAACATTTGAGACAGCAGAATTAAGTGTTAAATCTGCATTCATTTGTAGTTTTTCAGACAAACTTTTGTCTCTAATCGCTACAACAAGTTGATCTCGTATAGCCTCATCTTTATAAGAAGCAGGAAAATCGCATCGAGAAGCCATCTCATGAAGATCATGAATCAAACTTTCAACACGCTCTTCCTCATGTTGAACCCTAGTATGAAACATGTACCTCTCATAGATTACATTTTTAGAAGGAGTGAAATATGTATCAAATTTTGTTAAAACAGTTTTGAAACTTTTACTTTCCTCAGATGTCAAATTAAATGATTCAAATATGCTTTCAGCCTTTTCGCCCATCATATAAAGTAAGGTGTTTACCTGATATGGTTCGTCTTCATTGGATGAGTGCACCAGTTTATATTAGACCTCACCTAATATTAAAACACCAGATACCGCATGAAAGCGCAAGAAACGGTGTTTCCATTTAGACCAGTTTTCTCCGTTAAAATCAAAATGTTCTGGTGAAGGAACACTAAAACTTTTAATCTTTATGTACTGTATTGCTAAAACAATAAAAAACCCGCTGCCACCTTGTAGTGTTATCGTAAATTGAATTAAAATGTAGTTTTATTAAGACAAATACTTTATTAGGTAGCTCTTACAATAAATCAAGATCCAGAATGTTTACCGACAAAAACTAAACAAATAATATTCTAACACCATATGTTTTTTAAACACAAATGAATAACAACACAGTGGTTGTCATATATATTGTTATAATTTACTCAATGTTAATAATTGTATATCTTATTTTATGTTGTACAAACTGGACTTTATGTTTTGTTATGTTGGCGACCTGTAACGTTCAATTCACTGTCATCCAATGTAACTTTCGTCCTTCTCAATTATAATGGCTGACTATGCAGATCAACTTTTATTGAAGAAGCCCTTTGCTCAAACTTAAATATACTAATTCAAGACAGTGGTATATCAAGTCTATATCCCTACACGATGGAAAATTTTAAATACAATATCCATTTTAATTGTTTTGTCCGAATATACTGCAAAAGAATAATGAAAAGGTGTTTATAAACTTAACTTTTTTCAAATTACATATAAAATAAATTGTTCTAGTAACTTTAGAAGAGAGCAGGCAACAGTATAAAGTATTTGAGTGAGAAAATGTTAAATCCAAATTTGCTACCAAGTTCCAGACCATTATTCAGCCCGAACAATGACAGTAAAGTAATTTGTCGTTAGCATTCAGCAGTATCAGCACAGTTACTGCCGAGCAGCTGCAGCAAATAATAGGTTTAATTGAGTTTTTCTCCAGTAACAGTTCCCGAATACTAGTTAATCATTCAACCTTCTTGGTGTAAATTGGGAAGTTATGCTTACAATTGGGCATGTTTAGACACCTTACTTTAGATACCGCTACCATGTTTCAATGCCCAGCAGTTCTCTCAATTTAGTGGAGACAAGCTAAAGACACTTTCTAATTAAATAGTATTAGCATTAACATAACTGACGATAAAACTTGATGATACAGGAGGGGAAGGAAAATTGAGAATGGAGAAAAATAGTTGTGATTATCTGTTTTACGTATACTATCGTCTCACTAAAATAGTGTTTCAGTTTCAATGGACAAACGTTAGAGATTATATAAATAGCGCAATTCCCAAGTCGTTCATTAAATATTATGTATGATCGGAAAACACATTTATTGCATGCTTATTATATTACAAACAGGAAATGTACAATTAAAATTTCAGGTATTAGCATCCTTAGTTTTAATGATTGTAAATATTTATTTCTATTGATATGTGTTATATTCTATAAACCTCACTGTTACATTGCAATGCATAGTTAAATTGAAAGCAATTCTGGTTTACAATTTATACCATACAAAACAAAATACCATATCTCAACTAGATATTGCTCTGCAACCCAGGGACTTTTTTACGTCATGTATTACATTACATTGTTCATCTGACAGGGGTAAAAATCTAATTTTAGATAAACAAGCCAAATTAAGTCTTATCTCAGTCCTGGATTAATTGTGCATCCTCCAACAGATGACGTCGGAAAAAGCAAATATAGTAATTTAAAAATGGTAATATTACTTAGACTGCAATAAATAAATTCATTCAATAATTTTTTTATTTGCATAAAATATTACTAATGAATTCAACATACTTAAAGTTTACCAGATATTGTGGTTTAGGAGCTTGTATCATGAGTAGTTAAATAGATTTACCTCCTGGACTTAGAAACTGTTTACATAATATGGAACCCGAAAATTCTAAGAGTGGAACGTTTTTTTTATACATACAATATATTTATATATATTTATGTGTGGTTGTGTGTGTGTGTGTGTGTGTGTACTTGTGTTTCGCTTTGAACATTTTTTTTTTAATTTCATTTTGCTAGAATGAATAGTACAATTTCGTATATAAACAAATTTCCAGGCTAGGCTATTTTTTTATGGATTAATCTTTCAGGTGTTATGACCAACTTTAGAAAATGCGGTATTCTAGCCTTGGTAAAATATAGGTACAGCATCTTAAAATGTATAAAAGTAATGTGTGAGTATTATAATATTGCTTAAGTTTATTAGGTTACTAGGTATGTCACTTAAAATGGTGTTATATAACATAAGTATTGGCAAATAACAATAACAATACGAACATGGACCGATTACAGCAATAGCATTTTTGGGTAATAAATAAAAAAAATAATTAGTAAACTTGAATCCTTTTACAATTTGGAAAACGTAAAAAATATAATATTACATAAGTACGACAAATATAATTTTGTTCATAAGATTACATAAACGAGTATTATACAATTCCCCATAAGCAACAATGTGTAAATCGTAAATTTTATCTTCACAATTCATTACTAACGATGTATCTACTAATTATGTACAGTGGGAAACCCATTTAACATCCAAAGCACGTTTTAAATGCATAAAAAAATCTATAACTAAAATCATGTGGCCTCGGGCTCATGCGTCAAAAGTATCCAGCAAAGCGAAGGGTCAGTTGGTTAAAGTACAAGGTTCAGTACAAGGTTAAATGTAAAAAGTAGAAGCAGGTAAAGTTGTCCGTACCCACGACATCATGTCTTTGGCCTATGGCCCCTCGCCCACTATACGATTTCGGTCGTACGACACTGTGTCGGAACGACAACATTTCCACAGTGAACCATTGGATCTTATGAGAGCTCGCCCACTGTACGATAATCTCACGACTACGACAAACTGTCGTGAAGCAGTCGTCCACTGCCACTGTGATCCACGACTGTCGTACGACTGTTTCACTCGCAGTGGCGTACACAATCAAATGGGCGCTCGCCCACTATACGATTTTTATCGTATGTCGTGCGTTCTCCCCAGTGGTCTTATATATACTTTTTGCAATTAACTCATACTTAGTCATTATTATAGTTGTTATATCACTTTGCGTATTTCTTATCGTGAATAAATATTTTTTACAATTCATTCATACTTTTTTATTATAATCTTTGATATATCACTTGGTCTTATTTTTCAACCATTATTTTGCGTAATTTTGATCTTCCTATTTATTTTTTATAATTTGGTTATATTTTTCCTTATATTATGTTTAAATACTGCATCACTTATGAGTAAATATACCAAAATAATTATTGAAAAATGCGAGTTTGGCTATTATTATTGTATAATCTTAATTATTAATTAAATTGTGTAAAAAAGTTTCACTAAAACATATAAATATATTTTTTTGTAGATTATATTGATAAAATTAAATATATTTAAAAACTAATCCAAAAACAATTAACATACATACTTTTTACCAGACTATCCCAAAACCCTATGATAGTTATGGTAAATTTAAAAACTTGTAAAATGCATGGACTAATATAATTTGAAAATTTCTTTCAATACATTAACTTAAAAAATAATTTACACATAAAAATAAATGTTTCTTTAATGCTGTAGGCCTACATTGGCCACTATCGCTTAATATACGCCACAGCAGCCACATTGCAACAACACGTAACGGAATTATTGTTTTACTGTTTGATACAGAACCACTGTTTTAAGATATTGCGCAACACACCCACACCTCACTCTTCCAGGGCTACCGAGCAACTGGCCATTTATCCGACAAAGTGTCGTAAAGTGGGCGAGGACCACAAATATGATAAGAATATCGTACGACACAGTGTCGTACGACCGAAATCGTATAGTGGGCGAGAGGCCTATAGCTCGTGGTGCTACCGACTGATACCTAGACTTAGGCTACCTATTACATGTATAACACTCAAGATGTTTACATAATTATTTTAACTATTTTGAATTCAACCAGCTTTAGTAGCTTAGAGCTTTTATGGTCTAGGTTGACAGCACAATTTTAGGAACCAATATTAACGTCATCTAAAACATTCTAATATAAATGCAAGAGTACACAAACCCTAAATAAGTATGCATTTTTGCATATGCCATTTATTTGCACACAATAGTTTTTTTTTCTTAGAATACTTCAAATCTACGATTCAAAGGAATTTATTTTGTCTTATATTTATCATTACACTAATCTGTGGGAAAAAGAAATAAACATAAAAACTTAAGCTAACTGTAATACAAGACAACTCTCCTACTTAAATCAACAACCACCATCCTCGTATTTTTGCTACTCACGGTTGTTTGAGTAAGTAAAAATGAAAAATCTCAATGTTTACCAATGGTGATAAAACTGGCGGGTAAATAGAAAACCAGTATTACTTAAAACCCGGATTCATCGTAATCAGGGCAGGTTTTACTTTATTCCGTAACTAACCTACACATTGACATCTAAGATTTAACTTACCTAAATGAACTAACTAAACTAACATATACTAGCAGCAAGACCCGAGTAAAAATAAAATTCACAATAATGCTAACAAAATACTAATTTTATTGAGGAATACATTATATTAAACTTAATTGAGTCTAACGATCAATATTTCATATTTAAGCCTTTATTTCTAGGAGTATCTTAAGACAAAGAAATGAAAAATAGCTAAAATAAAAATGGAGTTACCTATCATCGATTGCAGATAAGTCCTAAAATAAAATATGATTATTGTTGATTCGTGAATCAGCAGCATGCTTCAGGTACGTTCGATCTTAATATTCAATAGCTGAAATTAAATCCGATATTTCCTGAAGGTTCTTAGATAAAAACATATTGGATAATGGATACAAAATTTATGATTTTCGGTCGAGTAATACAGTATATAAATGAATAATGATAATTTATGGCAATTGTGTGAGTGCACACCTTTAATTTAAGACCAACATTTTAAGAAATCGGTCTGTTAGAAGATCCAAACGAACTCGGAAAGAAAACCCAAATTTAACTCCCATAAGAAATTTACGGAAGGAATTTGGTTTTGTGCATAACTCGAAATATACGTCAGATAAACGAATACCAACGCTTGATTGCAAATCAGTGCGAGCATACCTTAGAAAATTGGTATAGATAGAAGAGCCAAACCGACTTGGAGAAGGGAAACGATTATGTTTTAATACATGGATTAAAATTACAATTTGTTGAGTTTGGATCCCTTTTTAAAATGAAAGAGAATAAGTATAACAATTTAAACACAATTATTAAATGCAACAAATTGATATCTGGGAAATACAATGAGATAAAACAATGCAAGTAAATTACTTCAAGTGTATAAAAGTGAATTATAACTGTTCATTGATATGTGTTATTGAAATACAAATTGAAATACAACACAAAGAATATGAAAGTGTCTATTTCCTTTTTCAATAAAGGAATCATTATTAGAAAATTGTTATGAGTTAGATAGTATACGCTTTCAATGGGTAGAAATATAAACAACTAGCAAAGTTAAAGTTTGTAAATGAAAAATCATAACCGTTTCCATGTTTTAGCGAATTTCCCTTTAGGGAAGTAGCTATTACCGTAGGTCTCATGGTCAGACTTGAGTCCGGGACCGATTTAATTTTTCATTTTGATGTCTTCAGGGGCCAAAAACGCTAATATATAAAATTTGTATATATGTATATATATATTATCTATATATAGATATGTGTGTGGGTGTGTGTGTGTCCGTAAACGCGATTACTTGATTTTTTTTATGAAATTGGGTTTGAAGGTGTAAGGCAGGATAAACTTGAATGAGTTTTGAACCAGCATGATCGGACCATGTGTTCTGCGGGGGTTTTTATGGGGAAGAAAATGAGTTTTCTCATTTCTAACCATCAAAACACAACAATTCCCAATTTATCTCTAGACCATTTTAGAGAGCTTAAAAAGACAAAATAATTTAGTATGTTGAAGTGTTTCGTGCAATTAATAGTTACGGAGAAAATTTTTTAAATTGTAAATTTAAAATTCCCATATTATTCTTATGTTTCAATGCTTGTATATGTATATATTTTAATCAAACTTGGCAAATTTATTTATTTTATACTAAGTTAATAATATTTAACTAAAAAACACACTTTATTACACTACCAACAGTAAACGTAGGTACTTATTTAATTAACCTAATTAAATTAATTAAATTAATTAAACTAATTTAACTAATTAAATTAATTAATCTATATAAATAGATTTAGTTGTATATCAATTTAGGCAAATGGAAATTCGCTTAGTCTGCAGGTTTGTTGCGGTGGGGATATTTTAATTCATGATGTTTATATCCTACAGTTATGTTATTTAATACGGTGCATAAGGGACATACTAGTTTATCCAACATCAGTGAATATATGCTTGAGTGGTTTATCTACTTTCCTCTTTAAAATGTTAACCGCAACTTTTTGTGCATCATTCTTGTTTAACATACGGAGAAATTTGTATTATTTACAATTTCTATTAATTTGAACATAGGTATTTATGAAAAAAATCAAGCACTAATAAATATATACAGTATATAAGTTACATTTTTGTATATACATGAATATCACATGACTATTTGTGAAGCAGTTAATTCCAGTAACCACGTGGATTTTAGTAAGCTTCTTGTAGTTCACTGCACATGTTGAAAACCTAGTCAGATATGGCAAGAAACGTTGGGCGTTCCTGGACCATCATGTCTAAACAGTTGCATTGGGTTGTAAATGGTTGCATTATGCCTTTTGAAAATTTTAATTAATTATACATGATAGCATAATAATGCCAAATCAAGATGTCTATAACGTTTATTAAACCAGTTGTTGTATTGTAATTTTACTTTCTTATTTTAAATTTAATATTTACAAATGAATTAAAAAAATAAAAATCTAAACAAAGTTTTAAGCAATTAGGATCAAAAATAAATATTATTTAAATATTAAATCAACACTAAAAGAACTGTAACCAGAAACTAGATTGATTCACCACTCGTTGCAGATTTGTTGTTGGCTTGTTATATCCTACTGCTCGTTATTTTCTCGGTTCAGGGAGTTCAAGGACAACCAATCTGACAGAATAGTTATTATTTATAATAAAAGGTAATATAATTGAAAAATACAAAATTATATTTAGCTTGGAGGCAATAAAGTATTTTTCAAAGAACTAATACTGAAAAAATTAAGTAGTTGGTTAAACCAAACTGTAATTATATTCCGTTCTGAGATAATGTGTTTTTTTATCGTTCCGCATTGACGTAACTGCCCTGTCGTTGTAAGGACTGTTTTGTAAAACTAAGATTTTTTTCAAAGTCTTTGAGGGCCGAGACTTACCCGTAAAAAATCATAATTACATTTTAGTTGAATAAATATGACAGTATCTCTATAAAACATTCTCTTAATATATCAATGAACCTAAAATAATTTACTTCTATAATAGGGTCATATTAATGACTTATAAATAATTATAATTGTAAAGTCTTAGCTTCAGAAGTACAAGTTAGATTTAACAGCAATAAATATACGATAATGTATTTGCTATATAACAATGCATGATTAAAGGACAATAATTATACTAGATCATGGTAGAAATTGTAATGGAAAGATAGATGAAGCACAATATATATCATGGACAAAATATTGCAAAATATACCATATGAACTAATTAATACTCATCTGGCTACAAAATATTTATATAAAACGTTTAATATTAGAGTTAATTGAAACACAGTTGAAATAACAGGGTAAATATCTTTAGAAAGATAAGAAACTCGGCACTTGGAATGTTGCCTTCTTCTCAAACTGGTAATCTGTTTAATAACTCTCGGTGAAATTACATTACTTGTTTGTATTAGGATATCACTGTTTTAATTTAATCATACCTGGAAGTAAAAATACAAAAATATCATTGGTTTTTCATTATTTCAGTAAATTATTGTTTATTATTTACTATAAATGATCATTTTAATCCCTCAGTATACAACGAATACTTATTTGTACCAACCCATAACTGCACTAACAATGAAATCCACTTTTTACCTGAATGAAGTAAAAAGCTAAGAAATTATCATCTCTAAATATTTAAACTGTATTGAGATGTACCAATGATAATGGATTTTCTTTACTAAGATAATTTCATGTTGTTAGCCTCCGGATCACTGGTAGAGTAATAAATAATGGTTTAAATACCTTATACTGTCAAAGTGATCCTTTGTAGTCCAAATATAGGCTACTGCAGTTTCGTTCCCGATGTTGGGAACTTCATCAGGCTGTCAAAGACACCAAATTTCGTTCCGGAGGACGTCGTTGAGGTTGAAATGAAAATCCATCGATGTCATACATTTGGCACACAAATGAAAACACGGACAATAAATAAATATTACAAAAACGCCAGTACCGGGAAACACGACACGACTTCCTCTGGACCAAAATTTGTCCTTGACAGCCTGATGAAGTTCCCATCGTCGGAAACGAAACTGCAGTAGCCTATGTTTTTTTTCTCTTTTTTTTACTACAAAGGATCACTTTGACAGTATAAGGTATTTAAACCATCATTTTATTACTATCATTTATTATCATTATTTATTTATTTATCATTTATTACTAAGATAATATCTTAAAGCATTAGGTTTGTTATTTCCATAATTGGTCTAAAATACACATTTATGAAAATGATTTGTTTACACATAGGCCAGTGAAAGGGACTTATTTCATTCACATAACCATTAATTTCAAGAAAATAATTTGTCCCTTATTTAGTAATAAAGGTTAACTTTTAACCGTGTGCACTTTGAATCCTTAATAACACGGCATACACAAATAATACAGGTTTTGAATAATCGTATATTGGAAATATGACGTGTTTTATAGGGTTAGTATACAAATTAAAATAAATTTTTAGCTGGTTAAACCTATTGATTTCTTCTTGTACAAAATCATATACCACCACAGCAAACCTGCAGACTAAGTAATTTTGCATTTGCCTGGTTGGATAGTGACTAATGCATTTCTAAAGATTTTATAATTTATTCGCTATTCAAGTAGCATTAAATTAAAGAGCACGTATGTTTGCTGCTACAGGAAGTTAATAAGGATGTTTTTATCGACCGTTAAATAGCTTAACATTAAATTAAATTTGATTAATATAATGCATAAACAAGCAAGCTACAAGAGTTGATATATTACTCATTAGAGTAATGACATTGACATTTTAAATTGCCAATATTTTTTTCTACTTAAACATTAAATGTACAACAAAATGGTTTGGAAATATATTGGATGATTTTATGTTTTGGGGACCAAAAGTAGAATACACATTTTTAACCCCATAAAACCCACTAAAGCCCCATTCTCACAACTTGTCAGCTGGTTTACGAAGTTCTATGAATAAACGTAGTTTATACGTGTATATTAAAATTCATAAAAGTTGGATGGTTTTTAATGAGTTATCGTGCACCACAGACACCCCCACCATCGTGCTAATGGACACACACTTAATAAAAACATATATATATATATATATACTCCGGAAGTAAAACTTTTACTTTCTCGCAAAAAGTTTTCACAAAGTGAATCAACCGATAGAACCTTATTATGTTGAGTAACCACTAGGTGGAGCATATCACAACGTGTGTCGTCAGGAAAGACCGGCAGGTAAATGCAGTGGATGCTCTTGTGTTCTCGTGCAGGTGTGACTGAAAATGGATGTGACCTGACAAGAAGTGTGTATGGTTGACCTTCCTGATGAAATTGACAGTCCTCTCTGTGAGAAATCAGCTTGGTCCCCGTGTTCTTTTCGGTCTTGAATCTATTATGCCAGAAGCAAGTTGAATAATAGATCTAAACAGTTGAGATATGAACAGCAAATCGCAACGTCTGTTGTGCTGCCCATTGTCCCTTTCACTCAATTAGTCATGTTTCTTCGACGATTGTCTGTGTGAACGGATATATAAGCGAAAGTGTGATATGCATAGTCTATCATAATAATAAAAAAATTGTGTATTTAAGGTTCTTACCAGCATAACAAATTTAAAATCAGAAACTAATAAGATAGAAGAAAACTATATAAGTTGGTTGCAAAACAGGAACTTATCATAATTTTAACTTTGATAATAATGTATATACGGTATAAGTTATTTAGTTTTCTAAACTAGTTATATTTAATACACATTTATTATCTAGTTATAGTTAGGTTCATTATATATTTATGTTATAGCAACTTTATACAAACTTATACTGTACACAATACAAACAAACGTACAACAATGTGTTTATCCTGTTAACTCGATTTTCAAGAAAGGTTTTTAGTTTGAATTTTTTAGCTTAAATTTGTTCAGTAATTATACCAGCTGAAATCACAATCAAAATAATTTAAACAATATATAAAATATACATTATAATTTACGTTTACCCAACTTTTATGTTTAAAATATTATATCACTTTTTATACAAAACTAATAAAATACGTGCTTGCGTTATGAAGTTTGTGACTGAAACCCTTTTATAGCTTTTTATTTTACATACGGTTCACTTCAATTTATTTCCACAATTATTAATGTTAGTATAATAATAATTATCAATTACTGATTTACTACCATCAACTATTAAACAGGAATTGCTCGTGCGTGAGTTTGTAATTATGTATACTATACATTATCATTACGTATTATTATACTTATTATTATTATATATTATTACTTACTTATTATTATACATTATTATTATTACAATATATACTCTACATTATAATACATTATTGTATTTGTAATTACTATGCAAATCAAAAACATAAAAATTCTTAGAAACTATCAAAAATCATATTCTCGGGGCTTTAAATAACAATCTAAAATGCACTTGAAAACAGATAGATAGTATTCAAGTCATTTGGAATGCACCGCTCACTTACTGTAATTTATTACAATTTCAACTAATTGATCATAAGGCTTTAGATTTGCCGAACCGTGAAAATAACGAGCGGAGGAACAGAGCTGCTAAACCGACAACAGATCCGTGGGGATTAGTGAACCAATACACTCTGTGATCGTTCCTCTCTGCGAGTTTATACTAAATAGGTATTTGTGTATTAAGAGCATAAAGTACGTCATTGCCGTAAGTAGACTGTCGGTAGTTAGAAGCAGCTATGCTTATGCTGAGAACGACCATATATTTCTAGAGCGGCAACGACTTTTTGTACTCATAATTCACACAAGGGATGTCCTACCACCGCAATTAGCTTATAATAAAAGACAGATTAAGTTTAACTTTTATACAGGGTGTCTCAGACCACCCGGCCGGCTTGTATAGCTCCAATATGAAAGCAAATGGAAACCTAATTGCAACTGGAACCCCCTATTTTGACCCCAAGGAATTCAGCTAAATTATTTTCAACCCCAAAAAAGCACCCCAAAGGGCAGATTTTGGGGGGTGGGGATGGTTTTTGGGAAATTTTCAAATGTAAAGGGGGGTCGTGTTATACCTCTTTTTAAAGGTCCTTGAGTCCTGAGTATTTTAGTGGAAAAAGATTTAAATTATCTTCATCCCTATTTACAGGGTGTTCAAAAACGTACAAAAAATAGACCTTTGAACTACTTTTCACTGTAAAGAGGTGGAATTTTGTGGGGGGTTCAAATTTTGATAGCACTTTAATTAATAAATGAGCTTTCAAAAACTCTGGTTTCAACCCTTTTGCTATCTTTTTACTTATGTTACGCATTTTCAAACTTTTTGAAGTTTCAAAAGCTGTTATCTCAAAAATTTCAAATAGCAACATGGGTTTCATTACAAACCCCATTGTAGCCCTTGAAATTTGCTATTATTTTTGTATTTAATGTTTTTTGGTATCTTCATTGGTTAAAGAGATATAACGAAATTAGTGTATTTTAATGTTTTATTAAATGGTATTCAAAGTGTTTGCTGTTGTAAATGTACACTTCTAGGTCTCAATTAAAACTAATTATGTTAAAAAATTAAAATACTACCCAGATTGTTAAACTTGGAGGATTAATAAAGGGGAAAACACAACTGCAAATATTCTTAGTTATTTTACAATTACAAAGTTCTAATAGTGCTTTGAATGAATACTGTCTATAAATGCTACTGGTAAATAAAAAAAAATCATCATGAAATCAATGAGCGTGTGCATGAAACTGGTCACGTTTGATTAGATAAATCAAATTATAAGGAACTTACTGGATTTGTACGAGAGGTGAATGCACCTGCGGTAGTAAAACAGCAATACAGTACCATAATAGTGGAGAAGAAGTAATACATGCATAACAAAGTTGGGGTTTGCATGGAACAAAATGGAAGGCAATTTAAGCATTTGTAGAAGTCCATCAGTATGTAGGCTATTAATGCTGATTCAAACAAATTATTCATTCAAAGAACTATTAGAGCCATGGAATTGTAAAATAACTAAGAACATTTGCAGTTGTGTTCTTTCCTTTATCAATCTTCCAAGATCAACAATCTGAGTACTATTTTATTTTTTTAGACAAGATTTGTTTTAATTGAGACCTAGAGGTGTACATTTGCCACAGTAAACACTTTGAATACCATTTAATAAACCATTAAAATACACTAATTTCGTTATATCTCTTTAACCAATGAAGATACCAAAAAACATTAAATACAAAAATTATAGCAAATTTTAAGGGCTACAATGTGGTTTGTAATTAAACCCATGTTGCCATTTGAAATTTTTGAGATAACAGCTTTTGAAACTTCAAAAAGTTTGAAAATGCGTAACATAAGTAAAAAGATAGCAAAAGGGTTGAAACCAGAGTTTTTTGAAAGCTCATTTAGCAATTAAAGTTTTATCAAAATTTGAACCCCCCACAAAATTCCACTTCTTTACAGTGAAAAGTAGTTCAAAGGGCTATTTTTTGTACGTTTTTGAACACCCTGTAAATAGGGATGAAGATAATTTAAATCTTTTTCCACTAAAATACTCAGGACTAAAGGACCTTTAAAAAGAGGTATAACACGACCCCCCTTTACATTTGAAAATTTCCCAAAAACCACCCCCACCCCCCAAAATCTGCCCTTTGGGGTGTTTTTTTGGGGTTGAAAATAATTTAGCTGAATTCCTTGGGGTCAAAATAGGGGGTTCCAGTTGCAATTAGGTTTCCATTTGCTTTCATATTGGAGCTATACAAGCCGGCCGGGTGGTCTGAGACACCCTGTATAAAATGTATTTGGGTTCATGTAGGTGTCATGGTAAGAACTGGGCCCGGGACCGAGTTACTTTGTCGTTTTGATGTCCCTAGATGCCAAAAACACGATCCATTTAAATTCATACATACAGGGTGTACATAAAAAACTTTTCAGGACATAAGGAAATGAATCATCATACTAAACAAAGTTTATAGTGAGGTAAGTCCGAAAATGCATATTTCCCAGATATCTGCCATTTTGTAAAAAAAACATATTTTTAACAACAATATAATTCACAAATGGATATTTTTATAAACAATTATATGTATACTTTTTTGCATTAAAAAATTCCTATCAAACGATACCAAGATCAAAAATCTAGGATGATAAATAACTAAATTAGACGGTGTTTGGTTGTAGAATCAGGCAAATTTAAGTGCACCCCGGCTAACTTTTCCTTAATTTACACCAAAAACTTTATATTTTAGTTATTTTCAGTTATTATACACTTAATGCAGCGACCAATCCTCATAAACACCGATATACATTCCCCACATGCCTAAATAAGATAATTGTTTCTTGATGTGTAAAGCCTCATTAAACAATATAAAACAATCGTTTCATTAACAATAACTCATTCCATAGATATACAACCAAACTGAAAGAAAACATGAATCTTAATAACTTTATATAATAATATAACTACGATATATACGATATATTGACACCCCAGTGTCATAAACATTATTTACTGTTAACACGGTAAACGTGCTTCAATCCCCCAATAAGTAGTAGTGTTATTTAATGACATACTCCCTTATTTCAAATTAAATAATGTGATAAGATGTCTACTTGTGTTGGTTAATCCGTAACACAATATGTCCACGGAGAACATGTGATATATTATCGTATTAAATATCTATATAGATTGGGTCCAATAAATCGTTTCTTAAATATTTGTATTTCAAAATCCATTATTCCAATTTAAACAAATATGGAATTGGGTTAGGGTATGTTTAAAAAAAAATTTAAAAAAAATACATGTTTTTGATGTAAACATCAAAATGAGTTATGATCGGTTTACGGTGTAATGATGTTGAATGAATAAAACTATCAATATTCAACCAAAAGCAGACTGACAACTAAACTTCACGTCTTTAGAGATAAAAGGTATGTTAGGCTATTCGCAATGGTGATTTGCAAGATTGCCAGATGTAACACCACTTTTTATAGACCTACAGTAGGCCTATATAAATATTTTAAAGCCTCTTTTGACCAAACATTTAGGATAAGACAAACTAACCACTTTATTATTACTTTCCTAATGTTTATATTTATATAATATGGTATAATGCAATTGTTATTGTCTACCTGTCTCTGACCCTTTTTCGGCAATAACCCATTTCTACTAGCTATTCGCCCATTCTTGCTGTGTAATTACCCATCAATTATCCTTTTACCCACCTAAATTACCCTTTTCATCCCATGATTACCCACGTTTGTGTCTCCCCCAAGCAAAACCACGTCTTCCCATCGGCCCCCTAGTGAGTTGGGGTTATTGCTTATATATTTAATTATTAATAAAAGTAGCCCTCGGTGCCAAAAAAAGCTTCATAAACAATGTTTTAATGAAGTCCTAGAATATCTTAAAAGTGATTTTAGATCGTTAAAGCTGAGGTCTGGGTTCCTAATAAGTACCCCTTTCTGGAGACGTGAATGCTGTAATGTCAAGCTTGATGGTTCGTTAGTGAAATGCGGGCTTACTTTCCCTCTACATTATTGACGGATATAAATCAGCTTACCTGTTCAATATTCCTCTTGTATTACTTTTCGTGTCTGAGATGGCAACAGTTTTCTTAATTTAATAAAAAATAATCCTTGAAAGCATGACTATAAATATAATAATAGAACTGTAAAAGATGCATATTTATTTATACAATTATTTTTTGTTTGGCTTTAAAAGCAATTTTTTTTAATGTGCCTTTTATGTATTCTCCAAGCAAATATGCCCGAAAAACCCAAGATTTTATTTAACTAGAAGACTACAAAGAAATTATGTTTATTAAGAAAGATGTACAGAATAACAGAGTATGATAGTGTTGTTAGTCAACCTAAACCAGCAAAATAAACAATCATACCTTATGACACACGTGTATCAATCTGCCAAAGAGTTTTTCTTTATAATGAATTTGTTGTAAAACACATTACAAAAATGAATCAATATCAAATTTGTTGATGAATTTAATCCTTTAGTATGTTTTTTAGCGAATTTCCCTATAGGGAAGTAGCTATTACCGTAGGTCTCATGGTAAGACTTAGGCCCGGGACCGATTTACTTTTTCATTTTAATGTCCCCAGAGGCCAAAAACACCATTCGTTCAAATTTTTAGATATGTATATATATATATATATATATATATATATATATAGATTTATATATATATAGATTTATATATATATAGATTTATATATATATATATATATATATATATATATATATATATATATATATGTGTCCGTGAACACGATAACTTGAGTAATTTTTATCCGATTTTGATGAAATTTGGTTTGAAGGTGTAAGGCGGGATAAACTTGAATGAGTTCGCGATCCAGCATGATCGGACCATGGGAACAGGGTTTTATGGGGGGTTTTATGGGGTAAAAATTGGTTTTTCTCACTTTTTACCCTCAAAACACAAAATTTCCCAATTTTTCTCTAAACCTTCTTAAAGAGCTTAAAAAAACAAACAATTCAGTATATCAAAGTGTTTTTGTACGGTTATTGGTTACGGAGAAAACTAAAAAAATGGTAAATTTAAAATTCCCATGTTATTCTTATGGAGAATATTGTAAAATGTTGTAGTTTGCTTGTTTATGGATATATTTTGATCAAACTTGGCAAATTTATTTATTTTATAGTAAGCTATCAATATTTTACTAAAAACACACTACTTTATTAGTTTCCTTGTAGCAGCAAACCTAGGTACTCGTTAAACCTAATGTTATTTAAATAGATCAATTGAAAATCAATTCGGCCAAATGGAAATTCGCTTAGACGGCAGGTTTGCTGCGGCGGGGGTATTTGTTTTTTTTTTAACGACGACCAAGCATAACTTTACGGAGGTACGGAGACACAAATGAACTAAGTGAAATTAACACAAGTGAATTAAAAAAGGTGTTTTACCATTAAAAGCTTTGGTTTATAAATAATTAAAATTCTTTTACTCGTACGGTTTGAAGTTGTAATTAAAACTCTAGAAATATAAACTGTGAAACAATACTGTTCAATGCAAGCACTGCTGACATCAGAAAACCCCAGTAAAGGTTTTTATTGAGTTTGGAAATGGTAGCATCATTCAACTGATTAGATTAGATTAAATATTTACCACCATAATTTGACCGAAGCTCTTATACTAATCTCCTGCTTTGTTTTACAAATACTCCTCCTCAATGGCTGAAGCGATCTGCACGAAATTAGCACAATCATGGTAGCTAACCATGGGAAGTATAAATCTGAAATCGTACAAATAGCACAACAAGGCTTTTCCCTACGTGAATTAAAACTTTTGGAAATTTTACAAGGGCCTTACTAACCCGTATGCCATTGGTTGCCATGACATCATTTGTGAAATAACAATAAAAAGGTAAGCAAGATTGAGTCACAACATATGTTAGTCAACGAATCATCTAAATAACACATTACAAATACTGTACCTGTAGAAAGAGGGAAGAACAATCAGATTTATATAACTAAGCATAATTTACTACAAAATGAATAACAAAAAATTATGGTTGCCAGGATAAGGCTGATGCACCATTGACTTTAAATGACCCAAATAGCTATTCCATTTATGTGAACCAAATATAGGCCTACCATTGAGTTTGGATGATGCAAGTAGAATTTCTATTTATGTGAACTAGACGTACCATTCAATAATGCAGACTAGAATAGGTACTGAAATTAGGAATTCCATTAATGTGAACCAAAGATACCACTGAGTATGGATACTGCAAGTAGACATTCCATTGACGTGAACCAGACGTACCATTGACTTTGGATACTGCAAATAGGCATCTTATTTATGTGAACCAAATGCACCATTGACTTTCGATACTTCAAGTAGATTTCTCATTCATATGAAGCAGGTGTACCATCGAAATGTACTAAATATACCATTGACATTGGATACTGCAAGTATATATCTCATTTACGAGAAACAGATGTAGCATTGACTTTGGAAAAGTATTGGATTAACAGGCTAGCTTCACTCAATAGTCCAAGCAGACATATGCATTCTACACGTAGTAAAATATAAACCAAAATAAATACATTTGTTATTCAATCTTTGGATAAATAAACGGTTCAGCAATTTGAGACAAACTCTTTAGAATAATGTTTGACATAATTTACATATAGCCATTTTGGAATACAGTTACACTCAGTAAATATGTAGATTACGGAAGCTTCTTGTGGTTAGTTGCATACAAAGCATACAGAGGCCCATCCAGCAAGAAACCGTGAACGTGCTTGGACTAGCAACGAATGTGGTTTTTGCTCAGATAACACCTTTCACTGAAAGACAAACCATATATTTTTGTATTGACCACTGCCAACACTAGCTAACAAAGTTAACTTGTATTGTTGTGTTGTTATTGCATTTGCTTATTGTTAAACTTTTAAACAGTTTTAAATTTAAAAAAAAGTGAAAAAAATATATTTTAGAAAAAAAAATGTTCTTATTCTTATTTGGCACACTAAAGACAATGTGCAGGAAAATTTTGTATTAATGCCATATTTGTATTACTGTTTTAATGGCCATTATAGATTCAACAGCAACTAAACTGGAATACTCCAAAGTATGAATGAACTATGCAAGATAACCATCTAGAAAATAAAATGTTTGGGCTGAGCTTTAAAAGATTTCATTTAAACATATATGCCTTACATTTTGCGAAAAACAGTGAGATAATCCTAAAAAAAAGATGAATTGCTAAAACTAAATCATTAAAATACTATTCAATGAATTAGAATGTCATTGATATGTTTTATTTAGGTTACGGTAATGCTAAAGAATGACTAGCATAAACCAAATATTTGAATAGTAATATGTGTTTCAATGATTTCTTGCAACACTAAATGCCGTAATGCTAATGGCTTATATGCCTATTTATCATTTTGAGATAGCTCAAATTAAAGTTAGCTTAAACATAAACAACATGTTCACTATTTAATTTGTATGTCTTCTGCAAATACTTAATGTATATTGCCTCTAATAAATAAAACAAGTTTTATTCCCAGATGTAGTAAAGCTAAGAAACTGCACACTCAACTTGTTGCAAACAGCAAGAAAAAGTTTTTTAATATCAAAATAGTTAATTCATCAAATGTGAGTAAAGAATCCTGGAAAATAGTACATAGCCTAACAAAGGAAGTTGTATGATAACCTATAACCTATAACCTAACAATTAAATTCAATAACTCAGTTCAAGAAAACCCTATTGTGGTAGCTAACCTGTTTAATAATTATTTTTACGAAGAAGTAGACAAATTAGTTGGAGCCAATTCAGGTAGGCCTGTATCATTTGACCTTCTAAACTTCAATATGGCAGATTTATCCAATCCAGTTAGAACTAAAACATAAAAATGAAAAAAAATATATAGTTGAAATTGTACAAAAACTATGTCGTAAATCTAGTTCAGGTGTAGATGGGGTTCCGTGCAAGGTACTGATGGCTTGCGTTGATGTAATCGCTAAACCAGTATCTGTGATCAATTATAAGTCTTTTGACGAAGGAAAATTTCCAGACATAATCAAAACTTCAAAAATCGTTCCAATTCACAAGAAGAATAGTAAAGAGGAGGTAAGCAATTATAGGCCAGTGGCCATACAGTCAGTTTTTTCAAACGATTTTGAAGTGGCATATTTAAATAGATTGATACCATACTTAGAAAAAAATGACATTTTAAATTCTAATCAGTATGGATTCTGTAAAAATAAGTCTACAATTAATTGATGCTGTGTTCTCGCTGATTTCCCATGTACATGGAAAATTAGATTGCTCTGAAGAAGTACTTGGACTAATTTATGACATGCCTGCCTAAGGCTTTTGACTGCCTAAATCACTCGATCCTAAGATGAAAACTACGAAAATTGGGTATAGTAAATGCCCCTTTAAATTGGATTATGTCATTTCTCGGGAACAGTTCTCAGTTAGTAGCCGTAAATAGTTTAGCTGCTGATATTGTCATAAGGCAATATCAATATCAAGCAATATCAAGGTTAGGGAGGGGGGTGTTTACTAGTGGCGTGGGAAGGACCAGACAGAACATAATGAGCCCACCCGCACCTACCGGCTCTGATAGGAGATCTGGGGGCAGCAGAATCCTGGTCGCTAGAACAGGGGACTTCAGCTTGTCAAGCTTCAGGCGGGTTCAATTAGACCTGTATATCACATTTCATATAGACCATTCCCAGCACCAAGAACTCTACCTTGACCGTGGTGCAGAGAACTGAATGTTAGAAACGGTGTGAACCCTGAGAGCTTAGGTTGACCATATAAAAATATGTTGGCCTGACTCAAACTGATTTGGTAAACAATCCGAGGTCAGTCAAATGATACACACATTATGTGTTTATAAGCTTATCAATGATGCATTACAACAACCGGATAAACATGTTGTATGGTTAATTATAGTAAAGAAAATATGTAAGAGAATACAAAGGTACACTTCGGGCCCAAGGCAGCGATGTCGTGGGTTCGAATCCTGTTACCTGTCACAACTCTTACAGGCATCCCTTATACTGTACCAGATTACCCCTTGCTTTGCTGGATACTTTAAACGCTCTGCAGCCCATGTTGACGGGCATATGTAAGGTAAAAGAGGCCGCCAATATCTTAAAAAAGAAGAAAACATCATTAAACGTACATATGTAAAAGTTTTCAGTCATTATTAGAATATCCCACTTTTATTCACCAAAAACCGTTTAGTTTTTTTTATGTCCAAAAATGTGATCTCAATTTCATGTAGAAAAATAATTGTATTTACAGGATTAACATACTTGAACACGATACATCGCTTTTACAATATCTAGGGACATTTTGGTGTTTCAAAACAACTATACAATGGTCAATGGTGTTACACAAATTTACTAAATGTTTAATTATTAAGTACCTTTTTAATTTATTGGTTGAAAAATATAGATAACTCGTTTTCCTTTGAAGTTTATATGTTTGCTGAACAAGTATTTCATTTAGTGACAAAAACTGAATAAGATAATAGCATTTATCGTCGAATTCCTTCAACATATTGCATTTTTCGGATTCCAATCATTGTTTCGTTTTCATTAAATAAATCCATTCGCGTATTGGTAAAAGCGGTTTAATTCGAGTGGCACTGATACATAAACTTTGATTATTTTGAATCCATACCGACATACTAATATATCATCAACATGACTTTGGCATTGAGATAAACCCAAAACCAATTAAACAAATCTATAAATATTTACCTAAATATAATTGGGTGGTATTTTTTTTGTTTTACGTAAATAAATAACATTGAATATCTATTTAATTAATAGAAGTCAACAATCAGTGCAACAACAACCAATCAACAATCAATAAAATACATCAACGATCAGTTAGTATATTATTATTTTTTTTTACAGTAACGTTAAATTACTTTTAAAAGGTTACCAGCAATTAAGTCGGAAATCGCATGTGTTTTTATCTTTTACGCTCCTTTACTAAAACCATCACAGAGACCACCATTAAATTTAGGTGATTAAAATAAAAATCGACATATAATTATACACATATAAAACCTGATGGAATTGCCTGATTATTTAATAATTTCAAACAATTTAGAACTACGCCATAGTATGTCAAAAAGCAGTTAAAAAATGTCTTAGGTTCAGTATTGAATGACAAATTTAGAAATAGTCCATAGCGATAAACGTCAATATATGAAAATTGCATACTGTTTGTGTTTACGGTGTTGCGGTCCTCTATTGATTTCAAAACTCTTTTTTTCCCGTATAGGGAATAAGCTATTACCAAAGTTCTCAAGATAAAGACCAGCCATGGGACAGATTTTTTTTTTCGTTTTGAGATCCCTAGACGTAATAAACACCATCCCTTTAAATATGTATTACATTATCCCAGTAAAATTGATCATTCATTTGATGAATTTTTGTAAAAACGTTTCAAACTAGGTTTATTTGAACTAATTGTCCAACAAGCATGGCCAAATTATGGGAACAGTGTGTAATGGAAGGTTTATGAGGTAAAATAGGGGTTTTTCATTTTTGACCCTCGAATCATAAGACTTTACAGTTTATTTTCTAGCAATTTTGTAAAGTGTCAAGTAGATTGTCAGGATAGTAAGGTGCCAATATTATATAGAATTCTTCTTTAAAAAAATCTGTCGTTGTTTGGTTTAAATTTAATGACGGATAAAATTACCGCAAAGCACAAAAATTACATCAAATAACACTTGCAATAATATATTTTACACTTACTGTTGCGAACAAGACAGTAAACACATATAAAAGATGGTAAGCGGTGATCGATTTCGATTGGACACTCCAATCATAATCAGACCCAATAGGCGAATGCTAAAATCAAAATTATCAAAATGATCACCACTTACCATTTTTTATATGCAGTTACCATCTTGTGTCTATCAGTATAAGTGTAAATATATTATTACAAGTGCTATTTGACGTAATTGTTGTGCTTTCAGGTCATTTAATAACACGTACGATGCTGTTCAAGAAGTTATTTGATAACATTTGTCTTATGCCGTTATTGTTATGTTTGGTTTTCAATTATGTTGAGTGTAGTTTGATTTTATAATTGAATAATTTGTAGAATTGAATGCCTGTATGACCCTGGAATCTACATTAAAGGTTTCTAATAGTTTGACCAATATAATATTTACTGAAATCTGTTCATGAAACTTTGTGAACGCTGCTCATATAACAATTTAGAAGATTCTTCAGGTGGTGCTTGATCTTTGATATTTTTGGATTCATCATTTTTTTAATTTTTAACTTTGAATTTCTTTACATTGCTTACAATATACTTAATACAATTTTCAATTATTACTAATAAATAAGTAAATACCATTACTAGGTTCACAATCCGGGTTATATAAAACGTTCCTTTTCCAGTGACTGTTAGCTGTTTTTCCCAATATGGAATTAGGATATTTGAATCTCATAAAACACGCCATGGAAATATTTATCTTTCCCCGGAACTGACGATGTAAAACAACAAAGTTTTCTCTAAAACTTCCTGTTTTTACCCGCTCAGTGTTTTTATAACAGTTATTTAAACATCTTAATTCATAAAAACATATCCCAAAAATTTCCGTTTGGTTATTCATATCATCTAACATTTATATTTCACATATTGCAAAATTTTACAAAATCAAATTCCAATTTTTTTATATTTTTAATTGATGAAGAATTACAATGCTTCTAAACGATGCAATAAACAAAAAAACATAATAAGTTTTATAGGCCTTATAATACATTTAAAAGAACATTTACACTTTGCAGACAAAGCTAATAGTTTAAGAATAAAAAACGTTTATCAAAACTTAAAAACAAGCTTACATGATATGAGCTAGCATTAAGTAAATGCAAACCTATATATGATCACATTACCTCTTAGCGGTTATGATCGCAATAGTTATTGTTGTGGTAAGAATGGTATATTGGCTATATATATATATATTGGAATATATATATTGGCTTCTAAATGGTACTGAAAAATGTGAATTGGTGTTATTCCCGGGTTAGTTAAAACTAACAAGATAATCACACCGTTTACTGTTAATAATCATGCCGTATTCCTAATATTTTCAAATTGAAACATGCTAAGATCTCCAAAAAGATGATAAAAATAAAAAGGGTGTTAACCTTTATATGTTAACTTTTATGCTTGAATTAATTACACTGCAAAACTGGTCGTTTTAATAATCACCAAAAAGTCATTTTTTCTGACAAAAATTATAGTTTTTTTTATATCAAGAAACACATTATAATTTCATTGCTAATTTTCTTACAGTATTACCGTAGGTCAAGGTTTTGAAGCATTTTCTTTTATAAAACTAATTTTGTATGACTGTGCAATGAAAACGGGGAGGAATAATGTAAAAATTCTACCATTACCATTGGTCATTGTGGTTCATACAAGTTTTCAATAACTGGTTTTACGGATGATATTTTTAAAGTCATAATTTGGATCCCAAATAGTGATAACTTTTATTTATAGGTTATCTTCAATTAGACAAAATGTATTTGACCTTTTGAGAGACATTTGGATCAAGAGGTTAACATAGTTTAAAAACGAAAATACATTAACCACCATATCGTTCTACCCTTACAGTTCCAACCAGTTTCTATTACATTCGGGCGTTACGGATTACTATATTGGTAATTTAATTGCATTTTTATGGTGTTAAAATTAATTATTACTTTTTGTCAATTTATAGTTAAATATAATTTACTTACACGTGTGATTTTAGGATAGAATATAAATTTGTTCTTTTATAGAACTATATGGGGAAAATTTTAATTTTGAAATTGTTCAAAAAATACTACTGATAAGTCACTATTTAAAACATTTTAATATAAAACGTACAAATAAAATGTATTTTTTGTCGGAAGATAATCATATTTAATTATTTATACAATAAAAGGGTCCAAACAGTTCAAACTTATCTAAATAGCCTTTTTGAAATAAAATAAAATAATGATAATCCTACAAGGCTAACGGTAAAAAAACCCTTTTTCAATATTGAAGTTTTTTTCAGTAGAGTAAAATAAAATAAACACTTGAAAGACATTTTATATGTTCCATCACACAAAAAAAACATAGTTTGTCTTCATGTGAGAAAAATAGTACAGTAATGATTAGCTTTGCAAAACAATATGCTGGATATCTCTACATAGAATTATAATATAAAAATACATGCACACATCAACATTTTGATAATTATAAATTAACAAAATATTTTATAATACACTTTAAAGTCCATGTCTTGTAAATTTTTTAATCAAATTGTATTTTTAGCGTATACTATTAACTTTAAAGTGTATGGAAAAACCAATGAGTGATATTCAACGTTATCTTGCGTTACATAACAAACATAATTAATTGATGCATTAATCAGTATCAAGCGAGCGGATTGTATGTACTTGACTGCTTGTATTGTAATTAAACCCAATTACTGCCTATCTCAGCGACTGCTTATTAGTTATGCTTTAATTAGTAGATTTTTGTTATTATCGAAGTTCCTAATTTGTGTTTAATGGATTATTACCATATTTTAAATTAAGAAAAAATGTGTTTAATGGCACGACACTTGTTATTGTGAACGCATACTTTTCACCTACAGATAATTGAGACCTTGATTGAATAGATAGACAATTTAAATCAAAACAGTACTCATAAACTATCAATATACCTGGTGAACCTTTTTAATTGCCTAACAGTGACAATTACCTTATTCGCGCGACTACAACGGACACAAACAAGGAGACAGAAAATTAAATACATAGTTCCCTATTTCAGCATTTTTAGCCTGTGAGAGTTAGAGAACTAATTATTTCATGATTCTATGTAATATAACGATTATTTCTTTATATATAACAATTGATCATTAGCCTCAATATAAATAAAATATACAACATTGGTGTATCAAGTTATATGATCAACCACAATCCATCTGAGTGCTGGTTTTGTTCAATCACAATCAACTTTGGTAAACCTACTCAACCAACCTCACCTCACACACTACGTATTATATGGATTGTGTTATTGATGTCAATAAAAAGGATGAAACTGTCAGTAGTTTATTTTAATTTCATTTGTCAGGCGCAATGGACTTCTTCTTCGACGGCTTCAAACTAGCTCGAAGAAAGTTCCTCACTGTCCTTGGCGAGCAACGGAATGCAATTGCTTAGTCGAACTTTTGTCGATGATTGTCTCACCATCAAATGTTTTTGTTGTTATTCAGCCTTACGCCATTTTTTTAATTTTTTGGCATTCATTATATTTATTTACATATTTATTGTAACGGGTATTGTTATTTATTTATATTGTATTTATTAATATTGTTATTTTTGTATATTGTTATTTATTTATATTGTTGTTATTTATTTTGTCATTTATTTATACTGTTATTAACTTTATTGTTATTTATTGTTGATTTTTCTATTGTTCTTTCGATTTTCACATTGTTTGTGTTAAGTTGGAAACTGTTTGTTGCCTTTTTTTCAAATGGCTCTGCCTTTGGAATGTATAATAACAAAATAAATAAATAAATTTCGTTTCCAAATTTTACCATATATATCTGTATTAAATTAAGTATTGTCTAAATGTTTACAATACCGGTATTTCACGAATCTATAGTTAGATTCTGTTGGAAAACATATCCGGTACTAAAGATATTAAAGCACAGAAGGATTGAGAAAAATTACCACTGTGTGTAAATATTACTTTAGTAAAATTATGATAAAAACCTTAAAAAAGTGTTTTGTTTAAAAAAATCGTTAGCTAAAAAAAACTAAAATTCATAAATATTTTACATTCTTCGATTTACAAAGAAATACCTTATCCCCAGATCCTAGTGCATCCATAAAATACAAAATTTGTCAGTATGAAGATCAGCTAGAGCATTCCAGCCACTAAAAAGCTAATCGTATCGTCCGGTTGCTGGTCAGTTACCAACTGTCATTGTCACTTTCAACCAATTAGTCCGTCTTGTTGGAATGAATCAGTAGATAAAATCGTCAAGAGTATAAAGTCTGTAATATGTATAACATTAAAAAGTAAACTCCTCTGATCTTACAATAAATAAATCATTAAACTGAAAATAACTATATCGTGTCCTACCAAAGATACGGGAATTAAGCCGCAAATTTGTATTATGGTAATTATAATTAAACACCTTATAGTATTTATATGTTAATGTTATACAAAAAGTAATAATTTGTATGTTTATTTCCAACCAATGATAATATCAAATAAGATAGTACAGTAGGTTATGTGTCTTTAAAAACATAATATTGCCCATTTTGAACAAAATTTAAATCTTTTTCAAATGAAAGAGTTAGTGATAGATATAATTAGTGATTGTAACACACTGTTGTTGTAAACTAATGCATCATGAACCCAGTGTTATGCTATTGGTTTGGAATAGAGATGCTGTAAACAAGTAAAACAAAATAAAACCATATACTATAACAACAGCTTTTCTATTTTCAGTTTTCTGAGGGAAACGTAACTAAACAAACACAATGAAATACAAGATAAAAATACAGTTCTAAACGGCCATTATTTGACTCTACAGTGCGTTTTTGTTGTTTAAGGTTCGCTTGTTTGAGTGTCTAGAAAAACGTGATTGTTTACCACCGGTGTTTACAGAGGCCATGATAACACTATCTATAAAAAAAATGGTTTTTAAAATTAATAATATTTTACCCATTTTATTTATTGAACAACATTGAAACGTTTACAACTGAAAGGGTTATTCATAGGTATATTTTAACAAACAAATTTATTTTTTTTCAGTAGTTTTCTTTCTTTTAGTAGTTGTACATTTATTAAATAATAATTACAAAACGATTAGCAAACATGCCCTAGGACTAGGCTGAATGAAAATCCTAAGAAAGAAAAAAAATATTGTAAATCAGGTAATAGCTGATTATAAGTTTGGCTTACAAAGGGTTTTGATGCAACAATGTTAAGGGAATTACGATAGTTTTACTGAAATGGATGAAAACATGTACTAATAACTGCATACTTAAAAAAGTTGGATATTCTCTAGTTTCCTTTTTCACTCCTTCTTTATATTTATATACAGTTCCTTCAACAGTGGTTGTCATCATTATTGAAGCATTCGATTATAATGCTTCAGTATGGAGAAAACAATTTAAATCTTGACAACTAGAACATTAAATTATACAGGGTGACACAAAGGAACCGGACGTTTTTTAAACAGCTGTTCCATTGTTGTCACACGTGGTAGGAAGATTGAGGTTATGTCATACCCTTCAGTGAGGCTTGCCATCTTTGTTGAAATGGCTCAGTGGACCCTAGACCATCGCGTTTTTGCATACAATACTTTGGTCCGAAATGGTGAATCCGTCGTTAAATCTAGCGGGAATTGAGTCGATATTTTAATATTAAACGCCATGGAGAACGGTTCCAAGCCGAAATACGCTATTAAGATGGGTTTCAGGGTTCCGAACAACTGGGAATATATCAATAAAGAAAACACCAGGCCTTGTTAGAACTTCGAGAAAACCCGAACACATCGTCAGAGTGAGAGCAGTATTGAATTAATGTTTCATAACAAGGTGATTTCTCTCTTTGGTGACATACCGTGGCCACCAAGGTCACCTGACTTGTCCACTAGTGATTATATCCTTTGGGGGTTTCTTAAGGAGGGTGTTCATGCTCACAAACCACGCACTCTAGAGGATTTGAAGTTTGCAATTACAGAAAATATCAATGACATTGAACAAGACCTCCTGACACGAGTTTCAGATGATTTTCAGACCAGAATGAACATTTGTAGATAAATATATGGCCGCCATATGCATGATGTCGTTTTCAAAAAATGACGGTTTTGTAACAAATGGCAAATGTTTACCTCACTATGTTCGGTATTAAAACCATTTTATTCCTTTTAACTACTTTGTACTACTTGTTTAAAAAACGTCCGGTTCCTTTGTGTCACCCTGTATATTTAAATTCAACTTAATATTTTTTATTTGTAAGTATTATATGATTGTATTTTATGACAAACCTTTAACTAATAATTAATAATAGACATATTTTTGAGTAAGTAAGATTCCATCAAAATGTAATAAATGTTAAAATTGTTTTATGAACTGATTAACCTGTTACAGGTTAACCAGGTTAGTAACCTGTTTATAGTTTTGAATAAAAGTTAGATAAAAAATCTCTATTTGTACTACTTCTTATTATTTTCAGTTATTTTACATATCACTAATACTGATGAATACCATAAAAAGTAAACAAAAGTTAAATACAAAATAACTCTATCCAAAACTTAGGAACTAAGTGATAAATTTGAAGGCAATATTTTACAACGTTTATTTAGGTATGCTAGATAGATTATGAGTTATAAAGAGAAATACACAGCTTTGTGAAATAATCATTGAAATTTAACCAAATCAACAGCATAAACACTTAACTATTGTGTATTATGAGGAATCATATTACAGTAGGTGCAAAATCAGGAGCAACCTGATAGCTTGGCGTTATTATTCCTCACCTGATAAAAAACAATATAGCTTGCCGATTTATGTCAATTGTTTATAGATTATACTGTATATAAGTGTGTTTGAAATTTGAAGGGAATTTACTATATAGACTATAATATATTACCGTAGGTATAATAATAAGACCTAAACCTGGGAACGACTAAATTTTTCCTTTTGATTTCCCCAAAGGTAAAAACGTGCGCTCAAAAAATGTGTATACTGTGTGATTGAAAAGTCCCGGAACTGTGTAATCTTTTTCTTACCATTATACGAAACAGTAATTAGATTTGGTACATAAATAATAGCCATAAATATCTACTATTTTAATCTATTTCATTTTTATCTATTAAACGGGCCGCCTCACGAGGAATCATACAATATTATTAATAGAATCATAGGCCAAGTTTGGTATGACATTGTAAGTCTTAGTTGGTAGAACACATTAGGGCAAACCCGAACTTAAACGAACAACCAAGTCAGGAATGGGGGTGTTTAAAAATTTAATGAATCTGCCATTATAATTTTTTGAACGGCTGCCATTTTTTACTCAGATGTTCTTTTGTGCTCCAATTTGAGACATTGTATTCTACCAATAGGGACCTTTAACTTGATGCGCATATCGACCCATGCTTAGGTTTATAATTCTCTTCAGAATTCTAACAATGACGTATAACAGCACTACGGATTCAATGAATTTTTCCAGCTGTAATTTTTCACTCTGTTGTCCGTTTAATTCCGGGTTTGTGGCAATGAGTTCTACTAACAAATACATTTAATTAGTTACCAAACCCGACATGCTGCTAATCAAGAATTTTCTCTGACTCTTCATTGGCCGTCCCCCTGAAGGGATAAAAAGTAATAATAGCATTAAAAAGTAGACATTTATCGTTATTATTGATATACCATATATTTAAGTTTACATTACTTTATTATAATTATAAAAAACATAATACACCGTTCTGAGACTTTTCAATCACACTATACAAAATGTATATATATATATATATATATATATATATATAATAAAAGTTATATATATATAAAAGTTTATTCAATAAATAACTTAAAAAAAGGTACTAAATGTTTAATTATTTATTTCATTTATTAATATATAACTTATATATTATAATATATATATATATATATATATATATATATATATATATATGAACATAGTTCGACAGCTCTCGTAAAAGCTATCAGATTTTTATAGCATTTGACACAAACCTGTTGTAAATTCCCTGTCTTTGGATGTGATTTGATAACATTATTTGCCAATTTTATTCATTTCATACCAGGCTTTCATTTAATTAAGTAGAATTTTTTAATATATTTATTTTTCATTCAAAGAAACTTGTAAACTTGCGTACTTAATTTTGGTGTAATTTTTACTCACTTATTCCCAGTTTTATTCTGATTTCATACGGAACACCCTAAATATGACAAAAGTTTTCTTATCTTTATCTAAATTATACACTAGATAAATATGTTATGAACATGTTTAGTAGTTTTTGCTGCTCCTGGTTAGTTTATATAGCAGAATAATTGTTATTATAGATATCCATGCTAATACTAGCTGGAGAATCGAAACTTATTTAATTCAAGTCAGGGGCTTTGTAATAATGGTTTTACCGTCTTACTATTTTTAATAAATAAACGCAATGAAACCATCGTTAGAAAAGGTTTAAATACCTGCTATTAAGCAATCCAATTTTGTTGTTAGCACAACTAGTTTCGGTGTCTGTGTGACACCATCATCAGGCTGCACAAGGTCAGTTTTCTTTCTTCATACGAAGAGCGTCATATTAACACGAAAATAAATAAACATTTAAACACGACACAAACACGAATACGAGACATTTATGGTAACTGATCAGTATAAGAAAACAGACGACGCTAACCCGGCGGAGTTTGAGTCCAGACTGATGATGGTGTCACACAGACACCGAAACTAGTTGTGCTAACAACAAAATTGGATTGCTTAATAGCAGGTATTTAAACCTTTTCTTATATTATTTGGCAATCCGGAGGCTAACAACTACAATGAAGAAACAATCGTGTTTGTGGGCGGCAAAGCAGACACATTGTACATAGCTGGTTCTATATTTTTTTTATGTGTACATTTCTATTTTTTCAATCCTTACTTTTATGTATTAACAATTCATTATTTGTCCTTATAGTTGTTTGGGGTTGTATACCTGTAGTTATTTTACATTCTAAAATAAATATACCTATCTTTGTATAAGCATAACATTTTGAATTTATTTCGTATGCTTATTTTACATTTTTTGTAGTGTAATGTTCTTTCATTTAAACGTTACCCGATACTACATGACAAGTGTTCATTATAATACAAACATTATAGCCATCCTCAATTTTAAGTAAGAGAAGGAATAGGTGTAACAGGAAACCCACAACCAAAAATAGCAAATTCTGCTTTCGGTTACACCTGTTCAGATCAATGTGTGCAGTATGCATCACTTGATAGTGGTTTAAGTGGGGTTTAAGATTCAATTGATAACCTTCAGTCGAGGTAGAATAATTCTATAACGAAAGGTTAAATTGACAAATTAGGAATTAACGGATATTTTTTAATCTTACCAAGGAAAATGATATAAAGCAATTATTAATATTGATAAAATAGGATTAGTAATTAAAGATAAAGACACTGGACAGTGCTGTTTATTTTTTTAATACATCTATGTTTATATTTATTTTGACAAAGTACTAATAATATGCATAACTTATTTTTTTATTAACTTAATGTGTTTATCTGAAATAAATGAATGTAATGTACAATATCTATAACGTATATTCCTTTTCTGCGATTTGTTAGGTGAAGTGTCTAACTATATAGATTTTATGTTTTGTATCTAATTTGAACTTGAATATTTTAAATCTATGAGGGTTTTAATTTAGGCTATTAAATAAATTTTATTCCATTGAAATATATATTTTTATTTTCAGCATCTATATAATATTTAGGAGTCCAGATTATTAAAATTGAAACATATCATAGATATTTTTAAGAAACAAATGCCACTTTTACATTGTAATACAATCCTCTTCCATATAAAACCTTAAATTAAGTTACAGGTGGGTATTATCAAACGATTAGTAATTCATCAATTGGTATATTTACAGTTTTAAGGAATATTTTAGATACTAGTTAAGTATAGTTATATACATTTATGCTATTCTAATGGCATATACTAACGTGCAACACGTGCTAGCTACCCGTTAGCGATAATGTAACAAACGTGCTAAACGAGTTTATTGCTTTCATTCTCATCAAAAAGTATCCATGGATTTATAGAATATTATTTTAGTATACTTCTACAAAAAACCATCATAAATGGGAATGAAGTTGTTAGATCTGTAAAGATATGCAAATAAATTAGTTCCACCAGTAAACATTATATATAAAACTAGTTAAAAACGTAAACAGAACTTAACTTAAAAATAACTAGCAGACATTACAATAATAGCTTTTTTGTCTCTTCTGACATGTATAAACGTAGTCATACTTAATAATATCAGTAGGATATTATTAGTCGTGAGGATATAATAAAAACCTAGGGACCTTTTCAAGGATAGTTTAACATTTACATTATGTCAGCGTTTAAAATTTCATATGGTTTTGAAGATCGGTCTAAATTTATTGTAGTAAATTTGTACCAGTGCAAAATGTATAATTCATTATATTGTGATACTATTTTTTTTTTACCAATCCATTAAACTTAAAAAATAAAATGGTGACAAGGTGAAGCAGGTCTTGGTGGCGATTAATTGAGTGTTTCCAAAACATTAAACTTTGTTATCACGTGTTCTCTGACACGAGTATAAAGCTTTTAGCGATTTTTGTTTAGTTCTTGTATTTTTAACTTCTTATATCAATGTAAAACTGTAGATTTTTAATTAGATTGACCTTTACAGTACAGTAGAAATTTGAGTTTGTATGGATTTAAGTACAGTAGTGGGAATTGCCACAGTGAGCTGCCTGATAATAACTGAGTTTAATGTATTTTTAATTTGAATGATACGCCGCTATAGCGACTTTTAAATCATAATATTTAGTTTTGAAATGTAAACAATTTTATTAAACATTCGTGAAAATTCTATGTATAATATTTTTATAATTTACAAATTTACTCGAAAAAAACAGACTGAATCAGGCATTAAACTTTACTTTGTTGGGAAACGTTTTATCAGAGTTTTAATTTACTGTGCGACTAATACAGACTAAGTATTTAACTAAGGCCTACTCAGTACTCTGCTAAATAATATCCACAACAGAGTTATATCATGAGGTTCTAAGAGACCACAAAATGATTGAAGAATAGCATTTTGATAGAAAACCCTCTGTACAAAGCAGAAATATTTTTTTTCTTTTGTAATATTTTCATAAGGAATCATTTTAATTATTAGTTGTGTAAATTTATTCGATTATACGTTGCATTGGAATAGTAATTAGATATTTACATTTCATATCCTGCATTAAATTATATTATATTATATCAGATTTTTAGTTTTCAGTGCTATAATTCCATTACATTGACTTAACGGCGGGTATTCTGCAGGACTATAACACAAACTATCTAATGTATTTTATGATAATGATCAGCAGGCAAACATACAATGACGCTTACCAGAAGAGTGTTCGAAAGCTTTCTATTTTGTCGCTACATAAGATGACCTGATGGACTTTCTGTTGTTAATATTGTTTAAAGTTGTTAATGTTGTTTAATGTTGTTGTTAATACATACAACGAATTTATAAGTCTTTGTAAAATCCATCGTCCTATGTTATACGTGTTATGTTTAGGCTCTATAACATAACATATGTTATAGAGCACATATCAAACTCGTCGAAGTTGACAGTTGTCGTTGAGATTTCAAGCAAAATAAATTAACTGTAAATCAATGATAAATAACTCCATTTTTGGAACAATTTCGGTTGTTTATGATTCAGCAACGTGTTTAAGTAAACTCCGATCTTAATAACTCTTTAATCATTCGAATGAAAGCCGATACTTTACTACAAGTTATCGGATTAAAACATATAGGATAACGCAATTATAATTAAATAAAGGTATCTAAATTTAAATTACATAAACAAAAATGTAATTTAGGGTTTAGATTAAGTAATAAAATATCTTAAACTTAATTGATTCAAACAGTCAATATCTCAAATTAAAGTATTTATTTCTAGAATTGTTTTAGGACCAAGAAATATAAAATAAGTAAAATGAAAATGGTGTTACGTATCGTAGATTGAAGATAAATCATAAAAAAAATTTAATTATTGTGAATTGATTTAGCAACGTGCTTCAAAACTTAAAAATCAATAGCTCAAATGAAAGCCAGCATTTCACTGAAGGTCCTTAGCCTAAACATATTGGATAATGTAATTAGAACTGGTTAAATACTTCTTTAATTAAAGTATGAATTCGAAATAAATCTAATTTATGTTTGTTGGTTGAGTAATAGAGTAGATATATGAATGATGATGCTTGATGGCAAATAAATTTAAAATACAAATACAAATGCGCAAATACATTTGCGTTGATACATTTAATTTAATAGCAAAATTATCATGAAAATTTGTTAGGCAGAAGAGCCAAATGAACTCGGATAAGGAAAACCAAATTTGACTCCCATAAGAAATACGAGATACAGGGATGAAGTTGCTTTTATCATAAATCAGATAAATGAATGCCGATGGTTGATGGCAAATCTGTGCTTGCATACATCTAATTTAAGACAACAATTAATTATGAAAATTGGTCGGGTAGAAAAGTTGAACCGACTCGGGAAAGAAAACCCAAAAATCAAACTAATATTATAAATAATGTGAAAGTTTGTATGTTTGTTTATTTGAAGTTCAATCACGCACTAACTACTGGTTGGATTGGGATAAAGATTTGGCATGATTGTAGCTCACATTCCCGATAAACATGTTGACTTGTCCATATTTCAAAAGTAGTTTTGGGCTCCGCCCCAGTGGCTCTGGAGTTTCACATGTTAACCTTATGAGTATTCCTATTCAAAAAGAATTTACTTGTATCTACGGCTTCGCCTGTGATAGTTTAGCAGTCGTACAGCATAAGAAGAAATAAACAGAGTATTAGAATCTAAATAAAAACAGTTGACACAACTGGATGCGTAAAGTTTCTACTTTTTGTTTACTTCATCTCTTTGTTGAGGTCTATGACTTAAGTTATGTTACAGTTTTGCAAATAAATATCCGTATTGGCTTCGCGAACGACCACAAAAATAAGTTCTAATCATTTGCGTCACTCACAGTTTGAAAATCGTGTTACGATTAAAATTCTACTGCGATTAAATTACAATTAAAAACTAAATGAAAACCATTCAAACACAAAACAATATGTTAAATCTCCAACTAAAAACACATTGCAATAAAAAATCCTAAGACTAAAAATGCCTTAAATATTAAGTTTCTCCAAGGTTTAATTCTTTCATAGTTGTTTTCACTCTTCTAATACAGGTAAAGAAACTTTTGCACCAGAACGACTCAATCTAGCAGGCTCATCTTTCCATTTTAATGCTCTGCAGTGTATACACGCTTTGCACATTCGGTATATTTTTACTAATTTGATTTGTCTATAATCTAGTTGTTGTTAATATATAGATACTGTAAATTCCATCATTGTTTTGAATGTACCTATCCTATCTTAACTAAACCTTATCAACAAACAATAGGTTTTGATAGATTATGCTGCAAATATTTTAAGATAAATTGTACAGTTTTTTTAGTGGGTTCAACAAACGGTTCCCTGTTTCAAATATTTTGTTTTAAAAACTAAGAATCATCAATTAAAAATAGATTACGGTACTAGGTGGCGAGAACACGAAATTGAAGGCATTAAAGTAAATAAGTAAAGAAGGTTGCAGACTAATTCCATATTTGACATAAACTGTAGGTAAGTAAAATATTTATATAAATTGTACATAGGGTACACATAGTCAAATGTCCGCTTTCAAATAGTTATTGATCTTCCATAATATTAGCAACGGATGTTTGGCAAAAAGCCCTATGCTTAAAGAACACGTTCAGACTTGTAGCACATAATTTATGGACCGTTTGACTTTGGCAGCTCTTGAAGCTTAATCACAGTAGAACTACCTTTCATACTATAGAAATACTAATTAAAATTTACGTTACGTGAGTTAAGCCTTGCATAAGCTAAATATCGACAGGATAACACAGTCATAATTTATTTCTGTCAGTGTACATGATATCTGGCAGTAACGATACTGGTATTCCATGGAGGGGATTTAATTTAAAACACTTACAGTATTGGGTCATGTCTGTATAACTAAAATTCATTTTTGAAAATGTTTTTATACCGGACGATAAAAGCTTAAGTACAGTACAACATAATATTACACTGTCAGTTAGAAATGAATTGGCTATTTTTTTTAACAATAATTAATATTATATAAACAGGAGCACAGAGAAAAAATGTTATCCGGCCGCAATGAATCCTTTTCAAACGTGAACATAATTTCTAGTGGGAATAAATATGTTGAAGATCATTTAAGGATCAACACAGTTTGATCTAAGCCGGAAAATACTAAAAATTTCATATTCTCTAATTTACGAGAATATGGCAATCATAAAGGTTTCCATTCTAATAGACTACAGACTAGCCAATTCTCTAAAAGCATGTTTTAACATATCTAAATTTATTTTGTATGTAAATAGTGACGGCATTTCATATTTGTTGAATATAAATAATAGTGAAATTTGTTTATAATATATATATATATATATATATATATATATATCTATATATATATATGTCAACAAATAGACCATCAAGGGACACTATAATGTTCGGATATGATTTAATTTAAAAGCACGCATTTATTTACTACAGGTTAATGTAGCCAGCTTAGGGGCATCGTCAAAAGACTTAATTGGTTAAATTTTTATGATTGTCACAGTCAAAGGCTTCCCTAATTCTATAATATACCTAAAAATATAAGTTTACATCTAATGCTGTTATACCAATATTTTTTAAGGTATCCATGACATCTGTTCTACCTTTGCCCTAAAAAATCCATATGCGCTCCTGATAGATTGAATCGTTTTGAAGAATTTAGTTAAGAAGTCTCTTAGTGAAAATTTACTTGTATATATAAATAATATTTATAATATATATATATTAAATATTTAAGTAAATAAGTACAACTGAACACCCTGAATATATATTAGGGGATACTATACTAACTCTAAGGCAAGGCAGTATTTTCACATTATGCTTAATCTAGCATTTATTAAATCATTGTTTATTTAAATTTCAAGCAGAAATAACCAATTTTTACCTTAAATTAAGTAAACAATTCATTTCTCCTTTGGTATAGCCACTGCCTATCTAATTTAGCTTTTGTCTATTGACATGATACTGGAACTGATACATTTAAATACAACGTTTTGTACAAACACATCAAAAATCCAATAATGAATCGAGTTGAATCAAGAATTATTACCGATGGAACATGGCACATAATCAGTACAATCACAGAGGCCCGTGGTACAATGTGATTAAATGTTACTTTATGTGTCAGAGAAAAAATTATTTCTTAATCATGTTATTAGCTAAGCTGTAACCTGTAAAATCATTATTAGCGAATTTCCCATATAGGGAATAAGCTATTACCGTAGGTCTCATGGTAAGACCTAGACCCGGGACCGATTTACTTTTTTGTTTTGAGGTCCCCAGAGGCCAAAAACACCATCCGTTCTAATTCATATATATATATATATATATTTATTTATATATATTTATATATGTGTCCGTTAGCGCGATAACTCAAGCAAAATTGATCCGATTTTGATGAAATTTGGTACAAACGTGTAAACCTACATTTATTCGAACGAGTTCGCGAACCAGCATAATCGGACAATGGGATCAGGGGTTTATGGGGGGTTTTATGGGGTAAAAATGAGTTTTTCTAATTTTTGACCCTAAAAACTTTAAATTTCTAAATTTCTCTCTAGACCATTTTGAAGAGCTTAAAAAAACAAACAATTTAGTATATTGAAGTGTTTTTAAATGTTCATTGACTACGGAGAAAATTAAAAAAAATTTAAATTTATAATTCCCATGTTATTCTTATGGAGAACAGATAAACTGTTCTAGTTTGCTTGTTTATGGATATATTTTAATCAAATTTGGCAATTTGGTTTATTTCATACTAAGCTATCAATATTTCAATTGAAAAAACACACCTCAACATCTTCCCCGTAGCAGCAAACCTAAATACTCACTAAAATTAATGTTATTTAAATAGGAAATAAATCTGAAAATTTATAAGGAATATTTTAGTAGAAATCAAGCCGGGTAAATGGAAATTCGCTTAGTATGCAGGTTTGCTGCGACGGGGGTATTTTTCTTTTTGATGTGGTTTCAAGCATGCTCGTTGAATATATGCAGGAGTACACTATAGGAAAACTATAAAATATATTGATGGAATCAACGCACCATGAAACGAAATAAGACTCATCGACTTTCTAGTAATTAGTTTATAAATTTATACATCCACTAAAAACGTGTAATATTTATAGTATTACTACACTATAATAAAAACCATAATTATTGTAACCTTCATACACAAAAAGGTTGCCGCAGACCAATTTGAAATATCCCAAATAGTTAAAAAGTTAAGGGGGTGCAAGTTACGTTTTAGCCACCCTCATGGTTAATTGGGTTTGAAACGTTTTTGGGCGCCATTTTGTTATTAGTGGTCCAATTTAGGTTTTATTTATGACAATTCTTTAGTTTTGATAAGACCTGTAACATGATACCAACTCGACAATACTTGCATTTTAAATATTTTGAGCTACCCCCTACCCCTTCAACGCCAAAAGGCAAAATTAAAAAAAAATAACCATAATTATTGTAGTCCGTCATATCTTAGAAATTTGCTGAAAACCGATTTCAAATATCTCAAATGGTTGAAAATTTAAGTGGGGTGCAAGTTACTTTTCATCGACCCTGTATTAATTTTATTAGGAGGTTTATAGTTTGTACTTTTCATGTTGTTCATTGTTCAGGCAAATAACTGTCATGTATTTTATGTTTAGCTCATAGTCTTTTTCTGTTTTACTTAACATCTTGGTACTATTACTTAATATTACTTCTTTTTTTAAATATCTTTCTTTGCCTTGGATGGTTTATATTTTGCTTGTAACAGTAATCGGAATTTGCATGTATTGATTTTGGTCTTTGTTTTTCATTGCATTTTGCATGACAAGATCTATTGCACTGTATGTGTCTAATGAATAATAAAGAATCTGCATCTAAATCTAAAAGTACAATATTTGTCCAGGTGAGCTGCGATAAGCAGGATACCTGTATTGTCTAAAATACTGGCCAATTCAAATACTGTTCGAGAGAAGAGAACTAGACAGGTCCTGTTGCTTGACATACCAAGAGTTGCGCTTGATTCTGGTAGAAGGGGATTTTCTTACTTTGGGACGGTCTAGTATAATGCACTTCCTTGAAAATAAATGCACTGTTTTATAACGTTATAAAAATCGCTAAAAATCTTTTATTTTAATTTTATTTCATGCGTTATGAGTTTTTGTTCAGTTTGGGTCATGACCAATCAATTTGTAAAACCGTTTTGTTACTAGAATAAGCTCATTATTAAATAAAACATAAGGTAATTAATTTATGCCCTATTTGTTTAATTTATTATTTTTTAAATAAGTTCTCATTTTATAATAATAATTTATATAAATAAATCTTAAATAAATATGTTTTCTTTGTTTGATTCAAAGTAGATTAGTAATGACTTGTCTTTCATGTTTTAATATTTATGTTTGGTCTTCTATAGTAGTTCATTGTATTTTGATATCATACTTGGGAATTTATAATTTAATGCCTGCATGTTCCTGAATATATTTTAAATTTCTACTATTTTGACCAAAATTATATTTATTGCAATTTGGTAAATGCCTCTCTTATAACATTGTTATGCTTCTCCACGTATTGTTTGATTTTTTGAAACTTTTGACTAGGCTATATGATTTTAAAGGCGTTGTTATTTTTTCTAAATGCTTCGTTTTATAATACCTAATCCAGAATGACATTAATTTTAAATCTGGATTTTCACCTTGATTTTAAAATTTGTACACTATTAAAACTTATTATTTTAAAACCATATTCCTTATAGGTCAAACATTATTTAAAAAAATAGCATCAAAACAAAGGAATATAAGGTACATAAGGAATTTAAAGTACACAAAGGAATATGAAAAGATGTTTAGATGATAAGCTAAATTTTACTATTAGCAATTTTCTATACATTACAATATCTCATTATCATTGCAAATATATAAGTGAAGACCATTGCTAGTTTCACAAACCAGGCTAAATTTAATTTTGTTTTCCCAGTGACTGTTAGCTATTATTTTCCAATATGGCGTTCGGATATTGGAATCTCATAAAACACGTCATGGAAATATTTATCTTTCCCCGGAACTGACGATCCAAAACAACAAGGTTTTCTCAAAAATTTCCTGTTTTTAGCCGCCTAGTATTTTTATAATAGCTTTTTAAACAACGTAATTCATAAAAATATATCTGTAAAATTACATTTATGTAAGACCTTATATTATTTCACATACGTCAAAATTAAACGAAGTAAAATTGCAATAGTGCTTATATTTTTTTATCTCTTTTTAAGTTATGAACATTATAATATATTTAAAAGAACTGTCAGACTTTGCAAACAAAGATATTCTGTAGTGTAAATGCATAAACATCTTTGTTTTACATATGGAAAAACTGCACAAAGTTAAATTTCAATAGTAATTAATTCCTTTCTTAATATATCTTTAAGTAATGGAGAATTGCAATGCTATTAAAAGAGGCAATTATGTGTAAAGTAAAGTAAATACTAAGTTTAATCATTGACACTCTGCAAACTAAGGTAATAATTTTGCAAAAAAAAAATCAAAACCTGAAATCCTACTAACATAAAAGGTGCTTATATAAAGTATTACAAACCTATAAATATCTTAACCATAAATTTCAAGCCTATGAACAGTACCTCTAAGCGGTTATAATCGCAACGGTTATATTGTTGTCACAAGGTTGGCTGACTGGTACTGAAAAATATAAGATGATTTTTTGACAATTTAAATATAAAAAAATATGTTAAAACTAACCCACTATTTCTACTAATTAGTTAACTAATTTTCTTCATGTTGACCAACATACTACGTTCTACATACAGATGAAAATATTTTCCTTTATTTATTAACTTGTATGTGTGAATGAATTACATTGTAAAACTGCTACTGATAGGAAACGCCCTGTATTTTACTTGTTTTTTTTTTATATATAAAAGTAAGTAGGCCAATATTTTTAAGCTTTAAGCTAATATTTGATCACTCTGAAAAAAGGATTATATTATATAATCTTATTATATATCATATGATAACAATTACCTTAGTGGTTATGGTCCACACGTATTTTTAACAGCTTTAATTAAGAACTCGTTAAAAGTGTGATTTCTTTAGTCACATATTGGATGATTAATCGTGATAACTATTATTTACAGGTTATCATTAATCGGATGAAATGTAGTTGAGAGACATTTGGATTTAGAACTGAAAGTAGAAACCAAAATTAAATTAACCTTAGTAACAGTTCTATCTAAACAGTTTCTCTGCCATTGTGGCATTACGGATTACTTGATTGGTAATTAATTGATTCAACTTTATTAGTTTTATATTAGTAATGAATTGCTCCTTTGTAAATTTTTAGTTAAATCAAATTTATTTACAAAATGTGATTGTACACAAATAAGTTCTTTTAAAAAACAATGTTATGACAAATATAGGGTTTCGTTTTTTTTTTTTTTAGGTGTTGCTACTAATAAGTCACAATTAAAATTATATTAATATTTATAAGTTGAGAAGAATTTGAACTTGTATAAGTAAGCCGTAAGTCGCACCCATATCAACCGCATACTTAAATGAAAGATCTCGATGTGAAACCTCCCCCTAAATATCAGTCACCTCAGGGTATATACGTTAATTGATGTATTGTTTTTTTCTCATTAAATTTATTCAAAATAGCCAGCTGTCATTTGATTTTACTAATATTTTGTTTGTTTATTTTCTTCTTGGTAAAAATTGAAATCATTATAGATTTTTAATGCCTACATTACATAAAAAATATTAGTATGAACGCAATCATGCAGCACAAACTAATATGATAGATGGTAAATTTCAATATAAAAAGGTACTAGTATGATCCCAGGTAAGTGTGTTGTAACAGTATCTTAAAGTAGATTAAAAATAAACGCATTAATCTATTTTTTCCCCAACCCGTAGCGGAGCACGGGCAGAGCAACTAGTAAAACATACTACAAATGGGTCCAAGAACAGTTTAAATTTATCTAAATAGCTATTTCAAAGAGTATTAAATCATGACAATCTGACAAAGCCTGCGATAAAAAAAACATTTCTTATAAATGTTACACTATTGAAACATTGCTTCAGTGGAATAACATAAAGTAAACTCTTTAGAGAGATTAAACGTGACCCACCACGAGCGGTTAATCGTAGGCCTGCTTTAAATCTATTTTTTCGTGCGTTATGTCTTGTTTTCTATTCATTTAAATGTGTTTTGACGACTCTATAAAGGATGAAGCATTCTTGTTAGGATATCACCAGACGATGCCTGAATAGGCGAAAGCTGTAGTGAGTTTGACTATAACAGTGTATCTGTTGACGTAAATGTACCTTATATTTGGCAAATCTGTTCCATTACACAAAACGAACACTTTTTTTGTCTTTGGTTATCTAACGTGCAAAAAGGTTATACAGTAATGATAAATTTTAAAACGATATGCAATGTTTATGTACATAAAAGAATGAATGCAAATATTAACTATTCAATAATCATAAATCGACAAACATTTGTCATAATACACGTTATAATACACATAATGTACGTCATAATGTACGTGACTTGTATTATTTCTGATCACAATTTATTTTTAGCGTATACTATTCTACAGAGTTACAGATTTGCTATGACAAAGCCAGTGATTGATCTGTAACAGGATCTTATTTTACACATATAACAATTGTAATTAATTAATGCTTTAATCGGCATTAAACGAGATGGTCACTTACAATTATTTGTTTATATAATGTTTACTTTGTAAAATCCCATCTGAGACGTTTGAAAGCACGTGGGGCAGAGCCCTAGATAAATATCCAGATAAAAATAATCTTACTTTGTAGTACACCCTAGTAGCAATCTACAACTGTACTACTACCATGAGGGTGGTGACAGTGCGTAGCCATGGAGAAAACGCGGTACCGTTTGCTGTACATAACACATGCATGTAGATCCATTGAATGTTTGTTATACAATAGACCCTCAATACAAAGTTTAGCCCTCAAATCGAAACAATTGTCTAGTATATTTTGCTAGTATCAAACTAATAAAATAGATGTACAAACATTTTAATATTTTACATTGGTAGGTAAATAAATGGTATATTCATAAAAAAAATAGCAAAATTAAATTATTAATACGTTTAAATCAGTGCAGTACAACTGCAAACATAATTAGTGGACCTAATTTAATTAGAAACAAACAACCTTTGTTAGTAACAATTGCGTTGAATTGATAATGATTACTGCAATCCAGTATTGCTATAGTCAGAAAGTAGTCATTTAGTATTACTATCATCAGGAGCAAAACGTATCACCTAATCCAATATTAGACGTATTAGGAATATTATATTCATAAAAAGGATTAAGCTTCTTAATGAACAGACATATAAAATAAATGTCTATTGCTAACCCCCTCCCCCCACTCAAATTATGTTTTAAGTACTTTCGGAATTACAAACTTTATCTAATGTATGCATTTATCATTTGCACAAAATATAGAAAGTGCAATAATTAAAAATGCTAGGTTGTACGAGTTATACGCCAATATAAAACCTGCTCCCATATATGTAAATATTCTTTCATATGTACACGTCAATTTCCTATCAATTTCTTTGATTCTTTAAAAATGGTATAATATTAATAATAGATTTAGGCTGCAACATATATTCTATGGTTTTACAAACAACATTTAAAAAACTTATAAAAGCACCCTCAAAAGTACATTAATACTGAATACTTTAAATAAACACCTTTGCCCGTGTAAAACTTGTATCAACTTGAAATCATTATAGATTTTTAATGCCTACATTACATAAAAAATATTAGTTTTGGTTCTGCCTTACGGATTATTGATAATACATAAGAGTTCTTCGTTAAAATGAGCAATAAGTTCAACTGAGGCTTGCTACTATACCTTTTATTAATTAATATTAATTAATTAATGTAAGACATTAATACTGAATACTTTAAATAAACACCTTTGCCCGTGTAAAACTTGTTTAAAGTATGAACGCAATCATGCAGCACAAACTAATATGATAGATGGTAAATTTCAATATAAAAAAGACTAGTTATTATCCTTACGTCCTTAATTTGAAAACTGTCTATACATTTGTCTTCAACATTTCTCAATATGAACTTACAGGATAACTACATTGCTGTTTACAAATCAAAAGAAGATTGCATGGATACACAATTCTTATTTGGAGTAGGAGTTATGACCTCTTTACAAAAACTGATTTATTTCTACTTACTAATCGTTAACTGCAAACGATTAACATTATGCTGAGTTTAAGAGCATCGGGGGGGGGGGGGGGGTTGTAATGTATCCATTATGAAAGTGTTTTGTTCTCTTAGCAAAATAAACGACACATTATAATTATGGTTTATTCTTCTATTTCATATTTTAAGATACGGTTTTCATACTTCAAGACATCAAGCGTGTTTATTATGCATAATTCTACTCGTTATACTATTTTAACAGATACAACAGAAAACACTTGCTCCAATAATATTGTTTTAAGACTTATGAAAAAAATAATTTTAAGTAAAAATGCATTTTAAATTTGCACGTATAACTAATCTTTCTGCATTAGGCATGTTTGTATCATCTTATGTAAAAGAGTCTTGTTCTTTAGATATCACATTTCAGTTCCATTATAAGCTTACAAGTTAATAAGTTTTAATCATGTAGCCTCTAATGTGTAACAATTTTCAGCTTTAATATAAAATAGTTTTATGAACAACAACGAGTAAAAGAAATCGTTTAATGTTGGAAAACTGGATGTTTGTGAGTGCAAAATTCAATGTTGCTGTTGTTTTAGGATCCACAGTTCCGGGAAAGATAGATATTTCCATGGAGTGTTTTATGACATTCCAATATCCGAGCAATGCTGAAAAATAATAACCTAGAGTTTGGAGCGGGCTCAGCAAACTTCATGTTCATTTGCTATCTATACATGCATTTGTCAAACTGTATACGTTATAAAGATTTAAGCAATATATTTTTTATGTAAGTCTACCTGAAAACATATCATAGAGTCTAAATTTTATTATAAGGGCATGACAATAGCACTTTGAAAGAATAATTGTAGACATTTGTAATGCAAAACAAAGGTATTTGTATTATACTAACTATAGTGAAATCCATAATACCTATCATGTATTAGTATACGATATTCCGTACTTAGTAGACCTAACATAGATTGTAAACGAGTTAAATATACTAGTTGTTTTAATTTTTTTTCAATTATCTGGCTAAATCTAATATTAGTACAGTGACCTTGTTTTGAAAATTGTATTACTTTATTTTAAATACTTTCGAACCTTAAATATTTACTATTAAAGAATTCTCATTCCATCATATATTCCCTGATCCAACAATGCAATTGCCTTGGTTATTGGTTACCAATTTGGAACACTGACAAGAAATATAAAAATAGAAAGGTCAGTATTGGATTTTATAGTAATTTAAAAGGTTGGTTAAACCGATCAAATCTAAGTGGACTTTTTTTAAAAAAAGTAAAGTTATTTATATAATCAAGTAACTTGGTTGTGAAAAATAAATCAATAATATAAGATATCAGAAATGGTTAAAATTCGTAATACATTTTGCCTCATGAATTTTTCCCGAGAAAAAAAAGTAGGCCAATGGAGAGTTAAGTTCAAATTTAACCATTGAAATTAACAGATACTAAGTCAGAAACCATCATGGTTTTTTTATGTGTTTTAGATAAAAGTTTGTTTTTTAATCATAATTCTGACTACATTGCGTGGCTTATGCATATGTCTTTGTGGTTGACAATATGTCAATGTTGTATCAGGATGTGCTGAAATTTGCTTTTAAATTTGAAACATAATAATATTGCTAAGTTTTGTGTTACTATACATTTAGATGTATACTTATAATAAGAGATAATGAGGTGCAATTTATTTTAAATATAGAAAAAAAATTTAGTAATTGGACTTTCAATTCATTTTAATTAGCATATTTATTTATAATCATCATATACAACCTTTCAAATAAATTTTTAAACGTCTTATTTTTTTATGTTCAAAATTAAACCAAACTGTTCTATTTCCCAGTTAAATCGAAACAAGTTCATAACATACAACAGTATCCTATGTTTTTCACCAATGATGGCGTTTTTAAACAATCACCAATCCAGCAAACCGTAAAGCTCTGATGACACAGAAACTGGTTAGAACTGCTGACGTTGAAACAATTGAGCAATTGATTTAGTTTAGGTTGCTACGTCGGTTACATGCCCTTAATTCGTTGTGCTTCACACACAACATATGCCAATGCCATTTATTGAATGGCTAACTCGTTATACTGATTAGGTTCTGTACTTTGGCATTAACTATTGAGAAACATTACCATTTATTAATTTTAACTGTTTTAGTTTGGTTTAGTTATATAAAACTAAAGCCCCATCTAACAAGATCTTCCAACATGGATTACCATCTGTTGGAGATAAATGTCACAACAGTCTTGACAGATGTAACATATATACATACTGTACAATTGTAAAGCTATAACGTAGGTTTGGAATCGGTTGATTATAATTAACCCTTTTTTAGGGAGAGAAGGGAAAATGCATTTATACATACAAGTGGCCAACCTGTAGTGTAAGACTCCTGAGAGGATCAGAACACTAACTAATAATTAACCTTAATATTGTTTTATAATACAACGTTAAACAAATTTCATTTCTTCAACATGTATTCCAAAGGCATTTTGAAATATAATGTTAGCTATAAAATGTGATAAGTGGAAGGCTTAGTACTTATATGTACAGAGGTCAAATTTAGTTAAATAAACCCGAATTTCATCACTTAATAAAGAAGGGTAGAGAGGTATTTAATTAAACGTGTACAATTTATAATTGATCCAAACATTATAACTCAAACGTTAAACAGTTTGCCTAGTAAAATTACATATGATATTTTGTTGAAAAAAAAAACATTTTATAGTTAAACATTTATTCAAACTTCAAGAAAATCGTGTTTTTGTATGGAGTTTTGTAGGTGTATCATACTTTAAAAAATTCTTCATAAGCCTGAGGTTACATGCCAGCCATATCGCGAGTGTGGTGCTTCTGTACATAAACCCATTTTAATTGCCATCAAATTGATCAACGGCATTACTATGTTCGCAACTTATTTCTTTTCTAATGAACGGTAAAATGGTTTTTATTCAACTCAATAACAATATAATAATTATTGCCTATCACGCAGATTTAAAACCTTCAGAGAGTTGTAATATAATTACAAGATCAATAATAAATGAGAGGTCATAGAACGCAGTTTACTACCAATGAAACATAGTACCATAGTTATATTCCTTTTAACGCTGAAGTTTCATAAGTACTTTTGGTTATGCAGTAATCAGCGTAATTGGCAGTCAAAGTAGTTAGTCTGCCTGTCAACTCAATCAGTCCAGATTAATGTAACAATCAATTCCCCGATACTTCTACTCGTCTGAATTGTAAACGCAATGATTTCGTCATGGAATTCAACGAGACTGTACTTTTCAACAACATGATGTGTAGTTACTTTGTCTACATACGAGTTAATCCAAATGATTGTTTATCATTACACATACTGTTTAATTAGTTTGACTCATTTAGTTAAACATATATAGAATCTATATCATCGTTAAGTGCAAAATGTATCAAATTTTAAGCTGCTCGTAACACTCGATGTGCGAAACGCATTTAATTCCGCGATGTGATGTGATATGCTGGACGCTCTAGAGAAAACCTTCCCCGTTCCGGCATACCTCATGCGCATCATAGAGGATTACCTCCGCTTCCGCCTCCTTATGTATGACACTACAGAAGGCCCACGAACGATGAGTGTCACTTCCGATGCTGCCCAAGGTTCCACACTCAGCCCAGACCTCTAGAATGTCGCTTATGAGAGCCCTCTGAGGTCTGAAATGCCTGAGAAAACTGTTTAGGTTGGATACGCAGACGACGTTGCAGATTTGATAGCTGCACGTAGGGTTGAGCTGGCTCAGCGAAGAGGTGAACTTCTACCTCACCCAATTTTTGATGGGTCACAGCTTTTTCCACTCGTACCTGTTCAGGATCGTCAAAGCATTGTCAAGTGATTTCATACACTGCCTAGGCATTCCCGATGACGTGGAATATACTTTTTACCACTGCCAGCGTTGAGAAAGGCCCCGCCTGGAGGCTCAACAGTTCTCAGGACTGCTGACGGTGGACACGGTTATACCAACGGTGCCACATTACATCCAGGGTATTCTTCGCGCCAAGAAGCTCGACCTTGACCGGGATGCGGTGTAGGTAATAAAGAATCTAAATGAGTAGAGGGGGTTTTGTGAATAGTCTGGTAAATTCAGGAGTTTCACACTACATGTGTGCGTAAAAGCATTAAAATAATAACTTTGTTGGAAATGTAACTGTTTTGCTTGGTAAAAATTAACAACTAACTTTTAATTTTTTTTAATGATTATGTGTTTTATATCATCGCTCTAATGTAAGGAATAAATGTACATACAGCTATAGATGTTTGGAGGACAAAAACCAAGCTTCACATTTTACATATCGTTAACAACATAATATATTTTGCAGACCCCGTTAGTCTTGTTAAATGATAAACGCCATTAAATCAATATTATTAGAAAAAGAATGAAAAAAAAATAATAATGGGGTCCGATCATAAGTATTAGTTTTCCATTAAATGTTAAATCGGAAATAGTCCTATTCGTTTTTGTTTTTACTAATCGTATAGTACCCGGACATAATGGAAAAGTCTCATCAACAATAGTCTCAAATGTTTTAATACATTACCCGTCACCATACCTGCTTTAGTTTTACCAAATTTTTTCACTGTAATGCATGAAATCTGTTTACAAATGCAACAATAAGCTGCTGTACATAACTTTTAAAGCTATTCTATAAAAACGTCTTTGATTATAATTTATACAATTCGTGGAACTTTCTAAACTTGAATAGAGTAATAGAGTATCATATAACACACTAATGTTGATGTATTATTGGGATGCAAAATAGAATAAGAAAATAAAAAAAATACTCTTATCAATATTAGTTTAGTGTTTTGTGATAGTGTATAAGAAGAAGGTGCACCTGTATTGTCTATAGGTCTTATAAACTCTGTAATCTCTTCTAACCTCTCCCCAGCTCCTGATCCGTGAAAATAATGAGTTGTTTTGCCGACGTTGCTGAAACATGAAACCTCCATCTGTATTCTCAGAATCAATACATTTTTGCCTCTGCAACTTTTTGTTTCCTAAATAATCAACTGTGTATGTTACAAGATAAAAAGTTTTGAAGATAATTATATATTTAGCTTTGTAATATAATATTATTTATGACAACTCTAAAACTAATTGATTATTTCATTCACCATTTGTACAAAGAAAACATACTAAAACATTATATTGGCATAACATATATTCTAGCTTTTTATTAAGTTTTCCAAAATTTTTTCAATAAAATTTTATTATTATTATTTTTTTTTGCTAAGCTGTAACTTTTAATGGAGGTAATTTCATTGTAATTTAATGCTATTTAAAAATAAAAATTATTGCTTGTATTCAATACAATAAAGTAAATTTTTATTCCAAGTGCTAATTATTACTGTCAAAATACCGTTACTAAAGCAAATTGGAATAGCCAGCGGTAACTGTAGTAAAATATGCCAGCCACTAGTCGAACTAGCAATGTCTGTCTGCATTAAATGTTTAGTCTTACTGAATGATATGCAAAAACAACAAATTATTTAAACCAGCCTCTTACTAGAAAACTCTCAAGTCAATGTCATTGTTAAATAAATGTTAAATATTAATAGGTAAATGTGAAATAGGCTATTAGAAACATGTTTTTTTCATCGACTGGTTTCATTGATAGTACTGGTTTTGAAGAATTTTGCAAATGTTTTAGTGTGCTGATGCCAATTAAATGTTTTGACTGATAATAATAAATAATATTGATTTAAAGTAGAAATAGCAGTAAACTCTCTGAATCAGCTGTTTTACAATTTAATTATAGTTGAATGTATTTTTTTTATTTGCTAATATATACACTTGATTTTAATATACTTGGTAAAGTACAAGTTAACTTCTCATCATGTTTTAAAACCTGAAACATCTTCTGTTTCATGTTGAAACTAGTTTGTATGTGCCTTTGGGGAATATAATAATAGTCAGCAAAAAATAATTTGTTATCTTAATTTGATTGGGGCTTAAAAAACTAATTTGTACTAGACATTTTTAACTAGCTAGTATTTTGTTGCATTCAATTTTATCCTAACAGGCTATAACAAACACTCGGTTCAGCGTAACATGTCATTCTCAATAAAAAACATAATTTCGATAGTAAATTGGTTTTATTTTACATGCGTGCGTTCTATGAATTTTATATTTTATAAAAACTATGATAGTTGATAACTTAAACAACAGAAATTTTAATTAGTTACGAGGTAACATATAAGACCTTTATAATAATTTAATTCACAAATATGATATAGAAATGATTTACGAGAAAGTCGGTAATAATTAAATAATTAAAAGTTCAAGTGTTTAAGATACAAATGGCGAGTCATTAATAAAATGTCACTAAACAAGTTTGAATTATTGATATAAAATTAATCAATTTTTAGCCTGTAGAGTATGGATACAGAAAATAAACTTTTTATCTAGAGCTTAGGTGAAATCGCCAATAAGGGTTATTATGATAGAAAAATATACAAACAACGTAGTAAAACAAACTTGCTTATTAAGTCATACAAAGCTAATGAACAAAACCTTTTGACTTCAGGTTTGCTAATGAACATTTTAATTAAAATCATTTATCATGTTGTCACTCTAAGCACAAATCGTTGATAATATGACTTTTGGCACATAATAGGCTACATACTTTATATTAATTTTTTCAACAGAGAAAGTTAGCCTTCTATACGTGTTTATTCTTTTGTTAGTTTTTGGAGAAATACATGCTAAGCACTAAACTGAAGTCTCAAAATCTCACTGATGTCTCATTGTGAGTCGGTGGCTCAGTCGGTAGCGTCGGACTACGGGCCCAAGGCAGCGATGTCGTGGGTTCGGATCCTGGTCACTGCCGATAACATTTAATCAGTACAGTTCACCTTTGTACTGTACCAGCTCACTCCTTGATTTGCTGTAAGCGATCCACGCACGGGTGGTTAGTCTATGAGGACGGGCAAATGCAAGGTTAAAAGAGGCCGCCAACCTCTAAAACAATAAAAAATAAGATTTTAATGTATTTATACATAGTGCATATACAAAGTACATTTATACATATATTTTTTGTCACGAAATGTTTATGTTAATAACAATTTTAGGAAATAAGAGAGGTTGGTCTATAGAGATAAAATCTCAGATGGAACTTAAAATACTTGTTTACCCAGCTCTTGACTCTAACAAAGGGCTAAAGGCAGTTCAACATTTTACTTATCTACCCTGGCTCTCCATTAAAGCTCCAGGACTTACAGTAAACCGTTCATATGCTGCAATCATTCAACCCTTGGCATGTTTAAGCTTTATTTGTAGAGGTATGACTGCATATATAATTATTAATAATTATAATAATATTCTAAGAAATACCAATGACTGTTAATTTTTATCCTATCTAACATAGTGTTATTTTATTATTATTTTACAGCAATCGTTAAAATACTTAACTAAAGTACTAAGAACAATCATCTTTTAATAATTATAACGAAACAATGAACAGCAATACAATATTCATATTCACTTATCAATAAACGTTACATTAACATTTAATGATAACAAATTTCAAAAAGAAGATGTTACAAAATACATCAATAAAGTAACCAACTGAGGTATTTAGTAAAAAATGCCAATTAAATAATATAAATGCATTACTGAATCAACAAATAATAAACAATAATAACAAACAATAATAAACGTCCATGGTCTGGTCTTTAACAAAACCTTATTTATTCAAGGGACATTTTAAAACCCCAAACCATAAACGAAATGTATGAAAACTTAAAATAAAACCTTTTACCCGATACAGTAATTAAAGCCGTAAAAATCCCACGCGAAATAACATAAACGTACGTGGGACGAAACCGGAATAATAAACATCCATTTAAAAACATTCCATGGCATCGCAACTCGTCGAAAAGCGAAGCGTCATTGACAAAATACGTCGGTCCCTTTATAAATACATTCTATTATAACGGCGCCCCATTCATTGCTGAATATTCACGGTGAAAACACCCTTTGTAAGTCTTCACAATGAGAGCGGGTCGGGATTCATCTGGGAAATGGGAAATGGCGAAGTCTGGAACAACAGGTTGGTAAACAACGACCTTCAGCGCTGCCAACTGTGGAGAAAAAATATCGTATATGGTTTAAATTCTCGTACTTTTCTCTTATTTCAAAATATAATCATTAAAACTGCATAGTTATATCTGTTATATCTTTGTTTATACAATAAAATACATTGGTAATAATGGTTTATTACAATTGTAACGCAAACTCATAATCATTAAGTAACAATGAATTCGTATTAACTTTTACACATATTTATGTACAAATTTTTGGTGTGTATTTTTAGGATTTAAATTACTATTTTAAATATTTTTACCAATAGTTTATTTATGCTATCTATCCGTATCCTATTTCATTCTCTTCTATGATTCATTTATTGAAAACATAGAAGAGAATGATTCGTTTATTGTTGTGGACCTGTAACCCGATGTAAGCATACCGTCCGCCGTGCAGTCGATTTGTGGCCATACGTGTTTTTTTTATGTGTTTAAGTGTTCGATTCGTGTTTATTGACTTTTTGACGAACTCTTCGGAGTAATTTCGGTAATGTCCATTCTTCACCTGAAGATGACCCCTTTGATGGGTTGAAACCGGTCACCTTTCATCGGTGACATGACCACATTGACGGATTTCTAGGTGTTTTAACCTCTAGTAATATTGAAAACAATATTGACCACACTTGACCTAACACGTGACAGTATTAACTGTTTTTATTTGTATGATTTAAGTTGCTATACAGATAAAATAAACTGAAACTTGGTAACTAAATAAATACATTGCCCATCGACAAAACATTAAAAACGTCTAAAGCATATCTCTTAATTGATAACAATTAAAATTGACAGTTTTAAATACTCGTATTTAATTATGAAAACACGTATTGTTGTATTAAATGGGCTTAAATCAGAAAAGGCAATTAAAAATAGTAAAGTGACCAAACCAATGATGTTGTAGAAATTGAAAAAAAAATTAATATACCACGAATCACTTTTTAAATCATTTATCTTGTGGAAAAGTTATTTATGTTTCACACTTGAAAAATAAATATCTACTTTAAAGTTTTTACCAGAGAAAAACAATGTACTGGTAACTCAATGTGATTTTTAACTTGGCTGTTTTTACCAACAAATTGCTGGTAGAACTGCCGCGCGATCCTAATTACCGTAATCACTGTCTGGTGGTAACACTGGCAGATCTGTGGGGATGAGAATGTAGGTGCGCAGGTCCGTATTTCGGCGCCCGCTACCCTGCAGCTTCAGTCCTGGGCTAACCTACGCCGGGGTTATACGTGACCCGCTGTAGATACAGTGTTCTGTGCTCTGTGAGTCGTGACGCTTATATAACGTACAATCAGTGACGCTACACACCGTGACTCGTCGCCAAGTGACGCTCTTTTGAGGATTAAGTGTTCGGAGTTGCTCTAGATCAACTGGTACACTAACGGTGTTTACAATGGATTGGAAATGTGGTAATTGCGGTTAGAATTGTGTTGTGAATTGTAGAAATAACAAAAGTGTTGTGAAACATCTAAATCAGGATGACTGGAAGTTTGGATTGTTCATCTCACATATAACAGGTTAGATACTAATTTTTCTTAATTCTAAAACTATCATGATATAGTACCTAAAACTTCATTTAAACGTGATTAAAATAACCGTAACTTATTGCGATACCAACGCGTGCACAATTAATTGAGTATATTTCATTATTTTATTTAAGATTTAAACATATAAACATGGGTAAAACATTTTCCTTGTATCACAAAATCGTATGAAAAAAATCTGTCGTGGCAAACCTGCCGACTACGCGAAATTCCATTTACCTGGTTTGGTTTTCAATAGAATGTTGTCTTAAAACTTTGAAATGTATTTCCTTTTTAAATCACATTAATTTAAGTGGGTACCGTACTTAGCTTTGCTGCTACAGGGAAGGCAATATTATTAGGAATAAGTGTAGAATCTGTTGTAGAAATTTTAACATCTTAGTATAAAATAAGTGACATTTTAAGATAAAAAATGTATACATGTATAAACAAGCAAACTAAAAATATTCATTCATATCTTACAAGCTTTTAGCAAATCAGTCTTTTTCTTAAAGAATTTTAATTGTAAAAATTTGACGTACAAAAATGCTTCTCTGTTCACAATATATTTTGTGAACTTGTACTTAATACTTTAGAAGGAAGTCACAAAATTATGTTTTACGGTCAAAAATAGTAAGGTTTTAATGTGTGTTTTTTTTATGAAATGTTCATAGCTCAGTATAAAATGAATAAATTTGCCAAAACTAATACAAAAATAATGCTTAAACAACTAATAAACCAAATTACTTATTCTAAAAATGTGAATAACATTATCATTTTTAGTTTGATCTTTTCTCCGTACCTTTTTAGCGTATAATAATGCTTTAATATACTTAATTATTTGTATTCTTCAGCTCTAAAAAATCGTTTGTAAAGAAATTGCAAGGTTTGTGTGTTAAGTTAAAAACTGGGAGCACCCAATTTTAACTACATAAAACCCTCATTGCCCCCCTTCTCCCTCCAACAATGAAACCACGTTACCATAGTGCAATCTGGTGCGTTGCTGGTTCGCAAACGCGTCTACTGTAGGTGTTAACCTCTGTACCTTATTTAATCCAAACAAATTGGTTTTTACTTAATTCATCGTACTAACGGACACACAAACACCATAATATATTTCCTATGGGTTATATTGCTAAAACCCCAACAGAATTTTACAAAAAAATTTTTTATTTAGAGACATAGTATTGATGTTTGTGTCTTAAAGTATAAAAATATATTATAAAAACCTAGCAGTCAAATGTCATAGTTTTATTTTAAATTTACCATCTGAAAATATTACAGTTTTACACGTATATCGATGTCTTCCTAAAATTAATGTAATTGAATGTAGTAAAAATCCAATTTAAAAGGCAAATTTAATTGAAATTTAGGCCAATGCCGAATCTACATGTCTACAGCAAACCTGTTTGTCCAAAATTTACTTCTTTTTCTTCCGTCATACATATAACTGAATCGTCAACCAAATTATGAACTTCACTCACTAAATCCCACGAAACACAGAATTGTAATACTCAATATTCATCCTGTTGACTGCTTTTTCTCATAGTTTGGACCTTGCCAAGGATCATCTCTCCGTCTCCGCACATTCCCTTGAATGCTCATTTCCAAAACGTATCCCCCTCGTTATAACTCTAAAGCTCACCCACGCCACGCGCAGCTTTTCAGTTTTGAATAATTGCTCTATCGCCACTCCCCTCCCCCTGAGTACAAAGGACTGAAAACGGGTGACTGCATTCATGGATTAAACGGGTGGCTGCGCTTATGAACAGACAGATTGCGGCAGTTAAAAGGACACTGTGTAATTTGTTAACGTTTTACTCTTTCTGGTTTTGCCGGTTAGTGGGTTTAACAAGGTAGGAAATTTAATTAAAACTTTTTACCGTTTTACATCAAAGAGATTCACTTATAATAAAAATGACTTAATAACGACCAGTTTCAAAATTAAATGAAGTTCTGGAGAGGCGTGTTTTACTGTTGAATTATATATTAAGTTACAATCATTTTAACACATGACCAAACACACATAGCCTATATGATTGTCAGATTATTTAACAAAGTAATACAACTATTTTCTGACATTTTAAGGAAAAAATTGTTTATTTTTTATTTTATGTCCATGTTGATAATAGCGTAATATATAATCTGGGTTGTTTCATCGTGACTTAATATTACCACACGAAGTTTTCCCTCCAACAATTAATGTCCATATACCCCTTAGTAAATGTAGTTTCATATGTTTCAATAGATTTTAAACACAAGAACACTCATCAAACCTCCAATATGTTTATTGTTATACACCAAATTTTAAAATACGTTCATATATTTTTCCTTAACCTATTTAATTGAATCGAAAATATATAGCTAACACCTGTTAATAATTGAGCATGCACAGAACAAAAGGTCAAACATGTATTAAAAGTGAAGCCATTCTTTTTAACCTATTCCCAACTTAAAAGGTAAGCACAGTAAAATGTGTTGTAAAAAATGACAAGTGGCTTCGTCAGTAAATACAACATGTTTACATATGGAAATTCAAAATAAAAAGCTAAGACTCATTGTGGTATTAAAAGCGTAATCTAATGCAAGCCAACACAAGGATCGTATCACATTTTCATCAACATATCAACTTGCTTTGTATGGCTTATTAATATGAAATAGTGTTTGATGTTAACAATGCATGTGTATGGTATTAAATTAGATTTGCCAAAAAAGTATTCTATAAGGTTTCTGGCTATACTGAACGGTTAAATTCGTTTGGTTAACTTTAAATGAGTTAATAATACAATATTTCTTTGATCCTTTGCGTCCTATAATGTATCCTTAACGAATTATATTAAACCAATGTATTTAGTATTTTGTTTCATGCATTGGCCCAAAGGTAGATGCATTTTTTAATTTACATAAGAAAAGAACACTACGTTATTGTTTTTTTTTTTTTTAGTTAATATAAGTTAATAACGTTTAAACCAAAACATATATTAAGGTTTTTCAGATTGAACAAATCTAATGGATGTGCGGATACAGTTTAACTACTTATTGTTGTTTGTGTAGTTAGTGTTATGTGGATATCCAACATTGTCATAAAATCAAGAATGAAATTGGAACATGTTTAGTTTGAAAAGTAATAACAAGTTCAGCAAAAATAATTTATAACACTCTCTTTGATATGCAGCCATTGTCGACATTATTAAAATAAAATGACGCCCCACTACGTCTGGCCGTCAATGTTGATTTTATTTCTTTGTCATCCTAAACAAGTGAAACTTTATACTTTACCAACAACACTGACCAAACGCAAAGGTTCAGGATATTTTTGGTCCTGTATTTCTCATAATACCCGAGTCTTCAAAGTCTAATCAAATTCAAATCATAATTTACTTTGAATTGTTTGATAAAGCACCATTAAAAATGGAAAAATAGAAAAGTTATCAATATGCTTCTGACATTAGTTTCCCACTAGCTGAGTAGATGATGCAATTGATTGTAATGAAACACAATAATAAAAAAATCATACTTCGTAGTCTAGTGTAAATATAAATAAATCTTTTTATGCAGGGTAAGAGGGGATATGCTTTGGTGGACTGTGGGTTTGGTCGAGAATCACAAAACTCAGTTTATTTTGTCAGCTTTGTCATCTTTAAACGTTTTACACAATGAAGTGCGAGATTTATTAATAGTTTGCAATTAAAACAAAATCATTTCTATTCGCTTAAGTTGAATTAATAACTGAAAGTGGGAAAATATCAATTACAAACATTTGATAAATCTTTTTTTATTTAGTGTATATAAAAGACAATAGGTAACGCAGTCATAATTAAACACTAATATTGATGTATTCAATAATGTCATTTCTTAGGCAGAACTCTGAGAATTTATGATGTATCAATTATAATCTTTTGCACAATGGTGAGAAGCAGTATTTATAACAAACATGAAAAATAAAAATAAAACCAAACTATTGCCTAAATGTCCATGCAGTATGGTACATATTTTCTGAACATAGATATTAGTTGAACCTTCAGGCCTGTCTAGATTTTCTCTTTACTAACCCTCCCTTCGTCTTTTATTTTTTTAAACGCATGCTATAAATCATCAATTTTATCACAAACATCGTCCTATATTGTTAAACAGTTAACGCGTAAGCTTAATCGTTGATGATGGACACACAAACAACACAAACACTTACTAGAAACGGTTCTCATACTCTTCAATAACCTACCACGTATATACAGTTTACTCACCCTTTATCGAATACAATCTTTCTTATTAGTTCATGTAAGCTATTTACCAAATTAAATAATATGGTTTTAGTTAGATAATTAACCAAAATTCTTCGGTGATCAATAATTTAATTAATTAATTAATTAATTAATTCCTCGGCGTAAATAGTTGCATTTTTGTTGGTACAGTATTGATTATATTCGAAATCCTTTTATACTGAACTCGGTAAATCAATAACGTAAAATAAACTCAATTTATAAGAGTTCCTCATGTCACTTAGGAGCTTTTTTCATCCTAAAGGTGATTTGTTGCTGATTTAAAACATGTTTAAAACCTCCTGCAGAACTAAAAGAATCATTAGAGGATTAAAATGCTTTGGGTTGTTTTTAGAAAATGAATAGTACGACAACTTATTACGAATTCTGTTTCCAAAAAAACAATAGCAATTTAATTTGATAACAATTCGTTTATATAGACGCCAAATTCTCCAACATTCACAAATTAATATTCAAATAAATTAAAATGTCGAAAATTTGCTTGGTAAAATCCATAATATAAATGTCAAATGATGTCGCAGCGAATTTCCAATTTACTTTTTTTGTTTTGATGTTCCTAGAGGCCAAAAACACCATTTCTAAAAATGTTTGTATTATAAATATATGTGTGTGTCCGTAAGCACGATAATTTAAGCAAAAATAATCCGATTTCAATAAAATTTTGGTAAAAACGTTTACGAAGTTTTCAAAAAAGTTCATGAAGCACCATCATTTGATCATGGGGAAGGGGTTTTACGGGATGAAAATATGTTTATCTAATTCTTTACCTTAAAAACATAAAATTTTATAATTTGTTTTTATCTAACCATTTCTTAAAGCTTTTTATAACAAATAATTTAGTATCTTACAGTGTTATGCCCTACTATTGGCTAAGGAGAAAATTTAAAAATTGTAAATTTAAAACTCCCATGTCTTTTATACGGGAATAAGAAAATTATTATAGTTTAAGTTACTCGTTAATGGATATATTTTGACGAAACTTGGTAATTTTTTTATTTTATATTAAGCTATTTAATATAAAATAAATAGCTTTATATCCATCCCTGTTTCAGCTAACCTAGGTACTCGTTCAGGTAAAGTTATTTAAATAAATTTGTGAAAATCAAACAAGGCAAATGGAAATCCACTAAGTCTACAGGTTTGCTGTGGTGGGGGTATTTTTTATAATAACAACTACGTAAAAAATCGAACATACAGTGGTAGGATTTATTAAAAATAATTCAATTACCAAAAAATGAGACAATTTCTAACTCTCATTTATTTTCATTCGGTAATTCGTTGGTATGCAAACATTTAATTTAAACAGATGTATCGTAATTCTTACGATGAAATCAAAATATAAATCTGCCAGAAATCTTTATTCAAACCTCCTTAAACATTGTATTTTGTGATACAAGGTAAATCACATAAAGCTAATATTAGACCCAAACCAGATATAGTCTCCAGTACAATGTCACAGCCATCGGGTTGTTTATTGAACATACAATGCATGTATTGTACGCTAACACGGAGGTAAACGTGCAATACATACATTGTATGTTCAACCCGATAGTCTGCTTCGGTGCTACATTAATATGTACTTGCATAAAAGAACTAGTTTGTGATGCTTATCTAGTTCTATTATCAGTTGTATGGTATTAATGTATTTATAACTAAACTACATGCATGTAAAACTATATTTCACACTAAAATAATATGTTAAATAATAACAAGTCAGTTTTGCTTCATTTAGACCTGTATGAAAACATTTTCATTAATACAAATCATGTGTATTAACTAACATACAAATATGTTGTTATAAAAAACATATAGATGACGAATGTCACGTAATTGTGAATAAAGAAGTAAAAATAAATACAAAAGCGTATTACACAAAATACTCAAAAGATAATATTTTATTAAATTAAGATTACATATGTACAATGTAATCCAAGCTATGATCTATCAAGAGATTAAAACAGTCGTCATACCATAAAGTAACCGATTCAATGATTCACTTAACTAAAGAATACGATAAGCCCATCCAAGATAACTCACGCATATTGATTTCATTTAGTTTTAAATGTGTGTGTCTCGTTTTAACACTAAAGAGATATAGTCTTCATATTTTAACAGTGTTTCCGTGAAATAAAAAAGATTTGAAATGCGTCTTGTGTTTTAGTTTATAAACGAAGAGTTATATCTTCTTAATCTAACTTTTTTGCAGATTAAGATGTTCTATTTTCTAATAAAATAATATAAAGTATCACTTAACCCGAATCAATGTTAAAGTGTTCTACAACCCTATGGAGTGCTAAAACTGAAGGGCGCGGTTGTAAGCCCCAGGGCGTCACTTGACTGTCAAGCGCTCTCTACGCCCTTGGTCCTTCACTTTGTTTAACGTCCTCTTAGAGAATCGGCGACACTCACGCATTGCTTGATACGCTTTAAGAAACAAGATATAGGAATATTATAGTATTTAATTATAAGTAGGTTAAGAAAATGAGAGAAAATCACGTTGAATACAAATATATGAACTCAAAACGATTATGGTAGTATTTGGTCAAATTGTAATACTGAACCAGAGATAACGAAAACAAAAGCTTAATTAATTAATCTCCACACAAATATATCTTTCTAAATTATCTTTGCTATGGCAGCACTGAAATCACAATTGAAAAAAAAATATGTTGTTAAATATCATTGTTAAAGCAGTGTGTTTTATATTAATACTAGCCACCATACCCGTGCTTCTCAACAAGAAGATACCGCTTAAGAGAATAATTATTATTCCATAGATCAGCTGTATGTAGATCATCTTTTGGTTATCCAAAAAAAATTTGAACTTAAAATATTAACTGGCTACTTTCGTTTCCATGACATTATTTTTTTGGAGATAAACCATACAAATTTAATAGGTTTTTATAAACTTTTTGGAAAAAGAAAATCAATAAGTTAATGACAGGAGTTAAAAACTCCTTATTCACACACTATCAAAAACTTTTTATTAAATTAAAAACATAAAAATAAATGTAAACAATTCTACTTCGACAGTTCTAATTTCGTATCACAGATCACAGCTGCTTGGTTGATATTAGTAACTGTTGTCAATAATTTTGACAGTTAATAGTGCTGCACCCTTTTAGTACATTTTGTAACTTTTAATGCTATTGATCATCACAGTATCAAATTATTTAGTTGAAACAGCTGAATATGCTTTAATTCCATTTCAATATGCGTACTCATAAGGTTTAACATGGGAAACTCCAGAGCCACTGGGGCGGCACCCTTTTGACGGATCGGCACCAAACTTCAGAAAAACCATCCTTGAATAATGCTTAATATTGTCTGAAGCTTTCATTACAATCCGTCGAATGGTTTTGGAGTCCATAACGTTAAGATATATATATACAAACTTCCTCTTTTATAAAATATAGATTTCTTTTACATCCCACTATAAATTCATATTGCAATGTTTTGTTTTATCTCCTTATACATTCCAAAATGGTACTTAAAAGAGTTGTTACATGAAATAAAGATCGAACTAGTATGTGATAAATGATTTCGATTTACTAAACAGTTCTTTTCTCAAAACCGATCTAAATCTTTATACCAGGGACTGACCGGATTAGTTATCTTAAGGTGGAAAACCTTTATAATTAGTATTTAAAAATTAAACCTTAATAGAGCCATCCTAATAAAAAAAATCAAATAAGAGTTTTACATTATACATTTTTAATAAATACGAATACTTTACAAGCTTTGAGTATAAGGATAAAATTAGAACAAAAGTTTTCTCTTCGTGAGCTAAAAGACATAATCCTTTTATAAAATCTGGGATCGTCTTTTATTTAATTGCCTTCATGTAGCGTTTGTAACCAGTGAGTAGTCAAAATTGGTTCTTTTTTTGTAACTCTTTCACTAAAAATACTCTTTAAACACAATTGCTGATTTGCACATTTTAATTCATTTACAAGAAATTCGAATTCACGAAAAACTTAAATCTACATTTCTGCCCGTGAAGAATAATATTATATTTAAGTTGAATGCTATATTGGATTTTAAAGCTTTTCTGAATCAGTAATATCTGGATTTGCAAAAGGATGAGAAAAGAAGTAATTTAACTTATTTTACATGAATTGTTTACAAATTATCACAACTAACACGACTACTTTCATGACCAGTCCCCCACCTTCTTTGCTGTATTAGTAAAAAAATTGGGTCTTGTGCATTAACGATGTGATTACAATAAGGGAATTTTTCGGGTAAAAGTATTCTTTATGCTGGAGTATATTAATTAATTAGATTCCATATAAAATCTATAACTGTTATTTTTTTAATAGTAAATGACAATTATTGGTCAATGTTTGTTACATAACATACAAAGGAGGTTTAAAATAACATCTTGGAATATAATATCTACGTAAGCTAAGTTAAAAGTAATAAAATCATAAGTTTTGCACAGTGACATGAATGAAGTTTGGATACTATAATTATTTCTCCTACACACTGTTTGGAAGTAAACATGTAACAAAAACGTAATGTAAAGAGTTACATTTACATGCTTTACAAAGCAATGAATGATAAAATGCTTGAGCGAATACTATTGGTTCACGTCAGGGAATCTCAATTTACAATTAAAAAGTTAATTATGCATATAATGAATACAAACAACAAAAACACAATAAACATGTTCAACATGTACAATAAACATGTGTGGCTTATTGATGTTAGATCATTTTTTTTGCAATCTATGTAATTATTTATCAGCCATTAACACATTTATGAATCGTTGTATAAAACCTTTAGATGAATAATTTATCCCTACGAAAAATCTATTTAAGATAGTTACTTATATTTTAATAATGTTAGCTTTTACCTACTGTTTGCTATAAACAATTTCGTATTTAAAAATCTCTTTTATTTAGAATAAGATGTATCACAATATTTAAAAGTTTCTTCTAAAATATTTGTTAAGCCATTCTACACTTCTCTATATGAATGTAGAGGAAATGCGGTACTCTAATACACACTACGTGTTGCCATGTTGCACTTAGTACTCAAATGGACCACCATTAGTAGGCTTTACTATTTAATGTACATCCATATCACAAGCGAAAGCCTCTGCATAACTGGATTTGTGCTGATGTGGTGTAAATATAATCAGTTTAATTCTAGTGTTCGTCATTCCCATTCATTATTTATATACATGGTTTAGAAAATGTTATTAGTTTACAAACAAATGACTTTTCACTTTAGAATGGAAACTTGTTGCCCTAATTTCCTTGTTAGCTTAATTAAACAACTAAATAACGTGTTTCATATTAAAAAGTGTTGAAATTATTCTGCTCGCTCAAAGTATCATTGAACATATAACTCTTTTAAAGGATGTAGAATTTCTAGAAATGTTACAATTGACGAATAGATTATTGGTTATTTGAATAGTGTTTTTACAAATTTAGGTATTCAAAAGTATAACAACAAACCACTTTGTTCACTATAACACAACAAACGCGGTGTAAGAATGAATAACAACGTATAATCACATAATGGCATCAGTGGTTATATTATACTTTAAACATCTCTATTTATACGAAGCTTACACAACTTGGTAATGGCGTATTTGAGATCCCCTGAGGCGAACTAATAGTGTTTGCTACGGTAGTTTGTCATCCATTACGGTTTAATGCATGTAAGTGTAACTCTGTACTTAATATTCTACTAATAGGTTTACTTGCAAACAAGTTGTTGAAAAATAATAGTATCCAAACTGTCTTCTAATTAATGCATGATTCTTAAGAATATGTAGCTTTAATAGCATACATAAAAATATATTTGATTAAATAAATCACAAAAACACTTTACCAATACCTTGCATTTACCCAAGGCCGCACTAGATATACTAGATAGACTATATATATATATATATATCTAGTGCGGCCTTGATTTGTCACTAATACAGGAACAGTTATAATACTATTTTCCCGCATCTTAGACTCTGTAGACCTGAACGGCCTACGAGGGTTATGAGAACAACAAAAGAAAACATCGTGCAAGGATTTTATATTATTTAATGTTACTCGACATTTAATACTTTTTAGCTGTGGGAGATATGACTCAACTATTGTAAAACTATGTTAAAGCGTGTAAACCCAAATGAAAAAATTCATCGGAGATCGTATTCTGCCCAAAGACATTTTGACAATATGTACGTGGATTTAGAGTGAGTAGTCCAAAGTTCTTGGTGGAAGGACAGTTATTGTTGTAGACGCAGAAAATCTCCCTTAGTTTATCTTTAGCAGTCACTTATTGTACGTTTTCCTAGATTTGTTATTATTTTTGAATGGATTTTATAAAAATACATTTCATTTTAAAACTATATCAGTATTTTATTTTTTTTTTTATAAGACAAACCATTAATCTTTGTGAGCAAAGCCACTACGGGTCTTGAATATTCTACTTAATGGGATAGCAATTTCATTCCTTACACTTACACACAAATAAATCTAGAATTTATTTTTCATAACACATGCAATTAATATATTATTATTATTATTATTATAACATACAACGCAAATAATATGGGTATTCATGATTCTCATTCATAAACGTTTCCAGTACAAAATTAACGATTTAGCTGATTGTCCAGGCCAGGAAGGAAACGCCACTAAGGCATCAAGGTATTATTACAGAGGCCCTAATTAAGCCCTTGAGTTAGTGCAAAGCCACTTTACGGTTACATCATTAAGTAACGATTACATTCTATACTAGAAATGTCTGTTCATTGCAACTTTCAAAACAAATTATGGCTTTCCTTAATTATTCAGCATGGTTGGTTAGCTAAAAAATGGGAACATATTTTCTTAAGTGTGCATGTAAAGAACAAACGTAAATGATACTCAAGAGGGTCTCAAGTGTATTGTAAACATGAATGCGTTATCACTCTAAAATATATAAATATAAAATACAGTGTATAAATGGACAGCCAATCAAAAACATTTAATGAAAATAACAAAAATATTTTATCCGTATATTAGACAGACGATGAATATGTAACTGTAAATTACAATAATAGGAAAGTATTATTATTTTAAGATACTTAGCCTCGGACAAATATAAACTACATGCATCATAGAATATAGCATTGAATGTAATATTAATATTTCAGTTAGAGAAAAATGAATTTACACTCTACTACAATATCGATAATTGGATTAGGTATCAAATTATAACTTGACGTCAGGATAAATGTGGATTATAGGGTTAATATAATTTGTTGTTCTCTAAAGCATAATTTATGATCAATTGAGTTATTCATACGGGGTGAAATTATTATTAGACAAATGTTATATATATTTATGAAATATTAAGCAAAGGGTTTATCCACATACAACTGTGTTAGTGTGATAACATAATTAACATTTACTTCAAACATTTATAACAAAACAATGACTGTTATTGTATTAAGGCAAGAGATTGTTGGTAAATTGTACTGTCACCAATACAATAGTGTTGCAGTGATATCAAGTTAAAGGTACATTTATAGAACTATTTACAGGTATGGAATAGATATTCTGGTTGTAACTGAGCATATTACAATAGACATTGTATCAAACTTTTAATAATGGTTTAAAAACCTATTAAGGTTTCAAACCTTACAAACACTATTAAAAAACATATTTTATAAACGTAAAAAAAAAAAAAAAAAAACCAAGATGGCAGACTTAAAGTGTTACTGTGATATGACTCCGCTTAATTTTTGATTTTCTTGTCACCTACCTTGTTTTGGCTGCTCGGCTCCGCTGGAGTTTTGCACAACAAACTACAGTGAGTTTATATGTTGATGGGACTCGTCAAGTAATTAACAATCTGCCCTGCAATAACCATCCAAACATCAACCCATCGTCAAACCTAGGCCCATCTTTCGTTCCATTTCCACCGTTCTCGTTGTGACCAAACCTGTCGCCACAGGGGAATCTCTGGACGTCCAAAATCCACAGCCTTCTAGATCTGCGCAGGCAGTACTATAACAAGTGTCGGGTCACTGGGGAGCCGTGTTTCTTCTCTTACATCATGTCTACCTCCTGCCCTATTTGCGTCAAAAAAGTCTTTGATACCGAGGAAGGCGTCAGCTGCGATGGCCCCTGTCAACGATGGTTTCACAGGACTTGCATTGCTATGAGCAAAACAGAGTACCAGCGGATTTCTGGAAATGCCAACGCAAAATGGCACTGCACCAGAACAGATTGTGTGAACACTTCCAACCAACCACTCGCATTACTCACCTCCCAAATGTCCTCGGTACTGGGCAAACTTGATACTCTACTAGACAAAGTAAATAAAATTGATACCATTTCAAATGATGTAGCTGATATTAAGAACGAAGTTGCTACCATTCGTACTGGATTGTCAGCACTAGAACCTAGAGTGGATCAAATCGAGGTCAGGGTATCCCTGCTTGAATCAAAAGACAAAAATGCATCCCCCTCCACAGATCTGGAAACTACCATAGCTGAGCTAAACGAGCGCACCCGCCGCGCTAAAAACTTAATGATCTACAATCTGGAAGAATCATCTGTGGGTGATGTTGATGCCAGGAAAAAACATGATCTGGAATTGGCCATTTCCTTCTTCTCAACCCTCATTCCTAATTTCTCTAACAATGGGATCAAAACTTTCCGTGTTGGTGGTAAAAAACCTGACAAACCTCGGCCTCTTAAAGTTGTGCTTGGCAGCAATTCCGATGTGATCACTGCAATGAAGAATTTTGCCAGCTCTGGGACCATTTTGAATCCACGATTTTCTTCCGTCAAGCTATCCAGAGACAGAACTCCCCGTGAAGCCGCCCACCTTCAAAACCTCAATGCCGAATTAAAGGAACGCACCACCCGTGGCGAAAAGGATCTCACCATAAGGTTCCTAAACAACATCCCCCAGATTGTTAAAAATTCAAAAAACGAATAATTCCCAACGGCGCACCGCATCACCTCAGTTGTTATTTTCAAAATGTGAATGGCTTAAGAAGCAAAATTTCTGAACTCTCAATCAGTGCTACAACTTCCTCCTACGATATTATCACCCTGGTTGAAACGAATCTCTTACCTGACATGAACTCTTCAGAACTTGGCCTTACTGGTTTTAACGTTTTCAGATGTGACAGATCTTTGGCCACGAGCAATAAGATCAGTGGTGGTGGTACTCTCATAGCAGTACGTGATCACCTAGCATGTCAACTTGTCCCCTTGCATGCCTGCTCCTCGGAATGCGTTTTTGTTACCTGTACTTCTGGAACCCGTCGCATCTTGTTGGGCTCTGTCTATATCCCCCCCAGCCAGCCTGCCATCGTCTATGCCGACTTCTGTGACGTGGTGGAGGATATCCTCTCATCTTCTAACTTCGTGGATGATGTGCTTCTCTTCGGTGATTTTAACAAACCTGAAGCGGACTGGGGTGAGCTTGATTCCTGCGAAGGCGATTCCTCTTCAAACTACCTACGCAACTTAGCTTATACTCACAACCTCTCCCAAATCAACAAAATCCGAAATCGCAGAGGTGTCTACCTGGACCTCATTTTTTCATCTACTCCTACAACTGCAGTTATCCGCGCTGACGACCTTCTTGTTGCCGAAGACATTCATCACCCTGCGCTCTCCTGCTCAATCCTGCTGCAGAAACGCTCAGCCTCGAGGGACGTCAGGATCGTACCTGACTTCAGAAAATGCAACTTGGACGCTGTATTTCGTGATCTGCAGAACGTTAACTATCCTTCACCTTCTTCTCTACCTGATGTCGAATCTGCCTTCTCTGACTTCTGCGACCACCTTGGCTCAATCATATCTCAACATACACCCACAAAACAGCTTCAATCCTCAAGCTTTCCTGCCTGGTTTACCGAGGAGCTAAAACGACTTGTCTTAAGGAAGAAGGCCACCCATCGACTTCTTAAAACCTCAGGAAATCTTCGTCATCGTGAAAGTTTTCGCAATTTGAGAAGCCAGTGCAAGTCTTTAGCCACCAAGTGTCATCGAGACTACTTAAAAAGAATTGAAGACGACATTCCTCATAACATAAAATCCTTTTGGTCTCACGTCAACAGACTCAAGAGCAGTCCATCCCCTGCTGCTAAACTATCATTTGATGGTAGAGAAGCTGAGTGTGCTGCCGGAAAGTGCGAACTATTCTCAAACTACTTTTCATCCGTCTTCACGGAGAACCAAATTCCCTCTCCTGTCTTCGACTTTGGCTGGAACTTCTCCATCACTAAATGTGTCGTCACAGCCTCAGACGTTCAACTCAAACTTGCCTCGCTTGACCCTAATAAGGGAGCCGGTCCTGATGCTATTCCTCCGTGCGTTCTTAAATACTGTGCCCCTATTTTGGCTCCTCATCTGGCTATCTGGTTTACATCCCTGCTCTCACTTGGAATCTTCCCATCGGCCCTTAAGCGTGGCTTTGTCGTCCCCATCTTCAAATCTGGTGATCGTTCAAATGTCAGAAACTATCGGCCCATTGTCATTCTCTCTGCTGTTGCCAAGGTGTACGAGAGCATTGTTTTGGACTACCTCTATTTTCATCTCCGTAAATGTATCTCCTCCTCTCAACATGGCTTCCTGCGCTCACGCTCAACAGTAACAAACCTGATGGAGTTTCAAGAATATGTCATGGCCGCTTTTGGCGATGCTCTCCAAGTTGACTGTGTTTACCTTGATCTCTCCAAAGCCTTTGACAAGGTCAATCACAACATCCTTGTGGCAAAGCTTGCCGGATATGGTGTGGGGGGGGCCCTGCTTGAGTGGTTAAACAGCTACTTGACCAACAGAACCCTTGTAGTCAAGTACGACGGGTGCCTTTCTACGCCATTCAGTGTCCTATCTGGAGTCCCGCAAGGGTCCCACCTCGGTCCCTTGCTGTTAAACCTGTTCATGAATGACATTGGCAACGTCATCCTCACCAAATTTCTCATGTTCGCCGATGATATTAAGGTATTTGGCTCGGTGTCATTGGCTTCTGACTTTGAGCGCCTCCAACTTTCTCTCACTAACATCGACGCCTGGTGCAAGGAAAACTTCATGGAGCTCAACGTCTTGAAATGTGTCGTCATCTCCTACATACGTGGTGCAGCCCCAGTCCAATATGACTACGTCCTCAATGGTTCTACACTGAAGAGAGTGGACAGGGTACGAGATCTCGGAGTGACAATGACCCCTTCGCTCAACCCTCACGAGCACATTGCCCACATTACAACCAAAGCTAGCTCCCTGCTTGGTTTCATATTCAGATCAACAAGGAATTTCAACTCACCCTTCACCTTGATCACGCTCTACAAGTCCCTGGTACGCCCGCTGCTGGAGTATGGGTCAATCATCTGGTCTCCCTTCCAGAAGAACCACGTCAGCCAACTGGAGAGCATACAAACCCGCTTCATACGGATGCTTGGACCGAGACTTGGTTTTACCTACCGCACTACCCCGGTTGACGATGTGGAGAAGTCCTTCGATCTTCTGCCTTTGTCACTCCGACGTCATCATGCCGACATATTCATGCTCTACAAGCTGGTTAACGGGTTTGTCGATTGTCCCAACATCCTGAGTGGTATCAACATTACCACGCCCAGAGGCACCCGCTCCAGGACTATATTCAGCAGACGCTTTCTCCCAGCCTACTACTCTTACAACAGCGGAATTAGCCGTCTACTCAAGGCTGGTAGCACGGCGGCTGCTCAACTGGATTTCTTCGGCGAGAAGCCCCTCCGGTTCAAAAAGAAGGTCTCCCTGATCACTTGAGCAACCACACTCCAGTACATCTGCACATTTGTCTTCTCATCGCTGAAACTTGCTGTTCATGTTCTTTGTTGATACTCTTTATAGTTTATTCTTCTGTTATTAATATTTGTTATTACTTTGTTACTACTATTGTTATCACTATTTGTTATTACTATTGTTATCACTATTTGTTATTACTTGCCATTACTATTTATTATCACTTTGTTATTACCATTGTTATTACTTTTCTAGATATAATATTGCAAATGCCATCTAAATTTATTGTATACACATATTTTGTAAAAAGGTGCAATCCGTTGGGAAATAAATAAATAAATAAATAAACGTAGAAATATGACCGTACGTTGTACCAGCATTAAAATAGACATACTAATTACACTTCACACGTAAACTTGGTTCATTGTTTTTAGCGTTACACTATCGTTTTATATGTAACACGTTCCCTACCGAGCGACTAATTCGTGTGTGTCTCTAGTAATGCAGTGAATGTGTTAAATGATGACAATCTGGAGGGCGCGGTACTAAACCCCCAGGCGTCACTTGACTGTGGATCTTGTCTTCAAATCGAGCCCTATATACACCCTCGGTCATTGTCTTTGTTTAAACTTCACTTAGAGGATTGGCGACACTTCCGCATTGATCGGCAACTATTTCATAATCATTTTGGTAATAACTAATGATATAGTAGACTAACTTCACAATCGATAATTACTGAAACTGACTTGTACCAGGGCTAGAGATATACAGTATATCTCTATTTATAGCTCTAGCCCTGGACTTGTACTGCAATATTATTAATATTAAACAGATTGAGACTTTATATTTGTTTATACCAAAATATATGATAAAATATTATTTGTTATTTATTACAGTAAACCTATTTTACGTGGCAGATTTAACTATGTGCATCGGGTACAGTAAAACTGTGTCTGGTGCTGCCAAAAGTTTTCACAAATACAAGGCACATTTATCCAAAATAGTACAATGTAATCACTAGGACTCCTTTTGACTCTTTTTTGACCCGAGCTGAAGTTTTACAATCGAGGCGAAGCCGAGGTCAGTAAATGAGCAAGGGTAAAAAAAACACACTTTTAGCCCGTTCCATGAACTATATTTTTCGTCTCACTACAAAATTAATTAAGAAGATTAGTCAATAAAAAAAAAAAAAAACTTGTTATGTTAAACAACCATTCAAAACTACTTCTAACTTGTTTTCAATGCTTTCTAATTAAAATTAGCAGATGTTCAGTAATTGATTCAATGATTTCGTCTATTGCGTTTGTGTTTATTCCGTCGATACGTCAACCTATTGACCCTGACCTATGCAGTTAACATTATGCTACATTCAATTAAAATAATCAATAAATAATTTCATTACATTCAATAATTACTTACAATCAAAGTTTACAACAGCTGACTTTTACTCCTTATGGAGTCAAGGAGCTACTTTAGACTCCCAACACATGTATATATTATCTAAAAAAAAAAACAACACTTTGCATTGTGTTTTATTTAATGTCATGGTGGTGATTTAAAAATCCACTGTTTTTGTTTCAGTATGACAAAATATGTTTTCTCATTTTGCTCATTTAATTATTGTGATCTTTGTTTTTACGAAAAAGAACATATGATTTAATAGTGCGTAAAAAGATATGGCATTTAACTATTATATCAACGGACGCTAAAACAGGTAAAACAGTGATAAACTTTCATGGAAATTTCGATTCAATCCAGAATATGTTTGTAAATATATTATAAACAATTTTATAAAAAGTGTGTATCACGCTTTAATTTTTTACAGGAAATGTAATAAATTGCTTCAGTATGATTATTGTTTATAACAACATCAAATGTTACGTGGAGGAAATCTCAATATTAATCAAGTTATAAAGAGATATTGCGTGTTCGTATTCACACATCAAAGGCCTTATACAAACTTTACTTGTTTACATTCACTACAACCTGAAGGGAAAACATCAATTGAGTGCATCGTCATATCCAACTGACCACTTCCGATACAGTTTACAGTATTACTTTTGTGATAATCTAGTAAATGGGTTTCCTAACATTTAATAACAATTGCCAGTAAATTTAACCCACTTTCAAAACAAAACCTTTTGATTATTTCAAATACTAAAATAATATATAAATAACACATAAATTATAATACTGTCAAACATGAAAGGAGTTATGTACAGTATTTTATTGAAGTGTTTATAGAGGTGATGGAATGGGCATGCTAACAATGGATACATACACCAATCACCGTAAAAAGTGCTCAGCGAAATTCCCGAAAGAAAGGTCTTCAGAGAACAGTTTCTAGGACTTATTTATAAATGCCTTATTTCTTCGCATTAAATATTTTATGTTTATTTGATAATTAAGATCGTAATAGGATAGTATAATGTATAACTTTTTTATAAACGTGCTTTGGATATGTACCGATTTGTTTGATAGCATCAGGTATACCACACCTATATTTCTCTACGTTCAATGTACATAGTGAAACCGGCCTCGTAAAAATAAATTTACCAGAGTAAAATCAATCATAAATTAAAATAATATTTTTATATATTTTAGTATTCCAAAAAATGAAAAGCATAACTAATTGGCTATTAATAACTAACTGTCGTACTACAGTAGGCTAATTATCGATCGTGTATGCAGGCTAATATAGTATTAGTAATTATTAAATTATTATCAAATGGGTTCCGATGAATTCCGAAGTGTCTCTTAGTGAAGGTTAAACAAATGGATGACCAAGGGTGTAGAGAGGGGCTTGATTTGAGGGCAAGAGTGCCAGTCAAGAGACGCCTGGGGGCTGAGTACCGCGCTCTTCAGATTGTATTATTTAACACATTCACTGCACTAATAGAGACACTCACACGAGTGAGCTGCCGGGTAGCAAACGTATTTAATTGCAAATAACAGTTAAATGCCATTGATAGATAACCACTTCATATACATCCACCATAAACCGACCCCTTTTAACTTGTAAATATGAGTATATATTTTAGTGCTACTATAACCCATTTCTGGTCATATTCCTTAAGTTTTTTGATAACAAATTTTAAATAGCACCCCGTACATATTGTTAGTAGATTTCAGACTAATAAACTCTTAGTTTATAATTCACTATTATTCAAGTAATTTTAGGCAGTCCTGAAAACATAAAAAGTAACGACATAATAACGAGTAAAGAAACATAAAGTAGGACGATAATTGTAAGAAAATGAAAACAGACGTTTAAAGGAAATTTCATTAAGATGTTGCTAAGCTTCAGATATTTGTAATTTAATATAAATTTGTATTAATTATCGCATAACCATTACTATATGACTGAACATTTCCCAAACACAAACTACGTTTATCTGTATTTAAACGGAAAGTAAATAAAGATACGTCTACGAATTTACATTCGCCTATTGGGTCTGATGATGATTGGAGTGTCCAATCGAAATCGATCACCACTTACCATCTTTTGTATATTTACCGTCTTGTGAGTAACAGTATAAGCGTAAATATATGTTTTTAGTGTTATAAGACGTATCTTTATATACTTTCCATAAATTTAATAACACGTAGGCTACAATGCTGATCAAGAAGTTATCTATATTTAAAGTACATTTTGTTGAGCAAAAAGTGATCAATATATAGAGCAAGGCGTTAACATTCACCGCTTCATAAATCAAAGCCTAAACAGTGTTTCAATTAAAAAGTTTGTTGACGGTTAAGTGAAGCTTTGTAGAACAAGTTGTTGCTGAAAGTAATAAGCAAGCGATGAACTGCCAAACTTGGTTCGTTAATCTTTACGCTTCTCCAGATGATAAACTTAAATAAGTTTTGTATATATTTATTTGTTACAGTTAGATGGAATACATTTTGCATAAGTCAAACAACATATTATAACTATTCAGTGTTAATACTTATGTTGTTAATAATTAGCATGATGAATTCATAATGATTATAAACCTTTAAATCAGCAGTCAATAAGTAAATAATGTATTCTTAATGCGGTTTGGATGACTTGATAAAATACAAGTTTTCAATGACCCTGAGTACAATGAAAAGAATAGTTACCTAGTCTGATATTAAATTATTTGTAATTTAACTGAAATAGGCTATTTAGTAAATAAAGCTGATTAATTGAGCGGAGCGAGCGAAGCGAGCGAAGCTCTTATACATCGACTTTTATGCATTTCGTAATACGCAAACTCCTCCTAGACGGCTGAATCAATCGTTTTCAAATTTTGCATGGTGATAAAGACCATATCGGTGAGTGCCAACATCTATATGGCGTTAAAAAAGTCTCTCAGGAATCCGCCCTACTGGGTCTCAAACTTTTGAAAATTTAACATGGGCCTTATGAGAAAACATTCCGCCATTGTTGTCATTTTGTTTACATTTTAAGACATAACGCGACGTTCTGTACCCACGGGCACCTCAGCTTGCGCATGCGCAGAAGTTCTCTATCCACAGTATACTAGCAAAACAAAATACAGTACAAAAGGAAAAACATCAGTTGTTACTATTAAGCAAAGATTAAACTGAACTCGATACATAGTAGTCAAGGGTAGCAGTGTGGAGTGTGGGATCTGTTTATGACGATTAGATTACGGTATCTGAAATTTTAAAATGCAATGTAAAGGGAGGGAAACAGGTCCGTGACGTAGGAAGTGGTGAAGGAAGTAGTCAAGGCGAGTAGTCCGCAGTGTGGGCACTGTTTTTGAAGATAAGATTAAGGTATCTGCAATCTTAAAATGATATGGGAAGGGAGGGAAACAGGTCCGCGACATAGGAAGTGGCGAAGAAGTTGTGAAGGTGAGTAGTCCGGAGTGTGGGCACTGTTTTTGAAGATAAGATTAAGGTATCTGCAATCTTAAATTCTATGGGATGGGAGGGAAACAGGTCCGCGACGTAGGAAGTGGTGAAGGATTTAGTAAATGCTAGTAGTCCGGAGTGTGTGAACTGTTTATGACGATTAATTTGAGATATTTGCAATCTTAAAATGCTATGGGGAGGGGGGAAACAAGTTCGCGACGTAGGAAGTGGTGAAGGAAGTAGTCCAGGTGAGTAGTCCGGAGTGTGGGAACTGCTTTTGAAGTATAGATTAAGGTATCTGCAATCTTAAAATGATATGGGGAGGGAGGTAAACAGGGCCGCGACGTAGGAAGTGGTGAAGGAAGTAGCCAAAACGAGTAGTCTGGAGTGTGGGATCTGTTTATGACGATTAAATTAAGGTTTCTGCAATCTTAAAATGCTATGAGAAGGGAGGGAAACAGGTCCGCGACGTAGGAAGTGGTGAAGGAAGTAGTAAAGGCGAGCAGTCCGGAGTTCGGGAACTGTTTATGACGATTGGATTAAGGTATCTGCAATCTTAAAATGATATGGGAAGGGAGGGAAACAGGTCCGCGACATAGGAAGTGGCGAAGAAGTTGTGAAGGTGAGTAGTCCGGAGTGTGGGCACTGTTTTTGAAGATAAGATTAAGGTATCTGCAATCTTAAATTCTATGGGATGGGAGGGAAACAGGTCCGCGACGTAGGAAGTGGTGAAGGATTTAGTAAATGCTAGTAGTCCGGAGTGTGTGAACTGTTTATGACGATTAATTTGAGATATTTGCAATCTTAAAATGCTATGGGGAGGGGGGAAACAAGTTCGCGACGTAGGAAGTGGTGAAGGAAGTAGTCCAGGTGAGTAGTCCGGAGTGTGGGAACTGCTTTTGAAGTATAGATTAAGGTATCTGCAATCTTAAAATGATATGGGGAGGGAGGTAAACAGGGCCGCGACGTAGGAAGTGGTGAAGGAAGTAGCCAAAACGAGTAGTCTGGAGTGTGGGATCTGTTTATGACGATTAAATTAAGGTTTCTGCAATCTTAAAATGCTATGAGAAGGGAGGGAAACAGGTCCGCGACGTAGGAAGTGGTGAAGGAAGTAGTAAAGGCGAGCAGTCCGGAGTTCGGGAACTGTTTATGACGATTGGATTAAGGTATCTGCAATCCTAAAATGCGATGGAAAGGGAGGGAAACAGGTCTGCGACGTAGGAAGTGGTGAAGGAAGTAGTAAAGGAGAGCAGTCCGGAGTGCGGGAACAGTTTATGACGATTGGATTAAGGTATCTGCAATCTTAAAATGCTATGGGAAGGGAAGGAAACAGACCCACGACGTAGGAAGTGGTGAACGAAGTAGTAAAGGCGAGCAGTGTGGAGTTTGGGAATGGATTAATGTATCTGCAATACTAAGACTGCTTTCATATTAAACTAATGATTTTACCTGAGCAAAGCTCGGTCCCCAGGTACTTAGAACATAAAGGATGGTATGGATCATAAATATAATCAAATGACGACACTAGCTTGAGGTCAGTGACGTAGGAAGTGGCGAAGGAAGTAGTAAAGGTGAGCAGTCTGGAGTGTGGAAACTGTTTAAGACGATTAGATTTAGGTAGGTATCTGCATTCCTAAAATTCTATGGGAAGGGAGGAAAACGGGTCCGTGACGTAGGAAGTGGTGAAGGAAGTAGTCAAGACGAGCTGCCTGGAGTGTGGGAACTGTTTATGACGATTAGATTAAGGTATCTGCATTCCTAAAATTCTATGGGAAGGGACGAAAACAGGTCCGCGACGTAGGAAGTGGTGAAGGAAGTAGTCAAGGTGAGCTGTCCGGAGTGTGGAGAAACTGTTTATGACGTTTAGATTTAGGTATCTGCATTCCTAAAATACTATTGGAAGGGAGGAAAACGGGTCCGCGACGTAGGAAGTGGTGAAGGAAGTAGTCAAGGCGAGCTGTCCGGAGAGTGGGAACTGTTTATGACAATTAGATTAAGGTATCTGCAATTCTGAAATTTTATTGGAAGGGAAGGAAACAGGTCCGCGACGTGGGAAGTGGTAAAGGAAGTAGTAAAGGCGAGCTGTTCGGGGTATGGGATCTGTTTATGACCATTAGATTAAGGTATTTGCAATCCTAAAATGCTATGGGAAAGGAGGAAAACAGGTCCGCGACGTGGGAAGTGGTGAAGGAAATAGTCAAGGCGAGCTGTCCGGAGTGTGGAAACTGTTTATGACTATTAGATTAAGGTATCTACAATCCTAAAATGCTATGGGACGGGAGGAAAACAGGTCCGCGACGTGGGAAGTGGTGAAGGAAGTAGTCAAGGCGACCTGTGCGGATTGTGGAAACTGTTTATGACTATTAGATTAAGGTATTTGCATTCCAATAATGCTAAGGGAAGGGAAGTAAAGAGGTCCGTGACGTAGGAAGTGATGAAGAAAGCAGTTAAGGCGAGTTTTTTGGAGTGTGGTAACTGTTTATGACGATTAGATTAAGGTATCCCCAATCCTAAAATGCTATGGGAAGGGAGGTAAACAGGTCCGTGACGTAGGAAGAGATAAAGGAAGTGGTAAAGGCGAGTTTTTCGGAGTCTGGGAACTGTTTATGACGATTAGATTATGGTATCTTGGTATCTACAATCTTAAAATTCTATGGGAAGAGAGGGAAACATGTCTGCGACGTAAGGAGAGGTGAAGGAAGTAGTAAGGTGAGCAGTGTGGAGTTTGGGAACTGGAAACCGTTTGTAGCAGTTAGATTAATGTATCTGCAATGCTGAAGTGCTATGATAAGGGATGGAAGCATGCCCACGACATAGAAAATGGTGAAAGAAGTAGTAAAGGCTAGCAGTGCGGAGTGTGGGCAATGTTTGTGGCAATTAGATTAACGTATCTAAATTCCTAAAATGCTATGGAAAGTGATGAAAACAGGTCCACGATGTAGGAAGTGGCTTAGGAAGTAGGTATGAACATATGTTGAGAACCGTCTGTGGCAGTTAGATTAATGTGTCTTCAATCATAAAATGCTATGAGAAGGGAAGGAAACATCCCCCACGAAGTAGGAAGTAGCAGTGCAGAGTGAGGGAACCGTTTGGGCAGTTAGATAAATGTATCTAATACTTAAATGCTGTGAGAAGGGAAGGAAACATGTCTATGACGTAGGAAATGGTGAAGGAATTAGTAAGGCTTGCCGTGCAGAGTGTGGGAACTGTCTTTGGCAATTACATTAATGTATCTGCAATCCTAAAATGCTATGGTAAGAGACGGAAACAGGTCCACGACGTAGGGGGTGGTGAAGGAAGTAGTAAAGGTGGGCAGTGTTGAGTGTGGGAATGGATTAACACGTTCGCTACTGAGCGTCGCATAAATGCGACGCCGCGGTCATTGCCACAGACCGAGGTATACATTTGAATCTTACACATAGACCGACTGTCATTTGGATAACTGTACACACAGACCACGGGCGAAAACCTGTAAAACAGTGATCATTTACATTGTAATACGCTACAATCGTGTTTGTAAATAAATTATTCTTGTTTATTTGTATTTTTTATAACCTTTTGTAATGTCGCATATTTGCGACGCCCGGTCTACAGCGAAGACAATGGTGAAAATACTCATAGTTTTCTTGAAATAGTCTAAACGTCGCATATATGCGACAGTTCATTTTTTGTGTTTTAAGGTGAAAGTAAGTAAATAAATAAACAGATTATTCAAGAACAGTTTATAACTGAACAAATATAAAAGCTACATAGGATAATGCAGCATACATACTGCATACATACATACAGTGATGCAGAAAAGTAAAGAACAGTTTTTCCAACTATTATATGACGTCACCAATCATCATATCCACAGACCAAGCGACGCAGTTGTGCGTCAGACATCTCTGTAGACCACTGCAGGGAATTCAGTGCCTTCAAATAGACCACTACAAAGATATAAGCATTTTAATAACATTAGAACCCCGACGCATATATGCGACGGCAGTCTATGGGTGGAAACCGGCCGTCGCATATGTGCGTCGCTGGTCCATGTGAATGGAAAATTTCGTACTATTGCAGTAGCGAACGTGTTAATGTATCTGCAATGCTAAAATGCTATGGGAAGAGACTGTAGACTGTAGGTTAAAATGATTATAAAGCACGAATCGTTACATAATTCGATACGTATTCAATCGTTTACAATAGAAATTTACAACTGAGTTGACTACAGCTGAGTTTTACTCCATAGAGGCTAAAAACGAATTTTATTCCCTAAAGAGTAAAAATGCTACTTTAGACCCGCAACGCATGCATCAATGACGACTGTTTTCACTGCAGTATGACAAAAACAATATAATATGAACCATTGATGACTCCGCTCAATTTTGTGGATGCTTCTGCGAACGCCACCTAGTATGTTACATTTTTTACTTTTATAGATCAAGCCAATATATCAAGCAAGTAGTTATAGCTTTTAAACACTTTCAAAAACCCACAATGTAGTCCCATGAAACATACACTAACAAACTATATTATATTCTACTATACCTTATTCTTTGTTATTCAATGTATCGAGTAAAAATTTTGTATGGAGCTTTTAAATCTTTTTTCCGATCTTTTATTTAGCGGATAATAGAAATAGCTGAAATTACGGGTTTTTAGTTGTAAAATGGGGTAGAATAAAGTAACCTAGTCATGTTTGCCCCATTTTACAAATAACAATCATAATATTTTAGCTATTTCTTATTCGATCTATTTGATCTTGGTATCGTTGGATAGGCAATCAAAATAAAAATATTCTTGAAGTTGTTTAATAAATTCAGCCTTTATGAATTAAAAACCATCGTTTTTTTTTTATTCAGTTTCCTTACAGGGCCAATAAGAATATGGTTATTAAAAATTAACGGGGTTACACTATACAGATGCACTTAACAAGTACCTAAGTGTTGACATTGGCAATATTAAATACATTTAACGTTGCGTCTATTGTATTTGACTGGTCTACAGCATTGTACACTTTACGAGGTGGGATATTATCTTGGTCATGGTTTATGTTCTGGCAGTAAACTGCTTTCCCGGCTTTGCAGGACATAAGGTCTTAGTAGAGGATCGTGTAGCTATAATACTTCTGAGAGATTGCCTACCCTAAAAAACCGTATGATATTATTTAGAGTTTTAATTATTTTTTTTGCAAGAACAACTTTCCGTATGGGGAATCGACCGAATGAGATCAAAAACATTTTATATAATTATAACTTGACTAGTGTTACTGAATCTGTCAGAATTCTAGAGGACGGAGTTTCATTTCAGAGTTAACACTGGATAGAATAAATAGCTTTTATGCGAATTGTAATATTTATCCAATACTGTGTTTTGGAAATCGGTTTATAAACGTAATTTACTAAATAAAATAAAGATATCCCTTAAAGAATAAGCCTTAGGAATTATTCTGTGGATGTATGCAAAAAAAACTGCATTACAACGAAATTCACAGTAAATGAGTCCACTTTATACCTAACAATCCATAAGTTTATAAATTTAAATCCGTAATAAGTATAGTATTACTCTTAAAACGCGTAAGAAAATATCACTAGTTCCAAGGAGAGTTTGACCATCCGGTTTATAAGTTGAGAACCCCGTCTTATCTTACCAATATTTTAAAGGTTTACTTTAGCCTCTTCTTTTATCGAGTTTAGTTGTGGTACCAATTTTAAGGGGCATCAGTAGATTATCCCTCTTCTAGACATCCCAAATTTAAGATCGTGACCAGTGAAGCGTTCACGAAGCAGTTGGTGACAATTGCTATCAAGTAACTGAGGTTAGCCACCATTATAGTTTTTTTTTCGTTTAATATTTTGATCACAGAAATCCCTTATTAACCTTCTAAGACCATTAATACCCCGGGATCAAGTAAATTCACTAAACAATTTGATTCTGAGATGTTCAATAGCAATAACAAGTTAGAGGTTTACCAACAGGGTGCAGAACTATTATTTTTTTATTTATGACAACAGCTAATTGGCAACCATAAGGTGAGTGAGCGTAGCGAACAAACTTCACTTTGGAGGCGAGTCAGCGTAGGCTAAAGGTGAGTGAGCGTTGCGAACGAACTTCAACCAGGACGTGATTGAGCGATGGAAACGAGCTCAAACTTGAAAATGAACGAGCATTTGACATAAAACCACATTAGGACAGGACGACGTCTGTCGGGCCAGCTAGTGTAATAATATAGCTGATGTTTAAAACTCAATCAGACTTCCCTTTATCCCTAAACTTGTTGTAAAAACAGAAGTACAAATAATAGTTTTAATCAAAAGTTAGTATTGTTAGACCACAAATCCTTTTTAAAGTGTAACATTAAAAATAAACAAACCCCATTAATGATGATTAATCAGTTTAAAATATATTTTTTTATTATTCTTCCGCTACATAAGATATTGTTCCTATAAAACAATGTAACAGTAGGCTAACAATATTACATGATAACTAAGCTCATTAAATGTGTAATGATATAAATGAAAAATTAGAAAATTATTGCTTGGTATCATGTTTAAACTATTAATTGTGTAGCGTTTTTAAAAACGAAAATAGTTTAACGAATGAACAAGAAATCCCGAATACAAGATTTATATTGTTTTGGTTAACGTTGCACAATAAAACATTTCGGTTGGATGTTTCTCTAAGACCTGTTTGTTCTTTACACATTTTAAAACCTTTTAATAGCCTAATTTTAAGCCTTGACTAAAATTGTGTTTAATACATGTACACAAGATCTACACTTACTATATTGAAATTCCTTCGGATAGGTCAAATGCAAGTTTTAATACGATTGAAAATGGTAGCTTGAAAATTTTAAACTTCATTTAGTTAGGATACGAATGTTTTTCATCGTATACAAAATTTAAATTCATTAAACCTAAAAAGCCACACTCCTCTACTACATTCTGTCCATCCTTACATGATTTAAGGTGTCGTAAATGTGAAAAAAGCCTTGTAATTGTTGTACAAGTTGTTAAACAAGTAATAGGCAAGTAATGAACTGCCAAAGTTTACTCGTTAATCTTTGCGCCCTTTCTCACTCTTAATGTCTTTCAGGAACTAAGGAATTTAGTAATTACTACCTTGAACAAATGTTTTGTTATGTAGCTCATACAATGTGTTTGATCAAAATTTGTATTTTAGATATTCCATCACATAATTAGTTATTCTCGTCTATATAACATTATACAACATTTTATTGAAGCGAAGTAATTAGCAATTGTACGTTATTGTATGTTAAGTGTATGTTTTGTTAGCAATACAAACTGATAGAAAACTAGTGTTTTCACAGTAAACTATATTCCTCCTGACAAAATATTTGAAACGATTAGTCTGTTTTGCACAAGAATTGTAAAAAGTATACATTATCATCATTTCATTTCATTTATTCATTCAACGGTAACACCATTTTTACATTAGAATATACATTAAATAGGATTAAATCACTTAATAACATAGCATAATTAGGTAATAAATATGAGCAATAATAATGAGAATAAATTAAAAAGCAGACATGACATGCAAAATACATAACCAGTATAAAAGAAAGCAAAAATACATTCATAGGCTGAAACATTTCTAGTATAAGGCATACAAAGACATAGCAAATTTGGTACAGGCTACTAAAATACGTGCAATTAATAAGAATGAAAATGAGATGCAGGCATAAGATGCAAAAGACATAATAATATGGCGCAAAAGATGACAACAATAGGTAAAATATGAAGTGCAAAAACATAACAACAACAATATTTAACAATATGCAACCGAGACATAACAACAACGAGAAAAAAGGAAACAACAAGTGCAATACCGGTAGACTAACAAAAGAAAAAGTAAGATACAACAACAACAACAACACAACAACAATAAAAATAAATAAATATATATATATATACAAAACAACAGCCATAAATTATTTAACAAACGCAAACACAACAGGAAACTTATTTAATAGACAAACAGGAAGCTCCAACTGGACACAAATGTGGCCCTTTAAAGGCACCACCAAAGAAATAACTGAAACTTTACTGAAGCCCTTAGGCAGCCACTAGGTTAAAAAGGCACTGGCACATCTTTTAAAAACAGGAGCTGAAGTGCTGAAGAAGTCCACATGAGCAGCCGCCACAGCTGCGCCTAAGAGCTGCGCATTATGCAGCGCCTAAGAGGTTTTAGTTATTTTTAGAAGTTACAGTTATCTAATCAAAAGGCCCGGAATTTCAAAACTACCTTATTTTAGTCACCCAAGACAAATTTTATAGTAAAACAAAGCTGCAAGATAAACGAGCAAACTTTTACGCTTGGATGGAAATGTGCTTATTACTGTTAACATGTTTCATGGTTAAGAGGAAATAAAGTATTTTGAAAAATAAGGATGTGAAAGTCATAAAATTAAGCTATTGAAAATCTTTGCTTACAAAAGCGCGTTTGTACAAAACTTACTTGAATATTTTACATACTTACATATAATTGCATATTTTCCAGCCGTTAGATTTGCTATTAGTTATTACCAGGTGTGTAGTATTGGATCCACAATTAAGTGAAGCGAACAAAATAATAACTACATAACCTGTTTTTCTAGATGAAATTTGAATAAAAAAATGGACTATAACATTTAACAACTTAAGGAACCTTTAATGATTAATATAATAAGAGGATCATTTTCATACGAGGAGCTAGCGTCAATGTACTATGGCAGATCTTGTTCTTACTTTCTACAATGCTAGATAATGTAATCTGAGGGGAAATTTTGATCTTCCTAGGTCCACCACAGCCTGATCTATAGTGATTTTTTAGCTGAGATGTCTGAAATCGCATAGGTAAGATTTAGTGGGGATTGCCTACGTGAACATTGCACTCAATTCAATTTATATGAAGCAGTTGTTATAAAGAATATATAATGAGTCGATGTACATAAAAGTTGATCCAATGCTTTTTACAAAACGCACAAAAAGGGGAATAAGGAGTTTTTCAATTAATATATATTGTTAACACATCTTTTTAAATAATAATTAGGCTTCTTAGCTTGTCCTTATTTTACACCATAATATATTCATTTGTTCTAATAGTATCTATGGTATTTTAAATGTATTTCTTTTAATAAAATTATGGTTTATAAATCGTGAAGCAATAAACTCCCTTTAAAACTCTTTAAGTATTAAGACAATTTAAATTTACGTTTAGTTTTCTGAAAGTCTTTAAATCTGTAGGCTACTAAAGCCTAAAACGCATTCTAAAATGTTTTAGGGCTAGTATAATAGAATTTTTACTAAATAATACAACGTAATGCTATGTGATGGTGATAACCAATCGGCAATTACGTTGCAGAAACTTATTCATGACATCCTAATCTTGTTAAACCTGAACCTTAACCATCGTGGTACCCAGCCGTAACTAGATAACTGTAATGCGATAAAACAGTCCCTAACATGAAGTTGTCTCTGAATAGAAAAATGCAATTATAGTAGGCCGAGCAGCTTTAGAAATGTATTAGAATTATCAGGAATCTGCATTTCTATTTTTATTTTATGTTGATGCATTATTATTAAAATTATTAATCTATATCTATAAAAGAGGAACTATGTATGTATATATATATATATATATATATATATATATATGTGTGTGTGTGTGTATATACGTTATGGACTCCGAAACCGCTCGACAGATTGTAATGAAACTTTCAGGCATTATTGAGCATTTTTCAAAGATGGTTCGAGTGAAGTTTGGTGCAGATCCGTCAAAAGGGCTCTGCCCCAGAGGGTTTTAAGTGGGCCAATGTCAGAATTTTTGATCTACAATGTTTACAAATAAATATAATTTAAAAGCATATGTTTACTTTCACCAATTGTTTTGTAGGTTAATAATCACAACATTCTGTATTAGCATTAGTCATGATTTGAAATAGTGCTACAGTCTTTCTACAGAGTGCAGCACAGAAAACTATTTTACTTTTGAATAAGTCCAAATGTATAAACCCCAATCGCAGCACACCTGTGCACTCAACAACGTTTAAGTTCTTCAATGGTAAATATTAAAAACATAAAAACCTTTATCAAAGTATTATAAACAATAAAAGGGATGACTTTTTTAAATTTATGACAACAGCTAATTTGCAACCAAAAGCTGAGTGAGCGTAGCGAACGAACATGAACCTGGAGGCGAGTAAGCGTAGCGAACGAGCTAACCTGAAAACAAGTGAGCGCAGCGAACGATTTCCAACCTGAAGGTGAGTGAGCGTAGCGAATGAACTTCAACCAGGACGTGAATACTTATGAAGTTAAGCGGGGCAAAGCCCGTGGGTACAGCTAGTGTATTTTAATGAATGTAAATAACATAGCTAAGACGATATAAGACATGTATTATTTGTTAAAAAATTTAGATAGTACTTTTTGCTTTAAATAAATTTAACATAATTATATGCATAGCTTATGCATAAGTGCAAATATCTTCAGTTAAGCTTAATAAGAAAAAAAAAATAGAGTAGCTGTTTTTCTTACCTTAATCTATCCTTTTAGATTGTTTTATGTTGTTTTTCATGTTTATAAGACAACGATTGTAATTTTACTTAGCTTTCAGTAGTAGTTTTTACTTCTCAATTAATGTTTTTTCTTTAATTGATAATATTTCATAAATTGATATTCTCGGGGATCTGTATGGTAATTATTTTATTTTTTCTTCCATATTTGGTAATTTAAGCTCATTGTAACCTAATTTTAAAGTGATTTATTGGGAAGTATTGAGAAAAAACATTACGTTTATTATTTAATCTTTGTAACGCAATTATTAATATAGTGCAGCTTAACTAGCTATTATTTTAAATTTAACTGCTTAATACGGTGGATTTTGAAGTGTTTGATACAAACATGTTTAACAGGGCGGAAAATGTATTTGCTGACGTTGTCAAAGTTTACCTTGAACTGACACCCTTTTGAAGGGAAACATGGTTTAAATGAAAATAATAATTAACATCTTAATAAGGATCTTGTTGAAATGTAATTGATTATTTTATAATTAAAATAATTCTTAAAGATTATTTAGTTTTAATATGCAATACTGAAGCCTATTGTCATGTAAAATGTATTGTATATCGAATAAATTTAGGAGTTTAGAGTCATTACTATATTTAATGTATTTAACAATAGCTAACATGTTTAAGCCCATCTTTACCTTCACATTTATGTAATGTCTCTTGTTATTTGTCCCGAAGGGGAAAGAAAGGTCGATTTATCTCCCTTATCAACAACAATGACAGTTGCTGTCCCCTTGCGTGTAATTTATAATATCTTACAGACAAATGGCTTCCACATGTAATGTATAACATTAAACCACAACACAGAGTAAAACCTATAAATGCAATAACATTTAAGTAAAATATTCAATTTTTAGCATACCAGGAACTGAAATTGATTGGGATATTATAGAAATGCCCAATAATAATTTAATTCATACAAATTATCTCTATTGCAGCTTGTATTTCTGAAACAAGCTAGAAATATGTGATTGTTACAGGTAGATATCGTGCACGTACACTATGTGAATTATATCTTAATATTTTTATTACTCCAATGTGGTAAAATTATGCTTAAGTGTATGTTAAAAACCTAATCTCCAGGGAATTACACAACTAATACGATCACACAAAATTTCTTGAATTATTGTGGACGGAATCATCATCTAGTTTGTTGGTTATTATCCACGTCCAGTGCCTGGATGACTGAAATCTGTCATCTCTTGCTGATTGGGTCCTGGAATCTTGACTCCGATTTCAACTGTCTCTGGTAGACATTTCTAAATTTCGATATGACTAATCAAAGTCATTCTAAATTAAATCAAGGTATTATAAATATTTTTCTAGTCTCTGTGAATTTAGAAATGTTGGGTACTCTAGACATTGTGGATTGCTAAATTCTTCCACTGTCAAGCAGAGTTTGTAAAAGCGAGTCGAACGCTCGTACCTCCCAGTGAATGCAGGAATGACGTAATGGACACGTTCCATGCAGATCACACTTAAGGTCGATTCACATATATCAGTTATGGCACGTCGCAGTTCAGACATATCAGTCACGTCACAGTGAACCGAAATATTATTTCCTGGATTTTCTATTGCGTTATCTACACTCGTCCGTCAGGCCCTCTGTTTGCGTCCGTAAGTCAATTTCAGATTTCTTTCCAACGATATTTTTGGATTGTTCGGATGCCTGATGTACGTGTTTTTGGTTAGAAAATAGTGTTTTTGTTATTTAAATGTTTGTGTTTATTTTGAGTACTGTTTTAACAACCAATATGTTGTACGATGAATATGTAGTAGAATATAGGGGTTTAATTGTTAACTGTAACATCACTGTAAATATTATAGACGGAAGACTGACTGAAACCAACTGACGGAAAGTTACCTGAGGAGTTGCTGATGCAACTGAGACTAAACTGTGACTGGACTGTAATGGAACTATGGCTGGACTGATATGTGTGAATCGACCTTTACTATTGTCTCGTAGTAGTCATCGGACCGGACCTATCTACGACTGGAGACTAAACCAGGTCGAAACAACATAACACAATCGATGACCCTAGAAGATGGCATGGTAGTATTTCAACCTTAGTGCAGGCTCAATCTAATTTTGACTTCTCAAACTTGATATGAATAAATAATGGTGTTTTATTTATTTTATTGTGTAACGTATTAACAATGTTGAACTTATTTAAATAATAAATTCTGTATCCAATGTTTTTAATAATTTACCTCAAAAATAGTTTGTTTTAAAAACCATATCACACACTAGTTACTGGCAACGTGAATTACTTATTTTATAAAGTTTCACTTATTTTAAAGGACGTTTCACGTAAAAAGTACTATGAAATGCTTAATTAAAAATGACTCCAGGATATTGTATTATAAATATCTCAATGATTGATTATAACTATTGTTTTTACTTTTATTATCCAAATAAAGCACAGTATATTTTATTCTCGAATTTTTACTTAAGAATATCAAAATTATAAGTTGTGAGAAAAGTCAAGAACTGAGGTTAGAGAAGATTGATTTGAGGAATGACATGTGGCTTGAGGATGACATATAGCTAAAAATCGCTTTTTACAAGAAAGTTCCAATGCGTCAGAATAAATAAATAATATTTGAGGAAAGTATAATTATGTGTGGAGTAAAAACAATATACATAATCCCACGTAAAATATAATAATGAAGCTAAAATAGGTTCAAGTATTTCTTTTCGTCAACAGAATTTTTTTCTTTATCATCATGATATGGAATTTTAAAATAAAATGCTGTAAAAGCGATAACTAGAGATAAATAGGAAGACAGCAGAGAGTTAGGACTTAACAATAATCATTACTTAGCTTTTTATTTATTATTTATATTAACATTTTTAATTTTACTATTTGATCGTATATCTTATTTTTTTATGTTATCACACCTAAAACAATTCGTTATTTATATTATCATTTTAGTTGTGAACTATATATATGTAGGCTACATGATAGTAAATTTCTAACATCTACTTTAATAAAGCCCACACGTCAATAGCTGCCCATATAAAGTTTAATGATTTAAAACCTTATTTTGCAAAGATAATGGTGTTAATGCACTTAAAAACCTCCAACTCCAGATACAAATGTTTTATTGATACGATGCGCAACGTGGTAAAGGCAGCTCAGACAGTTATACTTGCAGAGGTAAACACTTCTATATAAGCTCGCTTTTAGCAGTTAAAATTTTGAACCTTTTTCACAGGAAAAAATAACGTGATTGCTCGAGTTGTTTAAGCCCTCCGGTTTATAATCAAGGCCTAAACAGTGTTTTAATTAAAAGTTTGTTGTTGGGTAACCGACGCTTTGTAGAGAAGGTTTGTGCTGAAGGTAATAAGCAAATGATAAACCGCCAAACTGAGACCGTTAATCTTTCTGTAGTAAAAATATTACCAAGAATATAGTAATGGTTTCTTTTAAGAAACAATATAATACTGGGCGTACATTTCAAGCACATCATTCCAATAATCTTTAAACATTTAATTGCGAATTGATTGCTCCCAATGGGCTCGGGTTCACATTAACAGGATGACCTTTTAAATACTTTTGCAGTATTCAAAGTCACTGCTAAATCTGATCCAAGATGGCTATTTGTAGAATCGAAAGTAAATCACGTATATGTATATGCTTCACGTTAATGAATGTGTACTTTTAGTATCCAAGTCACTGCTAAATCTGGTTTTTGTAAATAAGATGCCTACTTGCACTATCCAAAGTCAATAGAACAACTGGTTCACGCAAATGCGATGTTTATTTGTAGTGTCCAAAATCAACGGTAGGCAACCTTTGACTCTAATTGGTTATTCTTGTTGTAGTATGTCATGTTCAACAGTAACTATAATACTTTTATTTTCTTTTGTTCTGTATCATGTTATATCATTGAACATTTCCGTTAACAGCTCTAGGGGATATAACCATCAAATATAGGATATCGAAATTTACGAACAAACATTTTTAAACTCAAAACTAACTCATTTAGTGCTAAACCAAAGTACTCAAAACACGATGATGGTTAGTATATTTGAGAGTGATATATTATGCCACACAACCATCTATTCCATGTTCCCAAAAAATGTGCTTTTATAAAACATAAAATTTAATACGAAAGTAAAACATAAAGCCCTACTAGACTGGGGGGATGGCGTCGTTCTCTAATCCAGCTACTAGGAGGTTACGAATTGTGGATATTTATAGGCATGCACTATGGATGCGATGCTCCCTGGTGTGGATTAACGTCCGCACTAATGAGTACAACAACTATCCACAGTACTATCCTGATTATTAGACCAATGTGTTAATGACAATGAACAATTTTATTCGGATTCCCCTAAAACCTGTAGATCCCTTAGTTGCCATTAGCTGTATGGGCTATTAATTAACAACTGTGTCTAAGGAAAAATGTCGGCCTTAGTCACTAACAAGACCACAAGATCACGCCACTCACCTTACTCTCATATTCATTCATACTTGGCCTAAAATACATTACATTAGTATGGTCGCATTTCAGATTAAAGTATTAAAGTATTTAATATTTATTTAAATTTTAGTAGTCTTTTTTGTTCGATTGAATTACAACTTTGCCTTTTCTGTTTCGACAACAGATTATATCCAATAAATATACATTATAACGACATAGTTAGGCCTATTCATTTAGTATTATTCAGTTGGTATACAGTTACATATAACGAAAATAAACACTTGATAGAACATACAATCTTTTGAAATTTATGATGTTAATGTGTGTTATCTATTACAATACAAATTATATTTATAAGGCTTAGTCCTGTAATTGAAATTATTAAAAACATGTCGGTCTATTGTATTTGACTGGTCTACAGCATTGTACACTTTACGAGGTAGGGTATTATCTTGGTCATGGTTTAAGTCCTGGCAGTAAACTGCTTTACCGGCTTTGCAGGACATAAGGTTTTAGCGGAGGATCGTGTAGCTATAATACCTCTGTTAGATTGTTTGCCTTACATACCAGACCTTATAGTGGCCGATTCACAATAAACGTGCAAATTTAGACTACGCAAGAACTCAAAGTATATATTCAGAGTACGGTGGTTTTCACCTACATTCATGAATAACTATAACTGATATTCTAGCCTATTGACCTTTGGAAAACTATTATTGTAACAAAAAAAAACTGGCACAAATCCATTTTTTTCCTTAAGGATTTATTGACTGTAATCTATCCAAAACACCGGTATAAACTGTAGGGAATATTATAGAACACAAACCAACTCAAGTAGCAAAAGCTTAATAAAAATTGTGGGTGAGATATAATTAGACAATCAAGGTTTATATTCGTGTTTTTAAAACTGTAGGTGGTCAGTAGGCTGACCACCTACTGGAACGGGCCAAAGACTGGTTCAACATGAACCGATTCAAGCTAAATGAGGACAAAACCCAATCGCTGCTGTGCACCCTAAAGTTTGATCCACATAAAGACGAAGCCGTGAAACTTATGGGTTTTGGCTTGACCCCAAGCTAAGTTGGAATACACATATAGATAAGGTATGTACTAAACTCTACAGAGTACTATGTCTTTTGAGGAAGCTTCGTTACGTCATCACAAAGCCCTATCTACTAAATGTGTACCATGCTCTTTTCCATAGCCATGTCACCTATGGCATAGCGATGTGGGGACACGCACCACTAACTCAGGACATTCTCCTCTTACAGAAGAAGGCTGTAAGAATTATAACATCCTCAGACTTTGATGAACACTGCAGGCCTCTCTTCATGGAGCTAGGAATACTAACAGTGCACAGCCAATATGTCCTAAGCAGTTTGCTACTCCTAAAAGATAACCTTCACCGTTTTGATATGAGGGAAAGCCAGCATAGCCATAACACTCGAAAGGCCCAGGAGCTTGATCTTCCGCGGTGTAGGCTTAGCCACTCCATCAAAAGCTACCCTCGCTCAGCAATCAAGATCTTTAACACGCTGCCAAAAAGAGTGAGAGAGTTAGACAGGACTAATTTCAGGGCAGTACTGCAGGGCCATCTGGTTAATAGACCCCTCTACTCTTTAGAGGAATTATTGGAAGTGCTACTAAAAGTTAGCTGAAAACAGCACTACAGTAGGAAATCAGTTAGGAAATCAAATCGCCACAGCCCAGTAAATAAATAGTTTGTTTAGTAAGAAGTTTGTAAATATTAGTTTTAAATAATATGTAAATAAATAGTATGTTAATGTGCCTCTGACGCAATCTATCCGACATTGTCGGTCAAGGATTAAGGACACAAGTATCAAGTATCAAGTATCAAGTACTGATTTGAGAAATAAGTTATTTTAAAGAAACAAACAATGAAAGCAATATACTTTCAAACTTAAGTCATTAATCTTTTTCTTGTTTTCCTGTTGATTACTTCTCGGGCTAAATCATTTCTTAATTACAACCTTCTCTTGGAACAAAAAAGTATTTTGACTTACATAAATAAAATATGTGAATCATTGTGAACTCAGGTTTTAAGTTGATTCTAGTTATTCTTTTAAAACTCTGTTTTCGTTTGATGTTAAGAAATATCATACTCCTTCGAATATATCTTTTAAATATATATCTATATTTTTTTAGAAATATAAGTTATATTTTGAATTATATTTATATGTTTTAATTTATATCACATAACCATTGAATGTGTAAGGATAAAATATCCCCGCCGCAGCAAACCTCCAGACTAAGTGAATTTCAACTTGTCTGATTACATTATTCTAAAATATTCCCATAAATAAGACATATTTATTCACAATTTAAATAACATTAGATTTTAACAAGTGCTTAGGTTTGCAGCTACGGGGAAGGTAAAAAGTTTTTTTGACCATACGTCAATAGTATAGGATGAAATAAATAAAGTTGCCAAATTTTATCAACATATATCCATAAACAAGTAAACTACAATGGTTTTCATTTTCTCCATAAGAATAACATGGTAATTTTAAATTGCACTATTTTTTAATTAACTCCGTAACCGTTAGGCATACAACAGCACTTCAACATACTGAATTATTTATTTTTTTAAACTCTACAAAACGGTTTGAAAAGAAATTGCAATTTGTTTTGTATTTAGGGTCAAAATGGGAAAACCCCATTTTTATTCCATAAAACCTCCCATAAACCCCTGTTCCCATGGTCCGGTTATGCTGGTTTGCGAACGCGTTAGAATAAACGTAGGTTTACACGTTTGTAACAAATTTAATCAAAATCGGATCATTTTTGCTCGAATTATCGCGCTAAGGGACTAATATTTATATAAATATATATATACATGAATTTGAACGGATGGTGTTTTAGCCTCTAGGGACCTCAAAACGAAAAATTTTATCGGTCCCGGTCCAGGTCTTACTATGAGTACTACGGTAATAGCTTATTCCCTATATGGGAAATTCGCTAAAAAACATAAAAGCCCTGATCAATTACAACCACTGCTATCAAATTTACAGCATGAAAAAGAAAGAAGTTCTATCGGAAAACGAAGACTGTATTTCGTTAAATTATCTCATTAGGGGCTTAATTAACTATTAAAAGTGAATTAACTGATCATAACGAAGGAATAAGCAATCTTTTATACTTCTTAGGGTCACTTTAATCTACAACACAGACAATCTATAATTTGAAACAGAATTCCATCCAGCAAATTGAGTAGAACATATAACTATGTGTGTTGAAAAAGAATAATTAAATATCGTAATATAACTTAATGCTACATCCTCCAGGGCAACGTACTCAATCCGTTCCTGGACAGTGGTTAAATCAAGTTTAACTTCATTGAACATTGTTTAGATGAGCGTTTTTACACCTTACTTTAGCGACTAAGGGAAATACAAGACAAGAAAGTTTTCTAGGCCGTAAATAAACGATGATTTGAGTTTCCCTTCATTGGCTTCTCGCAACTTTAAACAAGTTTATCCTTAATGGTGTGTTATTGCAAGATCCGTCTTGTGAACTTTTCACTTTAAGAATTGGTCTTTCTGAGAAAATTTTTTACCCACCTTATAAAATATTCTTCAGAGGTTTGATATTGTGAGACTCTTAGCTCGAACTTTTAACTTTGAAAATTGCATTCTTGCAGAGTTTAATTTTGTTAGTATGGGATGATATATTGCAACTAAAAGTCAAACATAAACGTTCCTGTTGAGCCATGCGTTGCATCGTTTTATTGGAAAAAATACATTTCAAAATAAAATATTATATCCCTGATTATTACGAAGTTTATGCTTTCTTTAACTACTTTATTTATCTACTAAAAGTGATGTAACTGTAAATGTTACTTCTAGAAAATTTCCCATTTATAATATGGAATAAGGTATTACCATAGTTAAAGTTTTTTTTTCCAAAAATGTTTCGTCAGGGCGATATTCGGCGTTTAGTTTGCTTTGCGTTTAAAATGTTAAAAACTTATTAAAGAAATCTTCAAGAAATATGTCTATAACATTTTAAAGAGTTACAGTATAAGGCATTTAATAAGATATGTCATAAACATATTTATACTAATGTATTAATGATAGCTAGATCCTTATTGTTTAGCTATATTTTGCGTGGCCTGTAGAATTTAAAAAAATGATTTTTCATCTAAAATAATTTAGGTGGTTATAATAATACAGTATTTACGTACAACAGTATTTGAATGCATATAGTTATTAGTTAAACGAAATAAAAAATACCTAAGGTAGATTGAATATATACTTCGTAGTTTAATATTTTCCCTTTAAAACAATTTGGGTAGGGTTTCTATTTTGTACTTGGAGCTTAAAGCAATATCCAATAATCTATTATAATATAAAGCGCCATAGCAGCTTTGATGAAACCACAAGGACCGTTTAAGGACATTCTCAACCTCAGGGCTCTGGTAACAGCCCTTGACCAGATCTACCATTCCTTTATGTCAGCAATTTGTTAGGTGATAAAACAATACGAAATCGTAATATATATTTAAGCAAAATCCACCACATAATTTATTTTTACTGATAATTAATTATGAGCTTAATTGGGTAATCCACAGCAAAATTGCTCGTAGAAAGTTCAATTTGTTTCTGTCATATTAATGAAGAGGGGTCAAAAATTCATTGTCAACTTTTACCATATTTTCTAGCTTGGGAGTTGGCTATATAATTTAGTGTGTCCTGAAGAGAGTCACGTATTAGATAATACATACTGTTTTATTTTCCAAAACGGTTATTATATTTATTTATTTTCAATTGGAATATATTAAAAAATCCAGCATCAGATGTAAATAAATAATTTTAAATTATTGATGCTTACATGCAAAAAGTACTAACATAAAATTCATACAAAAGTTAAATGTGATTTTGAAGTATGATCGTATATTTTAAAGTTTTTTTACTTTCGTAATAAGTCAATTTTAATTAATTAACTTTATAACTGAAACTATAATAAAATATAAAACAATAATTGATTTTTTTCTAAATTCAATTGGTCGTTATCTTTTGGAACCATAGTTATGCCTTTTTAAACATTATCATGAACATTATTACAAAAATTTTAAAAATTTGAGTTTTGAAAACCGTTAAGGTAAAAAAATAGGATTAACGATGATATTTTCACTATACGTGTATGAAAATATGATTATAAAGTTGGCTGTGCACATTTGCTGTGATGCAGTGGCTCTTTGATGTGGAGCCATGAATATATAGAATAATAAACTTGCAAACCACTAACTCAAAGTGGATTCTCCTTTACTCGGTTTATGTTTGGTTTAGTTTATCATAGCGGTTTATTTCAAATTCTTTTTTTTCGTACATACAGAGACGTATCCGATGAAAATTACTATAACTAACAGTATATGGTATCTGAATATATTTGTTTATCAAAAGAGAAAAAAAAAATACTGAGCCTGATCTATATTAGAAAACGCGTTTTATTTCAAACAAACATAGTGTGTTGAGAAATTAAAAAAAAAAACCAAACAAACTTTTTAGTGATACTTTTGGTATGGTTTTTCAAAAATGTTATTGTTGTTATTATTATCACATGCAGAAAATACTCATATGTTTAAAATTTTTATAATAATGTTTAAAAAGGTAAAACCGTTCTTCCAAAAGATAATGATCAACGGATTTGAGGAAACATTCTATTATTCTTTTAAAACATATTAAATATGTTAAATGCTTTTACTTCCATACAACTCTCCAATCACATTTAGACACACAAAAAATGGTACTTTCCTGTTAAAGGGAATATTCATTATTATCGAATATTTTCAATCGATGTATCGATATTAACGAATTGAAACCTTTTAGCTGACAAATTGTTCAGTATAAAAAAGTGTTGAAATGAAACCGTTCCAAACCAACCTAACAAAACTAACCAAACTTGTAACATTTAAACATTCCGTTTAATCTTCCCCACATGCCTTTTCTGTAATCAAATGGAATTTTTAAACAGTACAGCAAGTTTGGTTGGTTATGTTAGGTTAGCTTAGAACAGTTTTAATCCATAATAGACTTGATTTTAGCCTGAACAAGATTGTTGTCAATTTGTAATGGATAGTAAAGGGAAAGAAAAAATATCGATATATCGATTAAAAATCATCGATAATAATGAATGTTCCCTTTAACAGGAAAGTACCAAAATATATATATATATATACGAATCACTAATGAAAAAGTAAAGTTTTACAGTTTTCTTTTTTACATTTTAAAGACATCTTTTCTTTAAAAAAATATAATTTAATATTATTTAATTTTTTGAGCCCTTTATTCCATTTTATTGTTGGTACGCCATTCCACCTATTAAGTTGGTTTATTTACAGTAAAATTGGGGTTTGAAATCGCTTTACAATGTGGGCAACTTTTCTACATACGTAATTACAACTTATAACAACTTATACAACGTAATTACAATTAGAGCAAATAATTTACCGTTCATAAGTTTTAAGCTTGTTACAATTACCAAACGCAGAATAGAAGATGACAATTAGCTTTTGGCCGGGGGCAACACAGTAAAACCTTAGATCAACATAATGGAATTAACAAGTCGTCTCGTTGTTACGTTAAACGGAAAGGAAGTAAGGAAATATAAGGTAGGATTTTGTAACCCAAACATTCTTCAAGTGTCTAATTTCATCTGTCGTTTGAACACAGAACTCTGCTACAATTAGATAACTATGATGTCATGTAACAATCACTAGATCTACGCTATCTGTGTATAATACAATAAAATTCCATATAACCTGTATCAAGAGACGCGTGTATTGGTTAATCAACAGAATATGATCATCGTCGTAGTGGTTATTTCTATTTCGACTTGAAGAACAAATAATTTTATGGTTGCATTACGCAAATAAAATTTATAAGTTATACCTACTTTTTTACTCTAACTAGAATATCCCTCACCATTTCCCCCCCCCCCTCATTTTACAGTATTTAAAGAGAACATGATGGGAAACATTAGATTACGTTTTATAAAAATACAATAGGCCCTTCTAAATATAATATTATTGAGTGAATAATTTTGAAGTATTGGTAGACTGACTTGCTCAGTAGCGGTAAGTTGGGTTTGATGTATAAAACAATATATAACATACCTTTTTATTAAAAATAAGGTTTTTGATTACAAACCGTAAACATGTTTAATCACTAAATTAATAATAACCATGTGATATAAAACAAGCAGTACAAAAGGAATTGAAATGATCGTTTTTGAGCTTACGTTAACGTGCTACTTCTGCAGAATGTTTCTCACCCCTAGTCATTAACAGTATTAAAATGTATTGAAATTCGTTGTAATAGAATATGCCGTGGCTACGTTTTATAATAGTTGTTATAATTTAGGTTATAATATAAAGCTTACATTAATTCAAATAAAATTAATGTGAATGCTATTGCTTAAAAAAGTTTAACGAAAACTAAACCGAAATAGGTTTATGAGAAATAATATGGTTCGTGCAGGGCCTACCACTTAATCGTAGTAACTGATGCTGTTCTTGTCAGGTTACGGCTATTTTCATTCGTACCTGCTCTTGATGGCCAAAACGAAGTTACCTGGCTGTATTTATTGCCCATGCATTCCCGACGACGCGGAACACAATTTTTCCCGCTGTCCATGATGGGACATGCTCCGCCGGGAGGCCACTCAACAACTTGGGGTGCTCGGGTGCTGTCATTTGAATCGTTTTGTTGTACCTTGCTGGAGGGTGAGGAAAACTGGGACTGCTGGTCGCACTTGGTCCGGAATTTACTTCAAGTGAAAAAGTAGATCTAGATCGGATCACAGTCTAGATCTTGTAAGAAATGAACGACTAGCACGGAGTAAGCCCTTCGGGCGTAGGCGGACTTAGCCTAGTTCTGATGAAGTGCGACATGTGTTCCCAGGCTAGTGTCCGAAGAGTAAAGGATGTTTTTAGTGGGTGGTCTCTGGGCCCTAAACCCTTTGGAGTCCCACATTACAGGCTATTAACCTGAGTGCTTAAATGCATTTTCCCCCCTATCTCAAAAAAAAAAAAAAAAAACACACTAAAATTGTAGTCATATGACATGTATTTAATAATAATGTATGTTAAAACAAGTATCTTGCAAAACTAAATTTGCATTGTTATTATAATAATAATGTTGTAAGAAAAAACAAACTTCAACTTAGACTCAATCTACGATGCTATCAAAAAGAACAATTCAATCGTTGTCCATTCCTATACAAGTAAAAATGAATGATGATTAATGATTGGGCATCTTCGGGTAATTTTAGTCAGTTAATTTGGTACTTACGGGATGGTTCAGAAATTGAACAATTAAAAAAATTCTTCTTAGTGGGGCGATTTTGGGAACAAAATTCACCCTTGATAATTTCTTAGACGTATAAATAAAACCTATTTCTATTATAACCTAACCCATAGAACATTTTCCGAGTTTTACGGTTTATTTATCAAACCTCTTGTATATATATGTAGATAATTTCATAATTTATAACTCAATTTAAGTTTCCAAATGAATTGGTTGACACAAATCTAACTGAGTGTAAAATGTGTTTGCCGACGTTCTCAGTTCGAAGTGTACTCTAAACCAACATCCGTTTCAAGTCAAAAGGTTGTGAACCTGCGTACATTTCCCACCAAAATACTAAGCGTCATACTTCGTAATATTTGTATGCAATATGTTTTGGAGGCTTTAGAGTTCGTTCGACACTTCGTTTCTTGAAATATCGCAAATGAAAATAATACAAGCGTAGTATGTGACATTATTAGACGGAGGTTAGCAAGAAAACTACATAGGCATAAGATCATTTATAAAATAAGGCAAAAAAATGATGAAAAATGAAGTGTAAAACGTATATCTGTACACTATTCGATGTATGGGAAAATTGCTGTATCTTTCACAGACCTCTCGTCCAGTTCATAGTTAGTGACTTGACTGCAGTAATTTCCTTTCTACAGTATGTAAATGTTCCGCATCTTGTTGTTGAGGTTAACGCACATTGTATAGATAAGTTAAGTAAGCGCAAAAGTAGCGAACCACTTTTGCCGATTTTAAAATCCAATGTTTAAAATCCGCAACAAGGTAACGGACAGCTCCATCTAACCATGACGTAACGCGGATTGATACGAGGACAAAGAGCAAAACTAGTGCATGCGCGAACTTCACTTAGAGCAATGCCGTTAACTTCGAAGGTCGGGTGTCGCCAGTGTTAGGACAATTCTATCAATGTCTCATTCGTAGCTCGGAAATTTGCGTTCGGGTGAAATGTGTACGTGCGTTAAAATGTGAGCAAATGTCAAAATTTCACCAAATTGCTAATTGGAGTGGTGTTTTAGTTTTAAGTCGAGTCAGTTAAAATTTCCGGATTGATGTTGCATTCGTGAGGAAATTTGGTCACGCATCGAACTAATCGCAAATGACTATTTCTCATCGATTCGTAAATTATTGTGAGGGGTTTTTAATTGATTCAAAATTACGCCAGCTCAAAAAACTAAATAATTGATAAGTCCTACACCGTAAAAACCCGTTATCATGAAAACTTCTCTCGGTCAGACAATGCTCCAAGTCAATTTTTAAATGACGTCCATGTGCGAATCAACGCATGAGAGTTAAATGTGTCTACCTGTGTACGTAAGTAAATGTTTTGTATTGTCTGTGTTTTAGAGATAGTTTAGTATTGCCAATCTGCCGTTTCTCACTTTTCTGGTTTATACATAGTTTGCACAATCCTGTTATAGTTGGTCTGTCTATTTCATGTCCTAGTAGGCCAGCTGGAATTTATATCACATGTTCTTAGTTCCAGCAATGATAATTATTTATTAAATTCGCCATATCACATTAAAAGTTAAGTTTATGGTAAAAATTTGAGGATTTAAAATATTTATTAGAATGATTTGTAAAGTCAATTAAAATAATAAAAATTATTATCTGTGATAAAGGATTAACTTTATGTTTATATGTAAAGGTCTATTTGTACAGTCAACACTAAAATTATTGTATTTTGCATTTAATATTTTATAATATTTCTGAACAGTTAAAAATAACTCCTCATGTATAGTTGGTGTAAATAATTTCCATTGACGAACGGTAATGTGTAGAGTGATGTAGTAGTTAACCATTTTGCCCATATCAGAAAATGAATAATGGTAGTTAATAGTGTGAAATTCCACATGAAAGTATAGTTAAGTAACATCTCTTGGTATACCTTCTGCTTTCTGATGGATCTAAAAATGAGTATGAGTTAGAGTTCTAGAGAGATATTGGCTGGGTCCAAGTTTGAAGAAACACGTATGCAAACTTTACTCATATGGGTTATATTTCATCGTTAAATAATTGTCAATAGTTTTACTCAACTTCATTTTGAGTTTTAGTCCGATAATACCGTAAGATAGTTTTTGTACTGTAATATGGGTAAATTTACTAACGTTATGGTCTCGGTTCGTAAACTACAGTATAAGACTTAAAAGACGTCAAATGAATCTAAAACCCAACCTAGGAACATTTAAAAGTTGTATTGAGACATCGTTCATAAAACCAAGTTGGCTAGTGGTGCAATAGTATTTTATCTTTTAAATCCAGTCCTTTGAATGCTCGAACAGCATAGAAAAATTAGCACAATATTGAAGGGGTGACCATATTTTAGAGATTTCGCCATATTACATGAACCAATTATACTAAAAAGCTTAAACACGACAATTTAATTTATTTCTTATTAAAACTAACTTTTACAAAACAAATCTCTTAGCTTATATTAAAAACCTTGTAAGTACAAAAGAACGGAATTTTAAAATTAGCTTTTTAAGTGACCAGATACTTTAAGGATACCACAGAAATCCAAGAATACAACTACCTGTCTGGTTCATAACCAATAATGTAAAAATTCGTTTTTATTATGGATACTCTTAAATAAATTAACTCAAGAGGTTATTGCCTCTGCTACAAAATTTCAGGAACTTATTTACTACAAGACTTTAAGACCCTAAAACAATTTTATCATTACTGTAAGCAGTGTTGGGAAGTAGCGCGCTACAAGTAGCGACGCTACAGTAGCGCGCTACTTTTTTTGTAGCATTAGCTGTAGCGTCGCTACTTTTAAGATTTTGTAGCTTTAGCTGTAGCTAGCTACATTTTTAAAGTAGTTGTAGCGGAATTTTAGCTACTTTTCTCGCTACATTAACATTGTTTGAGATAGTGATTTTTACCATAACCTCAACCTTACGTGGAACAACATCTTTCAAACTGAGATTTTCAAAACACTTAGGCCTACTTTCTTGGCTTCATACAGCTGGTTGCAACCGTTTCATTCCCTATTACAACGTTGTGTAAATGCTTGCAAGTGATTGACAGGGAAATTAGTAATCAATTTAGTTTCTTTGTTATATCGATAGTGTTTTAACTAGGGTTTTAATGGAAACCAACACTAAACCTTAAAATAATGAGAAAGCTGGTCTATCAACCTTTGCTTCAGCTGTTGATTGTGGTTCATCGTCACAAGCCCTTCCTTGGTTAGATTACAAAGATTTTTCAAAGGTTTACTAAATTAACAAAGAGGAAATTACCTGATGAGATTTAAGATATGCCTAGACTACATGATAATTGTAACGAAAAAATCTCCATATAACATGAAACTTACATAAAAAAATAGCATAGTTTGCTCCTGCTAACAGCTCTTGTATTGGACTATTCCTGAGCTATGCTATGGTTTAAGACGAATACCAAGTTCAATTATTAGGAATATCTGTTTAGTCCTTGCAAGAACAAAGCTACTATAGCCAACTTGTTACATAGCCAAGTATGCCTACATGTTATTTTTACTTTTCAAATTTCAACATGTTTAAATTAAAAGCCGATTTCAGGATAAGTTGCTGAATACTGTTTTCTGTACCAACTAGGTTGAAGCAAAATTTGCCCTATGCATAATGACAATAAAGGACGATTTCTTGACATTGAAAAGTGTTATTCATAGAACAAGTAACTTTATGGTTAAAAGTTATAGCAATGTTGTTTTTAACATTAAAAGTAAAGAAAGGCAATAAACTCCAATTTCAATAGGCTAGGCTCTGTAACACAAAAAAGTATTTTTAAATAATCATTTTACAGTTTAAGTGGTCTTACTTAATTGTTGATATAAGACATCTATAAATGAATCTATATTAAAGAAATAAAATGAGCTTTTAAAATATAGTTTGGTTGTATGTCCTTTGAAATTAATGAAATTTACATATAAGATGCTTAAAAATAATGCAATATTTAAAAATAAGTACTAAATATGATGGGACACCCAACTATTTGATGCTGTTGTTGTAATGTTAGGTTTATAATGCCAACAAATTAAATAAAATCTAGGAATAATTTGTTTTCCAAGTAATGTTAGTTACAATACTGACATTTCTTGTTGTTCAATAAAAATGTTTTTGCAATTAATTTTACATTATTACCTAATGTGCGTGGAATAAAAAGTAACGTCTTTGGGAAAGTAGCTAAAATTGTAGCTGTAGCTACATTTCATTGTAGCTGTAGTTGTAGCTAGCTACTTTTTCGGAACTGTAGCTGTAGCTGTAGCTAAGCTACTTTTTTGGAAATGTAGCAGTAGTTGTAGCTAGTTACATTTTTAAAGTAGTTCTGTGTGTTAAAGTAGCTTCCCCAACACTGACTGTAAGGGTATTAAATGCAACATTTTATACATTTTCCTTTATACGTATTGAACTAGTAATTTCTTGTCTGAATGGAAAGTCACATGTGACAATTATATAAAAGAAATTAATATTAATTACAGCTGTCCTATATTACAAACAAAACTCAATATATAAGATTTTTTTTATGAATTCAAACAATGGTTATTTTTAAAATTTTAAATCTAAAAAAATCTTAAACAAACATCAAAATTTTACATATTAAAATGACAGTCCTTTTCTCATTGACGTTTTTATTTTAATTGTTCTCATAATTGTATTTACTATGGAGTCACTTCCGAATACTACCTTAAGTTGTTTTAAAGATACCACAATGAAGTAAGGAACAGAGGAAACATTCCATGGTACAGTAGTGCTGGTGTCTAGGGCAATGTCCCACCCCCCCCCCCTCTCCATAATATACCAACACACTTATGGGTAGAAATTTTAGTACAGCCATCGTCGTGCACTCTTCCTTGTTCGTCAGTTGTTGCAAGTAAAGTTACGCCTCAACACCCCAGAGCCAAAGCATATTGTTGTCCCAAGCATGTTTATTCTGTGCCTTACTTATCCGGTAAGGTACACTGCAAGATCATGCATACCAATCTTCAGATTTTCATCACTTAATGTTTGTTTGTAAGAAACTAAAACTTACTTATTTAGAAAGTCTTTAGATAGTGTTATGATGAGTTATTATAGTGTTACAAACACATGACCAAAATCTCTCAGTGGATCTGTGCATTTTGGTTATAATGTTTTAGCAAGGGATAATAAAATCAACGTACTTCGTCCAGCTTCGTCCGGACCCATGTTATTTGTCCCTTGAGGGGAGGAAAAGTCAATTTGTCTTCCTTATCAACGGGCAGTTTCTGTACCCTTGTGTCCAAATTTATCACTTACTGCGAAGAGAAAAATGTCATTGGGGTTGTTCCCTGATTGTATGTATTTATATCTTTGTTTATAATTAGTGTTTATAATTATAATGTATGAATAACCATTATTTATATAGCGTAACTATTGATATAATCCATTAGATTCTTGACGATCACAGATCTCTTATCGCTCTTTTTATCACTAATGAGATAATTTGTAGATTTGTTTATAAAAAAAGCCCAATCACTGTTTAACCAATGATGGTTTGATAAAAAACATAACTATCTATTTATTTAACAGGTATAAGTTTACAATTATATTTCTAATAAAGTTAACGAAAATGTGAAAAAAAATTTCGAATATAATACTCGTAAGAGAATGGCTAAGATGAACGAAATGTGTATGCATGTGTAAAGGTAAATGGGTTTCTTTTTTTTTATTTTCATTATTTTATATTTTATTTTATACATTTTGACTACCATTAAATTTTTTATTTTGTTCTAAGCGATACGTTATGGATAGTATGTCTCATGTATAACGGGATTTTGTGTCATGTGATCTGGGGAATGTTAATTTCCTACGTCTCTTAAGTAAGCCACATCCATACTAAATTTGTAATGTTATTGTCCATTGATTGTTCTCTTCATTTTTCTTCACTTGTGAATTAAGCTTAGTATTTATTTGCATTTTTTACTTCCACTTTGATTGCAACAAAATTAGTAGGAATATACAAAATATATGATATCGTGTAATACTGAACTCAGTCATATTGAACTCACCTTCCTGTATTTATTCGATATTTGGGGACTGATTTTGGATTTTTTTTTCTGTTGATTAGTTCACATCACGCTAATGTAACATACAGGTTAGGAAAATAATTACCTAACCTGACCATGTCTCAGCAGACTACAACCTTGACAAAGAAACAAAAGGAACATTGCAATTTTGGACGTTAGTGACTGTGCAGTATGCAGAGTCTCGTTGGCACGGGATTACTTTTCACACCTTCGAAAGCAGGACTTTTATGAATTTATGTGCAGTGAATGTATTTTTTACCCAAGGACGAAGCTCTCAGCTTTTTTCTACCGCATCGGCTACCAATTATTGTAATTGTCCTCATTAACTCGTCTCACAGCTCGCTTCTCCAATCAATCATAATCCCACTGGGTTCTGAGTCCACAAGGGCTGTTCTGCTAAACAGGCAAACATTCTGGTAATTACCACATTTTCAAGGCACAGATAGTTTGTGCCGTACTCTGCTTTCTCTTCGTAACTTGTCATTCTCTTTACCAGATTGCGTATCAAACTGTAGCATGCTGTTGGCTGCTATGTTGTAAACTCAGCCAATCGTGGTCGGGTTTTTGGGTGTTCTATATTTTTCATAATTTTGTCAGGGCCTAAGGTTAAATGCGTACCTTAATACACGATACATAATTTAATTTATTGTTACTAGTTAAATACAGTGTCATAACTATACTAAATTTCAGTAGTACAAATTTTCACATTTATTTAAAGAATATAAACAAGGATTATTTACTAATATTCTTAGACTATGAAGTGAATTTTTTTTTATTCACTTGAACTTGCTTACTGCAAGGGTAGTAAAACCACTTATCTAACACGGTATGATATATTTTTTCGTCCCTTAAGAATACAAAGGTCAATTTGTCTCCGTTATCAACATCACTGACAGTTGTTTCCCTTGGGTTCGATTCATCACATATTGTGGAACAACAAATGTCAAGGAACGTAATATTGTCCTTATGTTATGGCTCTTTTCACATACAAGTAGAGTGGTTTGAATAAAACTATCTAAATTATTATATTTGTAGCATAACCCAACATTAAAAAAGCTCTTATACTGTTTTAGCATATGAGAAATTATAAATGTGCATAATAGGAAGTTGTATAAGTTGTGATTAAAAGAATATAAAAACAATAATGAAAATTGAAGTTAAATAGTATTTATAATTAAAATACATGATGAAAAAAATCATATTTACAATTAATCTAATGTTCAATCAAAATAGTCATTTGAAAACACGCCCTTAGGTCTAATCAATACAAGCTTCGGTGAAAGATTTATACACTTTGGCGTTCTATAATATATGAAAACTTCAATGTTTTTTAACTTTTACTGAAAAGAATTTTAATAAATTTACTTTGAATGTTAAAACAAAACATTGCCTTAGGTGGACTTCAACAACATTCATTTTGTTAGCGTGTAAAAAGTAAAATAGCGTAGTGGAATCACCGGCATGTGCTCATTAGAACTGAAAATATTATAATAATTAGCATGTGATAATGATTTATGTTACGTAGTACTCATTACAGACGTATTCAGAGGTTTATAGACAGTTTTGTTTTATTCTACATAAATAAATAATTAAAAACATCTATTGCCTTGTTTTAAACAACTAATCAATGTTATAATTTGTTTTCTAAATATTTAAAACCATTTTACTATACATGCATTAGTTCTATATGTCAAATGTACATGTAATACATTTCAAATTAATAAAAGTTTAGTAAAAGGTATATTATAAAAGAAAAGGATTAAAACAAATAAATCGTTAGACAATTGAAATAAGTTGTTAAAGTATAACTGTTTGTGGTTTGGTTATGGTGAATGGTGGTCATTTTGGTAGGAAATCTTAGAACTTACAGTTTAGAAGACATAACTGTTCTTAAACTTTTATATTAGCTAGGACATATATACGTTTTCCTATTTTTAATAAATATAATTATAATTTATAAATATGAAATTGTAAAAAAATCTGGTCAATTTGAGTTCACAGGATGTTTGACCTAAAGCGATGAATAGAACGTTGGGGATAAGCAACTGTCAGTGATGTTGATAAGAAAGACAAATTGACCTTTCTTCCTTACTAAGGACAAATAAAACGAACCAGGACTTTACTATACAGTATGTTGACAGGACCAAACAATTATATAGTTTACGTATTATAGTACTTATTTAAAGAATTGCAAATACAGTACATTTGAGCAAATATAACCTAAATTATTATTGGTTAAAACACACATTTACCGGGTTTACATTGTACCCTATTATATTAAAAGTGTTTTTTAAAAGAATATTTATAAAGTATATACCTTGTTTTGGAAGTACTACTTTTCATTGTATTTTAATCATTTAAGAATACCAAGGTTTTAAAACTAATAAAAAGTTATGTATTTATAATCTCTCAAAATAAAATATAACCAATATATTTCCCAATGCAGTTTTAACTACTTTAAATTCGGGTGAAGAAATCGAATTGATACATTTTAATTCAGAAATACATTATATTATTTAAAGCATTTGTTTTACAGGACTGTTTTTTTAATTGTATTAACAAATCGGTTCTATTAACATAACCTCTTCTATCGGATTCTTCATACAATATAGCCCTGTAATACGAACTATGAATATGAAGTAGGATGTTTAATTTTACTGCTATGTATACGACTTGCAGAAAAATTTCCCTATAGCAAGGGTTTGACATTCGCCTCAGGGTCAGTCATTGAGGGTGATGCGAATGTAGAAAGTAAGTTAAGATTATAGATTTGTGATCCACCAGTTAAATTATGCTGTTATCTACTATGATTTATATTATATCTTAAATTTGCAAAAGAGATAAGAGTTTTTTTTATGAACAAATGTACATTTACTTAAATTTTTTTCTTTCTAAAAGACGGGACAAACCTGTTCTTGTTACTATTTAGCATTGACCATTTTGCCCATTTATTATTATAATCAATTATAGCCGGTATATTTTACATAATTAAATATTTATCTGTGTGTATTGGGTCAAAAATGTTCAATGCCACCTAATATAAAAACGTTATCTAGTTGGAAGAAATTGCTATTTTTGAACTTATGATAGTTAAAAACTCAAATGAAGAATAATAATTGTCAAAAACGTTGTATGAATATATTATTAATCTTCAGCTACGCGTATTACAAATTTTAATCGTCTTGTATTGAAGGATTAGCGATAACAAATGCAAATCAAGTGTCTAAATGCTCAAAATTAAAGCAATACACTTTAATTGATACTAGGAGCAAAATCCTTATACTACAATGGAATGCAATTTCAATATTTTTGTCTTATAATTTTAACCCTTGGAATATTCATTTGCATTTTAAAAGTTACGTACGAAGTTTGATTATGTTATGGATAGTCATAATATTTCATATTATAAATTAACCTTTTTGTTCCGTATAGTATTGTTAAAAAATTGACTGTTGCGGTATTGCTTTTGAATTTAGTTTTTAGCAATAGATTAATTCACAATATAAAAATATGCTATTTTCTAGCATCAAATAAAAAAGTATAGCTTAAGCTTAGGATCTATATTATGCTTTATTAAATATTATTACTGAGAAGTTACCAATATCTCACTGGTTTAATGCCAATTTAATGTTTAATGTTTATTAAAGCAATACAATCTGAAGAAAATACCTTAAATTTTTGATATATCTGTTTATTTGCTTAACATTGAATTGTAAACATATGGATTTTTATAACGGTTTTGAAATGAGAGAGGTTTTAGACAGAATTTACTAAGATCATTTGCCTATGTGTTTTTTTTGGGATTTTTTGGGGTAAGGTGAATTGAATTTCCTTTTATTATCAGAAGTGGAGCAAAGTAAAGAAAAGGATAAGGGCACTAAAGGGCTGGTCTTAAAAATCCAATACGTCAGCAATCAGGATTGAAGCATCTAGGGCCAATTTCATTAGATTTAGTTTTTTTTTACTCTTATAGTATAAGACAAGTCGTATAAAATGGGCTCATAATAAATATATTTTTTTGTAATGCATAGTAAACCAAAGAAATGTTTTAAAACTAGATTTATAACTTTTAAGTTGCAATTTTAAGTACTTCATGACATATTTCAATATCTTAATAGTTTAACTGTTTATTCATTTAGCCAATGCCAACATTTTATACAGTGTGAATATAAAGTCAAGTCCATCTATCCGATATTTTTCTATGTAAATATACAGAGATATCCTTTTGGCGGTTGTGCAATTATACCACGAAGGTTATTACATGATTTCGAAAATTCTGGGCGTCCCGCAAAAAGGTGGGATAAAGGGAGCAACATCCAAATTTTAAATTTAAACCCCTATCCATTTTGGATAGAGAATTCATAGTGAACTCAGGTTTTCGCCATTATGTAAGTGTTTGTATAAAATTCAAAATGAAGGGACATTTAAAGGGAGTTTACAATTAAAAACTTTAAGTTGCTCCCAAAAATCACCCGTAATTGCGAGACAAAAAAAAATTCCAAATCGTTAAACGAAACTTCCTGCTAAGTTGGCACGGCCACCAATAGGATATCGCTGTATATTTACTTAGAAAAGTATTGAAGGGGGGGGGGGTCCTTGGCTTTTATTCACCTTGTATAATGTACGTACAAGTGTGTCTCAATTTTATAAATTATCCATTTCGTACTCTGACGATGAAGTTAAGCTAATAGTGTGTGTTTGGCTTGGTTATGTAGAAAATATACACAATCTAAACTGTTAATATAAAGTATTTATAACGTAAAAGTAAGGTTAATGTCCGTTAACTCTTATTGACTGAATTAACTATACTGGACTAAAAATTGTATTTGGCGCAATGCATATTATTACTTCATGAGAAGTTAGAACATTTGAATGAATCGGTTTGTTATCAACACAACATTAAAATCGACCCCCCTGTATAAACTCGGTTTCAAACACACAATAAAAGTTTATTTTTGTTTGCTATGTTAATTCTTAACAAATATTGAGGTTTTTACGACATTTACATTCAAATGAACGATCGACATTAAAATTTTATCAGCAATACCATTATAATGTGGTTATCTCTTTTATAATATTCTTTCGTATCATATTAAGTAATTACTATTTTTAGATATTAATAGACAACTGTTTGAATACACAACACAATTTGTAATTGCATTTGAAAAAAATTAAACCTCTTACTTGTAATGACTAGTCCTCATGGAATGATGCCTTTAATGATATTAAGAGATCGTTTATAATTCCCTTTCAGTTACAATAGGATTAAAGTATGAAACATAAGCCTGTAGGTATAAAAAAACAAAGAGAAATACGAAAGTAATTTGGCCCAGTCTCCAGTGGGACTAAACCCTGACCAACTTGATAACAAAGCTCTTTCCTTAACTCTTCACGTCTTTCACAAAAAATGACATACATAGGCTATCGATTTTTAGTTGTTTAAATAACTGTTGGACACGAGTAGTAAAATATACACAAGCAATGAAATCATAAATATAAAAACATATCCTGATAGTAAATGGGCCATTTGAAAGATGGATTTAAAATTTCAAATTAGTTATAAAGGGATACCTCTCAAAAATAAACTATCCTATAAATCATATTAACAATTACTCCTCCATTGTTGTTAAATAGATAGTAAAGTTTAATTATTTTCATTGTTCAAAATATAAAAACATTTGATGCTCACATTAAACATTTAATAATATAAGTTCATTGTTTCAAATGTATATTAAGTAATACCTAGTCTTGAAAAAAATAAATACTATAAATTTAATATTATTAATCTTAGGCTTTAGTTTTTTTCTCATCAAAAGAGTATAACATCGTAATATTACGACTTCAAAACTAAGCATTTTGTATGATTTACCCTTTAACCCCTCTCAATAAACAATAGTTCATAATCACCCTAACAAATAATACTCTTAAAGTGGAATTGCTTTAAAAATTAAATTTTAAGTAAGTCTAGTCAGATGTATCAAAATATCAATCCATTACTTTTAAATGTATAGTTTAATCAATAGCAGATTAAAAAAAAAAATCTCTGTTCGGTTGTAACGTATTTGAAAAAGTAATTAAAATGCTTCTCTTGTACTAATTGCACTTAGTTTTAAACGAGCCATCTATGCCCCGGGCCATGTAGTGATTGCAATCAGCACTCGTATTGAGTTTCCCTTGTAAAAAGTGCACCTGGAGCGTTTCATGGAAAACATTGTTTCTATGTGAATACTACGATCTCAATACTCTTTTGTTAACCTCTTTTATTTATGTTATATCTGTAATGTATTTGGTATGTATTTGTTTGTATTTTTTGACTGGGTTGGTTACTAATGACATGTTTAATGACTAATTAAACTGAACTGAATGCTTACTCGTTCAGGAATATTATATTTTTTTAGGAATAAAACTGCCGACCGATAAACCATAAATCAATTATGAAACGTGTGTTTAGAATTGTATTGATACATGACACCTAAGAACAACAATGTCATAATTTGCCATGAGCATATTTAATGATGTTGGTGATGCATACATTAAAGGAAGTCTACTTTAAACTTTAAATCATACTCTAAGATATTTTTTCAATCATCTATGAGTTAGAAACAATAAAATATATAACTACATCGTGCAAAAGTACTATTTAAAAGGAATGTTTTATACGTTTTATATGATATATACATATATAGTTTCCAATGTGGAAAAACTTATATGTAGCATGTCTTCAAATTTATTCACGATTTATTTGGCCTCCTGTTTAGTGATGGTAAGTTTTATATAGTATATAACTACTCATACAATCAAATGTTTATTTTTCGTCTTATCATAGTGTCACCTTAACTAAAAACTACTACTATTCATCAGGCTCTCTTTTCTTCAACGGATACTATCTTACTATTTAAATGTTAAGATTCATATTGAAAAATTAAGTTTCAATTGATCAATGGTGAAAATTAATTGTTTATGGACTATCTGACTTCACAAATTGCATGCTAGTTTTGGTAAAATACCAGCATTCCTGATACTTAATACAGCCTGCTTTTACTTGGGCTTTAGACCTTTAATGAAAACGTCAAAGGTTAGAGTTGAATCGGTTCCAATCATCTGTTATGGGGCATTAAACCTACATCAAAGAAAATCTTAAACGCTTATTGGTCGTGGCTTTTGATGTATGCACCCTGAACCAACGTTAATTTAATACACAAATCAAATTTATTTAATACGAATGTCGCTCATGCTTTGAATAACTCTATAATAGATATAGTCGGTAGTTTAAGTTATTTAAAGCTTCATTCGAGTGGTAGAATCAAGAACATTTTATTACGTTTATAAATTACCTAAATATGACCAAATGCTGTTTTTCTATCTATATAATATTTGTATAACAATACAAACAGTTCATGTTAAGTTTACAAAATGCTTCTTAGTTTATACGTAACTTATTTTGTTTGGCGTTCCAAAAACACTTTTGAGGGTTTTCATAAATATAAAGTCTAATTATAAGTTAGGTGCACAATATTTTTGTTTGTTGGATTACTTTTACATTGCGACAACAGTTCACATACTACGCCTAGTCATTTTACTTTAGCCAGCTCTGCAATTCCTCTACAATCCTGTACATCACAAACTTAAATACACTTACTTCTTAGTAAAAAAATCTTGAACTGCAAGGTACACAAACTCAATTTAAACGTGAACTTTAAAATCTACTCCTTTCTTGAGATTGAGAGTTTGCTGATATGATCTTTAATTGTACGCTCCGAGTTATGCTAGAATGGGGATTTTAGTTAATGTTAAAGAAAACCATGCGTTTAGGGTCATGATTTGGGTAATGGGGGTAACTAAATAACATGACAACCATCATCCAAAACTATTTTTTCCCTTTATTTAACCTTTTTATCTGCCAAGCATACATTGACAGTCCAAGCATGTCTTATTGCAAGATGGAAGAAAACACAATATGCCTCCAAAGAAACTTTTATATTACTATGTCAATTGAAAGCGTTTTTACCCTTGCCTGGGTGCATCAAGCGGCGATTAATTACAACCATCATTGGTATTAGTCAAGTATTGTGAAAAAAAAAACTAAAAAAAAAACACGATTGCATTGATTAACTTCCATGTTTCCTATTAAGTTAGAACCAAACCAATTATGACAAATACTGACACTCTTTACCCAACGATTAAGGGAATGGCGGTCAAAGAAACTTTTTTTACTCCTCAAAGTATATTTATATATCATTATAGATTTAGGATAACATTCTATGTTTTCTATTGTAAAAACTATATTTTGGAACACACAGTTATGAAAATAAAAGTTGTTGAACTAAAATATTTGTTTTTATTGTAATTCTCTCTTAGGTTACTGGCATTATCCCAGTCTACCATAGTGTTAGTCTTTAATGCATAATGTTATCAATGTATAAAATATACATTAATGGCTAGTATTACGGTTTAAATTAGGACGTCTGCTTTATATGTTCGTTAAATGTATCATTAAATGTTATAATCTTATTAATACTAACGATAAACCAAATATTTCATAAAAATAACTTTTTATAATGAAATGAAAATTTACTTATTTTCATGAGTAAAGATTTTGTGTAGAATTTTATAGCAATATTTTGCTTTAGAGTAAAATAGAATGAACAGGTTGAAAGCCTCTGTCTAAAGTCAAGAGCTCGCTCGGGTGGTTGGTCAGTAGGTCTTGATTACTGACATATTGCCGTTTCAAGAACAAATCCCTTTGCTGCCTCGTCGTTTCATTTGACCTGAGGTTTGATTAAACCCTTAAACACTCAATTTATTTTAGGTACGTTTCCTGAAATGATCTAAAGATTTATCGTGGAAATTCAATGAGTTATATTAGGTTTAACATAAAAGACCAGTTAATCCAACTATACCTGGTCTGACAGATTAATAATGCTGATATTTAAATTATTTTGTCATTATGTTTATGTTCCAGGTTCGAATCTATGGGAATGGTCAAAAAAATCATCTACAAATTTTAAAGGTCATATAGCTATGCTGTTGTTTTAGAACATGTTTTGGCAAACCAGCCTCTGTCGTATCAAAGCTACCTACTAAATATACTTATAAAAATTACGATGAATACTATTAAGGCTTAAACTATTCATTCTCAGTTTAGACTTTAAATATTTAATTTTCAGAGAACGCCAAAGATAAAGTTTAATTGGGACAATTAAAATATCTATAAAGTCTTATAAAAGCTACTTGTCAACTACCCTAGAAGATTCATAGACAATTTATTTCTGCCTTTCAATGATTTGGAGAGTTCAATTATAAGGTTCACAATACTGATTAGATCAACTCATTATGTAAAAGCGCAGACTAATAAAAGTAATAAGCCAACCAAGTTGAAACACGAGCTAAAAGCAAATAAAATAAGCTAAATTAAATAAATAGCCCACATGTATACAACTTATAGACCCTAAAGTAAAATACATTTAAGAAATAAATTACAGCTTTAAAAAAGAAATCTCACTGGTTTCTAATCGGAGTGCTCGAATTACACTATATTAGTCATAGTGCTATTGAAAACATAGTTTTTCCATTAGCCATTGACGGCAAAGCAACAGTGATCAGTAGCAGGGTATACAAATTTATAAATACACATAGGTCAAAAATTCTGTGAACGAAAGTTTCCAGCTTTATGTCTGAGAGTCAAAATAATTTATGAACACACATTGCCTTCCATCTCTCTTGAACACAAGGTATACAGCAAACTTAGCTCTACGCTGAAAAATTAACCTTGTTCCGTTTCTTTGCAAAGTGAAATGCTGTTTTGTAGATAAAAGAGAATGGTTTTGTATAAACAGGAATATAAATCATAATATTCATTATTATGGGTTTAAATTTTATATTTAATTTATTTCTAGAAAAAAAAACTGTTCGAGCTTTTATTGAATATTCTAATATAAAGTTAAAACTAAAGAATATTTATAGTGCATGTATAGATATTTGTAAGTGGGGCAACTATTTTTCATGCAGCTATATTTTGTCATTCAACCGTAAGTAAATTCCCTCTTGTATTATGTAGAAGACCCTGTTTAATGTTTTATACCAACTTATTGGTATGGTTTTGTAATTTTGTATGTCACTTCCAATGGTATTATGTTTTATCGAACCAATTTTAAGGCCCGCAGTAAAAATATATCATGAAATATCTAGCAACCTTGTGAACGTTTAACAGACATGGCTTTTTGTCAGATTTTACTGAATAATTTCTATATAAATTATAAGGAACATTTTACAGGAATCTTCAACTGTCAACGTGAAAATGTTGAAGTGAACCTATGACCTGAGTTAATAGCGAAAAACTGTTTTCTAAACTGATTGATCTTTGTAGAAGAGGAGACCACATGGTTTACCTGACCCCTAAAATCAATGTTGACATGTGGCAAACCCGTAGTTGACGTTTCATCAGGGCTTAACATTCAAAGTACTTTTAGTTTGATACTCTTGTCGATTCAATAGCTTTCATTCCGAGATCATAGGTTCTCTTGAATTCTTAGATCAAGGATTGTTTTTGTGATTAGAAGACCAAAGTCATCATTAGTTAACCCATAAGAAATTACTTAGACCAATCAATATTAAAAATACAAAACATTGCTCTATAGGTTGGATAGTGTATTTTTGGTATCGGAGTAAACATTTGAAGTTATATGTTTTATGACAATTAATTTCGAATATAATTTATAGTATAAATGCATTAACTACTAGTCTTTTAAATGTTATGGGTAAAATACAAGCATCAATATATATATATATATATATATATATATATTTACGTGTTGACCCATCCACTTCTAAATGTAAGAACTAACGTTAGTGGTGTTTCTTTATTTTCTTTAGCAAATTTTTCCTATAGAGAAGTAGTTATTACTGTAGGTGGCACGGTAAGACCTAGGCCAATGAATACACAAACTATAAAGTTTTGATATAAAGTTTGTGTATTCATTACCTAGGCCCAGGACGAATTTACATTTTAATTTTTAAGTCCTTAGAGGACAAAAAACTAGTCGTTTAAATATATATAATTATATAGTGTATATTTGTCCGTGAACTCGATAACTTGAGTAATTTTTGTTTAATTTTGATGAAATCTGGCTTGAGGGTATGGTTGGGGTAACTTTAATAAGTTTGCGAACCAGCAAGATCACACCAGAAGAGATGGTTGTGGAGTGTCATGAGGGGGTTTATGGTGTAAAATTATTTTTTCCCATTTTTTCCCCTAAAAACAAAAAAATCCTCAATTTATTTCGAAACTATTTCGTAAAGCTTAAACAACAAATTATTTTGTACATTTAAGTTTTTTGTACGCATATTGATAACGAAGAAAATTCTAAAAAATTAAATTTATAATTCCCATGTTATTGTTATGGAGAATAAGTAGACTGTTGTAGTTTACTCTTTTATGGTTATATTTTGATCAAGTTTGGAATTTATTTTTATTTTACACTAAGCTATTATATTTTACTAAAAACTTGCTTTTTATCCTCACCGTAGCAGAAAAGCTAGGCCCGCATTAAATCTAAAGTTATTTAAATGCATTTAAGCGAAAATCTAATTATGCTATTGGAAATCGCTTATTCCTCAGGTTTGCTGCGGCAGGGTTATTTTTTATGCATTAGTGTTGCAGTTATTGCAATAAAAGTGTTCACTGTACGTATGGTAACATAATGATTGTTTTCTTTGTATATTTACACATTTTGAAGAAAAACACAGTATAAAACAACGTGTATGAAAATTTAATTTGCAGGAGGTTTACATAGCTAGGGAACAAAAATAAAACTGAATCGCTTCCAAAACACAAACAGCAAAGTTACGATCGTCTGTGCAAGACTTTTATTTGCTTTACTTTCTCATCGGATGGATTTCATTACGAAAAGGTTCTATACATTTTAGTTTAGTTTAAAAAAATATATATTCCGTTTGCTGTATATTTGTATATGTTAAAGGCAAAGTATAAAATACAAATATTTGTAAATAAAAATGTATTTAACAGGATTGATTAATTTTGTGTATGGTTTGGTTGGGGTGGCCGATTTTAGTTATTATTATTATGTACAAATGGGTAAATGTCACTCTTTCATCCTGCACATTCATAATATGTAACATTTATTATTGATTTAACATTAGTGTGCATTCGGTCATGGAAAAAACTTGAAACAGGCCCAAAAATAGTTCTTCAAAAGTGTTGACCTTGAAAAATAGTATAACAAACACTGAAACAAGATGGCTGGATTTTTTATAGTAGTTTTTTATAGTAAAAATTCATTAATTATGTTTAACAAAGCAAATCTTTTTGTGTAAGTAGCTTATGACTCTAATCGGTTTTAAATTTCATGTTGTTTGTGACTTCGTTTACGTGAAAGGATTACCTTTATGTGCTTAAAAAAACTGATAGTTTTGAAAACTATATTTTGTCATGTATAATTATCCATACTAAAAGCGTTCAGTAATTTGCTTAGTTAAAATTAAGAAGATAAATCAAAATTAAAATGGACTTAACTCTTTACACATTTTTTAAAAACTTTCCTAATTTGTTTACTTCATATCGAAATGACAAAATTTGTAAGCGTAGTTATTTTATACTTTGGCAGTCAAATATGCTCAGGCTGACTCTGGAAGTCCTAAACAATCAAAGAAAGTGGAGAGTAATCGATGTAAACAGTGAACGACTGTCAAACACACTTTCCTCATCTATAAACATTGGTTGTTGGCTGCAGACAAACCTTGGTCTACACACAATCAGGAACACAATTTAGAGTTGTGTTTAACGGAGAAGCTTTGCACTAATCAGCTACACGGTATTACGTATCAGAAGAAACAGTTTTAGTCTACGAACTAAAAAAAATAGTGCGATTATCTTATTTTTGATTGTGATAATTTAGTCATCATTGAATCACTACATATTCCTTAATCATGAAAGATCTATTGCCTAACTGCTAAAAGTATAGGGCCAATGTATTACATATCTAAATTGTAAACTGCAATTTTAAAACTGTTACGTTAGCAAATTATTTATAGCAACGAGAGAGGTATATACCTTCGGCTAGGTTATGCCTACGCATTGAATGTTCAGTATTCTCGCTTCGTAAAACTTAAATTAGCTAATATTGAATATTTTCCTTGTAATTAATAGTTTTTTTTATACGAGTATGAACCATATTTGCTTTTGAATAATCCTCCATATTTAGTTTTTGTTATACTGTTTGTTGCTATACTTTATCGAAATGCTCAAAGGGTCAAATTATGATTTTTTTGTTATTTAAGAATGTAGATTGACCCACATTAATTTCCTTATAGAAATCAGTAATATAAGTAATAAGTGTAAAATTTACTTATTTTACTCAAATGATAATACTATTGAAATAGTACTCCGTACCTATGCCGAAAATTAGGTTTCGCCGCCTCGAGATAGTTTATTAATTAGTTAATTAATAAAAATACAGTAATAATTAAATTGTTAATTTTTGTTCGAGACAAAGACGAGATCTTAATATGATCAAGAGCTGCAAAACCATTTCGGTCTATTAACATTTGATTTACTACCACAATGATAATGCACTCTGATAGTCAACACAAGTAAAACTTTAAGGTTATGTAAAGAAATAATTTTAGGAATCAGAAAAAATAATAATAAATAGTTGCTAGGTAGCAGTGACAATAAAACAATTCTATTACAATGCTATGGATACTGATTGTGTATTTAATATGCATTCATGTTTTAAGAAAGTAAGCGGGCGCCTGATTTTGTGGCCCTAGGGATGTAAAAACCTGCTCGGTCCCCAAATGACGATGATAGCTGTCATTGGCCAGCGAAATGTAACTTTCAGCCACCAATTAACAAATGTAAAACAGCAAAAAACATCATAGTGTGGTGAAAAAATAGTTATTGCCAGGGGTCTGTTTTCAACACTTAATGTATTTCATATATTTACCGTACGATTAAATATACAAGTAAAATTAACATTCAATTATAATTTCGTTCTAAAATCAGCAGCACTGTCTGTGCAACGATTTATTAAAGGGAAGGAAGTAATAAACATATTCAGATGTCATAGATTCTTAAATACAGGTTTTGAATTATTTAAGAATGTAAAACGAGCATGAGATAAGTTTTTTTCCCAGTACAAAGTAAGTGAAGCATTGCAAGAAGATAGAACACGCTCGTAGACTTATTGTCCACTCTACGGCAATTTAAAATTTAGTTTCAACACTAAACCAAAACCCAACTCCTTACATTATTTTGTTCAACCTTTTTGAGCTCAAAATTAAAATACCAACGACTTGTTTCCGATAAATTGAGAATTATGTATCATTGAATTAGTACTGAAACATAAAGTGGTTTTTAAAATTCATCTACAAAACCATCATCAGGAACGGCTTTGCAACCTATATGTCATTGTTCTGGTTTTCACTACAAATAATTACCAAATTAATAAAGTTTTCATATCAGTGGATTTGGTGCAAACGTAAAATACTAAAATTGCGGTGGAACAGTTTTATGTTTGTTTTCTTTTTACTTACAAGTAAATTACAATTAATTGTTAGTGTCTTATGAGAATCCCTACATGTACTTTGTAACATGTTTCATATCTGTATTCGTAATATTTATTTTTTATTCCCCGTGTTACCTAAGCCGAGAAAAACAAATTAAACCTTTTTTTCTCAAAAAACAAAAATTGTCTCTAGTTAAACAATACATATAGTATGCTTACAGATAGATAATATTACAGTAATGGTTTGGATCAGCTTAAAGGTTCAAATTTAAGAATAGTAGTTTTCATTACTAGACTGGAAAGTGACTCATTGCGGGGAGAGATGGCATTTTCGCGCGAGGCGAAGCCGAGCGCTGGAAACGCTATCGTGCCCCGCAATGACACTTTCGAGGCGAGTATTGAACATTATTTTTCATTACGATACCGAAAACTTATAAAAACATGAAAATTTTCGTTTATTTAACTTAGTATTAAGAGAAAAAACCGAACTAATGAAAAAAAAACTCAACTCTGAATTATTAATAAGTGCACGGAAAAAACTCATAACGCTAACTTTCCGTGTGTATGTACCTCGACATAAGCACGGAAACTTAACGTTATGAGTTTTTTCCGTGCACTTATTAATAATTGCATGGCCAATAGTTTGAGGAAAAACAGACTATTTTGGGTAAAAAAAGTATCTTTATTAAATTAACTACAGAACAAGCTGATGAATAAACAAATAAAGAAAGAGACCTTTGATGATTACATAGGATCAACACGCTGATAAATCTTTATTAATGAAAATGAAAATGTATGTTAAAGTCGCAGTTTTGATTTTCACTTATGTTTAACATTTTTTGTGGTAGCTTTAGGTTTTTTCTCATTTCTGCAACATTGACTTCCGAGTGTGTTCCATCAACTTTATTATTTTCTTGAATGAAATTGCGATTTTGCACAGTATCTTCTTCTGATGAAATTACATCGTCGATTGTAAAATATTGTTTTGAAACCAGATTCACCTCTTCATCATTGTTAGAAATGTTATTGAGTGGCAGTGAATCCAAAGAGGAATTGTTGTAATTTGAAATTGAATTAGTAATGTCTCTGATTGGAAGTAAATTCAAAGAGGAATTGTTTTGATTTGAGATTGAAGTACTTGGTTTTGAAAAAAGTTTTTTAGACACATCAATTTTTCTATTTATGGACTCCTCAATGTAACCTTCAGCAACGGTTGCACTTTTCCAGCCTCCGTGCCTCTTGAGTGTGAGTAAATCCGCTCCCCCTTCCACCAGCATTGACGCGGATGTGCGTCGAATAGCATGACCTGTGTAGGATTCAGGCTGTTCTAGCTTAAGGTACTGGGCGACCTTTTTGGGAACATCCGAAATCGTATGACTCCCGACATGTTGTGCTACGCACTTGCCTTGCCTGAAGCCAACAAAAAGTCTAGGGCTCGTCATTTTTGATGGGCGTAAAGACAAATATTTACGTACTAGCTGGCAGGGTTGATACGTACATTCATCGTCTGTAATGATGAAACTTCTGCTAGCATGTGTTTTACCATCTCTCAATGTAACCTTAATGAAACTGCCATAATCTTTTACGTCATTTATGCTAAGGCGTAATAGATCATCTCGCCTAAGGGCTCCAAAAATGCCAAACGTCAAAATTACTTTACTTAACAACCATTCTTTGTCGGGAGCGTTGATCATGAACTGAGAAATTTGATCAGATGTAAAAACATTCGCTTTTTTAGGTTTGAAACCAACAGACTTTTTCTTTAAAAATGCAACTGTTTTTGGAAATTTTAAATTTCCAAGATTTTCTTTTACTTTTAAGACATTTTTAACCATTGAATACTTGCTCCACAAGGTGCTAGGTTTCATAGTTTTCGACAGTTCTGACATATAGACTAGAAGTATGTCATCATTAACCTGGCTAGGTTTAATGTTTTCTTTTTGACACCAAGTACAAAGCTTATCGTATTCATTTTCGTATCTTAAACGCGACACACCAGGCAATAATTCGTTTGTTACACTTACCGCTCTGTTCATCAAAGTTTCAGGAATATTATCCATATTAGTACACATAGTTCAAAGAATCTATCTCAACAAACATAACCTAACTGACAATGTCAATATATAAGCGAGGAATGTGTTTTCAACAACAATACAATCAGCTGATCTGACTGCACCGCAAAATCCCATAGCGGTTACTTTCCGTGCAGTACATACGCACGGAAAGTTAACGTTATGTAACTTTTCCGTGCAGTAGCGGGAATTACCTATTTTCTTATCTCATTTTACGTTTAGAAAGTGTACTTTCGTGTGTAGAGTAATGAAAATGTACTTTCCTTGGATGAACAATTTCATGAAATGTATTTACTGTGTATTAAAATAATATTTGTTATTATATTTTTTTAGGATATTAAATTTGTCCTTAGAGTTAAAATAGTGTCATTAATGACTAATTTATACGGCAAATTAGTTTTTTAATTTGATTTGAATAGGCAAAAGATTTCACGTGACCTACTTTTGTTTTCGCTGCTCGAAGTAGACTTGCAAAATATTGTCTTCTCCAAGGGTTATTTAAATAATATGATTTGCAAAATGTAGTGACGGGGGATTTAAATTAATTTTTCAGGCTTGTATTTAATTTTCCTCGTACAAAGTTTTCTAGCAAGAATGTTTATAAATATTATTTTATAAAATAAATTGCATTTTGTGGTTAAGATTTTGATCTTACAGATAGACTACAACCACAAGTACAAATTATTGTAATAAAAAATATCTATTGTAGAAGAGAAATATTTCTAAATTACATGGTTTCTACTATACAAGGTGCCCCTAAGTTGACAGTCAAACTCCCGGAAGTGATTTTATCGGTCAAAATAATGATACAATTAGGTATACATTTTTTTCATTTGTGAGTTATTTATTTTTTAAGGGTTTTGTTAGAGCAATGAAGTAACAGTTTAGCACAGTTTTGCCTATAGGTTTTTATGAAATAAATATAACACATGCAAAGAGCCTTGCCTATATTAAACAATTACGATAAATTCTTTATACGAAAGGTAGAACATTATCTACTTGTATATAATTCAGTTTAAAAATCTTTGTACAACTAAATCTAGAGTTCTACTAGAACAATTTTATTAATTAATGGGTCGTTGGAAAGCTTAATTCGTGATAATTTTCAAATAATTATGAATGTTTGTTTTTGGTACGATATATGGTAAAAAATAAAAAATAAACATATTTTACATAAAAAAGGGTGTTTTGGAAATGTTTTATTTGGATGCAACTTTTAGCTGCCTTTTTGAGTACTTTCAAGAAATGCATGGTATTAATTTGTAGGAAATTTTATTCTCTTCGGGTATTATATTACCTTCCACTTTGCTCGATTTCCCCACCAATTAAAAGTTATTGGCAAGAAAGCTGAACAACCTCCGAATTTATAGTAGTGAGAAAATACTGAGTTACTGATATTTTTGTTAAACTTTGTACAACTAAATCTAGACTTCTACTTGACCAAATGTTGTTAATTAATCTACATTGGAAAGCCTAACTAATTTAGATTTGCAAATAGTTATAAAAGTGTGATTTTATTAAATATTTGTGATGAAAAAAAAACATAAACAGAAAAAAAATGCTTTTTCAAGTTTCTGTTTTCATGTTTCAATTTGTAGCTAAGGTTTGGCTGTCTTTATTGAGAATTTTCAAGAAATACATAGTAGTAATTTGTAAGACATTTTATTCTTCTTCAAAGTATCGCATCCACTTAGGTCGATTTTCCAATTGGCAAATAAGCCAAGCGATTCCAAATTTATAGATGTTTAAAAAATACTTAATTAGAGACATTTTTGTTAAAATTTGTTACACTAAAACTGGACTTCTACTGGAATGAAATTGTTGATCAATGGGTCGTTGGAAAGGTTAATTTGTGTAGATTTGCTAATTAGTAGGACAGTTGGATTTGATCAATATTTGGAGTAAAAACAAATTCATTAAATACTGCTTTTTCTATCTTTCTAAGTTTCTATTTTCAAGCAAACTTTATGCTGCCTTTATTAATTATTTTCAATGATACATAATATTAATTTGTAGGCCATTTTATTTTCTTTTAGAATATCACCTTACACTTTTGTCGATTTCCATACCATTTAAAAGTTATTTGCTAACAACCTCCTACTTTATAATGGTTAGAAAATACTGACTTAGAGTAATTTGTTTTTAAACTTTGTATAGCTAAATATACAGTTTTACTTTATCAACTTGTTCAATTAGTGGGTTGTTAAAAAATGCTAATTCGTGTAGGTTTGCTAATTATGCAAGTTAAATTTTATTAAGCGTTCCTAGTGAAAAAGTAAAAAAATACAGGAATACATTTAAAGTAGCGTTAGTCACGTTTCTATTTTTAAGCTTTTATTTGTAGCCAACTTTAGGCTGCCTTTATTGATGAGTATTTTCAAGAAATACAAAGTATTAATTCGTGTGAAATATTATTCTATTTCTGAATATCACTTTCCACTTTAGATCGATTTCCTCACAATATAAAAATTTTTTGAATAGGGCTAAGCAGCCACTGAATTTATAGTTGTTAGAAAATACTGAATAACAGATAATATTTATTAAACTTTGTAGAATTACACCTACCAATCTACTTGACATATTTTATTAAATCATATGTCACTCATGTATATTTGCAAATAACAATGAAAGTTAGTTTTTTTTTTTTTTATTTATAGTAGTAATGGGTATGCGGGTTGTATATATCATCTAATCCTAATTATATAAAAACATGTGTTTATAATATAACAGCTGATTGTTGTATTGTTTTTTCATTAACTTACCTTTGTTTGCATGTTCTTGTTCACAATTTGCATTTGTGTTAAAGTGTGTTCCTTATGTTATGGTACACACACATAACATAAGGAGTAAAGTAATGTTAGTGAATAAAGTTGTGCATGGATTTCAAAACTCTTATTTTCCTAGAGACCGTTATATTCAACCAAAATGGGATCTGTTGATCATAAAATCATGATAAAACAAAGTTTCATTTTATCAATGATGAATTATGAATTATGGTTATAAATAGGATCTTGATATCGATAACTGTTATATACTTTGATGAATTATATTATTTCACACGCTGAAGAAAAAGGGAGAAGTTTCTATACAATCAAGGGACTTGCAAGTGCAAAGTTCGTGTATTGTAAAACTAACAATCTTTCTTTAGAACACAAATTAGGTTTAGGTTGGTCTACCTAACACATGTACGATATATTATCATCTTCATAAAAAGCCATTTATTTCCTTCTTCGAATTATTACAGGAAAATTTAAAACGAACTATTAAAAATCCCATTTAAGAAACCAAATAAATGACTGTATAGTATTTTCCAAATTAATTATTACTTGCAACCTTTCAATATAATACATTCCTATAAAACCTTTCATATAAACTATTAATAATTGGTTTGGATAGGTAAAAACGTTAGATTTAAAAATAACTTCTAGTAGGATGGAGGTGAAAGTGTTGTTAAGTACTAATAGTTTTACTGAAACATATTACCTTAAATATGAAAAGTAAAGTATTAATAACCCATAGTCAAACTAAGTTCTCACTAGTCATGAAAGTTTTACTGCGATATATTAATCCTCATAGGCTCCACTCATAAAGCAGTTAACAAGCAATCAACGACCTAGCTAGCGCGTAATTGCATCTGCTATTTTAATGAAAACCATTCTCATTGTACGCCACATGGCTACAAGCCAAGAACTTACAACGCATTTAGTTTGTTCATAAACATGCATTTTTGTTAACCAAATTAAAATTGGATATTATACTGTGTAAGCCTACTATTATAATATATATATTCAAACGCACTCACATAATATTAAATTAAAATAGAAAGGTGATAAATAAACGTTTTAAGAATGGTTCTCAATAAATAGGTTCAAACGTACATAATTCTTAAAACATAAAAATTAATATTTCAATTGTAACTTATTGTAATTTTAAAGGTAGTTGTTATAGATGTTAAAAACTAATTAAAACAATATACGGTAAAATGTGTTTTAATTGTTTCATTTTTCAAGTGTTATAAAAATCCCTTCGTGCATTAAAAAGACATGTAATGGTTGTAGGCCTACCACCGGCTACTTTGTGCCGTCATCTGTCGTTATTTCAAAAAAATATCGTGTCATTTTGGCTGGGTTTGTCAATGTATTAGTAAACTGTGTAAATAATGTATGTCCGTTATTGTGTCCCTATTCGTATTTGTTGTATTATTTTAATATGTGACAACCATTTTCAATGGGGGCAGTTTTAACCTGTACTACGCAGCTGAAGATGTCTCGAAAATTTATACGAAACGCGTACGTACTGTTACAAAATTCAACTGTTGACACTTTAGGCTACTGTAAAAGGAAAATTTTACTGAATAGTTTATAGGTGTCTAAGCTTTAATAACGTTTAATTTTTAGTATCGTGCTTTTGAACAGGGGTTATTATAGGCGCTATTTTTATGCACTCACAGTAGCTCATTATCGTAGTTGTATATAAAAAAAATATAATAAAACAAATTATGATAAGTAAGAGAAAAAACCTACGATGAATTCAAAAGGTTCAGAAGTACGACAATGTGAAACAAGTGAATTACACATCACTAATGAATACTCAATTTTACAAAAAAAAAAAGTTACGCACTTAAAATTTGAAAACAACTTAAGACCCACATTCATTTCCATTATAAATTGTTCTTCGCACACCATTGTGTTCTTCTGTTTTTGCAACTATATCATAAATAAGGAACATATATTTTGTTTCACTTATTGATATAAATATAATCAATGATCTAAGCTATGTTTAAAGCATATTCCTATTAGCATGAGTTTCTATTCATGTTTAGTTTATATTGTTTATCTGTAGCATCCTATCTATAATTTTGGTTATTTTTTTAGGAAGAAATTATTGTGTAAGCCGAGTAGTTCTTCGAGTAGTTAGTTCTTCCTTTAAAAATTTCGGAGTTGCTGGTTTTTGGAAAATGTTGGAGGTGGTCTAGGTAAGGTTTTTTTTCAATACTCAGTTGCTTTAATTTTAATCATTCATAAGCATTGGGCTGGAAATAAACTGGTTCATATCGCATAATCCACAAAAAGGTAGAATAAGACGACAATGGTTTAAATATTTACATGAAACAATATACAGATATTTAAATAAAAACACTATATAAATGCCTACATTTTTCATGAAAAAATATAATTATTAAAAAACTACAAGATCAAGCAAAAATGTATAACGGGTTTAATAAACCGCCTTATAGAAAACGTATTCAAAACATGCATTTTCCATGTATATACCTTTAGTAACGTTACACTTAATATTTGGTAGAAATCAAAGTTAAGTGTGATTTACACAACGTTTAAATCATCAATATTACCACTTCAGTTTTAATAAAAGCTATGAAGGCATATATTCCCTCGTAAGCCTCGCCTATGAAGCACTTAACAAGCAATCAACGGCCCAGGCGGGAACGTAATTGCAATCAGCACTTTTAATAAAATACTTGATCACTGTAAGATTAATTACAAGACATGAATAACAAGTATTCATTACGAATGAATACATATACTTGAAATAATATTCAAACAGTACTTGTGAGGAAAGATATGAAATCTATATATTAATAGGCAAGCATGTTTCTTTACAACCTTTTTTCTCAGCTTGTGTTCGTCGCAGGGAAAATCTACGCATACCGTTAGAAATATATTTTCCCGTAGAAGTGCAGAATCCCTTCAAAAATTAAAATAGGCTCAAAAATAATAAAAAATGAATTTGAAATTAAAAAAAAATAACATGGGCTTTATGAGTTGCCATGCTGGTGATGAAATATCAACGAAATCTATATCTATAAAAGAGGAACTATGTATGTATGTATGTGTGTGTGTATATGCGTTATGGACTCCGAAACCGCTCGACAGATTGTAATGAAACTTTCAGGCATTATTTAGCATCTTTCAAGGATGGTTCGAGTGAAGTTTGGTGTAGATCCGTCAAAAAGCTCTGCCCCAGAGGGTTTTAAGTGGGCCAATGTCAGACTTTTTGATCTACAATGTTTACAAATAAATATAATTTAAAAGCAGATGTTTACTTAAACCAACTGTTTTGTAGGTTTAATAATCACAACATTCTGTATTAGCATGAGTCATGATTTGAAATAGTGCCGCAGTGTTTCTACAGAGTGCAGCACAGGAAACTATTTTACTTTTGAATAAGTCCAAATGTATTAAACCCCAATCGCAGCACACCTGTGCACTCAACAACGTTTAAAATCTCCAATGTTAAGTACTAAAAACATAAAAACCTTTATGAAAGTATTATAAACAATAAAAGGGATGACAATGCCTTAATATTTTTATCTTTCGTTCTATACCCAAACAATATAACATAAATTATTAAGTAATAATAATCGTGCGTGCTATCTTGGATATTCAAATGCCTCTCAATTTTTAAATAACCCACCACATTACTGTCATTAAAAGAAGGAACTCCAATAACACTAATGCGAAACTTAAATCCACCGAAGCTGTGCAACATTACCAGACTAACGATTTAAAAAATGACGTCAAAATTGATTAAAGCAAAAATTATCAGTGGTAGGTTTTAAGGGAGAAATAGTCTCAATCCCAAGAATACTGATGATATTATCCGAATTACCCTCTGAATTTAATCAACTACAATTTCCTTAGTGTCTTGCTTTTGCAATCACCATTATAAAGGCACTAGGGCAATCCCTGACTATCGTCTGTTTAAATGTAGAAAAAACATGCTTTTCACACAGACAGATGCATTTTGTTAGCGCAGCAACGCGCGCCGGGTAACTGCTGGTATAAACATAAAATCAAAACAAATGTAAGAAATTCTAATCACATGTTATATTTACAGCGTGGTGAGAAAATAGAGAAGCCTGTACCTTTTACTTACAACTAGACATTCTATCCCTATGTTAAAGTTGTCGCCAATTTTAGTTAAACTCATCGTAGTTGATGTGGGCCACCAACAGATTGCGCTTATCTAAATGACTAATTTCTGTCGAATGCACGATGTTTTTCATACTTTTTGAACTACTTATTATGAGCTTCAGCAACTGTTGTGACCCATAAACTGTGTCAGCCAAAAATATATGGTAGAAAATAAAATTTAAGACACGCTTTCGGTGAATAGCTCACACAACTACATGTTTTTTGATAACAAAATAAAAAAAATGGTGACAGCTGATCCATATAGATGGGAAGTCTACCTCAGTATCCAATATTCAATACGTATACGTTACATGTTTTTGGTCGAGTTACTGGACGGCGACTAGTATTCAATTTTAAACTTTTTAATAACAAATAATTACCAGCAGCGTATAACTAATACGTATTTTTTATTTAGGGCTACATATTTATCATTATCATAAAGAATGTAAATTAAACGTTTTTACGTAAATTATGTAAACATATTAAATCTTTTAAACTCTTAACAGTGCAAAGTTATTGGTGGACTGACAAAGGGTAATTTTAATACAAACATTAGTTCCTTGTGGTTACTATGCATGTGGAGTAATTTTAAAGCCAAAATGACTTTATTTATAACTAATTCCTTATTGAAATGTGTATAGCCTCCTACATGTGTAAGCTACCATGGCTTTAAAATAATGAATAAAATATTTAACTTAGTCATTCTAGATACTATTGTTATTTAAGTCTAAAAATAAAATCTATGTTGTTCGTTAAATAATCTTTACTCTAACCGAAAACTATAAGACTCATCTAAATTAATTTCTGAAATTAGAAACAGAACGACGAATAAATTTACAATAAAATTACATGAGAGTTGTAAGGTAGTGAAATGATTACTTATTTGTTGTAAGTATTTTCTATTAAGGGCTACATATTTATCAAAATCATAAAGAATGTATATTTTAAATTTTTTTACGTAAATTATGTAAATACTGTAAATGAAAGCTTTCAAACTCTTTACACATACAGTGCAAAGTTATTGGTAGTTCGATAAAGGGTAATTTTAATACTAACATTAGTTTCTTGTTCTTACGATGCATATGGAGTAAATATACATCCAAGATGATTTTATTTATAACTGTTTCCTTATTAAAATGTGTATAGTCTCCAATATGTGTTAGCTACCATGTTAGCTTTAAAATAAACAATACAATATTTTCGTTAGTCATTTAACTTAGGATTTCAAGATAATATTTTTATTTAAGTCTAAATATAAAATTAGAGTTGTTCGTTAAATAATCTTTACTCTGACCGAAAACTATAAGACTCATCTAAATTAATTTCTGAAATTAGAAACAGAACGACGAATAATTTTACAATAAAATTACATGAGAGTTGTAAGGTAGTGAAATTATTACTTATTTGTTGAAGTCATCCGAGGTATCAATTACTCTACATAACTTAGAATGGATAATGAACGGTAACTATATATATATAATTCGATTTCTCTGTCTCTGTGTAAGAATGTTATAGTACGTTTTCGAACATTCTATCATTTAAACTACATGGCTTATATTACGAATATATTTTAATCTGTCATGGTTTAACGTTCTTCTAGGTTCGTTCGAATCTTTATCTTACATGTCTCTTGTATATCTCACAACCATCTTTATTACATTGATTTATTGAAAAAGCGATAAAAATGGGTAACAATATATGTACAGTGATGTAACAAACTAAACCTATTAAAAGTCTCTAAGACGATTTCAACCATTTAATCGCAGTCCTTAGGGATTCCACGTTAGCAGCAGTGCTCTAATATTGACCAGACAATTATATTGCCCATTCCTTATCTTAAAAAACCCCTCTTTTTTAATCGCTCTTGTTATCATTTTCATTTCATATATTGTATGAAGTCTCACTTGGAACACAATCAACAGCACAACCTTGAACGTAACTGTAATCAGTGCTTTTAGTGAAATCCTTTATCGTGTTATGGTACACTGTAACATTCCTCTTATTATTTACTAACATATAATCGTACTTACCTAACTTAATAATGCTAATTTATATTGTCAAATAATTTGCCATAGTTTTAAGCTCTTGTTAACGTAGCAGTATTGATATTATTCGTTTATTTATGTAAAGATAACCACTTTATGGTTGAAAAGCTTAGCCGTTCCCTAAATTAGCTATCATACCTACCATATCCACTATAACTAGTATTGGAAAATGCGTTTAGTTAGTTAAAGTTATTTGAACACACATTTTGAATTTTATTTTATTAATAACTGTCTGAGTGTGAGCTAAAGCCACTTTTTCATTAACTGTCAATTGAAATATTATATACTTTCTTTCAATGCTATAACTAACACATGTCTTTTTTTTAGAGTATGTTAAATTTTTTTCAATATCTTTCAACCTGATAACAAAAGATACATTACATTAAAATTCGTTCTATGACATTATGTTTTGGAAAAAGAACAAATTTAGTCTATTTTTATAATATTCCTTATTCTTTTCTTGAAAATTTCATGATCTTAAATCCATATTTAGACTAAAATATTTGATATTATTTCTTTGTGAGAGGTAAAGTTTATCCGATAGCAGGTGCGGTAAGTTACGATTGTAGCTATTAAAATTAAAATAAACCCTCCATACCGGCTACTGTTGTAATGCATCTAACAAGGTAACTTAATATTATAAGTTATCTTACGATATATCATAATATAAATACTTGTGTGTTAAATGCAGTTTTATGCGACTAGTAATGGGTTTTCAAGGCAAGGGAGATCTGTCACAGTTTCTCCAGAGATGTCCGGTTGCGGATAATGTCATCCTGCAGAAAGGGTAATCCCATCGGAGAATCTTGTCTTTCCTGAGCTCATTCTCCGTAATGTTCTTTGCAAATAGTACTTACTATGTTTGAAAAAAAAAATTACTTTAAATATTTAGGACAATATGGCTTTTATTACTGTTATCTAGAGTTGGTTCCCCTAACCTTTTATGAATATGGTGGAAGTCTATTATTGTAAAATAGAAGGTTAAATTAAAAAAAGTTGGGACAACATACTTAATTATGTTCATCTTTGTTTGTTTGTAAAAATATTTTTAACCTTGTATCTTTATGGAAAAATATAAACATGCATATGGCTTTTAATATTAGTCACAAAGTTATTTTTAAAATATAGACAAGCCATTTACCATCACATATGCAAAACTTCAGATGTCAAAACAGGGTATATACATAGTATATACATAGTGTATAGTACTACAGTAAATGGTCTAGATCATGCATTTGTAGTTGTCAAGTATTCAATGTCTTTTAAATTAGATAACAAATATCCATATTTTTTAAAACTACTGATTACGTTATGGTAGCTAATGATTTGGTAACTATAATGATGCATGAACGGTTAATTAAAATCGCCGAATCTAAGTAAATCTTTTATCATATACTTAAGCTGTTAACGAACGTTATATCATGTGTCATTGTAGCTTGCTCACGTTACATTAATACACCAGGTATTTCGATGCTCGAATTTATGAGCGACAACAACACCGAGGGTAGCATTACCTATGCATTTTCATTACAGTTTCTAACACTTGCCAGCAATAGTTGTTAGGAATATCTGAATGTAAACCTCTTAAGTATGTATAAAACGAGGTTTTTATAAATAAAAAAGATAAACATTTTAAGACCAAAGCAAATGATATATTATAGATAGAGTATGTCATATTTACAGGCATTTCCCTAAAAAAGATTTTTTAAATATATTTAACATGTTTTGTCTAATAATATGTCTTGATCAATGTTTAACATTTAATATTTTTTCATTACGTTAATCAAACTGATTTTAACGAAAATAATTGTACACGATAATATGACAAAAACCTTGTGGCTCTAAACTTACAGTAAACATTTGATAAAGTAAACACGCTTGATATGACAGAAGCAGATAATGTAAAAATTGAAAAGATCCCTAAGGCAAGAGGATATTTCCTTTGTGTAGTTAAAACTTTATCAAGTACATCTAATCTCATTAGGCGATTACAAGAAAAGTGTATATGTAATTGTTATGTACTACCTTTACAAGTTATATTTTATCACAGATTACCTAGGTGGATGTTTTTTGTAACTTTTCATTGAATAGTCTTGTTGAATCGAGTATTGCGCAAAAATACCATTGCATTTTCCCTGTGATGTAAATAATGACCTACGATTTCAATCGTACTAAATGAACCAAGTGGTATTTTATTGAAGTACATATTTATAAGGTAAAGATCAATATCTTGTGTAGCGAAATGAAATCTTATTAGTATAAATACCAATATATGCCAATTAAAAGATTCTCCTTAATTTTATCAAATTCATTTCCTATCTAAATAATATCGTGTTCAATGAGTATCTACTTAGCTGCAACAGGAACTGTTATAAGAGGTGTTTTTATATTAAAATGTTGGTAGCATGAAATAAATAATTTTGTAAAATTATTTTTAATTGTATACAAACATGCAAAATACAACAATTTGTTCATTCTCCAAAAGAATAACACCGAAATTAAAAATGTACAGTTTTGGGGATTTACTGAACCCGTAAGGATTCAATAACTCAGCTTATTGAGGAGTTGTTGTATAATAAGTCCTCAGTAAAAAAAGTACATTTTTTAAGCTTTACAAAATAGTTTGGAAAGAAATAATTGCAAAATTTTATGTTTTGGGGTCAAAGGTGGAAAGACCCATTGTTAACTACTTAAATCCCCCCAACACATTCCCAATCCTAATGTATGATCATGCTGGTCTGCAAACTCGTTCACATAAACGTAGCTTTTCAAGTTTGTACCAATTAATTATTTATTTAAATTATCATAAAAATATGGTCATTTTTACTCAAGTTCTCTAGTAAAAATGGAGCATACAGTTTTAACACTTCTATGAATTTGGACGTCATTTTGGTGTTTTTGGCACTGGGGAATTCGAAACCAAAATGTAGACCAGTCCCAGGTCTAGGTATTGCCACGAGACCTACAAATATAGCTTATTCCTTATATGGCAATTTCGCTTTAAAAATTTAAGTTACTAAAAGAAACAACAGAAGAGATCTATGAATGAGGGAAGGTGCAGTTAAAGGAAGTAAACACCACTTCTACAAGATGTAACTACAGACCTCTCAGGTCAGGACTTCTTACTCTAAATGCATCTCAAATCTATGCATGCCACACCTTGGATCTTTTAAGCTTAGAAGATCGGAAAATACTCAGTATCTTTATATTTTCTAATCTGAATTATGTTTTGACCCAAGTTAAGAAGGGAGTCAAAATGCTGGGTGGATATCTTAACTTCATGATAGAAAGAAATTCTGAAATAAATTTCTAATTATTTTCTGTAATTTCTTTCTTTCCGGATATCGTGAATATATATGAAATAATTACACCTGTTTTTGACTAAAATGTATGGACTATTTTGAATGTTTGTATGATTCAATAAAACCCTAACCTAAATAAATCCAAGTTGAAACTAAAATATAAGATTAGTCATCTAGGCACAAATAATCGAAACAAACAATGTTTTTCTATTAGGAATTACATTCATGTTTAGGCTTATATTAAAAAGTCTATTTTATCTTTTATAAGATTATTGAAATGATTTTGAATTTTAACGTTTAGCTTAAGTAGGCTGTTTATGTGTGTAAAATGTTTTTTCCCTGTCACTGCTTGTAATAATGCGTTTTTTTCAAACATACAAACATTTAAAAAATACCCCTGCTGCAGCAAACCTGCAGACTAAGTGAATTTGTATTTACCTGATTGAATTTACACTGAAATGTCTACTTTAAAATATAACATTTATTTCCTATTTAAATAGCAGCAAACCTGCAACCCAGAGTGAATGTCCGCTTGACTTGTGAACCAGAAGACGTGCGGCTGTCATAGGTTACTGTCAAGATTTGTGTTTAAGGTTATGTCAAGTTATCTTTTACGATCCTTTCAATTTTTCTACTGTGTTGCTTACAAACCTAATCTTCAGTAACATTAGTTAAGCGGTTTGCCGTCGTCAGATGAGGTCCCGGATGGGAGGTTTAGTTCTGCGGATGTCGTCCTCGGAGAGGGTCGCCTGGGGGAACTCTCCACCTTCCTCCTCCTTGGGCTGCCAACGGCCCTGTTTCTCCGGGGACCTTCAAGCAACCTTCCGCCCTTCTAACACCACCGCCTACCACCAGGAAGGACTATGAGTGTGCCAAAGCCGCAAGTGTTATTTGTTAAATATTACCTGAACCTTTATGAACATTTTCATGAGCTTTAAGAGAAATACCGCTATTTGAAGGGGCCCCAAAATCTATTATTCGTTATTTATTTTATAGTAGCCTAATTGTTATTTATTTAATTGTTGAATTTTTAAAAGTTTAAAACAAAATTTACAGTTTTTACCATCTTTTAATTTATTTTTTGTTAGGCCTAATTTATTTGTTACTGGTACCAGTTCTTGTAAGTTCAGAAGGGTAGGCTAAATTCCTTTTCATTAAAATTTTTGATTAAGCTTTTTAAGAGATTTGAGAAATTCTTTGGATGGTCACATTGTTTGATTGTTGATTGTTACTTTGTTGAATTTTTGATAAATATATAGGCTTTTGTTCACAATTCTTTGTTTTGTTTTGATGTTCACCCACGGCCTTTCACTTTTGTTAGGGTTGTGGGGCGACCACTCGCACTGTCACTATGGGAGGCATGCTTCCTATAGTTGTTCGTCTGGGGGCGGTGCGAGGGGTCGGCTCATAAGAAATAAAAACATTTTCCAAATTTGATCAAAATATGCTCATAAACAAGCAAACTACAACAGTTTACTTGTTTTCCATAAGAATAACATATGAAATTAAAATTTTAATCTTTTGTAATTTTCTCCGTAACCATTAGGCGCATAGTAACGCCATCGATATATAACAGTAACGCTTCAATATACTAAATTATTAGTTTTTTTGAAGCTCTACAAAATGGTTGGGTCAAAAATGGAAAAACCCTATTTTTACCCTATAAAAACCCCCGTAAACCCCCGTTCCTTTGGTCCGATCATGCTGGTTCGCGAACTCATTCGAATAAATGTAGGTTTACACGTTTATACCAAATTTCATCAAAATCGGATCATTTTTGCTCAAGTAATCCTGCTAACGGACATATATATATGAATTTGAACGAATGGTGTTTTTAGCCTTTAAGGACTTTAAAACGAAAAAAAATTCGGTCCCACATCCAGGTCTTAATTACCATGAGTACTACGGTAATAGCTTATTCCCTATATGGGAAATTCACTAATTGAATTAAATGAAAATATTGAAACTCGATATGTTTCTTAAAACTTGATTTAACAATGGAAGTAATAAATACAAGTCTTGTTTAAGTTTTCATTGTGAATAATCATTACTAATTTTTAATTTCTGAAATGAGAAAAAAAAACTAGTAGATGTCTAAAAATAGTTATATAGTCCAAATCAGTTAAATGCTTTTAATTTAAGAGTAATCTTTATAAAACGTAAATTATAATCCTATTATTCACCCAAAAACTACCTACCTTTTAGCAAATTTACCATTGGATACGGAATAGTCACATGATAAGACCTACACCAAGAACTGAGACACCATTAAGTTTTTTTTTTTTTTTTTTTTTTTTTTTTTTTTTTTTTTTTTTTTTTACTGTAAACTGAAAATGCATATGATATATTCATGAAGAATAACTAAATTTGTTGTAGTTTGCTTGTTTAGAAATATATTTTGATCGATTCAGAAAATTATATTTTACAGTATTATTCGAAGCTTTTACAATTATAGTAAAAAAAAAACATTTTATTTCCTTCCCTAAAACCCAAGTTCTTATCGACATTTATATTATTTCAATATAAAATAAACCTTGCAATTTTTAGGGAATATTTCAGTAACAAATCAATTAAATAATATAAATTTAATGAGTCTGCAGGTTTGCTACAGCGGGAGGAACCGCAGAGAGCATGGAAAACGGAGAGGCAAAGTTCATTTCCACAGATACATTATTTATATATCCCCGCCATTGTGGTTCTCTCAAATATTTACATTGCTTCAACCCAAAAGCCTTAAGTTTTAAACGTCGATAAGGCTTTTGCTTTACTGTACTAGAGTAGTAGCTTTATCTCGTACCATTAGTTATTGATAAGAAACCTAATATAAAGAATGTAACATCTAATATATACTACTGCACTTTCCATATTAAAAAGGTCAGTAGCCAGATTTAAGATTTATGAACACCAGATACCTACCAATCAGTAAGCACGGTTCTGAGTATTTCAAGAACTATTTTTACCTGTGCATTTTACGTTGAACAAAGTAATGGTTCCATTATTAACATTAGGGCACTTACAGCATTATTTTGACAATTATTTTTCAGATAGACAAATTATCGGATGTGTAATTTCCATTAAATATTGCATTTGGTGAATGAGCTCAAAGCCACTGAGTTTGCGAAATCTACTTATCAGATTTTCCAACAGTAAACGAACCTCCCACCATTTGTCACTGCGACTTACTCGATTTTTCCTTTTATCTCAGGATTTTCAGCATTCAAGTTTTGGTCAAATGCCAAAGTCAAACCATTACTTAAGAGATCTCACATATATTACTGATATAATCTAAAGTATTGTATCCAAAAATACAATTGTAGTTTTGTTTGGTCTTAAAAATTAAAGTCATATTTTTTGTGTTTACCTTGTATAAAAATTAAAATTTTAAAATAATATTCCGAATGAAAATCCTATTTGATTTTAATAGAAACGTTTTATTTTATTTGATTTATTCATAAAAACGGGTATGCCATTTAAAAAATAATAATTGTTTTTGACAAAAAACCATAACAAAGTGATAACAATTGTAATGCAAATAACAAAAGAAGTGCATATAAGTTTGAACTATTTATTATTTAGAAACGTTTTAAGTATTGTGTGTGTAAAAAAATAGTATATATTTAAAAAAAAACATAATACCTAGGCCTACTAAAATAAGATGTAAGTAGGCCTGAAAATGTATATAAGGTATAAAAACTTACTCTTTTTTACTGTGAACTATATTATACTTTCTGTCTATTACTTTTGGAGTTAAGACAGTTTCAATTCAAATCATTTAAAGAAATTCCGCATATTTGGTTAAATATCATAACGAATAACTGGTAAGGAGTATACAATATTTGGATTACTATATCATAAAGAAGATCATATGAAGCCCGAAAAGCTTAATACACATGTATCATTCGCCTTAAAGAATGGTAAAAACCAGAGTTCGCTATCCAAAATGGTAGCCTGTAAAATTTATTGATGTCTACACATTTAGAAAGATGATAAAAAGTAAATTTAATGGTAAATATTGGCTACCATTTTGGATAGAGAAGCGATAGTAAAATATAGTTTTCACAATTGTTTAAGTTTTTGTTAACTCTTCAAAATAAGGAGTCACTTAAAGGGAGCTTGCATTTAAAACTGAAAAGTTGCCCTAAAATCCCCACTTTTTGGGGCATTTAACATTTTCAAAATCATAAAATGAAACTTTCTGTTATGATTGCAAGACCACTAATAGGATACTCCGTTTATTTACTTTATATCGAAGATTTACGAACTTTAGTTACTTAAGAACTTGCACACCCAAAAAAGTAAGTGATGAACAGTAAGCAAACGTTGGAAACAAAGCATTTACTTTTCAGTCTACTTGTAACCCACAAAAGTAAAACTCTCAAAGGATATTTTGGTGGGGATTTCCTTCATCCCCAGTCTCAAAAGGGATGTTTCGTTACTCGTAATACCTAAACGTTGAATGGACAATCCCTTTGTGTAGCTTAAATTTTTATCGCATTTACATATTAAAATTTAATATGTATTGCAATAAAATACATTTAATGTACTCTACTATACTGTTTTCTTGTGTATATAAAAAGTATTTTGTTAAAATGAAATACTGTGCAATGAATATTATTTTATGATGTGTACACTGTAAATGGATTAACAATAAAAAAAGAACATGGATTGAAAATATTATACTAGTTGATATAGTCTAAATACAAAGGAACACATTAAATCCAAATCTGCAAATGTACTTTTAGTATAACATGTTTTTTATGTTAGGCAATTTATGTATTACCATTTGATTACACATTAACTTTAAATAATATTTTATATTATGTTTTTGTTGAAAATGCAGCTAAAATGTATAATTAACTTACAATCATACTTATTGCAACACACTAAAATGTGAGTGACATATTAATTTCAATTTTATGACAATAGAGAAAAGAAATACAGCTGCTTTGTATGGTACTATTTAATAGTAGTTTTGATAGCTTCGTCATTCCATAGTTCCATAAAGTTCAGACAATATTTTTTTTTTATAAAATATTCCTATAGAATTTTGAAAAAAGGTACACAATTTCAACGTTTTCAATGTTTGGCACATTGCAATACATCACAAAAGGGTAATAAGTTTAAGAGTTAAATCAATAACATTAATGAGTGGGCTATCTTTAATTACAGCAGTTCAAATATCTATAAATACATATACTGTATTTCGAAAACATACTGAAAAACATTCTTCGTTACAATTTTCTTAATATAAAGGAGGTTTATATTTGTGGCAATGACAATATACTTATGTTACATTGGGCCTTTTTCAAAGTGCCAAAAAATAATGTTGTACTTTTAATAAAGAAAACATTGTTATTTATATTTATAAAAAAAGATTACTACTTCCATCATGGTATTGCAAACATCCCTTCCTTGTATTATCATCTTACAATCCTTTTCATCGAAATAAACACAAGGAGATACGACTATCTAGGGAGACCTTTCCGTACGTCCACGGAACGGCGGTTGCAATATTTAGTTAAGGTCTTATATATATATTTATATATGTTAAATCATAGCAAAATGATTTGCTTACTCTTGAATTGCCTTCTAGGCAAAAGAACTCTCTTTCTTTTAGAACTTTACATTTAGGTTAATCTTTTTTGTTAGAATTACTAAAAACAAGTATTTTTTTAATTTATTTTTCAGTCTTTCGGGATGTTAACTTTAATGTTTAAAAAGTGATTGTTTCAATGGCGTTTCATCTAAGGGCTGTGATAGGCTCTCCCAAATATTTCCATGAAACATATTTAACAATAACTTTCTTTCAATATTAATACAGTAATTTACTTACTAACTCCATTCCATCTTTTTGTTTTTGGTTATTGAAACAAAACTGGTTATGTCTTGCTGCAAGTTTTGTCCTTCTTCCCCATCTTAAAACGCTAAGCATAGCTTGCAGACATAAAAAAAATATAGAATCATTAAGCCGGACGTTAAAAAGTACGTATAAATAATGTTAAAAGATTATTCAACAATGTGTTATAATCCGTTTATAAAGAGCATTAAAACACATAAATAAATGGCTGAGCTTCATTATTTTATTGACCTTAAATGCACAAGTATTAGTTAAGCTTAGTTTAATCATATACGTCTTAATTCCCCACCATAGGGCAATTAAATTTATAAAGTTAAATATGTTGGTTTGTAGATTTAATCAAAGCTGTACGTTTCATTTGTTCTCTGATTCAAACGATAGATACGCAACATCTAGTAGCGTCATTAATTATTCCACATCGATTTTGCTAAGTCAGCCACAAACAAGAGTATTAATTAGTTTCAAAATGAACACCAGGGTATTTTAGGTCCTGTGTTATTTGCAACTTATGTGTTTTTTTGCAACTTCTTTACGGAAAACAATCGATGATATTTTTTATCGGGCTAATCAGATATCTTTGCAGTCTTAGTGGAGAAATTGTAGATCTAGATATGTCAACCTGCCTATGTTAGTCCTTGATACTTTTGGTTACAAGTTTGTTTTACATCGAAATAATAAGACACTTCACGCAAGATTTTTCCCTTGCAAAGCATATCGAAAACTAATGCTTCGTTTTCTCAATATTCAGTGAGAAGTAAACCCGATTTCAATTACTACTTGAGTTGTAAGGTAACATTGATGATTATTTTGTAATAAAGCTTTATCAAACCTATTTTTAACTTAATTTTTAAAAAGCCTTAAGGAGCCTAAAACCTATATTCAGACGCTTGTGTTTGTAATAATAATAATTTCATAGCTTAAATATTTTTTTAAACTCTAATTTTGAAAATGCAGAAGAATTTAGCCATTAATTAGTTAATTATTTTAAGGATTGTTCCAACAACTGATTTACATTTCATCTCATGCTTGAAGATTAAACGTAACATAACTTCTACAATCAAAATCAAATCAAATCAAAACATAATTTATTTCCAAAAATATGCCGAATATAAATTATAACATAACTTCCAGTGAACAGACACCCTACTTGCTATTGCACAGATAAAAATAATTAAATATAAAAATACATATAAACTTAAAAATAACAACAAAGGATGTAAGGTCCCAGAGAAGCCATGTTAAACATAATACATTATGGAAATAAGCCTACATGGGCTGGAAGCCTGTGCGTAGGCTCAGTCGCTATCAGTGACTTACGTATTTGTTGGAAAAATACTATTCATAAATATTCAGAGAATTTTTAAAAACAAATAATTTAATATAATTGCAAAACTATTCTGAGGCTAAATAAGTGAAATGAGCAATTTGAGGAATGAGGCAAGGCGGAGGGTACATACATAAATATAGTTAAGAATGTTCGATGTTAGTAATTCAGTTATTCAGTAAAGATTACGAGAGAATAAAGTAGGGTCAAGTCTGTCTGTACTCTGCTTTGATTAGGAGTTCTGATTCATCTACACACCCCACTCTATCAGACAGCCAGTGATGCATTTTTTGAAAATAGTAATCGATGGAGAATGAAACAAATGATAAGAATTACAACGGGAGATAACATTACGATATAAAACTTCAGAAATGTAAGAGGAATTTGTTAATGAGTAAGACTTGGCTAAATGAGAGGTAGTTATTCCGACATTCTGTGCATATCGGGTATTATAAGAATGTGATGTTTGGTTAAAAATAGAATCGAAGTTCTTGAAAACATGAATTGAAAGAAATTTGATAAATAACTGTCTTACACTGAGTAAGGATAATTCACAAAATAATGTGTTAGTAGGGTATCGAATTGGCTTATTGAAACAAACTTTGAGTAATAACTTCTGAAGGACAAAGAGAGGTTCTAAAACAGTGGGAAAAGCTCCGCCCCATACGATGATGCCAAATGAAAGTAACGACTGGACATAGGCGTAATATGCTAGCTTCATTTCCTGCGTTGTTAATATGTCACACAGTTTCCTAAATGCAAAGATATATTTACGTAATTTAGAGGTTAAAAAATGTATGTGGTCAGACCACTTCATACGATTGTCAAAAATCACACCTAAATATTTATAGGAACTTACTTTCTCAATTTGCTCACAAGAGCAAAATCTATTTAAAAAGTTGCCACAAGAGTGAATTGAAATATTTTCCAAGTTATAATCAGTAGTATCTCTTAGTGAAATTGGTAAGAATTTGGTTTTTGAAACATTTAAGGATAGAACATTTTGGTCAAACCATTTTTGTATTAAAAGAAGATCATGATTAGCATCATCACGGACGTTTTCCCAACTTGTCCCGTTTTCAAGAATGACGGTATCATCGGCAAATAAAAACAGTTTGCCTTTAATTGAAAGTTTTGTGATATTATTTATATAAATTAAAAACAGGACAGGCCCAAGAGTGCTTCCTTGAATTACCCCATAGTTTATGGGTTTTACGTCACTGGAAATTCCGTTAATCACCACACTTTGCTTTCTGTCGGATAAATAGCTCTGAAACCACTGATGAGCGGTGCCACGAATGCCAATGTTTTCTAGTTTAACCAATAGCTTTGTTCGATCAACAGAATCAAATGCCTTTTTTAGATCTAGGAATACCAGCATACTCCGTCTGTTGTGAGAGATATTATCATTTATGTTTTTACTTACTTCGAATAGAACGTCAGATATATTTTTTTCTTTTACAAAACCGTACTGTTCTTTGCTTAAAATTTCGTTTGTTTCAAGGTAATTAACAAGCTGATCTTTTACAATGCGTTCTAAAATTTTTGAGAAAACACTCAGCATAGATATGGGGCGGAAGTTATTGACGTCTGAAAAATCGTTGGATTTGTAAAGAGGATATACTTTGGCTGTCTTAAAGGGGGTTGGAAAAGTGCCAGAAGTTAAACTAAGATTGATCAAATGAGTTAGCGGTAGGAGAAAAATAAGTATTAGTTGTTTTAGAAAATCAGCAGATATATTGTCAAAGCCAGGTGCAGACCCTCCCCTAAGTGAGTTAACGTAACGTGTGACGTCATGTTCAGTGACTGTGTGTAGCGTGAACTGTGAGTCATGTCTGTAGTCAGCGTCGTTCAGTATTGGGGTTCCTCCAGAGTCAATATTATTGGCCAGATTTTGACCAACAAGAGAGAAAAAAGTATTGAAATCACTAGCAATTCGCTTTAATGTTTCATCGTTAAAAACATGTGATTGAGGTAAAAACTTCTGTACAGGAAACGCATCTCGAGATTTGACTCTCCCAGACAGCTCATTGATAACACCCCAAAGCACTTTGGGATCTTTATTCCCCTGATTAATTTTGCTTCTGTAATAATCTCTCTTTGCATTTTTTAACGATCGACTTAAATTGCTTCTAACTATGATAAAGTGAATCCTTAGGTTTTCATTAAAAGGTTGTTTTTTTAGAGTTTTACTAAGCTTGTCCCTCTCACGAATTTGTTGAACAAGATCCAGCGTTATCCAAGGTTTTATCTTTTTAAATCTTGTATTGCTATTTGATAATTTTCTTGAGCTTTCATTAGACACTGATATAATTTCGTTAAAACGCTCAGAACATACATTGGTATCGAAACAGTTCAGAACGGTTCCCCAATCTGCGTGAGTAAGATTGTCGGCAAGTAGTGTGCGGTCAATGTAAGTGCGACTTGTTTTGTCGGACTGATTGTTGGATGAATTGTTCGTGGTTACAGTCAAATTCAGTGCAGTTCCATAGTGATCGGCGATACCTGTCTCAAAAATAGCTGTATTTATATATTTTAAATCTGCAATACGGACAAATATATGATCCAAACAAGACATAGAGTTATAGGAGACACGTGTGGGTTTATCAATACACTGAACTAAGCCATTGCCTATCAAACAATTTAAATATCTGTCAGAAATGAGATTACCTTTGAGCAAGTCAATATTTATATCACCCACAAAAATCATCTTTACATTCAAAGGCAAATAGTTAAAGAATTCTTCGAGTTCTGATAAAAATAAGTCAACGTTGCTGTCATGAGTTCTGTACAGTGTAGTGAGAATGTATTGCTCACTGTGTAAAGTAAAGTTCAAGCGTAAACCAAAAACGTCTCCAATAGTAATCTGTACATAAGTGAAAGCCAGACGATTATTTACATAAACTAGTACACCGTCATTCTGATTGCGATAGTTATCTGTAGTCACAAGGTCAAAGCCCTCTATAACCTCTCCCCCCACCCCACCCCTCAACCAACATTCAGAAAGAACAATGAAATCAAAATTATGAATAAACGGATGTAATAAGACTAACAACTCGTCAAAATTCTTCTGGATACTACGAATATTAATGTGAAATAATTTTAACGTGCTATCATTAAGCTTCGTATTAAAAAAATTAAAATAATCCGTCTCTGTGTCTAATGCTACACAGGAATTAAATGAAAGTATATCGTCATCCACATCACCCAACATGACCTCTGCACAGCCTCCCACCCAGTCAGGACCCTGAATTTAAAGTAGGAAAAAACTAATTATAATAAAAAATCAAGTAATAATTGTAACAGAGTTGTAAAAGTTACGATATTGAACGTATTAAAATTGAGCTTTGGAGTCCAAAGCTATACTAACCTTAAATGACAGTAGTGGTGACCTGGTGGAAACGCGCGTAACAGCTGTCGGGCAGATGTTAGCAGATGTTACAAAGTTAATTAGTTTAAAGGGCATAATGCGGAAATGACGTAGAGTTGGGTTTTATGCTGGTGTTTCCGGTGTTACGTCACTTGTGACGTATGTGGGTAGTGACGTAGGTTGTTGAGGTAATTTGGTGTATGCGGGTGTGCTACGTCACAAAGTGACGTGGTGGGTACTGTTTGAGCTGACGTCATAGGTGATGTGTACTTGGGGTGTATGAGGGTGATCATATGGTTTTCTACAGTTATAGTGTAGGGTAGCTTCTTTCTTTTGTTTATTCTTTATTTATAGAAAACAGAAGAAATGAGAGTAAGTTGTACAGTGTGGAAGTCAACAAGATTTCGTTGTCAGCTTATGACGACAAAATATTCGTTTGTAATGCCTAAGAAATCATACATTGTACAAGTAGAAAACAAATATGCAAGACCTGTAGCATTGGGTCTCCCACCTGTTAGCCAGCTGTGAAGCTGAACAATATAACTTGGGAAGGGTATTTTATTTACAGAACAACTTTCATCATCAGTACACATGAGTAAGACAAAACTTCTATTCAACAAAGCAATCTACATCGAGTTTATTTGTTTCACCCACCGTTGGTGTTTATTGTTGTTTATATCTAAAATTTGGTACTTTTAAACAATTTCCAAATTCAAACTATCCCCCTTAACTGATGTGTCTACGTACCGTACAGAGAATTACTTGACCACCTGTCTGTATGATGTACAAAAAGGTTGTATTCAGTAGAAAGAAAACCTGAGCTCACTCACTGTGCAACAAGTCGGTAGAGCAGTACACTACTGTTGAATGCAAATTAAAAAAATGAAGTTAGCCTACAGTTGTAATGATGACATTAGGACTTTGCCGTGGGGACATTACAAAACATGTGAGAATTAAAAGATGGAGAATGAGGTTAAGTTTGACTAAACTCGAGTGTAAATGGAATAAGTCAGAAATAGAGACTCTAGTGTAAGATTGGAAATAGCTGAACAATTTATTGCTAAGCCTAACTTTATCGACCGAACCATTTACAATGAAAACTTAGTAGGCATTCATATGAGTAAAACCACAGTGATGTTAAACAAACCATTGAGCTTAATAAGATTGCATTATCAACTCATGATGATAAAAGATACATCTTATCCAATGGGATAATTTCCTTACCATGGGGACACTCAAAAATTCCACAAGAAGAATTCGTCGAGATGGAAGAAGAACACTCGCTTTCGACAGACTAAGCTTGAAGTAATTTGCATTAGGGGGGGTCTCCATAGCAAAGGGTTATTTGGTCTAGACCTGTGTGAACCTCTTCCCCCCCCCCCCCCCCCCCTGATTTTAAACAAACCAATCTATATTGGTATGTCCATATTAGATTTGAGCAAAGTACGAATGTATGACTTTTACTACGATATTATAAAGTCCCAACCGTTTGGTGTTCATATATAAAATTTGGTACTTTTAAACAATTTCCCAGTTGAAATTACCCCCATTAGCTTATCTTCTACGTGCCGTACAGAGTATAATTGTCCACCTGCCTGTATGATGTACAAAAAGGTTGTATTCAGTAGAGCAGTACACTACTGTTGAATGCAAAAAACTTGAACCCGCATTAATCGTTCCGTTGGTGGACACACACACACACACACACACACACACACACACACACACACACACACACACACCTGCGGGCGGTGTGGGTAAAGCAGTACGCTACTTTGAATTTGAACTATCTAAGTCGGTAATGTAGCACTGTGTGAAAAAATATTTCCAACTCTAAACATTCTTGATCACAGTTTAGTATTACTTTTAATTCTGTAGGTTAATGCTGCTCTGTAAGCGGTAGTTGTTTAATACCGGAGATCTGGAAATACAATGACGGAGACAATATTTATTCAAAGAAGCTCTCTCCCTCCTTGTATCGTAGTGGGAGTAGCGTGAGTCCTTGATCTAAGAGGTTTGCGGGTTCGATCCCTACCAATCATAAAAAAAACGTTATATTTTTATTTTATTTTATACATATCTACTTGCTGTAGTTCATAACAAATGCAAAACAAATGATAATTCATGTATCGAATGTTAAAAACAGTTAAAAGAAGGCTTAATTGGAACTTTACAGTTGAGTATAAAAAATGGCCTTTGTAAAGGCCACCAATGTTAAATGTTAAATTTACATTTCGTAGGTGTTTTGTACTCTTGGGATGAGAGGTAATCTAAATGATGTTTGTTTCTAGCGGTTGGTAGTTTATGAAGCTATGTATGAGCTATAGAGGTTCACGGGTTCGATCCCTACCAATCACAAAAAAAAAACATTATATTTTTATTTTATTTTATACATATATACTTGCTGTAGTTCATAACAATGCAAAACAAATGATAATTCATGTATCAAATGTTAAAAACAGTTGAAAGAAGGCTTGGAATTTTACATTAATTGGAACTTTACAGATGAGTATAAAAAATGGCCTTTGTAAAGGCCACCAAATGTTGGATGTTAAATTTACATTTCGTAGGTGTTATGTACTCTTGGGATGATGGGTGGTCTGAATTTATGTTTCATCCTAGTAGTTGGCTGTGTATGAGCCAGAAGTTCACGGGTTCGAGCCTTACCAATTACCAAACGTTTAATTTACAGTTGGAGTAATATGTTGATTTTTGGAGAAACTAATTTTAAGTATCTCTATTTGCACCGAGAATTGAAAAAATAACTGCTGCCTTACTGATAACCTATGTTAAGTAATATAGGCCTAAGTTGGCTTATTTTATTTCTTTGATTTGAGGCATCCCCCTGTGGGATAAATTTTAATTCCTTTTACTTACATATAAAATAAACACTTTAAAACAATTTCCAGGTTTTCGAGAATGATTTAAAGGCACGGCAAATGTTTTAGCTAATTTTACTGGTCTAAGTGGTCAGCAAACTGGTTTTTAGTGGACGGTAAACACTAAAACAAATGCATTTCGCTAATGCAAGTGTTTCATACAAGCACAAGATGCTAAAAGCTCTAGTAAAATTAATAAAAATTCCACAATCGAATAAACAAAATCTTGAATAAAATCCCTACAGAGCTGTCGGGGTTTACTTAATATAATCGAACGGAGAATTTATCACGATACGGTTTAAAACAAATTTTATATTAATATTCGTAGCTGATTGTTCGAATCAACCTACTCCCAAGACTTGGTTCTTTCACCCGCCAAGAAAAAACAAAAAAAAAAAAAACGGGGTTTAGAACTCAGATGACGAGTCTCGGGGTATTTAAACAACGAATTAACTCAAATAAATGTACGTAACACTTATTCGTTAAGCGAACGGAACAAATGTACTTTCGTAGCTAATTGATCCAAACAAACCGAAATATATCCACCGCTATTCACTGGCAGGTAGGAACTGTTTTACTTACATATAAAATAAACACTTTAAAACAATTTCCAGGTTTTCGAGAATGATTTAAAGGCACGGCAAATGTTTTAACTAATTTTACTGGTCTAAGTGGTCAGCAAACTGGTTTTTAGTGGACGGTAAACACTAAAACAAATGCATTTCGCTAATGCAAGTGTTTCATACAAGCACAAGATGTTAAAAGCTCTAGTAAAACTAATAAAAATTCCACGATCGAATAAACAAAATCTTGAATAAAATCTCTACAGAGCTGTCGGGGTTTAATTAATATAATCAAACGGAGGATTTATCGCGATACGGTTTAAAACAAATTTTATATTAATATTCGTAGCTGATTGTTCGAATCAACCTACTCCAAAGACTTGGTTCTTTCACCCGCCAAGAAAAAACAAAAAAAACGGGGTTTAGAACTCAGATGACGAGTTTCGGGGTATTTAAACAACGAATTAACTCAAATAAATGTACGTAACAATTATTCGTTAAGCGAACGGAACAAATGTACTTTCGTAGCTAATTGATCCAAACAAACCGAAATATATCAACCGCTATTCACTGGCAGGTAGGAACTGGTGGGGATTTATACGAGTCGGCAAAACTAAGTTACTAAAATTTAGATATTGAAAATCTAATTTGGAGCTGGTAAAATAAGTGGCAGATGAGTATGCGTAAGTTATAACGGGAAATAAACGTAGCTAACCTTCGTAATAAAATCGTAGCGTTATGTTGCGCGTTGTCGTATACTTCGTGTGAGAGGCTTGTTCGGAGCTAGTAGGCGGTCTGGATGAAAGTATGTGTCAGATTGCTGTTTATTTGAATTTTGTTAACAATACTATTTTTGAGACGGTTAAGGAAGTGGTATTTAACATGTCGCGTGACTAATTGATTATGCTGATTACTTGATTACTTGACTACGCTATTAAAGTTGGGAAAAGCCCTTTCGAATTAGGCTAGAATGGTCTTGATAAGACACTATGGTAGAGTTCTGTAGCTGTCGATAATCTAGAATATTAGAACCAAAAATTAATTTTAATTATATTAGATATTATATAATTTTTATTGAATTTGAGCTTATTTTAATTTTATTTTAAAACAGCTGTACTCCCACGATTGGCGAATGGATCATACTGTAGTAAGCGACTAAGCGTTGGCCGGTCCATCTCCCGGCTGTTTGGCTTTAGAACTGAATAAATTGTAGTACAGTGAATGAATTAATTAAATATTATGCAAGTTATATTCCTAATAATGAACGACAGCAAGAATAAATAAAATACATTTCTGATAAACTACAAACAATTATTCAATAGGCTATACAATTATCCTAGACATTTATCCATACCGTGGTTAAAAGTGGACTTCTATAAGCCTATGTAATTAATTATCCTATATATTAAAACGTGACAGGGTTTCTTTATTTCACGATTCTGAATCAACCACTTGACGGATTTTCATGATTTTTTTGTGTTGAACGAAAGATCATTTTGAGAACTAGGGCATGTCGAAGCCACAATTTTAGATTAGGGTTTCAGTTTTTTAGAAATTAAGTATAAATTTTCAAAAAATCTAGCAGCCGACGGGCGAGTTTTAAGTCGTTTTAATGGTGGTTTAACTAACAGCTGGTTTCTAACTGTCATTGAAATGTTTATGTTACAAGTTGTTTGTATACAAAAATATTGGATCATCTGAGTTCGCCTACACACTATTTCACTTTAGAATGTAATTTCTTTGCTACCGTAAAAGATCTATGTTATCAGGGGATTGTTTAGTTATGAACTAAACATTTAATCGTATAATCAAGTTTTGTCATAAATGCAATCCGCCTAAATGCTTAATACTTTAAAATATAAGTGGTTTACGTGTTGATACATCTTTTTCTAAATGTTTGAATATAAGTATACATACATACAGTATTCATAAGTAGTAGTAGTAGTATGCATACAGTACACATTGTATTCGTAATGAAAATGTCAACTGGCGTAGTAGGTCTCCAGAAAACTGACCAGTAAGCTGCGGGATGTCAGTGGAAACCAAAATCGATTCATACAATATCATAACTATCCCAGTACAGTAGTACTGTATGATTCAGAAACTTTATAAAGGGGTATATTCCAAAAGTAGACCAAAAGGCTCGGATCTCAGATGGGCTGGGCAGGCTTTGCATGGCGAAGATAAGATACTTCAACTTTTAAAAGTGTATTCTAAGGAGTACTACAAGGTAGACGACCACTTGGAAGACCAAGTAATGAAATACATCCTCAGACTGGTATCTTTCTTAGAAATGGCATAAGATGGAAGAGAACGGGAGGCCAGGATCATTTTAGAGGTTTCAGTGGCCAAGGTAAAAATAAGGTATGGTAAGTGATAGTATGCAGTGGAAGGTGGTATGTAGCTACTGTACTCAAAGCCAGGGTGTGTGTGTGTGTGTGAATCGGCCACCAAGTTGTGAACTAGCTGTTCTGAATCATATTCAGTTTTAATTGACTACTCGATTCCCGGACTTAGGACGGGCCAACAGCTCGTTTACTTATTATTATGGTTGTAACTGGACGTATGTATAGTCCGTGGCTTGGCAATCAAATAAAAGTATTTATTTATATGGGATAGGGTACTGTTATCAACATTTTAAATTACTGAATTGTTACCAAATTACTGTTTCACAAAATGCAGATTCCATATTCAGCCGAGCCATTAAAATGAGGATTTTCCGAACAATTATTAATATTACAGAATAGTATTTAATGACATACAACTTTTCACATTTCATCAATTATATGTTAGAGTTTTGCTATGGTCAAATCCAAATGTTCTCTCTTCTTTTGGTCTGTATATATATATATAGTAATTAGCTAGAATCATTGACTTTGTATAAAGTCAATGCTAGAATACTGTAAATGGTTTGTTAAGACCATATGCAAGCATTTTTTGAAATCGTTTCCCCGTTTAACCAACTATTCCAAAAGAAAAAATAATATGGTGCAACACAAATAAACAACCGATCACCTACCTATAACTTACACTTTACCTTCTTAATGCAACCTTACTTCAAATTATCCCCCATAAGGTGCATGCTAAATTTCCAAAGTTTTAAATTCGCGTAAGGAAAAGCCCTGTGGACCGATTTGTACCATTTCAGATTTATACCTTCCCCTGGTCGGTTACTATGATTGTGCTAAATTTGGTGCAGATCGCTTCAACCGTTCAGGAGGAGTATTTGTAAAACAAAAGCAGGAGTGTAGTATAAGAGCTTCGCTTCGCTCCGCTCGGCGCGGTAGGTGGTAGTCAGAGCCACAGCCACATACATCGATCCACACTGAACGCCTTGTTGTATAAGCAGACGATCTAGAAGGCTGCGGTGTCTGTAGGTACAAGTCGCTGGTGTCCACTAGTGACGTCACCATTGGAAACCAACAGCCGCGTCTCTCTCTCTCTCCTTATGAACACTGCTTATTTTGTAACCCCTTGCTTAATTGTCACTCGAGAACATCACACAAAATGTTCTTTCAGTGATATAAATGTAATCGAATCAGATTAAAACTTACACACTGATATCAACGTGGTGCATCTTTGTATTGCTGTATTGCACACAATGCAACAGTTAGTATTGTGCACAGATGTGTTGTATTGTTGCTGTAGTAAGTTATACGTAAAAGATGATTGTCAGTTGCCAATTGTCACTTATACAATATCTTAAAAGATCACAGTTGAGTTTTTGTATAACTAGGCAAGAGGAAAGACAGGTTTGGAAACTAATTTCAGCAGAGTAGTTGACTTATCTTAAACATTTTATGTTCTCAAAAGGCTAGTCAATGCTACAGTATGCATTGATCAGCTAGAAATGGTTTAAAAACTAAAGAAGAGACTGATTTTTGTCTACTAACAAGAAAGGCTTTCAAAGAAACTTAAAATGCATAGTTCGAATTAAGGTAGAATGGTCTTAATAAGACACTATGATAGAGTTCTGTAGCTTTCGATAATCTGGAACTGGACTCAGCTGTTCTTGATGATTGAACTTTAAAATTTATGGTCTTGACTAGCGAAACATCTAATCATGGTCGGTAACAAAGCTACACATAAGGTAAAACTTTTGTGTATTCAACTTCCACTAGGTTTGGGTGAATTAAAAATTACACCTTGCAATCTATAAATAGTTTTTAATTTTTCTTGAGACAAAATATTAGGATTATAGATTTACAATGATAAATCCACAAAATGTCGAGTTCTTTAAAAAGAAAGATATATTGTATGCAATAAGGTAAACCAGCTTTTGGTGAACTTTTCTATTTTTTGTGATAAAAGTAGACCTTGATAAGGTGATACGTGATATATATGGTTAGGTTTTTTTATATCGATACATCAACTGTGAGTACTGATAATCATAGACTTCAATGTTCATATGTTAACTCGAATTGACACAGATAGCTTAACATTCATTGGAAGTTAAGCAGTAATTTTAAATCGTATGTACACATTGAGTATTTAAATATAAAAACAGTAGGGGAAATTTGACATTTAAATTAAACTGTGCTACATAAAAAACGAATTTGACTTTATTTCAACCCTTGCAATCGGTTAAACTCAGCTTTCTTTGGTGGAAATAATTTATGATTGTTAATACCAATTATTCTTGATGGAAGATATGATTGTAATGTAACTGGAATGTTTAGGACGATTCAGAAGCGGCATTTTAATACCAGCCTTTATAAAAAATAGACCTACGAAAAATTTAGGGCTTTTTTAAGTAAGATTCAAATGGGAAACATCTCTCTAAAAAGACAAAAATGAACTGAATTATCAATCATGTATTTCAGTTGTGTCAAATGCAGGTCTAAACTTAAGTAATAAGTAAACATCCCATTCAGCTGATTTAAGTGAAAACAGAATAATAATAAGAAAAGAAGAAAGAAATTCACTGTGTGTTGGGAGCCACATGCAGTCGCTTTGGCAACCCCTCTCACACTGATAATATCAGTGTGAGAGGGCTATATCACTGTCACTATATTATAGTGATAGTGACAGTCACAGTGACCCGTGGTCGACAGCGAGTTACAATGGTTACAAACGATTACCCGCTCTACGCGTCCGATGTCTGACTTTCATCAAAACAGGCAGGTGCCAGGCAGGTGGGCACTGTGCAGCTGTAAAGATGTGAATCATTTCTTTCCCGCGATGGTGGGCAAAAATAGTTAAATTAATAAAATGTCAAAAAAGTAGATATCTTACTTATTTAATACGCAAGCAGGTTTTTTGTGATGATTACTCCTCTGAAACTACTGGACCGATTGACATGTTTTAGATGTCATTGGAAAGAGAATAACGTGAAGTTGTGCAGGAAACCTTCTTTTTACATGATTAACATGGGAAACAAAAATTGTTATGCAACTGCAGATGTTGTCAGAAATTAAGTGAGAAGAAGAACATATGTTAATTTTAAGCAGTCAATAAGTTTGCTTCTTTTACAGTTTGCTACAAACATTTACTTTTTGAATATGGGTTGACGTAAATACTACAATGGATAAACGCGAGAAAGAGTCAGGATAATTTGATATATGTACTAAAAAGAAAACTGAATCATCACTGTGCTTCATTTCTTAGTAATCATTGAAAAGAGCCGATTTACAAACTATGGAAACATAGAGAAGTTATAGAACACCACGTTCTACACATTGGACAAATGAACCGAATCGGTATTGCATGTTAAAATTGCAGATCTATATTTAAATATTGTAAATTATTTGTAAAATTTTGTTGTACTTTCAGATCTCAGGTTTTTTAACAAAACTACCTGCATTAGGATTATTCCTATTGCAGTAGGAATAACCTAAAAAATCTATATATTAATAGGCAAGCATGTTTCTTTAAAACCTTTTTTCTCAGCTCGTGTGCATCGTAGGGAAAATCTACGCATACTGTTAGAAAGCTATTTTCCTGTAGGTGTGCAGAATCCCTTTATAAATTAAAATAGGCTCAAAAATAAGCACAAAAAATGAATTTAAAATTTTGAAAAATTTAACATGGATATTATGAGTTGCCATGCTGGTGACGAAATAACAACGAAATATAAACAGAAAATCAAAACAAATGGAAGAAACTCCAATCACATGTTCTATTCAAAGTGTGGAATGAAAATAAAGAAGTCTGTACATTAAATATTTTTGGTCGAGTTTCGACCACTGGATGACCTCTAGTTTAAATTAATACTAAACCGTAATCAAAGGGATATATGCGGGGTCAGGTTTAGCTAATAAATTTAATAATAGGCCTAAATTACCGCTTGCTGTTTTCTACACACAACTGATGCGGGGCTCTCAGCTATTTGATATATTATCTCACCGCTAAAAAATACAATTTCCTGCGGGGTTGTATACTACATTTCCGACTTGCTGTGTACGAATGCTGCTTTACTGACCTTTTTTCTACACACCACAACACAGGATGCGGGGTTCAGTTAAGACAGAGTTCTAATTTTTTCTATAACAATACTGTGTGTTATTATGAACAACCTAATGTAAGTATGAGTAAGGGTAAAAACACAGTGGAGCCGGGCAGGTCGCATACTCGCATATACGCTGGTCCCCGAATTACGGCTGGTTACCTGGAGGGTAGCTGGGACATACACACAGTGGCGCTCAGTATGTTGAACCTCGTTTGTACGAACCTCGATAAAACGAATTCCTCGATAAGACGATTTTTTTAATCCCCTTGACACTTTCATATAGGTCAATGCTAAAAACACCTCTATACAACGTAGTAATTAAGTTAAAAGCCTCCATAAGACGAATTTGTTTGTGACATGGGCTAGGACTGATTAACCTCTATACAACGAATATTCTTAGCACAAAACCTCTCTACAAGACGAATGGTTCCACAAAGGCACACGAATAAAAACGTCTGATATTAATTTTTCTAGGTCCATTATTTTTTATTCTATTTCATGTAAAGTAAACAACAACCAAATAAATCAACTAAAACAAACAACACTCGATATACGCAGAATGGGCAGTGAAAGATCCTGCGTGGAACTTGCGAACACGTGGCTGTGAAGTTCTGCTATTTGCGCATGTTGGACATGCGTCGAGCCTTCCTGCTTGTAGCTCCCAAACAATCGACTAGCGAATCCTCTAGCTTGCCACCTAGCTAACCGTTACTGCTACCGTGTCGGCTACCTGCTAGGCGTGACTGTGTGCGTACCCATAACAACGCGTGCTTTAATTCTACATCGCAGTAAGCGAGTAAGCGACCGGCCACTAATATAGTATTTTACTTACAAATGCTGATATTGTAAGAGTTTAAATGTAAAACCATTGTATGTTTACAGTGACCTTTTTCAAGAGTTTACCGCGAATTAAAAAAAACATTAAGTTTTATTCGTGATTAGTTCTTTTAAAATGTAAAATATTGAATAAAATAAGTAATTAATTAAAGAGTCCTGATAGAAAATTTCGTAATAGAAGTAAATAACCCACACGACTAGAATGGACCAAAATTGCAACAAATGATACTACTCAATTTTGTCTCGAGCTTTGCATAATTATGTGACCCAACCGGAACCAGTTGAGTAAACTGGTTTTCTGGCTGAATTTTAGACACTTCTGAGTGATATTCATTAAGTCTTCACGCACGGTAGATTGACGTTGTTTTTTTATTTAAACCCTAGAATCAAGGTTTATTCAACTGAGACTTTGCACGTGTGTGTGTGCTTTATTTGCACGTTATGTGTTGTTAATGCTTTATTCTTCGACTTGAACTATTGTTGTTGGAACTAGCATGTCAATATGCTATAAGGATTACAGTGGCGTAAGTAGCGATTCTGAACTAGGAAAATACTACAGCTTATTATTTCAGAGCATTAGATAATGACTTTCACCCCGGGACCTTGATCGTTCAAAACGGGTTTTTGCCAGTGGATGGAATAATACTAACCTTACCCAAAACTCACACCACACCTGAAGATTCTCCTAGCATTCTAATATACCTAGTTTCAATAACTACTTGTTAACACCAGTGTCCCCACAGCAAATAGCACGAGTAGCAAGTACACTAGTCTCAAAATTGATATAAGTTGAACAAGTCAACACAGCAAGCTACAATTAATTGCGGTACAATAGTCTAAAAGTTATCAGTGCTACTTCACATAATTGGTGTTGTCAGGTTATTCTAGACTTGTTACTTAAAAACGAGAACCATAATATGACACAAGTTTCTTAAGTTAAAATCATTAAAATATTACATTTTCTAACTTTTTAATAATGGTTTTTGCTATAATGTTCCCTAAAGGAATCGACAAAACATATTCAGAGAAAGCATTTGCTCTGAGGATGTTTTGAGTTTATTCAAACCTGACAATTTTACATCTACAAAAACATTGTACCTATAAATAAGCGTTAAGTAGCTTTGACCCATAATATAGTCCATAATTTATTGTATTAAGTTGAAATAGGGACATTCCATGACTGAACTCAGTAATATTTTTGGAATCTTTACTGAGGGATAATTGCATATAACTTTTTAGACAAACCAACCTGTTTTGAGAATGAGCCTGATTTGTTATTCATTTTGTAGTAGTTTATGCTCAACTATATTTAAAAGTGTTTTAAATATACGTAGGGTAAAGTGCCCGTTTGTATTGTACTACTTCAGATATATACACTGGCGAAGGCTAAAATGTTTGAATGTGAGACAATAATATCCAAGTATTGAGTGAGCTGAATTTTAATTAAGTCCTGTAAGTAGGTCAAGGTCATTTAAAAATAATGCCAAAAAAAGGGATAGACCAAAATAGGGTCTATCCCTCCTTTTGTTTTGGTAGGGGAGCTAATGTTTGTTTTATTTTTGTGTTTGTGTGTAAGTCTGAATTGGCCAAAGACTAATGTTACAGTCCTACTTTGACAATAGTCAGTTCTTCCTACGGGCTGTACTAATAGATTTGTCTTTCGGACACATCAGCTGAGGCCGGGGTTGTTCTTCCAACGGTCAATCCCCATAGAAATGTGTGTGTGAGTGTATGCCTAGGCTATAAACTTATTATTGGTTTTTATGCTTCTGTTTTGTGTGAACGTAAGAACTTTGTAACATATAATGATCAACTCAAGTTTAAATTTTATACCTGAAATGGAACATCAATTATTAAGAAATATAACACTCTTACACCAATACCAAAAATACAATACACTAAGAAGACTTAACACCATCTAAACTACAAGCAACGTACTACACATGCTCCACATGCAATGGGTGATATATCTTTAAGTTAGAATGGTACCGATTCCAACTTAAAGAAAATATCACATTCAGTCTCATCGACCATTCCTTTTGAGTGGTCATATGAGACTGACTTACCTCTTGCAGCTTTGCAAAACTCGTGAAAGGGAGAGGAAGAAGTACAGGGAGGGGGAAGTTCCCCTACTTTAAGGCCATGTCACACCGACATCCGTCGCTCCCGCCGCGGGAGTACCGCGCGCGGACGTTTTTTTTCCTCGAGCCATGTCACACCAAAAGTTCGCGTCCGCGGCGGGAGTTTTGAGATGAGTTCATTACAATTCGTTTTACTTAGGAAACTCATCTTACCTGTTAAGTATGCCATGTAAATTTGTAGGTATTAAGTAAAGTGTTTAAGAAGCAATTGAATGTTTATTAATTTGTTAGTGTAGGGCTACTTTAAAAAGTGAATAACAATTGTTTTAAATTTAATTTAGACCTTGTGTTCGAAGCATTTTAAATATAGTTGTATATAAATTATCCACCTTCAGCTTTTGAACGTTATTTTTCGCTACACTACAAAGACTATTTACTTTTTAAATATAAACATATGACCATTTTAACACTTACCTTGTTCAATATCATTTAGTGCTATTAGATGACGACCGGTTTCGTGACGACAATCACATCATCGGGTCAATCCTCGTGGAACGATTCGGTATGATAAAAAATACATAAAGCTTTTACCGAACACAAGACGAAACCACATATTTACAAAATATTTACACACAGAAACCATCGCGATGCGTGCACGCTTATGTCGAGCCGGCCGCGACTGGAGTTCCGTCGAAGGTCAAGGTGACGTCATCTGCAATCAGCTGATCGGTGGTTTCTGGTTTCCTTTCTTTGTCTAATTTGATGATAGTTTCAAACAACTCGTTCGCCTGACTATTGATTTTGTCATTTAAAATATGTTTAGTTTCTAATTTAAAGGCTTTATATATTTCAAAATTTTTGAGAGCTGTTGTTTTGGCTTTATTGTTGCATGTGTGGATTACTGTCAAATTTTCTTCGATCTTTGAATAGTTGTGGTTGCTACTGACTAGGTGTTCAGCGTAATTAGACTTTTGAGTCGGGGTGTTTTAATATAAAAGGGTGATGTGTCTGCTCGATCAACATACTTTTTGTTATTTATATTGAGTGTAAAAATATGATAATAAAAAACACAGGTGAAACGTCAAACCAGAATCATCAACTACCCTTGTTGCACATTTACCATACAGATTTAATATCAAAAATATCAACACATCATCAAAACCCATTGATCAGACATGACTAAAGTGATGAAATATTTAAGTTAGAATGTAACTAAGGGTAAAAAATGTTAATGCAATATTTACATATAATTATTTGACTTTTTATATTTATAATGTGATTTCTATAACAATTTTCTTTTATTTTAAAGGATTTTAAAGGATACCTCCTTAAGTTGTTAAAAAGTAGGATCTAATAAAGATACTCTTATTGCTAGTTTTAAACTTGTTACAATTCAATAAAATAGTTTTTTCCTACAGTCAATCGACAAAGTTGGCTTCCTTAATAATGTTTATTGAGCGTAGCTCTTTGGGATCAATTTCAATGCAACAAATAAAGGAACATCACTCAATAACGGGTGAACGCATTTCAGCCAACTTAACAAAATTACTTAGACTATTAGTGAAATGGGTTTCAAAACAAACAAATTTCAATTAGATAATGCTAATTCAATTTAAAACGAACTTAAAATTTCCAATTTTTATGGCGTGGCTTATGGGAACTAAAGTAGCCATGACAGTTTTTTTGTTTACAAGAAAAATGTAAACAATAGAATCATTAAGACATTATTTCTGAACTTTCTAGACTTTTCTTTTAAACCAGTCCTATAATCTGAAAAAAAAAACAAGAAAATACCGTTAAAACCTTTTTAAAGCGCGGAATTCACTGCAGATTTCGAAAATATACGGAACTACTTTCTCAATGCGCGGAGCATATTGCAGTGACTGTTTACTCTTGGGCACCTATTTATGTTGCCAGCTGATTAGAAACGCAATTTAATACGCAAAGCATGTTTTTTGACAATTACTCCTCCGAAACTACTGAACCGATTGACATGTTTTTGGTTTCATTGGAAAGAGCGTAACGTGAAGTTGTGCAGGAAATATTTTTTTAAGAGAAATAATCAGAGAGTGAGGCCCTGGGACCCTTTTAAGTTTCGTATTTCTCCATAAGATTAACATGGGAAACAAAAAATTATTATGCAACCCCAGCTGTTGTCAGAAATTAAGTGAGAAGAAGAACATATGTTAATTTTAAGCAGTCAATAAGTTTGCTTCTTTTACAGTTTGCTACAAACATTTACTGACTTGGTTGAAATAAAATATTTACTATTTGAATTCGGGTTGGCGTAAATATTCCAATGAAAAAAGCAAGAGAGCCTGGATAGTTTGATATATTCTGTTACGTACATCTTGAATATTTCCATAATCTTTGGGTCGAATGTTTTAAAGTCATCAGAAACTATGCACGTTATTCCTTTTAAAATAACGCCTCTAATGCTTAGAAATTGTTCGAATTCGAGCAACAGGGACACTAGTAAGGATTTAATAAGCGATATATTGATCTGCATCGAAATCGGTATTTAATCCGATAATACCTCATATTATGTTGAATACATCGCCGATACAGTAAGTTATTAACACTTAATAAAACGCATATTGAACACTGATCCAATTTAGGCATGTGGGGAAGGTAGGTCAAGGTTTATGAGTGTATTCGTGACTACATTGTGTTTTGAAGTAAGGTTGCATTAAGAAGGTAAAGTGTAAGTTATAGGTAGGTGATCGGTTGTTTATTTGTGTTGCACCATATTATTTTTTCTTTTGGAATAGTTGGTTAAACGGGGAAACGATTTGGATTTGACCATAGCAAAACTCTAACATATAATTGATGAAATGTGAAAAGTTGTATGTCATTAAATACTATTCTGTAATATTAATAATTGTTCGGAAAATCCTCATTTTAATGGCTCGGCTGAATATGGAATCTGCATTTTGTGAAACAGTAATTTGGTAACAATTCAGTAATTTAAAATGTTGATAACAGTACCCTATCCCATATAAATAAATACTTTTATTTGATTGCCAAGCCACGGACTATACATACGTCCAGTTACAACCATAATAATAAGTAAACGAGCTGTTGGCCCGTCCTAAGTCCGGGAATCGAGTAGTCAATTAAAACTGAATATGATTCAGAACAGCTAGTTCACAACTTGGTGGCCGATTCACACACACACACACACCCTGGCTTTGAGTACAGTAGCTACATACCACCTTCCACTGCATACTATCACTTACCATACCTTATTTTTACCTTGGCCACTGAAACCTCTAAAATGATCCTGGCCTCCCGTTCTCTTCCATCTTATGCCATTTCTAAGAAAGATACCAGTCTGAGGATGTATTTCATTACTTGGTCTTCCAAGTGGTCGTCTACCTTGTAGTACTCCTTAGAATACACTTTTAAAAGTTGAAGTATCTTATCTTCGCCATGCAAAGCCTGCCCAGCCCATCTGAGATCCGAGCCTTTTGGTCTACTTTTGGAATATACCCCTTTATAAAGTTTCTGAATCATACAGTACTACTGTACTGGGATAGTTATGATATTGTATGAATCGATTTTGGTTTCCACTGACATCCCGCAGCTTACTGGTCAGTTTTCTGGAGACCTACTACGCCAGTTGACATTTTCATTACGAATACAATGTGTACTGTATGCATACTACTACTACTACTTATGAATACTGTATGTATGTATACTTATATTCAAACATTTAGAAAAAGATGTATCAACACGTAAACCACTTATATTTTAAAGTATTAAGCATTTAGGCGGATTGCATTTATGACAAAACTTGATTATACGATTAAATGTTTAGTTCATAACTAAACAATCCCCTGATAACATAGATCTTTTACGGTAGCAAAGAAATTACATTCTAAAGTGAAATAGTGTGTAGGCGAACTCAGATGATCCAATATTTTTGTATACAAACAACTTGTAACATAAACATTTCAATGACAGTTAGAAACCAGCTGTTAGTTAAACCACCATTAAAACGACTTAAAACTCGCCCGTCGGCTGCTAGATTTTTTGAAAATTTATACTTAATTTCTAAAAAACTGAAACCCTAATCTAAAATTGTGGCTTCGACATGCCCTAGTTCTCAAAATGATCTTTCGTTCAACACAAAAAAATCATGAAAATCCGTCAAGTGGTTGATTCAGAATCGTGAAATAAAGAAACCCTGTCACGTTTTAATATATAGGATAATTAATTACATAGGCTTATAGAAGTCCACTTTTAACCACGGTATGGATAAATGTCTAGGATAATTGTATAGCCTATTGAATAATTGTTTGTAGTTTATCAGAAATGTATTTTATTTATTCTTGCTGTCGTTCATTATTAGGAATATAACTTGCATAATATTTAATTAATTCATTCACTGTACTACAATTTATTCAGTTCTAAAGCCAAACAGCCGGGAGATGGACCGGCCAACGCTTAGTCGCTTACTACAGTATGATCCATTCGCCAATCGTGGGAGTACAGCTGTTTTAAAATAAAATTAAAATAAGCTCAAATTCAATAAAAATTATATAATATCTAATATAATTAAAATTAATTTTTGGTTCTAATATTCTAGATTATCGACAGCTACAGAACTCTACCATAGTGTCTTATCAAGACCATTCTAGCCTAATTCGAAAGGGCTTTTCCCAACTTTAATAGCGTAGTCAAGTAATCAAGTAATCAGCATAATCAATTAGTCACGCGACATGTTAAATACCACTTCCTTAACCGTCTCAAAAATAGTATTGTTAACAAAATTCAAATAAACAGCAATCTGACACATACTTTCATCCAGACCGCCTACTAGCTCCGAACAAGCCTCTCACACGAAGTATACGACAACGCGCAACATAACGCTACGATTTTATTACGAAGGTTAGCTACGTTTATTTCCCGTTATAACTTACGCATACTCATCTGCCACTTATTTTACCAGCTCCAAATTAGATTTTCAATATCTAAATTTTAGTAACTTAGTTTTGCCGACTCGTATAAATCCCCACCAGTTCCTACCTGCCAGTGAATAGCGGTTGATATATTTCGGTTTGTTTGGATCAATTAGCTACGAAAGTACATTTGTTCCGTTCGCTTAACGAATAATTGTTACGTACATTTATTTGAGTTAATTCGTTGTTTAAATACCCCGAAACTCGTCATCTGAGTTCTAAACCCCGTTTTTTTTGTTTTTTCTTGGCGGGTGAAAGAACCAAGTCTTTGGAGTAGGTTGATTCGAACAATCAGCTACGAATATTAATATAAAATTTGTTTTAAACCGTATCGCGATAAATCCTCCGTTTGATTATATTAATTAAACCCCGACAGCTCTGTAGAGATTTTATTCAAGATTTTGTTTATTCGATCGTGGAATTTTTATTAGTTTTACTAGAGCTTTTAACATCTTGTGCTTGTATGAAACACTTGCATTAGCGAAATGCATTTGTTTTAGTGTTTACCGTCCACTAAAAACCAGTTTGCTGACCACTTAGACCAGTAAAATTAGTTAAAACATTTGCCGTGCCTTTAAATCATTCTCGAAAACCTGGAAATTGTTTTAAAGTGTTTATTTTATATGTAAGTAAAACAGTTCCTACCTGCCAGTGAATAGCGGTGGATATATTTCGGTTTGTTTGGATCAATTAGCTACGAAAGTACATTTGTTCCGTTCGCTTAACGAATAAGTGTTACGTACATTTATTTGAGTTAATTCGTTGTTTAAATACCCCGAGACTCGTCATCTGAGTTCTAAACCCCGTTTTTTTTTTTTTTGTTTTTTCTTGGCGGGTGAAAGAACCAAGTCTTGGGAGTAGGTTGATTCGAACAATCAGCTACGAATATTAATATAAAATTTGTTTTAAACCGTATCGTGATAAATTCTCCGTTCGATTATATTAAGTAAACCCCGACAGCTCTGTAGGGATTTTATTCAAGATTTTGTTTATTCGATTGTGGAATTTTTATTAATTTTACTAGAGCTTTTAGCATCTTGTGCTTGTATGAAACACTTGCATTAGCGAAATGCATTTGTTTTAGTGTTTACCGTCCACTAAAAACCAGTTTGCTGACCACTTAGACCAGTAAAATTAGCTAAAACATTTGCCGTGCCTTTAAATCATTCTCGAAAACCTGGAAATTGTTTTAAAGTGTTTATTTTATATGTAAGTAAAAGGAATTAAAATTTATCCCACAGGGGGATGCCTCAAATCAAAGAAATAAAATAAGCCAACTTAGGCCTATATTACTTAACATAGGTTATCAGTAAGGCAGCAGTTATTTTTTCAATTCTCGGTGCAAATAGAGATACTTAAAATTAGTTTCTCCAAAAATCAACATATTACTCCAACTGTAAATTAAACGTTTGGTAATTGGTAAGGCTCGAACCCGTGAACTTCTGGCTCATACACAGCCAACTACTAGGATGAAACATAAATTCAGACCACCCATCATCCCAAGAGTACATAACACCTACGAAATGTAAATTTAACATCCAACATTTGGTGGCCTTTACAAAGGCCATTTTTTATACTCATCTGTAAAGTTCCAATTAATGTAAAATTCCAAGCCTTCTTTCAACTGTTTTTAACATTTGATACATGAATTATCATTTGTTTTGCATTGTTATGAACTACAGCAAGTATATATGTATAAAATAAAATAAAAATATAATGTTTTTTTTTTGTGATTGGTAGGGATCGAACCCGTGAACCTCTATAGCTCATACATAGCTTCATAAACTACCAACCGCTAGAAACAAACATCATTTAGATTACCTCTCATCCCAAGAGTACAAAACACCTACGAAATGTAAATTTAACATTTAACATTGGTGGCCTTTACAAAGGCCATTTTTTATACTCAACTGTAAAGTTCCAATTAAGCCTTCTTTTAACTGTTTTTAACATTCGATACATGAATTATCATTTGTTTTGCATTTGTTATGAACTACAGCAAGTAGATATGTATAAAATAAAATAAAAATATAACGTTTTTTTTATGATTGGTAGGGATCGAACCCGCAAACCTCTTAGATCAAGGACTCACGCTACTCCCACTACGATACAAGGAGGGAGAGAGCTTCTTTGAATAAATATTGTCTCCGTCATTGTATTTCCAGATCTCCGGTATTAAACAACTACCGCTTACAGAGCAGCATTAACCTACAGAATTAAAAGTAATACTAAACTGTGATCAAGAATGTTTAGAGTTGGAAATATTTTTTCACACAGTGCTACATTACCGACTTAGATAGTTCAAATTCAAAGTAGCGTACTGCTTTACCCACACCGCCCGCAGGTGTGTGTGTGTGTGTGTGTGTGTGTGTGTGTGTGTGTGTGTGTGTGTGTGTCCACCAACGGAACGATTAATGCGGGTTCAAGTTTTTTGCATTCAACAGTAGTGTACTGCTCTACTGAATACAACCTTTTTGTACATCATACAGGCAGGTGGACAATTATACTCTGTACGGCACGTAGAAGATAAGCTAATGGGGGTAATTTCAACTGGGAAATTGTTTAAAAGTACCAAATTTTATATATGAACACCAAACGGTTGGGACTTTATAATATCGTAGTAAAAGTCATACATTCGTACTTTGCTCAAATCTAATATGGACATACCAATATAGATTGGTTTGTTTAAAATCAGGGGGGGGGGGGGGGGGGAAGAGGTTCACACAGGTCTAGACCAAATAACCCTTTGCTATGGAGACCCCCCCTAATGCAAATTACTTCAAGCTTAGTCTGTCGAAAGCGAGTGTTCTTCTTCCATCTCGACGAATTCTTCTTGTGGAATTTTTGAGTGTCCCCATGGTAAGGAAATTATCCCATTGGATAAGATGTATCTTTTATCATCATGAGTTGATAATGCAATCTTATTAAGCTCAATGGTTTGTTTAACATCACTGTGGTTTTACTCATATGAATGCCTACTAAGTTTTCATTGTAAATGGTTCGGTCGATAAAGTTAGGCTTAGCAATAAATTGTTCAGCTATTTCCAATCTTACACTAGAGTCTCTATTTCTGACTTATTCCATTTACACTCGAGTTTAGTCAAACTTAACCTCATTCTCCATCTTTTAATTCTCACATGTTTTGTAATGTCCCCACGGCAAAGTCCTAATGTCATCATTACAACTGTAGGCTAACTTCATTTTTTTAATTTGCATTCAACAGTAGTGTACTGCTCTACCGACTTGTTGCACAGTGAGTGAGCTCAGGTTTTCTTTCTACTGAATACAACCTTTTTGTACATCATACAGACAGGTGGTCAAGTAATTCTCTGTACGGTACGTAGACACATCAGTTAAGGGGGATAGTTTGAATTTGGAAATTGTTTAAAAGTACCAAATTTTAGATATAAACAACAATAAACACCAACGGTGGGTGAAACAAATAAACTCGATGTAGATTGCTTTGTTGAATAGAAGTTTTGTCTTACTCATGTGTACTGATGATGAAAGTTGTTCTGTAAATAAAATACCCTTCCCAAGTTATATTGTTCAGCTTCACAGCTGGCTAACAGGTGGGAGACCCAATGCTACAGGTCTTGCATATTTGTTTTCTACTTGTACAATGTATGATTTCTTAGGCATTACAAACGAATATTTTGTCGTCATAAGCTGACAACGAAATCTTGTTGACTTCCACACTGTACAACTTACTCTCATTTCTTCTGTTTTCTATAAATAAAGAATAAACAAAAGAAAGAAGCTACCCTACACTATAACTGTAGAAAACCATATGATCACCCTCATACACCCCAAGTACACATCACCTATGACGTCAGCTCAAACAGTACCCACCACGTCACTTTGTGACGTAGCACACCCGCATACACCAAATTACCTCAACAACCTACGTCACTACCCACATACGTCACAAGTGACGTAACACCGGAAACACCAGCATAAAACCCAACTCTACGTCATTTCCGCATTATGCCCTTTAAACTAATTAACTTTGTAACATCTGCTAACATCTGCCCGACAGCTGTTACGCGCGTTTCCACCAGGTCACCACTACTAATGACAAATAATTGTAACAGTAATGAAAAACTAAAATATCTTTTACCCTGAACATGTGATACGAATCATAAAATACCTATAACTGGGAACTAACAACAATCATGTAAATTCAAAATACTTGTTACCATCAATTATTAATTGCATTTAAAAATATATTATTAGATATTGCATGTATTTTTTTAATAAACAATGATAAACATAACACTAGACTTTTGAGGGGAAGAAATATAACGAAAGTTTATCTAGTTATACTAAATGAAAGGACAAAAGTCTAATTAAATAAAATGTTAATAACCATCAATTTTAATCACAAGAAAGAAAAACTTATAGTAATGATACAGTAGTAAAAAAATAATGTTTACGACTTGTATAGTGAAGAAGATTACCTACTTTAGGATGACACGTTTTCCTCGTGTGTTGTAGGTTTTTTGTATATGTCCAAGTCCTTGATTTCCATCACGCGGATGGCCGAGTCCTTCTCCGTGGGTTTGATTAGCACCTTCCCGTTAAAATATCCCGCGAAATGCAGCCTCCCCTCTCGTTGCAGTCTTCTAGCAGTACCCAGCAGCTGCTTGTTGTGGGGTGTCAACTGCTCATTGATGTAGAGGCATCTTATCTTTCACGGGCTTTGGTTTCAATATTGAATCGAGAGCTTAAATCGCTGTTTGGTTTATATGATATTTATAAAGTTAATTATAATTGCCTTATATTATTAATTTATCTCTTTAGACTTTACTATAATATGTAATCAATAAATTAAAAGGAAAAGGGATTATCAATAGTGGGTGAATAACATAACAAATTATCTATAATCCACATCTTTGCTTTTGTAAATCGCCAAATATGAAGTTTTATTCTATAAATATTGAAATAAAAGTCTACAAAACATGAGCTATTATTTACAACTGTTTGGATGGGAAAGAGAGGTGATTAATAAATAACTTTTTTCCTTGGACATTTATTTTATCACTTTATTATTTACACAACCTTGTTACATAACAGATCATTATTATTAAACATTATACTTTTAAATTAAAGGGCGTTCATTAGAGAGCTGAAACACCTTTGTAACAACAGTTTCTTGTTCACGTTTATAAGATGTCCAGTTGTAGTATAAATAATAATTTATAGAAACAAATTATTGATTGCATTTTAGTTACGGTAAACAGATTTCATATATCCCCTGGATTTATTATTTTTCATGTGGGGCAGAACAACTAAGCTTTTAAGATAACTAAGTTATCTTAACTTAGTTTTCTCCTAAAGATAACTAAATTGATTATTTTACTTGAGTCGTGTACTTTAATGAATACTTAATATTTTATAGTTATAGTAATTTTAAGTAACTTAAGCAAAAACTATTTGTCCTTTGAAGTAAAAAAAAAAATACAAATCAATGAACAAGTATATTTGCCAATAAAAGAATTGATACGTTACAGTGAACATGTTTTATAATTTTAAGAATAGCAATGACAAAATAAATTTGGTTAAATTATATATCACCTTTTATCTAAAATCATGCAATGCCAATGACATTGCAACAACTACGAGTATTAATGTATTGGATACTACTTTATACTGTTTATTTTTTAATTTCATCTGTTTTGTTGCGGGTTAAGCCCAATTTAAATCTCTTGATAAAAACGTGAGTAATTTTAAGATTTTACTAAGACTAAGAGTAAGGCTTGTATCGTTTGCATACAAGCAATTATGTCTATAGTGTGAGTAAACTGTATGAAATAATATCACCACTATATGAATGAATATTTTGATAAGTTTTATTTACAAACGAATGAAGAACTCTGTTGAATCATAACATAGTCAATCCTAAACATTTTAACAATCTAGCAACAGCTGTAACATAATATATATTCAAATAAAGTGAAGACCAAAGGCATCACAGCTGTGGCTAAGTTAACGCCACATCAGCGGGTCACCAATATATAGTGTGAGTAAAAACATTTTAACAATCTAGCAACAGCTGTAACATAATAAATATTAAAATGAAGTGAAGACCAAAGGCATCAAAGCTGTGGCTAAGTTGACGCCACATGTCTTTCAAACCTAAAGCAGTTAAATTTGTATTTTTTATATTTTTATAAAGTAATACAATATTATTGTGGTATAATTAGGTTATAGATTAAATTAAAACTTATTTGTATTTTTATTTACCTTAAACAACAATTGCGCGTATAAAAAACCTTAGAAACGACAGGAAATGTCATTAATCTATAATTTAATAATATATATACCTTCCTTAAATAAAATATTAATTTAATGTTATGGAAACACATTGTTTTTGGACAGAATCTCTTTTTCAGGTTGATTTATGTTTGATCCCTTTTCGGATACATCAGCCATTGTATACAAATATTTTAGCCTGCCAAATCTCCAATATTACATTCACCTCTCAAACCACTGGTGAATAAATCCTATATCATATTGTAATTCTACTTTTCACTAAATATAATAAACATTCCATACATTAACTTCATATTCTGTTTAGAATATAAAAATAATTTTAAAATAACATTAATTCATATTATGGTTATCTTCTAAGGTTGTCTATGCTCTATTAATAATATTTTTTTTCGATTTTTGAAGAAAGATGAAATGTTGTTAATGTTTTAAGCACTATAATTAACAAGCATGAATAAAGGTATCATATCCATAAATAGTAAAGTATTATTGTTGATTTAACATAATGATGTTTATTGTGGCGCCAATATAGTTTCAAATGAAATTTGTTGACGTTATATATTTATTAATATATAACTTATACGTGGGTAGTAAGTTTTTCAATGTTGCATTTTCCTTTATAGTAGCCCTGTTATTATTTTTTCGTATATATTTTTATGTATTTAAAAGAAAAGAAAAAAGGGAAATAAGAAAAATAAATGAAAATCTACAACATTAGAATATGAACAAGAACCTGAGAAAATGTATGTAAAAGAAGAGTTAAATACTACATAATAAAAAAAAACTCAGTAAGGAAAGAAAACAACAAATATTTTATGATGAAAAAACGAATACCGATATATAATTAAGAATTATTTAACCTATTTTATATTTACACTTTATTTTTACATATGGTTGTATTATTAATTTTATTCGTTATAAGAATGAGGTAATGGTAAATAGAACTTGATAATGGACTAAGTTTCCAAAAAATGTCGTACAAATAAATATAAAATGGGTACTTTGTTGAATATGTTTTTAAGTTTTATTATATTAGTAGCCCTAAACATACAAGAAAATATAAATTTCTTAAGAGATATAAACAAGATTCACGGATCTTAAACTTAACGTGCAGTTTTTTTTTATAACTTTTAATCATTTTATTGACAGCCTAGTTGCATAAGATAGAATGTACTGATGTGGCTTACTTATAGAGTTAAAGCGAATATTTTTATAAAGTCGGGTTTCTTACCTTACATGCGTACATCAAACCGTTATAACTGAGTTCTAGGGTCTCATTCAAATGCATGAAACTGTAACCAAATCACAAAGCATTACCTCAAACATTCTCACTTTGAGTCATTTTAAAATTATATATGTTTTGTTTCAGGGCTTGGTATAAATCATATAACGAAATTACTTTACTTAATTGATTTAATAAAAAAAGTATTTCTCGAGTTTTTCCAACTCCAAAATAATGGTTTGTTATTGTTTTACTTCAAATCAAGAGTCAGAATGTTTAATTGATACTATGTGCATACAATATAAAAATTACTCAAAGGTACATTATTTGGTGCAAAGTCAACGGAAATCGAATCGGGTTCTTCTGAAATAGCTTGTTGTGGATAGTGTCATCCCGTAGGAAAATTAATCCCATAGGGGAATTTTTTATTTTTTTAGCTCAACCGTAAATATATTTCCTATCAATGAAATAAGTTTACACATTCTACTTATAACGCACAAGAAATTATAATTGTAATTTTTAGTAAATGTATATATATATAAATTTCTACTTTTATTTCATAGCTGTAAATTACTCTTAGCCTTATTTAGTGTGAGGCTATCGTATGGTTGGCATTTTTTTTTTATTATTTGGTTTCCAGATTGTTTGTCAAACTTTGTCTTCTGTGTGGAATTTAGAACTTCTGACGCCCTCCAAGATGAGGTATATCTGTATACCATAGCTAACATTCTGATTTAAGGGTTTGTTCCATTTGCTTCATAAAAAGGCTGGAGTCAATTAAACAACCAAGGATCGTTTTGATAGTATCAAATAAATAATCCATGCCTTTATTGATATCGTAATCTTTAGGGGTGACATAACTAATTTTATTTCTAACTATTTTAACTACTAACTATTTTTTTAATAATTTTCTTTTGCCACTTAAGAGTTTTTAATAAGATTTTTATATTATGGTACTGGAACACGGAGTCCCAAGAGTGATTATTATATCACTTTACCAGGCCTCACTCCCTGGATAATGCCTTGGTTCCACTGGTTTCTGAAGAGTCACCCATGGCTATGTAAACCATTCCTATTCACCATTTAGAAGTAATTTAGCTAAATCATTCAAAATAAAAAAAAACTTATATAAAGTTTGAGAGAAATATCCTCACTCCTTGAACGTAGGATGGTGAAGGCCGCAAGTTGAGTGTTGCATTTTTGGCGCAAAGTATCAATGGACTATGCGTTTAATGCAACGTAAACGAACCACTGTCAAAAAAAAAATCTGTTGAAGTTTTAGTAAATAAGAGATATACCTTTACCATTAACTCAATAATACCTAAAGATTTGATTAATAAAACATTGAACAAGCCCGCAATTACACCAACAATACTTACTAAAACTTCTAGCTGATATTTATATAACAGACCTTATATAATTTGCCACTGTGACTTGCTAGATTTATTTTTGATTTATTAGATTTTTTACCGATCGAAATCAGAAGAGCTTACTTATCTCTTCTAGGCTAACTAATCTAAAATATTAAAACATACGAGCTATAAACTGTGTAACACCACAACTGTTGGCCAACAATACAAGAGATAAAGAGTAAAGTAAATAAGTCAGACATTGCAGCAGCAGGTAATGTAAATAATGAAAAGCTCCCCAAGGCACGAGGATGTTTCCTTTGTGTCGTTTAAATCTTTATCAAGTACATATAATATCTTTATTAGAATAATGCTTTTGATGTACTTGTGGACTTGATTCATCAAGTTAAATTTTACAAATGGACTTATATTCTGTTACACACACATACAGTGGGTAGATATTTTCGTAAATACATTTGTTATTATATTTTGTTAAAATTCAGTATAATTTTTTTTTGCAATAAGGAGAACTAATAAATTAAATTTGTGAAATGAAAATATATATTCGAATTCAATCGTTCTAGCCCAAATGGTACAAATTGCAGTACCAATTGTAAATGTTATAAATTAAAGTATAACTTTACTATTTATACAATTTTAACAAAACTTGGATTTAGTAAATATAAAATGGGGAAACAATTAGAGATGGATGGCGTAGTTACAGCAAGAGAAAACCAATTCCACAGGATGAAGCTACATATGCCTCATCGTAGTCCCTCTACTCTAAATAAATGCCGAATATTATGGTTGTATAATCTCAGTATATGAGCATGTGTACAAGCTTTCACAAAATTGAAAACGAAAACTACTGTGGTTAGTAATATTTCTTGGATTGCATTACTTTTTAAGGAAGAGGCTCCGATGATGTTCCTCTCAAGAAAACAATCTGTCTTCCCAATGTCATACATAATTAATCAAATAAAGAAAGTACTAGACGCATTTTCTGGATTGTTTCGGTAGTTTTACTTTGCTTAAAATAACTTGCATATGTATATATTACTTTTTTTATGCACTGAAAGATAAAATTGAAGTATTTCTCTATTTATACAACGAAGGTTTCTGAAACCTTCAATTGCTTAAGGCACTTAACAAAGTCAATCCACATAAAAGCTTAACTCTTAGCCCATTTCTTTTGGAGGTTTAGCAAACAAAAAGGTAAAAAGATAATTGGTTCGTGTTTTGGATATACCGGTTGGACTATGTGAAAAACAGTTTTCTCAATAAATCGTAATTATTCAAACAATATTGGACTTCGATAGTTTACCTAAACAAAAGTTTACTGTTTGAAAAAGTGTCTTTTACTACTAACAAAACAATTTGTAAAATCAAAACTGAAAAATATTCTAAAAAAAAAAAAATTTAAAGCCCCTACACTATTATTTTGCAACTGATTTATTTTATTTTATCAGAGAAAACTATATACCATCAAGCTTATTTAATGCACTTTTTATTGATTATTTAATTTAATATATAAACCATATACCTTATTTTCAAGCCATTTTGTCAATTTGATATTTGTATTTTTCTATTAATTGTATGGAAACTAAATGTATGCACAATCATTAAGGCTCACTTAATGCATTATTTACTCTCACTATACATTTTAATAAATAAGATTTGTTATACAAGGTGGTTATGAAGTCCTAAGACAGTTAAATATTTAAAAAAAAAACAATGATGTAGGTAGAGCTACAATACTTGGTACAAAGTTACAAGACATAAAACTCTATTTTAAAAGTGATCCAATAACACTTCAGGGGGGACGGCCCACAAGGATTTGGTATAAAAACTTAAATATAAGCATAGGTCAATATGCAAATCAAATAAAGGTTCTTTTTTAGTAGAATACAATGCCGCAAACCGCACTTCACAGTTGTTTAAGATTTAAAAAAAGTGTTTTAGTTAAAAAGAAATTGGCTAATTTTCAAAATCTTTGGACACCTGCCATTTTGCGCAGGACCAACTTTTTGAAGAGCAGTTTGCGGTTGGTAATAAAAGTGAGAATTTCAGGTATAAGACGCATTTTAAGGCTACGCTGTTTATATAAAAAAAACGTTCTTGGTTTTTAATATAGTTATCTTAATTTAATAATCTTTTTACAACCAACCATAGTTAAAATCCCTAACCCCTCTAAGATTAAAACGTGTTGGATTATAGTTGGACGAGAAGGCGTAATTACAGGAAGGTAAAACCACTTCCACCTCGTATAACTACAGACCTTTCACCTCTACCCTCCCATTATACTTACTGTACACCACCTAGCCCATGTTTTAGGTCACTGTTATTGTATTTTATTACATCGTAATCCCAAAGTGCATTACCATCGTGCGTTGCATACTCTATTCTCAAACATGAATATGGTTCACAACGTTAATAAAATTAATTTATGATAAAATTGAGTAAATACCATATTCAAGTGGTATTCCGAGCTAAAATATGAATCTGAAATACAAGATTATATAGTAAAAAAAAAAAAAAAAAAAACTGTGTCAGCATTTTTGAACGTAATTTTATCATTCACTTGTGAACAACCATTATCATTAGTAAGCGATGTTAGTAACTATAATGTCTTATAAGGGAAATCACAAAAGTTGCAATAGCTTTTGGACCGTAATTTTCCAAAAATGGTGAGTTGCACCATTTTGTTAATACTATTAGGACCATAACGGGCAAATTTAAATCAGGACCAGCTTTTAATTCAAATCCAAATTTCTATGAATAAAAACAGTTTGCAATAACTTTTGGACCTTAATTTGTACCAACAATGGTATTTAATAAGTTTTGTTCAGAATTCAAATTACTATATTATTATTATTATTATTATTATTAATTATAATTATTATTATAATATAATTATATTATAATATAATAATATATTATAATAATATATTATATTATAATAATATATTATATTATAATAATATATAATATAATATAATATATAATATAATAATATATTAATATTATAATATAATAATATATAATATAATATAATATAATATATAATATATTATAATAATATATTATATTATAATATAATTATAATATAATTATAATTATAAATATAATAATATTAATATAATTATTATTATTAATTGGTTATATAGTCTGTGATAAATCATTCTTATTGTCTATTACCCCGTTTTGAGAAAAAATAGCGCGTTTTGATAAATAAGTTTTGTTTTCGTTTTTTATGGAAAAATTACCATTAAAAATAAAAATTTCAAAACAATAAAAAAACCTGCAGATGCCATAGATTTGTACCTGCAAAATATCATAAAAAATGGACTACAGGTGTAGTCTGTAGCTCTGTGCACATCCATACGGGCAGACAGATACAAACACACAAACCCACACACACGCGCGCGCGAGCGGACAGGCATCGCTTCGAAAAAAACTTTTATGGGTTCTGGGGACTCAAATTAGGTATATCCACCCAAAGTCAAAGTTGACAACTTTGACGGAAACGATAATTTCTCCATATACTATATATGTAGAAGGGGAGAAGGTAAAAAAGGTAATCTATACTATTATAAAAAAGAGGTGGTGTCTGTGTGTATGGGAAAAGTAAACGCGAAAACTACTGGTCGGATCGGGCTGAAATTCGGCATGATGATAGCTCATGTTCCCGATTTACATATAGGCATATTTTTATCCCAAAAATCCTTCCGGGCTCCGCCCCAGTGGCTCTGGAGCAAAGGTTCCCATGTTGACCTTATGAGAAATGGAATTAATGAATCTTAACAGCTGTTTCAATTAAACAAGTTGGTTCTGTTCTATGATTTTCAATAGCATTAAAGTTACAAGGATTACCAACAGGGTGCAGCACTAGCATTATTTCTTTTACATTTATGACAACAGCTAATTTGCAACCAAAAGGTGAGTGAGCGTAGCGAACGAACTTCAACCTGGAGGCGAGTGAGCGTAGCGAACGAGCTAACCTGAAGGCAAGTGAGTGTAGCGAACGAGCTAACCTGAAGGAAAGTGAGCGCAGCGAACGAGCTCCAACCTAAAGGTGAGTGAGCGTAGCGAACGAACTTCAAGAAGAACCGAAATTTCTTAAACCATGTCCTCACTCATAACTGCTATAAGCATTTGATACTTATATGCCAACCCCGTACGAAGGACGGGTAATCTGCTAGTAAATTATATAGTACAAAAGGAAAGTTTATTCTTGTTTGGAATTTCCCATAGACCACCTTTGTATATGTGGTATTTTGCACTAATCCACATGATTTTCAAAATATATATAAATACAACAAACTACAATTTTTCAACTTTGAGCCCCACTCCCCTAAAACCCTCCCTTTAAATAAACGGTATCAGCAATCTGACACATACTTTCTCCATTAACTTGTCAACAACCTTTATCATGGGTAAACGATGACAGTAACTATTATATTTAATAGATAAAATCTCAAACGTTTCATTAACTTTTAAACAGTAATTTTAACAGGAATGAAGGGGCGCACTTATTTGTTTAGAATTATAATGAACATAACAGAAGAATTTCAATCAGAATCAGTTTTCTTTTTCAAAAAATAAATTTTTTTGTTTATAAATGTGTTTTTATGGGAAAATAACATAAGTTACAATAACTTTTGAATTTTTACAGCAATTGGAGGTTGCACTACATTGTTTGGAATTACAATTAGTACCACATACTAATTTCAATCTAAACCGGTTTCTTTCGAGAATAGCCTACGATTTTCTCTTATTTTATGTTTTTTTTTATTTGTTTTTTTTTTATTTTTTTTTTTGGGAAAACAACACAATTTGCAATAACTTTTGAATTAACTAAACTCGATTTTATAAAAAAAGTAAACTACAATAGGAGGCTGCTCTCAGAGATTGAAATTTAATAATGATATTCTTGAAGCAAAGCTTGGTCTATAGGAACTTTATATTTAGCCACAATGTAACTTCCCCCTAAAAGATATCTGCACAATCAATTCGTTTATAACAATAACAGTTTTTTTGTTTTATTTATTTTCAGGCAAATGGTTTTATTTTTAAAGGATACTTTTTGCCTTGTTCTATTTAACTACACCAATGGAAATAATCATGCATATTTTAAATTTAATATTTTTATTAAAATATTTTTAGCTGCAAAATAAAAAAATTCTACTTTATTAATGCATGTGATACAAGTGTTTCACATGAAAGGGGAATTATAAGAAAATGTCATTCTATAGGAAATGTAAACAACATAGCTTACTGCATTAATTACGAGCTCCTTCTCACGTAGGCCTACTTATAAGATAGCACTATTCCGTATTATTTATAAAACGGGTTTTTCCAAAAATAGATGTTTACTACATTTACCTGTCAAAACAAGCTTTCTTACACTGATTATAGGAAACACAGTGGTTAATTCCTGCATTTACTTACTTTGCCGCACTCATTTTACTTTGACGAACTTCAGTATTTTTACCAAACTACACAAAATTAACCCTATAATTTTATTTAGGTTTTTATTTGTTTAATAAAAGGTTAAATACCTGTAGTACTTGTCCGTGATCCTGTTTTAGGTCAGCGACCCAGGTTTCGAACCTAAAGGTTCATTTTCAAGCTGATACCATGGTTAAACTCCTTCTAAACACATAAATCCTCTTCATAACTGTGAAGAGTCGTTGAAGACACGAACACGAACACGAAAACACAAACATTAACAAAATTGGCCAATTAAATAATACTGGTACGGTAGCGTGCGTGGTGTAGCCGGCAAAAGATGAGTCATGACTGGGCACGCGTAAGCGTCGATGTAGGAGCGTGACGTATGTGCCCCCTCCCACTCCCGTTGTCGTCAGATCCTCGCATCACATTGACACTGCCTTCTATCATATCTATTGCTGTATTGTAGATTAAATTTGACTCGAAGGATAATTTTTCATTGAGCAAATGGGTAGGACTGTTTTTAGATGATCGGTATATTTCGAACTCTTCGATGGTGTTCATATGTTTGCCTTTTCTGCAATAATGCAATATGTCCAGATTGGTATTAATGTCGGTGTAATTATGGTTTGTGTCTATCAAATGATTTGCGAAGGCAGATTTAGTAGATTTTTTAGGCAGGTGTTCTTTAAATCTTTGTGTAAACGAGCGAGCTGTTTGTCCAATGTAGTAACTGGGACAGTCATTGCATTTAATTTTGTAAATTCCTGTCTGATCAAAATTAGCAGTGTTTTGTACAATTCGTGGTTTTAGGAGATGAGATAGTTTATTTGACGTTTTAAATGACATTTTAAAATTGTTTTTGGTCATTTCAGATTTAAGGCTATTGTTCAAAACTGTGCCATACTCAGTGGAAACGTATTTCTGCTTCTCTTTTAACAACTTAGGCCTATTTCCATTTTTATGTTTAGTTACTATCTTGTCTATGATGGAGCTTTTATATCCATTAGATACTGCTATGTGTTTTATGATGTTAAGTTCCTCGTTATAACTATCTTGATTAAGAGGTAGAGAAATAAGTCGATGAACAAAGCTATTATATGCAGCCATTTTTTGACTGTACGGATGATGGGATGAAGAATGTATTGTTTGGTCAGTTGTGGTTGGTTTCCTGTAAATATTGAAAGTGAAATTGTTGGGATGTTTTGTTATTGTTACGTCCAGGAAATTTAGCTTGTTGTTGTTCTCTTCCTCTAAGGTAAACTTTAAATTCTTATGGATGGAATTAAGATATGAGTTGAGGATATTGAGCTGTCTTATGTTACCATTGAAGAGAAGGAACGTGTCATCAACGTAGCGGCAGTAGAATATTATCTTATCTTTCTGGCGGTTCTTATCAGACCATAGGTGTTCTACTTCGATTTTGTTTAAAAATAGCTCAGTTAGTACACTGGACAAAGGTGATCCCATGGCCATGCCTTCATTCTGGATGTAATATTCATTATCAAACATAAAATAGTTCTGTTTTAATACTGCTTCGGTTAAAATTAACAATTCATCTTTAGCGTGATCTGATAATGTGGAGTTTTTATCAAGATTATTCCTTAGAATATTTATTGTTTCGTTGATTGGAACATTAGTGAACAGGTTAACGATGTCAAAGGAGGCCATATTGTATCGTGGGTTGTAATTGATTTTTGACAACTTGTCGACTAACTCTATAGTGTTTTTGATGGAATGGCTATTCTCTAACTTAGTTTCTCTACGAATGATTTTGTCGAGAGTCTTAGCTATTTTATAAGCGGGCGAAGGGGTGAAGTTAACTAAAGGCCTGATCGGGATATTAGTCTTATGGATCTTCGGCAAACCACGTAAAATTGGTGCTTGTGGTTTTGTCACTTTCAAGCACCACAAGTGACAAAACCACAAGCACCAATTTTACGTGGTTTGCCGAAGATCCATAAGACTAATATCCCGATCAGGCCTTTAGTTAACTTCACCCCTTCGCCCGCTTATAAAATAGCTAAGACTCTCGACAAAATCATTCGTAGAGAAACTAAGTTAGAGAATAGCCATTCCATCAAAAACACTATAGAGTTAGTCGACAAGTTGTCAAAAATCAATTACAACCCACGATACAATATGGCCTCCTTTGACATCGTTAACCTGTTCACTAATGTTCCAATCAACGAAACAATAAATATTCTAAGGAATAATCTTGATAAAAACTCCACATTATCAGATCACGCTAAAGATGAATTGTTAATTTTAACCGAAGCAGTATTAAAACAGAACTATTTTATGTTTGATAATGAATATTACATCCAGAATGAAGGCATGGCCATGGGATCACCTTTGTCCAGTGTACTAACTGAGCTATTTTTAAACAAAATCGAAGTAGAACACCTATGGTCTGATAAGAACCGCCAGAAAGATAAGATAATATTCTACTGCCGCTACGTTGATGACACGTTCCTTCTCTTCAATGGTAACATAAGACAGCTCAATATCCTCAACTCATATCTTAATTCCATCCATAAGAATTTAAAGTTTACCTTAGAGGAAGAGAACAACAACAAGCTAAATTTCCTGGACGTAACAATAACAAAACATCCCAACAATTTCACTTTCAATATTTACAGGAAACCAACCACAACTGACCAAACAATACATTCTTCATCCCATCATCCGTACAGTCAAAAAATGGCTGCATATAATAGCTTTGTTCATCGACTTATTTCTCTACCTCTTAATCAAGATAGTTATAACGAGGAACTTAACATCATAAAACACATAGCAGTATCTAATGGATATAAAAGCTCCATCATAGACAAGATAGTAACTAAACATAAAAATGGAAATAGGCCTAAGTTGTTAAAAGAGAAGCAGAAATACGTTTCCACTGAGTATGGCACAGTTTTGAACAATAGCCTTAAATCTGAAATGACCAAAAACAATTTTAAAATGTCATTTAAAACGTCAAATAAACTATCTCATCTCCTAAAACCACGAATTGTACAAAACACTGCTAATTTTGATCAGACAGGAATTTACAAAATTAAATGCAATGACTGTCCCAGTTACTACATTGGACAAACAGCTCGCTCGTTTACACAAAGATTTAAAGAACACCTGCCTAAAAAATCTACTAAATCTGCCTTCGCAAATCATTTGATAGACACAAACCATAATTACACCGACATTAATACCAATCTGGACATATTGCATTATTGCAGAAAAGGCAAACATATGAACACCATCGAAGAGTTCGAAATATACCGATCATCTAAAAACAGTCCTACCCATTTGCTCAATGAAAAATTATCCTTCGAGTCAAATTTAATCTACAATACAGCAATAGATATGATAGAAGGCAGTGTCAATGTGATGCGAGGATCTGACGACAACGGGAGTGGGAGGGGGCACATACGTCACGCTCCTACATCGACGCTTACGCGTGCCCAGTCATGACTCATCTTTTGCCGGCTACACCACGCACGCTACCGTACCAGTATTATTTAATTGGCCAATTTTGTTAATGTTTGTGTTTTCGTGTTCGTGTTCGTGTCTTCAACGACTCTTCACAGTTATGAAGAGGATTTATGTGTTTAGAAGGAGTTTAACCATGGTATCAGCTTGAAAATGAACCTTTAGGTTCGAAACCTGGGTCGCTGACCTAAAACAGGATCACGGACAAGTACTACAGGTATTTAACCTTTTATTAGTAAATTACGTGATTCAGAGGCTAAACATGTTTTATTTGTTTGTGAGAAATTTTTATTTAGGTTTGAATTGTAACTTTAGGTTAGGTTGTAACTTGTAAAATTGCATAGTAAATGTTCACCATACATATAATTTCCCGTTTTATAAGGTTTATAGTACATATACGTTTTTATAAGTTAAATAATAAATCGGATAAATAAAAAATATCGTAAACCACATTGTATAATAGTTATGCTAATACTATTCCATTTAAATGTATAAGCTTATATATGAACTGTATATGTATATGTATGTTCACCATATTTATATATATTTATATATTTATATATATATATTATATGTAATGTATGTATTTTTATGTGTGTGTAACAAATAGCCAAGAAGAACTGGTATTAACAGGTTAATTAAAATTTGAATTAAAAACATCACCATCACCAATGCTAAAATAGCTGGCGAAAGGCTTTATGAGATTAACAATTGATTAAATATTGGTGATGTTTTTATTTTAGACTTATCTTTTACTAGTTTGAATTGTATACCATATATTTTAAACCGTGGTTAGATTTTATACGTATTATCGTACATGTAAAGCGATGATGTCATACAATAACATAATGCTAATGAAACTATTTCACTCACAACATTTCCAAAAATAATCCCAAAGGGTCTTTAGTAAGGCAAGAGATTATAGAGAGCAAGAACATTAGATTTAATCGTTTAAGGAGAAAATGTAAATAATGAAAGTTCCAAGAAACAAGCATTTCTTTGTTCTTTCCCTTCGCGTCTCTTTGAACCAGTACATGCAATAATTCTTTAAAATCTCTTTAAGCTTTTGTCAAACATTTTTTAAACATATTTAATAAAGAAACTCTAATTTTGAAAAAGGATTTTAAAGAACTTTTTGTACTTGTTAAAAATGTATATAGACTTTACATTACATAATTTAATATGGAGAAAAAATTCACAAAAATGAATACAATTACGTAATGTGCTAATCTGTAACATAAACCTGAAAACATAAAATTCTGGGATTTGTATTTAAAACGGTATGTAGACTGTTAGTTTTACTAGTTTGCACAATAGGTCAGAGGTTTTTTGGAAAATACTACGATTTGAAATCATCGCTTTAAAAGTGTAAATTGAACATTATTTTAAATTACACCTACTAGAAACGTCATAAATGTCCACGTTATACTATTTTTATGTTTAATATTAAACAACTTAGCTCAAAATCATCTGACTATTAAGATATTATCATTCAATTTTAGTACTTTCTGATATTATTTTGTCTCGTTTGTTTGGAGTTTGATGATTAATTTACCTAAATTAAGAATTTACAGGCATAGCAAAAAAATATAAATAAAAAAAAACAATGAACGTTGAGCATACGTAGGAAACAAAGCAGTTTCATTTCAGTTTACCTGAAGCCCAAGGAGGCAAAACTCTCAAGGGATATTTTGGCGGGAGTTTCCTGTATTCCTAGTCTCAAAAGGGATGTTTAGCTACTCGTAATATAAGACTTTGAATGGAAAAGTCTATTTCAGTGTTTCCTAAAAAAATATTCAAAATACCGATTCATCGAGTATAATCTAGTTATAGTCTAGTAGTTATAATCTAGTAATAATCTAGTTAACGATTATCATAACAGTATCACATGTTTGAATTACATAATATATCTTCATTAAATAGAATAACTCGTTCAAATAAATGTAGAATTACAGGTTTATACAAAATATCATCTAAATCTGACCATTTTTGCTCGAGATATCGTGCTGACACACAAATATACATAAATATATATATATACATATGTACACACACACACACATACACACACATATACATATATTTGAATTTGAATGGATGGTATATTTGGCCTCTGGGGACCTCAAATCGAAAAAAGTAAATTGGTCCTAGGTCCAGGTCATACCATGAGACCTACGGTAATAGCTGAATAATAATAAATAATAATAATGATAATAAATAAATTTGCACGTATAATAAATTATATTAAGAAAACATTAAACAGGTATGTCGTAATTATTTAAATGTTTATGTAAAATAAAAAGAATGATAGTTACGTTAACTCTCAGATTAAAGTTTTAATTCATGACCATGACATGAAAACTGAGAGGGGATTTTCGTTTTTAATTTAATATTAGCCAGAGGGTTGCAGAGTTTCCTCGACATATAATACGTTATTTACGTTGAAAGTTGGTTTGGTTATAATCGTTTTAATGTTGACCTTCTTTGACATTTGTCAATGTTCATATTAAATAGTCAGAAAATATTTTTTTATGTTTTTAGGGCAACATTTTTTGGTGGAATATCAAAATATAAAACAGGGGTTAGTTAGGGTAACATAAGTTAATGGTTAGTTTAGAAAATATTGGTATCAATAAAATCTATAGATTGAGAAGACAGAAATCACACATATTAAAACAAAGATTATTTATGTACAAATGCGTGGTCTTGGTTAAGTTGTCTCCTACTCTTCTTATAAAACTAGTTAAAATTGTTTACCAGCTATACTGCTTCTTCATGTTAGCTTGGGATTATCGTTAAGATAACGTAATTAACCACAAATCGTAGAAAGCTTTGGCATCATACCATAATAGTTTGCTTTTTTAAACTAAAATAACGCAAACAACTATTATAATACAAATATTTAATTTTCAACTAGTGAACATATAAATCGTAGACGTTATGTCATAAGCGTAGAAACTTAATAAACTAATGATGAATGTTATTTCTGAGTATTTATATTTAGTAGCCTACTAATGTAGGGTAATATTTGTAATCTCACAATAAAGGAATGTAAGACTGCATTTCAAAGTAGCAAGCTGGTAAGATAGCTAATGATTTACTTTAAGAGTTGCTTTATCTGGGTTCCCCGAAGTTTGAAAATCCAGACAGGTTCTCAAGGGAATTTATTTCTAGCCTAATTGCAACTGTTATGTCCCCCAGCAGGATGGTTAAATCCTTCCTTTCTCTTTCTCTCTCTCTCTCTCTCTCTCTCTCTCTCTCTCTCTCTCTCTAGCTCTTGATTACTTTAGGTACATTACAATAATTAGTATGATCGGAACCCATTTTTTTACTTAAATTAAAATAAACTACACATACCAATATATTTAAAGTTTCACTAAATATACAAATAAAAAAACAAAAAAAAAAACAATTAATATCGAAAATTAAAATACACCTTCCTACCATTTTATTAATGTCTATCTACAAAATGTATAAACCATTGTATGCTTGCTCTATCTTAGTTTTTTTGTGATTGTATCTGTATTCCTGAACTGACTAAACTTCAAAAGGCACTTTAAAATGCAACTTAAAAATGATAAAAGGAATAACCTCCTGAGTTAAATGTGTAAGACATTCCTTAGACGTTACCAAGAATACGTACTTGTTAGATTATAATGTGTAAAAACTACTAAGATATGAAAATCCTATGTAATTGTCAAACCCAATTTTATTTTAATAGAGAATAATAGTTACTTAATTAAGGAAATATTTAAGTGAAAATCCATTTTGGCAAATGGATATTTACTATGTCTGTAGGTTTACTGCGGTAAAGGTATTATTATCCATCGTTTACGAGGCTTATTAGAATAAAAAACATTAATAGAAATTTTATAATACAAACACCTATAAACCAACGTTGTTAATAACATTGGAACCACCCTAGTTCGTATAACGTTATCCAATGATGGTTGTTTAAAAAATAGGTACATGAATACTTAGAGAGAGAAAAAAATAGAAAACAAGATGACAGTGGGGTGCTCTGAAGGAACCTTTTGCGGTTCTACTAAACATGTACGTTGCTCTTCAAAGTCCCTTAGGTGTACGCTAGAGCTTGTTTCTGAGACATATTGTCTTTTCTATTCGTATTCTTTTTTTTCCTTGTGTAGTTCGTATGAGATATATGTAGAAGGTACTTTTAGCATATTTTTTATGTACCTGCATTTTTATTAGACAAATTGTAATGATAGTGCTTTTAAGGCGTGCTTATTGTTGTGAAATAATTTGTGATTCCATCAAAAAAATTTGATAATACATTATTTCGTGACCTCATTACCTGAATAAATGTACTGCATAATCATGTGCGATGTGCATGTTTCTATTTACCTTCATAAATTTAACAGAATTTTTTGAGCGAAGCTCTTATACTACACTCTTGCTTATGTTTTACGAATACTCATCCTGAACGGCTGAAACGATCCGCACGATATTTGGAAAAGTCATAGTAATAAACTATGGGATGGTATGAATCTGAAATGGTACAATTATCAACGGTATAAACTATCTGACAACAGGTAATTTTCCTTTGTCAATTCAAACTAATAATATACTAATATAATAATTCAATCTTTTAGAAATATTACATGGGCCTTACGGGTTGATTGGTTGCCATGACAGTATTTGAAAGGTAACAATACAAATTTAAACAAAAGCGTCATGACGTATGTTTATTACAAATCATACAACTAGCACTTTAAAAACATAGACCAAAAGGGAAAAACAATCGGATTCAATCCGTTGCGCATAGTTTACTACAAAATAAATAGGTAACCAATTTGGCTAATTGGATGATTGGCTTTAGATACTGCAAACATGCATTTCATTTATATGAACCAAAATATACCTTTGACTTGGCATACTGCAAGTACACACCCCTTTGACGTGAACTAAATGAACCATTGCCTATAGATACTGCAAGTAGACATGAGATTTGTGCGAAACAGATTTGCGATTGACTAGAGGGCTGCAATGAGAAAAGGTTTGCTTAAAAAATTATCGTAGGTAAAAGTAAATTCAAGTATTACTTATTATATTTATTATTTAAAAAAATATTTTACAATCGTAAAATACTTGTTAACATTCTGTAGCTAAACTATTGAACTTTTAAAACTAATGTATTTTCATAATTATATTTATAAATAAGAAAAATAAATTGAAAGGAAAAACAATAAGAAGCAGACTTGCTATTGGAGACAGAAAAATTTACGATCTTCTGTTTAAGACGGTCACTCTCTTCTATTCTTTGCGATTGCATGATTATTGAAAAAAGTGTGTACTATTTTTTTTAGGATGTTTTGATTAGAATTTTTTTTATATAAAAAACATAATTTACCGTAAATGCCTGAAATGGCCAATGTGAAAAATATTCTGAAAGAAAATAATATCGTCTTCAAATTACCACTATATACAGTAGACTCCTTCTTATCCGGTCACCTTTTAACCGGACATCTGTTTAACCGGACATCTGTTTAACAGGACTACACTCGGCGGAAATGACATCTCTTTAACCAGACAACTTTTATCAGCACATTGGTTTAACCGGACTAGATTGGCAGGAAGTGGGTGGTACTGAAACAACTGTTCTCATGGAAAACATTTGAGACCAGTTATCACGTGACTGAATACAATGCTCTCCTAATTTTAAGTTGAAAATCACAGTAAACGGTCCGTTTTAACAAGTTTTTGGGGACGTCGGTTTAACCGGGAAAACCGTTATCCGGACTGGCCTCGGTCCCGAGGGGTCCGGATAAGAGGGAGTCTACTGTACGAGTATTTCTTAGAAATACTCGTATAATAAAAGACAGCCCAAAGCTGTCTCCAAATAAATATGTGACAACCCCCGCTTTTAATGTATTTCTTAAGTAAAACCTTTTTTTAATCTTCACCATAAATCATAACTAAAGAAACTGTTCATAATTATTTGAAAATCTACGCGAATAAAGCTTTTCAACGACGCAAACATTTATAAAATCTCTGTAGATTTAGCTGTACGAAGATTATGTAAACTGAATTAGTATACAGTATAGGCAGACAAAGTAGTCAATGATGAGTCTGGCCTTTAGTAGAGTGGAGACATTTTAATGGTACATTATAATTTTGGTATCCTACTTTAATAAAAAAATAAACCTCTAATGTTTACATTTCAGATAAAACTATATCTCAAAAGATACTATTTTTTTATGACTTATAACAAAAAATTGAAACTTTCGAACATAGTTCTAATAGTGTCTAAAAGTAATATTTATAAACTGTGTATGGTAATATTGTTTGAGATGTTACGTTCCATTTTAAAAGAGTGTGTTAAGTAATCTTAATAAAAGCTAGATAAATATTTATGTAATTTTTTTATATTTTATAATATGTATTTCGTCTACGTTATCAAGCATTCGATAACTCTCTCCAAACAACTACAAAAAATAAATAAATAAATAAAATGAATAAAAAATAAACGCTACAAAGTATGGATTACTATGGGATTAAAAACGAAAATAATTCTATAGATTATCTAAAGGTACTCCTTAAGTTCTTAATCTTATCTAATTACTATATGAAAAGCATTTGTATGTTTTAAGAAAATTACTTTTGTGCTTAGCTGGATTCGTCACTTATTTCAAAGGAATATTACTTCTATATTGGTATTTATAAACATCCTTTTGACTTTATTATACTTTCACAATCCTTTTCATGAAAATAAAAACATGAGGAACCATTGACTATCCCAGGAGACGTTTTCTATATTCCACAGAACGTTGGTTTCAATATTAGATTGCGAGCCTGAATACGTGTTTCACTGTAGCAAAATGCTTAACAAACCTTGAATTGATCTTTATACAATACAAATATCTTTGGTTTCATTTCTACTTGTTAGTATTTATAAAATAAAAACTGTATATAAAGGGTGCGTCAAAAAAACCTGACGGTTTCGGTTTTGTAATAAGTCAGATGTTATAAAAGCTAGAGACCTCATTGTTGTAGTGAACGATTGCTTATGTTATGCCAATTTTAGGTTATGCTTGGTAAAACATCACTTCGTCGAAAGAAAGTTACTGTCTAGTGAGGTGTGGCACGGTTTGGAGTCATCGGACCATATGTTTTTGAGGACGAAAGGGAAAACAACCCCCCCCCCCGTTACTGTAAACTCGGAACGCTATGTGAAAATACTGAGGGTGTTTTTAGGTTCCACAACTGCGAATGATATGAGGGATAGACATGACCAACACATGGTTTCAACAGGACGACGCAACTTGTCATACAACCAATTATTCAATGACAGTTTTGCGTGAACTCTTTTCCGGTAAAGTGATCTCTTGGTTTGGCGATGTGCCGTGTTCAGCTAGATTCCCAGACTTAATTTCATGTGACTGTTGGCTATGGGGAGACTTAAAAAGCAAAGTGTTTGAATTAAAATTTCAAACCCTCCCTGAACTCAAGCAGTGTATCCGGGAAGAGATTGTTTCTATTCATCAGGCTAACATGACTGCAAATATGCAAAAAACATATTGGAAGCCTGCGTTTAGGAGAAGGTCATCACCTAAGTAATGTAACTTTTCATAAATGGAAATGGCATAGTAGTGTGTACAATACAACATTATTTAATACATAAAATTGCATTTTGTTCTTGAGTTATTTAGTATTAAAAACCGTCAGGTTATTTTGGTGCACCCTTTTATATATATTGTGTTTTTGTTGACAGCATAAATGTAAATTTATCAAAGAAAACAGAAGTATATGGGGATATCCACACTTATTGATTTATTTGAGAACTAAAACATAGCGCCTTTAAACTATAATTTGTTTACTTTTTATATATGTAACTGGCAAATCGTATAATCAATTATACTATAGATTGACTAAAAATCGTATACAAGATCTAATGATGAATTAATAAATGAATTAAATAAAGCTATGCATTTGATAAAATTCCCGTTAAAGCTATTTTTTTTTTTTTTTTGGAGAGGTGGGAAAATGCATTTATGCACACAGGTGGCTAGCCTGTAGTGTGGGACTCCAACGGGCCTAAGGCCCAGAGACTACCCACTGAAAACCTCCTCTACTCTTCGGACACTAGCCTGGGAACACTTGTCGCACTTCATCAGAACTAGGCCGAGTTTGCCTACGCCCGAGGGGCTTACGCCGTGTCTAGCCGTTTATTTCTTATAAAATCTAGACTGTGATCCGATCTAGATCGTTCTTTTTAGCTTCAAGGACATTCCGGACAAAGTGCGACCAACAGTCCCAGTCGTCCTCACCCTTCAGCAAGGTCTCACAAATCGATTCAATCGACAGCACCCCAAGATGTTGAATGGCCTCCTGGCGAAGCATATCCCATCGTGGGCAGCGGAAAAAGTGTGTTCCGCGTCGTCGGGAATGCATGGGCAGTAAAGCAGTCAGGGGTATTCGTTTTGGCCATCAAGTGCAGGTACGACTGAAAATAGCCGTGACCTGACAAGAACTGCGTGAGGTAATAGTCAACCTCACCGTGCCGCCGTTCCAACCACGGTTGGACCTGTCTGATGAGTCTGGCAGTCCAACGTCCTCGAGTCTCCCTTTCCCAGCTTTCTTGCCACATCTGAAAAGTGCGGGAGCGCTCTTCCGTTCTTGCAGCGTCCTTTCCGATGTAGCCTTGTCTGTGGTAGATTGCCTTCCTCTCCGCTGCCAAGAGTTTGACAGGGATAACTCCAGCAATCACCAAAACGGCCGGTTCGGACACCGTACGGTACGCGGAAGCGACCCTGAGTGCCGCCTAACGCTGCACTCGTGCGAGCCTCGACCTGTACGCCTCCTTGTTAAGCGCGTCTGCCCACACCTCAGAGCCGTTAAAGCTATAACAATATACAATATAACAATAATGCTTTACAACAGTATATTTACCTACAATGTATTAATTTTTTATTGTTTGTTATTTTGTGTTGAAATGGACTTCAACAATTCAATTAAATAAAAAAATCTACATTACTTTATTTTAAAATCTGATTTTGATGAACTCTTATGAACCCCATATCATATATTATTATAGTCCAGGTAAAATACGAAAAACAATTACCTAACCTGAGAAAAATTGCTGTGAGGCCAATCAAAGCATAATTTGTATCAGTACATATTAGGGAAGTTCTCCACCAAAATCTGACAAACCCGGCCATGGGAACCCAGAAAATACAGGGTTTTAAGAATTCCTAAAATCTTGTGTAATTATTACAAGTACAACATGTGTAAATTTCACAAAATGCACTCAAGCACACGATGTTAATTTCCAAAAACAATTTACATCTATATTTTACTTTTAACCCGGCACAGTAAATCTTTGTATGCCTAAGCAATATTTTAGCTATTCCAAATTCCAGAAATTTATGCAAAATTAATTATTTCACTGCAAATTTCAATGGATTGTCTATAATAATCGCTTTTATTAGCCTGACTGATGTATCTATGATCTACATTTTCTGTGCATCCTCCGATTCTTTTGCTATTGCATAATATGAACGAAAAATTTGAACTTTTTCTTGCAAGGTGATAACATCAAATTTTCCGTTCTGCCCTCTTTTTGCTATTGTTTCCATAGTGTTCCAGTAGTTGTCGTTTTATGAATATTCTGTCATATGCTTGCAACTTCTGTTCCTTCTAGATAACTCTCCATTATTCACATAAGATCTCCAACTGTCACCTGTTCGTCATTATGTGATTCTAAGTGAGGACATGTTTTAAGGAATGCATTTTGGCAGTCCATTTTCTGGTCAACCAATCCTTCGTTTTTAAGGATGGATTTTTAGAACATGCATGAATATAGCTCAGGGATAAGATTGCCAGTGGGAAAATTAACACTACATGCATTATGGTACACACAGTCTGCAGCTGCAGGTCAGGTCCAAGATATTCCAGTCGACCTCTGACGATATATGACACTTCATCTTGTCGTTGCATAAAACATAAAATTAATATGTCATTGTTCAATAATAACAATCAGCTGTTTATTAAAAGGGGCTGTAAATAAGCTGTGTAATTCCCTCCGCTTTACCTGCAAAAGTACATGACTAAGCAGGGAAAGGAAAAAGGGAGGGAGGGAGGGATGAAATACTTAAACTTCAGCAACTTGCGATATATATATGATTCATATATATATATATATATATATATATATATGAATCAATATCGTAATCATATATATATATATATGATATGATGTGATATATATATATATATGATTAATATATATATATAAACAAATATGAAGGAATGTTGTTATTAGTATCTCAAGGGATCTAAAACAATCTTTGCCAACCATTTTACTGCCCACGTACAAGAAACAAATAGGTAGCTGCTTTACACATTATGTGGTGTATACACTACTTTATTTGTCTATTGTGTGCCCATGGTCGGATGTTGTAGGATTTTTGTTTATATATCGTCCTGTATGTATAATTTCAAAATATGGCTAAAATTGTCTTAAAGCAATTTTTCCCACCTCAAATTGTATTTTACCCGGACTATTATGAATAAAACAAAAGAATGTTAAAGTTTATTTTTTGTTTTTTTTTAGAGGTTGGATGCCTGTTTTAACCTTGCGTTTGCCCGTCCACATACACACATAGACTAACCGCCCGTGCGTGGATCGCATACAGCAAAGTAAGGAATGAGCCGGTACAGTACAAAGGTGATCTGTACTGATAAAATGTTTTCCGAACCCACGACATCGCTGCCTTGGGCCCGAAGTCCGCGACGTTACCGACTAAGCCACCGACTCACTAAATTCAATCAGTCAAATCCAGTCAAATTCATCGCGTTTATTTATTTCCGATATACAATTGTTCAATAACCTTTGACAATAATAAGTTATATGTTATTGAAGATGAGATGTTACAAGCAATGAGGAATCAATATTTTTTTAGTATCAATGTCCTATGTGTCTAAGTGGAATTAATCAAACCAGTTGTATGTTATAAACTAACACAGCTACAATGTATTCCTACCGACAATAGACATGATGCTAACAAGATCTCACCACACCACCACCTACTGATCAGTTATTTACGTTGCAGGTATTGTCTTGCTTTTGGAATATTAACAAGACCCTAGCTCAATACCCTTGTGAGCCGAAATATCAATACTGTATGGTAAACCCTACATTATACTTATAATGCAGCATTAACATAATCAATGTAGCATAAATAATTTAAAATAATACTAAATTTTACGTAAATAGAGTTCAAATAAACAACGTAATTATATGTAAAATGTATTATTCATAGATTTTTTTACATACAAAGTTCCTCTTTAATTGTACGATATACAAAATTTTAATATACCAATTTTTACAATAATTTTGCATATAAAATATTGAAGAAAGGTCGTCGTCTGCGGGTGAGGATAGTATTTAATTGTATTTAACCTAAGGTGGAGTCACTTAAAAATAGGCTTTTGAATATTCTGTATTTTTTAAACCCGATATGTTGGATGGATAGATTTGTAAATCAAATGCAATTATTCGTCCCAATTGTTTGTATACACAGGATGAATATGCAATGCATTATCTGGTGGCTTCATTAGGTTATCGGTCATCTGTTTTGCTAAGCCAGCCACAAACCAATATTAATTATTGTTAAAACACTCCTACAGCGCTATTTAGGATAAATTGCATCAAGTATTTCATTTTCTAGGAAATTTATATTGAATACCTTTAAATATATAAATAATAAATAAACCTTTTATCTATAAAATATATTTTTATTAATTGGGTTTATTATGAAAAGATAATCCGTGAATGTTTCGTTGGAAAACTATTATACAGTGAACTATTGTGGGAAAAAAACATAGTAAAAACTTTTTTTTATTTTTTTTGTAGTTTTTTGTGTTGCTCAACGTTTGCACAACACCTGATAGATGAAAATCACCACCTAAATAACCTTGACACTGGCTTGAAAATTCTTCATACCTGTACAAAAGGCAACAACTGGATACCCTGGAAAATTTGAGATCCACAAAGCCCACATAAAAAATTACAATAAGGAACTTATTTTAAACGATAAATTACAATTCAAATCACGCTTCATTTTCAATATTAATTTGAAATCAGAGGAGGGAACCAAGACCAAGGGGGCATAGTACAGCTTATAATGCCACTTTATTTATGGGGAGGAGGTAAAAATGCATTTACGCACACTGAGGTTCTCAATGGCCACTCATTAGTGCCGGACTCCCGCGGGCTCATTGTCCCCGGATTACCGGCTAAAAAACCCCCTCGTCTCCTAGGACACTAGCCTGGAACTGTTTCGCACATTACTTCAGGCTAGGCTTTTTATACTACGCCCCTAGGGCTTTCCTTCTGGTTTCCTCAGAAAACTAAGGCCGATCGAGGTCGACCTTCTTATCCCGAAGTATGGCCTCGACGAACTGCTTTACACAGTTACAGTTTCCTTCCCCCTGGAGCATAGCTCCAACGATGTTGTCGGGAGTAATATCGACGCCGATCTCAGAGATCAAGGAGGCTCGGCGGACATGCCACCTGTCGCAGAAGAAGAAGGTATGCTCAGCCGTGTCTGCAATGCCAGGACAGTACATACAGTCTGGGCTTGCAGCCTTCCCCATTCTGTGCAAAATGGCCCGAAAGTACCCGTGACCCAAAAAAAAATTGAGTCAAGTAGTACCCAACCTCACCACCATGCTCCCGTTCCACCCATGGTCGGATGCTAGGAATGAGCCTGGCGGTCCAACGTCCCCGAGACTCGGCTTCCCATTCACGCAGCCAGCGGTCGAAACTGCGGTTGCGTTCTTCTCTGGCAGCAGTCTCTCTATCTACTTCAGGTCTCCTGCGGTGGATCGCCTGTCGCTCCCTCGCGAGATGAAAGACGGGGATGACACTGGCAATCACCATGACTGCAGGCTCGGAAACCGTGCGGTAAGCGGAAGCAACTCGCAAGGCACCTCGACGCTGAACACGGGAGAGCCTGTCACGGAAGACACGCCTCTCCAGCACGTGGGCCCAGATTTCAGCGCCGTACAAGAGTACTGATTGGAAGGCAGACATCAGTAGGCGGTGTTTGCAGGAGCGGGGTATAAGCCTGCGACGTTTGACATAAGCCTACTAAGGGCAACAACTCCCTTAGCGGCTTTGTCAACAGTTTGCTTTATCTGCTCGCCGAAAGACATTTTGCCGTCAATCATAACACCAAGGTATTTGGCATACGGCTTGGTCTCCAATTGGGCATGGCCTACTTGCAAAGGAAGGACGGTGGGAATTCTTTTCTTGGTTAGGATCACGATCTCTGTTTTTTCAACCGCTGACGATAAGCCGTGGTCCTGGATTTATGTATCCACTCGTTGACACGGAGCATCACTATACCAAGTTTAAGCTCTGCTTCTTCAACGGTTCTGCCTGCAACCAGAGCAGCGACGTCGTCGGCGTAGCCAACTAGGCGGGTCTCGTCTGGCATTTCGAGTCTAAGCAGACTGTCGTAAGACACGTTCCACAGATCAGGTCCAAGGGTCGATCCCTGTGCAGCCCCAGAAGTGACAGAGATCCGACACTGACCTTCAGTGGTGTCAAAAAACAGAACGCGGTCTGAAAGGTAGGACTCAATCATTCGCAATATGTAAGGAGGGACGCGGAATGTGTGCTCGAGCGCCGGTAGCATGTCACTCCACCTGGCGGAGTTGAACGCATTCTTCACGTCAAGAGTGACGAGGAGAACTAAGCGGCGCGACCAATGACTGTGATTTTCCCCACTCCGCATTGCCTCAACTACCTCTTGGATGGCGTCAATGGTCGAGTGACCAGAACGAAAACCATGCTGCTGCGGGGAAAAATCACCCGCAGAGGATAGCCTCGGTCAGTATGACACGAATTAACTTCTCCATCACTTTGCCAACAGTGTCAAGCATACACAGTGGGCGGTAAGAGGAGGGGGTTCCCAGTGCACTCTTCGCCTTGGGGATCAGGACAAGGCGAGCCACCTTCCACGCCGTCGGGAAAACGCCGTCCGCCAAACAGGAGTTGGAACATATCCAACATAAGCTTTGGATTGTACTCAACGACGAGCTTGAGGATTTCCGCAGGAATGCCATCAGGACCGGGTGCTCTTCGATTCCTGAGGGATCGGACAGCGGAGGTAAGTTCCTCTTCCCGAAAGGGTGGGAACGTGCCAAGATTCCTAAATTCTCTAGTTGGTCGCACTGGGTGCTTTGGAAACAACGAGTCAACGACAGCAGCCATGGCAGTAGGATCCATGACCACAGGTGGTGAACGAGTCCCTAGATTTTGGGTTACTATCTTGTAACCCGTCCCCCAGGGGTTGTTGTCGACGTCCTGACACAGTTGCTTCCAGCACCTGACCTTACTCAGGTTGATTGCACCACGAAGATCTCGCCTGGCAGCCTTGTGCTCTGCGAACTGGCATTGGCTTCAGGCCGGTTTCTGGCACGCTGCGCTGCTCGTCGGAGGCTAAGGCATCTTCACCGGAGTTCCGCAATCTCGGTAGTCCACCAGTAAACTGGCTTCTTCCCACGACGGGCAGATATCCTGGGCATGGAACAGTCGCACGCCAATGAAATGAGTCGCATTGTCGACGTGGCAAGAAATTCGGCACTTCCGATGTCCCCAAAACAGTTTGATCCCCGATACATCCCCGAAAGGTGTCTTGGCAAAGACGACCGAGGTTCCAACGTCGAGGCGGGTTGTCCAAGTTGGCATATGGACGCCTACGCTCGGGAAGTACCCCGAAAACAATTGCCTGGTGATCACTTGCATAGTAGTCCTCGGAGACACGCCAGTCAGAAATCCGATTGGCTAGGCCTTCAGATGCCAGTGAGATGTCAGGGATGGTCTCTCCATATCCAGGGCGACTGAAAGTGGAGACATTGCCCACGTTCAGAACATGAAGACCCAGCCTGGCTGCCATCTCTAAAACATATCGTCCCCTTGTGTTTGTTTGGGGTGAAACCCATTCCACCACCCTAGCGTTAAAATCTCCGCAAACAATCACCCCACCATCGACGTTCAGGATCCCGTCCTCTAGAGAGTCGACCATCTGGCGGTACTCTGCTATGGGCTGGTTAGGTGTAAGGTAGCAGGAGAAGAAAGTTAAACCTCTGCTTCGCACGAAACCGTTTCCCACACCGGAATCTAAGATAGGTACATTCCCGGGGTCAAGGACCCAGATGGCCGCCGTCCCAGAAACATCAGGAAACCACTGAGGAGAGCGTCGGTTCTGATATTGCTCACTCAGCAGCAAAATATCGGCGCCTTGCTCGGTTGCGAATTGGTACAGCAGACCGTCAGCTGTCCTGCTCCTTTGCATGTTAAGTTAAAGGGCACTTATCATTTCTGGGTGGATTGGCGGATCTTGTGCAGTGCTTGCTTATAAGCAGCACAACGGCTTGATCCCGCAGCGTGCTTAATGGCATCGTTCTTCAAGCCGGCCTCTGTGCACAGGACGCAAGATTCAGCGGAGCTGCATACATTGGCCCTGTGATTTTGGCCGCCACACTTGTAGCACATATTGCTTCTGTCGGGACCTTTGCAGCGATTAGCTATGTGGTTAAACCCCAGGCATTTATAAAACCTTGGAGCTACGAGCTTATCGCGGACCCGGCATCTCACCCATCCGACCTTTATGAGCCCTTCAGCTAGGAGTTTTCTCCCATCTCTAGCTCCCAACGTCAATATCGCCATCTTCTGCCCTCGAGAGTTGGCCTTTGAGACGAAGATCTTCATCTCACTGGATTCCACGAGAACAGACTTAACTGCAGTGGAGACCTCTTCCGCAGTCGTGAGTTCGTCGAGATCCCTCACTTCAAATATCGACTTAGGCTCAAGAATTCGCACCGAGGCGTTTGCACCAAGGATGGATTGCAAATCGGCCCCGAATTCTGCCTTCGTCCTTGAGGAATGGCCAAGCTCTACAAGGAGATCACCAGCTTTGGGTTTTCTGAGCGATTTGATAACAGCTCCCTTCTCTTCGGGCTTCACCTTTTGACGTATCTCACCAAGCACGTCAGCGTATGTCTTTCCGCTTGTTGGCTTGATTAGAAGAGCGTCAGGGCGTTGTTTAGAGGCTATCTATTTCTTGGGCTTCTTTGACGTTTCGTCACCAGGCTGGACAACAGACTGCTGAGGAGGGTTCTTCTGCTTGCCCTTCCGTTTCGCAACCGTCACCCACTCTCCTGGTTTGTTTCCGTCGACCTTCTTTTTCTTTTCGGTCACAGGCTCAGCTGGGCTCGAAGCGGCTCGCTTAGAGCTGGCCGCAGTTGAGGACTGATACGTCTGTTGTCGTGGCGAGGTCGGCGTTGACGAAGAGACGAGGGTCCTTTCACACGACTTCCAAGACTTGCGGAGATGAAGGATGTGGTTAAGATAGGACTCCAGTTTGGTAATCCCAGTCTTAACGTCTTGGTTCACGTTCCTCTGTCTGCGTGTCGCTGACTTCATGTGACTGAGAGTGTCAAAACACTTTGTCAGGAGGTCCTCCTCTTCCTGTCTGGCCAGTGCGATAACGGCCTCGTATGGCGAGGTAGTTTTCTCACTTCCCTGCTCTGGCAGAGTTTCCGAGAGCAGCGATGGATCAGAACTCGGAGTGAAAGGACGGGCGCGAACAGGGGAGCGACTCAAACGTGAGCTCCTCCTGAACGGGTCGAAATCCACTTCAGGTGTCGTTTCTGCCTCTTTTTTTGGGTTAGGGAACCCAAAGTTTTTTCTTGCACAATTGAAACGTTTTCTTTTTGTTTTTTTTCTGCCATATTTTCAAATGTCCCCCCCCCCCTATGCTGTGCCCTCGTGAGAATGTCACCCTGGTTCACCTCATGCACGGCTGTACTCCATGCCCTGCGCCCCCCGAAACCCAGAATCTAGAAAAGGCAGTGGCCTCGGCAGAGCCCCCCCAAAACCGCAGCAGGGCCCTATCCAGTCACCATCCGGCACTACTACGGCCAAAGAGATTTTCGCCGGATGATAGGGCAGCCAGGTCATTGCCGGCTAAGCTGACCCGGGCCCCTGTAATATCCGGCAGCCTGGGATGTGCTAGAAAGACCCAGTTTTTAAGCTGTACCCTCTACCTGAACAGACGTCCAACGCATCGGGGACCGAAGGACACGGAGCCATATACAACAATAGACCAGGGTGATTTGGAAAAAGAAAATTGGTCTATTGATTTTAAGCGGGAAATGTTGGTATGCAGAGGAGACGCTAAAATAATTGGTACGCTCCCCCCCCCCTTGTGGTCTATTCTAATGCCGGAGCCGCACAGCGAAACTTATAATGCCACTACCGACACGAATATGCAAGGATTCAGCTTCTTGTTCGAGTGCAAAAATGTCCGTTCCTCAACAGTCCTGTTTTTTTTTTTTTTTTTTTTTTTTTTTTTTTACTTGTTTTGATTATATGCGTGGTTCGTGTGATGTATATTGTTTTGTGTTATATCGATTCACACATATCAGTCTAGTCACAGAACCGTTACAGTCCAGTTACAGTCCAGTCACAGTTGCATCCGCAATTTCTCAGTCAAACTGTCAGTCATTTGGTTGCAGTCACTCTTCCGTCACTTTATTTACAGTGTTTTTTAAGTCAAAAATGTTTAATTAAAACACAATATTCTATCAAATTTTCATCGTTTGGCTTGTTGACTGTTACAAACATTACTTAAAATATGAAATCGATCATTTAAATAAAAAAAGTACTATTTTCTAACCTCAAACACGTTCGTCAGGCGTCCGAACAATCCCAAAAATATCGGTGAAAAGAAATCTGAAATTGACTGACGGATGCCTGCAGAGCTACTGACGGAACTGCAACGGGTGAGTGTAGATAGCGCTATAGAAAATCCATTAAAGAATATTTTTGTTAACTGTATCGTGCCTGAAGTGACTGGACTGCAGCGTGCCGTAACTGATGTGTGTGAATCATTGGTGAATCGACCTTTATAACTGAACCTTTGCTGATGGCGCAGTGATGCTGAAAGGGCCTTAACATCTGTTACACTACATAGGCTGGTTGACCAAGGTAATATTTCGATTTAGTTATAGAACCCGCTCAGGGGCTAGACAATATGGATTGTAATTAGCTTTCTTATTAAGTTCTTAAATATCAACTAACGCCCCTATGACGTAATTTATGTGGATAGTGTGCATTGTTTAGTTATGTTTTGTTTAGTCATGACAATACATTATTTGTTAACATAAATTTAACCAAAAATAAAGTTTTAAATAATACTTGATTATAAATTATTAATAGTAATTGGCTACATTTTACCAAAATGTCATTAGATAATTGTATTTTAGGTGGATAAGAAGGATTCCGTGTTTTATTTAAACATATTTTTATAGCCAAAGTGTTAGAAAAAAAGAAAGTGTTTGCTTCCAAACAAATCATTACATCTTGAATATGCAACGCAAACACAAGATGACGTCTACACTGATGTGGGCCTCTGGTCTCTAGAGGAGTATCTTATCATTCACGGGGTCTTGGTTGCAATATTGAATTGAAAGCTTGCATCGGTGTTTGGTTTGGTTCATTGGTCATTTTATAACATTACTTTATAACACTATCCGATATTAAGTTCTATTTTACAAAAATAGTTGTACTGTCTATTATCTTTTACCTTTAATACAAAAAGGGACAATTAATTTACTATTTTATTTAGTAAATTTTATTCCCCTCCTATACATTATGTTATAGTTTTTGTTTGAATACTATAACGATTAAGGATTCTATGTTCAGCGTTATAAATAAGTTTAAAAACAAATCAAAAAGAGTTATTTCCGATTCAATATTGTCTCTTTTGTTGGAATTATTTTATTTTTATTTTTAATATTTAAAATATCATGTAGAATTTTAACACGATATGTTCTATAATATGATTTTATATGAAACGTGGCGTTTACCATGTCAATAACTTAATAAAAGTTATAACCGACATACAAGTATTATATAGCGTAACAATACCATTAATTAGGAATGAATTGCTTTATCCACACTTTAATTGGTATAAAGACAGTTTAAAAACGAAATGACAAATTATCTGCACAGGGAATGTCTGGGCCACTATATTTATCAGACTAAATCTGGGAAAGTAAAATAATACAAAAATGTAAAAGCCATTGCTGCCATATCAGATAGGAAAAACGACGTACGTATAAAGGTAAAGGGAATATTTTTATAATTTGGCATAATTTGGTGAAGCCTCGCCCGTGTACGACGAACCGTTATAATTAAGTTGCGGGGTCTCATTTAAATGCAAGACACTGTAACTGAATCACAAAGCATTATATCAAGCATTCTACCTTCAAGTGACTTTCATAAAAGATTTTCTTTTCATATTATGAACACGTTAAAGTATATGAGCTTACCTAACTTTATTGATTCAAGTAAAATTTTCTTATTATAGCTATGTATTTTTGCAAACAAAGTGTGCAACTTTTTTCTGTAAATCTCGTACCACAATCATAACGTTTAAATGAATTAAAGTTAAGAAAGTCCTTTTCTTTTTTATAACGATTGAATTAGTTCATGCTTTTATTCTATTCCTTATCGACAATTTTACTCATATAATCGACTTTATAAATGTATATTTGCTCGTATGCCAATTGAAATCTAGGGAGGATGGCGGGTTCTATCATAATACAAATTCAATTATTAACCATAAAACCTCTAGTCTTTCAATGTAATGTTATCGATGTTTCTAATTTAATGTATTTAAATGGCAGTCCATAAAAAAATATTATAAAATTAAATAAGCAAAATCCTTAAGACCGTCTAACAACGTGATTTTGTAATGTAATTGAAAGCATTTACCAATAGAAGCCGTATTCTATGAATAATGCTAATCTTTCATCAATTTAAATTAAAAAAATCTATCATAACAAATATATTTGATTACACCTTTAATTTAAATAAACTTGTGTTTAATTGAGTCACTTTATTAGAAACAGCAGGAAGCAGAGGCAAACTCAACTTTCACCGCAGCATCAATTTTTTACCGTCCGCCATTTTGGCAACCTCTAAAATTCATTATGCTGCAGTTCAATACTCCCACTCTAGTATCTTCTCAAAAGACATTACAAACGGCTTGAAACAGGACCTGGCTGTTCCGTATCTTTGGGCTTTATTAAATGATGCTGGCTAATGAAATAGCTGATCTTATTTAGTAAAAAAGCTACACGGATCATAATACTAAATTCTACACCCATAATTCACTCGTATTTTGGTTGAAATTCATACCTACGTAGCATTCCCATCCAATTTAGTAATAAAATAATAATAATTGTAATTAAAGGTCTACAGAAAATTTATATCAAACGTATCAATTATTTGTTACATGTTGCGCATGCACTCGCAAATTTTAATCCATCAAACACATATTTACTAGAATAAAATGTATACAGTTCATTTTCGCATGTCGTTTAAATGAAAATATTTAATTGTTGCAACAATATATAAGGCTTGAACTGTAAAAATACCCATCATCCCCTGGTCATATTTCAATTTATGTACAAATCTGATTTTTTTTTTAATTCGTTCATAAATTCTTATATTAAAAAGGAACAAAAGTTTGTTATTAAACTCTTATATTCTCATATCAAGCTTGCTGTTGTGTGTCTAAAGTGGAGTTATTGGCCACCACCATGAGTTCGGATGTTGATGTCACATTTTAACACATCAGCTACCAACTATACTCAGCCCTTGGATGTAGAGGAATGTGACTCTTGGAGGAAAGTAGGGAATGCAACGTTAAACGTTTATAAATGTAATTGTTATGAATATGTATACTGTACAGGGTTAGTAAAAAGTGTGGAGACCCCCTGTTATTTTTTTAACAGCCCATACTAGAAAAAAACTAAACTCGGCACCCCATTATGGAATGTTATTAAGTACTTTTTGGGCATAACCGCCACTTGGTGTTCATCCCCAAAATGGGGGATTTTGGGGGAAACTCAAAAATTTTAAATGATAAGTCCCATCGAGTGACCCCTCATTTTGAAGGTCATGATAAGAGAAAACTAACAACGCAAACTATAGGTCTCTATCTTAACACAGTAAAATATGGCAGTCGATTGAATATAAAATTGCAAGCTATTACCGATTTCTAAAGATTTCAATCAGCTTCCATTTTTTACTGGATTGAGATAGAAACCTCTAGTTTGCGTTGTTAGTTTTCTTTTACCAGGACCTTCAAAATGAGGGGTCACTTGATGGGGCTTATCGTTTAAATCTTTTGAGTTTCCCCCCAAATCCCCCATTTTGGGTTAGGTAAGCAAGTGGATATTAGGCTTAAAAAGTACTTCATAACATGCCAAAAAGGTGTGTAGAGTTTAGTTTTCCTAGTGTGAGCCACTACAAAATTTACAGGGGGTCTCCAGACTTGGAAAACTGTAAGTTAAATTTAACTTCTGAGAATTTCAATTGGCTGCCATTTTTTACTGGATCGAGATAAAGACCTCTAGTTTGCGTTGTTGGTCTTCTTTTACCAGGACCTTCAAAATGAGGGGTCACTCGATGGGTCTTTGTATTTGAAACTTTTAAGTTTCCCCCAAAATCCCCATTTTGGGGATGTACACCTAGTGACGGTTATGAACAAAAAGTACTTCATAAGATGTCATAAAGATGTGCCGAGTTTAGTTTTTCTAGTATGGGCCGTTAAAAAAATAACAGGGGGTCTCCACACTTTTTACTAACCCTGTATACTGCTTGTACCAAATAGGAGAATGAAAGAACATAGAATCATTGACGTAACTACTTATGTGTAATCAGCTCCCGGAGGTCTCGGACAAGAAGTTTTAAACATACGACATTTATTGCAGTTAAATACCAAACTTCAATTGTAAAACACCAAAGGTTGTTATCCTAGATGTTATAGGTATTAATATTGTTACGGAGTACGTTGTACAGAAATGCTATTGAACATAGTATAAATACTTTATGTTCAATATCTAATGCTCTTTTTTAGGTTTATATATTTCTACGAATGATTAGACTATTATGACATATATAAAGAGTTTTTCTTTTACATTACCGTGAATAATAGAGGCTTAGTGTACAATATTGTATAAGTCATGTGAAAAGAAAACATGGCATAATGCATGTGGATTGTGGAACTGGAGGGAATTTGGATATGTGAGGTTATGATAGTATTCTTGCATGTTAATGTGCTATAGGGTATTTATAATGGCCTTTAAGAACCAAGTTTGAAAGAAGCTTATAAGGAAATAAAATGTACTCCAAAAGAAACAAGAGAAGGGAGAAATAAGCGAGGGATGGTGTAATTACAGGAAGAGAAAACCACTTCCACAGGATGTAACTACAGACCTCTCAGCGCAGTCCCTCTTACTCTAAATGTATCTCAAATCTTTGTGCGAGTCATGCCTTATAGCCTTCACACTCCGAGGATCATATTATATAAGGGTTTATGTTTTTATTTTATTGTTATATCGGTAAAAAACCTAACTTTCTTAAGAAAAAAATATATATAGAGAATTTAAAAAGTATTTAAATAAATAATGTTTTGTTATGTAAAGTTAGAAATATGAAGTAAGATAACAAATACAATTGATTTACTTATAAATCGAACATTTTTTACGAATTGATTTGTCTATATCCAAGACAAAAAAAGTAAACGATTTCATAATGTTGTACAAAAAGATCTTTAATTTCTCGCCTTAGAAAAAAAACCCTAGAATGATGTAAATACTAAGGTAATAAACACAAGATACAACATGCTTACTCGGTCCCTAGTGTTTATGACCACATATTAATCGTACTAAAACATATTGTTAAGGTTATACCAACTTAGTCTTTAATGAAAACCTTAAAAACGAAGAACGAATTTGGTAACATAGCATTTATCTTTTATACCAAAGTCAATGTCTTGCATATTTATAGGTAAATTTACAAATAAATACCGATAATAATACAGTAACTGTAATTTATAAACAACACTAATAATAATTATATTTAATTCTATGTATAGATGGTACAGAAGCCTTTAACAATAATTAGCCTACCCTAAAGCTTGTAAACATCATACACAGAAAATGTGTCTCGATAACAAAAGCTCTCGTACACCTTAGGAACTTCAGAGAACATCTTACGTGTTTAGTGAAACCACAAAACGATTCTAAGGGTGCGTTATTTGTTGCTTCATTTCTAAGTTTAAACCATTTAGCAGCTCCATACATAAAAAAAAAAAAAAAAACTCTCAACGCCGATCCGTACACCTTTATACGGAACTAACGTAATCAAAATTAACTGTAAACACACTAGTATTAAATCAATCGAATATATAGATTAAACTTAATGATATATAGATATGTGCCAGCGCTTTTTAAACTATTAAAAACAACATGTCCTTGTAACATGAATTAGACCATGCTAGTTTCATTGATAAAATATTTTCAGAAATGTTTTACTAAACAAAAAAATTCACTTAAAAACATTCGTACATAGATAAAAAATACACACAAAAGATGTGTTCATAGGAGCGCCAAGGAACCTGAGGGATTTTAGATATGTGAGGTTATGATAGTATTATTAAAAGTAGCTTGAGGTTTCCATATGGGACCAACTGTGACCTCGTTTGGACAGATGGTTCAGTAAGAATATATTGAATTATTCTGTCCTTTGCTGTTCAATGTTATTTTATACTTACCTCCTAATTTCTTAATTATTCAATATTGAATTTATGTTTTATATGCAATCAATATTTTCATGTAAGAAAGGAAATGTGAAGAATGCTTGGAAAGAATTGTATATTTATAAGGAAAATGTAAAAATAGAAATAAGCTTATTCATGAATACGTGAACTTTGACTACCGTTGTACTTATAGAAACTTCTTGGCCGGTACTTTCGGTAGGTAATAGTATATAAGGGACGCCATATTGAGATTCTTGTCATTGGGTCTAATGATGATTGGTGTGGCTGGTCAAATCTATCACCCCTTACCATGTTGTATATCTATTTACCGTCTTGGGAGTAAACAGTATAAGTGTATATATATCTATTACAAGTGTTATTTGACTTATTATTGTATTTTCAGGCAATCAACAATAAACATACATTTTTTTCACACAGAATGTTTTGCAGATTCATAAAACAATTTAAAAGACATTTTTGTTGCATTAGATCAAATTTATTATTGATTTTAAAAAGGTAATTATAATTGTCAGCATTGAGTTTAAAAAAAAGGTAAAGCAAAAGTGCATATCTGCTATTCTATTATTTAAACACCTCCGTCCATTCGGTCTCTTAAAAAAATCAAATTGGTTTAAATTGATTAATTGATTCTTGCAGCAAATTAGCTAAGACTATGCATATTACAGTTATATTTTACCATCTGACGCACATCCTGATTACTAAAAATGTAATATGAGGTATTTAGAGTAATATTTATGTTTATTGTGTGGTTATTTATTTTAATTTTTTCATATTTTAAATTGTTATATTACGAACGTAATGATGTATAGGGTATAATGCTTACCATATTATTTTAGGAAGATGCTTGAACGGTTTTAATAGTTATACTAATGTACGCTTGTAGCTATACTACGTTTTACTATTTGTTTAAGTTAGCATTTTGACATCACATTTTGTATTGTTTGTTCCCTCTCCAGTTCTTTTGGAAGTCCCGTTTGAAGACCAGAAAAGTAATTACTTGTCTTTGTCTGTATATTTATGACATTCCCATGTGTTGTATGATAGTTTATCTCTGTGTATTAGATTTTATCATACTATGAACCTTTAATTGAAGTACAACTCTTTTATTCATAATAACATATATATTTATTAATTATTATTTTTTTAAGGTATTAGGGTAAAAGTGCAAATTAAAGCAGAACCTATTCAAATCAACAAAATACTATAGAATTAATTACTTTTATAATTATATATCAGGAAGTGCATTAAGGTTGTAATTGTATAAACTATAAAACTCTAATTAATGTTTTTTTTTCTTGCAGGTACAGAAACATGTTCATCCAATGCGTAAGTACACATACATTTGTCGTTAAATATTTTTGATAGCGCCGAAAGATCACTGTATGGTTTAGCTTTAATAAATGCCTAAATAAAAACAAAGTGTGAATGTATAGTGATATATATATAAAGGTAAAAAAAAACTAATTAAACTGTATGTTTAAAAACGAGTTTTAAATTTATAATGAGATTTAGTTGTAGATTAACTTTTATTATCATTTAGATTAACATTTATTAGCATAACACAACTATACTTTTAACAGTCTTAATAAATCCCAGAGCATCAACTTTGCAAGCTTAACAAATTCGCATTTACTTGATTTAACTTTTGGTAAAGTATTTCTTTAATCAAGTCTTATTTGGCCTGTTAAAACATCTCAGGCTTAACCAATAAGTTTCCAGTTTTAAATAAGACAATCGAGGGTTTTGGGTTGTGTTTGTTCATGTTAACAGTTTCATATAAAACAAAAGCATATATCCAAGAACAAGCTAACTGCCAAATTTATTTCCCATAACTATGTACCGTGTTATGTACCATAACTGACTAGTCCAACTTCAGTAGCCAACCTTTCACCACCTTCCTCTCCGTTATAATTCAGTTTATATTCAGTTTATATTTATCGTATTAGCATACCTATTTATTTTACTGTCTTCTACTTTGGTTTATTGTTAATAAAATAGGCTCATGGATTAATTCCATGCCCTAATTGTCCAACATTTACTGGATCAGAGTTTGTAAGTAACTTACCGATGTTTGAACTTTTATATTTACCATAAAACAAACTTCAAACCTTATGAAGTAGTTTAAAAATAACTTAAAACAGCTACCAAAAAAGTTGTGTTTGAAAAAATCATTGGTTGGAGACCTTTGTATAGACATTTAACAAGTCGTCATTCAAAATTGTGTACGACAAAAAAATTACTATAATGGTAAAGCAGGTTCCAAAATATCATATTACGTGACTATAGCATCTTTTCATTGGTTGTATAATTGAATCACCCCACAGTGTTTAATATGTTTTTATTTTAACGTAGCCGATGTATAACAAACATTGTTGATTGTTCAACAAACATTAATCAATCATTGAAGATGGTTGTCTAGTGTTTCAATAAAAAAAAACTCCTTGTATCACTGATCGTGTTTTAAAATCACAGGAAAAACTATAAAAAGGTCGTATATAGTTTATCTAATAGTGTACTGTAGTGTATAACCACTCGTGCAAAGAAAGAATATAACAAATACCTAAGCGACGAATTCATAATTTAGCTTTATACGATAATCAAAATCTACTTAATGCAGGAAAATAAAACTATTGTATGGTTACTTTATCTAAAGTGATAACTTCCAATACTAATAGAACGTACCATTTTAAATAATCCTAGAACATAAGTCCTATTCTGCATCGTCGATACATTTCTCAAAATTACTACATACAGCCAAAATATGTATACAGGGTGTTGATAAAGAAGTGTCACAAACTTGAGGGGCTGAAAGTACTCATCAATCTAAACAAAAAAGTTTATATAAACATGGATAAAAAAATTACATTTTGCCGCTAGCCGCCATTTTGTATTTTTTACCAAACAAATTATATCTCAAGAATTATTCAAGCTACGGAAACTAAACTTTGCACATTAATTGTGTCAAGAAGCAATTACAAAAACATAATCATGTGATTTTTTTTAAATTAACAAAATGGCGGCCATTTAAAATCCTGAACTTAAAATTACTAAGGAATGGCTGGGTTACAAAAAAAATCACAAGAACACTTTTATTTAGTATTTTTAATTCCCTATCAAACGATACTAAGTTATAAATATCGAATCATGATTTTTAGCTGTATAATGAGGGAAACCTGACTAGCTTAGTCTTATTCTACTCCATTTTACAAAAAAAATGTGTGATATTTCAACTATTCTTTATTCGATATTTTTTAACTTGTTATCGTTTAAACTCGGTAACTGTAGATGGAATATAATACGACTAAAAATTAATTGTTCTTGTGCTACGTGTAAGGATAAAATAAACTAGAATAAAAGGAATTAGGAATAACAGGTTGTCTATAATAAAGAATAAGTCAAATTTTGTTGCAAAAAAATGTAATATTCTGTTTTACCTCGTAGTTGTTATGATTAGTTTTCCTCTTCATAAAAAATATCCGCCAGACCATGACTTGTCTGTACCACAGCTTAATGTGTTTGCCAGCTACAGGGAGGCCAGCTGGGCTGCGGCCAGACTTCCATTAAGTGAGTGACTAATGCTATCCATATTTTCAATGGAATTTATACAGAGTTTAAAAGCACAATTGTAAAGGGTTTATACTTTCAATAAAATAAAAAGGAAATATATTTTTCATCTTATAAATATTGAATAAACAAAAAAAAGAAGATTTTGTAAGAAATACTATTGAATATGCTCTCGACATTAAAATTTAGATTTCATTTACACAATCATGATCACTACTTAATATTTATGTATTTATCTTGTTAAATAAACCTCTAAGTATTTAGGTTATTGATATCACTGGGCTGGAGTTCACAAAATAGCTCCTAATGATGTATTTTTAAAACTGTTTTTCATCTAGTACTCTGTAATTATATGATGCATTACAAAAACATTTTAAAGGCATAGTTGTAGTTCAAGACAAGTGTAAAATAAGAAATCAACACAACGATCTCTTGAGTCTGGTAGCTCATTAACTGATAAATTATTTATGTTTCTGAAGATATTTTAGTAAAAATGTTTATATGTAAGGAAAGGTAGTGTTAATACATTGCTGCTGACAAAAGACATAGTGTCAATAAGATATCTCCACACCATCAACCTCTAAACAGTGAATACGTAGCAGTTATTGCCTTGATTTTAGAATAGTCTAGGTACAATATTTTTTTAACCTAACTAAAAAACGTAACATCGCATCTAAAATATTCAATGTGACGTCTACACTGATGTGAGCCTCTGGTCTCTAGAGGAGTATCTTATCATTCACGGGGTCTTGGTTGCAATATTGGATTGGAGGCTTACATCGCTGTTTGGTTTACAGCTTAGTTTATAAAATATATTTCACTTTATCTTGTTTCTCTTTGCGCTTGTGCTACTGTATTTATACTGTTTCTCAGCTGTGGATATCAAGTGCAAAGTCCAAAAAGCTAAATAGAATGTTAAGACAAAATTTTCATCATACAACACGACCTTCAAAATATAGCATAATTTATCGACACTGTGTTTATGTGTTATATCTCTAAATTGTATTAAAACCATGACCAATATGTGAAATGACTATTTTCATTTATGAATGTAAATATTTTCCTAGAATCTGATTTATATGTTGATGAATACTGTAGGGCGTCATCAGTATAGTTACACTAAAACTCTATATAACGAGAGAATCACTTCTTTCAACATACAAATCGCAATAGTTTTTAGAATGTTTATGTTGTAACGTTCAAATAAGAGAGATATATATTTATCTTCATATTTCTTAAGTTAATATTTACATTTAAATTTTGATATTTCATAGAGTTTTGTTTTTTCAATGTATATTTCACTATTATTTTCTTGTCTTGTAAATTTAATTGGGTAAAATATTTTCAAAATTAAAATTTGTAAGATCCAATGCATAATCAATGAACGGTTACAAGCAAATATTAAATTATTTTATACACCAATTTATTATATTTGGAATTTTGTAAGATCCTATGCATGATCAATGATCGCTTGCAAGTACGTATTAAATTATTATTTTTTTAAAACGATTTTAATATATTAGGAATATTTTAAGATCCTATGCATGTTCAATGATCGGTTTACAAGCACGTATTAAATTATTTAATTATTATAAACATGATATTAATATATTAGGAATTTTTTTTAATTCCATGCATGATCATTGATCGGTTGAGCACTAATTTAATTATTAAACTATTTTAAACACGATTTTAATATAAAAGGAATTTAGTAAGATCCTATGCTCGTGTGAAATTATTATAAACATGATTTTATTGTAGTAAGAATTTATTTATGATTCTATGCATGATCAATCATCGGTTGCAAGCAAGTAATAAATTATTAAACTATTTGAAACGCGATTTAAATATATTATGAATTTTGTAAGATCCTATGCATGATCAATGATCGGTTGCAAGCACTAATTAAATTATGTTATTATTTTAAAATACGATTTTAATACATTAGCAATTTTGTAAGCTACGCATTAGAGCGAGTGATCTGTTGCATGCACGTATCAAATTTGTATATACACAATTTTATTATGTTAGGCATTTTTAAGGATTCTATGTATGATCAATGGTTGGTTGCAAACACGTATTCATTTATCCATTATTTTAAACATGATTTTAATATATTAGGAATTTTGTAAGCTCCTATTCAAGATCAATGATCGGTTGCAAGCACTAATTAAACTATTAAATTATTTTAAGCAAGATAATAATATATTAGGAATTTGTTATGATCCTATGCATGATCAATGATCGTTGAACACTAAATAAATTATTAAAATATTTATATATATATTAATATATTAATATATAGGGAACTTTGTAAGTTCCTATGCATGATCATTGATCAATGAACGGTTGCAAGCACTAATTAAATTATTAAATTATTTTTATCACGATCTTAATATATTAGGAATTTTATAAGATCCTATGCATGATCAATGATGTAGGTCACAAATCTTTATGCTAAAATCATCAGGATATCGGTATATATAAAAAATAGTTTATACATGTACTATCCTAACTCTTTTGTTTACACTACTATTTTTCTTTAAATAATGAAATGTTATTATGTGATAATTAAATAATCACATAAATATATAAACTAAATTAAATTAATTGAAAAACTATCGTTTAGTTGACAGTAAATATTTAGTATGGCAGGTTCATATTCAGAGCCATCAACTACAGACGTGGTAAAGAACAAAGAAGGTCTCGAGCGACGACCCGCACTCTTCATTACTATTGTCTCCGTACTCCCGTTGATTGCTCTTTTCTTATGGTGTTTGTTTACCTTTTAGCAATATCTGTTGTAAAAAGTAAAATTAAAGAATGGAGCGTAAAAATCTTTCTTACTATCATCGGAATATGTTTTTCCGATGTACCTTAAATCAATAAGTGGACATAGAATTTAAAACGCTTACACATTCAATTACATAAATTTGTCAGACAAAATATTAGACAATTGTCAATAAAGTAGAAAACTAATGTTTGATGTAATTATTTTAATACTTTTTAAATACTTAATTTAATTATTTTAATGATTTAATTATTAATTATTAATGTTTTATTATTTAACTATTTTAATCTTTTTATGAAATGTATATCAAGGAATTATACGTTCTTGATGAAGACTTAAATAATTTTAACTTCTATTTTATTATATTTGGATTTTTTTTGTAAAACTAAGAGTTAAATTTATTATATAATTTGACATGTTGAAGAAATAATATACACCAATAAATCTATAGCCAACATTAATGATTGGTTCATATATTCTTTTACATAAGTTTAAAAATGTTTCATGAGTATCCTAAAGGAAAACTGCCTTTCATAAAATGTTTTATACGAGATAGTTTGACGAAATGTTTTATGAATGAGTCAATACTTTCATAATATTTTACAGAACGAAATGACTCACATTGATTTATTTAGAAAAGAAATAGCTTTAAATGTATGGAAGACATTTGTTTAAAACAGAAATTTACTCGACCGGTACGGCGTTACGAGTCAATAGAATCTAACTTGATCGGACGATTCACATGAATGGTTCAATAGATGTAAGAGTTTATTGAGCACTCCAGGATCAGAGTGGTTAAATGTCTGAGGCAGAATTATCAAAGGCAATACCAGATGTTGAATAAACCATAATTAAGCAAAGTTGTAACATATTTTGTTGTAAAAGGTTGTTTACAGTATTTATCATTAAATTTAATATTCATATGCCATGAATAATTACGTTATTTTATTTTATTGTTATTGAGGTATATTTTACAAATGTATTACGTTTGCTTCGAAGGTTAACAACTAAACCGTGCAATTAACTTTTTTTGGAAAACTAAATACTCTATAATCATTACAATTAAAATATATAATACTGCTTTTATCAACTTTACTCTAATTAGAAATGTTTTACAACGGTATAATTTTCACGTTATCTATTTTCTATATTTATAATTTTTAGTCTAAGGACTTCTCTGTAGCATTCCTTTCATTTCGAGTGAATTGTCACTATATATATTTGGGTATAGTGTAGGGTCGAACCATAATCACCAAATCACCCAGGAAAACCAGAACTACTGCCCTTATAGTAGAGCTTGATCATTCCTTCAGAACGAAAGCAGTTTTTGGTGCTGACTTGCAAATGATCTTTACAAACGCCGAGTGTTTGAGCCAAAATTGTGGTTAAAAGTGAGATACTTCGACAAACTAACGACTGAGGAAGATGTCTTCAATGCAGCCAAATCTTTCCTCGGTGAATCCGCCCACGTGAAGATCTTCGTCACGAATGCAGAAGATGGCGATATTGGAGTTAGGAACTATCTATTGATGGGGAAAGCTCCTAGCTCCCCATTAAGATAATTAAATGACGGATGGGTGAGATGTCGAGTCCGCAAGAAGCTGTGCAACTCCAACAAATTTCGTGTCATGTGCACAGAAGCCAGCTCGACAAACGACGCCATCTAGCACGTCAAGGGATCAAACAGTTGTGGTTCTTATAAGAAGGCAATGTAGTAGGTCTGCCAACCCTCGACGAGTTTCCAGGGATGTATTAGGGATTGAACTTTTGACGACATTGGAGGTGTCGAACGACGTGCTACCTCGGCATAGCGTCTCATTTCCTCGGCGTGTGACTGATGTTCCATGCCCAGGATTTCCGCTCATCGCAGGAAAAAGCCGGTTTACTAGTAGACATTTGAGATTGCGAAACTCTGGAGGAGACACCTTGGACTTCGACAAGCAGAGCAGCGTGCCACAAACCGGCCTTAAGCTAATGGTCGATCGGCAGAGCGCAAGGCCGCCTCTCTGCGGTGCCATCAATTGAAGTATGGTTAATTGTTGGAATCAACAGAATCAGGACGTCTTTAACGACATTTGAGGGGATGGGCAACAGGATTTTAACCTAGCTGCTAAGGACTTGATCGCAATCTGCGGCCTTCCACCGTGACTGCTGTCGTCGACGGATTGTTTACAAAGCACCCACCTAAGCCAGCTAGAGATTTCGGGGATGTAAGCACGTTCCCACCCATTCGATGGGCTCCACTGTTCGATCCCTGAAAAACCTAAAAACACCAACCCTAATGGCAAAGGTAGGATTTCCATCGTCCTTTCACAGGAAGGAAGGTGGAAATTTCCAACTGGAGACAAATCTAAATACTTAGGTGTTATGATTGACAGCAAGATGCATTTCAGTGTGCAGAGTAATGGAGTCAATACTGTTAATAGGTCTCCTAAAGGTCGGCAGTAAATATCCTAAACATCGCTCAAATAAACACTGCCTATTGATGTCTGCTGTTTAATCAGTGGTCTTGTATGGTGTATGGAGAATGGAGGTCCCGGTCCCATGTTCTGGAGAAGCGATTCTTCCGTAACCAACTCTCCCGTAGACCCTTATGGGTTGCTTCTGCTACCGCACAGTCACCGAGCATACATTCATGATGATAGCTGGTATCATTCCCGTCTTCCATCTTGCGAGGGAGCAACGGATGATCCACCGCAGGAGACCTGAAGTAGGTAGGGAGGCTGCTGCCAGAGAAGAACACGTACGCAGTTTCAATTCTGGAAGCGTAAACGGGACGACGACTTTGGACCGCCAGGCTCATTCCCAGGTCGGGTATTTCCCTACCCAGGTTTTGTCGAGTCACGAGTACCTCCTGGCCTTTTTGTAAAGAATGGGGAAAGCTACGAGCTCGTACTATTTGTACTTTTCTGGCATTGCAGACACGGCCCAGCACGCCTCCTTCTTTTGCTACAGGTGGCATGTCCTACGAGCCTCTTTGATCTCTAATATCAGCATCAACATCACTCCCAACAACATCGTTAGAGCCAAGCTCAGAGGAGGTCACCTGGAGCTCTGTTAACCAGTTCGCCAAGGTCTAAGAAGGTTACTTTGAGCTAAGAAGTTAGATTTTGATCAGTCCTTACCATGGAAAGAAACAAAGAAGGGAAGTCCTATGTGCATAGTCGAAAAAAGCCTAGCCTGAGGTAATGTGCAAAACAGTTCCAGTCAAGTGTACTAGGAGATGAGTGGTTCTTTAGCCGGTATTGATCCCGCCGGAGTCCGGCACTACTGGGAGGATATTGAGTCTCTCTGTGGTATGACGTGTTCTCTATTCTTAAAAATGTTTACAAGAATTCATGTTAGATATAGAAAAATAAAATAAAAAAACACTTGCAGTAAAATGATAATTGTAACAAATTAAGGGAACAATAAAACTTTAACTAGTAGTTTAATGTGGACAAGTAAGAAGAATAAGGTTTGAAGTATTCTTTGGATATTTTGAAAACCAATACTGATACAAGCCTTCAATTCAATATTGAAACCAAAGCCCCGTGTAAGACGAGATATCTCTTGAGACAGGCTCCATCAGTATGTACGTTGTGTCTCTTTTTGTTTATTAAGAATGAGATAGAATGTGAATTTAAATAATTATTTTTGTCTTTAGGTAATAACGTATTTATTTTAGTACGTGTAATTGTAAAAAAATAATATGCAATAAAATATTCAGTTTTTATACAATTTTGTCTCATAGTCTTATAAATACAATTACACTTTTGTTTATAGTTTGCTTAGAATCATACAACTATGAGTAATTTATGTTTTCAAGCTTACGAAACACGTAAAAAGTATGACCTCGGTTTCTGTGCGACTGTCGATGACACATAAGGTGTCGATTTATACTGTCCACTCCAGTAAACCAGTAAACCAGTTCCGATCAAGAGGGAAACTAATTTACTCAAATTTTGAAAATAATTTTACAATTTGAACCTTGAATAACCTATTTCTTAATCAAATTGGAAAAGAAATCACATGGAAACTTCTAAAATATATTGTACAAATTTACCGAAAAACCTAATTGCATACGTCATTAATCAAATATCAATTAACTGTTTAGAGGAAGATTTTTTATTCAAGCTGTCACTGAGGTGTTTACGTTAACAGTTGTTTACAAGTTATAAAAAAAAAAACTACAGAAAAAATCCGAAAGTGAAAAGTCCATTCACATTAAAATCAACCATACAAGTATATAATATACAAATTGGGCAGTATTAACTCTTTGCTATTGCGAATTTTTAATTTTTCTTTTTTAAAATGTTTAAGATGCAATTAAAGTATTGTGTCATAACACATTATTAAAACCATAGCTATAAAATCTTCAGTGTACATAAATAAATACAGTTTCTAAAATCAATATAGGAGAGTTTAGCTCCAACACCAATATTAAATGTATATTACGATAAGGAATTTAGAGCTTAACATAGCCTAACGAATACATTTAGTAGTTTGTAATATATTATACTTTTTAAATGCTAAGAATTCAACGAATATATTTATACATTATCGGTGTGTCCAAATATATTAAGGCATATTGATATTTGTCCAACGTATCACTCAATATATTGAAAGCGACGCTCCGTGAACGATAAGAAAGGTCCCAAGGGAACCCTTCTACATTACATAGCAGCTTGTGTTTACTTCTACTCGCTTCATATATTCCGACGCATCTCTGACATGTGATGGAAAATAAAGACATATCGACATTCAAGGGTCTAAACTTATAATTTACACATCTCTCTTGATTTAATTGTAATAAAATAATTTGTGATGTTATCATATGTATTTTTTTTCTTATTCAAAACAAGTTAATGGCTAAAGGAGAACAAAATTTACAATGTGTTATTGAGAGCATTATTTTAAGATTACATGTTTTACGAATATATATTTTTATCAAATCTTTTTCTGTCATGTGTTAATTAATTCAAGTTGATCATTTATTAGTTTCCTTCATTTACCTAATGATATTATGATTTTGGTTTTTGGTATATTTTTTACTTATTTCTAGCCAATATAGAAAATTAAGCATTTTTTGTTTTTAATCTATCATGCAACACTGCTGACTTTCTGTGTAGTTGGGATTCCAAAAATATGATATTGAAAAATATATTAATGAATATGACTGTAATTCTTTAAAATACGATTTCCATAAAACAGCTGATCAGGTTTTATGCCAACCTCAATAACAATTTATAACATTAACAAGAATTACATTTTTCATTACTGTAAACAATATATAAAAAAGGAAAAAACAGTGTGGGTTACCACAATATCAAAACCACAACATATATATGTATCGAAGGTTTACATAAATACAATGATAAGCAAAGCAATTTTGGTAACATACTATGATATTTTGTTTCTTACTTTGTTTGCAAGCCAAAGTATAATAAAGAATGAAGAGCAAAGTTTGTTCATAAACTGATAACAAGACCACTCTCCAGCATAAATAACGTATCAGGTGTCGGGGAAACCCTGCCATACCCTCCAGCTATTATTAAATAATGAATAACAATTCTCTCCCGGTATATTTTATGACATAAAACTGTCTCATGTTTAAAAATTAAAATTAGCAGATTCACTCCTGCTTCTCTGTTATTTTGGTTATGTGGGTGAAGTCAGTAATAGGTATTATTTGTTTTATTTTACAGTAATCCGTATAATGATATAAGCTGTGGTAAATTTAAATAATAACGTTTATAAAGATTTTTTAAAAAATATTCACAAATAAAATAGTTATAAAGAATAATAATATTAAAATTGATCTAGTTACTGTTATATACAATTTTACATATCCAAAATTCACTCATATTTAGCAAACTTCCTCGTACAATTTTAGTTCTTTGATATAATAGATTGAAACCAACAAGCTATCGGGTAATTTTGTTTTACATGTTTTAAACACTAAACAGCACATCCTATGACACCAATTTCTTGAAATTGCCCAAAATAACGAGTTATGCTTTTTCTAGTTGGTGGCTGAATACAGAACTCGATGCGAAAATCCCGCTGCCCTGTATTAGGAGACTCAGTTTTTGCAAACTATGTCACACAGATAATCTTATTTGCATGGTAGCCATCTTACTAAGAAATGATCGTAAAAAAAATGCTGTCCTTTGTTGTGATAACCTTTTCGGCTGTTTACATAACTATTGCCAAAAAAAAAACTTTGAAACGTTCTCTTTTTTATGGTCGACATAAAAATGTTTAAGTCTACTCGATTTATACTTTGTGAGATACAAAGTCATGAAATTGGATTTTATTTTTGAATAGCCCTGTATTATGTATATATAATTGTGTCCACTAGCATGATAACTCAAGTAAATATCATTAAATTCTGATTTATTTTGGTACAAACGTTTAACCATGGGTAATGTGAACTAGGCTTTATAAGGGGTTTTATGAGGTAAAAACAGTTTGTTTCCATTTTTGACCCTCAAAATATTCGCTTTCTATCCAAACAATTTTGTAGAGCTTAAAATAACACAAAAGGTTAAATTTATAGGTTAAATGTATATTTAAGTACTTCAGTAAAATTAATTGTTACGGATAATGTACGTATAAACAAAAATATACTTTTCACTACTTAAGTCAATCTTATGGAGAATAAGTATGTGTTGTAATTTGCTTCTTTATAGATGTATATTGATAGAATATGGTATGTTTATTTAATTTGTCTTTTAAAATTTTAATAAAAACACACATTATGATATTCCTTGTAGCAGAAAATGTTTAGATATCACTGAAATTATTATTATTTAAATGTGGAATAAATTAAACATGTTAAAGGAAATGCAGTGGAAATCCAATCAGGCATGAGGAAATTTGATTATTTTGCAGGTTTTTTTGGTGGGGGTATTATTATTTTTTTATTTGCGAACTCAAAAGATGTGATAATTATTTATTTACGAATGTACATATCGATCAAAGATAGTGTCCTTAATCGTAAAGGCTAAACATTCTAGAGTACGATCATTCAAATAAATTGAGGTTTACACGTTTATATTTAATTTCCTCTAAGAACCTCAGAACGAAAAGGTAAAGCAGTCCCGGGTTCATATATTATCATAAGTGCTACGGTAATAGCGTATTCACTAAATGGGAAATTCGTAAAAAATGAATATTTAACCCTACTTAATTATAAGAAATTTAATAAATTTGTATGCAATCAATTTAGTTTAAACACAGCATGTAACACTTATTAATATCTCAAAAAAATATTAAAATCACGTATCGTTTTTGCAGCGTTTCATATTATCTTAAACCATGCCTAGTCAAATATATCAAGCATTGAACAGTATTCTTATTTTTCACCATTCATTCTTACATCCCAACAGTTTAAATTAATTTCAACACCCCTTAATAATCTAATATTGTATTTTAACATAGAACTACATCATCAGTAAAAACCTCTGGATATTTTACTATAGTAAATAGATAAATTTAATACGATAAAATTATCAGTTTGTTTTGTAAATACTTGTAAATGAAGCAAAGCGATCGCCTTTTAAATATTAATTGACATTTCCTACTTTTTCATTTACAATGATTACGATTTACATACTAACCTAAACATTTCATTGCATGTACATTTTCATTTTTTCTAAATCGTATATCAGATTATAGGGCTACAACATCCATCTTATGGATAGGGAGGGAGTTTAGGAAAAGTATTATTGCTTAAATAGAAACACTTATAGCTATAAAGTAAAAGAAAAAATCTTAAAAATAAAGCTTGATCACACCAAGCTTGTGTACAGCGACCCGTTATAATTAAGTCGCGGAGTCTCATTGAAATGCATGAAAATGTAACCGAATCACAAAGCATTACAGTCATTCTACTGTTACGTATTTTATACCGACTATTATTTAAGTAGTTTTTTGTACCTTTAAACTTACATTATTCCTTGGTTTAAAGTGATTAGGCATATACAGGATGAGTTTTAATTGTCCCCCCCAACTTTTTTCTACATTTTTTCAAATATCAATCCCAGACCACTTCCAAACATTGTTGGCATGTTGGGTAGTAAGTACTTCATTTTGACAAGGTGGTCATTTCCGGCCGCCATCTTGGATCCGCCATATTTGATGCAAAATATTTTTTCTAATGTAAAGGTGGGGTTTGTTGCCGATTATTCCAAACTAGATTTTTACCTTGATTACAATGCCGTAAACCGTTTTTAAATAGCTTGATCCATACCTAAGTTATGAGGACTTTTTAAAGCTTTATTTTTGGTCCATTTTAACATTGTGCATTTACAAACTAAGACCATAATCTCAAAATAGTGCTAGATAAAGATAAGTATACACTACCAGTCATTGCCAACCTATTTCCACTTGGTTATGAATGATGTATTTTTTTCGGCCGCCATCTCGGATCCGCCATTTTGAAATGTGATAAATTATTTTAAACATAAAAGGGGTGTTGTGACCCATCATTCCGGATTACTTTTTTAAGCTGAACTCAATTCCATGATCCATCTTTCATTTTCATATTTTGATTTTGAAATATTAACACTTTTAACAAAAATATTGCAATGTTTCATAAATAAAACTTGATAACAAAAAATGGGTCATGGGATTGAGTTCAGCTTAAAAAAACTAATCCGAAATGATGGGTCACAACACCCCTTTTATATTTAAAATAATTTATCACAATAAATTATCTTTTATATTAAAATAATTTATCGACAAAATTAGCAATTTATTTATCTACGCGAGGTGCGTACACTACTTTACCTACGATAGTTTTTTTTTTTTTTACAATCACTACTCATAACTTCTAAGAGGGGTTGTGTTTTCATTTATAACCTTTAATTGCCACTGCGACAGTGATGCAACGATTCATCGTCCCACCCAACAATAGTACGGTGCATTTAGACCTAAACCGGGACATCAAAAAAAAAAGTTTCAAACCAGTGCCAAATTGTTGAGTACACTTCCCTCAATATGTAAAAAAAGTTACACTGATTTGAGTGTCCGGTTTGGGGGGGGAAAGGGTGAAAATGGGGTGAAAATAGGACTTTTTTTACTTTTTCGCAAATACCTCAAAAACGGTGCGTTTTTCTTAAAACATAATCAATTACAATAATAATCTGCATTAAATTTCAAACAAAATGATACCATATAATACCTATCTACTCTGAACGGTTCAGGTAATATTAAAGGGTAAATGTGATTTTTTTCTTAAAATTCTAAAAAAGTTGTTTTTTAAATGGAGGAAACCCATGGACACCCATAAAAAACGTTTCTAATGAGTGTCAAATTGTTCAAATAACCCCTCCCTTAATATTTGTAAAAAAGTTACACTGATTTGAGTGTCGGATTTGGGAAGGAGGGTTAAAATAAAAGGGGGGAATGGGACTTTTTTTTGCAATTTTTCAAATATCTCAAAAACGGTGCGTTTTTCTTAAAATATAATGAATTACAAAAATAATCTACATTAAATTTCGAACACAATGATACCATACAATACCTAACTACTATGATCGGTTCAGGTAATATTGAGGGGTAAATGTGATTTTTTTCTTAAAAGTCTAAAAAAAAAGTTGTTTTTTATCTGAAGGAAACCCTTGGGCAAATATAAAAAAAGTTTCTAACAAGTGCCAAATTATTCAATATACCTCCCTTAATATGTGTAAAAAAGTTACACTGATTTGAGTGTCGGATTTGGGAAGGAGGGTTAAAATAAAAGAGGGGAATGGGACTTTTTTTGCTATTTTACAAATATCTCGAAAACGGTGCGTTTTTCTTAAAATATAATGAAATACAAAAATTATCTACATTAAATTTCAAACAAAATGATACCATACATTACCTATCTACTATGAACGGTTCAGTTAATATTGAGGGGTAAATGTGATTTTTTTTTCTTAAAATTCTAAAAAAAGTTGTTTTTTATCTGGAGGAAACCCATGGACACCCATAAAAAAGTTTCTAACATGTGCCAAATTGTTCAATAAACCTCCCTTAATAATGTGTAAAAAAGTTACACTGATTTGCGTGCCGGTCTTGGGTAGGAGGGTGTGAAAACGGGGTTGGGAATATTATTCATAAGTAATTTTGTAAATTTTGTTAATTAACACTTTTTATTTTCCATTTTAACACAAATATAGCTACAATATAACTAAATATGACTTACCTACCTAAAAAGACAAACCTACCTGGATACGGAAACACGGTGAACTTTCTACCGTTTGAATTCTCAAGAAGATCGAATAAAAAATAACTGAAGTTGTAATGGTCAAATTTTGTAAGGGGTAAATTTTTTTTATTATATACACGAACGATTAATTGCGGCGGTTCGTCACGACGGCAACAATGTCAAACATGTCCACTGCAGCTAGTCATGTCTCCTAGTTCGAGACTCGGCCGCTGTCACCTTGAAGCGCTGCCGTAGACGTGGTGGGGAGAAGCCGAGACCAGCGGACAGTGGACAGTTCTTGTCTTGAGACAGTCGGCGTCGAGCGTTAGGTTCGCGCACACCAACCAACCCTCCTTAGGCCGTGCGAGCGAACCAAATAATAAGGTATCCGGACGAAGGCGAGAGTAACCTGGATGCAAATCTGGAAGTGTCGTGTTACGTAAGTACACTGTATATAGCTAGCGTATACGTTGTATTCATCCCCGTATCCACTTTGGCGAGGGAAATTGCGTTATTTATTAGGCTATTCTAGGACGTTTATCGTAGTTTATTATAGAATAACGTAGTTTATCGACCGACGCTGCGAGTGTAGTGTCGCAGTCACATACGCCGACTTTTAGTCATCCAAAGTGGTTTTGTTTTATTGTAATCAAGAGTTTTTATTTATTTTCCTTAAAGCCAAGAAGAATTGGCTTATGTGCCTTCTACGTTTTAATTTTATTTCATTATTTACTTATCGCGAGTTAGCGTAGTTTTTCTTAATTCCGAGAAGATTATTTTTAGTTTTATTTTGAAAAGTGAGACCTTTTGTTAAGCCTAGGAGCTGGGTATTTATTTTATTTTCTAATCTTCGCCTAGTTAGCTATCAGCCCTAGTAGTTAGCTTAGACTTGGCCTTGTCAGCGCGTCGCTGTGCTGACACCAAGTTATAGGAGTAACTATAGTTAGTGTATTCCTTAATAGCAACTCGTGTACGGTGCGTCGACGTGCCGAGGTACACAGTGTGTACTTGTGTACTAGCAGATCGGCGCGACATTAACATCTACGAAGATCTAGAAGTGGTAAGCGAGCGACGAGGACTGTCAGCGAGACCCTGGACTACTCGAGCTGTCCGAGCAAATCGGAGGTAAGTTTACGATAGGTGCCCTACCCGACATAAACACCTCACAAAGTTACAACGAGTTTTAGTTGTAAAATTATTGTGATCAAGGCTACGCTATTCAGGGTTGCCTCATTTTACAAATAAAAATCGTGATATTTATTTATTTTTTATTATTTTAAAAGCTAAATAAATGTGTTACAGAAAATTTTTCATAAAATTAGCCATTTCTAGCAATTTAAATTTTTTTTAATTAAATGGCCGCCATTTTAAAATTTTTATTGTATTAAGATAATTTTTTCCAACGTGGGTCTATTTTATCTCAACATACATACCAAGTTTGTTAATGATCGGTTAAAAAGTTCAGAGATGAAATAATGTTTTTGTGAAAAAAACTAAATGGCAAATATCTGGTTAACGAAGCGATTTTGGAAAAAATATTCTTTATTTTCTTTTTATTTTCACCCATAGAACCATTTCCTGGGGTTTGGCTGTTTACTTACAGAACTCCCCTTTTTTATCATGAGTTATACAGTTGACTTCTTATGGGACACTCCCCTTTATTTTTTTAGATGATTTGGAATGGTTCCCAATTTTAAAAATATGTTCGCCATTTTCCAATATGGCCGACAACTTTGTTGATTCTTATGGAACACCCTGTAGTTTATGATTGTTTTAGAATACAAATCCAATTTTAAAACATTTTTAATTTTGACATTTTCTCTTAAAAGCTTCTCGTTTAGGAGTTACAGCATGTTACACTTATGGAAAAAAGGCTTGTTGTGTACATTCCGCATCCTGTAGCTCATAAACGAGTAAGTTAATAGAGAAAATGCAAAGACCAAAACAACTTTTTAGAATGAAAAAGAAAAATCACATTTACCTCTCAATATCTCCTAACACGTTCATGGTAGATAGGTATTGTATGGCATCATCTTGTTTAAAATTCAATATACATTATTTTTGTAATTCATTCTATTTTAAGAAAAACGCACCGTTTTTTAGGTATTTGCGAAAAAGTAGAAAAAAAATCACATTTACCCCTCAATATTACCTGAACCGATCATAGTAGTTAGGTATTGTATGGTATCATTGTGTTCGAAATTTAATGTAGATTATTTTTGTAATTCATTATATTTTAAGAAAAACGCACCGTTTTTGAGATATTTGAAAAATTGCAAAAAAAAGTCCCATTCCCCCCTTTTATTTTAACCCTCCTTCCCAAATCCGACACTCAAATCCGTGTAACTTTTTATCCATATTAAGGGAGGTTTATTGAACAATTTGGCACTCATTAGAAACTTTTTATGGGTGTCCATGGGTTTCCTCCATTTAAAAAACAACTATTTTAGAATTTTTAGAAAAAAATCACATTTACCCCTCAATATTAACTGAACCGTTAATAGTAGATAGGTTTTGTATGGTATCATTTTGTTCGAAATTTAATGTAGATTATATTTGTGATTTGTTATATTCAGAGAAAAACGCACCGTTTTTGAGGTATTTGCAAAAAAGTAAAAAAAGTCCCATCCACCCCCCCCCCTTTTCTTTTAACCCTCCTTCCTAAATCTGACACTCAAATCAGTGTAACTTTTTTATACATATTAAGGGAGGTTTATTGAACAATTTGGCACTCATTAGAAACTTTTTTTTATGGGTGTCCATGGGTCTCCTCCATTTAAAAAACAACTTTTTTAGAATTTTAAGAAAAAAATCACATTTACCCCTCAATATTACCTGAACCGTTCAGAGTAGATAGGTATTGTATGGTATCATTTTGTTCGAAATTTAATGAATATTATTTTTGTAAGTGGTTATATTTTAAGAAAAACGCACCGTTTTTTAGGTATTTGCGAAAAAGTAAAAAAGTCATATTTTCACCCCATTTTCACCCCCTCCCCCCCAAACCCGACACTCAAATCAGTGTAACTTTTTTTACATATTGAGGCATGTGTATTAAACAATTTGGCACTGGTTTGAAACTTTTTTTGGATGTCCCGGTTTGACCTTTTTTTAAGCTAATTGCACTGTACTACAAATGCACCGATCATTAACAATTGTATTGATAACAGCTGATTAGTTGAAGTCCAAACGATTACGATTTCACTGATTTTCTCTAAATCCTTGAACCTCATTGATCCGTTTACTCGTGTTGTTAGGTAACACAATGCTGTTACGTGAATCTTCTCAATTAATTCTAAGAACTTAACTGAAACGGTTAGTTTACAAAATGGACGTAGGTAAAGTAAATAAAATATCATAATCATAATTAAAATAAATATATTTATGTTTTATTAACAAAAGTAAAACATAGCATTAACGAACAGGTCAGCTAGCTAGATTATTCCGATAGATAAAGTCATTAAATGACAAATAGAAGCTTAGTGTTACAGAGAATGTTGTGCAGCAGAATAGCCACGCCAGTATTCATCGTACTTTTCTTGAATTTAGTTTGTCTAATATATGGTTTTAATCCTAATATCACATGTTATTGTGTAAAATAAGCAAACATATTTTTACGGTGTTTATTACAATGTACTGTATAATATTATCAATTAACTAGAGAACCCGTGTGGCTCAATGAGCCGCATAGTATGAAACATAACTCCGAGGAAAACGTAATGCCCAAATTCAAGTAATTCTAGTTACATATTAGAGTGGTTTAAACACTTGTTAAAAACAAATTTTACATATAATAAATTTTAATAAATTTCAACTAATTTGCGTCGTAAAAGGTTCTCCTACGTTATTTTCTGCTCTCAGTTTTACCTGATAACTTATAATGAATGCTAAACGAACTGTTTCACTTCGAGGTAACATGTTAAAAAAGGGGTTTTCAGCATTGAGAATTGAAGAAAACTGTTGCCTTACTGATATCATGTGTTAAGTAATTTAAGTTTGGGTCATTTTATTTCTTTGTTTTGAGACTTCCCTCTAATCAAACAAATTTTCTCCGTAAAGAATCATGAAAATTAGGGTAATATCAACCATTTCATGTGCTCCATTTTTTACCCACAACTCTGGGTTGAACTGGACAGCCATAATCTGTTTTGAATAGGCTAATGCAGCAACATCATTGAAAGTTGGTTAACGTATTTTAACGTGTTGTCTGTCAGACACAGTATATGCCCTGCATCAGAACGTTCTTACGTTGTTCAGTGGATTTCCTCTTTTTATACCTGTCCCAAAGTTTTGAAAGTATGGATTCATATGTCGAAATAATTTGGATAACTCTTGTAGCTATAAAAATTGAATATCAATTTTCTTTTTCTCTTTTTGAAAAGCGGCTATTATTTGCCCCTCCTGAATCATAAAAATAAATTTGACTGTAACTCCTCGATCGTTATATACATAAACACTAATTCCTTCACTTATGTCTAATATTGCCACTAAAACTTTCAATAACAAATGAGTTTATGAAAAACTTCTTATTTTTGACTTGAAAAGTCTGGATTGTGTTGGTGAATTCAGTCCAAAAACGTTGTATAAGTTTGTCCGAGATACGGGTAACATAACCTAGAAGGAAACAATCCATTTGCGTTTTTCTCAATTGAAGTAGACCGAGCAATACAAAAGTTTACAATAAAAACATAAGGCCCGCAAAGATTTGGTATAATCTTACTACTTGATCTTATCATAGTCAAGGCATTATTATAGTTTGTACCAAATGTTTTGAAATATCTCGATCTGTCAGTGTCAGAAGTAAGCATTTCTTGCATGCATTCATTTGATCGGTGATTGGGCAAGTTTACTTTACCACCGTGAAAACACTATGTGCTTCGTATATTCTTTCACTTCCAAAGGAAGTTGCATAGCATAACTGGCAAATATTATTCATCTCACCAAGTGAATGTGTATCTGGATGGGTATCTGTTAGACCAGGCCTCTCTTTTTCTACTCTCCTCATACGCATAAGATATCTTATTATTAATCATCTCATCCTCCCGTTTTCAATTTTTTTCTTTGAACTTCATTCATTTTCTGTTCTTCCAACAAAACTGATTTACTGTTTAACTTGGTCTTAACCTACTGAATATTACAAACATTAATATTTACTTTTCATAAACAGCTGTTTTTTGTTTTTAAATTTGTTCTGTGTATTTTTATGGGGAAAACCCAACCTTTAAAAGGGTCTCACGCCCTTAAGAGTAGGATTTGTAAAACCTTATTGCAAAACTACATTGTGAGATGAATACGAATCTTTGTTGAAATTGGTCCACAAATAAGAAATGAGTTTCGTTAACAAAAAACGGCTTCACGTATTATATATATAGATAGAGTTGTATACGAAAGTGCTACCTATTACAAATAAGAAATTTTTTTTAAACTTTATGTGCTGGTTAAAACTGTGTTTAGTCAAGATTTAAATTTTCCTTTTTTTTTTTTGCCTAAAAGCTATATTAAGTAGTTATACAATTATATGTTTTCTAATACCACGATGAAAACACATGGTTATACTATTTAGATGTGCGATATTTAAATAAGTATATTATTAAAACTAATCGAGATATATTGTTATTAGAATATTACAAATGATATTACAATATTACAACACTATTTGATAGACTGATATACGTATCATCATGCAGGTGTCAAACATGAAATGCATGGCAATGACATGGTCATTCCATTTAATTAAAGGGCTTTGTAGCATCAATTTGCAGTGTTTCATTGAAGGTTTGGTATGACAAAGAAAGAAATTACTAATTATCTTTTTTACGAAATGTCCTATTATTATCATTCTTGCGTTGCATTAGAAAAAATATTAATTTAGCATTATTGAAGTAATGATTTGTTGTTAATAAATAATTATATAGAGTAATATAAGTTTAAAAAGGTTTACAAACCCTTATTGAAACATACTTAATTTACTACTATCTCATATATTTTCAGTCATGAAGACTTTAGTTTTGCTTATCTTTAAGGTTTATCTACAATATTTATAAATATCATAGGAAATAAGTAGATTTCTCGTAAGGTATTTTTATAAGGATGCACATATATTTTTGATAAAAAATACAAATAAATATGTTATGTGAGCAATAAAATGAAATGAATATGTGCATTTCTTTAACAATCAAACACACACAGCAATCAGGATATTGTAATTGGCTGTAATTCGATATTTCCCAATACAGTCGTATATGAAAATAGTTTTTTTTTCAGCAAAACAATGCCATCACGATGTTGAAATTACAAATATAATTGTGAAAGTTATTAAATACTGTTTAAATAGTATCAGGAAATATATTGGGACTTTCTGATAAAATTCATAAAAATATTAAATATGATGGCGTATAAATGAAAATAAGCACAAATCTTAAGAACCTTTTCATTTAAAACTTTACAATTAAACGCAATTTTTATTAACACACCATAAAAACATGATATAATCCAAAGACAAATTTTGTGCCGAAAGGATTACACATTCATATCCAGATGAAGTCATTCCTTCTCATTAGAGGTTCAAAGTTACTCATGAAACTTGCTAACGATGACAAAATACTCTTTACTTGGAGCCCTGCACTTTATGTTAGAGTCATTTTAAAACCTTTGAGAAACGAACATCAAATCCATACCTCTCAGGATGAACCAAAACTATTTGTTTTAAGGCATTGTTTCTATCCAGGTATGAGATTATTAGCCTGCTTGCAGGTTTCCTGTTATTAGGTATTTTATAATATATACATATAATATATACGTAATATACACATTTATTTTTACTTAAATTAAAATCTGATGTACCCTGCCACTCTTAAAACACGGCCTTTTAATAATAAAACAATTTTTATAATTGACTGCCACTATTTTCTTACACACCTAAACTAAAATGAATTGTAGGGTAAAAAAATAAGTATTTACCAGATTTAATAACAAAATTAAAACGAAATCGTGCATTCAAAACTTAGCACAACTTTTACATTTATAACAAACGTCAAGACAAAAGAAAATGGTTGGGTTCATTCTCCTACTGTGATTCGATTCAGCTGGGGCGATAGTTACTGCCAGTCGTTTGATCTAAGTAGCATTACTTTTAGAAACATTCAATTTTTTTTTTTAAACAAACTTGCATAAAAATAAGTTTTTAAATATATCAACTAAACTTGAACACGCCAAAACATTATTCTGGTTGTAATCTTTGCAAGAGTTTCCTTAGTTTAGAATAACTACATATCTTCCATTTCTGCCGCGCTTAAATCTACTAAAAAGTCACCACGGCTCAGCAAGCTAAGGTGACGTTGACATTCTTCTATACATCAAGTCATTATAGACTGGTTTATAATTTTAATTTGCAAAAACAGAATTTAATTTAACTTTACTAGCTAAGACATAAAACAACACAACTTTTTGTAAGATCATGTTCTTTGTAGGATTTTAAACACAAAGTTACATAAGTTGTAGTTAATACTTAGTGCTTAGTACTAAATAAAACTAAATTTAATATGTTTGGAAAGTAGTTAACTCACTCAAACAAAGAACAAAAACAAAAACATTAAACTAAAGGTGATATTGGAGGTATTGTCTAGGAAATATAAACTTAACATTCTCCTATAAAAGTAAAATCATTATGTTTTTAAAATTATTTAGTGAACTTAGTTAGCTGAACTACCTTCATATATACGTGTACACTATATTCTCTACCATGCTGAGATTTGTTTCACATTAAACCCCATTATTTACTATTTACTTGATACTATCCAAATTAAATTTAAACAAATAATTTATACTTTGTTTATCATACACATTCAGTGTAAATAAGTATAAATTTCCTATGTCACAAAACAGGCTTTCCGAAGGTAGCGCACCATTTTCAGTCTGATCCATATTTTATCCCTTCCCGGATATATCAGCCATTGTATTCAGATATTTCAGTCTGCCAAAGCCTCGATATTTCATTCCTGTTCAGCAACATTGAAGAAAATTCCTAATATCCTTTTATAGTAAAACTTTAAATTGTCATTAATAATTTTAAACATACCATACTAAATATGTCTAATTCATACACCTTTAAAAATATGCACCTACGTACAAAGTATGTCCCTATTCATTTAGACAATAGACTAAATTAAGACATAATTCATTTATATTGTTGAATATGTATTAACAAAGTGAATACCTTACAGTAATTAAAATTTACTATATAATACTTATACGTATAGATATAAAATAAACTTTCAAAACCGAAACTAATATTTACATATGTATTTACACTATACAGTAAGCGAAACTAATGTAATGCCTACGTAAAATACATTGCATTAAAATATATAATACAATTATTTTGCAAGTTAACACTTTTTCAGATCTAATCACTATAATTATACATAATGGAGACATTATATCATCAAAAATGTACACTAACACCGTGTGGGCACAACATGATATAATATACAATGGTATGTGTTGGTATTGATTTTCAAATCCAGTATGAGGCTGCAAGGGTTTTGTAATAATGCGTCCTTTAGATTTGCCCGCGTAGAACGAACCGTTATAATTAAGTTGTAGGGTCTCATTGAAATTCATGAAACTGTAACCGTATCACAAAGCATTGTGTTAAGCATTCCACCACCGAGAAAATGATTTAAAATACCTTGTAGAGGTTTAAAAACAACTAAGTGAATTACCTTAATTTTTATCACATTTACTATAGTTACGATTTAGCGTAGCATTTGTAATCTTTGTTAACAATCCATTATTAGCAAACAGCTTACCCACAAGTGTTCAATTGAACCGTGGAAACCAATATACATTGCAAGAGATGTTGCCTCAAAACCAAAACTAAAATTGAGATAAAAATACAAGTAGGCTATAAAATATAATAAAATAAAATGACAAAACATATTTCTGAGTATTTATTGATTTATCTATTAATGTTATGTTGAAATTATTAAACTAGTTAAAGATTGTAAATAATTAGATTTCATACAAAAGCTGCACAAAATAATATGTGGAGTTAATTGGCAATTTTACCTAAGTTTTATTTCGTAAGTTTTATTTCATGAAGGTATGTTTAGGATATGGTTTGCCAATGTTTTTTTTAGAACAGTTCAATATTTTTTCGTTGGTGATAGTGTTTGCATATTTAAAAACGGTATAAACTAAAATATAATAAAATAATATAGCTTAGCAATATTATTTTAGAAAATTAAGAAGATTAGAAGAACTAAGATTCTTTTAGAGAAAATATAATCATATTTTCTCCAAGTGGAATGGTTTACAGGGAAAATATTTGACTATACAGTTTTGAAGCACATATTCAACGTAAGTTAGAATCATTTTGTATTGTTGTTATGAATCATACGAAAAAAATTTAAACATAAAATAGTTAAGCCTAATCTAAGTTCAAAAGACGACATTAAGTACAATGCGGGACTCCCATCTGTCTAGAAGAGGTAAGTCATCTGTCAAGAGCTCCATCATCCCTTTTCATTAAAAGTTCAAAGTTGTTTATGAAACTTTCTTGCTATGACAAATAGGAATTGTTCAAAACGTGCTAAAAATTATATACTTTACTCTTTATCTAATACATTAAGAAATACATTTCGGCGTGCATTCATATAAATATTCCCTCTCAGGTAAAGAAGTGAATCATTAAAATAAATTTGGCATACATTTTATAGATATTTCCAGTATGTTAATTAGATTTGGTTATAAAATAAACTGTATCAGTAATTTGGCTCATATTCTCTCATTAGCTACTCAATAGTTTTTAATATGGTAAGCGGTGGGAGTAACTATGATATTTTATAAGTAAAAAACATATGTTGCAATAACGTTTAAAAAAATATAGTTTTAAGAGTGCCGGGAAAAAACCCTAACATTTTTTTCAATTAGGACGAATTAGTGTGAACAAATCTACTTTTAAGAGTGTGAATTTCTTTGTATCCAGTGAACCGCTAGTGTATTGTCGAGCTAAACCATTTACATACAATGATCTTAACCTCCCACTTTTGTTCAATGTTATATTTTAAGATGAATTTGAGTGAAAACCTCCTTATCAGCAACTAAGTCCACATTAGATCAATTAATTGGTGTTTGTTTATTTCCGAAGATTTTGATTAAGTTTAGGCCTAAGTATTATAAATACAATGGTAGTGGTTCTTACATGGATATAGTTATGCTATTTTATCATACACATCTAATTGAACATAACAAAATGCACGTTTTCAAATATACCTTCCCGTCACACTGGTTTTGATTTTTTTTTTATGTTCACATTATTTTGAAAAAAAAAACAATCATATTACGTTATAAAATGTTAATTGAAAATATTCCCCATGAAATTGGTTAATTTTTCTAATATAGAAGGAAATAGATTCCCTTGATTTTACAATATCTTACAGTACCTCGATTTTACACTTGTAAATTAACGTAAATAAATATTATTTATTTTAAACATACGGCAACACACTACGTGCCGTGTTGAATGTGTTCTAAGAAATTATTCTAATTAATGTATCAGGAATTTTCATATCGTTAAATCTACTATAAGTTAAAGTTAAACAATTATTATTGACGAATTAACAACCCTTAGAAGAATAACTTTATGTTAGTTTCACTAAAGAGGTTTTTACCACACGAGGTTCCATAATTAGCAAAATTTAATTTGTCTGGCTGGATTTATACTAAAATATACCCATAAATATGTCAGGTTTGTTTCCTATTTAATAGCATAATTTTGAAGATTTCTTCGGTTTGCTGCTACAGGGAATTTTACAATGTGTTTTATTTATTTTGTTATTTAATGCTAGGCTTAGTATAAGATAGGGCCAAACAAAATTGCGATATTTAACTAAAATATCCACTTCAAATTGCAACAGTTTTTTTTATTGCCCATAAGAAAAACATTAAGATTTTAAATTAACAAATATGTTAACTATCTCCGTAACTGTAAAGCATAAATATATCAACATGCCTTATAAATGATCAGATCCTGAGAAATAATTTTTGGGACTACACAATGGTTTTTAAAAGAAACGGTGAAATTTTACGTTTTTAGGGTCAGAATAGAAAAACAAGCCAATTTTCATCCCATAAACTCCAGTAATAGGGATAGTAATATCATGCCGGTTTGCGCACTCGTTCGAATAATTAGTGTATTACTACAAAATTTTATCAAAATTGGATTATTTTGCTTAAGTTAATACTATATGTCATGCACTTGAATGGAGGAGGGTGTTTTTGGCCTCTGGGTCTCTGGGGGACCCCAATACGAAAAAAATGTAATCGTTTCTGGGTCTAGGTCTTACATAAGACTTATGGTAATAGCCATGCATGCGAGTTTTGCTAAAAGCAATTTTAAAAGTTTGAAACATCTTTTAAAAGAGTTTATTGCAATAAATTTTGGATCGATTAATGGAATGTACATATCAATTTGCATGGCATTGTCAAATACATATAAGTATTGTGAAATAACTTGTTAAGTTTGTATGTGCAATCTTGCTTAAATATTAAATTTATTAAATACTCCTCCAAACGTGCGTTGTTTTAACCACGTATATACTTCCTGTAATCAATAAATAACATTTCATGTTTAGGAGCCAGATGTCCTGATGTTGTATATCGGCATTTATGAAAAATAAATCAAATCTTCCTCTTTGGACACTGCAAAACTAGAAGTAGGTCATAGCTTGATTAGCTTCTTTGAAATGTCTAAATCTACTTGACTTGTAAGTTGATCCTTATGATTCCTTCGAGAGCAAAGCTTAACGGAATCCCTTTAAAATAACACGGTATTAAAACTATTAGGTTAAATTTATATGTTTGAATGTATGTAGAATTATGTCCCAACCTAAAGAATGTATTAAAATATCTTTTACGGACGAATTGGTATATTAAATAAAAAAATTATTTTACTTAATTTATTAAGTTCTTGGATTTAAAATTTTAAATTACTTTGTGTAAAAAAAAAATACACTCGGAATCGAGGCATTGGATGAAACTACTGATAATGGCATGCAAATTAGAAGCCATGAACATAGAAATATAAGTACGGTTTACTCTACACTTTATAAATATAAACAGATTTTAAACTGACAGAAATAATGTATTTCATAGTGGTGGCAAAAGTGTGTAAACCAACAGATTGAATCAATACACCCGCGCCGGAAACCTGCAGACTAAGCGAATTTTAATTTGTCTAATTTTGTTTTTACTAAAATATTTCTATTTAATTAATTACTAAACGACGGATGGTTTCTATTCTTATAGCAACAGTTATCTACGATTAGTACACCTACGTCCAATAACAAATTTTGATATATGAATATAATTGAACATTCAAAGGCACGTTTTCAAAATTGATATTTCCCAGTTATTTCCCTAGTGATGAATATATTCCCCTAATGATGAATATTTTCCCCAAGGATCTCTAATGATAAATTAATGTTATAGTAGTCTAAACATTCAATGTGCTGTTTTTATTTTATTTCATAAAGTTCCTACCAAACAACGGATAACCCCTTATTTATATAAATGGATTGATACATTTGTGGATATAAAAATTGTATTCCAATTGAGGAACACTCAACGATGAATAAAGTATTACATGTGTTGGAACGATTGATACATATTTTTTATAATGAGAAAGGGTAGAAACAAAGAAAGACTATGGGGGCTGCAATCTGTCAAATCCTCTCTTCATCGCTTTTCATTAGAGGTTCAAAGTTGTTTATGAAACTTTCTAACGATGACGAATTGTAAGTGAATTTAATGTTGAAATCTCTAATTCCTTTGATTTTACTGAGGCTACCTAGGATGGCCTTTTACGTTAGGAATGTAATTCAAACTATGTGTACATTGCAGTTATCTACTTTGCAATTTTGAGCGGAGCAAGCATATCAATCTAATGTTAATCTTATTATTTTGGGAACTTTAAACACAAATTGACTGTTCCCAATGTGCTACAAAAATCAGCATTCGCCTCTTGGGTCCGATGATGATTGGAGTGTCCAATCGAAATAGATCACCGATTACCATCTTTTTTGTATATTTACCGTCTTGTGAGTAACAGTATAAGCGTAAATATATGTTTTAAGTGTTATAAGACGATTCATTTATTTACTTTCCGTATTAATTATTATGAAGGCAACTCCCCGTTTTGCGGTAGTAAGTCAGAAATATATCTATGAATTTGTCCCTGAATTTTAAGACAGTAAGGTCCATTTCCCGGAATCTCTTTTTGTGTAGCGTAAAGCAACGCAAAAGCCATTGCACTGTTGTATTGCCTTATGTTGTTTATGAAGTTCGAATCATGTAAAAACAGTGGTTTTAGTTCGTCATTTACTTGTGGTTGTTGCATGTCCATTGTGGCAACATGCGTTGAAATGTCCATTTGTGGCCTCCTCTGCGAAGTGAAATGCGCCACAATGCATTCAAGTGCTTTAAGGACCTAGATTGTGAGAAACAACACTCAACTCATTTTCCAGCGTTCTTCTAAAGACAGGTTATAAAACAGCTTCTGGATTTCTTTCACAGTAGGCCCTACATGACGTTCTCCTCTTTTGCATTTCTTAAGTCTGAATTCCTGGACACTTCCACGTCTAGCAGGTCTTACCCTACCTACCCTGTCTAGATAAGTTACTTCACTCATTATAAAACCGGAAAACAAAAATATTACACACAATTCATTTTTAAACATTATTTACCAACATTGACTTTCGGAATAATTGTAAACATTGCAAATAAATAAGTAACAGCTGATAGAATCCAGACGTTTTTCAGTCCCCATGCATTTCTTATGGAGGATATTTTACGTTAAATCTTGTTTTCTTCTACAGAATTATATATATATAGATTTAAGTTAGGGAATGAGTTCCTACATTTGGCTGCCAATGTGAACAAGGTATTTTGTAACGTTAGGCCTAAATAGGAACAAAAAAATAAGTTTGAACCGTCAAAGCATAGCGATTAATCGCGCAAGAGTATATAGTGTTTCTTCTCCAGCAAAAGTTCTTTTTGGAATTTTTACCATAAGTTGGATAGAAAATATTTTTTAAATGTCATGAGATACTATTGTTTTTGTATGATAGGTTCTAAATGAACACCAAATGAGGATCTAGACCTTATATAATATAATGTACAGTATTTAAGAAATTCACTGAGTTACGGTTGGATATAAATTTTGCAATGATAAATTTATTATAGACGATTCGAATCAATAGTTAAAGAAGTTTTAGAAATAATACCTTATAAACCATGTTGTTTTTTTTTTCAGGTACTTCTTTTGAAGATATGGACGTACGTAATTATTGTAAGTATTTGTAGTTGTTTGTAAGTTATTGTAACCATTACACTTTAACATTTTCATCTCATTTGTAGTATATTTACCATTATTCTTCTGTAGATTTGTTAACTGAATGTAAAATGTTTGACAGTATTTGATAAATCATGGATTTATTTCAAATGGAATGAATCGAAAGAAGTTCTTACTAGGATACAGAACGTATCTTATAACATTAACCGTTATATGTCATTCAACCTAAGAGCTGCGTCTTTGTTGTAACTATATTACTTTCTTTCAACGGAATATGCTAATTATAAATTAAGCCTTATGAGAAATTATATGAACTGATTTATTGTTGTTCATTTCTTGAAAATATATAAAATATGCAGATTCTACAACTGTGTGAAAATCACATTATTTTTGTTGATAGTCCGAATATTTTGAGCCTATTTCTTATTTAGTATCAGATCAGTGTCTCTTATAAATGTGTGTAAATGTGTATCTTATAAACAAATCAGTGTATTTGATTTATTTTGTAAAAATGTAACCATTTAATGTACAAAAGTGCTCCTTCTAATAATATAAACGTCAACGTTTATTTTTGTCGATCGGCTCTTTTGGATGTTAAAGTGCAAACAATACTTACCCCTTAGCCTCACAAAATACACAAACAATGCCTACATATGAGAACAATATTGCTTAGCTAATGGTTGAGTTCGCCTAGGACACTGTCTTGTTGGCCTTACATCTCCTGGGTACCAGTCGTTGATTGTAAGGTTAATGGTAAGGAATATGCAATGCTAGATTACACAATGTCTTCAAAAATATATGAAAACAGTAATAATTATAGTTGAAATTAAGCTCATTGCAAGGGGTTTGCAAAATTCATAAAAAAAATTGTATTCCATACAAATATTTATCACTATATCCTGACTAATCAAAGGTTGTATATTAATATACTTTTAATAAAATCTTAATTAACTTTAAAAGAGAACTATAAACAACACCTTACCATAGTTTCGAGGAATCATTTCTCGTCACTACTTATCCACTCGGTACTTACCTAAGTTGTTTTGCGTGATGTATAGTCAATCAGCAACAGTTAGGAAAACTGGTATTAAACTTACACATTGTAATATATAAACAAATATATGCACCTTAATATAATTTTCAGTATTGATAATTGTAACACTTAAGCTCTAATTGTACTAAAGGTAAGATTAAGACGCGTTTTCCATTAACTTATAGTGCTGGAAACATCCCAGCTGGCAACCTGTAGAATGGTGAGGACTCTCTACTGAGTATCTGACGTGAGAATTTGTTTAAAATAAATAAAAATAATTGCATAGAAAGTTAATCTTTTAATTTTATACAATGTTTTGAAAGGATACGTCAAGGTACGGTTCAAATGTGGTAATATTTAATGCCAGCAAATCAAATGAAAGTAAATTATTTGTGTGTTTTTTAGCGAATTTCCCTATAGGGAAGTAGCTATTACCGTAGGTGGCACGGTAAGACCTAGACCCGGGACCGATTTACTTTTTCATTTTGATGTCCCCGGAGGCCAAAACCACCATTCGTTCAAATCTTTATATATGTATATATATATATATATATATATACCTATCTATTATATTATTAAAGTGATACAATCAAATTTTATGCAAACGGTAAAGGCCATTTACCAAATAAAAATATAGACATATGGCACATCAAAATGAAGCTTAGAGTGTGTAGATTTGCCGAAAAGTATTGATATGGACGAATTTCCTAAGGTCTCTGCCCCACAGGCTGATTTCCAAAGGGCTATGCCTGGCATGCTTCCAAATTTTAAATTATTTAATTTAATTTTGTCAATGAAACAGCTGGTCAGTACAATGCATTCTGGTGTTTGTTTATTTACTCGAAAAAGCTATTTGTATAGATTGAGCAGGGTTATGTTTGGTTTTAGAAAGGTTGTATATAAGTTTTTTTATTGCTCAGAGTTTGACATTTTGTAATTTATATAGTAAGCTACATGTAAATAGGCTTGACTAAAATTGAAGAATTAAGGTCATTCATGAAGAATCAATATGAAGCAATTGATGCTATTGCTACACTAAGGTACGTTGTCATATTCTTTTGGATCTATCAACATTAAAAGTAGGTGTTTGAAAGTAAGTAGGTTTACACTTTTAAATCAGTTTATATTTTCAAACTAAATCATAGAGTTGCTGTATTTTAAAACACACATCAGCACAGCTTTAATAGTTCTCTAGGTCACATTTTCTTCCCGTTGCAAAGCACGGGTGTCGGATATAGCAGCTATATATATACGTCCGTGAACGCGATAACTTGAGTAATTTTTGTCCGATTTTGATGAAAGTTAGTTTAAAGGTGTAAAGCGGGATAAACTTGAATGAGTAGGCGAACCAGCATGATCGGAACATGGGAACGGGGCTTTACGGGGAGTTTTATGGGGTAAAAATTGGTTTTTCTCACTTTTGACCCTCAAAACACAAAATTTCCCAATTTCTCTTTAGACCTTTTTAAAGAGCTTAAAAAAACAATTAATTTAGTATATAAAAGTATTTTTGTTTGGTTAATAGTAACGGAGAAAATTTAAAAAAAAAAAATTTAAAATTCCCATGTTTTTCTTATGGAGAATATTGTAAAATGTTGTAGTTTGCTTGTTTATGGATATATTTAGTATTTTGATCAAATTTATTTATTTTGTACTAAGCTATTAATATTTTACAAAAAACACACTTTATTAGTTTCCTTGTAGCAGCAAACCTAGGTACTCGTTAAACCTAATGTTATTAAAATATATTTATTTGAAAATCAATTAAGACAAATGGAAATTCGCTTAGTCGGCAGGTTTGCTGCGGCGGGGGTATTTATATTATTATATTATGAAACACTGATTCCCTTGAAGAGAAAGTAGTTCAGTTTTTAGTTTAAATGTTGCGTACAATTATTATTATTTTTGTAATTTATTGATAACAGTTAATAAATAAATCCCTGAAAGCAAATGGAAGAAAACTAATGGTTCCAGTCTCCTACAGAGATTCGATTCAGCTGAGGTGATAGTAACAACTAGTCGTTAAACTCAACTGGACTTCCTTTGTTGCTGGGTTTCATTTATTTTCAAGATATATGGAATGTACTTTAATAAAACAATAACTCGATAAAGTCTCGAAGTTTTCTCTGCCTATATAAGGTCATACTTTATTTAATTTATCAGATTTTGTCGTGACAACGTCAAACACTACTAAAAAAAAAAATTCTACGTAGGCCTCAACTTATCAATTGTTATGTTTAAACAAAAATATATTTTTTTACTGGAAATTTAGTAAATAATGTATATTAGTAAGAAATAAAATAAATATAAATCATTAACTTTATCTACTAACTGTTCTACCATTTTATGTTTATAAGTGCAAAATAATACAAAACAGAAAACAGCCTACCAATGTCGGGAGTGAAAAGGTTAAAAGTTGATCGAAACGATTCACATGAATGGTTCAAAGGTTGTAAGCGTAAGACTGAGCCTTGCCAAGATCTACGGGAAATGTCTGAGACTGATTAATCAAAGGCAGCGCATTACTTTAGATGAACAATACATAAACTTAAGGTTTTATCACTATTTGAATGTTTAAATCTCGAACTTTTATGCTTGATTAATTTACAAAATAAAACATATGTTTCTATAATTATTTTGGATTTAATTTAAATATAATTTAGTGACAAGCTAAATAGGGTACTGGGACTATTAGTACAGTAAAAATATGTTTTGACCCCAAAAAAATTAGCACATCCGGGGAATTTGGTACAGATGTTGGGTGTACCTTCCTTTTGAACATACTAAAAGTCCCCTAAAATTGAAGCTGTACTACGGCCGCCATATTGGAAAATGGCGGCATATTTCTGTATTTTTCGCTATAGTGACTTTATTATTAGAGATACAGGAAAAAGCTAAATGTACAAAATGTAGGTCATCTAAAAATACACATTTTTTGTGTTTACCATCTTTCTCTAAACCTAACGGGTTTTGAGTTATTTGTTATTAAGTATATTTAGTTTTTTCTATTTATCAAAAATAGGTGAAACACATGGAAATTGACCGTTACTTTCAAGGATTATGATAATTTATCCTATTTAGTTAAATAGTGTGATACTAAAAAATCTAAAAATTTAAGCTTATTTTATGAGTAAAACCACTCCGCCAAAGCAAACCTGCAGACTCAGCATATTTCCATTTGATTAGATGTTTTATTAAAAAATGTATATCAATAAAATTAGGTTCAACAGGTACCTAGGTTTGCTGCTACAGGTAGGTTATTATAGTGTGTTTTTTTTTAGTAAAATATCAATACCTTACTATAAAATAACAAATTTTCCAAGTTTGATCAAAATATATCTTTAAACAAGCAAACTGCAACAGTTAACTAATTCATAAGAATAGCATGGGAGTTTTAAATGTACAATAAACAAATTTGAATATACAAATTTTGGTCGTGTTTACTAAAAAGATGGTAAATGGTCACGATTAGAATATTAACCAAATGGGTTTTCAAAAGGAGATGGAGTCTGTTATTTATATGTAATATTAATTCGTACCAAGCGCCGAAAATATTGTATACAGTAAGGTAATCTACCATATTTTGTAAAGTACACAATAGTCATATTAATATTTTATCTTAATTTTTTACCCATTTAATAGTTAACATTTTAGTATTTTGATCGCACCACCACACTAACTAACTATTCTTGACATCCCATTGTAAATTTGGAAGGGTGTTTGTCGTGTCTAGTTCATGTTGGTGACTAATTAAGTATGGTATAGTATAGTTAGTTTTATTTATCAAAAATCGGTGAAACCCATCGCAATCGACGGTTACTTTCAAGGTTTACGACAATTATTCATCCCACTTACACTTAGTTGATATCAGAGTGATAGTGGTAGTGCCTTCAAAATATTAAAATGTTAATTTATTAAATGAGTAAAAATGAGTATAAAATATTAATATGACTATTGCGTAGTTTACAAAATATGGTTGATTTCCTCACTGCATACAATATTTCCGATACTTGGTACAAGTTAATATTACAGTACTTAAATTACTTGCTTCATCTCCTTTTGAAAACCCCTTCGGTTAGTATTCGAGACGTGATGAATAATCGCCATATTTTTAGTAAACACAACCAAAATTTGTATATTTAAATTTGTAAATTGTAAATCTTAAGCTACCATGCTATTATTATGAATTAGTTAACTGTTGCAGTTTGTTTGTTTATAGATTTATTATGATGAAACTTTGAAAATTAATTATTTTATACTAAGTTATTGATATTTTACTAAAAAAAAACACTATAATAACCTACCTGTAGCAGCAATTCTGCAAACCTGCCTACCTGTTGAATCTAATTTTATTTAAATACAATTAATAAAACATCCAATCAAATGGAAATTTGCTGAGTCTGCAGGTTTGCTGTTGCAGAGTTGTTTTAATCATAAAATAAGCTAAAATTTTCAGATTTTATAGTATCACACTATTTAACTAAATGGGATAAATAATCATAATCCTTGAAAGTAACGGTGAATTTCCATGTGTTTCATTTTTGATAAATAGAAAAAACTAAATATACTTAATAACAAATAACTCAAAAACCGTTGGGTTTAGAAAAAGATGGTAAATACAAAAAATGTGTATTTTTAGATGACCTACATTTTGTACATTTAGCCTTTTCCTGTATCTCTAATAATAAAGTCACTATAGCGAAAAATACAGAAATATGCCGCCATTTTCCAATATGGCGGCCGTAGCACAGCTTCAATTTTAGGGGACTTTTAGTATGTTCAAAAGGAAGGTACACCCAACATCTGTACCAAATTCCCCGGTTGTGCTAATTTTTTTTAGGTTTATGGAATTTTTCTCTTATTTTTACTGCACTATATAGTGAATTCAGTATTATTGGCACAATAAAATACACTTTAGGACAATCTTTTCCAAACATAATGAAATTGACTGATACATATTTAAGAAACCAAGGACATAAATTTATTTTTCGTCATACTGCAGCAAAAACAGCCATTTTTATGTATGCGCCATGGTTCCAAAGTGGCTCATCTGCTTTTCTTGGAATAAATATATTTTTAGTCTAAAAGTCAGCCTTTGTAAACTCACGCGTGTTGAGATTCAATTTAATTCAATTCAAATTCTCTTTATTCATTCACAGTACACGTTTTTATGCAATGAATAGCGTCAAAAAAATATACAGATTAATTATGCCTTACTTATCGCTAAAACAATCATTATCTTTACAAAACAAATGTTAAGCTTAAGAAGACTAAACAAAACTTAAATAAAATCATCTTTTTAAACTATATTTATGCATCATCTCTTGAATTCCAAAATTTATCCAAAGAATACAAAAATAATGAAAAGAGATAATTTTTCAAACTTTTTTTTAAACATCAACATTTTTTCCTATATTATAATTTTAGGTAAATTACATAAGAATTTTATGCCACTTAAACTACATTTCTTCTCAAGAAACTTCAATTTATGTTGTTCAACCTGCCTAGTGTGCCTTAATTTATAGTGTCGAATATTTGTACTTATTAGTTTGGAGCTTTAATTTTTTTTACATGTAATATAGTTTCATAAGTATACAAGTCATCGACTGCCATGACACCTAATTTACAAAAGAATGGTTTCATTGATATGGCCTTTTTTATTTTGAAAATAATTTTGATTATGTATTGAAGGATTTAATCGGTTGTAACTTATTGTGCATTTTAGAGAATAGTTCGACAGATCGATAGTATAATGCACGGTTAACTAATACAATCATAGTGTAGACAAAATTATCGAACCACTTACTAAACAGCTGCTCATTTGCGTTGGCAAAGTTAAATAAAAGTTGGAAGTGGTTTTGAAAGGTTATCTTTACAGGAAAAGTATTTTCGTTTTCTAACTTAGTTTGTTAAACAATTTTGCAATATGACGAAAAATGAGTTTCTTTTCAACCGTCGCTCATTTTCTGATCCCGGCTTCACCTTGGTCGTAAAACTTGAGCCCAGGCAAAAAAGAGGCACTTTACGCCTAGTTATGAAATTTACAACAAAGATTCTTGAACCAGCAATTAAACTAATTAGTTATTAATTATTCCCTAAGTTTTGCTGATCTTGGGGACTTCCCCATAGTAAAAAATAAAGTATATATTATGTGTTTAACCAATATCATAGCAAGATAAATTATAATGAAATTTGTTTGCCGTCGTGAATTCAAGTTTCTTTGTTACTTTTTATCAGTGCTTCCCCCCCTCTTCTCATTAGCTCATTTCTTTCTTAGATGGATACGTTCCCAGCACAGGCTCTGTGGCCCATGTGGACGGGCAAATTCAAGGGAAAAGAGGCCACCAACCTCTTAAAAAACAGTACTGTATTTGATAAATTATATTATAAAAACTAATAAAATAAAGCTTGGGGGGAATATTGTTTATCTCTGTTAAATATAGCCAAATGAACCCTTTTATATGATAGGTTTTATACACCACGATTAAAAAATTACTAATTTATTTTATTTACAATGAGCAATAATAAGGATAATCATCGATTTAACTTAGATGTATTCAACAATGTTTAAATATATAATTAGTACATTTTATTTACGAATATAAACAATTTATATTGTTTAATGAGTCTGTTTATTTGTTTCCATATGAATTAAAAATAATTGGTTTAGAAGCAAAAAAAACCGTAAAAAGTAGTAACTAGAACTGAATACACATCAGTAGTAGAGGAAATGCAGACGGAATTTGAAGTATGAGAACAAAACACAACTTTGAAATTCCAAACACAATTCCCTCGTTTTACAGTTCGTTACATCCAATCGCATCTACAATGCAGTATTTCTCGTCGTCTACTAGTGTACTACTGTACATACATGGTGTCACATTACAATAAACGTATTTACTATAGCAGTTACGTCCACTTAACTATACAGGGTGGTAAAAAAGTCCCAGGATAGTTAAATATAAAAAAAAATAATGCAGATAGAGCTACAATACTTGGTGCAAAGTTACAGGGCATAAAACTCTATTTTAACACATATTCAGTGATCCAATAACTCTTCAGGGGGACGGCCCATAAGGATTCAGAAGAAAATCTTAAATGGAAGCATAGGTCAATATGCACATCAAATTAAAGGTCTTTTTTAGTAGAATACAATGCCGCAAACCGCATTTCCAAAGATTGATCCTGCGCAAAATAGCAGATGTTCAAAGATTTCTTGAATCCGCCATTTTGAATCTTTGAACGACTGCCATTTTGCGCAGGATCAACCGTTTGAAGTGCGGTTTGCGGCATTGTATTCTACTAAAAAAGACCTTTAATTTGATGTGCATATTGACCTATGCTTCCATTTAAGATTTTCTTCCGACTCCTTGTGGGCCGTCCCCCTGAAGAGTTATTGGACCACTGAATATGTGTTAAAAAAAATTTTTTTGGCCAGTAACTTTGTACCAGGTATTGTAGCTCTATCCACATTATTTTTTAAAATATTAGCTGTCCTGGGACTTTTTTACCACCCTGTATATACGCATAATATTTTGCTATGTATGCCTCTCTTAAAATAAAGCTACTCTCACTTGGCTGTTATAGTGAGATAATCGGGAATAAGATACAAAATATTGCCATATGTGTAACGAATAATATAAACGATCAAATAAAATGTAATAAAAATTAAAGTTAAAACAAAGGGTGGCAACACAAAATAAGAACTTTTAAAGAATGAACAACAATATTTAGGAAACTTTTCAAGGTTCAGTTGCTTTGAAAAGGGTAGACAAATTTCAGATTGAGTTAATTGAACAAAAATATACAGTATAACTAGATTTTTTTATCTTCAAAATTTTAAAACATACTGTTACAATGGTCCTTTGAAGCACACGCGCACCCTCTCCAAACTTCCTTTCCTCTCAGTAAGCGGTCTTCTCTCCCAATTTCCTTCTCTGGTCCTCTAACTCCAAGAATCGTAACAAGTCCATCTTCTTCATTAACTCTTATCATTCGCTGATTATCGATAGGGTATGCTTGTAGGTTATTTCCGTTTCTGGAAAGTCAGCCCTACGCAGTCAGTCAGCCTAGCTCACGTCAGCTTGCAAAATAATTTTAAAATTGATGCTCTTTCTACTGCTCAACTCTGTAAACAGCAACTGGTCGATTAAATGTAATGTGAACAGTGTTGCCATAGATTAGCACGGTGGGTACAGCGTTATACGGGGTTACCCAATAAAACAGGGACAATTTAAAAATGTTATTATCAGCTGTTATATTAGCTGGAGAGTTCGTTGTTGCGGAAAATGAATGTTTATGTGATGCCATTTGGTGTATCGTTACTATGGATCATCAGTGGTTGCCCCAACACCGTGCCTTAGCCATAGAGAGTTTTTATCAAGAGTAAAGTGTATATAATTTCTACTCAACGTCATTTTTGTGTTCACTTCAATGTTGGCCGTAATGGTGCAACCCGAAACCGAAAAATTACTCAAAGATGGGTAAGGAATATCCTGAACGCGGCTTTTGTACTCAAAATTAAACCTATGCAAATTTAAATTTAAATGCAATGTTCTGCAAACGGATGACTTAGGACACTAGACGCTTAGGACACGCAGTACACTCGCGCGAACCATTTCAACGTTTTCCGACAATCGAACAGTCCTAGGTCTCCCACTAGGTTTGATTTTGAGTGTAGAAGCCGTGTTCTGGAAATTACTTGCCCAACTTTGATCTAACTAGTTTTAGTAATATTATAAAGGTGAAACTTAAGCTGATAATTGAGTTATTATAACAGGGTTAAAGGTATTAGACAAATATATTTATACAATTCATGTGAATTATAGAACTTGGAAATAAACATTTTATAGATGTTCGGAAATGTAATGTAAATTGATTTCTAATTACTGTCTTTAAAAGTGACGATGACATGTAAGATAGAAATAAAAAGCTATGGGTATATTAGGTCTGTTTGTTTGTTAAAAATTTTGTATACGCTAATTAAAGTCTAGTGGCGCAAAATCTATATGCATATCAGTTACTTTGCATTTTCATAAAATAAATATCATACAAGCAAGGGTCCGGAGTTGACACCAAAGCAGCTACAATGTCAACCATTTGCCGAGTAAAGTGACTGGGCTTTGTCGCTGCAACGTCCTGCCAACTAAATAGGTGGAATGTTGATAACACGTGTACAATTTCTTGTATAACGTGTTATTTATCATGAAACCCTTAAGTTTGGTTTGTTTTTTTTTTTAATTTCAACCCTAATGATTAAAGGGTACTTGCTGATGATTGATGCTTGATTGATGCTTGATGATTGGGGGTGTACTTGCTACGCTAACCTGAAACGCAGTAATATAATGCCATTTTCAAATTCATGATGACTTGATTTGTTATCTTCATACATTTTAACCTTATTGTGGTCACAATAAAAAAAAAAACTTGGGGAGCAGGCCGGTGTAGTGGTAAGAGCACGGGGCTTCGGTCCCTGGGGTCCCGGGTTCAAATCCTGCCAAATCACCAATGGATTTTATCTAAGTGATAATGCCGCAACCTCTAGGTCCAGCCTGAAGTAATGTTAAAAACAATCCCGGGTTCGTGCCTAGCGTCAACAAAAAAAAATATATATAAAAAAAAATATTTTCTCAACTACTGTTTAGCTTAAAACGTATTAGATATAATAGGTTTTTAAAGATATTAAGAAAATAATCGGTAAGGTAACAATTGTTGGTTGTTTAAAATTAAGTAAATTATATAAATACACGTTCAATGCTGAAAACTCAATTAATTTCATTCAAAGGTCTATCGGGTTTATTTTTTCTTTTTTGCGAATTTCCCATATAGGAGATAAGCTATTACCGTAGTACTCATAGTAAGACCTCGACGCGGGACCGTTTTTTTCCGTTTTGAGGTCCCTAGAGGCCAAAAACACCATCCGTTCAAATTCATATATATGTGTGTCCGTTAGCACGATAACTCAAACAAAAATGATCCGATTTTGATTAAATTTAATACAAAAGTGTAAACCTACGTTTATTCCAGCATGATCGGACCATGGGAACGGGGGTTTACGGGGGGTTTTATGGGGTAAAAATAGGGTTTTCCCATTTTTGACCCAAAAAACATAAAATTTAGCAATTTCTTTCCAAACCATTTTGTAGAGCTTAAAAAACAAAAAAATTAGTATATTGAAGCGTTATTATGCGCCTAATGGTTACAGAGAAAATTCCAAAAAATTGTAAATTTAAAATTCCCATGTTATTCTTATGGAGAATAAGTAAACTGTTGTAGTTTGCTTGTTTATGAACATATTTTGATCAAATTTGGAAAATGTTTTTATTTCTTACTAACTACTAACATTTTACAAAAAAAAAGTTTTACCCTCCCTGATGCAGCAAACTTAAGTACTTGTTAAACTAATTCTATTTAAATAGGGAATAAATGTTATATTTTTAAGTAGACATTTCAGTGTAAATCCAATCAGTCAAATGGAAATTCGCTTAGTCTGCAGGTTTGCTGCGGCGGGGGTGTTTTAATATACATATGGCAAAGTTATAAAATCAGCCTAATTAATCTCTGAATTTATCCATCCTGAACGGGATTTATGCTGACATATCTAAGACCTATAAACGCTTAGTATCCATCTTTTGAAAGGACTGACTTGTTTGTATTTTTGACCGCTGTATAACGTGAATAATGATCTCCCTTAACCTGTAAATAGTCTTTTGAGAATATTGTGATTTTCTCTGCAACTATACAGTACAGTATTCTATTTTACATAAGTTTTTAATAATTTACCAGCTTACTAAATAAATAACTAGACTTTTTTAAGAAATAAGATATATTTACCTGCAGACCAAACACATTTTCACTTTTATTGGATTTTCAAAAAGTATTTTTTTTACATGACAGATTTATTTAATATTTAAATAAAATTATGTTTAAAGAGATTTAAGTTTTATGTAATAAGATATGTTATTAAGTCAGTGTGAAATAAAATAATGCATTTGCCTAATTTAATCACAAGATATACATTATTCCTTATCATTATCAATTGAGATGAAACCATAACGATGAGCGTATCGTAACCCAAATATAAGTGAAAAATCCTTGCAGTTTTTTAGTATTTTCTCCTAGGGCGCACAACAAGGATTCAATATACTAAACTAAGCTATTTATTTTATAAGCATCAAACGTTGTTCAGAAAGGAACTGAAAAATGTTATGTATTGGATTCTAAAATATAATTGAGAGTATTGTCCATAAACTCATCCGAATAACCGTAAGTTTACACGTTTGTACAACATATAATTTAAATCATATATTCTCATTTCAGTTATCGTGCTAACAGACACACTCATATAATATATTATATATAATATAATATGCATATACACATATATACAATACACACTCACACTCATATAATATATTATGTATACATGGTCTCCCAGACCACCTGCCCGGCTTCTATGGTTCCAATATGAAAGCAAATAAAAGCACTATTAGAGCTATGGAATTGTAAAATAGCTAAGAATATTTGCAGATGTGTTCCTTCCTTAATTAATCTATCAAGTTTAACAATCTGGGTAGCATTTCATTTTTTGGACGTAATTAGTTTTAATCGAGACCTAGACATGTACATTTACAACAGCAAACACTTAATAGATACCATTTAATATAACATTAAAATTCACTAATTTAGCTACAGCTCTAAACAATAAAGATAACGAAAAACATTAAATGCAAAAATTGTAACTTATTTTAAGGGATACAATGTGGTTAATAATGATCCTATGTTGCCATTTTACATTTTTGAGACATCTGCTTTTGAAACTTTAAACCGTTTGAAAATGGATTAAATAAGCAAAAAGTTAGGAAAAGGGTTGAAAAATCAGTTTTTTAAGCTAATTTAGCAATTAAAGTGTTATCGAAATTTGGACCCCCACGAAATTCCACCTCTTTGCAGTAAAAAGTATTTTTTTTTATGGTTTTTTACGTTCTTGAACGTTAATAGGGATAAAGAAATTTGACACATTTTTCGAATAAAATACTCATGACTCAAAAACCTTTAAAATGAGGTATGACACAACCCTCCTTTACATTTGAAAATTTTCCATAAACCACCCCCAAAATCTGCCCCTTGGGTTAAAAAATAATTTTGCTGAATTTCTTGTGGTCAAAATAATTGGATTCCAGTTGCAATTAGGTTTTTTATTTGAGTTCATATTTGAGCTATAGAAGCCGGACAGGTGGTCTGAGACACTCTACATTAGATTTGAATAAATTATATAGCCACTGGGTACGTAAAAATATAAAATTTAATTGGTTTCAGGTTATATAAGACATGCGCCAGAGTTTATTCTTCTTATGGGAAATTCAATAAAAGATATATTTAATGAAAATATTATGTAATTAGTAATGCGTGTAAACACATAGTAGATATTGTTTAACAACCATTTGCATACTTCTAACAACTAATAAATGATACAATTTAAACATTCCAAGTTAATAATGCATTAACTAATGAGGTTAGAACCGGGTCGATATAGATAAAATGAATGCAATCCAAATACATACCTTGCAACGTGTTTTTCCATTTTAGGATGTACATAAAAAACCTCGTCGAGTGAAACAGGGTCAGGCTTTGTGTGGCACCTGCTGGTGACACAAAAACGGGTGAGAAAATGACAACTGCAATTTTCTCAAAGTGCCTTGAGATTTCACGTAAATTGTCGTCCCAACGTTCTTACAATTATTAAATAGTTTTACTAAAAACTAAAACTAAAACTAAAACTAAAACTAAAACTTGCTGTATTGGAAGTTGGCCATAGTAACTACATGAAATAATATGCCTTTTCACATAACGTAATTTATTGTGGTGATCTTTCTTTAATATATTTGTTTGATTATCCACAGTGATTGTAAATGTTATTGTGGTACGGAAATATGTTTACAGAAATGTTCACTAAAAAGGGCTTACTTTGAGGTTCTCAATTAGTAAATACTGATACAATCTTTTATTTTATAAACATAACTATTCAGTTTATTATTTATGTTATAATTTTTGTTGAAGTAAAATAAATTAAAGTTAACCATTCATACGATACATATTATTTTATTTATTACTCGTAAATTTAAGATTTTTCTTTAATGCATCAAGTTTTAAAATTTACTTATAAAATTAATTATTATATTAATACTCATAACGTAGTAGTCGTAATATGTTAAAGTTTTGTATCGTACATTAGATAGTTGCAAATTATATTTAGATAACAGTATATTATGAAAAAAAAAATCACTGACGGACAAGTAATATAAACTATTTTATGTAATAAGTGATCCTGGGCCACTAAGCATAATAAACTCATTTAGTATTTAATTCAATTGTTTTTAATAACGAACAAAATATTAATATTTATCTCATAAACATATTATTGGTATTTATAACAGTTGATGAAATATATACAACCAAAAGAGGTGGTTAATGCTTCAGTACATTATTTGATCAAGAACATTGCATAGAACATAGATGACGATGGTCGAAGAAAGCACATTACTTCAAACCCTAATTACTCACAAGAGATAAAACAAAGTAAACCATCCTAAGTTTTGTCAAGTCCGCCAAAAATATTTTGCGGATAAGTAAAAAGATTCATGGATAAGTAACTTAGAAGATAGAGTCTCGTTTTTCTTTGATTACATTATAACTCAAGGTTGTACTATTGAGAAGCTTATACTAAATCATAAGAGATTTTTAAAGAGCTAAGAGGTAATAAAATGCATTTAAATTTAGATATATGTAAATTTTGTTATCCCTGTCAACTATTAATTAGACAATCACATTGATTGTAATGGGTTACACAAACTGAAAATAACATGAAATTAATCTTAAACAACCAAAGGCCTAAAATGTTTCAGAACTTACACAACGTATTTTCCTCGAAAGAAATAGCCAACAATAAATGTATACCTGATCTAGCAATTTTAATTCATCCACTGAATGAACTTATACAGAAAGACAAAAGGTATGAATGGTCCAGAAGTTATTAAATACGTTCTATGTCATTGAGAAATAAATAACGAGTAACAGATTATTAGCCAAAAATAAACTTATCCAGCTAGAGATGCATCACCCTTTTGGGTAGTCTGGAGTCGCATCAAGTGGCAGATTGAACAGAGAGGCCAACTGCTTTTATCTATTGATCTTTAACTAACTATGAGCGCAACTTAAGTAGAATTGCCAGGCAAACTACGGCGATTTACAGAGTTCTACACAAGTATGTCCACAGTTATATGGTATATGCTTTAAACCTATAGCTGAAAACAAACCGCTTACCACAAAATGCAACAGAAATATAAATTTACCGACATTAACACCATTAAGGATGCTTCACTATGCTCAATCCTCATCTAGGGTTTACTTTGATATTCTATACAAAATTACCGAAGACAACCAGAATGCAGGTTACTTTTCGAGAATAGTACAATAGAATAGAACAGAACAATAATAATCAACCCGTTCTTAAACTTCAAATCGAACAAATGCCAGTCACTGCCAATATAATAAGTAAGGAAACACAAAATGATCAGGGGTTGAAATCGTTATACAATGCATTACAGCCATTTAGGAGTTTTTAAAACATACTGTTCAAGAAAAAAAGTCATGAATTTACAATTCGTGCTTGCTCTATGATATGTGGTATCAGGATAGTGATTAATCAATCTCCGAAAGCAAAACTTTTAAAAAACTACACGAAGCCCATATAAAATGAACAAATTCGTGAATACAAATTTAGACGAAATTATCAAATCTCGTAAAGATTTCTGATTAATTCAACATGAACCTCACAAGATACCAAATCACCCATGGATATAATAGCTATGGACCTTACAAGTGTAGTAAGAGAGTTTTTACATCACGCAGGTGAATGTTGTGCAACGAGCGGAAGTAATTTGCATAATTCACCTAAGTGACGTAAAAACGCTCTTGTGTAACATGTAACGTACAAGATTTTACCTGACCCGACAATATACAGGGGGTTACGTACAATATTTTTCATTATCCGTTCAAAATTCAAGCGCACAGCTGATTTCTACCGTTGAACGTCGTTGGCTCCATAGAGTACATTTTTGTAAGTTGAGCACTTAATGTTATTTAAATGGGTTTCATTACCTCACCGAGTAAGTTTTTGAAACTTTACTTCACTCGTGACGTTTACTAACTAGGGCACTGCAGAGTTAATTTTTGAAGTTTATTTATTTAATCCAATCTGTGATTTAAAACCAGTTATAATTATACTGGTTTAAAAATATTTAAAAGGCATTATGAAAAATAGGTCATGTGAAAGGATAATTAATGTATTTAGCATAAAATGAATAAAATCTAACTAGTACATTTCTACAAGGTTCTAAAGCAATCCTTGATCTTCAGAATAGCGTCCGGTGTCAACACCCTCAGGGTGTCATTATAATGCCTTAAGACATTACGTTTTAGTTCTTAAGGGTGCGCTCTACCTCAGCTCGGAATTCTCAATACGAAGTTGCTGAACGCCGAAATCCCTGAACAGCGCCATGAAGAGCACTTCCAATCCTTTCGAATCTGGGTGATTACCCTACATCGTTCATCTTAAAGTTGTTGATAAACTAACTGCAGATTCTTGATTTAAAGAACCTATTGCTCTTTTAAAGTTTTTTATTATTTCTCTAAAAATTATTTGTATGCGATAAAACTTATGAAAAAACCGCGTATTTTAACATTTTTACCAATCTTTGAGCCCAAAATGTTTTAATTATCAAAATAAAAAGGGTAAAACTACAATAATATTTAACGAAAAATATGACACCAAGATTTGTTAAATCTGTTCACAATTGGGGCTACAATCAGTAACAACTAAACCCCTTGCATTAGCGTGCGCCAGACGGGTAGAAAACAATATTCAAAACACACAAACAAGAAACAGGAACACTTAAAATATTGCAGTGAAATAAAACTTCATGTACATACAACTGATAATCATCGTAGGCCTACTGCTGTGATTTGGGGGTGTAGGTATAGACTCAAAAGTATATGTGAATGATATAACAATACATCTTTTTTATTATTGTGAGAGATTAAATCTTTTTTTGTGGTGTACTAAGATTGTTATGTATACAACAGCTCAAAAGATTTGCAGTAAAAAGTATGCATATTTTGAAATGTCATATTTTTTTAAATGTTAAATCTTCAAAATGAAACTTAATTATCATTAATTACAAATATATGATAGTATTTATTATCAATATTATTAATATAGTTGGATATTTTGTCCTGTAATGTTGAAATAAGCACTAAAAATAGTTTATGTCAAATTTTTTATTTGAGACAAGCTACGTATATAAAGCTCATCAGGGAAGCTCTAGATTGTTAAGCTCGGATTAGAACGCGATATTGGTTCATTCAGGCGTTTCAAGAACCTTTTAATTGAAAGGAAATCCATAACTCTATGAGCACCAAAAAAAAGAAATGCTGTTAGTATTACGTCGATCATCCAATCCATGCAGATAAAATGGGAAACTAGATCTTTTGTCAAACCATAAAGCTTGTTCAATCGATTTTCAATTTGCCTTTAAATATTGTTGCCAATGTTGATGGTTTAAATCGTAATAAACCATAAAAAAAGGATTTGTTATGCATAAATCTTCTCTTCATTTTTAAAATTCCAATCTAATCCTTTGTTAGAGAATGCATTTCTTATTAGTTTATTACAATACTAATAAAGTTAGTTTAAGTTTCAATATTACGAGTATTTACTCCACTGATACTGATCTTTATAAAAATAGTTTAACAATTAAAGTTAGGTTTATGTAAAACATCTTTAATATTACAACCATACATATTATTGTAATTTAATTATAACATTGACTAAAACAATAACATGTAATATGTCATGGTCGATATATGTTTACATAACAAATCGTTAAACAAATATCTGAGTTAGGAGTCATTATAACTCTACAAATTATAGAAACAAATATTTACCACATAAACACCCGTTCTCATCGTCCGGTTATGCTTGTTTGCGAACTTTTTCGAAATGTTGCTTGTGCGAAATGTTATACGTTTACGTTTATACCAAATTTCTTCAAAATTGGATCATTTATGCTTCAGTTATCGTCCCAACAAACAAATATAACTACATATTCAATTTATCTATGTTACATATATAAATGCAACAAGTAGGCATGAGAATATAATTGTATTTGGTTTAAACAGATGGTGTTTTTGGCCTCTGGGGACCTTTAAAATGAAAAAGTAAATCGGTTCCGGGTCTATGTTTTTACACCCAGACCTACGGTAAAAGCTTATTCTTTTTTTCCAAATTGCTAATATACGGAAAATATGTAGTTTGGAGAGGTAACAATAGATTTTTGTATTTTTTTGTATTTTATACAACTCTATAACAGTTAGGTATTGATTGGTATGAGACTTAAACTCCAATCGTGCTAAGGGGAAGATTAAGACACATTTGCCATTAACTAATAGTGCTGGAACCATCCCAGCTGGCGAGCTGTAGAATGGTGAGACTCTCTTACTGTGTGGATAATATTATGTCAGTCATGAACAGACGGTCAGAGTCTATTGATAATCAAATATAAATAAAATGTAATATAATAACGTAAGCTTAAGGTTTACTTTTTCAATATTAGCATCTACAACATCTAATTGCAATGTAGGAACATAATGTTGTAGTTGTTATTGTTACATTTTATATCATAACAGGGCCGACACGAGTACATTCTAAATTTCTGTCCGTCTGTATTTTTGTTTGCCTGTCATTGTGTCTGTGAGGTACAAATACAAATTTACATTTTATTCTCCAAGAAAGCTAGAGTTTCGTTTAGGATACAGACCGTTTTCATGTATTTACTAAGTGGGTGAAAATATGTGCAGCTTGGCTAGGTCATGTTTTAGGTTATTAAAACATTATACTGTATAACCAATATAGAAAAAATACGAACCTTCAAAAACTAAGTTATGTCGTTGTTGAACACGTTTTCTAAATGTTGATATAACTCATATACCAATCAATTGTGGATAAAACTTCATCTATACGATAAAGACCAGCTCTTAAGTGAAACTAGGTTGAAGACCAGGGTTTAAATATTTCTCCTGTAAATTATCACTGCCGTTTTCAAGTTACACGAATGTTTTAAAAAACAGTGCAATATTTTCCAATCCCAAATTTGGGGGTTTTAGGTAGGCCTAGGTTTGTTTTGTAGTTGGTTAAAATTTAAATAAACTAACAGATGCCATCCAGGATCCTACCTACATCCTAGATTGCACTTACCACGTGCAACCAGAAAATTATGTGTAATTGAGTTTTATGGCTAGGAAATTGTCCGTTAATTGAACTTGAGTTTTTTTATATGAATATAATACATATTTACATTTAGGATCATCACCTCCATATATACCTCATACCTACAGTTAAAGCCCATTCATAGCTACTTCCAATTAGTTCTCTTTTCATGTTATCGCGTCAGGAAATTGGGTTTTACCACGACTTAGATTGGTTTTTACAAATGTTGCTGCGATCGTGGTAGATTTTATTATGTCATCGTGATTGCTTGATTGCTGAAATCACTTTTCCAATGTTTTGATCTTTAGTTTAGACTTACAAAAACCCAAACAACATTGTTGAATTATGTTTTCAATAGGTCCATACCATTTTGATAACGGATCATGGCTGTAACGTCATTTTGACGTCGGTTCTCGGTAGTGGTAGGCCTAGATTTCTTAGGGACAGTGGTATTAAGAATCACCGTTAGATAGGTGTTTAGAACACAAGCTATTTGTATATATTATGTTCGTATTAAGACATTGTATTATACACTACATTATTAGATACACTTGCCGCAGAACCTTCAGACTAATCAAATTTCCCGTTGCCTAAGTAAATTTTAACTTATGTCTTTTATAATAGCATTAAGTGTAAGGAGTGCATAGGTTTGCTTCTACATGTAGCGTAGTTAAGTGTGTTTTCTTATATAAATAGCTTTGTGAAATAAATAATATTGCCAATATTGATGAAAATATAGCAATAAACAAGCAAACTTTAACAGTTCAATTATTTTTATAAAATAAACATAGCAATTTCAATTTTGTATACCCTCCATAACCAATAACTGTACACAAACATTTCAATACGGTATGCTATTTGTTTTTTTTCTTATTTCTTAAAAATGGTTTTGAAAGAAATTGGGACATTTTATGTTTTAAGGGTCGAAAATGAGTCAAACCAATTTTTACCCCTTAAAAAATCTATCTCCATTGTCCGACCATACTGATCAAAAACTCGTTCTAATAAACGTAGATTTACACGTTTGTACCAACGTTTTTGTACGTAATCTCATTTAACGCATGAACGTAAATCGCATTATAATTGCTCGAGTTATGCTGCAAAATTCTTTGGGGACATCAAATCGATAAACTAAATCGGTCTTGTGTCCTAGTTTTAAGTAATCCTAAGTAATCCTGAACACAGCGGTCAATCCAACCATCAGAGAATCTCTTAATTAAAAACGCTTTTGACGCACAGCCAATGAGGCGGAGCCCCGTCTTGCTGGAACACGAAATACTCCTTGCTCCAACATGTCCAGATATGCAGCATCAGTTACAGTTAGTTATGAGTACGGTTACCATATCGAAACAAACAGAAGGCTTTTCTTCAATTGTAGACATTTTTAAAACAACTAATGAAAGTAAACAAAAAAAGGAAACAACCAACAATCAACTTATGACTATAAAACTTAGAAAAATTATGCTTACCTATGTGTGAGTCACTGTGTCGTGGGACAAAGATTAAGTGATTATTATGAAATTTTAACCCGATAGTAAATTTATAGACACCCTGTATTTTAGGACCATTTCATATATGACTTTCATATATGGATTTATATATGAATAATCCCGCTATATCTCGTTTTGCGTTTTTCACCCTTTACACATTATAACTTTTCATGTTATAAATTATCAATATTGTTAGCAATAATGAACACCAATCACTAACTGTCAGATTGTCATGTCCAAACCAAATAATAATCAAGCACTATTCGGTTTAACTGTTTGGACGTAAATTGGATTAATTACTATATTAGTGGTTGGAATAGCTGACTCTGACAATAAAATTTTCGATTAGTCATCGACCTACTAGGAGGCTATCATCAGGTGAGTACAAGGATAGTACTTGATTTCATCACATAAGGCTACAACAATGAGTAAGTTATTAAGGCCTAATAATTAGTTTTTCTTTTTAAGTCTTTTTGAGATGGTGATTTGATGGTGGAGTGATTTGAGAATTTAAACTATTTCCTTTTGAAATGGAATTTGATTTAGTATAAGCAAACTCATTACCTAATTTATGAAGTTTGTAGTAGCTCACTCGGTTCATTCCCATTGCCCCGAATTCTATAACGATTTTACATTAATATGGACTATGTATAATATATATAAAACTATAAAGCCTGAAGTGTGTTAATATTATGCTCTGCTAAATCTTGATACATTTATGCTGATATTAATGAACTTTAGATTTAGTTTCTGTTTTTTATTAACTTTATTGAAGACAAAATCATGACTTCTCAATTATTTTTACCTAAAACACTTCAACTTAACTTTAACCAAAAGGATATTTTAGGTTATATTAAATGACATATTCCATTATCTAAGTACTATAAGTAATCAAAATTTACGGCTTTTACACTATTGGTTGGATATGAAATATATCAAAGGCAACTAACCTGGCCGCGGTTAAAATTCAAAAGGATCAGAGTTGATCAAAACGATTCACATGAATGGTTCAAAGGATAGTAAGAGTTAGACTGAGCCTTGCCAGGATCTACGGGGAATGTCTGAGCTGAAGTTATCAAAGGCCACTCAGTTCTTTGCATAAATGGTAGAGTAACTTTAACTTGATATAATTTGTTCATCGAGATTGATGCGGTACGAAAACATAAACTTATAGGCCATATCATCATAACGTTTAACCGATAAAATCAAATGAGTATTTATAATCTGGTAAAGTACGTGTTTGTCATTTTACTATTTTACACCATAAATATTCATGAACATTTTGATTGATATGTGACCAGCTCAACCCCAACCCTAATGTAGGGAAGTTAATTGATTATCAAACGGACACTTAAAATTGAAATGCAAGTTCAATGGTGGTTAGGATATTTGTTAAAAAAAGATTTTTTTGACATTGAGTGCAGACATAAAAAATACATTTTTATTTATTTAGAGTATGTTGGACTTGTTTTTTTTTGTATTAGTTTTAAAGTGAAGTAAGACATGAAATCAACACTAGTATTAATAGTTTAAAATTGTTCGTCCTACTAATATTATAAGTGAGAAAGTTTGGATGTATAGATGGATGAATGGTTGGTTGGACTGTTGTTACAAGTAAACACGAAAAGTACTAAACCGACAGGGTTGAAATTTGATATAATTATAGGTCACATTCACGATTAACACATAGACGTATTCTTATCTTAAAAATTCATCGGGTTCCGCCCCAGTGGCCGTGGAGTTTGCCATGTTAACCTTATGTGTATTCATATTTAAAAGGAATTAAATAGTTTGGTCAGCTGTTTCAACTGCACAAGTTGGTTCTATGATATTAAATAGAATTACAAAGCTATAAGGTTTACAAACAAGGTGCAGCAATTCTTTTGCATTTATGACAACAGCTCATTTAAGCCACCTAGCAAAAAAAAGCTGTGGTATACAATGAGAACTTTAATTTTTTCTATGGTTTAAGTGCAGTGGTAGAACATTATGGCTATAATAGATGTGCTATAGCATACCGTATAAATTAAAATAATCAAACTTTCTTAAACCTTGTCCTCTCCCACAACTTCAATTAGCGTTTTAAATTTTTATGCCAACCCCGTACGAAGGACTGGTACTCTGCTAGTAATAAAAATAACTTTTTTATGACATCACATACAGGAAAAATGTTTTGTTTTGTTCAGCATTGAAGCTAGACTTAATTCATCTTACCGAGGCATACTCTTAATAAACATCTAATACTTACCAAGAGTAATTAGAACAATTATACACTATATGGAAACATGAATTTTAATAAAACGTGGTACACATAGACTACAAATAAAACAATATTTGGATCGATAAGCTATAAAAAAAAAACATACTTTACAGACGAATACTTTTTTGCTGAACTTTAGCAAACACCCAAAAAATAACAACGGCTGATGTTACACATCAGTGGCACAGCAAATTCAGACAGAATTCAAAACATGAGAACAAAACACAACTTTGGAATTCCATACATCGTTCTCTTGTTTAACAGTTCGTTTTATCCAATCACATCTACAATGAAGTATTTCTCGTCATAAATTGTTTATGAATATATTTACAAGTATGTAACGTTAATATCTAGGTCTTTACCAAAACTGTCATGAAAATGTAATTAATAAAATAATGTAAAATCTATATCGAACATAACATTGAGGTAATGCTTTCTCCGGGTTTGTTAGTTTGATGAGTTTTCTACTTCACTCATTTATCGTGCATTTTTTTTGTTTTATATGTGATTGTAAAACTTATTTGACGTGACTTAATTGACATCATATCTAATAATGGTCACATATTTAAAAATTTTACCATGGCAAATTATCACGATGCAGTCATTTTGGTGAATTTCCTAAATTAGGAATAAGCTGTTGCCGTAGGTCTCACGGTGAGACCTGGGCCCGGGAACGATTTACTTTTCCGCTTTAATGTCCCCAGAGGTTAACAACACTATCCGTTCAAATTCATGTATAGGGTTCGGTAAAAGTATATACATCCCTTATTAACTTTTTAATGGGTTAAACTAAGATAACCAAACTCGGCACACCTCTATATGACATTTAAGTGCACATTTTTGTTGCTCTCCCAATTTCATCCAACAACCAAAAACTAGTTATTTTGGGGTAGCTCAAGCATTTCAAATTACTAGGGGAAACCCGTCGAAATCGACGGTTACTTTCAAGGCTTACGTTAATTCATCTAACTGCGATAAATTGGGTGAAATATACATATTTTGAGCATTTAGAATTGTTTAAGGGGTAGTAAGTGTGAAAACAATAATGATTTTAATTGCGTTAGTTGCCAAATTTGGTTGATCATTCAATGATTAAAATATTTCCCATACCGTACGTCATTTGACTCATCGGAGTTATTATTAGTATGTTATATGATATCTCTTCCTTTGGAAGAACCTTTAAATAGTATTAAAATTATATTGGTAGGTCTTTTGTAGTTAAACACTTCTGTGATTTCATCAGTGTAATATGATTTTATTTGAAATGAAAATATTTTTTGGGAAGAAATGTTCTAACTTCAAAGGGAGGTATGTCCGTTACAGTGTAAGTTTGATTTTTCCTTCGTCACGTCGCGTCAGTTCATATCGTACTTCTGTGCCAATGAATGAACCCTCTAGCATAGTTATGAGAAATTTATTGTGGGGTTACTGTTAAAGCTGGAATTCCTTGACATGGGGGATGTCAGTTAGTTGTCTCAGCCTTATCAATAACATAAAGTTGTCAATATAATCTCTCTACGGAATGATAGGTGTAGTGGAATACTTGAAGTGAAGTTGGCTTTTATTCTTAAACTGTTAGGGACCTCCTAGTTTATATGGTCTTGCGGCTTCATTGGCAACAAATAATGCAAATGACATAGCAATGGGACATTTCCAAAAATAAAAAATACTGTAAATTGGCTGTTGCGTATATATTGACGTTTACATGTTGTAAATCAACGTATCTTATAAAGGATTATGAGGTCTAGTTTAAAAGGAATATGACCTTTCTGTCATGACAGTAGCTGCTAAAATAGTATTTTCTCTTTGTACCATATTTTACAGCCAAAATGTCGTGTTATTTTCAATAATGTTACCAACCCAGTGCGCCAAAGTCCGTAATATAGGCAGGTGCAAATAATTTGTCAAGATGGGTACCATTTTAGGCAATGTTTCTATGTTTGGATTTTATTAGACACGATAAGAGCAGATATTTCTACATGAATATTTGATATGTGTAGAATAATATGATAAAATTTAGGCAAAAGTGGTGAAAAAGGCAGACACCAACCCGTACAATAGATATAAATTATATAGATATAGATAGTTCAATAAGAAATAATTTAAGAATTTCTGTTATCAAAGGATTTTCCACTGATTTCGTAATAGAACGTTATATTGCAAAACATGACATAATAAAGAGGAAAATTAATTTTAAAATCAGAAAATAACATTGCAAATACTTATTTGGTACAATTCAGTAACCCAATAAATATGTGTGGTTTGAAATACAATTTAAAAATGAACAGCTGTTTTATTGAAAAGTATTATTCACATGGCCAAAATGTAAACAACTCTGTGGAAGGATCTTTAAAGGCTTCTGGGGCAGAGCCCTAAGGGATTTTGCTTAGTTTTTCTTTTGATATCTCATCTACAGACCAAGACCTTTCTTTGGACACCTCTACCAAGTTTCTACGCCCAGCCGTTCTCTCAAATTAGTGGGGACAAAGTTTCCAATTAAATATTTAAATTCCCCCATGTTAATCTTATGGGAGAAAATCCAACTTTGATGGCCTGTGGGGCAAAGCCCGAGGATTTTTATTACATGAATTGGTGAAAGGGGGCGTCTACACAAAAAATACTTTATTTTGACTCGTCGTTTGTAAAAATCCGTCCATTATTAACGGAGGAGTAGTGTTTTCAAGAAATCGCCTTCACGTATTATATATAAGGATTAGTCCAATTAAGCGTTTGCTCATTTTAAAGTCCATTATTTAAAATAATATTGGCCAAAACTAGAGGTCTTTATCTCAACCTATTTGACTGAATGGTGGCCAGTTTTATTTTTCATAAGTTTGAGAGACCCCATGAAAAATACACTTCAATATACCCTATTTTTTAATGGATTGTAACAGGAAAAATCATCTCAGTATTGCCGTAACAAGAAAATTCGAAACAAGATTGTTCGGGACAGCTAAATTTTTTTTAATATGAAGCCCCGTGAAATGACACGAATGATAAAGGTTATCAGTTGATATCAGTTGGTTAAGATAAAGAATGTCAGCCAAAACTAGAGGCTGCATCTCCACCTAGTACTAAATGGCGGCAGTTTTTAGTTTTCATCAACCTCAGAGACCCCACATAAAAATATACTACCCTCTATTCTCTAATGGTCAGCCATTCTGCAATGTGTTGATATAGATACCTCTATTTTTTGCCAATATTCTTTTAATTAATGGCCTTAAAAATCAGGTGTCACATGATGGCTCTACTTTAACATTTTTGAGCTTCCACTATAATAACCCATTTTTTGTTTTCATAAAGAAATGTGTGATACAAACAAAAAATTTCAAATTTATGTCATTTAGGGGTTTTCAGAGCTAGGTTTACCTGGTGTAACCCATTAAAAAGTTATTAAGGGGTGTACATACTCTTGCCATACGTATGTGTGTATCCGTAAGCACGTCAACTCAAGAAAGAACTATTCTAATTTAATAAAATTTAGCAAAATCGTGAAAATCTACATTTATTCGAATGAGCTCACAAACTAGCATGATTAGACCATCAGAGCGGGGTTTTATGGGGTAAAAATTGTTTTTTTTTTTTACCATGAAACATATAGTTTTCCAATTAATATCCATACCTTAAAAACTCAAATAGTTTAGTATATCATATGTTGGTAATTAGTTACAACAAGAATACAAAATAAAAAAATCGCATTATTTATTGACCTACGGAGAATACGTATTGCCCTCCTTGTAGCTACAAAACTTTTAACTCCTTAAACGTAAATAGTGAATAAATATGACGCTGTTAAGGAGTTTTTTAATGGAAAATTAAATCAGCAAATGAGAATTTACCTAGACTACAGGTTTGCTGCAGCGAGAGTTAATATTAATATTCAATAATTATGCTTTATCAATTATTTTATCCTACTTTTCATGTGATTTTAAGGTTTTAAATTAGTTTTACTTTTAGTTTAATAAAATATAATGCTAAATATCAGTTTTTTAATGTACAACGTGCGATAGGCCATCTTTAACGTATTATATTGGAGATACAGAACACCAAAATCATTTCATAAGCCCAAAGGCTTTAAAGGGAATTTAATATTCTTTTTGTGTGGCTCCCTTCCTGCGTAGGCCAATGTGGAGAAGATAGTGGGAGAATATGACAGTTATATAGGATATAGTTAAGTGTACGAAATTGTGAAAACTAAAGTAACCATATTAGATAATTTTTATTTTTATAAAAATATAATTCATAAATAATGTTAAATGGAAATTTAAAAAAATATTATGTAGCACGTAATGACGATTCTTTAGTTTATTCAGTGTTTTGCTTTACACTTGTAGAATAAAATTCCTGGTATTAAAGTAAGTGTATATATATAGCAGTTTCTTTGCGTTGTCATATGAAAATCTCATAAATGGTGGAACCTGGAGTTGACACCAAAGCGCCTACAATGACAGCCATTTGCTGAGTAAAGTGACTGGCCTTTGTCGCTGAAACATACTGCCAACTAAATGGAACTTTGACTGTTTAGAGTTTGCAGAACATTTTACCTATACAGTTTTATCATTGTTTCTATGAACTGAAATTATGCTGAGTCTATATGTTACTAACTTAAACAACCACACAAAAGCAGTACTCTGTTTAGTATTTTAATTACTTACTACACTATTTGACATCCAAAATGTTTAAGACATCATTTCATTTACGATGGTTTTGTATTTAAATAAATACAAGACCCCGAATTAAATCCTAAATGGTGGAACTTTAGTAGCAGTAATAGAATAATAAATATTGAATTTATATAACAATGCCCATTGGATATACGTCAAAATATTTTATCTAAATAATAGTGAATTTAGTTTATGAAAACGAATTAAGTAGTACGAAAACCAAGCCAATATTTTTATCCATTCGTTGTGTACGGATCTTATGAAATCTAATAATATAACTATAAAATCCTTTGCTTAAGAACTATTATTATTTCACAAAATTATATTCTTATACAGTTACTAAGTCGAAATTGGAATAATAATCCGAATATTATAGGAAATAATAAGTTATTAATATTATGCAAAAGGTCCTGAAGTGTTCATACTTAGCTTAACGTAGTTCGAAATTTATTAAATTTATCTGTCAACGCAAGCAAGCGATATTAAATTTTTCTTATGATCATTTAATATATATTAAGTGTACTGTACAAGAGCCAAAAAATCTTATTTACGTGTAAATAACTCAGCAAGACGAGGTGTTTCATAAAACGAGGAAAGTGCAGTGCTAGAGATGGAAGTCAATAATGTTTCATGCCTTATATACCTCGGGCTGAGCAGCAGACCTGAAATTAGTGAGATATTACATCACTTTATAATAATTTAAATATAGTCAAGGGTAATTTTTTGTTTGTTTTTGTAATTAAAGTTTATGAAAACGATTATTTTTCTATGTGGAGTAGTATAGATTGGATGGTAGAGAATATTAATAATACTTCAATTATTTTAAAAACACTATTTGAATATTTAATCTGACGCAATAAAAAAATACAATATCATGTACTGCATATCTTAGTTTTGTAATTTTATTTTATTTTACTAGAAGGTGAATACATTGATTTAATAATTGGTTTAAATTTAATCAAAGTTGACAAATGTCGGTTTTAAAATATAACATTGTAAGTTATAATGGTGTAATCTCCTGAAATTATCTTTAGGCGATTGATTTTTGGGGAGCGAGCTAGTCTAGTGGTTAGAGCGCATGACTTAGGACCCGGCCAAATCACCAATGGATTTTATCTAAGTGATAATGCCACAACCCCTAGGTCTAGTCTGAAGTTATGTTAAACACAATCCCGAGCTTGTGCCCAGCGTTAGGATACTTTTAGGACAAAAAAGTATCTTTAAGCATACCCATTAAATACATGGGTTTGACTTAGCTGTCAGTAGTAAGGTATCACAAAATATATTGTGGATTGCATTGCTGAAAGATATATTGATACCATTCAATTTAAAAAAAAAATTCGTAAGCCTGCATTAATACAAAATATATGAGTAATTCAATTTAGTTAGTTATTTTTAAATTTAATTCTTTAAATACCGGCATTAATGGCAATTTTAAAGGCTACCTCTAACGACTTACGAATGTTATGTTTTGGATTATGTAAATTAACTATTTACTAATAATTTGTGATCTTAGAATTATATATGAAACATAACAAAATGTAAACAGCTTAAAACAGATACTTAATTGTATTTTTTCTTTCTTTTTAAAGCACGTTAAGTAACACATGGTCAAGATGTATGCACTTGATAGTGACACAAAAGTGGGTGGAAAAATTACGACTAAAACTGTCACAAAGTGCCTTTAAAGATTTTACGTAAATTGATACACCAACGTTCTTACAAGTATGAAATAATCGCTAGTCATGAAATAACAAATCCATGTAATGAAGTTAGTATTACATTGTTAAATATTATCATTTGAGTTAAAACAAATTTTTAAAAGTGGTTTGAAAATTCACCGCCAATGTAAATACTACTCTTTGGAAAAAGATAAATCCGTTGGATTATATTTTTGTGTTTTTAAAATATATATTAACCCGAATGATAAACTATTCAATGGCTATTTTAAGCGTTCAAAACCTATTAATAAATATCGGTTAGACACAAAATCATTGAATGACGTCCCTTGATACAAATAGAAATGACAGCACAATATATAAAATAAAATAAAAACAATGTCATATATATCTCTCCAACCAGAAAGCTTAAAGCGTAAGAACAAAAGCATTGTACTGAAATCAACAGTAGTGCTTTATTTGCAATGTTATTATTTTGTTAGGGTTTTAACAATATCTGGAATGAGAGATTTAAAAAACAGGCTCTAATAAACTTTGAAAACCACTTAAAGCAATATTTATTTTGTGGTAAAAGCGGAAATGTGTTTTCTCCAATAACAAAAGGGGATGAAGCACTCTATCATTTATAAACAGAGGGTAAGCTTACAGCAAATAATCCAAGTTCATTAAACAAAAACAGATTATAAATGTTAATGTTAAATAACGTATGGTTGTTTTATAATACATTGTGATGGAATTTTGTTACACAAACTGTATTTGATATTATTTTTTTTTAAATTTTTTCAAAAGTTTTTATTTTAATTCTGAGAGGTTCCAAAGTTTTCATCGCTGTATGATAAATTCATAGATTTAATTAATCATGCTTCTCAAAACTAGGTACATAAAAATATTTTAGGTTGAAAATTAAACCCAACATGAATAGTTCTCACTTATTAAAACTATATCTTTAAACATTATGCAAATTAATCAATTTAAATATTAAAAAAACTAAAAATGAATTTCGTAATGTCTACACTTTAAGAAGACCTACATTGCCTACAAAGTGGACCCATTGAAGGAATGTCAACGCACCTGTTACAATAGCACATAGAGTTTAGTCAGAATGCCTTAGCTTTGTCCTCTGCACCTACTCTAAAACTTATGTTTTTCAATTACTTGCATTTACCTATGTTCATATTATAGTCCTTGAATAATTTTTAAGATATGTTTTTTTTTGCCGAGTAAAATTATCTTGTCATATGTAAATTCGTACATGAGATTTCACATCCTTTCAAAACAAATATAGTATTTTAGTGACTTATGAAGAGTAAACAATAAAACCATTAGACTGAATGTTTTAAACGTGGTTAAGTAAGTCGTATACTTTTCTTGTATATTCAAAAAAGGCTGTTGAGCGCTTTTCGATTGCTAAAATCTATTAAATACTTGTTAAAGCAATACTAAAGGAAAATAATTGTTGACATATTTATGCATTTTATAAATGTTTAGTATTGCTTTTTAAATTCTTCAGATAAACATAACACAAATAAAAAGGTTAATAAAAATAAAAGTACAAAATTAAAGCACCGGAAATAATTGAAAGTAGTCAAAATAAATCAAGTAGGCCTATATTTTTTTGTCATGTGTCAGTGTTTAGTTATGTATTTATATATGATATTACTGGTCTTTGTTTATAGCTTTGACGGACAAACTGAAGACAAACCTTCTTCCTAAAATCAGAGGCCAAACTTTTCAACAGTTCATATCGATGATGGTAATTGCTACCCATGCTCTAATTTATATTACGGAAAAAACAATCAGCTGATTTCCCTTGCGTTAATGTTACTTTTCCCTTGCTTTCAATCAGTTCTCAATTAGCCTAAAATGCAGGCTAGAGCTTGTTAAAAATTTATTCCTATTATTGCTAATCCATTATGTTCTTCAAACTAAAAAAAAATAAATAAAATAAAAAACTACCGTTAATCGTCATTATAATTTTAAATTCCACTTAAAAAGAATGGAAGTAAATTACTACTAATGATCATCTTACAAAGAAGTTATGAATGGGGGTATAATTTCGTAAAAAGGTGCATTTTATGGTTATCAACTCATAAGTCATTTAATGTTTACTTGTAATAAAATAAATGTTAATTACATATAACAAAATTAATAAAATAGAGCAAGGTGGTGTTGTTTGGTACTGTAGGGATTTGTCGCAACAAACGGTGTAAATAATAAATGTGAAACTGCGCTGCGAATAGTACTGCAGAGTCACCTTCTAAGGTGGCATTGAGCTCGTAATTATATTCATTGACTACAATGTTGTTTTAGATTCTTTTACGACGCGTATTCATTTTGTTTCGTCTTTCATTCACATTCTGCACATTCTGGGTGAAGTAGCCTTTAGCCCTGGGGCGTTTTACGCATTAGTTTGTATTAGTACTTTGATATTATCACATATTTCAATTCCAGTTGTAATGTTTGAGGTTATTGCAAGGAGGTTGAGGAACTAATATTTCGCACTATGTACAAGGTTACAGCCCTGTTCTGCTACTACCGAAAATGCTATGCTACTAATTTAATCTTATAGTTTATAAGCTTATAATTAAATTATCATAAGTAAATTTACTGCGTTGAACATTGTATTACTCTTATCTTTTTAACATCTTTGAAAGCTCTAATAAAGTCTAAACTAACAAACCCGGTATTACATAGTTAAACTACAATCATTTTTATTCGTCGTTTTAATTAATCATAGATTAAGTCGTATTCCTGTGTGGAGCACACGTATTTGTTAGAGTTGATGATTAAAAAATATTGATGAATTCATAATTATTTATGTATCAAGATAATACATTGACATCAAAGTAAGTAACTGTTGTTCAATACTTCATTGAACACAAATTATGAACAATTTAAATATTAAGTTATTTCGATATAACTTATTGGCAACGTAGAAAATTTAAATAATATTATAAAAATGTGGTTGAGAACTATAATTATCCCACGCCTGTAAGAAAAGATAATAATTTGTTTTGATACTAGCAAGGTTGAAGAAGTAAATGGAAACATCAAAATTAGGAAGTAACCATTTTTTTTTTTTATATTCAGGCTGGCGATGAGTTCTGTTGATCTTCACAGCACTGGACTTTAATTTCCTGCCTCATCTTGAAGAGATTTATGGATATTTGTTGGCTGTTGCTAAGTAGGGAAGGTGAAAAGGTCTTCAAACAGATGACGTTTTCTTGATTCTTCAGAGGTAGCTTTTTGCACTGTGGGAGCAAAAAGACAGTCGTTGTTGGCATTTTGGTTAGTCGTATTTGGTCGATGTGGCTTTTGAATACTTATCCACTGTCGAGTTTAAATAGGTAATGTAAGAGTACTTGATGATAGTTCCTGGTTTTACACAGATTTGTGTTGCTCGAGTAGCACCATGCTTGGACTTCGTCTGCTACTTTGTACTATTATGCTTTGGTGAGGCAAATTGAAGATGTTTGATGGTTCTCCATTTAAAAAAGATAGATTTTTAGATAGCGGATTAACTGACGTCCTTAGATAGGGAGTAGTCATCTGGTACATTTTAAATTTTACCTTTTGAGATGTTCGATTTTTATCTTATAATATCCTCTACTTTTCTATAAGATTAAAGACATATAATACAATATATGTTTTGTGTATGATATAAAATGTGAACTAACAGCTGTGGATATAAATCAATTTTCTACGCAATATTTGTTCTTTATTCAACTTCATTAAGATCAACTGTTTATGTGGAAAACATAACAGTTACAAATGTGGGAAACATAACAGTTACAAATGTGGGAAACATAACAGTTACAAATTTACTTTAACTGAACCGTGTATGTATGTTTTTAGTAAAAAATGTATCATTTTTACATTAATTAGACTCATTAATTTGGGGAAAAATGTTTCCTTGATTTGTCGTGTTAGGAATGTCCCAGGTACTCTATCATAAAAAAGGTAAATCTATTTTTAGTTTATTGTATTTAAGATTATTTGACATTCAGATTCGTACTTTTGTACTAAGTTACTAAACAATTTGTGGCCTGTTTTAAGAAGGTCATAATAGATAACCAGGCCAGTTTTTTCTTAATTTTTATTATATTTATTTGTATAAATAATTAAACACAAATAATAAATGTTTACTTATTATAGTGTGGCTTATCATTAGGAAATGAGAAAGCACTCAGGGGCGACGTAAAACAAAGAACATTTAAGTGGCGACCCACACTTTCTATTGCCATCGTCTCTGTACTCTGTTGATTGCTCTTTTCTGTTCACGTCTAGCAAATATTGTTTTGTAAAACACTTATTTTAATAATACAAAATTAAAATATAAAAGTGTTACCTTTATATAGTTTTGCCTCCTATGTATTTAGTAATACAAAATTGGGATAAAAAATTATTTTTACGACCAGCTAAGATAAACGATAATACCTTAAACCCCAGCAAACCTGCTGACTAGGATAGTTTCCACTTAATTGTATTTTGTATTAAATGACTTCTAAAAATGTCAAATCTATTCCCCAAACAAATTCTATTACTTTAACGAGTACCTATGCTTGCTGCTATATCGAAGGTAATAAGGTTGTTAAGTTTTAACTTATTTCCGACAAAGGATATTCGCTAAAAAACACACTACGTTGGTGTAAAACCATTGAAACGCTTTTCTTTATAAGATATAGCAATCGTTAACCTTATCTTAATCTACCTTTATCTTGGATCACTCAGAGTGTATATAAATATACAATTATATAAAACAAAATTTTTATTTTTATTTTGGGAATGCTGAATATTTTTTTTTTATGATCGGTTTAGCAGCAAAATAAATAATATACAATAAACCTTATCAGAAATATAATTTCCAGTTTGCAGTTGACAAGCGTGATAGGCATATATGACATTGACAGTGACATCACCCGAACAGCCAATTTTTCATTCCATACGACCAAGATTGTATTATACCATTGTATCTGTGTAATAACTCTTACTCATAAACTTAATACCAAAACACTAAGAAACGTAAGTAAAAAGTAAGGCTCGAAGATAAGTAAGATTTTATCAATATCTAAATTTAATTGTCAAACCAGATGTTGCAGCTATTTTAGTATAGGCTTTCGGACCAGTGATGTAATTTGTTTATGATCCATATAGTTTCGGTTATAATACTCGTGTCATATTGATGTCGCTTTACTAATAATATTTGGTAATTACGTTTAATTAAATGTCAATATGAAATTTGTTTGATATTTAAAAAGTAACTGTAATTGAGGAACAATATTAGGGGTATCCAATCATGCAATTAAAATTTACCAATTTAAATTTACAATACAACACTAATTTTAATTTATACTGTGAGTTTAGATAGGATAAAGATTTTATGTAAAGCAAACTTGGATATTTGATTTAATTTACTACCATAATGGATTTTAGGGTGAAATGTATAGTTAGCCTACTTATAAATTTTGTGATGGGTCAAGTAATCTTAGGTTGGTTTGAGTTAGGTTATGTCAGGTTGAAACCAAGACATAGCTTGAAATGCCAATTGCAATGTTAGAAGTTGTATACCAATTATACTAACAATAAATTAAAGGAAAATGTTGGAAAATACAACTGCATAATATCTCAAAGTACGAAAAAGTGTATTTTTCTAAATTCTTTATTAGAAAATCATCTTTAGTTTGGTACAATAGCTAATTTGAAAAAAAAATATGGAACCAATTATTTATAGCGTTGAACATTTATTGATTATAACTAACTTATTCTACTAGTGAAATAACCAATAGCGAATCGGTAATAGGAACTGATTATTACACGTCAGTGGCAGAGCAAATGAAGACGGAATTTGAGGTATGGTAGAAAAACACAATTTTGAATTCTAAACAAGGCTCCAACGTTTTACAGTTCGTTACATCCAATCGCATCTACAATGCAGTATTTCTCGTCGTCTACTAGTGTACTACTGTACATACATGGGTGTCACATTACAGTTCACATCAAATTACATGCTCTGTTAATGTTACATGAAATAAAAAAAGGCAATACATTTAGCGTATAGGCTGCAGAATGTCTTCAAGCAGAATTGCATTTCAATAAATATCTAGTCAGTATATTTATCAGATAACATTTCTTTAAATCGATATTTAAGTAATTAAATAAGGTATAGTTTTAATAATATTTGACCCTTAGGACTCATGAATTAATGTTCTGTTTGAATTTGTTTATTAAATAAATTCATAAATCCAATAAAAAATGTATGTTTCAAACTGGCTTTGTAGAGATTTTAAGAAATCAATATAACTCTTCCTTTTAAAGCACAGGTTTGTATCCAAGAGATAAATTTTGTCATGAAAATAAAAACATATACCACTATCCTATTTCTTATGTAAACAAGAACAACATGCTAAGGTCAAAGTTTATCATTGTAAAGTCTTCTTTATATTTATTGTATACGAAACATGTAATATTTAAACTATTTACTCTCTTAAATAATAACTTATATCTACAAATTATAAAAGGCATGTCAGTAATTAGTTCTGTTTTTTGTTCGTCAAGTACAAGTAAGAAATCTACTATGTAAGTACAATATGTTAACAAATTCATTATTTGTATGTATTACCATTAAATCTAACTTATTGATATCCTAAGCCACAATTTGATAACGGGATACAGATTAATGATCTTTTCAGAACACTATTTGTTATTACGAGATAGTTTATAGGAAAATATATTTTATAAATACAAAAAATACGGCTTTATGCAAGCCTAAGTATTTTAATTTTAATTTCAGTCACATTATTGCATGATAAGCCACCAGGACAAAGACCTGATGTTCTTAAATGAAAGTGTTAAGTTAAAGAAAGAAAATATTATGTACTTCTTTAACATTTCCAATTTAAAATTTATTCACAAGATCGAACTGTTGATTAGTCGCAATAAGTTTCTGACACTGTACATTAAACACCTTTCATCAAAGTAACTCAAGCTATTATAACTTTTAGGAGGCAACTTTCTTACGAAAAGGAGAAATAGTACTGAAATTGAGTGTTAAAACTTTTTCCCCGGTTAGTCGATTACCGTTATAGCCATGAAAAGACGTAGGTCTGGGACAGCCGTTTTTTTTAGTCTATGGTTAGAAAGAAACTAAACTAGTGTTTTATTCCATTATTAACAAATTCGAAACTGGTTTTGTTGTGCCATAGAGCCATGTTGTACCATGTGCACAGTTTATGGATTCAAGGTGAAGTACAATTGCGATTCAAAATTAGGATTTATTAAAAAAAGAAAAAAAGAAACAATTAACTGACAAGAACTATTATTTAAAATAAATTGTTAACACACTAAACAAGCAAGGGAAATATATAATTCCCCTTAACACTAGCTATGTTAGGATTTACCAGCTATGTTGAAATATACGATTAAGAGATCAGTAATAATCGGTATTGCTATAGTATTTTTAACACGATTTGACACATAAATAGCAAAAAGAAATGCAAAATTCATCAATGGTATATATTATTTCATCCTCAGATAAAGGAGTTATATTGATTAATAATATCTAAATAATGCCGTCTTTCAGTGATTACATGTTTCTTAGCTTGTTTAGCATTGGTTTGAAGTTTAAATTTTTATAACGTTTTTGATAATCAATGATTTTTTCGGTACTTGAGGGTAAGAGACCTCCATTAAAAATACATTTTACAATCTACTCTGTACAAATATGAAGCAATATACTTCATATTTAAATATATATTTAATAGATAATATATATATATATATTTCATAGCAAATATATTTAAATAGAACTTCCCTATTTATGACAATGTATAACAAATATCTTGTACAATATGCTATTTTATATGACAAACACGAAATTCAATAACTTGAATGACTCACGGTGTAATAAAGGCTACTGAGAGAATGTAATATTCATCCTTATTTTTCTCCAAGACGGTTTCTATGAAAATTGATAAAATCTCATAAGAAAAATGCTTCTTAAACGTTTAATCTGTATAGCAGCGACAGTAAATAGTTACGTTATCATGTATTGAACTACTAATTTTTCGTATTATAGAATTTTGTAGAATTTATACCCATCTAAAATACCAATAGTAAATATTTTAAAAGCATTTTATTTTTTGTAAAGAACTCACAGAACCCTTAAATATGTGAGAAACTTATTTTTATATTACATAAACAATACATCATGTAATTTTGTTTATCTTGAATTAATATCTTAAATTAATTTAAAGAATATAAATATAAAGTGGTTAATTAACTGATAGTATGAAGTCACTAGCAATATTATTGTCTTCGCAAGAAACCAGTACGACGGTTTATGATTGTGTAATATTATAGTAAATGCGATACAAAAATAAGATTATTACATTTAATTGTATGATTCATTTTGTGAGGAATTAGGACTTTTAAATCGAATGTTATTACCAATTATAAATTGTATGTTTATTAATCCTAAAAGCTAATTGCTAAAACATTGCCAAAACCAACTACAAATATTCTTACAGCAATAGCGCTATGTATTCCAAGATCATACCATGTATTTTAGGGCAAATAACTCTGCAAAAGAAGGTTTATGGATAAAGCAAAGCAACATATAAGCAAACACACGTAAACAATTATGAGCAATTATGCAAGCAATGAGTGTTACAACTCATAAGTTATATTCCTAGCTTAAATATACTATTAACGTTTTCCAGAGTTTGTGGAAATATCTTATCCCTATATTAGTTTGAAGTAATTATTGAAATAACTTTCAATATTTTTATAGTACACAGCCATTACAAACAAGAGCTCTTACGTTCATTATTTGCTCAAGACACCTTATATTTTTTACGCACTATATCCTGTTCATTCTTGTTACGAAGAGTGTTTTGTAACGTAAAATTCGAGCACGCTCATCATTATACCCAAAATGTATACAGGGGGTTGAGCTTTGACTAGGACACACTTGATCAGATTATTTGAGAGATCAAAACAAGTGAAAATGCAAATCAACATGTGTCCTATGTCAAAAGTTTGTTATCTGTCTGTCTGTATGTGCTTTGTACAAAAACATTCATAACTCCTTAAGGGTTTGAGCTATAGCGTTTAAACGTATCAAATATGTTTATCGTTTTGCCCACTACCTTAGTGTAAAACACGTATAAAAAATGTATAACCGTTTCAAAATGGTGGCAATTTTTTTGTTTTCAAAGATTAATATCTTATAAACTATACATTGTGTAAATATTTTACTAGAATTTTATTTATTAAAATGGTGTTTATAAAAGATAGTGCAAAGATTGATAAGATCGCAACATTATTAACTAAGCAGTTGCTGTTTTTGTAAGAAAATAAATGGACCCACTGTCTTCATCTCTACAGCTTTCCATTATTTTTTATTATAACTTTTTTGTATTTATTGTACAGAAAGGAAGTAGGCAAAACAATAACAATATTTTTAATTTCAACGCTATAGCTCAACCGTTAAATAGTTAGTTATTCAATGTTTTTGTACAAGCACATACAGACAGACAGACGCTATACGGTTTGAGCTAGGACACATGTTGTATTGCATTTTTTGCTTGTTTTGCCTACCAAATATTATGGTAAAGTTTGTCCTAGTAGAACCTGTACATCCTGTATCTTAAAATCCATAAATTGTTCTTAGTTTACGTCATATAATATTTTCACGTCAAATCAATTATATAAACATAAGTTAATAATTATTATTGAAATTTACATTTTGAGTAATAAATAAGTACAATGTGTCTAGAATCTGAAAGTGTCATATTTTCCTTATCAGTAACAGTGGATATAATACTAGTTACCCTATTACACAAAGGAGCTTATGTTGCATAAACAGGTCGGACCTTATGCGGTACCTGCCGGTGACACAAAAGTGGGTGCCAAAATGACTACTGCAATTTTCACAAAGCACCCAAGGTTTAACGTTAAAACGCTCGACCATCCACAAAGTTTTTTGTAGTATAGTTATCAATAATACTTTTTAGCCTAAAAGAATTGAGTTCTCAATCATATTTTGTATTTACTACCGAAATAACCAGTAACTCTCATACAGTCAAATTGTATCTGATCCACAAGTTCTATCAATAATTTTTGTTTAGTATCACATCGTAAAACAATTGTATAAGATTCCGAATAAAAGATCAACACTTATTTAACATTATTAGATTACCTCATTTCTAATTACGTATAAGTCTCATAGCCTTTACAATACGTGATTAGAAGTTATGCTTAAATATAATGTATTTAAGCATAATTTTATGTTGTTTCATAACAAATTCAAGCTTTGACAGAATATATTTACTTTTTTTAATTTTGGTATACAAATTTGTTTATTGTTTTAAAGTGTAAAGTTTCTTTCATTAATTATTATTATTTTACTTACAAAATACATTTTATTCCAATTATGAGTTAACAACATGTTGTAAATACCATTCAATTAATTCTGCAATGTAATAATAAATATCTTCTTAGAATTAATATTTAGTTCTAAAATATCGTTTAAACATAAGCCAATAAAGAATCTAATTCAAGTAACATAAAATTAAGGTAAACAATGTTTTAATGAGTGCACCTACATATTTCTTTGTCGATAATTAAATTAATTAATCAACTTTCTAAAGTTTATATTGGCTTTTCCAAAGCTAAGAATTTACTTTATTTATTGTTTCATCCATATTAATACTCAGGTATGCGTTGTATCGTGTTTCGCTATTTTTAAATAGAAGAACGAAATACATCTAACGTGTAGTAATTTAGGGCTAATAGCTTTTTTTTATAGGCTTGTTAGATAAAACATATTTTGAATGCTAGATATTTTGTTTAAACAAACCTTCCATATTACATATAACTGATATGTTCAAGAAGTAATGCAAACTGTTATAGACCTTTTAACCCAGGACTTACTATGACTTTTTGTTTTAAGATTTATTTTCCAAAACGATAAGCGAAATAATACTGAGACCAATTGTAATAAAAGGTGTTTATAACCCTCTGGAGATCCAAACTTAGGTCATTACAATGATTATTTTTAGGTTATTGGAATTTATAATCATACTATTCAGAAACTGTTTGAAAATAGATTGACGATGATTTGGGGAATTTATAAAGAAAAAAAATTACATTTTTTTTATAAATGCAGCAAAATCAATAAGGGTAAACTCGACACTAGTCACAAAAGGAAAATATTAAAATTAAAATTCATTTATCACAAATTGATTTCCAACCATAGAACAAAATCTTATCTTCATAACCATTCTCTTAAGGTAGACTCGTATTTTTTTAAATTTAGATAAAAATATATACTTGTATATTTCTGTTCCAGGTACATGAAAAGCGACAACCAGCAGTAAGTTTGTATAGATTATGTAGTTATATAAATCTATTATACTTAAGTTATGATAAATTTTAAAACTTTACCAGAATACAATTAAATATTGTTTTATAGATAATAAATAAACAGTTGATATTAAAAGTGTATTGAGACACTTGCCCCTTATCGTAAATGTAATATTAAATTTTCCAATATTCTTGCAATGTAGGCTAAACTACCTAATTGGCTTAATCCATTGTTTGAACAAATATTTTATTCATAAAAAAGTCATAAAGTACATAAAATAATAAAATAAAATATTTTACATAACAAATTTTAATAATATTTTTAAATATATATTTCTTTTTATTAACAGCATCATTTTACTAAGCAACATATTTATCATGCATTGGTTGGATTGGTTGGGTATGGTAGAATTTTTCAGAAATATAGAATAACATTATTGTCCGTCAAATGTACATGCATTGTAATACTATATTGATATTATTTTTTTTTTTTTAGTTACCTTTCTCAAAGATTCATCAAGTAAACGCTGGCATAGATGCTTGGATTGGCATCTATAGCATATTCTGACGATTTAAGAGCTTACTTAATCAAAAGAAACGAAACCACAAATGATGAAACAATCAATGCCAATCATTCAATAAAATGAGATTAAATTGACGCCTCGGGCTTTTCTGCAACAAACCAAAGGTTTTTAAGTTTTACCAGGAGTTCTTATACGGTATTACAAAATTTACTTCTTTTACATCTTCATAAAAAAATATATTTTGTTACTACGCATTTCTATATAATACTTATACCAGATCATATTTTATAGGCTATTCATACGATCGTATTATAAAATATCCCTGCCGTAGCAAATCTACAGACTTAAAGATTTTTTTATTAGACTGTTTTTTAACTTAATAATTTCCTTAAAGTGGTGAGATTCATCCCCTATCTAAATTACAACTATTCTATTATACAATTGTGTTTTTTGTTACAGTCAAGGTAATTAAATGTGTTTTTAGTGAATTGTTGACAGCTTAGCATAAAGTTTTTAAGTATTCAAAATTATATCAAACTATATCAGTTGAGCAAACTATTCGAAACACTAACTTATCATCCTTCAAATAGCATGTTTGCATATTACTATGTTTAAAGTATGGTGTTTTAAATCAATTTTTTTTTAACACGATAATGTATGGTACTTCTTATTAAATCAATGGTAGAATATGACTGAAGTTTCAGATCCCTAAAACAATGCGATGTACATAAATAATGGTTTTATAATTTTGATTTTCAATTGTCCTGCAATGTAATAATGAAGTGTAATGAATCTTTAAAAACACTCTTTTTCAAAGATTATTCCAAGTTTTTATATTTTTAGACTGTATTAATAGTGTGATTTCCCTTGATAACCCTCCCCCCCTCCTAAAAGGTTAAAACTATTTTTGACTTAATTGACTGAACTGAATAATATGAACAAATGACTTAAAGTTGGAACTTGTGTTTACGTTTCTGAAGTAGATAATACACGTTTTATCGGGATTAACAATAGTTTTATTACTTTGTGGAGATTGTTTAAAGCTATCACTCATGATCATTTAAAACGCACAATCTAGGTGATAGCATTTTAAGACCAATTAAGATTGGCAAATACATTTGTTATCTTCTCGCAGCTTATTTACTCCGTAATAAGTCGGAAAAGGTTTGCTATGTTTTAAAATAATTTTACCAAGTATTTTTCTATATTATCTTTATTTATTGTTTAATGTTTTCATTCGTTTCTTATCGTTAAACTTCATTGTTTAAGATTTCTTTAATGTAGCCCGAAGGATGTAAATGGAAATATCTTGCACTTGAATTACATCGTAGGACAAGGCAGAGCGTAGCACCTTATGTTAAGTCATGCCATGAATAATTTACGACTAATACTTTTCTGGACCTTCATAAAGTTGCAAGAAATCGATATTACTCGTATAAAGTTTTGGCAATATTCTTCCCCTTAACTCTTCCATGCTTATGAAACCACGTAAAATTGTATACATAAAATAAAGATAAATTAATATTATTTTGACTATCGTTTGTGTTTTAGGCCCTAAATAATAACTATAAGAACATGCACACAAATTTTAGATGTAAAAAGTCATTGGTATCGAATATGTTAAATACTGCTTTGACAAAAAACATTTACATTAACTGCTTCATTAATATATCTCAATACAATCTTGGATGTATAGCTTGGATTACCGTGCATTTTTAGTGTCAAAGATTTAAAAATTTCTCTCTGAACCTTTTTAAAGACCTAAAAAAATCAATTATATTGATATATTTTTATTGGTTACGGAGAAAGCTCAAAAGATTTAAATTTAAAATTCCCATGTTATTCTTATGGAGAATATTGTACAATGTTGTAGTTTGCTTGTTAATGGATATATTTTTATCAAACTTGGCAAATTTATTTATTTAATACTAAGCTATTAATATTTTACTGCAAAACACACTTTATTAGTTTCCTTGTAGCAGCAAACCTACGAACTTGTTAAACCTAATTTTATTTAAATAAATTTAATTGAAAATCAATTCAGAAATGGAAATTTTATTAGTCGGCAGGATTGCTGCGGCGAGGGTGTATTATGTAAATCATAAGTTTTATACAAACAGATTGCTAATACAAGTTTTTTTTAGTTATTAAATAGCAAAACAATCTTAACACAATTTTAGAAGACATCTGGTGGGTGTACAAAGTTAATTTTACGAAACAATGGATGCAAAGTTTGCGAGTGACGTGAATAATATGTGTCACTCTTTTCAACCATCTGTTTACCCTATGTAAGCCTGAGATAGTTGGGATTTTATGGAAATTAGAAACACTACAGTATTAACCGTATTCAATTTAAAACCAAGAGACATATGAGCATTATCTTATTCATTTAAAGTTGTTTTTTTATATCTAAATTATATAAGTCTTAGCAAGGCTACTTACTGATAATTAAATTGTGAATGTTGAAAATCAGTTGAAATAAAGTAATATCATTTGTCATTTTTATTTCAGATATCTATCTCTATTAAAATTATATTATGAAGTAGATACTATCTAAAAATAGGGTAATCTGTATTAAGAATTTTAATCTATTATACAATTGGATTATGGCCCTAGATTTAATTATATTTAATAATTTTAGTATTAGATTTCAGTCAGTTACGTAATTCTTTTATGGTTTTGATACAAGCCGTTTCTGTTCCAATATTCTTGGATGATTCCATTATTGGGACGTTCCGTGATCCCAATAACAAATACGTCGCTACCAAAACAGTATGCTAAATATTATCACGAAATCATGGATTTGTTGTTAAGTATTATCGTAGACATTTAAAATATGGATTGAACGTCCAAAAGGAAATTTTTGTTAAGGAAATTAATCAATCGGTTGCCCACGGTAGAGGATATTTAAATTAAGTTAAGTATGTACATTTTTAATTCGTATTCATTCTATAATTGTCTGTGTTTTGTTTTGTCCAGTCTACAATATTCATTGTATTGAGATTTGTTAGTGTTATAGATTTAGATATTGTTCATAACTATTAAACAATTTTCAACTATATATTTTGGCACTTTTTGGCCATTGTAAATTAGAAAACCAAATGGTTATGACTGAATATTTAAATATCTCCTATTATAAGTCAAAATTAAAAAAAATACATACAAATAATATGAGACGTAGTTTAGAAAAATGTTACAGGTACATGATACATTACTACAAGCAAAAACTTATAACTTAAAATAATACATATAGAATATTTTTGTAATAACTTAAATACGGCAAAAGCGTCGGGGGTAATGGGTAGGACTACTACTTTTCAATAAAGCGTGGAGTAAGAAATTAAAATAGATCTTAGGCTTTGTAAACGGTGACTTAATCAAAAAATTCAAATTAAATGTTATTAAATAAAAAGCTAACTTTACATTAATGACTGCCTAAATATACTGAAGAAACATACGGTTTTACTAGTGGACCTAAAACTGATTAATTCGTAGACTTTTCACTGTTAAAAATCTGAAACTTAAAAATACAATAGCATACAAAAATAAATAGTTAATTTATAAGCGGTTAATCTCTAAAAAAGTTTATTTCAATTGAACATGGAAATATTTTGGTGTCATTAAGGGATAAAGCAGAAACTAATTTCCTTTTTTGAATTGTAAGGTCAAATAATATTACTTTACATATCACACTGGCTGGGACCAGAAGACTTAGGTCCCATAATCTATGCACTTATACCTAACATTAATTTTTTAAGTGGCTGAAATAAAGAAAAATTGTCTATTATAATTTAATTGGTTTGTAATTTAATGTTAAAAATATTTTACGGAAGTAAATAAAAAAAACATTTTTTACATAATAAATTAAATCTATCATGCCGGAAAGTTGTATGGTTAGTCTTAAAACGTTTTATGTTTCAATAAAATCACTTCAACCTAATGATGAAACATAATTATTACAATTCTTATATCATACAATGTTACGTTTGTCATTTTATCCAAGCATTCAAATAAAGATGTCTACAAAATCTTTGATACAGCTGCCATCAAGGTTAACATATTGATAGATCATTTAACCTCTTATATATCAAACCAAATCTGGCATAATAATACATGCACTGTAAGCCCTTAAATAGTTATACAATGGCATTTTTAATACACATTTACATTCCATTGTACGTAGAAACGTACACAGTTTGTATTACCTTGTAACAGGATACAAAAATGTAATGTTAAACATTAAAAGAGAAAAAACCAACCTTTGGTGTTCGTTAAAATATTTCAAAGCGTATTCCTAGGCCTAATGAGATAGTTAAATGCTAAAAAATGTAAATATATTGATTTAATACTACTTATCCAAGGGCACATTTTCTCAAGCCGCGTTTTTGTATCAAAAAGTCACCCCAATACTTCCAGCTTCTGGGTTCCATCTAGTTAACTTATATACGAATTGATCTTGAGCTTTAGTATCTTATAATGTTCTAGGTTTAGCACCATTTTTGTTATAGTAGATATTAGATAATATCAGCACTGTTTACTGTCAGGAGACTGTTTACCCCAAGCTAGTATTGGCGTCGGTTATAGTGTCTTGTCCATAGAGGGCAATATGGTCTTATATTAAGCTTAAAATAATACTCATATTACACTAGATTTTTTTGTTTTTAGAAATTATTTTTTTTATTTTAGAACATGTTTTTTGGAACTTATGTGTTTTATTTTAAAAGTAATGTATAAACAGTGGGAGCAACATTCATTGGAAACATCCCGAATGCGAATTATGGTGACCACAATCCTTCAATGTGGACGTTAGTGATCAAGAATAAACACTACTTACTGAGTGTATGATAATTATATTCATGATAATTTATTTTCATTGAAGAGTCAGTAAAATTTCAAAATCACTTGAAATATAAGAGCACTGATACATTTACAGTACTGAAAGAACTCAAGATCGCATAAAGCCCTGTGTGACACTGGCATAACTGGCGTTCCTTCGAAGCTTCAGCACTGAGGAACATTGCCTTTATCTCATCTCTTTCACAATTCTACATGTTAAATCATGTTCAGTATATATTAAGCAGTATATATTTTTACTAATAAACTTTGTTTATTACAAGTTTGACTTGTTTTAGTAATTTTGACGTATGGATTTTTGAAATACTAGTAATCTGCATGATTTATGAGTAAAGAATATCAGACTTATTAAAAGCTTGTGTAGATATGCATAATTGGAAAGTTTTTAATGCTTGGATATCTATTCTTTGAGAACATGACGCTTATGAGTATAAAAGAGCCAATGTCCACAATTTGCTTGAAATGTTATACACCGGCCTTATTATGATTAATGCAGACCGTTTAAATTATTCATAAGATAATAATTTTCTTTTCAATGTAAATAGTTAATGACTGAATATTTTTATTGTAGTTTAAGAAAAATAAATTAACCTATTTTAAACTGTAAACTTATGTACCTACTTCTTTTTACCATAGTTAAATACAAGACTACAGTTGTCGATATTTTTTGCTCAAGCAATTTAAGTTAACTCTGCAACGATTTTATTATTTTAAAAGAAGGGATAACATTAAAGCACATTCATAAGACTAGGGATTCGGGATGGTGTAAAGTGTAAATAGTTAATGGGGAATAGTGTGTTTTGATCAGCTCAGAGGTAATCTTAATCGCGGCTTGCATCTCATTTTTATGATTTGTTAAAACCTAAATACCGTAATAGGCCTACCATGGGAAAGTAATAATATAAAGAAAGAATTTTTTGTATCATTAAAATATTTTTATTTTGGTAAAATACCTTTGATCAGTGAAAACCATCGATTGCAATCATACGTAATAATAAATAATAAGTAAACAGCATTATCAATTGAAAATATCATCTATGCACTGACGACTGTGTTTTTAAATCAAACTCAAATATATTTATTTACGATTTAAATTTGATTTATTTATTTTAATTTTTTTTTTGTACAAAATTGTTTCTAAAACTACTGGTTCCAAGCCAGTTTGGGGCAGGCATTTAACTATAAACAGAGTAATTCGCAGCAGAAATACAAAACTCTAAATGTGAATTTCTACTATAATGGTAAATATGATTGTGATGTAATTTCTTTGGGATCAACTTTTTTTTATTGTAGAATTAGTATTATTTTATGATAAATATCAAGTAATGTTTAATTTATATTATCGCTCCTGTTCCACAAACTCTACATGTAAACCTTTATATAATTTAATTCAGAAAATAGTGCAAGGTGACATAGTTTGGCAAGGGCGATTTGTTGCACCGAAATGTGTAAATTATAATACACAATAATCTGCGGTACGGTCAACACTGCAGATACAACTGCTAAACATTGGCTGAATGTTATACTGTTTGTCTTAAATACATTGGATAAGTCATTGCGTGACTGGTTGATTTTAATATCATGAAATTAAGAGTGAAAAAAATAAATTGAAAGGTCTTACTATAATTGTACTGAACTATAAAATATAGCTACAGAATTATCAAATATTTTGTTCGTTATTAAAGCCTAAACACTTATCAATTATCCAGGATAATTTACCTTGTTGGGTGACCTAAGGTGTCAACAGTTGAACTGCAGTACGTGTTTCGTATCAACTAAAATACATCTTCGGCTGCGTAGTACAGGTTAAAACTGCTCACATTGAGAGTGTTTGTCACATATTAAAATAAAACGAAGAATGTATTCGTATTCGTGTTCTTCGTTATTTATTATGTTAATATGTTAATGGTTTTATTTTTACTACGCAGCTGAAGATGTGTCATAATTGATACGAAACGTGTACTGCAGATATCAACTGTTGGCACCTTAGGCCACCGAAAAAGGTCAATTATACTGAATATTTATTTTTAATTTGTCAGTGTAAACTTGGAACCTATATCAAGGCAGATCATAATGGGGGAAAAGTTACAATAATATTCAAAAGGAGTTTTGAGAAAGAGTGCTTCTATTCCTACCAGAATAACCTACATATTCCTTTGTAATGTTCTGGTAAATCTAGGAATTATTATGCAAAATCGTAATTATTTTAAATGCACCTTAATGGTTCTAACTAATTCCTGAATAAGACGTAATCAATAAATTAATCGGTTTATTGTTAGATACTACAAATGTTATTGTTAAAAAACAAATAGGCTGTAAAGAAAAATATTTTTAATTGGAAAAAATCATTTTTAACTTGATCAGTTTTTTTAGATTCAAAATTACCGTTAATGCCCTTTTCTGTGGGATTATTATTCCATCCATATTTCATTTAGAGGTTGACCCATTGATACTCTACTTTTAATTAAAATGCTTTAATAATAGAACTTTAGTAAAGATGGTAGAAAAGACATAAGCTGTGATGAATAAACCATAACACTAAACCTGAGTCACGAACCTCTAGCAACTGTCATGCAATACAGTTAATAGTCTTATCAGCGTATTATTCAATTAGCCTACATCTATTGATAAATTGCCTGGTTGAAAAATAATTTTGATATACAAATAAAGGACTTTGACTATGACTTTGAGATCAACTCATTTTAAATACTTAGTTCGTAGTAGCGTCAAGTGACAATACTTATGAATAATGTATTTAATCAGTTAAATTTTAATATTCTACACATATAAGTGTTTTAACAGCCAAGTTCTTCAGACCAGACAGAAATTCCAATTCTTCTTTTACCTCAACAGTAATCCTTTCCACAAGCTATAGGGACAGGAACTTACGATCTAAATAATGCTGTTCTTTAAAACCCTCCTTCTAGTAGAATGCTTGTGTTCTTTCAAACATATTGATACGATATTTTCAAAGATAAAGAAAATTACAAATCCACAATAACTTAATTAATGCTTTTGGAAAGGCTTTTGTATTTATCCTAAGCTAAAAATGCACTAATTATTTCACTTTTGTTTAGTGCTTTAGCGAATTTTCCTATAGGCAATAAGTTATTACCGTCTGTAGCACCTCTTGAGAATGATTTATTTTTTCATTTTGATGTCTTCAGAGACTGAAAAGACTATTCGTTCACACTTTCGTTAATGTAAATACATACGGTGTCAAGCCAGAAATGTTGAATCAAGAATATGTCAATTTACATGATAATGATGATAGTATTATTCCTATTTGAGGTTCTAAACTCAAACAGTAAGAGGATGAAAAATAAATTACAATGATAAAAGTGGTGGTTGTTATGATAATATCTGCAACTATGTTGGTTAAAGATTTATTGTTATATATGTTTATTGTTATGTTGGTTAAATAAATTATATTTTAGAAATTCTCACAGGATGAACAATAAGAATAACTATAAGTTATTTGTTGAAATCCAATAACGTTTTATACTTTCCACAGACTTTACTGTAAGTTTGCAGAGTGAGTTGGTTTATTTTCTTTACATTTATCTTCAAGCCCTCACATCCTGAGTATCGATTCCGCCATCAATCCAAGAATTTAGCTATACAGGGTGTTTCGAAACTATCTCCCGAAACTCCCGGGTCATGTTTCTAAGGTCATAAACTAACAAAACATATCATATAAACATATGCCCTATCTCGCTTCGTTTCCGTCTGGCATTGTGTATTTATGTTTCAAATAAAATCCCATAAATTTGGAACCACTTGATGTACCAACTTCAAACTGGACACGTGTATGACGACTTATAGGAACTATTCATCAAATTTCTACTTTGAATAATTTCAAAATTGCGGCCATTTTTATATTTCAAATCCTAATAACTCAAAAACTATAGAATTTATAAAAAATTCACCAAGACAAAGTGAATGGAAACTTAATTCCATTTTCAGAAATGCACATTTTGTATAGGGTTATAACACAAATAACGGAGAAAAATAACATTTTCTGAAGTTAAAACTAAAAATATAGGAAAATATGAGTTGCGGCTCAGACAGAAAAGAGTTTTGCAAGAGTTGCGGCCCGAGTAAACAGGTTAATTGCGGCCAAAGTATAGTTGGTTTAATGGCACATAAAATAATCGTACATAATTTAAGAAATCAGTTTATTGTGTTAGTTTGGTTTGCACTCCATTGTACATAAGTTTACCAAAATATCACTTTTGTAGGATTTTGATTTGTAATGGGTATTAAAGTTGTATATAGAGTTGTACCAGAATTAAAGCACAAGATCATACTTCCTCGATTGCACTATATATAGCAGACTCAAAATCAATTAAAAATTCTTTAGGGTAGCAGGTAAAATTAAGCGAAGCACATTCAATAGCTACACATTTCAGTACCAAAGAGTATGTTTTATTTGTTTTCTCAGGCAGCAAGGAAAATAAAGAGGAACTGATAGGCATCTACATTCATGTGGGTTTTATACATGTTTATACTTGGGCCGCAACTCACATGTCTCTCTTGAAGATATTATTGTCCCAGCCGCAGCTCACCTATAGCCGCTCTTTGAGTTCAGCATTACATACTGGTATGTTAGCATTACATACTGGTTTTGAATATTCTAAAACCCAATTTTAATAATAGTCATTAAGAATTTCAGGGGGGAAATAAACAGAAATTAAAAACATTATCGAACAGAAAATTATATTTTTAATTTACTATCATTCGTAAATCGTTTTTTACCCGTTTATTTTAAATTTATTTTTATAAAGAAGAACATTATTTGTATGTTATATTTTTATACAATTTAAAATTTTAACGCAAAAAACATTTTTGTGTTTTTTATTTAATCCAGTTGTTTGTAGTACTTCACGATTTATAATTTTTGCACTTAAAAAATTTCAATAAAAATAGCAACAAGGACTGCTTGGTACACATCAGTGATGGAGCTAATGCTGACGGAATTTGAAGCATGAAAACAAAACACAACATTGAATTCCAAACATTGTTCCCCAGTTGTACAGTTCGTTAAATCCAATCACATCCACAATGAAGTATTTCTCGTAATCTACTAGTGTATAACTGTACAGTCGTAATACATGACATTTATGTATACATGTAATTTTACAATGCGCGTATTTAATGATACATAAAAAGTGTATTTAACATATACAGAGTGTCCAAAAAGTCCCAGGTCAGTTAAATATTTTTCGTAATATTTAAAATAGGGTAAAAAAAACTTTGCATGCAGTTACTGGCCATAGTAATCTACTTTATTACATATTCAGAGATTTACTTCTTCCTCTGGGGGACGGCTCTCTAGGTGTCAGCGGACTATCTTAAAAGTAAGCCTAGGTGTATGTGCGCATCAAATTAAAGGTCTCTGTTAGTAAAATACAATGCGCTAAAACCAAACTCAAACGGACAATCGAGTCCAAAATGACAGCTATTAACGAGGTGTTGAATTTGCAATGTTTTTATACGCTACCTTCCTCATTAGGGGGGGGGGGACGCCCACTAGATGTCAGAAGAAAATCATATGCATAAGAATATGTCGATGCGCATGCAATTAAAGGGCTTTATTAGTAGATTACAATGCTGCAAGTTTCAGTGTAAAAGAACATTTGAATAAAAATGGCAGCCGTTGAAACATTAAATTTTTTTACTTGGTTGTCCGTTTGAGTTATAATACCCGGTATTGTATTCTACTAGTAAAGAACTTTAATTAAATGTGCATATCAACCTATCCTTACATTTAAGATTTTCTTCTACTCCTAGCGGATCCACCTGAAGAAGTAGTGGATAACTTTACTGATTATGTGATAATATAAATTTTTAGGGTTTATAGTTAGGTTTTATAAATTATAGTAAGGTTTATAGTTCTATTGAAATACTTCGAAAATACTCAACCAACTCCTGGACTTTTTGGATACCCAGTATATTGATAATTTCATACAGACCAGCAACTAAAAACCACATGGGACCCCGCTGAAATACCTAAATTTTGTATATTATAATTTAAAAACATATTTTATCGACTCCTTTACGTGTTAATGTTTTATTTGTTGATAACGTACATAAATTATGTGTATGATTGGTATATGTTCGAAAGATGTTGAAATAGCACAATAGTTACAGGGGGAGCCTATTTTGTTAAAAGTAGGGTCCATAAAAGTATAGTTTTGGCCATGACAAAGGAGGTCCTGCGCACAGTTATATAAAACATATTTTAAGATACCTACAAACTACGTATAGTTAGAGGCTTAAATGCTATTAATGAAATCGCATAAATTTATCTTTGAAAGAGGTGTTTTCGTCATTGTTCCTTAAAGTGCTATAAGATTAGTGTAAAATATTATTAAATTTATAAATAATTAAATAAAATTAAACTAGCAATTTTAAATAGATAATTTAGTAGACAGGAATTCTAACAAATAACTGCATAGCATGTATCAACACTCATGTACATGGTAGTAGTTTTCTTCGTAGATGAGTGTTTATAACAATAACAGAAAGTGTTATTATTAATTAACATAAACTGAGGTTCATTGTAAATTAAACCTCAAAGTTTAAGTAATCGGTAACCTGTTGTACTTCTACAAGATTTCTAGTTTATGGTTATCTAAATGAATAGTTGATTGGCTGAAAAATAACTTATTCACAATGTACATAAACACATTTTATTAATGTAGGTTAAACTATCATGAATTTACACGGTAATTCAATAAACAAATACATTAATAACGGAAAAAGTCTTTTTTCAACATTTATTGTTTGGAACGGAACTGTAACCCTAACGATTAAATAACGTTTTAATAAATAAAAAAAAATCAATTTTCCTGATTGGATTAAAAAATAAAATTGTATCAAACATATAGGATCCATCTCTAATTTGAATAACATTAAGCTTTACCTAACATTTGTTCTACAGGGTATGAAACAGCCTTATTTTTCGTTTAATGGAAATATAAGGCTACATATCATTAGCTAAATTTCAAAATTGCGAAATTTTAAGTGTTTTAATTGAGTTAGTTTTTTTTTTTTTTATTTAATAATTACATTTCATAAAATAATCTTTGAATATTGACGATTACATACAATAGTGTAGAAATATAGACATAATGATAGCAAATTAATATTTCACTTGGTCAACATTTTTGGTAAGATCTGTTAAAATGATATTATTTTATGTAAGGATATATCGCATACCTAATATCATGTCACTTTATCAGAGACACAGAAATCCCAATAACTTGAATGTCTGACATATAATAAAAGTCTACTGAGAAAATTTAATAATGCATGTTTCTGTGAAAATGTTTTCATCTATGTTGACAGATTCTTTTGAGGAGAATGTTAAAAATAAGAGAGTAATTATTGCTTATAAAATAATTGTATTGTCAACCCAATTGTTTTCTAAAAAATGTAATAGATTTTGTGAAATATTTTTTCATCCATTCCTACATTCAGCACTCAATAATTTAACGGAGTGTTACGGACAAAGAGTTGTGTAAATGATTTAAATGACACAATCATGTTGTGACTAAGTTTAGAGACACCGACAATTTAAAGAAACAAAAATGGGAAAAAGGTAATAAAAGTTCATGTAAGTATTAAAATGTTCACTAACATTGTCACCAATATGTTAAACCTTTTCAATGTTTCTTATAAAATCTCATAAGCGGAGGACCTGGAGTTGACAACAAAGCAGCTGCTGCAATGACAACTATCAGCCGGGTAATGTGACTAGTCTTTGTCGTCAAAACGTTTTCTTTGAAATTTGTAACTTAATAAAAAGTAAAATATTAACTTGTCGTACACCATAAACTTCCTCAGTTTTTATTGGCTAAATATAACATAACATATTATATTCAATTAAAAATAACTATATCACAAATTTACTGCATTTAAAATTTCAGTTGGCAAAGATTTTAAAATTCAACTTTTTAATGCTGCTTTCAGAATGTCGTTACGCACGTTCTATCTCAATTATTCACCAAGTTGTTAACAAATAATACCATGCATAGTGCAAACAATAATAATAGAAAGTATGTGGGAATATTTATTGAACTCTTGTTCATAAAACTTTAATTTTAAAGGATGGTTATTCATTTCATATTGTTTCAGGACATTAGATAACATATTACAAACAGAATCGCAAGCTGTTATAAATGTATATATTATATAAATATATTTTTCTAGATTCCTAGAAAACAATGGGCAATGAAATGTGATTATCTTCATTCATAATATTAACGTTTTCAATCAACGTGAAGAAAAAATGAACACGTTAAAATGAACAAAACACATATGAAAGTAAAAAAATACAAATGAAATAAATATTTAATGTGAAGTGAGTGTGATTCAAAAACGATCATAGAGAAAATAAAAACTAACTGACCAAAAGAGAAATTATATTTTAGCTTATTTGAATAACTTTTCTTTTTACCTTAAATTTACCTATGAGAGGAACATAGTTTTAAGTAGGTTACCACCTGTTGAGCCAATTCTGAATTTTTTTAAGAACATTGGTTGCATTTAGGGAGTTGATGAGGATCTACTTTGTGAAGGGTCTTAAGAGTATGGCTGCCTTCAAAATGTCGGTTGTGGTGAGTGGCCGGATATAATTAGGGGTGATTTAACTTAGCTGAGTTTTTGTTTTGTTTTACTAAAATAATCGTGTTCTTAACATCAGTATTTAATTATAATGTAAAATGGGCATAAACGTTACTAAGAAGATGCAATGAAGATGTGTTATGTGAGAAGATGAAGATAAACGTCACTTTAAATGTAGTATTTAAATTATGTAAACGTAATTTGAATGGAAATATTTGTAATAAATATCATACTGTAGATACCTGTTGGCAATATTGTTTATCCGAAAAATGTCGGGCTGTGAAAATGCATTTTAAGAAGATTAAATCAATTGAAATAATAGGCGAAGTCGTTTGAAAAAGTCATAAAAAGTTGTTAATGATCCTAAGATGATCAAGAATGATGCTCATAATATAATGCGACATTTGAAGTTAATTTGTACGTAAATAATTTATCATTGTGACATATTCACAGACATATACTTTTTGACAGTTTGAATAAAGAATAATTAATAAGTAATAGGTCTAATTTGAGATATGTATCAAGTCTCAATATATTTCCCTTTATAACAAAACAGAAAAATAAGATTCATACGAATCGTAAATTATTGCATATGCATTAAAACTAAACGGGGAAATATGAAATACTGAATATATTGTTGATACACTTTACAGTACTGTACACAGGTGACTGGTATTTGAATATACATTATTCATAAAAGAACTCATCTAGTCTCTTTTGCTGAATAGAAAGATGCATCAGTAATATATTTGAAAGCTCGCTTGGAGTAAAGTAATATTGCTGATATTTAAGTATCCACTTTATGTACTACTACTCATTGAATAGTGAGTGAAGTATTTGGGATTCAACACTGTCCGTTATTTAAATTAAATTGCACATAAAAAAATATTATTATGTTTACGAACATACTAGCAAATGCTAGCATGGTTTTATACAGTGTGTAAATTAGGTATTGAAACAAATCTGTATTTTTAAAACCAAAATAGATAGAAATATTCTGTTTGTGGCAATAATTGTTGACAAAGGTTCCGAAATGTTTTACATCAACAATTTTTTTACCCCCCCCCCTAACAGCGTAGGAGGTAGGGGTAGACTTATTTTTCTCAAACTACAACCCCTATTGAGTGGCCCATCATTTTGAAGGGTTTGTCGAAAGAAATACAATGACGCAAATAAGAGGTGAGTATCTCACCTCTGTACGTGAATAGGAATCTTAGGGGGGTAAAAAATATTTTTTATGTAAAAAATTGCGGAACCTTTGTTAACAATTATTGCCACAAACAGAATATATCTATCTATTTCGGTTTTAAAAATACAGATTTGTTACAATACTAAAACTACACACTGTATTATTTATACGTGTTACAAAACAATTTATGAGAATAAAACTAAGTTGAGTATAGCTACATATGAAACCTTATTATTGGGATAGTGTTACCTCAAGGTAGTTGACCTTATAAATATTTCATATTAATTTACTGAAATATTTTAAACATGCCATTGTACAACAAACATTAATCCGTAATGTACTATTTTGTATATATTTGAATCAAAACTGTAAGATCCAATGTTTGTTGTTTTATAGCTTGTTTTAAACATTCCAGCAAATTAATATAACACGTTTAAGTCAACTACCTTGAGGTGACACCAAAACAGCTGGAGAGTTTTCAAGCTGTCTTGCCTTCCGCTAGGAAAAGTTACTGCTGCTTTATCATTGGAACGTTTTCCTTGAAATTGTTGTTCTCATAATAGAACGTAGAACACTCTTTATAAACACTCTTGCGTTTTAGAACAGCTAATATTTTTTACGTATTTTTATTTCTTTGAAATACAGTAAAAGAATATATCCATACAAAATTAAATGATAGAGGGCAGATAGAAACTTCATACATTATGGATAAGTACTTATAATTGTGATTGTATATTTCAACCACATAATTTCAACTAATGTTGAACTGTATTATGTGTATAGCGTAATAACATAAAGTAAAATAAATATTATTTTATACTGTGGCAAACTTAATTAACCTAAGAAATTTAATTTATTAGGTATCCTTACAGTCTAAATACTCCGAAAAATAAGGTGATTTGTAAAAGTTGGGCGGTGCAGTGTGAGAGAAAACAGGCAATAAATAATTCATGGCTTCTACCTCCAACTGAGATGTACACTAGTACATTAAAGTTATACAATTTATATCTATTAGAAAATTTAGGGGAACGATCTTTTTTCTTTGTAGGGCTCTTAGCTAAAAATAATAAAAATGAGATCTCCAAATTTTCATTTTACACTCTTATCTTGTGTAAATGAGATAAACTGTTTCCCAAAAGCATTAAGTTGAAATAATGTAAAATAAGTAATATACAGGGTGATTGATATAAGTGTGCCAGCTGTTTTTTATTCTTAAGTAATTAGAGATATAAAAAAATTTGAAATTGTAACTGTCTGGGATTTTTTATTAAAAAAATGTTGGTCTAGTTTAACGAATTATTTCAGCCGCCATTTTTACAATATGGCCACCAAATTTGATTTTTCTTATGGAAGACCCTATATTTAATGCAGTTCTTAGAAAGTTAATGCCGTTTTAAAACGTTTTTAATCTTGTCATCTTTTCTCTAAAGCTACTCATTTAGGAGCTACAGCGTGTTAAAGCTAGGAAAATAAAATACTTGCAGTGTACATTCTGCGTCATGTAGCTCCTAAATGAGTAAGTTTAGAGAAATCGTAGGTGTAAATAAGTCTTAAAATTGCATATTAATTCGAAAACCCCCATAAAATACATAGTTTTCTTATTTTAAAATGTTCTGCTATTTTGGAAAATGGTGGCCAATTTTTGAAATAATGGAATTAGTATTTTTTTTGTTTTTAATGGTCTTTTAAGATTGTAGATGCAATTTTAAGACTTACTTTTAGCATTTTAACTTTAAACTTACTCGTATAGGAGCTACATGGCGCAGATTGTACACCGCAAGTATTTTTATCTTAATTTTAATAAGCTGTAACTCCTAAATCAGTAGCTTTAGAGAAAAAATCCAGAAAATATAAACATTTTTAAATGGCATTTACTTTCAAAATAAATAATAAAATATTGGGTTTTCCATGAGAAAAATCAATACGGTCTTCATATTAGAAAAATGACGGCAACATTTTTCTTCAATAAAAAAAATAAATAAAAAAACAAGGCAGTTACAATATTAATTTGTTTGCTATCTCTTATAACTTTCGAATAAAACAGCTGTCACACTTCACCTTGTTTACATATACATATATATAGACAAATGGGTTTTGCAATCAGGTAAAAATCTCTAACGACAAAAGTATGTACGATATTATTGAGAAAGTAACTCGCTTTAGAAGTTGGGTTAACATATTGTCAACCCAACTTTTTCCATGGCGCATATGAAATGAGATATTATAGTTAGTTTTCCTCATACAAAGGAAGCTCAAAAGACGTTTGTTGTTGCTAACGTCTCATAAATGAGTTATGAGTTATGAGTTACTATAGTGGCGACTTACTGTCAAGTGTCGAGCTGGTAGATCTTTGACCGTTTTGGCGTCAGTGTCTTTCTTCCACAAGACTGAATAACTGCTGTCCAGGAATACCATATACCAAATACCAGTCATATTTGACTTTTTAGGTTGTCTAAAGCCACAGAACTTTCTACCAAACTGAAGCCACAGATATATTTTTATTAAACTTGGCAAATTTATTCATTACGTACAGTGCTAATAACATTTCAAAAATACTTTTCTCCTTCCCCGTTGCGGCAAACCCAAGTGATTTTTTAATCTGTGCAAAAATATATCTATAAATCTAACATGTTTAAGGAAATATGTACATATTACCTAAGAAGTGAATGCAAATTTGCGTAGACTGCAGCTTTGCTTCGGCTGGTAACTTTAAAAGGTCCTTGCTACACAACTGTAACAATACTACAACGTAAGCATTTTAGGTATCATAAAACTGGCTCCAATGCTACTGACAATGGACCAAGGGACTTAGTACGCTTTGAGTCTCAATGCTTTTGTGTCCCATTTTTTTATCCTCACATTTAGAGAAATCTTACTTATCAATGACAAAATATTAAGACCATATTCACTGCTAACTCAAAACTCTTTCATCAACGTCAAAATTATGTATCAATAATTTCAGTGATGCTATTTTGGGTTCCTCAGTAATTCATATATAATTTATAAATAATTATTAGTTTATAACGCTTCATACGTTTTGTCTTACGTGTAATTACTTTCATTATTTATACACATTTATACTAACTTTTTCAAATGCTTCCCTGCAAGAGTAAAGCTTATTCTCCCTCCGTTACAGTTGTCATCACGGTTGAAGTATTGACATATAAATCATTATTTTACCTGTCAAACTAATTCTAAAATAATATTTATACGTTATTTATGCAAACAATATTGTGAAAATTTCACAGTTTTAAGTTTATGTCAGTTTTAGGTTTACTATTTTAGATAGCAAAAAAAGTTGGTTTTATAATTATTCCATTTCCATATAACTTGTTATGACAAATTTTAACCAATTAATATCCTAAGAAAAAGTGAACTCTGCATTGATCCCTATGTAGTTTTCAAATTCTTATGCATAAAAATAAGGCCAAGGACTTGAGATCTCAACTTCAAAATACGTTTTACAGCACGTTTTTTACAAATCAATATTGTTAATGTACAATTAATAGCTACTTAGTTTTTGTTCTTTTAATAATTATTAGACTAAGAAAATATTAACGATATCAACATCACAAAAAAACTACGAGTCTCATAATTTGTAGTGTTAGGATGCTAAATTATATAATAAGTATTATAACTGTATGGAAAAAACTTTTCTATCTTTAAGTTCTTACAAATTAATATTATGAAAAACACAATCATTTTAAAGGACTTAGAAGGCCTATATTCCAACGACACACTGCAGCTCTGCGTCCTTGCAAAGCCTACTGAAACAACTGGCGTCCATATAGAGCTTTTGGTATTGAGAAACATTGCTTGTTCCACTTTATAATATTAAAAGTGATCAAATTAAGGATGGTGAATTCATTTAAATGTTTGGGTTGATAATATTGTATAGCTCGTTTAGTTAGGCAGCGTTATTTTTATCCAAATGCCGTGATGTTGTATGTATTTGGATTAAAAAAACATCATCCATTTGTTTAGAAGCCTCAAAATGAACTATGAATTGTTTCATAGTATCTTATAAAAAAAGTTTATCTTCAACTTCAGTAAACGTTTCAAGTAGTTTTTTAATAGCATTAGTTCAAATTAATATCGAGTGATTTATTTATAAACTTACAGTGGTGAATCATGTTATTGAATTTAACATATATTCTGTAAAGCATAATGTTAATTTAACGTTATTTTTTATATAAGTGTAATAAAAAACAATATTAAAATTATATTGTTATGATATATTTGTAAACTCAACAATATACTCCGTAATAGATCTGTAAAATATATTGTGTTTGTTGATTTATACACGTGTACAAATAAAGAGTTTCAGCGACTTATGTAGCTAATGTATATATATATATATATATATATATATATATATATATATATATATATATATATATTAGTTTAAGTTGTTTGTTTTATTAATGATAACAGAAGCGTGTGCATGAAAAGAATGCGATTTGACGCAATAGTGTTGGGTATACAATGACATAATTCGTTATTAAAATTTCTTTTATGAAGTAATTCATGTGTTTATGTTATTTAATATCAAACATGCCACCATAACAGATATATTCAAGCTACCGGCGTTCCCAACCTACAAAATACTTCACGGGATATTAATTGAACAATACATTGGGGACACTACCACAACTATTACACGATAAATACAGAGGTGTATCTTACAGAGGTGTATTGAGAAGTATCTTACGGTGTTTCCAATTATAGATTTCAGACAAATCTTTGGTTCATCAGAGAGGACATTCAAATATTTCCTACTAAACCGATCCCATTGAATAACTGGTACTTTCCTGTTAAATGGAACATTCATTATTATCGATGATTTTTTTCTCGATATATCGATATTAACAAATTTAAACATATCAGCTGACAATGACGAAAAATATTGTTCAGTATCAACAAATATTAATGAAATGAAACTGTTCTAAAATAAATAACCTAACATAACTAACCAAACTTGCTGTAACATTTAAAAATTCCGCGTTTAAAACTTGCCTTTTATATTCAAACCCAAAGGGAATTTCAAACCCAAGGGGACCCAAAGGGAACGTTTTTTTTTCCCCAAAGGGGATTTTTTTGTCAATTTGTAATGGATCGGAAAACAAAAACATCGATATATCGAGAAAAAAATCATCGATAATAATGAATGTTCCCTTTAACAGGAAAGTACCGAATAACTTTAAAATAAATATATTAAATGTTTTTTTTATACAGAATGTACCAAAACCCAAGGTTCACTAGTTTAAATCTCAAAGTCAAACCATAGATTATAGAATAGGAATCTTTATTCTTTAGTCTGTGGTCAAACGCAAAGAAACGTGCATCAATTTATACATATCACAAAGCTACATTTTAGTGAAATCTGAATTTGGACTTTTTATTCATTGTAAATGGCGGGTCTTTTTGTGAAAATACTTTAATACTTTAATACTTTAATACTTTCTTATGAAATGGCGACCATACAATGTAGGTATTTTAAGCCAAAATGTTGGTACTACTTTCAACACCATACATTTTTCGTGCTGACGTAAACAGCTGATGATTGACTAAACTGTTACATTCCTTATGAGCGAAGATTAGTAGCGGAGTAGCAATCTGTGTGTTCAAGAAAAATGTAGAGTATTAAAGATCTTTTTCCAAATATTCTATACGAAGAGCAATATAAAAAAAAATACAATAATCAGCTAATTTTGATTTTACAAACCTGACCATGTTTGTACTGTAAAAGATATTTTAAATGGCGCATAATGTGCCATCTGTTTGTATTTGACATTTATTGTAAGATTTGAACTCGTAAATCTCCAGTTCAAAACCCCATTCTAAGAAAAAAATTAAAAAATAAAAACAAAACAACATTTTTAAGTTATTCTTTGGAGACGGGTTATTGAGAAAACTTTGTATTTCATTATTGTGAGAACCATGGTTTGTCCGAAAACAATAATGGACGAGATTTTCTTTGCAAAATAAGGTAATTTTAGTTATAGAGTTTAGTTTTGTCCAAGAAAAACAAATTAGAATATTAAACATAACATACAAAACATTTATGTAGCAAAGTAAGCAACCAATGGACTCGTGGGATCTTAACAATTGAACTTATTTAGTTTAAAAACTTAAATCTTTCAATAAGTGCTCTAACTGACATTGAGATGCAATATAGTAATATTTTTAGAAACCAGTATTGTATTATAATTTTAAGATATTTATCCAATTGAAAAGCACCATATTGTACAAAAAAAATTAGTAGGATTTACCGATAATATTACTTAAAATGAAGAAATAAAATACTTTTACAGCGTTTTTAGAAAGTAGAGCAAGGTGATACCGTTTTACACAGTTGGGATTCGTCGTACCAAACTGTGTGAATAATAAACACGAAACTGCGGTACGAACACTGCAGGGCCAAACTACTATACTGGTATTGTTGTCCTAATCATTGAAAGGTTTGCACTAATGCATGGCAGTTACTGATAGTTTTTGGATGATATTGCAGCATTAATTAATTGTACTTTTTTGTCATAAGGAATTAGTTTTTTACATTATTCGCTTTTTTGTTGAATATGTCATATTTTAGTTACTAGTGAATCGATTAAAATGTAAAATTATCACTTTCCATTACATTAAACATAATAGTTTTGCTTAATATAAAGGGAGAAAGTATAATATACATAATCGCAGCTTTTTTTGTAATTAAAAGTTATTTGTAGTATTGTACTATTGTAGTATGTGAAGTTGCACTTGGCTGCACATGAGAAATGCTTAAATACGAGCAACAGGCTAGTGTGGAAAATTTATATTTTTACCTTTATATATTAAAATATATATTCACGATTTGTATTATTTATTATTATGTGTTATTGCTTTTAAGAATTTTTTCCAATATATTCGAAATAGTAATTACGGAAATATTGGTTTAATGCTCTCAACAAGTGGCAGCTTAACACATAAAATGATAATAGTTTTATATTAAAAAATAAAAATAAATACATAAGCTTATTTTAAATGGAATACAATTTAGATTCATGTTTAAAATCCTATATTGCAAAGTTACATTTGACCAAATATTTATCGTGGGTAAAATGTAAATGGTTAAAGGTTTTAAAAGTTCCCAATCTCTACTTATTTGGATTTTGCAATCCGTTATCCTGGAAAGTGGTTTGGGGCAGGTCTGAATAAGAAATTGAAATCCATGAACCGCAATAGACTGAACCTTGAAGAACCCTCTACTGGTTTGAATCATTCATGTGGCGGTTTCAATCAAGTTGTGAATCAAGATGAGCTTCCTAAGACTGGGTGAATATACTTTTTATCCGCTATACCTACTAATTCATAAAATATATTTTGTATTCTGGTGTGAGAATAGTATACCCTGTAATTCAAAAAACGGGCTAAGACCTTTTATTATTTAAGTTTTTTTTTACTTTTAATATTCTTGTTACAATATATGCGTTCATAAGCTAATTTTCTTAAAACTGTTTTATAAGCAGGTTAAGACGATGGTGAAATATTTCATGCAATCAACGCTCATCTTTCACTCAGTTCTACCATAACTTATGCACTATGGCGTGACGGTGTCACATTGGTATAATTTTATCCAAACCCAAAGTAACATAGAAATCTATCACTCTCATTAGTCTTAAATGTTTGTTCGTATAACGTAGCAACTGAGGTAAGAGTAAATTTAGTTGAAAACAAGAATTAACTGTAGTGTTGCATGGTAAGTTACAGCCATCGAAACGAGCTCATAACATTGAAACCTTGGATTTTCAATCAGGCATAATTTCTATGCAGCAGCAGCTCACTGAAATAAACTAAACCAATCATTACACACTAGATGACTAAAATGTGCTTTTTAATAATCAATCATTTCTTTTATCCTACTTACATTATTAAATCTAGTTTATTATTGCATTTCATTCGTATGACTAAAACTGTTTATTCTATACATATTAATTTAAATATAGACAAAGTAAACAGTTATGACTATAAAATGCCTTAGAAAAATTACTGTTAAACGTTATATTTCATGATTCTCTTAAGATCTAACACGGACTTTTATATATTGATGTAGATATCAATCGTATATGGACTGGTTGTAACCAATGTTTAAAAAACGACAAAGTTTAATATGCCACTCACAATGTGATCAAATTTTAATATCTGCTATCATAGTTTATCTGAGCCCAGTTTATTTAAAATGTTTTATGTAAAAAATGTCTTTATGCAACAGAATCCAGTCATGTACTTCACCTACTCAGTTCAAGTAGTTAATATTCACTCAAACAATTTCACAACTTTAACATAGGAATGGTCTAGTTCCTTTTACACTCAGGATCTAGTTACTTGTGTTTTTATGTAGTCATTTATTAAATGGGTTCCTTCAGTATTTCCTTTACTTTATAATTAATATAACAATATTTATGAGCAAATAGGTTTGTAAATGGAATATTTCGAAGTAAACAAATTTACGTTTAGTTTCCAGACACTGCCGCCTAACCCCCTCCCCCTCCTTTACCTTGAAATGACAGGTAATTAAGCAGCATGACTTGGAACAACGCTCATGAATAATACATTGTAGATACATCAACTGAATATCACCCTTTCAACAGTCACTTTGTATGTTGTTTTATTTTACAGTTATATCAGGAAAGTATAAATAGTTTTACCATTTGTATGCATAACTCGCTCATTTTTCTATCTGTGTAACATTTTGCTCAACACTATTTATATCTTCTTTAATCCTTGGAGTTTTACTGAACGCATTGATTAACTATTGTTGTTTTACCACTTATTCCAGTACTTCTCGTTATAATAGTACAATTACGTTATTTATAACCATTTATATCTTACATTATGGCTTTTCATATATAGTACAACTCAAAGTATTTTTAGTCATAGTCCAGTCATATTACAAAGAAATGTCCCTCTGACTGGAAAAAATTCCCTAAAAGGGGAAAATTAGGATATGTGTAGTCCTGGCACCCAGTATTAACACATTGAACTCAACATTTGTGAATGTCTGTGTGCTATGGCTATTATCTTGGAAAATGGTGGTTGATTTTTACTTCGAACACTTCTCGGAATAAAGATTTTAAGTAAAAAATATAAAATGGAGGATAACTGGTTAAATAAGTCATTTGAAAAAAAGGTCCAGATTATGTCTTTAGTGTGACCATTAGTACCACGTCCCAGAGTACGGCTGATTACTTACATGATAACCAGTGAATTTATAGATTAGTTAAATTAAATGTCTTACATAAACTCACAGAAATAATGACAATTTTTATTTTTTTAGTTTTCATTTAAATCTCTCTTAATAACCGTTAGAGATTAGATAAAGCAAATAAAGGCTAAAAATATGTATCTTTATGTGTTGTTTATCTGTTCCTAACAATGTTTCTATATTTCCAATGGTTAATAGAAATGTGATTAAAAAAGTGAAATTTTGCCGCAATTTTCCAAGATGGTGGCATTTGAATGACAAAACCAGTTAAAAAATTATATGTTCAAACCACATAAATATTAATTATTCATAGCTTATTTTTTGTTACAATACAACATTAGGAAATTTAAAATTTGGATAATTTTGTAGGTTAATAATGTTTAACAAACTATATACGCATAGATAAATAAATAATAAATTAATAAAAAGGTATTTATTAGCAAGCGTTTTTTAGAAGAATACATTCTGTTTTTTTTTAAACAACTCTTGTCCTTAATCCTAATAAATTATACATATAAAACAAACTATAAACCAATCTATGTAAATAATCTATGACAACTATGTAAAAATAATACATACTAACAATCTATGAAAACAATTTCTACAAACAATTTTGACAAACATTCCATATTAGACTATATATATATATTAGACCATATTAGACCATAATAGGAATAATTTTATTTGAATTGTAATATCGGACGTGGAAATTGGCATTATGTGTATTTTTCAAACATAAAATTATGTGCAAATAAAATTTCTAAGATTATAATTCGTTTTCAAATATTATATAAAATATTGAATTTGAGACCAAAACTACCGTTGTATGACATTATAAAATAGCTGAATAATGAAACTACAATTTTTTTTGGAAAGCTATAATTATAATAATCCCATTCAATGACACAGATCGGGAGGTACAAAGCATTGTGTCAATATTATCTTTAGATTTTTTTTTTATTTTAACGTTTAATAGTAAAATTAACATATACATACATTAGGAAAACAATGTATTAATAAATAGTAAAGCGGATAGGCAAGAGATAAACTGCCTGAATAAACCATTAGACCAGAGTCACGGACCACTTGCAACTGTCATGAAAATCTAATCGTTTTCCCTCAGTGTTTCACATTTATATATAACGAGAAGTCTATCTTATCTTCATGAAAATAACATTATAGATGTAGGCTACGTAGTCAAGACCGGTGTTTTTGTAAATTACACGAACTGTAGTTGTTAATAGAAATAGTAAATTATGATCATATTTAAGATTTTATGACAACGTAAATATTGTGACCTCATTAAAAGATGCACATTAAAATGTATAGGTTTTAATATTTTTCTATAAAATTCATGAGAATATGAAACAGCTTATTTTGCACCGATCGGGTTCATTAGAAAAAATGAGTAGGTATAAAAAATTCTTCTTTTCTCCAGACTACAATTCTCTTTACAAGTTTCACAAAAACTTTGCAAGCTTAGAAAAAAAGTTTGTAAAATATTGCGAGTTTTGAAAAGATAACTTTTTAAGTGTTTAGAAAATACAATTACCATAATGATCACATGCACTGCCTACATTTGTTATTCTTACTAAATTAAATCCACAATTAAGTGAACAATACATATACTACTATAAAGTGTTTAATCAATAACTACTATTTAAATATAAGTTAAACTTTTTAATGACTTATATTTTGTTATTCTTGTGTAGCTTGAATGTTGTCTAGAGTAATTGTCCTTTTTTATAATATATTAGAGACTCAGCAGTGGCGTCAGATTGGAGCTATAGCCCTCATTATAAAAGGGGAATGACAGGTAATCTAGCGCCATGACGGTACTAACTCATGAATAACACATCATGGCAATATTGCCTGAATATCTCCATACTTGACGTGAATATTTGCCTGCATTGTACAGTAGTTTCTGATGCGTATTCTATGAATATTTTAAAGAAATACTTTGATGTTGTAAATTTTTATACATATATTTATTATTTAAGTTTTGTCTGATACACAAAACAAGCTAGATTTAATATTTTTATGGGAAAATACAGGAGGGAAACCTTTTAATCAGAATCGTAAACGAGATGATGAACGTGTCCACGCGTATTTCTAAATTAAAATATAATGATATTATGCTGAATAGTGATTATTTTGTTACTTAAAAGGTAGATATAAGCTTTGACTATTAGTACAACTTCTGTATCCAATAGCCAATGATATAAGGTTGATATACAGGCTGTCTCACCTAAAGTGAAACAAAAGCTAACTTTGTTATTATGAGAAAAAACAGTAAGTTAACTTCTTTTGGGGCAATCCCCATTATCTTTAAGACGTTTTTTTTTCAGGTGGTTTTTCTTAAAATGTTAAACATAATGTTTGCTATTTTCCAATATGTTCGACAACTTCAATATTTCTTATGGAACAACCCATATGTTATGATTGTTTTAGAATGTGCGATTTAAACGTGTTTATTCTTGTAGTTGTTTTCTCTACGAGGAAGTTTTGTGAGGAAATGCAAATAATAAATAAGGCTTAAAATTGTATCTACATTATAAACAGATTATAAAATATGTTACAAATATTGATTTTATTGGTAAATAAATGTCCACAATTTACTAAAGTTAAAGCTAGTTTTAAAATTGGAACGCTTTGTATTTTATGAGCTTGTAAGAAGATGGATACAGTTTAATGACTTCATGGCATTTCCTGTCCAAACTTGCTCATTTAGAAGCTACAGGATGTAGTATGTACATCGCTAGCCATTTTTTCTTAAAAGTTAGATGAGAAAGCGCACAAAAGTGGTTCAAAAGAATATGATTTACATTTGCAGTTATAAATAAAACAAATTAATACTATACCAATATGCCGAAAAAAAAAATCACCCAGCAAAGGTACCTAGGTGAAAATTGGCACTTGGTGGGATAACGGGTTTCTTTTTAGTTGTTTATGTTGTAGTTTGGTTTAAATACAGAATAGTGAACATTTTTTTTTTTTTAAATAGTACAAGAAAATTGCATATAATGCTTAACTCAGACAATTTCATATGCGTGTTAGTGATTTGAGATGAATCAACTATTATTCCAAATTTGAAAGCATCATCTATCACTTAATTTTAACTCTCTAAAAGCCATTACAACGTTTTATTTACATTATAAACTAAAATTATTAAACTAATAAAACAAACTTATTTATACGAAATGGTGTGTGTAATACAAGTGTGTAACGGGTTTTTTTTATGTATTGCATGCAACAATTTTGTATCGCTAGTATTATGAGAAAATCTTAGTTTAAGGCAAAAATAAAAATTTTTTAAACACTTATACACGATGTATTTAATAATTGAAATGTATCAAGATAATAAGAGAAAATATTTATATAAAGAAATGATATAATACATAAAAAGGTTATTATATCCTAAGAAAGAAAATAGAAAATGTATAAAAAATAATTTTTCTACGGTCGTCACATTTATCTATCTGTCAGATTTATTTAAAAGCCGTAAAGTTGAAATCCTGCCTTAAATCCTTCATTGGAAATAGCAATTAAGCGTCTACAGATGGTGGTGAGATAGATTACCACTGAATTATTCATCAGGCCAAGATTCACGAACTCTACCGTCGTTGTTTTATATTCTTATTGTCAAGGTTGGGTATCGTGTTGCGCCTCTTGCATTTTTGCAAATTTATTGTAAATGTTTCTATAAAAACTATGGTAATCTAGCTTTTAGTTCACAGTCCTTTTCGTTTAAAGACACAATGAATAAAACCCCTTATATATTACCCTTTGGTTAAATTTTAGGGTTCAGTAATAATGTGATCTAAACAACAAACCATAGTGTATTTGTATGCATTTTCAAAACAGCAATCTGTGACAATAAAATAAAATATTGGTAGTGTCCGTTTTCCACCACAAACAATTATGTATGTTTAATTATTCTGTTTATAACGTATATTGGTGACCATACACCTTAAACACTCCTAACCCAATCTAATAACGTGTTTTGGTATTTACCAGTGACAATATTAAACATATTTCAGAATCGGTATGACAAAAATAGTATCAAAGTGATAAAAATAAAACACAATGATAAAAATATATAAATAACAGTGGGTGTCTTACGTAATTTTTGATTATGGTCAAATTTCTGTTTTAATCGGGAACAAAATATAATATTTATAATATGTATGTACACAGTTTTTATGGTTCCAAAAGTAAAAGGCTTAACATATCATTAAACTGTAATATCAGATGTTAACAGATTTTGGTTTAGGTTCATTATTTGCCTAATACACGTTTAAGCAATATTATTATTTTCTAACTAAACCACTAATGTATTTCACTCTACACACTTTTTAAGTGATTTGCATAATATAAGTGCTGCATCAAATAAATTTTCAATATTAACTAGGATGATAATTTATCTGGCTATTTTCAAATTTAACATTGACCATTATTTTATACACTTTAAATATCTGTTTAAAACAAATAACTTCTATCTTTGTATAGGACAGAATTTTAATTTAGATTAAAGTAAGTAATTTGGATGATCCAGATAAATAAGTATAGTTAGTGGAATTAAACCTCCATTGACAATCACTGGTAGATTGTTTAAAGTTATTTTCTGACGTTTAATATTTTCCGTTGTTCTGGATAGTTATTGTTTTGGAGGGTATATTGAAAATAACATAATCATACATCCATTATTTCATTAATATTTATTTTACAGCGCTACACACTCAACGAATTGGAAATCGCTGATTCGAGGAACATGGTCTCCTTTATTTGTAAATATTAATACTAAACGAAGAGATGAGGGAAACAATAATAACTGTATGCTGTTGCAAATAGTAGCATGAACTGGTCCCAGTGGCGGCTGCAAGTGCTGGTAGTGTGGCTAGCCACGTGTCTGGCCTCCCCACCAACCTGTAGAGTGTCAGAGTTCTTCTGTGACACAGGGCAGTGTGTGTCTCTGGGCCGTTAGCAATAATAACTGTATGATGTTGCAGGTGGTAGCATGAGCTGGTCCCAGTGGCGGCTGCAAGTGCTGGTAGTGTGGCTAGCCACGTGTCTGGCCTCCCCACCAACCTGTAGAGTGTCAGAGTTCTTCTGTGACACAGGGCAGTGTGTGTCTCTGGACCGTTAGCAATAATAACTGTATGCTGTTGCAGGTGGTAGCATGAGCTGGTCCCAGTGGCGGCTGCAAGTGCTGGTAGTGTGGCTAGCCACGTGTCTGGCCTCCCCACCAACCTGTAGAGTGTCAGAGTTCTTCTGTGACACAGGGCAGTGTGTGTCTCTGGACCGTTAGCAATAATAACTGTATGCTGTTGCAGGTGGTAGCATGAGCTGGTCCCAGTGGCGGCTGCAAGTGCTGGTAGTGTGGCTAGCCACGTGTCTGGCCTCCCCACCAACCTGTAGAGTGTCAGAGTTCTTCTGTGACACAGGGCAGTGTGTGTCTCTGGGCCGTTAGCAATAATAACTGTATGCTGTTGCAGGTGGTAGCATGAGCTGGTCCCAGTGGCGGCTGCAAGTGCTGGTAGTGTGGCTAGCCACGTGTCTGGCCTCCCCACCAACCTGTAGAGTGTCAGAGTTCTTCTGTGACACAGGGCAGTGTGTGTCTCTGGACCGTTAGCAATAATAACTGTATGCTGTTGCAGGTGGTAGCATGAGCTGGTCCCAGTGGCGGCTGCAAGTGCTGGTAGTGTGGCTAGCCACGTGTCTGGCCTCCCCACCGACCTGTAGAGTGTCAGAGTTCTTCTGTGACACAGGGCAGTGTGTGTCTCTGGACCGTTAGCAATAATAACTGTATGCTGTTGCAGGTGGTAGCATGAGCTGGTCCCAGTGGCGGCTGCAAGTGCTGGTAGTGTGGCTAGCCACGTGTCTGGCCTCCCCACCGACCTGTAGAGTGTCAGAGTTCTTCTGTGACACAGGGCAGTGTGTGTCTCTGGACCGTTAGCAATAATAACTGTATGCTGTTGCAGGTGGTAGCATGAGCTGGTCCCAGTGGCGGCTGCAAGTGCTGGTAGTGTGGCTAGCCACGTGTCTGGCCTCCCCACCAACCTGTAGAGTGTCAGAGTTCTTCTGTGACACAGGGCAGTGTGTGTCTCTGGGCCGTTAGCAATAATAACTGTATGCTGTTGCAGGTGGTAGCATGAGCTGGTCCCAGTGGCGGCTGCAAGTGCTGGTAGTGTGGCTAGCCACGTGTCTGGCCTCCCCACCGACCTGTAGAGTGTCAGAGTTCTTCTGTGACACAGGCCAGTGTGTGTCTCTGGGCCGTTAGCAATAATAACTGTATGCTGTTGCAGGTGGTAGCATGAGCTGGTCCCAGTGGCGGCTGCAAGTGCTGGTAGTGTGGCTAGCCACGTGTCTGGCCTCCCCACCGACCTGTAGAGTGTCAGAGTTCTTCTGTGACACAGGCCAGTGTGTGTCTCTGGACCGTTACTGTGACGGTGTGGATGACTGCGCAGACAAGAGTGACGAGCCGAGATACTGCTCACGTAAGTAACACCTGATACTCCCTTAAGGGCGTAATGACTTAGCAGTACGCAAAGCATTTAAAATACCACTTTTTAAATTATCTTTCAATACTTTTTTTATGCAGAATACATAAATATACAACAATGAACCCTTTTATATTAACCCCTTGAATTATATTTATTAATCCTAATAAATACATTGTGGTGTAAATAATAAACACACTTTATAACATATACTGTATGTTTGCTGTGTCTTTTTTTAACTGCGCAAGAAAGACTCGACGATTGTATCATGGTATTACTAAGTAATGCAGTCAATTATGAACAAGACAATCCGTCTATAAACCTAATTTTGGACACTACATATTAAGGAGGAATTAGTTTTCTTTTTTATATTGACATTCATTGCTGTAAACGGCTTAGCATGGAAATTAGAATAAAAATACACAGCTTTATAAGGAACATTATCTACGAAAAAAGGGAAACAAGATCAAAATGAAATAAAAATTGTCAACTTACTCAAAGAATGAAATATTTCAGAGAAATTAGGTCTAAGTCTCTAACAAATAATATAATTAGTGTCGTAATATAAAAGATAACCTGATTACTCAGCCAAACTAATTGACCAGATCACATTGTAATTTATTATGGATAACTGTTTTACCTTGATTCGTTGGTTTGTCCATACTTTTACTTAATCCATAGTCAAGTTAACACTGGTTATAAAATGCTAGTAATATTTGTTTATTTCATTCATACGTACGCTGCTGTGTAATAAACTAGGAAAATAATTCCATGAATTTCCATGTATATGTGGAGCTGTGGAGCTAATAGTTCCATGAAGTTACCTCTTTAGTGTTAGAAAATGCACATTAGACATTTAGGCCCAAGTAAAAAATAACTAGGCTCAATGCACAAAAACAGTAATTCGGGATCATTATTTTCTCTTGGGTGGCACCGATTATAGGAACTTAAATTATACTGAGATGTTTGTTAAAACTTTTGATTGTATGCTCTTATTATACTTGTATAGCGTGTAACCGGACGTTCTACGGGGACGTTGGGAGAACGTACGAGCTGGAGATCAGGAGACCGAGGGAAGATAGACTGCCCTTTCTTTGCCACCTCAACTTTACCGCCGGCAGTGGAGAGTTTGGAGATTTGGTGCAGGTATTGATATCTCATCAAAATTAATTTTTGAATCAGGACTAGAATTAACGACAGTTTTCGAAGTGAATTAGTTTCTTTCAAAAGACAAATGTATGATACTATTGAATTCACTTACGTTATTAAACATTATAAGTATTTACTAGTTCTTTAATATTACTTCTTGTTCATGTTTTTAACAATCTTAAAACCCCTAATTCAAAGCTGTTGTTTCAGCGTTTAATATTGTTATAATACACATCAGAATAAGGTTAAAAGTTAAAATGAATAATTATTTAGTTATGTATTATTTAGTTTGCAAAGTGAAATATGGCATTGTTTATTTTGTTTTAAATCTAAATTTTTGTATAGATTTTCGTAAAAAAAAAACACCTAATAACCTATTTACATTTAAGATCAATATATTTTTTCCTCTCGACCTATTTTCTAATCAACCGTAAACGTTGCTCACAGCTGACTTTCGACACGTTTACCGTGGGCAAGTTCGTCTCTTTTACCTCTGAGGGTTGTCCGGACGGTCATATGTCTATAAGAGAGACGGAGAGGCCGGACACTGAGGGCCAGTGGTGTGGCAGTGCATGGGGGTATACAGTGTACTACAGTGAAGGAAGGTCATTGAACCTGACACTCCAACTAGACAAGCTCAGTGAACAGGTGAGTGTGGTCTAGATCAAACAACATGACATGACTGCTTAGGATGCCCAAGCTTGCATGCAAATTAAAGCCCATTATTGAAAGATATTGTTAATGATGTTAAAAATTAAAAAAATCAATAGTACAAGAAATCTTGGTTCATTGTAGTAAACTTAGCAAAATTTATTTGTTTTCTAAAAATAACGTCATTACGTGTATCACACTAAAAAACTTCCTACGCTAAGTAGGGTTAAGCTTTTATACGCATCTGCTTAGACATAGACATTTATCTTATAATTAAGGGTTAAATATTAAAAAAATCATCCCTTTAAATATTGTCTTTAGATATTTGCAGGCAATTTTATTATCAGTAGCCTAAGTGTATGGTTTTCCACCTTAAAACCTTAACTTGTAGTTTAATCTATATGATGGCCTTAAAGGCAGTTGAAAAACACTTTTTTTTCATCACCTTGGTTGTGTTAAGCTGCTTTTGCAACCTAATTTTGTTTAAGTTATATCTTGGAAATATACCCTGTATCCTTCCCCTAACTTTATGTAATGGCACTGTTTTATACATTGTGATACGATTAACAGCACTCAAATAAACATATCCATTTACAGTGAAAGTTTTTGGGTTTTCTACCTCATTTCATTACATTTTATGATAAATCACTATTGTTTTAACCAAAAACCACTTAAAATGTACAAACTTAATCATTTGTTTCACACAGGGTATAGGATACAACTTTGACTTCAAGTTAGCTTACAAGTTTCTGCGACGCTCAGAGGCCCACCTTCGCTATGGCAACAGTACCGCAGTCAGCTACCGTGGGGAGCTCCTGCCTGGGACGTACTGTGACCGGGTGTTGGAGGGGTGCGACAGGAGACCATGCAGGATCCAGAGTCCAAACTATCCCGGGGTCTACCCAAGAAATGTCACCTGCTATTACAGGTATCGTTGTGCTCTTGTTTTTGTTGGTTTTTCAATAGCAAATTGCTAATGATAAAAGGAAATAGCTGGCTAGAGTTTGAAAAAACAGGTCTTCTGTTGGCCAAATTAATACATTAAGAATCATCATCAAGCAGTCACTACAACTTCAGCCTTCAGTGTATACCACGTTCATTGAGTTTGAAAGACTCAAACAGTTTCAACATTTGACATGTGATGGTGTTGACAGAAGTGTAATGTTGTAAATTCACCCGGGAGATTGGTATACAAGAAAAAAACCTTAAATATTATGAAAAAGGAATTTTCAATGTGTTTTGTAAGATACGGGACAGCTCTCGCCGCCGTGTTTAATAAAGACTGGTGTAAGACAAGGATTCTTGCTTTTACCCCTCCTTTTCTTGATCACAATGGACCATATTTTGAAAATAGTGGGATACGGAAGAATAATAGGACTGCAGTAGGGCATTAATGGTCGTTTGAACTACTTGGTTTTGCAGATCATATATGTCTATTATCCTAGTGACACCAAGAAGTCACTGATATAATTTAAGACCAGTACGAGTCTAGTATAAATTACTAAACCATCCAGGTCCTTATCAGCAAACCTGTATTAATGTCCAACGAAGTATTATGGGCTTGGACCAAATAAATTCCACTCAGGAATAAAATGAAATGATTAAAGCATAAATTGATGTCCACACACTGAAGAAGGGAGAGAGCAGGCTAGAATGAAAAGGCCTGGAGTAGAATACGCAAAGATAAAGAGAAAAAGGGGGGAACCAAAAATACTTGGATGCGTACGGGTGTAGACCTTCTTAAGCTGTGGCAGGCTTGATGTACATAGCCTAGTAGGAGGAGAATAGAATTGCTCCAACTGAGTAAGCTGAAGAGGCCTTGTTGCTGTCCTACATTCCTTGGAGAAATAGCATTAAATAAGCCAGGCAAAGTTAGCACTATGATTAAATGTGTTCTTAAAAGTGTCTTATGCACAACAAGATGTAACAACAATATTAAATAGCTTTTTCATCAGCATTGTACGTGTTATTACATTTACGAAAAGTAAATAAAAGAAATGTCTTGTAACACTTGAAACGTATATTTACGTTTATACTGTTACTCACAAGACGGTAAATATACATACAAGTTGAATCATTCTCCTATTGGGTCTGGTGATGATGGGAGTGTCCAAACAAAATCGGTCACTACTTACTATCTTCTATGTATACTTACCATCTTGTGAATAACAGTATAAGCGTAAATATACAGGGTGAGTTTTAATTGTCCCCCCCCCAACTTTTTTCTACATTTTTTCAAATATCAATCCCAGACCACTTCCAAACATTGTTGGGTAGTAAGTACTTCATTTTGACAAGGTGGTCATTTCCGGCCGCCATCTTGGATCCGCCATATTGGATGCAAAATTTTTTTCAAATGTAAAGGTGGGGTTGTGACCCATTATTTCGAACTAGATTTTTACCCTGATTACAATGCTGCAAACTTTTTTAAAAATCTTGATTCGTTCTAAAGTTATGAGGGCTTTTTAAAACTTTATTTTTAGCACATTTTAACATTGTGCATTTACAAACTAAGACCCATAATCTCAAAATAGTGCTAGATAAAGATAAGTATACACTACCAGTAATTGTCGACCTATTTTCACTTGGTTATGACTGATGTATTTTTTTCGGCCGCCATCTTGGATCCGCCATTTTGAAATGTGATAAATTATTTTAAATATGAAGAGGGTGTTGTGACCCATCATTTCTAACTACTTTTTTAAGCTGAACTTAATTCCATGATCCGTTTTTCATTTTCATTTTTTAATTTTTAAATATTGACATTTTTTACAAAAAAATTGCAATATTTCATAAATAAAACTTGATAACAAAAAATGAATTGCGGCATTGAGTTTAGCTTAAAAAATTAGTTAGAAATGATGGGTCACAACACACCCTTCATATTTAAAATAATTTATCACATTTCAAAACGGCGGATCCAAGATGGCGGCCGAAAAAAATACATCAGTCATAACCAAGTGAAAATAGGTCAACAAATACTGGTAGTGTATACTTATCTTTATCTAGCACTATTTTGAGATTATGGTCTTAGATTTTAAATGCACAATGTTAAAATGTGCTAAAAGTAAAGTTTTAAAAAGCCCTCATAACTTTAGAACGAATCAAGATTTTTAAAAACAGTTTGCAGCATTGTAATCAGGGTAAAAATCTAGTTCGAAATAATGGGTCACAACCCCACCTTTACATTTGGAAAAAAAATTTTGCATCCAATATGGCGATCCAAGATGGCGGCCGGAAATGACCACCTTGTCAAAATGAAGTACTTACTACCCAACAATGTTTGGAAGTGATCTGGGATTGATATTTGAAAAAATGTAGAAAAAAGTTGGGGGGGGGAATTAAAACTCACCCTGTATGTTTTAAGTGTTATAAGACGTGTTACTCTACGTAACAAGATTAGTCCTAAAGCCCAGAGAAAGCTTAGGTAAAAGCCATAGTAATTATAACAAGAAATACACCTGATAAAACAATAATTAGTATGAATAGGTTGGGCAAATACAATTGGCAAAGAAATGTAATAAATGAACAAATATTTCAACAATATTAGGCGTATTTACATATTCACTTGTTAGTTAAAAGGATGGTAAATATGTGTGTATATGTGTATTATAATACAATAGCGATTTATTTAGAACCGTCACATTAGCCATAACAGGTGATATCAGAGACTCGTAAACATCTCTCGATTGGAATGACCAGTGTCACTGTTTGTAATTGATTGCATTTGAAAAAAATGTTTACATATATTATCGATCTTCCAATTTTTACAGTAGAACTTTTAATTAATATAATTGTGTTGGAGGAAGCATCAATCAATCAATTAATAAGTTATTTACATTTTTCACATCTACAAGGCATGTTGCCGCGAGTGCAAGTCTTTCTACCAAATTGCGATAAAAAATATCCAAAATGTACCCCATTACTATTTATTACCTCTTAAAACATAATCTTACCATTGCTAAAAATCCACTACCAACAAAGAACATACAACAGGAAAAATTCACCATACAATGGGACCAAAATTTGTTTATTTTTACAACTCTTTTGGAACGTATTTAGTTTTTTGGATTTACTAGCGGCGTTTTTTCATGGCTTGGTTGAATATGTAACGAGCACTGGTGTGATAAATAAATGCTCTTGCTGTCGTGTAATGAATTTCAACTCCGTTTGGACAAACAGTCCTCTGTTTATACACTGACATAATTCATGGACGTGTTAGGACACTGAACGGTAGTAAAGAGAATTTGTTATCAGAATTTTCCTCTGCCTCTAAAATGTTGGACGATGACCACAGTTGGTAGATTAACTTCCCTTACATGTAATACAATAATATGTCAGGCCTATGAATTAAAAATGTATTATGTTAGTGGCAAATTATAAAAACGCGTATTCTATGGATTGTCTCAGATTTCCAAAACCTAATTTCTACACCGCTTAAAATGACTCAGTATGGAATAATGCGTAAAATATATTTTACCCACATATTCTTTTGGATGACCATTCATACTAAAGGTAACAGATAAAATAAACACAGTAAATTTTTTTTCTGCATTGACTAATCTAGTCCAACCTAAAGACTTGCATTTTTAAACTAATCTAATCTAAACTATATTTAGCCTAACCCAACTATACAGAACATATTTTATATTTACGATTGTTTTTTTTTTACACATCTATTTATTTTAAATACTTTGCCCACCTGGTTTTTTTACATTCTTTAGGTGCCTAGCATTATACATACACGATAGTCTGTAAATGTTTATAAATAATATTTATTATTAGATTATTTTATACTTCACTTAAAATGCATTGTTAAAAGATTGAGCTATGTTTATTACATTGAATTATTCTTCCAATGCCAAATATAAAGTTAAAGTTAAGCTATTTAGTAATAATATCACAAAGCCTACATTTGTGATGATTTGTATTTTTTAAACCCTCGTCTATTTGTTCATAAAACCAATGACCTCTGACATCAAACGTGAAGCTTTAAAGTTTGGAATGAAACAGATCCTGTTCCAATATTATGTGGAACATTGGTTTAATTTTTTTATCCAAACTTAATATGAAGCACTCAGACGACAAAAAATACTATAAATTGTTTGAGAATAAAACGTGACACAATTTAACTTTACTATTGGAGGCCAATATTGAAAATGTTTTACGTTCAATGTTTACAGGGTGGAGCAGAGAACAGCTCCAAGAGGTAAACATGTTTTGTTGGTGGTTCGACAAAGAAACAGCCACAAGATACATATCAAGGACCAAATAGTGAAATACGACAGGAGCCAGAGGGTTCTTAGGTAATGTGTTTTGGCATTCGATACTATTTTCTGTTTATTTTATAGACATTTAGAAGACCAATGTTTTATAATTACAAATTTATCAGGCATTATAATGTATAGGTGTATCTGTGTCAAACAAAAGTATGAAACATGTTATACGGTGTTTTTATGTTGAAAATTACTCAACTATGTTCTTGGGAAAACATTTTGTATTTTTTTAAAGATTTCTTACAGCTTGATTTGTGAGATGTTTTGTGTTTTGAGTGGTCTGTAAGTACTACTTGTACGTACTATAATTTTAAAACCAACATGTTATAGCTCATTGTTTAGTTTAAATTGTACAAACATAGTGACATAAAAATTGGAATAAGAAAGCATACGACTTATGGAATACAAGTTGTTCTAAACTCACTATATTACGTGAGTATGGAATAGGTTTGGATCTAAATGATTAGGTAAAGTGGTCATATCCTGTATAGCTCTGATTACGCTTTTCACCTAATGATTAGATACAGTTGAACGTTGCAAGTATTGAAACGTCAATTGTGCGTTAGAGTTACAGTGACAGAACTAATTACTTAGATCATGAGTTGTTTATTGCAATCAACTCATGTGACGTTAATTATTACACGAGATGCCTAACAAACGTGTAATTGCATGTCACCACCAGAGCTGTGATTATAAATAAGAGACCTACTTCATAGTAAACGATATAGAACAATTAATTAATTGTTTATTTCATGTAAACAATGTAAGTTTAACATTATATGTTAGGTGCAGAAATACTATAATTACTACTTACATATATGCAAAATTTAAATAATACAAAGTTTTATATATTTTTTTTTTGTGGAAACTAATAGCTGTCCAAATATTAAGATATTCTACAGGAAATAATGTTTGCTAATCTGTTATCTTATTTAACTCTAGTAGGCCATCGTTACTTTAAAATATTTATAATAATAAAGTTAAAATGCAACATGTTTTATAAAGATTTAAAATTTTGGTTTTCTTCGCTTTAAACAAAAAAAAATCCTTAAAGGAAAGAAGGCTATAACTTATAGGCGGGACGGAAAGACTTTACTCAGGATCGATTTACTTTTTCATTGTAACGTCCCTTTTGGCCAAAAAAAAACATTAATCATTTACATGTTTATGCATGTAAATTCATATGTATAAAAGTATGTGTTTGTAAATGTGTCCATGAGTATGACAACTCGAATAATTTTTTACCGATTTTGGTTTGGCATCAATGTAGAACTTATAGATGACCTTGAATAAGTTCACGAAACAGCATGATCACTTGTTAATAGCAACAGAGTGTTATTGGGGCTTAAAGTACTTTTCTTGAGTTTATTTTTATTTTTTTACCTTTGACACATGGAATAGCCTGATTTCCATTATAGCCACCGTGTATAGCTTTCTACAAACTTTCGAAATTGTATCGTTGTTGTAATACAATTAAAGGTTACGGAGGAAAATAAAAAAGGTAAATTTCAAATTCTCAAGCTATTCTTATGGAGAAAAACACTGTAATATTTTGATAGTTTTTCGATAAATTTTGTTTAAGTTTGTCAAATTAGTTTATTTTATCACATACCAGTAAAATAAAATAAAAAAAGTTTCCCTTATCCCATAACAGGAAACCATGGCACTCAACTTGTTATTGAAATTGTTTATCTAAAATCCAATCAGGCAAACTTGAATTCCCCTAGTCTACAGGTTTTCAATACTATTTGCAATACTTGAATTTTCGGTTCTGTGAATTACGAGTTGAAACTGTAAAAAACATGTTACACGGAGTGTATGAAAGATCCTATTAACAAATTCAAATTGTATTAATTGATGTAATTATTTTTACTGGATAAATGCACAAAAACCATAAATAAGCTTAACTATAAAGAAGAAAGATTGACTAAAATGTAAAAAAAAAACTGCATAGGTACCAATGCAAATGAATCGTACTGGTTAGTCAATTGTTTTATTTTCTTTACTAATGAAATAATTTAAAATGCACATAAAAATTTTATCACAACTTAAATAATTCCTTACAGTTGAAATCGTTTATTCATTTTGAAGATTTTCTAAGTTTTTTTTGCAGTTTTTTTTTCATAATGCATAGCCTTTAGTTTTTCCAATACATAATTACTTTATTTCATTACTTCAATCGCACGCAGGGTATGGGACCAGTGTAACGTAGTCCAGGACTATCTCACAGTATACGATGGACCATCAACTCTAGACCCAGTCTTGGTCAGACTGTGTGGAGGTGATGTAGTTCCAGACATTGTCAGCAGCGGTCCTAACATGCTGCTGGAGTTCCACACCTCCCCATACGACAACCCCTTCCACCCTGTACCTCTCAGCTATCTACCTGGATTCGAGCTGGAAGTTCAGGTACGGCTTACGTGTCATCATGGTTGTTTTATATTCGCTAAATCATTGATATTAATTTGTTAAAGGGGAGGTGGTCATAAGCCTATTGAGTATTAGACGAAGCTAACTAATAATATCTCATAAACATAATTAATCTCTTTATTGTAAACGTGTGTTACTTAAGCGTTTAAAATCTTTCGTCAATAACTTAGAAACCTTCGAAATAATGAAAGGTAAATCCAAAAGATTCTTTAATATTCCTAAGTTTTGTATTTCATCAGACGAATGCACAAGAAGATCAAATCTGCGGTAAATTTAACCATAATATAAGTCTTTGGCAAAAAAAGTTTGATACTAAGTGAAGGCTAATTTATTCCAAAATTAAACTGCTGAATCGTTTAATTGATTTTGAAAAATTGTGTTCTTTTCATAAATCAAAACAAAACTTAGGTGGTTTAAGGAGACGCGATTCCGTCTCCTGCATTTCACCCTAACTTTAAAACAAAACCTGACAAGTGATCAGCTGACTTTTGGTTAAAAAGTGGTAAGGGAACCCAGGAAACCTTTCCCTTAAACTTCCTAAATTTTGTTAACGGGCAAATTTCTTTCATCAGCATGTTACGCTAAATATATTAACGATCAGTATATATAAGCTATGTTATTCACTGGATTAGTTTCTAAACCTTATTCAAAATCATTTTCCATTTAATCATCTCATAAAGAGGACTATTTTGACTATATGGGGGTTTCCCGACATGCTGCTTTATGTTTAAGATTTTTTAAAGTCCCTCCAGACTTTACTTGAACTGAGATTCCTAGGAAATTAAAGTGATTCCAGAAGAAAATGATGAATTGTTTAATATAATTTTAAGCGACTTATGCATAGTAAGACGTCATTTGACGGACGTTGTTGTCAAGAGATTGACAAACTACTCAATCTATGGCATGAGATAAGTTGTATTTTGATGTGTTATCTATTGTATTAGGTAAGTAGTATGACACTTGTTCTATTTATAAATTAGGGATGTCCCTTTACCTTATCCCTAATATGTGTTTTCATAAAACCTATTAATTAAACTCGAAAATTGGATTTTCGCTTAAACCTAGGTATAATACGCCAATAACGTTATAGGAGAAAGTTAACTACCCTAAGTTGAGTCTTGACCATAACTGTAATGCCTCAAGTGCTTAGCTCTAGTCCTAAAATTGAGTTGTATAACTAGTTGTGGGTTTCCTGGGGTGTTATAGTTCAACTCGAGCTGCTCCAAATACCTCTGTTTGGAATATTAATTCAAATTCTTTAAAATACCGAAATATTCCAAAAATTGTGGCAATGACCTGATGTATACTTTCTTATACTTATTATTTGAAGTGGTGACTATTATGAAGGTAGGCATTTTTAGACAAGTATGGATGGAAATGAGTGTAGGATAGGTGGCGCGATCTTGTGGTCTTGTTACTGACTAAGGTCGACATGTTCTTTAGACAGGACTGTTAATTATTAGCCCATATGGCAACTAAGAGACCTAAAGTTTATAGTGGAATCCGAACTACATTTTTGCCGCGTAATTTACAAATTGGTCTAATTATCAGTATAGCACTGCGGATAGTCGTAGTTTTCACTAGTGCGGACGTTAATCTACACATTAATACATAACGCCACCTTTCACTTTTATTTTTGGTTGATGTTGCTTTCTTGCCATAAGCGTATTAAAAAAAATTTCAATTTATATTCATTTTAGATTTTTAGGAAAAAAAAGTTGTAATAAATAAATTAGGACAGGGGTAGGCAACAATTTTAACAATTTGTTCTTAAAGTTCACTGAAAATAAAATAAACTACTTATAAAATAAATGTAAAAAGACTATGTTAAACCAACATGGCACAAGTATGGCTACAAAATCTTGATACAAAAAAGAAAGTGCCACTTTTGTATTACGTCAAATAAATATTTCACCAACCACATTAACATATTTGGGCAAATATGTTTAGGGCCAAAAATAGGAACTAAGAAAGCAATGTTTTGTTTGTAAGCAATATAGCAAGGACATACAATAGACTGTTAACACGGCTTTGACAGAAAGCTGTTAATAGATATATCCATGAGCAGTATGTTTTGAGACATGATCATATGAGTGCTGATCATGCCCTAAGCTAACATTGCAATACATGTATACTCGGCAATACGTGTAGCCGATCCCTGTCTAAACCATGTATGTCATGTCAGTATATGTTAATAAGGCCTGAGGCTACCATGCTGCTTTGGCAGCATTTCTGTCTGATCGGTCGTCCGATATGCAAACGTTAAGCGATAATCGTACAATCAATTTCAGTTTCTAGATTAATTCTTTTTAAGTTTTCCCCATACCTAACTAATTTATATATTAAAAATTATTGGTTTTTCTTTTCCCAATTGGTTCGACTCTCCTACCTAACCGATTTTCATGATGTTGGTCTTAAATAAAAGGTATACACGCACGGATTTTCCATCAAGCTACAGCATCCATTTATCTGACATATATTTCAAGTTAAGCACAAAAGCACCTTCTTCCATGTACATTTCTTATTGGACTAACATTTAATTTTACTTTTCCGAATTCGCTTAGCTTTTCTACAAGACCAATTTTTATAATTTTTTTCTTAAAGTATAGGTATACAAGCACGGATTTTCAATCAAGCATCATTATTATATTTATATATTGTTTTACTCGACCAAATAACATAAATTAAATTATTTTTCAAATTCTTACTTCAATTTGAAAATTAATTTCACCAAGTTTTAATTTTATTAACCTATATGTTCAGGTCTATGAACATTAAGTAAAACACCAGATTTAATTTGAGCCATCGATTATTAAGATGACGTACCTGAAGCACGCTGCTGAATCACGAACCAACAACAATTTTATAATTATTTTAGGACTTCTCTGCAATCAATATTACGTGATTCCATTTTATTTGAGTTTTTAAAACGTTTTTATTAGCTCGATTTCTTGTCCGGTACAAACTTTGCAGTCAATTTTATACTAACTTCCCAAAGAGCTAGAGACTTGAAACTTGAAACATAGCTCACAAATGGAAGACAATGCAATATTATATAATTAAATTTTCATATTTCCCTTGGGCTACGCCCCATGGGTTTGTTTTTATTTTTTTACACTTTGCATATAATCGAAGCGTGTATCGTTAAAATACTATCTCGCTCAAAAATGGGACTTTCGTGATGAGTATTTAACGATACTTTTCATCACAACCGAAAAAAAAAACTACTTTATCAAATTAAAAAAGTTAAAAAACTTCAGTTGTACACTAACTTTGTTAATATCAGACAAAGAATTGTTTGTCTGGTGAAAATAATGTTATGTCAAGAAAAGTCAGCTGATCAATATTTGTTTTTGGTGTCTTGGCAAATTGATGATTTTTGAAGATCTCAGCTATATGGAAAAGGAATATTTTCGAATACAGAGTGAAGTGGGTTTGGACCACTTTCCCTTAAAAGTGTTTGACTTAATTACAAAAATGCCACTGGCGTGGATACAAGAAAAAAAAAAGGTTTTAAAAAAATAACTTATGGTTAATATAATCTACTTTTGTATTTACTCTGTTAGGTGCTGTTTGTCGAAGCTCGATCTCATAAGTACGTGAGGGACGGTCGCCATTGCGAATTTCTCCTCACCAGTTTTGACTCTCCATGGGGCGTTTTGGAAAACCCACGCCACTCACTGCCCCCCAACACCACCTGCCGCTACCACTTTCAGGTTTGCAGATGATGCTCTATTATTTAAGTTAACAAGAGACGGTTTGAGTAACATGGTACAATGAACTGAAAATTTCCATAGGTAAAAGATATGATCAATGAATTGTTGTTGTAGGGCGGAATAAACCTGAATGAGTTTGCAAAACAGCAATATCCTATCATTTTGAAATCTTCTAAATTAGCTGTTTTTATTTTCCTGTCAAAACCCGTTATGGTTTATAGCCACTTATAGTACCCACTGTCCATTTCAAAATAGATATTCCATCAAATTTACCCTGTTGTACTCGCAGATACGCTAGTCTACTTATAGAGGCCACTACTGTTTTGACGTCAGGGGTGATGCCATATTTAACAGCTGTTCTCAGTAGGTATAGCTTTTTCTGTAAACTAGTTTGACAAAGTGAACTAAACATGTAATACCTGTATTTTTACAAATTGTTAACTAGAGATAGAATAAACGTTTCAGTTTATTAAGTTTAAAATAAGATGTGTGTTTCTATAACTAAAAAAATACAAACACAAATAAAAGAAATACTTGATATTTAATCCAAAAACATTGTCCAGTAAATCCCTATAATGGTTAGAACCCATAATTCAATTATTAATTTACTTCAACTCACATAAACAAATAAATTAAACATACAACAACCTACACAACAACAACTGCACATACATAAAAATATATAAGATATCGCTAGTTGGCACAATGAGTGGGAATAACGTATCTGAGGGACAGACGGGAAGCTTAGTCGAAAATACTTGTCTGAAAAATGGTTATGGGCAATATGACCTAAACCTGAAAATACATTAGGCAGACTCCATAAAAGACCGCAAAGGGTTAAACAAGAAAACTGAAAATTTTCATTTCAGCCATCGTATTGAGCTTAAAAACTATTAATTTATTGTATTGAAGTTTTGCTGTACAATTAAAGGTACCAGATAAAATAAAATAAAAACTGCAAATTTTAATTCTCACGTTATTTTTACGGAGAGAAAGAAAACTGTTGAAGTTAATTTGTTTATAAATATAAACATGCTGATCATTTTTAATATGATCAGGACGGATCATATTGGCCATGTTTTGGATACTACCATTGACTATATAACACTACAGTGTTATAGTAGTGTTATATAGTCAATGATACTACTATACTATTAACGTTTGTTACTATTAACCTCATATCCCTGAGTTGGTTCAAACTGATTTAAAATATATTAAACGGCTAAACATTGAAGGGGATGCAAGCGGCATTTCACTCACCCTGTATAGGAGCATTCTTGTACATCTCCATAATTAAGTACTTGTTATAATAATATCGAAGGAATAACGACCCAAATATTTATTCCTTAGTATACATGTATTTTAATAACTAAACTATGTAAAAACACTATTGGGCATTTTCTATCCACTCTTACACGATATCATGTATTGCGAAAATAACAAAAAAGTAATTATAGCTTTTGATTTATAACGTTTCCTAAATCTCTATCCTGTAACATATAGATAATAGCCTTCACCAAGACAACATTTTAGCGAATTTCCCATATAGGGAATAAGCTATTACCGTAGTACTCATGGTAAGACCTGGACCCGGGACCGATTTTTCTTTTTCGTTTTGATATATATATATACATATATGTCCGTTAGCACGATAACACGAGCAAAAATGATCCAATTTTGAGGAAATATGGTCCAAACGTGTAAATCTACATTTATTTGAACAGCTAGCATGATCAGAATATGGGAACGGTGGTTTTCCCATTTTTGACCCTAAAAACATAACATTTTCAATTTATTTTCAAACCATTTTTTAGACCTAAAAAATCTAATAATTAAGTATATTGTGGCGTTGTTGTTCGCCAAATAGTTACGGAGAAAATAAAAAAAAATAATTTAAATTATCGTTATTGTTATGAAGAATAAGTAAACTGTTGTAGTTTGCTTGTTTATGCACATATTTTGATCAAATTATGAAAATGCATTTATTTTATACTGAATTATTAAAGTTAAAAGAAAAAACACTTTTACCCCCTGTTGCACCAAATCTAAATACTTGTTAAACCAATGTCATTTTAATAGGGAATAAATGGTATATTTTTAAGGAGATATTATAGTGTAAATCCAATCAGACTAATGGAAATTCGCTTAGTCTGCAGGTTTGCTGTGGCGGGGGTATTAAATGTATATATATATATATATATCGATTTCCTCATACTACTTATTTCATACCTAAACAAACAATCCACAACCTTACCTAAATGAACCCAGTACAAACAATCACACAAACGAGTAATACTTTTATTCCATATTAACTTTGATAAATGTGATATGTTTTAATTTCTATTAAATTTATAATTCCAGGGTCGGACACACGAGACGGTATGGTTATCGTTTATCAAGTACCATGCAGCCAGCGCCGACCCTGCCGCCTTCCAACTTGGGGACGATTGTAACGCCAGGCTAAGGATATGGGACGGGAGGATCACTTCTGTTACAGGACTACAGGTAACCTAGGACAGGAATAGATTCCACCCTAATAACATAAAAGGATATCAACTTGATCATTGGAATCGTAACTAAAATAATTGTAAATATAGATGCTTAAAAAGTGTATGAAGTTAACTTTGTTCCAATAAAAGCTTAGTTATGTAAATTATATATGATAAAATGCATCAGCATTATTAAAAGGTTTTTTGTGTGTTTGTGTGGATCCTTAGTTTAAGATAATAACATAACATATCCAACTTAATATTATTTAATTAATATTGACAGAGAGTCCTTATCCTCTGAGTTAATTTTTTTTAAGTCTTAAAAAATCCGTTAATGGATGATTTAAATTTGAGTGAAAAAAAACAATATTTAATAGGTCAATAATCATAAATAATTCCTCTACAAATTACACTTTATCACTTGGTTTGTTTTGTTAAGTTTATGCAATTTTATGTAACTGTCAAAAAAATAAATAAAGAAACAATAGAGAATATAATATAAGAATAAAAAGATAATAGGAAGATTAGACAATACGAGATTTATCTTCTTTTTTTTATTTCAAGGGTATTTTAAAAACATAAAGGGTTTAAAATACCATCTTCATCAAGAGTGTTGTATCAAGTGTGTTGCATCATGTCTTAACATCTTTACAGTAAAACACCCTCTTAGTTGAGATGTTTCTGACCACTCGATAAAAACATTAGAGGTAAAACGTTACAGATAAACCTGACGTATATATCCTTAGTCTATAAACTCTCCTACCCTCTCAGAGAACATAAATTTGAGAGGGAAGTAAAGTAAACAGCAATTGATACAAAAGCACTCGAGTTTGTAGAACAAGACAAAACTACAGTTAAGCAGAAGTTGTGGAGCCGGCTGGATCGATAGACCAACCTAGCGGCAACTTCTCTAACTAAAATGGCCTAGACTTTATGTCTTGGGATTAAAGGAAATGCGTTTCTTTTGTTAATATAAGTGCATAGGATGTAACTTTCACTATTCATGTATCTCTTTTATGAAAATAAAGTTTTCCAAACCAATTTATTGGTGGGAAAATAGCAAGCATGACTTTAAATTAAAAGAATGGTACTGAAAGATATAATAACGAATCAAATTAAATAAAAAAAAAAACAAAAAAACTCGAATCATAAATGTCAAGGAAATTTTTTTTTACTATTTGTAGCTATATTAATACATTTTTAGTATGATCTTAAGTTTGTTACATATAATGTAGTTGCATTGTACAAGTAGATTTAATAGGTGTTTAGTTTTGATAATCAGTAATATTCATATTATTGATTTAGATAATGATAATTTTTTCAGACAAACGTCAGTCTCCTGGGAGAGTTCTGCAAGGACGAAGTACCAAGACTCTGTGATCATACTCTTCTGAGTAATAGTTCTCGCTTCACCCGCCCGTGTTCCTTGGCTGAGAGTTACGTGTCCTCTGGAAGTGAACTTACCCTGGAACAGTTTCTGAAGCAGGGTTCAGTCCTTTTTCCACTAAACTTCCTTATACGCTACGAATTCGTCGACACTTCTCTAGAAGGAAGCCACGTTAAGGGTTCAGACAATCCTTGCGACCGTGTATTTTTATCGTCTCCCAATTCACTTTCCTCTGGAAAATTTCAGTCTCCGAGGAGTGTTTTTTACTACGGGAGAGGTGGTGCTCAAAACCTAAGCTGCATATTGAGATTCGAACCCGGACCCGGAGAAAGAGTAAGATTAACCTTTACAAGAGCTAAGTTTGGTGAAAGACTTTGTTCTACAGAAGAAGATTCGCGAACTGGAAGATGGAGATGTGAGAAAGGAGTTGAGTCTCCTGCTGTCGCGGAGTTGTGGGTGTCTGAATACCCTTGGCCCTTAGTGAAACTTCAGAGAGATTGTATGTGCTCCAAGCTGTCTGAACCAATCACTATAAACACGCTTACGACATCAATAGTTGAAGTAAATTTTACAGTGACATTTATGAATATCACGCAAGACTTTGGAGACTTCCATTTTGAAGGGGAGTACCAGTTTGTAAGTGTTCCGTCGGACTCTATGAGTGAAGCTTGTGTAAAACACAGAGAGGAGAGAAGACTTAGAGGTTCCAGTGGAGAGGTTGTACTTAGAAGTCCTGCTGTCAGTAAAGTGGAATACAATGAAGTGAGTGCTGCCAGAGTGACAGAGGAGACCGTCTCAGAAGACCACTTAGATTTAAACAGCTGCTCGAATTTCCCATGGCTCATAGAACCCGAAGATAATTTTCTTTATCTTAAGATTCGAGGTTATGAACTTTCTGCTACAAGGTACGTATTTTTTTATAATTGTATAATTAAAGGGTTTTGCATTGATATACCACACTAGGCGAACAACACTAGTTATATGTTTGATATGCATTTATGAAGCAATTTTACATTGATGCAATAGTTTTTAGAGTAAAAATAAATGAAATTAATGTAGGTAGTTTTTGTTTACATTAAAAAAGTAATTTACTGCATCGAGGGATTTTTAAAATCAAATTTAGCCCAAGGAATCCATAGATATGTTGATTTTGACCCTTTGTCTATCGTAAACCCCTTGCCAATTTTACGCAGACTGTTTTTGTATAAAACGGATTTTTTTAAAGGGTTTATTAAAAAAAAATACAACAAAAATGCTCAATCCGGAAGTAATAATAATGTTTTACCCATTAAAGGAAAATCTATAGGCCTCAGTTAAATGTTTAAATTCACCTTTAACCATTTAAAACTACATATAATGAATTTAATGATGAATCATGTAGTTATAATGTTAAAGGACAGTTTAATTTATAATTAAAACATTGTCAATATTTATTTAAATTCTCATAATAATATCATCTTATTTGCAATATGCTATTTATAATGATATGCATATGAATACAAAAAACCATGGTAAATATGTTATTAGTACTCCATTTATATAAACTTACACGATTTTATGTACATGTTAAGATTGCTATGGATTTCGAATAATATATTTTAGAAACTAAGTGAATCAGAATGACATCTCACTTTGGATTTTTAAGATCATCGGAAGTCTAAAAAAAAGAATTCTCATAGTTATAAAGTAAATTCGGAATCGTCTACATATTTGTAAAATTCACATATATGGAATGAAATTTTACTGAATCATTCATGGCACCCGCCATGAATGATTCGGTAAAATAGCCTAGAACCAGGACCTCTTTAATTTTTCGTTTTTATATCCCCAAAGGGAAGAAACACACCCCGTTCAAATTTATTTTACTATTTTATGACATAAAACGATCATCTTTAATTTAGTATTTTTATAGAGCGAATAAAATTGTATTACATTGAGCACATTTTACAATTGATTTAGAATTTTAAGACAATTAAAACAGTTGAACACTTCATGAAGTATTTCATAATAGATTTTTTAAATGTTGAATTTTAAGACGTATTTATTCTTAGAATTTCCATGCCAAATGTAACCTTTTTGTAGCTACAGGATGCGGAATGTTCACGCCAAGTCACTTTTTCGGGGTTTAGGCCTAGTAGCTCATAAACGAGTAGCTTTTGCCTTTAAAACATCAAACTCGCAGTTTCTTTGTATGAAGCAGAGTTGTTGTATACCAAAAATTTACGGATAAAAAAAACTACACACTTAAAACTTCATGTTATTCTTATGAAAAAACAAGTAAACTGTTGTATTTTGCTCGTTTATGCAAATATGGTAATCGTATGTAATATGTTTCTTTATTTCATATACGCTATTAGCATGTTACGAAAAAACACACTGAATTACTTTCCTTGTAGAAGTGAACCTAGTTACTGGTTTTCGCTGATGTCATGGGGATATGGCAGTGAAATAATAATTTTTTTTTTCAAAAAAGTTATTTTTTATATTTGTCTATTATTTATTATTTATAATGCTAAAAATAAGAAAAATTTTTCATTGACTTATTTCAGTATTAATAATAATAATAATAATAATAATAATAATAATAATAATAATAATAATAATAATAATAATTATTATTATTATTATTAATAATATATTAATTAAGTAATAACTACATAATAATATAATAAATAATAACAAAATGCTTGCATAAACAAAAAAATTTCCATAACTCAACAATAAGTATCACCATGGTTACGCTACCAAGTGTAACTTTTAGCTGCGATTCCCGCTAATCAGTTTTTAACATTTTTAACTACTAAATTTGATATATCTTCAAAACGGTTTATTCTACATGATTCAAATTTTTACCAAGTGTTTGGAATGTTATTATCTAAATAATTAGGTAGAATTGTAAATGTATGTCCATTCTAAAGTGAAAGAAATATTTCTTATAACGACTCCTCCGAATAGTAACTGTGCTTTATTATATGAATTTAATCAAATACTTTCAAACAAATATTATAATGAATATGTAACTTTAAACCCCTTTATTATTTTCACTATAAGTGAATGTATTTAATTATTAATCTATTGTGTTATTTGTTTTCAAGGTGGAAAAAAGAGTCTTTTCAGTGCGACACTGCCAATCGCATCCTAGTGTACGCTGGTGTCGGTGCTCGTGAGGCCAGAGTGGTCTGCCCTACAAGTGATTCGGGCGTCAACAGGCTGCGGGTCGTTGAGGTAAACTTGTTGCAAACATTGCTTTTGAAATGTTATTTATAATATGTTATTTACAATATTTATGTGCACATTGAAACTAAAATATTATGACGACAAACTGTTCTTAAATATACCAGAGAAAAACGGACCAGCCTTATTCATTATTGTAAAGTAAGGTGGCATAGTAAAATTATTACTACGTACAGTATTGGTCTACTAGCCGGAAGCTCATGAATTTTTTGTTCCGTAAATGTTTTTGTAGGTTACAGTCACTTTTTAGCAGGATGGATCTCTTTAAATTATTTTAAAGCAATTCTTTCTTACAAAAACTATCTTGAAGTAAAATTTGCTTATTAAAGAACAAGTTAACTGTAGCATGTAGTAGAGCTTACAACTATGTGTTGAAATCTATTAAACTAGTTTACTCATGTTTACAGCATTTTTTGAAAATTCTGAAAATACCATTGCTGAAATATAAAGGTAATTTAAAGCTAAGCGAGAACAATGCATTATTTTATATTGATTATAACATTACACAATCTAAATTTTATTGTGTACTTAAAAAAAGTATATTATAAAAAGTAAATATTTATTTATTTTATAAGTTGGACTACATATACATGTATCACACTAGATCTACTATAAGTTATAGCAAGTTATTCTATATCCGAGGGGCAAATCCAACTTCACAAATGTATTTCATTTTTATTCCAACCAGTCTTCCTTTACAAGCTTTACATACAGTTTTAGAAAATCTTGATCGTTTTCATTAACACAAACTCGGTTTAAAAAATTGAAATCTGCATGGTACAAATTTTTTAATTAATGAGACTACTTGTAGATAATAATTTATTTGACTTGTTGAAATAAAACGTGTCAGAAATTTTAGAGTTGAATAAAACTGCAAAGAGTTATTTTTACAGTTTTACTATTTTTGCATTTTAGGTTTTCTCAGATGGGTGGAACCGTAGTTCTTCGCTTACGCTTCTTACTCCTCACGCTCGTAGCTTTGTTGTTGAGTTTCTTGAGAAAGAACCTGGGAGTTATTCAGTCACGTGGATGGAAGTGTCAAAGAGGCCGATGCAAACGTCCACAAGTAGCTTCGTCATGACTTCATCAAACCCACTTGACTGCCCTTACAGGTTTGATTGAATTTTTACGACATATTTTTTTATGGAATAGGAGCTTTAAACTAGTAGATAGTGTTGTTTAGTAAACCTTCTGCATGTAAGTAAAGTTTTCTTTTAAAGACGAACGTATTTACAACAATCTGTTTCGTATGCTAGCAAATGGCTATAGCATTGACTACACACGTATAGTCAATGCTATAGTAAATACTTAGGGAGATAAATCTGCTATTTGTATTACATAAAAACATTTTTGCATAATTAAATTAAAATATTTGAGATGTTCTTTAAATATCTCATAACAGTAATTGCTAATTATAAGCCATATACCGGGACACATTTTTTCAGCAACTCATTATCCTCTCTTGTAAAAAAAGTCTCGATATTCACTTACTGTATGGAATTATTGTGTCATACTTAGAGTTACATTTTAACCCAGCTCTTATGGGGGAACATTTGAAAAGGATCTATATGGCAATAAAGGGAAAACGTGTAAGGTATATTTTAATACTCCAAAAATTATTTGACGTAATCTTCTTCAGGTGTCCGGAGCTGAACGCCTGCATCAGTGCTGAGCTGTGGTGTGATGGAGCCTGGCATTGCCCCTCTGGGTACGACGAAGCAGAGGCTAACTGCGCCTTCCAGTTTGGAGTGCCGATATTGTACGTGCTGATAGGGGCTGGTGCACTGATAATGCTGACGTTACTTATAACAATGACTGCCTGCCTCAAGTGGCGTCAGCACAGGAGGAATCAAAAGAAAAAGAAGAAGGCCAACCGTGGTAGCAACCATCTGCATATAAACCATATGCACAATAACGGTGACTTGGGAAAAAGGTAGGGGATATCACAATTTCATCTATAAGTGTTTAATATTTTTTTTTCACATTATTTAACTAAGAAGCAATATGACGTTACTCTACACTATAACTCTAATTTTTTTTGTATACAATGCAATGGACTATACTATCATTTATGTATACGTTATGTGTATGAAACCAATGAGGTACTTAAGGCTTGTGTTTGTTGAGTTAAACTAATAAAACAAAACTGTAAGATGATGTTTTTACATCTAAACCACCTGTCATATTATGACGGATGATATATTTTAGAAAAGAAAATTGGTAATATTATTAGATTTAAACTCTAATATAATTGTAATGGCAATGTCGTTAACAAAATGACAATGTAGACTTTACAGCCAGTCACTTGTTTTATTACTCCTTTGTCCATTGAGTAACAGAACGGTAAATTATACAAATAAAATCGTTAATACAAATATCTATTTATTCGTTATTTGGATAGTTACGTTAGTTGGTTAGTAACAAAAAATAGATTACGATTAATCATTATATTAATTCCACATATTCGACAAAAATCTTTAATTTTCATCTGTGAGTGGTTCGATTAATCTATATCCAGTTTGATTTCAAAACAGTAGACAGCTTTAATGCGCAATCGTTATCTATCAATAGACAATGAATACTTAAGAGTAGTACATGTTTGTTATTATCTCCAGGATTTGTTAAAAGCCTACTAGTTTTATAAAATAGTCTGTCTCTTCCAGGTATCCAGGATCCCCGGAGGACCTGTTTCTGGACGGTAAGGACTCCCTGTGTTGACAAAGCGTGATGGCGATGGAGACGACCGTCTGACGAAGCGCGGACGCAGACGGCGTATCCGTCGATGACGTAACCGTCGAAGACGTCATGCTTGCTGACGTCATGCCCGACTTGGTCTTCACAGAGCGTAGACGTCGTGGAGGGTTCCCATAGAACGGAGCTTCAGGTGGAACAGTAATATATACTTTCCGTGGAACTTGTGGAAAACTTCTTACACAACCACCAAGAAAAAAAACCAGTAAATATTTGTGAAATATTAAGCTGGGTCTCTCCCAATACAACATTTCCAGTGTATCGTAATTGCTCACATTCAAACGCTGGCCCTACTTAAGGGTGATTAGGTTTAAGAATAATGATGATCGTTTAAATTGTGGTGTCCTTGTCTCTCTTAGATTTTTCCAGAGCTATATTTTCATTTGTAAAATTAAAATGAGGGATTAGATTTGTAAAAAGAAACATACAGACGAAAGATAAAAGAGCCATCTTAGACAGAAATTTTTATAATTTGTTCACGGCCTAAGTAAAAATACACAGCGTTCTCCCCAGGGAGTTTATATACACCAAATATATTCCTTCAAGATATTAATAACGGGATTAAAATCTATTTGGTAATACAATGTGAACATAATATGTCATGAATATATGACATTACGATATAATATATAACACAACTTTATAACACAATATAATTATAAAAAAAAACATTATTGATAATAAGAACTGTGTATAGCACTAAATTATTATTATAAATTATTATATGAAACCAAGAGAGGCAAGAACCAGAAAGGTGTGCATGTATATATATATACACATTATAATTTCGATTGGACGAGTTAATTATAAATAACCTGAATCGTCTTTACAATCATTTCAGCCCTTTACTTTTATAAGATCTTAAATGTTATGTTTTTTTTTTGTTTAGGTTTTACAACTTTAAGGAAAAAGACTGATGAGTCATTGTAAGGTTACCAATAGCTATAAACAAATTTGAGCGCTAGTAATATGTCCTTATTCAGCAACAATATATGCCAAACCCTTCAAAAGTAAATTAACAATAATAAACTCGCAATACATATTTGAAAGGTAAGATATTGAATATTACCACAATATGTTTTGCATATATCCTAGTATTACGGATTGAAGTGATAACACATTTTTTATAATCAAGTAAATAAGATTACGTGCTTCATGTTTACTGTTGGATTGTGTAGAATTTACATCAGATCACTGAATCATGGTAATGAGGAAATTCGGCTTAAATAAAATAATAAAATCCCTATTCTGTTACACATAGTCTATTCGGTACGTTATACAAGCTAAATTATTAAGAATATAATTGTCAAACGGCTTAAACCTAAACCGTTTAAACTACCCTTTTATGTGCCAAATATTTCTTGACTGACTTCACATTCATTATAAAATACTAATGGAATTGAATATTATAATGAAAACATTGACCAAAATGTACGTAAGAATAATGAAGTAGATACGATGTATTATATACGAAATCATAAAACAATACAAAAACCAATACATCCTTTAGCCAGTGTTGTAAATATGCATCTAATACACAGCCATGCTATAACGTGGCTATACACAATCTATTTACAATCAATTTTTTACTCTGAATTTAATTTTAACGAAGTTTCAAACTATCGTAATAAAAATATATATATTTATATTATCTGGTATACATATATTCCCCAAAAATTCCTATGCATTTCTAAGTTTTATAGATCACTTAGGTTTCTTTGTAAATATGTAGGTAGACAACGTGTTGTAACCTGGACGTTTACTTGTGTTGCTGGTTTAAATTGGTTGTTTCTTGATTAGAAACTCAATAACTTTATTTCGTTCTTATAAAATATACTTCAGAATTTAACAGCACTAGAGGCCTAGGTTTTCAGTTTATTATGCACCTTACCCAAAAAGACCATGACTGTTACATAAAATTGTTGTCAATTAAAACAAAATAGTTTTACACAAATATTATAGTAAATTATTAGGAAGCTCAAACAATCTTTGTTACGTTGCTAAAAGCATATTTACCTACGACCGTTTTTAACTAGCCTGTTCGTTTTAAGTTTAGTTTATAGACTTGAAAAGAGTTACTTAACCGTCTTCCTTACTTAATATACAGTATTGTTTTTTTTTACTTTACAGTACAGGTTTGAACGATTAAAGTTAAAGAATGAAAAGAAAAGTAGGAACATTGTTATTCTTCGAACGCCAACTTATCAGCTGTTAAGACCAATTTTTTTTAACAACAAGCGATCGGTTGGAACCATCGATCTCTATTATTATTACAACTGTAGTAATAATAGAGATCGATGGTTGGAACAAGTCGTTGCATCAAAATCATTAGCAACAATGAGAGGTTATAAAAGAAAACATAACCTCTTTTGGAAGTTATGAGAATTGATTGTTACTAATTAAGAAACAGTCGTAGGTAAAGCAGCGTACGTAATTCGTATTATTAGCATTTACGACACTCGTAGAAGTTTTAAAGGCACTTGTCAGGTCTCGTACTTTCAATGTTCTACTCGTGTCGTAAAGATACTCCTTACGTGATTGTTGTGTAAAATACTATTTTACCATTTATTGTAAAACAATGTATTAGTTACAAACAAATGGCCCAGCTTAAAATTATTTATTTAGACCCTGAACTGTTTAGATTATACTATTATACGGCGCGTACCTTCACGTGAACAGTTTAACATAGTAGGGATTGGAATGACAACATGTTTCGCATATTTAGGCATTGTCAAGTGATATCATTTAAAACAATGTTTCGTCCAATAACAGATCTGTTGTTGACAATCAAATAGCTACACACATGGGACATAACACGCACGAAAAAACCATTGAAATGCAGAGTTTTCCCTGTCCGTGCTGCTAACGGTTTATAGTAAGCCTACAACTCCGAGTTTTACGTTATTTTGTTTTTGTTATGTCAAATTTATGTATTTATTCGAATCTCAATAAAAATATATATTATTAGTTGAAACAGTCTTGAAAGTGATATTACAGTAGGCTATCTCTTGACAATCCCTAAATAGACCGAACATTTGTGATAAGTAACCACTACTGGATTGAACCGTTGACTTCAAGGAATGTACCTTATTAATAGTGAAAATTTGAAAAATAAAAAAACTTAACAAGCCAACGCTTAAAAGATAATTCAATATTCATGTTTAACTAGGCTTAAATTGACATAATTATATAGAATCCATACGCTTATGATAGTACACCTTACTGGTGTCCTACGTTTTATTATAATACATTTGTTTATTATTTATTTCTATGTGTTGGTATGAAATGTAATTTTAAGTCTGTTTCTATCCGAAAATGCTTTTAGTTTAGATATTTTGTATAAAGAATGTTTAGCTGATAAATAAAAGAAGAAAATTATTTGTAATTGTGAGAGTTTTTTTCTCAATCCTTCCCTGAATATTTATTGACAAACAATTGTAAACGGTATAAGGTAAGGTTTGGACAGTCAAGTCAAATCAAGTGTTTTAAATAAAATATAGGCCTAAGCGAAAGTATAATCTTAAATTCATATACAAATAAAGTTATTCTGTAACTAACAAGTTGTTTAGAATTATTTTGGGATTTGGTCTAAATTAAAATGTTAAGGGTTATTATTTCACATAAACTTAATAAGTTTCACCTGAAATCCTTTAAAATATTTCTAAAAATGGCTTATTATGCTAATTATTTTTTTTATATAAGCTATCGGTTTTTGAGTGAAAGTGTCAACGTATATTCACATTCATGTTCCGAAACGCCTTTTTGCTATTAAATAATTTGTTAATACATTTCTTTGTCAATCTATATATGAACACTTTAAAAATGAACCTGTAAATACAAGACCCCAATACCAATCACCAATGTTTGGGGTTTTATATCCCGAATAGAAGAGATAATTAAGTTTTATGTATAAAATAATATTGTTATTGTTTTTTGTTTAACAATCAATAATTTAATATTTCGCTATTTGTAATATTTACACCCAACCTGGATAGACGAAAACCAAGCCAACCATACGGGACAAGGTCAGGTCCAGTGGTTTATATATAATTAAAACTTTCATACATCTATTAGATAGAATGTACTTTGAGACGTTATATCTGATGAATAGACGTTGTAAATTGTTAAAAACATTGATGAAAATAACGTGAAGGAGGCCCCTAACTTAATAAATTATCAAAAAGAAACTTGCATCGCTCGAAAATTTGTATTATTATTACTATTTTTTATGGTAGAATTTTCCAATATGAAAGCGCTATTGCCGTAGACAAGCACGGTGACATTTTACCCTGGAACCGATTTACTTTTTTCGTTTTGATGTTCTCAGAGGACGAATCGTTCAAATGTTTTTCGTATATATGTAAGATAAAAAGTCAAACAATTGACAATACGTTTGAGTTTACTTGCATTATCCCAATTAAATGAATGAACTAATATAAGCAGCAGCTAAATATATGTAAACCGCCAAATAATTGATTAATATAATAATCAAAACTTTACCGTTATTAGTGACTTGAATTAGACTACGATTAATATATGATGAGCTGTTCAACCATTGGATATATTAAGTTCTAAAAAGGTTGAATAATGGCATGTACACGTAATACATTGTGTATATGGCTTGTAAGTATAAAATAGATCAAACGACCTTGACAAAAAAGAAGACTACACCAACCCTATGATTTTCAAAAAAATAATCCACATTAATTTATAAAAATAAAATCCAACAAAACTGTTAAACAAATTTTAGAACAAGTGAACACGACAAAATCGAAAAACAAACTTTCAATAAAGAAAGTATAAAATTGACCATCTTCCAGCTCATCAATCATGCCAACTCTCCAACAAAGCACCACTCATTAATTTTCCCCAAATTAATTAATTTAACATAAGTAATCCCATGTGAAGACGAATGCAAAGTAATATAAAGAAATCCTGAATACAATCATGCAGCTAAAACACAAAAATGCCACAGCCTAATACGATCCTTAATAATCGAAGTATACCATCATACTACGTTAAATAAGTGGTTTTAGTTACAATCGTTGTCTTATCAGGACAAGTAATGTTGTATTGCTAATCTTGTATAAAGACAGTTTGTACTGAACCTTAATATCACACTTCGTAGAAAATTACAAAAAATCATGTGACGTAACTTGTATTGTAATTTTTGAGTTTATATGCCAGAACACAGAACAGGTTTTGCGGATGTAAAATCATAAAATTTGATACGATGATTTATGAGTCTGTTATTTGATTAATACAGTTTGTGGAAAAACTACGAACCATAATATTTTTAACAGCAATAATGCTTACGACTCTTGATAATACAAAATAAGTTTTAGTAGAATCGCAATGTTTTTGCTAAATTCGCTTCATACCATGAATAAATATGTGACACATATTAAAACGGATATCATATTATATTGCTATAAACGAATTCCTTTTAAATCTCGTTTTGAACAACGAATTTCATTAAAAAAATATTTCTTTAATCATAGGAATATAAAGCCGACAGAATTACAAACGAAATTATGATTCTATACATGGTATAACGCCAGAGGATTAATTATTGCAGGATAACTTATGCGTGACTGCAGTAGATACTATCTTAACGACGGCTGGTTTACAGAAAACCAGGTAATTTGTTATACTACACTATCCCTCTTTAATAAATATTGATACTGCATGTTCATTAATATTTATAGAATATCAACCAAGTATTCCTGGAACAGTTTCAGTACTAATTGTCATATTAATAATCATCAATACGATTTCCTATGACAATATTCTTTGACCTAACAAACTTTCCAATTTAAACTTTTGATAGGTATATGAATGCACCTTAATGCTGTATTATAAAGTAATGCTCACTGTTTTTATTAAAGCGTTTTTCTACCTAGTCTCAATCACGGATGAATTAATACATTCTTAATTCATCTTTACTCTGAAACATAAGAAAGAAGTCCATACTTTATTAGATACTAAATTCTAGGCTCATAGATTTAGTCAATACAAGTTTAGAGACCATTTGCAGCAGTGGTATTTGATGTTTCTAATGATATTCTTCCTATACAGTATACCATAATTATAAAGAAATTGTGGCTGAAGAGAGCTTAAGATCTTGTTATTATCACCAATATTTATATCTTCTCTCACCGTCTGTTGTTCATGTGGAACTATTTAATAGTTTATTACAAATCGGATTTTAAGGTCATTTTATATAAATATCGTTGATATTTTTAGTATATAGATACCATTTTTAGCTGTTTCTTACAATACTTACGTTGTTTTTTGTGTATTACGTAATAAATTTGTCACTAGTAAACGAAGAATTTAATACTAATTGTTTGTTTTATCACTTGCAGTTTTAATAGAATAATTCAACATGAGTAATGATTTCTGTTTCAATGTTGAACTGTGTATCATTGGACGTTTAGATGCAGTATACAGGGTGTTTCATAGAAGATGTCTCATCTTGATTACGGAAGAACGTACAAGGATAAAATAAAATAATTTCCCGCTAAACAAACCCCAAGGAATAACGTAAAAATATTTCGAATCTCGGAATTTTCAAATGTAAACATATGTCATCTTATAAATTATCTTCAAAGTATTTAAGAGAAAAAACATTTTGGCGAAAAAAGATATGAATTTTTTCCCGATTAAAAATGGTGGCAGTTCATTTGGAAAAAATCAATATGTTTTTAATATTCTGTGTTTTTTATATCAATGCACTTAGCCCTTCTCCGGTTTAATTTTCTTACTCTTTATGAAATTAGCTTTACTGTGATATGCAACAAGTAAAGAGTTTTTGAAATAATAAAAATTCTAAAAAAATATTTTGGAAAATTAGCAAATGCCCATTGTTTAAAATTGTCATGTAGCAACATATGTCAAGTGGCACATTTGTTTATATTTTTTTTTATTATTCTTATTAACTTTGTTATTCAAACTTACTTCATATATCTTTTAGTGTTTGTGTAAATAACAAAAAACCCTAAGTTTCCTATATCAAATGCATGCTATTTTGGGTTGAACCCTAATTTAAATGGGACCTTTAGTGTTAAACCCAAATAACATGTATTTGATATAGGAAAATTAGGTTTTTTCTTATTTACACAAAAATTAAAAGATATATGAAGTAAGTTTGAATAACAAAGTTAATATGAGTTAATATAAAACCTCAAAAATTTTCATATGCCACTTGACATATGTTGCTATTTGAAAATATTGAACACTTTGCATTTGCCAATTTAAAAAAATATGTTTTTTTTAATTTGTATTATAAAAAAACCCCCGTTACTTGTATCATATCACAGTGAAGCTAATTTCATAACGAGTAAGAAAATTCAACCGGATAAGGGATAAGTGTTTTGGTATAGGAAACACAGATTATTAAAAACGTATTGATCTTTTCCAAATAAACTGCCGCCATTTTGAAACGGGAAACGATCATTCATTTCTGTTTTCGCCAAAATGTTTGTCTTTTAAATACCTTAAAGATGTCGTATAACATAACATTATGTTTACATCCGAAAATTCCGAGATTCGAACTAGTGATCCTCAGTGTATGGCACACCCTGTATCGAAAAAAAGTTAAAATTATTGTTACGTTATTCCTTAGGGTTGATTTAGCGGGAAATAATTGTATTTCATCCCTGTACGTTAAGCCGTTTTTCCACAATCAAATTGAGACACCTCTTACGTGGACACCATATATAGGTATTCTTACAATTATTAGGACTGCAGATGTAAGTTTACGAAATAAATATTAGGCTTGTTCAATAGCTGTTAAATTAATGATGATAATAATGTTTTTATATTTATGCATAATCATTGATTTCATGAAAAAAAGAGTATGTTCCGCACATACCGGTAGTCGTTCTTTTTACATGTCAATGTTAGGGGTTGATGAAATCCAACTAGTTTTTTAATCCACATTTAGAGAACCACCTACATTCTTCAACTGTATCCAAAGATAAATATAAAAACTTTTTCTTACAAACTTTGTTCAGCACGAACTGCTGTTGTATCCTATTAATGCTCAGTTGGCGTGCAACATCACAGATAGCGCCAACTTCACACCGGGTGATTGAGATTTGTGGGGATGCCGATTGTTACTGGACCTTCGCAGAACGTTGTTGTATTAATAGTCAAAGGTAGAACCAAAACAGGTACAATAAACGTATCTAATCACACTGTAAATGCAGAACTACTTTATTGGACTTGACGGCAATTATTTGAAAAGTAATTATAGTTTTAAATAAAATTTTAACTTGTATAAACAAATTTGAGACACGAGTTAAAATTAAGTACATATGACAGTTTGTTATTTTTTATTTTGTTACAAGGATACAGTACTTATGCAATATAAATATATATGTTTCGTGTATATACTAATATAAGACCAAATATCACCAACTGCCTCACACACTTATTATCTTAATCACATACCAACTGTTCACTACGCCTTGATAACACTTATCCTATGGTTATTAATTAATGGTTATTTAATGCTTACCTATTGTGAAATGTCTATGAAAACGATTAGAACTTACTGCAAATATCCCCGAAATGCTCGGTTTTACAATAACAATTCAAATCAAGGTAGCTGATGTCAACACTCTACATTTCACTAAGTTTTCTTTCTGAGCATATTTTTTATTACTGATTCTTCATCAATGTACATAACATATCAGACAAAAACTTACAGGATTTGGCCAGCTAAAAGGCAATTATATAGCAATAAACAAGATGCATATAACTTGTTCTCCGTTAGATTATTACGATTGCTTGGTTTCAGAGAATCATAAATATAATGTCGCATTCAACGTATTAATGTCGAATTGATGTTGATGATATTCTAGAGAAAGGTTAAATTATAAACTGTGTTGAACTCTCAACACCATAGTGCACATGTCCATAACATTTCCCATGAAAGAATTGTTGTGACCATTAAGGGAAAATGGTGTATACACTTAATATTGTTATTGAAAAGCAATCGCTTAATACTGAGCCAACACTGTTGTCGTATTTTATTGCCCTGTGCAATAAATAAACCTTTAAAAATTGAGTTTTCCGTTGGTATGTAAAATAAAATAAAAATGAAAAAGGTAGAATATCTACGTTTTATAAGTATAATATTTTCTTTATAATTTTTCCAACGTAAAAGTACGGTCTGAAATAAAATAAAACATAAAAAATAAGTCGATATTTATTAAGCTGCGAAAATACTGGATGGGCAATAACGTTTTATCTCTTATTACTTGTTTGGTAATATTAATACCGTGACCGGTGTAGGTGGTACAATAGTTTAATCTTAACCTACATAGCTGTAATTTAACATACCTGGTTATAGCTTTTGTAGCTCTTGATTGGCCATGTCTTGTCCGAGGTCCAATCAACTTAGTTTCATCAACCTAGCATCACAAGGAGGACCTCCATTGTGCGCTGATTGGCTTGTTGTAAGGATATGGTTTGTTTCAATCCCGGTATCAATTATTTTGTAAGCAACATTTAACGGGAATATTTAGTATTTTTCTCTTAAAATATGTATATAGTTTGTGAATGGTCATATATTTTTATAGTGAAACCCATAGATCAACAATGATTTCAATTACGGAATCATACAATAAACAAATTTATGTAATGTAAAACAATGCATTACAAACCATCTATTTATCCTAGAAAAAAATAAATGTCGCATGACGTCATCGCTTGTCCAAAACTATTGTTACATATGTTTCAATTTATATATGCTTTAAAGAAAAGTTTTATAAATTAATCTATCTGATAAACTATTGGGCATGAGGTAAGACTAATAGATCATATGAAAATAAATGTGTAGTTTATGTGTATAAATAAAAGTGTGTATACATAACAGGTGCATGCTATGTACATTACGAAACCATAATTAAACAAAAAATCCAACATTTTACCGATATCCATTTAGCATACAACCTAACCAGCTACAAATGTAAGTGTATATGCAATGTTTATGAAGAACATACTTATTCACATTATGATCAGCTGGTCAATGTAATTTATGTTAATATTTAAGTTGCAATTCAAGGAAACACGTGTCACAAATATTTAATTGTACTGACATAGTCGAAATGAAATATTTACTATTTCAATTTGAGGTTTCGTACATATTACAATGGAAAAAAGTGAAAAAAACCTGGACAATTTAATATTTACAGGGCAACATAGCAGCAATTGCTGATTTTTAGTTATGTATACAAAGTGAAATTAAATACACACTTTTTTACACATTTAGTCGTAGGCTTTCTATAACAAGATTACAAGTCAATACTGCATTACCATTATAACCTGAAACAGAACACCAAAATCAATAAACAAACAAATACGCAATGTTTAGATCAGCTGATATATTTAAACCCGCTTATAGAAACACTATAGCAGTACATCAATAAGAAAATTACTGGTTCTTTGACAGCCTGTATGGCAGAGCAAGGGTAATTTTTGACACTTCTGATATTTTTAACACCGCCCTTGTTGGACCTTAAGCTTTGAAACGAATCCTCAACAGCCTGCTACCTTTTTCCTAGCTTGAGATATTTCGTGGGGACCAATTCGATTACGGAATTAAGTAGATTTCACCAAATTAAAATAAGTTGAATTGACACAGTACTGTATGTCTTGAGCAATCATTAAAAGAACCGATTTGGAAACTACAGAAACATAAAAAGCCATTGAATGCCACTAAAAAGTAGAAATAGAGATATTTTTTAACAATTTAATCGTCTATATAATGAAGAACATCTACAAGACGAAGATTCGTACAAACAATGCACGAGAATTTTTGCCGAAGTGCTAAATCTTTTGATTGGAAACATGGACTTTTTATTATTCATTTTTTTTCTTTATTAAAAAAAAAATATATATTTTTGTGTTCATTTTGTAATTTTAAGAATAGTAACTGTCGAGTAGCTCAAACAACTTTTTATTTCCCAAATTGACATCCATCCCAACAATAAATAAAATTAATGAAATTGCTGACGTGACTGTGTAGATTTGTACTAAAAATCCATAACGCAATCATGTTCCATCACAATATCCATTACATAATGGGTTGCGAGCGAGCAACTCTTATCAACGCGATAAGAACAGGTATCAACTGCTCTGCAGATGAGCTTTTCTCTCGACATTTGTGCATTAACCAATGCAGATAACAGATACTAACAATTAACAAAATCCCTATGCATTATGGCTCTATAATACGTTGCAATTTTTTTTATCATATGCGTGTAATGTGTGCGAAATATGTTTGCAACGTTAGGAATTAGGCCTAAGATATTTTAGTACATTTAACAATTAATTAAGAAAATATTATTCCTATTTCAAAAACAGTGTGGTTATCGCTTGTTTATAAATGCTATATTTCGGAATTTTAGTAACAGTACATTTATTGAATTGTTTGTATATATTTAACACTACTGGGCTTACAAATATCTTCCCCTAGATAGCTTAATATCTCCTTTTAACAATCAACGTTGTTTTTAGCACCAACCTTTTATTTCAAACACAATTTACACGCTCCACTGATTGCAAACAACTTAATCATACAAAAATTATCACAACTAAAATAATATGTTTTCCCACTAATTGTAAGAAATATTGCTAACTAAACCACACTATACATAATTGTATACTTCAGTCTATTTACAACGGTCTTAAAAAATATATATATACAAAGCAAATGGTCAGCAAATTATATTTACTTTACTCGGTAATAGTGATGAAAAATCTATAGACTACTAGCAGAGTACCCGTCCTTCGTACGGGGATGGAATATAAGTATAAAATGCTTATTGCAGTTATACTCAAGCTTTGCGTTTGCAATAAGGGAGGACACAGTTTGATAAAATTTGCTTTTTTAAATTTACAATATTCTATAGCACCTATTACACATCTACCATAGCCATAATGTTCTACCACTTCACCTAAACAATAGAGAAAAATAAATTATCAACAATTCGCAAAATATCACAAATTATTCATGAAATTAAAAAAACATAAACATAACTGTAAACAATCCTACTTTGACAGTTCTCATTGCGAATCACAGTTTTTTGTTGCTGCTTAGTTCAAATCGGCTGTTTTCATACATGCAAAAAAATATAGTGCTGCGCCCTGTTGGTAAATCTTATAACTTTGTAATGCTTTTCCATATCATAGAACCAACTTTTTTATTTAAAACAGCTGACTAAATTCTTTAATTCCCTTTAAATATGAATACTCATAAGGTTAACATGGGGAATTACAGAGCCACTGGGGCGGAGCCCGAAAAGATTTTTGAGATAAGAATATGCCTATATGTTAATCGGGAATGTAAGCTATCATCATGCCAAATTTCTGCCCAATCTGTCCAGTGGTTTATGCGTGATTGAACTTCAAACACACAAACAAACACACAAACTTTCACATTTATAATATTAGTAAGATAGTTTAGTGTATGTGGCCCGCAAAATTACTGCAGTCGCCTGGATAAAGTAACATGAATACAGCAAGATAATGTACAGTTGGCGTGTCACTACATGGATAACACGTTGCATCCTTAAAAGCTTGATGATTTGAATTCCCGACGGAACCTTAATGTAGCGATTCAGGAAAGATTACATATATTTATCCCGATAACGTTAGTTAGGGTGGAACGAAATTTCAAGCAAAACTCTTGTAATTGTTAAAGTGTTTTCAATAATGAAATTAAGATGCTCATTTTAGTTTAAGTTTGGTAATCAGTTGGTTAAAATGTATGACATAACAGCTCGAATTTATTTCGTTTAGCAATAATTTATTAAGTTTGATTAAGTAATTCGTGGCGTTAACAAAATGCACGCTTGCCTAAATTAATCAAATCAAACTTAAAATACTTGCATTTTGTTCATTATTGTTTAGTCATTTCCATTTGTTTTTATTTATTTGTAAACAGATCTATAATTTTTGACTCAATTTTACATAATTTCTTCGTTCTTACTAACTATTTAAGTAAATCGTGCTGGTTGTGGAAACTGCTGAGCCATGGTGCGAAGAAGGCAAGAACTGGTTAAATGAAATAGGCCGCAAGCTGATTGAAAAAAAAAAACAAAAAAAAACAGATGACTCTAAAGCAAGGACCTAGTTCAACGAATCGTCATGGCCATACAAAAAGGAAACGTCGCCAGCTTCATTGGATACTCACCCGCAGACGACGACCTTTCGTCAATATTTAGTTGATACAATTATTGTAAAAATTGGTATGCCATCATTAAATAATATATCATTTGTTTCAATCTCAGTAAATTAGTACTGTAATAACTATCAAAATTAATAAAAGTAACAAGAACAAGACATGAGAAAGATAGCCGAAAAATAATATTTTTTTATTTAATTAGTGAAGTAAATAACAATGCAATAGACTATAATCAACAAATATCTTCTTGATCAGCAGGACGTATAATCAGCAGGAAGTATAATCAACAGGAATAGTATATTACGTTACTAGTTCTGAAAATAGGTGTTTACCGGACGAGTGTGATTGTTCCCATCGGACGAGTGTGGTTGCACCATACATACGAGTCCGGTAAACGCATTTTGGACGAGTGACGTACGATATTTTACGCAATCTATCTATATATTAATAGGCAAGCATGGTTCTTTAAAACCTTTTTCCCCAGCTCATGTGCATCGCAGGGGAAATCTACGCATACTGTTAGAAAGATATTTGCCTGTAGATGTGCAGAATCCCTTTATAAATTAAAATAGGCTAAAAATAAGCACAAAAAACTAATTTGAAAACTTCAAAAAATTAACATGGACCAACTGGGTTGCCATGATGGTGACGAAATAACAACAAAATGTAAACAGAAAATCAAAACAAATGGAAGAAATCGCAATCACATGTTTTATTTACAGTGTGTGGAGAAAATAGAGAAGTCTGTACATTAATTATTTTTGGTCAAGTTTCGACCACAGGACGACCACTAGTACTAATAAATCCGTACAAATCCTTAACAATATTACCACCGAATAAAGGACTAAGGAACCTCTAAGAGAGGTTATTATTTTGTTTATAAACTAACCCACTCTCACTCATTGTCAAATACAGTATATATACAGTGAATCAGCTGGTTGATGTCCGGTAAAACTCATTACAGTACAGTAGTAGGCCTACGTAATGAAACCCCATTAGATTAAGCCGACGGCAAACAGCTGTTTTCTGGGCTAAATTCTTGCGTGGGAAGTTCGTCAAAACAGTGTAATGTAGCGTAAAAAGCTTTTACCATGCAGTGCACGGTGAAAGTACATTGTATTACTTTACCGTGTGAAGGCACGGCAAAGGAAAACTTTCCAGCCTATCAATACGGATGGAAAAGTATGTGATTCTGTGTAGTATGATGTAAAAAAATATAACCTCGATAAAATTAAGTAACAAGGGTAAATCGCAACACAATAAATTCGATGATTAATTGCGGAAGACACAATGTTTGGAAATGAAATCTGATATAATTGAGGGAAAAATTATGGAAGCTTCAATCATGAGTACAAACTTGAATACTAATCAATTGATGCATCAGCAAAGACGACCATGGTGCAAGCATAACAGAAACCAAACTTTGCAGACAATAAATTAGGAAATGATCCTCCTGTCAATTATACAGGAGAGCAGGACTGAAGAGTATCTATGGAGGCAATACAGAACAATCATTTTCTTCAACAATATGTTATCTAACGCAAGAAACATCTACCCCTGCACATTTTCACCTATTGACTTTGCTTTAGTGACACAATTTCACAAATAGCTCCCCACAAATGACTTTTTGTTTGTATTGAAAAAATGTGTTGTAGGATGGTAGTCACTCTTCTTTCCAAGGAAGCTAGGGTTAGACCATCAAAGAAGTCATTGAAAAAACTACAATGTGGCTCTAACAACGTAGAATGTTTAATCTAGGAACAGGATCATTTTGTTCAAAATTGTTGGGTTATGATCTTTTTGTAATAATTCTGGACACATATTTGATTCGGTTAGGTATGCAGAATTCGGAATCATAAAATTTATTCACAGTTGATAGCATCCGTAAATATTTTTAATGGAAAATTATGTCAGCCCCCATCGCCGTTTCAAAAGAGGCATGATTTAGTTCCAAATCTGAAGTTTGCCACCACATTGCGAGCAAATCTTCTATGTAGCCTATCGCATGCTATCCATGCCTATTGCATTGGTCCAAGAGATAAGTAGACCAGAAAACTGAACAATAATCGAATTTCTGGCGTATATTCGAGCAATATAAATTGAGCAAGGTCTTTGTGCTAAAGGGATATCTATATATTCTACATGAAAGATGCAGGATAGTTAAAATAGTTTAATACTATGCGTTATTTATTTATTATCAAATAACCATTGAACGACATAATTATAAAAAAACTTATACTTCATTGGTTATCAAGTTGAAATTAGCACTAGAGTTTTATATAGGGAAGTTTCGTAGCACACGTTTTTTATACACAAAACGTTCTTTACAGGCACGTTGATTATCAGCCCATTTGTTAGACGCCCAATTATTCCAGTTGACGATGTATGAAACGCGATCAGCTGTAGACATACGTCGATGGCTTGCCTTTGTCATGTTTTTATAAATATAGCTATGCCAATAAACCACTGCAATCTAAGGATCACATTATCATCATAGAAATGCAGTAGCAAATATGGAAGCTAGCCATTCAAATTTGAGATTTATCCTGGTCTCATATGATATTTCTCTTTAGTTTATTAAAAAGTGATATCATCAAACAAAATGTTGACATTATATAGGTACAAGCCCTATGTCTAAGGTTGGCCTTCCTTCTACAGGAAACTAGAACTCATGCAAACTTACCAATATAGTTACATTTGAAACTAAACCAATTAATATTAAATTATTACTCTGTTATTGTAAGTGTTTAAAAGTAATAGTTTTTTAAAATATTAGTTTGATAATATATTATAAACTGGACTTGACCTCTTCTTAATAGTTGTGGCATATACAAAACAATAACAATGATATATATATATACATATATAAATATATATAGTTCTCTGTATACATATAATGTTATACGAATCCAATTTCGTTGTTATTACAATCATATAGAAAGGTAGTCTAAAATCATTATTTGCCGTATGGATTGGTTTACACACCGGAGAGTAGGGTTTGAAATACGAGCAAATTACAGCTTCTGCAAACAATGTTTCCAGAGTTGGTTTTTGTTGATTTTAATAAATCTATTATATTCACACCTACAAATGTTTATTAAAGTTGACTTATTTATGGCCCTTTAAATATAAGCCAGTATATGATCTCATCATAGATACCTTTTAACTAAACACGGATTATAATTTTAAATCCTTAAGCTTTTTGTTAATAAAATAAAATAACATATCATACGTAAACGTAGCTAATTTTAATGTGCGTGTTCTATTATGAAAAAAGAATGTATTAAATACGAAATGCCAATTTATACTTGTTTTTAGTACTGTTGAATAAAAAGTATTACACATCCATTATACCTATATTATACCATTGTAATGTCAACTGAACTAAATGAAAATAAGAAGAAGGATATGTATAATTAGGACTAAATATAGTGACAATATTATTTACACTTGAAATTAAACTCCACATTTTAGTAAGGTAATTTTACATAATCTTGTATTAATCGAAGATATAACTCTTAAGTGTGAAGTGTTTCCAGCAAAAAAATGCATTCATAGCTGCAGTGGTATCCAAACAGTCATCATCATCTTGCATTCAATATAAAAACTTAATTATTTACGTATTTTAGATTAGGAAAGGTTCGGACTCTGAAAATAAACTTAAACATTTATTGGAAATAAATACAATAAAACATAACTGCTACTACTGACTGAGGCTTGACAATATTTATGGAAAGTAAATCACAGATAAGTCTAATAACACTTAAAACATTATATTTATGCTTATACTGTTAGTTAACTCCCAAGACGGTAAATATACATAAAATATGGTAAGTGGGGATTGATTTCGATTGAAAATTTGAATCATCATGAGACCCAATATGTGAATGTAATGTAGCTTCACCTATTTGGTCTGGAGATTGAATTGTCCAATCAAAATCGATCACCACTTACTTTTTATATTTAAATTTTAGCTCTTCTTTCTTCTGAACAATCGGATCGGCGAGTCGTCAAAGTTTCTCCTTCTTTATCCTCTTGCCAACATTTCATTTTTAGCAAGCCCAATGTAGGTGTGTGTCAGGGTGTTCTTGTATGTATTCCTTTGTGAAGTAGCATAGTCTGTTTATAAGCTAATTGTTAAGTGTTTTACAAATGTGTTGTAATTTGAGATATTTTTCTAAGGGAGATTTATGTATTTAAATCCTTTGTATGTTGGGATTTTTTATACACTTTTTTAAACTGTTTTGTGGCTGATTTTAATTGTTTTTGTGTCTGGTGTTGTGATTAGTGAGTTTCTACTGACCGTGTTAACTTCGCCAGTGGGTTCTACTCACTAAAAGGAATAAAAAAGTTCCTATAAACCCATGTCCGTTTTTCGACCGTTTGGCTGTTTTGGGGGATTTTGTGTTTTTCTTATTTTATTAGACTTTGCTCCACAATTTATGTAATAAAAATTTAACCAATTTCTTTAGAGAGTTATAGTTAAAATCATTGGAAAGAACATTAAATTTGCTATAAATCAAATGTTTCATTCAACAATTATACCATTACATAGTCCACGTTATAACCAAAATAAAGTAAAAATGTCATTAAATTAATTAATTACGATAATTTTCATGGGCCTCCTTTGATACATAAACCTGCATTTATGCAATGTTGAAATGCATAAACAACTTGGCATTTTAATAATCTTTCAAATGATATGCTATTCAATACTATTATTGATATAAACCAGTGAGAAATTACTAATAAACTACAATAAAACACGGTTTACAGATTTTGTTTTTGCTCAGTTTTACTGTTAATAATAATTACTGTATACTCCATGATGTATTTTATTGAACTATCTGATACAATTTGTACATTATTTTAACTTTTAAATATTTATTAAAATTATCTGAATTAATAAAATGTATAAACTCAAGGTTTTTCACATTTTCAAAGATGTAGTGTGTCTGATTCTTAAATGCTGTGTAATTAGTTTTACCTTGTGCTTGATTAAGTCAGCTTTTATTGATTTGTCATCTATAGCTAGATAACTCAGCTGCTTAAACATACCTAGTTGAGTAATTTGCTGTTTTAACTTTCCAAGTCAATTAAGAGTTTTTCAAAATTTATTAAAATATGGAGCCTTTTACCAATCAAGATTATGCCAACATGATGAATACAGTAATTATTATTAACAGTAAAAACTGTGCAAAAACAAAATCTGTAAACCGTGTTTTATTGTAGTTTATTAGTAATTTCTCACTGGTTTATATCAATAATAGTATTGAATAGCATATCATTTGAAAAATTATTAAAATGACAATTTTTTTATGCATTTCAACATTGCATAAATGCAGGTTTATGTATCAAAGGAGGCCCATGAAAATTATCGTAATTAATTAATTTAATGACATTTTTACTTTATTTTGGTTATAACGTGGACTATGTAATGGTATAATTGTTGAATGAAACCTTTGATTTATAGCAAATTTAATGTTCTTTCCAATGATTTTAATTATAACTCTCTAAAGGAATTGGTTAAGTTTTTATTACATAAATTGTGGAGCAAAGTCTAATAAAATAAGAAAAACACAAAATCCCCCAAAACAGCCAAACGGTCGAAAATCGGACATGGGTTTATAGGAACTTTTTTGTTCCTTTTAGTGAGTAGAACCCACTGGCGAAGTTAACACGGTCAGTAGAAACTCACCCTGTATTGTGACTGGAGTGTTAGATTAGATTTTGTTTGCTAGGATAATGTTTTTTACGATGTAATGTTAGAAGAAAGTGGGGATTTTTAGCTGGATGAATAGGGGTCCAAAGTGTTCTAGGAAGTATATCCTGCATATTGTTCGCAGCACTTTCTTTTGAAGGATGAGTAATTTGTCCATGTTTTTGGCAGATGATGATCTCGATTCTGCTATTCCGTAACTAAGATGAGAAGCAAAAAGGGAGTAGACTATTCTGGAAGGTTTTCGTTGGTTTTGGTGTGGATTCAACACATTGGTACCTATGGTCAAGATAGTTTTTTTATTATTTACATTGCTTCTCCTTTAATATGTACTTTTGAGGTTTTGTAAAAGTATATGAGTAAGTGAGTCGAACGCCTTTTGGAAGCCGTGTTGTGAGTTAACAGTATAAGAGTAAATTTATGATTTGAGGGATAGTAGACCTATCTTTTATTTACTTTCCAAAAAATTAATAACACGTACAATGTTGATCAAGAAGTTATTTTTTTATAATATTTTATAAGATTCGAAAATAGATCACAGCTACAACTGTAATATTATATTCAATAATCTAAAAATCATTATCTGCTTTTTTTAGTTAAAGATAATATCGTAAGTAAGGTGAAAGTCTTTTAATGAGTTAATTCAGAAAACATGTTTACTTATATTTTTACTAGCAGAGAACCTGTCCTTCGTATCGGGATTGCATATAAAAATAAAATGCTTATTGCAGTTATACTCAAGCTTTGCGTTTGCAATAAGGGAGGACAAAAGTCATAACGTTCTACAATTGCACCTAAACTATAGAGTAATTTACTATCAATAATTCGCAAATTATCACAAGCCATTCATTATATTAAAAACATAAACATAACTGTGAACAATCCTACTTTGATAATTCTCATTGCATATCACAGCTTTTTGTTGCTGCTTAGTTCAAGTTAGATGTTGTCATAAATGAAAAAATAATAATGCTGCACCCTGTTGGTAAACCTTATAACTTTTTAATGCTATTGCATATCATAGAACTTTAGAACTTTAGAACTTTAGATTATTTAGTTGAAACAGCAGACTAAATTCTTTAATTCCTTTTAAATATGAATACTCATAAGGTTAACATGGGGAACTACAGAGCCACTGAGGCGGAGCCCGAATGGATTTTTGAGATAAGAATATGCCTATATGTTAATCGGGAATGTGAGCTATCATCATGTTAAATTTAAACCCAATCCGTCCAGTAGTTAATATGTGATTGAACTTAAAACAAACAAACACAAACACACAAACTTTCACATTCATAATATTAGTATGCTATTTATAGCGTAGTTTTTTTTATTATCCAATGTTTCTTAAATACATATACAACACTTTAATTCACTTTTTGTAGGTTCAATGAACTACGTTTATGATTACATTTCTATAGGTTGAAGATGGATAATTTTGAAAATAACCTCGCCTAGCCTAACTTACTATGTCCACATCCAATCTCTTGTCCATGTCGCTAAATCTTGACTGTCGTCCAATCAACTTGGTTTCATCAGCTTAGTATCACACAGAGGACCTTCATTGTACTTCGTGATTGGCTGGTTATCAGGACTTGTAATCATAACTTCGCACATGTTACTTGTATAGAGTGTATGGGGGACCTTAACCAAAGTGGAACGGAAAAATAATGCATTGTCTGTCCTTAAAGTTACCTAAAAATCTAATCTTCTAGATATATTAACCAGAAAAAACCCTTTTTACTTTTATACGCATCATCAAAACTTTCCAGGTCTTTTACTTTTTAAAATTAATCACAACATTTAGAAAATAAATTTGGTACCACCCGTTACAATAGTATTAAATAATTAGATAATTTTTAATTATTTAAGGATTGTTTTGGATTGATTGAAATTATAATCCAAAAAAGACCAGACAAACTTCTCCTTAAATGTGTGTATATATTATTTTTGTATTTATTTAACTCATATTAAATGTACGATCTACTTGATTAATACCTTATTCAAGAATACAAGTTATGACGAATATATTTGTTTGTTTGTTTAGTAATTGATAAATTTTCTTATGTCAAATTGTTTGTCTATTCAAAAAATATCTTGTAATGAGTGATAAAATATAAAGTATATCACAATATGCAACATGTATTTAACTACGAATCGTCTCAACATTATTTCCAATTTAATCGACTTGAGTGTTTAGAGGTTGCAAATATCAAGAACGCAATAAACGTTTCTGAATGTATTCAATCTTTTTATCTAAAATCAGTATCCATAGGATGTGTAAAATGACGATATTGTTGTCTAAATTAACTTCTATCGTTGTTAGAAACCCAATTATCTCGGGTGACGATGTGTGAAACACGATCAGCTGTAGACTACCATTGATGATAGAGCTTTGGAAGGCTTTGTCCGTTAGTAGAAAAACCACTAGACACCTGCAGAGGATATGCTACTAGATACATATTATATTTTAAGAGGTTAAAAAAAGAATGTTAAGTATTTTACTTACGACCGTTTTTTTTAAGTATCCGTTCGTTCTTAGAATTGAAAAGTTTCTTATAACAGCATTGTTTACTTTCATAACAGCATAGTTTTACTCATAACAACACGGGTAACCGACAAATGAGTTTTAAGGATTGAGAGAGAAAAAGTAAAATTGTAATGATTCGAACTTCAACTAATCAGCTGTTCAGGCCAATTTGATTGTTGGTGGTGCAATTAGTGTTTGGGAAAAATGTTTCGTTGCAACATAACCTCTCTTAGAAGCTATTGAGAAGTATTTTTTTGTAATTAAAACACTGTCATAGGTAAAGTAGTGTACGCAACTCGCGTATAAAGTGTTAACGACACTCGTAGAAGTTTTCAATTTTTCTACTCGTATCGTTAACACTATCTTTACGCAATCGTTGAGTAAACAACTATTATGTAACTACAATACATGTGTCATAGCACATTGTGCCGATAATGAATATCATCCTTAATCCTTTTTAATACCAATTCCGAGATAGTCCAATCGTAAACTAATGGTAAGAAGAGCGTGTCTTGAATACAGGACATACAATTCGTTATTTTAAATAATTAACTATCAAAAAATAAAAATATGATCTGCTTATATACAGCCTTTAAAAATTAAATCTACAAAGATCGTTGTTTTATAAACTTAAAAAGGTACTTAAAAGCTGAGTTTTGGTTGTACAAGAAATATCACGAGGTATTGTATAAATATTAGGTAAGGAATTTTGGTACGTGACCATCACCATTTGATCGAGACAGACCATGGAAAAAATAACATGTTGAACAAACTGAAAGCCAGAAAGAAAACATGCTCGGATCGAGCAGTAACAAGATGATGGACTATTCTATAACAGTAACGTGTGTATAATATGGAATACATGAGCAAGTGAAAAAATTAATAACGAAAACAAAAAAAATCACAATTTTAAATAATCAGATGACTGTCGCCACTCTACACTAACCATAATTAATTTAGACGGTAAATATGTTGACAGAATTAATTACAGACTGATGAATATCAAGTTGAGATTCTGTATGTAAAAAAAAAATGCTTTATTGTTGGTATCCACTTTAATGCCATGAACGTATCACATTTACCACAAACTTGTTGTGACACTTCCTTCCTTTACATGACATTATCTGGTCATTCGTGTGTGTGTACTTATGTCAACGAATTATTCAAAATTGCAGTAACAAAAATAAATGGTCATTAAGAAAAACCAGATTAATTTAAATAATAAAGAATGTTGAATTGTTATCACACAAAACGCAACCATTAAATTAACTATTCCATTCTGGATGAATGGCAAAATACAGGTTTGTTATATATATATTTTTGGTTTAAAAAAATAACTGTAAAACGTGTTGATAGATCCTAATAATTACGTAGACATGCACTTTAAAATATAACATTTTTTATTTTGTTGTTTACTAATTAACAAACCATTGATTATGTTCTTACAACTATTCAAATACAGATCGTCTATTAACGTGTTCTTATCAAGCGTTTTAATTTTTTTTTTTGCAGTTTTATTTTGTACTATACACTGGCTATATAATATACCGTAAGCCATTGTGTTCCATTACCAGTACGTATCGTATTTAAGTACGTCCTGTTGAAGTAAGTTTTTTTATGTATTCGTTAATTACATTTTAAAACAATAGTTGATCTTTATTTTATCAATCTGGAATTATATATAGTTGTCTTTGGTGCAAGTAGAGGAGCTAAATTATAATTTATCGTAACATTTGTGTGCAAATGTTAGAGTAAGTCACGTAGCGGACACGATTTTCGAAAGTAAAACAAAGCTGAAGACAAAGATGATGAGATGAAAGCTGCTCTGTGAAGTGATGTTAATGTTCAACGTCAAAGGCTAATATACCGAGACAATTTCATCAACGTAACAATGCAATCAGATGATGAAACAGCACGATAGAGAAACTAATGTTGTGTCTTTTTGAATGAATTCGCATGAATAAATATCCTATAATATCAATATGGAATGTCTACATGTGAATAACTGATTCGCATTCATAGCCTTTACGGCTATATCGTTGTTGGTTTATGTTATTATATGCATATTTTTACAGATGTATATAACATGGTTATATAACAGATGGTTATACAAATCTTAGTTTTATTATAAATTTGGGGTTTTCTAAACTAAATCTTTCTTTTAAGATCCAAAATTTATTGCTACTAAACGTTTGCCTATAAGAAAAGATGATCTACAAAATATTGTAACCATCGAGTGAAACGGATTTTTTCCTTTTTATGATATTTGCTTATTTTGTTTGTGTCTGTAACAGGATGAAGTAGTACATCTACAGAGTGTTTTTTATAATATTTTTGACTTAATCTAATCATATTAGATTACCATTAAATTTTAAATACTGAAGAGACATCCCTTCCAAGACCAGAACTGTAAGCAATATTTAAGTATGAAAGAGGTTTAAGGAGCTACTCTCGAAGATTTATGCAATCTAAGATGTAATTTTTTCATTGAATTTAAATGTTGAAATTACTTATGAGACCTCTAATAAGGTATTTTTACAATAGTATCTCCATTTAATTTGGTTTGGTAAGCTTTTTATATATTTTAAATATTTTATAGGGAAGAAATACTAGTTTTGACGCATTATAATTGCTATTATTATTATTATTTTCGGATTTGTTGCATGGGCGTTTCACAGTAAGAGGTTATGTTCAAACGACTTCACCTTCAGGTTTTTCTGTTTTTTCTTATTAAACTCAGCTCGGCTCTGCCAATCTACTGTGCAAACAACCAGGTCAAACATGGTCTAGGAACCATAAAAAAACAATGAGGAATACAAGCAATCCAAATAGTATTCCGTAGATTTTAAAGTAATTAATTATGTCATTACATTTAGATTGTTTAGTGTGCTGCCAATTACTTTGTTTCAAGTTAAAGTGCCTGCAAAAAACCACCTTAGAAATAGTATATTTAAAAATCTTTGATCTAAAATCTTTGAATTAAAGATCTTTGACCTCTCCGACAGCTTTTATTAAACTTGGTAGGTCCAAGCTGTTGTAGTTTCTATAGTAAATATATTTGAATTTGAATTCAATACAAAAACTAGTTCAAATCAGGTAATACCAGCAGTGTACGCAGAAAAGTGTATTTACAGTGATAATGTAATATATAATTACCTAACAAACAATTGTAATGTTTGACAACAACACAACGTAACAATTATACATGTTCATGCAATTTCGGCGCAATCCATAGCGTCTAATCATTTTTCACAAAAGTTTTCCTAGAGGAAGACTGCTTTGCGGGGGCTAGTAAAAATATTTTTTACTTTACATTAATAGTCAAGAATTTTTCTTTAAAACATGTTTTTTCAGCTCGTGTGTATCGCAGGGCAAATCTACGGATACTCTTAGAAAGATATTTTCCTGTAGATGTGCCGAATACCTATATAAATTAAAATAGCCTCAAATATAAGCACAGACAATGAATTTTTAAATTAAGCCAAAATTAACATGGCCCTTAAGGGTTGCCATGCTGATAACGAAATAACAACGAAATATAAACAGAAAATCACATGTTTTATTTACAGCGTGGGGGGGAATAGAGAAGTCTGTACATTATATATTTGTAGTCGAGTTTCCGACCACTGGACGACCCCTAGTATAAGTTAAGTGAAAGCATTCGCATAACCTTAAAACTATTTAATTCTAAATTTAAGTTTATGTATTGAAAACTACATGTTATAAAACTTAATAAACAACAACGAATAAATGCAAACAAATTTTTAAAACACCACACCATACTTCATTTTATGTTACAAATTCCTAAAGTTATTAATCGTAAATCTAAATTAATTGTTGGCAGTTGCATGTGCATTGTATGTGTATTAACCCGATGAACGAAATATATTCCCAAACTGATAGTACCTAACATTGTTTTCTAGGTGGTGTCCCTGCCCGATGAAAGAGCGCTGCCTTCTAAGAAACGTCGGAGGCCTTCCACATCGGAGAGTCCTCCAAAAAGAGAAGAAGGCGTCCAGACCAAAAAGACCACGGTTAAGGCCAAGGCGACTCAGACGGACCTCTCGTCTGCTGTGTCCAGATCCTTTTCGGACGTAGCTGCAGCTCCAGCGAGGCGCCGACAGGCACAGCAACCCACGACCCCCCTTCAGGGAAGTTCCCGAAAGGGGTCAGTGGTGGAGACACCTGAGGCTGTGTGGGAAAAACGCCTTTCCAAAACGGAGAAGAGGCTATTGAGGCGGGCGGAGGTCGCCTCCATGAAGAATGAGGCAGTGAAGGCACAGCCAACTGGTGTGGCCCAAACTGGGCCCGGTTCGGTGTCTGCACCTAAAAGGTTTCGGCCAAAAAAGCCCAGGACGGAGGCAATCCTTGTCAAACCCTCTGGGGGGAGATCTTTTGCCGAGGTCTTGGGCGTAATAAAGGCCAAAGCTAAACCGGAGCAGACCGTTACGGTTGTACGGTCGATTAGACAAACCCGGGAAGGGGACGTTCTCCTTGAACTGGGTAAGTCGAAAGACAAGGCTGCTTTTACTGCCGAACTGAAGGCAGCTGTTGAAGGCCAGGGCACCGTTCGTGCTCTTGAGCCCAAGACATCAATTGAGGTTCGAGACATTGGATGTGTGTCGACGGAGAGTGACGTTGTTGAGGCCCTGAAGAAAGCTGTACCCGAGCTTGCCGGGCAAACGGTCATCCTAAGGGTTTGGCTCACAAAACCCAATACGAGTCAGCAGCGGATGGCAATCTCCGAAATGGCAGACGCGCTTGCCACTAGGGTGCTGGCACTCCAGCATCTGAGAGTCGGCTGGGTCAACTGCAGGCTCAGACGGAGAGTGGAAGTGAAGAGGTGTTTTAAATGTCTCTGTTTCGGCCATTCCTCCCGAAACTGCAAGGGACCCGACCGAAGCAAGAACTGCCTTCGGTGCGGGGAGGTTGGTCACATCCGTAAGGACTGCAAAGTCGAGTCCTGTTTCCTTTGCAAATAAAATGGGCTCGCTGGCAAACACGTAAACATATAGCTGGGTCTGGGCAGTGTAGTGTATTTAAAACTGCTCTACAGCAAGCGAAATCTCTCCCACGAAGATAAGAATCCTTCAGTGCAATCTGGAGCGATCCAGGACGGCTGACGCACTTCCTTGTCAGTTTGCCCTCGAACACGATGTCGACGCTCTCTTAATCAGCGAACAGTACCAGTATCGAGATAGGGACCCATCTTTATGGTTCCCTGACAGTCTTGGTACTGCTGCATTCTGGGCTCGTAATGCAGCTAAAGTACAAGTGCGGGGTCACGCGAATGGCCGAGGTTTCGTTTGGGTTCGGTGCAGGGATGTCACTTACTTCAGTGTCTACCTTACTCCCAAAAAGGCCATCCGTGACTTTCGTGAGAAGATAGACCACCTAGAAGAGAGCGTGCGCGATACCACCGGACACGTCGTCGTGGGTGGGGACTTAAATGCTAGGGCTGTCGAGTGGGGAATGACCCTCACCAACTCCCGGGGCAAGTATATTCTGGACTTTGCTGCCAGAGCCGGACTCGTTGTCCTGAATGAGGGCAACACGCCAACTTTCCGCCGCCCTGGGATGCGGGGGACGATCCCAGACATTACCCTTGCTTCTGAGTCCCTTTTGCCAAGGATCAGATCCTGGAGAGTCCTGGAGGATTACACGGGCAGTGACCACCAGTACATAATTTTTGATGTCCTGGATGGTCATCAGAGACAAGTGGCAGCGTTTCGTCAAGTGCCCGTTCGATGGAACATTAAAAAACTGGACGTGGTAAAATTCAATGGAGCCATCCTACGAAGAACGCCGGATATTCATCCCGCAACTGGCGTTCCTCACGCAGAGGCGTTAGTTGCATCCACGATGGAACTGATTGTCTCAGCCTGCGATGAATCTATGCCTGGCAGGAGATACCGGTGCAATAAGCGTCCTGTGTACTGGTGGACTGCCGAGATTGCGGAATTGCGACGAGCAGCATTGAGAGCCAGAAGACTTGCTACCAGGGCTAGAGAACCCCTAGACAGACGGCGTAAGTTGGATGCTTATAGGGTGGCTAGGAGGTATCTTCGTCGAGCCATCAATCGGAGTAAACGCAGTTGCTGGGATAAATTAAGGGACGATGTTGATTCCAACCCGTGGGGCCTGGGTTACAAACTTGTAACCAAGAAACTTGGAACCCGCTCTCCACCTTCCGTTATGGACAGGGTCACTATGGAGAGGATAGTCGAGTCCCTTTTCCCGGCTCACGCGTTGCGACCACTGCGGGATTTCGGAAGGGTGGACGACGTCCCACTTTTCAGCCCTGAAGAGCTGGTGGCGGCCATCATATCCCTGAAGAACAACAAGGCTCCTGGTCCTGATGGGGTACCCGGTGAAGTCCTCAAGAAGGTTTTGACTACCAACCCCTTGATCCTTTTGAGCATGTACAACGCCTGCCTGGTCGAAGGGGTTTTCCCCTTGTGCTGGAAGACAGCTAGGCTTGTGCTTGTTGGGAAGGGCAAGGGAGACCCAGATCTGCCATTCTCTTACAGACCTCTGTGTATGTTGGATACGGCTGGCAAAGTCCTCGAGAAATTGATCCGTTCCCGGCTGAATTTAGCCGTTGTTGCTGCGGAAGACCTCTCCCCTCGTCAGTATGGATTTAGGAGGGGGCGATCAACGATTGATGCGATTGAGGAGGTGAAGCAAGCCGTGATGAGAGCTGAGGATTTCAACCACTACTCTCGCAGGTTCGTGCTGTTCGTAACGCTCGAAGTGCGAAATGCATTTAATTCGGCGAGGTGGTGCGATATGCTGGACGCTCTGGAGAACACCTTCCACGTGCCGGCATACCTCATGCGCATCATAGAGGATTATCTCCGGTTTCGCCTCCTCACGTATGAGACTGCCGAAGGCCCGCGGACGATGGGTGTCACTTCTGGTGCTGCCCAAGGTTTCTATACTCGGCCCAGACCTCTAGAACGTCGCTTATGACAGCCTTCTGAGGTCTGAAATGCCTGAGGAAACTGTTTTGATTGGGTACGCAGACGACGTTGCAGCTTTGATAGCTGCACGCAGCGTTGAGCTGGCTCAGCTAAAGCTTAACCGAGTTATGCGTACCATAAACGCATGGATGGCAGACCACGGTCTCTCGCTTGCTTTGAGCAAAACCGAGATCGTGATTTTGACAAAAAAAACGGATTGACACCATCGTGCCGTTGAGGGTGGGAGCCGTCGAGGTTCAAACCGTTCGTTCTGCCAAGTATCTTTGGGCCATGGTAGACAGCAAGCTTAGCTGGCGGGACCAGATTTTCCGTACAGCGGACAAGGCCGCTAGAGTTGTTTCTTCTCTTAGCCGGTTGATGGCCAATGTCGGAGGGCCTCGGTCCAGTCGTAGAAGGCTGTTAATGTCTTCGGTCCAGTCCGTACTCTTGTACGGTGCGGAGGTGTGGGCAGACGCACTAAATAAGGAGGCATACAGGATGCGGCTCGCCCGAGTGCAACGCCAGACAGCACTGAGGGTAGTATCTGCCTACCGAACAGTGTCCGAGCCCGCCGTCCTGGTGGTTGCTGGAGTCATCCCCATCAAACTTTTGGCGGCGGAGAGAAAGGCAATATACCGGCGCCGTGGGGAGGACGAGGCACGAACAGAGGAACGCACCCGCACCTACCAGATGTGGCAGGAGGGATGGGAACAGGAGACACGGGGACGCTGGACCAGGCGACTGATACAGCAAGTCCAACCGTGGGTTAATCGGCGGTACGGAGAGGTGGACTTCTACCTCACCCAATTTCTGACGGGACACGGCTTTTTCCGGTCGTACCTGTTTAGGATGGGCAAAGCCGTGTCACCCGATTGCATATACTGCCCAGGCATTCTCGATGACGTGGAACATACATTTTTCCACTGCCAGCGCTGGGAAAGGCCCCGCCTGGAGGCTCAACAGTTAGTAGGACTGCTGTCGGTGGACACGGTCATACCGATGATGACGGAGGGTGATGACTATTGGGCCTGTGTGTCACATTACATCCAGAGTATTCTCCGCGCCAAGAAGTTCGACCTCGACCGGGATGCGGTGTAGGTCATAAAGAATCAAAATGCCAGAAACGGTGCGAGCCCTGAGGGCTTAGGTCACATGTTGGCCTGACTTGAAGTAATGTGACAAACAATTCCAGGTCTGTGTCCAACAGAGTAGAGGGGGTTTTTTAGTGAGTAGTATGATAATTTCAGGAGTCTCACTCTACAGGCTGGCTACCTGTGTGCGTAAAAGCATTTTCCCTCCTCTCCCTAAAAAAAAAAAAAACATTGTTTTCTGCACTACCGTAGTTGATAGCTGGTTGCAACATTCCTAAGATATCAGGGCGTTATAGGTGATACTCTATCTTCGTTGTAACACGCCATCCAAACGTTACTTAGCTGTAATGGCGTTTCTTTTACATGTTCTGCAGTAATGTTTTTGATCGTTAGCAAAATCATCCACTGAACATATCTTTGTGTTTTAATGCATAGTGGGTAATATACAATCTAGATAGACACCAAAGTCCTTTTATACGTACTAACAGTATCATTCATAAGTTCTTTGACTCTGGATTGCAAAAATACATTATTATGTTGTTTTATGGATTAATTAAACTGTACGATACTCTTTATCCCTATAACGACAGACAACGCTTTATAAAGTCATAACCATTGAGCACCAATTTATATTTTTTAGGGCCAGTTTTAACTTTATATATACCTATAGATCTTAAGTACCGATAGTTATAAAGTAACTGGGATGGTCATAAGGAGGAGCCAACGATGCAAAGACACAGTATACGTGATGTTGTTTCGATACCCCTTCTTGTTGATTTGCTGGACTAAGGCAATCCTCAAGTACAGTTCACATTTGTACTGTACTACATTACATTACATTATTATTGATGAAGGAGCCGAAACTCCCCAACCACAACCCGGTACCTAGTTACCCTTACCCGGGCCCCATGGTGTAGGCCGGAACTTGAGCTCCAACCTTGAGTACACCATGAGTGGATAGCTTACGGCTATCAATCTCACCGGCTGCCGAAGCAACCCTTCGGTGAGAGGGTTGCCCCTCAATCCTAAGCAGGGATACCGGCTACTTGGTTAAGCGTCACTCCACCTGGAATCCAGAAGGTACGACAACCATGCATATAATGAAGGCCTATAATGAAGTGCCCTGACGCATTTAGTGCAAGCAACACTCGGGACCTATCCAATCCCTAACAGGCCGAAACCCGCCATCAAAGCCAGGAGGAAGGGGACCACCAGCAAGCTGACGGGGGAACCACAACCCCCCATTTCCACCACTACCCGATCGAGGCCATCCCATTGCTGGGAAACCAGGGATACCCAGGGCAATAGATCCCCAGATACCCCTAGCGGGCTTGATCCCAACACCCAATCTAATTCGTTTGCCCATCAAGCCCAACATCACTGCCAGGCCCTCAGGGTTTCCCAAAAATAGGTGGGTTTAGAAGTGGGACCCATCCGGATGAACCTATCCATCAAAGGTGGCGACACCCTTAACTCAATTGAGGTTCCAGAGAAAACCCCCCACACTCTAGATAACCATACCTTCCGGGCTCAGAGACAGGGATTGGCTGATGGAGTGCGCCCAGTCGTTGCCCTCACACTGAGGAAAGTTCCGTTCCCGTAGAGTATCCCCGTGAGCTTACGGGTACTCGCCCGATTTCACCTCCAGGAAAGGCTACTTCCAAAGTCGATGATTTGCCGCACATAATGTCGGTCGCATACAATGAGCCGGCCGAAACCAAAAGAGTCACAGCCACAGGCAGATGAGAGATTGATGGCGCACTTCCACCTCTCTAAGAGCTGAACATCCCACCAACCTGGTGGATGGATGTCACTGGGTACTCTCCCCTAAGGGGCTGGCTTGTCCAGTCGTCCATAACTGCAATCTACTTGAAGTACCGATTTCAACACCGGGCAGTTACCTCCCCTTCGGGGGCTACGGTTTTCCCTTCTTTCACCTCCCAGGACCTGAAGTGCCGGTTCAGACACCGGGCAATTACCTCTCCTCTGGTGGGGGGGGGGGGCAAAAGCTAGGGTCCGGGTGGTCACCAGGCCAAGTACCCACGCAAACGTGGGCCCCCTGCGGGAACTACTATACTGTACTGTTTGTACTGTACTTGCTCAACCCTTGCTTTGCTGTAAACGATCCACGCACAGGCGCTTATTCTATGTGGACGGGCAAATGCAAGGTTAAAAGAGGCCACCAACCTCTAAAAAAAGTGTTTTATAAATGTAGCTGTGAACTAGCATCAGCTGACTAGTGTCCTTTATGTTTACGATTTTGGATATTTCGGTTGTCATGGTGACTAATGGGCGTTGAGTTGAATTAATGTTTAGAGAAGGTTCGTTTTGTTGTCCTGTTTTTTTTAAGTGTAAAATATAACTAAGTTGTAGAAAGTTCTGAAGAGTTTTATTTTCCCACAAGCTATTTCGGCTTTCTTTGTGGGCATGATCTTGCTAGATGTCCTCCCGAGTTACAGATAAAACATTTTTTACTATACTGTCTTTTATTTACGGACACTTCCATCTGAGCGGCGGCTCCAACATTGGATTCACTTCCATTCACTAAACTTCTCGCCCTTTCTAACACTTTTGACAGCTCCATGTCTTGCAAACAACATGCCGCCGAAGAGACTAGCATTGCACGTGTGTGTGAGAATGAGAGTGTGGACCAAAAGACATTGGTGAAACAGGTTCATGACTTGCATCATTTTGGTGTTAACCGTACTTTATTCACCACCAGACGGTGTCACCCAGACATTAACTTTACCACAAAAGTTGTTGAAGAAGTTGTGAAAAGTTGTAAAGAGTGTCTGTCAATTGATCCATCCAGCATCAAATGGGAGCCTGGGTATTTGGATTGCCAGAACAATTGGTATAGGCTTGCCATTGACGTAACACACTATGGTCAAAGCAAGTTCATGACCATCGTGGACTGTGGTCCAAGTAGGTTCTGCATTTGGCGCCGGATCCCAAAAGAGACGAAAGATCAGATTTCTAAAGTGTTGTTGGAATTGTTTACTGATCGAGGGCCACCACATGAGATTTTGATGGACAATAGTGCAACATTTCGATGCGAAGAGATTACTCAGCTCTGTGATAAATGGGGTATTAAAGTTGTGTTTAGGTGTGTCAACCGGCCAAGTGGAAACGGGATAGTTGAGCGAAACCACAGAACAATCAAGCGTATGGCCGCAAGAACTAAAGGGAGTATCCAAGAAATGGTCTATTGGTACAATTTGACACCTAAAGAAGGATTAGGTGGCGATTCATCGCCGAGTTCCCAGATTTTTTCGTACCAATGGCGATGTAAAGGTGAACCTGTAAAAGGTGAAGTGTATGAAGGGTCACATTTTACAGTAGGTGAACGTGTGTATGTCAAGCCGCCAAACCCATCCTGTACTTCGAGATGGAAGGAAGGAGTGGTTACTGGACAGTTTTCACCCAGAAGTGTTGAAGTAAATGGCAGGCCTCATCACATAGCAGATGTGCGGAAAGTAGTTGAAAGTAAAAATGAAAGTGTAAGTTGTGTCGGCACCTCGAGGGCGTGTGGTGGTGTTGACACCACGGGGGCGTGTAGCTGTGAACTAGCATCAGCTGACTAGTGTCCTTTATGTTTACGATTTTGGATATTTCGGTTGTCATGGTGACTAATGGGTGTTGAGTTGAATTAATGTTTAGAGAAGGTTCGTTTTGTTGTCCTGTTTTTTTAAAGTGTAAAATATAACTAAGTTGTAGAAAGTTCTGAAGAGTTTTATTTTCCCACAATAAACGCAGATATTACAATCAAAGTTTACCTTATAACATTATTTTCCACCGCCTAATCACGTTGCTAACTAGTATTAACATAGTAACATATCTATAAATACTACTCATAATGATTATGATTCTCATTGTAAGGCCATTAGATTACTATAATTTTGAAGAAGAAACTTCTAGCTAAACAAATCAAATACTTGGTAACTAAAACGTTGTTAAAACACAACACACAAATGAATTTCTAATATTCTAATAACTAAGTAAAATATTGTCATTGATGTTTTGCTATAGTAGTTTTTTCGTTATTTCCTGTTGTTTGTTCAAACAGCAAATCTTCGTAGTATCACGATAAAGCAAATCCCTCAAACATAGGCACAGATTTTTTGGTTTTTCAAATCGAGGAAAAAACAATAAAACTTTTGAATTTTAATGAGTGATACACAGCATTGTGTGTGTTGACACAGGGTTAAACAATGTTTGTTCCTGCATAACAATGCTAGTTGATGAAACTTCGCTCTAAACCAAAATTATGGTGTTATTGCCAGTTTTCCTCCAGGAAATTATAGTCCCATACACTAAGTTCAGTATGTTCATATTTAGGATGTTCTGATCGATCTGTATAAAGTTAGTACGTAATAATACCAAAAATTGATGCAATTCAAAGTTTCTAAATTGGTGAACATTTAAATTTAATAATTTTATCACTTATGTTGTTGATTTATTAAAAACATTTCTACATCAGTGTTATTTAGCATTAAAAACGCCCGATTTTATTAAATGACACCTGGTTAAATATATACGATAAAAATCTGAAATATTCAGATTTCTTTTAATTATGCAAAATGGGGAGCAACCTGACTAGCTTTAGCTTATCCTACCTAGTTCTCTGCTTTTTTCAAATAAAAGTTGAATAATTTTGGTATAATTCAAAAGAAAGAATTTGATTTTCCTGTTCTCAAAACTTCAAAACTTAAATTTAGCAATTTCTTTCCAAACGTCTAAATTATATAATGAAATAACTTATTAAATTGAGCGTTGTGGTTCGCTCAATAGTAACGGAGAAAATTCCTAAAATCTGTAGTCCTAAATTTAAACCATGCGTGTAAATCTCTAGGAGAATAAGTAAACTGTTATAGTATTCTTAAATATGGATATATTTTATAACATTTGTTCATTTAAATATTTTATACCAATCTTATGATATTTCACAAAATATATACACTTTTATACAACTCCGTTTAGAAGCAAAACTAGGTATTCATTAAGCCTATTTTTTTGTTTTTATTTTTATTTATAAAGATCAAATTTTACAAGTTAAACGGCATATTTTTCCCGAGAAGGTGATCGCGCAAATGGAAACTCGCATAGTCACCAGATTTGTTGCTGTGGTAATACAAATCCTACAGCCTTACAAATCCTAATATTGGTGAGAACCATAAGCATTACAACTGATCAGTTAGTGTAACAGTATAACTTTATTATCTGCGCATGGCCGGACATGGGTTGTTTTGAATATTTATAAAGCATATATTCAATATCAATATATTAACGTCTTTGTTTTCATTTGAAAAAATAACAACTTTAAATTTATTAATGGTTTAATCCCTTAACTTGTTTATTTATGTATATTTTTATATAAATGAAATATAGTAAATTTTATTTTGTTATTTTATTCAAATGACAAATAATACGTTTCGGCTCCTAGGCCACAATCATAAAGTTAAGTAATGAGTAAATTAATGAATAAGCAGTAAACTGAAAAGTAGGTTATAAAAAAACTGAACTATCGTTATACGATTTTGGAATTCTTTCTAGCAATAGCGTTAATCATGAGTCAATTTTCTTTAGATTTTTATTAACGTTGTTTTATCTACAGTATTTCGTGATATTTTTGAGATTTCATCTTTTGGGTAAATTGGCAGGATATCGTTTATAGGGGGTATACATTTTAGGTTTATTGTTTAATCGAGTTATAATACCTACAAATAACTTTTATATGTATTCAAGTAATTGCTTACCTCCGACCTTTGTACTACTCCATCCTGAACTCCTACTCTATCCTGAACTCCTGCATCAATCTTTGCATGTTTCCAAACTTTCTATTTATTGCATTGTTATTTATTTTTGTTAACATAGTCTATCCTGTTGTTATTGCATTTTTATATCTTGTTCTTGTACAGAGTTTATCATATTGTTATTTTTCTGAAAGTTTATCTGTTTTTCATTAAGTTATTTGTTCTGCCCCTTTACTGAAGTTTCACTCGGCTACTGCATTGCATCATTGTTATTGTTCCTATACTGGTTTTGTTTTTCGAATATCTCGTTTTATCAACCTGTTCAGGTAGTTTGTTATTTATAGTTGTTACTAATAGTTTGTTATTCATAGTTTGGTATTCATAGTTTGTTATTCATAGTTTGTTATTTATAGTTTGTTATTTATAGTTGTTATTTATCTTTTTATGTCTTGTTATTGAAGTCTTGTTTTCCAGTTGTTTTCACTACTTTTGTACTGGCTTTTTTTTCTGCTTCTTCTGTATGTAAGATTATTGTATTATTCATGTAAAAATGGTGCAACCGTTAACAAATAAATAAATAATTAAGATCATTCTATTTTTGATGCAAGTACGCACCTTCACAAATTTTATTTGATAATGGGCTCTATTCATGTGTCAGAACATTTGCTGGAACAGTTAACAGGCTTGTAAAAGTAAACCGTGTGTTTGAACGCTGGGCACGTTTCGTTGCAACTGCAGCAGAAGGCAGCTACTGCGTTCCAGCATTTTACGTGCCGTCTGCTGATTATATGTTTACGGTCTTTCTAGTCGTTCATCCTTTGTTAATGCACATACTTTGTGATAAATACAAACGCCAAGCTGGTTTTAACTGCCTCATCATGGGTGTTGTTAAAAATATTTCCAAAGACAGTTTTACATTTTTAGAGACAATTCTAAAATGTAAATCAAAAGTTTTATACGATGGGTGATTTGGGAGGGGGATTTACAACGAATCTTTTAGTCACGTAATCTGTGGAATCCTTTCTCTGAAGAATGTTTAAAACTCATGTTCAATTGTTATTTGTTTCCAGGGCCTCTGTTAATTAACTAATGCTAAATAATGGTAAGCGACAATATAATTATAACATTTCCATCTAAAAAAAAAAACACAGTGGTAGTGAGTTAACAAAAAAAGGTTTCTTTACGATCAAGATTTTAATTATAAGTTATTATCCCCCCTCCCTTAATTAAATTATTTGACTTTGATAAACACTTATCTATTGTATTAACACATAACAAAATAATAAAAGAAATGCTAGAAACCTTCCTTACAAGCCTACATAACAAAGATTTGTGATCAAAACATGATAATTTTTTTCGTATAAAACAGTAGAATATTGTACGTAAGAACCGGTATATAATTTTCAAAGGAAAGCTGCCAGAAGCCTCCAAAAACTTTTAGATACGCTGTAGATAACAACCGCCTGCATTCGCTAAGACCAACCAGTAGGATAGTAACACGTCAAATCCGCAGATATTAACTCCTATCCTAATTCGTTATTGAAATCAAGCTTTGGTTCAAGAAGTTGAGGTTGTTATTATATTTCATATATTATTTTGTATAATATGTATTGTCTTATACAGGGTGATTGAAAAGTCTAGGTACGGCTTAATATTTTAAAAAATAATGCAGATAGAGCTAAAATACTTGGTACAAAGTTACAGGGCATAAAACTCTATTTTAACACATATTCAGTGATTCAATAACTCTTCAGGGGGACGTCCCACAAGGAGTCAGAAGAAAATCTTAAATGGAAGCATAGGTCAATATCAGGATCAACCTTTTGAAGTGCGGTTTGCGGCATTGTATTCTACTAAAAAAGACCTTTAATTTGATGTGCATATTGACCTATGCTTCCATTTAAGATTTTCTTCTGACTCCTGGCGGGCCGTCCCCCTGAGGAGGTAGCGGATTACTGGATATGTGTTAAGATAGATGTATATGCCTTATAACTTGATTCCAAGTTTTGTAGGTCTACGTTTATTATTTTTCAAAATATTAAGCCGTACCCAGACTTTTTATTCACCCTGTATATCTTATAAATCGCAGCGCATAAGGTTATCTATGCAGTTAAATATGTTTTGAATTGTATTTTTTGTTATGTATTCCTATTCAATGTGTTAGGTATACATTTACCTGTAAAAAGCCTAAAAAATAATTTGAAACTCTACACTAAAGTAAGTTATTTATATCATAAAGATAATAATCCAATTATTTCTTTTGTTTAACAACCCGCGTTTGGCAAGCCTAATACAACTCGAAACGTGTTGGATTAGCAAAATCCTCTTAGTCCTCAATAACAAATTGTAGCTTTACTTTCCTGGTTCTCAGTATTTGATTTGGGATCTATATATGAAAAGATTTCCCAGGGTAACCGTCAATAAAACTGTTATATTGGGGATTCTAAAAACCTTTTAAGCGAATTTCCCATATAGGGAATAAGCTATTACCGTAGTACTCATGGTAAGACCTGGACGCGGGACCGATTTTTTTTTTCGTTTTGAGGTCCCTAGAGGCCAAAAACACCATCCGTTCAAATTCATATATATATATATGTCCGTCAGCACGATAACTCGAGCAAAAATGATCCGATTTTGATGAAATTTGGTACAAACGTGTAAACCTACGTTTATTCGAACGAGTTCGCGATCCAGCATGATCGGACCATGGGAACGGGTGTTTACGGGGGGTTTTATGGGGTAAAAATAGGTTTTTCCCATTTTTGACCCAAAAAACATAAAATTTAGCAATTTATTTCCCAACCATTTTGTAGAGCTTAAAAAACAAATAATTTAGTATATTGAAGCGTTATTATGCGCCTAATGGTTACGGAGAAATTTCCAAAAAATTGTAAATTTAAAATTCCCATGTTATTCTTATGGAGAATGAGTAAACTGTTGTAGTTTGCTTGTTTATGAACATATTTTGATCAAATTTGGAAAATGTTTTTATTCCTTACTAAATATTAACATTTTACAAAAAAAAACTGTTTTACCCTCCCTGATGCAGCAAACCTAAGTACTTGTTAAACTAATCTATATAATTAATACGCTACATGAAACTTTGTCGGTTGAACTCCTCCGCCATTTCTTAACCGATTTTATCCACTGACGTCTCATTGGAAAGAGCGTGTCGCGTAGATTTGCAAACTGGCCTTACATTTTTGAAAAAAGTCCCTTGGGCTCTGCCCCAGTGGCTTTGAAAGTTCCCATGTTATCCTTATGAAGAACATAATTGTTTACATTTTGATCAGCTGTATAATTTAATTTCTGTTATTTATTTTTCAATCCAATGAAACGCATTGAGTACAGTTATTTACTATTTGAGTTTTTGTGTAAACATAACCCCCAAGACGGATCGTGTTAGTATGGTTGTATCTTAAATTTCTGTATTTATCGTTGTTTTGTGTCGCTATGACGGATCGTGTTAGCATGATTGTAACTTAAATTTGCGCATTTATCGTTGTTCTGTGTATCTATAATTGGTTTATTTGTTGTTTTTCTTTTAAATGCCTCCGACGCGACGACAACGAAACATAGACAGGAGGCGTAATCGTGAGAACCACCGCAGCTACAGAACAGTGGCGCAACCATTGACTATACACCTCTACTAGGTTAGGTGTAGAGGTGTATAGTCAATGGTTATATACAATATATTGAGTATCTCCATGAGTTACACAATGGTAATCTTTGAGTTGACTCTTTAAACTTATTGTAAATATGACTGTTATTCGTTTTAAAATAACCCCTGTAATACTTTGCAATTGCTCGAATTCGAGCAACATGTACACTAGTCTATATAATTAATACGCTACATGAAACTTTGTCGGTTGAACTCCTCCGCCATTTCTTAACCGATTTTATCCATTGACGTCTCATTGGAAAGAGCGCGTCGCGTAGATTTGCAAACTGGCCTTACATTTTTCTAAAAGTCCCTTGGGCTCTGCCCCAGTGGCTTTGAAATTTCCCATGTTATCCTTAGGAAGAACATGATTGTTTACATTTTGATCAGCTGTTTAGTTTAATTGCTGTTATTTATTATTCAATTCAATGAAACGCATAGAGTACATTTATTTATTTACTACGAGTTTGTGTAAACTTAACCACCAAGACGGATCGTGAGTATGGTCGTATCTTAAATTTGTGTATTTATCGTTGTTTTGTGTCGCTATGAGGGATCGTGTTAACATGATTGTAACTTAAATTTGTCCATTTATCGTTGTTTTGTGTAGCTATAATTTGTTTATTTGTTGTTTTTTTCTTTTAAATGCCTCCGACGCGACAACGAAACATAGGCAGAAGGCATTATCGTGATAACGACCGCAGCTACAGAACAGTGGCGCATAGGTTACAAATGCGCCCTAACGCTATACCCCAAAACGACTTTTCGTTCTCAATAATTGACCCTCTATCAATGACCTGTGTTGCCTGTACAGCGAGGCATTTTGAGAAGAATAAAACTGGTCGGAATGGTTTATCAATAACGAAGATAAACATAGTCTGAGTTACACACCGGTAATCTTTGAGTTGACTCTTATACTCATTATAAATATGACTGTTATTCGTTTTTAAATGACTCCTGTAATACTTTGCAATTATTGCTCGAATTCGAGCAACATGTACACTAGTTCTATTTAAATCGGGAATAAATGCTATATTTTTAAGTAGACATTTCAGTGTAAATCCAATCAGTCAAATGGAAATTCGCTTAGTCTGCAGGTTTGCTGCGGCGGGGGTATTTTATTAATATACCAGACTTGCAAACCATGCTACACCTTAAAACTCTTCGGTAATAAAATAGTATATTTCATGACCAGGGCAAAAAGTGACTCTTTTTGACCCGGGGTCAAGTTTTACGATCGAGGCGTAGCCATGGTCGGAAAATGAGCGAGGGTTAAAAAATCACATTTTGCTTGTGTGGTGAACTATATTTTTCGTCATATTGCATCGTTAATTAACAAACTAAGCTAGAAACGAACTAATTTTTATGTAAAGATATCCTCTCAAAACGACTTCCAGATTGTTTTCAATTCTGCTAATGCAACGAAGCAGCTATTTAGTAAGTGATTCAATCATTTCGTCCATTACGATTGTGTACAGTACACCATCGATACGTTGAGCGATCGACAACAATAGATTTAAACCTTACCTAATAAATCAATAGAAAAATAATTCCAATCGATACGATTGCCATAATCGAAATTTTTAACTGTTTACAACAGCTGATTTTTACTCCCTAAAAGGAAAAAAAGCTTTTTTTACTTCAGTATGACGAAACATTAATTTTTATGTAAAACGTTAAACCAAGTCTGATTGATAATAATTATACAAAATTGCAGAACAAAAATATAATCTTACTAATATTAAATGTGAAAGTTTGTGTGTTTGTTTGTTTGTTTGAAGTTCAATCACGCATAAACCACTGGACGGATTGGGCTGAAATTTGGCATGATGATAGCTTACATTCCCGATTAACATATAGGCATATTCTTATCTCAAAAATCCTTTCGGGATCCGCCCAGTGGCTCTGTAATTCCCCATGTTAACCTTAGGCCAGGCGCACACAGGCGATTTTGAGTTGCGCAACAGTTGCCCGACTAATCGGGGGACTGTTGCGCAACTCTCTCGGAGACTCTGAAGTCTAGCGACAGTTGAGCTGGAGTGCGCACACAGGCAACTTTTTAGTCGCGGATCTAGTCTTGAGACGTGTTGGAAATACATTCGTTACAGCGTTCCGAATGGATTTCAATGATACAGCCGTAGTATGTGCTTTGTTGCTGAAGTTTCGCGCGCGAAAGAAAAAGAGAAGATACTGGGTTCATCCCATATATATAGTGAGCGACTTGTGAAAGGACAGAGTCAATGACTTTAAATATAGTCGGCCTCTTCTCAACTTCATCAATTAATTGTTCGACATCCTCACCACGCACACTCATACTTGCAATTTTCTAAAATCTTCACACAACAAGAGAGCAAACACTAGTGACAGTTCTGGCCACGAGTAGTTGAATTCCTGGGGTGAGACTGAGCGACACAGCAACTATTTAGTTGCATGTGTGCGCATCTACACTTGTTTCAATGGATACCAAACCTGGAGCGACAGTCCCGCAACAATTCAGTCGCAGAGCAGTCGCTGGCAAATTGGGTCCGGGAACATCGGTTGCAACAGTTGCGCGACTGTCCCCAGACTGTTTCCTTCGTGTGCGCACTCCAATTTAAAACAATGTTGAACATTTTAGTCGGGCAACTGTTGCGCGACTCAAAATCGCCTGTGTGCGCCTGGCCTTATGAGTATTCATATTTAAAGGGAATTAGAGAATTTAGTCAGCTGTTTGAACTAAAAAAATTGGTTCTATGATATGGAAAAGTATTAAAAAGTTATAAGATTTACCAACATGGTGCAGCACTATATTTTTTTGCATTTATGAAAACAGCTAATTTGAACTAAGCAGCAACAAAAAACTGTGATTCGCAATGAGAACTGTCAAAGTAGGATTGTTTACATTTATGTTTATGTTTTTAACTAGCTGTACCCGCAGGCTTTGCCCCGTTGTACTTCATAAGTGAGCTCGTTCGCATGGCCCAATCACGTCCTGGTTGAAGTTCGTTCGCTACGCTCACTGACATTTAGAATGGAGCTCGTTCGCTGCGCTCACTTGCCTTCAGGTTAGCTCTTTCGCTACGCTAACTCGCCTCCAGGTTGAAGTTTGTTCGCTACGCTCACTCAGCTGTACCCGCGGGCTTTGCCCCGTTTTACTTCATAAGTGAGCTCGTTCGCATGGCTCAATCATGTCCTGGTTGAAGTTTGTTCGCTACGCTCACTCACCTTTAGGCTGGAGCTCGTTCGCTGCGCTCACTTGCCTTCAGGTTAGCTCGTTCGCTACGCTAACTCGCCTCCAGGATGAAGTTCGTTCGCTACGCTCACTCACCTTTTTGTTGAAAATTAGCTGTTGTCATAGATTACAAAAAAAATAATAGTGCTGCACCCTGTTGGTAATCCTTGTAAGTTTTTAATGCTTTTGCATATCATAGATTCAACTTTTTTGTTGAAACAGCTGACTAAATTATTTGATTTCCTTTTAATATGAATACTCATAAGGTTAATATGGGGAACTATAGAGCCACTGGGGCGGAGCCCGGAAGGATTTTTGAGATAAGAATATGCCTATATGTTAATCGGGAATGTGAGCTATCATCATGCAAAATTTCAGCAAAATCCGCCCAGTGGTTAATGCGTTCACTTGTCACAAACATACATCCAAACTTTCTCATTTATAATATTAGTAGGATTTCATGAATGATTTGTGATATTTTCCGAATTGTTGATAATTTATTTTTCTCTATTGTTTAGGTGAAGTGGTAGAACATTATGGCTATGGTAGATGTGTAATACTATAGAGTACTGTAAATTTAAAAAAGCAAATTTATCAAACTGTGTCCTCCCTTATTGCAAACGCAAAGCTTGAGTATAACATTTTAAACATTTTATACTTATATTCTAACCCCGCACGAAGGACGGGTACTCTGCTAGTATCTAAATAAGCAAAAAAACTATCAAGGCTAAAACGACCGATGTTCGATATAAAAGTAGCACATAGAAAAGAAAAAGTTGTTCGAAAAAAAGTCGATCACCTGATGTTTAACCAATAACATTAAAACGCAAGTAAGTAATACGCATTTGCTCATCAAAAAATATTTTTTTTTCAGCTTATTATCATGAACATATACAGGTATTTTCATAAAAATCACCCAGATGTAGTTTTTATTTGGTATTTTATTTGGTAGTGTTTTATGGTAAGTGGTGATCTATTTCGATTGGACACTCCAATCGAAATAGATCACCACTTACCCTCTTTTGTATATTTACTGTCTTGTGAGTAACAGTATAAGCGTAAATATATGTTTTAAGTGTTATAAGACGTATCTTTATTTACTTTCCGTTTACTTTTACAAACGTTGGCCATCTAAGGTAATCGGCTTGAGGAAAATGTAACACACGAACAGTAATCGGCTTTTATATCCTATTAGACATCACGAGCTTCTGGTGAAGGGAAGCTGCTTGAATTTTATCCCGATACTGGGAAGGTATTTCTTTTTAGAAACACATTGCCACACACATCTTTAATAGTGCAGAAACACTACTTTAGTATATTAAACGTTTAATAAACATATTTTATGTCATAACCATTAATACACCTAACATTAGTATTAAGGTAGTTAATTTATTTTTGATCAATCGTTTGTCAAAGATTATTATACTTGAAAATGTGTAATGATATGCCACACTATAGCATTTACCTAATATAATTTTTATGTATTTGTAAGGGATATGTTAAATTTGGTATATTAAACATTTAAAGATAATTAATTCTGTTCGTATCACTGTCAATCTGGACAATATACACTATTCATTATATTGTGTTTATACTATTATTTATGCTTATGGATTATTATTGCCGCAACTTTTCTCCGTTTGAATTTGAAGAAATAATTGATATATACATAAAACTTTGTTTGTAAAACAAAGTTATAAAAAAACCTTTATTTTTCCTAAGGTAAAATAGTAAAAAAAAAGAATAATTAAGGTAACGACTAACTAAAAAGTAGCAACAAAGGTTCATATATTTTTTTATAATTATAACGTTGTAAGCCTATTATACATGTAAAGAATATTCTTTATTTTGAGTATAAAACAAAATAATTTTACATTTTGATTAATAATATTTCAAATGATTCTCTTACAACGTTTGAAACAAAAATTAGAATTGTGCAGGAAGTAGCTAAGTTATGTTAAATCTCTGTTCTATAAAATGTTTAAAGATGAAATAATGCCTAATCTGATTGGTCCAAATCCCACCAATCAGGTTAAAGCTCTCAGACCCGTGTAAAATACTATGTTTGCATATTATGTTTGTATTATTATGTATTTTATGTTAGATCCTCTCTTTTGGTCAAAACGTTTTGCACAGTGAAGATGTCGAGGAAAGTTTAAGAGTTAAATGTACAATAGTGTGATTTGGCCCTGGAAAACTGGAATTTAAACTCATTTTATTAAAGTTATTATTAGTTATTCTATTAGGTCAATCAAAAAGAACAATAATACGAATTTGATTATATTTTAAACCATTAAAATTTGTTTATTTGTATGGCACATGGTTGTTAGATAATGTATATAATTAGAGCATGATGGTTAAGTAGTAATTGATTTCCAATAATTAAACCTAATTTTTAAATTAATTTGAATGAAGTCAAAATAAAGAATTTTGAGAAGAAATTAAACTAACGTTTAGTTAAATTGCTATAACAGTTTAGTCGATAACTACAAACGACACACACACATTTCTTTACTTTTAGTCGATAACTACAAACGACAATCACACATTTCTTTACCTTTAGTCGATAACTACAAACGACACACACACACATTTCTTTACCTTTAGTCGATAACTACAAACGACACACACACATTTCTTTACCTTTAGTCGATAACTACAAACGACAACCACACATATTTCACTACCTTTAGTTATTAACTAAAAACGATACACACACATTTTTTTACCTTGTTTTAGTCAAACACTTTTCCTCAAAACGTCTTTTAAAATGTATAAACAATTTACCTAAATTGAATTATAACCCACGTGCTTCATCATTAGTAGCAAATATTCAACGCGTTGTTGCGGTATATTACACGTGATCTAAGTGTTACTTGGCTGTAACTAATCAACTGAAGATGCACCGGAAACGACTCTGAGTTGTTATGGCTGTGTGGAACAAAAGCTTTAGTTTTGGAGACTCAGTTGGCTAAAATAGATAACAATATCGGTTAACAATCACCATAGAAAAGACGCCTTTTACTGATCCCTTACTTAGAGCTAGTGGCTACAAATAAAGGTTAATTACAGGGTGTCCGGCTAAAGTTGTTTTTATCACTGTAGGCAATATTTTGTTCTTAGCGATTTAAGTTGTAACTAGTGGCATAGCCAATATTGTGTCTAAAGTTAAATGCTAATATTTCTCAGACAACACACCAAATCCAATAGATCAGGAAAATACAACCTAATATTTGACCAAGCTGAATAACTCTGGACCATTACAAACAAAACAAAACCTACCCATCAATGTAAATATTATTGATAAAAAAATGTATGATATTTATATGTGATTTATTGATGATACTTTGGATACAATGTTTATCAGTACACACGTCCTCATTGAACTGACACTCAGGACGAGAGTGTTCGGATTCTGTGGCCTGGGATTAGTTAGTCGATCATGTGGAAAGATTTTATATTATATTCAAACAATTTTCGTTATTCCACTTACAGTTTTTTTCCAATGTTTAAGAAAGACATAGAGGATAATTGTTTTGTGAATCTAATTCGGGTACTCTGTTTATTGTATTTTAATCCATTCGATGCCAGAGTGGTAAACAAATAATCCTAACCTGTTGAGTGTTTTTTTATATATATATATTTGATAAACCAAACTGAATCCATTTATATTTTTCTGCTTAGAGTGTGGGATTAAAATACGTTATTTAATGGGATAATATAGTGGTAAACCAGACATAGAATGATGGAAATTCCTTCAAATTCCTATCACAAAACTATAATATAATTATCAACATTAGTTTAGTCCTTTAGTTAGATACCTTTATTCTCCTTAATCTTTTGAAAGGACATGGCTTTGATTGAACCTACGTTTTTTTTAGAAAAAGTTCAGAACATCTTAAATAGCAACATATGTGTTAGTTAATTAGCTGAAAATATAACGAAAATGCGTCAAAATACTCGTATTAATATATTTACACTTATACTATTTAATCAAAAGACGGTAAATACACATAAAAGATGGTAGATGGTAATCGATTTCGATTGGAGACTCGAATCATCTTTAGCCCCAATAGGCGAATTAGGTCTAATGATGAATAAAATGTCAAATCGAAATCGATTACCAATTACCATCCGGTATCACTTGCCAGTCAAGTGACCAATTTTGACAATGTGATTATACATTTTATGTTAAGACTAAGAATACGCACCAATTGTTTGGACGTAAATCTTTCACGCGAATTTATATCACATATTTCAGGAAAATTAAAATTTACCCCTATTTGGATTTGTTAAATTTTGTTTGCAGTTTTCATATTCAAACATTTTTTTAGACTAAAATACGAACATATTAAAGTAACAAGTTCATTGAGTAAAAATGATGGAACTTGTTGTGAATAATCTTATTTTTATTTTGTCTAATTTTTTAAAGAACTGTATAACCTTTTTGATTTTTACTTACAAATTTAAAGTTTTTCATGTACAAAGAATATCGTTCATAAACATAAAACACTTATTTTTCCAATAAATAATACCAATAGCCTAATAATTGATTAAAATAAAAAAATTAGACACTAGGATTTTTTATTTTGACAGCAAAATTAAATTTTCAAATCTAACTTTAAGCTTAAGTAGTTAGGTACCTTGGGTACTGAACAAAAAAAATGCTAGGAGATGGAACACCCGTTAAAAACTATGTTTACCATTGGTTACTCAATAGATGAAGATACCAACCATATATCCGCAAATCTTAAGCACTAAATAAACTGGTGTTAATAATTAAGAATTGCATATATCTAAATAAGAGTTACAACATAGATAGTGTAAAACTGTACAAATTTTCGTTATAAGGCAGCATCGATAAACATGGGCTTTGCAGATTTTTGTATTTAAAAGTAACTCTTATTTATGCTATTTTCTAATATATACAATACGAATAATGTAATCAAAAATAAATATAAAACAGAAACAGTATAAACTTGACAGTAGTTATTTGTTATGAACGTAAACGAACGTGATTTTGAACCGTTTGATTATTTTAATATGAACGAAGTTCATATAACCTAAAACGTACATTATAAAGGCGAGGAATCAATGAAACCATAATGATACAAAATCAAATTATTTATTTTGTTTCAACAACCATAGTTCGCAAGCCTAATGCAACTCGAAACGTGGTGGATTAGTAAAATCCTCTTAGCCCTTAATACAAAATCGCACTCTGCTCACTTCCCTGTTTCTCAGTGTTCAGCTATCATATTGATGTAGCTAAAGAGGTTTTATGGTAAAAATTATTTCTTGAAAAATCTTAGCTAATATAAAAAATTACAATCATTTATTATATTTTTAAGTTGTTAAGTAAGAAAAATTATATTTATTCTCTCATTGGTTATAGAATGTGTTTGCTGAATAAAAAAAATATATCCTGAATTTTGAATTGTGACAAGAGGCATGCTTCAATTAATCCGGATATAATATTATTAAACCTTGAATTTAAAGTAGGTACAGTACATCTCCTTTTAAAAATAATTATGGATGTTTTTAAAGTCAACAATTGTAATAACGGCAATGCATTCAATCCATCTGTCAAAAGAATTTTGTTGGGGAATCGCCACAAATACAAAGGAAACACCACTTGGCTACGAAAAGGAATGTATCAAAATAAATTATTCTTATAAAAATAGAGTACATTTTTAGTAAAAGATTTGTCCATCACAAATAATATGCGTTTTCATAAACAAATTATGTATCACTAAACTAAAAATGATTTGTTGCCTCAACACTATTAATATCCACATGTAATATCCTGTGTACCTGTGTGTGAGCAAGATTCACACAGCTGTTTTGCTAAGCTTGTTATGGCCAAAGCTTGATAAGAATCATTAAACACACCAGATAGCAAAGTACAGTAGTGGTAAAAAAACACGAACCAAATTACGAGAATACATTTTTACTCATTTTTGTAATCATCAATATTTTTGTTTGGATTGTAATTAATCATGAATAAAGCTTTGAGTTTGAACATGACGTCACTTTCTATCTGCATGAATCTATGTATGTTTTTTTTTACCACAGTGGGATGTTAGGCTTGGAAAATTGACGTGTGCTTCAAGATATACTGTATAATCTTTAAAATAAAGACTTGCATGTTAAGATGTATGGACGAGTGGGGTTGTTTAAGGCTTAAGCAAAATGATTCTTTATCAATATTTGCCTTCGTCTATTTAGTTTAAATCTGTATATACGAATTTGTTATAATGTTTTTGGTAGTATAAAATGCTTATAGGTATGAATAGATACAACCTTTAATTCCCATTGCTACAGTGAAACTGGTAACTAAATATTACTACTTTGATTATGGATATGACATTAAAAGAAAGGCAAAGGGACGACAGGCAGCCTAAAAATCTTCTCTCTAACTTATTCTATAATGGTTCAAAGTTAAAATCATTTGTGACACACTCTGAATATTTTAACTGCGTCTTTTTAAAATAAATAAATGAAATAAATATTTCATTACCACATTATTTTAAACACGTGGCGTACGGTAGCACGATGATAAAAACTCTGTATTGTGTGATTATAATTCTTGTCTAAAATTTACAATAACATATTTTATTTTATCCCTCCTAGAAAAATATTGAAATATTGGTGTGCATAAATAATTTGACATCCAAGAGCAAACATGCATACTTAAAAAAAGTTTTACTTTGTTTGAAACTGTTCTTCAATTCTTTGAAAATCTGCAAAACATAAGTTTATAATAACAGTAGTGCTACAAACATCGTGTTAGTGAATTGTTGACATGTTGTCACGAGCAAAGTTCAACGTCAACAAACAAGATTGCAATTCCCGCCTTGAGACAGCCACGACGCTCAGCAGTGTCGTACAGCTTGGCCAGGCGTTTCCAAATGTTCTATCAAAACAACAATGTTTAATATTTAAATCACTAAGCTTTACAATCCGTCTAGAATTCAGTAATAGTATATGTAAACAAAGAAACCCCTCTTTCTATCGATAATATAGGCCTACAATTTAATCTTAATCAGACGTTGTGTTTAAAGATGCAATGTGCAGGGCCTAAAAAACTTTCTCGAACTTTAGAAAATGATTCCTCATATCTAAAGAAAGATAATTTGTTCGTATTAAGGTATGTCCAACAATGCATAGTTACCATGATATCCACAGTTTTTTTTTTTTTTTTTATACAGGGTGATTGATATAAGTGTGCCAGCCGTTTTATTCGAAAACCATAAGAGATATCAAAAAAAGTTAAATGGTAAGTACCTTGGACTTTTTATTTAAAAAATTGTAGTAAAGTCGAAAAAATTATTTTAGCCACCATTTTTCCAATATGGCCGCCAGCTTTGATTTTTCTTATGGAACACCCTGTATTTTATTATGTATTCTGGTAGAAAATGTAATTTTAAGACGATCTTATTCTTGTGATTTTTTTCATAAACCTAACCGTTTCAAAGATAATAATGGTTTAAGTTGTGAAATTTTGAATGGCTTTTGAATAAAACAGCTGGCAAGCTTGCTTAGGCCTTTATCGAAACTCTTTCTCATGCAGAAATTTCAAAACTTTAACCATTATTATCTTTGAAACGGTTAGGTTTATGAAAAAAATTACAAGAATAAAATCGTCTTAAAATTACATTTTCTACTAGAATACATCATAAAATGCAGGGAGTTCCATAAGAAAAATCAAAGTTGGCGGCCATATTGGAAAAATGGCGGCTAAAATATTTTTTTTGACTTGACTACAATTTTCTAAATGAAAAATTCAAGGCACTTACCATTTAACTTTTTTTGATATCTCTTATAGTTTTCGAATAAAACGGCTGGCACACTTATATCAATCACCCTGTATTGTCATGTTTAACTTTATAATTTTCCAACTAATCTTTTATGCCTATTCACACCGGCGTCCTGTAGTACGTCTTTGATGAGCTGGACGTCTGCAACGGTCCCGTGTGGATGACTTGGACAACAGTGAAAAGAAAAAAACAAAACACCATGTTCAATGGTAAATATATAAGCAAATCCAATTCTTTGTCATGAATAAATCATGACAACAATTAAAGGTAAATATTAAATATTTTAATATACCTTAAATTATTATTATAGTAGGATTTTTGCAGACATTTGCCATAACCGATTGGTACAAACAAAGTAATGGTAAATGTCTGCAAAATGCCAAGTAATAAGGTAAAATTTGCCATCACTAACAATAAGTAGATTAAAAACCATCGTTGATATTATGTTTTCCTACAGATCAATAACCAATAAACTTAGCATTTATAGTATTAAGAAGTATAAGAGATAGTGATAAAATATTTTCGTTCTTAATACAATGCATTGTTGTATAAAACTGCATATCATTAATTCCATTCCACATTTTTGACTAAGAACATGACAGTAGTTAGAGGATGATTGTTATAGGTCGGCCGTGGTGCTAAGCCACCACAGCACTAAGCGCTGCGCACACTGGTGCATTAACACTCTTATTATTGGCGTGATCATTGGCTTTATATCACATAACCATATGTATAAGGTTTGAAATTTCAAGTTCTACATTTTAAATAGGTAGTTTTAAACCAAATAAGTATTAACGGCGTAAAATAAAAAAGCATGAAGTGACACATTTTAAATTACAAAAATCATATTTAAGCTACAATTAATACATTAATAGTATGAAATACTAAGAAATGTGGTATAAACTTTATTTGGAGTAGCTCCAGCTATGAATATTATAAGTCGAATAAATTTGAAGTTAAAACATTTTCCATAAAACGTTGCAAGTATGATCTGTTTCGCCCCCGTTTTCCAAGATGGCGGATTTTGCTGAAGCGGGATCTTTTGGGAATTCTAAGGAAATATTAAGGAGTGTGTCCCAAACACATTCCAGAACATTCCTTTATCTAATTTGTTCTAGGTTAGGGTCTTTTTTGCATAACTGTCCTGCACTAATAATAATTATCAGTGATAAATTGGAATACAGTTAAATTGGAATTATCAGTGATAATTTTATTAATCATGACAGTTAATTGAAAATGAGAGCCGGCAAAATTTTGACTAGCTTCATGAGAGCGACAAAATTTTGAATATAATACTTAATTATATTTAATAAATAATATCCATCATAGACTTCGAACCCCAAAATTTTTCTTTTTTTTAGCAAGAGTATTGGATAACGATATTTGTTTCTGCATCGGTTAGGAACCAAAAAATCTGTGTAATCTAGCACTTACATTAATATGATAAGGTATGTTGGGAAATGTCATTTCGAACATTATTGGTTGAAAAAAAATAAGTCATAAAGTAGACTTTCTATCACAGCACGTCAAGTAACCAATCGACTGTTGTATATAATTTTAAGATTTAAAAAAATGTTTTTTTTTCACCGGTTCAATACAAATATTTACTTTGCCGCCACATTTAAATATGACTATAACTGATTCAGTTTTTAGAGAAGTTGGAAGTAATGCTGGGGTTTGATAAAAAATAAACCCGGTATTTATAAGGAATGCATTGAGGTTCAGTAGACTCTCTATCGCAGCACGTCAAGTAACCGATCGACTGTTGTATATAATTATAAGGTAAAAAAAAAATGTTTTTTCTCCGGATCAATACAAATATTTACTTTGCCGCCACATTTAAATATGACTATACCTGATTCAGTTTTTACAGAAGATGGAAGTAATGCTGGGGTTTGATATAAAATAAACCCGGTATTTATAAGGAATGCATTGAGGTTCATCGTAATTCTTTTTAATGAAAAATAAGCAGTGGGCAGAATACTTTGTTGGAACAGTTGACCAACCGCAGGTATATTTATGGCTACAATGTTGGCAACGACTAACAACCTCAACAGACATTTATTGCTTTTGTTTATAAAATATACAACTTCCAGTCTGCTGCAACCCATTAAGCAAATTTTCCACGAATAAGCTTACCAGGTATATTTTTGGGCTTTTCACTATATTGAATATAATAAATTGAATTCATATAATTCAAAATAATTTCATGTTACGTGTATATTTGGTTTTATATAGATAATTATGCTTATTGTGACGTTTTGTTAGATGTAAAACATAACAAATAATATAGAAAAATTGATATCCCATGGTAAAAAATATATTTACTAATAAAATGTATCCCACCTAGTAAGGTTTGTAAAAGTTCTGAAAAAAGAAATTGATTGAACTATCTAATTAATAAAATACAAGGCAGTTTGCAATAGGTCCCAAAAGGACGTTGTTTTGAATGTGCTAGGTCTTATAATTATAATACTGGGGAGCGAGCTGGTCTAGTGGTTAGAGTGAGGGACTTCGGTCCCGGAGGTCCCGGGTTTAAATCCCACCAAATCTCCAATGGATTTTTTCTAAGTAATAATGCCGCAACTCCTAGGTCTAGCCTGAAGTAATGTGAAAAACAATCCTGGGCTTGTGCTTAGCGTCTTAGAGAAAAATACTTATAATACTGTTAAAAAATCTAAAATATTAAATTTATATTTACCCAAATATGAAAATTCATTATAATAAATAAAAGATATAATACTCAACGGGTATTCATATGAAAACCTATATTTTGATGTACTTGACTATTTTATTTTGAGAAGAGTTCTGCTTTTAAATAAGATATTTTTTGTTCTGCGCCTACAATATGCATTACTTAATCAACAGTAAGAATGATTGCTTCAACCAACTGCCTAGACTGCAGTTATGTTATTACAACACAGCCTTGATATATATTATACTTAGCGACAATAGATCGTGTAGGAAATTCTAATGTTATTTTTGGGGTAAAATATGCGTTGAATTACTCCTGATTTAGGTATTACAGTCCGCTGAAACATCCTGTATCCTTTGATAAGCTTTATAGATAAATATGACGTTTGTACGTTGTTTTATTATACAAACCATAACTACTTTTTTGTATACGATACTGTATTTTATTACTTAGGTGCAATATAAGTAAGAATTTGAGAGCTTTGGCACCCATGAATGAAAACATAATTATTTTGTTTCTTTAAAACCCTGTATATTTTGGCAGAGAGCCCAATGTTACCTGCCAATATATAATTTCACAAAAAATGTCAAGTTATTTCCGATTGGTGAATATAAAAAGTACTTTCTCCTACAAGTAGTTCACTAGTATTGATATAGAGAGTAAATTAAAAACAATATCACATAGATAATATTTAAGTTGTAAGTTGATTGCGAATGGAATATAAGAACATAATGTTTTCTTAAGCCATGTATATAGGGTTCGGAAAATACTACGTAAATTAAAGTAACGTGATAAATTTAATGACTATATCATAGATCTATGTATGCAGCTATTTTTTAGCCATAAGTCAATTTTCTTTATAACTAACCCCATTTTTTAGCAACATCAACACTAAATCACGAACTAAAAACTATTTGTAAAAAAATCATGATTATTATACATGGATAATTAGTAATGTTTTCTTCAATAATGCTGCCATCATATAGCAGTTCAAGTCGTTAATTTGATTGGAGTTAAATGATGCAATTGCATGAATGATCTATTGTATTAAAGTAATTTATTTCCCAAGGTTATACTATTGAAAATAGAACCCATTCAAATATATTTGAACAACTTATATTCTTATCAAACAAATAATCAATAGACGACTCACAATATTGAGCATGGACATTTAGTATAACATACCCTTTAATACAGTTTTATTTCATTCACATAGAAATTTAAATTGGTTTAAATTTAAATTGACTTGACCTTAAGAACAATTTAAAACATACATTAAACTTATAAAACCATAAAATGTAAAGCATTACCATAGTGTTCCACATATTAACTGAAACTTTATACTTGACCAATATTGGCATTGATTGCAGGTACTACAAAAACTGTAACTGAATGGATAATATTGATAGCTAGCACTTAACATTTTGTTTCCCTATAGGGATCAATCTTTATTTTTCGTCAATACAAGTTAACACGCAAACCTACTATATATCTATGATCTAGGTATATATTTCGTGCCCCTAGTCCTTCAATTCCTTACTCATCGGTAATTATTGCTGTTTTTAAACATGTATTTTCTATTTAACAGCGATAACCTTTTTTGTATTGTTTAACTACAAATCAGAGATACAAAGAAAATAATTAAGGCTCGTAGACTATGTATTTTGAAACGTTAAGTATTTTTTTACCCAATAGAAAAAAAAATTATCGTAGTAAAGGCCAAATCTTAAACTGACCTTTTCTTTTTATCTTCTAATATTGGAAAATTTGAACTTTATACGGAGTTTGTATAATTTATGAAGTATTTATCTTTTTAATTTCTCACAAACGTGTATTATTAAACACTTGTAGCATTTAAAATGTTGATTTGTTTCGTTGTAAAGAGGGAATTTGTTTCTATTTAACGCACAGATTATACTTTTATTAAAAATACCAATGGAATGACTGCTCGTTTACTATAAACTAATTATTTATAATGTAGATTTCAATCACTGAATCATAAAAATTTTATTTTCTTGAAAAGTCAGCCATAAGTGATATTTAAAAACTAGACCCACTTATCTTGTTTACTTCTTTAGCTTCAATGCATGACTGAAAGCTCTAACAAAGAATATTTTTTGTGGAGATAAAACCTAAAGAAGATGGTAGGTAGAGTTGATCATATATCAGCGATATTACTTGGAGACTAAACCACGTGGAAAGCCAATCATCTTCTTTATTGATGTGTGAAATATGGTCTTATCCTGTCTCAATTAATATAGGAAGCGCCATCCTGAAATCATAGTTAGAAAAAATGGGAATTTTAGTCATATAAAAAGGCTTACATCACAAACATTTAAGTTTTTTACAAAATGTGAAATAGTTGAAAGAATCCTTAGGACTTAGCATTTGAATTATTTAAAATCGTAGACTTTTCTTCACATAGAATGTAGTAACTGGATTCTAATACTGTACCGTAGTTTAGCATGTTTATGTTATTAGTTTTGAGAAACACGTAGTACTTTAAGTGAATTTCCTTATATAGTCCAAGATTCTTAGGGATACAAATGTGATTCGACTTAACAAATTCAGACTAAGTGGAAATGTTGCACATTAGTTGTTAAGTTAGCCTAATTAACGAAAATTTCAAAAGTCTTCTTAAATCCCTGGCTGTGCTTCAACCATTATCTTGTAAAATGGCGGCAAATTTTCCCTTTTTGACCATATTTCACTAACCGTTATAAAGCTGTAAAACTGTAACCGGAATACAGCAAGCTGTTCAGACAAATGTTACATTTTTTCTGATATTCTTATGGAGAATAAAACGAACGCCTGTAGTTTGCTTGTTTATGAACTCATTTTGATCAAACTTGGCCACTTAATTTATTTAAGCAATTTACACAAAAAAACATACTTTATTATTCTCTCTGTACCTCTTCCAAGTCTTTAGGACATTTTCCCTACTCGAGAGTTATTGAAAAAAAAGATAAAATCAATATTAACAAAAAATGATTTTTATTTTTAGAAGTTAAATTCTTTTTTTTTCCTTTTTTTAGCCTACATAGCAGTGGCCCTGCTACATTAAAATTCTCTTTACAACAGGGTTTAGATATAAAATGTAAGTTGTGAAATGTTAGAAATACAATTAGTTATTGTAAAAAACCGGTAGTAATAAAGTTATGTCAGTAGCTACATAGTAGTGACAAGATAATAATAACAGGGCTTTAAACTAACAAAAACAACTAAAAAGAGGATTGTAAATATGTTTAAAAATTTATTTATATTTGCCTTATTAGACGTTTACCAAAATATTTAATAAAAAAGTAAGATTGATTCTTTATCTAAATCACCTTATGTAAATTGAACGAGTGCTTAGGTTTTCTGCTATAGGAAGAGTAATAAAGTATGTATCTATGTAACATATTAATAGCTTAGTATACAATAAATACATTTGCCTAGTAGGATGAAATAAGCATACTTCAACAGTTTTCTTGTCCTTCATAAGAATAGCGTGGGCATTTGAATTATAAGTTGAGACAGTCAAACCTTGAACAGTCTGGGCTTATAATTCAAAGTACGCGTGCCGTCCACCACGCAATCAATTTGTGGCCACCAGTGTTTCATAAAAATGCGTCTAAGTGTTAGTTGATCCTTGTTAGTGACTTTCGACGACCTCTTCGAAATGATTCCATGTTCCTTCTAGCCTACACCTGAAGATGACCCCTTTGTCAGGTTAAAACCAGTTGCCGCCCAACGCTGACATTGATCACGTCACGGATTAATGTATTTTAACCTCTAGTAATAATTTAAATTATAATCAGGAGGAGAAAAAAAACTAAAGTGATCATTATAATATGTTTCTTAGCTTATTAACAAATATAGAAGTTATGAACATGTTCATTCAATTATGATCACCATTATTCAGAAAAATGTTATGTTTCGCTTCCCTTATTCGTTTATAAATTTATTAACGAGTTTTATAGTGCTATTCATTATAAAAACTATTATACTTATAGTCACTTATAGACTTAACTAAAAAACGCCCTGGACGAGAAATTACTCCGATTAAATTAGTATTCAACACACATATTGATTAGTGGGCATGTTATTACTTACTTTATTTTTCATTTCAATAGTTTAGTTAGTAGCAAATACTACAATTACTACCACCTTAAAACTGAATGATCTTGTTTATTAAACGGTAAGCGTATTAATTGAGTTAAGCAACTATAGATGCGGTACCTTCCTACGGGATTGGTGGAAGTTTTAATTAGATATACGTCACTAGACCTACCCCCATTCCCTGTAGTTAGCTTGCTTATCAAAAGCAATTATCGAGCTTCAATATTAAGAATAACAAAGTGTAAAAAATAAGTCCTCTTTTGCTTGAATTATAACAATTATTAATCCCTTCGTTATTAAAATAAAAAAATGCAATCAAAAATAAACTGCAATACACTATAATTATTAAGATAAATTACACAATGCTTAAACATTTTGCGTTTAAATTTAACGTAAATGTTTGTATAAATGTCAGATTGTTGGTTGGATAAATAAAATAAAAAAAAACTCATTGGAATTTGAAAATAAACAAAACGTGGATTGCCTCTTCAACGGGGAAATAGAAGAGAGTAAACGAGTTTAAATTATTGCAATCGGGATAAATCCTCGTGGTTCCGATGAATTTATACCTATATATTTTATGCAATCGATAGATCATAAATACTTTCGCTGTTTGAATTCTGATCCATCTCTAGTGCGAGTTTATTACTTTTGAATTATTATTCTGCTCCAGGTTATTTTATTAGGTTTGACTAATCAATGTATATTATTACCTTTCATGTTGGACTGATTGTATCTTTAAAAAATTTTAGCGTTAATCACCTAAACATTTAAATCGGAGTTGCAATTGAGATTAACATTAAGGAAGTTGGCACTTATGTTTATTTATTTATTTATTCCAACGGTTTCTCCATTAATACAATTTTGTCAAACTATGAACTATGCATAAATAGCAAATAATAAGTTAATAACAGTGGTTACAAAAATCGTGCAATAATAATAAATAAGGAAGCTGGCAATAAATACATGAGTGAGACCTAAAAACTACAATAAATAACAACAAGAAGACTATGCCTAGTAATAATGGTAACAAGTAACAAGCAGTAATGACGGTAACTTTACAACAGGAAATAACAACAACGATTAAATAAGACCAACAAAATAGACTATGGCAACAAAGATAACAAATTATAAACTGTGAAAATAATAACAAAAGACAGCAAAATATTACAGAAACTTATGCACTTATGAAACTTATTATGTAACTTATACAAGTAATATAATCAGTTACTATTTAGTGATATTGTTTAGTAGTTAAATCAAACACGGTACATTATGCACAAGCTTATTAGAATTAACTAACAGAAGAACTTATTATCATTCTTACATATTGAATGAACATGGATAGTATAAAGACGTTTATAATTCATGATAAACTGAAAACGTGTTCTAAAAACTTAACATAACATGACTACTCGTAAAATATACTTTTCTATGTATAACTAGCAGAGTACCCACCCTGCGTACGGGGTTGGCGTATGATAGTATAAAATGCTTATTGCAGTTAAACTCGTGCTTTGCGTTTTGCAATAGGAGAAGACACGTTTTAAGAAAAAATTGTTTAATATAATTTACGGTATACTATAATATAGCACATCTACCATGGCCATATAGTTCTAACGCTGCACCTAAACAGTAGAAAAAACAATTTCACAACTTTTTGTTGTTGCTTGGTTCAAATTAAATGTTGTCATAAATTCAAAAAGAATTTAAAGTGCTGCATCCTGTTGGTATACCTTATACCCTTTTAATGCTATTGAATATCTTAGAACCAACTTGTTTTTCTTGAAACAGCTGGCAAAATTCTTTAATTCCCTTTAAATATGAATACTCATAAGGATATCATGGGAAACTCTAGAGCCACTGGGGTGAAGCGCAAAAAGGTTTTTAAAAAAAGAATATGTCTATATGTTAATCGGGAATGTGAGCTATCATCATACCAAAATTCAACCTTATCCGATCAGTAGTTAATTCATGATTGAACTTCAAACAAACAAACAAATATACCTACAAACAAACAAACACACAAAATTTCACATTTTTATAATTTAAGTATTTTTCCTTACACACATATTTGAATAACTCATTTGTTACCGTCTAACAGTCTCAGCCCTTTTAACAACAAAATTAGGTTAATTGCATTAACTGAAACAAACAAAGGAGAAACAGACAATTGTGTATTCATTACAAGTTTTAAGGGGATTCATACCTACATACCCTCTTAAAATATATCAAATTGTTTAGAACTACCATATATATATATAAAAAAAAACAAGTTATAGTAAGAGTACAAAGGGTCAAGTCCGAATCCGTCATGACCTTAAACTCTAACAGAGGCAACATATAAAGTTAATGTACTGGAAATCCCTTACACTGTTCCCTGGTTAACTATATGCTAATGCTTGGTTGTTTTGGCTGTTCCTTGCAGTTTTAAACATTGCTCTTGATACAACTATTCATATAAAAAAAATCTATTTGTTTTTACCTAAGTTAATCAAAAAGTTAGTTATAATTGTTTTAGTGTCGCCTGAGCATCAATGACATTTATGAGTCTGATATGAAAACTGTTTCCATTATCAACTATGTTTTTTCAGCTTCTAATTGACCCTATAGGGGGCTATTGGGGAGCGAGCTGGTGTAGTGGCCAGAGCGTGGGACTTCGGTCCGTGAGGTCCCGGGTTCGATCCCCACCAAGTCACCAATAGATTTTATCTAAGTGATAATGACGCAACCCCTAGGTCTAGCCTGAAGTAATGTGCAAAACAATCCCAGGCTCGTGCCTAGCGTCCTAGGACAAAAAAAAAAAAAAAAATAGGGGGCTATTAAGAAATTATTACTATTATAAAAAATAAGTTTCTTGTTTGTTAGTAGCACTACGATACATTTTGGTTAGGATTACAATAATAAATTATTAGTTAAATTAATGATCAAATTTCATATTTAGCACGAAAGCCTTAAGGGTTTCTTTTCTCCGTCGATATTGTTGATTTTTAACTTGTTCTGAGTAGCAACACCTCTAACTATTCTCGCTGATTTGTAAGAGTTGGCCTAGTGAAGTGTTACGCGTCGTTGTAGTACCTGCTTGTTAGTAACATACTCAACAACACAAATACGTATGTTACTAAAATGCTAGTAGATAAGAATGGATTAAATTATCGAAATTTGTTTTGTCAAATTTAACTAGACAGATTTAAGCTTTGGATTGGTCTACATTTGAAAGATACGACAATGTTGGTTGGCATTGAAAGGAGCAAGCTTGAAACTAATTAGTGAAAACGTAATAAATTCAAAATTGTATGTGAAAAGTCTAAACCAGAGTAAAAATAGTTTTCTTACTTATTTGTTATACTGATTGCTGTACTGACTTAGTTTATTCTACAGTATAATATATGTTGACATATATGTTGACATTAGAAATTTACATAAAAACACATAGTTAACATACGGTTAGTAAATAGCTAGTAATAAATAAACTTTTTAAATCTTTTCTCGTGATGAAAACAGATAAAATTACAAATCATGCATTTGTCTTCACGTTGCATCACCTCTTTCAAATAAATCAGTTTCTCACAGTCACCATAATAACATAAATATGACTAGCAAAAATAAAATTATTAAACCTACTTTACCTTTTGCAGTTATATAATTAAACTATTACATTACCAACATAACGTGATAGAAAAAATTACCTAAGTTTTACCGTATATTATTTTGTTTCTAAACTGTAAATATATTTTGTTTATTATTCATTGCGACAAATCATGGTTCAACACTGTTAAAACCTTAAAACCAAAAACTTACAAAGGATTTCAAATACATAACACACATTTTTAGTATATAACTTAAGACGCACTTTTAAAGATATTTTATTAATGTATTGCTTTGTATGGGAACAGTACAATTAGTTTTGGGAAGCGTAACAGTTAGGATTTAGTTCGCTGCTAATTCTGTTAATAGAGTTAAGGGGTAATCCACTAGTTCCTGCTTCAATTGTACCGTTGGCAAAATGTTATGCTATCTATAAATCATTAAAATAATTTAACTAAAACATACTGTACTTTATAGATGGTAAATTATAGCTATATAATCAAGTGAATATTTAAGTCGGCCTTAAGCAAGCATACGACAAAACAGTCATTATACATGAAAAATGATGTACGAGTTTTACAGAAAGATACAGAAAGGGTTTACGAATCTTACGTATTATTAACAATATTTGCCGCTTGTCATTTATTTTATAGACCATCCTTGCAGCACTCCCTCAATAGAATTTAACAAAGCAACAAACTAAGCATTTTGAATTTCATTTGTCTTTGTTGGAGAGTGACATTATCTGACCTGATATGGTCTCGTCTTATTCACTTGGTCAACGAGAGCAAATAGTTATTTGTGCAACTAGTGAGAAAAGTGAGCAATTGACTCACTCGAGAGAAATCCTTACTCACGAGCCGTAGGCGAGTGAGAAATGGTTTCTCAAGTGAGGCAATTTTACTTTGAACTCGAGTTGCACATTATACTTTTCCTACAGTTACCATAAAACAAATAAATTGGTGAAGAAACATAACCTATTTTTACACAGAAGTGAACTTTTAACATAACATTTAATGTGAAGTGACAAATACAACAGTACAACAGCTGACCAGCTGATTTACAGCCAGTGCTGCCAACGTATTTCGCGAGCATACCACGTTGCCTGCATGTTACGCGCTCACTATTTCGTGCCTTCACGTTGCAAATCTGAAGTGTGACAATGTTAACATTGTCTCACTGATGAGCGAATTGGTCACTTTGCTTTCTCAAATCAGTGAGAGAACATGTGCATTGTTAGGTAACTGTAAGAAAAACTAATTGTGAATGACAAACTGTATGAATTAGAAGGGTGTAAGGGAAGGCAAATAATGTTCATTCTATAATATGTTAAAATAAACATAGACTTTTGTAAATCTATAAAAAATCACAAAGCACAAGAAAAAGGAATTACTAATTGGAGTAGAATCGCAGTATATTGAATACAAATTTCATATTAACGATCATTGAATATAATTGTTATAAAATATTTCAATACTTTTATTTGCATTTATAAAGATGTTTCATGTTGTAATGTAGGTAAAAAATGTTTTGGTATAAGTTAAATATTTTGTTTTCGTATAATTAAGAGATTGATAAGGCACTACGTTACTTATTTCAGTTCAAGTTTTATAAGATTCACGCATTATACTAATCTGCAAAACCGTTTAAAAAGCCACATAACATGGAATTAAATGGATGAATAAAGCCACAACAAACTTTATCTAGATGACAAGCATTCAGTCAGCCTTGTTCTGTGTGTGGTACTGACGCGTCAATCCACAGTAACTGGGATGTCACTTGACATGGCATGCTACCTTTGTGGAGCAGTATGACTAACACTGTGTTTTAACTATAGTTTGGTTAAAGATAGAAAATCAATAGTACCAAATCAAGTACAACATGTTTTATCATTTGAAATTTCAATTTGTAATTATAATAATGACTATTATAATATTTATTAAAGTATAATATACCTTATTTACTTATATTAGTTCTGTACAATAGATGATATAAAGGGGTGTGTTTAGCCAATAATAAAAAAAAATTATAAATCGCTTAATCAACAAACCTCAAGTTTTGTTTTTTCAACAAAGTAAGAATAAATCTGTAGGATAATCTCGTAGGATAACTTACCACCGATTTCTACATAAGTATTTTAAATAATTATAAGTAAATAACTGATCCAGACGTTCCTTACCATTGGCAGTATCGTGTTGGTAATTATTTAAAAGTAATGTTGGAAACGTGCACACAGGGTAACTTAAAATAAACTCAAAACTAACCTCAAGTTTACCAGAGAACAGATACAGGGATTTCCAGTGCATTTCACTTACATGTTGGCTTAACCAAGGTATTATGTAACTGTAAGTTAACACTTTGTTCGTAGTCTGTATATATATACGATTGTACTCTTTTTTTCTCTTTTAGCGAATTTCCCATATAGGGAATAAGCTATTACCGTAGGTCTCATGGTAAGACCTAGACCCGGGACCGATATACTTTTTGTTTTGAGGTCCCCAGAGGCCAAAAACACCATCCGTTCAAATTCATATATATATATATATATATATATATTAAAATTAAAACATATATAACAAAGTACCCTTTTAGTAATTATTTTATTTTTCATGACGACATGTTTCGGAACTAAGTCCATTGTCAAGTCATTTTTACCATAACCTCATTCTTTAAACTAACAAAATTAAAAATATAATCATATGTAAAAATAATAAAATATTTATCTAGATGACAAGCATTCAGTCAGCCTTGTTCTGTGTGTGGTACTGACGCGTCAATCCACAGTAACTGGGATGTCACTAAGCATTTTGAATTTCATTTGTCTTTGTTGGAGAGTGACATTATCTGACCTGATAAATTGAAAAACAAATTACAAAAGCAAAATAAAACAACGGAAAATGAAGAGAAAAAGAAATATATATGTATACCTTATAACAAATATATGACTAAAGCAGTAAGAAATACGTTTAAAAATTCGGATATAAGGGTAAGTTACAGAACTAAGAACAATATTTTCCAATTAATCAATAAAAAAAAATCAAACACACAGAAGATAATGAAGACGAAAAGTACAACAAATCAGGAATCTATAAGATAAACTGTAGTGACTGTAGCAAGTATTATATAGGTCAAACATCTCGAACTTTTAAAACAAGATTCAAGGAACATCTACAAGCATTGAAATCAAAAAATCAGACATCAATGATGTCGAACTTCGCCGACCATATAATGAACACAGACCACAGTTATAAAAACATGAAAGACAATCTAACTATTTTAGAATTTGAAAAAGAACGTGAGAAACTTAATGTGAAAGAAGAGCTAAATATTTATATACACAACAAAAAGGACCCCAACAACATACTCAACACAATGATTCCAAAATTAAACCAACCTATCTACGATAAAATTGAAAAACTAAGGAAAGAAAGAAAAACATTCATATAGTATAATGAAAAAAATTAATACCAAAATGTATTAAGATTTAGTTAACATATTTTATTATTTTTACATATGATTATATTTTTAATTTTGTTAGTTTAAAGAATGAGGTTATGGTAAAAATGACTTGACAATGGACTTAGTTCCGAAACATGTCGTCATGAAAAATAAAATAATTACTAAAAGGGTACTTTGTTATATATGTTTTAATTTTATTATATTAGTAGCCCTAAAAATGCAAGAAAATAATATATATATATATATATTTATATATATGTGTCCGTTAGCGCGATAACTCGAGCAAAATTGATCCGATTTTGATGAAATTTGGTACAAACATGTAAACCTACATATATTCGAACGAGTTCGCGAACCAGCATAATCGGACCATGGGATCAGGGGTTTATGGGGGTTTTATGGGGTAAAAATGGGTTTTTCTCATTTTTGACCCTAAAAACTTAAAATTTCTAAATTTCTCTCTAGATCATTTTGAAGAGCTTAAAAAAACAAATAATTTAGTATATTGAAGTGTTTTTAAATGTTCATTGACTACGGAGAAAATTTAAAAAAATTGTAAATTTAAAATTCCCATGTTATTCTTATGGAGAATAAATAAACTGTTCTAGTTTGCTTGTTTATGGTTATATTTTAATCAAATTTTCCAATTTGGTTTATTTCATACTAAGCTATCAATATTTCAATTGAAAAAACACATCTCAACATCTTCCCCGTAGCAGCAAACCTAACTACTCACTAAAATTAATGTTATTTAAATAGGAAATAAATCTGAAAATTTATAGGGAATATTTTAGTAGAAATCAAGCCGGGTAAAAATGGAAATTCGCTTAGGATGCAGGTTTGCTGCGACGGGGGTATTTTTTTCTTTATATCGCTTAATCAAATATTTCTTGTGATGTTTAATGGTGGTCTTTTAAATGTATTATGTATCTTGATAAAAAATTACATACTTTTTTGTCTTCATTTGTATTTTAATGTAACGTACCTTCTATTCTTCAAAATGAATGTAATATTATATTCATATTCCATCCGAATAGAGGTATAGCACAATTAGCTGCTATCTGAACTATCATATTAAACTCCTGTACAAAGTATCTGCAATTTAATTTGTTATTAGCCTTTTAGCATTTTCCCTTTCGCATATTTCCTTTTTTTAGCATATCTCCTTTTAGCGTATTTTTTTATATAGTGTTCACACAAACCATTGCACATTATGTACATTGTAGAGTTATAATTCAAATTATTTTTTTTTTCTATTCAAGTATATGTATAGGATGACAACGTAGTTCTATCCGCAATAAATCAGTAGCTAATAACTAAGATTTTGTTGGTAACAGGGTAAAATCGAAATGTTTTAATAATTTTGTTTGATTTCTTTAGGGGGTTGGCGGCCTCTTATCCCTTTCATTTCCCGCCTACATGGGCTAGAGAGGCTTGTGCTTGGAACAAATCCACCAAAGCGGGTGCTATGAACCCTTCACATGGTCCTAATCACAAAAAGGGTTTCCTTATCAACTACGCTGAACTCCACACACCCCGAACCTCCGCTACCTTATGTATCATTTCCCCACTGAACAATACATTCGTATTCATTAAACACTTGAATGGAATATAATACTTAACCGCTTAGGCACTTAATATAAAATAGAATTTGGTCTGATGGTTTTTTTGGCTTTTGGGTAACTCAAAACGAAAAAGTAAATCGGTCCCGGGTACAGGTCTTACCATGAGACCTACGGTAATAGCTTATTCCATATACGAGAAATTTACTAAAAGAAAAATACCCGTTATTTCCCAGCTCGTGTATTAATACAATAATAGATATTAGCGTTGCCGTAGTAACGGTTTTTGTTTTTTTTATTTTCGATTACTTGTTTTAGCTGGGAGGACATTGAATACTTACCTGTTATCTCATCCATAAAACAGTTTGTTAGTTGAGAGATTTGTGACGTAATCACAATCTCACCACAATTCCTGAGTTCACCAGTAGTAGGTAACTTCCTAGACCTAAAGATTGTCAATGTTAGCAATTGACTTTACATGACTCTATTGAAACACATTGGGTGAGGTGAATAAAAGGTAGTACTTGGTAGTACGTACTTCTTTTTGAAGTATTTACTCGGTTTTCGGTGAATAAACATGCTAGTTGATACTAGCCCCTAGTACAAACTATATCTTGCAGGTGAATAAAATGCTAGTTCGTACTACCCCTAGTACATACTTCGTCATTTAGGGAACGTAGTATCTACTAGGCCTTTTCGGTGAATAAAAACTGGCTCGCATAGTAGTCACTTTATTTTTATGTAGTACGCTCATGGGCATGCTTCAGTTTGGTCGTTTGCGAAGATGTCGATGTTTATACAAGTCCATAAAAGGAAGACGTACCTTGAAATAAGCAATATTGTAAACTGTAAGCAGTTACTGTGATTTGAGAATGACATTGTTGATTTGTTTGCAAACAATTTTTTTTCCTTCTCATTTACTCCTATCAGATCTAAGTTCCTGTATGCTTAGTCGGTTTATTTTCCTTAACATTCGTCTCCGTTTTTTCTTCATTACATTTTTCATGCTATCTGTTAAAATCCTTACCAAGAGTTTTTTTTGTATCATCTAACATTTTCTACCTCGCCCTGTTTTCCCCTTTTTACGCCCGAAATTTTAGATTTCTCAAAGTAATTGAAATGTTTTTTTTTTCGCAGCTTACTAATTACTACTGCCTTATCACCCCTTGCAATAACTGGTCAACGCCATCGAAATCGTCATCAAGCGCAGTTAACCAAATACTAGGCCTATTTGATAAACATGACTGAGAAAACTGCAGGCGCAGACAGAAATGGCAAACAGATGATCGCCGCGTGCCAGTTGTGACTTGATTATGAGTACGTACTAGGGGGTAGTACGTACTAGGAGGGTCGTACATACTACATTATTTAGGGAACCCCTAGTACTTACTACCTAGTTCTAAATAATTCTTATTCACATAGATTTGAGCAAGTGCTAGAACTACGTAGTACGAACTACGTAGTATGTACTAGTTTTTAATCACTTCAACCATTGGGTAAACTAGAAATCGTCATTTACTTTTAAGTGATAACTATTCGACGGATCCTACAATTGCTGGGTTACGCGTCAATTTACACTCATTTTATTTGAACATATTACTGCTACATATTACCATTTGAATCTGTAGCACGGTTGAAAACTGTAGATACTGTAAGATCCACAGTTTCCACAGATTAAATTTTTTCACAGATTACATGCTGCTTAATTCAAAGCTCTTCTCATGCATAAACACAGCCATAGTTGGACAATCACAAAAAAGGCTTCCAGCTTTCCTAATCTCGAATTTTGGATGGATTTCGTTCTAATATTGTTATGTTTTGAGAAATGTCTCACCTGTGAACAAGATCTAATTTCAGATTTTAAAAAGATGTAAATGGTTTTCTTTTATGGAAATGTCCGCAATATTTTTTATAAATAAAATAAGGTCTGCCAAAATTGAACTTAAATCAAAGAATACTCGTATTTGTATTGCATTGTTTTTAAATACTGTACTCGTTAATGTATAAAGCACTGTAATAGATTTTTCATTACTCTTTAGTGGTTAAGGCTTAGTACCTGTAGGAGACTTTATTCCATTCTAATAAAATACGTAGTTTGAAAACTGCAGCTACGAACCGCCAACTAAACTACTTTTGAGTGTAGATCTTGTAAATCAATATTTTCTTGAATGTGCCTATTGTTTAAACTCCGTGCAGTGTGCTATTTTTTGGGGGGATTTATTACTATAAAATACTATGGTAAAAAATCCATATATTTATATACCTTTCGTTACCATAATTAATAGAATTCTATATTCTAATATTCTCTTTAAGATATTTTTTATACATTACACTTTTAATGTAAGGAAATTACGTTTTATATTTAATTTAGCGGAGCGAAGAGAATCTCTTTGGGATAAGTTTCAATAAAAACTTTCTCACATAATCTTGCAATGACCGTTGAAAATATTTCAGTCAAACTTCCTAAGCTTATTCGTACAAATGGTGGAATGGTTTTAGATGAAAGAAATCTCAAATTGACAATGTTTACACATCACTAACATAAAATCTTAAAATATTTATCATTAGGCTTAGAAGTTGTCATGGATGACGAAATAGTAACGTCAATGTTAACAAACATCATAGCGTATGGTTATGATCAATCCCATGGTGGAAGGAAAAAGCTTATTCCCTATATGGGAAATTCGCTAAAACATAGCTGTGTTGTTCCCGTCATAGGCTGACAACACCCAGATTGCAAACAGAAAATCACCTGATTGTAACTACCATGTAAGGTATAATATTTGTTTTGATTTGCTTGTTATTGTTGTTCGTGATTTTTTCTAAAGAGTATGGTGTTTGCAATCTGGGTAACGTCAGCATATGACGGTTATAGCACATCTATGTTTTTTCCTTGCACCATGGATATATCCAATATAATACTTAAACACAGTTCAAAGTAAAACTCATTTGATTTGGAAGATGATCATTCATCAAAGAATACACAGAAGGTATTATGAGGCATTTGGAAACAGCGACTGATCAAGTAGGTACAGTCTTTTACGGATCCCATCATTCGTCCGAGTTTTCAGTTGTAGGAGTATGAAAAAAATACAAAATATAAAGAAAATCAGATGTCCGAGGTTTTTTTATAAATAATAATATTTGGTTGAATCAACTGTCCGAGTTGTCATTTGTCCGAGATTTGCTTAAATAATAATAATACATGGTTAAATCTACTGGCCGAGGTTTTATTTGTCTGAGGTTTCCAATTATTTAAAACACATTTGAATATCATCTGTCCGAGTTTTTAACGGGCCAAGTATCATCAATGCCAAAGTGGGTTTTAGATAAACACTTACACCTTTTGTAATATGTCAAAACATAAAAAATCGGTATAGACTACTACATTAATTATATTAATTAGAAGATTTTGTGTCTAAAGATTGAGTTTGTTGATGGAAAAAAATTACATTTACTTGTTCATATTCTTCATAAGATATCTCTAAAATGTTATTTGCCTAGTATGGTTTGTCAGAGTCAAATATATATAATTATTAACTCATTCACTACCAAATGTCGGAGTATGTTTATACCATGACTTAGCTAATGCAATATTTATTGTCAATTTTAGCTCAATAAAATGATTTAATGTGATTTGTGTGGACAACACATGAAGAGGAGTGAGATGACAGGTAGTGAACATGACAACTGATTACACAAAGTGTAAGTAGGCAACACATAAAGAGGAATTTGAGACTGATAGCGACCCTGTAACTCATACCATCTTAGAACGTGCTAGAACGTTTTAAGGTTTTTTTTAATATAATTTTTTTCCATGTATACTTGTTTTATACATATAGGCCTAATATCATTAGGCAAGCTAAAATATAAAAAAATAATATCAACAACAACAACAACAGGAGACTTATATTACAGCTAATTTAATTTAGTCACCCTAAAATACTTATATTATATTACGTTCGGGTTAAATTCCGATTTCGAAAACAAACTTTTGAAGTCGTTAGTTACAAAAGCTCTAAACATAGGCTTAGCTGGTATTGCTGAGTCTTTTTTGTAACCCATTATACAGTTAAGAGTTCTATATTTGTGTTTCATCCTCATTGTGATGTCACGTGTTGAGAAGAGGTCTTCCTCAAACAACGACAGGAAAGTTAAACTGATATCTATTGTGAAACACCTTCCACAGCGCTATCATAGTGCTTTACCACTACAGTACAAAACTGACACAAATATGACTTTTTGACGGTCTTGACACCTGGTTCTATTTCTGGAGCAGGTTGTTTCAAAGTAAATATATCTTATTACAGCCAGTGCCTTTCTATGTACACTATAACCCAGTTATGACTAGTTTTACACTATTCCCTATTGAGTAAAATAGGACATTAGGATCAAAACTACTTTTATACTCACCTCACATCAAACACATGGAAACTTAAAGCTTCTTTATGAATAAACTAAAATCAATTATTTAGGCTTAATCTTTTTTAATTGTTGACCATGTTTGTAAAAATTTATGTTTTTCCAGGTTTGTAGATGTAAACAATAATCATTACCCTTTGTAGATACTGTACAAAGGAAATAATGTTCCAGAACACTCTGATATTATATGCCTAGCGGTTTAGGACGTTAGTGGTATTTAAGAGATTATGGAAATAATTTGTTGATATTACGTAAAAACCACTCCTTCGTTGTAGTTTAAAATGGACCAACTTCTGTGAGTTTGAATAAAACTTAGTTAAGGTGCACATATTTCTAGTTTTCTTCTATATAAAAGAATAATGTTATAGTAACAATTACAAGAATCTATTTTGCAGCTTTTCTATTCCAAGGTCCCATAAAACAGCAGGGCGGATGTTTAACACTAAACAGTCACTAATATGCATACATGGTCTACCAGGATGTGGAACAGTGAGTCGTGTGACTATTGTACTACAGTATACTGTTTTATACGTCAGAATACAAGGACATGGATATTATGTGATAATACTGACTAAACCCTCAGAGTATTGAACATTTCTTGCTATAAAAAGCAATACATACTTGTAAAGCATTGAAATATTTTCACACATTAGGCCTTGAAATATATTTAATCATATTAATTAAACTTATATTAAGGTATACTCATTTATTGGAATTCATCTTGCATATTTTGAAAATATCTTCAACTTGACGTAGAAAAAGCGGGATTATCATCGGTGAAAGTAATTATGTAGCGATAGCATTAACACTAGTTTAAACAAGTATGAAACCACAAAAAACATAGGTAAATATTGTTTACGTGCAAAAATTAATAAGAGCTGTTATTACTGTAGTTGATAGTAAAATTTAACTAATTAACAAAACTGATCATCCAAAAGTCAGTATGTTTCATATATTTATGTAAAGTATATACATAAATATAAATTGTTTAAAAAATATGTATAGGCCTAGTTATATCAAGAATTTATACTGATTTCTTTAATACATAGCATTCCCATTGTACCCATTGTACCATTGTATAGCATTCCTAAGTAGAGTATTTAATTGTGATTTACTATTTATATAATTACATGTTTAAACCATGTTTTCAATGTTATTTAGTTTCCATTGTATTTGTTTATACAACCCATGTGTATAAAAAAACAACTTACATTTAAATCTAACTAAAAATCAATAGACGATTCGTTAGTATTTCATGAAATTCTCGAATCCTAACTCACGATAAGCTTACATTTAAAGACTTGTTTCAGCACATTTCCAAAACTGTGTAATTTATCACAATTTACTGGTAATTCACAACATAATAGTAAAGACATAATCGAAAAGCTATCAGGGTCTTCTATATACACAATATTTAAGTGCTTAAATGAATATAACTGATTCTAAAGATATGGCATTGTTTTTAGTAATAAATCATTCCAATTCCAATCGTATGTTACATATACTACTTTGTTGTTTGTTTCATTGTTTTAGTTGTATAATTTGAGGTGTCTTGTACCAAACTCTACTAAATCCATCCTTTTCCAAATTGAGTTATACATAATTTCTCATTGTTAACACGAAAAAACTGAATTAATGATTAAATATTTTTATTATATATATTAAATATTTTTTTCAGACAAACCCTTCACATCCCACTGTACAACAATGTTGAAAATGTGCCTTAGTTTCAAAAACCGTCAGATATAATGCTGTTTTCGCCATATTTAGTTTCAAACTCCACCACATCTGTTTGCAGCCAATCCTAGATAATAACAACTTTTTATCTGAAGGGCCTAATGTACCAGTGAATAGCCTTCATAACCTCAAACTCTGTGGAATTAATATTCAGTGCTTAAGAAACAAAACACTTGAACTAGAGATTCTTTGCTCTGAAAATAACATTGATATCATGTGTATATGTGAGCATCAGCTCACAAATAGTGAGATTGATTCTTTCAGTTTTTTGGGTAATATGGAGCTTGCTGCTTACTTCTGTAGACAATCTTGTAGTGGCGGCTCCGCAGTGTACATAGACCATAGGCTTAAGCCTTTCTGTAAACCACTTGATCTCGGTGAGTACTGTGAGGACTTTCATGCTGAGTTTTCAGGTGTGTTGTTTCAAGGCCTTTCCCTAATTGTGTTGGCCATGTACAGATCACCAAATGGTGATGTGGGTAGGTTTTTTGAACTACTTGATAAGTGTCTAACCTATATATTGACTTTAGGCATGTTTGTTTTGATTGGTACTGACCACAACATAGACCTGCTCAGTTCTAAGAATAAATCACCCGAGTTCCTGAATATTTTGAGAACTTTTAACTGCTACAGTTCAGTGATTTTGCCTACCAGAGGTAAAGCATCTTTAGACTCTTTTATTACTAACCTCAATAAGTGGGACTATGAGGTTGTGGTCAGTGATGATCAGATTGCTGATCATAAGCATATTTTTCTTACTGCATTTCTGAATAGACAGTCTAACCATGAATTAGATATAGGCCTAGTTCCTAAAAGTGTTTCCTACCGAGAAATCAATGAGTATGCAATTGAACTTTTTTCTCTTTATCTTACTACGCATGTTGGGTCTTGGTTTGATGTAGTAAAGACTCTAACAGCAAATGATGCTTTTTCTCATTTTTTTTGAGAAATTTCAAGAAGCTTTTGAAATATATTTCCCAAAAAAGGTCAAGAACATAAAACCTAAGAAACCTCATAATAAACCATTGAGTAACTCCCCCAAAGTAAAGAACTGGTTTACTCCGGAGCTTGCTAGGCTAAGAGGTTTCATTGTCCTTGTTAGCGACCTCGCTGCTACCGAACTTCATCTATTACCTTTGTTGCGTAATCTGAGGAGAGACTACCGCAAAAAACTAAAGGAAGCTAAGATAAATGCGAGTGCTCTGTTTATCTCCGAAGCATCTAACCCTTGCAAAGCTGCCTGGAGCCTGATCAACAGGAACAGGTCAAGACGTCCATCTGCTGATTCCAGCTTTGCTACAGCAGATGATTTCAATCAATACTTTGTAGACTCGGTGGATTCCATTCTGGAAAATGTACCTAGATCCAACCTTAACCTGTGTGACATTGCAAATAATATTCCAGCTGTAGCTACTCACTTTGAGTGGAATCATGTAAATTCACTTGATATTGTTAATACTGTTCATAGTTTTAAAGCATCTGACAGTAAAGATATTTACGACTTGACCCCCAATTTGTTAAAACGGGTTATACATGTAATTGCCCCAATTTTGACGTATCTATTAAATGCATGTTTTTTGGAGGGAGTTTTTCCTCAGGTACTTAAAATGTCAAGGACCGTGCCCATTTACAAAAAAGGACTTTTGAATGAGGTAGCTAGTTATAGGCCAATATCCTTGATTCCTGTACTAGCCAAAGTTTTTGAATCTGTTATGTTCAGTCAGCTCTATAATTATTTTGAGCAGCAACACCTTCTAGTACCGGCCCAATTTGGTTTTCGCAGAGCGAAATCAACCTCAATGGCTGTCGAAGAGTTTATTCAAGTAATTATCAATGCTTTTGAAACCAAGCAATCTGCTTCGGCAATTCTATGTGATTTATCCCGTGCATTCGATTGCGTTCAGCACAAAATCTTGCTCGAGAAACTAGAGAAGTATGGACTAGAGGGTGGTGCACTCAGATTGATTTGAATCATATCTTGACAATCGTCATCAGGTTGTTAGTTGGGACGGTAGAATGTCTACCCCTGTTCATGTAAAACACGGAGTTCCCCAGGGCTCCATACTGGGGCCACTTCTTTTCATTGTATCAATTAATGACTTGTACCACAGAGTTGGGGATGGTGTCCTGCTCTTTGCAGATGACACAACACTTGTATCTAGTAACACCAGTTGGCAGGCAGCTGTAACTTCAACAAGAGAATTGTTTAGTAATGCTTCACAATGGTTTATTGATAATAAGCTCTCACTCAATAATTCTAAGACCCAGGAAATAGTTTTTAGTCTTTGCAACAGTTCTGAAATCAGTGAACCAGTAAAGTTGTTAGGGTTCACAATTGACCCCAAATTGTCTTGGGACGCTCATATTGATCAACTATGTAGTAAGCTTAGTAGAGTTACATGTTTGTTAAGGAGGCTTGCTACTGAGCTTCCAAACAGCTTTGTACGACAGGCTTTCTTTGCCTTCTTTCAAACCCATGTCACTTACGGAATCATCTTATGGGGACATTGTCCAAGTATAAGTAAAATTTTATTGCTGCAGAAGGAAGCAATTAGAGTCATTTCAGGTGCTGGTTGGCTTGATCATGGCAGGCCTCTTTTCATAGAAAAAGGGGTCCTAACTGTATATAGTCTATACATATTTCATTGTGTTGTTGCTATAAAGGAAAGAAATGGTTTATTTACATCCGTTGGTGAGGTTCATGAGCATAATACAAGGTCAAATAGAAATTTGTTCTATCCCAGAACTAGGCTTGAAAAAACTTTGAAATCTTTTCCTGTTTCAGGTATACGTTTTTTTAACAAGCTGCCTGTCACCGTCAGAAACCTTCCCCTTCCAAGATTCACTCAGGTCATGAAGTCTTGGCTCATTCTGCATCCTTTTTACCACACTAATGAATTTTACAACACCAACCTCAACACCTCTTCTGCCCTATTAAACCCCTAACTGCTGTACCTTCCATCCGGACCAAATCAGGTTTCATATTTATATTTTTCATATTTATATTTTTCCAAATCAGGTGTCTTATTTATATTGTTTTTCATTCTTATGTAAGTTTGTTAAGTACTTGCATGTGATTTGTGATTTGCACTGTTCTAGATATAAGCATGACGAAGCCTATTGTATTTTGTAAATATTTAATGGTAAATAAATCTTTGAATCTTTGAATGAGAACGCCCGTTTCGGTGATGGGACTTCCCGTTATGCTCAGCGAGTGTTTACTGGCTCCAAAATGTTGACTGGTTAATAATTGTCAGATTTAAAACATTTTATTTAAACACCTTGATATGTTGCCATCATTTGTGACTGAAAAACGTAAAAGTTTGGTATTGTTATTTGAAAAAGTATGTTTGTGCTGTGGTGGGTCTGTCAGTTACAGTGTTTGCCACTTTCCAGAAAAGGTTTGCAATAATCCCAAATCTTTGAGTCAATAGGTTCATATGCCGGAACAATGGCATCGGGTGGGAGATATGATTGGACTAATATACACTTTTACTGTATAATGATCTCTTCTCTCTAAGTCTAAAGCTGTACAGAATGAAGTTGTATTTCAACGCTTGCAAATGTAATCTCATCTATCTTGGTAGAGCTTAGAGATCAGTTGAGGTTTGCTATTTGCTGTTTCAGCTTGTTAGGTTTATAGAACACCATGAACCATTATATTATTTTTATTTATTCAAATCAAATTTGTCTTAATGTATTAACCAATCGAGTGTTAACTATCGCTATGGAATTTATGTTTTCCAATTTGTTTAATAAACTCAAAAGATGCGTACATGTACATTCATAACTAAATGTAATAATTTAAGCACTGTAATGCTGAGAATATTATGAAATTATCGTACTTTATAACTATTATATTAGAATTTTTCTCTTTATCTGCTACAAAACTGATGAAAAAACGATTATTAAGGAAATATAGTTATTTACAACCAATTTAACATTGATTTAGAGAAAATTCCGGAAAGCTACAAAATAAATCAACGTTCCAAGCAAAGTTACAATAGCCGTAAGCTACTTACGCAGCTGAAAGTTTGTATAACCACAGAACTGTGGTTTTAACTTGATTTTCGTAGGAGCATTACTTTATCATTGAGTTTATTGTTCGTATGTTCGGATTATCTTTACAATGAATAATCTCTAGTGAATTGATGTATGGCAAATAGCTTTACTCATCAATGTTATCACAAAGTATGCACAGACTATTGATCAGATAAAGCAACTCTAAGTGCATCATGCCCGAGGACGAAGGTAAGTTTTAATTAGATACACGCCACTAGACCTACTCTGGTCCCTCGTGGTTCGCTTGGTTATCGATGATCCGGAGCTTGAGTAAACATTACAACAAGTATTGTGTACATGCATTTTTAGCAAGGATTGTAAATCAATTTGAAAGGGTCTTTTAGAAGTTGAGTTATTGGTTTGTATTGGTTATTGTTTTTAAGTGTATGATATTGTTTAATCTATGAATAATAATTCATTTACTTATGCTTATGTTAAACAGAAAATATCAGCAGTCACCCTGAGTTTTACTAGCGTATCAATAACTTAATGTACGATGAAAGTTTTATTTTATAATCAAAGCTTTAGTTATTTATTTATTTATAATAAGAAAAACACACAAATAATGAACCTATATTCGTTTTTCAATTGAGTAATGAGCCTAATATTCGAACTAACACCACCATGGCCATAAATGCGTTCATTTACTTCATAAATTTGATCACAGAATTTAATGAAATACAATTAAATATCATTATTAGTGAATTTACATTATTACTGCATTGCTACAATTGATGTTTGTTAAATATTAAATTGTCAACTCTTTCTTCTTTACAAAAGTACGATATTAAATAGGTATCAATAAAACTCACGAATTACATAATGTAAAATTTAGTTTACCTTATTATAAGAACTATAATAATTATAATATTATATAATAATTATTATAATTATAATTATAATTGTTATATAATAATTATAATATTATAATTATAATTATTATATAACAATTATAATATTATAAGAACGAATGTAGATTTAACATAAATTTAATCACAGAATTTAATTAAATACAATTAATTATCATTATTAGTGATATTATCTCCCCACGAACGAAAAAAAGGAAAAAAAATGCATCAATAGTTTTTTTTCCTTTTTCGGTTTGTTTCATATTTAACTTGGCTATAAAAACGCGGTATAATGTTATTGTGGACCAGATAACATAATTATTGATACAGAACATTTTTTACATGCTAACCAACATGATTTTAAAGAGGACACAAAACATGGGCAGCGTTGTTTCATATGACTGATGAAATTTTCAGAAAGAAAATAATGATTATTGAAGCGTATCTTCGTCTTTTGTTTAAACAAGTGCACTTGATTCTATTAACTATAGCATGTTAACTTCAAAGATGCAATATTTCACATATAATGGATCTAGATGTGAATGCATGCATTTCTGAGTAATAGATTCAAAATCTAAAACATTTAATTATTTCAATTTTTTGGTTCGGTTGTAGAAGGGTTTGCCGCTGACATGTCAGCGTTACCCGGGGTGCGCCCTATTGTAATGTCGTTCATAGCGTGTAATGGTCACAATCTTCGAGGAGGCTCCTTCTGTGCACCCCATGACTTCTTCAGTGATGTGGCAAGTGAGAATCACTTCCTGGAAGAACCATTCACCATGTCCGAGCTAACTGCAGTCATTACCAGCTTAAAGACTAATAGAGCTCCAGGTATTGACGAGATCAGAGTCGAACAACTAAAGAACCTAGATAAAAATGCCATGCAATGGTTTTTGAGCCTCATGAACATGTGCGTAAGCCAAATGCATATACCAAAGGCATGGAGGAAAGCTCGTGTGGCTGCACTGCTCAAACCTGGGAAAGATCCAAACGATCCTAAGAATTTTCGACCTGTTTCTCTCTTTATGCCACGCATATAAAATATTTGAACGTCTGATACTCAATCGAATCGGTGATTTTTTTGGAAAAAATATCATTCCACAACAGGCAGGCTTTCGATCAGGCAAGTCTTGTTGTGGCCAAGTTTTAAACCTGATCCAGCACATTGAGGATTGGTTTGAGAGAAAACAGATCACGGGTATCGCTTTTGTAGATTTAACAGCTGCCTACGATACTGTAAACCATCGAAGACTCTTGGGAAAAGTGTACAGTATTACCAAAGACTATCAGCTGACTTCAATGATAGGCAATTTTCTTCATAACAGGCGGTTTACCGTGTCCCTTCAAGGCAAGAAAAGTAGATGGAGGAATCAAAGAAATGGATTTCCTCAGGGTAGCGTGTTAGCCCCAGCTCTTTATAACATTTACACTAACGACCAACCGTTGCCAAACGCTATACGTCAGTATATATATGCCGATGATACGGTGGTGGCGGCACAAGGTAAGAGTTTTGAAGAGGTGGAACAGAAGCCGACTATAACTCTAAATTAACTTTCCCAGTACTATGACGCCAATCACCTCAAGCCGAACCCTGCTAAGACCCAAGTTTGTGCCTTTCACCTAAACAATAGAGAAGCAGGCCGTGAGTTGAATGTGAGGTGGCGGGGAGACCGTCTTCAGTATTGTCCTACACCCAAATACCTTGGTGCTATACTTGACCGCACACTGACATTTAAGGCGCATTGTATTGCGACAAGAGGTAAAGTCTCAGCGAGGAATAATATCATCAGGAAGCTCACCAGCAGATGCTGGGGTGCTAACCCTAATGTCCTCAGAACCTCAGCTTTAGCGCTCAGAGTGTCGGCTGCGGAGTACGCTGCACCAGTATGGAATGCATCGTCACATGCATAAAAGGTTGACATTGCAGTCAATGACATGGCTTGGATTGTAACTGGGTGTTTGAAACCAACCCCAGTACACAAACTCTATCCTATCATAGGGATCACCCCTCCATCAATCCGACGTGATGTCGCTGCCGACGCAGAAAGGACTAAGCAAGAGACAAACCCTCGTCACCCATTACACGGCCACCAACCTGCAGAGCGACGGCTTCGGTCCAGAAAGAGCTTTTTATCACGGACACGAGTCCTGGATTGATCACTCTCAAGCAATCGGGTGGCATGGTGGAAGGCCACGTTGACTAACCCTCCCATACCAGCCAGGGAGGAACTATGTCTCCTGGTGGAGGCCTTCATTACACGGAGTGGAAGACCCTAAATCGAATTAGGGTCGAGGTACCAAAATGCAAGACAAGCATGCAGAAATGGGGTCTCTTACCAGACGAAGAAAACATCTTGTGCGCGTGTAGTGCTGTTCAGGATCCTGGCCATCTGCTGATCTGCCCACGCCCTAGATCAGTCTTGCACATTAGATGATCTTTTACATGCGAATGACAAAGCCATATCGGTAGCTACTTTTTGGAAAAGCGAAGTCTGATTTCGAGACATGGAAAGTAAGTATTATTTCAATATAGCATATAAGTAATGAGTTACTTGTCAGTAAATGGTAAATTGGCTATAGATCATGGATTATAACGACACCTTAGAATATATGCACCTTGCCAATTCAGTGATCTATGATCAGTTATAAAAAAATATATCACAGTCACATTAAATAATCGTTCATATTCGTTAACTTGTAAACACATAAAGATTCTTAAAGTAACAAGTGACGCACAGCTTAATTTTTTTTCTAAACATGTTAAACAGATGAGGAAACATGTTGTTGGAAAATTTAATTTGCTTAGTAGGTTTATCAATTATCAATTATTAATTTACCAATTATCAATCATTGAGATGGGGAAGCCACCTAGGTGCGTATTTTAACCGAAACATGAGTGAAGGATGAGTGTAGAATGGTGTGTGATGACCTGTGTAGCTTTGTTACTGACCAAGATCAGCGGTTTCATTAGTCAGGATCATTTATTAAAAGCCCAATGATCAGGAACAGCTGGGTCCAGTTTCGAACCATCAAAAAGCTACTGACTTTTCTCAGGATCGAACCGGCGACCTTTTGTTACTAGGCGAGCACAATAACCACTTAGCTACCCAGCCGGTTTTAGCCTACTGCTCCTAAAAAAAATCTGACTGAACTCACAATAGTCAAATCACTGATTTCCCCAACCTTAAACAGCTGTATCCCTGTCTAACATAGGAACAGATCAACATACTACACAGACTACAGAAGCCACAAAGGGTGTATAATACAAGTTCCTTTCAAAAGCTTAGACAAACAGGTTTCATGTATTGTCCACAAAACGCAATTCACTGAAACACCACAGTATTTAGAAGAAAAACTAAAAGCTATGTCGACAGAAGAGTTAGCAAAACTCCACAGAACTCGTTGCTGAAATGCCAAAGGTTAGACATGAAGCAAGTAGAAGAGGTTTCTCTTTCTTTGGGCCCAATGCATTTCTTTGCACACTAAAAGTGCAGACCTACTAACTAACCTTCAAAACTTGCAATTTCATCTAGGGTTTTAGTTTTGTTGTGTTAAGGCTATTTGTATAGTTTAATACTCAAAGTTGTATATCAGTTCAATAAAAAATTTGCTGATGCATTTAATTCACCTTATTTGTTTATATAGGAAAGAATAGGCTATATATATATGTTTCCCATCCTCCCTACTAGAGATGGTAGGAGTCTAAGATGCTTAGCTCTGATCCCTGAAGTTATGGCCCTGTTAATCCTTCGACTAAACATCTCGGTATTAAGAAATACAAAGCAGTTTGTCTTGCTATTTATGTCCAAATGGTCGTATTTTATTACTATACAAACATAATGAAAAGTGCTGTTATCGATTTAATATGGATTTTATAAACTGCTCCAAATATAATAATACTGTCATGGGTTTACAATAATAAAAATTTATAATATACAATTTATAATAAGTTATTTACAATTGAAAATAAAAACAACAAATACATAAACTATTACATGAGACAATAATGAAATATGTTGTTTATCTGTTGGGTAAAATATTTGGTTTTCTGTTACTGTCAATTAAAAGTGGTTTGTAACATTGCCTACGGGTGGATAAAGAGTGGTGGATAAAAATCTTACACTACATACTTTAAACTTTACCGGTTAAAATGAAATTATTATATTTATATTTTACCTAAAGAGTTATAATTTAACGTACGAATCTTACGTACTCATAAAACCTTAATATGTAAAACTTTCAATGTTAAAACTCAGTAATGCCAATATGTTTGTGGGGTTAAGTAATATAATTAGAAATTTATAATTAAACATACTGTGGATTGTTAAACAAAAATACTGGAGGAAGTTGTTGAATTATTGCAATTGCAATAAAATCCAATTGATAGTTTCTAGCTTGTTATTTTACTCCAATCTATGTTTCAAATGTATAAATTTGTTTTCGCTGACTATGTTTTAAAGTGCTTATTTATTTCGTTTATGAGTTGTCCAATCCAACATATTAGCCTACTAAACATGAGTAAATTTTATTTGCCATCGTCAAGATATATTAGGTTTAAGATATGCCATTATAATGATACAAGCCCTTTATATATAAAACACCAAACATATGTTTATTACTTGAGACCTATTGATTAACCAAGTAGGGTCTATGTGTAATCTATATTATCCATAATGGGGCGAAGCAATATAAGTTAAGTTGTCAACCTTTCAAACTAACTGATATCATGTTTCTTACTCCTGTCCCAAAGTTTTGTTAAATTTCTTGCAGTCTTCCCGTATTCTTTCTTTAGATTTTTAGGACATCCAAAGTTGATTTTCGTGCATACAGGGTGTCCGGTCATAAGTGTTAAATAAAATTTTGCATTAAACTACATGGTAATGGTGACAGAATGTCGCAAATTTGAGGTTCCCAACTTCAACAGTTAGAGAATAACAAATAAATTATGATTTTTCAAAAATTATTGTAGTTGTTATGAAAAAGGTTATTTTACTCGGTTTAAAATGCACTTACCGTCAACTTCAATGACATTTTCAGAATCCTCACAAAATTTTAAATAAATATAACACATAATCGTTGGGGTACGTAAAAATATTCTATTTAAAATTCTTCGTTAAACAAATTATTTTTATATCGACGAAAATGTAAATAACATACAGCAATTTATTTCTCGGTTGTTGAGTTCCGGCGAGGTTATCAAATATGACTAAAAACTTCCTTATTTAAAGGGCTTTACAATGGTGTATAATAGTTTTTACCGAATTTCAAATTTCCTAATGTAATTCGATCATTATTGTGAAAAAAACATGGTAGGGCAAAGAAAATCTATTATGAAGAATAATACATTTAAGTGTAGGCAACAAATAATTTGTATTTCTTTCTCGCATGCAACGCTTTGTTTATAACTACCCAGCTAAGAAAAGAAACATAGTAGTAAAATGTGTTTGTGATAAAGTTACGGTTATCGTATAATTTTCATATAAGATTTAAATTATCTCCCGGAATTTCTATTTTGTTGAATGGATTTAGTCAATAGATTCAGGTATTTTACTGATAACAATACTTTATCCAAGCGATAAGAAAACAAAGCGAACCAGTAGTCATATTTTAAAACGATCTATCAGTCACATGTGGACAGTGATCGGTCAACTATGTCTTTTTCGATTCGGGAGTATGTTGAAATGCATTTTATTTATGGTTTGTGTAACGGTAATGCGTCGGCTGCTCAGAGAGAGTACCAGAATCGGTATCCTGATCGCACCACCCCCAGTACTCAGGTGTTTACTAGAGTGCATCAACGTTTGCTGGAAACAGGATCGGTTGAGAAGAAGAAGAAAGAAGTAGGACCTGTGCATGATGTTGCAGCTGAAGAGGGTGTAATTCAGAGAGTTATGGATAATCCTACTACTAGTGTTAGGCAGCTTGCCCTTGAAACTAGTATGTCCCGGTGGAAAGTACATAAAGTGTTGAAGGACAATAACTTCCATCCGTATCATTTTACAAAGGTCCAAGGATTGGAGCCTCGTGACTTCGAATCCAGAAAGGAGTTCTGCCGCTGGCTTCTTCAACGTGATATTGTTGAATATCACTTCCTTAAAAAAATACTATGGACTGACGAATCCCGTTTTACCAGAGAAGGTGTGATAAATATTCACAATATGCATCTTTGGAATAATGAAAATCCAAAAGCCTCCAGAGAAGCTTCTTTTGAAAAAAGGTTTGGGATCAACGTGTGGGCAGGTGTGATTGGAGATCGGTTGATTGGTCCTCATATCTTCGAAGGAAATCTGAACGGTGATTTATATCTAGATTTTCTTCAGCACTCTCTACCTCAGTTGTTGGATGAAATTGATCCTCAACAAAGAGCTGAAATCATATTTCAGCAGGATGGTGCTCCACCACATTTTACTGAAAGCGTTCGGTTGTGGCTATCCCAAAACTACCCGACATGGATTGGACGTGGAGGAAGTGTGACATGGCCTCCTCGATCTCCAGACTTGAGCCCGTTAGATTTTTTTGTTTGGGGTTACATGAAAAGTCTAGTTTACTCAACTGTTGTAAACTCTGAAGTTGAGTTACGGGAGAGAATCTTTGAGGCTGCTGGGAAAGTAAGGGAAAAATTGACGTATGAGGTCACAGTTGGCGCAATCCGCAAAAGAGCTAGGGCCTGCTTGCGGGAAAACGGTGGGCACTTTACACCCAAACTGTGATTTGTGCTTCGGACAAAGTGTGTCATTGATTTGTTTAATGGGTTAACTATCATTTCATATTTAAATTGTAGTGTGTATTATGTTTTTTACTAATGTGTTGTGTTTTTTAATTACAAATTTTCCAAAGTCTTAAAAAAAACTCTTTAGTTTGATGGAAGTGTAGTCTGGTCAATCATAAATTATACATACCCTCATCATCAGTGGTCAGCTCATAAAATAGTAAGTAAAATTTTATTATTTTTTACAATATCTGTTTTGGCTTGACCGTGATTTTTCACAATAGTGCGTAAAATTCACCATGGATTTGACAGTAGGTAAATGTTGTTATACATCATTGTAAAGCCCTTTAAATAAGGAAGTTTTTAGTCATATTTGATAACCTCTCCGGAACTCAACAACCGAGAAATAAATTGCTGTATGTTATTTACATTTTCGTCGATATAAAAATAATTTGTTTAACGAAGAATTTTAAATAGAATATTTTTACGTACCCCAACGATTGTGTGTTATATTTATTTAAAATTTTGTGAGGATTCTGAAAATGACATTGAAACTGACAGTAAGTGCATTTTTAACAGAGTAATATAACCTTTTTCATAACAACTACAATAATTTTTGAAAAATCTTAATTTATTTGTTATTCTCTAACTGTTGAAGTTGGGAACCTCAAATTTGCGACATTCTGTCACCATTACCATGTAGTTTAATCCAAAATTTTATTTAACACTTATGACCGGACACCCTGTATACAACCAACGTCTGAGAACGCTCAATGCCATTCATAACCTTATTCACGTCACAGGTTTTGCTAATAAAATGTTTGTTTTTTGTTTATATATTTTGCAAATCCCTAAACACCAGTTGCAAAGTTGTAACCGTTTCATAACCAAGCGTGTGTTCTTAAGAATTAGTAATTTTGAAATTACAAAACTGTGATTAAAATTATTAAAATTTTGTGATGAAAAAGCATGCCAAGCAATTATTCTGTTCAAAAATTACACTAATTTTTCTGCTCTTATTATTCGATATAGATAATGTATTATAAATAACTAAGTCTCAAGTAATAAACACTTCAAGTCTGCTCTTCCACTTTGGAGCACTCGGTAAAACTCCACCATTAGTATAATCAGGATTGTATTTTATCTTAAACCAGAAAATCAAACTCTAACTTTATTGGTATAATGCAACTTCGTGGAATATCCGTTATACTAATAAATACACCATTTATTCTTTATTGCTGATGCAAATTATTTATATTGTCAAAGAAAATATTTACTAACGTAAAAAGCAAAAACTCAACGCTAAATGGGTGTTTGATATTCGTAAGCTACTAAAATTATAAAAGGGTCATGTCCTCGTAACAAATACAAAAATTGTAAAGTCCAACTTCGTAGAGACCTTAGACCTTGGCAGAGGAAACCTATAAAGTTAATGTTCTGGAAATTCCTTACACTGTTCTCTAGTTAACTACGGTAATGCTTAGTTGTTTTGACTGCACCCTAAATTGTTCATAATTGTGTTTGCATATTGTTTTCTTGAAAATGATCATACTATACAATTAATTGTTATTACTTTAAGAAAATATGAATTCAAGCATCACCACCTTAGAGTCGTCTAGACTCAAAGACAATAGGAATTCAAATGTTGGTCATTCTGAGCAATTACTTGGTCAACCCCAAACTTTTTCATATTTTACTACGGTCATAAGGTTGTTTTTAGAAAACAAGAAACATATAATTCAAGCCCCGAAAGATTAGGTAAGGTTAGGTTAATTCATGCGATAACAGTGGCTTGCGGGAGACGCGCGGAAGGCCAGATGAGACAGTACTGTTATGTTAGGTAGGGTTAGGTGATGGGTTAGGTTAGGTTAGGTTAGGTTAATTCATAACCTAGCCTAACCTAACCTAACCTAACTCACCTAGCCTAACCTAACATAACGGTACTGTCACAACTGGCCTTCCGCGCTTCTCCCGCAAGCCACTGTTATCGAGTGGACTTTGAACATTTTTATCGTTTGGCAACCTTTATGATTGGCTTGCGGGGCTTGAATAATATGTTTCTTGTTTTCTGAGAACATCCTTATGACCGTAGTAAAATATGAAAACGTTTGTGGTTGACCAAGTAACTGCTCCGAATTACCAATTTTTTTTTTTAAATGGGTGTCCATGGTTTTTATACATAAAAAAAAACTTTTTTAGAATTAAAACAAAAAAATCACATTTGGCCCTCAATATCTTCTAACCCGTTCATTGTAGATAGGTAGTGTATGGTATCATCTTGTTCAAAATTTAATGTAAGTATTCGTTGTAGTTCGTTAAAACCCTTTAATTTCCATAGTATCCTTTTGGTTACATATCATTTAAATTTTTTTTACCTCTCTGTAGGTAGATATTTTAGTCTATACCATTATGCATTTTGTTTCTAGGCTTATTAGAAAGGGCTTTTAATTTTCCTAGTGTTGGCAAGCCTGCGAAAAAAAGAAAAATATAATTTCAAAGTGATGCAAAACAGGTTGTTGACACATCACAAAATTTAAGATTTTCAAGATAAGATTTTTATGTTTATAATTAGTTGCGAAGCTGGAGAAAATTATATTTCACTTCATTGCACCTTTAGCTACTGAAATATACACAGACTTATAGTTTTCTGTCACTTACTTTTTTTATATTCGGTAAAAAAAAAATTGAATCCAAATGGATACTATGGGTACACAGAGTATGTTGACAATATTTTAAGAGTCCTTTGTGTTCCCATAGTATCCTTTTGGATACATGTTATTTTTAATAATAGCTACGGTGTATCGTCTGTGTTCCCATAGTATCCATATGGATACGGTTTTTCTTTTGTATTTTCTTCGATATATGTCTTGTTTTTTTTAGTCTGCACAATGATAAATATGGGCCTATAAGTGTTGTAATGCTTGTTTCAGTCCGATATTATAAATCATAAAATATAATCATGATGTGTTTTACAGATGAATGACGATGAAGAAATTTACGATTGGCTTATGATGCCATATAGTGATATTGGAAATAAGTTTTTTACATAATAAGTCTCTTTGTAATCATTCTAAATGCATTTGTTTTAATTGATGAAAAAGTAACTAATTTTTCAGTTCGATACAACTTAAAAAAAGTGTTATCCATATAAATACTATGGGAGTGTCAAGGTAAAATTAAAATTATTAACTTCTGAAAATTAGCAAACAATGGTACTTTAGGTTTCCATGGAATCCATATGGAAACATATTTCTAACTTTTAATTGTATGAGGGAAATAAAAAAACACATTTTAACCTTAAAATTAAAAAAAAATTAAAAATAAAATTCACAATAAATATTTTTGTTTTTAAATTTCATAATTCCGGGAAGTACAGGGTTTTAAATATCAATAAAAACGCACAGTTTTCGAGATATTTGTAAAATAGCGAAAAGTCCCATTCCCCTCAATTTTCTTTAAAACCTCCTTCCCAAATCCGACATTAAAATCGGTGTTACTTTTTTACACATATTAAAAGTGGTCAATTGATCAATTTGGCATTCATTTGAAACTTTTTTATGGGTGTCCATAGGTTTCCCCCATTTAAAAAACAACTTTTTTAGAATTTATAGAATCAAAAAACACATTTAGCCCTTAATATTGCCTGAACCGTGCATCGTAGATAGGTATTGTATGGTATAATGTTGTTTGATATGTAATGAAGATTATTTGGTACTTTCCTGTTAATAGGGAACATTCATTATTATCGATGATTTCTTTCCGATACATCGATATTCTATTTTTGATCTGATAATAAACGAGATGTCAGCTGACAACTACGATAAGTAAATATTGTTCAGTATCAACAAACAATTTAAAAATATTATATTGAAATGAAAATGTTCTAAACTAACCTTACCTAACCAACCAAACTTGCTGTAAAATTTCCAAATTCCGTTTCATATTACTCACATGCCTTTTCTTTTATCAAACGAAATTTTTAAATGATACAGCAAACCCAGCAAGTTTGGTTGGTTATGTTAGGTTAGTTAGAACAGTTTTACTTATTTATGTTTAGCCTAAACAAGATCAGTTGTAAATTTGTAATTTAAATGTGTTTGAAGATATTAAAACAGAAGGTATGGATCGTAAAGGAAAACAAAAATATCGATATATCGAAAGAAATCAGATCGATAATAATGAATGTTCCCTTCAAAAGGAAAGTACCGATTATTTTTGTAATTCATTTTATTTTGTGAAAAAAACGCACCGTTTTTGAGGTATTTGCGAAAAAGTAAAAAAAAAACTATTTTCACCCCTCCCCTTCAAACCGGACCCTCAAATCAGTGTAACTTTTTTACATATTGAGGGAAGTGTATTTAACAATTTTGCGCTGGTTTGGAACTTTTTTGGGATGTCCCGGTTTGCCCATTTTTAAGCTAATTGCACTGTACTATATAATATGCATTTCAACATTGACTTCCCTTGCTTGTATTCATACGCTGTATTTCTGTGACTTGTCAAGCGTCCATAATTTTGAAGCAGTGAAACACCCTACAGCATTTAATATATATATGTTGACTATTTAGTGATTATTCAGCCTATAGACCAGAGTATAGTTGAGTTTTTAGTTCTAAACTATCCTCATTGATCTTGAGATTTGGTCAAGCGTTACCACTTGAGCTTTGTCGTCAGAGTGTTAGTAGCATACAGCACAAAACTCATGACGTGGAGGTTACTGAATAACAACTTATTTGTGCTCAAGTAAAAAGCTTTGTCAAGTGTAAGTACAGTTATAATCAACGTGTACTTTGATCATAATAGACATAAAAAATAAAAACCATGAAATTATTTAATTTTGTTCGTTAGATGTAACTCATATTACCAAAAGAGTTCACAGTTAAACATAAAACTTATATAACACGGTTAAACGTGTTCGTATACATATCAAAGGTGTGGTTTACACAACAAAGATTGGCTAACATTGAACAAGCCAATCTCAAAAGTCATCACTAAAAATGTAATAAATGGTAGGTAAAAAAATCCCCCTATGGAAATATTTGAATCTTTAGTTATTAGCACTAATACTTATTACATTTTATTATAACTTATATGGTTGTAATGCTACATAAATACAATACAACCAAACTGTAAAAAACTACTTTAATTTAAAATATTTTTTTACCATCAACTGTAAACTTATATAGTGTACATCTAACCTAAAACGTTTAATATGAATATGAAAGATATGGTATAAATGTGTTGCTTGTAAAGAGAACAGTACAATTAATTTAGAGAAGCGTTACAGTTAGGACTTAGTTCCCTGCTAATTCTGTTAAGTTGAGTTAAGGGGTAAACCACTATGCCTTCTTGTTGCAATCGTATCCTTTGAGAAAAGCTCTTATGTAACTTTTACCAAATAAAAAATAATTCTATTTAACTTAGTTAATACACTTAAGTTTCCCTGTAAGTCGATTATTTAAGTCAATAAAACGTGTTTGTTTTTCACTAAAATAAATTTTTAAGGCTCCCTTTTTACAAAAACAACCGTGACAAAAAATCTCAGTGGCAAGTTTTAAAACGAGTGGATATATTTGAATTATTTATCATTTTGTATCGACAGTACGTCCTTTAAGTTTGCCTAATTTTTATCGAATCGATGGGGTCAAACTATAGCTAACTAAAGAGGGAAGTAACGAAACACAATCCATATATAACTACATATATAACTAGTTACATATATAACTATATATGTTAGCCAAAAAAGGACTTTGCTTAAAACATACACAAAGCTATAAATGCGGTATATTATGTACATTTAATATGATTTTATTGAATAAAATTGAAATGATTCCACTTCAAATACACGAATCCAGAATTGTTTAAAATTGTTAAGTCATGTCTACAGCGATGTGATTCACCATTTGCTAAGCTTTTAATGGTTCGAGTTTAGTTAATTTTAGAATAACTAGATACATCAGATGAATCAGCTCTAACCTATATTATATTTCAAAGCTATTTACAATAGTACGAGACAACATACACTTAGCTGCCTTGTGAATATTTTATGAGATTCACGTATTTAACTATCAGCGAAAACGTTTATAAAATAAAATAACATACATTTTTTATTGATAGATAAAACAAATGCTTAATCGAGATTCCAAGCTTTTGGTAATCCGTGATATTGTTCATTGTTGGCGTTGATGCGTCCAGCCATAGTGGCTGATATGTCGATTGACATGCCATGTAGCCTTTGTCGACAAACTATTAACAAATTGTTGCTAGCCCTTTGAATTTAAACAAAGTTAAGCTACCAAATGTAATCAAAGTTCGATTATTGTGCGTAGAGTTTACAACAAAATTATATAATGTATTACTGGATTATACGATTGGGATTATTTGCTACCCACGATAAAGTTTTAGTAGACTAATCATCATGGTATATTGATGAAGTCATTTTTTTACAAAAAGATAAGGAGGAGTAGCAAATTAGTTGTTTTATAGAACCTAACAATAATACGTATTTACGTCCATGTAACTCTAACCTAAATATTAGTCATTAACTCTGAATAACAAACACGCTCATTTTACCCCGGTCGTAGGGTAGCGTGGAAACGAATTTCAAAAGCAATGTTACCATAAGCATAAGGGGCATCTGACGTCTCGCCAAAATTAACATAAAGTTAACCAGAGAACACAGTAAGGGATTTCCAGAGCATTTCACTTCTATGTTGGCTTAGCTAAGGTCTAGTGTAATTGTGAGGTCAGGCTTTGTCCTGTTGTATGTAATTAAATGCTAAGATAAGTTCTCAGATTAGTCCTTTTTGTTCGTTCACGCATCTTCATGATATTTTACGATATCATGGACATATTAACACTTTTTAAGAACTTTGCCACCTTCATACTGTTTTTAAAACTAATTTTATAAAACAAACATGTTTTTTTGTCAATGGCTATCCCGTAAATCGTGAAGTTCTAGCACAATAATTAGCAAACTGTTTTATCACATCATAATCAAGTACAATGTTTCTGCATACATCTTGCTATTGTAATAAACAATGCATTGTTTCTATAATCATTGTTTTCGGTAACCTTTGTAATTTATGGTGTTGGGTTTACCCAAAAATAATTGCTTCTTCTTTTGAAACACATAGTACTAGGGAATATGTCAGCCTTAGTCACTAACAAGACTACAAGATCGCGCCACTTATCCTACACTCATCTCCATTCATACTTAGCTTAAAATACACACTTTGTATGGTTGCCAGTTCGTTAAAAAGTAAAAGTAAAGTATAATTGTTAATGGATGGTTTTTTTTCTGTCCTATCCCTTTCGCTGAACATCTTTTACAACAAAAAGATCAATTATTCTAGATGAAAATATTCTAATGATTTTGTGTTTTAAAGTATTTTTTGCCTAACTGCTGATTAAGCTAATAACTACAGTCTTCTTAGTAGCTCTTTAATACTAAAATTCAAACAGGCGTATAACACATGGAAACGTTATACGATAGATTGCTTAATATTAATGGGCTGCAATTTAAATAGAAATTCTATAATTTATTATTTTTAGCTTTAAAGTGAATAACCTACGGTAAAAAAAAATCCTGCCAATTGTGTAGAGATTTAATTTCAATAAATAAATAAATAATCAGTGGTTGTCCTTATTTGAAATGAAAGTCGATATTACACTAAAGGTTCTTAGATCAAAACATTATTTAGGATTACTAGTTAAAATTGAATCAATATATCTACAATTAAATTCCATATTCGAGAAAAATAATCAAATCTCTGTTTTTTATTGGTTAAAACAGTATTTTGATTTTAAGTTATCAAAACGAACAATATCTCAAATGAACGACTTTATTTATTTGAGTATGACTAAGACAAATAAAATAAATAAAGAAATAAAAATCAAATTGAGTATCATTACCTTAAAACCACCTTAAACTTAGGGATAATTTCTGCACTTAAAATCTTAAATTCCTTAATGTTCGTATGGAGCCAAAGTTGAAGGAATGGATGTCTTACATTATACAGTATGTTATGTCATCAATAGTTAATTGTTTAGTTGAATAAAGTAGCATTTTCGTACTATAGCTTTATGAAATTACAATGTGTAAAAAACAATTTAATTTCTGTTCAGATGTTTTATTCGATAGAATTTATACGTTTTTTTGTCAAACTTATTTTGAAGTAAGAACACTATACAAAACATAGCGTACTGGGTATAAACGGTAAAGTTAAACATTACAATATATGGAGCCATTTTCTAAATGAGCCCCATAACCCTGAGTGGGCTGAGTAGAGCGGACTCGTAAATATCTTTATTCCACGTACTGACTTGGGGTTTAATACTTCTGGTTTCGTTTTACGTTCCTTGCACTATTGATTTATAAAAATAACACTTAAGTATATTTGTATCAATTACATTGAACCATCTTTAAGATTACTTTATATTACACAAAATAATAATCATAGTAATTAGCCTAAGACAAAATGAACATTTATCCTACAAGATATATCCTAAAGGTTAGTTTAACCGACCGTTGAAGTTTTTTTTTTCAAGGGAATTAGCATTTGCTAGTTATAATAAACCGAGCTAAAACAAAAATTGATAATTTAAACTCTTGCTGAGCTTATATTACTAAAGAAATATAATTTATTGGTTTTGTGAGTAAATAATCTTTGTTTTCATGTGTACTAAATTAAATTATAGGTATCGAAAGACAATTTCTCTTTAGTGATAACTTGTCTTCATTCTTCATTTAATCAAACATGTTCATATCAACGAGCAAATTTATATTAAACATTTTAACAATACAACTCTAAAATAAATTCCTGCTCCGGCACTACGTCAAAAACCGTAACCTCCATTATTTAAGGCTTCAATATTAGCGTATAATATTTTACTTTATATTTTAACAATGACATACCATTTATCAGTACGCCTACACTTGAAGTGTATTTATGATCAATATTATGCATCTAGATGGCATTTTCTTTTACTGTATTTTTATTTGCTAATGTGCTGTAAATGGTTTGTTATAAGCATGTGTTACAAGTTCCCCATTTACATAAGAAAAAACTAACATGGCTACTTGACAGTAAATAAAACAATCATTTACTACAGTACACATTCATTTATCATTTCAACGAAAACCCGATTTCCCATAACAGAGCTCATAAAAGTTTTTGTTTTTAGCCCAAGTGTGAAATATATGTAATCTTCTCTCGAGTAATATACAAAGCTTGATTAGTGACTGTTAATAAAGTAGATAAACTTGTGTCCATCATGTCTTTGGGTGTGTTTATAGTATGACTAATAATGTCTCGGGCTTGTGTTAAGAGACAAGTTTAAAGTTTATGCAAGCCAAGTTTATCTATAACCATTGGTCTTGGAGCACTTTCACTTTAAATAGATTAATTATCTTTCATACACATTGTCACTGACGTAAATAGTAATGAAACAAGTTACCTAAAACACTTAGTAAAAATAACTAATAAAAAAACAATTAGTACGGAAAAATCTACATTCTTGATTTGAAATTGAAGTAATAGTAATGCACGTAGTATTTATGCTTTTTTATCCAGGAATCCATTCATTAATTGATAACATAGATAAAATCATATCCCAGCTATCTACATTACTAACAATACTGTATTTCTATCGTACTTGCAATATTTTAGTTAGCTATACGTTATTTTGACTTTGTATAGTCATGATAATAAACCTGTCAGAAACAACCTTAGTACTTTTCCGTGGTATTTATTTTTATATCCTTTGGTTTTGTACTGATTTATTTTTAATATTGAAACACACAATTACTTTAAACGTTGTAATGGAAAATTGTTATGGATATACAAACACAGTATCATTTATATAGTGCAGTATTTTATTTTATACTATCAATGAGACATTGCTATAATAAGCACTGATTTACTAGAAGTGAATAAACTATTGATGATAAAACCAAATATTAACCACTGTTAAGCTGTAGTATTATTAAACTGCTGGTTAACCCTTGAATGCTAGTAATATTGAACATGTATCATAAGCCTACTGATATACTAGGTGTTTCTTAAGGCACCAAAGTAAAAACACTGTCTCAACTTTCCCTCGTTTAAACTCAAAAATATAGTGCTAGCTGCGAGTTGTTAGCAGAATGTTATTTACTTTATGTAATTGGAGTACATTTCATATCCAGTAGTATCATGAACATTTAGTGTTTAAGTGTCTCACGAAAGCTAAATTTCAAATCCACTGAGGTTGAATAAATACTACTCTTTTAAGGGACAGATACTGTTATATGGTTTCATAATGGTTTAAGTGGCAAAAAAATATATATAGCCTAATAAAGAACCAAACTGAAAATAGTTATGCTCAATCTCCTCTTTATATAATTTAACAACCAACTATGGCTCTTTTTTTAACTACTCTTGAAAGCGTCTTGAGCTTATTTATTGATATTGATAAATATGAAAGGAGTATTTTAATCAATAATGGTTAAAGTTTTTAGTGTATGTTCAAGTATACGGTGGATTACATTCTGGAAAATGTACCTAGCCTCCAATCTTAACCTGTGTGACATTGCAAATGATATTCCAGCTGTAGCTACTGACTTTGAGTGGAATCATGTAAATTCACTTGATATTGTTAATACTGTGCATAGTTTTAAAGCATCTGATAGTAAAGATATTTTTGGCTTGACCTCTAATTTGTTGAAACGGGTTATACATGTAATTGCCCCAATTTTGACGTATCTTTTAAATGCATGTTTTTTGGAGGGACTTTTTCCTCAGGTACTTAAAATGTCAAGGATCGTGCCCGTTTATAAAAAAGGACTTTTGAATGAGTTAGCTAGTTATAACTATATAACTATATGCTAGTTATAGTACGTGAGTTTGGTGTACTAGCCAAAGTTTTTGAATCTATTATGTTCAGTCAGCTCTATAATTATTTTGAGCAGTAACACCTTCTAGTACCGGCCCAATTTGGTTTTCGCAGAGCGAAATCAACCTCAATGGCTGTCGAAGAGTTTGTTCAAGTAATCATCAATGCTTTTGAAACCAAGCAATCTGCTTCGGCAATTCAATGTGATTTATCCCGTGCATTCGATTGCGTTCAGCACAAAATCTTGCTCGAGAAACTAGAGAAGTATGGACTAGAGGGTGGTGCACTCAGATTGATTGAATCATATCTTGACAATCGTCATCAGGTTGTTAGCTGGGACGGTAGAATGTCAACCCCTGTTCATGTTAAACACGGAGTTCCCCAGGGCTCTACACTGGGGCCACTTCTTTTCATTGTATCAATTAATGACTTGTACTACAGAGTTGGGGATGGTGTCCTGCTCTTTGCAGATGACACAACACTTGTATCTAGTAACACCAGTTGGCAGGCAGCTGTAACTACAACAAGAGAATTGTTTAGCAATGCTTCACAATGGTTTATTGATAATAAGCTCTCACTCAATAGTTCTAAGACCCAGGAAATAGTTTTCAGTCTTTGCAACAGTTCTGAAATCAGTGAACCAGTAAAGTTGTTAGGGTTCACAATTGACCCCAAATTGTCTTGGGACACTCATATTGATCAACTATGTAGTAAGCTTAGTAGAGTTATATTTTTGTTAAGGAGGCTTGCTACTGAGCTTCCAAACAGCTTTGTACGACAGTCTTTCTTTGCCTTCTTTCAAAACCATGTCACTTACGGAATCATCTTATGGGGACATTTTCCAAGTGTTAGTAAAATTTTAATACTGCAGAAGGAAGCAATTATAGTCATTTCAAATGCTGGTTGGCTTGATCATGGCAGGCCTCTTTTCATAGAGAAAGGGGTCCTAACTGTATATAGTCTATACATATTTCATTGTGTTGTTGCTATAAAGGAAAGGAATGGTTTATTTACATCCGTTGGTGAAGTTCATGAGCATAATGCAAGGTCTAATAGAAATTTGTTCTATCCCAGAACTAGGCTTGAAAAAACTTTGAAATCTTTTCCTGTTTCAGGTATACGTTTTTTTAACAAGCTGCCTGTTACCGTCAGAAACCTTCCCCTTCCAAGATTCACTCAGGTTATGAAGTCTTGGCTCATTCTGCATCCTTTTTACCACACTAATGAATTTTACAACACCAACCTCAACACCTCTTCTGCCCTATTAAACCCCAACTGCTGTACCTTCCATCCTGACCAAATCAGGTTTCATATTTATATTTTTTCAAATCAGGTTTCATATTTATTTTTTGTTGTCTTTCTTATGTAAGAAGCACTTGCATTGTGAATTTGCACTGTTCTAGTTATAAGCATGACGAAGCCTATTGTATTTATTGTAAATATTTAACGGCAAATAAATTTTTGAATCTTTGAATCTTTAGTGCAAGATGCATAATAAAGGTGAGAGTTATGATATTTAAGGAGCTAAAGTAAAATATATAGTCAATGGTGTGGCTAAAATTAGATTGGAATGTGGAAAATCCTCTAATGCCAGCTCATGCTTTTAGGACTGTGGGAAATAAGCTTAGTAATCGCAATAGAATATCTACGTTTACATGTGCCTAATACGAGGTACAAAAGTTCAATAAATTTAAAGTTATACTCTTGTCAATATTTTTTGAAATTTTAAGGAATCTCAGAAAGGCATCGAAGAAACTACACACATCCATTTCATGCAATTAAATAAGGTAGTTTTTACAAAACAAACTGTATACAATCGTACACAAATGTAATGTGAACAATACTTGAAAAAAAAACATTATTTATCACATAAAGTTTAATATAATTTTATGGTGGATGGGTGGCGTCGTCACTCCAGCTACTAGGAGGTCACGAATTGTAGATATTTATAGGCATGCACTGTGGATGCGATACTCCATGGTGTGGATTAACGTCCGCACGATTGAGTACTACGACTACCCGCAGTGCTATCCTGATAATTAGACCAATTCGTATATACCAAGGCAAAAAATTTGGTTCGGATTCAACTATAAACTGTAGGTCCCTTAGTTGCCATTAGCTGTATGGGCTATTAATTAACAGCTGTGTCTAAGGAATGTCGCCCTTAGTCAGTATCAAGACTACAAGATCGCGCCCCTCATCCTACACTCATCTCCATTCATGCTTGGCTTAAAATAACTACTATGTATGGTCGCAATTTCATAAAAAAGTATTAAAGTATAAAGTAAGTATTAACATGATTCCAAAATAACAAATTATACATAGTTTGACATTATAACCACAAAGTGGACATAATGCCCTTGAAACCTATGTTACTTACCTACAGGTTTACTTGAAAACGATATAATGAGTAACATAGTATCAATCCCCATTTGGAGTTGTGAATTATTTAGAAATTGTTTAATTGTAGGTCTCCTGTTTATTTAGTATTTATCGCTCGCTGATATGGTTAGCAAATTTGTTTGTATATTTGTTCTGAAATCTCAAGTCAACATCTGTGATAAGTGAAGTAAATGATATACATGTAATAAAGGTTATAATGTCAATCAACTGTTTTTATTAGTTTATTCTACGACTTCCAAATAACATAATATCTAATAACTGTACTTCAAAGGTCAAAATAACACAAATTAATAAGCAAAATTCAATTATTCTATTTATTCTCGCCTTAAAAAAGAAAACATGATTTTACATAAAGTGGATCCTAACAAAGTGGATTGACGCATCAACATCAATGCAGGACAATGCAGCTGATTGAATGTTTGTAATCTCGATGAAACTAGCTGATGTTTCCATCCCTGCGCTTTAATATGAATAATCCCGTTGATAGGTTTTAACAATTCTGTTATACGTTGTACATGTCATTTGATATGTATTTTTACTTATAATAGTAACTAGTTGTGATGTCTTTTGAATTCCTAGGAAACAGGTGTACTAAAAAAATAAAAGTATACTACTTCTTGACTGACCAAAACGTATTTGTAAATTAAAATTACACCATCTGAAAAACCTTAAATGATTATTATTTTTAGTGTTCCCGACATATTTTAGTTTACAAATATAATTAGAACAAAATGTTCGAAATAATTTGAAAACAAGTATGCTAATCAAACAAGAGAATACTATTCTTCCTTTGATAAAAACGTGATCACTTTTGTAGGTACTGTAAATTAGCATCAGTAACTTTATAAGCCTAAGATTTTTGATTGATTCCAGGCCTTTGAGAAATCGTATACTGTCAGTCACTTATTTAAGATTGAAATAGTTGAGACGCTACTTTAGAGACAACAATAGGTTCTGCAGGACAAGGGACCGTCCAGTCAATAGACTTCATTAGTATTGTCAAAGCGACAGAACCATTGTGTAGACTTCATGTTCTAAAGCAACGAGTAAAATGATAACTTGCGATAATCTATAATTTAACATAAGAACATGTAATTCATGTTAGGTATTTTTAAACGACCATGTTTTACGAGTATTCATGTCTAGATGTTTATCTAGGTTACTAAATTTAAATCTAACGCCTAATAACACAAAATAGCAATTGAGTATTGGACAAATTTTGTTTGATTTCTATTTGGCTGACTTTAGAAAGTAAATTTGACCAGGGTTTAAAACGTGTGTTGAAATAAAATCTAACTTCATTGGAGCACAAAACAGATGAATAAGGTTTACGATTTGAAACTCTTTTAAGGATAGCAGAAAGTATTATTTTTAAAGAGGTAAAATTTTAATGTAGAAAAATCATATAATTTTTTTAAGAATTGCGTAAATTATAGTATTACATTTTATAATTTTAAACAACTCAACATCCAATTTGTAATATATTTGGTTGAAAAGTGTTAAATTCAATTAAATTCAAAGGGTACCTAGGTTGATTGGGTAAGGGCTTTTGAGAGGTTATCTCCCATTTATTGAACCCTAAACAATAGCAGTAGTGCGATATTGAGTGTAACTTAAAGCTTAATACAAGTTTTTGATAACAAATCAACCTATACATTTTGATTTTATTTAATCAGTCGATTTACTTTACTCATGTAATTTAATTCGTCTGGAAACAAAAACAAAATTTAAATACAAGTTTAAAAGTTAAAGATTAAGTGACTTGCACATCTATCTATATATTAATAGGCAAGCATGTTTCTTTAAAACCTTTTTTCTCAGCTCGTGTGCATCGTACGGAAAATCTACGCACACTGTTGGAAAGATTTACCTGTAGATGTGCAGAATCCCTTTATAAATTAAAATAGGCTCAAAATTAAGCACAAAAAATGAATTTAAAATTTTGAAAAAATTAACATGGATCTTATGGGTTGCCATGCTGGTGACGAAATAGCAACGAAATATAAACAGAAAATCTAAACAAATGGAAGAAACTCCAATCATATGTTTTATTCACAGTGTGGGATGAAAATAAAGAAGTCTGAACATTAAATATTTTTGGTCGAGTTTCGACCACTGGACGACCTCTAGTATCCATTAAAATTTTTAATTAGAACTAAGTTTTACATTTGGAAAATGGAACAGAAAATATAATATAGCAAGCCTGAAAACCTGTGTTACCCTTACGGAATGCATAAGGGAAGGAGAAGTTCTGAATCTGGTTAATTGAGTGTTGAACGTAAACTGATTGTTGTACAGTATATGGCAAATTATTTTTTTTTTTTACTGCTAGGATGAGGGTCGCCTCTCCACTAATAAAACTATTGGAAACCGGATCTTCAGAATGCTATAAAACCACAGATGATATTCGATTTTACCCATATAAAAAACTGGAAAACATACTGGAGATATCCTAACAAAATACAAACATATAGTAAAACAAGGGGCATTTAGGGACATAACTCCCAAAAAAATCTAAATGTAAAACATCTTATTTTATTATATAAACAAACTAAGAATCAAATTATTTGTTTGTCAAGAAGAGTATGCCTGTACAACATCTCTTTGCCGAAAAGTCTCTCTGTTTGCTTTGATTGTTGGTATCTTAATACATGAAATCCAATGTTTGTCTATTATGCGTTACTAAACGAACATCGTGATGAAACTTTAGGAAAGTAAATAAGTACCATACAAAATGAAAAGTTTTATTGGCAACATTGAGTAATATTTTATGGTTTTAGGGTTCCATTTCCCAGTTGTCTAAGCCAACATTACAGTTGACACGAACATCTTTGGTTTGGATTTGGTTTTCAAAAAGTCTCAATTATAGATAACGTTATCCCTGGTTTTAATATAGTATACAGTGCATTGCAGAGTTAACTGGCTAAGAAGTAAACCAACTGCGTGTATTGAATACTGGCTTGGAATATAGCGAGATCAACTATTAAAGTAAACAAATATCAGCTGTGTATGGCTTCCAATGCTATTCTTATGGAGAAGATTTTACGTTGTATCTAAATTTCTTTAAAATTTTAGGAATTGCACTATTTTTTTCTCTCCGTCACGGGATGGAGACCTTTTTAATTTGATCCCTCTCCCGTCGTTCTATGACATCCCAGTCGCCCGCAATTTTGACGCAAAGAATCGCCTTACGTAATTAATATGTAGATAGCTGTGTTCTGAAAAAGGAATATTTTAAAATTAACTAACATTAACAACACTCTAAATAATATACATGTAGCATTTTTGATTAGGTTAATATTTTTTTGTTTATGTATTGAAATAAAATTTGAATTTTGTGTTACTATTAAAGAAATCGTTTGCAACTCTGCTCAAATAACAAAATGTAACAAGTCAATTCAGAATAATTCTTGTAAAGTAGATGAGACGTCATAGGGGAGGGGGAGGTATATAAGACAGCACGTGCTGCAAGGCTCTTCCTCAGTCGGGTTTAGTTTGGTATTACTGTAGTTCAGTTTACTTGTGATTAACCATCTTAGTTTCTGGTACCCCAATTTGGGTAAGTTTGTTTGAATTTTTAATAGTCTTAACCTTTTTATTTTCATGTATGTCTCATCTGCTCCTTTTCAGCTCAATTCAGTATTAATTCTAGAATTCTAATGTTATTGTATTTTTTTTAGGGCTCATGAAACTAAATAATAATAATTTCAAATTCAAGAAATATTGAAAACTGTGTAAAGAAAAGTAAATGTTAAAAAAAATCAAATTTGAGCAGAGAATGATCTTAATAAAAGTTAATTTAAAGAAAAAGAAGTCAGTGTATCAAGGTTTATAATTTGGAGGTTAATAAATTATTTTTAAATGTCTTGAAGATGTTTTAAATTCAAGTTACACTACAAAATGCGCAACTCTGCTAAACTCAAGTTTGATGACAAGTCCAAGATATAATTTCTTTAATTTGATTTAAAATGTGTTATTGAAGAAACTAAAATGGCATTAAAAGTAGAATTTTTACTAAAACAAGAACTTCAATATGAATTATTAGTGAGAGGGATTGAGTTTGATTCCAATGAAAGTGTGTCAGAGTTAAGAAAATTATTGAGAGCTGGAATAAAAATTAAAGTAATGCCTAACGCTCATAATCTATCAAAAAAGTTAGTTGTTGTAGAAGAAATTCAAACTTTAAATAATAGTTTGCAAAGTTTGGATGATAAAATTGTGGATCTTAAAGATAGTAAAGATATTAATAGTTTTATTAGAGCAGAAATAAAAATTAACCACTATGAAGGTAGAGTAAAGAACCTAAATCAGTTTAAGTTGGGCGAGGATGAAAGAAGTAAAGTAGACATGTTGATTGAGAAGTTAAAGTCAGTAAAAGAATCTTTTAATAAACTTAACTTTGACGCAAATGAAAAAGCTACAGTAGAACGTAAGCTAAGTGAAAGTATTTTAGAAGAGGAGGAGCTTGAAAATGTTTTCTCAGAAAAATTAAAATGTGTAGAAAAAGTAACACAATCGAGCTTTAATGTACAAGAAGACCTAAAATGTAGTTTCGCTAAGCTACCAAATCCAATTCAAATTCACTTACAAAACTTTCAAGTTTGTGATGGTTTGGATGTTAATAAGTTGTTAGGCTTTATCAGAAACATATTAAAGCTAAAAGATGAAACCGAACTGTCAGATGAGCAAATCGTGGATTTATGTTTAGGTTACACTACAAGGCCTTTGCATATCAAGATATTGGAATGTAAACGATTGAAGTTAGGCTTAACTGCTTTACATCAAAACTTGTTAAGTTATTTTGTACCTGTAGGTCTCAGAGAGAGTCTGAAACGAAATTTAGTTAACAGACCCCAAAGAGTAAATGAAGCATTTAATTTTTACATTTTAGCTGTCAAAGAAAATGCTAAACTATTGAACTGTGCATACTCTGAACGGGAGTTAGTAGAATTGATTACAATCGGAATGAATCCCGAAACAAGAGCTAAGTTAGTATTTTATCAAATGCCCTCAACTTTTGAAGATTTAGACCAACTTTGTATTCACGCTCAAAATGTCGCCTATGAGGATGATTGTAGACGTTCAATTAGAGTACACCCTATGTCACAACACAACCGGATGGTTAACAATGTAAATGTTTCAAGAACACCTCCCAAGTGTTACAATTGTAACCGACTCGGACACATTGCTCGCAATTGTTTTAGGAAACAAAACAATTACACCCCTAACTATCGTGCCAAAGAATCCCCTACCTCTCCAAAAAACGAGTCAACTGGGGAAAAACCATAAACCACTATAATACAATAGGTTTTTCCCGGATAAAGAGTGCAAATTTCTCTGGTAGAATTAAAGTTCAGAAAATGATAAACAATAAGGAAGTAAGAAAATTTAACTCGTACAGTAGAAGAATAAATTATCACTCCGGATCAGTACAACAAACAAGATTAAAATCTAAGATAGGAAAACCTATGCTACCCACTCTTAAAGTAATGTTTGGAAATAAAATAAATGAAAATGTCCTCTTAGATTCAGGAAGTAGTGTCAGTTTAATAAGTGAAGATATGTACAGGAAAATGTCCAAATGTAACTTAGTTAAAGAAGCAAAGGAAGTTAATGTTAACTGCAAGTCAGCAATAAATAACGATATTTCTATAATTGGAGAATGTAAGCTAATTGTAAAGATACATAATTTTTCCTGGAAAGTAAGATTTTTAATTGCAAGAAGTCTAGCTTGGAGAGTAATATTAGGATCTGACTTTATCAAGAAATCAAATTTAGTTTTGGATCTAAGTGCAGACAGTTGTTATTTTAAATTCAGTCCAGATTTTAAAATTGAGTTGAGTCATAACCCTACAATAATCAGTGCAAATGTAAACAAGGAAATTGTTGTCGGCTGTAATCAAGCAGGACCCGAGATAAGGAAACTAATACAAGATAATCCAACTGTTTTTACTAACAAGATAGGTGAAGCTATTAACTTTGAAGTCAGTTTAAAGTTGAAAGATAATAACCCTGTTAAACAGAAAAGTTACCCATTAAGTCCTCCTAAGAATAAAATTGTCAAGGATATTATTGATGACTTATTAAAACAAGATATAATAAGACCCAGTCTATCAAGCTATGCCAGTCCTAGTTTTGTTATTAAGAAGCCTAACTCAGACAAACATAGGTTGGTAATAAATTACAGTACGTTGAATAAGAAAATAGAACAAGTTAATTATCCTATCGGTGATCTTCATGAATTATACCACTATCTAAGGGATTCTGAATATTTTACTGTGCTAGATCTGACACAAAGTTTTCATCAGATTAAAATAGCGGAAGATAGTAAACATATTACGGCCTTCTCAACTAATTATGAACTGTATGAGTGGAATCGTTTGCCTTTTGGACTTCATTCTGGTAGCGGAATTCTATCTTCTTATCTTAACCAAGTCTTCAAAGAAGAAAAATTTAAGTTTATACTTAACTTTGTGGATGATTTGATTATTTACAGCCAAACATTAGAGGAACATTTAAATCATTTAAAACAAGTTACTGAGAAGTTAAAGAAACATAACCTTACAGTTAATCCTAGTAAAGCTGTGTTTGCTAGTAAGGAAATAAGTTTTCTTGGTTATCTAATCTCTAAAAATCAAGTATCTATAGACCCTGACCGAACATTAGCTATTAGGAACAGTAAGCCGCCTAAAGATGCCAAAGGTGTAGGTAGGTTTATTGGTATGACGTCATATTTTTCCAAGTTCATACCAGAGTACTCTAAATTAGCTGCATGTCTAAATGAACTAAGGAAAAAGAATAAAAAGTTTATTTGGTCTGAGGAATGTGAAAGTAACTTTGAAAAATTGAAAGAAGCTATAATCAATCCACCTGTTTTGGCGATACCTGATTACAACTTGCCGTTTATCTTACAATGTGACGCAAGCGAACTAGCGGCTGGGGCAGTTCTTCTTCAAAGCTTTAATGGGGATGTTAAACCTGTGGCTTATTATTCTAAGAAATTTTCAGACTCTGAGAAATGTTTATCTGTATACCATAAAGAGGCTTTAGCTGTAGTCAGTGCTATCAATAAGTTTAGAAACTATCTAGAACACAAAAGGTTTACTCTGATAACGGACAACAGTGCCTTGGCATGGGTTTTAGGAAATTTCCGTAAACTTGGAAAGTTAGGTAGGTGGGTAGAAACTATTCTTAGTCTACCATTTGAAATTCAACATGTTAAAGGGAAAGACAATGCAGTAGCCGATTTTTTGTCAAGACATTTTGAAACTAAAGAAGTGAATGTCGAAGAGGAGTTGAAAGTTGTAAATAATGTAAATACTAGTGTTAAGTCCAACAACGATGAAGCAAATAAGAAAGTAGAAGTAAAGGAAGTACTTTTTATTAATAATATTAAAGACTTTCCATTGACATTTAGCGATTTTAAGTCTCACCAAAGTGAAGACGAGGATATTTGTAAAATAATTGACAGCATAAATGAGGGAACTAACAATCAGAAGTTTTCACTAAACCGAGGTGTATTAATGCACCAATCAAATGGTAAAGGTGCGAAGAAAATATATTTACCTAACAATTTGGTAGACATGGTATATAAATATTTTCACAACTCACTAAGCGGGTGTCATCTAGGATTGTACAAAACAATCAAGAAAATAACGGAATATTTTTACTTGCCAAATATTTCGGAAGTAGTAAAACAAAGAATAAAATCATGTGAGCTATGTAGTAAAGGTAAACCGGCTCAACAAGTGTTTGAAGGTCCCTTGGTGTCAAGTAGTGCTCAAGCGCCGATGGATAGGTTGTACATAGACATTTTTGGGCCATTGACAAGAACGAAAGCTCAAAACAATAACTTGTTAATCATAGTTGACCAGTGTACTAAGTTTGTCTGGATATATGCAATGCGGGATGCGAAGTCTAAATCAATCGTAAATATTTTAGAGAACTTTGTTTTTAAAAACTTTGGACTATGTAAAGAATTAATAAGTGATAATGCTAAATGTTTTATGAGCAGTGAATTTAAAAACTATTTATTCAGTAAAAGCATTATGCACAGAACAATAATTCCTTATGTTCCTAGGAGTAACATAGCCGAGAGATACTTGAGAAACATTAAAGCAATTTTCCAAATTTATTTTCATGATTGCCAAAATAAATGGGACACTAATTTAAGTGACATTCAGTTAGCTTTAAACAGTGCTTGTAATGAAGCTACTAAGTACACGCCTCACGAACTAATGTTTAGCTACAAAGTAAACAATTCTCTATCTAACGTGTGGCATTTAAATGATCTACTGGAGGAAGAAGTGGACAAGAAGGAATTAGCAGGAAAATTAAGTCAAGCTATTGTAAATAATAAAATGAGAAACAAGTCAAATGAAAAATTAAGAAAATATGGAGAAGAGAAAAATATGCATCCATTCAAGAAAGATAGTATTGTTTATGTCAAGACATATCAGTTGAGTAACAAAGGTAAACAGTTTCAAGCCAAAACTGCTTTCAGGTATGATGGACCTTATAAAATACTAATCTTTATTTCAGGTGTCAGCTGTATAATTCAAAAGTTAAATAATCCTGATGTTATCAAAAGAGTTCATGTTTCACAACTAAAGCTTGGATAAACAATGTAAACAAACATCAAGAGTATTGTAAATATTTATGTATACACATTTTTATTAATGGTACAGTATGAACAGGTTTTAAATCAAAGAAATGTTAACAATGTTTTTATTTTGATTTTCAGATTATTATGAATGATGACATTATTGGTATATTTATTACAAAATCATGTTTGTCTTTTACCTCAAAGTAGAATTCCAGTTCGATTCTCAAGACACAAACATACTTTGACCTTGAACTTGAGCCGGCCGCAACGACCCACTTTCACTATCACTACACTTGACTAGACATGCACTCACACACGTACTTACACGCACTTACCTACACACTTCGATTCACGAAAACATACTTATACACAAACTTAGCACTTGACATACACTCTCGAAGTGTGAAGACCACCACAAAACACTAATGTACTTGAGATGAGAATGTGGAAAATGAAAAAGAAATGTTTTATATGTATTAATTACCATATTATGATTGTCTTCTCTTCAATTGTCTTTTTAATCGATTATTTATCTGAAAATGTTAAAAAGGGTGAAGGAACTTGTTTATTTTTACAATGCCTATTATTTATACTTGGTCTAAAACTGTTTTATGAGCTGTACGAGAATATGGTGTAGAAGTCAAATGCAGTTCACCTACATAGCAGACGGGGCAGACACACTAGCTAATGAGAGTGGATGAGCCGATCAGCTGTTCCCTGACCTACCTAAATACACCGGAGGTCCAGTCATGCTTCCCCGAAGGTCCAGTAAATGCCAAAAGGGAGCTCACCTGTTGTGTTCTACGTCAAAGTGATGGGACCAAAACATAGTAACAAGATAAAATAGACAATTTGAATTAGAATCTTTTGTTTGAATTTAGTGAAGGCGTATAAATTAATTTTATTTCTTTGCCAACAAAAAATTTTAGTCAGGGGAATTTTGTAGCATTTTTGATTAGGTTAATATTTTTTTGTTTATGTATTGAAATAAAATTTGAATTTTGTGTTACTATTAAAGAAATCGTTTGCAACTCTGCTCAAATAACAAAATGTAACAAGTCAATTCAGAATAATTCTTGTAAAGTAGATGAGACGTCATAGGGGAGGGGGAGGTATATAAGACAGCACGTGCTGCAAGGCTCTTCCTCAGTCGGGTTTAGTTTGGTATTACTGTAGTTCAGTTTACTTGTGATTAACCATCTTAGTTTCTGGTACCCCAATTTGGGTAAGTTTGTTTGAATTTTTAATAGTCTTAACCTTTTTATTTTCATGTATGTCTCATCTGCTCCTTTTCAGCTCAATTCAGTATTAATTCTAGAATTCTAATGTTATTGTATTTTTTTTAGGGCTCATGAAACTAAATAATAATAATTTCAAATTCAAGAAATATTGAAAACTGTGTAAAGAAAAGTAAATGTTAAAAAAATCAAATTTGAGCAGAGAATGATCTTAATAAAAGTTAATTTAAAGAAAAAGAAGTCAGTGTATCAAGGTTTATAATTTGGAGGTTAATAAATTATTTTTAAATGTCTTGAAGATGTTTTTAATTCAAGTTACACTACATACATACCCCCTAAAAGGGGTTCTTGAGAAAATGGAACACATTATTTCTTGTGCTCATTCAACGAAAAATAAATTTTACAAAATACTATTATGTATACATATATTTCTTTTTAAAATTTTCATGCCAAAACAGTTGACATACTTGTTTGTTGCATAGAAACAACATACTATAGATAAAATGTTATAAATATTGTATAGGAGGCTTAAAAACATATATTTCATCCATAAAATCATTGAGAATATTTAGCCCTAATATCTGCAGTATATGTTTACGACTGTATGTATAAGGTACATTGAGAGTAAAATGTATCAAGACATCCTGAGTTTTGATTTTTTTTACATTAAACACAGCGTTGTTGTTGTAACAGATTACAGTAGTCTAGACAGTTGGTTGAAGCAATCAATGTTTGAAGGCAAGCACTGCATAACGATTGTGTTTGTTTAGGACTTGAATATACTGAATAAATATTTATCATTGATTTACCCTAGTACTGGGTCTATAACTAGCACATAGATAAAAAGATTTTAAATAAATTGGTTCCACAATTGGATTTGTTGGATAAAAACGTATTATTTTATAAATTAATGTCAGTTAAATAATAGTATTATCTGGACCATTAAATGCATCAATTGATTGGGCTTATTTGTCTACTAATTATATAATTAATCTATATATTAATACGCAAGCAGTTTTCTTTTCACAGTCATAACTCAAGAACGGCTTGATGGATTTTAAGGTTTGAGGTGTCAAATTAAAGGTATTTCCACGTAGATGTGCAAATACGTCTCAGAATATTAAGAAAGGGCATCACTTAAGTACACTAAAGGGCTAAAGTTTGGAAGGTGGCGCTCTCTGTTGACATTTGATCAAACTCATTTCCCTTTGTTTACAAATAACATATGGACGTAGTTTGAAATAGTTTTTAAGGTTAACCACAGACTGCAGGACTTAAAACTACCAGAGTAAAGCTGGAATTTATATTTTTTTTAAATCTGTTAACTAAGTCTGGTTCATAATGAAGAGTTAAAGAATAAATATTTAATTATTTTGTCTATGGTTAAATTGATTTACTTTACATCGTATTTTACTGATTATCATGTAGTTACAGTTCGATATGGTGAAGTGAATGTTTAAAAGTGATTATTCGCAGGGCAGTTATCCGTTACATTACCATATTATCATGAAATATACAATGTGAATCAAAATTCCAATTCCTTTATAGTGTTTTCTGTTGTTTGGTTAACTTCCTTATTTCATTTCAATTTAAAATCAAATGCCGCCAGTACGACAAAGAACTTGAGTGGCTGGAGGGAACGCGAACATGACCGCTTGCATCAACCTCTCAATTGAACATTTGATGGGTACATAGTGGTAGTACCACCGTTGTGATAGTCCAATCTCGGACAAATGAACGTTAAATGTTTACATTGAAGTGGCTTACATATTTTTAAGCAAGAAAATACTGGCCGAGACAGTTAAGTTTTTAATCTTTGTTGCCATAAATGAAAGGTTCGTTTACCTCATTTGTGCAATTCACTTCGGGTTCTTATTGGAAACTCCCAATCTGAAAATAGGACTGTGAGACTTATATCCAGAAATTATTTGGATAAAGTTCGTTAATTCAAGTCTGCCTTTACCATTGTCAGCTCCGAAGCTCATTAAGATGAGAAAGTTCCACAGGGGATCTACAATTTTAAGGTCCATGACACGTTTTAGCACCGAGTGGGTCCTCTAATTCCTCAAGAAGGTGATGATCCTGAATACGCATAGATATATAAGTACGACAATGACACTAGAAACCAAAAGAAAATTAAGCACAATTCAAACAAAAAATTCGATGAAAAAATATGCGGGAAATAGGGTCACAACGCAAACCCATTTGCAAATCTCTGAAGACTGTGGCAGACATTATAGTAGTATGTTTTCTGTGACATTATGTAGGGACGAGAGCTCCGAGGAGTCAAAGTGAGGTTGTTATGTACATGATAGAGACAGAAGAAGTGTCTTCCCTCGCTACAATGGTGCTACCTGTGTAGATGTCGCAGCAATTTTTAAAGCTGAAAACAAAGCACCACCTGGCCAAATAAATCGTATAGTTTTTTCCAACACTAATAATGTTAAACGCGTATCCATTCTATATCCATCGCTAGATCCACTTCCTTTACCCTCTTATGTTCCCAACCGGAGACTTGGGTTGGGGCCCCTAATTTAAACACGCCTAAAACAGAACACATCAAAGAAATGATTCAACAATGCTAGAATAAGAGGAGCTATGGTTGGCGTCAAGAGAGGAATTGAGCTACATTAGGTCAAAATTTACAGTGTGTGGTTGAGATCTACGTGCTCATAGAGTGCACCCGCCTACTGTACATAAGAGATAACCAAAGTAGTATGAGAGTGAATGTAAATTTAAATATTGTAGATTACTTTTATATTTTTTACATCATAATATTTGTATATTTCTATAATCAGTCATATAAATTATTTTAGAGTGAATCTTTGATTAAGGTCTTGCTGTTTATGTTTTTTGTTTATTTTTTACATACAAGTTTCAGTTTTGCTCGATTTCGAGCAACGTGTTATCTAGTTAATATTATTCGTGGATATGTAATAAATATTCCACAAAGCAATCATAAACACACTGTTATTTTAACTATCTTTTAATGTAATTCCTGTTATTAGTTTCTATGCCTATAAATCGAGAAGTATTTAAAATACGTTTATACTAAACAAAATTGTGTAATGGCTTAGTATCGGTTTTTTATCAAGTAAGTTAATAATTATTAATCGTGTTAAAGTTTATTTGAAGAAGAAGAAGTAATAATATTTTGCATGTTTTGAAACACAAACTTGAAAAATACTTTAGGATCAAACCTATCCGGTAAAAAAAATAACCTTAAGTATTTTATAAACAAGAGTTTACATTTAAATTCAATGAAGTGGGAGTGTGGGCGTTAGGTTAGTACATTTAGGTAAGAACACTTACGGGCCAAATAATATGTTAATAAACTTTATAAGTGATTACTCTTTGTGATTTAATTAATTAATTTAGATATATGTAATATTAAATTACTAGACACATCAGTAAAATCTATATTTCTGACTTGATATAATACAAATACTTCACCTAAAAAATTTCGTTTATGAATGTTTTACAGCTTAAAGTTAACTCATACCAATGCAGAAATAACCTCTCCTCTACCATGCTAAATGTAAAATAAGTACTTCATTTTAGTGTGTCAATTGATTAATCCACCTCAAATAATTAATTAAAATAAATTCATTATTAATTCATTCAAAATAAGCAAATATTTGTTATTATTAAACTTTTCTATAATAAGTGACATTTTCATAGTTTAGTTAGCTTTTTATGTTTAAATACATCTGCTGTGCACACTTATTTTTACAGAAAAGCATCCACGAATAAAACATGCGATTTGTAAGAAATATTAATTTTTTTTAGGCCACGTCACAAAATGAATAAATATTTCCTGTACTACAAACTTCAGATAAAAGTGTATTGGTACAACAACATAGGCTCTTTACATATAAAACTAGAAATTACATTGCAAGCAAACCCGTCTATAAACATTAAGTTATGTTGCAAAAATAAAATGCTGTATTGGCTATCATTAGCTACGGTTACCAATAATTTATATCATAAGGGTTTTTATTTAGTTTTCCATTTTTCTGTATTTTCTGCAGTTATATAAATATTTATTTGGTAAAAAAGGATAACCTAAGTAAAAAAATAAAAAAAATATTTTTAAATAATGGCTTTCTATGCTTTAAAAAATTGTTGTTTATGATTTAAAAGATAAAAAATATATTTACTGTACTTTACTTACACCTACCATGTAAAGCTTGAGTTGGTTTAGGTGATGTTGCAATAGGACGTAGTTGTCTCAAAGTGGTGAAATGCAATCTTGTTTGTTGACGTTGATCTTTGGTAGCAACAACATGTCACCAATCCACTTATACGATGTTGGCTAGTCTGATGAAACTCTCGATGTTTGTCATTTATTGACGATTAAGTATATATTTTATTGATGAAAAGAAAATAGATAAAAACCATGTATTTAATCAAAGGGGTTATTGTAAATACAAACGCTAGCTATGTTGTGCAATTACATTAATTTACGGACGATCGTTATCGAGTTTGTTAAGATAACTTAAAGTTATTTACTTAAGCTATTATTAGAAGTTTGTCATGATAAGATAAACTACTAATAATACCTTAAGTAACATATAATGATGCCCATATACGAATTCTAATTTGAATAAATAAACTGCGTATACAGTTAAAACGTCTACAGAGGCAATACATACCTAGTTAACAATGGCAAAGACCAAACTCTGATTAAAGGAGCTTCTATGTTGACGATTTTATATTGATGTTTAAGGTACATGTCATCAACATTAACAGTGATAATTGGACGAAACGAAGTTGAAGTCCTCGTACTCTAGTTTTAAAATTTGTATGTTAATCATTGTTACGCAAAGCTTTTTTTTTTCGAAAACGTAAAAAAATCTGATTCTTGTACCACAGATTTATTTTTTGTGTAGTTCTTTCCAACAATAGTTCAACAATTCTCGGTAACGTTTTCAATTTAACGTTATTAAATTAATTTTCAATTTTGACTTTCGTTGTTAGTCATTTGTTGCTCATTTAGCTAGAGAAGCAGCCGTCCTGTCGTTCATCATGTTTTTTTACACCAATAGATTGTCACTGACCACTGTCTAAACCAACACAAAATTAGGAGAAATGGGGTATTAAATGACTGTGTATACAGTATGGCGTTTCACGTTAGAAAATATTTAATTACAATCAAAATAAATCACGACAACATCTGTCACTTCTGGCTAAACTAATATCTGCAAGTAACAGAGTGAAATAATTGCAAAAAGCAATCGATACAAAGTCCAACTTCACATTTAACACACATGGTTCTCATAATTGATGAACAGCCCTCGCCTGCACATCGCGGTTTCTTCTTTTCTGGAGTAGATGTTACGAAATGCCCTTCACCATCATACCGTACAGCGTCTGCCACTCTGTTACCAGAGGTAGATTTGGAGGATGAAGGTCTTCCTGACCTTTAGGCGAATGGCCATATCTTTTAATGTATACCTCCACCAACTGTCTTTTAAAATCAACCTGGGATTCCTTATTTCCAATAGCTTTGCTCAAATACCCAGCATTTTGAACAACATCATCAATTAACCAATGGAAACCGATGGAATTGTAGTTCGTGTAGCACTAAAAGCGCTAGTTTTATTAACTACTGAGCAAGAAAGATGAAATGTTTACATCCACGTATTTATTTTGAGTAAAAAAAGGTAATCAATATTATTTTCTCATTTATATTTTATTTGTTTAAAATAGCTGCCATGCTACAAAGTAACGTAAAACTAACATAATAAAACAATTAATTTAATTTGAAAATGTAATATTAATTGAAAAAAAAAATATTTTAGTTTATAAGGTTTGGCATGACAAAACGTTAAAAACAAGATAAATTTTAACAATACACCACTGTTTGTTATTAATATACACTGTTTGTTATTTAGAAGGTACACAGATCCATTGCATTTGAAAATGTTCTCTTATTTGGGTTTGTAACAGTTTTGAATACAGAGTGATATTTTGAATAAAGAAATTTTTCAACTTAGAACAAATAAAACTAAAATATAAAAACGTTTTGAAGTGAAAATAGTTCGTAGATAGCAACGTCAACATTAATAAAAGAGTGTATGTGTGTAATTTAATTATTGCATTCGCGATTGGACGCTGTGGTTCCAATATATCCTTTTCTGTCTATTTTTATATCATCGAACGTGTATGTGAGATTTTGCTGTTTCTTTTGAATTCAAAACTAGAGTTGTATTTCATCTAATTAATAAAAAAAAATTTAAAAATAAACTATTAACACACTAAAAAAAAAATCTTAATATATTTCGGGGTAAGCCTTCTTCAGGAACAAAACATATAATGTGTTAACCAATCAGTTTTAAATGGTTAGGTAGAAATAAAAAATACATATAATTTATAGGAAGTACAAAGGAAAATCTTGATAAAAAAGACGAAAGAAAGAAATTTATATAATATATCAAATTTAGACCAGAGTGTGTTTTAGATTTAAGTATTAAGTGATGAGCTCCCTAAGGCTGTCTTAATCATATGTATGGTGCGGTGCGTCTTTGGCTAACCTTCCTATTCCTTTTAACGAATAACACCATTGGACTTTTTGAAAATACTATCTCGCATGAATAGCTACACGTTTTTGTATATCAGGTTGGTTTACATCATATCTGTGGCCATTTATATTAACTTTAAGAGCAAATTATGGTTTTGCCAATTTGGTCTGTAGGACATTTTTTGCAGGACATTTGGTAAATGATATTGTTAGAATAACAAGTTTGTGATGTTACGTTGTATTAGTAGTATTACAAGTATGTGATGTTACGTTGTATTATTAGTATCACAAGTATGTGATGTACATTTTTTTGTTTGGCTGCTAGTGAAGGTTTTTGACGGGATGATTGATTTAAAAGTGGATTTTTTCATGGAATCAACCATTTACTAAGTTAACTTGTTCAATATAAAAATTACTGTCATTGTGAACCAACAAATGTTTTTCCCCTCAGATAGTGTAACTTGAAGTTGAATTAAAAGTTAAATATTAAGGTGTATTGTCATTTCCAAAGTAAAGATGGGTTTTAAGGAGTTTGTGTCATTATAGAGACGAGAATATTTTGACGTACACACTTTAGAATGATATTTTCCGAGGCACAAGACTCAACTGTTGTCCGCTTGCACAGTTTAAAACGTCCTCCTTAGGTTAAGATATAGAAGGGTAGGATAGGAATCCTTGTGGCCAGTTAATGAGCAAAAGTTACAGGAAAATTAGAAAATATGTTTTCACTGTGATGTTTTTATGAGCTTTACAGACGTTTATTGGAGGCCGAAAGCACCTTATTGCTGCCAATGCCATCTGTCATTGTCAATTGGGGGCCGAACAGGTTTTTACATAGGGCCGAAAACCACCCGTTTGTTTATTTAATTAAAACTTGAATGTATATTTAATACACAAGAAGTATCCATATGCATTTCAATAGACTGGTTTTATTGTCACCGCTGCATAGGCAACTCTTTATTATTATTTTTGATGATTTCTCAAAATATCCTACATAACCTTAAAGTTCTAGTTGTGTTCACTTTTATTGTGCATTATTATTGTGGTGATAGTGGTAATAGGGTATAGAGTTTTGAAAAATAGCGTTCGTACCACAGGCCGAAATGATTTTGCACCGTTTTTAGAAAAATTATTTCAAGCCGGCAAAACCTTATTTTTGGCCCTAGGTACGAAATATACTATTTTAGTTGACTTGATTCGTTTCAATTTAGTTAAATTCTTAATTTAAGATGTTGACTATTTTCATTATAATTTGATTCAAACTGATTTTTTTAAGCCTCTCGTTGATTGATATCATCATTATATAATTGTTTAAAAGTAGGATGGATAGACGAGAATTTGAATTAGAAAAGATGTCACAGTCAAGAGCTTTAAGTGTTTCTGTATGTTCATAGAACAAGTTAAGTAAGGTTCTGTCACGTTTGATCAAATAATTTAATTTTTCCTCCGACTATTTCAATATGAATAGTCCATTCTTATTAGAGCGTTATAATTTACTTACCGTATAAGAAAAAGGAAAATCTTAAGATGTTTTGAGAACTTTGTTTCGTGCTGTCCAAATCAATAATTATTAGTTTACGTAGCTATAGATTGAAGGAATATTGAGTCAAACTTATATGCTATAGCATGAATAAGGTATATCACATAGTTAATAGTCGTAAGTTTCATTGTCCCAAGCCCTTGTAGACCGTGTCTGCATACAAGTGACTGTTTATCTCCTCCCTGATGCTTACAGGGGTTTTACGACCTCGAAATATGCATGGATGTTATTGTACTGTGCCTATACTATATATTAAAAAAATGACCCGGTATATGTTGTTTTCATAAGATATACTTAGAAAATTGAGTTTATTGTATACGTTGGTTCCTTGTGTCATCGCCAATAGTTGATGAATATAATAATTGGAATTATTTTACAAAATTAAAATTTAAACTAATACCTGCACAGCAAACCTGCCGATTTCCATTTGATAATAAGATTTTTAATCAAATAGTTATTAAGAAATTTCAGAATAAGTATTCCCAGCTTGACTAACATTAGATTTAATAAACTGTTTTCTGCTATTAGGAAAGTACAAAGAAGTTGTTGATAAAATGTCAAAAGTGCAGGATGAAATAAAAAAAAATTGCCAATTTTGTTCAAAACATATCGATAAACCTAAACCACGAGAGTTTTTTTTTTTTTTCTGTATAGCAATAACATGGAAAAAATAGTAAACGAAAGCTTACAGATTCTCGGAATTGCCCACGTAACATTCAATTGTACAACAATACTTTAATTTGAAAAGCAGTGTTTTTTTAGCCCTACACGATGGCTGTAAAAGAGTTTAAGCATTTTAATTAATTTATGGTAAAAATATTAACGAAGCATATTTTAACCCTTATAATACCCGTTCTTAATATTCAATCTTGCTGGTTTGCAAACTCAGTCATGTTGCATTTACACAAATTTTCTCGAATACCTAGTCTTTTTTAACGCAGTGGCAATTAAAATTCCAAAGTAAATCGGTCCTGTGCCTTTCCATGAGACCTTATATAATAACTACCTACTGTATATATGGAAATTTTCTAAACACTCAACTAATCATTAACTTTAATTAATCTTCTATCTAATGCAAAGCCCTCACTGACTCACTCACTCATCACTAATTCTCCCACTTTCCATTCTTTGGGCATTACATAGGAAAACTAAGTAGTTTTCATTCTGATCGAGCCTTCGGGCTCCGCCCCAGTGGATCTGGAGTTTCCCATGTTATCCTTATGATTTTTCATATTTAAAAGGAATTAATTAATCTTAACAGCTGTTTCAATACAACAAGGTGGTTCTTTTCTATGATGTTCAATAGCATTAAAGTTACAAGGATTACCAACAGTGCGCACTACTATTATTTTCTTTTCTTATTTATGACAACAGCTAATTTGCAACCAAAAGGTGAGTGAGCGTAGCGAACGAACTTCAACCTGGAGGCGAGTTAGCGTAGCGAACGAGCTAACCTGAAGGCAAGTGAGCGCAGAAAACGAGCTCCAACCTAAAGGTAAGTGAGCGTAGCGAACGAACTTCAACCAGGACGTGATTGAGCCATGCGAACGAGCTCACTTATGAAGTTAAACGGGGCAAAGCCCGCGGGTACAGCTAGTATATAAGGCAGAGCCCTCACTGACTCCCTCACTCACTCACTACTAATTCTCTCACTTCCCATTTACCTAGGAGGTTTAAATTCAGTACACCGATTCTTTGGGCATTAAATAGGAAAACTAAGTAGTTTTTTATTCTGATCTGGCTTTCGGGCTCAGCCCCAGTGACTCTGGAGTTTCCCATGTTAACCGTATGATTTTTCATATTTAAAAGGAATCAATGAATCTTAAAATCTGTTTCAATTAAACAAGTTGGTTCTGTTCTATGATGTTCAATAGCATTAAAGTTACAAGGATTACCAACGGGGTGTAGCACTATTATTTTTTTGTCTTATTTATGACAACAGATAATTTGCAACCAAAAGGTGAGTGAGCGTAGCGAATGAACTTCAACCTGGAGGCGAGTTAGCGTAGCGAACGAGCTAACCTAAAGGCAAGTGAGCGCAGCGAACGAGCCCCAATCTAAAGGTTAGTGAGCGTAGCGAACGAATTTCAACCAGGAAGTGATTGAGCCATGCGAACGAGCTAATCTTGAAAATGAACGAGCATTTGACATCAAACCACATTAGGACAGGACGAAGTCTATCGGGCAAACTAGTCCTACTTGTCCTACTTTTCAGTACCTATCAAATATAATAAAAACTACCTAATAAAAAGTACATTGTTATAGCCATAAATAGCGTATTGTAGATGGTGAAATGTTTTGTACAAAAGTTTTAAAAATCCATACCTGTTAATCTTTTTTTAATAAATAAACGTTCTCGGCATTTAATACTGTGTTTCAACATTTTGATCGAATTGGTAGTCAATACATTTTACTAATCTTTTTTACATTCTTGTATTTTATTTTTAGCCATCCTCTGGTTTTAATATGATTCAGTCCTGTTAACATTTTTCTCTCTAAAATAAATTGCTAATTCTTAGTATATCCATTGTTTGGGAAGAAATTGCTACATTTTAAGTTTTTAGGGTCAAAATGGGAAAAAACTATTTTTGCCCCATAAAACCCCCCATAAACCCATGTTCCCATAGTCCGATCATGCTGGTTCGCGAACTCGTTCGAATAAACGTAGGTTTAGACGTTTGTACCAAATTTCATCAAAATTGGATGATTTTTGCTCGAGTTATCGCGCTAACGGACACATATGTAAATAAATATATATATATATATATATATATATATATATATTAATGGATGGTGTTTTTGGTCCCTAGGGACCTCAAAACGAAAAAGTAAATCGGTCCCGGATCCAGGTCTTACCATGAGTACTACGGTAATAGCTTATTCCCTATAGGGAAAATTCGCTAAAACACCTTTTTACCACCCCTGTTGCAGCAAACCTAATTACTCGTTAAACTAATGTTATTTAAATAGGGAATAAATGTGATAATTTTAAGGAGACATTTTAGTGTAAATCCAATCAGGGAAATGAAAATTCGCTTAGTCTGCAGGTTTGCTGGGGCAGGGTCATTTAATGTTTCACATTAAAAATACTAGTTTACTTAAAGGTATATAATAGTAGTTATTTTATTCCTTTTTGCTTTATAAATTTCAGATGTAAATCTGAAGTGCATAAGTTGGATGGTGTTCAAATAACCCAGACTGTTGACGTTTTTAGTAATGATAACATTGAATCCTACAAATACTGATGTAATACTGTTTCATCATGGTAAATAATCGTTTCTATAGAACACTAAACTTATTAATAAAAAAGTATTACAAATACATTATCAAAATTCGTGTGTAAAGCATATAAAGATGTGAAGTGTTTTGGGTACGAAACCACCAGATTATGAATGAATAGATTACGGGATGGATTAAGTATATTTTGGTGGTGACAGATATTTAAAGACCTGTCTTGTACAGTATATCCAACTCAATAGTTAAGTTGTTGTTGATAGAAATTTTATGTCAACAATACGATATCAAATTACATTCTGTGCATGAATAAATACTCCTCAAGATTTATAATCATATGTCATATCTTCCTTTAGAGAACATTTTTATCAGGAACTAGCAATAAACTGAATTAACTTTTACTAATCTTATTTATCTAGATACTTTTGCCAACAGATTATTTATACTCATTTCAAATATTAGAAAATCTAGGGGTACCTGCGCGATTTCACACTAAATAACATTGAACCGTCTGCTTATGAATCCATTAAAGGTAAGAAATACAAATAAACCGAAATTTTAAATTACACTTTTCAAACTCTTTAAATGGACAACTATACAACCTATCATCATGGGACGAGAATAAATTAAATAGAAGATTCTACAGTTTTGTTTTTGACACCACTTTGGTAAACATAGTTGCGAAATTAACAATTGATGGAAATTTTTAGATTTTAACTACGATTTTAAATAAGCAACACAATTTAAAACCAACTCTAAAACACAGAACTCTTTTTACTCTTTCAAATGTTAAATTAATTATTGTCAAAAGTTTTAAGTAATACTTGACAATAATTAATTTAACATATAGTTTGAAGTTTACAGATTTAGAGAGGTAAATGAGTGTATTTTTTATTTATCGTAGTACAAATTGAAAAATGTGTGTAGAGGCTAATTTTGCATTTATATTTACCAAGGTGGTGTCAATCAAAACTTTAGAATCTCCTCTTCTCCTGATTTTCACCCTGTGATGATAGGTTGTATAGTTTTTTATGGAGTTTCAAAAGTGTAACAATAATATAGAATAACCCTGTATATGATTAAGCTGAAAATCAATGCTAACAACTTTTCTTCAAGCACAACGTTGGTTAGCTAGACTTTACCCTTATCAAAATTACCTTATTAAAATTTTTTCTACAGTATTTCGTCTTTTAGTCCAGTTTCAAATATGCGTTTCATTGTATTGCGTTAGCATTTCCAATTTTCAAGTTTAAAGTCCATCCGTTGCCGCAGGAGAATCCTTCCTATAATGTTTTTAGTAAACTCATCAGGAAACTGCAATTATTGCTGAGACCAATCGTCGCTAATAGCCGAAGATATGGGACTTCAATAAGCCTCTTTTTCACCTTCTTTTCCACACTTAAGAGTACTGCATTGTCGCTCCTATTTATTCTGTCTTGACAACCTGTTGCAATTCTAGTAATCTATTGGTTAAAGGAAGCAATAGATTTGTATTCACCCAACGGAAATTACCTGTCAATTCCTGTAAAGGTGTCCACAGACTGGTTTGTTGCATTAGTTAACCTCTATTTACAACGGTATCCCAAAATATAAATAAGAAATAGTTAGTTGTGTAACTAGTGAGCAAAGTGGCACTTTGCTGCACACGAGAGCAACGTTTACGCGGAATGATCTCGAGTGCAGCAAAGGCCTTTTGCACTCGTGTTACACATTATACTTTTCCTACAGTCACTATAAAGCATACAAAGGTAATTCTGAGCAATTACTTGGTCAACCCCGATTTTTTTCATATTTTACTACAGTCATCAGGAGGTTATCAGAAAGCAAGAAACATATAATTCAAGCCCCGCAAGGTTAAGTTAGGTTAGGTTAGGTTAGGTTAAGTTAAGTTAGGTTATTAATTAACCTAACCTAACATAACGGTACTGTTACAATTGGCCTTAGAGATGTATTTGAGACTAAAAAAAACATAATAAGTTAGGTTTGGTTAGGTTAGGTTAAAGGATTGTAGGAGGAACCACTAGCCATAGCCATAACGGTACTGTCACAACTGGCCTTCCGCGCGTCTCCCGCAAGCCACTGTTTTCGCTTGGACTTTGAACCTTCTTATCGCTCGGCAACCTGTACGATGGCCTTGCGGGGCTTGAATTATAAGTTTCTTGCTTTCTGAGAACCTCCTGATGACCGTAGTAAAATATGAAAAAAATTGGGGTTGACCAAGTAATTGCTCAGAATTACCCATACGGATTATTAGTCTTTCAAACACTATACAACACGTTTTAAGGTTCAGCTGGCAACATAAATAGGTGCCCTTGAAAAAGTGGTCCCCGGTCCGTATCACCCCGCTATTTTTTTCCTTGGCAAGTGCTCCGCGACTTGAGAAAATAGTTCCGTATGTTTTTGTAATTTGAAGTGGTTTCCACACCTAAAAAAATGCTTTAAAGGTATTTTCTTCTTTATTAAGATCGTAGGAATGTTTTAAAAACGTAAAAAAAAGTCCAGAAAGTTCAGAAATACCGAAACCATAAACACGAAATGACAGGTTAAATCGTAGTTATAATAGTCAATCAGCTGCTCATAGTATTATTATCTTTAAGTGTTGCCAACCTATTTCCAAGCGTACACGGATTACGTGCATAATAGAACCACGCTGTTTTGTATTGTTTCGTTGGAATCCTGATGTGCGTCAAAGTATTAACCGTACGACAAGGTATAAATATGCAGCAATTACCAGCTTTCTGTACTATAAACAGTACAAGGAAGCCAACTTGTCGGGTGAGTGTAGGAAAAAACAATTGTAGTGATATTATGATGTGGATTGGAAGGGGTTATCAAAATGATTTGAAGTAAGTCCTCAACCGGTAAAACCGGCCTAAACCGGTAATACAGGGTGACAATTAAGTCTTATTATGATTTTATAACTTTAAAACGAAAAGGGATATCGCAACCAAATTTGGCATATCTTTAGTTTTGTATCAGTAAGCTACTGCTTGGTGTTCATAATGTTCATAAAATCCATCGACCTGTGTTTAAGTTTATGATTTTCTTCTTTCTTCTATCGGGGCAGACCTGAGGAGGTAGCGTATAATAGCATGCAAATTCAATGACCCTTTGAACAGCTGTCATTTTCAATTGATTGTCCAACTAAGGTCTCATTTGCGGTTTTGTTTTTAGTTCAACAAGAACTTAATTTGATGTACATATCTACCCATGCTAACTTATGCTGTAATGATTCATTTATAACTTCAAGGAAATGGCTCAAACCAAATAAGAAAACGGATTTTTTAATCCACAAATTAATATACGTTTCTTCTGTACGTGGTCAATTAAATTTACCTGCAAACTTCACATTTATATGATCCGTACACTACATAACAACTGAATTGCTTCTTCAAAAGAGAAGGGAAGGGCAAACTTGGATTTGGAGAGGGAAGCAATTTTGACTCCAGTGAGTTTACTCTGGAAACACCGGAATTGTGCCTCTCACATCTATGAATTGTCTTCCTTCTATCTATGAATTCCCGTTTGGTTTAACGCTCGTTTAAAATGAAAAATATGTAGTATATCTTAATATATCTGTATAATATCACACTTATTGTATCTTTTCGGTATCCACATGCAATGAAATGGTAACATATCACACTAAATCTATGTAAGGGGTTTCTTTGAAGGGATAAAATACACATCTTTATTAACCTTAGATTATTGCTTACAATTTGAATAACGAAATAATAAACTCTCTCGTCAATACTCAACTGTAACAAAATACAAAAATAATTGATAATAAGAAATGGTTTATGGTAGTTAAGAGGCACAGACAAAGTAGGATTTTAAATTCGTTACGCAAATATCCTCGTTTGAAACTATTCACATTACAAAATAAAAATTCCAAAAGACATAATTTTACCTAAAATCTTACATAAATATATGGATTTATACTTTAATGTTTTTTTGACATAGATTTTGTATGACATTAGAGCAACAGGTTCATACATTCATACATACGTTCATACATTCCAAGACAAAAATGAATTGCATCTATTTTTAACACTTTTCTTTAATACTCAACGATTGAATCACAAACACTCTTTGTAACTCGTTTATATCGCCGATCGTTTATATACCTTTGACGGCTCAAAAAAAGTTGATAACGTTACAAAATACAAAATACATTAGGTTATCGGATACCCTCTGATTTTTTCAGACAACAACCGCTGACTAAGAAAGTGACAGCGAATAAAAGGGGTTAATAAACTGTGCTTTTATAAGTAAACCATTATAACATGACATAATGAGTAACGCTTTTGTGTAAGGTCTTGCGTATAACATATTAAGTATACATCCTTCAGACACGTGACAATATATTTATAATGAAACATTTAAAATTTACTTACCATTTCTCTCTATTATAGGATAAAACTATATATTTGGATATATTGTTTTATACTTTGCTTGGATGCCAACAGGATCGCCAAGACCAGATTTAAATATGGTGTATCGTGTCAAGGGTTTGAATAAGATTAAGAACAGAGATAACTAAACGTTTATCATAAGTACACATGACAGTGGCCTGTAAGTTTTAAATGAACCAATCCTGTTTTGCAGATACTCTATGTATATTCTCTACTGCCTGCCATTTGAAGATAAAACCATATGTTTTATTCATTGTTATGATCTATTTATATCACTTGTTTACATTAAATCAGTTTTGTTCTCAACTTTGTTAATAAACCGTTTTCCCCTAAGAATCTCAAAGTTGATTGGTGAAAACAATAACATTTACTTTGACAAGTCTAATATTAATGGATATCGATATATAATGCGTGATATCGTCGTGACTATTTCCTTATAAGATGATATTTTCCAATATTAGGAGTTACAAGAACTTAAAAAACTTCAATAAGTAACCATAGTGGGTTTATTTAGATACGTGAGCTATTCTAGTTTTATTTTGAAGAAACCTGCCATAAGGATATTTTAACATGAGCTTATATTCACCTGTAACAATATTTTTCACTTACAGAACTTCTTTTATAGTGGGACGTGTTCCTTGGACCTATTCCAATAACCACTTCACTTCTACAGACCCGTTTGCACTATCCTGTCACGTCATGTTTTGTGTCTGACATGAAATATGATTCCGTATGGCACTCGCCTCTGAAGACTTGAAAGTATATATACAACCAATTAAGTCTCCTTAGGAACTTAGAAATACTGTTTTAAACTCGTATAGTGATTTTTTTTATATTTGACTTGAAAGGTATGTAATGTTCTCTGTCCAAGTCATATAAAAAAATAAATGATTTCTTAAAGAGCTTTCATAGATACTGAAATTTATAATATTGTCCTAATGTAGTTATCACTGATCCTAAACTTTCAAATGACAATTTTTCTCCCATACTTGGTTATGTACATTAAAGAGTTAGTGTGAAAATCGACTCGGCAGATGAAATCTTAATAAGCTTGTGGATAAGGCACTTTGTATTTCGTCTCCTTAAGAACACAAAGTTTTTCGTGTAAAAACGACAAAGTTAAAGTTTATTGATAAATGTCCTAAAATGCTCAGTATTTTAAATGTCTACAATTATTGTTGTGTAATTATTTTAGATAAATAGATTATTGATTCATTAAAATACAAAATAATATTTAGTGCAAACATAATTTTACAGTAAAACCTTAGAGCTGCATAATATTTCTCGACAGTTTGATAATAATTAGTGGGTTTATACTTAACATTTTTAACTATGTGTACTGTGTTACAACACGTTTAATTGAAATAATCGTAGTTTAATTATTATGGGTTATTTACATTGATGTGCTTACATAGTGATATAGGTATATCAAACACATTGTGCAATTTAATTGTACATAAGGAATTCTGTTCATAGCCAAAATAAAACATTATCAGACATATTTTTTTAAGATGAATGATAAGGTTTCTAACCAGCAGCTCCTGACTTAAAAAACTAATTTGGGTTTGCAGTCTGCTACTGTTGTTATCAAGCCACGTATTCAATTAAAAATTAATTGAACTCTGCCGGTTGATTTGATCCTAGATGAAGTTAATTACTTCATAAAATATATGTTTTTGGACACTTTTAGATACGTATCAGTTATTTTAATAGCTATAATAATGATAGCAACTATAGTTGTTTTTCATTATATTTGTTGTTTTAAAGAGGAAAAACAACAAAACAATTGGGTTTCTATTAAGTACAACAAGTATTTTTAGTAATTAGTAATTGGGAGACATAACCAAATACTGTATTACGCTAATGATTAATAAATATTTGAGGTATATATTTTTTTAATTTTTCTTGCAAAAAAAAAAAAACTTTTAGTTAATTTAATAAATAGTTGTTGTATTGATTGAGATTGCGAAGCCTTAAAACGCCGATGTTATAATTTTGTGTCGCTATTATTTTTTCCTTTTGTCAAAACCGAACTTGTTAAAGAGAGGAATTTAGTATTTAATGAAACACAATTACCATGGTTGGATCTGTTTGAACAAGAACAATTATATTAAGAACGCAAAACTCAATTGTATTGTTTTAAAGTATCCAGTTATTGGTGTTGAGTTTTCCTGGTGATAGTATGCTTCGGTGCCTCACTAGGCCTAGCCTGAAGATACGGGTAAAACGGTTCTTAGTCGGTGCTCAGGTCACAGGATGTGAAGTTGGGATTCAAATGATATACGATGTTATAAGAGAATGATGATTTATCAATCGTTGATTTACTTGAAAGGCTGGAAGTAATGATATACTACTCATATGTATTTGTTACTATAAGCCTACTGTACTGTGACTGGTTGTGGTGAATCAAACATGTTAACTATGCTTTCACCTTGCTCAGGGGCCTAAACAACTGGCACAAAAGTGTAATAAGACTCTATTTTTTACTGAATCAGCTTTTTAATCGAATGAGATAGGACAAATTAGTTTGGTCAGTTGTAGTTAAATTAAATATGGTAATACATTTACAATATGTCTGAACAACATAAATTAGTTAGTTGTTCTATTGTCGAAGGGTTAAAAATGAAGTATATCATTTGAAAACTGCAACACAAAACACTTCTTGGCGATCAAACATTACTTTTTTCTGTTAAGATAATTTGTAATTTGTATCAACTAATTTGATTATGATATTCTACTTTACCATTCAAATGCAAGAGTACAAAACTATAATAGTAATGTAAGTCACTGCAGTACGGTGTCGCTATCACAGGGGAAATGCAATCTTGTTTGTTGTCGTTGAACTTTGCTCGCGACAACATGTCACCAATCCACTTATAACTCTGTAGACCTAATATTGTTGTTGTCAATGTTTTTTTCTTGTTTTTTCGTAAGGGTAAAAATATATTTTTTGTTACAAACGATAGGTTTCATATTAAGTCGCAATTGGTTTACCGTAATTAGAATGCAAAACGGCCCACAATTTTGCTTGTCTCTTACTATTTCCTCATATTCCTACTTGTGTCCCTTTTGTATTATTTAACTTATTTATTTTAGTCTAAATCTAAAGGATACCTGAATTGTTATCTTAACAAATAAAAGTTTACGTTGATATTATTATGTAATTAAACGATCTCTCAAATTCATTTAACATTTCATACTGTAATAGTAACGTCGGTTTCCAAACAAAGTTTTGTTTAACACCAAAGTCACGTTAATCTACAAGTTCGTAATCGTAAAAACCAATAATTTACTATAGTTAAACGATCATTTTTTTTTAATATTTCAACTATGACTATTTTTCAACTATTCTATTCAATTATAGTTTTAACATTTTACAAATGGCCTCATTGTTTACTTACTTTACATCACCATTGTGGTAATGTAAATCGACCAACGAGTTCAAGGATTGAGAGGAAACAATTAATATTTTAATGCTTTGAACGCCAACTTATCAGTGGTAAAGACAAATTCAATTGTTCTATTGAAGACTTTCTTTGGAAACTTACACATGACCTTAAAATTAAACTAAACAGTTGTTTACCCAAAAGTTACATGGATGTTTATTACAGATTTGGTAAGTGTTAGATAGTTGTAATAAATGATATAACATAGAATTGATGGTTCAAACTGTTTGTAATAATCTTTTACCACCTAAATCAAGTAAATTTTTTTAAAGTTGTATTGTAAAGGCTTTTTATGTTTCAAAGATAATAATTTGAGAGGTATTTTATATGTTTTGAAGTAAATTGTGAAGGTTACTATTTCAGTACATTTAGTTTTGATAAGAAATATGTAGAATTAGTCTACTTTAGCCTGAAACAGTACTTATAGTAACTGCCTATACCTATTCCCTGAAAAATATTAGAAAGAATATAGGTAAAGAAGTTTTACGTCAACGTAATTGTCTAAGAATCGTAGGTGAAGCAGTGTAAGCAATTCAAGCAAATTAGTATTTTGCACTCATTTTAAGGCATGAATCAAGATTTATGCCTTAAACTTATTGTGTCGTAAAGTCTATATTTACGTGATCGTTGCTTAAACTAAAAGGTATACTTAAAACTGTTTCCCATGGATTTTACAAAATTGCGCGATAATGAAATATCTAAGTAAGGGTTTAATCTTCCTATTTTAACACTACTGTAATCTGGCCGTATAATCACTCGTATTATGAAATGGTTTTACGAATATAAACATCTAAGTAAAAGGTTAGCCTTAGCAGTATGGTGAAAATATAAACATGTTTGGAAGTACGATTGATTCTAAATCAACTCACGTTTCTTCAGCTAAACCCAGCTGTTGCTTTGGGACGTTTTCTGTTTTACGCCTCACTTGTGATCCATGGAGGTCTTGCATCCCCTGAGGCTTTGCTTCTTAGAGCTCCGTTTGAAATTATTATTGCAAGAAAAGGGAAATAATATTGTACAAAATATTGTATTGGAACCTTTGAAACTATAACACTTCATACACTTAACTCTAATAATTATAGTTTTATTTATTTTTAAATTAATTGTTCTAAGTAGTTGATAATAAATTTAAATAATAAACTATATACATAAATGTAAAGTGTGTATTTTGAATTTTCTATGTTAGCTCTATAATATCCTTACATATAAATAAAAAAAAATTATACACTATCCATCCATATCTATTAAATTAAAATAGATTTTTTTTTAAGTAAACAAAACTGTATTAGCAAACAGACGAATACCTTTTTTCCACTAGCTTGTAGACAGACCTTATAAATGGTGTGAAATTATGATAAGTCTTAATCAAAACCACAATAGTTAGCAAAACCTTTAAACCATAATCGTTAAAGTTTTGGAAATCGTACCATTTTGATTGGGGTTAAAGGGCCATAGTATGAACAAATTTTCAACAAAATGTTTCAGCCTTTTTTGTGAAATTCCTTTAATGTTCTCCTGTATGTCTAATGATTATTGGAGTAACCACTTATATATCACCACTTAGCATCTTGTATACGTATTTATCGTCTTCGGTCTCAACAGAATGCATTCTTTAAATGTCATTAAAAGTATTTATATTTATTTCCCGTGTTCCAAAGTATAAACAATGTTGTTTTAACAAGGCCAAGGCTCTTATACAGTATGTATCATTTCAGTTTACCAATAAAAGGAATATTTGTTACTAATCTGTTACTAAAGTCTAGACACCTGTCTATTATTCAGTATAATTTACCTTTTTTTCGGTAGCCTAAGGTGTCAAAATTTGGAGTTCTGCAGCACGCGTTTCATGTCAATTACGACACATCTTCAGCTGCGTCACACATACAGGTAAAAACATTAGCTCACATTGAGAGTGTTTGTCACATAGTAACGTAAAACGAAGAACACGAATACAAAAACGGACACACTTTATTTACATACACAGTTTATGACATCGACTAACTTGGCCGAATCAAACGAAATTTTGGAAAGAATACAGACGACGGTACCGCACAAAGGTTGTAGGCCTAAAAGGAATAGAATGTTATTCATTATTTGTACATAGCATTACTGTTATTCGCTTAACTAAGATCCAAATATTGTTGTGGCACTACCTTAGAGACAACAATAGGTTCAACAGGACAACATAGCGTCCAGTTAAATTGGCATTGCTTTTGTAACGGTGGCAGTAGTAACTATTTAGCTCTAAAGTTTTTGGTTCAACCATTTAATAATATACCACTTAAATATTGCCTAGTTAATTTTAACTTAACCACAGAAAAACTTGTTAGACCGCTTTAATTCAATGAGTCCATATTAGATAAAAAAAAATCAAGATTTAAAAACAAATAATCACAGCATTGGAAGCACCAAGGTAATTAGTTCTGGCTCATAATTGAAGATATTTACAAAGATCTTAATAAGTAATCGCAAGATCAGACATTCCTGGGAGAGCGATGCTAGTACCAAGAAATTAAGACTTTTTATTGATTAGTGATTTCATAAAAAAAATAGTTACGTGGGTATTATAGTGATGACATGGCTTACAAAACGTTCCCAGCTGAATTTTTCTCAATAGTTTGACTGTAAGTGGCTTACCACCTCACAAACTGACTTCTATCAGTTCTATTTTATAAACAAAAATAAAGCAGTCCCTGAATAAAATACAAAAATAAACATTATTTGTTATTAATTAATTATTATTTGTTATTAATTATTATGTTTTTTATGGATATATTATTTACGTAGCGGAGCAAGGGTTTAGGCTACTTAAAATAAGTTGTCGTCATGAACAAAAACTAAACTAATACATGTGAGAAGAGATCGGAGATGGTTTAGGGTCTGTATATTTGTAATTCGTTTTGTATTACATAATATTCCATTAGTTGTTTTTAAATTTTTAATTATTATTATTGGATTTTGTGTTTACAATGTTCCAAACCCAACGCAGTAAACCGATTCCATATCGAATGTGTACACACTATATTGAGGGCCTAAACTAATACAGTTAATAATATAACAGTATTTGTATTACTAATCCAATGTTGCATTATGTCTATCGATACGACTCGCGTTTAATTTATTAAATGAAAACAGTTTTATGTGTTAATTTATCTTGATTATCTAGTCAAGGAATAATCCAGCTTGCAATTAAACAGTACTTATGCTTGTAATTGTTTAGTAAAATGTCAGATAATTAATTAGTAATCCAAATGATTATAAAAAGGTTTTTATCATGGAAAAGCTATAAGTAAATTTTTTAATACAATAATACTAAGAATTAAAAATATTAAGAGAGTTCCGTGCAATAATTTGTTTTGCATTAACTTTATTAAAGAATTAAATGTTTTATTACGAAAAATATAAATTTTATGATGAGTTTTAAGTTTATTAAATCTGGTCCAACGATTAAACAAACACTACACGTAGTGAATTTAGCATTTTCTCTTAGCTGCTACACTATCTAAGGTTTTTCTATCCGCTCACTCTACCTACTTTATCTTTTTACTTTAAAAAACTTAGAACGAAGCAAATTAGATTACCTATTATAAGAACGATTTCTTAACTTGATTAGCTTTTCTTTTCTATGCAAAAGTTCATGTGGATTATATATTTGACAATGTATGATAACCTTTACGCTGTGGCCTGTAAAACAAAACTAATAACATACCTAATCCTTGCTTCAGGTCGTCTCAATGTCTTCCTCTTCACTTTCTGGTTACTATATTCTTTTTATTATTACACATTAATATAATACATGGTAACTACAAACCTATTTAAAATAAACTAAGGGTTGCTCTGTGAGAATGATCTCATGCACAATCTCATTACTGTGGTCCTCAAATGCTCACCCACTTCACTAATACCGTAATGGTAGGCCTACTGCACTATACTTAGATCACTACAACTACCAGTAGTAAGAAAACCTTCGTTGTTAGAACTTTACCTTACCACCATCGATACGTCCTAAAAACTAAACGAATAAGCCTAGCGATGTGTTGGCCTAAACTCAGATATTTGTTAGTAACCGACCTGTTATCAATTAGTTAAATCTATTATATACCCACACAGAAATACCAATTATATGAATTTGAATGTAAATTAATACGAAGATAAGTAAGTTTGAAACAAAACTATTTTACTTTTGAAACTAATCATTACTAAACGTGGTACTTAAATTAAATATTTCTTTAAATACACCTATATACTTTATTTATAACTTAAATAGTTTTTATTAAATGTGTTATCATTTAACACTTAATTGCACGTAAGCTAAATACTGTACATACAAAAGAGATTTTAAAATTCTAAGTCTATAATATAATGAAGAAAAGCTACACAAAAAACTATCCCTGTAAAGGGTTCAACCGTGTTTTATAGAACAGTTTAGCTCCATTCATAGCCAAATAAAAGGTATTGAAGAGTGGGATGGAAATAACAAAAGGTTTTATCATGATTGAAAACATTCGATGAGTTGTACTGTCCTGCATTGGTGTTTATTTTGTTAATCCACAGTCAGTGCAATGATGTTTTACGCTGTCTATGGATCCAAACCTATGATTGTGGGATAGAACATTCATTTCCTAATGAAAAGCCTGAAACGTTTAAGCGTTACCATAGTTATAATATTAGGACTTTTGTGTGTATAGTTTCAGAGGACTGAGGAATACTTGGTGCTGTTTGATTTGTTTGATAGGTTTTTTTCTATACGAACATAAATATATTATCAAATAATGTCTGAAATATGTAATTAAATGAAATATAATTTGTTAAAACATTTTGCCCTACTCAAGTATTGATGGCATTTACAACATTTTGTATACAACATTTTGTTCACAGTGCTGTAATCTCGATTCATTTACAATCTTTCTAAATAACCATTATTTTCAAATACAAGTAACAAGAAATACAACAAATCCACATTAAAACCAACATAGCAGTCAAATAAAATCTCAAAACTATGTCTTTAATGTTTATAACCCTGATTGTAAAATATTTTTTTCATTAATTGTCCCCCATTAATATTGTTTTATAAAAGATAAATTCGTTTGTACATGTTATCCAATGAGTATCAGTTGTAAGCTCCAAAATACAATGTAGTGTAAAAATTTATCTAGTTAATACCATAATATCTTCGAACCAAATGGGCAATGGGATAAATAACCTAACATCCAACCATGTATTTAATTTTTAATAGAATTATGCAAAAGAGTAAACTAACATGATTTACACACTATTTTATTTTATATCACTATTTTCATTGTATTTTATTCATTAACAATATGCTAATAAAATGGAAACATATTCAATGTTACAAGTGAAATTTAAAGCAAAAACATGCTGCTTTAAAGGAAATCTTATAACTATTCAGCCGTCTAGATGTATATTGTGATAAATTAAGATTTGTTGAAGGCATTTAGTCATTGGATATAAATTATCAACGGAGTTCAAATGCTATTTCCAAATAAAATCAATTTTAAGATATTATATTCATACAAAATTCTTTTAATAATTATTGAAGGTACTGTATTGTTACCTATTCACAAAGTCACTTATTTCAACCATTTTAAGCATAAACTAAAGACTTAAAAATATTTTCTTACAAGCCAAAAGTAGCCTAACCTACGAAAAAGTTCAACTGTTTTGCTTCGATTTATAATTTACTTAATAAAATCTATAATCTAAACTAAAACGAATAATAGGCCTATACAAATAAAGATCCAAGCAATTTAATTTTCATTATTATAATATTTGTTTTAGTTTTGATAGGTTTTGTTTAGTGATTAAACTAGTCTAAACGTGTCATCAAGCATACCTAATACTTTTATAAAGTAAAGTAAGTGATAATTTTAACTATTCAAGCTGATAAACAACTACTGATGAACATGTCTAGCCACGAAAAAAAGCCAACCCCCCCCCTCGTACTTCCAATGGGTACTCTTAAGCATTAGGTCTTCTTAGACATTGTCTTAATCCTATTCGTAGTGTTTTCCGTATCGAACACTTCCTTTCATGCTTCCCTTTTCACCACAACAACTCTGAGAAAAGACTCAGAGCCATCTGTGTAGGGGGTACAGAGGATAGGGTTTATGTGAAAGCAGGGATGGCCCTAGGTACTTCTTTATGCACTTTCAAAGTCATCAGTACACTTTTAATGACTCGTTATTATATTTTTAAAGTAATACAGATTTGTTTTACAGGTTATGTTTCTATTACTTTTCTTGCTCTTTGGATCCATAAATTATAATTTTAAAAGATTAAAAACGATCTACTTCTAATTCAAAATAATCAAATACGTCTGAAAGACTTCAGTAGTCAAAACATTTCGATAAATCTGTAAATATAATTCAAGAAAATATTTCAATGTACCGTATCACAAATATGATATATTTAATATACAGTCACGCAGAATATGTTTTACCATGAGTATACGTCCTATAACAGTTGTAATCCAGCAATAATACTGAATAATCATATTGCACTGCTCCAACTCTAACAAGATGTAACTACAAAGCTTAATCCCGTACTAATCCTAATGCTGAGACAGGATGAATAAGAGCTTACTTCTGAGAACTGCTTAACTTCAAATACGTAAGATAAATCCATCGTTTAATGGCAACTATTTACAGTGTGGAATATAAAATAGCTTATTCTCTATATGGGAAAGTCGCTAAAATGTTAACTTATGAACTTTGTTGGTATTTTATAGACCATCCACTTTATATGTCGGTTAAAGGGTAAAAATCTTCTATTTGTCTGGCTTAGCTTATGTAGTTTTATAAAAAGATAGATTATTACATAATTTTTTTACTAGCTCGATTTATCCTACGAGATTCAGGTAGATGAATAAATTCCTTCGTACGTTTGTGTAAAGATTGGCATGTTAGTGAACATTAACTTTAAAAAATTAAAAAAGATTCTATAACATAAACTAACTTAAATTAAGTTATTATTGGAGTAAATTAATGTTAGTTAAAAACATTATTCAACTTGCCAACATTTTTATTTTTGTTTTGGTTCCTGGGGGATGAGACGGATAGTCATAATACAATACGCAGAAAAATTATATTGAAAGAAATAAACTCGATATTAAATGTAGTACATATTATAAAACATCATATTGTTACTGTTCCAATCAAGATTTACTACTCATAATTTATTTATATATAAATACAAATTTGAGTTATTATTATTTGATATTCATATTAATATTATTTAAATTATTAGCAAATATAAAATAATATTATTTCCAAATCCCTCGTTTTTAATTGGGTGACTGTAGGTTAGACAAGCATTTGTTCTATCTATAAAGTAAGAAAAAGCTTTAAAACGTGGACTAAAAAGCTACAATTATATTTTACCCATCAGAAAACAGATAATTATTATACATTATTTAATTTTTTATAGTTATTTTTGTAATACTTATCTTTCTTAGTTTAAATTAACAAGAAAAAAAATTGTGTAAATTCTGGTAATACTTGCCTACATATTCTCAAAAGTAGAAATGCAGTCAAATAAAAAAAAGCTTAAATTATATACGGTATAAGTCATATTTAAATGATCAAAATAAATAGATTTAATATGACTTATTATTTCACGTAAATGTATTTGTAAATTGAATGGGAAGCAGTAAGCTACTATTACAAACACGCATTTTACTCTTTAGTTTACAAGGGTTCAACAAGTCGGACTGAGAAGTTAGCCTATTAGTTGGCAATTTCCTGTTATAGGGAATTAATTTCCGTAGCTGTCAGAAGCAATGATGTGGTGACGTGACAGTTATCACAGAAACTTATAACTATCTGAGTATTACAAACACTACTCTAACAGGAGGTAAATTAGCGACGATATCTTCTCGTAGTTTTACTAAACTGCTACCAAGAATATTTTATTGTAAAATAAAGTATATAAACTAATACTAATATAGGAACCTGAAAAAAGTCTAAACCATATGAACTATTAAGTTACAAAGCTAATAGTTTTTTTTTCTTTTTAGCGAATTTCCCTATAGGGAAGTATTAGCGAATTTCCCTATAGGGAAGTAGCTATTACCGTAGGTGGCACGGTAAGACCTAGACCCGGGACCGATATACTTTTATCATTTTGATGTCCCCAGAGGCCAAAAACACCATTCGTTCAAATTTTTATATATGTATATATATATCTCTAATATATAAAATTCTCGTGTCACAGTGTTTGTCTGCAAACTCCTCCGGAACGACTTCACTGATCGTTATGCAATTTGGTGTGTAAATTCTGTAGGTATGCGAATCGGACGTAAACTATTTCCCGTTTCGAAATTCTTAAAAGGGCTCCGCCCCAGTGGCTCTGGAGTTTCCCATGTTAACCTTATGAGAAATGGAATTAATGAATCTTAACAGCTATTTCAATGAAACAAGTTGGTTCTGTTCTATGATGTTCAATAGCATTAAAGTTACAAGGATTACCAACAGGGTGCAGCACTATTATTTCTTTTACATTTATGACAACAGCTAATTTGCAACCAAAAGGTGAGTGAGCGTAGCGAACGAACTTCAACCTGGAGGCGAGTGAGCGTAGCGAACGAGCTAACCTGAAGGGAAGTGAGCGCAGCGAACGAGCTCCAACCTAAAGGTGAGTGAGCGTAGCGAACGAGCTCCAACCCAAAGGTGAGTGAGCGTAGCGAACGAACTTCAACCAGGACGTGATTGAGCGATGCGAATGAGATCATCTTGAAAATTAAACGTAACGGTACTTTCTTTCCATCGGTCTGTCTTAGGGGAAACCTATAACATAGGCGATACGAAGTTCGCCGGGTCAGCTAGTATATATATATATATATATATATATATGTTTGAATTCGCAGCAGTTTGAAGTCAACTTGCACTGACATCCAGCACTTCGGCGTCAAATCGTGACGCCGAAAGCATGACGCCGAAATGCTGCACTTTGAGTTATTTCACAGCACTTTGAAATCAGACTCCGAAAGTCTGTGACGCCAAAATGCTTTGTGTCTCGTGACTTCAAAATGCTATAGCACTTCGGAGTCAGGATATATAACTTTTTACTAAGCAAGTCAAATAAAATAGTGCTGCGTAAGGTTTCTTCTCAAACCCAATCTTACTAATATTGTAAATGTGAAAGTGTGTGTGTTCGTTTGAAGTTCCATAACGCATTAACAACTAATGGACGGAATGGGCTGAAATTTGGCATGATGATAGCTCATATTCCCGATTAACATGTGGGCATATTCTTATCTCAAAAATCCTTTCAGGCTCCGCCCCAGTGGCTCCGTAGTTCCCCATGTTAACCTTTTGAGTATTCATATTTAAAGGGAATTGTCAGCTATTTCATCTTTTTTTAGTGTTTTTAACTTAGTGTTGGAAAATTATAGAAAGTTTTACAGTATATTAGAGTTATTATCACACATAGGTCTAGTCACAGACTAGGTCATTGTGACCCATGTGATTTTATTATTTTGAGTATTTATTGCTGCAAAACAATTTGTAATAAATAAAAACTAGTGTACCTGTTGCTCGAATTTGAGCAATTGCAAAGCATTACAGGCGACTCAAAGATTATGGAAATACTCACGATCTACACAACAGTTAGATATAATCAAAATCTTTTGTAAATATCTTATCCTTTTTTCAAAAATCTTGTTTTTTTTGTGTTTTCTACAAATTTTTCCCTCTCATAGCCGCAGGTTGTCTATGACAACGATTATAAATGGAAAAAAAATTATTTCTATTTCTTATACTTGGTTGTGTTTTATGACTTTTTCTGTTTCCATTGTTTGCAAATTGATTATTTCAATGATTGCTCAAGAAATGTAGAACAGTGTTAATTTAGTTTTATTTTTAGCCTATATCAAATTGTCCAGGATTTCTCGCTCTAATAAATAAATATTAACAGCTGTTTCATTTAAAAGTAGTGTAGAATTATGTTTATGGTCGTAATGTAAACAAATCTGAAGAGGCAACTTTAAAGGCTTCTGGGGCAGAGCACCAAGGGAATTTACCTCGTTCCTCTTTTGATGGCTCATCTACAGACCAAGACCTTTCTTTAGAGACCCCTACCAAGTTTCTACGCCCAGCCGTTCTCTCAAATTAGCTGTGACAAAAACCCCGTTTTCCTCCATAAGAATTACATGGGATGGGAATTTAAAGGCCACTGGGGCAGAGCCCAAAGGGAATTCACCATGTTTTTCTTTTGATGGCTCATCTACAGACCAAGACCTTTCTTTAGACACCTCTACCGAGTTTCTACACCCAGGCGTTCTCTCAAAATAGCTATGACAAAGAAAAACAGTTTCAAATTAATATATAGATTTTTTCTCTCTCACTCTCTCTCTCTCCCTCTATTATTGGCCTCCTCCTCGTAGTCTCAGGCTTGTCACCGGAGGTCCAGTGGTTGACCTAGCCACAAGACTAGCCATCAGTCTTAAATTGGGGAGGTCTGTGTGGTCGTTACCCACAGTGCCGAAAGCTGACCAGAGCTCTTCTGGTACCGAGGGTCAAGGTTGCCGATGGTCTCTCGGGGGCAGTGGTTAAAGCCGGTGAATGTCCGGTAGTTCTCGATTTCGGCCGGGGATGTGTGTCCGTCCACGTTAATGACGGATCGGGGGCAGGCCCGATAACCTGTCTGAGAGGACATGGGGGTGAACCCGGAGGCCCGTCTTTGAGGACGGGTTGCTAGATAGGTGTCCCACACACGGTGACCAACTTTTGGGATACCTCGGATGTAATTGTGACGTCACTTAACTATCGAATAGCCGTGGGACTATCGATTGATACAGCTTGAGTAAACTACCCCATCCCACCCGAATGATGAAGTTACTTAGACCTTGACTTGGACTTGAAATTATTTTCATTCACTCATTAGAGAGGCAGATAATGTGTCCTTTCTGTTTTTTTGTACTGTTTAGTTCCTACAAAACACCAAAGTGACGTTTACTAAACAAATATTAAATTATGTTAACTCCTATTTTCTAAGGAAATAACTTAAAGAATCACGAGATTCAATTAAATTGTAAGCTAGTCCTATTTGTATTGCAGTTTATAGCTATGGATTCTGACTGTGATAGGCTGAATTTGTTTGTAATTGTAACTAAATGTAATTAAAACGGGAGTTGCAAATTTATTCACCATAGTTCTAGGCCTAGGATATGACAGAGGTAGTGGCCAAAAGGTTGGATAAGCCCTTCTTAATTCAGTTACCGTAGTGTTTTTGTTTTAATACGATTCTCCACTGTATTTACAAATTTTATATTTGATAACTTGTGTCAGTAAACTTCTTCAACTTCAAGCAATTAGGAATGAACTCAAACTTATAAAAAAATAGTCTATAGTATTTTTCACTGTAGGCCTATTTGGGAACCAAATACTTAGCCAAACTTACCCAAAAATGGGATTTCATTGCAGATTAAAACAACCAGGAGACAGTCAAATGTAAGCTAGGACTTACTTAACTTAGCATTAAAACACCCACCGCAGCAAACGTGCAGACTAAGCGAATTTTATTTGCCTGATTTGATGTTTAATTAAATCCTTTTAGGTACTGTAGAACCTCTATAGTTCGACACTTTAGAGTAAATGGAGTTTAATATACAGGAAAGAAAAACACAAGTTTTAGGGCTATATATAAATCACCCAAATTTGTTAAATACTAAACAGCTTAACAATTCATTTCAATCCAAATCATTTGTTGACAGCACAATTTACGACTACGATACGATTACGAACTAAAACCGCCCATCCGGTTGTTGGTCGATACTTGAACTATTCTATGACGTCACGATCACATTCCGATGTATCCGAAGTTGCTCACCCCCACACACGGGCTACGGTCCGGGGTCGTATGGAGGTGAGCTCTCCATCGGCCAGAAGCGGTGCACTCCTTCGGGAGTGCCATCTGGAATAGGCTTGTGGCATCTTAGATGTCAGTGCCGCATGCTGGCGTGAGCAGGGAATCGATGTTAGCTGCGTACAATATAAAAAATCTCAGAACTTTTGTGTTATAAGTTTTTATTTATTACATATACTTATTATTTAACTGCTAATCATTCAATAAATCTAAAAATGTATGTCTATGGTTGATTTTTCATGATAAAACTAAATACAACCGATGACTTCATTGTGCTTCGTAAAATTTAATAAACTTACAGGACTTTGGCGTCGTCATTGCACTCTTTTTTCAAAGTGCTGCGTAAATTTCAGAAATCTTACAGCATTTGGGCGTCATAATTGCACTCTGTATTTTATACACACTTATTTATCCATACACTAATTTCTTAGTGTTGACAGAACTAATGGAAATTGTACAGCATATTAGCGTTATTATTGCTACCTTCCACTATTTTTTTTTTTTTTAGGGTGAGGAGGGAAAATGCTTTTACGCACACAGGTAGCCAGCCTGTAGTGTAAGACTCCTGAGTTTATCACAGACTACTCACTAAAAAAACCCCTCTACTCTGTTGGACACAGACCTGGAATTGTTTGTCACATTACTTCAAGTCAGGCCAACATGTGACCTAAGCCCACAGGGCTCGCACCGTTTCTGGCATTATTTATTTTTTTGACCTACACAACATCCCGGTCGAGGTCAAGCTTCTTGGCGTGAAGAACACCCTGGATGTTAAGTGACACACAGTTCCAATTTTGTCCTCACCCTCCATCATCATCGGTATGACCGTGTCCACCGACAGCAGTCCTACGAACTGTTGAGCCTCTAGGCGGGGCCTTTCCCAATGCTGGCAGTGGAAGAAAGTGTGTTCCACGTCATCGGGAATGCCTGGGCAGTATATGCACTCAGGTGACACGGCTTTGCCCATCCTGAACAAGAACGACCGGAAAAAGCCGTGACCCGTCAGAAATTGGGTGAGGTAGAAGTTTACCTCTCCGCACCGCCGATCAACCCAAGGCTGGACCTGTTGTATAAGTCGCCTGGTCCAGAGCCCCCTTGTCCCCTGTTCCCAGCTCTCCTGCCACAGCTGGAAGGTCCGGGCACGTTCCTCAATTCTTGCCTGGTCCTCCCCATGGCGCTGATAAATTGCCTTCCTCTCCGCCACCAAAAGTTTGACGGGGATGACTCCAGCAACCACCAGGACGGCGGGTTCGGACACTGTTCGATAGGCAGATGCTACCCTTAGTGATGCCTGACGCTGCACTCGGGTGAGCCGCATCCTATATAACTCCTTATTGAGAGCGTCTGCCCAGACTTCCGCACCGTACAGGAGCACGGACTGGACCGCAGACATCAACAGCCTTCTGCGGCTGGACCGCGGACCTCCGACATTGGCCATCAACCGACTAAGGGAAGAAACCATTTTAGCGGCCTTGTCCGCCGTACGGGTGATCTGGTCTCGCCAGCTGAGCTTGCTGTGTACCATGACCCCAAGGTACTTTGCGGCACGAGTGGTTTTTACTTCAACGTTCCCCACCATCAAAGGCACGATGGTGTCAATCCTCTTTTTAGTCAGAATCACAATCTCAGTTTTGCTCAGAGCGAGCGAGAGACCATGTTCTGCCATCCATGCGTTAATGGTTCGCATGACTCGATTTAGTTTCAGCTGGGCAAGCTCAATGCTACGTGCAGCTATTAAAGCCGCAACGTCATCTGCATACCCAACTAGGACAGTTTCCTCAGGCATCTCGGATCTCAAGAGGCTGTCGTAGGCAACGTTCCAGAGATCCGGGCCCAGTATGGATCCTTGAGCAGCACCAAAAGTTACATCCATCGTCCTGGAGCCTTCTGTAGTGTTGTAGATGATGAGGCGGTACCGGAGATAGTCCTCTATCATGTGCATGAGGTATGCCGGGACGTGGAAAGTGTTCTCCAGTGCGTCCAGAATATCGCACCACCTCGCGGAATTAAATGCGTTTCGCACATCAAGTGTTACAAGCAGCACAACCCGACGAGAATAGTTGTTAAACTCCTCAGCTCTCATTACGGCTCGCTTTACCTCCTCAATAGCGTCAACCGTTGACCATCCCTTCCTGAAGCCGTACTGACGAGGGGATAGATTTCCTGCAGCAACCACGGCTGAATTCAATCGGGAACGGATCAACTTTTCCAGGGCTTTCCCAGCAGTGTCCAACATACAGAGAGGTCTGTAAGAGGAGGGTAGGTCTGGGTTTCCTTTTCCCTTCCCCACGAGCACAAGCCTAGCTGTTTTCCAGCAGAAGGGAAACTTCCCCTCGGCCAGACAGGCATTGTACGTGCTCAAAAGGATTTGTGGATTTATTGAAAAGACTTTCTTCAGGGCCTCACCAGATACCCCATCCGGTCCAGGAGTCTTGTTGTTCTTCAGGGATAGAACGGCCGCCTCCAACTCCTCGAGACTGAACAGCGGTACGTCGTCCACCCTTCCGAACTCCCGCAATGGGCGCAGTGTGTGAGTCGGGAAAAGGGACTTTACGATCCTCTCCATAGAGGCCCCGTCCATAACGGAAGGTGGAGAGCGGGTGCCAAGCTGCTTGGTTACTGTCTTGTAACCCAGGCCCCACGGATCGGAATCGACATCGTCCCTTAATTTCTCCCAGCAACTGCGTTTGCTCCAGTTAATGGCCCGGCGAAGAGACTTCCTAGCCACGTTGTAAGCGTCAGACTTAAGACGTCTATGTTCAGGTTCTCTGGCCCTGGTAGCAAGACGTCTGGCTCTCAATGCTGCCCGTCGCAGTTCTGCGATCTCGGTTTTCCACCAGTACACAGGTCGCTTATCACACCGGGTTTTCCTGCAAGGCATTGACTCTTCGCAGGCCGAGACTATCAGCCTCATCAATGATGTAACTGATGTCTCTGCGTGAGCCACGCCAGATGCAGCAGGTACCACTGGCTCTCCCAATAGTATGACTTCGGTGAATTTGGCCACGTCCAGCTTTATGGTGTTCCACCGAACGGGCACCTGCCGAGACACGGTAGCTTGTCTCTGATGACTATCCAGGACATCAAAAATTATGTACTGGTGGTAACTGGCTGTATAATCCTCTAGGACTCTCCAGGCTCGTATCCTCGGCAAGAGGGACTCAGATGCAAGCGTGATGTCTGGGATCGTTCCCCTCATTCCGGGACGCTGGAAAGTTGGCGTGTTGCCCTCGTTTATGACAACAAGTCCAGCCCTGGCAGCAAAGTCCAGGATGTACTTCCCCCGGGAATTAGTGAGAGTCATTCCCCACTCGACAGCCCTAGCATTGATATCCCCCGCCACGACAACGTGCCCAGCGGTATCGCGCACGCTCTCTTCCAGGCGGTCTATCTTTCCACGAAAGTCACGGATAGCCTCGTTGGGGGTGAGGTATACACTAAAGTAAGTGGCATCCCCGCACCGGACCCAAACGAATCCTCGGCCCTTCGCGTGACTCCTCACCTGCACTTTAGCTGTATTACGAACCCAGAACGCAGCAGTACCAAGTGTATCGGGAAACCAAAGAGATGGGTCCCTGTCCCGGTACTGGTACTGTTCGCTGACCAAGAGCGCGTCAACACCGTGTTCAAGGGCAAGCTGACTGAGAAGCGCGTCAGCCGTCCTGGATCGATCTACATTGCACTGGAGGATCCTTATCTTCGTGGTTGGGCTTTCGCTTGTTGTAGTGCGCCTTTAAATGCACTGCACTGCCCAGACCCAGCTATATGTTTAGCGTTTTTATAATTGAGGCCTTTCTCCTTACAGAGGAAAAAGGTCTCGACTTTACAGTCCCTACGAGTGTGACCCACCTCCCCGCATCGAAGGCAGTTCTTGCCTCGGTCGGGCCCTTCGCAGTTTCGGGAGGAATGGCCGAAATCAAGCCATTTAAAACACCTCGTTACTTCCACCCTCCGTCTCAACCTGCAATTAACCCATCCAACCCTCAAATGCTGGAGTGCCAAAACCTTACTGGCGTTTTCGTCTGCCATTTCGGCGACCGCCATCCGCTGTTGACTTCGGTTTGGTTTCGTGAGCCACACCCTCAGACTAGCCGTTTGTCCGGCAAGCTCGGGGACAGCTTTTTTTAGGGCATCAATGACGTCATCCTCCGTTGACACACAATCCATATCCCGAACCTCGACGGACGTCTTGTGTTCGAGAGCACAAACGGTGCCCTGACCTTCCACAGCTGACTTTAGTTCGGCAGCAAAGGCGGCTTTATCTTTAGACTTACCCAGTTCGAGGAGGACGTCCCAGTCCCGGGTTTGTCTAATCGACCGTACAACCGTGTTGGTTTGCTCTGGCTTAGCCTTGGCCTTGATAACACCCAAGACTTCGGCGAATGATCTTCCCTCCAAAGGCTTGACCAAAATTGCCTCAGTCCTGGTCTTTTTGGGCCGCGACTTTTTAGAAGCGAGTGCCGAGCCAGGCACAGCTTGGGCCACGCCGGTCGACTTCGCCCTCACTGCTACATATGTCTTGGAGCCGACTTCCGCGTGCCTCAATTTCCTCTTCTCCTTTTTCCTAAGGCACTTTTCCCACACAGTCCCAGATGGTGTTTCTACGACTGACCCCTTTCGGGAGCTACCCTCAATGGGTGTCGCAGGTTGCTGTGGCTGTTGAGGTTTCGCTGGAGCGGCAACTACGTCAGAGAAGGACCTAGAAGTCTGGGTCGCCTTGACCTTAACTTTAGGCTTTGCTGTCTGAACAACTTCTCTTTTTGGAGGGCTTTCTGATGTAGGCCTCCTGCGTTTCTTGGAAGGTCGCGCATTGTTGTCAGGTAGGGACACCACCTTCTCGGCGATCCTTTCCATGGCTGCCTTGCTCACCAGCCGGCAGGCGAAGACAAAACCAAGATTGTCCTCGAGCTTAGCCATACCATTTTTAACCACTTGGTTAACTCCTCTCTGCGTCTTAAAGGTTTCAAGCATTGTCTTTATGGTCAGCTCCATGTTTCGAAGCCGGTTTTCAATGTCATTTTCTGCGTCAAGATAATGCTGAAGTACCATTCCCGACACTTCCAAATCTAACGCTGCTGTTAGGGATTCCTCCGGCATCCCTTTACCAGACTTAGAGGGTGGTCCACCGTTTCCTTCTCCACTTGTCAAGGGAGATCCCAAAGTCAAGTCTTTTGTACACCTGAAAGTTGCAGGTGATGGGGACGTCTTCACGCCTTTCAATGTTGGCGATCTCTGGACCTTGGAGCTTCGCCCAAAAGGGTCTCGCTCTACTTCCGACTTCTTTTCTTGCTCATCCGAGCTACTTATCAAAGATGTGTTCAGGGTATTTGTTTTAAAAGCCATCTTGTGTTTACCAGCGCTACCTTCCACTATTAGCTGTCTGCAATGTAAAACAAATCTCAGCATTTTAGTGTCATTGGTTTGAAATTATTACCTATACGTTTTTATTTTTACTATACATAATTCAATAAATCTCTAAATGTATGTCAATGGTTGACATTCTGTAAATAAAAAATACATAACTGCTGACTTCATTGTGCTGCGTAAAATTAAATAAACTTACAGCACTTTGGCGTCGTCATTGCACTCTGTTTTCAAAGTGCTGCGTAGATTTCAGAAATCTTACAGCATTTTGGCGTCATAATTGCACTCTGTATTTTATACAGACTTTTTTATGCATACAGTAATTGTTGAGAGTTGCGAGAAATTATGGAAATATTACAGCATTTTAGCGTTATTATTGCTACCTTCCCCTATTAGCTGTCTGCAATGTAAAGAAATCTCAGCATTTTAGTTTTATTTGTTTTAAATCATAACCTATACTTATTTGTTTTTTACTGTAAACCATTCATAAAATCTAAAACTGTATAAAATTGGTTGATATTCTATGAAAAAACTAAATACAATTAATGACTTCAATGAGCTTCGTAAAATTCAATAAACTTACAACACATTGGCGTCGTCAATGCGCTATGTTTTCAAAATGCTGCTTAAATTTTAGACATCTTACAGCATTTTGGCGTCATAATTGCTCCCTGTACATTAGAAACTTTTTTACACCTGCGGGCTAAATTTATTTTGTAAAACATCTGAAAGCTGAAATCTTTGGGAACTGAAAAATCCCACAACATAAAATGTCTGGCCTCAAAGTGCTGCATAAAAGATGGAAGAATTGTAGTTTTTCGAACGATCGATGTCTTTAATGTTTTCAATTGCTTTTCTTAATCTTCAGAGCTACGTTTCCTTTTAATTTATAAGTCATTCATGTTAATTTAAAATCTACCTATATAATCTTGCAAGATTAAAGTGAAAATGCAACACACTGACTGACTGACTTTATATTTATTCGTCAAATCTTACATCATTTAAAGCATTTTGGCGTAGCACTCGTTGTGTTATAAAAGTATCGTTGCGTTCTGGCTTCAAAATAGTGCTAAGACTGTTGTCATGTATTTATATGTTTACGTAATTTATGTGTCATCGAAGGATTTATTAGTAACTTTTATTCATCCCCTACTTACGTATACAACATTTAAGCTAGTTTTGATTATGAACAATTATTCGTATATATTAACGATTTAAAAGGAAAATTAAAATCGAAACTAAATGTAAACCTATTATTAATAGTTTTAGATGAGGTTTATAGTAATGAAATATCGTATGAAGGAATATCGTTTTAAAAAGGAAATAAAATCAGGCAACACGTGATAAAGCTACCATTTAGCTTTAATTGTAAAAAAAATAGTAAGACGAAGAACTTTGAGTAGCTGGAGGAAATTTGAACGGGGCCGCTTGCATCAACCTCTCAATGGAACATTTTAAGGTTACAGAGTGGCAGTACCACCGTGGTGATACATCCAGCCTCATAAAAATGAACGTTAAATGATAGCATTGTGGTGGCTTACATTTCAAGCAAAAAAAAAAAAAACTGGCCGAGACAGTTCAATTGTTTCTCTTTGTTGCCATAACTGAGAGAACCGTGTACCTTATCTGCGGTATTCACTACACTTTCAGGAACCTATTGGAAACTCCCAATCTGAAAACAGAGCTCTGAGGCTTAGATCTAGAAATTATTTGAAAAAAAAATTCGTCAATTCAATTCCGCCTTTGCCATGGTCAGCTCTGAAGCTCATTTATATGAGAGGATCACCCAGGGGATCTACAATTTCAAGATCCATGACAGGTTTTACCTCCGAGTAGGTAATCTAATTCCTTAAGAAGGTCATCCTGAACACACACAGAGGAAGATGTTGGCTCTGGAACCCAACAGCGCATGAAACACAATTCAAAGAAAGAATGCAATGAAAAAAATATGCGGGAAATAGGGTCACATTGCCAACCCATTTGCCCAATCTTTTAAAAATGTGACAGAAAAATGTGTAGGGACGAGAGCTCCGAGGAGTCAAGTGAGATCCTTATGTAGGTACATAATAAGACACAAAAGCAGTGACTTTCCTCGCTACCAATGGTGCTACCTGTATAGATGATGCAGCTATTTAAAGCTGAAAACAGAGCACCACCTGGCCGAATAAATCTTAGTTTCTTTTTTCATAAACTAATATTAAACGTGAATCTGTTCTAGATCCGTCGTTAGATCCACTTGCTAACCCTCTAATTTTCCCAACCGGAGACTTTGGTTGGGGCCCCTAATTTAAACAAGACAAAAACAGAACCTATCGTAGAAATAATTTAACAATGCTATTTAACTTGCCATACTCATATGGCTACGTCAGATTATGGCTTCTAATATGCATTTTGGGGGTTTTGTATGTGCAATGCATTTCTTGTAAAATAATTCATTTAGGACTATATTCAGAATATTTTTTTCGATTAAAAAAACATATAAGCCCTTATAAACTTAAAGTCATGCAAAACTTACTGCTTACTTAAAGTAGGCGTGTGTGTTTCAATACTAGTTAGAAGAAAACAATAAATGACCATACATGATAAAGAAGTCAAATAAAAATAGCAAGCCTAGCCTCAAAGTGCTGCGTAATGTTTTCCTCAAAACCCATTATGTCATAATTAAAGCAATGCTTATTTATTCTATTGTTATTAACGATTGTAAAACTATCAGCATATGATTAAAAAATACACGGGAATTTCTAAGTATTACTTAGAATATTAGAACAATAATATGATTTCAGCATTTTTATTTTACACCGACATCAATTGGCTCTAAATAACTTAAGAAATTGCAAGTTTTTGGTGTCGTTGGTTGCAATATAAGCTATAATTGTCTATAATTTATTTTCAATGATCATGTTCTACGAAATAAATAAATGACGTCAATGTGATGCGTACAAGTATAGGGAACTAACAGCAGTTTGGCGTCATAATTGCACTGTGGTTTCAAAGTGCTGCGAACGTTTTTGAAAAAATGCAGCTATTTGGCGTCATTGATCGATTTACTTAGGTGATTGGGATTTGATCGTAAGCAATGTGTCATCCATTCCTTTTCGTGTTATTTACCATTTTACAAATCCTATACTCTAAAATAAGCATGTTGACGGGCAAAGTTTTTTCGTTCTAGGATATTTGATTTTTGGTTTAAAATAGGATATTTAGCCACGAAAAAACTATTGGAGTTGGTCACAAGGCTGGGAAAATCCAGTTGCCGTCCTACACTTCTCATGTTATCGTCAATGTCTTTTTGTAGCTGTAGTTAACCAAAGCAATTGTTTAAACAGGTAATATATTGTCCATGGATCATGCTCTACAAAATAAATGACTGACTTATCTGTGATGCGTACAATTAAAGAAGACTTAGAGCATTTTGGCGTCATAAGCATTCACATATTTCCTAGTGTTAGAAAATTATTGAAATTTTACAGCATATTAGCGTTATTAATGCTACCCTCCTCTATTAGCTGTGCACAATATTAAAAATCTCAGAGATTTTGTATTATTTGTTTAAATTTTTTACCTATACTCATTTTTTTACTATAAATCATTCAATAAATCTATAAATGTATGTCTATGGTTGATTTGCCATGATAAAACTAAATACAACTGATGACTTTAATGTGCTGCGTAAAATTTAATAAACTTACAGCGATTTGACGTCGTCAATGCACTCTGTTTTCAAAGTGCTGCGTAAATTGTAGAAATCTTTCTGCATTTTGGCGTCATAATTTCACTCTGTATATTATACACACTTTTTATGCATACACTAATTTCTAAATGTTGCAGGAAATTATAGAAATCTCACAGCATAGTAATGTGATTATTGCTAACTTCCTCTATTAGCTGCGTACAATACTAAAAATCTCAGCATTTTTGTGTCTTTTGTTTTAATTTACTATAACCTATACTTATTTGTTTTTACTATAAAACATTCAATAAATCTATAAATTTATGTCAATAGTTTATATTCTATGAAAAAACTAAATACAACTGCTGACTTCAATGTGCTGCGTAAAATTCAATAAGCTTACAATACTTTGGCGTCATCAATGCACTTTGTTTTCGAAGTGCTGCATAGTTTTTTTTTAAATCTTACAGCATTTTGGCGTCACTATGTCATGGCGTCTCCTTTTGGCATCACTCTGTATATTATACACACTTTTTTATGCATACATTCATTTTTAAGTTTTGCGGGAAATTATGGAAATTTTAGAGCATATTAGCGTTATTATTGGTACCTTCCATTATTAAAATATGCTGCGTACAATATTAAAATGTCAGCATTTTAGTGTCATTAGTTTTAAATTATAACCTATACATATTTGTTTTTACTATAAATCATTCAATAAATCTATAAATGTATGTCAATGGTTGATATTCTATGAAAAAACGAAATACAACTACTGACTTCATTGTACTGTGTAAAATTCAATAAACTTAAAGCACTTTGGCGTCGTCAATGCACTCTAAATATTATACACTTTGGATATGCAAATACGGTAATTTCTAAGTGTTGCGGAAAATTATAGAAATCTTACAGCATATCAGCGTCATTGTATTTTGCCAGCTTATGTTGCATTTTCAGTGTTCTTCTTAAGTTATCTTCTTATCACGAACACTATGGTCTATAATTACAAAATATAGACGCCACATATCCAACTTTGAGTTGACCGATCAACCCAGCCACAATAGTCGTGACTGCGCTTGTGTAAATATGATTATCCTCAATAAGACTCCTTAAGATGCTACACAAGCTGGCAAAATGCCTAGTGTAAAACAAAAATCTTACCTACTCAAGAAGTACAGGCAACATCAACAATCTCATATAATCCAAGTTCTTGAAATTTTGATAGAAAAATGAGTATATAGTAAATAATTGTTCATTGAAATTGATAATCTACCGACTTTAATATAACTGTTTTTTGTCGGAGTGAAACTCAAATTTTCAAAACTCCTGAATAGTGTTATGTATTCTTTTCTAAGTCCATTTAACCAATACTTAAAGTGTCATGCAGTTTCAAACGAAATCTCAAACCAAAGAGGCAAAGCAAATATTTTGATTTTAACTGATTCATTAAGTCAAATAGATCAACACATGTTTCCATTATAAACAATCTAATTATAACCAGCTCTTTACAAAGTTAATGACTTAATTTAAAAAGTTGCTACTTGTTACAAAGTATAGACCTGTTTAAATGTAAAAAAAATTTCTCCATAAGGATAGCCTACAATGGGGCAGAGCCCTGATAGATTTTTTTAAAGCTTCGAATTGCGTATCAATTGCTTTAAGTTGAACCTTAGTCAATTCATGAGCTCTTGCGGATTGTAGTTTTTGAAATATAGCCATCAGTGACTGAATCAGTCATTCGTCCAGTAAGTGGGTACATGGCAATTACTTTCTTTATGTATAGATATATTCTCGTTAGTTTCAAAACATGTGTATGTGTTTGTAGTATATATGTAAAACACTGATCTCTATAAGTTTTCCATTAAATTATGGATAATTGGAGCATTTAATGTCGTAAATTTGAGGTTATATAAGCTTCCATTGCTTACATTATTTATTGTATACTTAAAAATGTATGTCTTTGGATCATATTGCATGAAACAAACAAAACAAAAAATAATGACTTCAATGTGCTGCGTGATAATATAGAAAACAAACAGCATTTTGGCGTCATCATTGCATTCTGAATCTGAAGTGCTGTGTAAATTTCAGAAATGTTGCAGAACTTCAGCGTCATGGATATAGAATTAGGAAAAGATTACAACTTAAACAATGTTTTATGTTTGCCATTATAAATCACGCTCTTTAACTTCCAAACATACGTCTCTATACTGAAAAAAATATTTCTAAGTTTAGTGTAAAGTTATGAAAACTAATTTCTGAGTGATTCATATAATCATAGAACAATTACAGTATGTCAACTGATAATTGCATTCTGACCTATATTAGGTGCATAAAATACAGGGTCATCGAAAAAGGTGTCCGTGATTTCAAAGCTTAATAAAAAAGACCCTATATATAGTAAAATATTCAGAGATGCATTAAAGCATGCAGAAACTCATAAACTTTTACCTTAATCTTACATATTTATAACGTAACCCCATTAAAACAATTGTTGTAAATTCATCAGATGGCTTAACAACGTACCGAAACCTAGATCGCATAGATCGACTTATTTTGAACTGGGGACTAAAGGTATTTAAACCATTACAATAGTTCTTATTTAATAAAATAGGATAGAAAATGGATGGACTACTTTCCTTCTCAGGCTTCATTCATTACTTTATTTTCGACTTAAGAGTCAATATATAACACGATGGATTTGTTGTCTAAATTCGTATGTTATTTTGCGGCACGTTTAGCCGCTTGGGTTCACTAGTATTCAATAAACTTCTAAATGTATATTCACCATATTTTATAAAACAAAATAAAAGCAAATACTGAATTCTATGTGCTGTGTAAAATAAAAAAAACCTACAGCATTTTGGTGTTATCATTGCACTCTCGTTTCAAAGTGCTGGGTACATTGTTCAAATGTCGCAGCATTTCGGCATCATGGAAAGATGCATTAGGAAAAAGCGTAAACCTACTTACTTTCAGACCCCTACTTTTGATATTAATAGATCCCTAAGAATATGACAACATACCTTAGTGTAGCAATAGCATAAATTATTGTTTCATATTGATGCTTTGTGAATTACATGTTTTACCATCTTCTTCAATTTTATTCAAGCCTCTTCACATGTGGCTTACTATATAAATTAAAAAACTAAACTTTGAGCAATACTTTACAAAACGTATACAACCTCACTTTAAAACCAAACATAACCCTCCCCAATCTACATAAAAAGTCACAAACATCTTATTCGAGTAAATAAACAAACACCAGTTCATTGTACTGACCAGCTGTTTCATTAACTAAATTAAATTAAATCATGTAAACATTGGAAGTATGCCAGGCGTAGCCCTTTGGAAATCAGCCTGTGGGGCAGAGCCCTTAGGAAATTCGTCAATATCAATATTTTTCGGCAAATCTACACACTCTAAGCTTCATTTTGATGTGACATATGCCTATATTTTTATTTGGTAAATGACCTTAACCGTTTACATAAAATTTCATTGTATCACTTTAATAATATAATAGATATGGAAAAACTAATGTTTAAGTTTTGCGTGGAATTAGAAAAAAGTACAGCATATTGATATCATCAGTGCATTCTGATCTCAAATAGCTGCATAAAGCCTTAAAAGTTGCAGCATTTCGGTGTTATAGTTATATTCTATATGAGCTATTATTATCTGTTTAACTATAAACTACTCTACAAAAATGCTATCTATAAAGTATTCCCACAATTTTGATTCTTTTTAACTGTAAATAATTTTAACTGGATTACATTCCACGAAACAAAATAATATAAAAAAAACCTAATTCATCTGATGAATGAATGTGATGAAACCTACAACATTTTAGCTTCATTTTTCAATGTGCTGAGTTAATTGTTGAGAATTGCAGCTTTTTGTTGTTAAGCCTATTTATACGTTTTTAACATTTTTATTACCATTATTAATCACACAGGGACATTTACAAAAACCCTAATGTACAGTTACAACTCAAGACAAATGTTCTTTATTGTGCCTAGAACAACAAATAAATATTCTAAAAGAACAAGGGAATATTTGGTTCCATTCATGTTATAGTTTACCGATACAGCTGAGGAATATATGTTACTGTAGAGTTTTAAAGTTAAAGCTTTGACTATGTTAAGGTTAAAGAATTTATATCTAGATCTGATTTTAAACTAACTGTGTTTCGTTCCCTTTATATTTGTTGTTAACTTTATATTTGTTGTTAATATTGAAAGTTTTGATTGGAAACATGCATCTTCCAGACGGAGGCATAGTAATCTCCTCCCTAACTCTATTAGGTGTATAATAGCAGGGCCATCATCCTGTGGTAAAACTGCTGTATTAACTGGTTACTGACCCAAACGGGTTAAGGTTTGAAAATATTTACATCTATTCAAAATCATTATATCAGCCAAAATATAAATTTTTAGAAAATGTTTTAAATAAAGTTAAAGGCGTTGGTTATTACAAATATTCAGAAAACGAAGAAGTAATTAAACCATGTGATGCTAAGAAAAGCTCAATATTTGATGACATAATATGTGATAAGCAAAACAACGTAAGCGCTTTTTTTAGTATGGGTCGACATAAAGATGTTGACTGTTTTTATCTTTGCCAATCATACACCCGAGTACCAAAACAGTCAATAAGAGATAATGCGAATATGTTAATTATTTTTAGCAGGATAGTAACCACCTCAAACATATTTTTAACAATCATGTTAACCCAGACATGACATTTGATAATTTTCAAAAAATGTGTCAAAATTGTTGGAAAGAAAAATACGGCTTTCTTGTTATCGATAAGGAGAATGATTTGAAAAATGGGAGGTATCGTAATGGTTTTGGTAAATTCATTATAACTGAATAAATGTGGGAATATTAAACAGTTTACATTCATCTCTAGATGAGTCTGGACATCAAGAAGGAGTTAATTAAAACCAGCAATGTGGTTAGAAAAAAATATATAGCTTTAAAACGAGGTACTATTGATGATGAGGAAATATTTAAAAAGAAATTCAAACTAATTGTTGAGCCAATTACAGAAATTGTGAAAAATATTAAAGAAAAAAATTGAAAAAGAAAAATGAGAAAAGCATTTTTAAAAACAAAATGTATGACAGTGAAACTGAACATTTGTTACTACTGGAAAACCAAGAAGATGGTGATGAGGAAAGTTTAGCTCACAGTGTTGAACAAATATCAGAGGAATCGGAGTCTGAAAGTGAAAGTGGTGAATCATTTAATAATTATTTAGAGAAATCTATTAAGAATATAAAAAACGAGATGGATCATACATATGGAGTCTATTTAGGAAAAGATGGTGAATGGATGATTGGTAAAAGTAAAATTGGATATTCACAATCGGATAATATTATAAAAATTAATAACTCAAGCTTTAAACCTACTGAAGGATTGTTAGAATTGATGTTTAAAAAGAAACCGAATAAATCACTTGTCACGAAAAATGATTTGGAGTCTTATAAAGAAATCCTGCTGCTCACAAATGCTCACTTAGTCAAATACACCGATGGTGAGAGGATTCAAGCGACAAACACATTTAAATATAGAAATTATATAAAAAGCTTATTTAAAAGAGGAAGTGGTTTAAAAAACACCATACATAAAACTTGATAGTTATCCATGCGCTCCAGACTATGTCCATTATAATGATGTCAATGGAATAGTAGAAAGATTGCGAATACTAAAAGCATCCGAGGCGGTTGGTAATAACAGTCATAACAACGAAATAGTCAATATTATTTCAGCACTTAAGGATTGTGGAGTTATATATTAAGTAAGATGGGTGTTAAGGAAGATACTGCAAATGAGCTACACAAACCAGTGAGGAAAAACTTTATAAGACGTAAAGTAGTTGTAAAGGGATATGATATTCATTGGCAATGTGATTTAATTGATATGACTAAATATGCTAAATTTAACAAAGGTTTAAAATACATCTTACGATAATTGATGTATTTTCTAAATATGCCTGGTCAAAACCATTAAAAACCAAAACAGGAAAGGAAATTACTTTAGCTATGGAAGAGGTTTTTAAACAGGGTAGATTTCCAAAAAATATTCAGTCTGACTTGGGGACTGAATTTTATAATGATATTTTCAAAAAATTAATTATAAAATATAAGATAAATCATTATTCTACATTTAGCTGTTTAAAAGCTAGTATGATTGAGAGGTTTAACCGCACTTTAAAGAATATCATGTGGAAAAAATTTACAATAAATGGTAATTACAACTGGATCAATATACTTCAAACATTGATGAAGTTCTACAATACAAAAAACACTCTACCATCAAAAAGAAACCTTGTGGTGTAACTAAAAAGCATGAAAGTGAATTACTTCAAACAGTTTACTCGTACAATCGGTCAAAACTTAAAAGCAAACAAAAATTTGATATTGATGATTTTTACGAATAAGTAAGTACAAAAGTGAATTTGAAAAGGGGTATACTCCAAACTACTCAACTGATATTCCGCATCATTCAAGTGCAACCAACAGATCCCATCACTTACAAACTTGTGGATGCTGAAAATCAGCCAATATCTGGAGGATTCTATCAAGAGGAGTTAACAAAGGTGAAACATAGTGATACATACCTGGTTGAAAAAGTCATAAAGAAAAAAGACAATAAGGTTCTCCTAAAGTGGTTAGGCTTTCCATCAAGTAAAAACTCATGGATAAGTAAAGATGATGTTATTTAAAATTAAAAACTGTAATACAATTTTAAATAAATAAATAGTACTTTTATACTTGTAAAAGTTTTTTTTTACTAGCACCCATATATTCTTTTATCATAAGCAATATATTGTATATTAATAAAAAATAAACTATATTAATTTACTCACCTTTATGTATTGTGGAATCAAATCTAGGAATCAAATCAAAAGTGTGTATAATATACAGAGAGCAATTATGACTCCAAAATGCTGTAAGATTTGTAAAATTTACGCAGCACTTCGAAATCAGAGAGCATATACGACGCCAAAGCGCTGTAAGTTTATTTAATTTAATGCAGCACATTGAAGTCAGCAGTTGTATTTAGTTTTTTCGTAGAATATGAACCATAGACATATGTTTATAGATTTATTGAACGATTTTATTAAAAACAAGAAGGTATAGGTAATAAATTAAGACTAATGACAGCAAAATGCTTAGATTTTTAATATGGCACGAAGCTAATAGAGTAAGGCAACAATAATAACGCTAATATGTTGTTGAATTTCTATAATTTCCCGCAACACATAGAAATTAGTGTGTGCATAAAAAATTGTGTATAATATACAGAGAGCAATTATGACTCCAAAATGCTGTAAGATTTGTAAAATTTACGCAGCACTTCGAAATCGGAGAGCATTGACGATGCCGAAGTGCTGTAAGTTTATTGAATTTTATGCAGCACATTGAAGTCAGCAGTTGTATTTAGTTTATTCGTAGAATATGAACCATAGACATACGTTTATAGATTTATTGAACGATTTTATTTAAAACAAGTAGGTATAGGTAATAAATTAAGACTAATGACAGCAAAATGCTTAGAATTTTAATATGGCCCGAAGCTAATAGAGTAAGACAGCAATAATAACGCTAATACGCTGTTAAATTTCTATAATTTCCCGCAACACTTAAAAAACTAGTGTGTGCATAAGAAAAGTGTGTATATACAGAGAGCAGTTATGACTCCAAAATGCTGTAAGATTTGTAAAATTTACGCAGCACATTGAAGTCAGCAGTTGTATTTATTTTTTTCGTAGAATATGTACCATAGACATACATTTATAGATTTAATGAATGATTTATATTAAAAACAAGTAAGTATGGGCTATAAATAAAACTAATGACACCAAAATGCTGAGAGTACTCGGCTAATTGAGGTGGATAGCAATAATGACGCTGATATACGGTACAATTTCTATAATTTTCCGCAAAACTTAGAAATTTGTATATGCTTATACAGATTGTATAATATACAGAGTGCAATTATATTGGTACAAAAAGGTGTTGACGATAACATGGGCACTTTTAAAGGGCTGTATGACGGTAAATTGATTTTCCCAGCCATGTGAACAACTCCAATAGGGTTTTCGTGGCCAAATACCCCATTTTAAACAAAAAAATCAAATATCGTAATACGAAAAAAATGTGTCCGTCAACTTGCTTGTTTTAGTTTATAGGATTTTGTATATGGTAAATAACTCGAGAATGTTTTATTATGATAAAATCCCAATTCCTTAATAGGGCATAAATCGATCAATGACGCCAAAGTGCTGCAAATTTTCAAAACGTTTCACAGTACTTTGAAACCAGAGTGCAATTATGACGCCAAAATGCTGTTAGTCTTCTATAATTGTATGCATCACAATGACTTCAGTTATTTATTTTGTTGAAGATGATTCACAGAAAAGTATATTTAATAGCAAGAGTGGAAAATGAGTCATTTAATATTTGAGACCTTGTTTGAAGTGCGAGATTTATCGGGTCGAGAATATGTATATACCCAATTTTACTCGTGTTTTGAACGTCACTTTTCGCTAAACTACAAAGAATAATTATTTTCTTCATTACAAAACTCATAGAGTTTTTTAGGTTATGCCTTCAATTTAAAGTTAATATAAATAATTTATAGACAATTATAGCTTATATTGCAACCAATGACACCGAAAAGTATCAATTTTTTAAGTTTCCTTACGATTAGTTGTAGCTTCTCTCTCTTGCAGATTAGGTATGAATTTTCGCTTCAGAGGTCTTCCAAAGCTAAAAGCTAAAAACTGTAGCTATTGATTTGATTATGCTACACTTTAACTCCGGATTGCAAAGATGTCATACACATACTGTAATTTATTTAAAAGGAGAAAAATTTTATATAATGCATAAATCTAACGTTGCGATATAGCCTTTATTATGTATCATACTCATTGATTGTTCTGTTGGTAAGTAGTAACTGAAAAAAAAACTTTTTGCGGGAAAGCAAGTATTCGGAGCAGGCGACTAATTGACAAATTGATTATTGAAAGTCAAAGGGCGTTCCACGTTGTCATTCATTATTAGCAGCTACAAATCAGTTAGGTTAGGGTTGGTTTGGTTTAGTTAGGCTAGGTTAGGTTAGGTTTTTTAAGTTAGGTTCGCTTATAGGCATATCCAGCACTATTTTAAACGCTAATCGTTTTGCCGGAAACATAAAATAACTGACTAAACTTACCTAACCTAACCTCCAAATACTATCTTTCCGGCAAAACATTCTCGCATTTTCCTTTTACTACTAGGTTAGGTTAGGTTAGGTTAGGCATATCTAGCAGTTTTTAACCCTAATATTTTTGCCGGAAACATAAAATAACTGACTAAAATAACCTAACCTAACCTATACTCCAAATAATTTCATTCTGGCAAAACATTCCAGCATTGTCCTGTTACTACTAGGTTAGGTTAGTTTAGGCACATGTAGCAGTATTTATAATCCAAATATTTTTACTGGATACATAAAATAACTGACTAAACTAACCTAACCTAACTTAACTGATTTCTAGCGTCTGATAATAAATGACACGGAACGCCCTTTGACCTCAAATAGTCACCTGCTCTGAATGCTTGCTTCCCGGCAAAAAAGTTCTTGCATTTTCCAGTTACTACCAACCAACAGAACAATCAACGGTAATATGAAAAAAAATTTAGTAGACCAATACTTGGCTAAGAAATTAACCCCAAACGGTAAAAATGTGTCGCAAAACATATACCTTCTTATACGACTTCACATATCAATTAATTTAGAAAATAAATAATCAATAATGATAATATTGGTACACATAACCGTTCACCATAGCATTTTAAATCTAAAGACAATGGAGGTACGTTGACTACGGTATTATATGCTCGTACAAACAGTCTTCAAGACCAAATAATACAAATTGGCTTATAAAAAGGTTAAAATAATAAATATTTATATTTCTTGAAAATATAGGTATTTAAAAAGTAGATTTAGTGATTATGTGCAATGTAAGCGAGGACTTAATAATCCCGTTAACAATTATGAGCAAATAGGTATGACTTCAAAATGCTGGATTTTCGCAACGAAATCATACCATTTTCGATCCAAACTTTTAGCATTTTGACGTCATGGTATAATCGCCCGTGACGCCGAAGTTCTGTGAAAACGTCTATATATATATATATATATATATATATATATAGACATATATATATATATATACGTCCGTGAACGCGATAACTTGAGTAATGTTTGTCCGATTTTGATGAAACTTGGTTTAAAGGTGTAAAGCGGGATAAACTTGAATGAGTTCGCGAACCAGCACGATCGGACCATGGGAACGGGGCTTTACGGGGGGTTTTATGGGGTAAAAATTGGTTTTTCTTACTTTTGACCCTCAAAAACCAAAATTTCCCGATTTCTCTTTAGACCTTTATAAAGAGCTTAAAAAAAAACAGATAATTTAGTTTATAAAAGTATTTTTGTTTGATTATTAGTAACGGAGAAAATTAAAAAAATTGTAAATTTAAAATTCCCATGTTATTCTTATGGAGAATATTGTCAAATGTTGTAGTTTGCTTGTTTATGGATATATTTTGATCAAACTTGGCAAATTTATTTATTTTGTACTAAGCTATCAATATTTTACTCAAAAACACACTTTATTAGTTTCCTTGTAGCAGCAAACCTAGGTACTCGCTAAACCTAATGTTATTAAAATATATTTAACTGAAAATCAATTCAGACAAATGGAAATTCGCTTAGTCGGCAGGTTTGCTGCGGCGGGGGTATTTTTATAACTCATAACTAATAGTTTTTAATGGTCTGTCCTGAAGTCATCGACTAACTTTAAAGTTGTATTCATTTGGAGATATAGCCTTTGGATCGTTATTGAACATAATTAAATCTAAAGCTTAACTTACGAACTTATTTATTTTTATAGTGGAGACCTAGGTTTCTAAGTCTAAACGTTATCGTCAGTCCATTGACTCATAGGTTAGCTAAACTTCGTGTTTGTCATCTCTTGCTTGAGATATTGTCAGTTTGGTATAAGCTGTACAAACATTGGACACATATAAATATTTATGTGTGTTCGTCTATTATCATCTCCTATCATGAAGAGTTCAATAGAGTTATTATTAATATACAATTACATTATATACAATTAGTAATTTTTCCATTAATTTAACCCATATTATTATTATTAAATAAGAGTTTAAAACAAATAAACAGAAACGTCTTAACAAACAATTTCAAAAGCTCTTTATTTCCCTATTATATTTTTACAACCTCTATTCAACTACACTCGCACATGTATACATCGCACGACATTAAATTAAGTTAACTACTTTAAGGTAGTTAGTAATGGGGACAAAACTACAATACAATTGTGTACAAATCCAAGCTTTGCCGGTATAATTAGGATTATGAATAAACCGTTTATTTAGAAAGATATATTGCTTCCCCTATAGTACGTTAATCAAAAAATTCAAATTAATCTCTTTCCAATGTCATGGAAATATTGTCATGCAATTAAAACATTTTATTTTATCTGTTATATCAAACATTACTATAATATACATTTAAAAAGTATTGCAATATTAACGTAAAGTAGTTAAAATTATTTATATTTCCCAAGGACACTAAAACCTTGTAATTTGAAATACCTATAAATATTTGTTACAAGAGCGTTGATTTCTCTTAAGAACATGAAACAACATAAACTAAGTAATCAGTTACAACAAAGTGCCAAAACAGGCATCTCGATGCGTTTGTTATCGGAATTCCAATTGCTACAATGAAAACAATAAAATAAACTTTAACTGTTTAAAAATATTTGTTAAGTGTCCTATCCTGAAAACAAAAATTTCTCTCATAATCTAAGTGAATGCAAACACAGTGAAGTAACTGTGAGGACTATACTTTTAAGATGAGTGGCTTATAATTCTTAAAATGTTTATTTAACTTTATAAAGCTTTTACAGAATTGCCTGTTTGAACATTTAAGGTTACTACTCTTTGTTTACCTCTTTATTTTTACTGTCGTCTTGCTCGGGGTGTTCCCTTAGTTTAATTGTATTTTTTAAATTAATAAATATCTGAATTTATTCTTACAAATTAGTTTATTATTATGTCTCAATAAAATATCTAGATCCTTGTCGGTTCTGTCTTAGGTCCGTTGAATATAGTTTATACCAAGACGATTAATTATGTAAAATCGTATATAATTGGATTTTTTTAAAGGATTTATACATTAACGTTTTATGTCAAGTGGTAAATCCACCACACGGACAAAAAACTTTAAATATTATAATGGAACGAAAAGTATATCAGTATTTTTAAGTACCGTATACAAATAATTAATCTATATAAATAATAATAATATAAATAAAATTACAGTTTTGTCTGTACATTGTTTAGAATCATGCAGTTTTTGGTTATTTTTACGTTTCATAGCCTAAGAAAGCCGAAACGAGTCTTATCTCAATTTATGTCTGTTTGTCTGTCTGTCCATTCTGTGGCTCCGTCTGTAACGCCAAAATGTCATTTTACGCGGCCTACTCCTAGAAAACTAGAGTACCGATCAAAGTTCTAATCATTTTTCTCTATTTACTGGAATGGCGAGGGTGTCTTTGGCTATAAAAACATGGCCTGACTTCTTTGAAAACAAAATAACGAACCATCAAAAAGCCAATGTTGTTTGATTTTTGTCAAATTTTATCCCAATGTTTACAATTTTTGTTATGAAATAACGATCAGCTGTTTGGATTAGTTCTCACTTCTAGCTGTCACTGATATGTTTACATTAAACGTTGTTTACAAATACCGCAACCATTTCCGATCAAGTTTTGTTAGTATATCCAAACCAAGTGAGATTAAAAACGTTGTGCCTTACTTATTAACCGGTTTAATTAATCGCAAGTGCAACGATTGCTCTTGAGTTTTGATAACCGGGGAAAATACTGCAAATCAGTGTTGTATTAGTGCTGGGAAACTTAAATTTGTTTAATCATCGTCACCAATAGCTTACAAAAAAGGTTTCCACTCATTGACGGCGCTTCAAGGACAGTTGTGTAAAGTGCAAAGTAAAAAATTACAACTGCAGAGGATGATCGTGGATGTTGCTGCGATCGTGGAATATCTTTCTGACTTCGCTGTGATCGTAACAGAGGTTAACTTACAGATGTAGCTAAACTCGCTTTTCCAATGTGTCACTTTGGTTTCTAATTACAGTACTTACATTTCAACAACGATATCGGTACTTTTCCTACTTAAGAAGTAAAACGACAAACGTCCAAAACCCCAGATTTGTGCGTTTTTTGTAACATTTCCTCCGAATATTTGCTAGATATACCGATTGTCGTTTAGAGATTACGTAATCTTTTAAATATTCTTTGTTTGGATAAAGGTGGTTTCTTCAAACTGTCATTAATATGTTAACATTTAAAGTTGCTTACAAATATTGCTATTAATGGGAAATAACTTTGATTTTCGAAAACTAAAAAAACCAAGGGATATTAATAACTTTGGTACTGCACCATATTAAGTGACAGTTTTTTTTATTCAACCAAAGTGAGTGTTTAAAGCTTTACATTGTTAACGTTACATGTTACATGTTTCGTGGCCTGTGTATTTATTTTTTTGCCAACGGATTAACACACCAATTTTAAAGTTTGATTAGGCCTTAAGACGATTATCATAAAACTTGATGACACTATCAAAACTTTCAAATAGGCCTAATTATTTTGTTTGTGATTTGCTTTGGTTAAAACGTAGTAAATCCCCTAATTCAATTTTGTATTTGTGTGTGTATGTCTGTTGGTAACGCATTAATGTCCTTATTTCTCAGTGTTTCGTGGAAAAGAGAAGAGCACCTTTCTTAATGAAAATTTCAACCCGAATAAAGTGAATTAGTGAGTCGGTGGCTCAGTCGGTAGTGTCGCGGACTTCGGGCCCAAGGCAGCGATGTCGTGGGTTCAGATCCTGGTCACTGCCACTAAAATTTATCAGTACAGTTCACCTTTGTACTGTACTAACTTGCTTTGCTGTAAAGGTTCCACGCATGGGAGGTTAGTCTATGTAGACGGGCAAATGCAAGGTAAAAAGAGGCCGCCAACCTCTTTTTTGAAAGTAAAGTAGTAAAGTAAAGTGAGCAGTAGTAAAGTTAAGGTAGTATTTTAACTACATTTAACGAGTGTCAAAAGTAACTTTCAATTACAGGCCTACATTAGGGCTATGCCTCATAGATCTACAAAGCAATTCCTTTTACAAATGCAAGGTTAAAAAAGGCCGCCAACCTATTTTTTAAAAGTAAATTAGTAAAGTAAATTGTGCAGTAGTGAGGTTGAGGTAGTATTTTAACTATACTTTTAACCAATGTCAAAGGTAACTTTCAATTACAGGCCTACCTTAGGGCTATGCCTTATAGATATATAATAAAGCAATTCCTTTTATCATTAAATATAACACGATCGGGTGACATTTAATTGTGAAGCATTCGTTTTGGCTTTGAAATTGTCAGATAATGTGTTTGCGAAGGTTTATATGTATTCCTATACAGTAATAGTTTTGCCAGCATATCTGGAAAAAATGTACGCTAAATATGCAAACCAAATCATGTTCTGAATAAAGGTTTCAACTTACTACAAGATTCCCGTACGTAGAACGGGCAAACAGCTAGTTCCATTATAAATTTGTTCAATAAAAACAAAACAAAATTAGTTTTTACTGCTAACACTATTTCTGCGATTTGATATTTTGAGGCTTGGGGTTTTTTAAAACTAACATTTCCATTCTTATGCTTAAGTTTAAAACAAGAAAACCTGTATTTGAAACAGTATATATATTTTTTTGAAATCCCAACAATAGTCCTTTAGACGAACTAATATGAAACTATTTATTTACAGCGAAAAACTATAACTATAAAGTAGTGTCAAGGATAATAATAATAACAGGGACAAGATGTTTAAATCAAATGCTGTTAATAGTTTTTCAGAGTACTAGTGGCTTGTAGGGACATAAGTCCCTAAAAATCTCAAATGTAAAACAACTTTTTGCAATACCGGTATTTAAACAAACTCAGAATAACATTATCTATGTATCAGAATAGGCATCCCTACACCATATCTTTTGTGTAAAAACCAGTTTGTTGTTCTTCTTTGTTTGCTTTTGTTGATGTCATTTTCAATAAATAATTTGAATCACTCCAGTGGTTTAACATGAAAAGGCAGCAAACGTATCATTGTTTGTGAATAAATACTGGTTTACTAAGGTAACTTTGGTCTTGTGGTTAATGAGGATAAATAAAAGCTTCCCTGTTTGGAATTTTAAAAATTCATTGGAGGTTCGCCTTCAGATGAATTGAAGACGCCTGCAATTTCATCTGCAGTAGGCTTATTATACCTACGACGATCCATATTTATCCTGTCTACAAACCTAAGTTCTAATTCACTCATTCACTGTCACCTTGTACAACCATTTCTTCCGAAGCTCTTTTGTAAATTTGTGCAAATGGATTTTCTAATAGAATTTCAGCTAGTTTTGACAATATTTCAGGTTTTAAGTCACTATTTTCTCGACGCCTTTGACGAATTTCTGTTGCTGTTGATGTGTCAATAATGTACAATTGGCCATACACGGGGTCTTCATCATGTTGAGGCAGCAAATCTGAGATTGAAAGATAAATCTGTCCTTGAATTTTGAAACAGTATGGTCCTTTTCCTGGAATATCTTTCTTACTGGCTGAAAAATAAGCAAAAGCCATCGCACTGTTGCATTGTCGAATGAATTTATACAGTTGTGGGCTCTCTTCAAACAAACTTTTAAGTTCTACATTAGTTTTTGACTGAGGGAGGTTAATAAGTCCGTTATGGCAACATGTCATAAAATGATTATGAAACTTGAGTATATGATTTAAATATAAACAAAGAATGCAGACGTTTTTCCGACTAATCTTCAATATTTCAGTTTTATTATAGTATACATTTCATAGTTGACTGGCTAAAAGTAAACCAAATGTGTGTATTGATCACTGTTTTCAAATCTGTGGCACAGCTGTTTTAATTTCAAAAGATGTAAACAAATTAAACCCCATGTTGTTTTAATGGGAAAAGTTTTATTCTGTTGCGAATTTATGGTAAAAAAATAAGCAAAATGAATAGTTTTCCCTCAAAATTCACGTCAAGACCTTTAAAATAAGACCCCTCCCATCCTTCTACGGCCATCCACAATTCAACACAACGGTCACTCACAATTTCTTTACAAAAATTTGACTTACGGAATTATATATATAGATTTCGGATGCTAATTATTCATATGTAAACAGAAGTAGAAAAAAGTAACTTAATATTGTATACAACCGTAGGTGCTGTAATTTTACCATGTTACATAAACTTAATTTTATAGGCCTATACAGCTATTAGACCTAGCCCTAGATTATTTCAAAAAAAAAGTTTAATAATTAAGTTCTATAAGTTTTGGTTTTAAGTTATATGTCAAAAAGGTTTATTATATTTACTACTTGTTTTGTTAAAATTAGGTTTTTTTTTCAAACGCTCACGTTTTACTAAACATTTACTTTGTTAGATTCAACCCCAGAGAATAATTTATACACTAAATCGTTATAAATATTAGTTTTTTTATTATGACAAAATTTTAAATGGATTATTAATTAATTCATAAAATGCAAAAGTCAAAGAAAATGCCAAACTATGAAAACACCTTGCAATCACCAATCTTATAATCAATTGAATACTTCCGCCACAGCAAACCTGCAGACTAAGAAAATTTCCATTTGCCTGATTAGATTTTCAATTAAATTTATTCAAATAACATTAGGTTTAACGATTACCTTGGTTTTCTGCCTACAGGGAGGGTGATAAAGTGCGTTTTTTAGTAAAATATATACGGCTTAGTAAAAAATAAATAAATTGACCAAGTTTGATCCAAATAGATGCATAAACATCAAAGTGCATTAGTTTATTTATTCTCTATAAGAATAACACGGGAATTCTTAATTTACAATTTTCTCCGTAACCAATAACCATACAAAAAAACATTAATATAAAATTTTTTGAGCTCTTTAAAATGGTCTGGAGAAAATTTGAAAAATTTTATGTTTTATGGGTCGAATACGAGAAAAAAACATTTTTACCAGTTCAATCCCCTCATAAACCCCCGTTCCCATGGTCCGATCATGCTGGTTCGCGAACTCGTTTGAGGTCTACACGTTTGTACCAAATCTAATTAAAATCAAATCATTTTTGCTCAAGTTATCATGCTAACGGACATATATATATAAATATATATATATATATAGTGCGAGTCCCATGCCTCACTTTAAGTTTAAGTTTCCTAAAATGTTACACTCGCTAAGCTTAGTGAAGAGGTGTTAGGTCAATGAGACATAAGACTGCTTAAGGGTGTTACTCAACTTGTAATGAACAAAAATTTTAATTTACAAAAACAACAAAAGTAACAAAGTGTTACAACAGCAAAAGAAAACTTAGAAAAGGCAAAAATCAACAATAATAAGATAAATTAATTTACAACGTTAAATTTACAAGAAAAGAAAATCAATTGAAAATTTAAAAGAATTAGTTACTGACAAATTACATGACTTGTATGTTTGACAAAACTTTAGTTATATATTTTATTCTTTTTACATACTGTTAATTGTCCCAGAAGCACACACACCGATACACGCACTCCCAAACTCTCACTGATCTTCTTGGTCCCGTGGCCCGTGGTGATCTCCTCGATTGTCCTCTCCAGGTCCTCCAGCTCCAAGACTCGTCACCCCTCCATCTTCTTCATTAGCCCTTCTCATTGGCTGATTACGGATAGGGTGTGTGGCTTATAGGTTAACGGTGTTTCTTGGAAGTCAGCCCTACCGGTCATCGCCTAGCTCACATCAGCTGGGAAAGGAATTTGTAAATCGATGCTAATGCTACTGTTCAACTCCGTTCACACCAACTGGTCGACTAAGTGTAATGTGAACAGAGTGTCTGCATAGATGAGCACCGTGGGTACGGGGTTAATCCCCTTTCTTACAATTGATATATATATATATATATATATATATATATATATATATGACTTTTTGAAAGGATAGTGTTTTGGGATTTTAGGGACATCAAAATGAAAAAGTAAATCGGTCCCGAGTCCAAGTAATTCCATGAGACCTACGATAATAGCTTATTTCCTATATGGGAACTTCGCTAAAAAAAACATCTAAAATCACGTTAAACCAAATAGCCCATGTAAGTATTATAAAATGTTTAAATGGTTTGATGTAATTTTCTCATCACACTCCTAATGCAATATGTTCTCACCAACACCTACCCACACTAGTGTCTTCTATTACACGTGAGATGGTTTGTAAATATCTCGGTCACGCTGCAATTGTGGTTTGGTACGTGCAGCCATGGTTGTATTTCTGTCACGTTCCTCATAGGGATTACCAGTTTGAGGTGTCTTTATTTTATATAAAACTAGAAGTATGTTTAAGATAATATTAATGTGGAACACTACTTCTCATTAAATAATAACTAAGCATGCGTTTGAGTTAACAATTAACGAAATAAAACACTGACATGAATTAAATAACTACACTAATAACTACACCTTCTACTTTAAATTACCAGAAATTAAAAAAAAATATTTGCCAAATTAAAATGAATGAGAAAACTTTTCGCACGACCGTTTTTATTCTATGTATGGATTGAATCCACCATAAAATGACATAAAATAACACCATTTTACCGTAAAAAACAATAAAATAAAATTTACTTGAATAAACACACACACACACACACACACACACACACACACACACACACACACATATATATATATATATATATATATATATATATATATATATATATATATATATTTATTTATTTATTTATTTACTTATTTATATAATATTACAATATATTTATATAAAAGTCAAGCCAAGATAGAAAAGGGAAACTATTATAAATAGGTTATTTTTAAAATATAAGGTTTTTGATCACAAAAATAAAAGTAAAATAGCAATGAAATAAACTTCATCTATAGCTTTATTATATGTACATATTAGTTATGTAGATATAAAAAATACATTATACGTCGGCAACTGATGGAGTCTCAGTTAAATGCAAGCAAAAGCTAATAAAACCCTCATTGGGTGTTATTATATTATACCTTTATTGTAGATTAAAGTTTTATTCATAATGATTTTAAGAATTTGTCCCACGAAATTCCGCGTTAAGTTTGTAAGCACCTCTATGTCATCGTTAGTACCAGCACAGTGAAGGTGATTGAGCCATTAATCTAGTGAAAGGCTTGAGCTGCTTAATGACGTAGTTTGTCTTTTACGTGGGAATAGTGTTAAGGAGTTAAATAATAATTGGTAAGATTGAAAATAAATAGAAACCCGAGTATGCAGCAGTTACTTATAAACACTAGTTTACAGCTTGTAAAATGTTTGTCCAAATGCTATAATGATAATATAAACGTTTCCAGTACTTGATTGGCTACTTGACATCTTCATCTTTGTTCGACATTATCAGTTATATTGCGACATAAATATATTCAAAATCTTGTTATTGCGTGCGCATATTGTCCTTGCGAAGAGAAAAATTTCAAACCTTATAGGTTGTCAACAACTCAATTAAAATTAACACAACGCTTATACTAGAAACTGTCTTTTAACGATAAAGTGCAGGGAACAAATTCATGAGTTTTGAACTTTTTCCTTTTAAGGGTGTTTGGTAAAGAATTTGATGTCTTATTTTTTGTTATTGTTCAATTTTACTAAAAATTAGAGATACAAATATATTTAAAAAAAAATATTTTGAATATCAAGCAAGATATGGAGCTTGAAAGTAGTAAATTTTTCATCTTTGGTACCAATTCACAGGGAGAATGGGCAATGCGATTCTCACCAGAATTGGCATTCAGGTATGGAAAAATAAGACAATAATCACTAGCCATTTAAAATTATAAATAAAAAAAATGGTAATTTTTTTTTTTTTTTAATTAATTTTTTTTTATTTTAAAATAGCTGTTTGTTATTGCGGAAAATTTTTTCTGTATTTTGGAATTTAATAAAAAGTGTTATATGTTAACACGTCTGGACTGTGAATTCGTACCTTTGATGCCTTGCGCTGTTGGAGCACTACTCGCTGAGAGTGTGTACACTAACACCGGGGCTGTAGAATACAACGATAAACATATTCTTTCAATGTTAAAAGATGTTAGTAACTAGGCGCGGACCTGAGTCCGCCAATTGAGCGGAGTAAGCAAGCTTTGATATAAACAAATAACTTTAATTTGTTTTCATGATTCAAATTGAATACATGATGACGTCACCATAGCAACAATCCAATTCTCTTGGAATTCTCTTGGTTGGTTGGAAGAGTTGGAAATATGAATCCAGTCAGCTGTTTCTATTAGGTCAATGATTTTTACTTGTATATATGAGTAATAGTAAAACTGTGTGTTTGTAATAGCATAAAGATAAGTATTATTTTGTCAATATTCTAATGTTTGTTTAGCTCCCATTTATGTAATAGGCCTAAATAGGCTTCCTTCTCATTTTCTCCAACTAAAACATTTAGCCAACTAGTAAACTTTGCTTAGCGAACAGAATGAGAGAAGAAGGTGACTATATATAGCAATACCAAAGTCAATAGTCACCACAGGAAATAAGGCGTGGCTAATTTCACGAGCTGATGATACCCAGAAAAAGATGGTGGTTGCCGCGTCGCTAGTGGCATTGAATTGGTGACGTTTGCGCTAGGCCCCGTTGCCAAAATAGGCCTACTGTACTCAATAAATAGATTTTAAAGACGGCACTGGATAGAGAACTGATGAATTAAACAAGAATATATTTATTCCTCATGCTAAATTACAGCATGATTAAGTAAAATACTGTATATGCATAGTAAATTACTGTACAACAAAATTATTAAAATCAAATATAAAAGACGTTTTTATATTAGGATATGGCAATTTAATTTGAGAACCTGCACTGTGTTGATGTAAAGCCTATTTATTGGGTTGTACTAAATTTTCAACCTGACATAAAAATGCCAACATGCTGTTCTGTTAGCTGTAATAATTCATCTTATAGTATTACGGAAAAAATAGGAATATTATATCACGCTTATTTTATAACTGGACTCCAGTACAGGCCAAGCAGTCTAGGCTCTACTTTTTGTATTTATTACCTTATTATCTTCATTTTTTACCCAAAAGGGATTGATGGAGTCAGAATTTCAAATAAAAAATATATACATTTAAACAAACAGACATAAATTACTGAACATATATTTACAACATTGGCATGTGTAATAATTGTAACTGTGTCTGTATATCTGCACAGAGAAAATTATTTCCACACTTATAAGTTATAAATTGGACAACACAAGTTAACAAGTTGAGTTAAATATTTAATTATAATAAATAGCTATAACTGAACTTCTGTATAGGCCTAGCAGTATAGGCATTAGGCCTACTAATCGTAATCGTAACTGTACAAGCCTAACCAATTATTTACACGCCTTAGTTAAAGTGGACTTCTATAAAATCCTAGGTAATTATTTATTTATTGTAGTCGCAACTGGACTTAAGTGTGCAAGCCCAGAAAATCACTGTAACTTATTTATTTAGGATAGGCTACCGTTAATAATATTTGAAAATACTGAATTCCTGCTTCGGAAATACAGTTTCTATAGTTTTCAATTTGAATGCTCTCTTTTACTGTTTATAAACTAAGTCCTTGGAGACCGAGCTTTGCTCGGGGAAAATCATTCCCCCACTCTGCGATGCCAGCCTTTACTACTTCCTTCACCATTTCCTACGTCATTGTTTCCTTCCCTTCTCATAGCATTTAAGTATTACAGATACATTAATCTAACTGCCACAAACGGTTCCCACACTCTGCGATGCTAACCTTTACTACTTCCTACGTCGTGGACATGTTGTCATCTCTTTCCATTGCATTTTAGTATTTGAAATACATTAATCTAATTGCCAACCACATTTCCCACACTCCGCACTGCTAGCATTTACTAATACTTTAACCATTTCCTATGTCTTGGCCATCTTTCCATCCCATCTCATAGCATTTCAGTATTTCAATTTCAGATACAGAAATCGAACTGTTACAATTGGTTTCCAGTTCCCAGACTCCACAGTGCTCGCCTTTACTATTTCCTTCACCTCTTCCTACGTCGCGGACCTGTTTCCCTCCCTTCCCATTGCATTTTAAGATTTCAGATACCTTAATTTATCCTTATAAACAGTTCCCACACTCCGGACTGCTCACCTTGACTACTTCCTTTGCCACTTCCTACGTTTCGGACCTGTTTTCCTCCCTTCCCATAGCATTTTAGGGTTGTAGATACCTTAATCTAATCGTCGTTAACAGTTTCCACGCTCCGGACTACTCGCCTTTACTACTTCCTTTACCACTTCCTACGCCGCGGACCTGTTTCCCTCCCTTCCTATAGCATTTTAGAATTGTAGAAACCTTAATCTAATCGTCATAAACAGTTCCCACACTCCGGAATACTCACCTCATCGGACCCCTTTTCTTTTGTACTGTCTTTTGCAAATAGGCCATATTTGCATGTGCAAGCTGAGGTGCCCGTGGGTACAGAATGTCAAGTCGCTACAATACAATACGCTACAATTCTTTGTTTACATCTACGTTGTTATCTCGTAACCATCATGGCAACTCATAAGACTCATGTTAAACATTGCAAATTTTATGTCAGTCTTAAATTGTACAGGTATCATCAAATTGAAATTTGTTTGTTTCGAAACATCAAAAATATTTGTCGAAATACCCCTGGTAAGTTTGGATTCAATATGTTCAGCCGTTATTGAGTTAATTGATTACATAGTTTGCATAAGGTCCGATCTCAAAGAGCTTCGCTCGCTCCGCTCAATTACATGATGTTAAAGTATTCTATAGTCCCTGTGTTAGTGTACAAACTCTCAACGAGTAGTGCTCCGACAGCGCAAGGCATCAAAGGTACGAATTCACAGCCCAAACGAATTAACATATCACATTTTTTTTAAACGTCAACATACAGATAAATTTTCCCCAAAAACAAACAGCTACCGGTATTAATTTTTTTTTAATTTTTATAAAAAATAAATTTTTAAAATTTTTAAAAATTGTTATAAAAAAAAGTTTAAAAAAATTTATAATTTATATAATTTTAAATAGCTAGTAATTATTATCTTATTTTTCCACACCTGAATGCCAATTTTGGTGAGAATCGCATTACCCATTCTTCCTGTGAATTGGTACCAAAGATCCATATCTCACTTAATATTAAAAATAAAAATAAATTCGTATATATTTGTATCTCTAATTTTTAGTATAATTGAACAATAACAAAAAAACAGACATGAAAATTTATGACCAAACACCCTTAATGGCAAAACAATATATTTCTATTTAAATAGCTTAATACTAGCTTTTAATATTTTTATGTAGATTTTGATAAACATTGACTTGACACTATTCTATGTAGTTAAAACTTGAGATTTAAATTATTTTATTTAGTTATAATTTATATTAAATAAAAAAAATCTGTAGGATATTGTACCTTCTGAACAGTAGTAGTTTCCGAATGGCCTGTACTAATTACTGTATTATTTGATCAATGACTATCACCTAAGTAGATTTTTCGGTGTACTATAAGAATCTTATGTTGGTTTGTTTATAAATATTTGCTATGATTCTTTGTTTACATGTACGTTACAACGTAGATGTAAACAAAGCAGCTTATGCACTGTGATGAGGGTTACAAAATTATAATTTCGTAACCGTCATCACGGCTCATAAGCCTTCTAAACTTGAAAAGAATTATGCCAGTTTCAAATTTTGTAGGCATTATTAAATTAAAATTTGTTCGTTAAATTATATTTCCAGTGTTTGTAGAAATTACTTTGGCAAGTTTGGCTAAACTATGTTTAGCCATAATTGAGATATGTGATTAAAGTTTCGCTAGAACATATTTTTTTCTAGTTTGATTATGAACAAAATTGAAACATGTGACATTTTAAACAAATTCTTTATACAAAATAAGATTCTTTAAATATTTTATATGTTCGAGTAAGAGATTTATATTCACAATATCCAGGCTGGGTCTGAAGGGGAAGGGGGTTTGGTGTAATTACTTGAATACAATACACTGGTGGTTGAAGGGATTTGAACCCGGGACCTAATGGATCGAAGTCTTTCGTTCTACTATAATAACAGCTCGATATCATTCATATAATAGAAATGTATTGTTAATTTACAAGAAAATTGTTTATCTGATTACCAAAACATTTGTACACATTTAAACATGTTTATTTACTAATCAAGAAATCATATTTAAATGACATTGCTTGTATTAATGACGTTTTACAAGGTCAATCATCATCGTTGAAAGCGACTATATCATTTTATATTTAATTTAATATCTTATTCCACTACATCAATTTCTTTGAAAGAAAGAATTATCAAGGTTTAACCTTTCAGAATGCAATAAAGGCAACAAAACCAAAGCTGTAAGGTGGTCAATAGAAGACCTAATGACTCGACCATTGTTGTTGTATTGAGTCTATGTCAATAGAGCACAATGGAGCTACAAGTTTCAGCCTGAGGGACCGAACTTTCAGATAACAGCAAAAAGTCATCGCTTACCATTAACTCTTTAATTAATTGTTATTCATTTAGCATTTCGGTTTTTTGTTACGTTTATTTTGTAAGCACAATCAACTAAATACAAATAAAATAACTACACAATACAATAACTAAATACAAATAATCCAAATGTTTTGTTTATATAAGATGTTTTTTGTAGGCCTAATAAAATCACTCGACAAATGAATAATTCTCAATGGTACTCTGTATATCAATGAAATAATTTTAATAACCTATGAATATTTCAATAATCATTAAAAAACCTTAGTTGATTATTTTTTTACTTGGATAAATGTGTTAATCAACCGATTAATTGCAAGCTTACTTAAATAAAAACTGGTATGGTGATGATTAACTGAGCGTACTATTGTTGTCTTGCTAAAATAAAAAATATTTTAAAATATCTTAGTCAACCCACCCAGTCGCACTCTAAAATCAAAAGGGAAACATGCTATACCCATTAGTAGCTAACAACCTTTATCCCCAGCTTACAACCTGAGGATAAAAAAAACGTAGGATATGTTCTAACAAAATGTATCCAACCAAATACTCCCAGGAATAAATAATAAGATAAAAATCAAAAGAAAACTATCTGAATAAAAATTCAAAAATTAAACTAAAAAATAACTGAGTCCACAACAAACCAAACAGGATCATTGAATATTATTAGAATTCAATACATAATATGTAACAGTTGGTGGAACCCACTTTAGAAAGAATGCATTTTAAAATAGTTTTAAAATAAATGTTTTGGCGTGCTAAAACTTTGCACATTGTAGGCAGAACTGCACCCGGCGTTCTTCGGCTCCTAGTATGAAACTATGCTAAGCTGACTTAAAACTAACTCAACTATAGCAGGGGTCTCCAAGCTACGGCTTGCGGGCCATACCCATCTTACGAGCCGATTTTTCTGGCCCACAAAAAGTCAGGGTAGGCTACTAAATAATTTCCATACCATGACCAGCTCGAAGTATAATGTCGTTATGAAACGAAAGCTGAGCTTCAGACAGAGTGGTAGCTAACGAGTGACCCTTTCACAAAACTCTATGTAAATACCCCCGCCGCAGCAAACCTGCAGACTAAGCGAATTTCCATTTGCCTGATTGGATTTACTCTAAAATATCGCATAACAAATATCACATCAAACCCCCTCCCCCTACCCAAACCCCCTGCTAGTAACCATATAAGCATAGGTTTAAGGAGTAGGTTTGCTCCAATTTTGAAGGTAAAATAGTGTTTTTGTGTGTAAAATGATTAGTATAAAATAAATATATTTTCCAAAATTTATCAAAATATGTGCATAAACAAGCAAATTACAACAGTTTACTAGTTTTGATAAGAATAACATGGGAATTTTAAATAACCGTACAAAAACACTTGAATATACAAAATCCACAAAATAGTATGGAAATAAATTTCAAAATGTTATGTTTAAAGGCCAAAAATGGGAAAACCAAATTTTTACCCCATAAACCCCCGTTCCCATAGTCCAATCAACTGTTTCGCGACCTCGTTCGAATAAACGTAGGTTTGCACGTTTTAGCCAATTTTCTATATAGGGAATAAGCTATTACCGTAGTACTCATGGTAAGACCTGGACCCGGGACGGATTTACTTTTTCGTTTTGAGGTCCCTAGAGACCAAAAACACCATCCGTTCAAATTCATATATATATATATATATATATATATATATATATATATATATATTTATTTATTTTTTTATATATGTGTCCGTTAGCGCGATAACTCGAGCAAAAATCATCCGATTTTGATGAAATTTGGCCCAAACGTGTAAACCTACGTTTATTCGAACGAGTTCGCGAACCAGCATGATCGGACTATGGGAACAGGTGTTTATGGGGGGTTTATGGGGAAAAAATTGGTTTTTCCCATTTTTTACCCTAAAAACTAAAAATTTAGCATTTTCTTTCCAAACCATTTTGTAGAGATTAAAAAAACAAATAATTTAGTCATTTGTTTATGTTTATGATTTATACCGGTCTTTTCTAGTATTCGTGGCTTATTCCATATAATGGGAAATTCGCTAAAAGAGAGTCAGAGAACTTACGAGTAGCGGCGGGGCGCAATAATATACTTTATGGCCACGTTCATTGGAAATCAGAAACGAACGAGACTGGAACAAACGCGAAATTGTTTTTTTTTCAAAACACATAAAAAAATACCAATTTTCTACAGTTACCTGACAAAGCGGGGTTTCTTGATCTAATTATACCAATCAAAGTAGCTGAGTCCTGCATTTACTTACTATTATGAGCTCTTTTTATTTTCCCGCACTCCGCCATTTCAACAAAGTAACGTGCATGTATTAGGTACATAAATAATGTTGGATTTTTTTACTATAAGTGGCTGAGGTATGGGGGACTATCTTTGACTATGAGCGTTTTCGCGTCTGTATTGTGATTATGTGATCAGGCTTGTCAAATTTGAGGTTAATTAAAACAAACTGTCATAATCTTATAGAACCGACAACAGTTACCTTACGGCAGCATTAGATAACTTAATTTAGGTTTTGATCTGTTTATTTATGAAAATGCATGGTAAAAGATTACCCATTTATACAACTACCCAATACTTATATGGTTTATAGTAACTGCAGGAAAGATATTATGAGTAACACAGGCGCAAAGTGCCTTTGATGCATTCGAGAAACTTTCCGCGCTCGCCTGCGGCTCGAGCATTAAACATTTGTCCAGAGTGCAGCAAAGAATTACTTTGCACACTAGTTGCATAAATGAAAAGTTACAAAGGGAATTTTATTTGTAAGTGCAATAGTTATAAACATAGTGACAGAGTTGTTACAAATGCAGAAACTCCAATAAAATATTTGAATCAAACCCTAGTTTACTCCCTAAAATATAATTCAAAATTACATTTATTGAGACAGGCAACTAAATTACTGTTACGGAAACTAATTTGTTATATTTTAGAATGACCTTACTGAAATAATTAATTTTGTAGTGTAATGTGTATTACACTCGTTTTTAATCTGTTATGTAAATTAAAGTTGTAAATTTATTTTTAAGTGTAATAGTATAAATGATTTGAGGTTTTTAAAGAAGAATATTGAGAGCCAAACTGCCTACACTCCAACAACTAAACAATAAGAAACTATTTCAGAATTGTTCTCTTAAAAGGAGGATTTGACATAACAACTCAAAAGGGAGGGAGATACATTATTATTAAGTGTAATACTTTTTTTTACCATCTGTCTTTTAAATTGTCAATCTCTGTTGGGTTTGCAATAATATTGTCAATTTTAAACATTCGTAATATTATTTATTTGTATCGTATTGCAATACAATTGCAAAGTACTAATATTAATAATGTAAAAGTATGGATGTTTATGTATAACTCTGAATTTACATCAAGTGAAAACTACTGAAACGATTGAGCTTACATTTTGCAGAGAGGAACTTGATAATCTTAAAAACACATAGGCATATTACATTTGTGTTGTTCTTATTGTGTTCAATTAGAAAGACATAGAAACTTAATCCCAAATAGATTAGAGAAAAACGAAATTTTGCCCAAAATATATACGCATCCTTATTTCGCTTAAAAAGACGAGCATCTTATGATATATAATTATCTAAAAATGATAAAATAATAGTCTTGACTGATCAGATATCGAAGTACCTAACTGAGCAATGTGATATCTCTTATAGTGTGATTTAGTGGTAAAGAAGCCAAATTACGCGTTGTGTCTTAATAATAATGAATCTCCCTTTTGAGTTGTTATGTTAAATCCTCCTTTTAAGAGTCAAATTCAGAAATAGACTCTTATTATTTAGTTGTTGGAGTGTGGGCATATTGGCTCTCAATATTCTTCTTTAAAATAGCCCCAAATCACCATTTATAATTTATCAATATTGATATCATAAATACGATTCAAAGTTTTATATTTAGAATTATTTACATTTTGGCCTATTCTGCTATTAGATTACTTCTTGACACCAGTCTTCTAAACTATAAAATAAATGCAGAGTTAATATCATATGAAAAGGCTATTGTTTTCCTGAAAGAATATACACTGTCGAAGTGAATCAATAATTAATTGTGTGTTAGGTTTTATGCTTTTCTTCTATTTACAGTCTTTTTTGAGAGATTAGTTTTTCATTAAACGACGTGTTTACGGCCTTTTTAATTACTGATAGCTTTGAGATAATCCTGGTGACATTCTAGTTATAGATGTACTAAATTGTATTCTACAATAGAAGGTTACTGTGGCAGCTAGTTAGTGTTTTGTGTGAGTTGCCAATTCCGCCTAACCCAACATCAATAATGAAACCCTTTTGTGTATGATCAACTTTAGTGACGCTAATTAATTTGACATGGAAGCTGATTGCTCGCGTTAATGCTTTTCAACTTTGCCACCATAACACATCTACCATAGTCTGATGCTCTACCACCGCACATTTCAAATATCAATAGTCAACCGAATAACGTGGAAACGTTGAACTCCTGTGGGACATTGCCCTATAGTATTTTCACAAATGTAATATGCCTATGTGTTTTTAAGATTATCAAGTTCCTCTCTGCAAAATGTAAGCTCAATCGTTTCAGTAGTTTTCACTTGATGTAAATTCAGAGTTATACATAAACATCCATACTTTTACATTATTAATATTAGTACTTTGCAATTGTATTGCAATACGATACAAATAAATAATATTACGAATGTTTAAAATTGACAATATTATTGCAAACCCAACAGAGATTGACAATTTAAAAGACAGATGGTAAAAAAAAGTATTACACTTAATAATAATGTATCTCCCTCCCTTTTGAGTTGTTATGTCAAATCCTCCTTTTAAGAGAACAATTCTGAAATAGTTTCTCATTGTTTAGTTGTTGGAGTGTAGGCAGTTTGGCTCTCAATATTCTTCTTTAAAAACCTCAAATCCTATTTATACTATTACACTTAAAAATAAATTTACAACTTTAATTTACATAACAGATTAAAAACGAGTGTAATACACATTACACTACAAAATTAATTATTTCAGTAAGGTCATTCTAAAATATAACAAATTAGTTTCCGTAACAGTAATTTAGTTGCCTGTCTCAATAAATGTAATTTTGAATTATATTTTAGGGAGTAAACTAGGGTTTGATTCAAATATTTTATTGGAGTTTCTGAATTTGTAACAACTCTGTCACTATGTTTATAACTATTGCACTTACAAATAAAATTCCCTTTGTAACTTTTCATTTATGCAACTAGTGTGCAAAGTAATTCTTTGCTGCACTCTGGACAAATGTTTAATGCTCGAGCCGCAGGCGAGCGCGGAAAGTTTCTCGAATGCATCAAAGGCACTTTGCGCCTGTGTTACTCATAATATCTTTCCTGCAGTTACTATAAACCATATAAGTATTGGGTAGTTGTATAAATGGGTAATCTTTTACCATGCATTTTCATAAATAAACAGATCAAAACCTAAATTAAGTTATCTAATGCTGCCGTAAGGTAACTGTTGTCGGTTCTATAAGATTATGACAGTTTGTTTTAATTAACCTCAAATTTGACAAGCCTGATCACATAATCACAATACAGACGCGAAAACGCTCATAGTCAAAGATAGTCCCCCATACCTCAGCCACTTATAGTAAAAAAATCCAACATTATTTATGTACCTAATACATGCACGTTACTTTGTTGAAATGGCGGAGTACGGGAAAATAAAAAGAGCTCATAATAGTAAGTAAATGCAGGACTCAGCTACTTTGATTGGTATAATTAGATCAAGAAACCCCGCTTTGTCAGGTAACTGTAGAAAATTGGTATTTTTTTATGTGTTTTGAAAAAAAAAACAATTTCGCGTTTGTTCCAGTCTCGTTCGTTTCTGATTTCCAATGAACGTGGCCATAAAGTATATTATTGCGCCCCGCCGCTACTCGTAAGTTCTCTGACTCTCTTTTAGCGAATTTCCCATTATATGGAATAAGCCACGAATACTAGATAAGACCGGTATGGATCATAAACATAAACAAATGACGTTTTTGGCCCGAAAGTAAAAATTATTTAACAATGTTTAAATGGAACTGTCCAAACCATATGTTAATGATATTAGTATAGGATTCGGGCCAAAAACGTCATTTGTTTATGTTTCTGATCCATACCGGTATTTTTCTAGTATTCGTGAAATAACCTATTACCGTAGTACTCATGGTAAAACCTGGATCCAAAACAAATTTACTTTTTCGTTTTAAGATACTTATAGGTAAAAAATACGACCCATTTTATATATATGTGTCTCTTAGAACGATAACTCGAGCAAAATCATCTGGTTTCGATGACATTTGATAAATAAATACTCCCGCCACAGCAAACCTGCAGACTAAGCGAATTTCCATTTGCCTGATTCGATATACACTAAAATGTCTCTTTAAAAATATCAAATTTATTCCCTATTTAAATAACATTAGTTTAACGAGTACTTAGGTTTGCTGCAACAGGGAGGGTAAAAAGGTGTTTTTTTTATGTTAATATTTTAGTATGAAATAAATGCATTTTCAAAATTTGATCAAAATATGACTATAAACAAGCAAACTACAACAGTTTACTTATTCTCCATAAGAATAACATGGGAATTTTAAATTTACAGTTTTTTGGAATTTTCTCTGTAACCATTAGGCGCATAATAACGCTTCAATACACTAAATTATTTGTTTTTTAATCTCTACAAAATGGTTTGGAAAGAAAATGCTAAATTTTTAGTTTTTAGGGTAAAAAATGGGAAAAACCAATTTTTTCCCCATAAACCCCCCATAAACACCTGTTCCCATAGTCCGATCATGCTGGTTCGCGAACTCGTTCGAATAAACGTAGGTTTACACGTTTGGGCCAAATTTCATCAAAATCAGATGATTTTTGCTCGAGTTATCGCGCTAACGGACACATATATAAAAAAAAAAAAAAATATATATATATATATATGAATTTGAACGGATGGTGTTTTTGGTCTCTAGGGACCTCAAAACGAAAAAGTAAATCCGTCCCGGGTCCAGGTCTTACCATGAGTACTACGGTAATAGCTTATTCCCTATATAGAAAATTGGCTAAAACGTGCAAACCTACGTTTATTCGAACGAGGTCGCGAAACAGTTGATTGGACTATGGGAACGGGGGTTTATGGGGTAAAAATTTGGTTTTCCCATTTTTGGCCTTTAAACATAACATTTTGAAATTTATTTCCATACTATTTTGTGGATTTTGTATATTCAAGTGTTTTTGTACGGTTATTTAAAATTCCCATGTTATTCTTATCAAAACTAGTAAACTGTTGTAATTTGCTTGTTTATGCACATATTTTGATAAATTTTGGAAAATATATTTATTTTATACTAATCATTTTACACACAAAAACACTATTTTACCTTCAAAATTGGAGCAAACCTACTCCTTAAACCTATGCTTATATGGTTACTAGCAGGGGGTTTGGGTAGGGGGAGGGGGTTTGATGTGATATTTGTTATGCGATATTTTAGAGTAAATCCAATCAGGCAAATGGAAATTCGCTTAGTCTGCAGGTTTGCTGCGGCGGGGGTATTTACATAGAGTTTTGTGAAAGGGTCACTCGTTAGCTACCACTCTGTCTGAAGCTCAGCTTTCGTTTCATAACGACATTATACTTCGAGCTGGTCATGGTATGGAAATTATTTAGTAGCCTACCCTGACTTTTTGTGGGCCAGAAAAATCGGCTCGTAAGATGGGTATGGCCCGCAAGCCGTAGCTTGGAGACCCCTGCTATAGTTGAGTTAGTTTTAAGTCAGCTTAGCATAGTTTCATACTAGGAGCCGAAGAACGCCGGGTGCAGTTCTGCCTACAATGTGCAAAGTTTTAGCACGCCAAAACATTTATTTTAAAACTATTTTAAAATGCATTCTTTCTAAAGTGGGTTCCACCAACTGTTACATATTATGTATTGAATTCTAATAATATTCAATGATCCTGTTTGGTTTGTTGTGGACTCAGTTATTTTTTAGTTTAATTTTTGAATTTTTATTCAGATAGTTTTCTTTTGATTTTTATCTTATTATTTATTCCTGGGAGTATTTGGTTGGATACATTTTGTTAGAACATATCCTACGTTTTTTTATCCTCAGGTTGTAAGCTGGGGATAAAGGTTGTTAGCTACTAATGGGTATAGCATGTTTCCCTTTTGATTTTAGAGTGCGACTGGGTGGGTTGACTAAGATATTTTAAAATATTTTTCATTTGAGCAAGACAACAATAGTACGCTCAAAGAACGTGTTTTCTCAATAAACAGTTATTTGTTATAAAATAAAATCATAGGTTAATCTGCATTACACTGATGAAATCACGGAAAAGTTTATCTACAAAAGATCCACCAATACGATTTAAAATTTTTAAAGGTTCTTCTAAAAGAAGATATACCAGTTAATATACTAAAAATAACTCCAATGACGTATGGTAGGGGAAATATTTTATTCATTAAATGATCAACGATATTTGGTAACTAAATCAATTAATATCTTTATTGTTTTTACACTTATTACTCTTTAAACAATGCTATTCAATTAATTTATCAGCAGTTAGATGAATTAACGTAAACCTTGAAAGTAACCTTTACCTAGTAGACATTAAATATCTAGTAAAATTTCTATCTTAACTAACCACATTTAATCATCTATTACATATAAAAACGATGTGTCTGAGGAGAGTTAACATAATATCATTGTGTATCGTCTTGATGGTCATTGTATATTTTAAACTTTTGCGTTTGGGAAACTGACCCTTTAATTATTAAATATGCTTATATTATGCTAATTTCAAGAAGCTTCATGAACAGCATGTTATCTTAAAATTTTTCTCCATAGTAAATACATTAAATATATTAATAAACTGGTTTGCTTGGATATTTTACGGATTAAAAACTACCAGATTGCTGACAATTTACAAAGGAAGTACTATTTATGTTTTAAATAAATTCATTTAATCCTGCGGTAAAGTGCAGCAGCTTAATAAAAATATGTGAATAGTTTCTAAATAGCCTAGAGATATTCAAGGATCTAATTCATTACATAGTGTGGTACAAATATAAATTCATTATTCTTATTCCAAATTGGGTTTTCATTGGCTTTGTAGAAACTACGTGTTTAAGAATTCAAAAATATATTTGCAAATACTCTACGGGTTATGAAATACTTAATACTAAATATATTGTTGAGTGTCACTACGTTGCCTAAATATTAGTGTACCTGACAAGTGACGCTTACACAACACTAGACCTGTTGTCTATAACTTCCTGTGTGTTTGCTTTTCGTGTTATCTTCCTTGTACACACCTCTGTTGTCGAACCTATGTGAACTTTTGGTTCATATATGATTATATTAACATAACACATTTAATGTTTGAATATGCTAATGTTAGTTACGATTTCAATTATTAAATAGTTATTAATTTTTGGTAAAATAAATAAATATATAACATAATGTAGCATTATATGCGGAGTATTGTGTAATAATATACAGGGTTAGTAAAAAGTGTGGAGACCCCCTGTTATTTTTTTAACGGCCCATACTAGAAAAACTAAACTCGGCACACCATTATGGCATGTTATGAAGTACTTTTTGGGCATAACCGCCACTTGGTGTTCATCCCCAAAATGGGGGATTTTGAGGGAAACTAAAAAAATTCAAATACAAAGACCCATTGAGTGACGCCTCACTTTAAAGGTCCTGGTAAAAGAAAACCAACAACGCAAACTAGAGGTCTCTATCTCAGTTCAGTACAAAATGGCAGCCGATTGAAATTCTCATAAGTTCCTAAACCCAAAATGGGGGATTTTGGGGGAAACTCAAAACTTTTAATGAAAAGCCCCGTCGAGTGACCCCTCATTTTGAAGGTCATAATAAAAGAAAACTAACAACACAAATTATAGGTCTCTATCTTAACACAGTAAAATATGGCAGCCAATTCAATATAAAATTGCAAGTTATTTCCGATTTTAAAGATTTCAATCACCTTCCATTTTTTACTGGATTGAGATAGAAACCTCTAGTTTGCGTTGTTAGTTTTCTTTTACCAGGACCTTTAAAATGAGGGGTCACTTGATGGGGCTTATTATTAAAAACCTTTGAGTTTCCCCCAAAATCCCCCATTTTGGGTTTGGTAAGCAAGTGGCTTTTAGGCTTAAAAAGTACTTCATAACATGCCAAAAAGGTGTGTAGAGTTTAGTTTTCCTAGTGTGAGCCGCTACAAAATTTACAGGGGGTCTCCAGACTTGGAAAGCTGCAAGTTAAATTCAACTTCTGAGAATTTCAATTGGCTGCCATTTTTTACTGGATTGAGATAAAGACCTCTAGTTTGAGTTTTTGGTTTTCTTTGACCAGGACCTTCAAAATGAGGGGTCACTCGATAGGTCTTTGTATTTGTATTTTTTGAGTTTCCCCCAAAATCCCCCATTTTGGGGATGTACACCAAGTGACGGTTATGCCCAAAAAGTACTTCATAACATGCCATAAAGGTGTGCCGAGTTTAGTTTTTCTAGTATGGGCCGTTAAAAAAATAACAGGGGGTCTCCACACTTTTTACTAACCCTGTATAAACGTTCGCCGAGGCTTCAATAATCCCCTAAATTGTTTTTTTATTCTTGTAATATGTAACAAAACAACAGTCAAACTTTAAATATGTAAACCATCAATACAAATTTATAATAATAAATGTAATGCATTTATTTGTAATAATTGTTGAGGGTGAACAAAAGTCTTACGAAAATGTCTTACGAAAAAAAAACAACAACAAACAATAATTTGTGGGCCTAATATTATTAGGCCTACTGTGCAATTTGTTTATTAAAACGATTTTTATGGTACCCGGGATAACAATGTGAAGCTAACAGTGATTCTGTCATACCTTTGAACTCAACCTAACGACCATGACAAAGGTGAATATATCAGTGTGCCCTGTGAACTATATTCAATGTGTGACATCAAAGACTAAATACGATTATATTCCAAAGGTGGTATATTTCCCAATACTTATAGTTCAATCATAGACTTCATCTTAGTTCTTTGTAAAAGAATGTGACCGAAGAAGGTTAAATAAAAAACACTTAAAACAAAGATATAAAAAGTAGTTATACATAATTCTGATGAGTCGGAAACATTCCAAATTAACTATATTTTTTGACTTACACTTATTTAAGTAGAGTAGTGCATAATTTACGCTGGTTTATTAAAGAATGAATGGTGAACAAGTGTTTGACATAAAGACCTTTCATATTCAAACAACGCTAAGATAACACAGTACTGTAATGTTTAGTAAATTTTGTCTTTTTGTATACACAAAAGGTTTTATGTTTCTAAATTTTAGGAAATTGAACTATTAAAAACAATATCCAATGATTTTTGTTATGTATCAAATTCATGTCCTTATCAATATACATAATTTTCAATAAGTTAGTTAAAACAGTTATTTGTTGTGATTGACAATTTGTCTTATGATAAGAAAATAAATATTGGATTAATTTATGTCGATATAAAACATATTCTACACTGAACACAAATAATGTCATCGCATACGTAAAGAAATTGTAGGCCTATAAATGTATTGGTATTTTACTTGTATATATATACTTGTATATAACTTGTCGTTTTCTTGACATCACCCTTATGATTTTTTTCCATAGGGTAATGAAGTACATCGTATAAAATGTTTCTATTACACAAAAACATAAGTTTTTGAATGCAACTAATTAATATACAAGATTTTTCATGCCTTCAAAAACGTGTTCAACCATGGTCTAATAAATGGTAACTTTAAGAACTAATAATAAAAAAAACCATAAATTTATCATAATCTCTTACATATTTGTCATCCATATCGACCATATGAGAATAATTTAAACAATATTTCCGTTGGTCTTGTGTTTAGCCAACTTTAAATTTTACAAAAAATAACATTAAATTTTTACACTTTCGTTCGTCTTATTATAATTTTATAACGAAACCATGAATATAAAATTGTTAAATATACACTAGAGCGTAATAAAACAAAACACAGATTAAAACGAGCTTTAGATTTTTAAGTATGAGCATTCTACCTTGAAATATTCAATATAAGTCAATAGAAAGATATAGAAACTCTTAATGAAAAGACATAGCAACTACACACAATTTCTAGTTGCTATGTCTTTTCATTAAGAGTTTCTATATCTTTCTATTGACTTATATTGAATATTTCAAGGTAGAATGCTCATACTTAAAAATCTAAAGCTCGTTTTAATCTGTGTTTTGTTTTATTACGCTCTAGTGTATATTTAACAATTTTATATTCATGGTTTCGTTATAAAATTATAATAAGACGAACGAAAGTGTAAAAATTTAATGTTATTTTTTTTTAAATTTAAAGTTGGCTAAACACAAGACCAACGGAAATATTGTTTAAATTATTCTCATATGGTCGATATGGATGACAAATATGTAAGAGATTATGATAAATTTATGGTTTTTTTTATTATTAGTTCTTAAAGTTACCATTTATTAGACCATGGTTGAACACGTTTTTGAAGGCATGAAAAATCTTGTATATTAATTAGTTGCATTCAAAAACTTATGTTTTTGTGTAATAGAAACATTTTATACGATGTACTTCATTACCCTATGGAAAAAAATCATAAGGGTGATGTCAAGAAAACGACAAGTTATATACAAGTATATATATACAAGTAAACTACCAATACATTTATAGGCCTACAATTTCTTTACGTATGCGATGACATTATTTGTGTTCAGTGTAGAATATGTTTTATATCGACATAAATTAATCCAATACTTATTTTCTTATCATAAGACAAATTGTCAATCACAACAAATAACTGTTTTAACTAACTTATTGAAAATTATGTATATTGATAAGGACATGAATTTGATACATAACAAAAATCATTGGATATTGTTTTTAATAGTTCAATTCAATTTCCTAAAATTTAGAAACATAAAACCTTTTGTGTATACAAAAAGACAAAATTTACTAAACATTACAGTACTGTGTTATCTTAGCGTTGTTTGAATATGAAAGGTCTTTATGTCAAACACTTGTTCACCATTCATTCTTTAATAAACCAGCGTAAATTATGCACTACTCTACTTAAATAAGTGTAAGTCAAAAAATATAGTTAATTTGGAATGTTTCCGACTCATCAGAATTATGTATAACTACTTTTTATATCTTTGTTTTAAGTGTTTTTTATTTAACCTTCTTCGGTCACATTCTTTTACAAAGAACTAAGATGAAGTCTATGATTGAACTATAAGTATTGGGAAATATACCACCTTTGGAATATAATCGTATTTAGTCTTTGATGTCACACATTGAAGATAGTTCACAGGGCACACTGATATATTCACCTTTGTCATGGTCGTTAGGTTGAGTTCAAAGGTATGACAGAATCACTGCTAGCTTCACATTGTTATCCCGGGTACCATAAAAATCGTTTTAATAAACAAATTGCACAGTAGGCCTAATAATATTAGGCCCACAAATTATTGTTTGTTGTTGTTTTTTTTCGTAAGACATTTTCGTAAGACTTTTGTTCACCCTCAACAATTATTACAAATAAATGCATTACATTTATTATTATAAATTTGTATTGATGGTTTACATATTTAAAGTTTGACTGTTGTTTTGTTACATATTACAAGAATAAAAAAACAATTTAGGGGATTATTGAAGCCTCGGCGAACGTTTATACAGGGTTAGTAAAAAGTGTGGAGACCCCCTGTTATTTTTTAACGGCCCATACTAGAAAAACTAAACTCGGCACACCTTTATGGCATGTTATGAAGTACTTTTTGGGCATAACCGTCACTTGGTGTACATCCCCAAAATGGGGTATTTTGGGGGAAACTCAAAACATACAAACACAAAGACCTATCGAGTGACCCCTCATTTTGAAGGTCCTGGTCAAAGAAAACCAAAAACTCAAACTAGAGGTCTTTATCTCAATCCAGTAAAAAATGGCAGCCAATTGAAATTCTCAGAAGTTGAATTTAACTTGCAGCTTTCCAAGTCTGGAGACCACCTGTAAATTTTGTAGCGGCTCACACTAGGAAAACTAAACTCTACACACCTTTTTGGCATGTTATGAAGTACTTTTTAAGCCTAAAAGCCACTTGCTTACCAAACCCAAAATGGGGGATTTTGGGGGAAACTCAAAAGTTTTTAATGATAAGCCCCATCAAGTGACCCCTCATTTTAAAGGTCCTGGTAAAAGAAAACTAACAACGCAAACTAGAGGTTTCTATCTCAATCCAGTAAAAAATGGAAGGTGATTGAAATCTTTAAAATCGGAAATAACTTGCAATTTTATATTGAATTGGCTGCCATATTTTACTGTGTTAAGATAGAGACCTATAATTTGTGTTGTTAGTTTTCTTTTATTATGACCTTCAAAATGAGGGGTCACTCGACGGGGCTTTTCATTAAAAGTTTTGAGTTTCCCCCAAAATCCCCCATTTTGGGTTTAGGAACTTATGAGAATTTCAATCGGCTGCCATTTTGTACCGAACTGAGATAGAGACCTCTAGTTTGCGTTGTTGGTTTTCTTTTACCAGGACCTTTAAAGTGAGGCGTCACTCAATGGGTCTTTGTATTTGAATTTTTTTAGTTTCCCCCAAAATCCCCCATTTTGGGGATGAACACCAAGTGGCGGTTATGCCCAAAAAGTACTTCATAACATGCCATAATGGTGTGCCGAGTTTAGTTTTTCTAGTATGGGCCGTTAAAAAAATAACAGGGGGTCTCCACACTTTTTACTAACCCTGTATATTATTACACAATACTCCGCATATAATGCTACATTATGTTATATATTTATTTATTTTACAAAAAATTTATAACTATTTAATAATTGAAATCGTAACTAACATTAGCATATTCAAACATTAAATGGGTTATGTTAATATGATTATAGATGAACCAAAAGTTCAAATAGGTTTGACAACAGAGGTGTGTACAAGGAAGATAACACGAAAAGCAAACACACAGGAAGTTATAGACAACAGGTCTAGTGTTGTGTAAGCGTCACTTGTCAGGTACACTAATATTTAGGCAACTTAGTGACACTCAACAATATATTTAGTATTAAGTGTTACATAGCCCGTAGAGTATTTGCAAATATACATTTAAATTCTTAAACACGTAGTTTCTACAAAACCGTATGAAAAACCAACGGGAATAAGAATCATGGATTTATATTTGTACCACACTATGTAATGAATTAGATCCTTGAATATATCTAGGCTATTTTGAAACTATTTCCATACTTTTATTAAGCTGCTGCACTTTACCGCAGGATTAAATGAAATGATTTAAAACATAAATAATAATTCTTTTGTAAATTTACAGCGATCTGGTAGTTTTTAATCCGTAAAATATCCAAGCAAACCAGTTTATTTATACATTTTATGTATTTACTATGGAGAAAGATTTGAAGATAACATGCTGTTCAATAATAGCTTCTTATAATTAGCATAATATAAGCATATATAATAATTAAAAGGGTCAGTTTCCCAAACGCAGAAGTTTGAAATATACAATGACCATCAAGACGATACACAATGATAGTATGTTTACTCTCCTCAGACACATCGTTTTTATATGTAATAGATAATGTGGTTAGTTAAGATGGTAATTTTACTAGAGATTTAATATCTTCTAGGCAAAACCCGTCGAAATCGACGGTTACTTTCAAGGTTTACGTTAATTTATCTAACTGCTGATTGTAAAATGTTTTATCCAGTTGCTCTAAACTCTATTAATTTAACAAAATATGGACACGGCTTATATGGGCAACGTGCCCTTCTGCACTTGTATTATTTTGTTTTGTATTACACAATCGAAGATTTTTCCAATGATTGAAAACATTTATGACAATAATCTCATGAACCTATTATGATCTGTCTAGGATAATATGACAAAATTAAGACAAAAGTGGTGAAAAAGGCAGACAGCAACCCATACAACAAATATAAGATAGTTCAATAAGAAATAATGTTAAGAGTTACTGTGATAAAAGGAGTTTCCACTGATTTCGTAATGGAACGTTATATTGCAAAGCATGACATGATACAGAAGAAAATCAATTTTAAAATCAGAAAATAACATTGCAAATACTTTTTTTGAACAATTCAGTAACTCCCAATAAATGTGTGTTGTTTAAAATAAAATTTAAAAACCAACAGCTGTTTTATTAAAAAGTTTATCCACGTGGCCAAAATGTTAACAAATCTGTGGGGGGATCTTTAAAGGCTTCTGGGGCAGAGCCCTAAGGGAATTTACTTCGTTTTTCTATTGAGAACTCATCTTCAGACCAAGACATCTACCAACTTTCTACACCCAGCCGTTCTCTGAAATTAGTGGACACAAATTTTGCAATTAAATATTTAGATTCCCCCATGTTAATCTTATGGGTGAAAACCTAACTTTGATGTAGAATCCTGTCCAAACTAATACACATTTCAAAAATGTAAAAACACTTTGAAAAACTATAGATCAGGGATTTTTTTTACACTGTAATAATTAAAATCGGTCCAAAAATGAGAGAGGAGTTCTGTTCACAAGAGTTGGCTTAGCGTATTAAATAAATATATAGATTGCAGTTATTTATAGAAAAATTAAAATTTTCATACATGTATTAGTTTAAAAAAATACATAACTCTTACACACCTAATCATTAATTACAGCATAGTTATTATTGTCTTTGGGGCCTTAAGTAGTGAAATGTCTGTAATCATTAATTAAATTTAGCTCTTTGAACATTTTAATGGACAAGAACTCGCTTTATTTTATGGTTCAACCTAGGCATATCTAGAAAAATTAAGATGCAAAATTGTTTTAAGACAAAACTAACTTTGAATAGTATACTACCAAAAGCCTCATTGGATAGCTGTGAAATATTGTGAAAAATAATAAGGTATATTCTGTTTTATATTAAAAATAAACGTTGATCTACTTACAGACTATAAAGTCAGAATTATAACTAAATATGAATTGTTAACACATGTATACCACTTTTAGGATTGAAATTTATTTTGATAATAGTTTTTATTTATACGAAATAAAAATATACCATAAATATAAGCATTACCTAGCCAGGTAATATACTATCTAACCTTTTAAAGGGAATTTTCCAGTTTATCAGACCACGTTTCAGCTCTTCACTTGAGCTAGGATCTCTGATATCCCTTGCTTAATGGGTTGGAATAAACGAAATATGGTTACACTTGTTTGCTCATTGAAAAATAAAAGCAAAAATCACTTCTCTATATTTTAACTAATTTTCCTTGAATACTCGCAGTTTTTTTTAATAAAATACATATTTGTAACACATAATAATGTTGATTTTATCTATATAAATTAAGTTTTGGTAGTTTGTTCAATTTCTAGCTTACACTGCAATACATTTTACCTAAACAGCCTGATACATAAATAGTATGTCGACCAGGTGGGTTTTATTGTTCTGTTTTAGAGCAGACAAACTTTGTTTTTAAACGACTTATCTTTCAGAACGGTATTAGATTTTAGTTTTATGTAACATGTCTCGAATCATCTTATTCCTACATGAGGTACAAAACGGGTGAAAATAAAATAATAGTCTCACAACAAGAGGAACAAAAGTCATACTTTTAACACTACACAAAAACAACGTCTTTGATATTTATTTATGTTTTTGCATCTTTTTGAAGTTAAAATTGTTTATGACTTCCTCAAGCTTAGCTACCCAAAACCTCTCATCAATTTATATTATACCTTTGTTTCCTTAAATATTAACTGTATCACTTCATTAAGTGAAAAAATTATGGAATTCAGACATATCATAAATTTGTTTACTAACCTGTCTTTTGTGACGGCTCAGCCTTGTGTTTAGCAGCAAAAGTATTGGTAAGAGTATAATGCTAATTGTTATGTTAGAATTCAATAAGCCGTTCAACTTATATGGATGCCGTGTGATTTAGTTGTAAGTAAATATGGACTGACATTCAATAATTTATTCAGTTAATTCAAGGAGAAGTAGTCTATAAATGTATGTCAAATAACAATCAAATCATTAAATCACTGATCAAATTTAAACAAATATTTCCTTCAAACGTTTTATTAAGTTATGGTCACAGTTGTAATTTATGATGGATTACGTTTATACAGTTAAGATTATACGTAAGGTAAGCTCTCAAGTATTCACACATTTAATGTTTGAAATACAAATAAAAACCTTTACAGCTATTTATTAGGAAACTAGGATACTTATTCTTCTTTTTAGTGAGTAGATATAATACCAGAATATGACCCCACTTTCGGCGTTTTAGAGGCACTTTTAGGGCACTTTTTATAGGGGAAAAATGAGAAAAAAATGGAAGAGCTTTTTTTGGCCACTTTTTTTAAAGACCCAGCTCTCGACCTATACACCCCTATATAAATTTTCTACTTTTGTTAATACTAAAAATCACGTCTGGAAATGGTGAGCTTTTTATGGCCACTTTTTTAAAGACCTGGATCTCGTCCAATACAAGCCTATATAAATGTTCAAACTCCATTAAAATTTCAAATCCACATCCATTCCCATGTATATTTTCAAAATCATGTGAGGTTTGTGCGCGAACTCGGGCATGCTCCCGGCTCATGATGTGCTCCCTTGGACATCCTTAGTGGAAATCCATGAGTTCTGGCTACTTGGGAACCCAAGCCATTTGACATACAACGAATCACCCTTTCTCCTAATTACCTTCTCTACCAAATACATGTCCTTATACTTGGTCTTTAACAACTCCTCTGTATAGAAGCCTCCCCTGATTATATTGCCATTTTCATCTTTCAAGATATAAGTCACAGGCTTTGTATTCTTAACTTCTGCTATTGTAAATAGTTCCCCTGTCCAATTTGGAGTATAACCTTTACTAAAAACATGTTTATACTTGGAAATCCTTACGCTATCACCTACCTTATATCTTGGCTTTTTAACTTGCACTACTTTAGAAGTCAACCTCTCATGCACATATTTACTATTCTTAACATTCACTTGATTAGGCTTCATTCTTATAGATCTATGCACTTTATTATTATATTTTCGAATTAACTTTGGAAGTAAATCCAACCATTTATAACTCCCCTGAGCACTAAATTCTCTATATAACCAATTCTTTAAAGTTCTCTGAAACCTCTCCACAATTGCAGCCTTAGTTGTAGAAAATGTGTGATAGTGATTAATATTTAATTTTTTCATTAGTTTGCTAAAATATTGATTAAAAAATTCTTTTCCATTGTCAGATTGAATGTTTTTAACCCCCTTTGGTAGAATGGTTTTAATGGCTTCTGTAACCACTAACCCTGTCTTATTCTTTAGTGGAGCAGCATAAGCTTTTTTAGAAAATGTATCTATTAAAGTTAAAATATATTTATTGCCAGAATTTTCTCTAGCATAGTTTTGCATATCAACTAAATCTATTTGTATGGTTTCGTTTATACCCAATACTTTAAAAGACCTTCTAATGAAATTCTTTCTTGCAGGCTTATGAAGCTCGTATGCAATTTCATTCATTTTTTATAACATCATCCTTTCCTGTAACTCTAAATACATCACCATTAGCCCCAATCAATAGATTATCTTCCATTCTTTTAAATACATAGTTTTCTGGTATATATGGTCTATTATCTATATACTTAAATCCACTCAAAGATGTGGGGTCAGCAACTAATAAATCAGGATTATATTCCATCAAATTAAAATTTTTTTCTCCATATACAAATTTTGATCCATCGTAATGCATAGATTGTGACATTAGACAAATATCATCCAAATGTTCCCCCTCTGGTAGATTTCTTATAAATTGTTTTTTGGCATCCCAACATTTTTCTTTTTTATCAAAAGTTATAGTCTGTTCTTTTATAACACAGTCAGTGTCATCAATGGCAGGTTTAACACGTACTAACCTTTTACTATTAAAACTCCAATAGCCTGCTTCCATTTTTGGAACTTGTGAAACATTCACAGCATCTTTACTATCTGTACCTTCCATCAAATTACTAATTTTCTGTTTCTTTGCATTCCAAACACCATTCTCTGATTCTAAAAATTCATAATTATTATCGTCTTGTACAAATTTACCATCTTCTTTTCGTATTAAAGTCTGTTGTAAAGTGGGCACATCATCTAAACTTTCACCCTTTTCTACATTAGTAATTTTCCGTTTCTTAGCATTCCAAATACCATTCTCTGATTCTAAAAATTCATAATTATTATTGTCTTGTACAAATGTACCACCATCTGTTCGTATTAAAGTCTGTTGTAAAGTGGGCACATCATCTAAACTTTCACCCTTTTCCACATTAGTAATTTTCTGTTTTTTAGCATTCCAATTTTTATTCTTAGATTCTAAAAACTCATATTTAGTTCTACCTTGTAAGAAGACATCACCTTTTCTAGTTAATGTCTGTCCCAAAGTTGATACATCATCTACAAACTCCCCATCTTTAACGTTACCAATTTTACGGTTTAAACCATTCCAACTATCGTCTTGTAAATTTAAAGTAGGTTCACTACTAGCCCTGGGTTCTGCAGGCTTATTATATGGATTATATAAACGATAAAATTTATCTATAAACATATTTTTATTTAGTAAATAATTCCACTTTCTCTCAATTCCTCAATAATGGAATCTATTTCATTATCCACTCCTGAGTTACCGGCTTGGCGACTTAGCCAAAGAAGTCTTAACCTATCTACAAGCTCATTAGGATCATCCCAATAAATATAGTCTATTTTATTACCAGTCACTTGTCTCAAACCTTCACCAACAGACTTAAATAGAGGTTTAATTATATTAAGATATTTAGTATGTCTATTACTTGAAATTGGTGCACCATCTTTGTAACTCTTTAAATGTCCATTTGTAGCTTCCAAAATTTCTTTATAATTTTGCAAATCAGCCGGAGTATAATCCTCAGGTTCTTTTAAAGTTAACAATTGCCACAAACCTTTTGTCCCCTTGTAGGTTTTATTTGCAATTGTAACATCATCATTGGCAATGTCAACTTCCTTATTTCCAATAAAAAATTTATTTGCTTCTCGTCTAATACCATATGTAGTGTCTGTCATACTACTTTTACTGAGGTAATTTCCTAAATAGTCTGATGCTAAAAGACCAAAATCTAATTTCTGTGGGGTGGATTGCTGTAATGGTTGTAATCTTGGTATTATTGGTATTCTAGATGGAGTCATTGGGAGAATCTCCATTCGAGGCCTCTCTGTTTTGGCGATTTTTTTTAATTCTTGTAATGGCTCTATTAAAGGTTGGAATGTTTGAAACCTCTCTTCAGCCTCTAGAAACTTGCCACGTTTTAAAGCTCTATATTTCTCTCGTATTTGATTTGCAGAGTCAACCAATTCTTGTTGAATGTTTTTCATCTTTTATTTACATTTTATTTATCTCATTTGACAAAGGATTGTACTCAAACACTTTATCATGTATTATTAAACAATATGCAGATGTATTTGCTGGTACATTTTCTGCAGTTTCAATCTCTAATTTAATATCAACAATTCCTTCCTTCACTGTTTCGTTCTGTCTAGAACAGTCTATTACAATTAGTGGATATTTCTTCATAAACTCAGCCCTACTAATCATAGGATCTGGGATAGTATTATAGTAAGTCTCTCTAAACCTCATAAACATCTCATAAGCTTTAGAGACATCTCCATTTTCAAAGTCGAGATTTAAATCACTATAAGGATAATATTCAGAGTTTAGAAATACTTTGAGATTTTTTAACTTACAGTGATCAAATTCATCAGTTCTTTTTCGTGCACTATTATCCCTAGCTGTTTGGAAACCAAATATAATATACCTAGGCTTCTCCAAACTTGAAGATGTCTTTACTGACCATGTATGTCTTGTAGTATTGGGATATGATGGAAGTTCATGCAACTCTAAGCTTCTAAATGCAATTTGCAAATTTTTATTTTGCAATAACATCTTTTGTAATTGTAACTTCTCCCCATCTGATGGTATTACATGTGGCATCACCCATTGAATTGAGTTAAGTATAATTTTGGGAATTGCATCAGCAGTACCACTGGCTGGAGCACTAGTGGTTGTTAATATACAATTCAAATCATTTTTGGATCTTTTCAACACCAATTCTTGTTTGACATTTACTAATACCTTATTAAAATCCTCAAATACACCCATTAACAGTTCTAATGGCAAACAAGTACTAAACTTGCCACTTTTATGGAACTCTTTTAAATTCGTGTCAGAATCAAATGCCACATTTGACAATTTAGTTGTTTTATTGTAAGAGCTCAATATTTTCATAAGACTAGAAATTCCTGGGTTTCTTACAATGTCTATTTCTTTACCTGCGACTTCATATCTAATTTCATCAAATAAGAATGCAAATGCATTATTTATAAAATGACCTTTATCATGATTTTCAATTTCTCCCTTAATATACAGATAACTCCTACATGGGAGAGTTAGCAAATCTTGATTATTAATACATATTCGAATTTCATCAGAATTATTTATTGCTAAAGTGTTATGGGGAACATAGGAGTGATTTGTAATTTTAACCACACTATCGTCGAATTGGGATTTCCCTGTAACGTCTAGAAAATCTTCCATTTTTATTAATAGAAAATTTTAACTTTAGTCCTATTGATCGTAGGAACCTAGCATTTTGTATACTTATAGATAAATTCTTATAAATTCTCATATCTTTTTTATATGACAAGTAATTGTAGTTTCTTCTCCATTAAAGTCAATTGCCTTGTCATGCTGATCGGCAAATGTAATACTGACAACATCTAAACTTCTCTTATTTACAGGAAAATATATAATATTTCTTGGAACTTCAATAATTTTGTAGCCAGGAGGAGCTTCTGGATAAAAGCTATGTATGGTGTGTGATTTGTTTCCATTTAAATAGGACCCGTTTGCAATATTACATTTTACTCTAATCACATTTACATTATTAATGTTTATTTTATTTGTAGATTCAAACTGTACACCAGGAGTAGAAACACCTTTAAATCCCAATAAAACAGACCCTAAACATGGTTTTGTAAAATCAAACACGTGGCTAGAAAGTAATGTCGCTTTCATAGTTTTATTATTAGCTGTAAGGAAAAAGTCTGGGATTTGCTTTTGAATTTCCTTTGCAAGCTCAACCACCTCATATGTTCCTTCAGAAATTTCTATTGTAACTGGAGCTTTGTGGTCATAATAGAAAACATCATCACCTTCTCCAATGGTTAATTTGTTGCCTTTAAGTTTATTTAATTTTGGAATAAGCCCTTTGAATAAAAGTTTGACTTTAGTATTAATTAATGCTTCTCCATTTTTATGTATTATAACTTTAAGTTTACCATCTAATAACTGGTTTAAATCATCAACTAAGATCTCTCCCTTTGGTAATGTTTTTTTCTCTACTTTGTAATATGTTAAAGTATTTAGAGGTTTTTTCACATTAAATATAGAATTATAACTTTGAAAATCAACTAATCCAATTACATAATCATCATTTAATTCTATGGGAGGAAAGAACACTGACTTTAGCTCTGGCTCTGTACCCGAAAATGTTATTGTAAATGAATCCATTTTTATAAACAAAAATTTTTTATGAATGATAAACATAAAATTCCACAAATAGAACTATTTAAATCTTGTATTTGATCGGTTGTATAGAATATTTTATGTCCCTCAAAATATTTAATTACTTCTTTTGGAGGTTGGATTCCAAATGGGTCAAAATAAATTACAATATCTTTATTTTTACGATATGCTGTCCAATGTGTGCCAGATGAACTGTCTAAATTAACTATTCCGCACTCTTTTACTTTTGGTGTTAGATTTTTTAGCTCGTTTTTTAGGTACACCCCCCGGAAGTGAGGCACGTCTTTTGCGGCCTCTAACAGCTGGTAGTTGTCCATCTTTTTTATTAAATTTTAATCCCATTCCCATTTTTGCTTTTGCCTTCATCAAATTTGTCACCGCATAAGCTGCAGCTCTTTCAGCAAGATTTGCGTCATTCGCCGTTACTCTAGTCCAAGCTAAGTCTGCTAATCTCATGTCTGCTTTGTTCCGAGCAGCGGTATCGGGATTATTCATGTAGAATATGTCATGCTCTTTACAATAAGAGTCTAACTTATTTTTTGGAGGTACATTTTTGGCTAGATTTTGACGTATATTCGTTCCAGGTCCACAGTACCGATATGATGGTATGTGAAGTGGAAATGGAAGATTATTTATAAGAGTATTCAATAGCCCTCGACCCCTGTAAGGCTTTAAGAATAAACCTTTGCCTTTTTTACATGTTTTCTTATTATCATTTTTCACCATTTTTATTATATAAAAAATGTCTTTTATTCAACAAAAACATAAATTTAAAATAGTACATACTAAGGAAAATATACCAAAGAAGTTGGGTCTATTTCCTACCAATATTCGATGTGTTATTTGTGGTCCAAGTGGAAGTGGGAAGACGGTTGTAATTTACAATTTAATTGTGAGAAAGGAAGGATTAAAATTTACAAACTTATATTTAATATCTAAATCTTTAGAACAAGAAAAATATAAAAAAATAATTGAAATATTTAGATTGTGTGACGAAGTGAAATTACACACGTGTACTGACTGTGAAATCACACCAAATGATGTAAAATCACAGTCAGTTGTTGTATTTGATGACATAAATAGTCAAAATATTACACAATTTTTTTCAATGGGTCGACATAAAAATATTAACTGTTTTTACTTGTGTCAATCTTACAGCAAAGTACACAAACATTTACGTGATAATGTAAATTTCCTAATATTATTTAAACAAGATGATTTAAATTTAAAACATGTATATAACAATCATGTTGGTAATGACTTTTCATTTAACCAATTTAGAAATCTCTGCCACCAATGCTGGGATAAAACTAAATATGGCTTTTTTGTAATAGACAAAGAAAGGTCAAAGAATAATGGCAAATATAGATTTATGTTTGATCAATTTTATAGTGACCAAGCGCAAGCGTATTGATGCCATCTTCTAGAATAAACCTCTTGTCATCGTCAAATGATAGTACTTTCTTGTTCATGGTTAAGGTTTGAAGATGATGATTTGTAGATTTAATTCTTGTCACATTCTCATAGTAATCTTGCCCAGTTGCAAGACAGTTCAAATAATGTTGATGTCTAAGGAGATGTTTAACTGTAGCACCATCAGCTCCTTTAGCTTTCTTCACCTCTAAAGCTTGCTTGTCTTCTTCATATAACCATTTTAGAGGAATATAAGAATATAACTTTGGTCTTAAACCACAATATTCATACATAATATGACCATCTAATTCGTCTTTGAACTTGCCTGTGACTTTTTTATTTTTATCAGAGTATAAGAAATGGTCTTTACTATATCCAGAGGTATCAAAAAAGTGCAAGTCACTTTCTATTTCCTTGTAAAAGTCCTCTGTAACTATAGAATACATTAAAGAATCTGTATCTGTCATAAGAAATCTTTTGTTCTTAAATTTTGACATATAATTATAGTGGAAATCATACATTATTACTTTACTGATATCCAAAATTGTCATTCCTAAATATATAGGTTTATTAAACTTTACAACTAATTTATTTAAATGTATAGCATGTAAATTGTTATCGAACTTTTTGCTACAGTCAAACCTTGGATTAGTGACATATTTTGTTAATAGTGACTCATCCTTGAGATATATATCTCGAAACTTGCGTTGGTTCATAATTGTTCGACCAAAGAGACTATTATTTAACAATTTGTAAAAGTCTTTTTCAAAATCATTTTTAGCACATTTGCGTTTTTCAATATTAAAATTAATATAGGGTGCAAGCCATTTTGATTGTCTAAATTTTAAAATTCTATAGTATTTTGTAGCAACCAAACCTAATTCCTCATATTTTTGTAATGCTTTATAATGTAAAATATATTTAGTTTTGTCATTTAAATTAGGTATTAATTTGCCATTCATTTTCTCAGGTGCTAATGGATAGTCATTATGTAAATCATGTAAGCTTTTATCGTATTTTAAATCAACTTCTAAGATATATCCAAACTCATCATTTTGATTGTTTTTGTAGTCTATCTCATTCGTCCAACGAAATCCATCCACGGGTAGTGTCTCACACATAGCTGTGGAGTATAGCGAGTTACAATCTAAATATATTAAATACACACTTTCTTGATTGGGATCATAATGTTTGCCCATATATCTATTATTGGCTTTAGCGTAACATGTAGAAATCATACTGACTCCTCCTCTGATTGCACTTTCTATGAACAAATGCATGTCAATATCTTGAAATAATTGTAATTTTATACCAGTCATTCTAAGACAAGCTTCCCATGTTAGTCCTGGAAGTGAATACATATGTACGGGGTCAAGTTTGTAATCCTTTAAACACAGGTCTCTAAATGTCTCAAACACATCAGCCAGTAGCAATACATCTGTTTTAAGATATAAATCATGATATTCTTGTAAATTATGTATATTAAAATGGGTCCAGACATTTTTAGCATGTTCATATTCGATGGGAGAGATATGTTCTTTAGTTAAAGTACTGTAAAATTTTTCAATTGGAGGTAGAGACTCTGCAAACTTATCTGGTCCTGTCATGTATTCATAGGGAAATACGCCTTTACATTGTAGTAGTGGATTGTCTATGAATCTAAATGTATTTAAATTTGAAGCTAATTTGTATAATGGAAGGGGCAGAAAGTTATAGGAATCCAAAAATACTAAATCATCAACTGAAAATGAAATGTACTTTTCCATATCCTTGGCTATGCAATTTAATTTACGATTAAACTTTCCCAAGTGTTGCATTATTAAATGTCCATCATAATTTTTCAAGTTATGGAAGAATACTGGTATTTTCTTTGTTATTTTATAGTTTAAATTACAATCATTATGGGCAGCTCCACGGTATCGGCCAGATGAATGACAATGATCACGTACCCTATCAAAATATAGGGGCTTTTCACAAATGTGACAATGCGTTGAGTTTTGGAAAGATGCCTCTTGTTCAGGAGTCATTACAAGAGGAATATATATCGCCATTTGACTTTTAATGAAGTCATAAGTCTCAAACAACCTTTTGAAAAACACGTCCATAACATTTTCGCCACTGTATAACTCTTCAGAAATAATCTTAGAATCTCTCACTACAACAAATGCAAATCCAGATGGAGTATGATTGTTTGAGTTTATAAAACATTCAAAATCTGCATAAATCACAAATGGGGCTTTAAGTTGATATTTATAGTTTTTAAATTGTAATGTATCTTGTTTAGACATTTCCACTCGTTGGGCATCAAAGTTTTTACAATATGTTATATGACGCTCCAATTTATCATTAGTGTAAAAATGTTGTAAACACAGCTTACAAAAATGCTTCTTATGGTCGTGTTTTGTAGACCGCAGCATTAACCTATTAAAATCACGAATTAAACAATAATGTGATTTACGACCTTCTTGTAATAATAATAAATCTACATGAGTATTACTATTCAGTTTAGTTGTTTTTAATGGATATATACATGTATCATCTTCAACCCCAAATACATTAACACTTATATTATTTTGTTTTTCAAATTTATCTATATCAGCTAATTTCACAGGATACTTTATGTTTGACATATTCAGCTGACTTTCATGTGGTACATAATTGGAGACTCTATTAGCATTTTCATTAGAGTTCCTTGGATATAAAGCTGCTAATACCGACCAAAGAAAGCATTTATTATCATCATTTTTTATATTTAAAACTGCATGTTTCGATTTAATACTCTCTGGTGTAGGTATATATGACTTTGGAGTTAGGGGCTTATACTTGTAAACATGTAACTGCCAATATTTAGTATGGTCATATATCCATCCACTACCTTCCGCTTGATATTTGTGCATGGAAGCATCAATCTTTAAAAGTGCATTTTCAATTTGAGGCTTTAAATCTCTCTTCTCAATAGTTAAGGTAGTAAGGCTTCTAAAATCTGCAATACATTCTTTTTCATTGACTAATTGTCCATTTTGATCCATTGAATATTTTATAAATTTGATTCTCCTTACTAAAGTCCATTTTATCGGCAGAGGACAAGACTGAAGAGTATTTTTAAGGTCAGCTCTAATCGATTCACCGACAAATTTAATCATTGTATATGGACATTTGATACAAGAATTGGCGTGTCTTTTAAAATGTCCAACAACATTCGTTTTACAGAAATTACAAGTCTTGTGATTTTGTAATATATGTGATTTTAAAGCCGCGTTATTATCACAGATTAAATTGCAAACTTTACACAGTTTCACCTTCATTTGATGAATTACCTTGTAGTGGCGAATGAGGTTACTTTTGGTGGAGAGCGACACGGAGCAGTGTTGACAGGTGGGCCTCATGGTCCAGAATGAAATATCACCCGAATGTCACTTCTATTTATAGATTTTTCGAAAATTTAAAAAAATTTTAACCAGAAATTGTGAAATTTTCAAAATTTTTAGCTAGAAATTTAAAAAATTTAAACAATTTAACTAGAAATTACTTCAACAGGAGGTCACCCACCCAAGGCTTAATCAAGAGCTACCACTAGAGACGAGAAAACTGACCATGAGTCGGGAGCGAGAAGCCTGACCATAGGTCGGGAGCATGACCGGGAGCATGCCATGAGCCGATTTCGCGTACAAACCTCGCACTGTTAAGTTGATGATTTTGTGAATATACATGCGAATGGATGTGGGTTTAAAATAGTAATGTAGTTGTACAATGGTATTGAACATTAATATAGGCTTGTATTGGTCGAGAGCAGGATTTTTGGAATTAGTGGCTAAAAAAAGCTCACCATTTCCAGACATGTTTTTCAGTATTAAAAAAGTAGACAATTTATATAGGGGTGTATAGGTCGAGAGCTGGGTCTTTAAAAAAAGTGGCCAAAAAAAGCTCTTCCATTTTTTTCTCATTTTTCCCCTATAAAAAGTGCTCTAAAAGTGCCTCTAAAACGCCGAAAGTGGGGTCATATTCTGGGTTCACCACTACTCTACATTTACACTTGTAAGGGTCAATAAATATAAGAAATAGCTTTTTTAGCTTAATATCGAATATATTTATGGGGAATAAGTAAGAAATAAGGTTTGACAATTATATAGGGATATTTAGGCAAAGATCAGGATTTTTGGTTTTAGTGGCCAAAAAATGATCCTCAATTTTTCTCGTAAAAAAATGCAAAAATGCCAACATATAGCCTCTAAAACGTCTCCAGTGCCCCTATAAACGTCTCCATACCCTCTAAAAATGGGCCAAAAAATGCCGGAAGTGATGTCTCTTTGCCATATTGCCTCTACTTTAGTGAATTGACCAATTTAATTGACGTGAGTATCGCTTTTTATGAAGGCAATATCGTGTCAATTCTGCCCTTACATCTGTGGAATTCAAGATTTGCTAAGGAACTACTTCCTACTCTGTGTTACCACTTACTGTACCACTTGCAGAAATCTGGTGAAAAAGCAATGGCTGCGACTAAACATTTCTGTCTGCTTCTTGACCTATGCTATGTGTCGACAAGGAAATTACTATAAACTAACAGTTCATAAATAATAATTCAAGTCATATATGAATAAACCCTTATATTCGTACAATAATTATTGCTTACTTTATTTTATAACAAAATAGAACGGTACTTCCATTCATAATAGTTTTCTAATCGCCGTTATATGTAACTATGCGATTAACAAAGTACGCATTTTACTTACCTTTTAACTTTATTATAAGTAGTTAATTAGCATTGAACGTTACTTTTGCGTACTTTCAAGGTACAAGAGCAGAGACCATCTTACATTTTGAATAGTGACGCAAGGTCATGGCTATGTTTACTGTACAACCCTTGATTACTACAGCATAAATGAAAAAATAGGAATTATAAATGACATTAATGAAATATAGCAAAATAAAAACACGCTAAGAGTACCTGCTTTACAATTTTACTGTGCGTAGGCGTTTGTAGCTGAAGGACGGTCTTACATTTAATGTAAGAGGTTATGTTAGATAGTCAAACTTTATATGCAGTATTAACGATTATTTCTTTAAACAGGGTGTGTAAAGTTTAGGTTTTTAATTCAGTTAAAAGAACACATTTTTTTTCTCCAACATCACTTACTTCAAAGACAAATTTAAAAGAATTCTATTATTAGTAATTTAGTCATTAGCATTAGTTATTGTTAGTCATTAGCATGATAATATAATCACCAAGACCTCAGGTAATAATACTGTTCGCTCGATATTTTTCTTCAAATAGTAAACACTTTATGCCAAGCTATGTTCAAATTATTTACAAGTTACCTTTTCTAAATGCGACTATCACAACACGCACTAAAGCACAGATGAAGCAGGACTGAGATATTTACAAATCATCTCACGTAAAGTACGAGACACAAGGGAGAAGTGAAAGAACGAGACGGCGAACACATATTACAAAGAACTGAGTCGTATGGAGAAATCAAGTGTAAAATTTGGAATAGGATCAAACTGGCCGACCCGTGCGAAGCAATCGAACTGAATCCTTCTCTAATCCCACTTATTGAGTTACACGACATAGTTAATTCTGCGTAGTAAGTGCATCGTTGATTAAATTATTGGTTCTTACATCAGGAATAGGTGTGGGTTAAAAATTTAGATAACTAACCTTTTCAAAATATAATGTTAATTTATTACGTTTTTACATGTTTAGAGGATCTATTTGGACACTATTGTTTTTACACGGACGGAGTTTTTACTGGAAATGCGCACCCTTGATAAAGCCACACAAACTGGGTGTGTAAAAAAAAAACAGTGTCCTGGCGCGTGCAACACTTTATTCGTTAGCGTCTGTCCATATGTCTTATTTAAATCCAAGCAAAAATATCATTTAATGCAATTTCCTTCTTATTCAGTTTGAACGGATTACGAACTATTGCGTAGCATGACATGTTGACCGGAGCCAACATCGCTTTGATAGTGTAGGAACCTATGTAAGCTACAACCAATCTTGGACCATGTATAGGTTTCTCATCAACATAATAAATATACTTCTTTTTAGCATTGGGATATGAGCTAACGAACCTAAAGGGCTTAGTGATTTTAAAAACCTCAAATGGATACAACGTTCTCCGTCCCTTGGTAAAGAACCGAATTAAAACTGATATAAACTGTTTATGTCAGTAAGAAGTTCGACAAAAAATAGCTATTCAAACATGAAGTAAAGAAAAGGTAAGAGTAATAAGAGGTGATGTTTGAATATAGAATTCTTAAACATACACAGAATAGTTTGGAATATATTTTAAAATGAAGGCTTTGTAGTAAATAAACAAAATATAAAAGCTAAATAATACATACGGTACTTCCTTTTGAGTTGTTCTTCTTTTGACTTCTTTAAAGTGAATAATTTGATTTAATCTCCGGGCTTTACCATTAATCGTTAAGAGCACAGTCTAAGTATGTTTGTCGTCTTGGGTGAAATAAAAACAGAACGTTTGGATTTAATAAATAAATATTAGTTTGTTTTGATTATTAAATTCACATGTTTCAGCCGATCGAATAAAGTAAATAAACATCCCAAGTTTAAATTATACTTGCAAAATGGTGTAATGGACCTTTTTAACGAAAAACTACTGAAAAATTAGTGATTTGTATAATTCCCTAGAGTAGCCTAATTAATTGCGGATGGATTTCATTACTATACAAATAACATAATAATAAGCTCCGTTTCTTCCTGAAAAAAGGGTTTTCAAATATTACAAATGTCTTATTGTATTGATTTTTTATAACCTATGTAATCCGCAGAAAATGCACAGGTTTGTTTAAATCCAACGGGGTGTTATAGGTTAAACAGTGGTGGTTAGTGTTTTAAAATAATCACATCCGATCCGTACCCGTTAATTTGAAAAGAAAGAGTTTTTCTTTATATTTTTAGAAAATATTTCCTGTTTACTCATTTAGAATTGAAATTAACTTGAAGACATTTTTATATTACATGCTTATTCAGAGCTCAAAGTACGAGTAAAATTATAGCTATGTATTTTGTATTAAAAATAAACATCAGTATCAAAAACTGAAACATATCTTATTCCATCGGGTTGGTGAAAATCCCATATACGCAATATAAACCAATATGATATATAGGTATAATCGCAGATATTGCAATGTATTTTTAACCTTTTTTTGACAGCTTTGGAAGTTGTAAAATTTTGTTTAAAATATATAAAAAATGTCATTGATATACTAAATTTAAATAAACATTCTTCCAAGAATTTTTTACTGATAATACTGGTTTTCATTACTTAAAAATCACTCTTATAAGGGTGGACCCAAAACTCAAACTCAACAACTTTTAATTTCTCAACGACAACAATTCTTTCTGTACATACAATGGATAGGAAGAGATGGTAAACAAGTTTCGTAAAATGCAAAAACGATTACAATTTATATAGCATTATGAGATGTGAAACAAATAAAGACCTGGTGAATCGATATCACTTTTATGGTGCTATTTTATATCCCAGTAGGTTACGGTCCACACTGTAAAACCCATACTGTCTTATTTAAGACTTTATATTCTAGAGAAATAACATATTGACTTTGTTTCAAAAGCAAACAGGTTATTGTATTTGAATTCTCAAATAACTTGTTGAGATTGATCAACACTTAATAACCAATTACAAATGTTAAAGCTTTAAAATACATATTACAAATTTGAAACACAAAACTGTTATTTTAAATATAAAGTACCAGGGGACCGAGCTTTGCTCGGTTGTAGTTAATTGGGTTTAATTAAAATAAAGCAATATTTTAAACAAACATTTTATAATTTACTAAACAATTTGTTATTACAAACCATACACCGACATTTTATCACTGAAAAAATTACAACTCTGTAATGTAAAAGCCTGCAATTAAACAAAAATGCCCCCGCCGCAGCAATCCTGTAGAATAAGCGAATGTCCATTTGCCTAATTGAATTTACACTAAAATGTCTCCAAAAAAACCACATTTATTCCCTATTTAAAAATAGAAGATAGAAAATATAGAAGATGAAAAAAAGATAGAATATAATAATGCGGTTCTTTGAATCTACTATAAAATGAGTTACCCACCATTATATAGGTAAAATTCAATTGTACTTTTTTATTTGTTGCTGCATATAAGGCTGGTACATGATAAATCGACAGCTGTGAAGTAAAATTATGTCCAATCATTTATTTAAAAGCAATCATAAAAATCCTGGAGAGCGAGCTGATATGGTAGTTAAGATATGGGACTTCGGTTCCCGAGGTCCTGGGTTCAAATCCCACCAAATCATCATTGGATTTTATATTAGTGATAATATCGCATCCCCTAGGTTTAGCCTGAAGTTATGTGAAAAACAAATCCGGGCTCGTACCTAGAACAAAAAAAGCATACAAATCCTAAGATTTATATATTTTTAGGCAAGGATAAAAAAATGATTATAAATTTTGTTTAGTCACTTAAATATAGAAATCTGATTAAACACAATTAATTGAAGGCTCCATGTATCTAGAAGATAAAAAAGACAGTCGAAACACTATTATTTTTCTTTGATAAATTTTGTCTAAGCCTTTCATTGAATTATAGAATAAAAGGTGTTATGCTTTCGGTATTTTAAAAAGGTTTGTTATACATTCGATCGTTGTATTTGAATAAAGAATTATAAAAAAGTCTTCATCAAATGGTAGCTTTATAATTGCGATCATTATATTAAACATGTTTTATTTATTTCCGTTATGTATTGTCATCATGAAACTGGATATTAATATGAGACCCATTGCTAACATGATTACAATACTTAATTTAAACTGCCACGGCTTAAAACCACACTTCAAAAAGTATATTCAGTTGGAAATTTACTGGTGGAATTCCAAAATGTAATTTTATGACATCAAAATATCATCATCGTATTGTTATGAAGATAAAAGGTAGTATGCAAAGTGCACTTTACGAAACTGCCACCATAACAGTAAGTTCAACATCACATAAACACTCTGCTACAGCAGGTTCTTATATTATTATACACTAGCAGAGTACCAGCCCTCCGTACGGGGTTGGCATATCCTTATATATAATTATGTAAGACAACAGTTTTACCAGACAATTTTGAACGTCTAGTAGGTCGCAGAAAAGTGGGAGGGGTCTTAATTAAAGGTCTTGACCCCAGTAAACTAAAATTGGTAATTAATTATTTAATTATTGATATTATATTATTTAGTTTTTATGCTTGTATTTTAGGTAAAACCTATATTACCTTTTTTCGTTTTGATGCCCCCTAGAGGCCAAAAACCGAATCCGTTCCAATCATATATACGTGTGTGTGTGAGAGTGTTCGTTAGCACGACAACAGGAGCTAAAATCTCCTGATTTTAATGAAATTTTGTACGAACGTGTAAGCTTACGTTAATTCAAACAAATTCGGGAACCAGTAATGATCAGACCATGTGAACGGGGTTTAATGGGGGGAAAGGGGTTTCCCATTTGTGATGTAAATACCCCCGCTGCTGCAAGCCTGCAGGATAAGCGAATTTCCATTAAATTTAATATAGCTGATTGGATTTCCAATAAAATCTATTTAACATTATGTCAAGTATCTATGTATGCTGCAATAGGGAGGATAATGATGTGTGATTTTAGAAAAATATTAATGGCTGATTACAAAATAAATAAATTTGCCAAGTTTGATCAAAACATATCCATAAACAAGCAAACTGCAACAGTTAACTTATTCTCCATAAGATATCATGGGAATTTTTAATTTAAAATCTTTTGAATAGTCTCCGTAGCCAATAACCGTACAATACCATTTTAATATACACATTTTTTTATTTTTTTTATGCTCTTCAAAATGGTTTGAAGATAAATAAGGAAGGTTTATGCTTTAACGGTCAAAATTAAGAAAACCTGATTTTTACCCCATAATACCCCGTTCTCATTATCCGATCATGCTGGTTCGTGAACTCATTCAAGATTATCGCACCTACACCTTCAAACAAAATTTTGTCAAAAACGTTTAAAATTACTGAATTTATTTCGTTCACGGACGTATATATATATATATACATAAATCTATAACTATTTATATATATATTTGAACAAATAGTGTTTTTGGCATCTAGGGACATAAAAATTAAAAAGGATATTGGTCACGGGCCCAGGTCGTACCGTACCACCTACCAGAATCAGTTAATTCTAGGTTAAGCTATATTTAAATTCGATAAAAAACCCATAATTTCTCATCTTCTCTCCAAATCATTTAGTACAGCGGAAAAAAATCATTTATTTTTTTTTATAATTTAGTATTTTTAGTACGATTATTTGTTACGGATAAAGAAAAAAAGAAAAAATTAAATGTCCATTTTATTCTTATGAATAATAAATTAATTGTTGTGGTTTGCTTGTTTATGAATATATTTAGATCAAACTTGGAAAATTATTTTATTTAATACTCAGCTATTAATATTTTCTAAAATCACACATTATAATTCTCCCTATTGAGCCGTGACTTGTCCACCAAGCGTCCCACCAATGTCACGCCTCAGAGTTTTTTTTTATAGTGCGAGTGCTGGCTTTGCGCCGGAACTCAATCGGTTTGGGTCTGGCAGCAGTCCTGCAGACCCCGGGGCAATTTTTCCGCTGTCGGACACATTTTCGGCAGAAGGACAGCGACTGTCTTTACTACACACACAGTTTGTTTTGTTATTAATGTGCATAAATATGTATCCGCGTCCATCGTCAGAGAAGATTGTTTTATCTTCATTGCCTTAACTCTTTCTGATGTAGTTTTGTGCGCCGTAGACGTCAGATGAGTAAGTTGATTGTTATTTTGATTGGTTTAGGTTAGAAAGTTTCTGAATTAGTTTTGGCCTTCAGCCACATGTTGTGCAGACTTTGAGTGGGTTTTGGCTAGTGAAAGACAAGTATTAAGCACCTTCTGTGCATTGGTATTACCTTTAATCGCCAATTACTTGTGTTTTCAAAACGCTAGACCCATTTCTGAGCCTGGGAGTTGAACAGAGTTTTGTTGGGCCTTTGGCCAAGCTTTGTGTGGTCAAACCACAAGTTTTTCTGGTTAGTTTGTAGTTTTCTTTGTCGTCAAGTTTTCAAAGCTTTCCCCGAGACTCTAGGCCAGATATTACCTAAGAAAACTCACTTTGAAACTCACTTTTGTGCGGGCTATGGTCCGTTTGTTCTGTGTCCCTGTTAATTTATTATTAGGCCTAAGGCCTAGTTTGTGCTCAATTTTGTATTGTTATTGTGGCCTACAGCTTGTTTAATGTAAATTTTGTCCCTTTGTCCCCTGTAAAAGTGTTTTTTGTTATTTGTAATGTAGGCCATGTCACTCAGCCTAATTTTTTTTTAGTTAAGTAATGGCGCCTCCTGGGGGCCAAGCTCGGTCATAATTAGTTAGTTTTAGTACTCTTACTTGTCCCCTGCAATTTTCATTAAGTTTGGATAATAAATGACCGAGTTATTTAAGTTTTAGTTTAGCGCATTTCTGTTTGCTGAGTGACCGTAGGTAACTGACCCCCTACCTAGCCTCAGGCTAGTTGGTAGGCATGGGTTTGTCTTTTAAAAGCTGCGGGCACCTGTGCCACAGCTTTTAAAAGCAATTTGAGCAAATTTGGTTGGTAATAACCGGAGTTATTACCGGTTTCACCTGAAAATGCACCTCCAGCCAAAGAATTTTTAATATTTTGTGTAAACTGTTTTTTGAAGTATTTATTGTAGTATTTATGTAATTGTTTTGTGTTTTACTAGTGTATATTACCCTTCTGGACCCTAAATTCATAATTTTTATTGTCAACTTAAATTTTTATGAAAAATGTCTGTAAGAATGTGTTGTTAAAGTTTGTAAAATTCAAAAGTCTATTTATTGTTATGTTTTAGAGCTCTATTGAACTGAATTAAATTATTTCTAGTCATTTTATATTTTCTAATTTTAAAGACTGTTTTACAAAGGAAAGCCTATTTAAAAAAAATTATATATAGGCTATATATTATTTAACAAATTACTTCTTCAATAGTTTTGGTCAGTGAATGAGTGGTGCGGAAATTGTTTTTGAATTTATTGTTTGAAAACCTGGATAGGCCTAACACTGCAGTCATATGAAGCCTAAGATATGGACTTTTATTAGTTAGGCCTGGAATCTGTTCAAAGGGTCCCGGATGGGAGGTTTTGTTCCGCCGCTTCCGGAGAGGGTCGCCCGGGGAGACCTTACACCTTGTCCCTCTTCGGGCTGCCAGTCACCCTGCTCCTGGGACCAGTGGGACACACTACACCTTCAAGCCACCATCCGCCTTCTACCACCACCGCCACCCACCACTAGTTGAAGCGACCAGAGTGACCAGTGACCATTACCGCAAGTTATATTTGTAATTAATGAAAGTTTTTTGAAAAGGACTGATCATCAATGGGGCCCCAAATTATTTACCATTGTTATTTATTTTTAGTCACTTGTTATTCATTTAATTGTTGATTTTTTAAAGGTTTAATATTAATTGTTACCGTCTTTAATCTATTCGTTGTTAGGCCTATTTTTCTGTTACTGGTACCAGTATTTGTAAGTTTAGAAGGGTAAACCTAAAATCATTTTTTTTTTTTAATTAAATTTTTGAGAAAGCTTAATTTAAAGAAATTCTTTGGATGGATGTTTTGTTAATTGTTGAATTCATTGAAATATTATAGGCTTTGTTGACAACTGTTTGTTTGTTTTTAATATTCACCCACGGCCTTTCACTTTTGTTAGGGATGTGGGGCGGCCACTCGCACTGTCACTATGGGGGGCATGCTTCCAATAGTTGTTCGTCTGGGGGCGGTGCGAGGGGTCGGCTCAGATGGTAGCAGAGCGTGGTTTTTTGGTTGCGTCCTGGGTGCCTTGTCGTGAAATTTCGGTTTCACGACTTGGATACTTAGAGATCCGATCACTGTCCACGTTCTGATTTGTTTTGAAGGGCCGTGGTTGGATTTGATTTTTGGGTGATTCTGGTCTGGCAGTCTTAGGAATTTTTTGAAGAAAAGTTGTTGTGGTGGGGTAAGCACACTGTTGTAGTTTTTTATTAGGAGCTCGCCCTTGGCCGAGTCACCGGGTGGAATCTGGTTAATGACTTGCATCCTTTGGGAGCAAGAGTGTCAAAAGCATGGCCAAACCCAAAATTGAAACTGTGTGTGTGTGTGTTTGCCTCATCACACAAATGTTAGGTGTTGTCGTTTAGTGTATGTATGTGTGTGTGTATGTGGTGAGTGTAAGTCCGTGTTTTTGTTTTGGTGGCTTAGACGGTGTGTATGGGCAGGTTCTTCTGTTTGGGACCTCATCTGACTGTAGGCATTTCAGTCCAGAGCCTTTAGTTAGTTAAGTTTGTGAATTGTTTGTTGTAAAATTTTTTGTGTGTGTTTTTAAGGTAGGTAGGTCGACTGACTGAAAGCAAAATGGGTTTGTTTGCTCCACTGCCCAATCCCATTGCTGGGGTTTTGAGCGACATTCGCCCGGTTGATGGTTTAGAGGTGGAACCTTTGTTAGAGTTTTTGGGAAAGGTGTTGCACCTGAAGGAGTTCCCAGGCATGGAGGACTCAGTAGTGTTGGAACTGCTGGTTCCACTCTGCCTGAGACCTCTTGGTGACAAATTGTTAGACTGTTTGAAACGGGGAGTAAATTTTGACAATTTTCACAGTGAAGTGCTTGAGCTCTTTGTCCCCTTCAGGGTCATGGAGAGATTGAAAGTTGAGAGGGTGTTTCGTCCTCAAAAATTTGATGAAACTCTGAGTCAGTATGTGGGTGACATTTGTGGCGTGTGGCGTGTCCTACGGCTGGGCATCCCTGAAAACCAACTGGTGGACATTGTCTTGCAGGGGTTGAAGCCTGAGGAGCGGTCCAGACTGATTTTTGCTCCGAAGCTTTCTTCTTTTGCAGACCTGGATAGGTTGGTCATCCTGTCACGGAGCGTTCAAGACGCTGATTGTCAAAGGGAGCACGTTGCGGGGCATCTTCCCCGGACTGGTCCCCATCCCGCTGTAGCATCCGTGTGTCGAGGTCCTGAAACACCGCAGAGACAGAGGCATCCTATTGTTTGCTTTGGCTGTGGTCAAACAGGTCACATGAGACGAGAGTGTCGTCAGAGGGTTAATCTTGGGACTTTGTCCAAAAACCTAAGTAGCTCACAAGGGGAAAGTTTGCCTAAACCGCCCTGTGAGAAAGCTGTTTTGGAGAAAGTCAGCAGGAATTTGGTTTCTCTGAGTACTGCCCCTTCTGGGAGTGCTGGTTTTGGGGAGCCTCTGTCGCGGGGAATGAGGGAGCTTGCATGCATGGGAGTGAAAGCGGCGCGCTCAACTTGCCCACGACTCAACATCTTCTTAGGTAAAACGGTGCAGAAGGCCCTTGTGGATTCTGGGTCAGCCCGTTGTCTCATTTCCCTTTCCCTGTTTGAAAATCTAAAATCTTCTGGGCTAATCAAGCAAGTTGAGCGAAGTACACACATCTGCTGGACTGCATCGAAATCCCCACTTCCCATCATCTATGAAGCCCGTTTGAAATTCAAGATTGAACATTTTTCTTGGGTGTGGAGTTTTTGGGTAGCCAAGGACCTTTGCATTCCTGTCATTTTGGGAGCGGATTTCATCAAGCATTGTGGCCTGATTTTGGATTTAGGCAGAGGCCAGTGCTTCTTTCGTTTCGCAAGACGGGTGCTCATTCCTTTTGCGGATGAAATTGTGGATGGTGCAGCTGTGGTGGAGCCTGAGACACCCAGCAAACCAAAGGTTGATCTATTAGGGCATCTGACTCCTGGTGAGGCTGAAGCAATCAGAACTTTGTGTTCTCGTTTTCCTGAGGTGCTGACGCCAAAGCTTGGAGTCACCAATCTTTTGGAGTACGAAATCCGTTTGACTGACACCCGTCCAGTTCGTTCTCATCCTTACAAACTTGCTCCACCCAAGATGGAAACACTCCGTGGAATCATCAATGAGCTTCTTGAAAATGGGGTAATTGAGCCTTCTCGCTCAAGTTACGCAAGTCCAGCTTTTCTAGTTCCAAAGCCAAATGGCAAGTCTCGAATGGTTCTAGATTATCGCAAGTTGAATGCTCAGATTGAAATTGACTCTGTCCCTCTCCCTGATTTGCACTCTGCGTTCGATTGGTTCGGTAAGGCCAAGTATTTTTCCGTCTTTGATTTGAACCAGGCTTACCATCAGATTCCTTTGAAACCTGAATCTCGACCTCTCACTGCCTTCTGCGTTCCGTGGAACTTGTACCAGTTCACACGTGTTCCCATGGGCCTAGCTGTGGGGGCCCAGACCCTCACCAGACTTCTGGACTCCATCTTCCATGACGTCAAGTTCAAATTTGTGTTCAACTATCTTGACGATCTTTTGGTGTACAGTGAGAGCTTTGAAGACCATCTGGTTCATCTTGAGGAAGTCATGAATAGGTTGCTTAGGGCTGGCCTTACCGTAAATCCCGAGAAAGTTAGTTTTGCTCAGGCTGAGATTTCCTTCCTAGGTCATCTAGTATCTTCACGAGGTGTCTGTATCGATCCGGCTAGAACCCAGGCTATCAGGGAGTTTCCTCCTCCCCGAGATGTCAAAGGCATTGCCCGTTTCATCGGCATGGTGGGTTTCTACCGGCGCTTCATCCCCAATGTGGCTGAGTTGGCGGCTCCTCTCAATGAGCTTCGGAAGAAGGGCGCCAAGTTTGTTTGGGGTGAAGCACAACAGATGTCTTTTGATCTTCTGAAAGAAGCTATCATGCAACCTCCGGTCTTGGCGATGCCAGATTTCAGTCAAAAGTTTGTTTTGCAAACAGATGCTTCCTCCGTCGCAATTGCGGCTGTGTTGTCTCAAGAGGTAGATGGTGTTAGGCAGCCAATTGCGTATGCCTCACGCACTTTGAACCCATGCGAAAAGAAAAGCTCTTCTGTGTATGAGTTAGAGTGTTTGGCTGTCGTGTTTGGAGTGAATAAGTTCAGACGTTTTTTGGAACACAAAGAGTTTTTGCTGGAAACCGACAACCAAGCGCTCTCGTGGCTCCTTGCACATCCTCGCCAGCTTGGGAAAATTGGTCGTTGGGTGGTCCAAATATCTTCCCTCAAATTCCAAGTGCAACATGTTCGAGGCACGCAGAATGTGATTGCTGACACTTTATCAAGGATGTATCACTCACCTGACGACCAACCTTCTGATCAGGAGGAGCACACTGGGTGTGCCGTGCTCCTGGAGTTTCCCCTTGCCTTTTCTGAGTTCATCCCACATCAGTTAAAAGATCCCGAGCTGGCTAAGATCATTGGTGAGCTTCAAAATGGGGGAGCCCACCCCCCGTATTTTCTGTCCCAGGGTGCCCTTTGTTGTCGAGACCGACAGCGAGGTAAACCCAAGATTGTGCTGCCTAGTCTTCTTGTACCCATGGTCTTTGCGTACTTTCACTCTTCCCCTGTGGGTGGGCACTTAGGGATTCACAAGACCATTGCGAAGGTTAGGGACATGTTCATCTGGAAGGGTATGGACAGGGACATTGCGGCACGAGTACGTTCTTGTCAAACATGCTCGCTAAGCAAGCCTGCTCAGAATACCAAGTATGGGTTGTTGTCATCTGAGGTGGCGGAGAGACCTTTGGAGAAGGTTTTCATAGACTATGTAGGGCCTCTCCCACGTAGCAAGTCAGGAAACAAATTCTTGCTTGTTTGTGTGGATGCCTTCTCCAAGTTTTGTTGGCTTTTCCCTTTGAGGAACGCCACTGCACAGCTCACCGTGCAGGCACTTCGTACCCATTTGTTTCAACACTTTGGAATACCCGCCACCATTGTTTCCGACAACGGAACTCAGTTCGTTTCTCACCTTTTCAAAAGAATGTGCTTTGGGCACGGTATCCGCCATGTGACCACTTCCCCTTACTATCCACAGCCTTCCCATGCTGAGAGGTTCAACAGAAATCTTCGATCCGCTCTCATAGCTTTTCATGCTGACAAGCAGACCACCTGGGATCAGGAACTTCCTTGGATTCAATTTGCTTTCAATACTGCACACCATGAGAGTCACAAGGCGGTCCCTTTCGAGCTGTTGTTGGGCTATCCACCCAATAATCCTTTGGCAAATGTGTGGAAAATTGGCGACCATCTGCCACCCCCTGGTGCAGCCAATGTCAAGGCAACTTGGCAGGCGGCTAGGAGGAACTTGATCCGAGCTAGGGAATTGGTACGGAGGAAGCACAATCGAGGTCGGTTGGACAATCCTTTCCAGGTGGGGGATTTTGTTTTCTGCAAGGCTCATCCGGTCAGTTCGGCCGTGGACAAGAGAGCCGCTAAGTTGTCTCATCGGTGGTCAGGTCCCCACCGCATCTTGAAGTTCTTGACTCCTGTCTCCGTGCGGCTGGGAGATCCGCAGACTGGAGAAGTTTTCCGGAGGGCTCACATTTCTCATCTGAAGCCTTTCCGGGGAACAATTCCGTAGGTCATCTTTCATTACTCTTGTGTCTGAGTGGGAAGTGCACTGGGCCAGAGAGCTTGATCACCTCTTCTGTCCCTTGTGCGCTGCTGAAGATTTTCCCTAGTAAATTTTCCAGCACTGGCCAGTGCAAACCCTGGGGGTGAGTAGTCCCTCCAGTTGAAAGACTTTTGGCGTTCCCCACTTCAGACACTTGAGTTGATCTGTGGTGTTGAGATCTTCTAGAATTGGGAGAGGTTGTTTTCTTTTTTTTGGAGAGGAAGTCCTCCTTTGGGGGGGGGGAGGTTGAGCCGTGACTTGTCCACCAAGCGTCCCACCAATGTCACGCCTCAGAGTTTTTTTTATAGTGCGAGTGCTGGCTTTGCGCCGGAACTCAATCGGTTTGGGTCTGGCAGCAGTCCTGCAGACCCCGGGGCAATTTTTCCGCTGTCGGACACATTTTCGGCAGAAGGACAGCGACTGTCTTTACTACACACACAGTTTGTTTTGTTATTAATGTGCATAAATATGTATCCGCGTCCATCGTCAGAGAAGATTGTTTTATCTTCATTGCCTTAACTCTTTCTGATGTAGTTTTGTGCGCCGTAGACGTCAGATGAGTAAGTTGATTGTTATTTTGATTGGTTTAGGTTAGAAAGTTTCTGAATTAGTTTTGGCCTTCAGCCACATGTTGTGCAGACTTTGAGTGGGTTTTGGCTAGTGAAAGACAAGTATTAAGCACCTTCTGTGCATTGGTATTACCTTTAATCGCCAATTACTTGTGTTTTCAAAACGCTAGACCCATTTCTGAGCCTGGGAGTTGAACAGAGTTTTGTTGGGCCTTTGGCCAAGCTTTGTGTGGTCAAACCACAAGTTTTTCTGGTTAGTTTGTAGTTTTCTTTGTCGTCAAGTTTTCAAAGCTTTCCCCGAGACTCTAGGCCAGATATTACCTAAGAAAACTCACTTTGAAACTCACTTTTGTGCGGGCTATGGTCCGTTTGTTCTGTGTCCCTGTTAATTTATTATTAGGCCTAAGGCCTAGTTTGTGCTCAATTTTGTATTGTTATTGTGGCCTACAGCTTGTTTAATGTAAATTTTGTCCCTTTGTCCCCTGTAAAAGTGTTTTTTGTTATTTGTAATGTAGGCCATGTCACTCAGCCTAATTTTTTTTTAGTTAAGTAATGGCGCCTCCTGGGGGCCAAGCTCGGTCATAATTAGTTAGTTTTAGTACTCTTACTTGTCCCCTGCAATTTTCATTAAGTTTGGATAATAAATGACCGAGTTATTTAAGTTTTAGTTTAGCGCATTTCTGTTTGCTGAGTGACCGTAGGTAACTGACCCCCTACCTAGCCTCAGGCTAGTTGGTAGGCATGGGTTTGTCTTTTAAAAGCTGCGGGCACCTGTGCCACAGCTTTTAAAAGCAATTTGAGCAAATTTGGTTGGTAATAACCGGAGTTATTACCGGTTTCACCTGAAAATGCACCTCCAGCCAAAGAATTTTTAATATTTTGTGTAAACTGTTTTTTGAAGTATTTATTGTAGTATTTATGTAATTGTTTTGTGTTTTACTAGTGTATATTACCCTTCTGGACCCTAAATTCATAATTTTTATTGTCAACTTAAATTTTTATGAAAAATGTCTGTAAGAATGTGTTGTTAAAGTTTGTAAAATTCAAAAGTCTATTTATTGTTATGTTTTAGAGCTCTATTGAACTGAATTAAATTATTTCTAGTCATTTTATATTTTCTAATTTTAAAGACTGTTTTACAAAGGAAAGCCTATTTAAAAAAATTATATATAGGCTATATATTATTTAACAAATTACTTCTTCAATAGTTTTGGTCAGTGAATGAGTGGTGCGGAAATTGTTTTTGAATTTATTGTTTGAAAACCTGGATAGGCCTAACACTGCAGTCATATGAAGCCTAAGATATGGACTTTTATTAGTTAGGCCTGGAATCTGTTCAAAGGGTCCCGGATGGGAGGTTTTGTTCCGCCGCTTCCGGAGAGGGTCGCCCGGGGAGACCTTACACCTTGTCCCTCTTCGGGCTGCCAGTCACCCTGCTCCTGGGACCAGTGGGACACACTACACCTTCAAGCCACCATCCGCCTTCTACCACCACCGCCACCCACCACTAGTTGAAGCGACCAGAGTGACCAGTGACCATTACCGCAAGTTATATTTGTAATTAATGCAAGTTTTTTGAAAAGGACTGATCATCAATGGGGCCCCAAATTATTTACCATTGTTATTTATTTTTAGTCACTTGTTATTCATTTAATTGTTGATTTTTTAAAGGTTTAATATTAATTGTTACCGTCTTTAATCTATTCGTTGTTAGGCCTATTTTTCTGTTACTGGTACCAGTATTTGTAAGTTTAGAAGGGTAAACCTAAAATCATTTTTTTTTTTTAATTAAATTTTTGAGAAAGCTTAATTTAAAGAAATTCTTTGGATGGATGTTTTGTTAATTGTTGAATTCATTGAAATATTATAGGCTTTGTTGACAACTGTTTGTTTGTTTTTAATATTCACCCACGGCCTTTCACTTTTGTTAGGGATGTGGGGCGGCCACTCGCACTGTCACTATGGGGGGCATGCTTCCAATAGTTGTTCGTCTGGGGGCGGTGCGAGGGGTCGGCTCACTATTGCAACATACATAGATACTTGACATAATGTTAAATAGATTTTATTGAAAATCTAATCAGCTATATGGGAATTAGCTTAGCCTGCATGTTTGCAGCGGCGGGGGTATTTAAATCACAATAATTGGGAAACCCATATTCCCCCCCATAAAACCCCGTTCACATGGTCTGATCATTACTGGACGTATTTTGTTCAAACTTTCCAAATGAACTTTTGTATACTGAGCTGTAAACATATTTCATTACTCTCCCTGTAGCAGCATACCTAGGCACTCATTAAACCTAATGTTATTTAAAAATCAAAACATTCTGACATGTATTCAAAATTATTTAGGTGAAGATCCAATCAGGTAAATGTAAATTCGCCCACTCGGCAGGTTTGCTGCGACGTTTGTATGTGTTAATGTATACCAAGATATTTAACATAAAAGTATCATGATTCGTAAATATCACTCTTACATATGAGGTAAAACTATGTATACATCCTATTTACTGCTATAGGAAAATTGATATTGCCATTTTAACAAAACATCGTAGTCGTAAATTCTAAATAGAATTGGTATGTGTTTTACCCCAGCTGCATCACTTCCACTCAGTACCCTTGAGTTCTAATAGGATCTACAACAAGCCGATTATCGATTTCACGTTACACTTTCGTAACACCTGGCTTTCCCATAGGTGTAAAATGAAGGTTAAAAGGATTTGATAAACAATTTTAGATTATTTGAAAAAAATTGTGTTATATATGTTTATTTGTATTATAATTTTTACTCTTTCAGCTTTTAAGAATAAATAACAAAAACTTATATTAGTAAATTTAAGCTATTACCGTATAGGTCTCATGGTAAGACTTTGACTCGGGACCAATTATTTTTTTCATTTTGATGACCCTAGTAGCCAAAAACATAATCCGTCCAAACTTATATATATATATATATATATATATATATATATATAAGTTTGGACTTGTATAAATATATATATATATATATTTATACATATTTCGATAGCACGATAACTCGAGCAAAAGTCATCCGATTTTGATGAAATTTGGTACAAACGTGTAAACCTACTTTTATTCGAACAAGGTCGTGAACAAGCATGATCGGACCATGGGAACGTAGTTTTATAGGGGGAATTATGGGATAAAAATTTGTTTTTCTTGTTTTTGACCCTCAAAACATAAAATTTTCCAAGTTTTTCTTTGAACATTTTGAAGGGCTTAAAACAATAGTAAATTGAATAGTTTTTGTATGGTTATTTGTTACGGAGAAAATGGTAAAAGATAAATGTCTATGTTATTCTTATGGGGAATAAGTAAACTGTTGTAGTTTGCTTGTTTATGGATATATTTGGATCATACTTGGCAAATCTATTTATTTTATACTAAGCTATCAATATTTTACTAAAAACCCCACTTTATTACCCTCCCTGTAGGCAGAAAACCTAGGTAATCGTTAAACCTAATGTTATTTTTATATATTTAACTGAAAATCAAATCAGGCTAATTGAAATTCGCTTACTCTGCAGGTTCGCTGCGGTCGGGGTATTTTTGATAATTACTATGAGTAGATTTTAAAGTATAAAAAAGGGCTTCACATTTGAGTGAAATATTATCCTGTCATCCATTCAAATTATACAAAATTTGAATTAGAAAATAATTAGTAATACCTTTTAAAATACAAAATGAAATCAAGTAGATCATTTTTACCCTTCACTTTTGATGGAAGTGATTCATAAGTTATCAACAATACGCGGTATAGACATCCCAATATATTAGGGATAAAATTATCAGCGCAGTAATACTTAAGAATAATTTTAAATTTTAGAATAAGGCTCTAAAATTTATTAAATATTCAAGATTTAAATAACTTCAGTTATTGCTCATAGAACAATTGTCTTAGTAAATGGTAAATAAGCCCCTTTCCATTCGTTATGTTTAATAACAATGCTAAAATGTTGAGTTTATAGCAATATTCGATATCAGAATACCTTAAATGACATTAATATTTTCTGTATCATATAATATCTAAACTTCAATTCAAGTTTCTTTCCAATTTAAGGGGCTATTGTGTTAACGAGACTTAAACACGTTAATACAATGAATTCATAACCATTCCATAAGTATCCGTTCCATGAATGTATCATCCATATGGTATTGGTAGTAAGGCATCCTTGTACAACGTAAGCTCTACATGTACGTATAATTTCCAGGGTTTACAGTGCAAAGTAATACAAGTAAAGATGGGAAACAAGGCTTATCAGCCGATTGGCGCTAAAGTAACGAATACAGGGATACCAAAATATTAGGGGTTTTGCCATTAAAATGCGTCTCACAGTACTTTTAAATTGGGTTGCGCTTAAAAAAAAACACGCTGTTTAAGTGAAAAGTGGTATTTTACTTCGTAATTGCTATTTATGTATACATAAAAGTTATATACCAAGATATATCAAGTGTTTAACAATGAACACTTGTAACCCACAAACATGTGCTGAATCTGAACGGGAATGGAGATTAATTACTTTTACAATTTCCCCCAACGTCTTAACTAAAATTATAAAATAATTATAAATGTAGTTGTGTTTTAATACTCTAGTAACTTATAGAGATAATATAATTCATATAAATAATGGGGCATAAGTTGTATAGATTATGCTATAGGTAAGATTAAATGAGACACAGGGAAGAAGAGATAATAATAATAATAAGGGATGGCAAATAAAATTGCCATAACACTAGCAAGCAGTTTTGACATACAATACCGTAGGAATCTCGTCATCAATGATGATTCGCTATGTAAAGCGGCTCTGAGCTAACGTTGTATTGACCCTGCACTACCGAGACTGCGACTCACAACAATAGCACAGCCGATTGAATGTTTGCAATATCGATACAACCAGTGGTTGTTTCAATTTATTCACTACAGTACCTGTTATTTGGCTGTTTAATATGCTTTGAGAACGTTGTGAATGAATGTGTGCATTTCTAAACCGGTGCAATTGGGAAGAGTCTACACCAACTGCAGAGTCCATTATGATATTATAAAATTTGCATTTATAATTTTATTCGGCGTAGGCATATTTTTACGTTATTGATCTTACGTTCTAAGTTTTCAAATAAGATAGAATTCCCTAAGCCAAACTAATTTCCTGTTTTTGAAACAGCTACAGAAAGTCTGTCGTTTTGTATTAAACTTTAATTTTGTATCTGGCTAATATTTGTCTGAGTTTTCGTTCTAAGTCCTTTTCCAAACAAAGTTGCTTGTTCAATACAGGGTAAAATTCTTTTTTAAATATACAGAATTGTTACAGTTTTAAAATTTGGTGTACCCTGAATGTCTTAGCCTTATTTCACAAGTAAAAACGTAATATTTCAGCTATTCGTTATTGGATTATTATATCTTGGTGTTGTTTAATTAAGAAACTTTAATGCTAAATGAAAGTATTGTAGATATGTTTTCATAAAATTTCCCACTGTAATTCAATTTATTAAAATTAAAATCGCCGCCATTTAAAAACTTTATATTGGACCAACTAAATTGTTTTACCAATACAGATCTCTTCAATTATATAACTAGTTATATGAAGATTAGTTCGGAAACTTCAAAGAATAAATATTTATGTATAAAGGACAAAGTGGCATTTCTGTGTAAATTGGCATTTTAAAACAAATCTTAATATACACTTTTTTCTTTATTCCGGTACAAGAAATAATATTTCAAAGTCCTGAAAGGTTTTATTACATCCTGTACATAGCTTTTGTTACCAGTTATAAAATAGAATATTGCTTACTTTAAGTTACTCTTTCTAACAAAAGTTTAATTTTAAGTTTTCGAAAAAATGGGAGATTTTTTTCTTTATTGCTGATAATTTGTCATTTAAGTAAATGTTTTTCAGTTTAAGCTTATCATCGAATTTTTAATTTATTAGCAATGTATGGCTATCATATTTATCATTAAACTGTAATAACAGTCGTGAAACACTGTGGCATTTTTACTTTTGAAATGGTTAAAATAAATAACAGTTTGGTTTTTAATATTATTGTTTAATACCAAAATACCACTTTATTACTATTTTCTTTTATACTACTCATATTAAACACTCAACCTCACATAAATATTGCCTTTTAATAAATATATAAATAGATACTTTGTTAACTAGATGTTATGCTGCTATTTTACTTGAAAATTCTTTAACATTTAAAAGATAAATTATATGTAACATTTAAACCAAGCTGGAAATTGTACAAGCTTATAAATATTAAATTACTATCACGGTTAGTAAAATAGAAATTAGCAATTATAAATGTTTTCTTATAACTTAGTTGGTGGCTCTTCTAAAACAATGTTACCTTAACATTTGTTTTATAAAACCAATGTTTAACTAAAAATTCCCTAATTGCCTAGGCCAATATAATTGCACGCGGCATGGAGTATATACGTACTGTCAATATGTTTTGGTAGGGTTGCATAATGTTTATTTATTACTAAAAATGTTATATTCATGCATTTACTTAGCCAAGCGGAAATGGTCGCAGCATATTTCGCTGAACATAAATAATTAGCGTTGATTTTATTTGAACTCAGTCCTTCAGAGAATGGTTTTGTGTCCGTGAATATAAATCTGGTACATTTGGTGATTTTGGTTAATTATGTAAAAAACACGTAAGTATAAAAAGTTGCTGTATACAATTATATTGTTTATATTGATTTTGTATGTTTTGCAATTGATTTTGATAACGGATTAATAAAATGTTAAAATTAATAACTGTAAACATATAACTGAATTTATTTGACCTTGTATGGTAAATTTTACCACATACGGTCATAAGACGTGTACTAACCTGTGGGGTTAGTAAGGGGTAAATTATTGCCTACACGTTAGTTTATTTTTCTGTATTAGCCTATGCATGTCTGTTGTGTTGGCACGCGTGCACGGTACCAAAATAAATGTAATGTGTTTTTTTACGTGTGTTCTGTGTTTTATGTTTTAAATTGATGACGAATCTGAGAAGAGGATAAACCTGAGGATGTGGCAGTCGCCACGAAACATGTAGTTATCTACCAACACTAAACAGGATATTGTAAGGTAACAAAATAATTTTATTAATATAAAGGAATATCCAGAAGTAGGACAATGAATTCTGATACTGTGTTCATTTAGCTTTTGGCTTATGTTATTTACAGGCTTTGTTTGCTTATTGTCTGTTGTCTAAGTAAAGTATCGAAGTGAATAATGCAGTTTAGGCATAATAAAAAGGTTTGGTTTAAAAAAGTTCTACAAAAACAGGTTTTGAGCAGTAAAAACATAATGCATCAAATGTAAGCATTAGTTCTGAGACTAACAATAGTGAAAGTTTAACATCTGACATTGATGAGACTAGTCCTAGGCCTTTTGCTAGTCTTTTTTTAATAGGCTTAACATCGCGGAAGGGAACAGTTTTGTGAAAGATGACAGTGTTGGTCACTGTCACGCATCTGTTGCTGAAGATCAAGGACTTTGCTGAGCAGTTCAGACCTCGACTCATCTAAGGATCTTTAAAGCTTTGTCCTCTACGGTGTCAAGTTGTCAATTGTTTTTCATACACTCTTCCCTTAGTACTCTGAATTTTTGTTTGGAACTCGCCAATGGCTTAGGTCTTCATGAATTGTTTTAGTAAAGGGATATTTTTATTCAAATCCACAGCACGACTCATTTGCGTAGAGAAAGTTTCTCCGACATGTTGTGCAGACTTACAAGTCCTACTGTGCACTTTGCTATAGTTCCCGTTACAGCATCTGCGCTAGTCACTATACGTCACATCTGCACGAAAACGTTCGACACTAGTATTTATAGTAAACAAGTAAAAAGTGAATAGCCTACCAAGTAATACCAAGGAATATGGGTTAGTTACCGGTATTAGTTAGGTCAACTGAGCAGACCCAAGCCAACAATCAGATAAAAATGTTCTGTGATAAGGCATTTTTTCATTGACGGACCAATAACAACTTACATACTTGTGAATGCTTTAATATCTGTGATTCAGATGACTTTATGGACATCATTGGCAAATTACTATGCTTTCAGTAAAAATTTTTAATTTTGCTTTGAGAAACAATAGCTTTTACATTTTCTTGCAAACCATCAAATCAAAAGTCTAAACTTTTAAATTCTGCTACGAGAGAAGTAGCAATATTTTTATCTAGGATATATTTTTTTATCTAGAATCTTTTTAGGATTATATTTTTTATCTAGTTTCGTGTACTCTGAAAAGCGTGTACTCTGTCTAATGCTAGAATACTTTCATATCTTACAGACACACAACAAATGCGTCAAAATATATTTATTTACAAGTTCACTTATTATTTATTTTAAAAGTCACAGTTAAGGCCAAATTTAAACATATTAAATTTGGTCACTATGAACAATGAACTAATGTGCTTAATTTTTATGTGTATTAATTAAAGTAGTTCGCATAAAATAAAACTCGGGGATATTGTATGAATATCTATATTTCTTTCAAATATGTTTTCTATAAATAATATGCATATCAAATGTTTGATATTATTAATTCTAATACGAACTTAATAACTTTAATGTGATTCTTGCTAATATTTTACTATTGACAATAATGCCGTTTTAAAGTGGTAGTCTTATTCACATTCTGTTCACAAGACAGAGGGAAAAACGTTCAATCGAAGCCTTTGACAGCGATTGGTTTATGACCGGGAAACTGCAAGAGGTCGCACACAGAATAACAAGTAGTTCCTTGGTCAAACCATGAAACCATTGAATGAATAGACTTAGTCGGAAAAGATGCTATTTTGCATTCAGTAAATACTATTAAATAAGAACAGACTCAAACACGATTCCATTCTATTTACCAATTCAATGGTGTATTATTGTTGAAAAAGGAAAAACGTGTAAATAAATGGTTTAGAAAGAGACGCCGACTGTACCGGCTTTTTATTTTGACGACTAACTGTTTACGGACATATACAGTTAACATATAACTAGTAAATAGTCGACACATATTATATAAATTATGCCAGTTACTAACACAAGTAAGAAGATAAAAATAATAATATAGTTTTATGTTGTAAATGTATCAGTTAATTTTGTAATGTTTATTCATTGATTATTTGTGCTTTTAAAATTGAAAAATATATTTACATACCTCACAATGGTTATTTATAATTTAAAATGATTATATATAATTTAGAAGTGTATTCAAAAATATTTGTAAATGATTAAATTTAAACATATGTTATAGTATGAGTTTCTAAGAAAACTCATAAATGTTGCTAAATATTACAATTCGTACCTTAGGCCGAAAATGAGGTTTTGCCGGTAAATATACATAACAAATGGTAAGTGGTGATCGATTTCGATTTGACACTTCAATAACCATCTTACCCAATAGTTGAATGATCAGAGAATTAATGAACCATTATTCGCCTATTGGGTCTGATGATGATTGTATCCAAATGAAATTGATCACCACTTACTATCTTTTATGCTTGTTTACTGTAAGTATAAGGGTAGATATATGTTTCAAGTGTTAGCCTATAAGACATTTCTTTTCTTTACTTTCCGTAAATTTAATAACACGTACAATGCTGATCAAGAAATTATTTAAGAAAGTTATTTAACGTCTTCTTTAACTAATTTAATAAGCTCAATGGTGATATTTTTAGCATGATTTTTTTACTATTTAGATGGTTTAAACATTGTATTTAGGACTCAGTAACAATAAACCAGCATTTTATTTCTATGAACTTTTGTTTTATTTGATAAAGTCTTTAGCAGGTTATTTCTTTTACTATAATATATTATAGAATTTGGAATTCTTACCTCTGTTTGTTGTATTTGGCTTTGCGGAATGTTTGAGTCATATGAAATTAAACTTGGCATGTCGGCAACCTACTAATATAACCAAATGTTGTTGAGTGTAAGTAACTAAGTTTCCTAAATATTTGTGTAGCAAACAAGTGTAAGCTTACACGACACTAGACATGTTGTCTATAACTTTCTGTGTGTTTCCTTTACGTGTTATCTCCGTCGTACACGCCTGTGTTGTCGAACCAATTTGAACATTGGTTTTACTGATCAATATAATACCAGAAAACATATATTGGTTTTAATATTGAATTTTAGTGTGATTAAATCTTTTATATTACATAGTTTTTTATTTGAATCAATGGGTGAATGTTTTTCATAGCAAAATACCCTTAATGTGTTTCTAATTTTATTGTAATATGTAAAAAGGTGAAACGGCACAATAAGTAATACGATGTATAGAACTAATGTTGAGAGGTGGGTTCATATAATATAATAATGGGGCTATCTATTATCAGGGCTCTAAAATTGAGTTTAAATATCTTCACAAAATAATGGAACAGGATCTTTATTAACCCTCGCATTTCTTTCGGAACGACATAGGCTATTGTTAAAGTGAACATTTAGCAAATTCCCCTACATTATGTACCACCAGACATCCCATCTATATGGATCAGCTGACGCCAATTTTTTACTAAAAAAGAATGTAGTTTTGTGAGCCAGTCACAGATTGCGCTAGTGTCTAAAACTCTATTTTGTACCTTATTTCTTGTTACTGACATAGTTGCTGGGTCACAACAGTTGCTATAGCTCATAATAAGCTATTCCATCAGTTTGGCTTGGTAAACACCATCATGTAATCGGCAGAAATCAGTAATTTAGATCAGCGCAATCTGTAGGTGGCTCACATCAACTAAGACAAATTTTATTAAAAACGACTTTAACATGGGGATGGAATGTCTAGGTACCACATAAATGTGTGCAAGGTCAAATTATACATAACCTATTACAGAAAGTGTAATAATGTTTACCAATATAATTCTTGATGAATTTTAATGGGATTCTTTAGTTATGTTCTTAAGCTGACAACAGCTGCAAAGTGATATTTATAATTAAATAAATACAGTAAATAAAAAATGAAAAAAATTAATAGATTCCAATTAATAATATGGCTTAATTTAGTAACCTATAAGACGCCTTAAAATAATAGCTGAATAGTGATAAATAATTCGTACAAATTGACGAAATAAGTTATTCTGACTGTCAGTAGCTAACGAGGTACTTCACTGAGAATAATTTTGATATTACTTAGTATCGTTTCGTGGCCAAGAAACGCTATTTTGAAAGAAAATAAACGAACGTTATACGTTTAGTGGACGGTTAACTATCCGAATATGTTTTGGTTCGTCTAGAGTTGTCAATCAATCAATCAGTCAATCAATTATTTAAGATGGGGACGCCACTATGTGCGTATTTTAACCCAAATATGAGAGAAGGATGAGTGTAGGATGAGTGGCACGATATTGTAGTCTTGTTAGTGACTAAGGCCAACATATTCCTTAGACACAGTTGTTAATTATTAGCTTAAACAGCTATTGGCAACTAAGGGACCTACAGTTTAAAGTCTTTGGAGCGGAGGAGGTTTGGCATTAAATTAGAATTAAATTAATTGTTTATGAGGTGTCATCCTTCTTTATTATTATCGTTAATAGCCTGGAAGTATATTTTTATTACTTTTCTTGAAATTCTCAAACATAACTTTGTGGTATGCGTTGGTATTGCTAAAATATAATTTAACAAATCCTGCCAATCTCGTCAATAAAAGAAATGCAGATGTAATCATATAGTTCAACTCACATCTGTATTGATTATAAATACAGGATTATGTTTATTGAGAGTAGCAGATATCATAAAAACAAAAGTACATTTTTGTATTGCAACGTTTTTCAGGGTATTTCTCAAACAAATTGAATTGTTATAAGACACACGTTTAAATTGAAGATTTGGTTCCCACCAATAACTCTTAAGTTTTGAGAAAATTCTGATAAAACTCGTATTTTATGACAATAAGTAATTTGTGTGAGTTACCAATTACGCCTAACCCAACATCAATAATGAAACTCATATGTGTATTATGGAACTTGGCAACAATAATTAATTTGGCATTGGAGACGTTTGTTTGCATTATGCATTATTGTGTTTCAGCGGGGTCAACATGCAAACCATATGTGCCCATTTGATTTGTGTAAACTATCAAATATTTATGTTTTCCAAAAAATCTATTTAGTTTTGTTCATATAATGCAAGTAGGCCTTGAACAGTTGTATATAATAATCTAGGCTAGGCGTTGATGGTTTTGTGAGTTTCACATTCCGAAGCTATTTATGATTAGCGGACTCTAAACATTGGGAACGGAAGGTCCACGTTCTACCTTTAAATCAGCTCTTTCTTCAGACTTTAATAATTCGTAATCAATTTATTAAAGTTTATAAAAATTTTACTTTATTACTTTAATACTTAAAAGTATTACTTAGTATTATTTTTTTTAAATTTACTTTATTAAAATCACGTAAGTGTGCTTGTATGCAGCACACAAACTTATAGGTTATTGGCGCATGTTTGACTTTCAGTTACTACACTCACATAGCTATAAGAAAATCTTTTCAAAGATGAAAATTTAATTATATGGTGATTGTGTGTTTTCACAATTCCATTAAATATATTTAAAATAACATTTATAATTTTAGTATGATACTAATTACGGTGTTATCCGCTTTCCTTAGAATATAATTTTTGGATTACAAATTAATTTAGTAGTATTTAATACACAAATAAACTAAATTACATTCGATTCCTTTGGGGCAGAAGTTAAGAATGATAATGGTTAAAGAATGGAACTATCGATAATCAAATCAAAGTTGTATATACACTAGAGATTTGCTCACAAAGAAGAATGAAATAATTCTAGCTGCATTTACTGTCGCTACATAATAGGCTCTATTATGCCACTTGCAGTGCCGCGCTTAGTTCGATACTCGGCTCACACCTTTCGACCGCAGACTATGACAGCCTTCTCAGATCGTATATACCAAAGGAGGCCGGTTTAGCTGGGTACGCCGAGAACGTCGCAGTGTAAATCACCACAGCAACGTTAAAGTCAATGTGCAAATGGAATTTAAACGAGGTGATGCGCACAGTAAGTGCCTCGATGGCCAATCACTGGCCAGGGTTTGTCGCACACTTTGAGCAACAACAAAATATCCTTACAACATGATGGATCAACTCCATAGTTCCGCTATGCGTAGGAAAAACTCTTCTCCAAACCACGCGAACCACAAATTACCTCGGTGGGCAGGATGTCAGGACCAGATCTTCCTTACGGTGGGCAGGTCTGAGAGGAGTTTCGCTGTGTGAGCTTATGTCCAATGTCGGGGGTCTTTGGGCCAGCTGGAGAAAAACCTTGATGTATACAGTTCAGTCCGTTTTAGGCTCTTAGATGTTTAAGATCTTAACCCCGCATCTGTCACTATAATTCTTAAAAATACAATCAATCGGTCTATTAACAGCACTAGTTTGATAAAAAAGTCTTTATATTACAAGCAGTGTACCTTTTCCTTCCGGAATCAACAAGTAAATAATAACAAGTTTTATTTTACACAATTAATCCCAAATACACTAGACACACGATTCCAGCATGGAAAAGCCTGGATCCGGGCAGATAATGTTAATGTTCCTTCCAGGCCGTGACGAGTTGACGATCCGATGTGGCGTGAAAGAAGGCTAAGCAAACTCGGCCTAGTTCTAAAAAAATGCGATCATGTTTCCCAGGCTAATAAAAGAAAAGTTGTGGAGACATTTGGCTGTTTTTTACGGTAGAAGGAGTATTACACTATGTTGGCCACCTGTGTACGTAAGATTATTTTTTCGCCTCTTTAAAAAAGGTCCTACTAATAAGGGCTAAGGTTACTAACTTATTAAGGAGTAGTAGGCCTCATTTAACTACTCCATAAATTGTCAGCCATTATTTATAGCGTGATTACTATCGGGCAAGATAGGATTAATAAATTTTTTCGTACTTTGGCACTATAATAGTACATGCAATTGTAATTTATAAGTATTATGCGTTTTAAAATATTCTAAAGATCATTAGTCAATACAAGTCAAGACTATAAGATTACATATCATTGTAAGCTTGGCTGCTTTAAGAAACGTATGAAGCCAAAAAGTATATTTCGTAACAAGTGTAGAAAGTGGGTTATTACATATAAGACCAAATTTGAAGTGCGAGATTTATCTAGCACTTTAATGTGTCTAGAATATGTATAAACCCATTTTCACTAGTGTTTTAACGTTACTTTAAGCTACGATACAAAGATTAATTATTTTCTTATTTAAAACAGACATTGGCAATTTCTTTATAACAGCTATGAACATTACAGAAATCATAGCATTCTTAAGGTTATACATTCAATTTAAAGTTATATTTACTTGGGTTGTAGAGTTTTGCTGTTGAAAATGGAACAGTTGACAAAACACCAATAAGTCAATGCACTGCCTATAGATTGACGTGTCAATCCCAATGCAGGACAATATAACTGACCAAATGTTTTCAATCGCGATAAAACCAGTCGTTGTTCCCATACTGCGCTTTAACTCTTGTTTTTGGCATTTTGTTAAACAAACGTTTCTTTCAAACATCGTTGATAGTTTTAACAACCTTCATAGAGAGTTTGAAACAACTATAAGCACGACCGAATAAATAAATAATCATTATGAAAAAGTATACATAGTATAATAATAAGTAGCAAATTAAGTCGTATTATAAAGTAAATTGCCCGTTTTGACGCAGTTTATGTTTATAATTTCAAAACTATTTTCACTTTGAAATATCTTTTGCCTATTCAATATTGGTTTTGGTTCTATGAAATTGGTGCTATGAGGTCAAAACTATCGTAAAGCATGTACAATGATTCAGTCGTTATCTAGCAGTCGATGAGGAAGGACCTTGTTATCAGATAACCCACTCGCTCGCCCGATCCTGCGTGCCTAGCTACTAACCATTAGACGTTTAGTTAACATTTGCAATTTACTTAACAAAACTTTATTTCGGACATGGCGGAAAAGTGTTATAAGTGCAACGTGGAGTGCGACAAGACTTCGTCCGACGTACTATCGTGCGTGGAGTGCAGTGACGTGTTGCACGTGCAGTGTGCGGGACTTGACATGAAGAGGAAGACCCGTAACCGTCCGTTCAAGTGTGGCAAGTGTAATAAGGAGACAGCATCAATGTCAAGTGTAAGTGATACCGAAGACTCTACTGTTATTAAAGCAATTAACAGCCTACACACCAAATTTAGTGACACGCTTGATCAGAAACTTTGTAGTTTGGAAGGAAAAATTAATGACTCAATTAGTGGGAAACTTGACAAAATTAATGAACGTATAAATACGTGGCAAGAAACAATTGCAGCATCGTTAGACGGCCTAAAATCAGAAAATGTCGTTCTGAAACAAGATTGTGATGTACTCAAAACACGTTGCGACGACCTGTCTAAACAAGTAGACTCATTGACGGAGCAGCTACAAGACCTACAGCAGTACAGCCGGATTGACAACCTTGAGATCGTCGGAGTGCCCTTGACCAAGAATGAAGATGTGTATGCCGTCCTAAAGGCAGTGGCTAACACCATTGGTACGCCCTGGAAGTATGAGGACATTTCAATAGCGCATCGGGTGCCTTCAACCCGCCAGAGATATCCTAACATTATTGTTAAATTTACCCGAAGAGTTTCCAAGACGACGTGGCTTCTTGCGGCTAAGGAAATTGACCTAACCGCCAAAATGTTGCACCAGAGCTTCCCCGACACACCAATATTTATCAACGAACATCTCACAGGCCATGCCAAAGAAACTCTAAACTGCGCCAAAAAGCTCGTTAAGGAGAAGAAGCTAGCTTATGCATGGGTCAAAGAAGGCAAGATCCTGGTGAGGAAGACAGCAGATGGGAAACCAGCGCGTGCGAGGAGTCCGGAGGACGTCAAGGCGATAGCGGCTCAACCCACGGCTCAACCAACTGCTCAGTCAACGGCTCAGCGACGGCTCAGCGAAGGTGGCAATCAGCGCGGCAACAACGGCTCCAACACCGACAAGGTTTCACCGTAAACACTACACAGTTATGTGTTAATTGTGCCCTCAACTAATAAGGTACACAGCTCAGTATTTTTATTTGTTTTTTACCATTTTATAATTTTGTTGTTTCACTTGTAGGTAAATTCTTTTAAATTAATTGTATTATTTGCTTCATGAGTTCATAAGTCACTTGTATGTAATTTATTTAATCAAGCTATAGATGCAAAACAATTTTTGTCTGTAAATCCAATAATATGTTTTAAATTTCTAAATAAAAGAAACTAGACTATAAACTTAACACCCTTTTTGATTAATGTTGGGCTTAGTAACGTCCTTTGATAGAAAATGTCGATTTAGGTAACAAAACATTATACAGTAAATTTGATATTATAAAATTCATATTTTTCATAAAGCAAAACTCAATTTTTATCACCATAAACAAAATGTAATACTGACCACGACATTAGTTATTACTATCATTATTATTTTATTTATGAAAGTATGTAATGTAATTGTTTTATGTATGACATTGATAACTGGAGTGAAACACGTTTATTTTCTTAATTACCAGAATATTGTTAGATTATAAATTATTTTAATGTAGTAAAAGTATATAGGTCAAATGTCAACATCTCATATTTTATCGTCCAATGGTTCATTTATCAATTTATTATTAGCAAAGAATGTTTGTTCTTTATCGAAAAAAAAATTGCAATAACTTTATCAATTGATATTTTGTTGTCTTTTGAAACACATTCTTGGACAAATTACAAGGTTTTCCTAGTTAGTTAAATGCTACTTAATAACTAATATTTTAATTCCAATATTTTAACAAAACCACTCAGGGTGAAATTCAAGTTTTATGTCTAATAATTATCTTAACTCTATTCTAAGCAAAATATATCGAACGTTTAGGGGTTATTGATTTTTTCATGTCTTAAGATAAAGTGTAAATACTATTGTTCTTAATTTTTAATAGGTTTAATTAAAATACAGAATATTTTATTGTAGCGGCTGCATGTTCCGTTCAGTGGGTTGTCTGTATTGTTTTGTTTTTTTCTCAGAAATTTGAGATATATCTTTTATTTACCTTTAGCTCTAATAAATAGTTTTTTTATTATTTTTATTCATGGAAGATATTAATGTCTATAGTGATAACTACAGGCAAATTGAATGTTCCACAGTAGATTTCTTAAATTATATAGGATTAGTTTTTAGTAAGAATAAAAGCTTTTTAAATATTTTTTATATGAATATTCGAAGTTACAATAAGAATTTTGAGTTGCTTCTTGTCTTGTTGCAATCAGTAGTTTTAAAGTTTGATATTATTGCGCTGGGGGAAACATGGTATGGGGGTGTTGGGGAGGGGCTACATTTAGAGGGGTATAAACTGTATCGCACAACTAAAGGGAAAAATCAAAATGATGGGGTTTTGATGTATGTGAGTGAGAGAGTGAATGTGTGTGAATGTAAGGAACTGGAGCTGGGAGACGTTTACGGGTTGACCTTAGACTTTGTTTATCAAGATAAGCGGTGTAATCTGCTATCTGTGTACAGGACTCACGACAGTGATCTTGACAACTTTACTACCGCTCTCGAAAAATACTACGAAAATAAAACCAATAACAATACCTATTTTTTAATAGGTGACATCAATGCAAATCTACTGGAAACTGACAACAAGACAGAGCGTTATTTGGATGTCTTATATGAATGTGGTTTCATGAATGGTATAAATGTACCGACTAGAGAGGTAGGGGATAGTAAGACATCCATTGACCACATTTTTATAAGTCACCACGACTTTACTGCACTACGAACTGCTGTTGCGAAGACTGAGATTACTGACCATTACAGCGTTTGTCTACAGATTAACTTCTCGAACAGAACAGAACGTACATCACACGAACTGTACACCTGCATAGACAAAAATAAACTCAGTACACACATAAAGGACTGTGACTGGACAGACATTGTACAGGAAAATGACACCAATACATGTTCTAATCTCATGATTTCAAAAATCCAAGATCTGGTTAGTAAGTCAACAAAAACATTAAAAAAGCCAAATTCCAAACTCAGGAAATTAAAGCCTTGGATAACACATGACTTGGTTATAAAAATTAGGGATAGAGATAAACTTAGTAAACAGATAAAAAAACAACCCTTTAATACAATTTTAATCAATAATTTCAAAAGGCTAAAAAATGAACTTAACAAAAATATTAGAGAAACCAAAAATAAATATTATAGGGAAAAGATTTTGGGGTATAAAGATAATCCTAAAAAGTTTTGGAGTGTTTTAAATGAATTGGCGGGTAGATGCACCAAACATGACATTTTCCCACTATCTCAATATACTCTGAACAAACCATACGCACACACCGACACTGATTTGAGACCACTGGTGGCCAACGAATTCAATGTCTATTTTACCCAAGTTGGGTCAAACATGGCAGCTAGAATTGACTCGAGTGGTCCACCTGTGGTACACGACTCTGACTATGCTGTTGACTCCGTCCTCACACTGCAAACTGTTACTGAACATGAACTGCACGGCTACGTCACCAGACTGAGAGGAGGCTCAGCTCCAGGGTATGATTGTGTATCAGCTGATTTACTCAAGGAAAACTGGGAATCAATAAAACAACCACTTTTACACATCACAAACATGAGTATCCGGAGTGGAGTTTACCCTGACGCTTACAAAATCGCCAAGGTTGTTCCTCTATTCAAGTCGGGAGACTGCTCTGAGACTTCGAACTTTAGGCCGATCTCCTTGCTGAGTGTGTTAACCAAGGTATTGGAAAAAATCATTAAAGACCAGTTAACTAATTATTTAAATAATTACAATATTTTAACATCACGTCAATTTGGATTCAGGAAATCAAAAAATATTTCTGACGCTTTGTTTGAAGTTAACAAAGATATCAATTTAGCAGTTAATAAAGGTAATAAAGTTGTACTAGTATTTTTCGATTTAGCAAAAGCATTCGACTCTGTTGACAGATCAATACTTTTAAAAAAACTGGAGTTAGTTGGGATTAAAAACATTTCATTGAACTGGTTTGAATCGTATTTTTCTGAAAGAAAGCAATTCGTTGTCATAAACGGAGTTCAGAGCAATTTAGCTGAAGTGGACTATGGTGTGGTTCAAGGAAGTACCCTTGGTCCTTTATTATTTTTAATATACATAAATAATCTAGTGAAAATCAACATTGAAGGGAAGTTCTACCTCTTTGCAGATGACACTTTAGTATTGTTCGAAGGTAGAGATTGGGAGACTGTTTTCAACCTCGCCGAAAGAGGTATTTCAAAAATAAAAAAATGGTTTGATCAAAATGTTTTGACACTTAATGTAGATAAAACCAAATTCATGCCAATCACTTTTAGTCATCGTGGTGACACACTCATCAATGAGTTAAAAATTCATTCTTGTCCAAATTTTGATCCGGCTTGTGACTGTCCAGTGATAGATAGAGTGCAAAAATATAAATACCTTGGCGTAATTATTGATTATAAACTTTCATGGGCAGATCACGTATCATATCTAAACAATAAACTAAGAAAATATATATATGCTTTTAATCAGTTAAGACAGGTTTTGGAATTTGAGGAAATCAGAATTGCATATTTTTCTTACGTGCAGTCTTTGCTTGACGGAGGAATAATAGCCTGGGGCTGTGCATATAGTTATATTTTAAAGCCGTTATTAACCACCCAAAAAGCTATAATTAAAGCAGCCTTAGGCAGGTGTCGGCGCTACCCTTCGGATGCTCTCTTCAATGAAATGAACGTTCTCGACATCAGACAGTTGTTCATCCGAACCATGACTATTTACATATTCAAACACTTTAATGACATTTTTGAAAGAGTAGCACACGAATACAGAACCAGACATGCACTAGGTGGAGGAATTTGCTTACCGAGACTAAATAGAACTTACTCTACGACGAATTGTTACTATGTTGCTCACATTATCTACAACAATCTGCCTCACAACTTACGGGAAAACTATTTTGGATCACTAGTTAAATACAAAAAACAAATTACATTATGGCTACAAAGTATGGAGAGATCAGCTGCTCAAAATGTAATGATCTCAACCTACAGACAATGACCAACTTACAGACAGACAACTAAACTCACATCAGCTGATAAGGTGAAAGAACGATTGAATGTCAGCGTAAACGTTGCGCGCGTCTTTGTGAGCGTGTGTGTGTGTGTGTGTGTGTGTGTGTGTGTGTGTGTGTGTGTGTGTGTGTGTGTGTGTGCGTGTGTGCAGTTCTCGATTCTGTGCCACAGGGACATAGCATTGACGGCCCTAGTACCCTAGGGCTACCAGCCGCTTGTTGGTGTTGGGACCTAGGAGGATTAAACATTAAGGAGAGGGCACTCGAATAGGAATACACATGTTGCGGTGAAGCCAGCTTTAGCAGAACACTAGAGGGGCACGCGGAGCCGTAGAGTGGCAAAAAGCCGCTGCTATAACATGGGAGAGATAGGGAAAAACGCGACGCGCGCTGTTTCGAATTAAAATTGCCGCTAAACTAAAACACCTGTGTTATTCACCGATGGCATTCTTAAAGTAAATTAAATTTCCTATCGAACGGTGTCAATCATTCATATAAAAACTATTATTTATTATTTATTATTTATTATTGAAGATCAAAGTTGAAAGAATTGGCCTGGACTTTGAGTATTGTTGTAAAATGTGGCAATAACGCCTCTCTTACACTCTCGGCAGTCTACTGTCCTCCACCTCATGCAATAAGTAAGGATCAATTTAGAGACTTTTTCTCAACACTTGGGCCAACATTTATTGCGGGTGGGGACTATAATGCTAAACACACACACTGGGGCTCAAGACTAGTAACTCCAAGAGGCAGAACTCTTTACAGAGCTATAACAGAAATGAATTTGGATTGTGTATCTTCAGGTTTACCTACTTACTGGCCAACTGACCGAAATAAAATACCGGACCTACTGGACTTTTTTGTAGTTAAAGGTATACAATTGAACTACACGAATATCGAATCATCCCTTGATCTTTCTTCAGACCACTCCCCTGTAATCATAACTTACAGTACTAGTATATGCTTGAAGGAAAAATCCCCGTCGTTGTGTAATAAGAATACAAACTGGGATTACTTTAGGACCCTTGTAAATAACAGTATTGATCTTAAAATCCCGTTACGGAATGAACATGATGTGGAAGAATCAATAAATTACTTCAACACTACCATACAGAAATCAGCCTGGGAAGCAACTCCAAAATCTAAAATCTGTGTCTCAAAATCAAATAACTACCCAATTTATATTAAGAAGAAAGTAGCAGAAAAACGTAGACTACGGAGAATTTGGCAAAATTCACGCGACCCTCTTGATAAAACTCGTCTAAATCGTGCAGCTCAGAAATTAAAACGATGTTTAGTGGAACTGAAAAATACATGGTTTGACGATTTTACGAAAAATCTAACCCCAACTGAAGCAACCGAGTATTCTCTTTGGAAGTCTACTAAATATATTAAACGTCCAGTTCAACATGTACCTCCAATTCGGAAACCTGACGGGTCCTGGGCTAAAACCCCTGAAGAAAAAGCGAAGGTTTTTGAAGATTACTTTTCTGATGTATTCAAGCCTATTACTCCGAATCCCCCCAATGACGAAAGTGAAATTTACGAATTTTTGGATGCACCAAATCAGATGTCACTGCCTATAAAATCTTGCACTCCTTCAGAGGTTTCAAGAATAATTTTTAAGGAAATTTACCCCGTGAAAAGTCCTGGGTACGATCTCATCACTGGAAAGATTTTAAGAGAACTACCTCGTAAAGCCATTATGTTGTTGACATTTATATTTAATGCTATGTTACGATTGGAATATTTTTCTGTTCAACTGAAAATTGCACAAATAGTTGTTATCCCAAAACCAGGCAAACCACCTAATGACGCATCTTCTTACAGACCCATAAGCTTGCTTCCTATAGTATCAAAGTTGTTTGAAAAGGTAATACTTAAAAGGTTAACCCCCACTGTTGATGAATTAAACTTAATACCAGATCATCAGTTCGGCTTCCGCAAACAACATTCTACCATTCAACAAACCCACCGATTAGTGGATATTATAAAAAACACATTTGAGAAAAAACAGTACTGTTCTGCTGCAATTTTGGATGCCCAACAGGCGTTTGACAAGGTGTGGCATGTCGGACTTCTGTTTAAACTCAAAACGTCTCTCCCTCACTCTTTGTACAACCTTCTAAAATCATATCTGACTAATCGATCTTTTCAAATAAAATTCGAAAATTCGTTATCTGATCTGAAGCCGATAAAGTCTGGAGTACCTCAGGGGAGTGTTCTTGGTCCCTTGCTATATTTGATATATACAGCAGACATCCCTATGGTCCCCAACGTCACAGTTGCTACGTTTGCTGATGACACCGCCCTGTTGTCGAGTCATGTGAACCCTCAAGTCGCTTACATAAATCTACAAGCTGCCTTGACTGAACTCCAGTATTGGCTTAAAAAGTGGAGGATAAAAGTCAACGAAAACAAGTCCAAACATATTGTTTTTACTCTGAGAACAGGGTACAATCCTCCTGTAACCATTAATAATGTAGCCTTAACGGAGGCAGACAGTGTAAAATATTTAGGTCTAACTCTTGACAAAAAATTAAATTGGAAATCTCATATCTGGTGCAAGAGACAGCAAATGGAATTAAAACTTCGTAAACTAAATTGGCTACTAGGTACGAATTCAAAATTATCATTGGCTAACAAAATTTTACTGTATAAAGTTATGATCAAACCAATTTGGACATACGGAATTCAACTTTGGGGGACCTCGAGCAAATCCAACATCGAAATTCTTGAACGATTTCAGGCTAAGGCACTGAGAAGAATTATTGGCGCACCCTGGTTCGTATCCAACACTACAATTAGGAATGACTTCAAAATTAAATCAGTGAAAGAAGAAATTACAGACCTTAGCAAAAACTATCAAGAAAAATTAGAATATCATCCGAACAGTCTTGCTGTTAATCTGCTGGACAATAGTCAGTGCATTAACAGGTTAAAAAGTGTTGTGCATGTGCTGGACCTAAGCTACAGATTTCTGTAAATGTTTAAATGACTGATCAAATTTTTGGCAAGACTTGTTGATGAACAGGTGCTTGCTTCCTGACATTGCTTGATATATGTTTTACTTATTGTTCTCATATTTGAAGTTTGAACAGATTGTAAAATAAATTCTGATAAAAAAAAAGAAAAAAAAAAACTTTGAACATATGATTACTTTAATTACGTTTTTGAAAAAAATATGATGTATCTACACAAATTAACAATTTATTCGTGTTCCTTAAGAGTTTATCGAAATAAAAAATATATATTTACCTATATTTAAAAGTGGTATTTAGAAAAATAATTACAATAAAGTTTATTTTTAATTTTTTCAGTTTATAATACAATCCTGCTAATTATAGGTTAAAATTAAAATTTTTATTCGGGTGGTGAAATACATTTTAAACTTGCATTTTTCATAGTTTTCTCGATTTTTTAATATCAGTTTTTACTAGTTTTAAGGCATTTATGTGCTAGGCAGGTGATTTTAAATAGCCAAAGTTAAGAAAAAATTCAAAGCCGTTCTAACTTTGTTTACACCAACAGCCGTTACAATTAAATTACAAACATAAAAAGTAAAACAGTTTCTTGGCAATCAAATTCTTGATTTTTTAATATCATATTGAACTATATTTGATCTGTTTGCCCAAAGAAACTTCGAGTAAAAAGTGTAAATGGTCAACAATCATCTTCTGACCGCCAAAGTGCGTTTATCATTCTTTTAAAGGATTAAAACTTAAGAAACATTTTCAAAAACATATACAGTACTACTCATGATTTAAGTTTTAATATATGAACAGTAAAATCCATTGGTGATATGGCGGGATTTGAACCCGGGACCCCAGGAACCGGAGTCCCGCGCTCTGGTAAGAGTATTTATAAATAATACACAATATAAGTATGGCAAAAAATAAAAACAAGGACAACGAATTCTAAAAAACAAGTCATCCTTGTGTAAATTTCTCACCTTTGAACTTACTATTGGTTCATAAATATGACTTTCCTCTTAATAGGTTCCTAATATTACGGTTAGAATTTAAATTTTTAATTTTCGTAGCATGATGAAGTCTAATTTTTGAATAGTTAATTCAAGATTTCTGTTACCAAATCTTCCAGTAACGCATACAACGCAGAATGAGAGGGGGGCGGGAGAGTAGCGCTGCCTTCCCCCCCCCTCACCAGGACGCTCACGATGGCTTCAACGAAACTACAGCGTGTCCTCTCCTTAATGTTTAATCCTCCTAGGTTGGGACGAGGACAGCTGAGTGTATCAGTGTATGGTAGTGTGTGTGAGTGTGTGTGTGATTGTGTGTGTGAGCTTGTATGTGTGTGTGTATTGGGAAGTAGATAGGTTATCTTAGGGGGGAGGGTGATTGGGCGTTGGGAGGGGGAAGGGTTCACTAATTGTCTAATATAGTATTACACTCACTTACCATTAAGTCCTCAGCGTATCTATTATTCCAAAATCATTTTTTTTTTAAATAACTTTTTTTTTCTTCATCACTTAGCTTTAAAAATTTATAAATATATACAATACGACTCTCTTCCACACACAGAGGTATTCCTTCTTTGTGGAAGATATTTCGCTAATTTAAAAAGCTTTTTTATATGTTTATGTTTATATTAAATTTTATATTATTAAAATACAAAACAATATTGTAAACATTTCTGTATGGTACTAACATGATTTGTAATTTGTAAATATTTTGGCGGAATAAATGCTATTTTGATTTGATTTGATTTGGTATAGTTTTATTTTACTGGAGGAATTTGATTGAAATGAAGTTTTTTAATGATTTGTTTAAACATAACCGAGGTGTAGTTAAAAAACACTCATCCACATAGTAATGCAAGTTCAAATTGAAATAAATAGGCCCTATGTCTTATTATGTTGGCATGTAATACATTTATCTGTAGGAATAACCTACTTTTTATACCTTTTTATGAACACTTTTGTGCCGTTTTGTTACACCTTTGTGTATGCATTGTTTGACCTGTTAAGGAATTACATTAGGTTAGATGGGTCATAAAAGAGATTAAAACAAGAACTTAGTTAAAGTTTTTCTTTCATTTGAACCCGGAATATTCTTGTGAAATCTGATCCAATCAGCGATCGAAGGACAGTAAAGTACCATGGAGGCATTAGTGACATGGGCGAGACAGTAGTGACCACAGTAATAAGATTGTGCAAGAAGCTGGTCTTGAACTGCCAATGTCAAGCTTATCAGCCAACTACGCTACAACAGAGCTTCCATGTCTGACTATAGACCTATATCAATTCAAAATTAAGTGTAAAAAAGGCCCACCCCCTCATTGGTTAGCTAAATCTATACCGCTTTAAAATAAATACTTTAATAAGGTATTAGTACTATGCAGTCTATTTCACTGTAAAATAACATCTTAATGGAGCTATTGAAATAGTAAAGAGAAGAGATAGCTACTGTATAGCGATGAAGTTTATCTGCATTGACAAACCTCACATAGTGAAACCGTTTTCCAACATGCTTTGTCATACCTATCTCCCTTTAAGTGTAAAATGTCTATAATTATGTTCTAGTAGTTCTGTACTAGTTATTACCTATATACCGTTTGTAGAATATTAAATACGTATGTAAGTGGCGGGATTCCTTTGTTTGATACTAAAGAAAGTTTCCTTTATAAAACATTACAATGAAATGGCTTTGGCTTGAACAAGTTCTAAAGTATCCTTAAAACTGCTTTTAAAAAGCAACAAGTTTATTGTGCACAGACAAATTGGTAGTAGTTTAAGGTGATCTATATCACCTTAATCAAATAAAAACATACATAATGTGCCATTCGTGCCGTCAATATGAAGATATGAGTATGTAGAATTGCCACAAAATATTTGTATGAATTAATTTTCCTATTCTATCATATTATCTAAAAACAATAAAATTAAGTAACCAGTAAATTAAGGCCGGGAGTTTGTGACGTCTTTCTTAGAAGCAGAGTTTTTTAAAATAGTTTTTTTTTTTACTGAACCCAGCACAGTTGAGGGGTTACTCACACTGTCAAATCCACTTTACGTTGGTAAATTGAAAAGAAAGTTAAAACCAGAAAACCAAATAAAAAATTCTTATAAAGGTAAATTTGGTTTACTTCAATCATCATACGTGTGTCAAAATATTTTTTACAGTAAGTAGACTGTGTGCGGGTAGAGAAATCATTCGATGAGTATTAAAAACCAAGAGGATTGGTTTAATCCACCACGTTTTTAGCTGAATTTTATATCGGTAGACTGGGCTTAATAAACTTGAAACCTACATGCCAATTCATTTTTTCGTACTTTGATTTATTATTTTCTTTCAAAGTTTCCACAAAGTAATAGTTGTACGTGAATGTATTACTGTAATTACTACCAGTAGTTTTTCTCCAATCATCTACTTAAGGAAAGATAAACCTGTATCATAACCAGTTGGATCAACAAATACGACTACTTAACAATCATGTAAAAAAAAATAATAATAATAATTTACTAACATGAGTAAAAAAGCTAATTTTAATCATAGTTCGGTTGAATTGGCTACACTAAACAATTTATACAAAATTTTTAACCAATGTGGATGGACACAAAGATAAAAAAATTTGCATCAGAAATATAAACATTAAACAATAATTGTATTAGTTTAAGCTCTCAATGTAATACACATTCCATATCGATTTCCAGCATTCGATTTGGAAAAATGGTATTTTATTTTATTCGCAAAATCAAATGATAATAAAAAACGTATGTGCTGCAATATGTAATGAATTGGGTATTTATGAAATGTACAAAACATCACAGCTTTTATCGAATTTATAAATTTTAAATAACAGTTATGTGTAATCATGACTGTAAATACTCTTAATCCTCCAAAGTTAATGTGTTTGAACACTACATTCGTGACCTGACATTATAAATAATTAATTTTGAAAATATTACGGTCTTAAATAATTTTTTGTAAACGACATACTGGTTTATATTTACCCATACCAGGAATTTTAGATATTAATCCACTATTGCATAATGGACTATGCATAATAGACCAAATATGAATGAAACGAGTGGAAACAGGAACGGAACCAAAACATTCACACCAAGATTAGCACAGAGCTAGTCTGAATATCTGACTTCACATTGACTCAAGGGAAATCAGTCAGAGGCTCCTGCAAGAGCAACAGCTGGTGAGTTTTGAGATTTAGTTACATAATAGTATTTAGAAGGACAACAGAGAGAGTCACTTGCGTAATATAATAAATAGCTTATTAAAAAAATAATAATTTTAAAACTCACTTTGCTGCACCGATAATATTGCTATGAAATAATCTAAAAGTTAATTCGACCTAAACATAACACCCTGATCATTAATTTATTTTAGTTGATTATGTGTAATACAGATGCGTGTAAAATTTAAACTGACGATAGTCAAGGATTGCCCTTGAGCCCTAAAATGGTCATTGCGAAAGTAAGACGCAAAGAAAACTGTAGTCGCTTAAATTCAAAGGGTAATTCGGAAAAAACATCAGTATTCTTGGGATTAAGACCATTTTTCCTTTAAACTTACCACTGATGATTGTTGCTTCGATCAATTTTGGTGCCATTTTTTAAATCGTCAGGTTCCGTTACACAGCTTGGGTGGATTTAAGTTTTGCATTAGTACTGTATTATTGGAGTTCCTTATTTTAATGACAGTAATGTCGTGGGTTAGTGAAAAATAGAAAGCCATTTGAATACCTGAGATAGCACGCACGATTATTATTCACTTAATAATTTATGTTAGATTGTGTGGGTATAGAACAGAAGATAATAATATTAAGGTATTGCCGTCCCTTTTAACTGTATAATACTTTGATAAAGGTTATTACTTTTTATGTTTACATATTTAATAGTGGAGGATTTAAACGTTGTTAAGCACAGGTGTGCTGCGATTGGGGTTTAATATATTTGGACTTATCCAAAAGTAAAATAGTTTTCTATGTTGCATTTTGTGGAAACAGTGTGGCACTATTTTAAGTTATCACTAATACAGAATGCTTTGATTATTCAAACCTACAACACAGTTGCTGAAAGTAAACATCTGCTTTTAATTGTAGGTATGTACTTTTTAACATAGTAGTTCAAAATATCTGTCATCGGACCCCTCTAAACCATCTGGGGTGGAGCCCTTTTATCAGATCTGCACCAACCTTCACACAAACTATCCTTAAATAATGCATAATAATGCCTGAAAGTTCCATTACAATCTGTCAAGTGGTTTTGGAATCCATAGGGTATATACATACATACATACATACATACAAACTTCCTCTTTCATAGATATAGATTAAATATACACGACAACAATAACGTAAATATAAAGTCAACGATAAATGTTATGCAAGTCAAACCATTTAATCGTACATTTGGGTATAAACAAATATAAATATTAAAAAGTAGGACTGTGGAAACCATAATAACAAAGAATAGTCAATGTTAATGATGTACCAATTTACACATGATACCGTTTTATTATTTTAGAGCCGTTTTTATCTAGATCTAAAAAACTAAATCGATTATCTTACAACGTTAACCATGGTGTGTTATGACTAACAAATTCCAACTAGCCACTACCTCCAAACCCTCCTTCATTATACATTTATTTATCCTTATTTAATAGGTCAACCATTACAATGGGTGTTTATTTTTCTTGCACTAAACATGTATATTGAAATAGGAATTACAATACAATTATATCTGATTTCCAGAGTTTAATTTTCCTTCTATAGACACTCTGGAAAAAATAAAAGACTTAATTTATTAAGTTTAGTATTTCATTGTTAGAATAAGGGCTAGCAAAATATTACATCAATGCTAAAGAAAGAAAGAACACTATATGAGAGACACAATTTCGGTGTTTCCTATGTAAACTCACTGGAGTTCAAACTGCTTCCTTCTCAAATCCAAGTTTCCGCTTCCATTCTCTGCTGTAGTTGCTTTATGGCAGTTATATATATCTGTGTAGATCATGATATACTTAAATTTCCCATCAAACTAACTAGACTGTTAGGATACAAATGTTACAGTAGTCGGTTGTTAGGTAAAACAAGTTATTATTAAAAATTAGTTGAACAACATCACTGTTACAGTCCCCCGTGCGGTACCGGGTTAGAATAGGACCGCAGCCTTCTCGGGCTTGTCGTAAGAGGCGACTAAAAGGGTGACCGACGAACTCACTGGGAGTCCCTGGGAGTGCCCCTGTTGTGTTGCAGGGGTTGATGTGTGCTCTGCACTGCCGATGGGTATTCTCAGTGGGTCGTGAGAAACCAGCCACTTCGGTCCTTGGTCAGGGAGTGCGGCATGGATGCAGAGGTCGGGCTCTGCATTGCGACGGGCGACCCCCGGCACGTCAGGTATCCGGTGCTCGGCAAACGGAGGTCGGGCCCCGGGGAACCGGGGTAGGGGTTTTTGTCCCCGAGGGTATACCCGTTCCTGACTGATTCCGGGCCGCTCCTTGCCGCACGATGCGCTGGAGAAAACACGATGAGTTTTGATAAAAATACCCCAAACACATCATTGAAGAGGAGTTCAAATGAGCAAGTAAATTCGTTTGAAGTGGAGCAGAGCCCTTTTGTCCGAAGCTCCAAACTTAAGAGGTCGCCACCACCGAAAAACGTGAGGACATCTCCGCCACCTGCACCTTTCAAGTGCTCTACGATTCCCCCGTTAGGATCTCCTTCGGGAAGTGGAGCTGGGAACGGTACAGAAAATGTTGGCGATGTAGATGCTGTAGGGATGCCGAAGGAAACCCTCACAGCGACGTCGCGGTCGGAAAGCTCTGAGATTGTGCCTCTGCGTCAGGAATATCTTGACGCAGATAGTAACATTGAAACCCGGCTCCGTGACATGGAAAAGACCATTAAGGCTATGCTGGACACCTTCCGGACCCAGAGAGCCGTAAATCAAGTGGTAAAAAATGGAATGGCCAAACTAGAGGATGACCTTGGCTTTGTTTTTGCCTGCCGTCTGGTAAGCAAGGCGACCATGGAAAAGATTGCCGAAAAGGTGGTGTCCCTGCCCGATGAAAGAGCGCTGCCTTCTAAGAAACGTCGGAGGTCTTCCACATCGGAGAGTCCTCCAAAAAGATAAGAAGGCGTCCAGACCAAAAAGACCACGGTTAAGGCCAAGGCGACTCAGACGGACCTCTCGTCTGCTGTGTCCAGATCCTTTTCGGACGTAGCTGCAGCTCCAGCGAGGCGCCGACAGGCACAGCATCCCACGACCCCCCTTCAGGGAAGTTCCCGAAAGGGGTCAGTGGTGGAGACACCTGAGGCTGTGTGGGAAAAACGCCTTTCCAAAAAGGAGAAGAGGCAATTGAGGCGGGCGGAGGTCGCCTCCATGAAGAATGAGGCAGTGAAGGCACAGCCAACCGGCGTGGCCCAAACTGGGCCCGGCTCGGTCCCTGCTCCGAAAAGGTCGCGGCCCAAAAAGCCCAGGACGGAGGCAATCCTTGTCAAACCCTCAGGGGGGAGATATTTTGCCGAGGTCTTGGGCGTAATAAAGGCCAAAGCTAAACCTGAGCAGACCGATACGGTTGTACGGTCGATTAGACAAACCCGGGAAGGGGACGTTCTCCTTGAACTGGGTAAGTCGAAAGACAAGGCTGCTTTTACTGCCGAACTGAAGGCAGCTGTTGAAGGCCAGGGCACCGTCCGTGCTCTTGAGCCCAAGACATCAATTGAGGTTCGAGACATTGATTGTGTGTCGACGGAGAGTGACGTTGTTGAGGCCCTGAAGAAAGCTGTACCCGAGCTTGCCGGGCAAACGGCCATCCTAAGGGTTTGGCTCACAAAACCCAATAGGAGTCAGCAGCGGATGGCAATCGCCGAAATGGCAGACGCGCTTGCCACTAGGGTGCTGGCACTCCAGCATCTGAGAGTCGGCTGGGTCTACTGCAGGCTCAGACGGAGAGTGGAAGTGAAGAGGTGTTTTAAATGCCTCTGTTTCGGCCATTCCTCCCGAAACTGCAAGGGACCCGACCGAAGCAAGAACTGCCTTCGGTGCGGGGAGGTTGGTCACACCCGTAAGGACTGCAAAGTCGAGTCCTGTTTCCTTTGCAAAGAAAATGGGCTCGCTGACAAACACGTAAAGCATATAGCTGGGTCTGGGCAGTGTAGTGTATTTAAAACTGCTTTACAGCAAGCGAAATCTCTCCCACGAAGATAAGAACCCTTCAGTGCAATCTGGAGCGATCCAGGACGGCTGACGCACTTCTTTGTCAGTTTGCCCTCGAACACGATGTCGACGCTGTCTTAATCAGCGAACAGTACCAGTATCGAGATAGGGACCCATCTTTATGGTTCCCTGATAGTCTTGGTACTGCTGCATTCTGGGCTCGTAATGCAGCTAAAGTACAAGTGCGGGGTCACGCGAATGGCCGAGGTTTCGTTTGGGTTCGGTGCAGGGATGTCACTTACTTCAGTGTCTACCTTACTCCCAACGAGGCCATCCGTGACTTTCGTGAGAAGATAGACCGCCTGGAAGAGAGCGTGCGCGATACCACCGGACACGTCGTCGTGGGTGGGGACTTTAATGCTAGGGCTGTCGAGTGGGGAATGACCCTCACCAACTCCCGGGGCAAGTATATTCTGGACTTTGCTGCCAGAGCCGGACTCGTTGTCCTGAATGAGGGCAACACGCCAACTTTCCACCGAACTGGGATGCGGGGGACGATCCCAGACATTACCCTTGCATCTGAGTCCCTTTTGCCAAGGATCAGATCCTGGAGAGTCCTGGAGGATTACACGGGCAGTGACCACCAGTACATAATTTTTGACGTCCTGGATGGTCATCAGAGACAAGTGGCAGCGTTTCGTCAAGTGCCCGTTCGATGGAACATTAAAAAACTGGACGTGGCAAAATTCAATGGAGCCATCCTACGAAGAACGCCGGATATTCATCCCGCAACTGGCGTGCCTCACGCAGAGGCGTTAGTTGCATCCACGATGGAACTGATTGTCTCGGCCTGCGATGAATCTATGCCTCGCAGGAGATACCGGTGCAATAAGCGTCCTGTGTACTGGTGGACTGCCGAGATTGCGGAATTGCGACGAGCAGCATTGAGAGCCAGAAGACTTGCTACCAGGGCTAGAGAACCCCTAGACAGACGGCGTAAGTCGGATGCTTATAGGGTGGCTAGGAGGTATCTTCGTCGAGCCATCAATCGGAGTAAACGCAGTTGCTGGGATAAATTAAGGGACGATGTTGATTCCAACCCGTGGGGCCTGGGTTACAAACTTGTAACCAAGAAACTTGGAACCCGCTCTCCACCTTCCGTTATGGACAGGGTCACTATGGAGAGGATAGTCGAGTCCCTTTTCCCGGCTCACGCGTTGCGACCACTGCGGGATTTTGGAAGGGTGGACGACGTCCCACTTTTCAGCCCTGAAGAGCTGGTGGCGGCCGTCATATCCCTGAAGAACAACAAGGCTCCTGGTCCTGATGGGGTACCCGGTGAAGTCTTCAAGAAGGTTTTGACTACCAACCCCTTGATCCTTTTGAGCATGTACAACGCCTGCCTGGTCGAAGGGGTTTTCCCTTGTGCTGGAAGACAGCTAGGCTTGTTCTTGTTGGGAAGGGCAAGGGAGACCCAGATCTGCCATCCTCTTACAGACCTCTGTGTATGTTGGATACGGCTGGCAAAGTCCTCGAGAAATTGATCCGTTCCCGGCTGAATTCAGCCGTTGTTGCTGCGGGGGACCTGTCCCCTCGTCAGTATGGATTTAGGATGGGGCGATCAACGATTGATGCGATTGAGGAGGTGAAGCAAGCCGTGATGAGAGCTGAGGATTTTAACCACTACTCTCGCAGGGTCGTGCTGTTCGTAACGCTCGATGTGCGAAATGCATTTAATTCGGCGAGGTGGTGCGATATGCTGGACGCTCTGGAGAACACCTTCCACGTGCTGGCATACCTCATGCGCATCATAGAGGATTATCTCCGGTCTCGCCTCCTCACGTATGAGACTGTCGAAGGCCCGCGGACGATGGGTGTCACTTCTGGTGCTGCCCAAGGTTCTATACTCGGCCCAGACCTCTGGAGCGTCGCTTATGACAGCCTTCTGAGGTCTGAAATGCCTGAGGAAACTGTTTTGGTTGGGTACGCAGACGACGTTGCAGCTTTGATAGCTGCACGCAGCGTTGAGCTGGCTCAGCTAAAGCTTAACAGAGTTATGCGTACCATAAACGCATGGATGGCAGACCACGGTCTCTCGCTTGCTTTGAGCAAAACCGAGATCGTGATTTCGACAAAAAAACGGATTGACACCATCGTGCCGTTGAGGGTGGGAGCCGTCGAGGTTCAAACCGTTCGTTCTGCCAAGTATCTTGGGGTCATGGTAGACAGCAAGCTTAGCTGGCGGGACCAGATTTTCCGTACAGCGGACAATGCCGCTAGGGTTGTTTCTTCTCTTAGCCGGTTGATGGCCAATGTCGGAGGACCTCGGTCCAGTCGTAGAAGGCTGTTAATGTCTTCGGTCCAGTCCGTACTCTTGTACGGTGCGGAGGTGTGGGCAGACGCACTAAATAAGGAGGCATACAGGATGCGGCTCGCCCGAGTGCAACGTCAGGCAGCACTGAGGGTAGCATCTGCCTACCGAACAGTGTCCGAGCCCGCCGTCCTGGTGGTTGCTGGAGTCATCCCCGTCAAACTTTTGGCGGCAGAGAGAAAGGCAATTTACCGGCGCCATGGGGAGGACGAGGCACGAACAGAGGAACGCACCCGCACCTACCAGATGTGGCAGGAGGGCTGGGAACAGGAGACACGGGGACGCTGGACCAGGCGACTGATACAGCAAGTCCAACCGTGGGTTAATCGGCGGTACGGAGAGGCGGACTTCTACCTCACCCAATTTCTGACGGGACACGGCTTTTTCCGGTCGTACCTGTTTAGGATGGGCAAAGCCGTGTCACCCGATTGCATATACTGTCCAGGCATTCTCGATGACGTGGAACATACATTTTTCCACTGCCAGCGCTGGGAAAGGCCCCGCCTGGAGGCTCAACAGTTAGTAGGACTGCTGTCGGTGGACACGGTCATACCGACGATGACGGAGGGTGAGGACTATTGGACCTGTGTGTCACATTACATCCAGAGTATTCTCCGCGCCAAGAAGTTCGACCTCGACCGGGATGCGGTGTAGGTCATAAAGAATCAAAATGCCAGAAACGGTGCGAGCCCTGAGGGCTTAGGTCACATGTTGGCCTGACTTGAAGTAATGTGACAAACAATTCCAGGTCTGTGTCCAACAGAGTAGAGGGGGTTTTTTAGTGAGTAGTCTGATAATTTCAGGAGTCTCACACTACAGGCTGGCTACCTGTGTGCGTAAAAGCATTTTCCCTCCTCTCCCTAAAAAAAAAAAAAAAAAAAAATCACTGTTACAGTTGAATGAAGCAGTTTTAATGAATATGAATCAATAATTTAAGTCACACGATCAAAAGTCATGGTTTATATAGTATTGCATTAACAGAGCATAAAATTGTTTGGCACAGGGTAAAAATGACTCAATTTACACAAATTTGCACTATTCATAAAGGTTTAACAGCTTCCTACTGATTCCGCGTGTCAAAATTTAAATGATTGTGATTATATCGGCAGGAATGCCGCTTTACTAAGAAACATTTAGAATGTAAAATGGAATTGAGGAAACCATATGTGGTATGTGTATCAGATAAAGAGAACTCTTCGCATGAAGTTCATTGTTGGTGATGGTGAGTTAATGTTGTTCAAAGGTTTATTGCGGACATTTTCCATCACGATTGTAAAAAACAATACACAACGTTTCGGGATCTGGAATCTGATCCCGTCCTCAGGTGAAAAAAAAACTTAACTAACACATTACAACTAATAATACACAAACGACCAACCTAAGTTGGAATACACTACAGAGGGTAGCATTAAAAAAATATGCACTGTATGGCAGTCAAATCATGATACAACATGCAAATAGTAACCAATCACAAAACACTATAATCTATAAAAGGTGTAACGTAAAAAGCTCACACAATGGAACACTAATAGCACCGTTCGCAATGACTCCACTAATGGGACTGTCTGTAAAGAGAACTGTCTTTTTGTGAACTACCTTCCCTATATTCTACAGCATATATGTTTTGTAAATCTATCTTTCGGAAAAAATCTGCATTTCCTTGTTAATAGAGGCGAACAGACTCATCCAACCAGTCTGTGGTCAACTTCACAGGAACTGACAGGTTATTTCCGTTTGGCGAATACGAATCAATTGCTTCCTCCAACAAATAGTTTGCAAATATTTCTTCAGTATGTCAACATCGAATGAATCGGAAACTGTTAATAACCTTTCAGTGTTTTATTTTGATTTATTCGGTAAATATAACTTTCTATTTCTAGACAAATAAATGGAAGATTTACGCTAAAATGTGGTCAATGTGGAAAACTTTTTTTACAGGTACGAATCAGATATTCCATCGATGGAGTTCATAAGTTATGGCGGTGCTTAATAATGATACATTCATTTACTGTACTGAATGTTAACCAAATAACTTATTGATCAGCATTGTACGTGTTATTAAATTTACGGAAAGTAAATAAGAGAAACGTCTTATAACACTTAAAAGATATATTTACGCTTATACTGTTACTCACAAGACGGTAAATATACAAAAATGATGGTAAGTGATGATCGATTTCGATTAGACACTCCAATAATCATCAGACCCAATATTCGCCTATTGGGTCTGATGATGATCGGAGTGTCCAATCGAAATCGATCACCACTTACCATCTTTTGTGTATATTTACCGTCTTGTGAGTTACAGTATAAGCGTAAATATATCTTTTAAGTGTTATAAGACGTTTCTCTTATTTACTTTCCGAATGTTAACCTTCCAACAAGATAATGTTTTTATCTAAAATTATTTAATTTATATTCAAAATAATGAGAGAAGTAAAAAGGTTGACACACTTTATCAATGCACGATTTTCCACAACATTTCGTTAATTTTATATGGACTACTAATTATGTTTCATTATTATAAGGACTTTGTTTTCAAAGAATCTTTGCTCTGTTTGTTTCATGTAACAAAAAGGTAGCAAGGTTTACACAATGTATTCGAAACTAATGGATTAATAAATACATTTTGCACTTGTTCATCGCACAGTAGTAGTTCTAGTACATCGCACATTTCATAATATGATCTGAACACGATTTCATCCAAACGTAAATAAACCTATTGACACGATTATTTGAGCTTGCCTAAAACTCCTTTAAATCCATACACATATTTTAATTATTCTGATTTAACTCAAATGTTTGTATTCAGCAGTTATTCAAAATAATGCATAATACGGGTACATCCTGTTTTCAAAAAAGTATTAAAAAAATATTCTTACGTCATTTTTTTGGGTTGGTTGAAAAAATATATTTTATCATTTTGGGACCAACGGGTTTAATATTAATAGTGGACATCATACAATGTGCACCCTGTAATTGCCACAAAACTGGATTTTGAAAACACTGATAACTTGACTACTTAAACTCTTGTTACGTACTGAAATATGGTGTTCATAGATGTGCATCACATAGGACGACCGACATGGTAGTTGTCACCATGTCGTCCATCCAGTCAGAATAAATACTAGTCGTACTAACAGTTCTAATTATATCAATCATTAATAGTATATATCTGTTAAAAGTAAAAAAAAAAATAAAAAAAAATGGAGAGAAAAGGACTGGATACTAACTACTTTAGTTTGGTAGCATTTTACTATGATTGAGTCTACTTTTCTTTTGTGAGTAATTAAATTTTTTCTGCTCAGAATCGAGTCCTTTTCCCTCCATTTTTGACTTTTAACAATATCAGATCAAGAGTAAATAGTTAGAGTTAGCCAAATCCATTTACCTACAAAAGCACGGTTTTAATGCACAAACTATTTCCCGCACTAATCCAACCACACAGTAAAAGGCTTTGCTAAAACGATTATGCACATTTGAGTGAACCTTGTAGAGAGCAAGTTGGAACTCTTGAGAATCATACACCTCGTTTGACACTATCTTGCTGGCATTTGAACCGTCAAGTTAAATTCCATAACATTCTAGTGGTGCGTCGATAGCTCAGCCGGTAGCACCTCGGACTTTGAGCCCAAGGCAGCGATGACGTGGGTTCGGATCCTGCTCTCTGCCACTACTTTTATCAGCAGACAGTCCATATTTGTGCTTTGCCGGCTCACCCCTTGCTTTGCTAAATAAGTTAAAGCCACAGGGCTTACATGTACAGAATATGCAAAAAAATGGCCGAAAAAACACTCAGAAAAAGTTCAGAATCGATGGAAAATATGTAACACTGTCATAAACAAAAAATAATTAATGTTCAGATGAATAATATCTTTTAAATGGCTTAGCCTATTATATTATATAGATTCTAACATTTTATTTAACACATAATATAGGAGGTCTATAACTGTTTTTAGAGGTACAATTTTAGTTTTTAGCATATATGATGTTTAAAACTAAAATTGTATTCATTTGGATATATCTGCTTTGGAGAAGCTTTTTATTTACGAAATTAGAATATCTATCAACTGTTTTTTTAGACGAACATTTTACTTAATATTTAAAATAAACTTTTTGAAACAGCATTTATATTAAATGGCTACAGAATTATATACATAATACTTCATTTCGGTTAATACAGAACTCTGAATTTCATGAAAATTTAATGATATAGCAATATCTATTGTTTTCTGTTTGATAAACCAAAGTACTGCGTAAAAGATTCAATGTATCCTTTTTTTATTTCAAATTTACTATTTGGGTCGAATTTAACAAATTTTATAACTCGCCCGTAATTTGATAAAAATTATTGCTAATAATAAATCTACTTGACAAGCGTAAGTAAATGAGTACATTGTAACTTATCATAAATGATAAATATCAAAACCGAACTATTGTATATTATCAGTTGCTAGAGGTCACCACATCACTTTAGAGGTCATGAATGTTTAACAGTTCTAAAATCTTTACTGTAATGTATAACATCAAAACAACTTTACAACAATGTAGAAGTGATATTGTAAATATTATACAACTATAAATTATTATGTTTGCATTACTGGATAATTTAAATGTGCTAATATGTTTAGTTTAGTTTAGAAGCAAGTAACATCATCATGGATATGAAATCAGTGTAAAGCAACTATGCAGAAATATTTTGCACCCGTACTATGACACAGATAGTGAAGGATCTGTACTGGCTAAATAGTAGGCCATTTCGTAGCTGATTGCCAACTAAATTTCCAAAGCTAGCCTGAAAGAGTCATAAACATCTTACGTCCTGTTTTACTGGTAATTCACTGTAAGAATATTGAAACATAGTTAACTTTAGTAATGTAGAGGATAATATTATAACAAACAACATTATAAGATGTGAAATTCAAATTAGTATGTAGAAGCAAGGTAAGCATTAAAACTTAAAGATGAACTACTCTCTTGATAAGATTGATTAATTTGAACTGTAAACGGTGACTTGCGAGCATTTATAATTTATATTCGCTTATTATTTAATAATCGATTGTTCTATACTCAATAAAAAAAAATTACAATACACAAACAAAGTACACCATATTAAACAATAAGGCTTTACATAATATGGACTATTATATACAAGATGCATGTTACATCTATATATAAAATAATACGCTAAGCCCATTTTTGTAAACAGAACTCTTCCCTCATTTTTGGACCGATTTTGATGATGAAAATGTCAAAACAATGTCCCGGATCTGTAGTTTTGCAAAGTGTTTTTCGTGTTTTGATATCTTTATTAGTTTGGGCAGGATCTTCCATCAAAGTTGGTTTTTCTCCCATAAGAATAACATGGGAGAATCTAAATATTTAATTGGAAACTTTGTCTCCACTAATTTGAGAGAACCGCTGGGCGTAGAAACTTGATAGAGGTGTCCAAAGAAAGGTCTTGGTCTGTAGATGAGTTATCAAAAGAAAAACGAAGTAAATTCTCTTAGGGCTCTGTCCCAGAAGCCTTTAAAGATCCCTCTACGGATTTGTTTACATTTTGGCCATGTGGATGATACTTTTTAATAAAACAGCTGTTAATTTTAAAATTGTGAAAATTGATTTTCTTCTGTATTATGTCATGTTTTGCAATATAACATTCCATTACGAAATCAGTGGAAGATCCTTTTATCACAGTAACTCTTACAATTATTTTTTTATTGAACTATCTTATATATATTTTACGGGTTGGTGTCTGCCTTATTCACACCTTTCACTATATTTTATCATACTAGTGTTCATGTTGCTCGAATTCGAGCAATTGTTAAGTATTACAGGATTTGCAAACCAATAACAATCATACTAAGCTATCAACATTTCAACAAAAACACACCTACCTTCCCTGTAGCAGCAAACCTATTAAAATTAATTTAATGTTAATTAAATAGGAAAAAATGACAATTTTCAGGGAATATCTTTGTAGAAATTAAGCCAGGTAAATGGAAATTCGCTTAGTCTGAAGGTTTGCTGCGGATACACAATTTTAATAACAGCAATGATTGTAGAATCTAAATTATTACTTATATTCATGAATTTATATAACAATTATTTCCTGTAAAATATTATTACAGCAGCTCAAAGATATTGGACAGACTCGGTGAACAAATGACGTAACTGAAAGAATCCAATACTAATGACATAACCATATAGTTTGATAGTTCCATTTAATCAATGTTAAATGTTTACATTCGGGCGAGTGACATATTTTATTTATGTTTATGATCCATACCGTTCATGTTCTAATAATCATGCAGTATTTAATATATTTGGACCAGCTGTGTGGAATTGTGAAATCAAAATAATTAATTTGACAGTTAGTTCTGCTTGTTTACATTTTTAAATTTTGTGGGTTTGTTCTTTGTTACTATGGATACCATCAATAAATATTTCACTTTTAATTTCTGACAACAGCTGGAGTTACATAACAAATTTTGTTTCCCATGTTAATCTTATGGATAAATACGAAACTTTTAAGGGCCCCAGGGCCTCACTCTCTAATTATTTCCCTAAAAAGAAAGTTTCCTGCACAATTTCACGTTACGCTCTTTCCAATGACACCAAGAACATGTCAATCGGTTCAGTAGTTTCGGAGGAGTAATTGTCACAAAAAACCTGCTTGCGTATTAAATAAGTATAGAAGATTATTCTAGACAGATCATCATAGGTTAAAGAGATTATTGTCATACATGTTTTCAATCAATAGAAAAATCTTCGATTGTGTAATACAATACAAAATAATACAAGGGCAGAAGGGAACTGTGCCCATTTAAGTCGTGTTCATATTTTGTTAAATTAAAAGTGGTTTACAGCAACTGGGTAAAACATTTTACAATATTTATGTAGAAATAGGCCTATGTGTAGGATTTAGAAAGTCATTAAGCTGGAATATTGCAATATACTGCACACTTTTAAGAGAGGTTACTTCGATGTATTCATTCAGCTTAGTGACAACATAATATAGATATGTATACAAATAAGAGCTTGAACTCTTAGAGAGCCTTTGAATGTTATTAGACTAACGAAAAGGGTTGTGCATTTTTTCTAGCACTACTCAGCAACAAAAACCATTTAATTTATCTCTAAAATTCTTAAATTGCACTGAGCAGCAGTCAAAAAAAATCTATTTAACTTACCCACATAGTTATAAAATGCTCAAACTCGCATTGTGACATTTATAATTCGGCTTATATTTCTCCAACAGAAAATTCAACTGCAAAATAATTTTATTGTGCTCTTACCGTGTCTAATACATCCAAACACAGAAACCTTGCCTAAAATGGTACCTATCTTGACAAACTATTTACAGTGGCCTATATTACGGACCGTGGCCCGAAAATAACACGACATTTTGGGTGTAAAAAAATGGCAAAATGAGTAAATACTGTTTAAGCAGCTACTGTCATGACAGAAAAGTCATATTCCTTTTAAACTAGATCATATCATCCTTTATAAGATACGTTTATTAACAATGCATGTAAACGTCAATATTTACGTCACAGCCAATTTACATTATTTTTGTTTTTTGGAAATGTCTCATTGCTATGTCATTTGCATTATTTGTTGCCAATGAAGCCGCACGACCATATAAATGAGGAGGCCCTCATAACTAACTCAATTAATTAATTAATATCATTATTGCTTTTACAGTTATTAATCTTTAAACAATGCTAAATGCTAAAAATATGTATAATTTAACTCAATTTATCGCAGTTAGATGAATTAGCGCAAGCCTTGAAAGTAACCGTCGATTTCAACGGGTTTCACCTAGTTGTATATAATGTGTACAATGATATAAGCAAAAAACCTCGTGTTCGGTTGTACAATTTCAAAATAAACATTTTATGTACTTAAATATTGGTACCAACTACCATTTTTAAATAAAATAATACAGTTTCTTATTATTTGACAAATAGGTTGTTTACGACGAAAATATCCCCATTATAAACCTTTTCTTAACATCTGAAGATATATTTGTGTCATTATATTATGGCTCGCTCCTTGTACTACTTTCCGGATAAGACTGGTCTGCTGACACTCTTTTCAGATCTTTTGGAGCGTAAATTCAATCTTTCTCGTTTTGTCTCGTTACTCCAAAGTCCCTGACACTTGTTTTTTTTCATACGAAATAAGAGATCTTATAAATTATAAACCACCAGAAAAACTAATCATCCGGTGGTTTATAAGACGTTTAATTTTAATTCTTGTAAAAATTTAATAGGTTCACTTACTATGTTTCACACGATTGATAGTTATACCGTTATACGTAAAAGGGTATTTTTAATAAATCCTAACTGAAATGATTATAGGATTAATATTAAAAAACTGACCTCTTTACATGTTTATAAGTTAAATTTTTATGATGTACCTTTTAACTTTTATAACCAGTTGGGAGAAACAGTAAAAAAAATATAATACTAATGTTTAAGGACAAAAGTAAAATTTTACAAGTTCTAAATTGTGTATAAAAATAACAACATAATTATATACAAGATAAAATTGAGTGAGATAATTGATATTTTCTAACAACACTAAAAATAAACGCAAATCAATACTAATAAATATATAATTTACTTTACATTTTTTAATCTCACTTTGGCCAAGAGCAATTACGGCATTTACAAAAAAACCTTCAACCACAGACCATACCACCCCCGCTAATTCTAATCATCTAAAATCCCATATAATGGCCTATTTTGTATTTTACTATCATGGGGAATATCACCTCTGCTTACTTGTAGAATTTCCTTCTGACTCCTAGTGGGCCGTCGCCCTATGGATATAGCACATCACTAAATGATGTGTAAAAATAGTTGTTATGCCTAGTAAATGTGTATTAAGCTGTAAATTTAAATATTTTTCACCTTTTGAAATATTTAACCATCCCGAGACTCAATTTACATTCTGTATATACAATTAAAGTAAGGTAATATCCAAACATAAAATATGTCTTATCTTATAGACTGTCACCATATCTTATCACAATATTATATTTTATTCTAACAAGTTATGAATAAAAAAAAAAACAAGTTTATCGAACGAGTAAAACACTTATCACCAATTTATTGTATTTGAGTTATTTTTAATATGCGTATACTAGTCTCCAGTGTACATATACCTAGCTCTTAAATACATCAATAATGCATATTTATTCAGTATATTCAAGTCCTAAACAAACACAATCGTTATGCAGTGTTTACCTTCAAACATTGATTGCTTGAGCCAACTGTCTAGACTACTGTAATCTGTTACTACAACAACGCAATCACACACTCCAGATTCTGTAAGACAGTTTATTCTTAATAAAAATATCCTATTTATTATTGTATATGCAAAATAGGAACCTCATTTTTTTGTCGATACAAAACAATGCAAAAACCTTTCATTTTATGTATTATAATAATTTTTTAATCAACCTGAAAAAAAACTGTAAATGATTATTGAACTTATTGTAATTAGCATTTTACTCAATCATAAGTAACAGTATATTACATAGCTTAGCATCCATAAAAAACCACCGTAATCCAAATAGTGAAAACCGTAAATATAATATGTTTACACATTTAAAATTAGATCGGTACTTATGTTTTTATCCTTTTTATTTAGATAGCGTAACGTTCAATCTTTAGTCTTACACATTTCAAGTCTAATTAAGAAGTTTATACATTTGTGTGAAGTAAGAAAAGCTGCAGTATTGTTAAACATACTTTTCTATAATGCATGGGTACTTTGCGTTTTGTAGCTTTTTCTTGCCATAAACAACTGATCCCATTACTTTCTAAGCATGGCCTTTATACTATCTAAAATAAAATTTTCTAAATTAAAAGTGGTTCTTAAAATCTTTTGTTTTATACATCAAACGATAGATACTATTCGTATTTACAAATAAACAATATAACCCAAAACATATTCATCGAAATGAACGAGATTTCAATCCGTAACCGTAATGTAAAGTGCCGCAACAGATGCGTAGACTGTAAATTAATGTGCGACGTTAGCAGCATTTCACCTTGCTCAATCAATAAATGGTTTTTATATAAAAACTAGATGTTGTGCCCGTGTTTTGCAACGGGAGAGGGCGTAAAATGGAAACATTTTATCTTTATCTGCTGTATAAAATAGTTAAACATCAATCAACGCTTTTAAAAGCAAAACTCAACCGTAGCTTACCACTTAGTTAAAAACTGTTATGGCTTTTCAATCAGGTAAGTTGTGGAAACCAATATTTTGGTTTTGAGTAATTTAAAATATTATTGTATAGAATAATATGAGAAAAAAAATAAAAAAAAATAATAACACTCTCATATGCTTGAGTCACTTATCTCTCTTATTTACTTATCTTTATTTGATTTATTCTTCTTTATTTTAGACAATAAAAATTAAATTTTAAAGTTTTGGAACCATAAACAATTTGATTAAAATATTGAAATGTTTTAAGGAATATCAATCTTCTTCAAATCAAATCTCAAGTCTACGACTACGCACCTGACAATGGAGTAATCTCCGAAACGGCTGCAATAATAAAACGAAATCAGGATCGCGAAGCCAGTATGTAACCTATATATTTAGTAACTATTTTCACAATGTAAAAATCATATACAATATGTGGTACCACTTAAATTTTAATATCTTGGTTGCATATTAACCGATCCTTACAATTAAACTATCCTTAGATTTAGTCATAGATTGTTGATAAAGTTTTCTAAAAACGCATACATTAAATTGTTTTTAGTAGAATGAACATTTTTCAAGATATTTCAAATAGACGATTTTAAATGGTCACAAGTTTGAATTGGTGAAATACTCAAATGTATGCAAAGATCAGTCTTATTAATTATTATTTAAGCATAAACTTTTAAGTCGCCTTCTGAAGGGCTATAGGTTTGTAAAAATTACATTCAGACAGACGTAGAGAAAACCAAGCATTTTTTAATTATGCTTGTGATGTATTTTTATTGTTTGTACATAAGGAACAAAAATTAAATGCGTTCTATAGAGTTTGTGTACCCTGTATTTTGTGATAAAAAGTCTATAAAAAAACATAAAAATATTTAATTATAAACATTCTTTGTAAAATGCCGCGTCGATGCAGGAAGGTATTAAGATATAATTTTCTTATAATACTGTTGTTAAAGGGTTATTCTATAGATTGTAAAGGCTATGTAATTACACATTTTAACTTATAAATGTAAATACACGTTATCGTGAAAACACTGAAGTACCCAGTATTAACCCCATACCTTGGCTGAGCAAACATGTAAATTTAATGTACTGGAAACTCCTAGGACCGAGTTCTCTCAAGTAAACCGAATAGCCCTGTAGTCGAATGCAGCTGCTGTATAAATGCAAGCATTTTATATAATCAATACATAAAAATGGTTCTTTACAAAATTTATCATTTAGTTTGAAAAGGAAAATGATAATTTAACTTCAAATTTGTTGTTTTTTATTAATTATGATCATTTTTTGTTGTTGTTGTAGTCTGTTTCAAAACAGGATATTAAAGTGATTCTCGTTAAATTTAGAAAATTGTGTAGGCCTAATAATTTTATAACAAACACGGATCATGTAGATCTGATTAAATTTTTATTCGAATGGCACCGTCAATACTAGTTAAGGAATATTATATGAATGGCATAAAATAGTAATTAAAATTTTTTTTAACATAAATGATGGTAATATGTTTTGAGCAATGACATATTTAATGGTATCTCCTACGGTTTATCAGTCGTTTTATCATATTTTTATAATACAACTCGATATCAATACATAGAATAAAAACCTAATCAATCATACTGAACAAGACTGACTGAAATTTATACCATCACAAAAATCCCAGAATCATTTCAGTTTAAAGTGTAAATTGCCTTTCTCAAAACTATATAAATACTGCGTCTATAAGAGTCACTGAAAGCACTTTTGATAAAATAAGATAATGCACAAGTCATCTGGAAATAGATTTGGTATGGTTTTCAAATTTTTCATAGCATATAACCCCTTTTTATGAAACATATTTGTTTAGTAAGTTAAATAAAATCACCAGGCTTCTTATATAAACATCATGTTGTTACGAAAAAAATATGATTGGTACATTTTACCCCTTCATTAAACCAACAACCCCTCTTTACGCTACCATGTAGTATTTAAACTATCGTTACCAGCTCGTTATACTATAAGACTGCAATATAAGGTTACAATTCAATAACTTAAACTTTTTATTTTAATAAGACAACATTATAAACCTACCCTGCGAATTAAATTGCGTATAAACTTTGACATATACAATCCTCGTAGACCAAGATAATGGTACTTTCTTTGATGGAACCTTGATATAGTGTTTTACAGACCTCAATAACAGTTACTATATTGTTTCTCAAACAAACATATGAAGACTCATTTTACCCAACACATTTAACATAAAAAAAGTTCTAACAGTTATACAAATTTAACTTTTATTAAACAGTATAATAGAAGGTTTTGATATGAACAGAGAGTAACAACGAAAGGTTTTATCGAGATTACAGACATTCAATCATATGTGCTATTGCCCAGCGTCGGTGTTGATATGTCAATACCGAGTTGACGAGAACCAAAGTCACTTGATATTGTTTGTAGTCATTGATGACTAGGTTTGTCTCTTATCTAATGAAACATAATTAACATTTCGTCAATTACAATTATAATTATATACCACAATTTTGTCTTGACTATTTATAAAATCAAACTTAAGTTATTAAAGTTTACTACATTGTGAGGAATTTGGTTGTTGGTTAGACGAATAAATTAAACCTTAAAAGTTATTATATTATTTAGCTCGGATGTACTTGTAATCCCCTGCAAAAATTACTATACTTCATCAAACTATTGTCTAAAAGATAAGTTTGGAATGTTTCTATCGAAATATAATTGAAATATGCATATATGTATTGATGCACAGTATGATTATAATACGATTAAATCATACCCATCCAATTAAAAGACCTGCTTCGTTATAGTATAAACACTCATTGAATTGTGCTTTCTAGAAAAAAATACGTGGTAAATTGTAGTAAATATAAACATAATGGAAATTATATTACATACATAACGGAATGTATATCAAAAATATATTTTTTTAGAAAATATATGTGATTGACTTGCTTACATGTCAATAATACCTGTTGGTCATGATGTATATAGGTACTGGCTGTATAATGTTTTATTGCAAATGCATTTGGGTTTTTAGTATTTATTATTTTGAAAAGGAGATAGATTATTTAGCAACTAATGATACATTTTCAGTTTTGAATATAAATACAGGTTGTTTACCCAGGTATTTTCATTTAATTTATTTGAAAAGGACTAAATGTAATAAGTAGGTCTGCAGCATTTGTCTATAATTACGATCATATCATGATAAATAGTAAAATAAATTATCAGACAGTTTAGTTCCTACAAATTGCTTAAAAAAGTTACTAAGCAATGCGTTACTTATCATAGGACGGTTATAATTTGGTCTGTTTTAGCTCAAAAGCTTCGGTACTGGTTTATTACAAATGCGGTCGTTAAATCCTGATATTACTTTTTTTCCTATGTGTGAATGTTTATGTTACTCTAAGCTAGAATAACATAGAAAATAGAAAACATAGAACATAAAATAGAAAAGAGAAAGAATATAGACACCATAATATATAAGAATAAACTAAGTATCTACACGGTTATTGTTTGACATAGTTAGTACGTATTTTGTTGGGTTTATAATAGAACCCGAAGTTTGATGAATCGATTACAAAAACTAGTTCTCGATTTAGTAGCCATTTATCTTTGGGCTAGTAAAAACCATTAAATCAAACAACGTGTAACGTTCCAATATTTAAAATGTAAACCAGTGATAGTGGCTGGCGGAAACACAACTTTACGCTAACAGTCAAAACATAGCATACATAGTATAAATACATAGACTTTAAAAAAAATAATTATGTTTTATTCGTTTCTGTTCTAAAAAAAATATGTATTTAGTTAATATCAATAAATGATTAATGCAATCGTATCAGTGACGTACTGAAATTTTTACTATTTTCAGTGCCAGGCTATGTATGATATAAATAGTGAAACAAAACGTCTTGGATTCCATATAGGAAAGAATTAGTACCACAACATGACCAGGAGACCTTATGACCCTCCCATTGTTGCATTGAGTCCACGTCAATATAGAGAATTTGACAAGTTTCGGCCTCAGATACTAGTAATCCTCGGCAAAAAATACTATACAATGTCATTCTGAACTATTGTAGGGCATAAAAACCAAACACTTAATGGAATTGTGATTTGTTTTACGTTAGATGGTTATGGATAAATTATTGTTTAATTGTCAATTGTATTGTGATGGAGAATAAGTATTTTTTTTAGTTAGATTTTTATAAATGTCTGATTGAATTTGACGAATTGGTTGAATTATTCCTTAAACATTATTATTTAATCAAAAATTAATATCCCTTTCCTTGTAGCTGCAAACCTAAGTACTTGTTAAAACCGTATGGAACATAAACAATTTGGGTATTGAAACAATTTAATGAATTTCCAATTTAGACAAATTTAAATTAGCTTAGTTTGCAGGTTTGCTGTGGTGTGGGAATTTGTTCCTAACGGCAATATACGATTATATGAGAGTTAACATATATATGAATATGAACAGTTTTGTGTTTTAAAATATTCACGCAGCATTATTACAGACACTTGTTTGCGATACGGGTGCTTGGTAAGTAATACGGCAATTTTTCGTTTGATTCACCCACATTAAATCCCCGTCAAGACAAACTACGTCATCAGCAGCCTAAACCTCTCACGTAGATTAATGGTTCAATCACCTTCACTGAGCTGAGCTAACGAGGGCGCCTCAATTATGAAATTAACGTTGTGAAATCATGTTTAGTGCTTTGCTTTTCACAAAACAAGCAATACAAATTGTTATCTCTAAATAAAAACATTCTAATTATAACTTTAAAGCGTAGATTAAGGAATGGTAAGTTCATGTAATTGAAATATTTGTTGATATCATTTTCAAATATTTTCCTTATTTACTGACTAGGATGGGTAAATGCCCAAGATCCCTTTGAATAAATAAAATGTATTAGTTTTTGTACTTATTTTCAATGCCTCGGTTATTGGTTTGTAAAACAATACAATAATAGTAATTGATTTTTAGGATTGAAATGTGTGTTCTTTTCGTATGCTATACCGAAAACGGGTTAGGTTTTGGTTTTTTTAATAATCCCCTCAAGCTCGTAACAGTGTATTTACATTTTTACTGGAATTTACAGAAAATGATTAAACAAAACCAAATCTTAAAACTATTTCATTAATTCACACGATAACCTTTGTGTGCAAATACACGATTACATGATCAATTATTTCATATTTTTCATCAAATAATTTAGGCCATATTTTAATGTTGTTTTACTTATTTATAACTACAACCAGTATGCTCTTGGCACGGATAATTTATTTCTACAGTTAAAACGACTAACATATGATTAGGAAAACAATGACGATATCTTACCGAAAATTTAAGTGTATTACTCCCCATACGCTTGACGGGGAACTCTACAGGAAATGACTAATAATTATTGATATTTAGGGCTTCCATAAATCCACTTTCAATCACAATTCTTTGACCTTAGGATGTATATTTCATTTCACTTTTAGTTTAAGTATTCATTTTTACAGTTTGCATTTTGCATTTTATATTTTATACTCCATGGGTTGATTCTTATATGTATACATGAAAATTTCAAACATAAGTACGCGTACAAATGTGTTATAAAACGAACGCCCTGTCATAATAAGTAATGAGTTTTGTCAAACATTATTAATATAAGTGGTTCTTGACTTGTGACGTTCTTTTATCTTAACCGTAAATCATACCAGCAGGAAAGAACAGGTCTTCAGGGAGAGTTAGAGAGAAACGTAATACAGAAAACGGCTTACAACCTCTCACTGCAACAGCTTGGTTAAGCCTGAAGGGACGTGAGAGGAATCCGGTGCGTTTGGCTTTCAATCACCTATTACTTCTCCTTGAAACTGTATTAGTGGTCATATATTAACTTAGTTTTATACTAACTAGTAATATCCAATAATGCAGGTGTGTGTTTAGGATTTTTACTTGTATAAATAATATATAAAGTTGAGACAAATACTACAAATATTTATGGTTTTAAGTAGTTTACTATGGGTCTATAAAAAACATGTATGTATAGAAGCAGGTAATAACACTATAACGTATACAATCAAAACCATATATATTCCGTACGTTTTCTACGTGCTATGTATGTGTGTAAAATGTCTTAAGATGTCTATTGCCAAAAAGTGGTTCTAAATTATATTTTGTTGCTAGATAATCTTTTATGAGTTGGTAGATTTTTTTTATCTTACTGTCTTTAACGATCATAATCTTTCTAATTTAAATGGGAATTGCATTATTAATTTTGACCCGGAAAAAGTTTATCAAGATTACAGCATTTATAACGTGCGGATCGTGAACTCTCATATATAAACACTATATAAATACAAAAAATACATTAATTTTGGACTTATTGAGAAGGAAAAGGTTCAGTTTCCTGACATTCTTAAAACTATTTGTAAACAATGGTTCACTTGATAATAATACCGTACAACGTTATGTTTGATAAATTATTCAATAATTAGTCTACTTTATTCATTCTTTTGCATCTTATTTCAGATCAGACGGTCTGGTCTGGTAGTGTGTGGGGGCTATAAAAGTAATACAGTTGTATCTACGATTAGTGTTATTAAGTGACACTACCATTATGAATATTTTCGATTTAGAATTAACGCCATGATTACCTAAGTCAATGTTATTTGATTAATTTTAGTTTGCATATATTACAATAAAACTTACTGGTTCAGCTTTGCTAAGTATACTCATCTATTGTTTGTGACGTTACAGGCTACTAGTATTCTTTATAAATAAAAATGTACTTAACGTACATAATCAAAATTAAAATATGAAAAAATTACCATTTTATTTACTTCTAATAACTTTATCAGATATTTAAAATCCATTATAAGTCATTCCTTCGAGTTACAGTTTTACAAGAATTTTTACTGAGCTCGTGAGTTAACAATCCCAAGAGAACGTTTCATCCAGAAACGTATTTCATGTTTGATACAAGACTGGACGTGACATGATAGCGTAAACTGGTGCCTTAGAACTCAGTGGTTATTGGAAAAGCTACAATATAATTCTGTGAAAATATAAAAACGGCTTTAGAATTAATACATTAAGATATGGGACAAAACATTTTTGTTTACAGAAACTTTAGTTTTAAATAAATTAGAATTTTTTAAGAGTTTTTATTTCAAAAGTGGCCTACTCAAACTTAATCGTCAAAAATGTTTAAAGGTTTCAATTACTCTCTTGAAGCTAGGGATAATTTCAATTACGATTTATCTATGTTATATAAATAATTGAAAATACATTGTTATATAGCTTGGTTTAGATGGTACAAAAATGAAAAGTGATAACAAAATATTTTTTCATTGTTCACACTTTAAACTTTTCAATTAAGTTTTATAGTAAATTGAAATTGAGATCGCTGGTTTTAAACTCCTTGCGGTTTTCCTCAAACTGTGGTTTCATTAAACAAAAGCATCGACTTTTAACAGTTTGATAAATTATAGTTGGTGGATTCACCTGTTTCAAATATTTATATCGATAGATACTACTGTTTCCAGAGTGACAGTTTTGGGACAGATTTTCTTTTGGAATTACTTGTTTTGGCCGACAATAAGTTAAAACTTGCCACTTTAAAATATATAACTGTTCGTACATGTTTTTTGTAGATTAAAATTGGTTAAACTTTTAAATAGACCAATTTCCTTATTATTTGATTTGAATCAAATAATAAGGTATTATTTGAGTATTTCATGATCTACGCAAATAATTATAAAAAATAACGGGGAATATTTGATCATAGGTAAATTCATACTATAGCAAAATTTTATATTTGTATACAGTTTTTTTTTACGAATGAATATAAATAAAACTGAAAAATAAGCCTCACGGGTTTTGACTGGAAATATGACACATTGGTAAACTATGTCAATGATTCGGTGTACGCTTTTAATAATAAGTCTGACAGTATTTTAGGGTAAAATTCAAGTTAAACAAATAATCAATAGATAACATGTAAACTATTATATTTAAAATGTGCACCAATAAGTATATTTTAATTTCAAACACTGTTCCAATGAAAACTCGCAACATAAATAGCACAAACTGTGATATTAAACCTATTTTATTTTATTGATGACGATTTATTGTTAATATTATGATCCTTCAAATACTTAATTAGTGGTAATATTTAATGGAACACTTACCAATACAGTTTCAAGTGGTTTTGTGCGTAATGCAAAAATATTTTATATTTTACAAGTAAACAAGTTTACATTGAGTTTTATTGAGTTTATGAATGTTATAACAGTAAATTATAGTTGATATACACACCTTAATATTAGTATCTAAATTTATACAAAAAGCTAAGTAAGGCAATCATAATTTACAAATAAGCGACCTCTTAGAAAACGTTCAAAGATATTTGATTTTTGTCAATTTTGATTGTTAGTAAAGAGTAAAACTGTCTCAGTACCTTTTCCAAATAGTTTTATACCAGTTGATCGGCAATGCAAATAAAACTGGGCTAAATTGTCCGTAAAAAAGATTTCTTTCGAAATAAAAGTATTTTTGTGGCTGAAGAATAATCTGTCATATCCAAAATTGGCTGTTTACTTGTAAGACAAACATGTACATTCGGTTCGAATAAAGCTGTAGTTTAGCTACTTGAAAAATTATTAAACTAGTATCACAAAGTAATTTTAATATTCATTATGACACGAGATAGCTCTAAAAAGTTTTCCCCACTTTTGATGGACAATGTATGACTAAGATCAAGGTTATCATTATGGACGATGTAAACATTTGACTTACGGTAATTAAAAGAAAATAAGAAAAATATATCAGTGAACATTCTGCCAATTTGTTGTACAACAAGATTTTCAGAATCAGGTTTTCAGAGCAAGTTTAGTTCTGTAGCTACAGGGAATTCCCAAGGCAAATAAATAATATATACACACAAAAAAAAACACAAATTATTGAGTACTTAATTGATTTCTAACTTACCATTCCATTGTATCGTTAAAGAATGTGTTTGTTTCAGACATTAGGCTCATATGAGTAAGGATCTGTACAAGAGAGGAGGTATGTATAAGAGGAGAGGAAATTTAATAGTAGATACTATGATGGTATGATGATATTGATGGTATGATAGTAGTACTGATAGTACTGTTCAAAGTATATGGAAGAAAATGTTAAAAGCGTGTGGTATTTATATAATTATTTTATTATCATCCCTAGAGATAGTTGTTGTAAGAGGATGACGTCTTAGTGTGTGTTTGTACGTCACTCACGTGTCAAACAATGCCAACATCTGAATAATGGTTATACCCGTGATATCTCTATTAGGACAGTCTCCGTTAGGACGCTACAACCAAGGAAATGTACAAAAATGCTGAATGAATTTTATTTTTGTTTTACAATAGGATTAACGACGATAGGTGTCATTTATAAATATTCAAAGGTTTATTTACCGTACGGTAACGTGATATTCATTTTTGACGTCCTTTTATTTTGTATAAACAAAGGGAATTAATGGTCATATTTTCCTCCTATTACGATTACTAAGGGTTGTCAAATAAAGGAATCTGCTTTTTTTTATTTTAAGCTAGCTTGTTATAGTTTATCTTTATTAAAACATAAACATATTATTCAAAAATTAATAAAACAATTAGTTTAATATTATTTTCCTTGTTAAAAAAGAAAAAAAATTGAAAAAAAATTATAAAATATCCTTATTAAGGCAATACATTATACATAATCTAAAAGTTTAAACTTTGATCAGACTAACACAAAACAATACTTGGTTATTAAACTGATAACCACTTACTTGCTGTCTCTATACTCCCTTGATGCATTATCTATCTGATCAACGATATTGGCGTAAACTATACCATTTGCCAAGAAAATCAATGACCTCGCATAAATATTAAGATACTTCTCAATAATTGTATAACCCTTATACATAGTTACGTTTTACGTCAGATATGTATAGTCCAATCTTTTTCTCGCCATTAAAACTTATATACCCTGCTTGTAAATGTAAATTCGAATGTTTTTTTTTTATAAAAGGCAAAACTAACGCACCATTTGAATGTTATTATCAATGGTTTTTGTCTTTATTACTTGTACAGTATTTTATAAGTAAGTTAAATTATCTGTGTAATTAGTCTTAGTTTCTGATGTAAACAAAACTGTGTTTGTCAAGTCAAACAGTATTCCATATTTATAAAAACTTCCAAAGTCCTAAACAAACACAGTAACCATTAAGCGTTTGCATTTCAGTCTTGATTGTTCGAAATATTGTTTTGAAGAAAAATGTGTTTGTTGTAAAAAAAAAAACACACAAAAAAACACAAAGTATTATAAGCTTATTTTTCAGTACACAGGACTAGAATTTATCATGTGGACAAATTTGTATTCTGAACATTTATAAAATGTAATTAGGACTAATCAATACAATTATTTTACATTGGGAGGATATTGTGCCGGCCCCTCGCACCGCCCACAGACGAACAACTAATGGAAGCATGTCCCCCATAGTGACAGGGGGATGGAAGGTGGCCCCAGGCGACCCTCTCCAAGGACATCTGCGGGAAGAAACCTCCCATCCGGGACCTCAACTGACGTTTAGGCAATGCGCTTAAACCATGTTACAGAAGGAAAGGTTTGGACGAAAAATACGACTAGACGGATAAAGATACATTTATAACATTACAAACACAAATCCTTGACAAGTACCGATGACAGTCGCAGGTCTTCTGTCTAACATGTGACAGACATTGACACCGGGTCTACAGGTCTGCTGCCAGACCCAAACCTAAAGAGTTCCGGCGAAAAACCAACAGTTGTACTATATCAAAAACTGAGGCGTGACATTGGTGGAACGTGTGGACCTGTCATGGCTCAATATTATTTTGCTTTTACTTATGTTCTTGTAGTGTGGCTTAAGTTCTGGAAATGTGATGTCCTAAATGTGTCCTAAAACATTTTCACTTAGATGATTTGGTTTTTAAATAAGCATTTTAAGTCCGAAAACCCGTCAGGGTCCACCAGAGTCCATCCTCATGCTTTTTCACGTGGACTCGCTGATTAAACTCTGCAGGGGCTGATTTCTGACAGTTCACTTGACCATCTCGTTGTTTTTTTTATTATTGGGTTGTTTCCAGGAAACCTAAATGTGCCATAATCACCATTTGATTCACCTCTTGTCACAAGAAGGGAAGACAAAAGTCATGTAAGATGATTTTTTTTACATTGATAGAAAACAAAATATGATATATCAAGTAATTTTTGTTTAATAATGGTTAAAAACGTACCTTGTCAGACAATCCTTGACATGTTTTAAAGTGTCGAAAATAAACTTGCTACATGTTTCGGTGGTTATTAAATTCCACCATCGTCAGGCACACAAAAGGATCCACTTCTTGAGGTGTCGTCAGAGTTGTTACATACATTTAACACGAACACAAAACACGAAACGATTAAGTAAACGGTAACAGATAGGCCTATCAACTTATGCACGTACATTGCCGCGGGCAGGACTGGAAGTAGACTGAACCAGGTTATGAAGGACCGACGTGGACTCTGGATTGTCGTCTGCGTTATCAACAGCTGATATAGGACTATTGTAGTGACGGAGTAGAGTGTTGAAAATATAATGGGATTCATAATTGAGTTTTTCATTCAAAATTTGTGTGCTGTCCCTGGTTTTTAGGTCCTTATATATTTCAAACTCCTCTAAGGTATTTAATAAGTTTCCTTTCCCACAATAATGTAGAATGTCGTGACCGTCATTTATATCCAGCATATCATGGTTATTGTCAATAATGTGCTGAGCGAATTTGGATTTCTGCAATTTAAGTGTAGAGGCTGGTCGATGTTCTTTGTATCTTATTTTGAAAGCTCTCCCACTTTGTCCTACATAAGTGCTCGGGCAATCAGCACATCTTATGCGGTATACACCTGTCTTTTCATATTTATCAACATGTGGGCGCTTGCCTTTAGATATGTTCTACAGCCGATTTGTAGTTTTAAACGCTAGTTTAACACCATGTTTATTGAGATCTTTCTTCAAATAGTTGTTTATTTGGTGGTTGTATTCAACGCAGCAATACACTACTTTGTTATTATCATTATTTGCTGGCATGCGGGATGTATATTCCTTTTTCTTTGCAACGATTTTGTCTACCATCTCAGATTTGTATCCATTAGCCACGGCAATGTGTTTTATTATATTAAGCTCTTTATTGTAGTTTTCTAGACTTAGGGGGACATTTAGTAGTCTGTAGACCATTGAGTTATAGGCTGCCAGTTTATGAGAATATGGATGGTAAGATGTGCTATGGATGGTTTGGTCGGATGTCGTGGGTTTACGGTATATGCTATACTCCAATGTGTTGTTGCGTTTTTCGAGAGTGAGGTCCAGAAAATTTATTTTGTTGCCTACTTCCTTTTCCACAGTAAATTTTAGGTTCGGCGACACAGAGTTTAAATATTGGTGTAGTAAATCAAGTTGACGGTTGTTGCCGTTAAATATTATAATAGTATCGTCTACATATCTAAAGTATTCCCTGTTTACCCTAAAGTATTGAAAAACACAACAACACATTGGAGTATAGCATATACCGTAAACCCACGACATCCGACCAAACCATCCATAGGACCTCTTACCATCCATATTCTCATAAACTGGCAGCCTATAACTCAATGGTCTACAGACTACTAAATGTCCCACTAAGTCTAGAAAACTACAATAAAGAGCTTAATATAATAAAACACATTGCCGTGGCTAATGGATACAAATCTGAGATGGTAGACAAAATCGTTGCAAAGAAAAAGGAATATACATCCCGCATGCCAGCAAATAATGATAATAACAAAGTAGTGTATTGCTGCGTTGAATACAACCACCAAATAAACAACTATTTGAAGAAAGATCTCAATAAACATGGTGTTAAACTAGCGTTTAAAACTACAAATCGGCTGTAGAACATATCTAAAGGCAAGCGCCCACTAGTGTGGTGGCTTAGAGACAAAATCGGCAAGGATCGTGACCTGATGGATTAAAGCTGCAGCTTTTGCACATTTCTTCCATACCCTAAATACAAACAATTTATGGGGGGGTGCCCGATTTTTAGGTCCGCCATCTTGAAATACGACGCCATCTTTGTTTTCTTTAGAGGAATTGAACTATTCGTTGAAAATGACCTAATATCACCCAAAAGGACACATTTACGCCATTCTGTATATAACACGTTTTGTTCACAATTAAATTTGCTATAAAATGGGATAAAAACCACTTTGATAACTTTAATAGTCTTGAAGATATAAACTGTTAAAGTTGACAATTTGATATATTCCTCTACGCTACATGTAGTTTTTGCTATATATCACCCAAACGGTCAATGGTACGTTTCTGTTATTATGATATATTTTATTCGTTATTAAATTTGCTACAAAATGAGATGAAAATCTCTAAATTAACTTAAATAGTTCGTAAGATAGAAACCGTTAAAGTTATAAGTTTCTTTAATTTCTGTATGCAATAGGTCCGTGTTTCTTAAAAGTCCTCGCGCTTTGTTTTTTCTGCACGTATTGCGTCAGAAGACTGCAACTTCACACATCAATATTGGACCTAAAATAGTACTTTTTAAAGTACTTCTTGACTTTTTTCCCCCAAGGGGGGTCGGCCCACAAGGAGTAAGTTCAAAATCTTAAATAATAGCATAGGCCATGATGCATATCAAATTAAAGAGATTTACCTGTAGAACGCGTTACCACAAACTGCACTTTAAAAGAACAAGAGGGTCAAAATTTTTTAACTTTATAGTTTTGCTTATTTATTTATTAATTAACGGTCAACACCACTTCATCTCTTCTTGACGAAGCTTGGAAAGTTCCCTCGGGGTCTTAAAAATGGTAATGTGCTACCAATTTTCAAGAAAGGTGACCCATCTGTCAAAAGTTATCGTCCAGTGGTGGTACAACCTGCATTGGCTAATATTTCCAGCAATTCTACTTCATGGACTCTCTTTTTCTTTGAACAATGTCATCGTGCCCTGTCAACATGGCTTCAAGAAAGGGCGATCTACCTCGACCAATTTGGTTCTGTACCAGGATGACATTATACAAGCCTTTTCTCGTAACCATAAAGACGATTCTGTCAATTTGGACCTATCCAAGGCTTTCGACCAAGTAAGTGTAAGTCACACTTATCTCGTGGCAAAGCTTGGTGGATCGGGGATCACTGAATCATACTCGTATGATTTAAGGACTATTTGTGGAATCACTTTTTAACTATGAAATTTGCTGGAGCGAAGTCTTGTAAGTTTAAAGCTTCTTCTGGTGTACCTAAAGGATCTCTACTGGGACCAATTTTATTTTCAATATTCATTATGGCTGACGTTGTCAAAGATTCTTGATAACCGGATTCATTCACTCCTATTCCTCTGATAAGACCACCATTTTCGAGAGGGGTGCCTCATGGCTCTATTTTAGGACCTCCCTATTCCTGCTCTTCATTAACACCTTTCCATCTTGCATATCAACCGCCAAACCAACACCATTTTCTGATGACACTTCACTCTCCATTTCCAGCCGCAAAATCGGAAGCTTGGAGCTCACTACCTTTCGGGAAGCCAGTAACTTAATCGAGTGGTTTGATTCCAACTTTCTTGCAAAAGTTGGTCAACGACAAAAAACCCAACTTTTGCACTTTTCTATTTCAAAGAAACTCTCTAATGGATTCAGCCTACTTCTGGACGACACAACAGTTCATCCAACTAAGTGTTAGATTATTTCTGGGACTGACACTAGATAAACATGTCGATTTCTCAGATCACATTAAGCAGGTTTCAAGAAAAGTCAGTTATGGAATTTTTGTTCTACGTAGTTTAAAGAACACATCTACCTTCGAAGTTCTAACATCCGTATATTCCGGACTAATATATCTTCATTTGGCGTATGCTATAGCCTATTCCTATAACAGGTTAACAAGGAAAGCAAACTCAACCCATTCATTCTGAGATTATCCAGAAATGGGTTCTCTGTTTGGGCTGTGCCCCCTTGTTGGAATATTCTTCTCCTGTATGGTCCCCATTTATACAGTTGGTCTTTCACAGGACATCGAAAGAGTGCAGCTTTTTTTAGAATCGTAGGACTTCGTCTGGGATACCCATTCACGGATGTACCCGTTTGAGGATCTTCGACAGCATCTTCGGCTAAACCACTTGAGTTCTCGAAGGCGTATTGCTGACCTGGTTTTCCGGAGGAAGATTCTCATTGCAGAACTGACTCTCCTGAGCTGCTGAGCAGGGTACATTTTCGCTGCTAAAGACCATCCTGATCCCAGGACCAATTTGAAAGGGGATATCATTCTACAACATATGCCTATAACAGCACGCTACAAAGACTACATCGTTTGGTAAACAGTATTTCTAAAAATCTCGAATTTTTCTCCTCAAGTTTTATTACTTTTAGGAAATAGCTGCTTGCTTGTTTTTCATAATCCTTGGTGCATTATACAGTAGAGTGATCCTATGATCCACTTTTTTATTGCATTTCTTGTTTGCTTTTATTATTATTAAAATGTTGATGCATGTTGATAGAATTTCTAAATGTTATCAATTTTTATTCAATTTTTGTTAAGTTTGTTATACTTGTTGTTGATAATTGCTTTGCTTGTTAATACTATTGTTGGTTATCTATGATCCTTGTTGTTAAGTTCCGTTACGTATGTTATATGTTATGCAATGAGATGAACTGGACCGTTAATCATTAAATAAATAAGCAAAACTATAAAATTGTATAACTTTTGACCCACTTGTTCTTTTAAAGTGCAGTTTGTGGTAACGCGTTCTACAGGTAAATCTCTTTAATTTGATATGCATCATGGCCTATGCTATAATTTAAGATTTTGAACTTACTCCTTGTGGTCCGACCCCCCTTGGGGGAAAAAAGTCAAGAAGTACTTTAAAAAGTACTATTTTAGGTCCAATATTGATGTGTGAAGTTGCAGTCTTCTGACGCAATACGTGCAGAAAAAACAAAGCGCGAGGACTTTTAAGAAACACGGACCTATTGCATACAGAAATTAAAGAAACTTATAACTTTAACGTTTCTATCTTCCGAACTATTTAAGTTAATTTAGAGATTTTCATCTCATTTTGTAGCAAATTTAATAACGAATAAAATATATCATAATAACAGAAACGTACCATTGACCGTTTGGGTGATATATAGCAAAAACTACATGTAGCGTAGAGGAATATATCAAATTTTCATCTTTAACAGTTTATATCTTCAAGACTATTAAAGTTATCAAAGTGGTTTTTATCGCATTTTATAGCAAATTTAATTGTGAACAAAACGTGTTATATACAAAATGGCGTAAATGTGTCCTTTTGGGTGATATTAGGCCATTTTCAATGAATAGTTCAATTCCTCTAAAGAAAACCAAGATGGCGTCGTATTTCAAGATGGCGGACCTAAAAATCGGGCACCCCCCCATAAATTGTTTGTATTTAGGGTATGGAAGAAATGTGCAAAAGCTGCAGCTTTAATCCATCAAGTCACGATCATTTTGCTAAGCCACCACACTACACATGTTGATAAATATGAAAAGACAGGTGTATACCGCATAAGATGTGCTGATTGCCCGAGCACTTATGTAGGACAAAGTGGAAGAGCTTTCAAAATAAGATACAAAGAACATCGACCAGCCTCTACACTTAAATTGCAGAAATCCAAATTCGCTCAGCACATTATTGACAATAACCATGATATGCTGGATATAAATGACGGTCACGACATTCTACATTATTGTGGGAAAGGAAACTTATTAAATACCTTAGAGGAGTTTGAAATATATAAGGACCTAAAAACCAGGGACAGCACACAAATTTTGAATGAAAAACTCAATTATGAATCCCATTATATTTTCAACACTCTACTCCGTCACTACAATAGTCCTATATCAGCTGTTGATAACGCAGACGACAATCCAGAGTCCACGTCGGTCCTTCATAACCTGGTTCAGTCTACTTCCAGTCCTGCCCGCGGCAATGTACGTGCATATGTTGATAGGCCTATCTGTTACCGTTTATTTAATCGTTTCGTGTTTTGTGTTCGTGTTAAATGTATGTAACAACTCTGACGACACCTCAAGAAGTGGATCCTTTTGTGTGCCTGACGATGGTTGAATTTAATAACCACCGAAACATGTAGCAAGTTTATTTTCGACACTTTAAAACATGTCAAGGATTGTCTGACAAGGTACGTTTTTAACCATTATTAGTCATATTACGCAATCCTGGGGCTATAAAAATGAATTATTTTTGTTTAGTTTATCAACTTATGGAATTATATCAAAAAGGATTTTTTTTTACACAAAAAACCATCGAAGGCGGATGGCAAAATAAAATTGTTAATTTGAAATTTGTTCGTTCAATTTACCTAAAAACTTAATCAAATCAAGTATGTAGTTACTTAGTACGTATAGTATAAAGTTTTTCTCTAACTTTAAGAGAGTTTTGAAACATATTACACCAGTTCAGCCACCAATGGCACAAACAATCAAAGCCTTAACACAAACACTGCATAGTGATTGTGTTTGTTTTGGTCTTGGGAAGTCCGTATAAATATTCAATACTGTTTCACTCGAAACCCAGATCCATGGGCTAAATAGTTTCTTACATTAGATAATTATCTAAAAATATTATTATTTTTATTTAAATTTTTCTTTAAAATATTCTTTAAAATCTTCCTAATTCATTATTTATATTGTGAGACGTTTTCTTGGGAATTTGTGATAAAGTATTCCTTTACGTCTAAGTTGTTTTTAAGAATTACCATAATTAAATACCTCCTTTGTTTGGGTTGATTCTTAGTTTAACCCATATACGAATGTAGTTTTGTCATTATTTGTATAAATTAATAAGATTTTGAATATTTTCTATGTTTTAAGTCTTTCCTTAAAGTCTGTCACTCGTTTGTCCCATTGCATTTTTGATCCTGGTAATACTGAAGAAAACATACCATTTATATAGCCTAACTGCAGAGTATATTTAGTTCAAAATTATTTAGTGAATAATTTACACACATAGTGCACTACTTTAAAAAATCATATTTTCCCAATCAATTCTTTTTTTGTTATTGAGATCAGTCTTTCACATCAGCACACTCTGTGAAGGTTCAATATTAACTACGTCAGTTTTGAATATTTACTTTACACAGATATATTTATGAAGAACCAGGTGTAAATTCAGATTCAAGACTCGGGGGAAATCAGTCAGACATTCCAACTAAAGCAAACACAGGTTGAACATGGCTGTTTCGGTGCACTTAATTCCGGACACCTATTCCTTCCCTGTAAGGTAAAAAAGGTTGAAATTATTTTGGATGGTGTAAGGTAGTAGGGGATTTAACTATTAATAATAATAATTATTTAAAAGAATTAATGTTATTTCGTCTAACTTGCTTATAAAAAAAACAGAGTAGTATTCCTTGAGCAATATTTCATACCTTTCTAGCTAGTTTCGTAGAAGCAAAAAAAAAACTAACGTTCAAGGCTAGCGAAGACCCAAGAAGCAACCATAAAATATTTACATTGTTCAAGATTGATTAACTTGGAGATTGAGATTTTCAAGGTAACCAGATTTCATCGTCCCATCAATTATCTCTGCATTCCTGGGCTTTGAGGAATCTTGCGTGTAATATTAGGCAGTAACAAGATGGGGAAACTATGTTAAATATTTACACTGCCTTGTAACATCTTTATGATAAATTAGAGATAAAAAAATGTACCCCCCCCCAATAACAATGAATAATAAATAAACGTATTCTTAAAAAGATTAATATTTCAAGTTTTGTATCTTACGCATTAATAGCAGATATGCATTTTCTGTTATGATTTTCAAACACTAAGCCTGAATAACTTCAATATATTTATAAACATACAACTTAAATTATTTGTCCACATGTTTTATTGTTATGATTTAATAATGTAAAAAAAGATTTGAATGCCAAAAACAGAATAATATTTTTTTTTCGAATTACAACCTGTTCAAAACGTAAAATTATAATAATAATTAGGAAAACAAACCAAAAGCATTTTAAAGATCATGTAGATGGTTGCATTCTTAACATTTTTCATGTTATATATTTTTTTAATAATTGTCCACTTCATATATTAAAGGGATTCCTAAGTAATCTGAGCTTTTTGTTTAGTATACATTTTGTTTCTTCTGTATTGAGTACATGTTTGCTTACATTTATTTCTATTCAATCGCATTTTGAAAGAAAATTGTGTATAAAGATTTACAAAAAAAAAGTTATAAAAACACATACAAAATTACGCTGATGCCTATTCCAATACAAAAAATGTGACATTTGGAATATGGTTTTAAATTAGCCTTGGCCTGTGTGGACGCAAAATACATAGTCTATTGCAGCCATGTATTGCCCCTGCGACAATACATACGTAATTGATTGTCGATATTATAGTTCAGCTTATCTACACTAGCCACTCGACGCTAATGTAAGCTTCCTCTTGTAATGACTTATCGGCCATGTCATCTTACTTATTATATATAGCAGTAATTAAGAATTACCACTATGTTTATTTTACGTGTATCTACGTTTATTTTCAATACAGTTACAGTACTTATCAGAATGGATAAATTAAGGTATAGAATTAACGATAATCTCATAAAATATTTGTAAATAAAGATTTAACTTAATGTTATTGAAAAAGAAAACAACCAAAATCAGGCTATATATTTTATAGTTTGCACATGTACTAATTCAGGTAGTTTTTCAAAGATCTATTCAGTAACACAAGTGAAAATACTTGTCAACAAATATTACATCGTATTGTTGTAGATTTACAATGATTTGTTTATAAACATTCAAATAAATATTTTACCAGTTGACCACCAATAATTAATTATGAGTTACTGAGACACTACTATCTGTATTCATTACTACAATACTGATGTACCAGATAAACAGGAAGGAACAAAAAAGAACCCATATATGTTGTTAGTTTTTATATAATAAGGTTTGCAAGTCACTTTTTTGCATGGTATTAGTTTGTGTATTTTATGGATATAGAATAAATAGACATACGTTATTTAAAACAATACAACACCAAACTGGTGTAAATTCATATTTTTTAGGCACTGAAGATTAGTCTATATTGCAAAAGAAAGCACATATGATTACTTTAAATTCCTATTTTTAAGTTCCAGATCACATCTTAAATCAATAATATATAGATCGAAAAGCTAATTCACGAAAGTTAAATCTCATAGTATAAACGCTGCAAGTTTAATTTTTTATATATATAGCCTACCTGAAACTACAAACCTGTGATCGGGCTGGACATTAACATTGGTACAGTCGTAATTCCCTTATTAATTAAACGCACCAACATGTATATGATAATAATAAACTAAAATTAACTTAAGTTATAATAAATTCGTATGATTTTGTTACAATGAAATTCTGACAATGTCCGAAAATTTTACCCACTTTGCGTTGTGGAGGGCCGAGTGCCGTTTGCCCAAACACTTTGACGAGGGTCATTTTATAGGCTGAGGCTTGGCGGGGCGAGTGCCGGCCAGGTATCCGTGACCGGAGGGGGGTATGGGGGAGGAAACGGGGGTGGACCAAGGGGGATGTGCAAAATTTGTTTAAGGGATAAAATGAAACGGTTATAGCCTAAACTAACCAAACTTGCTGATTATGAAAAAAAGTTGAATGAAGGTTTACTAATCGAATGGATATTATTTTTCAATCGCTATTGTGGTAGCCCAGTTAAGACACTGTAAAGACGGTCTTCGTTTCATCCTGCCCAATACACCCCCTTCTACTAATACCCCTCACCTGAATCACTCTTACGCTATGGGGAGTCAAACGGCCCCCGGGCCTATCTGATGGTTTTGACAGTTTATAACCCCCTCGGCAAGGAATAGAACAGCACTCGCTCCGTTTCCCCCCACGTCGCGGAGCGAGCTTTTTATAAGGACATTGGCAGAATCGAAATGGTCAGACCGTTTTGTGGGTAAACTAGTTTACTTACATGCCAAAGTCAACCAGCTTAATAGAGTTTAAAAACGTAAAAAATGTGTTATTTTCTAAGGTCAATGCATTTGTTTTAGGTTTGTAAAATAACGATTTTAGCATGCAGCCAGCCAGTACTAGTTAAAATACACTAAAAACACAAATAAAAAACAGCTCCCTTTCAACAGTTTCTATTACCAACTAATTAATTATATTCTTTTTCAGTTTCTATATAGGTTATTTATTTATAGACTATAAACAACTGGCGTCTTGTAACAATGCGGGGTCGTTAATCTGGGGCTTCTAATGAAATCGTACTGTTTAAGCACAATATAATTATTTCGATTAATTTGTACATAATATTAATTGAACTAATTTGGTTATGCTTTTTTTCAAAAAGTCATACTGTAAACTGTCTTTCGGGAAACATTATTAATTTAATTTACGTGTAAAAATATCACCCAATAAAATTCTAGAAACAGCTTACTAGAGCATTGTCAATTGTAAACCCCAAACGCTATAATATACGATTTTGTTTCATCCTAATTATGACTGTCAAACATATTTATTTTTTTATATATGTTTTAATAATATAAAATAACCACAGACTACAGAATAAGCAGTAAAATATAATAATATATAGCAAATCAGTTAATAATTTTTTTTTTATTACCAATGGTGTTTTTTACAGAAAGTTTAGAGGTTAAACTTTTATTATAATTTTACAAACATAGGAACTATTACGTAAAATAGATATGCTTTTATAATTTCAAGCCATAAAGATTTGAACAACAGTAAACCTGTTGTTAAAAGCAGGCTAAATGGGAACATGACTTATCAAACGAATCACTAAAAGACGTCATTATTTATGCTTTCAGAAGACTTAAACCTATTAGCTGACATTTTAATCATGCAGCTTACTATACGCTTTGCTTGAGAATTAACTTTATGCTTATGCATATCTTAAATTTATTAATTTGATTTTTTAAATTTGTTTATTGTAAAATGTGTTCGTAAAAGGTAGATTGATTTATATTCTATTCGATTTTATAGTAGAAGAGTTTCTTCTTCTATGTTGTATTGAGTTTTTTCTTCTATGTTTCCAAGTTGTACACATTGTTTAACAAAATTATGCACATTTCGCTGTGTTATCATTTTAAAGACAAATAACCTATTCAAATCATATATTTTTTTGTTATAACATCATATGAGACGTTGTTTGATTGTTTTCCTTATTTAATTATTTAAAATTATTCGTCTATTTTGTATTGTATTGCATACAACACAACATAACATCGACTTTACTGTTAGCAGTTTACTATAGTGGCAAGTTAGTAATTTGATTAACATGAAAAGAACCATTCTACAATTACTAGCTTTCGTTATTGCTTGGATATCTTTGAATTGTGAAAAATCTGCTTTAAGTTTAAGCGAATGGGTGGTAAATATTTTATATTGGTCAATCAAAGCCATTTATAGGCAAGTAAGCATGTGTTTTGCTAATCATATTTTTAACCCTAAATAAAAATTTTTACTTAAATTAGAATTCGCAAATGTGATTTTATCTGGCCAATGTTTATGTAAGCTGCCCACTACGTCAAGATTATTGTTTAGATTGCAGGGATTTCCATTGTAGATTGCCGCTATTGTTGTCGTGATGATACAGGATATGAAGTCATGTCCGGTACAGTCCACACAGATATTTCTCATGTGCAGTCCACTACAATTCACAAAAATACTCCCTTGTTAATAAAAACATCTCTGTTAGTTTTAATGTAAAAGTTTAGGTAATTTTTATAATTAAAATGTTTATCCAAAATTATTTATTGAAGTAACCAAGAAACAATGTTCAATTTTGATATTTTATTATATTTCTTAACTTTAACTTAAGGACAAGAGATTATTCTGAACACAAAATAAGAAAATAAAACGCATTGATACACTCGTAAAAAAACTGTTGTGAACTATTAGTATATCGTTGTGAAACTAAGTTTCCGTTAAAAATATCTAGCATTTGCCTTTGAATAGTTACTTACTGATCCATTTTCCCACTATATAGGGATGAAATATGTTGCACCAAATACAAAACAACATTATCTATCTATTCAACTCGAGCTTAACGTATTCAATTCTATAACAAGTTCTGAAAACAGTAGGTGATTTCTGTAGCTTCTCGATTTGGCCACTATTATTGTTATTATACATAATACATGTTGGATTGGAAAATGGTAAAATTAAGATTATAAAAAAGAAACCATGTTCACTTGAGCAATAAAAACAATGTAATTGAAAAAGTAAACATAATAACAAAGAAATAAGTAAAGAAATAATAACATATGATAAAGTTAAATGCAGATCAAGGGGAAAAAGTCTTGAACATACTGCCCGCCTTAAAGCAACGAAGTGCTTTAACCAAAGTCAAGAAATGGTGTTTCACGATGTAGTCTAGTGGAGCAGTCACGCTTCTTTTGGGAGGGACACTATTTCATCTGCAAAGGTGGCTTGTGGAACATGATGGAAGATCTTGAGACGAGCTTTGGAGATTTCAGACGATGAGAGAGGACCACTGAGGCGGTCATTTTGATGACGACAATTGTGAGTGAAGCGGTTAAGAAGAGTGACAATGCGTTGGAGTTTGTTCCACGATGAGTAGGCAGAAAGAAGTTCCCACTCCTTTTGAGGAGCTGATGTAAGAACAACTAAAGGTGTCTTCTTGATTTCTTCTGACGAAGAGAGGTCCTCAGGAATGAAGTGCGAGGTAGGCCAATGACAAGTGGGGAGCTTAAGCCAAGGAGGGCCTGTCCACCAGAGTGGATGGTTGACAAGTAGGGAAGCAGAAATTCCTCTTGACGCACAGTCTGCAGGATTATCAGTACTTGATATGTGTCGCCAAGAGTCGATGGGAACAAGTTCTTGAGTTTGAGAAACCCTGTTGGCTACATATGTCTTGAGTTTGTAGGGTGGAGTCCGTAACCATGTCAAGACTATCGAGGAGTCACTCCATAGATAGATATTTTTGATGGCAATTTTATCTGAGAAGAGAGAATGACAATGTGCTACTAATTGTGCGAGAAGATGAGCAGCACAAAGCTCAAGGCGAGGAAGAGTTACTCTTTTGAGACGAGAGACACGAGTCTTTGAGATTATTGGGTGAATGATGGTGTCACCCTTAGACATCTGACAGCGGAAATATACGACAGCAGCGTAGCCACTCTCTGACGCATCTGCGAAGCCATGTAATTCTACGGTGAATGACAGGGAAAACTGTAACGCTTGAGGAATAGAAATTTGAGATAAATATTGAGTACCGATTAGGAATGAATGCCATTTTTCGGCGAGGTTAGTGGGCAGGGGATCATCCCAGGATAAGCCTGTGGTCCATAGTAACTGCATAAAACATTTTGCTTGCACGATGCAGGGAGCGAGAAATCCACAAGGATCGTAGATTTTTGCTATGATGCTCAAGATCGAACTTTTTGATGGATGAGGGTCCATAGGGAAGTTAAGGTTGTAAGTGAAGCAGTCAGAGTGGGGAGACCTATGTAGGCCAAGTATTGTGAAGTGTGGCTGTTCAGAATCTTGGAGAAAGACGGGAGTCTCAAGATGCTCCTTGGGGAAAGCTTGTAGAAGACGATCAGAGTTGGAGACCCATTTACGTAATTCAAATCCTCCTTTTCGTAACAGGTTGACCAATTGATCTTGAAGTATCAAGGCCGTTTCCTCAGTATCCGCACCAGTGATGATGTCGTCAACGTAGGTTTGCGTTCTAAGTACTTGCGCTGCCTCGGGAAAGTAGTCACCTTCGTCGTCAGCGAGTTGGTGAAGAGTATCGGAAGAAGAGTCACTTAAGATAGCAGAATTTGCAGGTTCAGGATGGGACATTAAGATCTCAATAGTAGCCTCGATATGAGAAAATAAACTTTCAATTTCATCCAGGTCTTGAGACAATGTCTCGTCAGAGATAGGATCCTCTTCTAAGATTAAAACCCGTTACACATTGTTGTCGAATTCTTCTTTTCTTTTACGAATTTCATTTAAATGAGCATTAAGTTGGTTAATTTGAATAGGGGTGAGTTGTTCCTTTGAGGTATAGTATTCATCAACAGTATCTTTAAGCTTATTAAAACGAGTTTTAATTAGAGATGTTGAGCGAGTGTATGTAGATGACTTAAAATCAGAAGTTTTAGGAGCCATTGTAGTAGTAGAACACAAAATTTAACAGCGGCACACACAATATAAAAAGGTCTTGAGCACACACAAAATCTCAGTATGAAGTAAAAAAGATGAATTGTACATCAAAGATATAGATCAAAAGTTTCTTTCAATATAGTCTTTAACTAAAAGGAGGAATGTATAGTCTATTAAGTGCACACAAAATTAATAAACTTGAGCTTGTTTGATTGATTGGCACCAAAAATATAGTATTAAAGTAAGTAAAGAGTTCATTTCATATCGTGATCTGAGTCCAAAAAGATTATAATCGGGTAAACTTCAAAAACAATAAATTAATAGTGGACTGTAAGGGAACTAAGTAGAACATTTAGATTATAAATGGGGTAATGTTAACAAGGAATGAATATAGTTACCAGGTTTTCATCCGGCTGCGAATTAGGACCAAATGTTGGTTTGGGAAATGGTAAAATTAAGATTATAAAAAATAAACCATGTTCACTTGAGCAATAAAAACAATGTAATTGAAAAAGTAAACAGAAAGAAATAATAACATATGATAAATAAATATACACATGTTAAATGCAGACCAAGGGGGAAAAGTCTTGAACATATGAAATGAATTAGATCTTGCGATACTAGTTAAATATAAAAATTCTACTGTAATAACCTATAGGAAAGGCCAAGTCTCCAAGGCCTATCTTCTAGTCTAATCAGATACAGTGTGATTGAAAAGTCCTCGAACAGTGTGATATATTTTTTACCATTATAGATATAGAAATAAAACTTGGTATATCAATAATAACCACAAATGTAAACTCTTTCATGCTATTTTTGTATCAAATTAAAGTTTTTTGTTATTAAAAACCAACGCTACAAACCCGAAATCAAACGGACTATGTAGTCAACAATTACAGCTGTTCAAAGATTCCTTGAATTTGAAATGCTTACTGCGGGGCGCCCGCTAGAAGTCGGAAGAAAATCATAAACGTAAGCATAGATCGATATGCATATCACGTTTAAGGTCTTTATTAGTAGAACACAACGCTGCAAATTTGAGCTTAAAATAACATCTGGGTAACAAATGGCAGCCGTCCAAAGATTCACACTGGCAGATTTAAGAAATATTTGAATGGCTACCATTTTTGACTCGGTTGTTCGTTTGAGTTCAGGTTTGCGGCAATGTGTTTCACTAAACAAGGCCATTAATATTATACCAAACTCGACCCATGCTGCTATTTGACGCAGGCCACTTATTTTACAGCGCGCTGCGGCGGTTGGGTTAAGTTGGGTTATCATAAATATGTTTGTAGAACTTTCCTAGTTTCGTTATGAATCGAACTATACGAGATGAGTCATAAAAACTTATGATAACCCAACCTAACCTAACCGCCGCAGCGCACTGTAAAATAAGTGGCCTCCGTATAATACGTAAGTACCGAGAATTTTTGCACCCCTTATTAGCCGTCCCCTTAAGAGGTAAAAAAGTAATAATAGCTTGAAATATTGTTGTTATTATTGATATAATAAGTTGTATTACATTGTATATAATAGTAAAAAATATATTACACCATTCTGGGACATTTCAATTACTATATGCCTATCTACACATCACAGACATAAATAAGTAAAAGAAATATATAAATGTATAATCTAAATATATAAAAGGCAAAGCCCTCACTGACTGACTGACTGACTGACTGACTCACTCACTCATCACTAATTCTCCCACTACCCATTTACCTAGGAGGCTGAAATTCGGTACACTGATTCTTTGGGCATTAAATAGGAAAACTAAGTAGTTTTTATTCTGATCGGACTCTCGGGCTCCGCCCCAGTGGTTCTGGAGTTTCCCATGTTAACCTTATGACTTTTCATATTTAAAAGGAATTGATGAATCTTAACAGCTGTTTCAATTAAACAAGCTGGTTCTGTTCTATGATGTTCAATAGCTTTAAAGTTATAAGGATTACCAACAGGGTGCAGCTCTATATATTTTTAGCGAATTTCCCATATAGGGAATAAGCTATTACCGTAGTACTCATGGTAAGACCTGGACGCGGGACCGATTTTTTTTCGTTTTGAGGTCCCTAGAGGCCAAAAACACCATCCGTTCAAATTCATATATATATATATATTTATATATTTATATATTTATATATTTATATATTTATATATTTATATATTTATATATTTATATATTTATATATTTATATATTTATATATTTATATATTTATATATATATATATATATGTGTCCGTCAGCACGATAACTCGAGCAAAAATGATCCGATTTTGATGAAATTTGGTACAAACGTGTAAACGTACGTTTATTCGAACGAGTTCGCGATCCAGCATGATCGGACTATGGGAACGGGGGTTTACGGGGGGTTTTATGGGGTAAAAATAGGTTTTTCCCATTTTTGACCCAAAAAACATAAAATTTAGCAATTTCTTTCCAAACCATTTTGTAGAGCTTCAGAAAACAAATAATTTAGTATATCGAAGCGTTACTATGCGCCTAATGGTTACGGAGAAAATTCCAAAAAATTTTAAATTTAAAATTCCCATGTTATTCTTATGGAGAATAAGTAAACTGTTGTAGTTTGCTTGTTTGTGAACATATATTGATCAAATTTGGAAAATGTTTTTATTTCTTACTAACTATTCACATTTTACAAAAAAAAACAGTTTTGCCCTCCCTGATGCAGCAAACCTAAGTACTTGTTAAACTAATTCTATTTAAATCAAGAATAAATGTTATATTTTTAAGTAGACATTTCAGTGTAAATCCAATCAGTCAAATGGAAATTCGCTTAGTCTGCAGGTTTGCTGCGGCGGGGGTATGTTTTAAATTTATAACAGCTAATTTGCAAACAAAAGGTGAGTGAGCGTAGCGAACGAACTTCAACCTGAAGGCAAGTGAGCGCAGCGAACGAGCTCCAACCTAAAGGTGAGTGAGCGTAGCGAACGAACTTCAACCTAAAGGTGAGTGAGCGTAGCGAACGAACTTCATATATAATATATAAAATACGGGGAAATTATAAAAGAAGTATTAAAGAGAGAGTGTTCTTTCTCGTGTAGAGCAAATAATTTCCACATAGTAAGCAAAACATTTTAGTTATCAATCACGTTATCATTACGATTAAAAGTAAGTAATTGAAACAAATTATAGTATAAAAGTATATGTTCAAATGAGAAATGTAAACTCATGTGTTTATTATGTGCGACTTTAAATAATACTTACATTTTTCTTAAAGTGAATTGGAATTCTATTTATTTACCACCATTATTACCATTATTTTTTAATGGTTATAAAAATATAATGCTTGTTACAAGTGCCAAGTTCCATTATTATATAATATACATTCAGTGAAATTATAACCATGGGAACTGAAACAAGAATTTCTTGCATAAGGCAGGAAACTATTTACATTATTAGATGTGTTATAATGCACTAAGCTACCATATGAAATTTCAGGGGAAGGCTCAACTAAGCAGAACCAACCTAATATGCCCTGTGACATCAGAGTGCAAACCTTAAAAATCCCATTGTACCTTGAGTACGATACAAATATACTCTGGTATGTAAGTTAACAAGAAACACAATTTATCCATCTGATCTTTCTATTTCTTGATAAATGCATAAAGAAAAGCTACATTTCACAAAGCCATTTTTGGGTAGTAAATGTTTTTACGATTGTAAAACTAGTATTTCGTTTTCGATATTTTGTGTATTTTAAAAACTCTTTTTTTATCAGATTTTCCTTGATATCCAACATTTTCAGCCAATTGAATACCACATAAGTGTTTTTGTTTGAAATTTTAATGTTATAACCTATAACACAACGAAACAAATGAAAAAAAAAACAGCATGAGAATTGTTTACAGTATGCCTCTGCTTTATTATGCGTCAAAACCTTGTCCATCGCATTATTAATAATTTCATTTCGATAAACTAAACTCTAAAAAAGTGAGGAAATAATTTTTCCTCGACGTCAGGAAGGTATTTAAAAGAGGTTTGGAGCGTTGCCTACACTTGGAAGGGCACATAAAGAGTTTGGCTGACTTCCATATAATCCTTTCCTGGACATTGTTTAATATAAAGATTAATATTATTTAACTTTGATAAAATACTAAAAAAGTTATTTCCCAATTTAATGATAATTTACGCCATATCTTTTGTCTGGGGTAGGATAAAAACCCAAAGCATTCATGAAAACCTTACATTCTTAGCAGTGCTAGGTTTACATAAAACTAGTATTAAGTGATGTTAAACAATTTAACTCCAATTCGTTTCTGAATGTGTTCTGATGTCTGGTAGATGATTACGAGACTCATGTGTTTATGTTGTCATATGGTGTATTGAAAACGAAATGTTAAGAAAAAAACATTAAAAAAGATTGGTAATTTAGTATTTTTTTTATAATTTTCATTTAGAAATCTCGTGATTTTTAACTATGGTCGTTTTAAAGATATTAACTGAATTGAAAAAAAAAAACTCTTTATCATAATGGTTTATTTAATTATTTTTACACAAGATACAAATTAACAATTGATAGTAAAAAAAAACAAACCGTTCCCCCAGAAGGATAAATATATATTTAATTTTACCTCGTGGAAGAGAAACTAAAGAGATAACGATGTTCTTTGCGATTCAGATAGCTGTGCAGCTGTAGCATATCTAGGCCAAATCTCCAGTTGCAGTGAAGCTGTGTTTACTGGTAATAGTAGGGTTCTTAGGTATTCTAATCTACAATACTCGATGACTAGTGTTTGTTATTGACTAATAAGAGCGTTTCAATTATGAAGCCTCTATGTTACTGTAATTGAAAAGAATACACAAACTGTTATGGAATCTTCACACAACTTACTTATAGTCCTTAATTTAACCTAATACATATTAAAAATTTATAAAAGTGCTATGATTTTATTTTACTCTATTTGTCATTATCAGTTAGACGATTTTAAAAGATTATGTGATTTTCCATTGAATCTAACTTTAAATCCAATATTTCAAATATCCCTTGCTATGCCAATGAATACATCTCAGTGCCTGGTAGATAAATAGTTGATTATACAGTTTAATATATCAATAGCTGTCGATAGTATTTAATTTTTTTTATTTTACGAAACTAACTCAATTATAATAGATGGAATTATAAAAAATCTGACTAAACAGCTGTTTGTTTATGATAGCGAAATAGAAATTCAGAATATGGAAGTCTTTTTAGGTGCTTGTCTTTTGTTTTGCAGCATAGTTTGCCTTAATTATAGTGTAATATGACAAAAAGTATTATTCATAAAGAAGAATATTGTACTCATTTCAGTTAAGTTATTTGTATGAGTATGTAATTTCCCTCCTCCGGTTTCGCCTAAGACTGTAAACTCAAGTTCGTGTCAAAAATAGTCACTTTACACTAAAGTAATGAAATTGTACTACATTAACTTTAGCACTCATACATACGGACCGAGGTAAACTATAAAGCTAAGAGCTACAATGCACCTAGCCATTCTCAAAATGAGCCCCATAACTGCAAGTAAGGCTGGGTAGAGGCAGACTCATAAATATCCCAAAGACTTTACCTTTTAGTCATAAACTTTTTGCTCCTTTTATGCGCGCCTTTAAACGTGTCTGCCATAGTATATACAATTGATGTATTAGTGGGCTTTATCTATGAGTAGCAACCAATAACATAGATGTATTTCTAATTAAGTTTTCAGTTTTCACAGATTTTATTTTCACCTTTGGGCAAAGTTAGAAACAGTCAATATTTACAACTCTTTATAAATTTTTATATTTGTTGTGAAATAACATTGACTTCATGAGACTAATATCCAATACATTATCCACATTAAGGTTCATAGAATTCGTAATATAATGTCAGTTGAATAAAATTTCCGTTTCCAGGAAATCATTCATCTAGTTTTTACTCTAAATTCACTCATATGATCTTACAAGACTGCAACTGAGTTTATGAAATTGCAATATGTTCATCATGCATACCTATACAAAATCATATAGGCTGATAAAGTGGGAAAACTAGGCTGTCTAGATGGATGTTGACGACTAAGTTTAACGTGATGAATATGTAAAGGGGCTGCACCGGACAAGACTTATATCCTGTAACATCACCAACAAAAGCGGTTAATCTACAATGTAGATGTCTGAAATCTTGATAGCAATCTTGAAGACCAATGTACAATACATTTTACCTCTATTCATTTCTTACATTTTAAAGAGTTGCTTATGATAACGTGAATTTGCTTGGGTTGCAAACAACGACTTAATTTACTTTTTTGAACTGTTATATTTCAAATTCTCTTTCTGAAGGCAATGTAGATATTTAACCCATTTTATTTTATAGAGGAAATCATACATAGTAAACGTTTACAGTTATGATATATGTCGCGCAATTAAGTCTCTGTAGCACTGCCACTTACGAAAATAAGACTGTAAAATCAATACAGGGTGTTCAAAAAAAGTAGGAACGTAATTTACGTAGTAATTCCTTGGGTCAAAATAAAGAGAAAATCGTGAATAAACCTCTTTCAAAAATCGCTTCGTTAACCAGATATCCGCCATTTTGTATTTTGTTTGTATGCACAATTTTGACTTTGGATTAACTAAACCGATATTTATGAAACCTAGTATGGCTAAAGCGACCCATGTAAGAAAAAATATAATCTTGATCCAATAATAGGAATTATTCAGAATCTCAAAACGTCGGTCGTTTTAACTTTTAAATTTAAATTACAAAATAATGGCAAAATTTATGAAACAATTTCATTAACAATATAATTTAGTATTTAAAATGCCCCATCCAACGACACCAAGTTCAAAAATATCAAAGAAAAAAAAACAAAGATATCACAATTGCTTTCGTAAAATGAGGTTGAATGGGACAAAGCTAGTCAGGGTTGCCCTTTTATACAAATAGGTCTAATAGTTGTGGAATTTCAGTTATTTTTATTCGATGTTTTTGAACTTCCGATCGTTGGATATTACAATAAAAAAAGTAAAACTGTTCTTGAAGTTTTATTATAAAATCAGCATTTTTTTTATTAGACAAGGAAAGGTTTATTTCTAACATGGATCGGTTTTACCATACATACCAAGTTTCATAAAGATAGGTTTAAACATCCAAAGACAAAAATGTTAATGTAAAAAATTGTGGATATCTGGTTAACGAAGCGATTGTGGAAAAAGTTTTATTCTTAATTTTCTTCTTATTTTGACACAACAAATAACTACGGACCTGCATTATTTTAACAATCTGAATAATAACACCAATTTTAAAATGTAAATAACCTGATGAATATGACAAATGTATTTCAAACACGAGTCACGGTAATACGTGAAAATACTCTTTTCAAAATCTTTCCTAGGCTAAATCTGCTGAAGTTAATTTTAATTTTCTGTACTATAGCCATTTTTATTCAAGGTGTCCAACAAAGAGGTTCTAGTTTTTTTACTTCTTTTTTTTATTAAAATACTGGACTATCAAACAAGCCACAAACTTAAAACTCTACAGTTATAATAAATACATAACATGTAAAATAGATCCCTTCCAGTCGTATATAATTCTGAGTGATTAAACTAGATGGTGGATAACTAATATAGCAACAGAATTTGCAAACATGTTTGCAAGCGTTATAAAATCAGTAAATATTAAATGTGAACATCGGTTTAAATGAAGTGGTGTGAATTAAACTAATTTCCCATACAGTTTTGCCAAGATGCTATCTCTTTAGTTACTTAAATGTTATTTACTTAGGTAACTTTGAATAAACCGAGAAAAATAATAGTTTTTGCAGATAAAATTTATTTAACGAAAATGCATCACTGATTTGCAGCTGTGAATTTATCTTTTTTGATTTACTGCGATATTTAATAAAACTTATTGTAATCGGCCACACTAACTTTTTTTATTTCTATAACTGTTTTACAAATATGTGAAGTAAAACTTTTGACATCATATATTGAAACCATATTTTATAAATTTTGTATGATATTAAAACCTTTAAAGGATAGATGAGAAAGTAATATAGAAATGCTCGTTGCAACCTCTTTGAAAAATATAAGTTGTATTTATTCATTAATTATTATTTTATTTATTAAAAAAGTCATTAGTTATAAAATGGAATATCCGGTGTATTAATAATTTCGTATAAAAATTAATTATTTCTGCAATATACAGAAAACAAATACCTGTTTGAGTAGATACATACTGTATATTTCAAACATTGATAAGAGTTTATGAATCCAAACCGATTGGTGAAAAGTTATTTTCGATTGTAATTTATGAATATTTTTGTTATTTACTAAAGTATATTAAGGAGTCTAGTGTAGCGTGTGCTATTTTAAGCTATGTAGGTAATACGTTTGATGACGTCATACATATAATAGGTAGTTGTTATAATCACATGGTGCTCTGTAACACTAACAAGCTGCTGGTACAAAGCTACTTGACTAACCCTACTCAGGCAGGATGAATACAACTGACTTCTCAGAATATTTTCAATTTAACTTTTGGTTTTGCACATTTATTTAAAAATAAAAGTTGTTTGTTGGGTCATTGAAAAATAATAATCCAAAAGAGTCCCCTAGATCGATGTGGACGTAAAACCAAGTCATCAAAAAGATCATTAGTTATCTGGTGACGTTAAAAATAGTATGAATTTAAATATGTTAACGTGATTACCAACTACTAACGTAAAATATTTCTTAACAATTCACTTGTATTTAGTTTTAGTTCCAGAATGAGAAAAAAACAAAATCAGGCACAACTTGACCAAAATATATATTGTGCAGACTTCTCTGTTTAACATCACGCTGTAAATAAAACATATGATTGGAATTTCTTCCATTTGTCTAGATTTTATGTTTGGATTTCGATGTTATTTCATCACCAGTCGGAAACCCATAAGGCCTGAGTAATTTTTTGATTTTGACAAAAGTTGGCGTTTGTTTGTTTTGGACGGTTATTGCTCTTCCCGATTTTCTACCAATAACAGAGGATTTTGTGAAGTTATCTTGACATTGACCTTACCATGACACTGCATGAAATGCAAATTTGTTTTTTTCTTCAAAAATACGTAAACATTGATAAAACCCTGCGTAATAAAATAAGAACATACATGATGTTCATAAAAAGGGTGTCACAAACTTCAAGGGCTGATAGTACTCATCAATCTGAACAAAAAGGTTCATATGAACATAGGTCGAAAACACTTTTGCTTAGCTGCTGGCCACATTTTGTAAATTTTACAAAACAATTTATATCTCAAGAATTATTCAAGCTACGGAAAACAAACTTTGCACATACCTTCATTGTGTCAAGAGGCAATAAATAACAATAATGCAATTTTCAAAAAAAAAAATTAAATGGTGGTAATTTAAAATATTTAAACGTAAATTACCAAAATACGGCTGGTTTTATGAAAAGATTACAAGCAATCTTTTATTTAGCATTATTAATTCCCTGTCAAACGGTACCAAGTTCAAAAAGATTAACTAAAGAATAGCTAAAATATCCCTTTTTTTTGTAATACGGGATAGAATAATGCTCAGGTCAGGTTATACTTATTGTAATTTGTCGATTTATGTATGGAACGCTTAAATTTTAGCTTTTTACATTTTATTTTATTTTTCTTAATAACACAACTTGTAATGCCAAAAAGTATGCCACATTTTACTCAAAAAGCTTTGCGTTAAATTTAAATGCAATTTTCTATAAATAATTGTTTTAAGTAGGCTATTACTAATAAATGAAATTTAGCCGTGTGATTCGTCCTCTGCACTACAAAAATAAATCCTTCACCAGGTAAATAAATCGATTAAACATAATAGTCCGGAATCATAATTTCTACTGAAAGTGGAGAAAGTAAATACATAATCCTTATGGATCAGCTAAAATGTCGTGTATCGTATATGTCATAGAATATATGGTAATATGTTGAGGCAGAGCACAATTGTTAAAATAAACCCTAAAATTAGAGCAAAACACTTAGTCAACATCGACGCATTTAAAAGTCACCAACAGCGCTAATCAAACCTAGGCTTCTAAAGTTCCAATAGAGTAAAGATTTTATACAATATGCTAATTATTTCAAAAAATACCATTTTAATTGTTTGCAGAATTCGTTACTAAAAACCTATTAATAGCTCTGACAATTTTTTATATAATATAAAAATATTAATTTTAAAAATGCTAATTTAAATTACTTTTGTAATCAAAACTAAACGAAATCTAAACCCTTTTTTATCGGTACGAAAGCTAATCTATGCCTATTCGAAAAGTTGTAGTTTACAAACGTCTTATAATAGAATCCATGTATTCATTTATCAATGGTGTTAACCCAAATATGTTTCAACTAATTACTGTATATGAAATAAAATCAAGAACTAACTTAAACTCATTTAATCATAGAACAAAATATAACATTATTTGTTTACATTTTCATAATAAACATAAAACCAAATTATCAGCTGATTCCAATATATTACACTTTTCCCTCCTCATCGTCTACCGCACCTTCTCTTCTTCGCAGTTGATCCGAATGTTTTCTTTTTATCACTCCACCACACATGACTTCATAAGAGTATAAGCCATTGCGTTTGACTATTGTTCCTGCTATCCAACCAGGGTTATTCTCTTTTTTCATCCATACTTCTTCCCCTTCACTGAATGCTCTTAAGGTTTTCTTTTGAGTTGGGTTTTGTTGTTCCTTCCAAATTTTCAGATCTAATTGTTGTCTAAGGTTTGGTTTCATGTTGTCCAACATAGTTGGCATTCTTCGACCTAGAAACAACTCTGCAGGGGCTCGTCCTGTTGTTTTTTGTGGGGCATTTCTGTAACTGAACAACACATTTTGCAATGCCAATGAAGAATCATTAATTTCTTGTTTTGTTGTTCTGTAACGCCTTTTCAAAGTCCCTATTAGACGTTCGACTAAGCCATTACTTCTAGGATGATAAGGAGTAGTTCTTATATGTCGAATTGAATGTCTCTTGAAAAATGCTTCCATTTCAGTAGAGACAAACTGTGGCCCGTTGTCAGTTACTACTTGTGATGGTATCCCATACCTGCTCATCCACGATCTTAATCTTTGAATTATGGCAGTTGAAGTCGTTGTTCTTAAACATTCAACTTCTGCCCACTTAGATAGCGCGTCAATCCCTACTAACCACATTACTCCATCAACTGGTCCAGCTAAATCCAAATGAACTCTTTCCCACACTTTTTCAGGAATGTTCCATGGATAGACCGGGACTTCTTCAATGTTTCCTCTGTTTTCTTGACATGCTTCACAAGTCTTAACATGCATTTCAACGTCTTTGTCAATGTTAGGCCACCATACATAGTATCTGGTAATTGATCTCATAGCTGAAATTCCAGGATGGCCACAGTGCAAAATTCTCAAGATTTTTTTTCTCATATTTGTTGGCACAACAACTCTACCAAACCACATCAAAATACCATCTTCAACTGATAATTCTTCTTTCCTTTGTTTAAATGTTTTAATGTTATCTGGTACCTTCTCTGGCCATGAATTTAGCACATAACTTTGTACTAATTTTATCTCCTTGTCCAAACTGCTGTTATGTTTGAGTTCCTTATAGGACACCAATGTCTCAACTTTATCCATGTTTAAAAACTTTATGTCTCTTACATCGGTAGATTCTTCTCTGATTCTCATGGGAAGACGGGATAGTGCATCAGCACAAACGTTTTCATCTCCTTTCCTGTACTTGATTGGAAAATTGTACTGATTCAGTTCTAGGGCCCATCTCACTAACCTATTGTTCATTACCTTTGGAAGATTCCGGTTTTCTCCAAATATTCTTTGAAGGGGTTTATGATCGGTGACACGTGTGAAGCTTCGTCCATATACATATTGGTGAAACTTTCTTACAGCAAATAAAATTGCAAGTGCTTCTCGATCAATATTCGATTATCTTTTCTCAGCATCTGAAAGAGTTCTGCTAGCATACGCGATTGGTTTTTCCAGACCATCTTCACACTTGTGCATTAAGACACTCCCAAGACCGTCTTCGGACGCATCACACACCAACACTAGAGGTTTGGATTCATCATATGGAACAACTGTGTCTTCTTCCGAAAGAATCATTTTGACCTTTGTAAATACTTCATCTTCTTTCTCTGTCCAGATCCATTTTGATCTGTTGCTAGTAAGTCGATGTAACCTTGAGCACAGCGCATGCAACCTAGGGATAAACCTTTCATAATAGTTTATGGATCCTAAAAAAGACCTAAGCTGTTTGACATTTGTAGGTTTAGGTGCCTTTTGTATTGCTTCGATCTTCTCTTTTGTTGGATGGATACCCTGTTCATCGATAATGTGTCCAAGATAGGTGACTGAATTCTGCATGAATCTACATTTTTCTTTCTTCGCTTTTAGCCCTGCGTTACTCATTCGTTTTAATACTTCCTTTAAGTTCATGAGGTGTTCTTCTTTGTTTCGGCCCGTGATGATTACATCATCTAGAAGTACCCCCACTTGTGGTATGCCTTCAAGGAGCTTCTCCATGTATTCCTGAAAGATACCTGGGCTGGAGGTTATACCAAATGGTAGTCTCTTGTATCTATAGTATCCAACGTGCGTGGATATTACCAGATATTTTCTGTCTTCCTCTGATACTTCCATTTGGAGATATGCATCTCTCAAGTCAACAACTGAATATTGCTTCCCTCGAGATACTTTATTCGTCAGTTCCTCAAAAGTTGGCAAAAGTGTTGTATGGGTAACAATGTTTGGGTTTAAGGTTACCCGAAAATCTCCACATATTCTAATTGTGCCATTTTCCTTCTCAACATTTACTGTTGGTGTTGCCCATTCGATAGGAGTTTTGGAAGGGTCTACCTTTTCTATAACACCGTCACTTACCAGTCTGTTTAGTTCTTGCTCAACTCTACTTCTTAGTGGAAAAGGCACTCTGCGAGCAGGAAAACACCTAGGCTCTGAGTCACTCTTAACATGTATCTTCGCCTGATATCCTTTAATGGTTCCCAATTCTTTCTTAAATACATCACTAAACTCAGAAATAACTTGGTTAATTTCCTCTTCGGTTACTGTAGAAGCATTTTCATCTTTATTGGTGTTATCCAACTTACGAATCGTAACACTAGGTGGTAATTTCATGTTGAAGGCAAGCATCCATGGTAATCCAAACAAAGGAGATTCGTTTCCATTTACCACAGCAGCCTTAATTTACCTAATCTGTCCATCAACTTTAACATTAACTTCACACTCTCCTAAAACATCCAGGGTATTGTTTCCATAAGCGACAAATTTTGTTTTACATGCCCTCAAATTTGGTGATCCTATTTGTTACCACAGGGGTGCATCAAACATCGATGCTCTAGCTCCTGAATCAAACTCCATGGTTGTTGGTACTTCATTTAGGGTAACATTAATTTGTGCTCTTGGGATCTTCCTATTAGGTTTAAGTTCAGAAATTCCTAACTGTACCTCTTCTTCCTCAGATTTTATGTCTGTGTCGTTGATTTGGTTCAAATAAGCCTTTTTTGAACGACAATGTCGCGGAAAATGACCCATTTTCCCACAGAAGTGACATTGTTTTGTCTTTTTGGTTCCACATTGTCGTGAGAAATGACCTTGCCTTCCACATGAAAAACACTTAGACTTTTGAGCTGGACAAAATTCTCCACTGTGTACTAGTCCACACTGATTACAATCTTCTGTAGAATGGCTGTAGGTTTCTTTTGCCGATTATCTATTTTTCTTATCATAGCTATGTACCTTGTTAATTACAGGCATAGCTTCATCTAAAATATTCATTTCCCGCTTAGCTCTATCCATCGCTTCAGCTAAATCTACCAACTCATTTAAAGTTAAACGTGAACCATCTTTATTTATGCCTTCTGGCCACCTTTGCCTGATTTCAACTTCAAACTGTGGAAAGTTAACGCCACCAGCAAATCTATCCCTTACTCTTTCCTCAAAATACCTGTCGTATTTACAGTAGGAGGCTAACTCTTTTAAACGTAAGACGAAATTTGAAAAACTCTCATCATTTCCTCTCACACATTTTTCAAAGTCTAGTCTCGCTGCAAAGATTGTTTTACTAGGTTTATAAACACACCGAAATGTATCAAGCAGTTCAGTCATTGGTATGTCATAAATTTGCCTAGGTAAAACGAAATTAGATACCTTTTTGAGGGGTACAGGTCCAACATATGCTAGAAGAAGATCCCTTCTGGCCTCCTCAGTTTCATCACTGTCATCACCCAATCCCTTTACCTTGCACATCAATTGGAAGTGAGCTTCATAATCCTCCCAGTTCAATTTTTCATCATAGGGTTCTATTGAAAACTTTTCCATTCTCTTTCGCACCTCTTCTTTATTGTTCCAACCAATATCTTCACATCTTTGGGTTCGTTTTTTACTCATCGTCGCCAGTGAAATAAAATCAAGAACTAACTTAAACTCATTTAATCATAGAACAAAATATAACATTATTTGTTTACATTTTCATAATAAACATAAAACCAAATTATCAGCTGATTCCAATATATTACAGTATACAAGTCGTATACTAGTTTATTCAACAAATATATGCGTTGATTAATTGTTAAAGTTTATGTTGTTATTTCGTAACTATCATGACAACCCATTAAGGTATATATTTAACTCAGATGATTTCAAAATAAAACTTTTCTTAGGTAGCCTTAAATTTGTGACAAATAAAAATAGAAAACTGTTTTAAATAATTAAAAAAACAAATTTAAAATGTATAGCTGGTTATCAAAAGTATATATACAATAGATTCATGGAAATTTAATCATTGTTATATCTTCTAATATTTTAAGTAACAATTCTTTCTTGTAATGTAAGGAAATGTAAACAGAGTAAAGTGACTTTCGGGAGTTTTCTTTCAAGATGGGTGGTTTATAATTCTTGAAATGTTTATTTAACTTGACAGAGCTTTTAGTGGATTACCTATTTGGCAATGTGAGATAACCACTCTACTGTCTCCTTCCTTAAATTTGTATATATTTTCCTTTACTTAGAGTTAACTTTGGAATGTTGATTGGTTATTTTATTTTTTTTTGTAATTTTTATGGTTATATTCAAAATTAAAATATACAGGGTGATTGGTACTCAGTGTGAAAATTTTTTTTTGGTGTATGTACAAAGTAAATGAAGTGTGATGATGCATATCAAATGTTCCAAGTCTAAAAATTAGCTTCCCAAAAAATTATTTTATGTTTTTCAAAAATAACCATGCTTTTAAACTTAATACAGCGATTTCCTCAATTACCTGTATATGGATTTGAGTAGATAATGTTATTTTCGTGTTCTACATTAAATTTTGAACAAGAATAATAGAAAACGACGGAGGATCAGTTGTAAAAACTCCATTGTCAATAGACTCAAAGATAAAAATTAAGATGTTTGATACAAATTTAAAAACAATAGTCTATTGCATTTTTTACGCCCTGTATACAAGAAAGTGTCGGAATATGTTAAAAACTGCGCCATTTTATAAGCTTTCCATGCATATGCCATTGAGCTTTATGTCTGCTTATGTACGCTTTAGTGGTTTGAAGACTACAAAGCATGGTGTCTTTAACATTTAAAACATAGAAAGTCGGCATGTATTAAGCAAAAGTTGTATTTTTGTTTCAGCTTGAACAGTAAAACAGTAAAAAAATTTCCCTGTTTTCTGGCATTCAAACCACTAAAACAAAACAAAAATATCTAAACCTCAATAGTGTAGCATATGGTTGGAAAGCTTATAAAATGGCGCAGTTTTTAACATATTCCGACACTTTCTCGTATACAGGGTGTGAAAAATGCAATAGGCCATTGTTTTTTTTTTATATTTATCAAACATCTTAATTTTTATCTTTGAATCTATTTACAATGGAGTTGTTACAACTGATCCTCTGTCATTTTGTGTAGAACACGAAAATGACATTTTCTACTCAAATCCATATACAGGTAATTGAGAAATCGCTGTATTAAGTTTAAAACCATGGTTATTTTTGAAAAACATAAAATAATTTTTTGGGAAGCTAATTTTTAGACTTGGAACATTTGATATGCATCATCACACTTCATTTACTTTGTACTTACACCAAACATTTTTTGTCACACTGAGTACCAATCACCCTGTATATTAAAGTCAAGAGAAATGGGCTCTGAACCTAAATAGAACAGAAAACCTCTATAACAATAACCTTGGATAAGTAATTTTTTTTAAATTTATGTATACGTTTAGTTATATATACATATTTTTATAAACACCTATAACGTATAATATATTTTAAAGAAAACTATATATTTACGATAAAATAATATGGATGTGCACATTTTACACATTTGAGAAAAACAGATGTTTCGACAAAGTGATAATCGGCTTGATGTAGATCCTATTTGACTCACTAGGGCTGAGTGGATGTGATGTTGTTTGAGTAGAACCGTATAACTCTTAGTTTATATGTAAATATTCAATAAAATGGTGAGTATGATAATTGTATTCTTAGAAATATAGGTACTTACGTATTAAACGGAGGCCACATTTTGTCAGCGCGCTGCGGCGGTTATGTTAGGTTGTGTTATCATAATAGAAAGTATAACTCGTCTGGTATCGTTCGATTCATAACGAAGCGAGGAAAGTCCTACACACATAATATTTACGATAACCCAACCTAACATAACCGCCGCAGCACGCTGACAAAATGTGGCCTCCGTTTAATACGTAAGTACCGAAATATATTAGCTGAAATGTTAAAGATCTTATTCTCGGAATAATGGCTACAATTTAGAAGGCAATAATAAAATAAATATTTGAGGAGGTATTTAACGGGCTCAAATAATTATTCTAAATACGAAAGTAGAAACTTTACCTAAAACTCTATCTATATGAATATCTAGAGTAAAACAATTAATATACATGGTTAATATAATGCTCTTGGGTCGTCATGTATGTAGCCCATACTTAGGCTACTAAGACATTTCCTTTACTACTATGTTCACTACATACGAGTATATATCATCAAACTCAGTAAAACCATTTTTCTTATAATTTGAATACTTAAGTGAAAGTTCCCATTACGTGGCCTGTATCTTTTACTCAAAATAAGGGAATTTAAAACCCCTATTAAAAATGCATAACTGTATCTTTATGATTTCTAACAAAGGTATGTGAAACTATAGTGATTTACTACACGAATGTGATTTATAATTCAAACGATTTAAGTACTTAGGACTAAAAGATTTAAAACATGAATTAAGATTGTTTCAGTTATTTTATGGTAATTAGATATTTAATGATGAACAGCTCTCTAAATCTAATATTTAAAGTTTTGCAATTCATATTTTTATAGCACTCAAACTAGAAAAAACTCATTAAAATACACACATTTATTTAACATTAAATAACATATTAAATGACAACATGTTTACTCCCTAAACTGAAGTAATATGTAAGTGCCCCTCTGGAATTCTGTGTTAATAATTACAGTACGAGTTTTATGGGACAATAACCGCTGGAACATAACATTGCCCCATAAAACCTTCTATAGTTTCACCACTCCCCATATTGAAACCGTAGACATTTCTCCAAAATTTTTAGAGTTTTATGAATGTTTTATTTAAATATTTACGTTATCATTAATAGTCCAAGCACATATGAGGGAGAAATTTTGTCTAGTGGAAAAGTGTGGGACTTTTGTCACCAAGGTGCCGGGTTAAAATCCGATCAATAAATGAATATTAACCAATAGATGACTTGACACTACTAGAACCCCCAAAAGTATTGTGCAAATAATGGTCCCGCTGTACATCCTGGTGTCCTATGATATAACGGTTGGACATGAAATAATGGATAAAAAGTCTAGTTACCAAACATTGAATCAAGAAATAAACTGTAAATTAATATTGCTTTAACAGTAATACTGACATCTATATAAAACACAATAATTGTATTGATAACAGTTTGTAAGGACAGATAATTGTTGGCCTACAGCATTTTATGAACCCTTCATGCATATAGTCAACCATAGCTTTAAAAACAATAGTTTTTGCACAGTGATTATAAAGTTTTCCATTAAGTAAATCTATATATATTAAAATTTTACTGTTTTATATTTCAATAAAGCCTCACACTTAATAGCAAGTCACCGTTCAATATTATAAAATATTAATGAATAGTTTAGGCTACATTAAATTGCAAATTGTATCCAATTTTCATGATTTCAATGATTTCTTTAAACTGTTATAGCATGATGAATAACCATAGCATTATACTTTATAAATGTTAGTTTGCTTATTTATAATTTCATTAGCTTGGTAGCTAATAGAGCACGAGTATATATTCTTCCAAGCTTTTGAAAAATAATATAATTAACATTGAACTATACACCCATAACACTTCAACAATAAATATTAACATTCACAATTTATCTATATTAGTTAGGTAAATAAAATAATTTGGATCTTAAAAAGTAATATATAATTGACTCAACTGTCCATAACGCAAAAAGATACATACACAAATTACATTAAAGTTAAATTCTTACATTTAACTCTGTAAAAAAACAGTATATAAAAAAGTTTGAAATATACACTCTTAACATTGCTTTTTTTCAATCATTACTTAAAATACAAAAATAAACAATCTAAAAGATTGTATAGCAACACGTAACATTACATGCGATATGTTCACACCAATACCTTCCTACACGTCTCTCCTGTGTGTTGTACTACACGTGAGATGGTTTGTAAATATCTCAGTCACGCTGCAATTGTGGTTTGGTACTTGCTTTAGTAACAATTGTACCAAAAAGTACATTATACGGAATTAAATTGTTATGGAAGTACAGAAGATATTCAGGTAATTATATTAATAATTTGTGGATTAGACAAGTTCGCTAATGGAATGGCTCCACATTTAGAAACCTAAAAAGACAGATAGCGATAGAGATTCCTAATAAGGGAGAAAAATAACACGTTGCAATGCCTACAATCATAACTAATGGGAAGTAGAAACCTCCCATGTTAGAGTTTTATAACGTACGATTGAAATTAATGGGTTTATAATAAAATGTATGAGTTTATTTTATAATTATATTTTTATAATCTTATTTGCTTGGTGTAAAGTTTAACAGGAATTAAATATTGTCAAATTGAGTTTCAATCAAAATGCTTTATAATAGGAAATTTAGGTTTAAAAAATTGTGTGTTGAACAAGTTGACTGACAGTCATAATATTCACAAATTACTTGCATCAATCGGTTTTATTTATATATTTTTTACCCTTTAAATGCTTAAAGACATTCTTGGCCCGAATGGATTACAAACCCGGGATGGAAATTACGTAAGTACACTGCGCCAATTAAAAACTCATTAAAAACAGTCTTAGCAAATAGGTTGGACTTGCTCTCTATATATAGTACTAGTGTACCTGTTGCTCGAATTCGAGCAATTGTTAAGTATTACAGGCGTTATTTTAAAACTAATAACAGTCATAATTTCTGATGACTTTAAAAGAGTCGCCTCAAAGATTATGGAAATACTCACGATGTACATAACAGTTCGATATATTCAACATTTCTTGTAAATATCTTATTATTTTTCAAAAGCTGTTCTTGTTGTTAAGTGTCTTCTACAAATGTTTCCCACTCATCGCCGCATTAGGTTGTCTATAATAATGATTATTGATAAAAAAAATTATTTATATTTCTTCTACTTGGTGGTGTTCTATGACTTTCCCATGTTTCCATGGTTTGCAAATTGGCTCTTTAAATGATTGACCAAGTAATGCAGCACAGTTTTAGTTCAGATTTTTTTTTACTATTCCATTGTAATATTTACGCCAACTATAATTCAAAAAGTAGGCAATATTTCTTTGTCGTCAGGTCCTTGGCATGTTTAAATGAAAATAAAATGTAAAACTTTTCTCTCGTTGGGTCCTATGGATACCATTTCTTTGCCGGGTTTCTAATTATAAAAAAAAAACACGCAAACTGTTTACATTTCAATTCCAAAACAAAATAGCTGGGATTTATTTTTTATAGAAAACTAATGTTTTGACATCTGTTTCAAAATGTAATAACATTCAAATCAATCACAATGTTATCCTTATGGAAGGAACTTTGAGGGCAGCCCACGCCCTTAAAATATATATTTCGAAAATCTAAAGCCAGTTTGCACATCTACACACCTATACGAACATTTTGGTATAAAATATGTGGGGTTAAATCTTAAAACAAAAAAGCCTTATTGTTCACAAAGTTTCATGTCGCGTATTAAATATATAGAAGATAGATGTTGTAATATACTTACACTTACTGTTTTTAGATGACGGAATGAAAACGAGATTTAACAAATAATTTTAAATTTATTTTGATAATTTCCCAACGGGTAATAAGTTATGAACTTGTTTATAAGACAGAACGACTGATTTATTTATTATTTTTTTGAAATTTCTGTTATTAGTAGTTAATAGGATTAAAATATCTGGGTTTTTTTTTTGTTACATAAACATAACATAAAAGGTTATGAATCCAAACAGAATTGGCTCATAATATAGTATTTAGGGATTACTTACGTTAACATTTAAAACTGTAGATCAATGAAAAAGCTTCTCTATATCATACTACATCCAAATGAACGTTAAGTAGAAATCATAAGTTAAAAAAGTGAAATAGATTGACTAGTTTGCAACTCTACATTGTCACAAAGGAGGCTGGTCTTGTTTTTGATGACAAGTGCCCAAAAAATCTACGTCTATAAATGCCAGCCTACTCTGTGATTTGTGTTTTTTGTGAATGGATAGTGCCACACTAAAAATCTGTGTGATACTTAAAATGGTACCAAAAATAGTTAAATTATGAAATGAATATAAAAACGTAATCTTAAAAGCGGGCACAAAGATATTTATGTACTAAGACTAAGCCGGCAATTGTAAAAAAATCTGCATATATTAACAATTACTTATGTTGTTTAAGAAGTAAATCTGTCCTACAAACCAATTTCGACAAACTTTAAACAAATTTTACTTAGAATTATACATTCACATATCGAATAGTAAACTAAACGTCTTTAGATAAATTGAAAGAACGAGTAGATATCGTATCGAAGAATACTTTCCTTTATTTTCCTCGTGAGCTAACAAACAAGGCTTTCCTTATTTCTGTTATTTCATCCCATTAAGCAAGGGCACTCACATCGGGGCTCAAGCTAAGGGCTGAAACGTGATCTGATAAACAAGAAAATGCAACTTAAAAAGTAAGGTAGATTTTGACAGATATGCGATGGTGTATACTACTGCATAGCTCAAGTCGTATCATGTAAACCATTTAAACAATTTCAACAATTATAGGCTTTGCAGAGAAAAATTTAAAGTTTTGATGATAAATTTACTAGAAAACAGAAATTAAATACCTTGGGGTGTAATAAAATAGATAAATAATACCGGGGCTATATTTCTAATTACAAAAATTATAAGGTTATTTAGATTTTTAAGAAAAGTGTTTCTAAACATAACATAGTTATAATATATGCATACGCTCATGTTCTACCAATATCTCAATCTTAACACTATTGATAAAATTATATTTTCAATACCTTGACCATAAACATTTTTCGGTTAGTAGCGTAGTAATAAACTATTCATTATTGATACCTTAATTAAGAATAGATAATTCAACTATCAAAAAATGACTTAACTATTGTTTTAATTGTGTATATCTCACGAGTTTGGCGGTCAAAATTCAGAAACCCAAAGTTTTTACAACAATGATACATCTTTTACAATGAATTCCTGAGATGTATTTTTAGAGATCACCCATTTTCCAATGTCAACAATAAATCAATTTTAAAATTGTAACCCAGAAAAAATTTAAGCATTATGTATATTACATTATCAGTTGTTTATGAGCAATAACTCATTATACCCTTAACTTCCAACCCAATCAATCATATTTAAATACATATTATAGTGCACAAAGCTATATAACGTACTTATAGTGGTTTAGGTGATTTAGCTTGACAGCCACGTTCTAGGGCGTGTTTGTTGTTTAAGTCTGTGTGGGACAAGGATTAGCTCGAAGGATAAGCTCCTTAGGTTGTGGTTCTAGGGTCAGATCCCAAAGGTAAACCACCAGCAATAAGCTATATATTAATATACGAATGTCCTGGCAAAAAATTAACAAACATAAAATAGTAACTAAACTAAAATTTTTAAAACTAAAAATATTCATGAAACTGTAACTAAATAAAATATTTGCTAATGTTCATTGAGATATTATTAAGAAGATGATTATGTTTTATTTTATCTTAAAGGAAAATGACTACTAAGGAACAATCATATGACGATTCTAAAATGACGAAAATTAAAATGACGATCAATATTGGTCCTGAACTTTACGTCTCATTTTTAACACATTATGGCTACATATTTTTTTCTAAAATTGTTTATAATCGTCATGTTTTGTTTTGAATTTGTATGACAGATTATATTTTTGTCTAATTGATAAGTTTTTAGACGTCTCGACATGGATCAAATGGAAACGATCAAGGTTGAGTAGGTAATTCTTGTCTTTGGAACTTGTATTTAACAGCGAAGCCCGCATGTTCGTCAACTACTTGTCACTTTCCAAGTAGACACGTCTCAACTCTGGATTGAGGTTGCACCGCCTTTAAAAGTACGCCTAGATAAAAAAATTCCGGAGAAATATGAAGACCAAGGGATGCCTGCTGTGTACTGCCGTACTAAGCACAAAGGGGGTATCTGCACCTGAGCTGATTTTGAGAAAAAGAGGTTCCAAGTCTAAACCTCTTAATTTCGGTAACCATGGGCCTAGGATCAATATTGCCATATTTACTGAATTTGTAATTTTTTCCTTTGTCTAAAAATACTACATTTATTTCAAAATGCCTATTTAACACATTTTTATGGCAGATACGGCTAATTGGAACAACTAACTAATCCTAAAATACTAAGTTATATAGCCGTATGTACAACTTACTAAGCTGATTAAGTAGTATCTGCGGCAGTTACGGCTAAATTACATTAGTAGCACACACTTACAACTAGGAATGCTTAGTAATGTATGTAGAACTATCTACTCATAAAATTATATTTTGCCAAGTCCTGATCATAATACTAAAATTAAAAGTGTCTAGATAATTTGACCTAGTCATTAGAATTATTTCAGGAACAATTAATAGCCTAGGAATAGTAAAACAGCTGATAAAAACCAGAATTTATTTACAGATAATAGTAAACATTTTTGCACAAAAAACTTCTATTAGGCTAAATTATTCTGCAAACAAGGAAAGTTCCCTCTTAAAAACACTTATTATAAAGCTTAGAAGTAAAAATCAGTCATAAATCAAATCAACTTATTAACAAATTGATGACCGGCTTAAAAATGAAACAAATGTAATTAATACCGGTATTGTGTGTTAATTTGTGGCCACACGTGTGTTTGTAAATAATGTATCTATGTGTTGTTTCTCGTGACGTATTTATAGACTGTATGACGACCTCTTTGGAGTGATATTTATGTTCCTTCATCGCCTGATGATGGCCCCACAGCTGGGCTGAAACCGGTCGCCGCTCATCGGTGACATTTGATCATATTGACGGATTAAAGGTATTTTAACCTCTAGATTAATTTAAATTTGTGATCAGGAGGCAAAAAACAACAAAAATAAACTAAATTGCATTTGCTGAATCAATTAGCAAGTTTGAAAGGGAAATAATTGCACTAATACCTTGACATTACTTTGATAACTATTCACTTAAATCCAGTATTTTAACAACTGACATATTATAGACATGTATGTAAACCCTTTAGGCCTAATAATAGTATTTTATACATTTATTTTTATACTTAAAAATAAATTATAATTGTTATACTTTTAGGCAATCTAATGGGTTTTCTTGCAGTCGTTTATGCTTGGTAAGCGATCTAATCATTTAATATTCATGATAAAAATAAAGGTAGAAGAAATGTTGTAATTGGTTACCTATTTAAACCAATAGCTTCACAAATACTATTCTTATGCTTATATTTTACTACTTGGACAAAACCACTCTGATAAGGTGGTCAAAGGGAGGCCTAATGACTCGTCCATTGTTGGTCTATTGAGACTTTGTCAATAGAGAACAATACAGCTACAAGTTTTGGTCTTGGTTATCTTATACAGCAAAAAGCTGTTTACTTGATGCTTTGTTACGATACAATATTAATAACATCAACGGGGAAATATTTTATTTGCCGATTAACTGGTAACAACGTATTTCTGGTACGGCATATTACTGGTTCGAATAATTTCGCCGAAAGAGGTAAAAGCTTGTTGAGTTATATAAAATAATAATAAGTAATAAAATATACGTTGCACTACAAATTATAAAACATGTAGAATCGTTTATTCTTCGTGGTCTCTTGGAAAGCTTTTAGGACTACGACTTAACTGTCCGTTTCTTCAATTAGTTGTATCTTTGACTATCCAATAGTCAATGGTTGTATGCACTGGTTTGTTATTTGTATCCCAATGTAAAGCACCGTTTTCACATTGTCACCCTGTTTTTAATACTAAAATGAAGTAGTATAGTTAGGCTATAGTATAGATTTAATATATTACTTCAATTGTAGTTTAATATTATTAGCCTTATAATATTCTAGTTATTATATAGTATATTATAATAAAGTATAGCGAAACATGAAGCTACTTAACAGCTATAAATTTATTTTTATTTTGGTCACCAAATAGACTCAGCAATCTTGCACTATGAGTTCTACAAAGAGATACCTTTGATGGTATCGTTACAACCACCTGATCTATAGTTGATTTTGTTTATGAGCTTTTGAATAAACACTATCTTCTTCACAATTTGTTATTTAATTAAAATAGTTTAATTAATACTCAAATGAACAAGCAGACCTAAACATTCGTTCCACACACAATTAGGTATAACAATTCAGTCAACTAATTAATAGTCCTGCTGATACTCGTTTTGATTCAAATTGTCTGGTTAACTTCTAGATAGGAACAATGTAGATGCAACAAAGGGACATCAAGAGATGATTTTGTCTGAGAGGAATTACTAGTGACAAAGCTTTGTATCTTACATTCTCTATCACAATCAGTTAGTCCTTTGTATGTTTCATAATTTTGAATGCTCTTTTGATGTTATCTGTCAGTTATTCGTAACCTCACTATACTCGTGTTAAAATATATAAATATCATATTTATTGTTCAGTCATTGTGGGTTCTTTTAGCCTGTAAATGAATAATATTAATAACAGTTTACCTTTGTTAAACAATTATTAATCGTATAAAAGTATGCATTATTTCTGACTCTTCTTGTTCTTGGCTTCACTCTTTTCTCTCTTAATTTTCATAAACTACACATAAACACTCTACATATAGTCCTTAATTCAGTTATTTTAGCAAATGTGTTCTTTTAGCCTGTATAAATAATATTAACTGTAGCTGATCTTTGTTAAACAATTAATACATTTTGTAAATATGAACATTAATTTCTGGTTCTTCGTGTTGACATGGCATATTAACTTCCTCTTTTAATTTTAATTAACTGCACGATATATATATATATATATATATATATATATATTTATATATATAGTTTTTATTTTAGTGTAGTTGGTTTGATAATTGATTATTGCCATTATACTGAAAGTAAATTTTATTAAATTAGTTAATACTTACAGTATAGCGTTTTCGAAACGTTTCATTGCATAGTTTTACTATGATTATAAATTTGAAACAAAATTGTTTCATAACCAAAGCATAAAATTTGTCCCAAAAATGCCAGTAAAACTATTGCAAGCTATATACTTTATGAAGTATTATGAATGTATTACTGATGACTTGTCACGAGCCACTTTTCATAGGACATATGATATATTTTAGTGGCTATGATTCTAATAATATGTTGTGCTAACCTACAAGATAGCCCTGACAAACATGGGTTACAGGATTACGTAGCTCTTTTGTAAATTATATAAGATATAATTTACTGAAACTAATTTTGCCATACAACTAAATTAGTCAATGCCAAGTCAATCAATATGGAATATGTATATAGTCTTCTCAAGTCCTACGTAGACAAACGAAATTACAATGCAGTGTTTGTGTTCAGCTTTGATTAATTAATTGTGCCATTGGTAGTGTTTACTGTATCACAGTAAGCTATTAAAACAGGGTTTTCGAAGGGTATACAAGCTACATGTTTCTACTTTTGGCAGTTTTGTTTAGTGTTTATTTTTCTTGTTATAAAGAATCCTTAGCATTTTCAAATATTTATGATATATACTTATATAAAATTGCGCTTGACAACTCAATCCCTTAATTAGATTTTTATTATGATTTTACAATAAATGAGTGCAAAAACCTCATACTAGGTATATATTTTTTTCAATATTTGCCTTTTATGTATATTAATTATTTACAAATTGAAAAACATCGTTTTGTGCAGAAATCACACAACTGGGAAAACTGTTGGTTATGAGATTTCTGCAATAAACAATTCAACATTAATTTTGTTGAACTTGATTTTGCACCTATTAATTATGTCAAATATGACATTTTATGAAATTGAAACCATAACTTAATATATTTTGTTATATAAAAATATGCCATCCCGAAAATGTTATTCTTTGTTTTTTTTCGGTCGCCAAAACTTAATTTTGAACAACAACCCATTAAACCCACTAAACTATAACACAAGTGTATCATTGAACTTTATAAAATTTAATAACTATTTACAATATAACATTAAATATAAAACAATTAAATATAAAACAATTAAATATTATGATGTATTTGATTATGTAGGTATGATATTATTTTTTTTTAAGAGGTTGGCGGCCTCTTTTAACCTTACATTTGCCCGTCCACATAGACTAAGCGCCCGTGCGTGGATCGTTTACAGCAAAGAAAGGAGTGAGCCGGTACAAAAAGGTGAACTGTACTGATAAAATGTTATCGGCAGTGACCAGGATCCGAACCCACGACATCTCTGCCTTGGGCCCGAAGTCCGTGCATCTCTGCCTTGGGCCCGAAGTCCGTGCAACTCTGCCTTGGGCCCGAAGTCCGTGACGCTATCGACTGAGCCACCGACTCACTAAATTATGTAGATTTATGTCACTAATGTGTGATTATGTAGGTATTAGGTATGGTGTGTTTGTTGACCATCTCAGTCGATATGTACTCTAAAAACAGTAATTGTACAGATGGCAAATAATATAAATTACCAAGCAAATATATGATTTCAATATAGAATTCACAAGTATATTTGTTGATTCAATAAATAATAATGCAATTTGTTAAACAATAATTTATTACTAGATAAAAAATGTACTGGTTAGCCCTCAGCCAGACCAGTTTTATTTTATCCGTTCATTAACATTTGCAAAGAAAAGAGTAATATCATGATGATAACCTTTAATTTGTTTATTTGTGGCTAGTTAAGTATAAAAACAGTTTCGATAACAACAAAAATTGAAAAAAATATGAGTTTATAAGAGTTTACGATTGTATGCCTACACACTTGCGATTGTAGGTCTAATTTGACTAACAACGACCATGACTACGACGTGTCTAATACGCTTTGTGTGCGATTTTTCCGTCATTCATTCATAAATTAAGTTAATTTGACGAATGTATATGAATTATCAGAACCCTATGAGTAAGCTTAATCAGCATAATCTTTTTACCATCTTTTAGAAACTAAAAGACAACTTTTTTACGTAATCAGTCAAAGGGTATTTTCTTTGACGTTGTGATCTTTGAGGCACAACTAGAATTTCTACAGTAACATTATATTTTTAATTTTACTTTCATTTAATATTCGTCGTGGAGCTGTTTATACGACAGTTATTTCATTTTTATTTCAGTACATTAACACAAACAATGTATAAAATCACATAATATTATTATAGTTTACGGTTAATTGTCTGTTTCTTCTAAATATGCTTAATTGTGAAAACATTGTTTATTGCCTAATAATATGAAGTTATCTTGAAATGTGTATCAAAAAGAAGAAAACAAACATAAAATGGCGTTCTGCGCTCCTTCGTTCAGGAAACATTAATGTTTGTTTAAAACTCCGTGCCAAACGAACCGTGAATATTTCGAAGGAAAGAAAAGTTTTTACAAATACAGTTTTCTTAGTACATGATGGTGATCTTTAAAATGTTACCATAAATAGGCTGGAAATGTAGAAATAATTGTATTTTTGCAATAACTCCAGTTAACTTATTTTTTTTATTTTTTCCAGTTAATTTTGAAAGCAATCTGAGTATGAATTTAGTTTTACAAAAAAATTTTGTGTTTAGTTTAAATATTGAAAATCTGTAAAAAGAGATATAAAATATAAATAAATATTAACAACATTTTTTTTATATTTTTCAAGGGATACTGTCTGTCAGTAACGGATATCATTTTTAAATTAAACTTGTATTATTATAGCCTTTTAAAAAACAAAATACTTGTTCACTTAGAACATCTGATGAGGCTACTACGGGACGTAGAATACGACAAAGGGATGTTATTAGGCATAATTTAAATACGGGTGCTCTCAATTAAGCCTCACTATAAGACCACAAAAATATTATACTGTTTAAAAAACACTTTTACTTCTACTAATATATATTTATATTAACAGAACATATAAAGGGGATCTCAGTTATTTGATGAATTCTATGTTATTTACTTGATTAGTGATCCTATGATATATTTGTTTATATTTAAGTAGTAAAACCAAATTTAAGCATTAAAACCAAACAGTCATAAGCCTAAACGGATGTGAAACATATTGCATTTATTTGAACGCTACAACATGTATCATGAGGTTTCTTCTTTGGGACTGCAATCTGGAGGCAGAGCCCCGAGGAATTCAAAGGTAAGGATTTTGTATACAACCCAAACAAAAATATATGTTTATATTATGCCCACATAACAAATATTTTAATTATAACATTTTGTTGAAAATCTGTACGTGGTTATTTTTAACCACGCAAACCATAGAATATGATTAATTTGTAAAATACGATTTATTAGCTTACTTATAATGCCTAGTTGGATCAGCACCTCGTAGAACTGTAGATACGTTGATAAATTTATATTTCAACGAAAATTCATAAGTATATACAAGTAGGTCTATTGTTCATATATAAAAATCGGTCTACTCACAAACGTATTTAGGCACATCCACACATCATGTATTATAGATGTAGCTATTTATTTATAGATGTAAATTCATATGCACTATTTTTAATTAATTGATTACACCACTATTTGCCTATCCCTGGATGTAAAGTTTCTTGGTTTAATTCTTGACGAAAACCTCAAATATCACAAGCATATCGATCACGTTTCTAATAAGATATCTGTAGGAATGTTCAAGCTCCGCACTCTCAAACTTACAGTTTCGTCTCGTGTTCTTTTACGACAGCCAACGGTTACTATGGATTTTTTTATTCTTATCTGACCTATGCTGTTCCTGTCTGGGAGTGTGAAAGCCAAAGGACTCAGTTCAGATTTAAACTTCACAATAAGGCTCTCCGAACTGTTAATCCTTGACCGTCACCAATCGTTAGTAAAAAAAGTATTCAGATCACATACATCTCTCACTTTCCCATCCATTTCCATTTTTGAAACATTTTCCTTATTACCTTATTAAGAAACCCCGATCATAGAATAGTTTTCCAAGCATCCATAGCCATCAGTTCCGCGACAATTTCAATCTTTCATTCCCACGACACACAACCACTTTTGTTTAGAAAAACTTTCACTTCAATGCAGTAAAACGTTTTAATTGCCTCCCTTACCTTTTGTAATACAAACAAAATATGGGGAAATTCAGGTACATAGGATTTGCGACAGCGTCCGGGAATTAAATTGAAGTCTTGGATATTCATCAAAAGGGTTGCGTATCAAAACATGAACAACTGTATTATATTATTTAGTACATAACTACATGTTAAAATAAATATAATTTTATTGATTATGAATTGGCCAATGTAAAGTGTTTGTTAATCTGGCTGAATAAATTACTTTGACTTTGAAATTCTACTACCAAATATCAATGGTTTAAATTTATTAACCGTTCAGAGATAATAGAATGCCTTGGATAATGGATGATCATGATAACAAAGGCTTGTTCCTTTAGTTCTTGTCACTTAAAGCTATCTCCTTGCAGTTCCCTTGTATGACATCTAACTAAATAAACTGCTTTAACGAATTGGATGATAATTTTGAAGGAGAAAATTAAAGTAGTTATAGGGAGACTATCAACAACGATAAAAAGAATCTACTGCAATATCCTTTGTGTGCGTCTCTGTTTGACTTGCTTTGTCCATAAATTAGGTTTACTTGCAACCGCAGTCTCAATATATGTTGTTCGGATCCCAGAAGGTCGTTGAATTAGAACTTGTCGATGTACCAAACGTAGTGGGTCAAGGGGTTCATTTTGTAGAAATTTATTAATTTATTTTTTTTAATTATGAACATCAATTTTATTCCTCCTCAATAGTATGGGATATTTTGTAAATATATATACATCCTGTTTAAGAGTTCTACCGATATTAAATACCGATTTATTCATTTTTAAAGATGCATATTGCTAAGGGCGGTTTTTGTTACATATATTGTTGCTGATAGGCGATAGGCTTAAAAATAAATTCTACGAAATAAACTAAGTTTTTTCCAAATTTTTTTAATGCTGCTGTAATAAAATGTTACTTTTTTATTTATAGAACAAATATTTAAATTTATTAAATAATACATGAATTAAGCAGTAAACATTAGACAGCTTCAAGGTAGATTAAGTAAAATATAGCTAAGAATAAAATATGGAATCGCGAGTACGATGAAAATTATTTGGGGCAATTACGTATTCTTTGCCACCTGTGTCCAACGGTGGTTTGTATACTGCCTCACAATATTATTGTGATTCTGATATGAGTAATAAAGTATATGGTTCTACTATGTACAAAAATATATTTTCTTAACTCTTTGAATCGATATGACTTTAGATCAGCTCATTTTGTTACCAAATTTTAACGGAAGTAGTGCCCATGTATCGTGCTAGGTCAACATAGATAGTTGTTGATTTTAAACATCTATCACACAACAGTGTTAGATAGTATAGCTAAACCACAATTCCTTTAATCGATGAGTTTAAAAACATGCAATAATTGTTGATTAGATAAATGTTTTCATAAATTTAGACTGTTTTAAAACTAAACATTTTAATCAAAAGTAAGTGTTCTTTAATACTAGATATGTTTTTTTAGTTTGCTATTGGCAATCTTCATACTTTTAATATTGCTCAAATGGTCTTTCAAATGGTTTTTATGTCTGATAAGTGTACAAATAACTTTGCTTTGTATATTCAAAACTTAATATTTAAAATAATAGTTTTTGTTTTTAATTCAAGAGGCCCTTAGTTAATAGTATATATATACATATTTTAAATCGTAAGCCATAAAACAGAAGTTCAAGAACGAAGCTGGGTTCAGAGCAAGCTTAATACTTGGAGCGTATTTCATGTTTGATACAAGACCCTACGTGACTTGAATGTGTCTTTACAACTCAGTGGTTATTGAAATCAATGGAAGTCAATGATTGGGAAGTATATATTTTTGTGAGTATTTTTGAACACACAATTTACACATAGCGGAGTTAACGATTTTATTATTAATATTTAGGCCTTTTTTCACAAAAACATTTTTGTAAATGTTTGCGTATCGATTAATGGCAGTTATTTACTGTTATTATTTATTATTATTATTATTATCATCATTTACTGGCAGTCTTATTAGATAGTAGTGGAGAACTACCGGTTTTACCCCACTTTAGACACGTTTTTCCCATGTTATTCTTATGGGGATTATTTTTGGCCACCAAATCTAAAATCCTGATCTTTGCCTGCAAATCCTTATATAATTGTCAAACCTTATTTTTTACTTATTCTCTATATATATATTCGGTATTAAGCTAAAAAAAGCTAATTATTTCATTTATTGACTCATACATGTGTATATGTATAGTAGTGTAAAAACGCTATTCACTGCATGAGGTGCAGGTGCAACCCCCAATTGTACCATAGCACCCCATCATGTGTACAGTTTATTGTGTATCTGTTTTGGTTTAAATATATATATTTCTATGTAATAACACTATTCAATGAACCAGGAGCACGTGCACCCCTCCAACTGTCCCATAGTATAGTAGTGTAAAAACGCTATTCACTGCATGAGCAGGTGCAACCCCCAATTGTACCATAGCACCCCATCATGTGTACACGATATTTTACTTGATTGTTTTGGATTTAATATATATTTGATGGAGCAGGAGCAACACCGTGTTATGTTTATAGTTGAATTTCAATAATCAGGTTGTCGCTGCCGTTTTATTTGAGGTGCGGCATTTTTGGGCTAACTCCCCCCCCCTCCCCCCACTCACCACTCCCCTCTGCACCATGTCTAATTGCTAGTACATCTACCATTCCCCTTTCCAGTTGATATATTATATTTCTATTTCAAAATCATGTATGTGTGTGGTTTGCACACGAACTCGGCTCATGGCGCGGGCGCGCTCTCGGTCGCGGGCATGCTCCCTTGGACATCCTTAGTGTAAATCCATGAATTCTGGCTACTTGGGAACCCAAGCCATTTGACATATAATAAATTACCCTTTCTCCTAATTACCTTTTCTACTAAATACATGTCTTTATACTTGGTCTTTAACAACTCCTCTGTATAGAATCCTCCTCTGATTATATTACCATTTTCATCTTTCAAGATATAAGTCACAGGCTTTGTATTCTTTACTTCTGCTATTGTAAATAACTCCCCTGTCCAATTTGGAGTATAACCTTTACTAAAAACATGTTTATACTTGGAAATCCTCACACTATCACCTACCTTATATCTTGGCTTTTTAACTTGTACTACTTTAGAAGTCCTTTCATGCAACCTCTCATGCACATATTTACTATTCTTAATACTCACTTGGTTAGGCTTCATTCCTATAGATCTATGCACCTTATTATTATATTTTCGAATTAACTTTGGAAGTAAATCCAACCATTTATAACTTCCCTGAGCACTAAATTCCCTATATAACCAATTCTTTAAAGTTCTCTGAAACCTCTCCACAATTGCAGTCTTAGTTGTAGAAAAAGTGTGATAGTGATTAATATTTAAGGTTTTCATTAGTTTGCTAAAATATTGATTAAAAAATTCTTTTCCATTGTCAGATTGAATGTTTTTAACCCCCTTTGGTAGAATGGTTTTAATGGCTTCTGTAACCACTAACCCTGTCTTATTCTTTAGTGGAGCAGCATAAGCTTTTTTAGAAAATGTATCTATTAAAGTTAAAATATATTTATTGCCAGAATTTTCTCTAGCATAGTTTTGCATATCAATTAAATCTATTTGTATGGTTTCGTTTATACCCAATACTTTAAAAGACCTTCTAATGAAATTCTTTCTTGCAGGCTTATGAAGTTCGTATGCAATTTTATTCATTTTTTATAACATCATCCTTTCCTGTAACTCTAAATACATCACCATTAGCCCCAATCAATAGATTATCTTCCATTCTTTTAAATACATAGTTTTCTGGTATATATGGTCTATTATCTATATACTTAAATCCGCTCAAAGATGTGGGGTCAGCAACTAATAAATCAGGATTATATTCCATCAAATTCAAATTTTTTTCTCCATATACAAATTTTGATCCATCGTAATGCATAGATTGTGACATTAGACAAATATCATCCGAATGTTCCCCTTCTGGTAGATTTCTTATGAATTGATTTTTGGCATCCCAACAATGTAGTTTTTTATTATAAGTTATAGTCTGTTCTTTTGTAACACAGTCAGTGTCATCAATGGCTGGTTTAACACGTACTGACCTTTTATTATTAAAATTCCAATAGCCTACTTCCATTTTTGGAACTTGTGAAACATTCACAGCATCTTTACTATCTGTACCGTCTATCAAATTGCTAAGTTTCTGTTTCTTAGCATTCCAAATACCATTCTCTGATTCTAAAAATTCATAATTATTATAATCTTGTACAAATTTACCATCTTCTTTTCGTATTAAAGTCTGTTGTAAAGTGGGCACATCATTTAAACTTTCACCCTTTTCTACATTAGTAATTTTCCGTTTCTTAGCATTCCAAACACCATTCTCTGATTCTAAAAATTCATAATTTTTATTGTCTTGTACAAATGTACCACCATCTGTTCGTATTAAAGTCTGTTGTAAAGTGGGCACATCATCTAAACTTTCACCCTTTTTCACATTAGTAATTTTCTGTTTTTTAGCATTCCAATTTTTATTCTTAGATTCTAAAAACTCATATTTAGTTTTACCTTGTAAAAAGACATCACCTTTTCTAGTTAATGTCTGTCCTAAAGTTGATACATCACCTACAAACTCCCCATCTTTAACATTACCAATTTTACGGTTTAAACAATTCCAACTATCATCTTGTAAATTTAAAGTAGGTTCACTACTAGCCCTGGGTTCTGCAGGCTTATTATATGGATTATATAAACGATAAAATTTATCTATAAACATATTTTTATTGAAAAAATAATTCCACTTTCTCTCAATTCCTCAATAATGGAATCTATTTCATTATCCACTCCTGAGTTACCAGCTTGGCGACTTAGCCAAAGAAGTCTTAACCTATCTACAAGCTCATTAGGATCATCCCAATAAATATAGTCTATTTTATTACCAGTCACTTGTCTCAAACCTTCACCAACAGATTTAAATAGAGGTTTAATTATATTAAGATATTTAGTATGTCTATTACTTGAAATTGGTGCACCATCTTTGTAACTCTTTAAATGTCCATTTGTAGCTTCCAAAATCTCTTTATAATTTTGCAAATCAGCCTGAGTATAGTTCTCAGGTTCTTTTAACGTTAACAATTCCCATAAACCTTTTGTCCCCTTGTAGGTTTTATTTGCAACTGTAACATCATCATTGGCAATATCAACTTCCTTATTTCCAATAAAAAATGTATTTGCTTCTCGACTAATACCATATGTAGTGTCTGTCATACTACTTTTACTGAGGTAATTTCCTAAATAGTCTGATGCTAAAAGACCAAAATCTAATTTCTGTGGGGTGGATGGTTGTAATGGTTGTAATGGTTGTAATCTTGGTATCATTGATATTCTAGATGGAGTCATTGGGAGTATCTCCATTCGAGGCCTCTCTGATGTGATTTTCTTTAATTCTTGTAATTGCTCTATTAAAGGTTGGAATGTTTGGAACCTCTCTTCAGCCTCTAGAAACTTGCCACGTTTTAAAGCTCTATATTTCTCTCGTATTTGATTTGCAGAGTCAATCAATTCTTGTTGAATGTTTTTCATCTTTTATTTACATTTTATTTATCTCATTTGACAAAGGATTGTACTCAAACACTTTATCATGTATTATCAAACAATATGCAGATGTATTTGCTGGTACATTTTCTGCAGTTTCAATCTCTAATTTAATATCAACAATTCCTTCCTTTACTGTTTCATTCTGTCTAGAACAGTCTATTACAATTAGTGGATATTTCTTCATAAACTCAGCCCTACTAATCATAGGATCTGGGATAGTATTATAGTAAGTCTCTCTAAACCTCATAAACATCTCATAAGCTTTAGAGACATCTCCATTTTCAAAGTCGAGTTTTAAATCACTATAAGGATAATATTCAGAGTTTAAAAATACTTTGAGATTTTTTAAATTACAGTGATCAAATTCATCAGTTCTTTTTCGTGCACTATTATCCCTAGCTGTTTGGAAACCAAATATAATATACTTAGGCTTCTCCAAACTTAAAGATGTCTTTACTGACCATGTATGTCTTGTGGTATTAGGATATGATGGAAGTTCATGCAGCTCTAAACTTCTAAATGCAATTTGCAAATTTTTATTTTGCAATAACTTCTTTTGCAATTGTAACTTTTCCCCATCTGATGGTATCACATGTGGCATAACCCATTGAATTGAGTTAAGTGTAATTTTAGGAATCAAATCAGCAGTGCCACTGGCTGGAGCACTAGCGGTTGTTAATATACAATTCAAATCATTTTTGGATCTTTTTAACACCAATTCTTGTTTGACGTTTACTAAAACCTTATTAAAATCCTCGAATACACCCATTAACAGCTCTAATGGCAAACATGTACTAAACTTGCCACCTTTATGGAACTCTTTTAAATTCGTGTCAGAATCAAATGCTACATTTGACAATTTAGTTGTTTTATTGTAAGAGCTCAATATTTTCATAAGACTAGAAATTCCTAAATTTCTTACAATGTCTATTTCTTTACCTGCGACTTCATATCTAATTTCATCAAATAAGAATGCAAATGCGTTATTTATAAAATGACCTTTATCATGATTTTCGATTTCTCCCTTAATATACAGATAACTTCTACATGGGAGAGTTAGCAAATCTTGATTATTAATACATATTCGAATTTCATCAGAATTATTTATTGCTAAAGTGTTGTGGGGAACATAGGAGTGATTTGTAATTTTAACCACACTATCGTCGAATTGGGATTTCCCTGTAACGTCTAGAAAATCTTCCATTTTTATTAATAGAAAATTTTAACTTTAGTCCTATTGACTTTAGGAACCTAGCATTTTGTACACTTATAGATAAATTCTTATAAATTCTCATATCTTTTTTATATGACAAGTAATTGTAGTTTCTTCTCCGTTTTAGTCAATTGCCTTGTCATGCTGATCGGCAAATGTAATACTGACAACATCTAAGCTTCTCTTATTTACAGGAAAATATATAATATTTCTTGGAACTTCAATAATTTTGTAGCCAGGAGGAGATTCTGGATAAAAGCTATGTATGGTGTGTGATTTGTTTCCATTTAAATAGGACCCATTTGCAATATTACATTTTACTCTAATCACATTTATATTATTAATGTTTATTTTATTTGTAGATTCAAACTGAACACCAGGAGTAGAAACACCTTTAAATCCCAATAAAACAGACCCTAAACATGGTTTTGTAAAATCAAACACGTGGCTAGAAAGTAGTGTAGCTTTCATAGTTTTATTATTAGCTGTAAGGAAAAAGTCTGGGACTTGCTTTTGAATTTCCTTTGCAAGCTCAACCACTTCATATGTTCCTTCAGAAATTTCTATTGTAACTGGAGCATTGTGGTCATAATAGAAAACATCATCACCTTCACTAATGGTTAATTTTTTGCCTTTAAGTTGATTTAATTTTGGAATAAGCCCTTTGAATAAAAGTTTGGATTTAGTATTAATTAATGCTTCTCCATTTTTATCTATTATAACTTTAAGTTTACCATTTAATAACTGGTTTAAATCATCAACTGAGATCGCTCCTTTTGGTAATGTTATTTTCTCTACTTTGTAATATGTTAAAGTATTTAGTGGTTTTTTAACATTAAATATAGAATTATAACTTTGAAAATCTACTAATCCAATTACATAATCATCATTTAATTCAATGGGAGGAAAGAACACTGACTTTAGCTCTGGCTCTGTACCCGAAAATGTTATGGTAAATGAATCCATTTTTATAAAGAAATATTTTTTATGAATGATAAACATAAAATTCCACAAATAGAACTATTTAAATCTTGTATTTGATCGGTTGTATAGAATATTTTATATCCCTCAAAATATTTAATTACTTCTTTTGGAGGTTGGATTCCAAATGGGTCAAATTAAATTACAATATCTTTATTTTTACGATAAGCTGTCCAATGTGTGCCAGATGAACTGTCTAAATTAACTATTCCGCACTCTTTTACTCTTGGTGTTAGATTTTTTAGCTCGTTTTTTAGGTACACCCCCCTGAAGTGAGGCACGTCTTTTGCGGCCTCTAACAACTGGTAGTTGTCCATCTTTTTTATTAAATTTTAATCCCATTCCCATCTTTGCTTTTGCCTTCATCAAATTTGTCACGGCGTAAGCAGCAGCTCTTTCAGCAAGACTTGCGTCCTTGGCCGTTACTCTAGTCCAAGCTAAGTCTGCTAATCTCATGTCTGCTTTGTTCCGAGCAGCGGTATCGGGATTATTCATGTAGAATATGTCATGCTCTTTACAATAAGAGTCTAGTTTATTTTTTGGAGGTACATTTTTAGCTATATTCTCACGTATATTCGTTCCAGGTCCACAGTACCGATATGATGGTATGTGAAGTGGGAATGGAAGGTTATTTATAAGAGTATTCAATAACCCTCGACCCCTGTAAGGCTTTAGGAATAAACCTTTGCCCTTTTTACATGTTTTCTTATTAACATTTTTTACCATTTTTATTATATAAAAAATGTCTTTTATTCAACAAAAACACAAATTTAAAATAGTACATACTAAGGAAAATATACGAAAGAAGTTTGGTCTATTTCCTGTGTTATTTGTGGTCCACGTGGAAGTGGGAAGACGGTTGTAATTTATAACTTAATTGTAAGAAAGGAAGGATTAAAATTTACAAACTTATATTTAATATCTAAATCTTTAGAACAAGAAAAATATAAAAAAATACCCCCGCCGCAGCAAACCTGCCGTCTAAGCGAATTTCCATTTGGCCGAACTGATTTTCAATTGATCTATTTAAATAACATTAGGTTTAACGAGTACCTAGGTTTGCTGCTACAAGGAAACTAATAAAGTAGTGTGTTTTTAGTAAAATATTGATAGCTTACTATAAAATAAATAAATTTGCCAAGTTTGATCAAAATATATCCATAAACAAGCAAACTACAACATTTTACAATATTCTCCATAAGAATAACATGGGAATTTTAAATTTACAATTTTTTTAGTTTTCTCCGTAACCAATAACCGTACAAAAACACTTTGATATACTGAATTGTTTGTTTTTTTAAGCTCTTTAAGAAGGTTTAGAGAAAAATTGGGAAATTTTGTGTTTTGAGGGTAAAAAGTGAGAAAAACCAATTTTTACCCCATAAAACCCCCCATAAAACCCTGTTCCCATGGTCCGATCATGCTGGATCGCGAACTCATTCAAGTTTATCCCGCCTTACACCTTCAAACCAAATTTCATCAAAATCGGATAAAAATTACTCAAGTTATCGTGTTCACGGACACATATATATATATATAAATCTATATATATACCTATATATATATATATATATATATATACATATATAAAAATTTGAACGAATGGTGTTTTTGGCCTCTGGGGACATTAAAATGAAAAAGTAAATCGGTCCCGGGCCTAAGTCTTACCATGAGACCTACGGTAATAGCTACTTCCCTATAGGGAAATTCGCTAATAATTGAAATATTTAATTTGTGTGATGAAGTGAAGTTACACACGTTTACTGACTGTGAAATCACACCAAATGATGTAAAATCACAGTCAGTTGTTGTATTTGATGACATAAATAGTCCAAATATTACACAATTTTTCTCAATGGGTCGACATAAAAATATTAACTGTTTTTACTTGTGTCAATCTTACAGCAAAGTACACAAACATTTACGTGATAATGTAAATTTCCTAATATTATTTAAACAAGATGATTTAAATTTAAAACATGTATATCACAATCATGTTGGTAATGACTTTTCATTTGACCAATTTAAAAATCTCTGTCATCAATGTTGGGATAAAACTAAATACGGCTTTCTCGTAATAGACAAAGAAAGGCCAAAGAATAATGGCAAATATAGATTTATGTTTGACCAATTCTATCAAGAGGATGGTAAGGGTAAATAAATGAAAGAATTTTTTTTAACATTTGTATTTATTATATATCTACACATTTTGAACATCAATTTTATAATGACCAAACGCAAGAGTGTTGATCCCATCTTCCAGAATAAACCTCTTGTCATCGTCAAAGGATAGTACTTTTTTATTCATGGTTAAGGTTTGAAGATGATGATTTATAGATTTAATTCTTGTCACATTCTCATAGTAATCTTGCCCAGTTGCAAGGCAGTTCAAATAATGTTGATGTCTGAGGAGATGTTTAACAGTGGCACCATCAGCTCCTTTAGCTTTCTTCACCTCTAAAGCTTGCTTGTCTTCTTCATATAACCATTTTAGAGGAATGTAAGAATATAACTTTGGTCTTAAACCACAATATTCATACATAATATGACCACCTAATTCATCTTTAAACTTTCCAGTGACTTTTTTATTTTTATCAGAGTATAAGAAATGGTCTTTACTATATCCAGAGGTATCAAAATAGTGTAAGTCACATTCTATTTCCTTGTAAAAGTCCTCTGTAACTATAGAATACATTAAAGAATCTGTATCTGTCATTAGAAATCTTTTATTCTTAAATTTTGACATATAATTATAGTGGAAATCATACATTATTACTTTACTTATATCCAAAATGGTCATTCCTAAATATATTGGTTTATTAAACTTAACAACTAATTCATTTAAATGTATAGCATGTAAATTGTTATCAAACTTTTTGCTACAATCAAATCTTGGATTAGTGACATATTTTGTTAATAGTGACTCATCCTTGAGATATATATCACGAAACTTTCGTTGATTCATAATTGTTCGACCAAAGAGACTATTATTTAACAATTTATAAAAGTCTTTTTCGAAATCATTTTTAGCCCATTTTCGTTTTTCAATATTAAAATTAATATAGGGTGCAAGCCATTTAGACTGTCTAAATTTTAAAATTCTGTGGTATTTTGTAACAATCAAACCCAATTCCTCATATTTTTGTAATGCTTTATAATGTAAAATATATTTAGTTTTGTCATTTAAATTAGGTATTAATTTGCCATTAATTTTCTCAGGTGCTAATGGATAGTCATTATGTAAATCATGTAAGCTTTTATCATATTTTAAATCAACTTCTAAAATGTATCCAAACTCATCATTTTGATTATATTTGTAGTCTATCTCATTAGTCCAACAGAATTCATCCACAGGCAGTGGCTCACACATAGCTGTGGAGTATAGCGAGTTACAATCTAAATATATTAAATACACACTCTCTTGATTGGGATCATAGTGTTCACCCATATATCTATTATTTGCTTTAGCGTAACGTGTAGAAATCATACTGACTCCTCCTCGAATCGCACTTTCTATGAACAAATGCATGTCAATATCTTTGAATAATTGTAATTTTATTCCTGTCATTCTAAGACAGGCCTCCCATGTAAGTCCAGGAAGTGAATACATATGTACAGGGTCAAGTTTGTAATCTTTTAAACACAGGTCTCTAAATGTCTCAAACACATCAGCCAGTAGCAATACATCTGTTTTAAGATATAAATCATGATATTCTTGTAAATTGTTTATATTAAAATGGGTCCATACATTTTTAGCATGTTCATATTCATTGGGAGAGATATGTTCTTTAGTTATAGAACTGTAAAATGTTTCAATTGGGGGTAGAGACTCTGCAAACTTATCTGGTCCCGTCATATATTCATAGGGATATACACCTTTACGTTGTAGTAGTGGATTTTGTATGAATCTAAATGTGTTCAAATTGGAAGCCAATTTATATAATGGAAGGGACAGAAAGTTGTATGAATCTAAAAATACTAAATCATCTACAGAGAATGATATATATTTTTCCATATCTTTAGCTATACAATTTAATTTACGTTTATTAAACTTTCCCAAATGTTGCATTATTATGTGACCATCATAATTTTTCAAGTTATGGAAGAATACTGGTATTTTTGTTGTTGTTTTATAATTTAAATTACAATCATTGTGGGCAGCTCCACGGTATTGGCCAGAAGAATGGCAATGATCTCTCACCCTATCAAAATATAGGGGCTTTTCACAAATGTGACAGTGTGTTGAGTTTTGGAAAGATACCTCTTCCTCAGGAGTCATTTGAAGAGGAATATATATTGCCATTTGATTTTTAATATAATCATAAGTCTGAAATAATCTTTCAAAAAACACATCCATAACATTTGTGCCACTTTACAACTCTTCAGAAATAATTTTTGAATCTTTTACTACGACAAATGCAAATCCCGATGGAATATGTATATTAGAGTTTATAAAGCATTCAAAATCTGCATAAATTACATATGGGGCTTTAAGTTGATATTTATAATTTTTAAATTGTAATGTATCTTGTTTAGACATTTCCACTTGTTGGGCATCAAAGTTTTTACAATATATTGTATGACGTTCTAATATATCATTAGTGTAAAAATGTTGCAAACACAACTTGCAAAAATGCTTTTTATGGTCATCTTTTGTAGAGTGGAACATTAACCTATCAAAATCACGAATTAAACAGTAATGTGATTTACGACCTTCTTGTAATAACAATAGATCTACATGAGTATTACTAGTATTTAGTTTAGTTGTTCTTAATGGATGTATAAATTTATCATATTCAACCCCAAATACATTAACACTTATATTATTCTGTGTTTCAAATTTATCTATATCAGATATTTTTACTGGATATTTTATATTTGCCATATTTAACTGACTTTCATAGGGTACATAATTAGAAACCCTTTCAGCATGTTCATTAGAGTTCCTTGGATGTAAAGCTGCTAAAATCGACCAAAGAAAGCATTTATTATCATAATTCTTTATATTTAAAACAGCATGTTTTGATTGAATACTTTTTGGTGTGGGGATATATGACTTTGGAGTTAGGGGTTTATACTTGTAAACGTGCAACTGCCAATATTTAGTATGGTCATATATCCATCCACTGCCTTGGGCTTGATATTTGTGTATGGAAGCATCAATATTTAAAAGTGCATTTTCAATTTGAGGCTTTAAATCTCTCTTCTCAATAGTTAAGATAGTAAGGCTTCTAAAATCCGCAATACAATCTTTCTCATTAACTAATTTTCCATTTTGATCCATTGAATATTGTATAAATTTGATTCTCCTAACTAACGTCCATTTTTTCGGCAGAGGACAAAACTTGAGATTATTTTCAAGTTCAGCTCTAATCGATTCACCCACAAATTTAATCATTGTATATGGACACTTGTTGCAAGAATTGACATGTCTTCTAAAATGTCCAACAATATTTTTCTTACAAAAACTACAACTCTTGTGACTTTGTAATATATGTGATTTTAGAGCAATGTTACTATCACAGATTAAATTACAAACTTTACATACATTCATTTGATTAATTACCTTGTAGTGGCGAATCAGGTTACTTTTGGTGGAGAGCAACATGGAGCAGTGTTGACAGGTGGGCCTCATTTTTATATATAACAAAAAAAATTTGTGTCCTTCTATTTATAGACTTTTCGAAAATTCCAAAATTTTGGAAATTTTAAAAACTTTCAGCTAGAAATTAAAAATTTGTAAAAGTTACTTCAACAGATCCAAGACTAGCAAGGAGCAAGCCCAAGTGAGTGACGTTTTCACCACGTCACCACTAGAGGCAAGAAACAACCATGAGCCGGGAGCGCGCCCGCGCCATGAGCCGAGTTCGTGTGCAAACCACACACATACATGATTTTGAAATAGAAATATAATATATCAACTGGAAAGGGGAATGGTAGATGTACTAGCAATTAGACATGGTGCAAAGGGGAGTGGTGAGTGGGGGGAGGGGGGGAGTTAGCCCAAAAATGCCGCACCTCAAATAAAACGGCAGCGACAACCTGATTATTGAAATTCAACTATAAACATAACACGGTGTTGCTCCTGCTCCATCAAATATATATTAAATCCAAAACAATCAAGTAAAATATCGTGTACACATGATGGGGTGCTATGGTACAATTGGGGGTTGCACCTGCTCATGCAGTGAATAGCGTTTTTACACTACTATACTATGGGACAGTTGGAGGGGTGCACGTGCTCCTGGTTCATTGAATAGTGTTATTACATAGAAATATATATATTTAAACCAAAACAGATACACAATAAACTGTACACATGATGGGGTGCTATGGTACAATTGGGGGTTGCACCTGCACCTCATGCAGTGAATAGCGTTTTTACACTACTATACATTGTATGAGTCAATAAATGAAATAATTAGCTTTTTTTAGCTTAATACCGAATATATATATAGAGAATAAGTAAAAAATAAGGTTTGACAATTATATAAGGATTTGCAGGCAAAGATCAGGATTTTAGATTTGGTGGCCAAAAATAATCCCCATAAGAATAACATGGGAAAAACGTGTCTAAAGTGGGGTAAAACCGGTAGTTCTCCACTACTTTAGATTTAATAATTTTAAACCTTATTTATTATTATTGTATTCGTGCATTATGATGTTCCCTTCAAACGCTTACTATAAATACATGGTTTGAAACACCGCACCTTAACAGATCTCTGTAAAATAAATTTCTACTTTTGAGGTGGTTAAAGATGTTTTTCATTTTCCTAATAAAATCAGCAGCTCCTAGTGCTTCTTTAGGGAAATCCCCAGTACCCACAGAAACTTCCCTGATCAGGTTATTTAAAATGGCCTCATCAACCACATATACACATATGAAATAAGTTAACGGCATTTTCTATGTTTGAAAAAGTTCTCTTGTGGCGAACAATAACACACGTGTGGCTATCCGATCAGAACGTCACATTATCCCAAGGTCTTCAATGCGTTCTGTGTAACCCAACCATCAACAAATTGGCGAAAATAACCTACCTACTTAAGGGACCAGCCATATTCGTAGGAGCAACAAACCTCCCCATTAATAGATCTAGGGTCATCTAGTGGCCCAACTAACCTAACACCCCGGAGGTGGACACTACAGTGGTCAAGGGGAGTATTGCCGAATAATATGGCAGCCACATTGCTAGCTAAGCCGATACGGGCCCTCCACGGACTGTAGTATCCAGCATCTGGTATGTGCAAGAAACCACAGTTTTTAAGCTTGAACGGCCAATATTGTAGTTACATATCAAGTGCATATGAACTTACAGGTTTAAACCCTTGAGTTTAAATTACTTCCCGCCCCAGCAAACCTGCAGACTAATCTAATTGGTATCTTCCTGATCGCATTTTCATTAAAATATTCCCTTAAAATCTTCAGATGCGTCCCATAATAAAATAACGTTAGGCTTAGTAAGTATAGTTCGTAATAGTTTTATAAGTACTCATTAAAAGCAATAGAATTAACATTGAAAATAAATCTGACTCTTTCAAGGAAATAGTTTAGTGGAAATTCAACAAGGTATTTTGCCATGGCAGGTATATTTTTTTATTCGTTAATGTTTACACAATTAGCACTTCCTATTAATAATTTATTTTTGATTTATTTAAAATTATACTCCAATATCTGTTTGTTATGCCGGTATTTTTACCGTCAACCTCTTGTTATATACCATCTTAAATTTCCGTATATTGTTTACTATCCTTTAGGATTAAAATGTATTCTTTAAGTAATATAAATGATTATTGAAATGGCAATTTACCAACATGAAACTTTACATTATTTGTGGTATAACTCTCGTGGTTCATCAAATGTAGGCATCTTTCATGATATATCTTTCATCATAATAATTTGCAACCAAAGAGTTTCATAACAGATATACGAATTTTTGAGAAGATAAATGTTTCTTTATTGACATACATAATGATTCTTTGAAAACTAATCCACAAGACGTGTCTTAAAAGGAGAAGCATATATTCTGCTGATTCAGGGCGATTACATATTCTGAAATTGAGTGAGATCTGGGCTGAAACGCTCTTTATCTACTGAAAAATCTTGCCAAGAAAAGAGGCTTGCTTTTGTATCAATTCATATTCTGTAATGTTTAATGTATAAACGTTTTCTCTTTATAACCCTGTCTCTGATATAGGTAAACTACTGCAGGTTAAATAGTTATTATTAAATTTATCGTATACAAACGATAACCCTTACTTTATAATCGTGACTTTACATACTGATCTGTCAGTCGTCCGGTGAGAGCCGGGCAAATACAATTTTACAAAACCAGACGTATTGCCAATTCCATGATGTGGCGTCATATCGACTTTAGGTTGGGTTTTAAATAAATTACGTTGAAAATAGTAATACTGCATGTTTAACTTCCTTATTTGTGCTTATAGTTGCTGGTCATAAATTAAGATACTCTTGCGATTATAATATGGAAAAATTTTAAATATTGTGTACAGTAAATTTCATTATTTATAAAACCGATTATGAATTTTCTTTCACGCTGAAACAGTACCAGCTATGTACTTAATTGACAGATTTACTCTTATCATTGTTTAGTTTGAATGTAATTTCAAAAATTCACTAAGATTATAAGTAATCCACATTTTTTTAACATATTATAGACCAAAAGAACGAGTGATACCCGTTTAAAGGCATCACTTACTTATTGAATTCACTTTTCGTTTTCATCTCGGATACAGGTGAATTGGTTAACAAATGTTGTGTTAACCAGTACACTACATACACGTATACAGATATTTCGAAATAACAACCCCCTTAAAAATGGTCTTGACATTGAGCAAGCCCTATTTGTTTTATAGCATGTGACACGAGGAGGACTATTGAAATAGGTTTCTAAAACTGACAGTTGAACTGACTGTTGTATCGTAAAATGGGTATCATCAGTTGTTGCAAATTGTTGACGATCTACAACTTTTTCATAAATATTTTATTATATCTCTTCTCCGTCCCTTATGGGAAGCCTTAGATTAAAAAAATATATAATGTTTATTTGTTTTTACCATATTTCAGCACTCAGTTTTTGTTGTTGAAAATATCAGTCTTCTTTTAAAATACTCATTAATTGGCCTCTGATTTAGGTTCGTATATATTTTTCGTAACTTCTTTGACCTCGAAATCTTGAGTTTGATGATAAAATTTGCCATATTCTGCAAAGTTGTTCATAGTTATAACATATTGAAATCAAACAAGCCAAATACACCCCCACCCCTCATGTTCTTACTATGGCCACCATACGTGCAACAGTCTAAACAATTTATGCTAGATACTTGACAACTGGGATTCTAATGCTAAAAATATTTTAGGAATTTTGCATTTTGATTTTACTCTTAACCCCCCTCCTTCACAAATTTAAAACTCAATTTAATTCATAATGAGTTTAATCTTCCTACATTTTTTTGTCTTTGCTTTTATACCAAGGTCTAAACTACCATGTTAACCCGCCTCCAATATAGACCCCCCTCCCCCTAAATGGAATTACAATCATATTAGTCTTGTAGGCAATACTCGTACAATGAAAACTTAGTAGGATATAAGTCCTGGGGCTCTAATACCAGATAAATTTTAGGAATATAGAATTTCACAGTTTATACCCTGCCACAACAAAAAATATATCCGTTTAACCGTATATCCGTATAACTCAAATTTTTAAATTATTATTTTTATTTTAACTGTTTTTTTTATAAGTATAAGTATAAGTATATATATTGCTGAAAGTAATGTTTTTCTATTTTACACCCCCCTCCACATGAAAAGGGCTTAAATAAATGAGCTTTTAAGATTTAAATTTTTTATTCAGCTAGTTTGGCCAGCCTCCAAAGAGCGTATGATCTTCGTCTCACTGATTTAAAACCTCCGAACTACCTCAGGAGGGGTTTAAATATACAATTACTTCCCCTTACTCCCATTATTGTAGCCTAATAAATTACTTAACATTCATTAAAATATTATTTACCACAAAAATATAGTTACCATCTTCCCTGAGCTTCTCCAACCCAATTCATATAATTTAACTTCTAATAATTATGAAATTGGCTTTTGGCCTAGCAAATAAGTTCCTGAACGTAGATATACGATTATTGATCAGATTTAACTAAAACAATACCATTAATGAGATAGATTATAGTAAGTGGCAATCGTAAAGAGCTATTTAAACCCATTTAATTTTCAAACCTCCTAAGATTTCGTATATTAGCTAATCTAAAAAAGGGGAGTTCATATTGGAAATGAGGGTAAAATTGTAGACATCATCAATACTGCAAACAGTCCCCATCAACATCGGATCCCCATCAACATGCTATTACCATGACGGAAACAATCTGGGACATCAAGAAGTGTTTACAATATATCACGTATTCGAATAATTGATCTTTGACATTGTTAATATTGAGTGTTATTATATTTGTAGGCACTGTATCGCATTAATAACGCTTATACATAAATGCTGAATATTTATGGCCAAGAAAATGTATTTTCATCATATATACCTATTTAATTTTTTTAAATCCTTTTGAATAATATAGTTTCTAATTGCCTCCCAAACAATATTTCGACCCAATAATATTTAATCAATCACTACTCCCAGATGTGTTCCATCTTTATTACAGTAATCGTAAGTTTGGGATTAAAGAAATCTAATGGACCAGGTCAACAGGGATTTTAATGCTAAAGCTGTTTTGTTTTGATGATTGGCTAAAACTCATTAATTTCCCGATAATTCTAAGGTTTTAACTCTAAACATATTATATAGTGTAGCTAAAACACTCACACAAAAATAATAATCATAGAGAGGATATAATTTTTATTTGGTCAGACACAAAATAAGCGTTGGCCTATATACAATATTTTCCTAATCCACGCTGAAAGGTCAATTGACACATATTAGTCCAATCACAGCTCAGTCTCAGTTGCTTCAGCAGTTCTTCAATCAAACTGTAAGTGATTTGGTGTCAGTAGTATCCCGTCGCTTTATTAACAGAGGTGTTACAGTAAAAATATTTTCATCAAACCATAATATTCTTTGGAATTTTATCTTCCATCTTGTTGATTGTTACAAACAGTACTTAAAATATACAAGTGATAATTTAAACAAAAAACACTATATACTAACCTCAAACACGTCCTTCGGGTGTCCGAACAATCCAAAAATATCGGTGAGAAGAAATCTGAAATTGACTGATTGACTGAACGGAACTTAGCGGACGAGTCAAGATAGCGCAATAGAAAATCCATTAAAGAATAATAAACTGTGACGTGACTGATTTGACTTAACTCTGACGTTCCGTAACTGATATGTGGGAATCGACCTTAACATTACAGCCAGGAATCAATGTTGCCTAAATCAGTATTGACAGCACCAAGTAACTTACAATCTGAATTAAAATCGGAAAAGAAAATTATATAGTTTTAATATGTCCCTGGATCTTGTAAAAGATAAAAACAATCCAAAAGAAAAATTATTGTCTACAAACCATCCTGCTTATGGACATCTTTAAACTTTTTGAATCCTTCACCTATGGAGTATTCTGTTCTACTTATTTCCGTTTAGTACGTATTTAAAAATATTTTTTACATATTTTATAATAAATTATTAATTTAATGGTAATTATTAAATCGAAGATTTTGGCAAACCAATTTAGTGATGTCAGTTTAATGATATGCCTGGAGCAGTTATCCTGTACCCGCTTTACATCAAAACATATAATTTTCATAGATATTATAAAAGAATTATTGGAATCGGAATTTGTATTGTTGGAATCAGCTGTGTGTGACTATGAGTTAAGCCAGTTAAAATCGTATCATAATATTTCTTATAATATGATTTATTACTCATACTAATAATTTTCAAACCTATAGTTATACTAACACAAATAAATTAATAAATCCATTTTAGGATATGATCATGTTTAGAGGTTTTCATTTCTTATTAAAAATCTATGCTACGGCCCCAAAATTACCTGAAGGATCAAATTATAAGTACTCATAATCCCCGTCTTGTATGTTGACGAAAACATTATATTTTAATCATCCACTAATAATTTATATGTGTATTTGCTTCTAACAGTTTAGTTATTTTATTAGGAAAATAAAATACAATATTAACAAGCATAGAAAGAGTTAAAGTTATTGCAGTTTACAAAATAGAAATATAGAACATAAAAAGACAAATGTATTCAGACTGCTATAGATAAGCCCACAGTAAAGAGCGTTTGTTTTATCGTTGTTGTTGTTTATATGAAATATGTCCGCATTAAACTACCCGAAGTTGATAAAAGTTGTAAACTATCCAACTGGTTCTGTTTTATATAATCATAAGGTTAGGTTATGTTTTCAGTAAAATTACATTATTTTTACATATTATCTGGATGTTTTGATACCAAATATGTACACATACCTTGTCATGATTGACAATAGGTACGGTAAAATAGCTACGGACTAAAGACTCATAACGATAACATAAAAAAAAATAAACTTAGTTATGAATATTTTTAGATTTTGTAAAAAAACTCGTGAGTAGTAAAACAGTTGATTATCATAGCTTTTTATCACTTTATAGTTGAAGGTAGGTTTGCAATAGTTATTAATCATGTTAGAGACGTAACAATATGAATGAACATGTATTTGACAGGTATTAATTTAAAAATTAAGTGTGTCTTCTCATATATGAATAATTAAAACAGAATAAAAAAATTAATTTCTATTTAATAAGGAATGCAAATAGAATTCTTTACAAAGACGAAAAATAATCTTCAGGTAAACGCAAGTATATTTGAAAAGGTATTTGCAAACCAATAAAAAATGTTGAAGTTACACACACCCTGAATATAATGCGAATATACTACGAATATACTGATACGAATATACGAATACGAGTATACGAATATACTACGAATATACTGCGAATACAGTATATACTATATAACTGTTTGAAGATTATTACATCAATAGAAGCATTAGAATTTTCTTATTTAACAGTGGAGAGCAATTTATATTTTGTTTATCAATTTATTAATTCATTTGATTAGTTTTACTCTTTCTATTCTTTAAACTGACGAATATAGTGGTATAAATATTTATACTGTACTCCAGGTAAACACATAATATAACATAAGAAGCACTGGCTCGTAAGTAATATACGTAATTAATGTACACTGGGAATATTTAGGTTTAATAACATAGTTTTTGTTTATGAACATTCACACTTAAATATTAATAGTCATAAAAACATATTTATAGGTGTCACTTTAATAAATTATACAGCGTATTTACGCCTCATAAACTAGTTACCTCGGGTGTTTTATGCCCTCAGCCAGGTGAAAACATCGTTAACAAGTTTACTGCGGCACAACCAGTTACTGGAAAGAGGGTTTCATGGTTGACGAAATGATTCATAAAATAGAAATTTAATCAATAATAAACTCAAAAATAAAATATACATTCACTTTATAACTACATTTTGACATAACAAATAGTATTACGTATGTACCAGCGACAACGAGATTTTTATATACTATGCAGATCACTCATAGTTAATATTTGATCAATAAAAAAATTGTTTTTACATAGTACGATTCAGAAAAAAAAACTCCACCATACATTATTTGTAGTTTGACAGATTTTTTAAAATCAGGTTTATTTACTAAAAGGCAATAATTTGGCTGGACCCATAACGACTACACTTTCTTATAGGCCTGCCGGAGTGTCATTGCTTGAATTGCGTAACTCTATTAAGGTTTTGAAATTGAAATAACTGTAGTTATCTCAAAATGATTTTTAACTTTTTCCAGATTAACCTTTTTGTTTGTTTAATCTGATAATTGGTCAATATATAGCAATACCAAGCTGTTTTAAGAACAGGTGTTAATGAACTGCTGAATGCAAATACACTTCTAAATTGTGTTCACGTAAATCCAAAGGCGAATACAATATCATTCTCCCATGTGTTTTAATTAGTATTTTGTACGTAGTATTTTATAAAGGTTTAATAATAGACAACATATATTTGTAATTAAATCAAACTTAACTGCGATCAAACTGGCTTCCAATTATGACTACGTGGAGGGCGCAATATGCCTTATGTCGGAAACATCCCTCTGATGTACTGCAGTATCAAACAAACGCACACACCATGCCATCAGTTGACTTTGTAACTCAGAAGCTCTGGAATACGTAGTAAACTACGTTAGCGTGGCATATCGACAGTAGTTAAACAACAACAGGAGGTAAAAAAAAAAAAAACTAAAATCATGTCTATAGACTAGTATTAGGGTTGGTATTTGTTTCCTAAAATAGGCTTGGATAGGATTTTGTTGAAAATATCAAATTTATGGTAGTACATTTACCTATCATGCCAATAGCAAAGATTTTTCAGTGAACAAATTATGATAACAAACAATAAAAAAGGACTTGATCTGGTACAAAACCTATGTCTAGGGTTAAAACATAAAAAATAATAATTTTACATTTTATTTTATAATACTTACAATAAGCTGTTGTTGAATGGCAGGATAAGTCTTGCGAAGAAGTTTCAACTTGTTACTGTCAATAACAATTGACGATGGGTGTCTCGACAGTTTTCTTTACGATTTCTATAAAATGTGTCTGTCTGTTTTCTTTTTCTATGAACCAACAAAAGCTTTTTATAATATTTTCTAGTCCGTCTTAAGTAAATCAAGAAAGATAAACTTTGAATGACTTGACAGACTTTTTGATAAATAACAAGTTAAGTGTTATTATTTTGAAATTGGTATGATAACATTGGAAATACTGTAGAACTAACTGATAATGATTAACCCGTTCCTGCCGGGTTTTGGACTATCCCTTGCCACTCGACGCTCTGGAAATAACACGCATATTTTGCTACACACACCCAAAGACAATATTGAATAACACTAAGTGTGAGCTAGAAACAAGATTGGAATGAAAGTGCATAATTTTTAGGTATAGTTCGATAGTTGACTGATCACCACCAACAAGAAACGTTAAGACATCTCTACGTCTGCACGCTTCATGTTCGCAAAAGGGTTTGCCCCTCTAGTAAATTCTTTGGAAAGTCGAAAAGTGACAAAGGTAGAAAGGAAGTGAAAGATGGAGGTTAAAGTGGGGCTGTCCAGGGACTTTTTGATCACGGAGTGCATACTTTTGGAGTAGAGCTGTCTGAGGTCTAATCCTTAACTGCAGCTTTTAGATCAGCGTTTTGACGATGCTGGTGGTGCGGGATCCAATCGCCTGGTCGAGATAATGCAACTAATCAGAAGAATATGAAGGGAACCTTAGAGGTCCGGAACAGGTAAGCCGGTCTATAAATGACCTGTCAAATGCTTCGCTGCGGAAAGGAAATCAGCTGACAGAAGTTATGTTTATATAGTTAAGGACACTGCAATAGCAGGAGAGTGTTCTCACATTTTTTCAGGAATGGCAAAAGATATAGGAACAGGGCACTCAAGGACGATTGACTGCCTGACTCATCAGGCAGGTCCAACCGTGACCGGAAAGGCGGAATGGTGAGGTTGACCACTACCTCACGCATGTTTTGTTTGGTCACGACCATTTCCTGTAAAACCAATATTTAATGGTCAAATTGAATTCCTCTGGACTGCACAGGTGGTTCTGACAACGTGACTGGCACTTTCTTCCGCTGTCCAAGTTGGGACAAAGTGCTAAACCCAGATATCAATTAATTGTTTGTGCGGATGTCAGTTAAATCGGTTTATGAGATTATCATGGAGGGCTAGGACACCTAAAACTGATGTATATAATTCTTCCTGAGCCTCTTCCAGGTCGAAAAATACCTAGGTTAGATTGCAGTCTAGGTTGATTATAAAAGGGACGATTGAACACAGGGAGAGCTCTTTGGGCGTAGCCAAACTCGACTTAGTTCTGATGAAGTGCAACGAGTGTTCCCAGGCTAGTGTGTGCATGGTAGAGCAGTTGTTTGTTTCAGGTTTACGTCCTTTCAAATTATTTTATTCTTTAAATATTAATTCGAGGTTATTATAACAATATATTTTCACGCAATCTGCCATGCTCAAAAACATCGAGGTTAAACTGTTCAATAACCCCCTTAAAGTTGGTCGCTAGACATAACGAAAAAAAATATTTCGTATGATGAAGCGTTGTAATGGGATTAGTAGCATAGACTAACCAACACTAAAATACTTCTCATCCCATTGTTAATTTTGGAGCTCGTTTTTCAATTCCAGTTCGTATCCGGCGACACTGATCGCTGGTGTCAACGGCATTTTCTTTTTATTATTTTAGGGTTAGTTTGTGCTTTACTGTTTGATCATATAGGAGAAGAGTTATTGGTTATTATTAGATCGTTATATTTGACTAAACGAGGTTTTAATTACAGAAATACTAAAAAACAAACTGTTAACAAAACACGACTACAGTGCATCGGACGGAACTAACTAAAAATTGGTTTCAGCTGTTCCATAAGGATGAGGAATTTACTAAGGGAGTATGTTAGTATAGTGGAAGAATATTAGGAAAATCGACCTAACAAATTCGAACTACCTAGAAATTTTGCACAGCTGTTAAGTAAGCCATGTTCTTTAAAATGTCAAAAGTCCCCGGAAATCCCTGCTGTGCTTCAGCCGCCATCTTGGAAAATGGCGGCCAATTTTAACTTTTTTGACAATATTTCACAAACTATTGGTATTAGAGAATTTTTGTAAATACAAAAGTTAAAGAACGTCTAAAAATACATATTTTTTTTAAATTACAAGGTTTGCTCTATCTCTAACGGTTATTGAGATAAATAATAAAAATAGTATTACATTTAAAATTCCCATGTTATTCTTATGGAGGAAAATAAGATCGTTGCAGTTTGCTTATTTATGGATATATTTGGATCAAACTTGGCAAATTTATTTATTTTATACTAAGCTATTAATATTTAACATAAATACACACTTTAGTACCCTCCCTATAGCAGTAAACCAAGTACTCGTTTAATTTAAAGTTTTTTACATAGGGAATATATATTATATTTTTAGGATAAATTTTTCGTATAAATCCAGTCAGGTAAATAAATATTAATTTGTAAATCGCATTAACAATCATTTATTCTTATTAGTATTATGATTTAAACCTTACTATCTTGTCACTACTATGTAACTACTCAAAACTCACATGGTACGTTAATACTCCCGGTATAATTATTTTGTCTGTGAATATTAGGAAATTCAACCTTAAAATCCGGACTAAATCGAAATTTTTCACTGTAAGCCTCGTTGATGCAAATGGTAAAAGTCCCCACAAATTCCGGCTGAGCTCAGCCGCATTTAGTCCGGATTTTAAGGTTGAATTTCCTAATATTCACAGACAAAATAATTATACCGGGAGTAATAAGTAGGCTTACCATGTTAAGTAGTTACATAGTAGTGAAAAGATAGTGATTGGACTTTAAACTTTAATACTAATAACGAAAAACTATTGTTAATCTGTCAAAAAATAAATTTCCATTTGCCTGACTGGATCATTACTAAAATACTTCCTAAAATTGTAATAATATTCCCTATTTAAATACGGTAACTTTAAATTTAACGAGTACTAGGTTTACTGCTATGGGGAGTGTAATAAAGCGTGTATTTATGTTAATATTAATAGCTTAGTATAAAATAAATAAATTTGCCAAGTTTGATCCAAATATATCCATAAATAAGCAAACTGCAACGATTTTATTGTCCTCCATAAGAATAACATGGGAATTTTAAATGTAATACTATTTTTATTATTAATCTCAATAACCGTTAGAGATAGAGCAAACCTTGTAATATAAAAAAATATGTATTTTTAGACGTTCTTTAACTTTTGTATTTACAAAAATTCTCTAATACCAATAGTTTGTGAAATATTGTCAAAAAAGTTAAAATTGGCCGCCATTTTCCAAGATGGCGGCTGAAGCACAGCAGGGATTTCCGGGGACTTTTGACATTTTCAAGAACATGGCTTACTTAACAGCTGTGCAAAGTTTCCACTTAGTTCGAATTTGTTAGGTCGAATGGCATTTGAATCCCTAAAATTCCTGGACTAGTAGTTAATCTTAGTTAGTAGTTATTGATAGAAATAAAAAATAGTGTAAATTTAAATTTCCTGCGTTATTGTTAAATAAAATAAGACGTTAAGTTTTGTATTTAATCAAAATATTTGAATCAAATTCGGAAAATGCATTTATTTTGTGGTAAACAACTATTATTTCTCTAAAACTCACTCTACAGTATTACGTTTCTGTAGCAGTAAACCAAGGTACATTCGTTAAAGATTGCTATTTGAATAGGGGATGGATCTGACAATTTAAATGAGATATTATAGTGGGAATCAAATCAGGCTTATGAAAATTTGATTAGTCTGCAGGTTTGCTGCAGCGTCGTATACTGTATCAAATTGGACAGCCTTTAGTCACAGACAATAATAATACTGTCTGTGCTTTAGTTGTATCTATTATTTGCAGCCTTTTCCAATAATGTTTTTGTTTAACTTATTTGAATGGAATTTCGCTAAAAACAAAAAAAGATTTGTTTATAGAAGATATTTTGCCAACTAAAGATTACGACTAATTTAAAGTGTATACCAAGTTACATAGGAAATGAACTAAGGGGTTGGAAAGACTAATACATATTTTTGTGACACCCTATATACGTGGCGTTTAAGAGACAAAAGAACTAACATGTAACATCAAGTATAATGTAGTTAAGATTTACAATTCTTTTAACTATGAAAATTGATATTTTAAAACTCTTTTCTGTTGCGCCTTATACATTAACCTTCATACATGTTTATACTTTTCCACAGTTTATCACATGTGAATAATTAAAAATTTATTGTTTTTCAATGTAAGATTTCAGTACACGTTTCTGGTCATGAAACACATGTTTATGATAAAGCACGAACAAGGAGTGATATACGAGTAAAGACAGACAAACCACTATATGGATATCAAATCAGTTTCTTTTCATTTTAATTAAATCCTGATTTTAGTACAATGATTATGTGTGAAACGTTAAGTACGGTTGATTAATTATCAAAAGAGAAAAAAACATATATATACATAATTTGGTACCCCTATCACATAAAAATTTAATGATTGAACCTAGATTCGGTGAAATATAATCCAGACAGTCGTTAAAAAGCGAGTGATTCTACTTTGCAATCATAGCAAAAGAACCAAGATAATCCAGTTTACCAACCTTTGTCCAGCCAATTATTGGAGGATATCCTGAACTGTTAATGGTGTCGTTACCTGCTCAATCCTGTCTTTTTGTTTTATATTAACTGGCTACTTAATACGTTAAATTTATCCTTACATGGTTATTAATGAATGGCAGATACAATAAAGGTTTATATACGATATTTTTTAATGCTTTTAAAGGTTAACTTCACTTCGACAATATATAGGAATGTTATAAATGAAGCACTTGTAGCTTTTAAATTAATATAAGTCTGGTAATCATGTGTATTGAGTATCTTAGACGTTAATGTCGAGAAGAAAGTATGCAAAACAATAGTCACCACATCATAATTTAATATGACCCAACTAAGATTATAAAACATCGTTGTATTGATTTGTTGCAATCATTCGCCTATTGGGTCTGATGATGATTGGAGTGTCCAATCGAAATCGATCACCACTTACCATCTTTTTTGTATATTTACCGTCTTGTGGATAACAGTATAAGCGTATTTAAGTGTTATAAGACGTTTCTTTTCTTTACTTTCCATTGATTTGTTCCAATTTTTGTATTTAAGTCAAATTTACAAGGTTTTAGGTACATTCTACTGTAGGACAATGCTTTTTATGATAGAACATATTATGCACATTAAAAAAGCACTTTAAATAATATCATAGTGTTATCTTTACACAGAAAAGTAAGATATGTCACTTTTCTGTGGCTACTTGCTGAAAATGAGATTTTATAGGAAATGTCAAGAGCTTTTGAAAAGTTCTAACAGTGTCTGTTTCTGGAAGGAGGTATGAGATGAAACTATTATAACTATGAATTTTTATTGTAGTTTTCTGCATTAAAATACTTTTAATCTTTGAAAATGACACCCTTTGTATAATAAACTATACACCACGTTGAAAACAACAGAAGATAATAGTTTATTTTGAGGATCTTAAAATTTACTGCATATTGTTCTTTATTTTGCTAATCCTCCAGTAATCAGAGGTAAAAAATGTACCGCATACCCAATTATTTTAGGTTCAGACAGTTACTAGAAATATGCATTATTCCACCTCCAAACAAGATCGTATCAGTGCCTGACTTCACTTTACTCATTGCATAAACTGAGCCAACTAATGAGCTAACTATGAGCACATTCTTTCAAGTTTTCTTTTAGAAATATAATTTTTCTTCATAGATTTCTTTAAAATTAAAGTTAAAGGTAAGGTAAGGGTTATTGATTATAAGTAATTATATTTCCATAACTACATTTGTATTGGTTATGTAAATAATTTCACCTACGACCGTTTTAAAAGTAGCCGTTTTAGTTCAGTTTTTAGAACTGAAGAATTCAAATAACATCGTAGTTTACTTACTTAACAGCATTGTTGTTTTACTTAACAACACGGTTAACAGTCCAATGAGGTTTAAGGATTGTAAGAAAATTAAATTTTTTGGAAAGTGCGTTAATATAATCAGATGTCCACTAATAAGATCAATTTAATAGTTAATGAGTTGTGCAATTAGTGTTTGGTACAATGGTTCGTGCATCATTGTCCGTGACACTGAGTGACACGAAAACATAACCTCTCTTAGAAGTTAAGAGTAGTGATTGTTAGTAATTAAAAAACCGTCGTAGGTAAAGTAATGTACGCAACTCGCGTAAATAGTCTTAACCAAACTTGTTGAAATGTGTAAGGCACTCGCCATAGTCACCAATAAAGCAACAAAGCAACAAAACAATTTACACTGTTTCTTGTTATTGTTACTTTTTTCACAATGTTGTAACTGTTGCAATTTACTCAAACTGTTCACCACCACCACCAAATCCTTACTCATTTATTGATGTTTTCTATTGTATTATCTTGTTGCATGTATATCTTGTCTAATGTATTATTTTGTAAAATGGCGATTGCCGTCGAAATGAATGAATGAATAAATAAATAAATACTCGTACCTTAAATTCCTACTCGTGTCAACACTATCTTTACGTGATCGTTGCGTCTGAAGTGAATTATCTTGTTAAGTTTAATTAACTTGTAACACTAAACTTTGTCGCACCAATTGAATGGCTCCGCCGTACAACGTTGTAACTGACAATATTTTCAAAACTGGCTTAACTGCAGAACAACGTTGTATTCGTTAGTCTGTGCCGTGTGGTAAATCTATTTCTCGCTAAAACTGATGTTGGCAGCCCTGCACAGCTGATCAAAGTGGCGGGAATCGGGCCTCAAGCGCCAGCACAACGTTGTAACCTGCAAACATGTCTGCCGGCGGAAGCCTTGTTCTGTCACCGGGGGACCAAAAACGGCTTAATAATGGAAAAAAAGGAAGATTCGACCACAGGAGTGGAAGGATAAGCACCGCAAGGCATGTAGGGATAGTGGAAATCCCTATATTTCGAAGAGGAAGAAGCCAGTGCCTGGAAAATTGCCACCACAAACGGTAAGCAGAACAACGTTGTATCTAAAACCACGGAAAAACGCTGTATCTACGCCCATTAAACATTGCAACCGACATAGTTTATACTATACCTAAGTTGGGGGTTTCTGGTAATACACATATCAGTACAGTAACTCTAAATCCATTTATAAGCTTTCCCACCGTTAGGTTGTGATGTAAGACTATTTTTTTTTTTTACAAATTAAAAGGGTAATGTAGCCTATGTAACCAAACACCCGTAAAGCCCAAAACCGAAATTAAATCAGGGATATATAACCAAAAAGATCCCTTGGTTTAGTTTTATCTTTTTTGATTTATATAATTTTTCATGTCGAATAAAAAATGTCATTCACTCAAATCGTTTGTGTAGTTCTAAAAGTTAAACAAAATGAACATGTTTAAACGTAAAAAGTGAAAGTAAAAATTTAAAGTAAAATTAAAATTAAAGTAATTACAGTAACTTAAAGTAAAATTAAAATGTGCACTAAAACCTTTTAAGACTGAAAAATTATCACAATTTCAATTTTTACAGATCGTCCAGTGTCATTGCAAGTTCCATTGTAAGCAACTTTCTCATGAAGAAATACTACGCCACTTCAAAGATTTTTATGGATTGGACTACAATAAGCAAACTGCCTTCCTCGCCAATGCTTGCATCAAGGTAGTAGACATCCATCGCCCTACGGTGAGTGTGGATATTTCTAGGAGACACTGTACAGTGGAATACTATATTCCAAGAACAGACACTAACGTTCGTGTTTGTCAGAAAGGAATTTGTCATATTTTTCAAATTACTCCTCGTAGAATCCAGATGCTTGTTGAAAAAATCAAATTTAATAAGCCCTTGAATGACTGTCGTGGGGCCCATGGTAAACATGAGAAGGTCCCTGAAGAAATCAGAGATTTAATTAGACATCATATCCGTTCATTTCCTAGTCAGGAAAATCATTATTCACGCAGGGACAGCCAGTCCAAGTGTTTAGATCCCAATTTGAGCATTTCAAAAATGTATGAACTTTTTCGAACTGCACACCCGGAAGCCAATGTAAAACTCCACCTGTACCGAGATATTTTTAATGCTGATTTTAACTTAAGATTTGGTTTGCCCAGGTCCGATACATGTGCCACATGTGACCGCTTCTTTATTAAGTTAATTGATTGTAAAACCGAAGATGAAAGAAAAATAATAGAGACCGAAAGTAAGCTACATCATTTTAAAGCAGATGCGGCCTATAAAGCCCTGGAGCGTGACAAATTAGATGCAGAGGTAAACTCAAATGATTTAGTACTCTGTGTAGATCTCGAACAGGTATTATTTTGCCCCAATCTCACACATAACAATGTGTTTTACCAACGCCAGCTTTCATGCTATAATCTAGCTATACATAACATGGGAAACAATGAAGCATATATGTTTTTCTGGAACGAGACGGTAGGCAAACGTGGATCAGCGGAAATTGCATCATGTCTCTTAAAGTATGTTGAGCTTCATGTTCCGAAAATGACACCAGGTCAAACCCGCACACTAAAGCTTTGGTCAGATCGTTGCATTGGCCAAAATAATAACTGGAGAATGATAAGTGTGCTGCAGCATCTCGTAGTAAATGGATACTTCACAGTAGTAGAACAAAAGTTTATGACTACGGGGCACAGCTTTTTGCCATGCGATAGGGATTTTGCCCTCATTGAAAAGGCAAAAAAAGGCAAAAGAGTGTATGTACCTTTTCACTGGGTCGAGGTAATAGCAAACGCAAACTCAAAGCATCCTTTCAAAGTTTCTGTTATGAAAACTGAGGATTTTAGAAACACTGATATTGCGACAAAAAGTTTGTCAACTAAAAATTTTAACATCACAAACAATGTTTGGTATCAAATAACTGCAGACGATCCAACTACTCTGAGAGGCAGAACATCCCACAATGTCCTTCAGCCGTGGAACAGCCACATTTTGGCTAAGGTTATCAAGGAACCAAAAGACACTGCATCTACATCTGCAACGAAGAATTGTGATGCATCTACATCTACAAAGAAGATTTCAAAGAAGAGATCCAAGAAGGAAACGAGAATATATCCCCCTGTAAGAATAGAGAACTTCCCGCGGTTGTATGAAGGACCATTGCCGATAAAGGCTGACAAGAAAAAGGACCTATTGGATATGTGTCAATACATACCTCAAGAGTATGTACCGTTTTATGAAAATATTAAAGTTGAAAACGAACAAAATACCTAAGTATTTCAAAAGTGTTTTTAGCCAGGGCCTATATCTGCACTTTTAGAATACTTTACCTAAACTTTGGCTTTCTATTACCAGGATTTTTATATAGATTACATTGTAATATTATTACAATATTTTATAACTTTATGTATCTTTTATATTGTTGATAATATCTTTTATATCTTAGAACCAACAATTCACCTTTTTTACAATATGTATCCTGTAAAAATATATTTTTAAGAAACTACGATGTTGTGTTTTTCTTCAGCCTGTTTATGTTTAATATAAATTGTCCGTAGAACAACGTTGTAACTGACGTCTGTTACTACGGAGTCCGTAGAACAACGTTGTAACTAACGTCAGTTACTACGTTGTTCCGTGTGATTTTGAGGTTAAAAAGGTCATTACTCTTTTGTGAAGTGCCCAAACAAGGTTATGTACATAAATATATATTAATCAGGTACAAAACCTAGATTAGTCTAAATAGAAATATTAAAAAGCCCATAAATATATCATACAAAAAGTTTTTTTTGTTCCTGTAAAATTTCGATTTTGTAAGTTACAACGTTGTACGGCGGAGCCATTCAATTGTAATTGATTTTATAAACTCACTTTTATAATATTAAATTCAATCGTTTACCTACGTTAGTTAATATCGTTATATTAGCGAAAGGTTGGCAAAAATACTTGCCTCTTTGTAAAGGCAATGAGAATGATTATTTACAAAGTATTTATAAAGTTATAAATAAATAAGTATATAAAGTTTTACTGGCTTCAATGTACATACACTGGCTTTAGTGAACATGCTTTTGTTGTTATTACTAGAGGTTAAATTACCTTAACACGTCAATGTAACCACGTCACTGATGAGCTGCGACCGGTTTCAACCCATCAGTGGGGCCATCCTCAGGCGATCATTTTCGTTTTGATTCTCAACAAGCAAACCAAACTCAAGAAAATTTGTTATTGATTTCAACAAAGGACAGATGTCTACACCTGATTTCAATCAAATAAAGAACTAACTCTACATTTTAGAGGTATTTGTGAAACCATTACCGCATCGCCCTTTTCAATATTATACACATCCCCCTAGACAAGCATACCCTAGAAAATTGGGCTATGTTATCGATTTAAAAACTACTAACAACAATGTAATTACAACAACAATGTAATTGTAACAATGTGTAATTACGTCCACAATGTACTGTTACTCACCTCATGTACCTTAGTAGCGCAAAGCTCTCAAAGTTTTGGAGCACTTTCAGGTTACTTGTTGTTGAATATTAATTATTTGTTATATTAATTAGTTTAGTATTCAAAGTAGTTTGTATTCTCTTAAGTTCAGTTATTTTAAGGAGTACGTATAACACACTCATTGTTTATAGGCAAATATACAATTAATAATAATAAAAAAAAAATATGTTAATCAAAATAATATATAAAACCAATAGAAAATGCCACATAATAAAACCAATAGAAAATGCTACACCAAATACAATCTTTTAGTGCAATACCCTTTTGAACATTAAAAACGCTGCATTCGACACGTAATATTACGATGTATTCCTAATACTGTAGTACCAGCATTTTAGTAATTTTTTAAACATGGACACCGGGAATGGGATTTTGTACACCAAAAATATACTTAACAGGACATATTTAAGAGACCAAAATGTGAAATATTCATCTGATTGCCTCGACAAAAACACGTTTTTTTTTATAAACCCTAAGTCGAAGTTTTCGGTTGTAATTGATAAAGGCAACATTCGTACCTATTTCAACAGTTGGTTGTATCATTTTTAGATGATTGTAAATATCAAGTTGGTTACATTGTTTGGGAATGAAAATGATGTTTTATATTAAATATAAACTTAAAAAGTCAAGTTTTACGTAAAATGTAAGTTGTAAATGGGTTTAGAGCATTAACTCTGTTGAAGAGTGAAAACGCTTTGGTAAATTGTAATTTTTAATCCATATAAAATAAGTTTTTAGTAGGCTAATACATTATATTTCAACTACGGGTGGCAAACTCTCATAGCATTGGAAATCATAGGTGAACAAGTAATGTGAACAGATAAACAGTTTTTTTGTAGGTTGAGCAAACTCTGATAAAGTAGCCACATACCAGGCTAATACTTCTTCTGTCTTCTTACATTATATTGTTTTGGAGGATAATCATCACGGTAAAGCACTTTATTGACGTGGTGAATTGTTTTAAATTGTTCACTTTAAATTCAAACAAGAAAGCCCACTTACTTTTTCTTACCCGTAAAGTTATATTTTAACGTTATTACAATATACCTCACACATTTTGTCCTCCATTAGGTAAACAAAAGCTCTAATCTTTAGTGCAAATAAAGACTCGACTTGATTGTCAGTCTGAATAATAGATATTTATGGATTATCTTCAATTGTGTGCTATATTATTTCTATATTTTTTTGCAAGCGCCATTCTTACATTATAACTCTATCACTTTCTGCAATTTTACTTTTGAGGAGAGGTGTATTAAGCCATCCATGCATATTTTTTCTTATCAATCCAAGTAGAAAAAAAATGTTAAATTAACATGAGTACATTTTTAAAAGAGAGCATTATTAGTAAAAGTGGCATAATCAGATAACGTTTAGAATATGGGAGGGTTTTACTAGCGTTAGGGATTGTGAAATGTAGACATAAAATGATTTTTTTCTGAAAAACTCCATTGTTTTACGTTGGTTCACAATATATTTTTCAAACAGATTTTCTTACAATCGATGATTAATACATTTGAAAAGCATGTTTACTGTAATATCAATATAATAAATGCCTGGGAACAATCAGTAGTTAAAAATACATCTTAGTGTGGTCTAGGGTTATTTTTTATTTGAAATATGTTTGTGATTTGATTTAATTAGTTTATGTGTGTGATCCACTTTCCGCCTAGGTACCGTGTGTATAATGGCTTTGGTACGACGATCGCAGATTGTTAGTGTAATGATAACGACATATTGATAGGTAACCGATATCGGAACTGCTTCTCTGATATACACGATTTCTACATATGGCCCTATGGTTCATAATATGTCCACCTAGCCGACATTGAAGGACCTGTTATTTGAAGTTGTATTTAATGAACACCAAATTATGTACACTATTCAATTAAATACTAATATGATTAAGTCATTATTTTTTATCAGTAGCCTAAAACAGTAATATTTGTGGACTACCATTGACTATTGGATACTAAAGTCAAAGTACTACTCAATCGTACATGGGGTACTACTTTACCTCACGAGTGTACATTATTTAAAAGAAATATTATGCTTCGGGGAATACGTCAATCTAAAGTACGCATTGACTAAAAGGGATAAAAGAAAATCATCTCAAACAAGCTCAGAAAAACGACTACTGTAAGCATAGTAAAGTCGGTTGATATTTTGTCAATTCTTATTAGACCTTTTCCACCGTTACCCAATCAAGGCTTGGGACGGATTTTAGAAATTTAGGTGGTTGAGAAGGGCTTAATTACATTCAACACTGCTTTTAAGTACATGGAACGGAAATAATGAGATATAATAACTAAATTGTTTAATGTTAACCTATGAGGATTTAGTAACATTTCTTTAAACAACATTTCAACAAGTAAAATTAGGCCAACTTTTAAAAGATTTTCCCTACGGTAACTAGCTTGCCCATAAATATTTTCTATAAGGCTTGTCGTTGCAGCTGATATTTGTGTTTATTGGGTTGACTGTAATCAACAAAAATGGTGGGTTATTAATATAGCTGACTGTCAGCCTATGCAATGCTATGATTTAATTTAATGTAGAACTAATCAAGGAAATATAAATTGCATGTTATCAAACAAATCTAAATCAAAATAATTATACAATAACAAAATTACCAACAAAATTGAAGTACTCATCCAAAGTTAAATTTGAAGTTACGAATGATGTATAATATTTATGCAAAAGTGGAAAAGAGTAATTTTATATGATACACATACATTTTTACTTACTTCTTTTCAGCGGTAGAATAATTTGTTCTTGTGTAATACAAACTTTCAACCCAAAACATTTTCTGATTTGAACTAGGCTGGAGACCAGTGTAGGAGTTCAAAAACATTGAAATATAAAAAGTAAGAAAATAATGTAGGCCTACAAAATAGCAGAGTCATAGATTTCCAGGTTTTAAAAGTAAGGATTTCAAGATCAATCTATTGATTAAGACTCGGAGCTTGTTATGCAATGGTAAACACAATTAGTTTGAATTCAGAAATTCAATAACTCATACTTGGCTTTTACAATTATAATTTATAATAACCTATAGGTTTTATATATATATCAGGAAGAATAAATAGTCAATATTGAATATGATGTGAAATAAAAACTACAGATCAATCATACATGGTTTATACTGCAGTTACATAATGCAACAAATCATCAAAAGAACGTGTATTGTCAGAGTTTTAATTTGACATATCTTTAGTTTAGGCGTTTTCCGTCATGAACGGTACCGCTAATGAGAAAAATCGAGTCCTTTTCCCAGCTCAACACTGACTTTGTCAGTTCAGAAGGTTGGCGAAGCACACTCTTGTTGACTCAATTTTTAGGAGTTAGATAACTGTTTTTTGTATTAGTATTTTTTTGTAGAAACACGCATAGACTGAAATTACAGTAACCATAAACATGTTACCATCCAATATTATATTTAAATGTAAACAAATGTTAAAAACCCCATTTTTCATCCCGTCTACAGGCTGATGTTCGTCTACAAAGTGTGTACGGTTGTTATAAATTTTAATTATATTCAGTTCAAGGTGCAACAACATTGTGTAATACAAATTGTCATTTTAACATTTTAATATTTAAATGACAAACTATTTATCACTGCACTGTAAAACCCCAATAAAGAATTCTCCTGGCTATTTGCCCTTACTTCGTATCTCTTTTAGCTTTTGTGTAAATAAAAAAACCTACTTTTCCTATATCAAATGCATTTTATTTAGGTTTAACACTAAATGAAATAGGGATTTCATAAGAAAGTATAAGAAAATAAGGGTTTTTCTTATTTGCACAACAACTAAAAGAAATACGAAGTAAATGTAAATTACAAAGTTGTAAAAAATTAAAAACCCTATAAAATAATGTACCACTTGACATATGTAGCTCTTTAAAAATTTAAAACAATGAGTATTTGCCAATTTTTAAAAATCACTTTTGCTAGATTCTTTTGTATTAAGAACCCCGTTACTTGTAACATATAACAGTAAAGCTAATTTCATAATGAGTAGGGAAATTCAACCGAAGAAGGGCTAAGTGCATTGGTATAGGAAACACCGAGTATTAAAACATATTGATTTTTCCTAAACAAAATACTGCCGCCATTTTGAAACGGAGATTTCTGTTTTTGCCTAAATAAATGTTTCCCTATTAAATATGTTTTAAATTATGTATAACATGACATATGAATATAACCGACATTCGAACTAGTGACTCTTAGTTTTTCCCACACTCTGTATTGGAATTATATTTTTACGTTATTCCTTGGGGTCGATTTAGCGGGAAATAATTGAACTTCATCCTTATACGCTAAGCCATTTTTTTTATCCATTTGATACAACTTATGTGGGACACCCTATATATATATATATATATATATATATATAGGGTGTCCCACATAAGTTGTATCAAATGGATAAAAAAAATGGCTTAGCGTATAAGGATGAAGTTCAATTATTTCCCGCTAATATATATATATATATATATATATATATGAATCTGAACGCATGGTGTTTTTGGCCTCTGGGGACCTCCAAACGAAAAAGTAAATCGGTCCTAGGTCTTACCATAAGGTAAGATAGGAGACCTAAGGTAATAGCTTATTCCATATAGGCTATGGGAAATTTGCTAACAAAAGAGTGGACACCACATCATTTAAAAAGGTCAATAAACTAACTGTTATGTAATTTTTTTACCGAAATATTCAACATGCATTTATTTATTATAGCGATATAAACTTTTCATGACGTAATTATTTTTTTATAACAGTGCAAAATATCTAATTACTAGTTTTATAAAACCGATTTAAAAAATCAAACGGCATTTTTTAATCCGCAACTATTTTACACTCCAACTGGCTGAATTGTTAAGTTTGTTAAGTGAAATTTAAAACAAGTTTGTTGCAATATGTAGGCGGCTCCGAATTCTATTTCCTTCGCCAATAAAACTTTCGTGTTTACTATAATAAGTACGGTAACTACAAACTTTCTACAATACTTTTCTCTTTAATAAATTCAACTCGATTAAATTAATATTTTCTCCTCGCATATTACAAACTAAGCAACCCTTTACTTCCTAGTAATACTAGTGTTAAACAAAATATTTTATACGTAAATTAAACCGTATATACTTAAAAATAATCTTAAAAACTACTAAGCCGACTTAGCTAAAATATTTCCCGAAATATAACTGATCATAGTCGCAAAAAACTTAGAACTGTGCCCTATTGGTTTTAGGAAATCTGAGGTAAGAATTGAGTAAACATCAATTGGAGACGATAACAAAGAAGAATCTCACAAATTTCGATTTATTTTATTTTATTACTTCACACATCTGACTTGAACAAATTAATGTCGTTGTTACACAATTATGTGATGGGTTTATTTCTTTTAAGGCTTTTAGGCATTGATTATTGTAATGTGCATGATTCTGTGATCATTTACCCGTATCATCCTAGGCTCCATTTCCGAGCTGAAAAAAACTAAGGTAATGTGAATTTTTTGTTTTGTATAAATAGTAAAGGAAACCTAAAATTTACGTAATTGAATTGATTCGTACTTTTCGTTTTTAATTCAAAACTACCATACATATTGTGTTAAAGCCAGTCTTTTAAATATGAATGTTTGTTTTAGATGATAAATTTTTGTATACGTATTTTACAAATTAATAATAACCAATATTTTCACTGTTTACTTTTATATGCAATTTTGTTACGTTTAGACCATACTACCACATATCTGTTGGTTTTAGTCAGCAAGGTTTACTACGAATCTTTTCTTCTATATTTTACTTTGGATACTGCACTAAATTAGATGTGAATTGCATTTCAAATGTAAATTGAATTTTTGCGTTATTAAAGGACCCTATTTAGTGTGTATAATTTATTTTAACAATCTATTTCCCTTATAAATATGTATTTTATGGTGGTAATGACACCAGCTATTGGTATCCTAAATAGTTTTAATTCTAATGTGAACAGTTTTAATAATATTTGAATAAACATATTATAAACTATTTTTTAGATTTTAGAATATTTTAAAAATTTGTAAATAAAATATTATTTGTTTGATACAACTAGATATTTTAAGAATTTTTTTGTTTGCAAATTAAGTTATAATTTAAGCCTTACGGATATGATGATGCAATTATATTTATTTTAATAATCATGGAAAATAACACAATTTGTTTGTTGAGTAGCAGGTATTGGTCAACAGATTTCCCAGCGGGGAAGTTGCAGTTGGTCATTTGGAGTTTTATTAGGCAATGATTGATTTTAAAATCTCATATATTAAAATTAAACTCAACCAATTTAACTAAATCCAATCGCAATATATTATAAAAATTGTACGTATGTCGTATAATCCAGTTCCTAACACCCGTAAACAAAACGTATGTTTGTTCTTTAATTAGTGTATTCATCGGCTCACAAGTTGCTTAATCAGCCTATAAACATGTTTAATGTCATATTGGCAAATAATTTTAATACCCAATTATGTGCAAAATAAAACTTTAAACTAAACCAACATAAGTTGTTTGGTGAAAAATTCAGACTACATTAAATATTTTCAACTCTTATGATATATGGTTGGAAGAAATATTTTCTTATTTTAAATTTAGTTTCCATTTCCTGTCATAGAATGGGAAATTTGCTAGGGATTGAATCTTTTTATAGCATAAAGGTGGGTTCTAGGTAAAGTGGTCGATAGACGATAATGATATTAGATATTAATGTTTATACATTAATTTGAGAAAATACTGTACAAATGGCACCTGGAAAACTCTATGTACCATGTCGATGAATTTGCTGAATCTGAAATAGTAATTTAAACATTCTGTCATATACATACATAGGTTTGATAAGAAAATCATTTTATTTAGCTTTAAGGATGTATTTGCTTAGTGGTCAATAAATTTATTATTCTTAATTTTATTCTAACGAGTAAAGTAAATTAATTTTCTTTATTATTATGAGAGTTAACACTACTCAAGTTCAATAAACTTTTGCATTTAACATTTATATTCACGAATCCTTAGTTTAGTGCGTTTTACACTGTGCGATTCTAAACATATGACACTAAAATCATAGTTGGTGCATTTCTAGTATAGCTTTATTTTTTTTAGTTTCACTTGCTTATGGAAACACTTTGACAATTAAGAATTTACTGATAGATGAATGTGAAGGGAGTTTTAATAAAAAGTAATTTTATAATATTTTCATAAGATAATCCAGATTGAGAACTGAATAACACGATTAATACAAATCCTAAATCTAAATTATTTACATTAATTATTTGATATAAATCGTATTATTAATGTTTAGCTGAGGACAGAAATTAATCTTGTAATAAATAAGTTATTTAATGTTTTTTTTTTTGTAAAACCGTGAGAGCACACTGTTTAGTGCATCCTCCAAGAGGGGAAAGAATTCTGAAACGTTGACATTCGTTCTGGATTAGTGGGAGAGTAGGTTTGTGAAATACTAACCTTATGCATATGGCTTTCATTCATTAAATTGCAAATATCAGGTTTTTAAGAAAGAAATGTAAACATAATTTCAAAGTTGTTGGACTAAGTCAGCAGTAAAGCAAAATACTATAGAACACTAACCACCTTAATTTCAACAACTTAATATTTATAAAACTAAACATTCTTTGGCGCATAGCCAAACGAATTGTGGATCATAAACAGTTTCATAACGTGGCCGTGAACATGAATTCCAAAACTAACTTAATCAACTGTGGTTTAATGTAAATGTTTTTCTTAAATCACTTGAATGTAGAAACATTGTAAATTCTGTTTTTTCCTCCTACGCATGAGTTAAAAACCGTAAAAATCAATGGACATGTTGTATTTTTAACTTCAAACTTTTGTTTTCTGCAGTTTTAATTCTTGGTTATACATACGTGTCAAGGGCCAAGAAAGACTATTTAAACATTTCATAAATATTATAATATATTACATTTAGTTTTACATGTTTATACAAAGTAAAGAGTTAGTGGACGTAGTTAGAGGTCGCCGAGAATCAATTTATTCACGCACAACAAATGAAAGAAAACATCTAATTCTCTCGTGCACAGGTGTGTACACACTTGTGTATTAGAGGTGGCTATGATGAAACGGGTAATAATAAAGACCAACTTAACAGATATTAGTAGTTAAAAGATACTGAAGCTAGCACACGTTGGATACTAACAAACACTTAATTGAAAAATATGTTATTTTACAAGAATTGTTGAACCGAAAATAAAACAATATCTTTAACCTATTTAAATCGAATTCGTGTGAATTTGCATTTATTTCTCTCTAAAACATACCTCTTTAAAATGCCTTACAAAATACTTCACAATAACTACACTAAATTAGGGTATTCTTTGGAAGTATGGACTGAACATAATTGATTAAAACAAGTAAAAGTATTTATTTTTATTTATTTTTAATTAATAGGAAGATGCTCTACCATAAATAATTTGAATGTTAAATAAACCTTATGTTAGAAAAATATATTTATTATTGTATATGAGCTGTTTGGTATTTTTATAATTGTTATCATATGTTGCATATTTGATGTTTATTTTTGTATTGTTGTTTTGAGCTTGAAGACTTACTTTTGGGATCTTGGCTAATAAAGTAGCCTATCTATGTTTAACCGTGGTGGAGTTTTACCTTTCACTTCAGTATATAATAAAAATTGAAATTATTAATATAATTAAAATAAGTGTTGCGAGTAGGGAGGGATATTGTTCCCTCTCCATTATTGGAAGAACTAAAGGGAAAGAAAGTCCTCCGCTTGAGTTTTATTTTTAAGCTTACTTACGGATACAATAGTAAAATGTACGAAAATATTTTTTTTTACTTTTGGGAAATATATGACGGGTCTTGAAATGTTATATAGGCTATGCAGTTCTGTCAACAATCTAAATTTGATAAAGTACACATGTCTAACATTTACAAATTAAACACTCATCGTTCTACATTGACAATGAATCATAAAAAAAATTTCATAAAACTGAAAATAATATTTAAATAGAGATACTAGTTGTGGGTGCGGAATTGGTTATCTTATTAACACACCAAAGGAGTAGTACTTATCATGATGGACCTTCTTTCAAATTCTTTGCAAAGAATTCTTTTGTCTTTGTTCATTAGTCGTCGTAATTTCAGAAAGGAATCCTCTCTTACGCCCTTCCTAACTTAACAACCCGTAGAAAATGTTACTTTTTAACATACTTAGACAATTTCGTATAAATATATAATGAGGTTGAACTAATTAGTGCTTATTTAACATGTCAAATACTTTATTACCCAAATGGTTTTTTTCCAACCTGGGTCTTAAAAAATATTATGCTGGATACATACAATTTATCTGTTGTATATTGCATAAATGGGTCTAGAATATCTTGTTATCCAATATTGATAAGTAAATCACTATAAGTATGGTAAAAAATTATAGTACTGAAAAATCAAATAGCCATTATTCACGTAAAAGGTAATACGAGTCAAATTTCTAAAGACCAAGGTTTTAGACATAAGTACCGCACCTCATGGCTATAGGGCGTCACACGCAGATTGTTAGTGTAATGGTAATGACATCTTGATGGGTAACCGATATCGGAACTGTTTCTCCGATATTGATATCTAAATATCCTGACCTGGCCATTTTAAATATATTTATATTTAGTATAATACCTTTCACACTATATATTTAAACTTTTGACAGCCGTAATTGATTCATTTTCATCAATTCATATTGATTCACGTTGTATTCTCATTTTTAGCCTTTCATAAATCTAATATTCTTTCTACGTATTAAGAAAGGAAATACTAAGATGGAAGAGCGTAGGAAATGATACTAAGTTCATCTCCAACACTTGTAAATTTACTTGACGACAATATACGTTAAACTGACTATGTGACGGTAAATTTAATTATTGTAGTTATTACTATTTAGCAAAGGATGTTCGACTATTTAAAATATACTTTGAAATAAACAATTTACAATTCTGGTTGTCACCATAGTTTTCACCACACGGTGACAATTGTTAAAACAGTTATATTTCACCAAGTCTAACTAGGTCAGACAGTAAAAACACGACTTAGAATTTCCTGTTTACCTGGGTTTTACAGCTTGCCCTTTTTGTACTAAATTTAAACCTAACATTTTTCAGGTCAATGTTATTTTACATGTCATTTACAGCATTTGAAATTTATCAAACATAAATATTTTACACACTGTATAGATAAGAATGTATAACTACTTCCACATGAGTCCATTTTTAACTCAGTTTGCATTTGATGAAACAAAGAAAAATCATCCTGATCGTTACTGTAATTGAAGTTAATATCAGTTTATTCTACTCTTATATCATTAAACTCTGTGCGAGATTGTATTTGCAAGGACCTAAAGAAAACGAAAGACTACATTACAATGAAAAATAATTGTTTGAGACTTACTTCAATTGAACTTATTCGTACAACGTAAAAATAAGAATTTACTTAAAATCAACTTTGAAATTGGTTGAATCGCATAATGTACTTTTTCGATAAACTGAATACTTTCGATAAAGGAATAAGGTTGCTTAATTTTCTGTTGTATTTACCTACTGACCGTTAATCTGCCTATATAGTTAAGGGAGATTGCATTATTAAATAGTTCATTGTGCCCTTAAAATATCCTTTGGGAAATCTTTTGTAACAAAGTTATATTCTACTGAGTATCTATATTTTGTAACCTTAGTCAAGACTGTTACAAGACTGTTAGAGACTGAGTCATGACTCCTGTCAGGCAAGGATATCACTAGACGTGTCCTTAGTATCAAACGAGACAAGCAAATTAATCTTCCTAATTAGCTTGAAATCTTACAGTAATGAGGTCTGAGTCAAATATAACTATAGTGACTTTTATCGAACCATTTCCCAAACGAATTTTATAAGGCTATAATTAAAAGAAAAATTACTTTATTGAGTATAAATATGAAAAAAATAATATGGTTAACGATGATGAATAAGACGAATGAATAAGCATAAGATGTATAAGTCTTTGTTCAGAATAACATTTCAATATTTATTTATCTAAGAAGACTTGGTCGATCTGTTACATCAGAGATACAAGTAGAATGGTTATTATTGATAAATACGGACAAGTTAGTATTGTTGATACCATATAAATACGTGGTAACCTATCCTTTTAGTTACGTTTATACAGACAGTAAATATAATTATACATAATGCAAATAAAATACTGAAAAATCATATGAACTACTAACAAAAGAAAAGTTATTTTGAGATATTACAAGAACTATATACGATTGTTGTGCCTGAAATCTTGAATAAATCAAATTTAAGATACTTTAAGACCTATTTAATTTGTCGTGAAGATAAAAGGTAAATAGAGATTTTGTGAAAATGTAAGAAAAAATCCATTTTTTTGAGGTCATGCTTTTACGGTACAAAGTAAAAACTGCTTCTTAAGCTCTATCTTAGCATCGAATAAAAACTGTTATCGAATAGGCTACATGGAGGGTGAATGATATTATAAACACGGAATGATCTTCGAATCGCTCATTTTGTTTGAAATTTATGTTATAACGATAGCCAAATTATCATGTATAGTATATCATATTTCTTTTGTAAAACAAAAACAATTATTGCTCTGGTGTGATATTTTTGAAAATTAAAATTAATGTTGTAAAATGCTATATGTACGTTAATATCATAGCATATTACAGAACAGCACTATTTTGACAGAATAAGTCTTGATTCTCAAAAGAGTGTAAGTATTGGCTTATAATTATGTGTACATTATACATCTATATCCAGGCAGGAGAATTTAAATACTATACAAATTGTATTTCATTAAAAGGCAAGTACAGCAGTGTTAACGCCACTTTCGTGTATGTTATATGAACACAGAGTCTAAAGGACTTTTTTTCAACAAAATAGATTGTTTACTGTGAATTAAAAATACAGCGGGGAAGAGTTTAGGAAGAAGCGAAATTCTTAATTCCCTAGTTACTCTTTATAATAAGCCTTAAAATTAATGCTGGAAATGGAACAGACAGCGAAGCAAAAGTATTTCCAAGTTTTCTTAATAAAGTCCTTTTTAAAAAGCAAGTACAATACTCATTTTAGTTACATAGAATATTGAATTCAACCTTTGAAGTGATTAATGGACACTATCTACTTATCTATCTATATATCACTATCTACTTATTAAGGAGAAACTTATGACTCTGTATATTTACCTACTGTATACTTTGTATATAATTAGAAATTACTAAGAGTTGTAATTGGTTCCATTGGCTATCAGCATTGACTATTGGATACAGAAGAAAACATCCCATCTATATGGATCAGCTGTCGCCAATTTTTTACTGAAAAAGAATGAAGTTGTGTGAGCCAGTCACAGATTGCGCTAGTGTCTAAAACTATATTTTGTACCTTATTTTTCGTTACTGGCATAGTTGCTGGGTCACAACAGTTGCTATAGCTCATAATATGTCATTCCATCAGTTTGACTTGGTTAAAACCATCATGTAATCAGCAGAAATCAGTAATTTAGATCAGTGCAATCTGTAGGTGGCTCACGTCAACTAAGAAAAATTTTATTAAAAACCTGGCTACAACTTTAATATGGGAATGGAATGTTTAGTTGTTGTATTAATAGTCAAAGCTATCAGGCAGTACCCCTGATCCTTCTGTTGGAATTTTGTAAACAAATTTCTATTCATTAAAATTTTATAAATAATTTAACACTTTTAAGTGTTGAATTTGACGTCTAGGCTACACAGACTTACAAAACGTTCAATGGCAATAAGATAAACTTAAATAAATGCAATAATGTTGGTATTTGTAGATTCAGATATGTTAAAACATGTATAGTAGCTTCGGGTATGAAAAAATACAATAAAAGTATATCTTGTTTTATCCAACTATTAACTATCCCTCCTCCCCTCCACTCAGTGGCTTAAAAATGGTGAGATATACAGGGTGAACATTCAGTCTTAGGACGACTTTATCACTTTAAAACTAAAATATATACCACAAACAAATTTTGCATGTCATTACTGGTAATAATAAGCTACTATTGTGTGTATATGGTGATCGGATGTCATCTATGGGGGACGACCCATAGGAATTAATTTGAAAATCTCTAAGGTTGCATAGGTTGATATGTGCCTCAGCTAATGATGAACCAAAATCAATGCCGCAAACCGTATGTAAAAGAGACAACAGATTAAAAAATGACAGTCGTTCAAATATTTCTTGAATCTGGAATTTTTAATCCTTAAACGGCTGCCATTTTTACTTAAACGTATTTATGAGCTCCAATTTGTAGCATTGTATTCTACCATTAAGGGCCATTAATTTGATTTGCATATCGACATTTACTTCCATTTAAGATTTTCTTGCGTCTTCAAGTAGGGAGTCAAATGTACGTCTTCATGCGCCCCCCTGAGGAGTTAGCGTATTAGCGTTGCAAATTCAAAGAATCTTTTAACAGCTGTCATTTTTGATTTGGTTACCTGTTTGAGGTACAGTTTGTGGCATTGTTTTTGGTTCAACAAGGCCTTCAATTTCATTTACATATTGTATGTACTATATACAAGTTGTGTAAATAGTCCTGAGAACAATAAATGTATCATAACTCCTCGAAAAGTTCAGTCAATCTGAGTCCTGAAAACCCCCGGACATATCTAAAGCTGTAAAGAAAAGAAAACATTTAAAAATTACGTTACATATTTTTGCTCCCGAACAGGGACAGATTGACTGGCACTTGTAGAACAAACCTGGGGAGGACTCATTGTATTCGGGAAAAGTGTAGGGAAATTATTAACATAATGTCTAGAGACGAATCTAAAACCGAAAGCCCACATACACAAAAAGATAAGGTGTATTTTGGATCGTCATGGATTTCGAAAAGTTAATTACTTACAGGAGGTGCTGAAGAAAATTGTGCGTCCAACGACTTCTGCAATCATAGATGCCAGGCTCACCCTTAGTACCTTCGTTAAAGGTTGTCTGGAGCCTCCATTTGAGACAACCTCATCGTCAGCATTAACCAGGAAAAGAGCAGCGGTGCCAGAGGCAGGAAAGGAAACTTTGAGAGGCACGATCAGTACTGTCTGTTTTTACGAATCAAAGCTGAATCTCAATTATTACACTGACCGAAATGAAACATTGCTCCCAGATGGATGATCGAAATATGTCCTAAATACTAGAGATGATAACGGAACCATACTAAAGTATATCCATGTTGGAAAGGTTACAGGTTAGAAAGAAAAGTCCTTCTAAAGGAAAGAATGGCAGGTTTTGAACAAGGACCACGTAAAAGACAGCGGAAATTCAGGGATAGGACAGTGAAAGAAAAATTTGTCAGGCACTAACGGGGAAAACTGTTTTCATTTGTTGGATTTTAAATGTCGTTTGAGAAGTTACTGTTATGATTTGCATCATATAAAGGACATTTTTTTAAAATTAAAAGTCTTGTTTTGTTGGTTGAAAGAAACGCATAAATTTGGTTGACTGTAGAAGGATGTTGATTTTAAGAAGAGGAAATTTGTTTTATTTTGTTTTCATGAAGATAGGGGGGAGTGTAATGTGTTTAAAAAAGCCAAGGTTTGGTAATATAATATGGGGAAAAACAAGTACCAAAAAGTACTAAATCACCTAGAAATGGTGCTAAGTGACCTGAGGGAAAAGTACTGCGGGAAAGTGCTGAGGGAAAAGTGGCCAGTACATTCGCCGGGGGGCCGGAGCTGGGTACTTCCCCCACCCTCAAATCAGCTTACTACCCTATATTAAGGAGTATCCTTGGGAGGCTTCGTCAGTTAGGCTTTCGCCACTGGTGGGGTTTGCACTAGAGGCGTGTTCCCTGGTGCATCCCGTCCCCACACTAGAGGCGTGTTGAGCCCGGTGCATCACGTCCTCGTACTAGAGGCGTGCTGAGCCCGGTGCATCCCGTCCTCGTACTAGAGGCGTGCTGAGCCCGATTCACTCCGTATTAAAGGCGTGTTGAGCCCAGTGCATCCCGTTCCTATATTATAGGCATGTTTAGCCCGGTATACACCGTACTAGAGGCGTGCTGAGCCCGGTGCATCTCTTCCCCGTACCAGAGGCGTGTTGAGCCCGGTACACCCCGCACTAGAGGCGTGTTGAGCCCGGTGCATCTCTTCCCCGTACCAGAGCCGTAATGAGCCCGGTATATCCCGCACTAGAGGCGTGTTGAGCCCGGTACACCCCGCACTAGAGGCGTGTTAAGCCCGGTACACCCCGCACTAGAGGCGTGCTGAGCCCGGTGCATCTCTTCCCCGTACCAGAGGCGTGTTGAGCCCGGTACACCCCGCACTAGAGGCGTGTTGAGCCCGGTGCATCTCTTCCCCGTACCAGAGCCGTAATGAGCCCGGTATATCCCGCACTAGAGGCGTGTTGAGCCCGGTACACCCCGCACTAGAGGCGTGCTGAGCCCGGTGCATCTCTTCCCCGTACCAGAGGCGTGTTGAGCCCGGTACACCCCGCACTAGAGGCGTGTTGAGCCCGGTGCATCTCTTCCCCGTACCAGAGCCGTAATGAGCCCGGTATATCCCGCACTAGAGGCGTGTTGAGCCCGGTACACCCCGCACTAGAGGCGTGCTGAGCCCGGTGCATCTCTTCCCCGTACCAGAGGCGTGTTGAGCCCGGTACACCCCGCACTAGAGGCGTGTTGAGCCCGGTGCATCTCTTCCCCGTACCAGAGCCGTAATGAGCCCGGTATATCCCGCACTAGAGGCGTGTTAAGCCCGCTTCATCCCGTCCCCGTACTAGAGGCATGTTGTGCCTGGTGATTCCTGTCCCCGTACTAGAGGCGAGGTGAGCCAGTACACCCTGCAATAGAGGCGTGTTGAGCCCGGTGCATCTCTTCCCCGTACCAGAGGCGTGTTGAGCCCGGTATATCCCGCACTAGAGGCGTGTTAAGCCCGCTGCATCCCGTCCCCGTACTAACAGCTTATATATCAATCCATCAGGAGGGGGATACAGTTTGAGGCCCACCTCCACTACAAAAGAAGAGAGCCGTCTGGGAGAGACGGCAGTCCCCATCTCACAGAGAGACTGGCAACATCGTGAGGAACTGCTGCGTTTGGGTTTTGGATAATGAGCCGCCCAGCACTTCCCAAGACAGGGCAGTCTGCATCCGACAGCGAGACTGGCGACACCGAAGGCAGAAACTGCGTTTGGGATAGTAAGCCGCCCAGCATTTTACGAGACGGAGCCAGTTGTAGGACTGCAGGAGCCGTGCCGATGGGAATTCTGAAAGTCGAAGGGAATAAACGTCAGAAAGCAAGTGGGAGAAGCAAATGGGCTGGGCTACGTAAACAGAATATATTTGTAAATAAAATATTGTTTAAAGTAAAATATTGTATATTGCATATTGTATATGTTTATTATATTGTATATTTCATAAATGGTCCTGAGAACAATAAATGTATCGTACATAATTCCTAAAAATGTTCGGTCAATCTAAATCCTGAAAACCCCTGAAAAGGTCTAAAGCTATAAAGAAAGGAAAACAAATGATAAAGTACGTTACATTGTTAAAAATAGTATTAAATCCATAAAATGTGATGTTAAAGAAACCATTTAAAAAATGATGTTTACCACAGAGTGGCTAGTTATTTGAATTTGAAAAACAGGTAGATAACTTCAACCTTCCGGGAATGAAAATAGGCTTGTAATGTGATGAGAAGTACTGACCCAGCTTTCTATTTATATTTGTTCAAAAGTTACATCGTATAAGGAGTACATGTACAGTTTTAGGTGCCATATATTCAAACAGGTCGTCCTTAAACACTACTTATTTAATAGTTTGACATAATATAACATTAAATAATATTGGTTTGGACAAATAAACACGGACTGGCACATTGCTAGAACACGTAAAGAAAACTGTCGAACCACTCTTTGTCAATCGCTATTGACAGTAACAAGTTGAAACTTCTTCACAAACTTTATCCTGACATCCAATAATAGCTTATTGAAAATATCATTGAAAAACAAAACAAATACTGTCGTTTTTTCAACTTATAACAAAATTACTAGTTTTTATTATCTGCTGTAACTAATTATAGTTATGAAATAAAAACAAATAGGTTTTCTATTGGTCTGTAAGTTTAAATTAATTTTGTTACCTACTTTCAGCCATAGTATACTAAATACTCGCCTTCGGAAGTATGATAGAATTCGTATCAGTGAATGACTAGTTGAGTGAGCGAGTTATAAATGTGGATGTATATTATGGATATTTATGTATTATGTATATTATGTGTAATTATTTTTTACACTACATTATCATTGTTTAATGTTTAATTATAGTTTATTTAATTTTGCCAGCCACTGAATAGTGTTCATGTTTATTAGTACTTTATGCACGGGTAAAATTTAAAATCAAGTTAAAAATCGGCGAACACTGTATTATCAAATCAAGCTACGTTATTGTAATTTTTTTTAACTAGCTGGGTTATCTTTACTATCCCATTTGCAAGAGTAAAAGTAAATGTTTATAAATATAGTAAACAATACAAACATGTAGACCTATGACAAATATTTTTTTAATATATATATACAGTACGTTTCGTAAACGTTACCCCATTACGAATAACTGACATACGACTAAGGCATTTGACAGTGTTTTTAGAACATGTTAATTAAATGAACAAATGTAATAGTAATAGCTATTTACCTTACAAGTGTAGTAAGAGCGTTTTTACATCACGCAGGTGAATGTTGTGCAACGAGCGGAAGCGAGTTGCATAATTTACCGAAGTGATGTAAACACGCTCTTGCGTAACGTGTAACGTACAAGATTTTACCTGACCCGACAATATACAGGAGGTTACGAACAATATGTTTCATTATCCATTTCACTCATCTTCTAACAGTAACGTTCATTTAAAAACAAAACCTAGGTTAGGAAAATTCTTCAAAACCTAACAATAAAATTCAAGCGCACAGCTGATTTCTAGCGTTGAACGTCGTTGGCTCCATAAGGTATATTTTTTAAGTTAAGCACTTAATGTTATTTAAATGGGTTCCATTACATCACCGAGTGAGTTTTTTTCAACTTTACATCACTCGAGAAGTAACGAAGTTGTATACATCACGCTTGGGATAGGGAAGTTTAACATGGCGGGTTAGGTAAAATTTATTAACTTAAATCTTCAGCAGGCAGTATGGTGGTACTTGTAATTGCCAATTCTACAGCAACAAATATTTCTGTATACTACTCTTGTGATTTTTCAAGTATACTGTAATAGTATTTAGTTTATTTTGGCATGTAAAATGGAGTGAAGTGATCGAAACTCTTATAGTACACTCATGATTTTCTTTTCCACATACTCCTCCTCGTTGACTGAAGTGACTGAAGTGTTGACACAGTTAACAAATTTATCACAGTTATGATAGGGCAACTAACTATGAAGGTTTAAATAGGAAGGTTTAAATCATACTAATACTAATATTATAAGTGTGAAAGTTTGTGTGTTTGTTTGTTTGTTTGTTTGAAGTTCAATCACTAGTCGGATTGTGTTGAAATTTGGTATGATGATAGCTCACATTCCCGGTTAACATATAGACATATTCTTAACTCAAAAATCCTTTCGGGCTCCGGCCCTGCGGCGCTAGAGTTTCCCATGCTCACCTTATGTTATTCAATAGCATTAAAAGGTTATATGGTTTACCAACTAACAGGGTGCAGCACCATTTATACATTTATGACAACAGCTAATTTGAACCAAGCAGCAACAAAAACCTGAGTGTGAGAACTTTACTTCTTTCTATTGTTTAGGTGAAGTGGTGGAACATTATGGCTATGGTAGATATTCTATATACTATAGTATACCGTAGATTATGGTAAACCAAATTTTCTCAAAACGTGTCCTCTCTCATTACAAATGCAAAGCACGAGTATTTAACTACAATAAGCCTTGAATACCAACCCCGTACGAACGACGGGTACTCAGCTAGTATGAATTAATACAAAGATGACTAAAGGGTTTTTTCTATGTTAATACAAAATTATCGAAATCAAAAAAAGCTCTAATGGGTTTATTGGTCGCCATGACAGTTTATGGAAGATTACAATAAAAGTGTAAACAAAAGAGTCGTGACATACAGTGGGATTGAAAAGTCCTGGAATGGTGCATTATATTTTTTACCATTAAACATGAAGTAATACAACTCGGTAAATCAATGAATGTCTACTCTTTCAAGCTATTATTACATTTTCCCCTCTTAAAGGGACGGCCGATGAGGAGTAAGTGGATGTATTCACAAATAGCAGCATATGTTGAGTTTGGTATCAAGTTCAAGGTCTCATTTAGCTAAACACATTGCCGCAAAGCCCAACTCAAACGGACAACCGAGTCAAAGATGGCAGCCATCCAAATCCTATACTCAAATATGAGCAATTTTTGCTCGTATGTATGTATGCTTGCTTGCTTGCACAAAGATCTCGAAAACGGCTCCAAGATTTTCTTCAAATGTTGTAAATAGTTTATTACCGGTCTAAAAACAAGTTTACTGCAGTTAGAACTGCTAAAAAAAAAATACGTAGAAAAATTAAACTAAAAGTCACTTTTTTATATTAGTCTTATGTGTTGCTAAGTAACCATGTTGGTTGAATTAAATAACAAGGAAAAGTAAATAAAAGACTTCTAAGCTGTAACATGTGTTCATAATAAGCCATCTACCCACAGTATACTAGCAAATTACAAAATACAGTACAAAAGGAAAAACATCACTTGTTACTATTGAGCAAAGATTACTCGATAAATTGTAGTACAGGCTAGCAGTGCGGAGTGTGGGAACTGTTTAAGACGATTAGAATAAGGTATTTGCAATCCTAAAATGATATTGTAAAAAAACTTGTGCATAAGAACTCCAAACATAAAGAATGCAATATTATCCCTGGCACAATAGTTATTGATTGAAGATCACGCTACATACACCATAAACAACGTAAATGACTAGTGCGTTAAAACATATTTTACTTTTGAGTGGCCGCTTACATTTATAACCTAAAAAGTACTACAAAATGAATATGGTTTAAACTACAAACTATACATATATTAAATAAATATATATATATATATATATATATATATATATATATATATATATATATATATATATATATATTATAGTTTTAACCTTATTTCATAACTTTTATTTTTAAGATGTACTTAAAACCTAACATTTAATTATATATCAGCTCTAAAAGTTAGCGCTGATCATATTTTGTCTTTGTTATGCATTTCTTGACTTAATACATTAACACATTAAACACATTTTACACGTTTTTGTTTAAAGAAATTGGGCTAAAAAGCATGGAAATTGGAATACAAGTCAAATCAATGCAATAAAATAGGTAAACCGTAAGGGAAAAAAGTTTGATTCACTTTACGATGGTGAGAATATTAAACCTCTCTTGTTCAAGGTAGGTAGCTTGTGTTTAGGAGGCATTTTCATTCCCGGTGACTCTGTATAACTCATCGACACGTGTTGTTTTGCTTTAAACAATTTTGTTGTGTGATAAGCAGTTTGAGTGGAGAGGTAGGTTTTTGTTCCGTAACTGTAACTTTGTTGCATAGAAAAGCAAAAACATATTTTGATAGGCTATACATCAACATGATATAAAAATATTAATATAAGAGTAATTCTTTATAATAATTTTGTTCACACTTTAGTCAAGACTTTAAACAGATATTGAATGTACTCTCCTATAACTTGTCTTAATACACTAAACCGATTTCTCTACGAGAGTATAGGAAACTCAAAAAAACTAGGGTATCAATAGCCTATGAACCTATATTTATTAATTTCCAAAACATTTCAAAACACAATGCTTCATAATTATTTTAGTAATGATAATATGAATACAAATTCAGTTTTATTATCGCTTAAACCTGGGAAAATTAACCTTTTACAATAATTATAAATATCATTAATAGCTTATATTTATATTTCTCTTATTTAAAATTACATAATTATGTAATATTTTGTCTCGTCCAAGAATAATTTCGGCAGCATAATATCCTTCCTCTTAATACCAGTAAAATTATGAATTCTTTTGTAAAGATTTCACCAAAAACACAATAATGGAGGTACAAACAGTAGTAGTGATTTTGAGGATTCATGGACAGAGGAGGGAGGAGTGTAGACCACGTGGGTTGAGGTAGGTCGGGAAGGGAGGTGTGTCCATGACGTCACATGTAAACAGAGGATGGCCTTACAGGCAGACTGATCCTCTGATTTGGATGACCTTACAGACAGAGACTGATCCTCTGATTTAGACAGCATTGAAGTTGGACATTTCTAGTTCTATTCTGTCTAGTTCTATTGTCTGCCGCTCAGCTGCACTGCATGCAAGGTGCAAATAGCAATATTTTCTGCTACTGTAGTTATGGATTTGTGACCATGTGGAGTGAGGTAGGTCGGCGACTCAGCACGTGGTTTGGACCACGCCAATGCATCCTTCGGAGGCGAAAAAATATTTTTTTGTGTTTTTCAGTTTTAATATTTTGTGCACTTCTGTTCTATTAGTTTATTGTTGTAAACTCGATCTGACCATGGCTTTTGGGTATCAAAGCAAGTTTTTCGTTGACACCATTGTTGTAGTTTCTAATCATGACGTCTGTCAAAACGTTGTTGTACCTGCATGGCAGATACAATTTTCTTAGATTGCCACAAGGGTCTTCTTCGACAGTAGCAGTTACCGAGGGACCGTATCTCGTCACGACTCGCTGCAACTCCACTATTTTGTAGGGATGCTCATGTCGCAGCTCTTCGATTTTAGTGTATTTGGGTGCTTGGCACGCGTTAAGCAAATCTACCAACTGCACCATGTCTCTCACTTATATAAATGCGCAGTAACATTACCTTGATTATGTTCCTTGATATGGCGTAGGCAAACGCGTTTTCAGAGACTACGATGACATATGCGGTAGTGCCTGAATCGGCTGATGGTGATGCGATTGCGTTTGTGAAATCGAATTCTATTTGAATGTCACTTCTAGAACGGTCTGTATTCATTGGATGAAGATGTGTGTCGACAACACACAGTGGGTAGTGCGAAATAAACTCGCTTGGGTCAATGATCATTGAGCTGTCATCGAAATTCACCTTACGTTATCTCATGAATTGCTCATAAATCACTCTCCAACGTCCCTCAAGGATTGCAGCGTTTTGTAGTTCTTGAGGGTAACGTTGACCATTTATTTTAACTGCAAAGTTCTTTATATTTTCGCTGTCAAATTGCGCTGGGTTTTTTTTTCTGATCATTCGTGCGGTTAGTTTGAAAGCACATGATTACGAATCTAGGGTTGTATACGTTTCTATAAACGTTTGTAATGTCGAATGTGTACGTAGATCCGAACATTGCCACTGATAATAGTTGTAGATCAACTCGTCTTTTTCACTAAGTTTTGTTAGACCGTCGATTAGTTGGATTTTGCTAGTTGAAGTATATTCCACTATGGGAACTCTGAGAACGAAGGAAGTGATTTTCACTTTGCCGTCCTCAGGATCGGTAGCTGCGGCACCGGTTCCTTTCCAATGGTATAGAGCGTCGTTATCTTCAGCTCTTGTGAATACAATCTCGAATCCACCTTTGTACATGGGGTATCGCATGTGGTCAAAGAACCCTAACCCGAGATGCGCTAAGGTTCCAATCGCTTCGAACTTGCCACCACCAAGCGAGTATCTTGATGCGAACCCACAATTTTGCAAAGCGGGTTTCATCGATTGAGGATAGTTTAGAATACTTTTGATAGTGCTTGTAATTCCCGGATGATCGACCACATCGATTGTTGTGTTGTGTTTTTTCAGTTCGATTCTTGTAAAGAGGTATGGTATGAAATTGTCAATCAGGGCTATAGTGGCAGTCGCATCATATGCTTTACCATCGGATTTTTTTACTACCTCGCCGCAGATGTGATATTGAATTGCCGAGTCGTAAAACGTGTCTCCATGATCGAGTTTGAAGATTGTGTAATTGTTTGGTGTGTTGAAATTCAACTCGGATATCGGCATAACAGCTCGGTACTCGCTTTTCACCACTCCGGTGGAGAAACGTTCGTACAGTGCTTCCATTGTCTACAATGACTTAATAACACAGAAGAACAAAAAAATATAAGCTAATTATTTTTATTTCTTTTTTTAATTACATGGTATATATATAGGCTTACTCATCGAACTCCTCTTCCATGTAAGCTTTGTGATCATCCAAAAACTGTTGCGAAACGATCTGGAATTTTTTAATGTATTCCCAATCGACTTTGTTTGCGTAGTCATGTATGAACGACTCGGAAAGTATTTGGTGCTTGCTGACAGCAAACCATGCATGCTCAAAGTTTGGTGCCATCTCACGAAGAAAGCTCTCACTGAATTTTTGCCTCTTCAGAATAGGACCCCAGTCAACACGATGAAAGTAAATACGTAGCATATCGATGGAGAAATCATAGTGAATTGACAACAGGTCCCAGTTGAGATACCTATCGAACTTCATAACGAGCTCGTCGGTGAGTACACCGTTCGGTGCCTTCGGTTCGCGGGACAAGATTTGCCAAGCGTTGTCCATACTGCTCACTTATATATACCCATTTTTCTACAGGGATATGAACACGCGGATGTACCTAAACCCATCCCTAGTTTACGTTTCAACCACATCGCACCCGTGGTCGCGAGGGCTACGCTCCTCTCGTTAAGGTCTGCGTCGCTAGACGTCACTCTATCCCACGCCACTTTCTGTAACGCTTTATCTGCGACCCATCTGTCTTCGGGCTTCCGGTGGTCTCTGTACCATATGTCATGCTGTTTACACGCATCGTCTAAAGGATTCACACCCTTGTCACCACGACCTAATCGTTCAGCGAGCTTCGTGCCTGGACCGCAGAAGTTGTACGTATCGAATTTCCAGTTACGCGGGGCGCGTAGTTCTACAGGTAATTTGTTGATGATGTCGTTCAACAATCCCGAGCCTTCTATCGCGCGTTAAGGCAAGGCTGACAAACATCGTACTACGTATTTGACCCCGTTCGGTTGGTCAATCAGTTCTTGCATATGGTCGGATATGAATTTAACAACAGATAGTTTTTCGTTGTGAAAGTTGTTGTTGCCTGCAACCTCCTCTGCGTAAATAAAATTCAGACGGTTGATGAGCTCGTTGAGGTCTTTGATGTAGCGATATTCAACCGGACCGTCATGGTAGCGTTTTAAACCGGATCCCGTCAATACATCCCTGTCCATATCTTGTTCAATCGGATCGGTCGGTTTGATAACTTCGTCCCAAATAGGTTTTATCATTTTCCGCCATTTTTGTCCTGAACTATATTTTGGACGTCGTGTAGTAGGATCATTTTTCTGGAAGATGAAGTTTGTCATCAAAAGCATATCTTTATATGTCTGCCAATCGCTTGATGTGTATTCATTAGACTGCACAAACCCTTTCTTCGTTAAAAGTTTCCAAAGTCCTTCAGTACCTTTAAATCGTTTGTTGTTTACAATAATGTCATTATAATCAAACCCAATCGGTTCAGAACCGATTTTTAGTTGCTCATCTATCTCATCGAAATAAATACCGAATTGAGAGTCACTAGCTCGTGGTAGATATTTAGCCCCGACCACTCCAAGATTAACGACCTTGGTATCCATCAACTGTTTTATTGATTTATCTGCAACTACTTCCATTTTTTCATCTTCATCATCATCGTCTTGAGTGGAACCAATATAACCGACTCGGTCCGGTGTACTAGAGACTGATGGTCTAAAGTTGCGTTTCATTAGCTGGTTGTATTTTTGTTTTTTCAGCATTTCTTTTGTTTTTTTCTCCAGTACCTCATCCTTTTCTTTTTTCTCTTTAATCGCTTTGGTGATAGCCTCGTACTTTTTCTCCCTTACACGTTGTTCCTCCATTTCCCTAACATGTATTTCTCCAAACTGGTTTTGCAGAGTGGTTTGCAGTTGCTCCAGCTGTCTAGCTTTTTCAACTGTCAGAGGTTCATCTCGCGTTTTACTTGTTACTCGTGTTGGGGGTTTTGTGATGTCTTGTATTGAATGTGTATTGGGATGGGAGTTTGTAATCTCCTCCAGTTTCTTTGCTCGTTCTTTCTTTTCCTCCTGTTCCGCTGTCCGAAATTTTTTGACGAGATTCTTTTCTAGAGTCTCAAGTCACTTAGCTTCTTTTGTATCCATTGTGCACTTAGTAACACATAAACACGACGTAAGATTCACATCGTTATTCCAACATGTACATGTGAAACGTTTATTGATTGTAGAAACGTTCTTTACATAAATATAACGTTTATTTAGTGTAGAAACGCTTTTGATAAAAATATAACGTTTATTTAACGCAGAAACGCTCTTTAATTTGAAATATCGTTTTTTAGCATAAACACTATCATTTAGTGTAAATACGCTCTTACGTATAAAATGTCGTTAATGTAACAAAATACACGTATTTGATGCATAAATGTTTTTATTAGGGATATAGCGTTTCCTTAAACATACATCTATATTTACCTAGATGTGTTTTTTTAGTAGTGTCTATTGACATAAAACCGTGAGGTTCCGCCCAACACTTTTTACACATGCCTACAAACTCTTGGTATATCATATCGGATCCAACGAAGTCGTTGTATATCTTTTGTGTATAGTGTTTGTTCTGTGTGAATATACACAAAAGATTAACGTTATTCCTTATTACTTGCATGTCTACCCGTCCGTAGCTCTGACTTAAATAAATGCAAGATATCTGTTTATGACGCCCTCGTATGAAATAGTCTTTTATTTTTGTTTGTTCTTCTAAAAGACAATCGTCAAACACCACCAAAGAGCTGGACTTACATTCGTCTAGAGGTATAAAGTCACTGCAGTTTGAGTAAAAGTATGCAATAGTTGTGCCGAGTGTGTGCTCTACTTTTTCATAGTGTTTACGTAGCTGTGTGTATGCTGGCTGATCAATGGATCGGCTGAATACATAAAGGTTTTTGAACTTTACACCCTTTACGTTATAGATAAAATTGAGCAATAGGTTTGTTTTTCCACACCCTGATGAACCGACTATAAGGCATCTTAATGGGTGTGGTAATAGATTATTTATGGATCCTTCTTCGATGCAGTACACATTGATATCCATTTTAGGACTTATATAAATCTAAAACTATTACACATTCAACGTTTTCGTTTTGAAGCAAGCGATTGTTTTGATCTCGGAGAGTGATTTCGATTCGGTTGATTGTTTGTAAACCATTCCTCAGAGGAACGTACAACTTCTCCGTTGGCACTTCATATATCTTGTAGCCATGTGCTACATTCAGGAAGAACGTGTACAACAGTTCTGCTTCCACATGTTTGTGTCTGTGCTCATCGTGGTTGATGTAACTGTGCTCTACGATGTTGCAGTGTACCTCTATGGCATCTACAGCCCTGAAATTGGGTGCGTTTGGTGCAACCAGAAACGTATTGGCATCGTAAAACGATTCCTGCTCGGTTAATGGTTTCTCTCCAGGACTTGAGAATCCGAGGAATGAAGCCACCTTTTCGTCGAGATAAAATTTCAATGGACTTGTTATTGCAATACGATCGTTTTCGCTTTTGATTGAAAATTGGTTGGTAGGTACGTTAAGTTTCAGTGCAGTAATATATTCGTTGATTTTTTCATTTAGTTTTTCTATAGTCCAATATCCCCTTGAGATCGTAAAAGGTGTTGAGATCAGATAAATATCGCTGTCCCAAAAATATATGTTACCTGGTTCTAACATGTTGTTTATGTAGTTCTCCGACATAAAGCTAACTAGAGCTAGTTGGCACTTGCTACCATCACTGAGGCGGATAGGGTGCACTGGATGGAATGTCATTTGGCATCCTTTGCCCAGGATTTTCACTAGCGGCATCTTTGTCACTTATATCATAACCATTATGTGCTCTCTTTAAATGTATAATGTCATCGTGTATATTACCTAATATCGTGTTAAGGTTTGTCTGGAATATAACCAGTTTTTCATTTAACTCGTTTAGTTCTTTCCTTACGATCACGTCATAAAGATCTTTTGATCTGCTGACTTTTCCTATTCTTCGATGTCCGTTTAAATTTACCACCTCAGGGTTCGAAACATCGAATGTTTTTGTTAGTCTATCAACCGTTGATTTGACAGTATCTAGTTGATATTTGTTTACAACATCATGTTTATCAATTGCATTGGAGACGCTAACCAAACGTTTGCTTTTAAAACCAATGCAATTATCCTTGATGTTCATCGTAGATTCTATTTTACCAAGTCTATTGTTTAATGCTACATGACTCGAATCGTCGTTAGGTGTTCTCATCATTTTCTTCATTTCCGAAAGACCTGATTTGACAAGATCCCTGATTTCAGACTTTGTTTGTGATTCGATTTGTAGACGAATTGAGCTTTGGTAGTCCACCTCGTCCCCGAATCTATTGAACATGAATCTTCCGCTGCCACCACCAACTCCATACGTATTTATCATCCCGTATAGCTCTTATGATATCATCCCAAGGCTCATCACTAGAGTTTCGTCGTAAAACCTCCAAACACAAATGACCACAGATAGGTGGATCATTATACTCTTGAACAGCAATGTCATTGTAGAAGAGATCGTTTGAACCTAAATAGTCTATTAGTTCTAGTGGTGGGGGTGCGTTTCCAAACGAATCGAAATAAAACTTTTTGTTTTTGTCTTTAACATAACAAGTCCAATGGGTTCCAGAAGAATCGATATTACCCAGATTCAAGATTCCACATTCAAACTCCATAGGGGCTTCGGGTAATATCTGTCTCATAAACACTCCTCGGAAGCCACGAATACCTAATTGGTTAGCATAAAGCTCTATTTCTCCCAGTGACATAGGTTCAAACGATTTTACGGGTTTTTTAAAAGAGAGTCCAGCTTGTTGTTGATGCATCGCTTCAGACCGGCTCCCTTGGGGTCTTTTTCAATTATTGAATCTAGCTCGTTATCGATCAGGTTTTTCAACCACGGCACGAATCGGTTCTTGAGAATCGGTGCCACCTGATGTCGTATCAATGGAGATATGAAACGTTTTCCATATGGCACCTTTGATTCAACCATTTCCAACATCTCTTTCAAAAGACCGCCCTCTTTGTTTTTCAAAAGCTAGTCGTAGCTCACAGCCAGACGTAGACCGGTTTTGTTCCGGATAGCTTTTTCAACAGCCTTGTGTTGTGCTTCGTTAAGCAGTATATGATCCGCTCCACGTGAGACACTATCATTAGTTAAACCAATTATAGCAGTTCTACGCTTCTTAAATGCGATGCGTAGCTTACGCTTCTGACCGTCGGACAAGTGAATTCTGTGCCTGTGCAGTTCACTCATTTTTAGGTGTTTCCCACTTATATAAGAGCCAATGGAAATCTACTGTATGAAATGCAAAAGGAAAACCACGTCTCAAGACAGTGGGGAGTATGTCAAAACCGTTAACAACAAATGGCGTTTAAATACGACATGCAATATTTGCGGTCAGCGTAAAGGCGCCTTCGTCAAAGTTCCTAAGCCCAGTATGGCCGCAAAGGAAGTACATAGACCAGTGATCAAGCACTTTCCTCGACGACGTATTGTTACCCTAGGTATAGACGATCTGTGGGCCGCAGATCTGGTTGTCATGAGAAAGTATGCCGGTGAGAATGATGGCTATAGTTATATGTTAAATGTGATTGATACCTTTTCAAAATTCGCCTGGTCAGAGCCGTTGATGACCAAACGAGGTGCAGAAGTAGCCGAATCGTTTATGCTCATATTGAAGCGAGCAATTGACGTCAACGGTCACACCGCTCCCAGACTGTTACACACCGATAAGGGCAAAGAATTTCTTAACCGTGATTTTAAGTCAGTTTTGCAATCGTACAATATAAAAATGTATCATACTGAAAATGAGGAAAAGAGTGCAATCATTGAGAGGTTCAATCGTACGTTGAATGAAAAAATGAAAGTTATATTCGAGACTCGAAATTATTTTCGGTGGTTGGACATAGTTCAAGACTTGTTACATCAGTACAACAATAGTGTCCATCGTACAATTTGTATGAAACCTGCAGAGGTTACTAAGGCGGACGTACCTAGATTGCTTGAGAGGTTCTCCAATATTCCTCATACACCTAGAAAAATAAAATTTCAACTAGGAGACAGAGTAAGGATTGTGGCAAAAAAAGATACGTTTGCCGATAAATACAGTCGCAATTGGACTAGAGAGATATTTACAATATCCAAAGTACAAGACACCTTTCCAATAACCTATAGAATCAAAGATAAAAGTGGTAAAGAAATAATTGGATCATTTTATGAGAAAGAGCTACAAAAAACCTTGTGCATACCAGGACAATAAATAACAACAGTGTAAAACACGAAAAACATATATTTTACAGGAATAGTTTTTTTTACATTTTTTATGTACATTCAGTAGGAATTCTTCTATGTCCCCAGGGTAGCGTCCTTATTCCGTCTCGAAGAACACACCGTTTGTCGTCCTTTGGCGAAAGTGATTTCTTGAATTGTGTCATACTATAAACATCGTGCAGGTGGCTTCGGATGCTGTTGATTTGTCTGTACACATCTTCGAGAGTCTTCAAACATCTGCGATAGTCATCTATTGTGATTTCATTTTCCACCACTGATTCCTTGATTCCTTTAGCCTTTTTAGATGTTTTTATACAATTCAAACCTTCCTCTACGTCAGTAGCATACATTTTTGACTTCAGACCAACGTATTCAACCATGATCAGACCTTCCAGCTCATCTTTCATTTTTCCGAGAACCTTTTTGTTTACTTGAGGCATACCAAAAGGGTTGGAGCTTTGATATGCACTCGTGTCGAACTCGTCAATCATTTATTTCATGTCCATGTACCAGTCTTCTGTATGTATGATGTAAATCAGTGAGTCGGTATCAGTATAGGCGAGTATAACCCGATCACCATATCTGCTCTTCATCACTTGATAGTGGAAACGGTATATAAGGGTTTTCGACACATCTAGAATAGCCGCCCCCAAGTAAATCGGTTTGTTGAAAAGAAGTGATGTTTTGGTCATGTGCACAGCTGCAAGATGGTCCGTAAATATTTTCCGACTCTTAAATGTTGGTTTGGCAATGAATTTATCCGCCTGTCGTTCGTCGGTTACCAGACGAACGTCCACTCTATTCCGAAGGTTTTCCATAGTTTTCCCAAATACCGTGTTATTCATAAGCTTGTAGAAGTCAATTTCGAATTTATTCTTTGCTTTGGTCCTCATGTTAGTGTTTAAATCTATGTATAGCTTCATCCACGGTTTTTGAGAAAACTCAAGAACCCGATGTATATTTTTTAGTTTCATTCCAAGGTTGAGATACTGTTTTAAATTTCTGTAGTGTACAACGTATCTAGATCGGTCGTACAAAGTGGTGACCAGTTTGGGTATTTTTGACCCAGGTGGAATCATGTGGTGAGGTGCGAGTGGAAAGTCTGTATGGTGATCATGAATTTCTTCGGGATACTCGAGGTCAACTTCGAGAATGTAGCCGGGGGCCGCGTCATCACTGATGTCTAAAACATTTATTTCAGTATCTTTTCGCTATCTAAAGTCACCGAATGGCATCGCCTGCGACATAGCCCAAGCATATAGGTTATTCGCGTCTAAGTACACCAGGTAGCTAGGTTCTTTGTTCTCATCGAAGCCTTGACTCATATACTTGTTGTTGGCTCGAGCTTGTCTCAAGCAACACTGCGAAACACCTCCACGAATCCCTTTTTCGACCATTAGAATCATATCGGGGTCGATCAGTAACTGGAGCTCTACATCAGTGAGTTTCAACATCGCCGACCAGGCTAATCCGGGAGCTGTGAAGTACCACGCTGGATCAAGACTATATGTTTGAAGGCAAACGTCTCTGAAGTTGTCCATAACGTCTGCCAACTGGAGGACGTCAATCTTGTTGTAAAACAATGTGTACTCTCTCATATCTTTGATATTGAACTCATCCCAAACCTTTTGAGCATGCTCATAATCTGATTCTGATACATCACACTTATTTAATTTGTTTTTGAAATCATGAAGTTCCGGCAGAGTTGTAATATCATATTTTGTTATGTTATCCATGAAGTCATAGGGATAAACCCCTTTTCTTGTTACCAAGTCTATCTGCGATGATCTGACAAATCTCTTTGTATGCCCCAACTGATCTGTAGTTAAATTGTTAATCAGTTGGTCTAAACTTGCACTTAAAAACTTAAAAGAGTCCAAGAATCTCAGTTCCAACCCTCCCCTAACTTGAACGGTGAATGATATATATCGCTCATCATTTTGCGGAATCACTTGGAGTTTCTCACCTTGTCGTCCTATTTCTTTGATGAACTTATGTATGTCATAGTCAGAAAGGTTGTGCAAGAAAACAGGAATAAATTTGGGCTTAGTAAACAATAAGTTACATTTGGAATGGGCAGGACCTCGATACAAACCGGTGAGGTGGTCGTGACCTCACTTGGTCGGTTTCATTGATAGGTTCCTGGCAGATGTGACAGGTTACTGCTTCTTTATGTCTACGTATCTCTTCTTCCTCCAATGGTTTCATTGGAATGATCTTTTCATAGATTTGTTTTATCTCTACGGCTTCCTTTTTCAACGCCTCGACAAACTTTCGTCCAGCATCTTCCCCGAAATATGTCGTTGGAGGCTTTTCACTGCCAGAGATATAGTAACAGAAACTTATAGCTTCGTGTTTCTGATAGCTGTATGTGTACGATCTCTTAGCACCGTTTTCATCAACTCCCGATGGTTCACAAGTAGAAATCGGGAGGAGCATGCTCTCCAGATCGGCATAAATGACATAAGGAACTTTCATTGATTTATTGTGTTCTGTAAATCTTATTTTGTCATTTTTTCCAGCGGTAGGGAGCTTTATTTTTACGGCATCATGTCTAGAGCAGTCCTCCATATGTGTCTTCAAATTGTCTTCGTTATGAAAGTGCTGAAGACAACGTCTGCATATATAGCATTTTCTACTATGTTTTGTAGCTTGACTGCGAACTAAACGAGATAGGTTTGTGATTAGACAGTAGTGTGAGTTCGTTCCATCTTTAACCAACAACAGGTCTACATGCACGGGCTTTTCTTCATCTGTTACACACAAGGGAAAAACATCACTATTTTCTTCAAGACCGTATACATTGATCGATAATCCTGCACGCTTTTCGAATTTTTTTACATCAGTCAGTTTGACTGGAAAATCTATCCCATCAAATAACTCGAGAAATCCATCAACATAAGCAGTGTAGCTTTCGATCCGCTCTGGGTGTACCTTTGGAGGGTGGAGTGCTGCTAGACAACACCACATGAAACAACGCTGATCATTGTTTTTTATGTTTACAACAGCACGTTTCAAGCGCATTTTTTCTGGCAGGGCTATGTAACTAGACCCTTTCAAAGGCTTAAGTCGGTTGATATGTAAAAGAAGACATTCAATCGTTTTCATGTTCCAATTGGAGCCTTTGTGGTTAAAACTTTTCATCTCAGTCAATAGTTTTTGTTTTGCCTCATTTAACAAATCTGATAGATTAGAATCTTCGTAAATGATGATGTTTTTCGTTTTGAATTCGAAATCAGATTCGACTTTTTCCGTAATCCCTTTAGCGAACTTTGCCTTAAGGATAAGTTGGATTTTCAATGAAGTTCCCTCATCACGAACCTTTTCAATTATAAGTTTTTTGGAATCTTCGTTAAAAGTTTCAGCAGTTTTGTAATTAACTTTGACATTATTGATTTCGAACGTCTTCATTCGACCTCTGAACGCCGTTTTAGATTGGATAATTTCAAGATTAGGTAGCGGCGGAGGCTTACGTGGGACTTGTACTATGATGGATGGTCGAACTATGACGGATGGCCGGTTTAGTTGCTGTTTTTGTATCCACGCCGCTTGGTGAGCTCCACTCCCAGTATGGCGGGCCCAGTTTTTCCTAGTAATACTGAGGTGACATACATCACAGAATTTTAATGTTTTTGTATCGGCTCTCCTAACAGGAACCTCCACGACATCCGAAACATCTTCTTCCTGCTCTTGAATGTCCATCATCTCAGTAGCACCTTGTAGTTGTTCCGAAATATACAACTCACTATGTGGGGGTCGACGACGCTTCGGTGGTGTAGGACGGGTCTCGTTATCGCTGTCATTGTCAATAGGAAACGACCGCTTGGTAGCACTTTGAACAACCGGTGACACATGATGTTCTCCGTCAGAGACCGAGGCAACGTCCAAGCGGCGTTCTTCCCTAGCACCTTGTTGTTCCTCAATATCGTCTTTATAACGTTGGAGCCAACGACGCTTCGGTGGTGTAGGAAGGCTGTCGTCATCACTCTCGTTGTCACTAGGAAACGATCGCTTCGTAGCACTGACACTAGCCATCACCGCAAATACTCGTCACACTTATAAATGGTTGAAAACTTACTTTTCACGCACTACACAATTTCAAAGACTCGAAAAATAGCACCTCTCACAACCACCTCTCAGAGAAGACTGACGCAAGACCGGGCTGTTGCACAATCATCGAAACACATGACCATATATGGTAATGTTCTTGAACGTTCCAAGATGATCACGTGACCATAATGTATTTACTTTTATGGTAATGTTTCTAGAACATTCTATGATCACATGATCCCAAGACAAGTGACGTCACTAAACACGGAATGACTCAACTCAGAAGACACGTAAAAATCAACATATAACCAGAAATAACACATTTGATGATTGGTAGGGATTGAACCCATGAACCTCAGAAACTCATATACAAACAATTAACCATACCATACCAAAAAGCAACAACATATCACCAAAAATAACACATTTAGTGATTAGTATGGATCGAACCCGTGAACCTCTAAGATCAGGGACTCACACTACTCCCACTACAATACAACACTATACAAAAAACAACCTAACCCAAAGTTACTCATTTAGCATGAATTAGATATAAGTTTAACATAATATATTTGGTGGCCTTTACAAAGGCCATTTTTTATACTCTATGGTAAAGTTCCGCTTAAACCTTCTTTCAGCTGTTTTTAACATTAGATACCTGAATTATCATTTGTTTCACATTTATTATACACTATAGCATATATATATACATAATATAATATAAAATAAAATAATTTTTTTTACAAAACCTGTTGGGTTAGAATTGAACCCATAGACCTCCAACCAGAAATGATCGGTTAGAGTCGAACCCATGCACCTTACCAGAAGTGATAGGTTTGGATCAAGCCCATAGACCTCCAAATGATAGGTCAGAATTAAACCCGTGAACCTCTAATAACATGTTTTGTGGTTAGTTAGCATTGAACCCATAAACCCATAGCATATGTTAGGATCGAACCCAATAACCACACCTCCTCTTTCATAATTTACCAATTTAGAGGATCAGTCTCTGCCTGTAAGGTGCATCCAAATCAGAGGATCAGTCTCTGCCTGTAAGGTAATCCTCAATTTACCAATTTAGAGGATCAGTCTCTGTCTGTAAGGTCATCCTCTGTTTACATGTGACGTCATGGACACACCTCCCTTCCCGACCTACCTCAACCCACGTGGTCTCTGATCCTCTGTTTACATGTGACGTCACCTTAGTACTCGAAACCACACCACGTGCTGAGTCGCCGACCTACCTCACTCCACATGGTCACAAATCCATAACTACAGTAGCAGAAAATATTGCTATTTGCACCTTGCATGCAGTGCAGCTGAGCGGCAGACAATAGAACTAGACAGAATAGAACTAGAAATGTCCAACTTCAATGCTGTCTAAATCAGAGGATCAGTCTCTGTCTGTAAGGTCATCCAAATCAGAGGATCAGTCTCTGCCTGTAAGACCATCCTCTGTTTACATGTGACGTCATGGACACACCTCCCTTCCCGACCTACCTCAACCCACGTGGTCTACACTCCTCCCTCCTCTGTCCATGAATCCTCAAAATCACTACTACTACAAACTATTACCAAAATATACAAAATTACAAACATTGTATAGCAAATGTATTTCAGTAAAAATTTAAATATGTTTAGAGAAGCGTAGCTTTTCCTTCCTGTCTCACGGGCGGAAACACTTGCTGACACTTTGACATTCGTTCACTTCCGGTTCTGTTTGAGAGTAGGTTTATGACGCGTAAAAGTTATTAAAATGGTTACATGTATGCGAAATCAAATACTGAATTTTCTAATATAAAAAAAGTATATGAGATCCACCCTCTACCAGTTTATTGTAGGGAGGGTTAGTGGAATATAGATCAATTGACACAGTAATGCATGAGGAGCAAGTTGTCAACCATCCCATCGAATTTCTAAACTCAACAGAGCCACCAGGAATGCCAACAAACTTTCATTAAAAGAAGGAACTCGAACTGCATTAGTTAATACCAATCGAAACCTAATGAAACTTAAATACACCCAATCTGTGTAACGGTACCACACGATTGAAAAAATTACACGATACATGATCGAATGAACAATCATCAGTGGTAAGTTCAAAGGAGAAATAGTCTTAATCCCAAGAATGTCGATAATATCATCCGTATTACCCTTTGAATTCCAGCGACTACAATTTTATTTGCGTCATGCTTTCGCAATCACCATTAATAAGGCACACGGCCATCCCTGACTTTCACTGGTTTAAATTTAGAAAATGCATGCTTTACACACGGACAGCTGTATGTTACGTGCATAGGTGTTGGTACGCCTGAAACTTATATATGTATACCTAATAAAAAAAAACAAAAAAATTTTGTTTATCCACTGGCTTTGAAGCGAAATATAATATCCTATTTTTTTTCGTATGTTTTTTATTAGCGAATTTTTCATATAGGGAATAAGGTATTATCTATCATAAAAAGCAGATTGCAATTTAGTATAATAGTTGTTAAGCGCAGCAACGCACACTGGGTCACGCTAGTTAAATATATACTCCAGTCATAAGACGTTATATTAGGTCGATAAAAACATTTTATCCTTATTACTTCAGTGAGTGAACTATACGCTAATTCTTTTTAATTATGTTCATTTTCCCAAATGTTTCATACAATGGAAAACAATTCTTAGCTGGCGTAATAGAATATTTGCTAAGTAAATTGCTTCTACGATACACAATTAATATTTATATCGTTTGTAATATTTATACCTCAGTGAATATGCACCGCAATCGCTTTCCGATTGTGTTGTACAAATAAAAACTTACTACAGTATTTGTTTCCAATCATTAACTCATAAAATAATTTATGTTGTCTTTATTTATTTATTAGTCATAAAGACTCCCTTTATATTTGGTTGAAAATATGGAGAACAGAGAAAATACCAGTTGAATGGCAGGAAGCTGTAATTGTCCCCATCCAAAAGAAGGGTGACAAACTAGACTGCAAAAATTACAGAGGAATATCACTCTTAAGCACAACTTACAAAATACTCTCTAAAATAATTCTTAATAGAATAGAGAAATACGCTGCAAACATGGTGGGAGAACACCAGGCAGGATTTATGGCAGGCAGATCAACAACCGACCAGATTTTCATATTGAAAGAAATAGCATCTAAATACTGGGAATACAACAAAGACTTGTATATTCTTTTTGTTGACTTTGCAAAAGCTTATGATAGCATATCAAGACAAAAAATGTGGAAGTTGATGGAAAAACACAGGATTCCAAAGAAACTTGTCAATCTTACGAAAATGTGCACATTTAAGACCATATCAAAAGTCAAAGTAGAAAATGAATACTCAGACACCTTTAGAATTAACACAGGACTAAGACAAGGCGATGCACTATCCCCATTATTATTTAATATAGTCATTGAAGAAGCGCTGAGAGAGGTGAGCAGTCTTCAGGGAGGTGCAAAGATTAGCGGGAAGACAAACGTTCTAGCATTTGCAGACGATGTTTCTACTAATAGCAGAAAATAAAAAAGATATTAAGGAGCTAGCAGAAAAGCTAATCACTGAAACACAAAAAGTGGGATTAAAAATAAATGAAGAGAAAACTAAGATAATGAAGATAAGTAGACTACCTGATAACCAACCATACTTGGAAGTCTTAAATTTTAAATTCACAAAAACTGACAATTTTAAATATCTGGGAGTGACAATAACAAGTGAAAGCAGACAAGACGACGAAATCCAATGTAGATTAGCAGCAGCTCAACGGTGCTATTGGAGTCTAACAAAACTATTTAGAAGTAGACTCCTGACCAGAAGAACTAAAATAAAGATGTATAAAGTAATAATACAACCAGTTCTACTATATGGAGCAGAAGTCTGGACACTTACAAAGCAAATTGAAAAGAAATTGATAGTTTTTGAAAATAAAATCTTACGTAGAGTGTTTGGTCCTATTAATGACAATGGTGAATGGCGGATAAGGAAGAACCAAGAATTAAGAGAACTTTATAATGACCCAGATATCATAGCAATGGTAAAGAGCAGAAGATTACGATGGCTGGGACATGTATATAGAAGAGATGATAACAGTATGATTAAGAAGGTATGGATGGGGCAACCAGAAGGACGACGGCCGCTGGGACGGCCCAGATTAAGATGGAATGACCAAGTGAGGCAGGACCTCAGGAGGTTAGGAGCGAGTTTGGAGGCAGCAGAAGATAGGCAGCAGTGGAGGAGCATTGTTGGCGAGGCCAAAAATCACTTGGGATTTGTGTGGCCACAGGAGTAAGTAAGTAAGTAAGACTCCCTTTACACAAAATTTTTTTTAAAACCAGGTTTAATATATTTTTTTTTTTGTAGACGTTTTGTAGCCGCCTATAAGTTTTAACCGACTAACTTTTAAACACTTTTTAACAACTATTTTAGTTGTTAATAGTAGATAATCTATATTCTTATAGGGTTATTCTTATAGTGTAAAAATAGTAAAAATAGTATAAAAATAGTAAAAATAGTATAGTAAAAAATAGTAAAAATATTCTAATAGGGATTTCCGTATAAGAATATTTTTTCATTTTTAAAAGTTCATGTTTTTTTGGTAAAACAATCCCCTAAGACAACACAAAGTTAGTCTCTATGGTTTAGTAAAAGTCTTTGTTAAAATTTTAACATTTATAATTAGGCCTACTTTAAAGTTAATGTGTTAATATTATTAAATTTTTAGTCTTGAAAGACTAAAATTGCAGCTTCCAACCAAACAATTAAAGACAAAAGTACATAACTATTCATATCATGGTTTATTTCTTCATAATGTGAATTTTCTTTCATAGCTCTATCATTGACGACTTATTTATGCAAAGATAATACTTTCATCGATGAAATCTGCGTAAATTTAATATCTTCGTAACTGGAATTTAATACTTTACATATACACTAACAAGGTAACCTATATGTTTATAGAGTTTATTATTGATTAAATTTATATTTTATGAATCATTTCGCTGACCATGAAACCCTCCTGCAAATAACTGGTTTGGTCTTAAATGTATAAAATATATCAAAAATATATAAACATATTAGGTATAAAATTAACATTTCTTTCAATATAGATGACTTAAGTCCATCTAGGTCCATCTTAAGGAAATGCAAGTCTCCATATCGAAAACGTTTGGTTTATAATAAATAATAACATTTTCCCTAATTAAGTTTAAAAGGGTGAATAGTTTCTTATGTATAATCTTACTTTTAAATGTTTAATGTTGTATTTTTCATAATTGCAACATGTTTTAGGATTCCATTTATACGTGCATTCATCGATTAATGAAAATATTTGTTAATTGCATGACATTCCTTTGTGCTAAATTATATTTGAAGATAAACACAAATACATATTAGCACAAAGATTGTACTAGTTCCAAATTTTAAAAGTATATATTAAAACAATTCTTTCCATATTAGCTTCAAATTAATGATTTAAATATATTTTCCTTTACCAAGAAACGAATGAAGCTCTGAATGATCCAATAGGATTTCAAGATATTCAATAAGAAAGTATTGGCTTACAATGTTAGACATGTAAGGCACTCTCTCTCATTTCTGTCAATTTAAATTAAGGAATGCTTACAAGTTTCGTTACTTTAAATTTAAACATGCTGAAAAAACATGAAATGTATGTCTTACCCTCGTAATAAAATCTTACCTTACAAAAGGAAATAGTAATTTGAAGTCAATCCATCCTACGATTTTCTATTAACTTTATTTTATGTTCACATCTACTGAAGTCTCATAAAAGAATACATTCAGGACAGTGTAATGTTTTAGGGAATGAGAAAAATATAATTATTTATACCTACCACAGTAATTATGAATAAGTACTATATCATGAATAGGTGGCGAGCTGGTTAAACGATAGAGCGTGGGGCTTCGGGGCCCGAGTTTCCGGGTTTCAATCCCGCCAATCACCAATTAATTTGGTCCAGGGGATAATGCCACAAGCCTCTAGCACTAGCCTGAAGAAATGTGTAAATAGGTCTGAGCTAGAACCAGTGCCCTAAGATGTGAAGGTGAGACGGTAAAAATGAATAAATAAAACTACGATGTTTTGATTACTAAACTGTCATAGTGTTGTTTACAAATAACTGGCTAGTATTCATAGATAATGATGTACTTATACAGTACTTATGAATACTAGGCTAGTATTCATGAATTACTTTGGAAAGTTTGTAAAGGTTAAAATAAAATCGTGTTGAAACGTCATTAAATCTATACCAGTGATAAAACGTAAATAATTAAACGAGCACATACTAACATTATCCTCTCTGAATTCTATACTCTGTACCAAGTATCTTAATGAAAAAATATCTTTTCAGAAATATTTGTTGGTAACTTTTGGAATATGTGAAATAATAAAGTGTTTGGTTATAAAAATTATAAAATACGATTAAAAACATTCCAAATTAAACTTATTGCTTAGTAATGTTGTACTTATGAGAAAAACAAACAAATTTGTATGACTGTTTCATAACCACATAAGTAATATATCTTCCCACATCAACCTGTTTAAAAAATACTCCACTCCCATAACGCTTAACTTACAATCATTTATCATATTGATCTTGCGTGTACATGTACAAGACGTATCGATCGAAACAAACGACGCGACGGTTCCATAATAGCATCTTTAAAAATCTGGTAACAAAATCATTATTATTTCGTATTAAAATTTATTTCAAGTCATGTTTATAAATCATTATTGATATGTAAAAATGTTCTTAGCGCAGCAGACCAATGCAATTTCGTAAAAAAAGTTAAAATAGTAATAACATTATTATTCTAAAAATTGTCAATTTCTCCTTCAATAAAAAGTAACATTAATTATTTGTAGGTATTATTTAAGTAAATTAAAATAGTCCAGTCAATAAAAATATTGTAGAGGACATGGAGAGGGGGAAATTTTTTTTCTGCGGGAATGTATTCGGGCTTGTTAGAAGATAAAAATACCAAAAGTCCCCGCCCCTGGCCCTGCTGCTTCAGCGGGGGGAGGGGGGGAAATACCCCGTTTTTTAGTTTTTTTCTTCTACACTGAAAACCGTGCGTCGTACGGAAAAATGTAAATTATAAAAAGAAAGATGATAAAATTCTCTACAAGAATGATTATATTCATTTCTTAAGTATATGCATTAGTTTTAAAGATATTCTCAAAATAATATAAAAATGATTTTCTAAATTGATTTTTCAGACTTTTTTTTCCAAATAAATTCATATAATCGATTAGCCTGCTGTTGTTTTACATTAGTAAGGATAGAAAACAGGTTTTGGAGCACTAACCTATATAATATAATATATCCATCGTATATATTGTGTTAAAACTAGTTTATATAAATTTATTTAAGTTATGTATATTTGTCATGGAAACAAGTAATTTTGGCATAATTATTACACTAAAAATGAAAAAGATTATGTTTGCAGCTACATTTGTCCAGGTCTATTTATAACAATTACCGAAACCAAGACTTTTAATACTATTGTTCATGATCTGACTCACTTGGGACGAGAGGATCCGACTTCTGTCCCAAAAACAGATGCCATCTGGAACTGAAAACCACCATCTAGGACATTTCCATCATTCAATTCTTGTTGATTAGACTCAATATTGGCTATCGAAGTGATAATGTGGTGTAGGTTTATATATTCTTCATCTTCCTCATTCATCAGAATGGGCATTCCATGTAAAAAGTTCCCTTAGCAGTTCTGGCATAACGGCCAACGAGGAACAATTAATTAATGGACATTTCATTGCATGTACATCTTTTATTGCTACAGTCTTTAGTATATTTGCAAAAAAACATGCCCAAAATTTCTCGTGGGTTAGGTGGTTCATTGGTTGAAACTGAAAACAGATTACCTTTTTGCACTCCCAACCCCACATTTCTAAGGGTAGTTGGTTTTCCAAACAGAGTTGTCCTTGATAAAATGATGCAAATAATGAAATTTTATATATTTTTAAACTGACAGCAATGTTTGAAAATCTCCCACTCTTCCCTGATACTCAAGACATCATGGCAATAGCATCTGGGGTTGTATGAGATTAATCCGTTAACTGTTACGATGCTCTATTACGTCGTCAGTAAGTAATTAATCAAATGGTAATCATTTTCGGACAACAAATTGTCACGGGAAAATATGGCACTCCCATTGTCCTCTGTGGGTTCAACCATCGATATTGCAATGATTAAAACGTTGTAGCAAAACCTTTAATTCTGTTTCAAAGGATTTGTATAAGTTAAAAAAGCTATTAAGATTTAAAGGATTGTTAACGATTTGAACTTGCTAAAGGAAAATGGAGCGGTGGTATTTAATGAGAGTGGTATGAGAAAGACCAAAAAGGCTGCACTGTTCAATACTATAGCAATTCAGAAAACAGCACGAAGATGCCAGACCATGAAAGATGCTACAGATTGAAAAAGTCAGTAGCAGTGGCGGTCCCAGCATTTAATTTCGGGGGGGGGGATAACCACCGGAGGGTCCAACCCCCCCCCCCCGAAAAAAATTTTGAAGTTAAAGCATAATTATTACGTTGAGCTCTAAAATATCTTCAAGCTAATAGTATTTATGTTAGGTAATAAAATATTTCGGAGAGGATATATACCTCCCTGACCCCCCCCCCCACACCAGGGACCGCCATTGGTCAGTAAGTATTCATTTGAACAGAGACACCGAAATTATAGTAACCAGGAACAGTTAAACCCTTAACCAAGTTTTTTTTTTGCAAATGTACTAAAGATTATAACAGTGCCACATGTGCAATTTGTGCATGCAATAAAATGTCCAATTGTACCCCGTTATGCCAGAACTGCTAAGGGATGTTTTTACATGGAATGCCCATTCTGATGAATGAGGAAGATGAAGAATATGTAAGCCTACACCGCATTATTACTTCTATAGCCAATATTGAGTCTAATCAACAAGAATTGAATGATGGAAATGTCCTAGATGGTGGTTTTCAGTTCCAGATGGCATCTGTTTTTGGGACAGAAGTCGGATCCTCTCGTCCCAAGTGAGTCAGATCATGAACAATAGTATTAAAAGTCTTGGTTTCGGTAATTGTTATAAATAAACCTGGACAAATTTAGCTGCAAACATAATCTTTTTCATTTTTAGTGTAATAATTATGCCAAAATTACTTGTTTCTATGACAAAAATACATAACTTAAATAAATTTATATAAACTATTTTGAACACAATATATACGATGGATATTTATTTATTTATTTATTTATTTTACCTTCCAACGGTCAAGAACCAATTTACAATAATATGTTGTATAAGATGACTTATTCTAACTTAAACATATACGTACAAAAGTATTTTTGACAAAATGACATGCAGTAAGTTTAGTAAATAATACAATTTCAGCAGTATCAAAATGGACGTTCACAAAGCAAAACTTTAAACAACAACCAATGAACAAGAACAAAAAACAAGAATAGTAAGTGAAAATATAAATGAACAACAAACAATAAATATATGAGTTTAAACAATAACAATAAATATATGAGTTTTAACAATAACAATGAATATATGAATTTCAACAATAACAGTAGATATAATTTCAACAATAACAAAGAAAACCAGATTTGTAAAAAGAGAGAAAACATTCATTGGTTTGAAACAAATATAATAACCGTGATTTTGGGTGGTACTATGATGAGCGGTGGAAGTCAGCCAGTACCCTCTTCCGGATTGTCTTTTGGCTGTCTGTGAAGATGTCGAAAGTGGCACACATAATAAGATATATTAATATATTAAGATATAATATAAGATATATTATATTATATAGGTTAGTGCTCCAAAACCTGTCTTCTATCCTTACTAATGTAAAACAACAGCAGGCTAATCGATTATATGAATTTATTTGGGAAAAAAACGTCTGAAAAATCAATTTAGAAAATAATTTTTATATTATTTTGAGAATATCTTTAAAACTAATGCATATACTTAAGCAATGAATATAATCATTCTTGTAGAGAATTTTATCATCTTTCTTTTTATAATTTAAATTTTTTCCGTACGACGCACGGTTTTCAGTAGAGAAGTAAAAAACTAAAAAATGGGGTCTTTCCCCCCCCCCTCCCCCCGCTGAAGCAGCAGGGCCAGGAGCGGGGACTTTTGGTATTTTTATCTTCTAACTACCCCAAACACATTCCCGCAGAAAAAAAATTCCCCCCTCTCCATGTCCTCTACACCCCTCTTTTGAGCATTCATTGACTGGACTAAAACAAAATTGGCAAATCGTTTAAAATCTTCGAGATATTCAATAACTATTTACAAATAATATATATTAATAACATGACATAACACTAGCTTAAATTACTATTAATAATTTAAGAGTATTTCTTCATAAACTATCATTAACTCTATAATATGGGGGTTATTCAAAGATTAACAAAGAGAACTATATACATTTACCTAGCTGTGTAATAGAATTGATTAATAATCGATTAATAAATTATATTATTACATTTACATTAATATTATTTATATAATTTATATTATATAAATTATAATAATTATATTACTATTATATTGTTGTACTGTTCAGTTAAATAACAAAAATTTTTGAGAATTCTTAGTTTATAAAATCGCTAATAACTAGAAAACTACGATTAAAATTGACTATAGAAAGACAATAATGCCAGTAGTTTTAACAGTTAACGTGAGGTCGTTAAGTTTGAAGTAATGTTACAACTCAAACGGGTGAGTTATAAAATCAAATGGAAATCATTTCCAAACAACAAAGTTTGCTTAGTTGTTAACTTAATCAAATACACTGTGAAAATTAATGACATTTAAATAAGTTGAATGATTAGTTCTGTTTCAGAATACATATTGGTTAAACATGTGTTTTTCAATAAGCCTTTGACAACTTAATTCACGTGTAATTAAAAAAAAACATTAACCAGAAATATATTTCATGTTACAACAAACCATTTAACTTAAAATACCTTAAGTTACTTCGCCCTAAGTTCGGATGCGTGACCAAAAGATATGTCACAGTTTATCATTGATGAGTTTATCCTGGTTTTATAGCACATTTGTGACAAGCGATTATACTTTGGATATCACTTGTTTTGATTTGAATCTGATCGGTGTCAGTTAATTAATATGGGAAATTGTATAGTCATTCATTGCGTAAGAAATAAACTTATATCATGTTACAACATCTTGTTTTTATGTATATGTACATCTACATATAAATACAAATTATTAAAATGATTACCCAACACTTAAGGTGTGGTTTCAAGTAATTAAAAATAATTGTTATTTAATGGAGCACGTCCTATTACACATTTCGTTGCTATTCATATATTTATTAAAAAGGGAAGTCTTTTCAAAACTATAAACTGTATGGACTTCTTGTGGGTCTTCAAAATGCCATCATGATTTAAGGAAAGGAGAGTAGGTACATTAGGCCTAATAATATACCTTTGATGTCTTCTCCGGCCCAGAGTTACCTCCTCAGAGGTTCTCAGTAAACTTCATTAGATGAAATGGATGTATGCTGTCACAATGACTATGTGAAACACCCTACGTAAAAGGTGACGTAGCTGTTAGCATATGTTTCAAAAAACGCTATCATGTCCAAGACAGCATAAAGGAATCAATAGTACAGGAGCAGCAAGTAACAGCAGCCAGATAGCGGATATTACACATTCTGTTTATCTGGGTTTGCGGTCATCTCTGGGCTTGCATTTGTGCCTCGCATCACTCACCGTGTAGCATTTGACAACGTAAAACATATGTAAAACATTAAAATGGAGCAAAGGTCATCTTCCATGAAAGCTTCTATGACATCCACTAAGCCAATTGCAATATGAATTTTTAAGTCGATCGATGTCTGTTAAGTTATCCTGGTCCTTCTATTTCAATGTACAGGGTGTTTTTTTTAAAAACTTGCATCTTTATTTATGTAAAAACCGCAATAGATAGAAATATGCAGTTTGCGGGAATCATCTATTGACGTAGGGGGACCAATTGTTTTGAATTCAACGTTACATTCACATTCCCCCCCTTTCCCCCCCTGCCCCCAACTTAATTTTTTTAAATAGCAAGGTACCCCTTGTGACATATCAAATAAAAGAGCATGAAAAAAGAAAATTTTTGATGAAAAAAAATTGAAAATCGGTTCATAAATTTGTGAGATATTCCCCCCCTCACCCTCCAGAACTTAATTTTTTTTTAATAGCAAAGTACCCCTTGTGACATATCAAATGAAAGAGCATGAAAAAAGAAAATTTTTGGTGAAAAAAAATTTAAAATCGGCTCATGAATTTGTGAGATAATCACCCCCCTTTTCCCCTACCCATAACTTGTTTTTTAATAGCAAGGTACCCGCCCTTGTGACATATCAAATAAAAAATAAATTTCGCCAAAATTTTTCTTTTTTCATGCTCTTTCATTTGATATGTCACAAGGGGTACTTTGCTATTAAAAAAAATTAAGTTCCGGGGGGGTGAGGGGGGAAATATCTCAAAAATTTATGAACCGATTTTCAATTTTTTTTCATCAAAAATTTTATTTTTTCATGCTCTTTTATTTGATATGTCACAAGGGGTACCTTGCTATTTAAAAAAATTAAGTTGGGGGCAGGGGGGGAAAGGGGGGGAATGTGAATGTAACGTTGAATTCAAAACAATTGTCCCCCTACGTCAATAGATGATTCCCGCAAACTGCATATTTCTATCTATTGCGGTTTTTACATAAATAAAGATGCAAGTTTTTAAAAAAACACCCTGTATAGAGTAATATATAATCATACTTCTTAACATTTCCTTTGTCCACGTTTGCTATCTTTAAGTTTTTATTTTTCTGTATGTAAGTAAACAAACTTTATGTTTTTTTGCTTTTTCTAAGCAAGTTCTAATTGTTATGTAAAAGCAATTCTGGTTTATAAAAAAGACACACAATCATTTATTTTGTAAAAGATTTACACATAGCTATTTACATTACGAATAATATATTTCAAATCTACAAGCCATGTCTCTAGTTAATTTTAATCCAATGAAGCAAATCCATATATTATTTTCTGTTTCAGATTTTTGTTAAACTTAAAACTTAAAACACTCTGATAAGTTTTCGATTTTTATACAAACAACTTATAAAATAAAATGAAACACATCGTTTTATTTTTATTTTTATTGCGATGCATTTTTAAACCTTGCAAGAAATATATAACTGAAATAATTAAATTTGGAATATCTCTTTATTTATTGGATAATTAATAGTACAAATACATAACCGTTTGCTCTAAAGGATAATCACACCATTGATATTGTGAGTTATATTTTGATATTTTAAATTGTATAACCTTATGCAGCCAAAAATCAGTAGTAAGGATTATGATTCTAAAAGACGGTGGTTTTATTGCTACAGTAAACATGGACCATTTTCGTCAGAGCTTCGTACAGAGCGCTGTACCTCAAGACCCATTTTGAACTAGTGGATATGTAAACAATCCTGTAATTATGTTAGTACTGAACCAGCAAAATACGAAAAATTGTTATTTTTGTATTTCCGCATGAAACTTGTATGTTAATTATTACAATGAAGTTCCTCTACAAATGTCAAGATAGTATCAGAAGAACCTTCATAACTGTAGAATCTGCAATGGACTTGCTTTTGGGATACAAAGCTTTGACACTGATAATTTCCACCAGTAAAAATTATCCCTTCTATGCCAGTTCCTTGTCTCTGTGTTGTAGCTTTCAGACATCTAACTGGAAATCATCTCTTTTAATAGTGACAACCATCGTTGGTCATATCGTTAGTTTGTTGACACAGGTATTCAGATTGTTTGGATTTTCTTATAATTATTCAACTAATAATATATAATAAAAGATAATGAATCAAATCCATATAATAACAGATACGTCATAGTTCACTTCATCTTAAATTGTTTGGACCTCTGACAGTGTGTCTGCATCCAATTACTATTTTTTTCCTACGAACAAGTTTTATTTAAGCCATAATTTGTATGAGGCAACCCATTGTAAAACATAACTAGTACGTAAAATCTGTGCGTCTACTCTCATGTGGACCTTTTTGTGGGGACATGGCAAAAATGTATGTACGCAAACTGATATGTTCAATGGCCACTCAGTATTGCCGGATTCCAACGGGCTCAATGTGCCCTGACTGCCGGCAAAAAAAAACCCTCATGTCTAAGGACACTAGCCGTGAACTGTTCAGCACATTACCTCGGGATAGGACTTTTAAAATATGAAATCACGACTATCCTTCTTATCTCTTTAAAAGGCTAAGGCCGATCAAGATCGATCTTTTTGGCCCAAAGTATGACCTCGGTTATCTGCTTGACACAGTTCCAGGTTCCTCCCCCTGGATCATAGCTCCAACGATGTTGTCGGGAAACTAATCTCAGAGATCAAGGAGGCTCGGTGGACATGTCACCTCTCACAAAAGAAGGTGTGCTTGGCCGTGACTGCAAGACTGAGACAGTACAGGCAGTCCGTGCTAGCGGTTTCCTATTCTTTGGAAAAAGGCCTGGAAGAACCCGTGACCCGACAAAAGCTGGGTCACAAAATACCCGACCTGGACTAAAAACCCATTTGAACACATGTTACAAGTAAATTTAAATAAAACATACGTTAACACATATGTATATTATGTAAACTTGAACACATTTTTATGTGGCCTCTGAGGGGACATACAAAAATAAATTATCGGTCCCAAATCTAAGTCTCACCACAATAGTATCGTATACTCTATTCGGAAAATTTGCTTAAAATCATATGAATGATACCAAAACTAAAATGTAAGCCTTGTAAATGAATTGCCGTGCTCATAAATTCCATTTGTATACAGTACATTTCTTACATTCATTAAAGGACACGTAACCATGTGGGTTATCAATAGTTTACATGGCTGTAAAAGCCTCATTATTTAAGGTAGTAATGTATTCCATTAACCCCCTATAGTAAGCGTTGTTCATCCATGTTCTACATATTACAAACTCGAGTTATCCTTTATTTCACCGTTCCGCCTGGGTTTATAACGGTCCGTCAAGGTCTGTTTATGAAACGTATCCATAACATTTTTCAATTGAGTTATTTAAAAGGTCTTCCCAATAAAGGTTTAATTATAGCATTAAATAATACTGCATATCTATAGTCAATAAATAACAAACCAATCTTCAAAAGGCAAAACAAATCACCTGATGGTTTTAGGGTCAACTAGATACACTTACTTTTATAACGTTACGGGTTAAAATTGTCCATAAAAGGGGATTCTTGAAAATGTAAAATCCTTATGATCAAATAATAAAAGCAACCAACCGGCTTTATGATATGAAAATATAATCACAATTTCATGACCGGGAGAATCCATAGGGTACAAAGTAAAACACGTTTCAAAACACTCGTTCTCAATAGCTTGTGACAGTTTCCAGAGAAGCTGTGTTACTAGCTGTTTCGATGAATCCATATAATCTTCAATATATTTTAAACTGTGTGTCTATTTATTCAATAACCCAAAAATTTATTATTTGTCAAAGTTTTCGAGTTTTAAAATGTGTTCTGAGAGAATTGAAACACACAAACAAAGCAATAATTTACACAAGCTAACCAATTTTACCAAACAGGATATAAAACGTTACTATAGTTCTACTAGTTGTACTATTAAGTTTTGTTTACGTAAAATATTCAATTCATGAAAGTATCAGATAGTATTATTTCACCAGGTGGCTATTGAATGTTCCGCATTTAAATGGACAACCGATTTATCTACGGGCATTTTTATCCATTACACAAATAACAAAATATAACAGCTAAGTGGAATGTGTATGTTGTCTATTTGTGTGGCCTACTGAACACTTATTAACCTAACAACAGTATGTATTAGTTTAAGCAACTCCAGTAAGTCAACTCTATCTATACATTACCAGACAACAATCAAATTAATTTAATTAATTATTATAATTCAATACAACAGTCAAACTGAAGATTGTAAGCATATGCAGGCAAGTATCATATATTTTACAACATTTTACCGTTTTGCGTTAGGCCTACGAAAAATAGTTTTTATCCGAAACTATTGAGTTTATATAATAATTCTACCCTTTTAATACATTTAAATATAGAATAAGCGTATGATAATACAAAATAGTAATTAAAACTATACATATGCACTCTGGACTCTTTAAGACGGGGTCATAGCCTGGATGATATATTTTCAGAGGCCAAATTTAAGGGATTTTAGGTGAAAGAATCCATAGCTTACATCTTATGTCCTAGCGCTCATGTGTCTTGGTTGTAAAGAGTGTCGAAAGATTAGTTTTTATACCAAACTACAAAATTACAGGTCTAAATCAGGCAATCACATTACAACTACAATTATTGAATCGAAACTCTTTCTGAGCTCATGTTACCAATATATAATTTATTTGTTTTACCTGTGAATCATCTCCATGTTCAGTTTTACTAGGTTGAATCATAGATGTCTACTCCTTTAACATATTGTTTAATAAAGTTATAAAGCTTTATTATTATTATTATTATTATTATTATTATTATTTTTATTATTATTATTATTATTATTATTATTATTATTATTATTATTATTATTATTATTATTATTATTATTATTATTCTTATTTTTAATGATGACCCATCTTCATTCGAGAATTTATCCAACATACATATGCTGACAAGTAATCAATAATAAATATGCCAACAATAAGGCTCTATAATAAATTCATCATATTTTACATTGGTTGGCAATTATAGTGGTGACTGGGATGGGAAATGTTGAATTGTGGAGCCCCGTGCTTGCGACGTCAAAAACTACGAGAACGAGTTGGTATAACATCCACGGCATTTCCTCACAGCTCTTAATGCAAATTAGTGATGAGTGTTTTACAGATACACATAAATACATATACATCAAACGTCAAACATGTAAACAGCGCGTGAATTAACACATTTCCGTTTTATTTATTCCGATTATTTTACTATTTCCGCTCGCTAAATCAGCTGATTTCACTGTTGACGTTTATATAAAACACTAACATCCAGTAAGCAAATGACATAACGTAAAAAACCTTAGTGTTCGAGCACAAACACTACTTGCCACTCTCGAAATGTAATTCCGAATGGCAATGACTTACTTTGCGTTCTTAATGCACAAATATTTATTTTAGCTGAAACTAGACCTATATTTCTAACAACTAAGAGGAAATTGTTGGAGCCATTTTTGAGCATACTTATTGGTCACTTTTTTACAAGTAGGCACTTAAAGGCTTAAGGAGGGATTAATTTGTAATATATTATGTACTTACAGAATTTTAATTTGGAATATGTAGACTTTTTAGCGAATGGAATAAGTTATTACAGTAGGTCTGATGATAAGACCTAGTAAAGCTCGATTAAATAATAACTAAAATATCATGATTTTTAGCTGTAAAATGAGGCAAACTTGGCTAGCTTAGCCTTATTCTACCCCATTTTGAAACTATAATCCTTACGTAGGTGCATTGTTAACGCAATTAAAGTTATTTTTTATTGTTTACGATATTAGAGGATGTTTAAATCGAATGTATTGATTTTGCATTGTTCTTGGTATTAAGCTCACAAGTTTTTGTTGAACCGGTTAAGCGAGACTGAAACTTGTAGCTCCATTGTTCACTATTGACAGAGTCTCAATAGACAACATTGGTCGAGTCATTAGGTCTCTCTTTGACATTATCTCAGCGGTTTTGTCTCCTGTTCATATTGAACATAAAAACATATACTAAACAGCTTTTGCATTTTAGGTGAAACTGATATTTGAATACTATTTTGACAAGCTTAAACAAATCATGCAAAAATGTTTACAACTAACTAGGATAATTCTGAGACCGATATGATTTTTATTTAACACGATCAGACAACATATCATCAATATTAAATGAATAATAGACTTTGTGTCATAATACTGTAAAAATATAGGTACGTAAAATGATTTGAACATTATGTGTTGCTTTTTATAACTCTACAACTGAAACGTACAGAAGTATCAGACCAAAGGGCTTTTTGTAACAGATTTGGTCTATAGGCTACACTGTAATGCCGTTATTGTACAGGAATTAAAAACACAATTATTTTAATACATAATTAATACACACATTATGTGATTGAATAACAGCTCCTACTGTGGAACAAATTTATGTTTCCATCTCAAAAAGCCTAACACGCTAGTGAAAAAAATAAACCTGGTGATAAAATCTATTGTTTTGGTCCGATACAAAGCTAACAGCATGGCCGGCCACTCAGATAAAGTAACTACCGCATACTGCAGTTATCGTAAACCCTTGGTCCAAACAATGTTACGATCAACTTTCCATACTTTCCACAAAACCAACATTGTCCTGGCGTGGAAATACCAAAATAAGTTATTTTTATTATTTTTAAACATGTTTAAACTAATAATCCGCTCACTCTGGTGTCATGCATTTCGTTTTCAAGGTAATTTAAACATTGCACACATGGAAAAGAGCGTGAAGGAATGGACTGTCCAATTCATCATATTCTATTAAGATATTGATATTTAAAATAATTTTATAAATTTCGTTAAGTATGCATGTTTTTACCGTAATTAATGTTTACCTTGTCTTTATGACACAATTGTGTACGTAGATATTTTCAGTGAATATTTATTCTAGTACTACAACATCAATGTTTTATATATGTATATGTTTTGAGATAAAAACTGTTTACCAATACAGTCTTACTGAAATCTTCATTTTGTTAGTATAGTAAAAATTTTTAGCTATAATTGAAACATAGTTAATAGTATTACTTTGTTACAAACTATAATGGTGTATTAAATTGGATGCTTATTGCACAATCTGTTATAATAATGAACCTCCTGAGGGTATAATACAGCAATGAGTTCTATTTTAATGTGTCGTTCCAATCAATGCATTTATTTGTTTAACAATATTACTTGTCTGCCATTGGGCTGTAGGTGTTGGTCAATAAATTTCCCAAGGGGAATACTACTATTGATCATTTGTTCATCTAGTTGTGTTAACCAATGGTTTTGTTAACTCGTTTTTAGAGATTTTTTTCAAAAGTTTTTCCTAATGCTTTGGTATTATCTTTAATAGAAGTAATTCTTACTCTCAATAATACGAAATTAAATATTTTTGTTGTTGTTGGAAAATTAGAGTTTTAGTAAAAATTGGATCGGTAAATCCACCTACTGTACATTTTTGTTGGCACTTGTGATAACACGGAACATAGTTCTTATCTCGAAACTCAGCGAACAAAATCAAAATATAATTGTATCATTTACAAGTGATTATTAGTGTATACTTGATATTTAACCAATCAAATGCCTTAAGTGATAAGTTTAGAGGTGAGTGGTGGATGTAAAACAATTACCGTAGTTCTGTTATGATATCTACTAGTGTTATGTCGGTGTTATTGATAGATAATATATTCCTTTGGTTTAGGCCTATCTTCTAGAATATTTTATTTTGATACAAATTAAAACAAGTTCGCTAATGAATCTTTATCAACTCCCACGAATTTTTTTTTGTCAATGCCTACCTACATGATATTTAGTTTAGTTTAAAATAATGTTGATATAGAATTATGTTACGACTTGCTTCATAAATAAAAAGATTTTATGAAGATGAAATACTTTTTGTAAATACCTAAGGGGTAAAATGTTAAGCATTGCAATGTAATAATCAAATAATAGTTTTGTTAATATTGAATTTATTACGAAAATTATCGAGGAGTAATATTATCAAAAACAGTTAAGTAACTCTGAGAGAAATCACTCTAAATGAAAGGTGGAAAATAATGTGAACGCAGAAACAATTTTGTTGTTTGTTGAGAAAACTCCGATAAAGTGGCCGCACTGACGAGCTCCTTAAAACTTCAGCTTTCTCTTACATTATGCTTTATAGTTACTAGATGAAATAATAACTGAAGAGTGCATTACTGACGTTGTTGATTCTAGTAACACTGTTTGACGTAGACTCAAATATTTAGACAGCTCGTTCTGTTTTCACAAAAAGTAATATTTTAATTGTATTAAAATTTGCCACGTAATTTTTTTTTAATTTGTAGTTTGTTGATACTAGTTAGGAACCATTGGTAAATTAAGATGAAATTTAAAACATAATGACTACTTGACCTAACTTAACTTGGTCTTTGACATTTTGAAAGGGTTTTCAGGAGTGACCTATGATTGGAAGATCAGTGATGAAGTTGAAACATAGTGCTAAACTATAAATAATAATGTATGACTGCGGTCTGGATGGCAATATTGAATTTGACACAAAATTTTAGACAAAGATTTCAACACACAACAGTCATTTAAGCTCAGACCCTGTTATGTCCAAGCTCCATTCTCTTTCATTGCGATACCCAAAAACTTAATTTTCCTCCTTAAATTATTGTTTGTGATGTAATAATTTGTCCATAATGTATGTATGACATAATATGCAGCTGATATTAAATATTACGTCAAGTCACATATACAGATTTTATTATATGTTCATACTTCAGTTACATTTTTAAACTCTTTTTCTACAGAGAAGTTTATAACATTAAGTCTTATAAGTATGATATATCTTTGCTGAGGCCTTACTATAAAACTTCTTCGTTATTCGAATATACACAAAAAAATCGTACCTAACAGATTACTCAAAGACTGTCACTAAAGTAAATGCTATAAGACCGTACTACGGATATTCAGTAACACATTCCTACTTCAGTTTCTAAATCCGACCCAGGAACCATGGCCCTCTTATCTGGCTCTGAGTTGAATACTGAATTAGTTGAATAATTCAGAATCTGCACACGCAGTTACTGGAGATAAGTATTACCATTTTTAAGTAGATTTACGATTTATGTATTAAAAGAATCGAAACGGGAAAGGCAAAAAATATTATAATACTCAATTTTATTAAAGCAATATTAGGTAAGAAATGTTCAAGATCATATCTTTCAAAATTTAATTTATACAATCAATCTGATCTTTGAAAAACAAATAGGTTGACTTATCTAAATTTTAAATATCCATGATATATTATTACAATAAAGGTCTAAGAAGAAACATTTTAGATCAATATAAAAATATACATACAACACACGTAATAAACATTAATTTTTCTCTCAACCATTTCATGATAGATAAAGATATATATGTTCAGGTGCAGACCGTGTATTTAATATAAACTATAACAAAACATATATCATCTTATGAACTGTGTAATGTGTCACTTCCCTAAATCTCTATTCTAAACCTATCATAAATATATAAATTAGCAAAACAGTCGAGCAATTAAAAAAAGCTTTAAACTTTTATTTAGCTAACTATATTTGTTAGACTAAAAGCATTTTATAAACAAACTTGATAACCTAAAGAAAACCTTACAAGACTTAAATGTGTTTATGAGACTAACGAGTAAAAGACTATTTCACAATATTATATACCTTGGTAATCGCTTATTAAAAATCTAGAGATAATATGACATTTAATCAAGCACTACCAAAGGCATTATATTTAATCATATTTCACCTCTAATACACAAGGTTGCGTTCGAACTGGCAACGTCTCAATCACCCACCCACAGTCTGGTCCGGCACACACGCTGGAGTATTACTGTTTTCGATGCTCTGTATCAATGAATGAAAGCATGTAAATTACATATATTAGTGGATTTTATTGTATGGTAAAATTGACAATTAGAATCAAGGTAGCTTATTTATTTAGTCAAAAAATACAACATTGCACAATAAGTCTAAAAATAAAAATACAAAAATAATGTTTTATTTGGTTTTATCTATCGTATTGTAAGTACGATGCATGTGGAAATGTCAGGAATTTTCATATTTATTTGTCATTTTGATAATTTTAAATAAACCTCCAATTGAAAATGGATTTATAGATACTAATATCTAACAATTTGTCCAAATAAAATGATTTTCAAATGGAAATACAGTAAATATTAAGTTTTGGCCCACCTGAGGATTGTGAAACCATAATTCCAGCTAAGTCTGTTAAAGAAAAACAGTCCTACAACAAAATTTGAAGTTTTATTTTCTAGTTTGAAGGCATACTGACTGAATTATTTATTTTATTTGAATAATTATTAAGCAAAACTATCAATTTACTAACAATTTACAATGTATTGTACTAGTCGTAAGCAAGCCTTGTTCATAGGTTTACTAATATTAAAATGAAGCTGTCCGTTGGAAGATAAAATGAAATTAAAACAAATAAAAAATTTAGCCATTTTTAAATGATTTCAGAAGCTAGGCCTTATGGCTTTCCACAATATTCATTGAATTTTTTAACCAAATCAACATTTAGACGAGTCGGACTCTTATGCTTTAATTCTTGCTTTGTTGGTGTGGTACATATTTTTGACTAGTACTTAAAAGTAAACCCGGTTTATTTCTTTGAAGTATTAGTTATTTAAGTTATTTTGTTTATCAGTAAGATACGAAGGTAAATTCGGAAATAGTCGAGGTACGGCATTCTCACCTAAAACTCGCTTCTCGTGTCTATATTTACACCAATCATCAATATCTTTATTCTTATATTTTATACAAAAATAAGGTAATCTTCGTCATTGTTGCTAACGTGGCGGATCACTTGGAATCTTACAACACTCTATGTATCCAATTTTCAGTACTCTTCAATCTAGAAAATATCTCAGGTTTATGATATATTTTGGTGATACACAATAAAAAAATGGCATATGTAGTTTTTGAGAATCATACACAAAAAAATCCTCTATAGGTATAAAGTTTAAATTTAAATTTATTAGGCTTACAAACTCTTTAGAAAAATAGTGTATCCTACGATTTTTATCTGACCAAAACAGTAACTGCAGGATACTAATACGCTAACCATATGCGTTTTAATTTCCTCACAATAAGTAATAAGAAGGAAAAACTTAGAAGAAACGATTTTAAATGAGGATTGTTAAGAAATCAATTATAATTGTAAGGGAGATTTATCTTCCAATGGTATCTTCAAAACAATAAACATTACAGATTTAACATGTCACGTCGATTAAATTTAACTAAAATCTATTATAGCATGCATGTGTAAAGCGTTTTAACGGTGGTACGCAAAATGGGGCGATTTTACAATGCCAAAGTTATTTTCACACTTAGAATAACATATTTTATTGATGTTTTTTTACTAAGGGGCTGGAGATTTCTTTATCGCACACAAATGGCCAGCTAGTAGTTTGGTAGTTTTATATGCCTAACACCCATAAACCAACCTTTTAATACCTCCTCAAAAATGTTTGTCTCTAGCCTAGGAACACGTATCACAGTTCATCAGAAGGCCAAATTTCCCACACAAAGAGGGCTGAATCCGTTCATAGCCGCTTATCTTCTACCGTACCTTATCAAGGCAATCTGGTTTAGGTTATCATTTGGTATGGTGAACTTTACGTACTAAGTACGACAAGCGGATATATTTTACGCTTATGTATGTTTAACATTAGGTATTAAAATAAAATATAGCGTATTTTTAATAGAGTATTTTTAATATATATATAAACAGATTAAGCTTTTTATGTAAAAACACGTAAAATGTGTTATTACTGTTGTTAAATACATACCTGATCGAGTGACTTTTGTGCCAAAACAACTGTATCATTGATAACATTCGTTGGCAATGGGACAACGGCAGCGATTTATTTTGTTTATCCCAAACTTGTCCAGAATTCAGCCATTGTTTAGAACAGTGTCTGTAAAATCAGTTATAGACTATTAAATAGTATACCACAGATAGGCATGGGATCTTTTGTCTATGATTATACTCAAATGTACCACTAATCTTACATCTATATATAATATCGTTTATAGTAAAATAAAACATTATAACCTAATCTGATTTTAAATGTAAAGTTGCATATTTTTTATTTTTCAACTTAAATCGGTTAACTCTTAAACGAGTAATAATCACCTAGTTTATTAAATATGGTTAATAATCTAATTACTGGTCTAACTCATAAGAATAAAAAATGTAGTGAGATATTCATGTTTTTTCATGTTTATTAAGTTAAAGGCCAGTAATTAATTTTAAATCTCAGATTAAGGGTTGAAATGTTTAAGGTTTTTAAACTTTCAATTTGTAGTCTAGATTTTAGTATAAAAAAATAGTAATGTTAACGTAACAGCAGAAAATGTAGTTAGGGAAAAAGATTTGTCTCTCTTTAAATACATTAAAAGATTTTCCGATGACATTTATGATTATGTAAGTTAAGGTTTCTACATATTTTGAAAACATCGTGTAAACGCTAATACTGACTACTTTATCGCTAGACCACAAACAATCCCAAGACACATTGACAGCTGTCAACTTCCGAGTGAGAAACTTTAGTTTATGAGTTGAAAATGTTCTGGAAGCCTAACACATAGAACAAACATTGCATTTGTTTATAAATTCGTGCAAAAAGTTGGATTAATTTCATTAAACTATTAAATATGCCATACATGGAATATGCTACACTGGATGTATTAGCTATGCATAAAGCAGCCTTAACTTTTATTTAAAAAATACTGTTTAGTAAACACTAATGATTTGGTGTATTTTTTTATATTTTAAATGTCTATGCTTCTTAAAAAAAATTATCTACTCAAAGAGCATCCAAAATCGTCAAGGCAGCACGGTTCAACCTGGAAGTCACAGGGTTTACATTCAAGATTTTGTAGGTTACGATATTTGTTGAAACTGCGTATGTATAGAATTGCAGAGCATTTACTAATGTTTTGTACAATGATTGCATTTTACATCTTATTCCAGTATAATAAAGAGTATAATATAAATTAATAACATGGCATACGAATAAAGAGATTATTAAAGAGAATATTGCTAATCAATAGCAATATAAATATATACGCGTTTTCTCAAAAATGAACTTAATTGTTCATTCTCTCTATTTCTCGAATATAATTTTGAGAAATCAGAAATATACTGAATTAGTGAAAAATTAACGAATGGATTATTAATAAATTTTTAATTCAACTAAACCCTTTAATTTTATGTAAATTTTTAATTCAAATATCAACATTCAGTATAAGTAAAAATTAATATTGCAAAATGATATGGAATTTTTCCTGATTACAAAATCTGTAAAACCCCTTTACTAATGATAATCAAAGATGTGTAAGGTATATACTCCATTCATAGGCACATTAAAATATCTTCTTAATAAAATCCAATTATTAGTTGCAACTTATACACACCGTAGAAACTTATACACAACTGGTGAGTTATTAACGAAAGAATAACTATATATATTGTATTGAATATTGTATTGTATCTTTAATTTTAATACTTAACTAGTATGTGTTCATAATTATTATTAAAAGTCTTTACATAAATATGTCATAACTTTTATGACCTACAAATAGACACCTTTGTTATTTGTTAACTAAATATTTGAATAAAAACGCAATTATTAACTATCTGGTTTATCATATTGTAACTGTGGAAAATCGTTAAATTTTATAATTCTCTTATTAGATTCAAATCAGGTGTGAAACCAATTACCTCATGTTCTGAAGTGAATGATCCGATTACGTAGAGGTTAGTTTGCTCACTAAACTTCGTAACAAGTACTTTGCTCCCGAAAGTTCAACGAACTAACAATATTATATAAATTATTATTTCACTGCTACTAAAACTATGAATCTTCTTTATCTTGAATAAAGCTAGACATTTCTTTGTCTTTTAGTAAATAGGGATTTGATTTTAATTACTACTTTACTTTACAATAGCGGTTATTATTTACATGACTCTATGATTTACTGTACATTAAATAATTATTACTCAATAAACAAGTTAAGCAAAATGGTAAGTATGAAATGACAAATAAGAGGTGTTTTAATTTTGTTTAGATAATTTTTTTGTCTAGACCGTTGATCATTTCTATTTTAAAACCGCATGTAATAGTATCACACAATCGTTTCCACTGTCCATCCATTTACTAGATGTTACGACAAAGAAAAGTAATCTATCATTGAATTTACAAGACGTGCCTCTAAGGTATGGTCTAGGGTTTATATAGCCGGGTTTACAGCGTTCTAGGACTGAGAAGAAAATTGAATGACCGCTATACACATTCTATACCTTTCCCTGTAGGCATTGACTTGATAGTTTTTTTTTTTTTTTTTATATTTCACAAATTGATTAAATGCTTATCTTACAGTTACTTTTAATATTTATGTGACGTTTCTGTTCAGCTTTGTACATATAGTTATATCCACAGACTACTAAGCCACAAGTAGTCTAACCACGAAGACACAATCGTAAAATATAGCTTAGATAAAACTGAAACACGTACCACGTTTGTAGCTGGTACCTCAAGTGGTTCCAATGTTATAGGAAGATATGTAAAAAAAAATACATACTCACTGACAGATAGAAAACGAAGCAAGATAGGGCATATGTTTATACGATATGTTTTGTTTGTATATATACAGGAAGATAAACGAAAAGAGATATCACAATTAAAATTTGCCATATCAAAACTGGTAATAGTAAGCTATTTTTTTTGTTTACATGGCGTTCTAATGTCACCTATGGTGGACGGCCCCATAGGGAGTAAAATAAAAATCTTAAAGCTAAGCATAGGTTAATATGTACATCAAATTAAAGGTCTTGTAAAATTAATGCCACAAACTGGACTCCAAATGGACAACAATGATGAGTCAAAAATGGCAGCCATTCAAAGATTTCCTGAATCTGCCATTTTGAATCTTTAATGATTTACTTCCATCCTCTCGTGGGCCCTCCTGAGGAGGTAGCGAAGAGCATTGTAAATTCAAAGATTTTTTTAAAGCTGTCTCTTTTTACTCAATTGTTCATTTGAAGTCTGGTCTGTGGCATTTTTCTTTTAGTTGATCAAAACCTTTAATTTGATGAACATATCAACCTATGCTTACCTTTAAGATTTTCAACTTACTCCCTATGGGCCGTCCTCGATAAGTGACATCTGATCACCACGTACACGAAAAAGTAGCTTACTATTACCAGTGATGATATGGCAAATTTGGTCGTGATATCTCTATTTGTTTTAAAGTTATAAAGTCGTTCTAAGACTTATAATTGACACCTTGTATATAATCTATATAATAGGCAAGCACGAATTTGGTCGTCAGAATCTTCCATGGATTCTCAACCTGTATTGTTATCTCATTGAGTAAATGTTATATAAGGTCTGGCATGTTTAAAAGGCCCCTTGAGCTCAGCTCCAGTGGCTTCTTAAGTTCCCCTGTTAATATTTTTTGTTTATTTACATTATTATCATGTGTATAATTTAATTGCTGTTAACATTACAATATGAGATTCAATGACATGTGCTACAAAAACTTACTGACTTAGGCCTAGTACTTACTATATTTTGTGCTTTTAAACCTATTGTTACTGCATTATATGATTTGTATTGATTTAATGGATTTGAGTAATCCAAAGATTTAGGCTACAACATTTGTTTTGGTTCTAAAACCTATACTTCACATAAATTATTGAATGCGTTTAGAATAAAATGTAAATATCTCAAGAGCAGTTTAATCCATCTGTATACAGTTTATTTGATTGGATTATTTGTAACTGAGCTCTTAGGTTTGTCGACTTATTTTGACGTATTTTGAGTAGTTTTAAAGAGCTCACACGTTGGGGGTCGTCGCGATAAATTAGCACAATTTACGTGAAGGGCTTCGCATTCAGACCCCTCAATGTATGGCCAGGATAATCTTAAGATATTTTTACCGTGCTTATATTGGCAAGTTGGCTTGAATTCCAATTAAACTAGGGTTATAAAACTCGTTTTCTGGGAGTATGACCCACAAAGCAACCTAACCTATAATACAATTTTAAAGTTTTCTATTAAATATAAAGAAACTTGTATCTTACAGAAATAGAGATATTCATAATTTATACCTACCACAACAAATATTTTATACAAAATGAATAATGTATACTATTTAGGTAAAAATATAAATCACACCAATATTACACTAAGTGTATGATACGGCTAAAATGAATTTTAAAATCTTTGGAAAAATTATAATAGCACAGTAGCAATGGGCACGTAACAAACGATATTAAATGTTAAGAAAACCTCCTCCAATAATTGGCTTGGTGGAGTGTAAATGGCTGGATTATCTTGGCTTTTGTATCTTTAAAACTAAGGATTATCCCTTCAAAACTATGTAGGAATTTCTAATATTGATTTGTTGGAATCGCAGTGCAACACCAGACAGCCCGGACCTAAGTTTACAGTACTGTCGTTCGGTATTGACACAGTCTAAAAATGGCAACAACTGCCCACATAGGTAAAGCTAAGATTTTGCCAGTAAAGGTAGGCTTAATTGATCTCTATAACAACAGTGTTTGGATCGAATCATTATGTTTTTCATACCATCACCGGATAAATATTTTAATATGGACATGTGACTAACATTTTCCTTTATAATGTTATTGACAAAAGTGTACCTCAACCAAAGTGTAAAGTTCCAAGTATTCCTTTCGTTTTGTAAAAGTTCCTTTACTTCTATGAAATATTTAAAATATTTTAGAGTTAATCTTTTTAGTCTGCCAAGTTCTTTTACCTCAATTTAAACTAAAAAAATAGACATACAGTACACAATGAGTAGTTCTACCAACCCCACAGCCTGCTTCAGGCTTAGTAGTACACCTGATAATATTAATAGTAAATTTCTGATCAAGTAAACTTTAACAAAATGTATAATAATTAAATTAATGTATTGCCAAACTCGTGGTAGTTTATGGTGCAGTAGATGTAAAGTCGAGAATACTACAACTACTTGTATGTATATCAAATTTGAACTAGTTATCAAGGATGCGTAACTAAAACCCTGTTATGTGAAAGCGATAACTAATATTCGCTTAAAATTATATCTTTAAAAGTGGTTTCTACGAGTAGTTAGAACCTAATAAATCGAATGAGAATAAACGAACCTAAAAATCTAAAGTGATACTGAGACTGGTTTGTAGTTAAAATTTCCAGTTAACTCTTAGACGGGGACAATGTAGAGGCAACAAAGCGACACAAAGAGATGCTTTTAACTGAGGGAAATTATTAGCGACAGAGCTTTGTATCTTACACTATAAATAATCATCTAGTCCTTCGTATATTTCACGATTTAGAATCTGTTTGATGCCATCTGACGGTTTTTAGTAACCTTACTGCACCTAGAAATACATATTTGAATGCATTATTTAAGTGCAACCCCCATATCGGTTCCATTCATAAGCATTGTATTGATATTTTCTACACAAAACCAAACGGAATGACTAAATAGTAGTATTTTGTTTGCAATAAGGCTCACTATGTGTGTGGGCTGCACACCATCTATGATAAACATTGTGAATTTAATTGAGGGAAATAATACTCAGCATGTGTGGTTTGAACCCAAATACCGTAAATTAATGTAGAGTTCTTACGAGTAATAGCATGGTGTCATTATTTGATTCGGTTCGTTTAGTGCAACCCCTAAAAATACACATAAAAATGCTAATTAAGTAGGTAAGCACTGAACATTTTAATAAATTAATATACTCAAAAATGTACCAAAATATGGTAAATATCATAAAGTTAAACATGATGGCTTCGACACTGCCACAAACTTTATTTTCTTATAATATATTTTATTTGGTTAGCAAAAAATACAACAATACATTTAGCATATAGAACAGCTCATTTTAAAATCAGCCATTATAGAGCCTGTGTGGACTATGGAAAACGAGAAAAGAACGATAATTAAGTTGATAATGATATTTAAAATTGTACTTTTGGACTTAAAACCGAAGCTAAGTGACCAAGTATGATTTAAAATAACTAAATACATACAGTATAAAAAACAACCCAGTATAAAAATTATTCTATCCCAGGATAAAAATTAATTGCTTTCACTTAGCTTCATCATTACATTGTATACGTTGAAAAGTCGTTTACAATAAAATGAACAATAATTCATACGATTCCTACAAGTTCATTTTACTCAAGTTTTTATCACATGGAAGAAATTAACATACTTTTTACTATTTTTGTCTCAAAGTTAAACACAGCTAAGCAAGTTTGAGTTGATAAGCATGTCACATACTGTGATAAACCAAATTGCCATAACCCTCCAAAACTATTTGTGAAATTACATTACAAGCATATTCATCACGTGAAAATAAAGTCATAGAAAATATATGTTATGTTATTCAATGACGTTTTCAGTGGACACATTAATTTTATTTTATTTGCAGAATTTCAATGATATTTATGACCTTCGCTAGATTAAAAGATGCCGATACGTCTATCCAATTATTAAGAATATAAGACCAAGGTTAATTAGAATTTCAGCTACGATTATTTCAGAGGTTTCAGTTTTGACACGGTTAGTTACACAACAAATAGAGGTAAATTAACTGAATTATAACTATATATCATTGCTATATATCATATAACTATATATCATTGGCAGTACACATTAAACCATCAGATTACTTTACATTTTTTAATTATAAATACAAATTATCGCTGATGTTACCTTATGGTGAATGTTAATAGTTTTGTTGGAATTTTTCCAGCGTTTCATTACATATAAAACTGGTTGACCATGATATTTATCCAGTTGGACTATGTAACTTTTTTTGGTCTAGCATTGAACAACTTATTGGTATGTATTGCCAAAATGCTTTGATTGCTGCTGAATGAGCTATGTATGCGTAATTGCATATTAGAAGATTTTGCAATTGAAGGATAGTGATGAACTAGCTTATAAAGGTAGCTTTAGTCGAGTAGTCTAGGATTGACTTGAGTTTATAAATTTTTAAGCTCTTTTTCAATGTAGAATACAGTCCTTAATAGGAATATACAAACCAGGCCAGGATTTTAAACAAATTGAAAACAATACATACATAACTAGTAAAGTTGTAATTTAACATTCATGACGTATTTAAATGCCTGTATTTAAAATCCTTTCCAGCCCAGTGACTCATTTTTTAATCATGGTTTTGAAAATTTTTCCTGAGCCCCTTATTTTACAATGATTCTAATTAGATTGGTTCATTTGTTGGTTATTTTAGCAGATCTTGCTGGATTTTGTAATTCTGTTTATTTCCATGGCGGAAGGATATGTTATTAAATCCTTTAAAATATTAAAAATATATATTATAAATCACTTATTATTTGATTAAACCACCGATTTACCGAAATTTATCTTAGTAAAAATCAACGAGAATTACTTTTGGCAAGTTAAGTTAGCAACAAGTAAACGAACGGCTTCGTTGTCGACCGTTGCGTCATGTAGTCGTACCAAACAACTGTAACCTGTAAACATGAAAATATTAATAACAAATATTAATTTATATTATATTTTCATTTTTTTATCGATTGCAATAAATTCCTGTAGATAATATTTAACCACTACCAGTAAAAAATTTTGAAAAGACATTATTATTCTAGAAATATTTATGATGTGAATATGGTAAAAATGTTACCATACAAATAAAATTCTTCCTTAGCTAGTTGAGTAGAGGCAATAGGGCAATATGAAGCCACTTTAGGCACGTTTTCCCCATAAGAATAACATGGTGAGCTTTTTTTGACCACTTTTTTAAAAATCCAGCTCTCAGCCTATACAAGCCTATATAAATGTTCAATACCATTGTATAACTCCATTACTATTTCAAATCCACATCCATTCTCAAAATCATCAACTTGACAGTGCGAGGTTTGTACGCGAACTCGTGCGCGCTCCCGGCTCATGGCGTGCTCCCGGTCGTGCTCCCGACCTATGGTCAGGCTTCTCGCTCCCGACTCATGGTCGGTTTTCTCGTCTCTAGTGGTGGCTCTTGATTAAGCCTTGGGTGGGTGACCTATCGTTGAAATAATTTCTAGTTAAATTGTTTAAAAGTTTTTAATTTCTAGCTAAAAATTTTGAAAATTTCACAATTTCTGGTTAAAAAATTTTGAAATTTTCGAAAAGTCTATAAATAATAGAAGTGACATTCGGGTGATATTTCATTCTGGACTATGAGGCCCACCTGTCAACACTGCTCCGTGTCGCTCTCCACCAAAAGTAACCTGATTCGCCACTACAAGGTAATTCATCAAATGAAGGTGAAACTGTGCAAAGTTTGCTATTTTATCTGTGATGATAACGTGGCTTTAAAATCATATATTTTACAAAGTCACAAGACTTGTAATTTCTGTAAATCGAATGTTGTTGGACATTTTAAAAGACATGCCAATTCTTGCATAAAATGTCCATATACAATGATTAAATTTGTCGGTGAATCGATTAGAACTGAACTTAAAAATACTCTTCAGTCTTGTCCTCTGCCAATAAAATGGACTTTAGTAAGGAGAATCAAATTTATAAAATATTCAATGGATCAAAATGGACAATTAGTTAATGAAAAAGAATGTATTGCAGATTTTAGAAGCCTTACTACCTTGACTATTGAGAAGAGAGATTTAAAGCCTCAAATTGAAAATGCACTTTTAAAGATTGATGCATCTATACACAAATATCAAGGCAGTGGATGGATTTATGACCATACTAAATATTGGCAGTTACATGTTTACAAGTATAAGCCCCTAACTCCAAAGTCATACATTCCCACACCAGAGAGTATTAAATCGAAACATGCAGTTTTAAATATAAAAAATGCTGATAATAAATGCTTCCTTTGGTCGATATTAGCAGCTTTATATCCAAGGAATTCTAATGAAAACGCTAATAGAGTCTCCAGCTATGCACCATACATAGGTCAGCTGAATATGACAAACATAAAGTATCCTGTGAAAATATCTGATATAGATAAATTTGAAACACAAAATAATATAAGTGTTAATGTATTTGGAGTTGAAGATGATAAATGTATATATCCATTAAGAACAACCAAACTGAATAGTAATACTCACGTAGATTTATTATTATTACAAGAAGGTCGTAAATCACATTACTGTTTAATTCGTGATTTTAATAGGTTAATGCTGCGGTCTACAAAAGATAACAATACGAAGTATTTTTGCAAGTTGTGTTTACAACATTTTTACACTAATGATAAATTAGAACGTCACATAACGTATTGTAAAAACTTTGATGCTCAACGAGTGGAAATGTCTAAACAAGATACATTACAATTTAAAAACTATAAATATCAACTTAAAGCCCCATTTGTGATTTATGCAGATTTTGAATGCTTTATAAACTCTAACAAGCATACTCCATCTGGATTTGCATTTGTTGTAGTAAAAGATTCTACAATTATTTCTGAAGAGTTATATAGTGGTGAAAATGTTATGGACATGTTTTTCAAAAGGTTATTTGAGACTCATGACTTTATTAAACGTCAAATGTCAATGTACATTCCCCTAGTAATGACTCCTGAGCAAGAGGTATCTTTCAAAAACTCAACACATTGTCATATTTGTGAAAAGCCCCTATATTTTGATAGGGTGAAAGATCATTGCCATTCTGCTGGTCAATACCGTGGAGCTGCCCACAATGATTGTAATTTAAACTATAAAGCAACAAAGAAAATCCCAGTATTCTTCCATAACTTGAAAAATTACGATGGACAATTAATAATGCAACATTTGGGAAAGTTTAATAAACGTAAATTAAATTGTATAGCTAAAGATATGGAAAAATATATATCATTCTCTGTAGACGATTTAGTATTTTTAGATTCATACAACTTTCTGTCCCTTCCATTACATAAATTGGCTTCCAATTTAAACACATTTAGATTCATACAAAATCCACTACTACAACGTAAAGGTGTATATCCCTATGAATATATGACGGGACCAGATAAGTTTGCAGAGTCTCTACCTCCAAAAGAAGCATTTTACAGTACTCTTACTAAAGAACATATCTCTCCCAATGAATATGAACATGCTAAAAATGTATGGTCCCATTTTAATATAAATAATTTAAAAGAATATCATGATTTATATCTTAAAACAGATGTATTGCTACTAGCTGATGTGTTCGAGACATTTAGAGACCTATGTTTAAAGGATTACAAACTTGACCCCGTACATATGTATTCACTCCCTGGACTAACATGGGAGGCCTGTCTTAGAATGACTAATATAAAATTACAATTGTTTAAGGATATTGACATGCATTTATTTATAGAAAATGCAATTAGAGGAGGAGTCAGTATGATATCCACACGGTACGCTAAAGCCAATAATATATATATGGGCGAACATTATGACCCCAATCAAGAAAGTGTATATTTAATATATGTTGACTGTAACTCGCTATATTCGACAGCAATGTGTGAGCCACTGCCCGTGGATGGATTTCGTTGGACAAATGAGGTAGACTACAAATATAATCAAAATGATGAGTTTGGATACATTTTAGAAGTTGATTTAAAATATGATAAAAGCTTACATGATTTACATAATGACTATCCATTAGCACCTGAGAAAATGAATGGCAAATTAATACCTAATTTAAATGACAAAACTAAATATATTTTACATTATAAAGCATTACAAAAATATGAGGAATTAGGTTTGGTTGTTACAAAATACCATAGAATTTTAAAATTTAGACAATCAAAATGGCTTGCGCCCTATATTAATTTTAACATTGAAAAACGAAAATGGGCTAAAAATGATTTTGAAAAAGACTTTTACAAATTGCTAAATAATAGTCTCTTTGGTCGAACAATTATGAATCAACGAAAGTTTCGTGACATTTATCTCAAGGATGAGTCACTATTAACAAAATATGTCACTAATCCAAGGTTTGATTGTAGCAAAAAGTTCGATAACAATTTACATGCTATACATTTAAATAAATTAGTTGTAAAGTTTAATAAGCCGATATATTTGGGAATGACCATTTTGGATATTAGTAAAGTAATAATGTATGATTTCCACTATAATTATATGTCAAAATTTAAGAACAAAAGATTTCTTATGACTGATACAGATTCTTTAATGTATTCTATAGTCACAGAGGACTTTTACAAGGAAATAGAATGTGACTTGCACTATTTGGATACCTCTGGATATAGTAAAGACCATTTCTTATACTCTAATAAAAATAAAAAAGTCACAAGCAAGTTCAAAGACGAATTAGATGGTCATATTATGTATGAATATTGTGGTTTAAGACCAAAGTTATATTCTTATATTCCTCTAAAATGGTTATATGAAGAAGACAAGCAAGCTTTAGAGGTGAAGAAAGCTAAAGGAGCTGATGGTGCTACAGTTAAACATCTCCTTAGACATCAACATTATTTGAACTGTCTTGAAACTGGGCAAGATTACTATAAGAATGTTACAAGAATTAAATCTACAAATCATCATCTTCAAACCTTAACCATGAACAAGAAAGTACTATCATTTGACGATGACAAGAGGTTTATTCTGGAAGATGGCATCAACACCCTTGCGCTTGGTCACTATAAAATTGATCAAACATAAATTGTATGTGTAGATATAAAATAAATGCAAATGTTAAAAAAGTCTTTTATTTATTTACCCTTACCATCCTCTTGATAGAATTGGTTAAACATAAATCTATATTTGCCATTATTCTTTGACCTTTCTTTGTCTATCACGAAAAAGCCATATTTAGTTTTATCCCAACATTTATGACAGAGATTTTTAAATTGGTTAAATGAAAAGTCATTACCAACATGATTGTTATATACATGTTTTAAATTTAAATCATCTTGTTTAAATAATATTAGGAAATTTACATTATCACGTAAATGTTTGTGTGATTTGCTGTAAGATTGACACAAGTAAAAACAGTTAATATTTTTATGTCGACCCATTGAGAAAAATTGTGTAATATTTGGACTATTTATGTCATCAAATACAACAACTGACTGTGATTTTACATCATTTGGTGTGATTTCACAGTCAGTAAACGTGTGTAATTTCACTTCATCACACAAACTAAATATTTCAATTTTTTTATATTTTTCTTGTTCTAAAGATTTAGATATTAGGCCTAAATATAAGTTTGTAAATTTTAATCCTTCCTTTCTTACAATTAAATTGTAAATTACAACCGTCTTCCCACTTCCACTTGGACCGCAAATAACACATCGAATATTGGTAGGAAATAGACCCAACTTCTTTGGTATATTTTCCTTAGTATGTACTATTTTAAATTTGTGTTTTTGTTGAATAAAAGACATTTTTATATAATAAAAATGGTAAAAAATGTTAATAAGAAAACATGTAAAAAGGGCAAAGGTTTATTCCTAAAGCCTTACAGGGGTCGAGGGTTATTGAATACTCTTATAAATAACCTTCCATTCCCACTTCACATACCATCATATCAGTACTGTGGACCTGGAACGAATATACGTGAGAATTTAGCTAAAAATGTACCTCCCAAAAATAAACTAGACTCTTATTGTAAAGAGCATGACATATTCTACATGAATAATCCTGATACTGCTGCTCGGAACAAAGCAGACATGAGATTAGCAGACTTAGCTTGGACTTGAGTAATGGCGAATGACGCAAATCTTGCTGAAAGAGCTGCTGCTTATGCCGTGACTAATTTGATGAAGGCAAAAGCAAAAATGGGAATGGGATTAAAATTTAATAAAAAAGATCGACAACTACCAGCTGTTAGAGGCCGCAAAAGACGTGCCTTACTTCAGGGGGGTGTACCTAAAAAGCGAGCTAAAAAATCTAAAACCAAGAGTAAAAGAGTGCGGAATAGTTAATTTAGATAGTTCATCTGGCACACATTGAACAGCATATCGTAAAAATAAAGATATTGTAATTTATTTTGACCTATTTGGAATCCAACCTCCAAAAGAAGTAATTAAATATTTTGAGGGATATAAAATCTACTATACAACCGATCAAATACAAGATTTAAATAGTTCCATTTGTGGAATTTTATGTTTATCGTTCATAAAAAATATTTCTTTATAAAAATGGATTCATTTACTATAACATTTTCGGGTACAGAGCCAGAGCTAAAGTCAGTGTTCTTTCCTCCCATAGAATTAAATGATGATTATGTAATTGGATTAGTAGATTTTCAAAGTTATAATTCTATATTTAATGTGAAAAAACCTCTAAATACTTTAACATATTACAAAGTAGAGAAAATAACATTACCAAAAGGAGAGATCTTAGTTGATGATTTAAACCAGTTATTAAATGGCAAACTTAAAGTTATAATACATAAAAATTGAGAAGCATTAATTAATACTAAAGTCAGACTTTTATTCAAAGGGCTTATTCCAAAATTAAATCAACTTAAAGGCAACAAATTAACCATTAGAGAAGGTGATGATGTTTTCTATTATGACCACAAAGCTCCAGTTACAATAGAAATTTCTGAAGGCACATATGAGGTGGTTGAGCTTGCAAAGGAAATTCAAAAGCAAATCCCAGACTTTTTCCTTACAGCTAATAATAAAACTATGAAAGCGACATTACTTTCTAGCCACGTGTTTGATTTCACAAAACCATGTTTAGGGTCTGTTTTATTGGGATTTAAAGGTGTTTCTACTCCTGGTGTTCAGTTCGAAACTACAAATAAAATAAACATTAATAATGTAAATGTGATTAGAGTAAAATGTAATATTGCAAACGGGTCCTATTTAAATGGCAACAAATCACACACCATACATAGCTTTTATCCAGAAGCTCCTCCTGGCTACAAAATTATTGAAGTTCCAAGAAATATTATATATTTTCCTGTAAATAAGAGAATTTTAGATGTTGTCAGTATTACATTTGCCGATCAACATGACAAGGCAATTGACTTTAACGGAGAAGAAACTACAATTACTTGTCATATAAAAAAGATATGAGAATTTATAAGAATTTATCTATAAGTGTACAAAATGCTAGGTTCCTAAAGTCAATAGGACTAAAGTTAAAATTTTCTATTAATAAAAATGGAAGATTTTCTAGACGTTACAGGGAAATCCCAATTCGACGATAGTGTGGTTAAAATTACAAATCACTCCTATGTTTCCCACAACACTTTAGCAATAAATAATTCTGATGAAATTCGAATATGTATTAATTGTCAAGATTTGCTAACTCTCCCATGTAGGAGTTATCTCTATATTAAGGGAGAAATTGAAAATCATGATAAAGGTCATTTTATAAATAATGCATTTGCATTCTTATTTGATGAAATTAGATACGAAGTTGCAGTTAAAGAAATTGACATTGTAAGAAACCCAGGAATTCCTAGTCTTATAAAAATATTGAGCTCTTACAATAAAACTACTAAATTGTCAAATGTAGCATTTGATTCTGACACAAATTTAAAAGAGTTCCATAAAGGTGGCAAGTTTAGTACATGTTTACCATTAGAGTTGTTAATGGGTGTGTTTGAGGATTTTAATAAGGTATTAGTAAATGTCAAACAAGAATTGGTGTTGAAAAGATCCAAAAATGATTTGAATTGTATATTAACAACCACTAGTGCTCCAGCCAGTGGCACTGCTGATATGATTCCTAAAATTACACTTAACTCAATTCAATGGGTGATGCCACATGTGATACCATCAGATGGGGAGTAGTTACAATTACAAAAGATGTTATTGCAAAATAAAAATTTGCAAATTGCATTTAGAAGTTTAGAGTTGCATGAACTTACATCATATCCCAATACCACAAGACATACATGGTCAGTAAAGACATCTTCAAGTTTGGAGAAGCCTAGGTATATTATATTTGGTTTCCAAACAGCTAGGGATAATAGTGCACGAAAAAGAACTGATGAATTTGATCACTGTAAATTAAAAAATCTCAAAGTATTTCTAAACTCTGAATATTATCCTTATAGTGATTTAAATCTCGACTTTGAAAATGGAGATGTCTCTAAAGCTTATGAGATGTTTATGAGGTTTAGAGAGACTTACTATAATACTATCCCAGATCCTATGATTAGTAGGGCTGAGTTTATGAAGAAATATCCACTAATTGTAATAGACTGTTCTAGACAGAACGAAACAGTGAAGGAAGGAATTGTTGATATTAAATTAGAGATTGAAACTGCAGAAAATGTACCAGCAAATACATCTGCATATTGTTTGATAATACATGATAAAGTGTTTGAGTACAATCCTTTGTCAAATGAGATAAATAAAATGTAAATAAAAGATGAAAAACATTCAACAAGAATTGGTTGACTCTGCAAATCAAATACGAGAGAAATATAGAGCTTTAAAACGTGGCAAATTTCTAGAGGCTGAAGAGAGGTTCCAAACATTCCTACCTTTAATAGAGCCATTACAAGAATTAAAGAAAATCACATCTATTGGTAAAACAGAGAGGCCTCAAATGGAGATACTCCCAATGACTCCATCTAGAATATCAATGATACCAAGATTACAACCATTACAACCACACATTACATCCACTCCACAGAAATTAGATTTTGGTCTTTTAGCATCAGACTATTTAGGAAATTACCTCAGTAAAAGTAGTATGACAGACACTACATATGGTATTAGACGAGAAGCAAATAAATTTTTTATTGGAAATAAGGAAGTTGATATTGCCAATGATGATGTTACAGTTGCAAATAAAACCTACAAGGGGACAAAAGGTTTATGGGAATTGTTAACGTTAAAAGAACCTGAGAACTATACTCCAGCTGATTTGCAAAATTATAAAGACATTTTGGAAGCTACAAATGGACATTTAAAGAGTTACAAAGATGGTGCACCAATTTCAAGTAATAGACATACTAAATATCTTAATATAATTGAACCTCTTTTTAAATCTGTTGGTGAAGGTTTGAGACAAGTGACTGGTAATAAAATAGACTATATTATTTATTGGGATGATCCTAATGAGCTTGTAGATAGGTTAAGACTTCTTTTCTAAGACGCCAAGCCGGTACCTCAGGAGTGGATAATGAAATAGAATCCATTATTGAGGAATTGAGAGAAAGTGGTATTATTTATTAAATAAAAATATGTTTATAGATCAATTTTATCGTTTATATAATCCATATAATAAGCCTGCAGAACCCAGGGCTAGTAGTGAACCTACTTTAAATTTAAAAGACGATAGTTGGAATTGTTTAAACCGTAAAATTGGTAATGTTAAAGATGGGGAGTTTGTAGATGATGTATCAACTTTGGGACAGACATTAACTAGAAAAGGTGATGTCTTTTTACAAGGTAAAACTAAATATGAGTTTTTAGAATCTAAGCATAAAAATTGGAATGCTAAAAAACAGAAAATTACTAATGTGGAAAAGGGTGAAAGTTTAGATGATGTGCCCACTTTACAACAGACTTTAATACGTAAAGAGGGTGGTACATTTGTACAAGACAATAATAATTAAGAATTTTTAGAATCAGAAAATGGTGTTTGGAATGCTAAGAAACGGAAAATTACTAATGTGGAAAAGGGTGATAGTTTAAATGATGTGCCCACTTTACAACAGACTTTAATACGAAAAGAAGATGGTAAATTTGTACAAGACGATAATAATTATGAATTTTTAGAATCTAAGAATGGTGTTTGGAATGCTAAGAAACAGAAACTTAGCGATTTGATGGAAGGTACAGATAGTAAAGATGCTGTGAATGTTTCACAAGTTCCAAAAATGGAAGCAGGCTATTGGGATTTTAATAATAAAAGGTTAGTATGTGTTAAACCTGCCATTGATGACACTGACTGTGTTACAAAAGAACAGACTATAACTTTTGATAAAAAAGAAAATGTTGGGATGCCAAAAAACAATATATAAGAAATCTACCAATGGGGGAATATTTAGATGATATTTGTTTAATGTCACAAGCTATGTATTATGATGGATCAAAATTTGTATATGCAGGAAGAAAATTTAATTTGATGGAATACGATCCTGATTTATTAGTTGCCGACCCTACATCTTTGAGCGGATTTAAGTATATAGATAATAGACCATATATACCAGAAAACTATGTATTTAAAAGAATGGAAGATAATCTATTGAATGGGGCTAATGGTAATATATTTATAGTACAAGGAAAGAGTGATGTTATAAAAAATGAATGAAATTGCATACGAACTTCATAAGCCTGCAAGAAAGAATTTCATTAGAAGGTCTTTTAAAGTATTGGGTATAAACGAAACCGTACAAATAGATTTAATTGATATGCAAAACTATGCTAGAGAGAATTCTGGTAATAAATATATTTTAACTTTAATAGATACATTTTCTAAAAAAGCTTATGCTGCTCCACTAAAGAATAAGACAGGGTTAGTGGTTACAGAAGCCATTAAAACCATTCTACCAAAGGGGGTTAAAAACATTCAATCTGACAATGGAAAAGAATTTTTTAATCAATATTTTAGCAAACTAATGAAAAACTTAAATATTAATCACTATCACACTTTTTCTACAACTAAGGCTGCAATTGTGGAGAGGTTTCAGAGAACTTTAAAGAATTGGTTATATAGGGAATTTAGTGCTCAGGGGAGTTATAAATGGTTAGATTTACTTCCAAAGTTAATTCGAAAATATAATAATAAGGTTCATAGATCTATAGGTATGAAGCCTAACCAAGTGAATATTAAGAATAGTAAATGTGTGCATGAGAGGTTGACTTCTAAAGTAGTGCAAGTTAAGAAGCCAAGATATAAGGTGGGTGATAGCGTGAGAATTTCCAAGTATAAACATGTTTTTAGTAAAGGTTATACCCCAAATTGGACAGGTGAGCTATTTACAATAGCAGAAGTTAAGAATACAAAGCCTGTGACTTATATCTTGAAAGATGAAAATGGCAATAGAATCAGGGGAGGCTTCTATACAGAGGAGTTGTTAAAGACCAAATATAAAGACATGTATTTAATAGAAAAGATAATTAGGAGGAAGGGTGATTTATTGTATGTCAAATGGCTTGGGTTCCCAAGTAGTCAGAATTCATGGATTTCCACTAAGGATGTCCAAGGGAGCGCGCCGTGAGCCGGGAGCGCGCCCGAGTTCGCATACAAACCTCGCACTGTCAAGTTGATGATTTTGAGAATGGATGTGGATTTGAAATAGTAATGGAGTTGTACAATGGTATTGAACATTTATATAGGCTTGTATAGACCAAGAGCTGGATTTTTAAAAAAGTGGTCAAAAAAAGCTCACCATGTTATTCTTATGGGGAAAACGTGCCTAAAGTGGCTTCATATTGCCCCATTGCCTCTACTTAGTTGTTCTCTTTGTCTCAAGTAATCTAAAAAATGTTGCAAAATGTAAACAAAAAATAAGAAGAAGGTCTTACTTTTATTCTTAAGAGACAAAATAAATTTTTTTTATTTTATAATTATTACCAAACAATTATTATCGTTTCACAAAGAGATGCATATTTCGTACCAGTATGAGAATTCACTTTGATCATTTTTTTTCCTTCCACCATGGTTTATTACAGTGTGAGGTTAGTCTAGTTAGGTACCAGAGAGACTATATTTTGAGTCAAACTGCTGAAACACCATTTTCAATCGTTATTTATAAGCAAGTGCATAGATAAGTGTGTAAGTTTCGATAGATTATATAGCAAATCAAACATATTCTGGCATTATTTAAATACTTATTTGATATAATAAAGTTGTTGTACACTTGCAAAACTTATTAGTTTGAGTGACAATTGTAAAAACATATTATGACTCAAACATGCATCATTGGGCAACAAGAGATGTTGTAAACATAATTATTTCAATCTTAGGCTATAACAATTTTTAGATAGTTTTTTCCCATTCAAAAGTTTTGATATTTTACAGGTAGTGTGTCAAAATGTATAAAATAAAATAATCACACAACATCAGAAATCCATAAACTTCTACGTGGTGACCTATCTGATATAGAGGGTTGTAGAATTTCCAACCACATTATTGTTATTGGTCTTAATTATTTGTATTTTTATTTTAAATAATTTTATATACACATAGTAATTTTATACTATACCAATATAATAAATTCTACATACTGTAATTCTCATTGATGCATATTTGCATCATGGTTATATTTTTGAAAATAAAAGTGAATCAAATAAATTGCAGTAGGTCTATATGGTTGATTTTTAACCCCTATTTGACAAAAAATTACCAAAAAGCTTTTTTCACCCGACCATAATATAAAGTTTTGGGCTGGAAAGCGGTGTATTAAAGTAATAATGTGTAATAAAGTGTATTTTAAAATACACCTTATTAGGACAAAAAATAAAATTTTTTCATGTTGTACTACATTCAATAAACAAGAGAGAGAGTGTGTGGAAGCGGAAGCTCAGATTTGGAGAGGGAAGCAATTTGGTCCGAGTTTACACTGGAAACACCGGAATTGTACCCCTTACGAGCATAAAGAGGCGATGTCTGGGCCTACCTCTTAAACTAGATTTTTTTGTAGATGTTTTATCAGTGAACAAATGTTAATTTTATACAGGAAATGTATGGTTTAGTCATTTTCCTGGTTTATGTTATAGTAAGTATTTTAGAAAATAAAGTGTATCTATATACTTATTTAATACGCAATATTTATTATTTTACAAGTGGCTAATATTTTTCATTTATTTTTTTACAAAAAAGGTAGTTAGTTATACATAAAGTTTTGGTTATAAAACGAATTCCAAATTGAATTACAACCTTATGTATTTACACATACTCGCAGCAGTGTATACATGCTGTTGAGATAGCTTAAGGCTTTAGGTAAACAGGTTGAATACAACTCGACATCAACTAGCTTTTTTATGAGTTAAAGATGATTTAAAAAGGTAAAAGTAGACTTGGTAAAAGTCTGTAGTAATATCAGACTGGATGTTATTCACCGGAATAATGTATTGTTTATTCAAATTTCCTTGATTTGTAATAAGGCTATTAATAAAAAATTCACTTACCTTTCCGATGGTATAACACTATCTGGTATAAAGCTTCTGTGATTTCTGTCATAATAGGCCTAGCTTTGCTTCATTTTGTAGTTGGTAGGTCTACCACATTCCCAATCATCTAAATAGAGGGTTAACTGATACAGTATAGCCCATAGCGTGATTTGTCTTGCCATCAACATGTCACTGTCAATCGTTGACACTAGAAAGTGAGATGGCTGTCTACTAACGTCAACCCCTTACAACAACCATCTCCAGAGATGTCACGTCATATGTAGACAGCCGTGACGTCACTGTCCTGGCAATAATGTCACTATCAAACTATGCCAGTAGCAATATGTAGCCTATCTATAACACAGTAGGATTTCGTTTATCTTTGGTATATTTACTGACATAAAATAAACAAGGACGGATTGACGTTTTAAAAAACTTAGTGCTACGATTGTATTTTGATCAGTATTTGAATTAATTGAACTGGATTCAAAATATTTGCTAGTCATTAATAAGCATATTAAACTGCATACATATTTAAGATATAAGATAACTCAGAAGGAAAATCCACATCCAAAGCAAAACAAATAATTTAATACCCTTTCCATTCAAACATTTTGGTTTTTTCGTTTTTAAGACAGTTCTCATGTGAAAAGTGATCAACAAAAAAAGGTTATTTACCTACCTCAATCAGGTCACAATTATAACAAAATTGCCTATTTAAAAATTAATTTCAGAAACGATTTTGTCTCATTAACATTCTGATTGTGGTTAAAAATTCAACTGAAAGATCACCAGCATTACAATTCATATTTGAACTATTATGAAGTTGTTCGTCATCACTTAATCTTTTAAATTAAAATAAGTAACATGCTATGGTGTGAATAATACCCATTCATCTCTTCGATAGAACAATAGCTTAAAAATGGGACCTTAATCGTATACACTGGTTAAGTAGAAAGGTAACGGCTGATAAAGGGATGTAACATAGAAAACCATTATTGTTTCAAATAATAAATAGCTTATTCCCTATAGGGGGAATTCGCTAAAAGGATTTCACTAAATACAGGTAAGTATATTTTGAAAAAAAATATTTATTTTTTAACCTACAATTTTAAACTACAATAATTTAGCTTTCTAATAAAAGAAGCTACACAGCAGTAAATGGCCTGTGGGATTTTTAAAACTAATATACAAACATAACATATTTTATATGTTGTTTACTTCAACCAAGTATTTAATCTTTTTTACAGTAGTAGGGTACATTTACACGCACAGATCCGTAGTCTATGTGGACGAACAAGTGCAAGGTTAAAGGGAAGTCAACCTCTTAACATGTTCATTTGTTACACGGCATGTATACTTGACTATTCCATGAGAAATCTGTTTGAGTTTAAATCTGTATCGTATTACTAACATGTGTTTACTAAACATATAACTTGAATAAAATATTATAATGTTTATAAAATCGTCATACTACCTAAATCAGTGTGGTTTTAGTTTGAATATGTCTTCATCAAACATATTATTAAGACAGTATTAGGATCCCGTATACCTTCATTATTTAACCTTAAAGGTTTTAAGACACACTCTAATCCTACTTCAAATTATTTAATGCAATTTGTTAATTTCATATATAGCATCAATATGTTTTATTTTTCAAACATAAAAAAGTAGGGATGTAAGAAAAACACGCAGAAAACTGTAAATATTATAACAAAAAACTAATTTAACAAAACAATCATCTAAATAAATGAAAAGTAAACTAATTCTATCAGTACCCACATTGGTTTTGATGGTTATTATCTAAGTTTTTACTGCTGGTCTAGTATAAGTGTCATTATTTTAATAATGCATTCGCTTGAAACGCTTTTCAAAAATGGATAACAACAACTACGTAAGTGCATTTAACAACAAACTAAAACCACATAGTCATGTTATGTTGCATCAATGTTTAATAGCCAATATTTGTATTGGCTAAAACATAAAAATTGTTTTCCCAGTGAAACAAGCCACTCTGAATAAACGATAACAATAACAGTTACTCTGGCAACGCCAATAACCGCCAATACCGATACACGAGGCGGGAGATGCAGGGAACTGTTGGCTTGTTTATAATATTAACTAAACTGAAACGCCGAAATTGACTTAACCAGATTTTTCCTTTTTTTAGAAAACCCAATAACCAAACTGGTTTGTATAGGCCTAAGCTTTGTATATCATATTATTTAATTTTCGTTGCATTGATTGTACTAAATACAATTTTAAGGCTGGTGCTAAAGTATCAATATAATTTGTTTCTGTACATTTGGGTCAAAAATTAAAACTTAATTAGTGCTGGATCCTCGCACATAGACTCCTTCATGCTCATTTTGTTGTTGATATTTTTTTATTATTAAATTCAATACCTACTAAATCGCTATATATAGAAACTAAGCTACGTACAGAGTAATTTTTAATGTGGTTCTTACGATATCAAAAGATAATAAAAACTATAATAGTATCAATACTAAGCTATGCATAGAACCACACTCATTTAGCTTGATTTGTAATTATTATGCTTTTTCATGATATTGATCTTTCGTTTAGTGATGTTCTATATCCGTTTGTTGTATAGTCTTATAAATATCGGTCACAACATTGTAGAATACCAGATGTATGCGCTCCATTGTTTTTAAACAAAAGTGGAAAAATTGTATGCTTTTAGATATAGTAAAAAAAGTTTTTGAATCAATGACAGCTCAAATATATTAAATATTATATACTAAATTTTTAATAATTTACAAGTTAACAAGTATGTTATTTTTAGACCTAATGTATAATAAATCTTAAAAAAATGCATTGTACCCATATATAGTATGAAAGATACATTCAAGAATGCTGCACATTTTTAAAGGAAAACACATTTTGAATACATCAAGCAGAAAAATAAAAATAAATCCAAGACTGACAAAATTGCATATAAGTAGTTAGACAAGATGTACGCTTGGCTGGATGTAGTGTATATTGACAAACTCGTACAATTCTTTAAAGTTAAACAGCCGTTATAAAATATAAGTAATGTTTTGCTGAGGAAGCCACAGTGTAAATAACAAGTTAAATACATTTAGCCGGTTTTAGAAACATTCAATCTCTTATTTACATTTCCTACCAGGTGGCTCCCTTGACAGTGTGTTTTCCTGCTCATGTAGCATCCGGAATTAATGTTTTATAACTACATTTCATTTACCTTACATTTACATTTTTATGTAATTACCGTCCCTGGACACGTCTGCTGATTCAGGGCAAAAAAATGAACTTTGCCGTCGATATAGAAATGGTACATAAGGATTAATATAGAATCGTGAATCTTTCTTGGAATATAAACCTTCTCTGCCTTCTTGTAATTCAGTTATAAATCGCTGACGTATTCTAAACAGGTTTGTGTGGTACAATATCAATACTCCCACTTTACTTTCTTAATAGCCTATAAAACGTAAGCCTTCATCATTTTGTAATTAAATAACTTACGTCATCAATCCATGAATTGCTGTGGAGTACGCGTTTTAACCATCAGGTCATCCTCAGCTCCACTGTCACTAGGTTGAATCTGTTTCTATGTTGCTTCGATTTTGTAGCAACAACGTCAATATATCGAATAAATAGGCCAAACACATTTTACATTCATTACACATACACGACACGTACGAAACATTTAAATAACGATAAAACTATGATTATAACACCGTGCGCACGGCTGGACGGGTTCAGGTTTACGGCTACACTCGCTACTACAAACTACTACAAACTCGGCCTCCAAACTACATATAATACTTGGGGTTTTGCCGCAATCAAATGCATAATACAGACTACCACTACAAATCCAATTTTAATTATTATAAAGTTGTAGGTTATTATAATTTATGATTATGTAACAGAATCTTATTCAGTTATGCCAGTTATTCAGTTCTTATTAACAGTTGTGCCGATATCAGCAGCACTGCGCAGCAATTATGACGCAACCTATCGGACGAACCCCAAGGCGTTTGGAGGCCGTGTTTTACATTTTAAACCAAATGTATTCGTAATAATATATTTTTTTCTTATAAGAAAATGCATCTAGTTAATATATAGCCGAGTATTTAAGGAATTACACTATTATTTATCAATAATCCATACGGTTTTCGAAAAAAAATACCTGTACGATGTAGATTTTGTTCAACTTATTATTGTTATAACTTTTTTTTAGTTAAGATACAACTTTTTACCCGATGACCTTTTCTATTGGTAATATTTGTTGGATTAAAACTACGTTTTAACCGATGTCCTATCTCGTACCGTTCTCGAGCTACAGTCGTCTCGATGCATAGCGCGTTCCGCCATCTTTGCCCCCCTCCCCCCAAGTTCTCGACCACCTGAAAAGTAGGCGACATGCGTATTTTTTATCACCACAGTCCATATTACAACTATAAGCAAAGATATTTGATATTACTTCTTTGCGACACTCACAAATTAATTCTACTTTCGGTTAAAAAACTACACGAAAAGTCCATTTTTACACATTTTATACAATAACTTGTTTATTTATAGAGATACGACCTTGGACCCAATAATCATTATTGTTTTTCACATTTTTAGAATTCCAACGACGTTTTAACCGATGTTCTATCTTTTACCGTTTTCGAACTATCAGCGTTTTAACGCATAGCGCAAACCGCCATGTTTGCCCCCTCCCCCCCACCTTATCGACCACTTTTGAAATAGGCGACATACGTAATTTTGATCACCACAGTCCATATTACAATAATCAGCAATAACATTGCGTACTACTTTCATGCATGCTCAAACCCCCTCAGCTCCTGGACTACGCGTACTCCACAGCAATTCATGGATTGATGACGTAAGTTATTTAATTATTTGATAACGAAATCCGTTGTGCTACACTCTCAACATTTTTCATTATATTGGTCGAATTAATTTATTTTAATCATTATAAAATAGGTTTTATTTGTAGTATTCGTGGAAGTTACCTGCTTCGTTTAATAAATTACCTTGGCACATAAACAACTTTTGAATACTTAAAACACTTTTATTACGTATGGCCTATGAAAAGTATTACTCAGTTGTTACTGTAAATATTTTGTGTAATGGAAAAAATTATCAATAACGGTAAGCCCGTTCAAATATAGGTTTCCCATTAAAGTGCGGTTTAATGTATCAGAGTCATCTTTTCTGTCGTTGTTTAATTTGTTATGCGATTTCTAACAATTAATTTTTTTTAGTTATTGGCACTTTTAATATCAAAATCATTCCTACAATTTTTGAATGAGTGATTAATTGAATAAATGAATTACGATTTATTTCATCAACAAAATATCTACAAAAAATTCAAATTCATTGTTTAAAATGGATTCCCAAAAGGGCTAATGCATGTGGTCGCAGAAAAAATATAAATATAACATAAATAAGTTGAATAAACGGAATGCATTACTAATTCGTACATTTAAGAGCTTAAACCTTCATAAGCATTAGGTTATGATGTTTGTGTTAAGTGTTAACACATCTGTGTTCTGTAAAATGCTGTACTTTGATCACACTCTGTTCACATATCTGTTTCGAAAAGACTACGATGTCCAGGATTGCATAAAACACAACCCATAGTACTGGTGCAGCAAGTAACAACAGCCAGATAGCGGATATTACACATTCTGTTTATCTTTGGTTGTGGTCTTCCCTGGGCTTGCATTTGTGCCTCGCATCACTCACTGTTCAGCATTTGACAACATAAACGTACATCAATAGTAAGACACAGGCTGATTAAAAGAAGTCAACACTTTTTACATCTATAAACTTCTTGTTACACAAATGTATTAACAATTCTTTGTTGCTCAATATATATAGTTGAAGTTGTTCTAACAGTAATAATCACAATAGTAGTGGAAACACAATTCTGTATATAGACCTACAAATAAATGCCCATATACCTAAACACAAAATTTAAACCTTAACTTTTTTTCCATAAAAATAGGCATATATAAAATCATAGGACAATAAGCCCTAAGGGAAAAAGAAAGTCTTTCTTGGAATAAATATTCTCATGGGAAGAAAGAAACTGCCATCAAAGCTGCTATCATACAAAGATTATAGGTAATATGCCTGTGCTAAAAAAAAATCCATTGCATGTTTCTTTGTCGTGTGTTTGTGTATACTTTATGAGTTACAAAAGCAGCCATCCGATCGTGATAAAACTTTGGAAAGTTGTTCTATACACTCCCGGGAAGGTTTCTGTCCTAATCCCGTTCTTGAATTCCCTTGGAGGTCTGCCCCAGTTGCTATAGAATTTTCCACGGTTATCTTATGTGAATTCATAAAAAACAATCTATGCATTTTGACAGTTGTTTCAAACAATAAACCATAAGTTGGGTTTTACGATGTTCATTAACATTAAAAAGTTAAAAGGTTAAACAACAGCTCTGTTTTTGCAGCACTTTGTTTTTTTTGTTCTCCCCGATGCAAAGTACATGCGTTTAGTTAGACCGAATAAAACCCGTAACTTCAAAATAAAACAATGCAAATTTTCTGTTCTAAAGCTTTATTCTTAGTTCTAACTGTTACCACTAGCCAACCTAAAGTTAAATAGTGAGATAGTTATTGTCAAAACATTAAAAAAGGGTGAAATTAAAGCAAACTATCTAATCGCCCGATTCCCAACAGATTTTGATCAATAAAGAAATAAAATCAACACTGCAATTAAATTGTGATGTTTAAATGTTTGCTCCTGTCAAAACAAACTTGTCTACCTATTTGTCTTTGTGACATTAAGACTAAATGTTTTTAAATACGGTACATCAGAGAACATTATGTCACAAAATTAAGGTTTTGATGTTACTTAATCCTACTTTAAGATTACCTATGTAACAATGTTCAATAAAGTTATGAGAAAACCTAACAATATTATTGGCGAATTTGGTAAAAGGGTATAACTATGAGTGGAGGGAGATAGAGCAGGAATAGTGTTTTGGTAAAAAACAATATGATTTTGTCCCAGAGAGAGCAGTTCGAAGCTCTTGCTAGGAAGGCAGTTAATCTTTCATATGAATATATTCTCCCTTAATTTGACTTCAGGAGTCCTATATGTCTAATTCGCTGAGGTGATTAGGCTATAAGAATGGATTTAATGCTTAATAACTGTTACCATACGGAAAACAATGTAATGCACTGTAATGTAGTGCTTTATAAATACTTGTGCTTATCAATTCTATTAATGTATATTTTCCATACTATAAAATCCAACAATGATGATGATTTAGGGTTTACATAGCCATTAAAATCCCCATTATCACTGATAGTCCCTTCCATTAACCCCCCTATGGTTAGCATTTTACGTCGATTTACTATTTCAGTTCCAATTTATGCTCTAAATCATTACGATGTTGATGTATATAGCTGGTCGTTAACATGTTTTTTTTTTGTAACTTTTCTCAGCGATTTTTTTACAGAAAGTCTATTGGAACTTTTTTAAACGACTTATTTGATAATAAAAAGCTGAGAAGAATTTAAACTTGAACATTTACTAGCATTATTAAAATATGTATGATTTAAATCCATACATTGAAAAAAATATTCCATCTTCAGTATTAAAAAATGAAATGACTTGTGAGTTATTTTGATTAAAATATGTATAGTTCTGTGGCCCAAACCGTAATAACAGGTTATTTAGCTTTGTTTAATCACTAAAGAATACATAAAGAGTTTACCAAATTAAATGATCTTTTTTATTTGATAAACTATTTAAAGAGTAAATTAACAGGTTCAACCTGTTGCCAAGCTATCGATCTGGTACAGTACACGCTTTAGAGTGTTGCATATAAGGGTCAAATATCTCAATAATGATATTTATTATTATATTCCAATGTTGTAGCAATTTCAACAATGTTTAGTTTATTTTTACTTTATAAACATGCCAAAATAATTCACATTATGTATCAGGTTTTTACTTTGTAACCCAGTAAGTTAATTTTAAATTAAAACACACTGGATCCAATCTTGTTCGTTAAAATCATTTTACATTTTGAAAATGGCAAACAGTTAACGCTATATCACAGCTGCTTTATTAACAACAAAAATTTCGTTAATGAAGTAACTAACTGTAATGTATTTTATTAATATACTAGCTACCCCTTCGTGGCTTTGCTCACGAAAATTTAAGTTAAACACAGTTAATCCAAGAGAGAAATTAAAATTTAAAACATTAACTTATCGATTTATAAATGAACGTATCAAGCACATCTTGAGCACCCATCATAAATAAACCTAAAGTTGTGATAGAAGAAGACAGATGCTTAACACTACATTACTTATAATATTTAATAACACTCGAATGCAAATAATAGTTTCCTTGGCAGTTATACACATTATCATAATATAACGCATTAAATAATAAACCTACTGTTATTAAGTTTCTGAGACACAACATTTTAAACATCAACACATATAGTCCATCTTGATTTTTAATTTCATATAATTATTACAAAAGGTATTATGCAGTTAAACACCGATTTTCAAGCCACAAATAACCCAACTATTTCCATTTCAAACAAATAAATACAACTAGCTGTTCCCTAAGTTAATACCTAGTATAAAATTTAAAAATGTTCATCTGTTTAGGTATTAACAAATATTTTCTTTATAAGGATAACATGGGAACTTTGTATAGTGGCCTCTAAAGAATATATCATGCACGCTGCTTATTTCACATCTAGAGCATAATTAGAATCTCCATGAAAATTCATGAGTTCTAAGGAGTTTTTGAGATACAGTAATCAGTCAATCAGTGTGTGGTATTTGACTTTTAAAAGTATAGTAGAATTTATTTTTATAAAATACTTATTGAGGCTTTCCATTCGAGTGAAAATACATATACATGGTTTCATTTGTATGCTATACTCCTACTATTTTTAACCGCACCATTAATTTTACTTCACACCAAAGATATTCGACAATACCCTAGATTCCTGAATATCAAAAATCATTTATACTTATAATATTAAGTAATTTATTTAACAGAAAATAAAATTGTCATGTCAAACATATTTTAGTATATTATTACAGCTGGTGGTATTACTGTTTTCTGACCCATGAATTTACAATAGAACGGGTGGAAAAAGTTTTAAGATACTCGTTTTCAATAGCTTGTGACAGTTGCAAAAGAAGCTGTTTTACCAGCTGTCTCCAGTGGTTACATAAAACTTTTCACGTTGATTTGAAAGTAATTAAAAAAAAGAAGACTACACGAAATTTATAATTAGTCAAGGTAATTATGTTTTAAGGTTTTTTTTTATGACAAATGCAATAACAAAACCATATTAACTGTTAACTTTAAGGTATGCTATATATTTAATGATAATAGTTATAAATTGTTTGTAAATGACATAGTAATCGTATATAAAAGTACTAGTTTGTATTATGGCAACAGATGACTCTGATACATTTAACCGCACTTTAATGGGAAACCGATATTGGAATGGGCTTAACGTTATTGATTATTTGTTCCATTACAAATAATAATAACTGTAACAACCAAGTAATACTTTTCATAGGCCATACGTAAAGAGATGTTTTACGTATTGAACAGTTGTTTATGTGCCAAGGTAATGTTTTTTTGACGAAGCAGTTAACTTCCACGAATACTACAAAAAAAGGAATTTTCTCATGATTAAAATAAACAATTTTACTAAAATAATAAAGGCTAACGTTTTATTGGTTTATAAAAAAGTTAAACAGGAGAGTATTGACGTAATATCACACAAACGTGTTAAAAATATACCAGCGATTTTAAATTGAAATACAAGAGGGCAGAGATGGTTTATATTCCACAAAAATTTACGATTCTATTATTAATCCTTATGTACCATTTCTATATCGACGGCAAAGTTCATATTTAGCCCTGAATCATCAGACGTGTCCAGGGACGGTAATTACAAAAAAATGTAAATGTAAGGTAAAAGGAAATGTAGTTATAACATATTAATACCTTAAGTTACATGAGCTGGAATACACATTGTCGAGGGAGTCATCTGGTAGGAAATGTAAATAACAAATTATATGTTTCTAAAAACATCTATATTTACTTAACCTATTATTTACACTGTGGCTTACTCAGCAAAACATTACTTATGTTTTAATAACGGTTGTTTAACTTTAAATAATTGTACGAGTTTGTCAATATTCTCTACATCCAGCCAAGCGTACATCTTGTCTTATTACTTATATGTTATTTTGTCAGGCTGGGTTTTTCTATTTTTTTCATGCAGAGAGTATTTAAGAGGTATTGAAAATGCGTTTACAAAATGAGCATGAAGGAGTCTATGTGCGAGGATCCAGCACTAATTACGTTTTAATTTATGACCCAAATATACGCAAAAAAATTATATTGATACTTTAGCACTAGCCTGAAAATTGTATTTAGTACAATCAATGCAGAGGAAATAAAATAATAGGATATACAAAGCTTAGGCCTATATAAATCAGTTTGCTTATTGGGTTTCATAAAAAAGAAAAAATCTGGTTAAGTCAATTTCGGCGTTTCAGATTGTTAATATTATAAACAAGCCAACAGTTTCCTGCATCTCCCGCCTCGTGTATCGGTATTGGCGGTTATTGGCGTTGCCAGAGTAACTGTTATTGTTATCGTTTATTCAGAGTGGCTTGTTTTACTGGGAAAACAATTTTTATGTTTTAGCCAATAGAAATATTAGATTTTAAACATTGGTTTACTTAGAGCTCATGCAACATAACATGATTATGTTGTTTTAGTTTGATGTTAAATGCATTTACGTAGTTGTTGTTATCCATTTTTGAAAAGCGTTTCGCGGGAATACATTATCAAAATAACAACACTTATACTAGACCTAAACTACCTACCTACAACAAGCTAAAATTGATATAAGTAGTTATTACTTAGTTATTTCCTACAGTTACCTAACAATGTACATGTTCTCTCACTGATTTGAGAAAGCAAAGTGGCCAATTCACTCATCAGTGAGTCAATGTTAACATTGTCTCACTCTAATTACTTTGTCTCACTCCAGATTCGCAACGTGAAGGCACGAAATAGTGAGCGCGTAACATGCAGGCAACGTCGTATGCGCGCGAAATACGTTGGCAGCACTGGCTGTAAATCAGCTGGTCAGCTGTTGTACTGTTGTATTTGTCACTTCACATTAAATGTTATATTAAAAGTTCACTTCTGTGTAAAAATAGGTTATGTTTCTTCACCAATTTATTTGTTTTATGGTAACTATAGGAAAAGTATAATGTGCAACTCGAGTTCAAAGTACAATTGCCTCACTCGAGAAACCATTCCTAACTCGCCTACGGCTCGTGAGTAAGGATTTCTCTCGAGTGAGTCAATTGCTCACTTTTCTCACTAGTTGCACAAATAACTATTGTATAATATTTACAGCTTTCTTTGTGTTTTCTTCACAACCATAAAAGGTTATTCATCCTTCAACCAGACTCTTATACAGATTGTGTAAGACCAAAAAAATCACGTCCAACAAAAATCTAGCATGTAACAGCAAACCCAGATCAACAGACGCTATTAATGGTTCCTTATTAAACATACAGTACTTGTGTGATTATGATTGTGCATATTGGCTAGGGTGTAATTGATTAAACTTGAGGAAAGCAAGTTACACATAAATGTATTATATGTATAAAACACATCACATCAACTGTATTGTCGGTGGTTAGTCAATTTAGAGCTGCAAAAGTTATACATGTACTATTCCGATTTCAGTTGTTATGAGGATTTCAGAACTTTATAGGAAACACAAAAGAAACAAAATTTTATATGTACGATAATGGTTAAATATAAATTTTAGGTGAGTTTCATTACACATTTTAAGGAACAAACGGAAAAATCCTGATCTGGTTTAAGGTTAACCAATAAAATACAGCTACAGACTTATCATTGTTCAAACACTTATAACCAAATGAGTCTAATTATTTGAACCATTACTACAAATGTTTTACAACAAATGTGCGAATAAAACTTATATAATATAAAATATTACTGTTGTAAGAATTAGCTGTTATTAAGGAAGAAAAAAGTTTTACATTTGCCATGCAATAAATGTGTAACATATAGAACATACTACTAACTGAAAACGTTCACACGCAGTGCAAAAAAAGTACACAATTATAACTGTTGAGTAATAAAATAATATTAGCCTATGCTATGCATTTGGTTATATGTGTTTGAATAACGACAAGCCTGCAGTTGTATTCTATTGGTTAACCTTAAACCAGATCAGGATTTTTTCCTTTGTTACTTAAAATGTGTAATGAAACTCGCCTAAAATATATATTTAATCATACATATAAACCTTGGTCTGTGTTTTTCGTGTTTTCAAGTTCTGAAATCCTCATAACAACTAAAATCAGAATGGTGCATGTATAACCTTTGCGACCCTACATTGACTAACCACTGACAATACAGTTGATGTGTTGTAATACATATAATACATGTGTAACTTGCTTTCCTCAAGTTTAATTAAATACACCCTCGCCAATATGCACAATCCCAATCACACAAGTAAGTTAATAAGGCCCAGCGCACACGGTGTGACTGTTTTACAACTGTCGTTGCAAACCAGTTGCGCTTGCAACTGTTTTGTGACATCGGCAATGTATTGCAGTGGGGAGCCGCACACGACGGTTGTTTGCGATTTTCAAAAAAGTTTGAAACCAGTCACATGCAACGGTGGGCCCGACGTTGCAGTTGCGTTGCAGACTCCAGTTGCACGAGACCACGGGGTGTTTTGTGGTGTTTTGGAGGAGATTTGTTGATATTTTGACGGCCGTATAGTGTTTATCTCAAAATGAATGATCAAGAATTCAACTTGGAAGCTCGTTGGAGAAGTGGAGAAACATGAAGTTCTGTACAACTACAAACTGCCAGAATATTCAAGGAAAGATTTGACTGATAAAGCATGGCAAGATGTGTCTATAGAATTGGGTTTGCCAGGTAATGTTGTAAATTAATTTATTTATTTATTTGTAAACTAATCAATTAATTTAATTAATTAAATATTATAAATTTAATTTTACCATAACCACTAAACACTACATTACTGGTAATGACAGCCAACTCTTGAGGACTGTTTCATATTTACTACTACTTTGCTATACTGTTCTCTAGCCGTGGGGTGAAGAAATAGTTATTTGTGTAACTAGTGGTGAAAGTGGCACTTTGCTGCACACGAGAGCAATGTTTACGCACGAGCCGCAGGCGAGTGCGGAATGATCTCGAGTGCAGCAAAGGCCTTTTTCACTCGTGTTACACATTATATTTTTCCTACAGTCACTATAAAGCATATAAATAATTAGTCTTTCAAACACTATACAACACGTTTTTAGGTTCAGCTGGCAACACAAATGGTGCCCTAGAGAAAGTAGTACCCGCGGTCCGTATCACTCCGCTATTTTTCCTCGGCAAGAAATGTGCTCCGCGTTTTGAGAATATAGTTCCGTATGTTTTTGTAATTTGAAATGGTTTCCGCGCCTAAAAAAAATGCTTTAAAGGTATTTTCTTGTTTATTAAGATCGTAGGAATGTTTTGAAAACGTTTAAAAGAAAAGTCCAGAAAGTTCAGAAATACCGAAAGTATAAACACGAAATGACAGGTTAAATCGTAGTTATAATAGTCAATCAGCTGCTCATAGTATTATTATCTTTAAGTGTTGCCAACCTATTTCCAAGCGTACACGGATTACGTGCATAATAGAACCACGCTGTTTTGTGTTGTTTCGTTGGAATCCTGATGTGCGGCAAAGTATAAACCGTACGGCAAAGTATAAATATGCAGCAATTAGCAGCTTTCTGTACTATAAACAGTACAAGGAAGCCAACTTTGTCGGGTGACTGTAGGAAAAATATATTTCACCACACTATAACATATTACTACTATTCATCACAATAAGAATGTAGTTAAACAGAACTACAACCTTTAAGGTTATGTGAAAAAATCATTGAAGAATCAGCAAAAAATAATAAATAATAGTTGCTAGGCAACGGCGATACTGATTGTGTATTTAATATGCATTCATGTTTTAAGAAAGTAAGCGGACAGTTGATTTTGCGGCCCTAGGGATCTGGAAACCTGCTCGGTCCCCAAATGACAATGACAGCTGACTTGGCCAGCAAAACGTTCAGCCACCAATTAACGTATGTAAAACAGCTAAAAACATCATAGTGAGGTGAAAAATATATTTTTGCTCTCGGTCTATTTTGTTTGCGGTTGTCGTAAATAATTAAGGTAAACAACCCATACAAGATTTAAATTTCCTATCCGACTGTGACAGCTCTCTAGCTGCTACAAACAGCCTACGCCTGACGTTATTGCTCAAATAAGGGTGAACCCAATGCTCCCTCTGTACCCTACGGTGTCTTCGGTATTCATAATAACTAATAACGTCTTCTTCGTCTGAGTCTGACATTGTTATTGTACTTAAAACACTTAAAAACAAGCAAGGCCTTAAAAACAACGTCACTGCACTTACAATTTTAACTCCACTGATTGCAGAATATACGCAACTGTAGTTGTAAAACAGTTGCACCGTGTGCGGACAGAAGTTTGTTTTCAGTTGCAAACTGGTTGCAGTCGCAACTGGTTTGCAACGGTTGCTGTTAAAACAGTCACACCGTGTGCGCTGGGCCTTAAAAGGAACTAATAATAGCGTCTGTTGATCTATTTCTGCTGTTACATGCTAGATGTTTGATGGGAGTGTTTTTTGTTTTGTTTTATGTAATCTGTCTAAGATTCTTGTTGAAGGGTAAATAACCTTTTATGGCAAACCAAGTAATGTTACTGCTATTTATTTAAACTGTTTACTTTAGATTATAAAATCACTTACATTTTATTTTAGTACGATTTTCTAGAAACATTTATACAATCGCAAACATAGCTTAGGGTAAAGTTTTTGCTTCCTTAAAATAAAATTGTTGCTACTAAACGTTGCTAATAATGGTTGCTATCTAGAAACTTTCATCGAAAAGAAGATCTAAAAGAAGAAAACAAATATCAAAACACAAAAACAAAATAGCGTTCTGCATTTCTTCGCTCAGGAAACATTAATGTTTGTTTAAACTCCGTGCTAAACGAACCGTAGTTATTTGAAAGGAAAGAAAAGTTTGGCAACCATATTTTTGTAAAAGTTTGTGATTTTGATGTTAATCAATAAATATGTATGAATAGTTTAAATTTTCATATTGATATAGTTTTTCAAATTAATAAAATGCTAAAGTTTTTATGCATTTTACTATGAAAATTATCGGTGTACTGTATTTATAAAATAATTGTACAATCACATGAAATATTACATATAAAGCAAATTTACTCTTTCAAATAATTCTATACCAAAGTTTGTATCAGAATCAAAAAGCTGAAAAATAATGCATAAACTGAGTAAAAGCTCCTACTTAAAAGTTTTTTCACTAGATTAACTAAACATTTATATCCTAATGACAAAAAAGGCTTACATTTGAGACTATAAGGGACATCGAAATTACGTTGAATATTTAGGTCCTTTAGTGGTAAGTATGCCACTTATCTCTGTAATGTTTTTACTATCATTTATTGAGTCTAACTGTTGAGAGTAGGTGGTCAAAAATATACTTTAAATACTAATCAAAATAAATTAATTAAAATTATTAAAATTTAAATTCATAGTAGAAGCTCTAAAAGATAAATATTCACGTTCTAAGTCATGGAGACTATTTCAAAAATAGTCCTTCTGACAGCATAGAGCCATTCCACCTAATGAAGTTTGCTAAAAACATCTGAAGAGGTTACTATGGGAGGGAGAAGACGTCAAAGGAATATAATTTAGCAACATGTGCCTGCTTTCATTTCATTATATCTGCTATTTTTCAGTCACATCATAATGAGGCCATAAGTTTTATGGTTTTTAAACTGTAAGCCTTATTCTGTACCTAATATACGTATGGTAACAAAATATTAAATATAACATTCTTGATTGTAAGACAGTTTATTATAATAGTTTGTTTAACAATTAAAGATTTTAGGTTATCAATAATGACATAAACATTTAAATAATGATATATCATTTACTTTACCAAAATAGCAATTCAAAAAGTTAGTTCCCTGAGTACGTAAACTGTACAAGAATATTTCAAAAATTAAAAAAAAAATGACACGATTCACATTCAAATAAGAGCTTTTGATTTACAAGGTGTAATTTTTAGAAACACCTATCCTCTAAAATGAGGGAGCTCATTTGTGTAACTAACAAACAATTTGTAGTCAAGAGAGTTTAACTTACCAAATGATATGTTCACGATGCTTCATTTTCAACAAACGCTTCTTTCATTAAAGCTTAGTTCTGCTTTTTATCTTGTTTTAAAGTTAAGACTTTAAAACAATATAATAATCAGAATGAAGCTGTACTTATTTGTAAAATATACGAAAATTCACCTCCTGCCTAAAATGTCAGCGTTAGCGTCAGCGTCAGCGTTAGCGTCAGCGTCAGCGTTAGCGTCAGCGTCAGCGTTAGCGTCAGCGTCAGCGTTAGCGTCAGCGTCAGCGTTAGCGTCAGCGTTAGCGTCAGCGTTAGCGTCAGCGTTAGCGTCAAGAAAATTGATAAATATGGTTATAAATGGATTTAAATTGATACATACATATTTCACTTGATGTTTGCACAACCTATCTTCTGCCAACAAAGGGACAACAGGCCATGGTAGCTAAACTTGAACACGTATACAACACAAGGGCGCGCCACTTAGTCGAAAAATTTAACCGATTTTGGAGACTAAACCCACATAAGGCCGATTTCTTGTAGTCTGTTGATTTCTTCTGCTGATAATCTAGCTGAAAGTAATTTAAAGAGACGTCTTATAACACTTAAAACATATATTACGCTTATACTGTTACTCACAAGACGGTAAATATAAAAAAAGAAAATGGTAAGTGGTAATTGATTTCCATTGGACACTCCAATCATCATCAGGCCCATTTAAGGTCATTCGCCTATTGGGTCTGATGAAGGTTGGACCCATATTTTGCGAGTGAGCAAGCAGATTTAGAATTATAATAAATATGGTTACAAATAGATATAAATTGATACATACATATTTCACTTGATGTTTGCACAACCTAACTTCTGCCGGCAAAGGGACAACAAGCTTTGGTAGCTAAACTTGAACACATATACAACAAACATGCGTGCAACGTCGTAAAAAAATTTAACCGATTTTAATTTTACATAAGGCCACAAAGTTAAGAAAATTACTATTATTATTGTTATTGTTATTATCTTTGTCGTTGTTGTCATCGTCAGTCAGCGTAAGCGTTAGCTTCAGCGTCAGCGTCAGCGTCAGCGTCAGCGTCAGCGTTAGCGTCAGCGAGAGTGTCAGCGTAAGCGTCAGCGTAAGCGTCAGCGTAAGCGTCAGCGTCAGCGTTAGCGTCAGCGTTAGTATCAGCGTTAGCGTGAACGTTAGCGTCAGCGTTATCATTTATTTTATTCATTTATTTTGCTAGTGGGCAAGCAGATTTATAATTATAATTAATATAGAAAGTAAATCAAAGAGACGTCTTATAACACATAATACATACATTTAAGCCTGTACTGTTACTCACAAGACGGTAAATATAAAAAAAGATGGTAACTGGTGATCGATTTTTATTGGACACTCTAATCATCATCAGACTTATTTATGGTCATTCGCCTATTGGGTCTGATGAAGGTTGGACCCATATTTAGCGAGTAAGCAAGCAGATTTAGAATTATTATAATAAATATGGTTACAAATGGATTTAAATTGATACATATATATTTCACTTGATGTTTGCACAACCTAACTTCTGCCAACAAAGGGACAACAGGCCATGGTAGCTAAACTTGAACACATATACAACACAAGGGTGCGCCACTTAGTCGAAAAACTTAACCGATTTTGGAGACTAAACCCACATAAAACCGATTTCTTGGAGACTGTTGATTTCTTCTGCTGATAATCTAGCTGAAAGTAATGTAAAGAGACGTCTTATAATACTTAAAAGATATATTACGCTTATACTGTTACTCACAAGACGGTAAATATAAAATACCCCCGCCGCAGCAAACCTGCCGACTAAGCGAATTTCCATTCGTCTGAATTGATTTTCAGTTTAATATATTTTAATAACATTAGGTTTAACGAGTACCTAGGTTTGCTGCTACAAGGAAACTAATCAAGTGTGTTTTTGAGTAAAATATTGATAGCTTAGTACAAAATAAATAAATTTGCCAAGTTTGATCAAAATCTATATAAATAAAATTAGAGTTTTGTCTGTACATTGCTCAGAATTATATACTTTTAGGTTATTTTTACGTTTTATACATTAAAGAAGCAGAAACGAGTCTTATCTCAATTTCTGTCTGTCTGTCTGTCCCTTTGTCTGTAACACTCAAGATGGCATTTTACGCAATCTTCTCCGTGAAAACCAGAGTACATATCAAGATCCAAGCCATTTTAATGTATTCACTGGATTGGCGAGAGCGTCTTTAGTGATTTAAATATAGCCTCACTACTTTGTAAATAAAATTACGGAAGTTCAAAAATGCAGTTTTGTGCGATTTTTGTCAAATTTTCGTTCAATTTTTATCACAGAATCGTCTATGAAATAACGAACAGCTGTTCGGATCAAGATTATTTTTTTTAGCTGTCAATGACATGTTTACAAATGCTGTTTACAAATACCGCAACTATTTCGAATCACGTTTTGAAAGCAAATCCCAACCAAGTGAGATTAAAAACGTTTTTCTTACATAACGGATTTAATTAATCGCAAGTGCAATAATATAGTCTAATAGTGTAACCGTAAATGAAATTAAATAACTAGACATCGTCCAAATCGGAACCAGAAATTCTTTGAGTATAAAATGTTTCTTGAGTTTTGACAACCAGAAAGAAGAAGACCTTGAATCAGTGTTGTATAGGGCTGTGACACTGAAATGATCGTCGCCAATAGCTTACAAAAAAGGTTCCCACTCATTGACGGCGCTTCAATGGCGATTGTGTAAAGTGTAAAGTAAAAAATCACAACTGCAGTGGGTGACTGTAACAGAGGTTTTACAGAGGAAGTGCTAAACTCGCTTTTCCAATGTGTCACTTTCTGTTTCTACTCACCGTGTGATGCAATTGCTGGACCATACAGCCAATAGGCCCATAGCTCATATCTTGGGTACGTAAGCCTACATATTTATTCATAACAACCTTTTTGACGACGATCCTTGATACCGGTACTTTTCCATAGAATACATGGCCTACCTACTTAAAAAATAAAATTACAAATGACCAAAACCCCAACATTGTGTGATTTTCGTCACATTTCCTTCTAATGTTAATAGATATACTAATCATTGTTTAGAGAATGCGTAATCTATTAAATAACAAAAAGTTGTTTGGGTAAGGTTGCTTTTTTTTCAAACTGACACCGATAAGTTTACGCTATAACTTTTTACGAGAAAATCCAAAAGCAAGAGATCAATAACCTCGAAGCTAGATATTAATGTATTTAATTGGTCCGATTTACTGTAATTCTTAGGTAGGTTCTTACGTAGGTACTGGTTCTTTTCCTTAGAACCGGTAGTTTACAAATTAGATATCGTTGGTGTTGCACCTTATTTATTAGAGCCGTCCGTATTCAATTTAAGTGATGTCTTAACTCTGTATAAGTTTTGCTTTTTCTGCCTGGATTCCAAATCTTAGCTTACCCGGTATGCTAAGAAAATGATAACCTATTTGAGTAAAACATTTGTTGGGCAAACCATCATGAATTGTTTACGCCTTTATATTGTTTATGTATCAATAGTTCGTGGCCTTTGTTGGATTGTTGTATTGTGTTGTTTTGTTGTATGTTGGTAACGCATTAATGTCCTTATTTCTCAGTGTTTCACGGAATGGACAAGAGCACCTTTGATACTGAAAATGTCAACCGGAATAAAGTGTTAAATGGTGAGGTTGAGGTAGTACTTTAAATACGTTTAAGTTAACCGATGTGGAAAGTAACTTTCAATTATAGGCCTACTTTAGGGCTACGCTTCATATGGATCTATAAAACATTTTTAAGTTTAATCATTGGACATATGGACCAACACGATCCGGGCGACATTTAATTGCGAAGCATTTATTTTGGCTTGAACTGTCAGATACTGTATTTGCGAAGGTTTATATATAATAGTTTTGCCAGCATATCTGCAAATATGCAAACTAATTGCTGCTCTTAATCTTAATATAAGAAGGTTTCAACTGACTACTATAAGATCCCCGTGCGTAGAACGGACACACAGCTAGTTTATTCATAAACAAGCAAACTACAACATTTGACAATATTCTCCATAAGAATAACATGAGAATTTTAAATTTACAATTTTTTTAATTTTCTCCGTTACTAATAATCGAACAAAAATACTTTTATATAATAAATTATTTGTTTTTTTTTAGCTCTTTAAAAAGGTCTAAAGAGAAATTGGGAAATTTTGTGTTTTGAGGGTCAAAAGTGAGAAAACCCCATTTTTACCCCATAAAACCCCCCGTAAAGCCCCGTTCCCATGGTCCGATCGTGCTGGTTCGCGAACTCATTCAAGTTTATCCCGCTTTACACCTTTAAACCAAATTTCATCAAAATCGGACAAAAATTACTCAAGTTATCGCGTTCACGGACGTATATATATATATATATATAAATATATATAAGTCTATATATATATATATATATACATATATAAAAATTTGAACGAATAGTGTTTTTGGCCTCTGGGGACATCAAAATGAAAAAGTAAATCGGTCCCGGGTCTAGGTCTTACCGTGCCACCTACGGTAATAGCTACTTCCCTATAGGGAAATTCGCTAAAAAGAAAATGGTAAGTGGTAATCGATTTCCATTGGACACTCCAATCATCATCAGACCCATTTAAGGTCATTCGCCTATTGGGTCTGATGAAGGTTGGACCCATATTTTGCGAGTGAGCAAGCAGATTTAGAATTAGAATAAATATGGTTACAAATAGATATAAATTGATACATACATATTTCACTTGATGTTTGCACAACCTAATTTCTGCCGGCAAAGGGGCAACAAGCTTTGGTAGCTAAACTTGAACAAATATACAACAAAACATGCGTGCAACGTCGTCAAAAAATGTAACCGATTATAATTTTACATAAGGCCACAAAGTTTAGAAAATTACTATTATTATTGTTATTTTTATTGTCTTCGTCATTGTGTCATCGTCAGTCAGAGTAAGCGTCAGCGTCAGCGTCAGCGTTAGCGTCAGCCTTAGCGGCAGCGTCAGCGTTAGCGTCAGTGTTAGCGTCAGGGTTAGCGTCAGTGTTAGCGTCAGCGTCAGCATTAATGTTAGCGTTAATGTCAGCGTTAGCGTCAGTTGAGGAATCACGCTTGACGTTGGTTGTGGATAACCTCCAACGACTTTTTGCCGGATGCGGCTAGTCCCAGTTGAGAATCTTAATTTATTTTATTCATTTACTTTGCGAGTAGGCAAGCAGGTTTAGAATTATAATTAATATGGTTACAAATATATATAAATTGATACATACATATTTCACTTGATGTTTGCACAAACTAACTTCTGCCGGCAAAGGGACAACAAGCTTTGGTAGCTAAACTTGAACACATATACAACAATACATGCGTGCAACGTCGACAAAAAATTTAACCGATTTTAATTTTACATAAGGCCACAAAGTTTATAAAATTACTATTATTATTGTTATTGTTATTATCTTCGTCGTTGTTGTCATTGTCAGTCAGCGTAAGCGTTAGCATCAGCGTTAGCTTCAGCGTCAGCGTCAGCGTCAGCATTAGCGTCAGCGTATGTCACTACAACCCACATACAGCGTGAGTTTTAAATGTCCCCCCCCAACTTTTTTCTACATTTTTTTCAAATATCAATCCCAGACCACTTCCAAATATTTTTGGGTTGTAAGTATTTCGTTTTGACAAGGTGGTCATTTCCGGCCGCCATCTTGGATCCGCCATATTGGATGCAAAATATTTTTTTCAAAAGTAAAGGTGGGGTTGTGACCCATTATTTCAAATTAGATTTTTACCCTGATTACAATGCCACAAACCGTTTTTAAAAATCTTGATTCATTCAAAAGTTATGAGGGCTTTTTAAAACTTCATTTTTAGCCCATTTTAACATTGTGCATTTACAAACTAAGACGATAATCTCAAAATAGTGCTAGATAAAGATAAGTATACACTACCAGTCATTGTCAACATATTTTCTTTTTGTTATGATTGATGTATTTTTTTCGGCCGCCATCTTGGATCCGCCATTTTGAAATATGATAAATTATTTTAAATATGAAGGGGGTGTTGTGACCCATCATTTCGGATTACTTTTTTAAGCTGAACTCAATTCCATGATCCGTTTTTCATTTTCATATTCATATTTTGATTTTGAAATATTCACATTTTTAACAAAAAAAATGCAATATCTCATAAATAAAACTTGATAACAAAAAAATGATTGCGGCATTGAGTTCAGCTTAAAAAAGTAGTTCGAAATGATGGGTCACAACACCCCCTTCATATTTAATATAATTTATCATATTTCAAAATGGCGGATCCAAGATGGCGGCCGAAAAAAATACATCAATCATAACAAAGAGAAAATATGTTGGCAATGACTGGTAGTGTATACTTATTTTTATCTAGCACTATTTTGAGATTATGGTCTTAGTTTGTAAATGCACAATGTTAAAATGGGCTGAAAATGAAGTTTTAAAAAGCCCTCATAACTTTTGAATGAATCAAGATTTTTAAAAACGGTTTGTGGCATTGTAATCAGGGTAAAAATCTAATTTGAAATAATGGGTCACAACCCCACCTTTACATTTGAAAAAATATTTTGCATCCAATATGGCGGATCCAAGATGGCGGCCGGAAATGACCACCTTGTCAAAATGAAGTACTTACTACCCAACAATGTTAGGAAGTGGTCTGGGATTGATATTTAAAAAAATGTAGAAAAAAGTTGGGAGGGGGACAATTAAAACTCACCCTGTATGTATGTCATACGTAGTAAATGTTATAATATAGTTTAAAATAAAGTTTTGTGTAAATTGTACTTTTTCTTTAATCTATTCTAGACATAAATTAAAGAAATAAGAAGCGAAGAGAAAGCAGCGTGGCAAGTGGGAAGTAAGTCGTACGCAATACTCATACGTTTATTTTACAAAGATATCTGTAAAACTGACTAATTATCAGTAAACTCCACTTTCATCGTTTTTGCTATTTGTAAAAGGAAAATGTTTGTATTTTTAAAACACTCTTTAGTAGAAAAAATTCAAAATTATTGTGTCTCTAGAGTTTTCTCCGTACTGGGACAATGTGTTAAAACCAACAATAACATTTCACCAACCAAACTAGGTCAGACAATAAAGCCACAAATAACAGGTTCCTGTTTACCTGGCTTACAGATTGTTGTTTGGTAACTAAACTTTTACCCATAATATTAATTAAGTCTTATGTTGTATATCGTGATATTTATATAATTTCCAGATCAATACACTCCATTCTAAACTCAACCTTCACTCATATTTGGGTTAAAATACGCATTTAGGAGGTGTCACCATCTCAATATAATCTAATCTAATTTGAGGCTTTATAAAAAACTCGATTGGCGTTTGATAAATCAAACTGGTCGTTACTTAAACTGATAAAATATACTACCATTATAAAAGTAGTAATTATATGTTTCTTGTTGGATTAAATTTTTCTTCAAACTAAAATTGATCTTAAAAGTCGGATAAATCTTAGTAAATTAAGTTTATATAAGAACAACTCGCCTTTCGGATAAATCTTAGTAAATTAAGTTTATATAAGAACAATAATTATACAGTATATAAACATTAGAGGTACATTTTTTCTTATAATGAAAAATTACCGTCAAAACTGTAGACAGTTGACCATTAAACAGTTAATGAACTATTTGTATAAAATTATTTGTATAAAACCTGAATTGGAATCCTTGTATGAAAACAGTTTCATTTTTAAACATCTCTTGGTTACTTTAAAGTTAATTTTAGAATAATGCATTGAGGTCACTTATGACACAATCCAGCATCTAATTAGGCGGGCTCTTTGACCCGACAGTTAGAGACATGACACACTGTCAGTCAAGACTATCACATGACGCGTCCTTAGTCAACAACGTCTTATTGATTAGACGTTTAGTTTATCTATAGTACTATGGTCTAGCGTAATTAGGTACAACTATAGTGTTTTTACGAAACCACTCTTTACCCGATATCGGTTCGATAACTACAGCTTTAGATGTAATGAGTAATCGATAATCTCGTAGTAATATCCAAGTGAGACGAATAAACATATTGTATAGGTATATTAAACCAATCAAATTTGTAATTTGAATTTAATTTCTTTAGATGTTTATCTCCATGATTCTTTCACATCACTGATAAGGTCAGTTTAATTACACACACTCCAAATGTAATTTAAAAGAATACTAGATAAATATAAATGATAAATTATAGGTACGAGATGTATTGAACTCCAAAGATAACTGCAGAATACGTTTGCAGTGAATGAAGTACTGATGTAAACACGTCTTAGATATTTTTTGACTCATTTAAAACTTTAAAAAGTCAAGCTGAGGTTTAGTTATTAATTTGTTAGTAAAATTGTTTTAAGCGTGTGCCATAAATGTTTTCTATGTAGAACACACGATCGTGATTATTTTTTTAACCGTAAGCGCACATCTATCAAACGCATAATTAAATGAATTGAGGTCTCAATTATAAACTCCCTAAAGAAATATTATAAATCAAATTTAAAACACTCTGCAAACTCTAGATCAGAACAATTTTTTCAACACTTTAATCATAAAATTCGGTCCAAAAATGAGGGAGAAGTTCTGTTCCCAAAAATCGACTTAATGTATTATATATATAGATAATAGTGAGCTACTTCTCTGTGCACATGGTGATAGGATGTCACCAGTGGGGGACGGCCCATAGGGAGCAAGTTGAAAATCTTCAGGGTAAGCATATCAAACAGCATATGCACATCAAATTAAATGTCTTGTTGACCTAAAACAATGCCGCAAACCGGACCTCAAATGGACAACTGAGTCAAGAATGACAGCCGTCCAAATATTTCTTGAATCTGCCATTTTGAATCTTTAAATTGCTGCAATTTTTTACTCAGATGTATTTTTGAGCTCATATATAAAGCATTGTCTTCTACTAAAATAAAGGGCTTTAATTTGATGTGTGTATATTGACCTATGCTTACAGTTATGATTTTCTTCCGTTTTCTAGCCCCCTTGTAGCGTGCTACAACCTATGCCTATCAACCTATGCCTGTCAATCTATGCTTACCTTTAAGATTTCATTTAAAACTTATACCTTATGGGCCACCAATTTGACAACAATCAATAAACAATGAGGCAATTATACAGTCCAGAAAAGATTAAAGTTAGCGTCCACCAAAAACATTAAGTTTCACAAAAAGTTTGGGAATAAAAAAAATTTCCAAACCTACTATTTACAGATAAGCTTGAAAAATGTTTTAGCATCAAGGTAATGTAAGAATGTCTGCTTACATAAATAAAGTCAACTACGATATTACAGGGTTTTAATATATTACAACTTTATACAGTATTTATTTGCAATGTTATTTTCTGATTTAAAAATTGATTTTCTTCCGTATCATGTCATGTTTTGCAATATAACGTTCCGTTAGGAAATCGGTGGAAAATCTGTTTATGACAGTAACTCTTATAATTATTTCGTATTGAACTATCTTATATTTATTGTACGGGTTGCTGTCTGCCTTTTTCACCACTTTTGTCTATATTTTATCATATTACTCTAGACAGATCATCATAGGTTCTTGAGATTATTGTCATACATGTTTTCAATCATAGGAAAAATCTTCGATTGTGTAAAACAATACAAAATAATACAAGTGCAGAAGGGCACGGTACTCATTTGAGCCTTGTCCATATTTTGTTAAATTAATAGTAGTTAAGAGCAACAGGATAAAATATTTTACAATATTTATGTAGAAATATGTGCATGATTAAGAAATGCATTAAGCTGGAAAACTGCAATATTCTGCAGACTTTTCAAAGGGGTTACTACAATGTATTCATTCAGCTTAGTGAAAACATAATATAGATATGTATACAAATAAGAATTTGAACTCTTAGAGAGCCTTTGAATGTTATTAGACTAACGAAAAGGGTTGTGTATGTTTAGTAGCGCTACTCAGCACACAAAAATCATTTCAATTATCTCAAAAACAATGTATTCTTAAAGTGCACTGAGCAGCAGCTTTTAAAGATGCTATGTAATCTGCTCATATAGCTACAAAATGCTCAAACTCGCATTGTGACATTTACAATTTTTCTCCTACGGCTATAATTTTTTTTTTATTTTGCTTTTATTTCTCCAACAGATTATTCATCTGCAGAAGAAGTTCATTGTTGCACTTATCGTGTCTAATAACACCCAAACACAGAAACCTTGCCTAAAATAGTACATATCTTGACAAATTATTTGCAGTTTGGCCTATATTATGGACCATGGCCCACTGGGCTGGTTACATTATTGAAAATGACACGAAATTTTGGCTGTAAGCAATAACACAAAGAGTAAATACTAATTAAGCAGCGACTGTCATGACATAAAGTTCATATTCTTTTTAAACTAGATCACAAAATCGCTTATAAGATACGTTGATTAACAATGCAAACACCAATATTTAAGTAACAGCCAATTTACAGTATTTCTTGCTCTTTGTAATTGTCACATTGCTATGTTATTTGCTTTATTTGTTGCCAATGAAGCCGCATGGCCATATCAAGGAGGAGGTCCCTAACAGTCCAAGTATAAAAGCCAACTTCATTTCAAGTATATTCCACTACACCTAACATTCTGTAGAGAGATTATATTGACAAAATGTATGTAATTGATAAGGCTGAGACAACTAACTGTTATCCCCCATGTCAAGGAATTCCAGCTTTCACTGTAACCCCACAAACAATTTCTCAAAACTATGCTAGAGAGTTATTCATTGGCGCAGAAGTAGGATAAGAACTGACGCGACGTGACGAAGGAAAAATCAAACTTACACTGTAACGGATATAACTCCCTTTGAAGTTAAAACGTGTCTTCTCAACAAACAGATATTTTTCCTCAAATAAAATCGTAGATTAATCTGCTTTATACTGATGAAATCGCGGAAGTGTTTAACTACAAAAGATCCAGTAATACGATGTTAATTCTATTTAAAGGTTCTTCCAAAAGAAGAGATACCAGTTAACATACTAATAATAGGTTTGATAACGTACGACATGAGAAATATTTTATTAATTGAATGATCAACCATATTTGGTAACTAAAGCAATTAATAGCATTATTGTTTTTACACTTATTACTCTTTAAACAATGCTAAATGCTCAAAATATGTATGATTTCACTCAATTTATCACAGTTAGATGAATTAGCGTAAATCTTGACAGTAACCGTCGATTTCGACGGGTTTCACCTAGTTAGTAATGATATGCCAAATCTGCTTGTGATATCTCTTTTCATTTTAAAGTTATAATTTTAAAGTTATAAAGTCGTCGCAAGACTTAATTGTCACCATGTATATAAAGTATCTTGTTTTAACCCATCAACCTAAGATGATAAAATATTCCAGTACCTTACAATGATCAAAGTAGTAATCTCGTAACATAACTAAAATACAAGTCTATACCTAATACCTGTCTACAGCCAGCCCTGAGTTCAATTAAAACGTGATTAATTAAACAATATAATATATATATACCAGGTAAATAGTAATATTTCGACTAGGTTTTGTTGTATAACTAAAGATGTAATGGAGGTCTTCATTCTGGAATTATGACGTCTAAAGAACAAAGACAAGAGAATTCCTCGCAACGTCCTATTATGGTAAGTACTTCTTCTTTGTGTATTTTAAATTTATCTGGATGTTCGCACTCTCTTAACCAACAGATAATTTGAATATTTAGGAGCATATTTCATCAACTTATTGGCTTTATGTTTTTTTTACAATCCAAAATGTTTATAAAAAATATTGTGTTTGTTTTACCCAAAACATATTTTCTGCGTGTTAATAATTTTAATGCATTACTGATGAAGTCATTGACTTGGATGGAAGGAGCTAATATTATAGATATGAATGTTTAGAGTATGTCAATAACGTAAAAGCTACTTTTGACCAATTGAGTTGTTTTTCTTTTTCATCAGTAGAGCCAATATGGACTTAGCCAGGATTAAGGGACTTAGGAAAATACTTACGAAATCAAACGGGGCGAAGCCATCCGGGTAACGGTAAATATGTTATAAGTGCAAAAGCAACGTTGCTACTTGGCAACCCATAAGTCCAATGTTAAATATTCAAATGAGTTGTGTAGCAAAAATACGAATTTTTCTGAGTTTTTCGGAGGAAATGTCTTTCGCCAATCATGTTTTTAGATCGAAAATACCCTAATTTGCAAAACAATAAAGCGGTTAAAATCCTTCAGTTTGATTTCGAGAAATAAAAAAAAACACAGAAAAACACAAACAGACATGGCTTATATTAGAGTATAGGACTTAACGTTGTTGGATAGGTGTTGCAAAACACTTGAATAATGAACTATTTAACCTAGATCCTGTGAAGTGTAAGCAGGACGAACATGCAACACAGAGAGATTCTACTTAGTTCAACGGATAGCAGAACAACGTTAATCCAGTTATCCAACTATTGCTAAGCCAATTATTGGAGGATATCCTAAACAGCCAATAGTGGCGTTACCTGCACATTGCTGCTGTCATGTTTCGTAGAACAGACCGTTTATTATTTTGATGAAAATTAGTTTGTATTTAAAAACTAGTAACTATCATGAGGATAATATGTCTATTATTTAAATATTATAGCAATCACTATGTGACTTTATCTTACTTTTATTACGATAAAAATCTACATTGTATTTTTTATTTCATTACGTTGTAAATTTTACTCACAGGAAAACTGAGTCGGTAAATAATACCTCACATTAAGTAAAATTTTATTGTTCCCTTTCATACTCCGACGGTTTATGTAGATCGAAACTAAAAATAGTCTTGAAATAAATAATACATGTCATTTCATTTACTTTTAACTGAAAAAAATTAAGTTTGAAAACTTGTAAATAAACTTGTATTCGTGTTAGACGTTGTTTTATGGGTTTTATAGTTCCTGCGACTCTAAATGCATAACAATAGACTCTTTCAAAGTATACTTTCTAAATTCTATTTTTTATTCTATAAAACCCATTAAAACAACGTCTACAGGAAAAAGTGTGCAATTTATATTGTCGTCGCTCAATTTTCAACTCAGGCCTAGAACGCTGTAAACTGGGCTGTGTAAACTAGAACTCACCCCCAGAGACACAGACTGGCCTTGGGCATTTAATAGCTGACTCCATAACATGTATAGCGAAATATAGGATCTAGACGGGTTTGTTAAACAGGAAAACCAATTGGTTGCTTATAAGACATTATTAAATTTAAAATAAACTTAATACTAATTAACTTTATACTAATAATTTTATTTGTGTGTGCGTTTCGCACGTTGTAGGAAAGGTGTTGATGTTTTACTAAAATATATATATGCCATATAATCAATATCTTCCTGTAGGTCTATTCTAGGAACCTATTAACAAACAGATTTTGTTTTCTTATTGTTAGTTAGAAATCTCATATTGTCTGAGATATTTGTTACTAGTATTTCGGTTAAATAAGTTATACGGTTATACGAAGCAAACTCCACTTGTAGTATGTTGCCTTTCCCGCTAAAAGTTTAAGCCTTTAAATACACGTGTTTTTAGAAACTTCAGGTTAAGCAGCTTCGTCTAAAACGTCTACCGCTTGGCATTTTAATTTACTCTATTCTTTTGCATTCGCATTAATTAAATAATGGTTTTAAGCTGTGTTTTACATACAGAAATATTCCAAGTACGACTTTTATGTAAAGTTTCAAAACTTTTTTTTATTATTTCATTATAATATTATTTATTTATTGCAGTTTCCAGCTGGATAAATGGGTTCTTAACTAACCCTAACTAAATGTCTAAGTATATCATGTAATTAAAACCAATATTGGATTTAAAAAATTGATTCTGGTTCTAAAGTTAATGATCTAACTACATCGAGCGTAGTTAGTTGTTGGCTGATCTTCGACACAAAACTTTTCCGCTATCAATCCAACGAACCAGTAAAACAATAATCAATCATTTATTTTGATCAAATTTAGAAAAAAAAAATGTCTTTGTTTGGATTCCTTGACGAGAAGGTATATGTGTAATAATTAGTTAAACAAAGTATTTCAACCTTAGATTTTAAGTGTATATTTAATTATAATGTTTGGTTTGAACACAATTTAATTCTAAAATTCAACTTCATTGGGATTAGATACATTTGAAATGTTTTTAACACGTTCTAAAAAGATTGTAGGAATTTGTAACGTTTGTTGAATAAAATAAGGTCAAATTTTTTTGTATTTATAAGGAAAGAAAATATTGTCTGTTAAAGTCTAAATTGTTATGCTCATAAAGGTTGGAAGTCATGTCAAAAAAGTTAATTTATTGTATCATCTAAACAGAAATTTATGCAGGATGTTCAACTTAAAAGCAATCGTAAAAACAAATTCATAACCATTTCGGTGTTTTAGTTGTTGAAGAAATTATAACGAAGCAGCAGATTGGATTTTCCACATGTAAAAATACATTTGTATTCAGTAAGACCTTACATATGTTAGAAAGGTAAAACGAAACTTTAGAGGCTTTTTTGGGAATGCGGAATTTCTCGGACTTTCCACTTCATTCTTAGTCTTCCAAGTAGTCCAGTGGTATTCATTGAAATATATTGTATAAGTTTGAAGCATCTCTCCTCTTCCACTCTGACCATATCCAGCTTAGCCATTTTATTTTTGACAGCGACACTATATCTGGATTTTTACACATTGATCTTAGCTCTCTGTTCTTTCGTATTATGGATATCTTGTACCTATCTATATAATTTTCTCAGTGGTACTGTATCATTAAACAGAGTTAGATTTTTTCGGGTTCCTAGGTCAGTGACAATGTTGATGAACTATACAGTCGTACTGGTATAATTATGTTTTACCTTTGAACCAATATGTTATAACTTGGAATTACGTTTTATTTATGCTCTAATGACCTTCAAAGGTCTTAATCAGTTGCGGTTTTACTGTATTTAAGATGTTTTCACGAAGCGGAGTACACACTTAAAGGTGAATTTTCTCAAATCCCTTATGTATTATATCATTATAGCCAATAACATTATACTATTAGTTAACATGGTACTCTCGTTCACTCTACAGTCGACCATCTGAATAGGCCACACATTACAAATCATATTTATATACCAAGCGAGCAAAATAGATAAAATATAGGTCTAGTGTAAACCAGTATCTATTAGATCTATTCCACACACATCAAACGCTCAGTTGGCATAACATACTGTATATCCGTCGGCTCAATCAGTTCCGAACTTTGCCGCTACTCTGCGCCACCATACAAGCGTCGATAACAGCAAAGGCAGATTAGAGTTGAGGCTAACTGTAGTTACTAGTAACATTTCTAGGCATTATCCAGTCGTGGTCGGAAGTTACTTAAACGTTTATTTTTTAAGATGCTGGTAATTGTATGTTGTGTCTTTTAGTACTTATTTGATATTTGCTTGTTATAATCCTCGGTCCCTTTTTATCATCAAAATCACCCCCACTTAATTGAAGTTTCCCGAAAATTCCTCTAACAAGTTCTTTCATGTCTGGGCTCCTAAAGAATCTGAGATTATAATGTGCATAAGGTTTTAATGGAAATAGATCTAAAGATCTTTTAGACCTTCGACCACATATTTAGGAGGCTAAGCCTTGAATATGTCTATGAACCGTGCGTAATCAAGGTTGTCATAAAAAATACAAGATCTGGCGAAGAAGAATGGTGGCATTCTATAATTCTTTAGCGGTTGGATACAGTACTTTATTTACAGCTCATTGGAATCTAAATCATATACTATATCTGTATATACCTTTCATTTTTTGTTTAGTCACGACTTTCAATAAGGAATACATGTTAGACTAAAACCAATCTATATACTTACGACCATTGAAAAAAAAACCAAGAGTGGAATTAAAAAAGCGGTTCATGGGTATGTTATAGATATTGCCTGTCAGGAAATATTACTAACAACGATATTTTTTGTTATCTCAACATCGTCTCTGTGGGACCTAGAAGGTTGATGATATTTGCTTAAACATTTTTCTTGGTTATTCTACATCCTTCAAGTTGATTACATTATTTATTGATCGAATATTATTTCAATAATTATAAAGTAAAGTTCAAAATGTAAAGTAGGCTAACTGTGACGGTTAAAATTTGTACGTGGTTTATTGTATGCAACTGAAGAGAATTATGACGACTCTCCACTCAAAGGATAAAAGAAAGAGAAACTGTGTGTCTACTCTGAATCTCTTTGTTGGTCCTTAAGATTACTTATCTTAAGTTTTTACTATCTTTCGTATAGTAATAACTTTTAAATTTAAAACTAAATTTGACGCAGTTTAAATACTTGTTTTGGATACTTAACAATTTGAACGATACTTAAATCATAGAGCGTCAATGCCAAATTATTCGCATAGGCAATTTAAACTACTACTGAAGAGAAATACGCAACTTCAATAAAAACAGAAGGTTGCATTTATATTTGTATTAGGGTTCCGGCTACACTTCAAGATAGGGATTAGGATATTTGTATTTTTTCCTGTATTGATGTAAAAACTTTCATACTTATTATCAATGTACATCATAACTAAGTATAATCGTTGTGTTGTTTTCTAGCCCATGGCGAGGAGAGACCCTCAATACCATAGCATAAAGTGGAACATTCCGGGGAAGAAGAGCAAAATATATATCACAGTCTTCGTTGTACGAGTTGTAAGATATTGTATCCAATAAAGAATAACTTAAACAAATCCACATATAGACTTAACTATATATCTCATCAACTGATTCTATATTGTGCTTCTACCTAGTGTCAAAATCAGCAACTACTAACCAACATGGAGATGGTAGAACTGCCTATGTAATATTCTATATAATCTACCGGTTATACGTTCAACAAAAATAATACTAGAAACAAATTAAACTTTTTTATTTCATATATTTACGTATGATCAAATTTCCTCATAATCCATTCTTCTCTAGGGGTTAATTCAAACGACTATTTTTTATACTATAACAAATATACAGGGTGTCCCAGAACTCTCTACCAATATTTTAGGGCATTGCTCCTGGGTAAGAAACATAACTAAATATCATATTTAAACTGTCCGGAAGTCTTTAGGTACTCACACAGCCGCCATTTTGTTTTTTTCAGTTATTAATTTTTTTCTAAAGAATGGTTAAACATACGAAATGGAAACTTTGCACAAACATTTATGACCACTAGACAAAGCTACAAAAAAATTATGAAGATTTTTCAAATTCATACAACAAAATGGCGGCCATTTAAAATTTTTGTAAAATCAATGGTTTTTGAGTTATTTAAGAAAGAAAATTTTAAATGACCGCCATTTTGTTTTATGAATTTGAAAAATCTTCATAATTTTTTTGTAGCTTTGTCTAGTTGTCATAAATGTTTGTGCAAAGTTTCCATTTCGTATGTTTAACTATTCTTTAGAAAAAAATAATAACTGAAAAAAACAAAATGGCGGCTCTGTGAGTAACTAAGGACTTCCGGACAATTTAAATATGATATTTAGGTACGTTTCTTACCCAGGATCAATGCCCTAAAATATTGGTAGAGAGTTCCGGGACACCTTGTATAATTACCTCGTTAAATATTTTTAGACCGTATATTGTAATACAAGTACTGGATCATGTTATTTTAATATTAATACTCAAGTTTTTTTTTTTTTTTGTAAGTAAGGAAAAGTCAATTTTGTGCCTTTACCATACGTGCAACTTTAGCACAATTCTAAATTATCAGTTATTAATGTACCTGCAATCTTAACTGAAAATAGGTAAAGACAAATGTAAGGAAGTAATAATGAGCTTAAAAAATATTGATAAGATTGGCCTGCTCATACGTACGTGATGTGGCCGTCAGAGATCCAAAAATTATTGTATGGATTCATTGTGCTTGGATAGTTCTTTAGAAAAGCTTCGACCTTAAAAAATATTGGTTTACTTGTTATTATTTATATGTTTAATTATACTGTATTATACTCTTATAATAATCCAGATTTTAAAATTGTTGTACAACTAAATCTACAGTTCTACTGGACTAATTTGATTAATTAATGGGTCATTGGAAAGCTTCATCCGTGTAGATTTCCTAATAGTTATGACAATTTGAACTTTCTTAAAGATTTATGGTAGTAATTTGTTTGCCGGTATACATTAACTAATCTTTATGGAACACGTGTTTATAATTTTACAGCAGATTGTTGGATTTACATTATTATATTATTATTATTTTTATTATTTCCTAGTTTTTTTTTTCTCTTTAACTTAGGCGAAAAAACATTTATTGTATACTATTTTTCTAAAGACCGGTGTATTTAATCACAACGGGCTCTGTTGCTAGTTGATTATATAATTAATTTATCTTACCGACGCCTCACTGTAATGTGGCGCATCCACAACGACTTATGGAACTATCACGAGTCCACCACTTTACAGTATCATGTTTTAATCTTGCTGCAAATATTATGGCAAATGAAAAATTCCAAATCCAAACTAATGAATCTGCATTAACAAAACCACTTTAGGTAAATCTGTATTAAAATAATATGTTACTAAGTTTAAATAAATATTACTGAATTACGCAAAAAAACAATACTTAGGTCTTTAAAAAATATTTAATCTTAAAATTATAATCTTAATCATCTTGCGAAATGGATTATATTTATTTATAGTGTTGAAACAATGGTTACAGTGATGGACAGTAATTTAAAATAAGGACTAATGTCATACTAGCTGCTACCGTGTCAATAATGACTGGAGCTTCCTATAACGATTTAAAGCAGAAGCATTGAAGCTAGACACAAATGTTAATTAATTTTTATTTTGTTTATATATAGAAGGGTTTAATATTTTTTGAGCCAATTAAATCTGTCTAGCAATTGTTCTAGAACTGAAACGATTTATTAGCTGTCCATATAAATAAAATATAAAAGTTAAATCAATTTATAATGTTGAATGATTGGCGTGTTAAATCATCATGCTGCATGTTAAACCAACCGTTGAATTCACATTATATTGTGACAAAACAACTTAAAATGTTGGATTAAGCTGCTGGACTAAACAAAATAATCATAACATCTAGACTTTTAATATAGACATATCAATTATTGGTCGTCTCCTTTCCGGATGGACATACAAGTGCCACTGATTATAGTAATTAATATAGTTTGAATAAATTAACAATACCCCCCCTATGGTCCACCCATGGTTTGGCCCATGGTTTCAAATACTGAATTTGTGTCACAAAACAATTCAGAATCTTAAACTAAACTAAACTTATCTTTAACTTTATATTAAGCTGCTTTGTTAAATAACCTAGCTTGGCTTAAAATACCTACTTTGTATGGTCGCCATTTCATTGAAAAGTATTAAAAGTTTTATAAAGTATTAACTTAACGTTTTTTCCAAAAATCTGAATGTAGCAAATTAGTCTTGAACTTTTTCTGCTAGTCATAAATAAAATTAATATTACATTTCTAAGCCATGAAACCAAACTAAAATTATGCCGTCAACATTCCATTTCTATAAAAACTTTCTTTCGTTAAAATGAAGAAAGACAAAACAAAGCCATTGATCTTAGGGCAAAACAAACCTTCACGTTTTAACATACAGGATTGTATAAGTAAGAGAAAGGAGATAAAAAAATGTTCACAATATTGTGGTACTGAGAGACATAAGCAACACAACATCAAACAGAATTTGTATCTAAACATATAAAATGCCAAGCCCTCAATGACTGACGGACTCACTCACTCACTCATCACTAATTTTCCTACTTCAAATTTACCTAGGAGGCTGGAATTTGGTACACCGATTCTTTAGGCATTATATAGGAAAACTTTTTAATCTGATCGGACTTTTGGACTCCGCCCCAGTGGTTCTGGAGTTTCCCATGTTTACCTTATAAGTATTCATATTTAAAAGTAATTAATGCATCTTAACAGTTGTTTCGGTTAAACTAGTTGGTTCTGTGATTCTAGTTGATGTCCAATAGCATTATAAGGTTACAAGGTTTACGAACAGGATGCAGCACTATTAATTTTTTATTTGAATGCATGCTTATTTGGATCGTTTATTGTATAAATCCCATAACCAACATTTTGTTCGATTTTAACTTTTTAGTATAGTCTATTTTAATGATGAAAAAATTGGAATTCATCGTTTCGTTAAAAATCACACAACCGGGGAAAAATTTTGTTATGGAATCTCTGCAATATTCAAATGAACTAAGAAGCAACAAGCTGTGATACACAATGAAAACTGACAAATTAGGATTGTTTAAAGTTATGTTTATGTTTCAGATTTTATAAATAATTTGTGGTATTGTGCGAATAGGGTGATTTTAGTTTTTAATTGCACAATTTATAAACTTATTGGCTTCATTTTTCCAAAGTGTTTATAAAAATGTTTTGGTTTTTTCCTCTAGAGAAATTTCTGGGCAACAGATTAGCATCTTAATAATTTTAGTGCATTACTAATTAAGTAAAATAACGTGAAAACTACTTAACCAATTAATTGAGCAGATGTTTTCCTTAGTAGAGCCAATATAACCACAGGCTTAATGACATAGTCATCTTTTATTTGAATACTCTACTAGGCTCTGTCCTGACAGCTTATTAAGTCCAATGTTGTTTTTCAAAGTAACCATGAAAAGCCTTTCAAATTGCCAGCCAAACCAGTACGGTAATCAAAAGCAATTAATGCTTATGAAGTCAAACGGGGCGAAGCCCGTGGGTAACAACTAGATGTGTAGATAATGGTAAGTCCAAGTGGTTGTCGGTACTAGAACCTGCATGTGCAGAAACTTTAATGTGTGATCTCGTGTTTGTACGTAGCAACAGACCTCTGATAAGAAATGACTGTGAGTCGATATCCCCCACTGAGATAGCAATGGACGCAGCAGGGGTAGAGTGGACATTGTGGTCGAATGGCAAGTTGTGTTTGAAACATTGTGTAACATAACATACAGTTAGTTTAGTTATATTACAATCACTTCACAGAAATGGCATTGCTTACTCATGCTCAAGTAAAACTGCAAACTTATTAATGCTGAAACTAAATTAAATAACTATTGAAGGACGAGTAGTATTAAAATTATAAATGTGCAAAGCATGTCATTCATCTCATTATAAGACCTTTGCAAAATTTAAAGTAAATAATAATAGAGCTATGCATAGCTTTATACACACACATTTCTTAAGAGCTTACTTATTCGTATGAATTGTGGAATTGCACAAACATTTGTGATTTTCACATATATGTGATTTGAGCAGATTTAAATTTTATATTTTGAAAACAACAATTACACCATAAAGAGTTGATAAACATTAGTTTTTCATCAGTTGTAAAACTGTTGTTTTACAATAAAACATTTTATTTCCAGGCATTTGACATAAATAACTTGTTTTCAATAAGTTTAAATTAATTAATACTAAGGATAAAAGTAAAATAACTTTTACTCTGTAGGGCAAATTTGCCAAAACCAAACATAATAACGATTAAGGGTTGGATTTATTGTGAAAGAATAAAAGGAAGTTAATTAATTCTAACCAATTCATGCGCTTATTTGCTTTAATTCGATTTAGATGGTAAACAAATATCGTTGCATTGTGAAAAAATAGGTAAATTAAGTATACTGATCGGGAACGCATATCTAATCAAGTCATCCTCTTTTTCCTTTACGACGTTTTTAGCATATGCTTTAGTGATATTTTTATAAAATCTTTCGTGAGTAAAGAATAAACATAGTCTTGGGGACAAGGGATCGGGCATCCCAAGTGCATGCATGTAGCTGGTGTCTTACAACATTTTTTTTCTTAGTGCATTTTTTATGTAAGGGGAACTTATTTTACGTGATTCAAGCCTGTACATAAATATATTTCTCGATCTTTCAAAACACCATATTCCAAAGAACCGTTTCTGTTGATAAAGTTATTAAAATATTGTAAATTAAACCTAAAACTTGAAGAGTTTAATGAAGCAAATTTGATTTTAATGTATATATTTTGCTTTAGTGTACATTTATAAATATATACATAGTATACATTTTTAAATTACACACTAAAATTACTCTTAATAATTCTCCAATTAAAAAAATTATATGCAACCTATTTTTTGTTGGACTATAAGGTTATATAAAATATCACCCAGATAACTTTTGAGAATCTATTTTGGGAAAGAAAATTTAATAATAGTGTTTTGCGTACAACTTCCTATAAAACAATATTACATTTGTTACAGAAAAAACAAACTGGTTTGTTCAAATACCCCTTAATTTGATGCGATAATTATTTTACACAGAATGTGCTTTTAGCGGAGGTAAGGCGGAGGTATGTCTTGCGGTCAATTAGCTGCTACTTCCGTTCAAATCCCCAAGTCCCATCAGACATCACCGCTTCTGACGTCACAACTAATCTAATTGATAAGACGCTACGTCCTCGAGTAAAATGGCGTTGATAGAACAAAAAACACCTGAAATGTATATTGGAATCAAAGCATTTGTTAAGATATAAATCTATGAGTAAAACACGAATTTATAGCAGGAATTATTATTGATTGGTTTTGATTGAGTCCAACATTTAAGCAACTAAAAATTGATTATTGGACATTGGCCTAGCCAATCTTAGAGGTTATTGAGTTAGGGATATTTTCTTTAGTTTATTTATATTCAATATAAAAGTGTGTGTTAATATATTCACGACAGTATGAAATGTGAGTTTATGATACCAATGCCTGAGAAAGGCAGGATTGTAAGTAAATTAAAATTTGTATTTCACTATTTACTGAGGAGTGTATTTTGTTTTATAATTTGATGTTAGAGGTTTTTTCCAAAAAATGTTTTGATGCACGGGTTGGATTTCACGGAGAGCTCTACAGTAAACTACAAAGCATTAAAGATAATAACGCATTAACTGTAATTACATACATCGATTCATTCTTGTATTCCACCAAGTAAATATATCTCGTTTGTTGCTCGGCTCAATAAAGTAACATTAAATATTATTCGCACATTTGGTAAACGCAATTACTTTAAAATTTAACCTTAAATCCTTTTTAAAAATGTATTAGTTAATAGTTAGTGAGGTTTTATGTAATTGTAAACTAGGCTTACTTTATAATATATGTGGGATTTCATTTAGTTTGTAGGTCCAAAATATATAACTCCTTTCTTGATAAATTCCGAGGATTAAATTAAACACATTTAAACAATGGGTATGGATTTGCGTTTAATTACACGATAATCCCGTGTAGTCGATAAACCATTATATGATTTAAAATACTTAAAAAGTGTCTCACATCTTTATTATGTAAATTTGTAGGCTTCATCGGGTAAAATCCCGCAGCCCAATCCGAGCCATGGAGTTTACGGTTCTGCCTAAGCGGGTTCCGGAATATAAATTTGCTCTGGTTTCCCGTTGGACGTAGCCCTTAATATCACAGTGCAATTTATAACATTCTTGTATTTAAGGCTTGCATTTGCCTGCAAGCGTAGCCAGCTTTCAGTTAACATTCCAATGATAGTTAAACTATGCGTTTAAACAAAAATTAGAGTATTATTAATACTGTAATATGAATTTTTTTTGATTAGTTTATTTGTTTTTATACTATACAAGTATAGCATTATACTTGGCCACAAACAACGTATGTTAAGTTTAATTAATAAAAACATATACATAGATATATTTTATCAGCCTACAATAATTTCTACTGGTCTTTTGAAATGACAAGGGTGGTTGATATAGCTCTCGGTACTAAACTGAAAAAAAAACTATTTTCTTACAATGAGAGCATTTTGTAAACATAGGCCAATATGAAATAGGACTTAACATTTTATCATTGATATCTTATTTAAGTAATAATTCGGATTAAGGTAATAACATTGGCCGTTCTAACTGAAATATTTAGAAAAGGCCACAGCTGAGCACATTAAGTGCTTTAGAAACCTAAACAATTTGATACTGAAGCTAATTATAGTTCTTTGTTTTGGTAAAGTGTAACAGAATAAATGTTACACAGTATAACCTCACATAAAAACTTTAAAAGTTTAAAATAGGCTACATGAAAACACATTTTTTTTACCATACAATACTATTAATAATTATTAATAACTCTTGTATTAATTTTTTTTAATGTCATTGTTTTATTACAAAATTACCGATCAAGCAATATTTTTAAGTAATAATACTTAAGTTGTGTAAAACATTATTTCTAGACTAAAAGAAAAGAAGATCCTTACCAAATTATAATTAGCATTTTTATAATTAATTACAATATATTTTTTTATGCCTAATATAAATGTTATATTTATTTATACTGTATAACATTATTTTAAATATCAGAGTAGTTATAATAGTCGTATTCAGTTCTTAAGGTTGCAGGTTCGATTATTCCTTACTTTGGGTCCAAATGTCATTTGTCATCGGGTTACCAATTTTATTGATTCTGCTATAAAATAGGCAGTCTCTAAAAAGAAACAAGACCAGGGCCTAGACCGTGCCCATAATTTTTTTTTGTCAATCGTACAAAACGTTAAAAAATAATTTATACTGTTTGGAGTTATGATTTGAATGTTTGAAAGAGTAAATATTATTTTAATAACGTTTATTATAATAGTTTTTTTTTTACTAATACAGTAATCATATTTATTTAATTAATATGATTAAAAAAGAAACGTTTTTGATTCTAGATTATTTCCTTAAAATGTGAGGGTTTCCTAAGTACTCATTGTTTGGTATTAACAACAGTACAAAATCAAGACTCTTCTTAAACGGTTGACCTATTGTTCAGGTTGAATACCACTGCTATTTAGGCCAATTGTATGTTGTTAGTGTTGTTACTAAACCTTAAACTTTATATCTTCAGCCGTTCAATGCCAATATATATGTCAATTGAGCTAACTTTAGGCATGGAGGCTCACCACGTTAAATCCATATCTCTTACTTGTGTTATTTGTTGTATATAAGTGATGGAAATCCTGCTCTACTTTTGGGAAGCGACGAAGCTGGACAACGTTTCAAGTTTATGTTTTAATAAGATTCCGTAACTTCTCCTTTCAAGCTCTCTAAATCTTACCCTGTTGAAGAGACTAATGATTAGATTATACATCCAACACAAGAAAAACAGTTTTAAGAGACTTAAGGATACATTATCTCACAATACTATTTTTATATAATATTTAAAAAAAACTGTCTTATGATGACTAAAACAAAGGTCAATGGTAGTCAAATGAACCAAGAGGGCAGTGACCAAGCGTGGTCATCCAAGCCACCTAGTCGCCTTAGGTTGATTGCTCGAACCAAGTATACATACGACGGTAGTTAATGTTTTAAAGTTTGATCTGCTTTGATGCATGTTAGAAATGAATATATCGCTCCATTGATGAAATGTTTCGGCCAATATATGCTTGCAATCTTTTCTTAACTTAAACATAAAAAAATATTAACATTGGCTGTAGACAATCATTACGTTACACAACTTTTGTTAGCTGTCAATCGTTGATTGTTAATGTCTAAGGACTTCTCTTTATCCAAACATAAGAAAATGCAATACCTTTGTTAATAAAATGACTATAATAATTGTAGTCATTTTATTAATTCAATTAATATACTACTCTTTATTTATTAAGGTTTAAAATAAATATCTCTCAAAGATGAAATTACGGTTTATGTTTGTTATATCTCAACCAAGGGTAAAGCTGTTTCAATTCACTCTTCCTCTAAATAATCTCCCCAGTCTTCCTAATCCTTAAGCCCTAAAGGATTTCCGATCACTGGGGAAATCATCAACGACCAGACAGCTTGATTTGCTCTAAATACCAAAAGCAGGTTTGCGTGTTTTCGTAACCAAACTTGATTACTCGTGAGATGCTCGATCCGTCCAATCTAATAAAATATGAAAATATAAAATTACTTTAAAAATATGGAACTACCGGTACTCAATTTTGAAGTAGTTACGAAATATATGTCAATTATTAAAGTAATAAACACCATACTTCAAAATAGCATCAATTTTGTTTAACTATTTTATTTACTCTTTTGCTTACTATTTTACTTACTTTTATTTTATTTTACTCTGGTAATTTAGAAACATAAAAAAAAATGTTTATAGCGTTGTTGAATATTATCTTTATATAAAACATACGTCTTCGTGGTTTCATTGAAAAACATATTTTGAATATTATATTTGTACAGCTAATTTTCAGATCATTACAAAATCTGATTCAAAGAAATGAATGATATCGCAGTAATAACGAAGTAGCGTGTTCGGATTACAGTCATTTATCTAGACTGAGGATAAATATGTTACGTGAGGCAGGAGGTAACGTTCGCAGATACCGAGTACCAGGATAAATTCCTCTCAGTGACTACCGTATAACAAAATGCTATATTTTACACAAGTCTATTTAATATTTTGTGCTGCCAATAATACATGGCTTAACATTTAACAGGCTATTTTGTTTGATTTAAACCTAATAAACACACAACTAAATATGAAAATATTACACATAATAGCTTATCAAGATAATTTTGTTGTAGGGTTGAAGTTTTTTTTTTGTCGAAACAATCGACGTTATAATATCTTGGCATTAAAGTTGGTTAAACTTTAATAGATTACGGTCATGGTGCGTTTATGTAGTTAAAAATAAATAATTTTATTATATAATACTGACAAAGTTAGACATCTGGTATTCTAAATTTTTATACATTTTGTACAAAACAGAAATGTGATGATCACTCATGTCGAAGAGGTAATTTTTTAAACACACACTGAAAAAAAATGGCATGCGATTTTTTAATCTGACATATTTCGTATCGTTTGCATTACATTAGACGTGATTACATTATACTCTTAAACATTGACCAAGATTATTTAGTTATACAATGGTCAATAATAAAATCGTTGATCGTTAATAAAACAAGTTAAAACTAGTTAGTTATTAACTATCTCCTTAAAAGAAATGATATTCACTGAATCATAGCAGCACCACTAGTTTTAAAAACTTTCAGTAAATAATAGGCAATAAAGAGTTTAACACATTTGTATTTATTGAAGGGTACATAAATAGTATGTTTTATCTATGGTAATTTTACTATACAGATATTACAGTTCTTGCCAGTTACAGCAAGGTGTTGCTAGAAAACAAAGAGCCTGCCTAAATGGTTTGAGCATCGAGGAAAAACGCACCCTCTCCTCATTCCACTCGGTTTGACGACCATCGGTTTCATTGTTGCTCAGTTCGGGCACAGCCTTCGTTTTTATCAGGCCGTGTAATTGCCGCTGTGTACTTGCTGGAAAAAATGGTAGGAATGTAACTAAACAAAGTGTGAACGTGAAACTTTAGGGGAATGGTGCCGGAAAAATTCTATCAGTGAGTGTTTTTGGGGGAACGATGATTTCTGGCTCATTTGAACATAGTTTCACCGTGTTAACATTTTCGTGCGGTATTGTTAAATTAATTACTTCTCAATTGCTACAGTTACAGCAACTGTACGCCTTTTTTTCAACGTGTTCATCTATTTATGAAGCTGAAAGACGTCCTGGACATTGTCCAATACGCTAGTTGTATTGGATCCCTTGATCCAATAAATATAACGCCTACAAATCTGCCAACGATCGGCAAATACAAGGTTGACACAGACGAGGGCTGTAGTCAAACTCGAGCTAAGCAGAGCATGCACTGCCAAGTAGTGTTGTCGAACAGGCCGGATTGTGGAGGGGGGTGTCAGGCGGATTGGCAACATGGCGCGCAAGGCCAGAAGGTTCATGCCGGTTGTCACTTAAGCTCAGTCTCGTTATTTTATTGCCACACCTTGTTTGTGTAAGTAATTTAGGTTTATCACAACCGTTTTATATACAACACAGTATAACTTAAAAATATTCCATATTTTTTCTGACTAATAGCCTATGTTTTAATTGAAAACAAACGAAGGTAAATTATATCGCATGTTGTACACAGTTATGTGTCACGGATATATTAACTAATATTTTACAGTTTATGAGTAATATTTTTATATTGATATTATTGAGAACTACATGTGTTTTAAAAACCCGGTTACATTTGGTCAATTATAATTTTGTATAAGACGTGGAAGTTATAAATGATAAATGTTAACATTTTCAACAATCATAAACTTTAATTTGAAGAAAGTTAAAGAGGTTTGCTGATTAAACAACTAAATAAATGTTACAAATTATAGTTCAACTACGGAACATCCGAAAATCCTTCTTTGATATAAGGACAAGCCTTAACAGGAAACGACAGCGAATTTATATTCCGGAAAAGCTTTAACGCTTCCGTAACCTCTCCTTCGTATTTTATTTATATTGGTTACTAGTCTATGCAATAGACTTTTTCCAAACAATTTATACCTACTTCATACTCCGTGGTTTTCGTATATAAACTTTACGTACAACACCTTTATCTAGCCACTTCTAAAATGGTGAATTTCCATATTATGTGTGTGCTCAGTAGGGGATTTAACGATGTATCAATGAACAGTAAGGGATAGCGTTCTCTTTCCTTCAATCGATTCTCGTATCAATTTATAAAACTCATTCCTTTCATGATAAATAGTTTATAAGGCACAAGCTACGTATAATTATAGACACTGTTATACACGAATTAATTTGTTTATTCTATTCCTTTCCTTTAGAAATGATCCTGCATAATGTACTTATAGTGTAAAACAGATTAAAGGTAGTTAATAAAGGTAAGTTGTATTTAACTGATTATTTCATATAAGTAGGAGAGTTTGATCAAATAAAGTAAATCAGTCAGGTAACTAGTTTAATGTTTTCTCTGGTAAACTCAATTTAGCTTTGTTTTCCGCCTCTGAGTTCCTAACTCCTCCAATTTCCTGATAGATCTGATTAGAGGGTTTAAAATTGTTCCTTGTCGCGTGAAAAGTATAATTTTGTAGTTGTCCTAGTGTGTTGTGCAGATCCTTTTGCTGTATTAAAAACTATTGAAATTATTTTAATTGCTTTAGGAGAAACTATATCAACCATGGTTTTCCCATAGTTTGAAACTGTAACTAATTAACTGTCTATGTTTATAACTGAAAATTAGTTGTCTTTGATCTTTCTTGACTTTACTATCTATTCTGTACATATTATTTCGTTATTAACACATTAATATATGGTTTTATTGATTGTTATTTGGAAAGTACTTTTATTAAAGATTTATTTTTGTGTAAATAAAATACTCAAGTCAAGTCTAATTGGATTTATTAATCTGTCATATTAATAATTTCCTACAGAAACAAAAAAAAATATGAAATATACATTCTGTAGAACATTTGAATAATAATTACAAAACTAACTTAACTCTTTCATGACGAAACTTTTATGGAACTTTTTCATTGATGATTGGAGTAGTTTGAGTGTTGGGGGGGGGGGGTTGTTAGAGAGGTTTTAAAAAGCTGGGCGTTGTATAGTTCTCGCTCGATAGTTAATCGATTGTCGCTTTGATTTTAAAAAAGCTTTTTGATGATTCAAACCCTGGCCCAGATGTCCATGATCTATTTGTAATAAATTATTAGAAGTTCCGGGGTGACAGAGCCTTACTTACCATGATTTTACTTGTCTAGTTTATAGTTTAATTAAATGCTACTCGCACAGCCTTTTTCTCCTCTCTAGTTATTAAAATCCGTTGTTAATTTTGTACGCTGAAAAATAACAGCAGATGGAAAAACATAAAAATAATATTAATTTATAGATGGTTCTCTTAAACTATCAACATGTAACCCAAAGTCTTCATATAACGCCGGTATACTTAGTGACAACGACTTTTCGCTTTTGCGCTACTACTTCTACAGAAATGAGAATATCTGCTCTTGCATTTTTGGCATAGTACTTTTAGACAATTTCAACCCCTCCAGATAATTTGAATAAAACTCTACAAATCCAGTACTAAGACGTTTAAGTTACTAAATTAGTTTGATTTTTCAGTAACATTCAATGTACTGGTCCACCAATATATTTAGAAGCTCTAAAATGCTTTAATCCAAAAATTCCATCAAAATTCTTCCCCTAGTGATTTAAAAATGGTTGTTATACAATCCGCTATAAAACATTGCTCAACAAAGCATGAGATAGGATATAAAATGGGATACCCGGGATCGAAATGAATGTTAATAAACATCAGATGAAAGTTAATAAACATCTTCGTGGTGATCGTTGGTGTATCTTACTCTTAAAGTAGTGTTTACTCAAACTTAAGGTCTAAATTCATAAAAAAACAATATATTAATCCTCTTTTTACTAATCCCAATTCTATTTATTCATTAAATTAATCCTTTCAAGTTCTTCATGCTCTTTCATGTGAAAGAATCTTGTAAAAAATACTATTCTTTATGTAACTAAGGAGTGTAATCTGTTTTCTTGGGACCTAAAATTTTTTTTTTTTATTTTAACTAAGTAATTTTACCTGTTTTCTTGGTACAAAACAATATTTCTTTTTGTAAAATTAAAACTTCTGCTTAAGCATTTTATTTTAAGATTCTTTCGTACAGATATAACCCTTATGTATCAGATTAAGACAAGATAAGGTTAGCTCTGTCCGATTGAAGTAAAACGCGTATTTTGCTTACTATTAGATTCTTGTTATTTAATTACTTACAGTAAAAACTAATTAAACTGAAATAGTGCATAATCAACCCTTTGATAAGAGAAAAACATAGATTTGACGTTATTTATATGACATCTTTTGGAGTTAAAAGCAAAACAGTTTTCATAGCTAAGGGGTTTTTTTAGAACACCATAATGACACCACTTTTATTATAGCTAAAAATAGCCAGGCAGAAGTGGAAGCTTTGAAGCCATTTTCACGGAACAAAGTAAAGTTTCAAACACCCTAATCAAATTTATCAGGAAATTGGAAGAGTTTGGGACTCAGAGGTAGAAAACAATCTAAATTGAGTTTACTAGAGTTCACTCGAAATATTGATTTGATTTACTTCACTGCATCCCTATTAGTAAACTGGACTATGTCAGTAAAATAGGACTTTTTTGGGGCAAAATGTTTTTGGATAAGTATAATGGACTAAGTTCGTAATAATAGTGAAAAATATTTCGTCGATGTGGCAATGCACAGTATAATAAAAGTGAATATACTGTTGCCTAAAAATGACGAAAAACATAGACAGGAACATTAATCTGTATTTGCTTTCCAATGGATCTGTTGTCTTGGTTTCTTTACATCGAACTATGAGTTAAGATTTCGATCATAAACGTTACCTTATAGATTCTATAGTCCGGCATTATGAATGGAAACTAACACGATTAATGCAAAGGGAAAACTGTATTGGTACTTGGTTTAAATCAGCTTCGGCAACGTCGATTTTATTGAGTTAAACTTTAAACAAAAATATATACGCATTTACATACGTGAATAGTACATTGTTCGTAAACCAAAAACTCAATCAGACCATGTCACAAGACACCTCAAGATATTTTGTTTGGTTCTTAAGTTATTTTACAACCAAAAGTCTAACAGAGACGACAATATACAATAAATTGTCATAATGTTTTTTTTGTTCAACATTTTTAACAGAGCCAAAATTGTTATAACTATAGATTGTTCATGTTTCCTGTATAAAGTGAAGAACTAAACAGTGATACTGTGAAGTTTTAGTATCCATTTATATCAGACATAAGATAGAATTTTTTATTTTGGATATTTTCGTCGAAGAGGATTACCTCGAAGCCTGAATCCTGAATGTAGGCTATCGTTGGCCGATATTGAGATGGACACAATGGAATGATGACCCTTGAGCGAGATTGGTTTATCAGATCATTGTTCAGCTCCAATTCAACCCTAACCAACTGTCTGGCAATATCGGATTAATGATATACTTTTGTTATACAGTCAAGCATGTAATTACCGACGTGGCATTTGGCCCGGTAGTGAAATTAATAACTGTTTGTAATGTTAAAAAGATCAGTTAAATCATGCATGGTAATAAATCGAAATTTACTTTACAGGCACAAACTTGAAGCTCGCCCTATGCGATAAAATATTTTAACTTTCCTATAATAATCCAACGTTTAATAAACGACCATGCAAATACAATATGTGGACTTTTGATACATTTTTTGGGCCTGAAAATCATTTCACTGTACTGAAAGACGGATGATATTATGAACGGGTTGAAACTAATCAGTCATGTGTTGACAGCACGTGGAGGAAGATAAATAGTCAGTCGAATTACTGTCGAGGTTTTGAAAAATCCATTCCCAGTGTTGGAAATAAACTTTTTAATCCAAACAAGAAACATACTTACGAGCGTTTGTGTTTGAGAGATATATATTACATTCATGAAATTAGCACGGTTATTATGGGTTGTATTAAAGAGCTTCATGAATTAAATTGAAATATGGAATATTCTATCCAGCGTATGGATTTACTCTTCTCAAAGGGGGTTTTCGTTTTTTACCAACCGTAGACTAGTTTTGTTATGTCCGTGCATCGTCACAGGGAGAAAACGTTGAGAAGATATGGTGATTCTTCATTGTCTCGTCCAATGCGATCTGCTGGCTGATTAAGCCCTTGTTCTTGATATAAATTAGTTTTATCAATGCCCATTTCATATGGAAAAATACTCTACACTTATACAATATTTTTTCAGTAGCAAAACATAACGCTAAACTCAATGGTTCTTGTGTTATTTAATTTTATACAAATAATTTATCTGTAACATGAATTGCTGTGTTTTAAAATATATAATACTGAACTAATAAATAAAATTAAGACGGAGTTCAAAGGTTTGAACACCATCCTACATCGCAAGGAAAACGTAGTGTCACTTCTCTTGATGCAATATAGAAATATATTATGGTAGAATCAAAAGGTTACACGTAACTCCAGAAAAAGTAAACAAACTACCTAAAACAAAAACAAATCTAAAGATGATGTATATCTTTAATATTGTAAATGTGATTAATTACATACCTTTAATTGAGGTCCCAGCCCTAATACTATAATAATAAATGCCTCTCTTGAAATATTATGGACCGTTCAATCTCAGACAAATTTCAATATAAAACTTCATTTATAATTCAACATGAATTGTAATTATTTTCATACTTTTATTCATTTTTATATTTTTGTTTGTAATAAAATATTAAAATTTCTTTAACTAAGTATTTAGCTAAGTATTTATATAACACTTAAATTACTAAACTTTGGACATTTTGATTAGTTTCAATAAAATTAAATATGTTTATGACAGTTTAAGTAAAGATAAGAGGTGAAATAATTAAATCTCAAGAAAAATGGATACCGAAGTGTAAAAGTAAATTATTGCTATAAACTTCTGTTGACCAACAGAACTTGTGTTTCCTAGTTATTAAAATCTTTGATAGGAAAGAGTATTTTAAATTTAATGGTTCAAATATTTTCTGAACCTTGAAACACACGATATAATTATAAAAACTTAAGCATGCGTATAAGTTATTTGCATTGTGATTAAGCTCAATGTCAAGAAAGCTGTTTCTAGAGCCCAGCATCATTTCTAAACTGATTTGCCTTAACTGGTTGATTTTGTAACTAATAGTTTTAGATCTTAACAGTAACTTACTGAAACTGCATACTTTGTATTAAACCTATAACCATGGAAGAAATGTATGATGTTTATGATGCCTCATCAGATTGATAAGTTGTTATCAACTATGAGGAATATAATAATTTTTTTGACTCCATAACGCTTTTCATTAGATTCATTGAAAACTGGTTTTTATGTAAATAAAAATGAATTTATAGCTTTGTAAGAAGCAAATTACAGTTTACAGAACCAGTCTTAACTACCTAACTGGTATTTTTCTTAATATAAATTATCCTTTATTCGATTAATTTATCTGGTGAATGCCATCAATATAGTTGCACCAGCGTTTGAAGGTATAAACGTACCTCCCCTCCCATTATAGGCTACTCAAAAAATTTGAATAATAAATTTCTCTAACTTTTATTTTAACTTATTAACTTTATTTAAACCAGCATGATCGAACCATGGGAACGGGTTTTACGGGGGTTTTATGTGGTAAAAATTGTTTTTTCTCATTTCCCCCCCTCAAAACAAAAAACACGAAATTTTTAAATTCATGTCTAGACTGTTTTAAATAGTGTAAAAAACAAATAATTTATTATATCAAGTGGTTTTTGTACGGTTTTGGTAAAGGAGCAAATTCAAAAAAAAATTTAATTAATTAAATAAATAATTAATTTTAATTACCCATGTTATTCTTATGGAGAATGTTGTAAAACTTTGTGTTTTTTTGTTTATGGATATATTTTGATCAAACTTGAGAAATATATTTATTTTATAGTAAGCTATGAACACTTTACTAAAAAAACACATTTTATTTGTTTCCTTGTAGCAACAAAACCTAGGTACTCGTTAAACCTAATGTTATTTAAAAAGAATTAATTGAAAATCAATTCAGACAAATGGAAATTCGCTTAGTCTGCAGGTTTACTGCGGTGAGGGTATTAGTACCTTATGAATAGGTTTATTAGTCTCTAGAATCAAAGTTAGTTTAATACATTAGTCAGCATACATAAAAATCTGGGTCTTTAAAGCTACTGTACTGAACAAATTACTCGTTAATATTAATCATAGAAGGAAATTTTGTTCACCGCAAGCTTATTGTTACCAATCATTCTGTTAACTGAACTCACTTAGTTACACTAGCCAAAGGATTATATTGCTTCAACTCCATTGAACATCTGAGAGTTAATTCCATTGCCAATGTTTACTTTGGGTGCTGAACTATGCCGCAACTTTAGAATACTTAAGTCAAGAATGGAATATTCAATTAAATTATCTTGGTAATGATTATCAACACAATTCAATCTACAAAACCACAAAGTTTATAGTAAAAATAATAAAAATATCATGATGCCGTTAAAAAAAAATTTAAGATACGCTGAATTTAAAAACTAAATTTACATTAAACATAATTTTTTCCATATTTATCGCTTCTTTTGTTTTACTTTCTCCCCTATACTTGGTGATGGTATATGGAGAAGTTATTTTTTTTGTCAACATTTTTCAGATGGAGTTTTGAGTAGAAATATGTTCTGTTTGGGTTCCCCTGAACCCCAAAAAATTGTTTTCGACGAGGTGTGTGTGGTTGTGTGTGTTTTATGGATTTATACAGAGCTACAGACTATACCTGAGGTCCAAAGGTCCAATTTTGATTAAATTTGGAATCTATATACCAAACTATACAACTATTCATACAATAATTAATAAACTCCTTTAACCCTTATGTTATATCTAGGGAGTTACTTTTTTTACTTTTTAAGATATCGATTTTTAATAGTGATTTAAAAAAAACATGAAACACATAACTATGTAACAGGGAATCAGATTCTCACAAAAACAGATCTAACAATTACGATTATATTGTAGCGTGTTATACGTATAGTGCTCTTGACTCTAAACAAAATGGTACATCCCCCAATGATGTACAAAATTGGGTTAACAAGTTAAATAAGCTTTTTTTATTTTACCCATAAAATACCTAATCGGAAGAATTACGTGTCGGCTTGCTGATACTGTTTGTATAGGAATAAAAATAAACATTTGTAACATCCAACAAAATAATAACGAATATTCATTCAGACTTGACTGACGAACCTCATTAATATGCGACATGAGTGTCAGACATTGGTACTGTACTTGGAAATCCATTCTGTGGTGAACTGTCATCTCTGAATGAATATATGGAATATCACAGGTTAAATTGTGAACAGAATGTATTATTCATGGATTTCAATGTACAGGGTACGGTAAAAAACTATCTATTTTCTGCAGAGCACTGTTCAGCGATAGGTCGTCTGAGGGTGTTGGGGGTAGGCTTGTTGGAAAACCTGGTCACCTGAGCAACGCACGTTTGTTATCAAGTCGTAAAAAAAGTATATGATTCAGTCAATGTAACTCAGTGGCATTCCATGCATTCTTAAAATGTCGTCGACATGGAGAGGTTCCGTCGCAATTATGTTTCGTTTGGATTATCAACAAAATTAAAAGGATTAATACAAATTAATCTACAGGGATAAAAATTAAGATCGAACCTCAAAGTTAATGTAACCGAGTGGTCAAATAATGTTCAAAGCAGATGTTTATTTCGGGCAGGCCTACGAGGACTGTTTTCCACAGCAGCACGAACTCTATAGAATGTTAGTTGTCTGGCGTCCGATCTGCTTTGGACGGCTTGTAAGCTTCTGTTTTAACGCAAAAGCCGTTGTTCTAAAGTTGGTAACCCACCCCACGATTGCGCTACTTGACGGAATCCACGTCATCCTAATTAAAAGAATGCACGGAACTGAGTTGCAATGACTGAATCATTAATTTTTAAATTTGACTCGATAACAAACGCACGTTGCTCAGGGGTCCGCTGTTCTATGACCACAGATCTTGCATCGTGTAGGCTTTCCAACGAGCCTAACGACACTCTCTCAAATGACCTGTCGCTGAAGAGTTGCTGCATAAAATAGATTGATTTCTTGCCGCATCCTAGCCTATATTATAAAAACAGTTGTATAAATATAGTTTTGCCCTACCTTACCTTCGCACCAGGCTCTTGCCTGGAACTGTGTGACGCATTACTTCAGGATACTCTTAGAGGGTTGCGGCATCATCACGTAAATCAAATCCATTGGAGATATGCTGTATCTGAACCCGGCTCCTCAGAGACCGAAGCCCCGCGCTCCTACCAATAGACCAGCTCATTCCCCGAAGATTTTGGGGATATTGTAATCAAAAACGAAACGAAGCGTAAAAAGGAGATGGGCATTGAATAAAAGAATCAATAAATAATATTATAAATTTGTGCTAGAAAGAAGAATATGTTTTACCATACCAATGACAATTATTCTAAAAAGCTTATCTTACCAAACATGGCAATTTACGATTTCCAAGAACAATGAGTGTGATTGTTTCTTATTAACTAAACTCGTGCATAAACTATTTTAAAATCTGCAAAGGAAATCTATCTCTATATTATATTGATCTTAACTAAACAAAAAAACTTAAACACCCCAAGTAGTAAATACCATTGACAGATTAACCTACTTTAAGGTACATGTAACACAACCTTACACTGCATAAAATACAAGATATATCCAACAACATTCCAACATACCGGTACTGAGGTTGAAAGTCATTCAACACTTATACATACAAATAATGTGGAAACTTGGTAACTGAACACCCGATCAACTAATTAATAGCTGAAATGGAATTTATCTTTTCGTTAAACAAATTAACTTTCTAAGCAAAATAAGGTATTTTTCTTGTACCATTAGTGTAGATAGCTATGTAGATAACCTAAATCAATTCTAAATAAATGTAACTCTACATTTCAAATTTTTATGTTTTAAAACAAGTGTTGTACCCTATGTTTACATTGCAGTATGTTTAGTAACACTATGAAAAAAACAATGTTTTCCCAAAATTGGTTTAGGTTACTTTTTTTGTACATTATATTGTCTGTTGTTTACAAAACATTACGGGAAAACAAAGTACTCAGATTATTCTGTATCCAGTAATCCATTAAATGGTGGACGGATACAAATGATCTCTTTTGTAAATAAAGTCTAATGTTTAGTGGAGAGAGTCCAAAGAAGTGACAACTTAAAATATTGCTCGTACAAAAACTGTTTTATCTTCATTTGTAAACAATGACACACGACTAAGTGTTTAGACTTAAATGTTGTCCGTTATAGAATATTTTTAAGTCTAAGAGAGAAAATTGAGATTTGCGTAAGGAATAAACAGTGTTGCTAGCCTAGTACTTACTGTCTAGGACTTCAGAGACAGAGCGGCGGGTTTAATTCAACCTAAACACAAAAAAAATAATTAAAAAATGTGTTTGGAATGCAATCTATAAAAGTGTTTATGTACTTACCATACCTCCTTTGACAATACCACATAGACACATACAATAAGGAATGGTATATTTTTTCATTACTAGTATTGAAAGTTGCATTTTTTGGTGCGTGCTCAAGTTTCAAGTGTGAGGTAAAGCCGAACACAGGACCAACAAATTCCACGTGCGAGGCTAACCGAGTGCTGACGAAAGCCGAGCATGCGAAAATTATTTTCCCTTACGAGGCAAAATTATAACTTTCAGTGAATTTCTCTATGGGGAAGCATCTATTACCGTAGGTGGCACGTAAGGCCTGAGGCAGGGACCGATATACTTTTCATTTTGATGTCCCTAGAGGCCAAAAACACTAGCTGTTCAAATAAAAATTTGTATAAATGTGTTTATAAATCCATACTATTATATACAAATCTAATAGTGTCTGTCTGTATGTGTGTTACTATTTAATGTAAAAACTACTAAACTGACTGGGCAAAAATTTTCAAAATATAGTACTATACCAAAAGGATGGTTAATTTGATTCATACTTCGATACTGACCGTGGGCTTTGCCCCTTTAGCTTTAACAGTTCTGAGGTGAGGGTTTTAAAAGTACAGATTTTTTGGTCTCCATTGTTGCAAAGAGAACAATCACAATGTAAATAATGTTATTAATATATTTTCATGAAAGCAGTATACAAATTAACTAACTTGCACTTCACATTGACTTTTTTACGTTTAAGTAAATTTAGTAATTGTATTTTTCTACACCTATGCTTAAATTAAACTAAAGAATATGGCAAACTAGCAGAATATCCATCCTTCGTACGGGGTTGGCGTATAGGTATAACATGCTTGGTTATAATCGTGCTTTGTGCTTGCACGATTTTAACCACGATTATGGGAGAGGACAGGGTTTGAGAAAATTTGGTGATTTTAATTTACGGTATATGCTATAGTATAACACATCTACTATAGCATTAATAGTGTTCTACCACTGAACCTAAACAGCAGAAAAATGTAAATTTCCAAATATTCGCACAATAGCACAAATTATTTATACATCGAAAACATAAACATAACTGTAAACAACCCTATTTTGTCCGTTCCAATTGTGTATCGCAACTTTTTGTTGCTGCTTAGTTAAAATTAGCTGTTGTCATAAATGAAAAAAATAATACTGCTGCACCCTGTTGGTAAGCCCGATAACTTTTTAATGCTATTGAATATCAAAGAACCAACGTGTGTAATTGAAACAGCTAGCAAAATTCTTTAATTCATTTTTAATATGAATACTGATAAGGTTAACATGGGAATCTCCAGAGCTACTAGGGCGGAGCCCGAACGGATCTTTGAGATGAGTATGTCTATATAATATATAGACATACTCATATCAAAGAGAAGTATGTCTATATAATATATAGAAATACTCATATCTCAAAGATCCTTTCGGGCTTTGTAGTAATCGGGAACGTAAGCTATCATCATGCCAAATTTCAGCTCAATCCGACCAGTAGTTAATACGTGATTGAACTTCAAACAAACAGACAAACACACAAACAAACACACAAAGTTTTACATTTATAATATTAGTATGATAAGATAAGATAACTCTACTATGTATGACGTTGATTTTTGCTTTCTAAAATCTGTGGTATACCTATGTGTAACTGTATTCAATTATTAAATGGTAATACAAAATACTCTTATTTTATCTCAACATAGCTTGCAGTCCAGATTTACTTTGCATTTAGTTTTGCTACACCGCTGATTACATTAAACCAAGGAAAATATCATAAAACTAAGCTGTACACATTGTTATTTTGTTTCTAAAATCAATTAAATATCTGATATTACCTACTATGTTCACTTAATCCATGGTAATTGTGAAAATTGTAAGGCAATGGACTATAGAATTGATTAAAATAACTGATTGTATATTTTGATGTTTGTTGAAATTTTTGTAGAGTAGAATCAGAGAAAGATATACTGTATTTACTATTTAATTTTTTTTAGTCTTTAATGATCATTTGCTTTTTTCAGCCGTCTTTAATACTAAATTAATAGTTTACAACTTTTTTTAGTACAGTACAGATTAGATATTGTTACTTTAATATTTAAAAAGACTATTGATAAGGCACAACAGTATTATTTCTAAAGTTTTGATATCTGATGTGTTTTGCTAATGATTTATTGTGAGTGAAGATGGACTCACTTCACACACAACTCTCACACACTCACTCACTGGATTTGTGATTTAACTTGAAGAAGATCGACAAAAACACTGTTTATTTAAATTTAGTAATTAGTAGTTTTGAAACTTCAAGGTTTAAATTTAAAATAAAAAAAGGGAGATAAAGGTAAATGTATGTGAAAATGTTCTTTGAAAATTTGGTAAGTTTTTCTCATATGAGCCTATACAAGATTTTAAATTAATCAAAACCAAAATGGTGGTTTCTACTAATACCATCAGATATAAATATAAAATATATTTAAGCGTTTCTATAAATGTCATAAAGGTTTAATTTTCTTTCTAAAAGCGTTGGTGGATGTGTAACTATTTTATACAACAGATGCAAAGATCATAGGTTTCTATTTCGTGTCCTCTTCCCGACGAGTATTTGTGTTGAGTATATGAGTATATGTTGTATAAGTGTGTATATATACAACAGCTAGTATATATATACACTATTCTGTATATCAGAAAGATCAGAAATCAGAAAATCTTTATTGTTTCATATTTATTTACAAGCTTTTACACAGAGTAGCTTAAGAATAACTCAACTCACACACTTATTTATAACTATGAAACAATTCATCCCTAGGTCAAAGACCTGTTTGGGATGTTCTTTTACGTATATACACATATAAAAACAGCTCAAAAGATGGGATCACCGACATCAATAAATGTTACACTCTAAAGCAACTCTAAAAAAATAACATTACTAAGCTTCATTGTTAAAAATAGGACTAAATACATTAGACCTGATAAATATGAAAAAACTGTACAAATAACAAGGGAGAGTAACTAGATGCATTTAGGATATAAAAACTAGGGTATGTGGTTTAGAAGTAATATGTTGATCATTAAGATATAGAAATAAAATATGATAAAGTGGGAAATGGATTCACGTCATAGATAAACTTGGCAACAATTTCGATAATATGCATTAGAATCGTTGGAGGATAGAAACATTTTTGTGAGATAACAAAATCGTCTTTTGTTGAAACACGTTTTTATATCAATTGGCAAGTAATTAAAGAAGGTTGGAGCAAGATAAAGATAAAAGTTTTTAAAAGCTGTTGAATTTGGTTTAGGGACTGACACATTGAAACATCTTCGAAGGGTCAACGCCCGAGATCCTATATTGTGCCGGTCTTCCCCACTTTTATCAAAGAAAGCTTTTAAAACTTTAAAAATATACAAATTTTTAAATGTAAGAATTTGTAAATCTTTAAACACTTGTTCAGAGTGTTCGAATTTTGTTTTGTTTGATATTATGCGGACAAAATACTTCTGTATGGTTATTATTGGTTTAAGGTTTGAGTAATATGCTCCTCCCCACACCTCAATCCCATACTCGATTTTCGAACTTATCAGAGCATAATATATAGATTTCAAAACATTTTTCCTACAGATTGGCCTCAACATATAAAATATCCGGATGTATTTCAATAATTTTTGTCTAACTGCCTCAATATGTATTTTCCAAGATATCTTCGAGTCAACATTTAAGCCTAGATATTTAATTGAATTTACCTGTTCAATGTCCGCACATAGGCACTGTATATCCATTTTACAATTTAACGAATGATATTTTAATGGCTCAGCAAAGCTAATGTTACGAGACAAATTGAATATTATGTACTTTGTTTTAGGACTCATGACCATAAAGTGTTTTGTGAACCACACTCTTAGCATCTTTATATCAGCTTGCATTTCTAGTCTAAGCTGCTCTAGATTGGAACTGCTGTAAAACAGTGCAGTATCGTCAGCAAACGCAACTAGTCTACCATTGAATACACCTTCACAAAGATTATTTACATAAATAAGAAACAATGGTCCAGATAATACCGAACCCTGTGGAATTCCGTGCTTAATAATACCTATTTCACTAACAGATTCACCTACTCTAGTTACGTGGCTTCTTTCTGATAAATATGAACTGAACCACTTGAGAGGGATCCCTCTAATACCTGCTTCATACATTCGAGACAGTAAAATAGAGTGATCTACTGTGTCGAATGCCTTCATTACATCGACGAGCACAGCACAGCATTTACCTTGATTTATTCCATTGTAAACCTGAGACATAAAATCTAACAAAGCATTACTTGTGTTCATTTTACTTCTAAACCCGTACTGGTTTTTACTAAAGAAATTAATTTTATTCAGGAAGTTAATCAAACGCTCCTTTACAATCTTTTCTATTATTTTTGATAAGATAGAGAGTAAGGCTATAGGACGGTAGTTAGTGGGATTAGTTTTATCGCCTTTTTTGTACAATGGCTTTAAAACAGCTCTTTTTAGAATATTGGGAAATACACCCGTAGACAAACTAAGATTTATTAAATGGACCAATACATTATCTATGTTGTCTATGATGTTTTTAATGATAACAGGTGTTAACTCATCAAAACCTGGGGCTTTTCTATCTTCTAATGCACTAACTATACTTTTAATTTCAGCTGTATTTGTAGGAAAGAAAAATATGGATTTGTTTGAATAGGTTCGTGTTGGAAACGTGATGTCGAACGCACTATTTGAAGTTTTAATTCCCTCAATATCTGAGACTATGTCATCTCTAAGCTTATCTGCAATTGTAAGGAAGAAATCATTGAACATATTTGCAACTTCGGTTTGATCTTGAACCAAAACGTCATTTTCATGGGTAAGCATTATTTTCTGATTCGAATTCTTTTCACAACCGATTAACTCGTTTATTGCATTCCACTGTTTTTTCGTATTATTTTTATTTAACTCGAATTTTTGTCTGTAATACACTTCCTTAGTAGTTCTAATTTTATTTATTAACCTGTTTTTGAACTCTTTATAAGATTGTTGAAGTATTTGATTGTTAGGCTGTTTAGCAGATTTATTAAATAGCTTATTTTTCTCTTTAACCATACTTGCTAAAGTGTTGTTCATCCAAGGTTTAAGTTATTGTGTAGAGCTTTTAATTTTACGGATTTTTGATTCAGCTACAGCATTATTCAGGATGCCGACGAGCATTTCAAAACCTAAGCATGTATCGTTTGTTAAATATATTTGGGACATGTCAACGCTTTTTATATTCGTTTTTAGTTTAACAAAATCTATTTTGGAAAAGATTGATTTTTTAGGAATGGATTCGGTGTTACATATTAAAACAAGATTTACAGCAGTCATTCTATGGTCAGTAATTTCACTATCTATTACCCAGCTTTTATAATCTATCTTATGGTTAGCGCTACGTCTAAATAATATGTGATCTATACAAGTGCTTGAATCTTTTGTTACACGTGTAGGTTTTTCAATTAGTGAAAATAACCCATGCCTTGACATTTTCATTAAATAATTGTCTACATGTGGGGATTTTTTTATCAAGTCAATGTTGATATCACCAATAATCAAAAGATTGGGACTATCAATGGCATTTAATAATCCATCGAATTCATCGATAAAAATATCTACATTGTACTCATGTAATCTATAAATGCCAACGATGGATAGGAATACTGGTTTATCTGTGCTAATATCGATTTTTAAACATAGGACATCCGCTGTCCGCATTCCAACTGAATCAATGACCAGAAATGCGGTCTGATAAGTAAATGATCACGCCACCAGCTCTATAGTTATTATTACAATTTGCGTACGTTACATAACTGGATAAGCTATATTTAGATATTTCGTGGTCTTCAATCCATACTTCAGTCAATACGACAATGTCAGGTTTTTTTGTTAAATTCTGGAATTTAACACAAAATAAATCGAAATTTTTTCTTACACTCCTTATGTTTTGTTGGACTATAATGAGACCGGCACTACAAGTAGTAAAACTGTCATCTTCAAGAACCGTTGTCATAATTAGTTAAATAAAGACAATTTAAAAAATAAGCTAACATAAAAATTTACAAATCTAATTCTATTTACAGAGACAACCATTTTTATAGGTTCGATACCTTAATCATCGGGATGACTAGAGCACATCTACTCAGTACCATCTGCGGAAGTCGTGGTGTCCGTGGTACTTGTCATGTCGTGTTGTGTGGATGGTGGCAAAGTACTTGTCGTGTCCTGTGGTGCCAGCTGTGGTGCGGATGGTGATGTACTTGTCGTGTCGTGGTCGTGTGGTGGAGGAGTGTCTGTGTTGCGTGGTCCAGTCGGGGACGCTGTTGCTGACGGGATGTTGCTGACGCTGGCGATGCGTACTCTGCGTAGTTCTTCAATCTGCTCCTTTGACGTAATTACTTCTACCCTCGAATCCTCTTCAACTCGCAGAAGGATTTTTCCGTTTCGTACCCATACATACTGCACAAGTCCATCCTTCTTCAGTTGTCGTGCTGCGTTTAGGACCTGTCTCTTGGCCACGCTTAGACTCTCGTTCACATAGACTACCTCGGCTGGACCGGTCAAAAATCCAATGTCTTTCGTATATAAGTTCCGTTTAGCACGTTGTTTGGTCAACAGGTTTTCCTTTATCACTCGTCTGGTAAACTTGACCATGATCCCCCGAGATCTGTCACTGCCGCCGGCATTTTGTTTTGGTCCTAAGCGATGACATGCATCGATATCATTATCATTTATCTCTACACCCAGGCTACTACCGATCTTTTTTACTACCTCAATGACTTGTTCGCCATTCTGCTCAGGAATACCATTTACCTCTATACAATTGGATCTTGAGTATTGTTCCAGCTCTACAATGCGACTTTCTAAATCTTTTACTCTCTTTGTTAAGGCTAAGTTAGCTTGATTGATAGTTTCAAAGCGTTTTTCATAGTTAGTTATTACTTCTGATTGTTTATCAATTTTCTTTGAGAGTTCATTTATGTCATAATGACATCTTTCAACAGAGTTACCAAGATCGGTTTCTAAATTACGAATTTGCGCTTTGGATTCTTCACGCATTTCTTGAAGGAGATCAAATACAGCTTTTATACTCACATCTTCTTTCTCGAGCTTCTTTCTCGATATATATATTTATGGTCCGTGAACGCGATAACTTGATTAATGTTTGTCCGATTTTGATAAAATTTGGCTTGAAGATGTAGGGCGGGATAAATTCAGATGAGTTCTCGAACCGGCATAATCGGACATGAGAACAGGGTTTTGGGAGGGGTTTTACAGGGTAAAAATTAGGTTTTCTAATTTTTGGCCCCAAAACATAAAATTTCCATCTTTTTCTTTGAACCGTTTTCAAAAAGCTTGAAAAACAAGTATTTCAGTGTAATAAAGTGTTTTTTACTGTTATTGGCTTCGGAGAGAAAACTAAAAAAGTAGAAATAAGAAATTCACATGTCATTCTTATGGGAAGTAAGTAAACTGTTGTTGTTTGCTTGTATATGAATACATTTTGATCTGAACCTTTGATACTTTAATCTGAACTGGCAACCATACAAAGGTAGGTATTTTAAACTAAGTATGATGGTGATGAGTGTAGGATGAGTGGCGCAATCTTGTAGTCTTGTTAGTGACTATGAGATACAGCTGTTAATTTAGCCCATACAGCCAATGGCAACTAAGGGACCTACGGTTTTATAGTGGAGTTACCAAACCAAACCACATTTTTGCCTTGTAATTAACGAATTAGTCTAATTATATCAGTCATTACTGATCAAACTTGGATTCTTTTTTTAAATCTTATACAAAGCTATGTTTTATTAAAAATACGTATTATTACGCTCCCTGTAGCAGCAAACCTAGGTACTTGATAAACATAATTTAATTTTATGTAAATAGGTAGGCCTAGATTTAATTAAAAATCCAACCAGTCAAATGGAAATTTGCTTAGTCTGCAGGTTTGATGGGCGTGTGTATTTGAAATAACGAACAAAACTGTATTTTTTTATAATACTGACCGGAACACAGCCGTTTCTAGTTCTCTAAATTGTCCGAAAAATCTTTGTTTTTCAGGCACAACTTTAAATAGGGAATAGAAAAAAACATATATGGTAAATTTTTCGGTTCGCTTACCTCAAAACGTGTTAATGGCACAAATGTAGTTTTTGAAAACATGAAGAGGCTGCTAATCACACGATATTTTAAGTTATGTTAAACAATAGAAATAAACAATAGACTCTATAGAATATATGTAGGTTTACACCTTTTTTGTACCAAACTTAATCAAAATGGAATGATGTTTACTTAAATTATCCTGCGAAATCTCTTTAATTATAATAGTTATAAGTATATTTTTCTGAATGTTGTCAACGGATGGCAATTTTGGCCTCTGGGGACATCCAAACTAAAAAGAAGCTCGGTCCTGGGTCTAGGTCTTACTATCAGACCTACCGTAATAGCTTCATGGGAAATTCTCTAATGGCAAAATAGACGCATAAACAGTATTTAAAGTGTTCTGCTGGGATACATGTCAATTTTATAGACCATTAGTTTTTATAATGTTGCCAAGATATGGCTTACAAATGACAAATTGTCTATGGCAATAATGTCACAAGTTACCTTATCAAATTTAGGTAGGCTACCCAAAATATGCAAATAATTGAATAAGATGTTAAAATAAAATGAAATATTAAATCAAATGTTGCACTTATGTTTCATAATGGAAGTGTGTTTGTTATTTAGTACAACAACTAAAGGTTCTCTTGGTCACAGAGTTGACTGTTTAACCAACTTAAACCCGTTCCATTCCACAGTGTGAGAGTTCTGCAAATTTATTTTCACCACACTATGATGTTTTTGGCTGTATTACATACGTTAATTGGTGGCTGAAAGTTACGTTTTGCTGGCCATGCCAGCTGTCATCGTAATTTGGGGACCGAGCAGGTTTTTACAGGCCGGGGCCGCAAAATCAGCTGTCCGCTTAGTTACTTAAAACATGAATGCGTTTTAAATACACAATCAAAATCCCTAGCATTGCAATAGAATTGTGTTATTGTCACCGTTGCCTAGCAACTATTTATTTTTATTTTTGCTGATTCCTCAAATTATTTCTTCGCATAACCTTAAAGTTGTAGTGGTGTTGACTATCAGTGTGCATTATCATAGTGGTGAATAGTGGTAATAGGGTACAGTGTGGTGAAAAATAGCGTTCGTACCACGGACCGAAATGGTTTTGCAGCTCTCGATCGATTTAAGTTCTCGACTTCGTCTCGAACTTAAAAACTATCTCGAGCCGGCAAAACCTCATTTTCGGCCCTTGGTACGAAATATACTATTTCCAGCAGTGACCAGGCTGTAATGTAAACTACATTAGCCCCCCCCCCCTGCAAACAGACTCTTACTTTATCACACACACTATATAAACTCCCTTCAATACTTTAATACCTTTTATTTAAATGGTGACAATACAGAGTATGTACTTTATATAAGTATGTAGCCAAGTATTAATGGAGATGAGTCCAAAAAGGATCTATTTTAGGACCAATTATCAGTTTGTTTTGTACCAATATACTTTGAATCTATTTGTTCCTGAACTCAAATTTTCTCGGATTAGCTCTCTTAACAATATTGCCCTTTGATAAAAATTATAATATTTATTTAAATTATTTTTGTTTAAAGGAAATTGTTTTTTTTTTCAACAATTTTGATTCGTGGCTGTTTATACAGGGTGACACAAAGGAACCGGACGTTTTTTAAATAAGTAGTACACAGTAGTAAAAAGGAATAAAATGGTTTTAATACTGTACATAGCGAGGTAAACATTTGCCATTTGTTACCAAACAGTCATTTTTTGAAAATAACGTCACGCATATGGTGGCCATGAACTTCTCTACAAATGTTCACTCTGGTCTGAAAATCATCTGAAACTCGGGTCAGGAGGTCTTGTTCAATGCCATTGATCTCTTCTGTAATTGCCAACTTCAAATCCTCTAGAGTGCGTGGTTTGTGAGCATAAACACGCTCCTTCAGAAACCCCCAAAGGAAGTAATCACAGCTGGACAAGTCAGGTGACCTTGGCGGCCACGGTATGTCACCAAAGCGAGAAATCACTTTGTTAGGAAACATTTGCCTCAAGACTCTCATTGATTGGTCTGCAGTGTGGGCTGTAGCACCGTCCTGTTGAAAATAAACCCTTCTTCGGTTTATTTGACGTCTGCAAAGTTCTTGACGGAGAAATGTGTTCAACATGTGGACATAGCGTTGAGAGTTCACTGTCACTGTTACACCATTTTCCTCGAAAAAATACGGCCCAATAACACAGGAATGGGATACCGCACACCAAACTGTAACCTTGGGAGAGTGTAGAGGTTTTTCATGAATGTTACGGGGATTCTGACTGGACCAGTAACGGAAGTTTTGTTTGTTTACCGAGCCATTAAGGTGGAAGTGGGCTTCATCACTCATTAACAATATCATGTTCGGCTTGTTGTTAAACAATATTTGCATTTGCGATGCAAAGTTTACTCGTTTATTATAGTCAGTCACTTTAAGTTCTTGCACTACCTGTATTTTATAAGGATGGTACTTAAGATCTTTCCGAAGAATTCTCCTTACCGATTCGCGGTTCATGTTCAACTCTTGAGCATGTTTTCGCGCAGACCTGCTTGGACTCCTTGTCAATGCTTCTCTTACTCTGGCGATGTTTTCGGGTGTTCTCGAAGTTCTCACAAGGCCCGGTGGTTTCTTTCTTGTTATATACCCAGTTGTTCGAAACCCTGAAACCCATCTTATTAGCGTATTTCGGCTTGGAACCGTTCCATGACGTTCAATATTAAAATGCCGACGAAATTCCCGCTGGGTTTTGACGATGGATTCGCCATTTTTTACAAAAGTATCGTAGGCGAAAACACGATGGTCTACGGTCCACTGGGCCATTTCAACAAAAATGGCAAGCCTCACTGAATGTTATGACATAACCTCAATCTTCCTACCACGTGCGACAACAATGGAACAGCTGGTTAAAAAACGTCCGGTTCCTCTGTGTCACCCTGTATAAATCTCAAATTACAAGAATGGCAGAGAAATTGTAGCTAACATGAGTTATAGTGTATTACATTGGTACCGGTAATTATTTTCCTCCATTCATAAATAAATTGTTTGGAAATATTATTTTTTTAAGTATTGTAGGCCTATATTTACAAAGAACTTTATTATGTACACTACATTATTGTTAGAATGTGTTTATTTATTGTAATGTTGCTTTTGAATACTAAATGCAGATAAATCTACTCATTGAGTACTACTCATCTACTAATCATCTACTACTCATCTACTAATTAATTTATCTTAATTTTCCAAACAACTTAAACGTAGTAAATATTTCCATTTCCTCCATCTCCTAAAGTTAATTTACTGATGCATTAATTCAGCAGACTCTGAGAAGAAACTTTTTAATAGCCCCTGTCTGTTGAAAATGGGTTTTGTTACATCCCCCTTTACACTTACTCTACCTTTAATATTCTATATTCAATCACAAGAAGAAGTATTTTCATTACTTATTTGTAGGTATTTAACATGTTATTTTTTAAACATAATTTAAAAGGCAATTAATTGTCAAGCATGATCTTGTTACTTCAGGAAAATACAACTGCTGAATATCTAATCTCTCACAAATCCTATTCCCACCAAATCACCCCATTCTTCACTGCAGAGGCTGACCAAACAATCTTACGAGAAACCACGCCAGATTTACATTCTAAATCTCGCTTAAGGAGCATCATAAACTTCCCAGCTTGTTCAATGTTCAGTGGTGTTTGGTTGTTCTTGTAATTTCTTACTTTTACACTTTAAAACACCAGCTAAGTAAATGTTCAATTATGATTTAAAATATCTTAAGACTAATTAAGCAAGGGGTATGTCATTTTATTTGCCTTTTAGTTTATACAATACAGCATAGATTCAAATTTTCATTTCCTTTCAGAAAGTGATTTTCATTTTACAAATCAACTGGAATTGCAGCATTATGATATTTTTCATAACTAATTATGAACAAAGAGTTTTGTTGTATGGAAGATATTATTTACATAATTCCACAGGTCTTTACAAAACGACAATGCAGATAACATTTAGAGTACCACCTAGAGTAATACCTTTAGTACCACCTAGAGTAATACCTTTAGAGTACCTTACTTTATCAAATCATGAATTCTGTCATGCAATTTCACACTAGATTTATTGCTCATCCACTTTCTGAGGATCTACAACAAGCTTTCCCATTTATTTATATTCTAAAGCAGAGCTCTCACTATTCAAGTAACTAAAATATTAAAATTGCATTAATAAAATCTAAAATGTTGTTCAGATATCAGCGTTGTAATGTTGCTTGCTATCATTTTCAAATAATTAAAAACTTGTTTACTGATTACAACAATACTTGTGCTCAAACGATAACAATAAATTAGGGAATACATAAAAACAAGGTTGTGCCAATTAACTGTTTAAGATTATTTAATGTAATGGTTGTTTAGTCAGCCAAATGGATAATATTTTAAACCACAAATACATACGAGACAGTTGTGTAGTCGTAAATTTTCACTGTGGAATCGCTCACCAAGGTCTGAGAAAAATATATGTTGCTTAATAATGATCTTTAGTAAAAGTAGAAGAAAAATGTGTACATCAAGCCCAAACATACAAAAAGTAAACAAGTAAATTAAAATTAGGCCTAAATCATAGGTGATGATATAAAGACCAGTTGAAAAATGTTACTTCTCCTACATACTTAACCTCTTTGTGGGCTTTACAATGGCTTTACACTATTATTTCAAATCACTCTCCAAACTTGCTGTAGGTTAAAACACCAATACATATTACATATAACTAAATGTTTTAAGTTATTTTGTTCAATAAATATAGGAATATCCATCCTCATTTCTTTGTTTAATGTACCCTACATATTAAATTTTTAATGCAGTATTTAGTGCAACGTCAATGGTGCAACGGACTAAGTTTTTAGTGAATTTCTCATATACCGAATATTAGCAATTTCCCACATATAGGTAATAATATGCTATTACTGTAGGTCTCATGATAAGACAAAGAGTTGGGACCGATTTAATTTTTGGTTTTGTTGTCTTCAGAGGCCAAAAAACAATCCATTCTAACATCTAACTTCTAACTAATATTATAAATGTGAAAGTTTGTGTGTTTATTTGTTTGTTTGAATCATACTAATGGTCAGATTGGGGTGAAAATTGGTAAGGTGATAGCTGATAGCTCACATTCAAGATTAACATATAGACATATTCTTATCTCAAAAATCCTTTCGGGCTCCACCCCATTGGCTCTAGACTTGCCCATGTTAGCCTTATGAGTATTCAAATTTAAAAGGAATTAAAGATTTTTAATCTGTTTCAACTTAAAAAGTTAGTTCTATGATATGCGAAAGCATAAAGAAGTTATAAGGTTTGCCAACCGTGTGCAGCACTATTAATTTTTTTTCATTTATGACAATAGCTAATTTGAACCAACTAGCAACAAAAAGCTGTGGTATACAATGAGACATTTAATTTTTTTTATCATTTCGGTGCAGTGGTAGAACATTATGGCTATTGTAGTTGTGCTATATTATAGCATACCGTAAATTAAAAGAACCAAATTTTCTTAAACCGTGTCCTCTCCCATTGCAAACGCAAAGCCAAGTATAACTGCAATAAGCATCTTATACTTATACGCCAACCCCATGCAAGGGATGGGTACTCTGCTAGTATTATATAAGATTTAACTAATCACAGGAATCATTGGTTATTACACAGGAAATTGTGTCTTGAATATTATTTAAAAGGCAAATTTCTAAATAAAAATATTATTTAACTGTAAAAATCATACTTCTTATAACAGTTACTAAACAATAAGTGCATCATTACAAGGTGGGACTCAGATGTCTTGGGGTCCCTTTTTCAAGCCTGACATACAAATATTATGTGTTTCCGTTAGCACAAAAGTTTACTAAAAATCATTTTGATTAAATTTTGTAAAAATGTATACATCTACTTCTATTCCAACTAGTTGATGTACCAGCATAATCAGAATTTTATGATTTAAGGTTTTATGGGGTAAAAAAAGAGAGAGTTCCTCATACAATTTTGCAATTTCATCCTATACCATTTTGTGGAGCTTAAATAAATAGATAATTTAATATATTGGGCTATTGAAGCATTGTTGTACTCTAAAATGGTAAAAAAAATTCTGAAAAACTGTAGATTTTAAATTCTCATGCTATTTTATGGATAATAAGAAATTTGTAGTTAACTTGTTTATAAATACATTTTTATTACGTAAAGGCTTATCTATTTATTTCATACAAAAAATTACATTTCACTGTAGGTATACGCAAGAAAACTAAGAATACTGTTAAAAAATTATTAATTATTCATAAATAAATAATAGTTACATACACTTGTAAATACTTTAGTGGACTAACATTTACTTGGTAACAATTATAATCCTATCACAGGTAGCATTTTTGTTGATAAATATTTAGATTAATTCATTTTAAAGGCATTTTCATTTTAAAGGCCATCTTATTAAGATGGATTCATTATACTTATAAAGCTAAAATCTCAAAATAACTAAATATGCATAAGATAATGGTTTAACATAAGCAAGGCATAGGACTAAAGGTTATTGATACTTCAAGATGTGTGAAGGCATTTTGATACCAAAACATTATAAAAAAACAATATTGGGTATTATTTAAAATAATTATTATGACAGAGACCTTTTCTAGTACTCTTCATTGCACTTTGGTTGAGTGAGAATGGAACGAAAATGGAAAATGTTAAATACTTTTTGAATGATTAACACAGCAAACATTTGCTAATCCTACATTTAATCACACGTTTGCTTTAGAATCATATTCCTTCACAACATATTGCAGCTTCCGTATTGCCGCCTGCACGTCGTCAGCACTGATGTTGCAGCAGACCACCATCCTCACCAGGGTTGATGATACTTTAAATAGCTTGATGACACAACTGTTTTCACTGCCAAGATACTTTTCTTCTTCTTCTGTTACCTGCACAAATAAAAGCTAAACTTAAAAATCTTCTATGATCAGTCTAGCATTGTGAATACAGGCTTAAGGTTTTATCAATTTCTTTTTTATGACTGACTAAAAAGCATTTTTTTTCTTTTTTACTACTTATAACATACAAGATTGGACTATGAAAACAAGGTTTTTTAACCATGCAAGTGCAGAGTTTATTTACTGGACTTGAAAAATGGTTTCTTAAGAACAGCAAATATATTTTGCGCAGATTATTCAAGTGACAACGGTAGGCCTACTATTTTATATTTGTTATTGTTGGAAATACATTTAATATCCATAAATTTTCCCTTTATCTTAAACAGTTTTTAAATATTGTAAAAATTAAAAATATTTTGGTTTACCTATAATTAAACAAAGAGAACGGTATAGGTTTAAATAAAACCATAGAAAAACAATAACTTTAAAATAATACCCTCTTTTCTGTATTTAATTAAATTTATACTTCATAGTTTCAGAAATATATTGAGTATAGGTTTAAATAAAACCATAGAAAAACAATAACTTTAAAATAATACCCTCTTTTCTGTATTTAATTAAATTTATACTTTATAGTTTCAGAAATATATTGAGTATACTTGTCTTGAAACAACCAATTGCAAAATCATTGCATGTATTTTTGTCTTTATTTTTCACTTAGCTGTTAACAATTATTATAAAAAAAAAACAAAGTAGAATCCATGATCACGGACGGGGACATCACCGTTCATAGTACGAACATCTCTCTGGAATCTCTAATGGTTGGGATGAATCACGTCTTAAGTCTAAGAAAATCACAAATTAAATTTCATCCTATCCCAAAGATTGAGAAGATGTTTTTAGAAATCATCCCGAGATGTTTGGACCCATCCATCTCTAATCAGTATGTTTTCAGACTTAATTTATAAAAAAACCTGTAATTCTGTAAACAAATTTTGATGTATAAAAATGCCATTGGTATCATCAAGTTGATGTTGTATTTACCTGGTACAGTCTTTGACAGAAATCAGCTGCAGTCACATGGGGTGTAGGGAGGCTCACAAACAACATGTTGGACTGTACTTGGTCAGGGTCAAGTGTTACCAGACTACTACCCATCACAGCAATTGCTGGGACAAAATCCACATTTTATACACTTGTTTAGTAAGCACTTAAAACTAACACTCTAATACAAAATAAAGCTAAATAAAAGATTGTGTTTTCAAATTACTTAACAATTATTCATGATGCAATAAAGTGAATTTTAAATAAGTTCTTGGTGGACAGGCTCTGTCAAACCTGCTTTGTAAGCCATTAAAAAAAATCCAATTGATGTTGTTCATGGATAAAATTTGTTCATATTAGTTTACTAACTAAGAGCCAGTGACCAAAAAGCACCAGTTGCATTACTTCTGACACACAGCAACTTAAAAGGCTTGAAGATGATATTAATCAACTAGTCGCTATACCCCTGCTTTGCAAGGGGGAGTGGTAGTGGAGGAAAAACATATTTCTTCAAGTTCATCGTATGAAATAGTTACAAATCGATGATCAATATAAGAAACAAAATTTACCTGCACCGCTTTCATTTGATATAAGTATACATATATATTTTTTTTTTTATTCTGCTAATTGGTGAAAATTTATTAGTCTACCTAGCAAGAAATTAGTAGCGCTGTCACACGTATGAAACTATTTTTAAATTTTAAAGTTAGGCTTACTTAAAAGTGTGTTTACTTGAAATACCTACTTATACCAAAAGTAAGTGGGTGAAAATTAATCTTGAAATAGGATATTGTCATGAAGCAACAAATCAATAAGTTGAGATTGAATTACATATAATAATTATGTTTGGCCAAATTGTTCTACTATCCCTGCAGCTCATTACATCAATTTCAAGATAAGCAAAAAGAACAATATAAAAATGTCACTGTTAAAAATCCTAAAAATTGTATGGTTATAAATCACATATACAAACAGTGGGTTTAAATCTTACTTTACCCTTTCGGTTCCATAGTTCATAGTATTTTCATTTACACACTTATACAATTGATTACATATTAAAAAATAGTTACACACTTGCCATTGATTAACGTAACAAAAGTAAACAACCATTGACTAATGATATATTAAATTATAGTTTCGGACTTGTTTCTCATGTCAATACAGCTTATTTTGTAGTAGTAGTCTCTTTTGTTAAATTTAAGCAGCTGTGTAGCAAAACACCACCATAAGTTAATCAAAATGCAAACAAGTGTCAGCAAGTGCAAAATAAGAAATTAAAATGGAATTCAATATCATTCCAACATCATCACACTCAAGTGTAGGCTAACCTACCACAAAATCTTCAGATTTGAAAATATAATTCAAAGTGTAGTAGAGTGTGACAGTTTGTACTATCCAAAGTCAATGATTTAAAAGAAAAGCCTGAATGGTAGATACCCCTGGGCAAAAATCCTCTAAGTTTGTGGTGGTAGTTTAAACTAATCAGAAAACTACACAATAAATATGTTAATGTAAATATTATCTCTCTTAAATAAAAACATGTACATTTAGGTTGTATCTTTGTTTTGAAAACACCTATTACTTTATTAGCTAAAAAATGTGTACTTTATCACATCACCATGTTTAGTAGTTAAACATTCTAAACAACAACCTAAAAATATAAATTAAAACATGCAAACAGTAAATGTAATTTTCTCCGGTTTCCACAAAACTGTACTATACTATTAGAAAAATTATTTTTTTTTAACTTAACTTTAAAACTCAGGGCCCGAGCCAAAGTTGATACAGCTGCCCTTACAGCATCTTGAACTTACTTTCTCAAATCAATGACACAATCTTAGAGTACAGCAGACTCCCTCTTATCCGGACTCTCTGGGACCGAGGCCAGTACGGATAACGGTTTTTCCGGTTAAATGGACGTCCCCAAAAACTCGTTAAAAGGACCGTTTGAATGCGTATTTGACTTAAATTTAGGAGAGCATTGTATTTAGACACGTGATCACTGGTCTCAAATCTTTCCCACGAGTACAGTTGTTTCATTACCGCCCACTTCCTGCCTCTAGTCCGGTTAAACCGATATGCTGATAAAAATTGTTCAGTTAAGAGATGTCATTTCCGCCAAGTGTAGTCCGATTAAACCAAATGTCTGGTTAAAAGGTGTCCGGATAAGAGGGAGTCTACTGTAAATAAGCCTACCACATGGTTGTCTAAAATATTAAAATATTTAGTTTGTTTGTAAGAAAGTGAAAAGACATAGAGACACACAGGCACTACCTCTTCTTTATAATATTATGGATAACAGAGAAATAAACTAACTTATAAAGAAACACATGCCATTTTCAACAAAACATATATTATATTTATCTTTTGTACCTCTCAAAATGTAAAATAGATAAAATTGCAATGTAACATTATTAAATTGGTTTAAGTTTTAAAGTAATTTTTGTACACAGTGGCGATTTATTTTATCGATATCTTAGGTTCGCAAATGGTGTTTGGTCCCTGTCTTTAACTGTTATAAAGTAAATAGATGAATACAAATGTAATAAAAAATAATAGTGAAGATATGAGAACTACGTATGTAAATTAAGAATTTAATTTCACATAGTCGTGGACTAGAAAGAAAGCAATTAATACAGCTATGTTAAGCTTAATTTATTAAAGTCTGAGCTACTATTGCATTCATAAGTTAATCTTACAGTAAGAATAAAAAAGGTTTTATGACACCCTTTAGTGGGATTAAGGGTATAAACCATTACAAGGAAGGAATGGAGAATTCCCAACGATCTTAATCAAATTTGTCTGGAATTGGCAAAGTTCTATTCTCAGAGACAGAAAATGTTGCCAAACTCAATTCAATGAAAAACACTTGGTTCAGTGGGCGATAGGATTGTTTAGTTCTTTCCATTTAATTAGTATTTTAAATATTGAGAAACTACAAAATTCTTAAATGAAAATTAGTTTGCTTTAATGCTTTGGTTCCTACTTAAACACTAATTTTTTTGCATTTATTTTTATTTTTTACAGAAATAAAAATCTCACACTGGATTGCTTTTAAAGTGCATAATTCTATGTATTAATACTCAGTTGATCCCTAATTTCTCAGTGGCTATAGAGCTAATCGAGCTATTTTTCAAAATAAAGATTGATGAAATGGATGGATAGGGCCTAGATGAATTTCCTTACTAATTTATCTTTTCCCTGCATCCTTTTAATAGTTCAGTCCATAATTGTTTGTTACATTTATAATTTTTTTTAAGTATCATTTTTACCTTGGGCTATGATCTTAGCTGCTGCATGGTCCTCTGCGAGCCTTTCTACCATATGCTCTAGGGCAAATATCCCCGCTGCTGCTATAATCCCTGCTTGTCTCCAGCCCCCGCCTAGCACCTTCCTCATGCGGCGAGCTCTGGAGTGTCACCAACAAAACAAAGTAACATATGTATGGGCTTAAAGAGTTCATTTACTGTTTTTGCTAAATATGCTTGTTACTCTCCCTATCGCAGATGGTTTAATTAGCGAGCTCTTGATATCAGTAGTACTTGCTTTTGACAATGCTTGATCAGGTAAGCCGGCGGACTAAATTGCATCCTTGGCTAGATGTTCAAAAAAGCATCATGGCTACTTGGCAACCCATTAGTCTAATGTTCAAAATTGAGAAATTTTATGTTAGTTTTAAATTTTAAAGGTGTTATCAAATTGAAATTTGTCTGTTAAAAAAAATTCCAACTGCCAGTCAATATAACTTTTAATGGAAAGAAGTTTGGGTAAAATTATGTACAGCTGTTATAGCATGATAAGATTACAAAGTTTGCATTAGGCCCGATCTCAATGAGTTCCAACCTAATATAGGACACTGTCCATCCTGTAGTATATTAGTTATATTCCTGCAAAATTTCAGCTCAATTGGTCCAAAGTTGTTCATGTTAATATCAATTTGACATATTCACAACTTTCACTTTGATAAAATTAAGTAGAAAGATTAAGCTAAGGATGTAAAGTAGTATTAAACTACACACTATATTGCCATAGGTAGAAATAAAAATTAATAACCTAAAAAGAAAAAGGCATAGTACTTTTATGATGCAGTAATTAACATTTAGTAAGGTATCAAACAGTTTTAAAACACTAACCTGTTTATGAACTGTTTATCTCCAACCAACAAGGACCCAACCGGAGCTCCAAGACCTTTGCTGAGACAAACAGAGACGGAGGAGAAGTCCTTGACCAGCTCCGCCACATTGACCCCGCTAGACAATGCAGCGTTAAATACTCTGGCACCATCCAAGTGCAACGGTATACCTACTTCTCGGGCGATCTGGGCCAGCTGTCAAACATAACAGTGTTACAGATACAGATTACAGACAAATGCTGAGGTCCTGGACCAGGATGCTGGGTTCTAATTCATTACATTAAGCAGCTAGATTAAATAGGTTTGGACAATTTGTCTTAAATTCAAATATCAGGTTTTAGAAGTCCATTCTAAATGAACCTGGGGTCTATTTGTTTTTGATTGTATTGAATATTTTTCAAGATTTGTTTACAGTAGTAAATTGATCCAAACCTCCCTACCAACAATAGACTAGTGTGAAATCAAGTTACAATTCCAAGTGGTATCGCTGTACACCATAGTGACAGCCCTACCAGTGAGGGGTCCTTGCAGCCCCTGTCTGTAATCATAAGATAAACGTCAGGCTGGATAAACCTGTTTTTCACTGTACTTTCTTACTGCACAGAGCGAACTGTGGCTGAGTGATGTGTGGGCGAGTATTTTTTTAGTTCCAGTACAGGTGTTTTTGGTGTACCTATCGGTTATTTTTATGTTATTTATTATGAAGGTTTCAAAACGGGGAAAATTAATGGTTTCAATGAAAGAAAAACTTATGTTTGTGGATGGCTAATGGAGAAAACTTAAACTTGTTATATTTTTATTTGTTTATTTCATTATTACAATCGAACCTCATTAGTACGAACCTCGGTAAAACAAATTCTTCGATAAGACCATTTTTTTTCATCCCCTTGACACTTTCATAAAGGTCAATGCTAAAGGCACCTCTGAACAACATAATAAGTTAATTAGGTTAAAAACCTCCATAACACAGTTTTGTTTGTGACATGGGCTATGACTGATTAACCTCTATACAACAAATAATCTTAGCACAAAACTTCTACAATACGAATGGGACCTCTAAAAGACTAAATGTCTCTCGATCTTAACTTCCATAGTATGTAGTTTTCAAAACAAACAGAAGATTGTCTCAACATGAGACCCCCACCCATCCTCCTTCCTCAGTCCTTGTCTCAGAGTGAGGAGAAGCCTCTATAAGACGAATAATGGCAGTATTATACCTCCAACCCTTTATTAAGAATACCTCGATAATACAATTCTTCCCCTGCCCCTCGAAATTCGACTTATAGACGTTCGACTTTATTTATTTTAATTTTTTATGTTATTATATAGGTTATTGGTGTTTATTATTTTGAAAGTCACCCAACTTTACAGGAGCGAGTTTCGGTTGGGTAGTAGAGACGATACTGTACCTTGAAGCATAATCTCATGATCTAACAAAAAAATTGGAAAAAAATATTACTTTGCTTTAAAGTTAAAGGGTAGGCTATAGCAGATTACCTTCTCCACCCAACCTAACGGCAGTGCCCTTCCTCCACACCAGTTGTGGGTGTTCTCCAAACAGATAAGGGATGTTTGTGCAGTGTGCACATTGGAGTCGTCTCTTATCTTGTCCAGCATCTCGTCCAAATCCCACGTCCCGTCTGGCAAGTTTTTGACGGTTGTCATTTGCACTCCTGCTACCTATCAGTTTGACAAACTAATGGTTTATCAGTTGAATGCAAAACATTTTAAAACACAAAGAACTCAGTGAACCTACAGGAAAAATATAAAAGGTATAGGCCGCTTTTAAAGCCTTCCGAAGGGAAATATTCCTTAACAGGAATACTTGGCCTACATGGCAAAGCCTCTGGTCATCCACAGATTGGCTAATAATTAAAGAAAAAATTACTATTACAAATTTTTTTTTTATATACATAGTCTAAGGAGGGTAGTGTTTAAAACAGCGTAGAATGGTCAGTGAGTTTTATACCTGTAGCGAATCTGTTTCAGTAGCCAATCTGCCCCCCAAACCCATGCACTCCTCTTAAATATCACTTTTTTTATCTAGAAGTTGTGAATCAATAGGCTTTATATATGTTTCAAAACATTACAAAAAAGTGTTAATTTATCAAGGCTTTAATTTCAAACGCAAAAAGTTTAGTTGAACAAATTTAGTCAACATCAGTGCACTAAAACATAAAATCATTACCATAAAACATACAACAGGCTTCAGGATACATAATTTATTTTTGTAAAAAAATACGACCGACTTCAAAATGCTCTAAAAAGAATGAAATAATTTCAATAAAGTAAACTTTTGTATTAGGCAAGCTCACGTATTTCAAGTCGGCGCGGCTCAAACTGCAAATATGATTGAAATTAAATATTGTGTGTGTATTTTGAAAATCAATAAATTGTAGCTGGATAACATAAATATATAAAAAACATACTGAACTGTTTTGTTTATATATTAAAGGAAATATTTTCTTGTATTTTATGTTTACTTCAGAATAATATAATATAAATGCATTATGAAAATAACACACACAAATGTTCTATATGAATAGAAAAATAATTTAGTTTGATATTATGATAGGGAAAAGAAGCTAGTTTAGTATTAAAACGTTACTTTTCCAAGTTAGAAACATTTAAATGCGTTATAATCTTTTTAAAGATACTCGTTAATACCACTATAATGCCGATCTCTGATGACGGTAATAAAATAACACTTAACGCATTAACTATGAAAAAGACATGCAGATTAACACCTTTAGTTATAGATAGTCACCTGCAATATGGACACACTCTTTCAATTTTGTATCAGAAATCATCATAGAGCCGCGCCGACTTAAAATACGTGAGCTTGCCTAATACAAAAGTTTACTTTATTGAAATTATTTCATTCTTTTTAGAGCATTTTGAAGTCGGTCGTATTTTTTTACAAAAATAAATTATTTCATGATTTTTAGTGACTGTATAATTTGTTATATATTAATTACTTGAAGTTTTTTGATAAGCAAAACTGCTTGAAACAATCAAAAGTGCCACAGAACAATCATTATTTTTAAACTGCTTGAGTCACCTGTTCAGTTTACATAATCAATGGGTATAAAAATTAACATTTTTGGATTTTCCTTTAAAAAAACAAAGAGTTGTCCATTACATTTATTAGGCCTAATGAAAAAAGAATGTCTTTCCTAGAGACATTGAAATGCCAGACATCGTTTCCTGCAATTGGTGTACTTCTACATTATAAAACGAAATACAGTAATGTCTCAAGCCTTTTGGAACAATAAGAAAGTTATTCCTCAGCCACCAGCACTAAAAAATCTCTTAAAGGTAGAAAATTGGTTGTTATCACGTATATTACCTTTGAAAAATACGTGTATGAAAGATTGGTTCAGCTAAAAGTGGTGTAAGGGGTAGGTGGTTTTGTTTGCTCAAGATGTAGTCGAAATTTCAAATCAGCTTCCCATTTCCGAAGCAGGCATAATATTATAGACAGTGAAGAATATTAATAAACACTCCATGTCTTCAAATGCATATTTAGTAATAAAAATATTAAACACTTTTAAGACAATTGACGATTGTGCAATCTCACACCTCTTATGTCGTTTAAGGAATAATTGCATCTAATTTATGTTTAGACCTCTTTTACGAATGCTTTGGTTTTCACAATACACCTTAAATTGTCAATATCATACAGCTATTCACTATGTTTTTATAAGTCAGAACATTCAATACTCAAAACAGAATCATACACAAATCAGGTCAAACGTTGAAATACCTTTTTTATAGTCACCAAAACAAAATGCATTTTTTCAATGTAACTTATTTAGTCTCCATGGCAAGAAATAGTTTATTAATCAATATGAAGCAACTGTTTCATGAAGAAACTGTCTGTAGCTTCATTTAAATGGTTTTAACTAACAGCTGTAGGAATGTTATTATTATTTATTGCCTTCTCTGCACAAATGTAAACAATCTGCACAAATGTAAACAATACCCCCGCCGCAGCAAACCTGCAAACTAAGCGAATTTCAACTTGTCTGATTACATTTTTACTAAAATATTTCCATATATAAGACATATTTATTCTCAATTTAAATAACATTTAGATTTAACGAGTGCTTAGGTTTGCTGCTACAGGGAAGGTAAAAAGCGTTTTTCGACCATAAGTCAGTAGTATAGGATGAAATAAATAAATTTGCCAAATTTTATCAATATATATCCATAAACAAGTAAACCACAACAGTTTTCATTTTCTCCGTAAGAATAACATGGGAATTTTAAATTTGCACTTTTTTGAATTTTCTCCGTAACCATTAGGCATACAACAATGTTTCAATATACTAAATTATTTACTTTTTTAAGCTCTACAAAATGGTTGAGAAAAAAATTCCAAAATTTTATGTTTTTAGGGTCAAAAATGGGAAAAACCCATTTTTACCCCATAAAACCCCCCATAAACCCCTGTTCCCATGGTCCGATCATGCTGGTTCGCGAACTCGTTCAAATAAATGTAGGTTTACACGTTTATACCAAATTTCATCAAAATCGGATAATTTTTGTTCGAGTTATCGTGCTGACGGACACATATATATATATATATAAATATATATATATATAAATATATACTTTTGTGCCCACCCGGTTTGGCAGTCAGTGCGCTGGTAATTTACTCGGTGTGGCAGTCACCCGCCCGAAAGCCAGTCAGCTCTCCCATAAGCCAGTCAGGTATGGCTTCCCGTGCACTTTATACGTATGAAAACAGCAAACCGGTGCTGCTGCCTGTGTCGATAAGCGTAACTGCAATTCCAATGCGGAGACTGTCTCATCGTGTGTTCTATCGTGGAGTAGTGTAGCCAGTACGGCACCCTACCCTACTTTGTAGCGGTAAAACCCAGCGGTCTGTAACCTTCGTTTACTCCTTGTTACTACCCAGATAGCACAGAATGTCTGACAGATATCTATTTAGGTTGATTTATGTCCAAAGATATTTATAGAGTTCTTTAAATATTTATAAGACATATCAATCTAAACATTCATAAGATATCTGAAATTATATGTCTGATCAACATCCAAAAAGGTATATATTTGTCTACAGATCATTTTGGAGATGTATGTACATCCCATGGATATCTAATTTAAAATGTTTATAGAATATTGATTATGAATATCTTCAAGATGTCTATTAATATACATTAACTATAGTTTTTCTCATTTCCCTCTATACCTGTGTCCTTATTGTGTATATTGTTTAAATAAATATTATTATTAAGAATTTGGTTATTATATTAAAGGATTTGTTTTAATATTATTAAATTTCCATTTTCATGACAAATATCAAAGTATATTAATTAATTTTATTTATAGACTAAAACAACACAAAAGCTAATTAAAACAAAACATATTGAACGATATTTTACTGTAATAAATTATAAAAATACTTTTAGAATTAAACACACCTTTATGTAGATGAAAACACAAATAATTATTCTATAAAATTTTTGTGTATTAATTTGCCCCCAACATTTTCAACACACTACACACACACACATATATATATGTATTTGTTTAAGAAAAGGTACTTCAAATAATTAATGACACATCTATAGCCGTTTTAACGTTTTAAATCCTAGGTAAAGCTATAAGCTATATAGGAAGTTATAATATTCAGAACCAAATTTTTTATATAGTATTTAGTTTGTAGGCTGGTTTTGCTTATCTTATACTTGGATTAGGCTACTCTTTGCAGTTCCATTCGTACAATAGAAAAAAAACACAGGCAGGAAACTGATGGTAAATTGGTCATACCGGGAACTATATAAAGGAAAACCATTAATTTATCAACAAAATAGTTTTATTTACTTCAATAGGTTCAAATAAATATTAACGTTTCTTTAACCAAAATAAATTAAAGCTAGCCACGTTAAAATTAATGTCGGAATTACTTTATTTAATTACAAAAATAAATATAGATAAATAGATTGAATTTGACTAACTACTCCACTTTTCTATTCTACCACACCTCGACACCTCCCACCCCGCAATCATTCTTCTTCCTCAATCCTATTCCAAACCTCGCCGACCTGAGCTGGACCGCTGGACCTCGTCGCCATCGCCATCATAGTCATAGTCATAGCTCCCTGCTTCCGCCATTCTATTGTGCTATATTATTAAGTTATTGATCGTCTCTCGCCTCGCCTCTCTCTCTCTGGCTTTCTCTTCATCTCTATTTCACAACGCCTGTTCTGTTACTGTTCGTTTTAACTCCGTGCCCAATAACAGTTTTTCAGATTAAAATAGGAATTTGTTTTTCTAATGCCGTACTGGGCAGTGGTCGAATTTGTGTCGAGGGGGGAAATAGAAGCCGTCCCAGCAACATGGTTATTCCAGGAGAATCAAAAGTGCTACTGGCCTGAGAAGTCCTTCCACCCTAGTTCATTGATAAAGAAAGCTGCTACCCCTGACCCAGACACCTGGAAAGTATATGAAGTCAGGGTTTTCAAAACCTTTGGTAAGTTAAGTTTCAATAAGTTGGGCCTAGGCTAATTAAGTTAGTGAAGTAAGCTAAAGTGTTGGCTAACCTAACTTAAAAATACTTGTGTAGTTTCTTAGCTTAGGGCCCCTATAACTTATGCATGAATAGGTAACTTATCCCCACCCCGCTGTCTGTTTCAGGCGAAAAAAGGTTTAGGCATGAGTTATCTCAGCTTCGTCCTAGTTTGGCTTTGCCTTGTGGTAAACTTAAGTTAGGCTATGTCAATTCAATATTTTTGGCCTAATTTGTAATAGCTCAAGCCTAGGCCTAGGCCTATTTCTTCTATGTACTTGAATAAGTAGGCCTATTTCTTCTATGAACTTAACTAGGCTAAGTAGGCCTAGGCCTAAGTTAGTGCTCTTCATTTCTGTTATCAACTTAGGCCTATAGCCGCCTAGGCCTACTTAACCCTCCGAATGTTAAGCGTCGTAAAAGCGACTCATAACACACCCGCCGTGGTGTTATGCGTCGCTTTTGCGACTCACAAACACTGTTTACAGCGATGGCTCTGGGACTGACTGAATCGGAACTGGATCGAGTTAGGTATCGTTTTTTTCAGCAGATTCAGAGCTTTCTCCTGATGTCTGTTTCTAAACGCTTTTTTATTTTAGTTCCAAAAATATTGTAGCAGACAGCTGACGTGCGTATTTGTAAACAGCTTGGTTAACCTCGCACCTATGACTGATAAGTTATGTTTCGTTACGTTTATCATTGTTTTAGTGTTAAAAATCAAAAGTGATATAACTTACGTGGTGCATTATAAGAAGATTTAAGTGATTTTGAAGGGCTGGTTGATGATCCTGAAGAAGTAGGTAGTAATGTTGATGTAAATTCTAGCCAGATTCCTAAGTTAGCTATGGTTAGGCTATGCATTCTTAGCTAAACGCTAGGCTATGTACCGAAATCTGTTGTTTGCCCATAACTTATTTATTTGCAAACCTACTTCCTTATATTATTATATTTTTGGAATCCTCATAAAATTCTGAACAAAGTGGCTATTTTAAAATATTTGTAGACCTATAAATTATAGCAATTTATTGAGCACAAACATATTTTTTTTTTCATTTATTTTATAATTTTTGAGAAATGTTAACCCTACAAAAATTGTTGAACATTTTTTTGTCATGTTTTATGTACATTGAAGCCCAAAATTTCCCAAACAAAATGATGTAGGTATAAAACAGTAAACTGTAGGCCTACACTGTTTTTAAGTTTCTAAGATATATTTTAATAAAACCCTGCGATTGCGCAATAAATGGGCGAACATTAAGACCAAAACTAGAGACACTTGGAGGGTTTTAAAAAACTTATGGTTCTACCTTTCTATGATAAAAAATTGATGATTGCCAAGATTGGACTCAGGCCTAGGCCTAGCATTAACTTGGGTCATAAATAGACTGTATAGGCCTAACTGTAAAACTTTAATTTATTTTTTCGATCAACGTAACTTAACTTAATTACTTTTCACGCCTATGTTTGTGGTAGAAAACCAGTAAGATACAAGGTTATTTAGGTGTGATTCTTCGTTTTATTGAAGAAGCTGTTATGAAAATATTATTAATTGATTCTAACGTATATATTGAAAGTTGGAACGGATATAAAAACATTAACACATTTGAAAGAAGATTGTTTTATCTAAACGTTCAGTCTCAGTGTTGTAATATCTGCCCACTGCCGCCAATTTGCTGGCTAGTGCGCATGAGCTGCGCGGTGCTGCCATTTACGTTTGCTTTGGGATTTTTATCCCTAAAATAGGACTTTTTAGACCATGTGCGGGATGCGGGATAAAACGAGACTATCGGCTCTTACGATTAGGTAGTTTTTCTTTTTATACTGCTTTACGGATAAACTAACACCAACTGAATGTTGTAGTTGTTCTATACCTACGTTTTGTGCTAGGCAAGTGCAGTTATTTCTGAGAGAAGTAAGAAGACATTGAAAGTTTGCGTTTGTTGAGTGCTAAAAATCCTTCAGAGCTTCAGAATAATGATTAGGCCTACCTATATAATTCCAAAATGAATAGGCCTAGCACTTTAAATTGTTTAAGTTATAAGGGATTGCCCGTTTTAACCAACCTTTTCAGTTATCCCTAGGTCCAGTCGGTTGAGAGGGAGTCTACCGGTAGACCTACTGTTTTACTTAACCAAATTTTTTATTTTTCAAATTTTCAATGATTAAGGCTAGGCGTTGTACAGTAGTTGAAGCGATATTCTGAAACGGCCCAAGTACAGCACTACAGTATTATTATCTTATTTTCAGATTCCTTGAAGCTGGCCCGAGAGAAAAGTAGGGGGTACGAAATCGCATCCAACGTAAATAGTGACCAAGAAAATATCAAGAGAAATAAAATTCCCAACCCCAAATACATCTCAAGTTCTGATGAGGACGAATATTGTGCTGGCAATCCAAAAAGACCAAAAACTGATTTTTTTAAAAACAGAGAGCCACCAAGAGATAGATCAGATAAATCAGATGTCGAAGATTTTGCTGAAGGCCTAAATATCCTCCCAAACATCGATTCATTTGAATCCCCAAAAGAACGGGGGATTATAGATAATGACTATAATTTCAATATAAGCACTCCTACCACTCAAAAATCACAACCCCTTCAAAGGCCCACCACGTCTCACATCTTGGATGATGAAGGTAAGAACTAAGATTGTCAAAGTAGGCCTAGTCTAATTGTCTTACAGGCTCAAATCTAACTTATGCTTTCTGGGATTTTCTCTTGGTACAAGTAAGTTAATAGGCCTAGGCCAATAACTTAGTATTTTTAAACACCTGATATAGGTACCTAATGTTGCCGTACGTAAATTGTAAGTGGTTTTAAAGTCCACTAACATTCTTATGTATGTTGAAGTAATGAAAATGTTAAATAACTCGTCACAAAACTCCTATTTAGGAGCTCGAGATGGTTCAGATGTAGTAGTCTGCGCTCCGCTTCGCCTCTGTCGTAACCCATTTTCCCCTGGAATGTGACACTTTTTGGACTTATAAAGTACCTAGGAAGAAATGTGCATGCAATAGATCATAATAGTTCAATAGGTGAAGTTAATTGTAAATAAAGCATGCGCCTCACGTTTTTCGTTTTAAATCTTATAAGTATTTTATTCTCTCAACATTTTATACATTATTTAATACTTTTAGTGCGTTTAAAAACGTGGCATTTTTAAAAAGTATTTTTATTTATTAATTATTGGTTTTTAATGACTAAACTAATAGGCACATAATAATTTTCAGCATGGAAGAAGTCTGTAACAAAAACACTCGCAGTATTGAAAATCAACCAAAATATCATAAGAGAACTGTTAGAGAGCCTTATAACGAAACAAAGTAGTACCGGTAACCCATCAGCAACAGAAAATGACGAAGACGTGCCAGCCATTTTGGGAAATTTTCCTCTTGAGACTCAACAAGATTTAGAGAAGCTTGAAGAGAAGCTCAAGGAAAAAGTGATTTTTGACCTTATGGTATGTATTTTAAAAATGCAGGATATTCCCTATAAGATAACTTTAATGTTAAGATTTTCAATTTCAAATTGTAATTTGCATATTAAAAGACACTTGTTTGTGATCCTTGATATTTTTCAGCTAATTTCATCCATCTGTTACTCTTATAGTTGTTGTTAACTTAATTCTTTTAATTTGTGTTTTATTTTTGTGAATGTTTTTGTGAATGTGAAAGTACTAAAAATTGATTAATTATAGACTATTTACTAATGTAGGCCTAATCAAATATACAATAGTTGTTTTAATTTCCAAGCTTGAATTTAATTTTCTTTTATTTAAATTCAAACTTTTATTATTTAAACTTAACTAATTGCTCTGACCATTTTGTTTCAGCATCAGATGCATGTTCCTCTATGTAATTGCCCCCTCTCCATACAACAATACCTTCCTCCACGTCACCCTTCTTTGTTTAATATAATGTAAAGAAATTTGTAACAATCAACTTTCATCTGCAGGTGAAACATTTCTCTATTGTTGGTGGGGAAAACGCAAAAGAAGCAGTGAAAAGGCTGCTCCGAAGAATGTTCAGTGACGAATTGGCCCAAAATTTCAGTTATCTTGGGTTTAAGAAGAAGCGTGTCTTTGCTGATCTTCGACTCAAATCAGTATTATTTGGTAAGAAAAGTTAATAGATTATTTTTTAATTATATACACGGGTAAAGATTTAATAATGTGTGAAACAAAGAAAAATGAATGGTAGTCTCTTGCTGTATCGTATTTGGCTTAGCCTATCTAACCTGAGATTACTGCTACGGTCAGAGGCAATCAGCTGTTAGCTTGCTGATTCACCTGTCAGTCAAGGCTTTGCTTTAGTTTTAATGCACAATGACTAAATATAAAATGGTGTTTGCCGTTTGGTGTTCAATAAATAAACGTTAGTTAGGTATATGATTATACCATCATGAGCATTAGGAGAAAATTAAATGGTGTACTATAGTTTGAAAAGAGAAGGTTTATGTTATAATTATTTTAATTGTATTGCAAAATTATCATCAAAACTCGTAAGGAAAGTTACACTCCAAAGTATGTATAAAGCAGAAGGACCAAAGTTAATTTTTAACCTGAATTTGTGACACTGCCAATGAGTTTTTTTACAGATGTTTACTTTATTTTAGACTCAGTTCGAGCAAACACATCATTGGCCAAAACGACTGACTCGGAGATAGAAGGAGTCATCAAAGACTGGCTCCGGCAAGCAAAGTCAAGAGTGGAGCAAAAGACAAAGTAAGTCTTGAAGTAGACTAATACGATATAAGCACTGTTTCTGTTGACATCGTGAAAAAATTCTTTTGTATAAACTAAAGTTAACTTAAACAGGATCTCGAACTTTAAAAAAAACCAAGTTGCACACCTATCAACCGCATACTTAAATTAAAGATATACTTGAGAAACCCCCCCCCCCCCCCACAATAATTATATATTTTCCGATAACCCTCTCCTAAGAGCATAAATGTTAATAAAAGGGTTATAACCAATAACATTTTCAATATTGAATATTGGTCAGCTGTCACAAATAAGGATGTAGCTGCTAAACGGGCCTAAGAGATATTAGTTAAAAATACAGTAAGCAGTACGGTACCGTACAATTGAGATTTTCCTATTCGATGATGTGCCTTAATGATTGTAGTGCAATTTTTTAAAAGTAGAATTAAAGTACCCTGTTTTTAACTTATCCTCTGCATTCTCATCCCGATTTAAAGCATGGACAAAGCAACTAGTAATACTCTAGGTCCAGAATGTTGAAAATTTACGACAAATGATTTTTACATAATGAAATTTGATTTTAAAAGGTAATTGCAGCAAAGAAGAGCTGTGAATATTCTATTTCCTTTCTCTCTAATGGACATTTTGCTAACAGCCTATCAATTTGTTAATGTTTTAAATTAACATCAGTCTACATACCAAAGATCTTGTTAACAATAACTGTTACGTTCATTGCCTTGTACTATAGTTTTTTTTTATTTCTTTTAGGAACAAACGGGGCAATATTGTTACAGAAGCCGATCAACCTCAAGACTCAACCAAAGAATAGTTGTTAAGCTTTACCCTCAAGACTCAACCAAAGAATAGTTAGTTGTTAAGCTATTTTTATGCCATAAGTGTCTTAACTGATTTTTTTTTTATGCAATGAAACCTTAATAACAGGACTCCTGATCCCGTGATAAAAGGTGCAATTTTCAAATTCGAAGTCGACCTCTAAAACTTTATTTAATAATTCACTATGATAGTCTTATTATCAAGGTTATACTGTTCTAAGTAGCTTCTCTACAATTACCATAAAACATAATTAATGTTGTTTTAAAACAAACCCCAAGGTAACAGATAAGTTAACCTTTACATTTTACTTAGTTACCAATGCAATCTTCTAAACATGCCTAAACAAAGAATTAAAAAATTTAAGGATATGTCCATAAGGCATTTGTACAATCAAGTAAAACAAGAAGAACAACATTTCCAATATGATATATGTAATGATGAATCACTTAACTTGGAGAGTCCTTCTACTTCACAGTCAAATAGGCCTAGTGTATTAAGTTGCGAACCTGTGAGCAAATTATCTTTAGTTAATAATGAATTTCTTGAAGAAAGTAATTACAATAATGACATAAATCAAATAAGTTCTAGTGAGCTTGAAGACTTAGAATTTCATATTTCTAGTGGTTTGACTAGTGATGTTGATCAGTATACTGATGATGATGATCCTAATCAAATGAATGTGTTAAATGAAACGAACAATAACACTTTGGCTTCGCACAATGACACTAGTGTTTCCGAATCTGTAATTTGTAACTTAGATTATGTGGGGAAATTAGCTAACTGGGCGACTACATTCAATATAAAAGGAAATGCTTTGAATGCATTTTTAGACATACAAAGAAATGAACCAGGATATTCAAGTTTACCGAAAGATAGCCGAACATTACTCAAGACACCGCGTGCCACTAAAATTAGAAAAGTTGCACCAGGCGAGTATCATCACTTTGGGTTGAATATTGCGTTAAATTTATTTCTTCAATCACTGAATGGAGAAACCCCCAACAGCATTAACTTGAAGATTGGTATTGATGGATTACCAATTTCTAAAAGTTCTTCTAGCCAAATCTGGCCCATACTATGTATGTTCAAAAGTGACAAAAAGGATTCATATGATTCTCGTGTTTATCCTATCGGTGTGTACCATGGTAATGAAAAACCTTTTTGTTCCAATGCTTTCCTTAAAGACTTCATTGATGAAGCTGTGCCTTTAATAAATAACGGTTTTAACACTGATTTTTCAAACTCTATCATAGACATACAGATTTGTTCAATAATATGTGATGCACCTGCGAAAGCTTTTGTTTTTAAAACAAAAGGGCATTCAGGATTCTATTCTTGCACGAGGTGTACACAAAAGGGTGAATCCAGTGAGAGACGAGTTTATTTCCCTGATTTAGATGCCCCCTTACGGACCCACTGCAGCTTTATAAACCAAGACCAGAAAGAATATCATATTGGCACTACTGACTTAGTACATTTACCAAAATTTGATTTAGTAAAATGTGTTCCGTTGGATTACATGCACTTGATATGTCTCGGTGTAGTAAAAAAACTACTAACAATGTGGCTGTTTCTAAAAAAGGGTTCAAAGAGATTACCGAATCATATTATTGAATCTATTTCAGAACATTTAATTCAATTAAAAGATAATACACCTTTAGAGTTTGCTAGAAAACCACGTTCTTTAATGGAAGCAAACCGGTGGAAAGCCACAGAACTGCGGCAGTTTCTTCTTTATACGGGGCCAATTGTTCTAAAAAACAAGGTCGACTATCCGGTATACCTAAACTTTTTGGCTTTAAATGTTTCAATATCTATTTTCCTTAGCCAAGCTTATCATAAAACTTATATGGATTATGCTAGCGCCCTTTTGAAATGGTTTGTTGCTAACTTTGCTACCATTTATGGTAAAAAGTATATTTCTCATAATGTCCATGCGTTGGTCCATCTTAAATCTGATGTAGAACAGTTTGGGCCTCTAGATGATTGTAGCGCCTTCCCATTTGAGAACTATATGTTCTCTACTAAACAGCTCCTGACTCGCAAGCCAGATAAACCACTTCAGCAATTCGCCCGAAGGTATGCTGAAAAGATGTCAGCTGAAGTTAGATGTACCGATGAAACGTTACTAAAAGCCAGTAGTGGCCTAGTTAAAAACAGTCATAATAATGGTCCTGTTATAGACAACAATGTATTACCAGAGGTGCCCATCCCCCCCAAACCCAGAGGCGCAATCCCCCCCCCAAGCCAAAGGAGTAATCCCCCACCAATTTATCTGACAATTTCCCCTTTACCTCAAAGAACGAGCATTTCAAGTATTTAGTAAACTTGGAGGTACATAAAACAAACTTGCTGATAAGCAAAATTAAATGTTTAATAGGAAACGTCATTTAACAATACATTATTATATCTAACTAATGGTTGAATTATTTTCAAAATAAACTTATCACACACTTTTTTTAAAAAATTTCTATATTTCGGCATTAGCCTTCTTCAGGAACAAACACAATAGCAAATAGAAGTGTTTACCACTCTGAATGGTAATATTCAGAGTGGTAAACACTTCTATTTGTTATTGTGTTTGTTCCTGAAGAAGGCTATTGCCGAAATATAGAAATTTTTAAAAAAGTGTGTGATAAGTTTATTTTGAAAATGATTAAGCCGTTTGGCAATATTATGAAGAAACAATAATGGTTGAATTAGAAGTTTTTCAATTTACAATTCCGAATTTGTATTGTCAGCCAACGTTTGTTGTAGACAACGTCTTCAAAACATTCAACAATATATTCGGTGAATTACTCTACTCCAACACAGTGTACTGTAACTGTACAATATATCAGGTGGCGTTAATTTTTACAGGGCTTAAGAATTCAAACCGCATTTGAGTGCATTAATAATATTTTGGAAAAAGTATCTTGTTTCAAAATTATAGACAGAGTCTTGAAATAAGACTGACTTGTTGCTCGCCACTCCCAGGCTGCCTTCTACAAAAATCGCCGAGCGGGCAAAATACCCACAATTGCCACCAGTACAAAAGGTTTTTGTGACGAAGTAATCTTATAATACATGTTGATAGCCCCAGGATTGTATTTTATAAATAATAATGGTAGAAAGGCATCTTGTCACAGACAATCCGTTTGTACACAAAACACAAAGCGATCAGATAGGCCTATCAATTCACACGTGTATATTGCCGCGGGCAGGACTGGAAATAAACTGAATCTGGTTATGACAGAAAGATGTGGTCACTGGATTGTCGTCTGTGTTATCAAAAGCTGATATTGGACTAATTGTAGTGACTATGGGATTCATAATTGAGTTTTCCATTCAAAATTATTGACAATAATAACCAACTTATATGCTGGATATAAAATGATGGTCTCGAAATTCTACAGTACTGCACGAAAGGAAATGTATTAAATACTTTGAGGGTTTGAAATATATACATACATAAAACTGGGGACAGCACAACATTTTTGAGTGAAAACACTCAATTAATTATGAATCCATTATATTTTCAACACTCTTCTCAGTCACTACAATAGTCCAATATCAGCTGTTGAAAACGCAGACGACAATCCATAGACCACGTCGGTCCGTCATAACATAAACCTGAGATTCAGTTTACTTCCAGTCCTGCCGACGGCAATGTACACGCGTGAATTGATATGTACAGGCCTATCTGTAATCGATTCGTGTGTTGTGTTAAATGTTTGTAGCGTATTCTGACGACACCTCCAGAAGGGGATCTTTTGTAAATCCTGACGATGTTGGAGTTAAAGAACCACCAAAACAAATGTAGCAAGTAAAATTCGACACTGGCATGTTAAGGATTGTATGACAAGGTGCATTTTTACCATTCTTAGAAGCAATCTTAATTACGAACGACAAAATGTTGTTGGTGTTGATAGTGAGCTACTTAGAAACACTTTTTCGGGCTGCTTATACAAAATTATACATTCATTATGACAGCTAGTAAAAAAATATCCCCCCCAAAATCCCCTCAAAAATAGTCCCCCCCCCCAAAAATTCCTGTGGCGCAAACGCGCCACAGTACCCCCCTCTGGGCACCCCTGTGTATTACAGTATAAAGAATTAACCCTTCCTAAGTTTAGCATTAATATTTCATCTGGAAACAATTGTTGTAAGTTGAATGATAATAGCATAGTAATTGTATATAATATTGTGAAGGATTCAAAGTCTATTAATATTGTTGGGGCTAAATTTCTTAAAGTTTCAGATTTTTACACAGAACCATGTTCATCTTCTAAACTTGGAGTATATTTTGTGGAAAGACCCAGTTGTTTAAAGTCATGGTCTATAGAACAAATTTCAAGTAAATGTTTGATTTATCCATACCAAAATGGGTTTGTAATATATCCTTTTTTGCATACATAAAAAAAGGTTGAGCCTTTTCCAACTTTAAGCCTATTGCTATACTAGTGGAATTTTTGTAACTATACAAGTGTTTAGTAAATAATGTATTATGTATTTTACAAGTAATGGAGTGTATGTAATTTTTTACGAGTGTTTTATAAGTAAATAAGTATTATGTTTTTTACTAGCAATGAATTATATGTAGGCCTACTTTTTATGAAAGAATAAATTTGAGTGATTCTATATGTAAAGGTTTATTTAATAAGACATTGGCTTTTGTAACTATACAAGTGCTTAGTAAATAATGTATTACGTATTTTACAAGTAATGGTGTGTATGTAATTTTTTATGAGTGTTTTATAAGTAAAGAAGTATTATGTTTTTTACTAGCAATAACTGTAGGCCTACATTTTATGAAAGAATAAATTTGAGTGATTAATTGATTAAGTGATTAATCTACGTAATGTAAAGGTTTATTTAATATTACATTGGCTTTTGTAACATGTTTTTTACTGGCAATGAATTATATGTACTTTTTATGAAAGAATATATTTGAGTGATTCTATATCTAAAGCTTTATTTCAATTGACCTTTTAATTGTACTGTATAATACCTATTTACAATTTGTCCCATCTAAATTGCTATTTTTAGATTAAGCGTAAGAATGTTATTTTATTCTTAAGATATTATGACCCACTCAAGCGTATACCTATCAGCTTGTGTTAAATATTTTTGTTTAGGCAGCATAGTGTGTTATATATTTCATTTTAGGTCTTTTGTAAGTGGAAATACCCTTATTTTAATGAAATAAAAGTGTTTTCCTTCAAATTATCACATTTATATACATTTTATGAAAATCTGGTCCTAAATACGGAATTTATAGACATTTTCTAAACGTTTAGGCCTAAACATCCATTAGATATCAATATTTATATGTTTATAGAACATCTGGCCTGAACATTTCTTAAATATCGAAATTAGTCAATTGAATGTAAATAAGAGGTTTCATAGATATCTATTTCCTTTCAAACTATCAAATTTATAGATATTTTATAAACGTTTAATCCTAAACATCCAACAGATATCGATATTTATATGTTTATAGAACATCTGGCCTGAACATTTCTTAGATATCTGATTTTCGGAAATCTGAATGTAAATAAGAGGTTTATAAGATATCAAATGTTTATATTACGATATCTATACGATATATTGACTAACAAATTTAGATGTTTAATAGATATCTTATGAATATGTCTGTGCTATCTGGGTATTTGTGTTGGGATAGTGACTACGTGTTAATGTTTAAACATGTTCATACTCCAAATAAATATGATGCACCTCTAATAAGGATCGTCGAATATTAATTAATTATAATTGGTTGAATATTGATCCTACCCGTTCATCATCTCATAATTTAAGTTATTTTGATTTTTTTTACCTTCAGTTGAAATTTTAGTCAACTTCTCCTTTATACAATATTTTTTATCCTAGTATTTACAGTGTTTCCACGGACCGGGAACTATACGGATTTTCTTTATCTCGAGAAATATACGTGAATCTTGTCCGAGATACTGGAACTGTTTTTTACGCAATTGCGTAACGCGAAGGAGTAACTATTACATATGACAACGATATTATTCTATCTGATAAGAATAACCATGAAACTACACTCGAAAGATAAAATATTTTTATAATAATTTCAATTTTACAAACAAACTATTACAGGAATTATATTTTGGGACGGATGAATGATAAGGAAGCAACAAAAAGTGGTCACGAGTGCAAATACGGGGGGGGGGGGGAGGGGGGTACAATATAACGAACGCCAGAAACGATTATTTGTTTACTTTTCAGATTCCTTATCAAATCTCTCTCTCTCTCTCTCTCTCTCTCTCTCTCTCTCTCTCGCTCTCTAACAATGTACAGATTGTGGACTTTAGGATTTAAGTTTTCCTGCAATTATTTCAGTTCAATCCCATACCTATCCTTATGGTTTCCTATGTATTATTTTTCAAAATAAATAGTAAAGCAGGTTAAACTATTTTTTATTTTATTTTCTTGAAACCAAACACTCTTTACCATCCGGTATTCTGCAGAGTCAAATGTTTAACACTGTGTTTATAAAAATTGAATGGCCACACAATTTCGTGTTTTATTTTTTTTAAGTAATAGTAACTGGGATATTTATATATACCAATAAGTGCTGCAAGCTGTAATAAATGCTTCTGATTAATATCAAAAAAAGTTATAATTTATTTTGTATAATACATCGGTCATTGAATACAAACCATAATGGGTATTCTATTTGTTACTTTAACTTGCAAATAAAGTAGAACCTCGCTTAACTCGAGTCGCATCATCATGATGCCTATATATTATATAACCTCACAAATCCCAAGAAAATGTTTTATGAACTGTGATTTTCAGTCTAATATTTCGATATGAACGATATATTTAACTATTTACGGTAATTTTTATGTGCAGTAGGTTCCCAATTATTGAAATATTACAGTTCATTTGACAAAAATAAGATGGAAGCAAAACGGAGAAATATCGATCAGTATCGTCAAGGTCAACCTATACGCTCGCACCTACAGACTGACAATCTTGCACTGACACTGACATACTGACAATCGTCTGCTCCTGTCTCTGTCACAACACTACAATATTTTGTGGTTGGGTCGTTGGGTGATTAGTAACCATGACAACTTGTGGATGTAGAGAAACCAAAGGAAGAATAGAACAAAGAGAAATAATAAGAGGTGTTTTACATCATTGTTATCTTTATCTTATTTTTATCATTGTTATTATTACCAGAAAGACTTAAGTACAGTACTATGATTTTATGGTGTTTTATGAGTTATTTAATATTTTTATCCCCATACTTCTGTTCTGAAACATCATGTAGTAGTAGCCTAGGATGACTACGGTATCAGTAGTCTTCTAGTCTACATTTTCATTTTGTTTTGTTCTTTACGTGATTTATTGCTGTACAGTAAGCAAGTTTTGTTTTGTTTGAGTAAGCATACGGTGTAGTTTTTATTAGTAAACCAAGGTTAATGACTTAACATATCACGGTTGCGCAATACCTATTGTATTTTGACTATGTAAAATGCAAATTTATAATCACGTTAACGTCCATTTATATAGTGTCCCGGAACGGCATTGTTCCTGAGTAAGAAACATATAAATATCATATTTAAATTATCCAGAAGTCCTTAGTTACTCACACGGGGAAAAAAGTTTTAGGCCTAAATCATTTGAAACCTGTACATTACATATTTTTGGTCGAGTTTTCGACCACTGGACGACCACTAGTTAAAGTTAATTGTATTACAACAATCTTTATAGTAAGCAATATAAGCTTGAATCGGACTTATCTGCCTTCAGCTAATCCATCATATCTAGTACGTTAGAGAGTATGCCCATGCTGAAGTTTTACTTATACTTGAGGAATGACTTAATTTAGTACCAAGAAATAAATCACACCCCTTACATACACTGTGCTGTTTTAATGCTGTGTAGTTGATTGCTACTGTATTAACCTGTGATCGCATATTAATTCATTCATTAGGAACGTATTAAAAAAAATACTACTTTTATTTTTTTTTAATTTCTATGATTTATTTACAATAACAGAAATGTGTAAGATTAAAATAAATTAATGTGTTGCATTGTCCATTTAAAGTTACATCATAGTAAATTAAAATTCCACTGAAACTTAAACAATAAAAGCCGAAATTAGTTATAAAGAAAACACGAGTTTCCTTTATATTGCTTTTACAATCGAAATATACATACTGAGCCACGGCTCGGTCCCCCGGTACTTTTCATTTTAAATATTCAAATAAAGTCGATTATTTTTAATGTTTTATGAAACGTGACATAGCAAATTTCCACGGAACTTTTTTTGTCGGCTACTACTTTATTTTATTTTTTGGTCAGGTTAGTTTAAAAACAGTGGATTCTGTATACAAAAAGTGAAATGTTCTAAATCATATTTTTTTATTTTTGGCTTATGTACGTAATTTAAATTGTACGAGAGGGGCTTCCCACCGTGCCGGATTGCGCCGTGCGGGCATATTTTGATCCAGTGGCGGGTGTTTGGTGTTTTGAATAAGAATACTGAATTGCTCGTTTTAAGATCGTATCATTACAAATCCTATCATTTTAAGATTTGCTTACACTTACGAGAAATGCATTTTCCATTTGTACATTTCTCAGGTACAAATTTTATGAAATAACGTACATTATTGCGTTGTTTGACAAGTAGCTGGGGACCGAGCTTTGTTCGGGAAACTTTACACTTTGAGAGTATTCCTTGGTCAATGTAATGCTATCCCAAAAATAATAATTTGCGGTATTTTTTTTCTTGACATTTAACTTCTATTCAAATAATAATATCATAGTTTACTGAAATGATGAGATAGAAGAGTTTTTAAAAATTTGTTTGGTTCCCCTAAATGGCCGAAACTATAGAAATTACCCAGTATTTTTCACGCTGAATTCAAAGAAGGCTATTAGTAGTATGAAAATCTTCCCACCCTCCTTCCTTTGAAGTATTAGTCACTGCAAGAACTTGGACTCGCTCCAAAACCAGAACCGAAACGTTTAATTTACCCTCAATTTTTAAAATGTAATAAGTTACAATTTTCTGGAAACTCAGGACACTTTCTGACTGAAAATAATTACGGTTGATCCATGTTGGTGAGTACCAAAAAGGAACCTTAGGTATAAACATGGTTGTATATCCAAGTTTGGTTGTCCTTGATATTGCGCTATTTCATTGGCACTGACAAATTAGGGATAGGCTGCACTATAAGTTAATTGGGAGTTTATTTGATATCTAGTCCTAAGCTTATAGCCATCTTAAGGCAAACATAACCAAAACCTAACCACAGACATATAAATATAAGTGATATAAATATAAACACTCATCCTCTGTAGGCCTAAAGCTACCTATCTATATTTTTTTGGGTTAGGATTAGTACTTTTTTGAGAGAGTGTCATTATGTACTGAGTACACTTAGATGATATAGGGTATCAGTGATTTATGAAATTATTTATTTATAAAAAGCAACCTAACGGAGTTACCTTAATGATGCACCCAGTATTTAATACAAAAATTAAAGCTTATGCCTATGTATATTAGTTTTAAAACAGAGTAGAATAAGGCACCTATAATCTAGATTAGGCATTGATTAGTGTTTATAAACTAAACATGGATGAACCACTAAGTCAAGCTACTAATCCAGTTGTTCAGGCTAGGCTAAACTGAATTCTGAAAGCATCCATCTCAAAACGGCCACAACTTAAGAACAGATCCTAGAATTTGATTTATTTTAAACTTTATTTTTCTGAAATAGATAGCTAAACTGTCCAGTGCAATCATCCCACAATGCAAATAGCAACACTCAAACTTAGTTAGGTAAGCTAGTGGTAGGTTACAACTCCCTGTGACCGATTCAGTGTAACATCTGACATCAGTCAGAATCAGACGACATTATTGACAACGACGGTATAATATAGTATAAAACATCTACCATATCCATAATAATGTTCTACCACTGCACCTAAACAGCAGAAAAAAGAAAATCACCAAATTCAAATCACCAAGATTCGCACAATATGACAAATTATTTATAAATTAAAAACAGTATATCTTCTGTGCCAGTAGTTAATGCGTGATTGAACTTCAAACAAACAAACAAACACACAAACTTTCACATTTATAATATTAGTAAGATAAGATGTATTAATTAAATATTAATTACTAGCTGTGTGCCCGTTCTACGCACGGGGATCCTCTAGTGGTCAGTTGAAACCTTCCTAAATAAAGAAAAACTATTGGTTTGCATATTTTCAGATATGCTAGCCAAACTATTATATACAAACAAATACAGTATCTGACAGTTTCAAGTAAAAAAAAATGCGTAATAGATCTATGAGGGGTACACTTCCATATCTGTTGGCACAAACAACTAAATTAGTAATATTGATTATTCGATTGTTTAATTCCATATATCGTTTGGTTAGTTAGGTTAGGTTAACCTTACCTAACTAACCAAACGATATATAGTTAAAATACTATACCTCAACCTCGCCATTAAACATTCAGGTTGTAAATTTCACTATCAAAGGTGCTCTTGGCCTGTCCGTACGGAACACTGAGTTATATGCGCTACCAACTTATGAATAATTGTTTAAGCCTACGAACCCAAGAGATGGATAATTGGTCTGTTGGACGTATGGTCCAGCGAGCAGCACATAGCGCTGAGAAGACACATTAGAAATACGATTTGAGCATAATCCGTAAACCTCTGTTACAATCACCCACTGCAGTTGTCTCTAAACACTTTACACAACCACCATTGAAGTGCCGTCAACGAGTTGAAACCTTATATGTAAGCTATTGGTAACGCTTATGTAAAAAATGTAAGTTTCCCAGGCATATAGAACACTGAGTCAAAGTCTTTTCCCCGGATATAAACCCAAAACTCGATAGAAATTCTATACACAAAGAAGCTCTATTTTCATTTACGGTTACCCTACACATTATTGCACTTGCGATTAATTAAATCCGTTATGTAAGGAAAAACGGTTTTAATCCAACTTGGTTCGGATTTGCTTTTGAAACTTGATCTGAAATGATTGCGGTATTTGTAAACAATATTCAATGTAAACATATCAGTGACAGCTAGAGAAAAATAATCTTGATCCGAACAGCTGTTCGATATTTCATATGATGATTATGTGATAAACATTGTGAGAAAACTTGACAAAAATCGCACAAATTTGGGTTTTAAACGTCCGTAAGTTTTTTTTACAAAGTAGCGAGGCCATATTTTAATAGCTAAAGACACTTTCGCCAATCCAGTGAATACATTAAAATGATTCGAGGATCTTGATAGGTACTCTCGTTTTCAGGAGAAGGCCGCGTAAAATGGCCTTTGGACCTTGACAGACGGAAGATAGACAACAACGGAATTGAGATAATAATTGATTATTGAGATAATAACGGAATTGAGATGAAACTTTTTTCGGATTCTTGAATGTTTAAAACGTAAAAATAATCTAAAAGTTGATGATTCTGAGCAATGTACAGACAAAACTCTAATTTTATTTATATAGATTAGTACCTGTGGCGATTTTTATTAGAAATTTATTGAAGTAAATAAACAGCAAAGTTAAAAACCATCTGACCAGTGTTTTTATTTAAAAAGTACGTAGGCCTATTTGATTGGCTTTGTTTTCTGAACTAAAATATCTATTTCCTGATCTATTTTTAGTTCCTGTTTTCGAAACATAAGTTGGCAAAACAATTATTTATTCATTAAACAACTTGATCGAAAAATAATTTCTAAACATTGGAGGACAATAAAAAACTTTTGAATTCTAATAAACCTAGCTGCCGTACCTGTGTTTTACATCGGAGAGGATTTTGAAGAGAAAAAGTTTGATACACGTCACATATTTCAAATCCCACTCCAAACACGTCATGTTAATACGTTTACTTCCTTAAATTAAGAAAGTCACAATCTCCAATTAACAGGCCCGTAGCAAAAGTTAAAAGTTTCACAAATCGAATGGTTTCTACCTTTTGGACCGCAAAATCAAAGAACTTTATTGACAGCATTTAAAGCTGACTTCGTTAAACATTCTGTTATCTACATTCTTCAAAAATGTAAACATTGTGAAACTTTGGAATCCCATGGGGCGTAACTCAAAGAAAACACGTTAAATGTAATCGGTATATTTGTTAACCAGGTACAGGGCTACCTCTTGAATTGATATAGATAATAAATCGAAAAATAAAGAAATATAAGTTGATTGATTATTGGCTCTTACAAAAGGGTAAACAATCAAGGAACATGATTTAATTAAGTAACCACACATCACTGAGTCTATATCTTCATTCTTTCTTGTAAAAATCGCTTTGATTGTGGCTATATAAAATAGGGAAGTAATATTTCACTGTACAACGAGCTCAAAAAGCTCGAGAACCAGCAATAAGATGGAAATAACCGGCAGAACCTTTAACCATCCACTGGCTCGCTAGTCGCTACCCCAGGTCGGTCGGTAGCCGGGTAGCCCATCAATGGAACCTGTTAGGCTCGCCCCTACCTCTCGCCACAAAAGAGACAAGAATTTTGCCTTGTTCCACACGCCTTTGATTGTTTGAGGCGGGAAAACTATTTGTGTGCTACGGCCCGCGCAACACAGGATATTGTTTTCGTATTAGTTGGCCTTTTTCCAAGATGACCGTGACCGTTAACTTATTTTATGGACTCCCTTGGAGAATAATTCAAAACTACAAAGAACATTTCTAATCCCACAGTATACTAGCTATTTAAATTATATACACTTTGGTGTTTGAAAAATATTTTTTGACGATAAATTTTGCAGCTTTTTGAAATCATCCAAGATGGCCGCTTGCCTCCAAGGACTCAACAATAGGCCTAATTGTGCGACTATAAAGCAATAACTTCCCACCTTACGCTTGCGAATTAGTACGGTACATATTTGTATCCACAGTTGCCAGGACGACTATTAAGACGACCAAAGATTACATTGACATTTAGGTATTTAATCTGTAGAATAGTAATTGTTAAGTAATCTGGAAGACAACTAATTAAAATGAAGTGCGAAAGATGGGTTATGAGAGTGCTCAATGCCTGAAGCATAATCCATTATTGTTTGAGGTGCGGATTTTCAAGCTTGTAGAACAAATAAATATCACAAAGTAGAAGGGCAGGGGTGAAAGTGACTGAAGTGACGGGATACCCGGGTGGATTTTCAGTGACTGGATTCCAGTGGTATGCGGTAACATATATAGTGACTGGCTTAGCAGCACAAATTTTATGTGACTGGCTTTCCCATGCAAATGCGGTGGTGACTGCATTAGCATAGCATTTTTTACGTAATTATATTTTAGTATTTTTGAGAAAAAAAGAGATATATACGTTCAGATATGTCTAGGCTTAAGATATTTACCAACATATATTATATATATATCATAGTCTTGAAATATATTGGGGGGTGCAACTGACTGACTTCCAGTGTATATTTTATGTGACTGGCTTCCCGGGCGCGGCCGTGTATATATATATATATATATATATGAATTTGAACGGATGGTGTTTTTGGCCTCTGGGGACATCAAAATGAAAAAGTAAATCGGTCCCGAGTCCAGGTCTTACCATGAGACCTACGGTAATAGCTTATTCCCTCCATATGGGAAATTTGCTAAAATGAATGTTGAATATTTAAGGTTTTCAGAATTTTTCACCGAAACAAATATTATACTTAAACATAATATATAAGGTACCAAATAGAAGCTCTCCTGGTTATTTTGGTGGTGGAACCACACTAATCGGTAAAAGAATCACAGAGAAATTGGTGAACATACATAGAAAAAAAAAACATCGCCACAAACAAATTGAGAACCTCCTCCTTTTGTTGGTATGGGAAAGTCGGTTAAAAAGAATAATGAGTTTTACCATATTTTACCAATTTACAACTTGTACAGTTTAGTCAAGAATTTAAAAGGTAGTAGTAAAGCTACTTTTAAGAGTCCTTGGAGCATAGTGGCCATCTTGGATTATTTCAAACAGCTGTTGAAGGGTATTTTTACCATCCAAAAATATTTTTTTCAAATACAAAAGTGATTGTAATTTAAACATCTAGTGCATTGTGAGATCAGAAATTTTCCTGGTAGTTATGTAATTCTTTTCAAAGGGAGTCCATAGAGGCTAACCACCATCTTGGATTTGCCCACCAAAAGAGCAATGTTAATTTTGTTAATTTTAAACAGCCGCTGAAAAGATATTTACCATCTCAACAGATTTTTTGAAATACCAAAGTGATTGTAATTTAAATATCTAGTGCACTGTGAAATGTTCTTCCTACTTATGTAATTGTATTTTTTAGTTATATAGCATCTAAGCTCCAAGGACTGACTCCTAAGATAAATATATAAAACATAGGCCTACAACCTTACTTGAGCTGCGCCGGACTGTTCCCACAACACCATGTGGCTCTTGTCTCCTACGATGATCTCACAGCCTCGACGATCACAATGGACCATGGCTGCAAATATACGTAAACCGTAAATTACAGAAACAGGCAAATTGGAAAAAGATTATATGCTATACCATTGATATCAATAGTTAGGCAACAAAAACTGGTTTATTTGCTTTGTAAAAGCACAATGCTAGTATTTTTTTTAATTTTTTTTTTTTAACAATGTCAAATAAATAATAGGTAGAGGATATCTGCTAGAATAGTAAAAGATATAAGTTAAAGAACATGGCAGTGGTCTAAAAAAAGATTGCAAATAGCAAAATAGCTTGCTAGGCCTTGACAGGAGATCATAGTCATAGGAGACCTTAATTTACAGACAATCCTTATATCCGACCAATGCATCAGGGTGTGTTTTTCAATGAGACAATAATAAATCAGAAATTTCAAAAATGTCTCAAATAACACTAGTAAATAATATAGCCTATTTCAAAACGGTAAATACATATAAAAGATTGGTGATAGATTTTGATTGGACACTCCAATCATCAGACCCAATGGGCAAATTCCATTTGCCTATTACAAAAGTTATTTTACGTATTTTTGTACTTTCCGGTAATTTAATACAGGTAGGGGCCTATGATGCTGATCAAGAAGCTGCAAAATAAATATATTTCATTGATAAAAGTCCAACTATCAAATTTTGTGCCAGTTATAACTTTAAATAACATGTATCATCGATGATAACAATAATAGAGTACCAACTTACTTGCGATAAGATTTCCCATAGTTCCACTGGTGACAAAGATGCTAGCCTCCTTACCCAACATCTTTGCACCTAACTCTTCAAGCGCTGAAATACATGAAAATATCACAATCTGAATTGAATATGTGAAACTGTTTGTCTCTTTTCCACTATTTGACTGTAGTTAAACATTCAGCTGAATGATCAGCTGTTCTCTAGCTTCAGGCCCGTTCTCCAAAAAATATAGGCTCAATATTATATTCTGTGAATATTATAAAAATAAAAATAAATTATTTAAATAAAAAAAACAGCAGCTTTGTCAATCTGTAGGTAACGTTTTAAGTGAAAGTATGGGACAATTTTCACACTGGATTTTAAGTAGCCACAAACCATCTTCCATTGCAAACTATTCTTGCCATACCTATGTGACCACTGAAACCTAAGGAGATTTTTGGCGTGATCAAAAATTAACCTACATTCTCCAATCCCACCTGCCTTTTCTACACTTCCTACGTCCTACGAGGATTGGTGTTGCAGGCAACACACAAGCATGAATTCCCTTTGCCATTTTGGTTCTTTTCCGCTAGAACTCACAACTAAGTTACTGATTTTTTTATTGTTATTACATTTATTCACTACTGTTAAACTGTTAACAATATCGGAATTGCAATAAAAAAATTTGTGGTAATGAATTAAACTTAATGGAATAAAACCGCCATTTCAATGGGTTTTAGCGAATTTCCCATATGCGAATAAGCTAAATTGCCGTAGTACTCATGGTAAGACCTGGACACGGGACCGATTTACTTTTTCGTTTTGAGGTCCCTAGAGGCCAAAAACACCATCCGTTCAAATTCATATAGGCCTATAGATATATATATACTAGCTGTAACCCGCGGGCTTTGCCCCGTTTAACTTCTTCATTTTCAAGATTATCTCGTTCGCATGGCTCAATCACGTCCTGGTTGAAGTTTGTTCGCTACGCTCACTCACCTTTAGGTTGGAGCTCGTTCGCTGCGCTCACTTGCCTTCAGGTTAGCTCGTTTGCTATGCTAACTCGCCTCCAGGTTGAAGTTCGTTCGCTACGCTCACTCACCTTTTGGTTGCAAATTAGCTGATGTCATAAATGTAAAAGAAATAATAGTGCTGCACCCTGTTTGGTAATCCTTGTAACTTTAATGCTATTGAACATCATAGAACAGAACCAACTTGTTTAATTGAAACAGCTGTTAAAATTCAATAATTCCATTTCTCATAAGGTTAGGTGTGTTCTCATAAGGAAATGTGATATTTTTAAGGAGACATTTTTGTGTAAATCCAATCAAGCAAATGGAAATTCGCTTAGTCTGCAGGTTTGCTGCGGCGGGGGTATTTATTTTTTTGGCAGCAAAGCCAAATAACTTAGTAACTTATATTTATTTAATATATAACCACGCGACTCTGGAAAAGTACTTCCCATTTCCATTGCATTCTTCTGCGATCTTCGGCCATAATCTTCCATTCATTTGCTTGTTATGAATGTTATGATAATGTAAATTTTTTTATGTAGGTCATGTGCCAAAATGAAGGATATTTTTGCACTTAAGCAATGAATTCTTTCTCAGACACAATACATTCAGGTGATGGGACAAAAGGCCACTGAACAAAAGAATATAACAGTCAACAGCCACTTCACTGCCACTGGCGCTGAGAACGGTTGTGCCCCCTGCAGGTACCAAGAGTGTTCTACGTGATCATTGCTATCAAAACCTGCGGCAACACTTTCTGTTGGCAATAAAGGCCAGATACAAAATTGTTTGAAATTTCAAAATATGCTCGCATTGCCCACAACGCATGCTGCCAAAGTGTCGCTTCTGCCATCAAATAAGGATATTCCCATGCTAATACATTGGTTGGAAATTTTGTCGCTCCCGTCCCCCAAATAGGAAGGGGCCTAAGAGGGTGAAACCCTAAATGAAATAACGTTTTAAGTTAGCTTTAAAATTACAATCAAAATCAGCTAGGTAAGTAGGACGTTCTAAATATGAATGTTATAAGTTAGAGAAAAAACTTTTATTGTATTAAGTATATAGGCCTAGATTTAATAAATTTGATTGGTCACTAGTTAAGTTTGTTGGATAGGGGCTACAATAACTTAGTCGGGTGGTATTGCTATTGATTCAAATCAGAAGTTTGATTCTGTGCAGGACAGATTCTGAACCCAGACGTATCAATCGTTGTCATTGAGTCAATGGTGTTTTCTAACAAAAGGTCAACCCAGAAGGTATCAAGACCAGATTTAGGACTATTCTCAGAGAAAACATTCCATTTGCGTGAAAAATCGCCAAATTATGCTGTTTCCATTTAACATAATTCTGGCACTCACCATTAACAGTTGGGTCTTCTCCCATTACATCGTCTCCCACTTCTGCCTCGTACATTGCTAGTCGCATCCTTTCTGTTGGCTTTGACACTGTGTCACTTCTAAAATCCACTACCCTTACCTGTGAAATGAAATAAAAAATAGGTTCAGTTTTCCATTAATTTTTTTATTTTTATTTTACTGATGGCACAGGAAACGATGCCATATGGTTTTGTGGTGAGTTGGTGGCTCAGTTGGTGGCGTCACAGACTTCGGGCCAAGGCAGCGATGTCTTGGGTTAGAATCCTGTTCACTGCCGCAGTTCAACTTTGTACTGTACGGGCTCACCCCTTGCTTGGTTGGATACGTTCCACGCAAAGATCTGTAGTCTATTTGGACGGGCAAATGCAAGGTTAAAAGGGGCCGTCAACCTCTTTATATATAAAAAACTCAATCCTTTTGATAACTTGTGAGTTGCAAATGGTGGAGTTCTCAGAATATTCTAACTCTGTCCAATAAGACCAGTAATTAGAAAGCCGCTCGATGTAAACGCCTCATGAACTCGCCGAGTTGTCATTTGTTGTTAGGCAAGTTAAAATTTAGCTCTTAATAATAAGGTTAATGCATCCTAGAAAATGTATTGCCTCAATAACTTAGGCTATTATTCTACTGTACCACTTCAGTTTAGGGTAGGTCTCAATAATGACACTAGCAAGTAGTTACTGTAAGTTTAGTATTTATATTTTTGGGGGAATGTTATCTAGGCAAACTTAATTTATCAGCCTTAACTTATTTGTGCATTTAAATAATATCCAATCTCTTAATGTTCTGGAAAGTTTAGTTAGCCTAAATCATAAGTTAATTGATGTAGGCCCTAGGCCTAGGTTAGAAAGCTTAGGTCTATCCTACGCTGACTCAAACTTATCTTAAATTGTAGGCCTACATGTTTTTTCTGCTTAAATTTAAGTTTGAGTCTAGGCCTATATGTCGTTTTTACAGTAAAAAACTTACTTAAGTTACCGTAGTAGGTCTACCTTCGAAATAAGCCATGTTCAACTAACAGTTATCAATTAACTTAATTATCAATTAGCCTATTTGAGATTGGTACACAACCTTGGTGTGTATTTTAACCCAAATATGCATTGGGTGAGCTAGGTAAATATAAGATAACTTGATATGATTGAAGGGTGGTTGTAGAATGTTGTGAGATGATCTTGTAAGTTAGCTTTGATACTCACTACAATTACGTTGGCTATTTCATCAGTCAGTATCCTTTATTTAAAGCCCAATGATCAATAATAATTGGTTAGGTAGGCCTAGGCATATTCACAGTAAGAAGTGCCTATAGCTATTAGCCTACTTGTTAAGAGGTTGAATGGAAGAGGCTATTTTAAAATAAACTGTACCCGCCTACGGGTACAGTTTCTTAACTGGGCTATGCTAATATTGATTGAAACTATCGAATTGAAAATATTGATCAATAATTGTTATTTTTAAATATATCTATTTTAAAATAAAACTATCATAACCTAACCTAACCAACCAAACTTGCTGATGGTGAAAAATCGCATGAAGGTTTACTAATCGAATCGATAGTTTCAATCAATATTAGCATAGCCCAGTTAAGAAACTGTACCCGCCTACGGGCGGGTACAGTTTCTTAACTGGGCTATGCTAATATTGATTGAAACTATCGAATTGAAAATATTGATCAATAATTGTTATTTTTAAATATATCTATTATAAAATAAAACTATCATAACCTAACCTAACCAACCAAACTTGCTGATGGTGAAAAAATCGCATGAAGGTTTACTAATCGAATCGATAGTTTCAATCAATATTAGCATAGCCCAGTTAAGAAACTGTACCCTAGCCTACCGTATACCTTTTAATGGCTTTATTACGTATCATTTAGTGTATAATCTTCTATGAGCTTATGAATATAGCTTAAACAGGTACTGTACCAGGTACTACAATCTATCTTACCTACTTACATTTTCCTTCAGGTGGTCGGTTTCCAATGTCTTATACATGATGGTTGCGAACTGTACTGTGCTTTTGATGTGCTCAATACTACCCATGTTTTTTAAAAGAGATCCCAAATTAAACCTGCAACCAAAATTACATAACCTTCCTGATACAAACATTGTGGATTGTTCTTAGCGGGGTGTTAAATCGTAAATGTAGTCTAAGATGTAATATAAAAGCCTATAATGTCTTTAAATCATTTTTTTATGCTTTTACAGCACCAGCCGTCCTGCTTTGTCATTGGATTTTGGATTGATTGAGGTTTAGAGGTTAGGTTATGTACTATGTTTACAAACAAACCTGAAAATTAAACAAACATGCACGATCAGCTGACGTCAATATGCCCGGCACGGCCATATAAATCAACAGGTGTTAGGACAGTTGTCAGGAAAAACAGAGTAGCTAAAACCATTGACTTTATATCTACACCGACCGAAAACCTTTGACTATTACAATTTTAAATTGTGTTTTCTGTTTGGTTATGTTCACATGTTACACAGCATTGACTTTGAATACTACAATAAACTCCTCATCCTAAATGTTTTGAATTTTGCCCAGTGGACACATGTGCTGATGCACGGCCGCCTTTAACTCCTGGCCGCAGCCTTCGAAGTGGCAACGTCGCAAGTGGTGTCGTAACAGCTGTTTTGAACGGTATTTGTGCATTTACGAAAGATTGGTTACTGGTCTATAACAATATTGACTCCGCTTAAAAATTTACAGATATAGATTTGTAATTTATATTTCTCGGTTTTCAATTCTAAGGTACGTTTTATTTTCATATTTTAATAAATTTATGTTCATAAATTTAAATCAATAAAGTGCGAATTAATGAGCTGATGTTACCTGTCTGCCATGTTATCTTGTAGGACGTCTGTCACTAAACAACACCACTTGCGACGTTGCCAATTCTACCAGGCTGCGGCCTGTAGTTAAAGGCGGTGGCCGTGGCTGGTGTCAACTAAATGAAATTGTTTTGTATTCGGTTTTAAGAGAATCGCAATTAGACATTGGTACTCACAAAATTCCAAACTAGCACATAATACATGCTATGATACATACATACATACATACATAATACATCATTACAGGGTTTTTTTACGTGACCCAAAGCTCTACAAAAGTAACTTACCGAACCGAGTTGCCGTGAGCCGTGAGACATTTTATGACGGCAGAACATGCTGTGTCTGGCATCCCTGTGTTCTTTACTTCATTTCCAATCAGCTCATATGCATTAGTTGAATAGTGTTAGTTATCTATAAGGTTTAGTGAAATTGGGAATTTATTTTGAATAAGGCTCAACTTTTTTGTTTTCTCAAGCTCAAAGCGTGCTGTATATAGGCCTTGTATGTATGTGGCTATTTTAGACGAATACAGTAGGCTACATTGAAAGTAAAAATAATTGATTTTCTTCTAAGAACGATTAGAAATTGAGTTTACTTGTGTGATTCGGCACTTAATAATTTTATTTGTCAAAAACTTAAGGAAATTGGATTTTGGGAGAAAACGTAGACCTACACATACTCTTCTTTGTTTGAAGTTCATTGTTGGTGATGGTGAGTTAATGTTGTTCAAAGGTTTATTGCGGACATTTTCCATCACGATTGTAAAAAACAATACACGTACAACGTTTCGGGATCTGGTTCAGGTGACGTTTTATGTGACCTAAGACGGGATCAGATTCCAGATCCCAAAACGTTGTGTATTTTTTTACAATCGTGATGGAAAATGTCCGCAATAATCCTTTGTACACATACACTTTAGGGTAAAAACACAGTGGAGCCGGGCAGGTCGCATACTTGCATATACGCTGGTCCCCGCATTAACGGCTGGTTACCTGGAGGGTAGCTGGGACATACACACAGTGGCGCTCAGTACAGTCGCTTGCCAGCCGCCGATACTAATATTGTCACTTATAATATTAGCAAGATAGGATAAACTTATGTTTGAATCCTAGTTCATTTGCTATTTCATTCTACAGATCGTTGAGTTACGTGACGTTTGTGGTAGTCCGGATGGGCTTGGTTCCACAAAGGTACACAGATAAAAACCTATATATTAATTTGTCTACGACCATTATTGTATTTCATGTAAACAAAACAACAACCAAATAAATCAACTAAAATAAACAACACTCCGTATACAAAGAATGCGCAGTGAAAGATTCCGCGTTGAACTTGCAAACTCGAGAACACTTGGCTGTCAAGTTCTGCTATTTGCACATGCCCCTTTCGAGCCTTCCCCTCTTGCAGCCCCCAAACAATCGACTGGGCAATTCTTCTAGCTTGCCGCCTAGCTTACTGCTACCATGTCAGTCGGCTACCTGCTAGGCGCGACTGTGTGCGTACCCATAACAACGCGTGCTTTAAATTCTAGATCGCAGTAAGCTAGTAAGCGACCAGCCAGGCTACCAGCTACCTGCCCTGCTCCACTGTGTTATACCCTTATGAGCTTGCGAAAACCATATTCCAAGTAGCATGAAAACTGTTTGAACTGGTATTAAAGCAATTATGGTATTAAAACTATTTTTATACAAGCTGTATACAAGTTTAAAACTGTATTGATACTGTTGGTAGAATGTTGTATTAATACTGTTTTGTAACAAGTTTTAAACAATTTTGATAGGTACAAGTTTAAAACAATTTTAAAACCAGTCACAAAACTAATATTAAAATTGTTTTGATAAGTTTGAAACCATTTTTACAGTTTACAAATAAATACAGTAAGTCAAAAATTGGTTAACAAGTTTTCCAATCTAAGATGCCAGATCTGGACTCATTCCAGATCTGGCATCCAGATCTGAGACCTAACCTTGAAATAATAGCCCACACCATTAACTGTAACACTTCTGATTTTTATTTGTTTAAATTAATTTATTTTTTCAAAATTATTTGTGAATGAGAATGCAATTGAATTCAAAGTGACAAACAATTATTGCAATGGAAAACATTTTAATATAGAAAGTAAAAATCAGTGCAACTGAAAACAAATTAGGATGTAATGTAATTCCTAACTTATAAAAGTGGCATTATACCTCTTATAGTGAAAAATGGTTGAAAATGTTCACTGTTTTATAATTATATTACGATAAATATTATTTCATTAATTTGTGTGTTAAATAAAAAATAAGGCAAAAACTATATATAAATAAATATATATATACACACTAAACATAATTAGTTCAAAAAATGGTGTAGTTAATAAAAATGTTATTCCTTAATTGAATGGCTCCGCCGTACAACGTTGTAACTTACAAAATCGAAATTTTACAGGAACAAAAAAAACTTTTTGTATGATATATTTATGGGCTTTTTAATATTTCTATTTAGACTAATCTAGGTTTTGTACCTGATTAATATATATTTATGTACATAACCTTGTTTGGGCACTTCACAAAAGAGTAATGACCTTTTTAACCTCAAAATCACACGGAACAACGTAGTAACTGACGTTAGTTACAACGTTGTTCTACGGACTCCGTAGTAACAGACGTCAGTTACAACGTTGTTCTACGGACAATTTATATTAAACATAAACAGGCTGAAGAAAAACACAACATCGTAGTTTCTTAAAAATATATTTTTACAGGATACATATTGTAAAAAAGGTGAATTGTTGGTTCTAAGATATAAAAGATATTATCAACAATATAAAAGATACATAAAGTTATAAAATATTGTAATAATATTACAATGTAATCTATATAAAAATCCTGGTAATAGAAAGCCAAAGTTTAGGTAAAGTATTCTAAAAGTGCAGATATAGGCCCTGGCTAAAAACACTTTTGAAATACTTAGGTATTTTGTTCGTTTTCAACTTTAATATTTTCATAAAACGGTACATACTCTTGAGGTATGTATTGACACATATCCAATAGGTCCTTTTTCTTGTCAGCCTTTATCGGCAATGGTCCTTCATACAACCGCGGGAAGTTCTCTATTCTTACAGGGGGATATATTCTCGTTTCCTTCTTGGATCTCTTCTTTGAAATCTTCTTTGTAGATGTAGATGCATCACAATTCTTCGTTGCAGATGTAGATGCAGTGTCTTTTGGTTCCTTGATAACCTTAGCCAAAATGTGGCTGTTCCACGGCTGAAGGACATTGTGGGATGTTCTGCCTCTCAGAGTAGTTGGATCGTCTGCAGTTATTTGATACCAAACATTGTTTGTGATGTTAAAATTTTTAGTTGACAAACTTTTTGTCGCAATATCAGTGTTTCTAAAATCCTCAGTTTTCATAACAGAAACTTTGAAAGGATGCTTTGAGTTTGCGTTTGCTATTACCTCGACCCAGTGAAAAGGTACATACACTCTTTTGCCTTTTTTTGCCTTTTCAATGAGGGCAAAATCCCTATCGCATGGCAAAAAGCTGTGCCCCGTAGTCATAAACTTTTGTTCTACTACTGTGAAGTATCCATTTACTACGAGATGCTGCAGCACACTTATCATTCTCCAGTTATTATTTTGGCCAATGCAACGATCTGACCAAAGCTTTAGTGTGCGGGTTTGACCTGGTGTCATTTTCGGAACATGAAGCTCAACATACTTTAAGAGACATGATGCAATTTCCGCTGATCCACGTTTGCCTACCGTCTCGTTCCAGAAAAACATATATGCTTCATTGTTTCCCATGTTATGTATAGCTAGATTATAGCATGAAAGCTGGCGTTGGTAAAACACATTGTTATGTGTGAGATTGGGGCAAAATAATACCTGTTCGAGATCTACACAGAGTACTAAATCATTTGAGTTTACCTCTGCATCTAATTTGTCACGCTCCAGGGCTTTATAGGCCGCATCTGCTTTAAAATGATGTAGCTTACTTTCGGTCTCTATTATTTTTCTTTCATCTTCGGTTTTACAATCAATTAACTTAATAAAGAAGCGGTCACATGTGGCACATGTATCGGACCTGGGCAAACCAAATCTTAAGTTAAAATCAGCATTAAAAATATCTCGGTACAGGTGGAGTTTTACATTGGCTTCCGGGTGTGCAGTTCGAAAAAGTTCATACATTTTTGAAATGCTCAAATTGGGATCTAAACACTTGGACTGGCTGTCCCTGCGTGAATAATGATTTTCCTGACTAGGAAATGAACGGATATGATGTCTAATTAAATCTCTGATTTCTTCAGGGACCTTCTCATGTTTACCATGGGCCCCACGACAGTCATTCAAGGGCTTATTAAATTTGATTTTTTCAACAAGCATCTGGATTCTACGAGGAGTAATTTGAAAAATATGACAAATTCCTTTCTGACAAACACGAACGTTAGTGTCTGTTCTTGGAATATAGTATTCCACTGTACAGTGTCTCCTAGAAATATCCACACTCACCGTAGGGCGATGGATGTCTACTACCTTGATGCAAGCATTGGCGAGGAAGGCAGTTTGCTTATTGTAGTCCAATCCATAAAAATCTTTGAAGTGGCGTAGTATTTCTTCATGAGAAAGTTGCTTACAATGGAACTTGCAATGACACTGGACGATCTGTAAAAATTGAAATTGTGATAATTTTTCAGTCTTAAAAGGTTTTAGTGCACATTTTAATTTTACTTTAAGTTACTGTAATTACTTTAATTTTAATTTTACTTTAAATTTTTACTTTCACTTTTTACGTTTAAACATGTTCATTTTGTTTAACTTTTAGAACTACACAAACGATTTGAGTGAATGACATTTTTTATTCGACATGAAAAATTATATAAATCAAAAAAGATAAAACTAAACCAAGGGATCTTTTTGGTTATATATCCCTGATTTAATTTCGGTTTTGGGCTTTACGGGTGTTTGGTTACATAGGCTACATTACCCTTTTAATTTGTAAAAAAAAAAAATAGTCTTACATCACAACCTAACGGTGGGAAAGCTTATAAATGGATTTAGAGTTACTGTACTGATATGTGTATTACCAGAAACCCCCAACTTAGGTATAGTATAAACTATGTCGGTTGCAATGTTTAATGGGCGTAGATACAGCGTTTTTCCGTGGTTTTAGATACAACGTTGTTCTGCTTACCGTTTGTGGTGGCAATTTTCCAGGCACTGGCTTCTTCCTCTTCGAAATATAGGGATTTCCACTATCCCTACATGCCTTGCGGTGCTTATCCTTCCACTCCTGTGGTCGAATCTTCCTTTTTTTCCATTATTAAGCCGTTTTTGGTCCCCCGGTGACAGAACAAGGCTTCCGCCGGCAGACATGTTTGCAGGTTACAACGTTGTGCTGGCGCTTGAGGCCCGATTCCCGCCACTTTGATCAGCTGTGCAGGGCTGCCAACATCAGTTTTAGCGAGAAATAGATTTACCACACGGCACAGACTAACGAATACAACGTTGTTCTGCAGTTAAGCCAGTTTTGAAAATATTGTCAGTTACAACGTTGTACGGCGGAGCCATTCAATTTTTATTTAGAGTTTTACTCAACCTTAAATTCTTCGGGTCTGACTTAGGGGAGGTACGAATGAGGCATTAGTTCAAAATTCCTCCGTGAACAGCGCTGTAGTAGAGCGTACTTTGGCAATGAAGGTTTACTAATCGCAAAAATAGTTCTGTTCATAAAATAAAATTATAAATGCCTCAAATTAAATTTTATTATTTTTTAATTATAAAATTAAACTATCATAACCTAACCGAACTAACCAAACTTGCTGATAATGAAATAATATAACAAAAGTTTATTAATAGAAAAAATAATTCTGTTTATTAAATAAAACTAGAAATTGCTCTACTAAAATTTTATAATGACTTAATAATAAAATTAAACTGTCATAACCGAACCAAACCAACCAAATTTGCTGATAATAAAAAAATCTTGGACAAAAAGTTAATGCCACGAGCGGGATTTGAACCCGGGACTTTCAGCTTATCAGCCCGGCACGCAAACCATTAGACTACCGAGGCCGATGACTACTGATCGTTTTGTTACGGTAATGGCGTTCCCTCAGCTAATAAGAAGCCCACAGCTGTCATCGTAGCCTCTTCTATACCTCCCCTGAGTAAATACCAAATTCTTCTATCAAAGCAAAAAATGTATGTTATTTTTAATCGAGTATCCCGACAAAACAACCCGATATTTACAATACATACAACTATTGTATAATTTTAAACAACAATTTTGTTTTTATATAACAACATGTTAAAAGTGACGCCTAATTTTCAAATGGTACCAAGTTTAGTAAATGAGGGTATTATTATCCTAATCATCATTAATTAATTGTACCTTTTGCTATCAAACACCCGCAAATATCAATGTCACGTAATTGGGCTTTATTAAATAATATTCTTGAAATGACACAATGTCAGAGAGAAATCTTGTTTAAGTTAAATTATGAGGCCTAATACAGCTTCTCATATTCAAAATGGCTTTCCTTACACGAGTATCTTTAATCTATGGATACACTGCCTGACATGTAACAGCCGAGGTAAGGCTTCTACACTGGAATCCCTGGTTCAAATCCCGGCCGTTATAGTACCTATTAATTTTATTATGCATTATTTTAATTTTTAATTTTATTTTGAATGAAAGTTAATTTAATTCAATGTTAAAATTCAGTGTTTTGAAACAAAGCTACAAATTGTTTTAAAAGAAACTACAAATTGTTTTGAAACAAATTTAGTTTTTATATTGTTTTAAAACAATTTCAAACTTGTATTGATAGGTACTGGAAAAATTCCCAACATGACTTTTTTTATTGATTACATTTCAAAACAAGTTTAAATCTGTTTTGAAATTGTTTTGATATAGTTGAAATGCTAATTGGGGTTGAGTTTTATTACAAAAAAATCCTAGTAACACTCCTCATACGTTGGAAAAACCATGCAACAACGCATCGTCTACCAGCTTAATTGGCAATGAAATAGGGACACCAAAACATGAGCGTGTTTTCTCGTTAAGGCAATACTTAAATTTAAAGTGATAAAATACTTTGGGGTGTGTTTAAAAAACCCCCTGTTTAATAATATTATAAGGCTGAAAGTTTGTGTTTGTTTGTTGGGGGCTCAATCACGCATTGACAACTAACTGGTCGGCTTGGGCTGAAGCTGAAATTTATCATGACGATAACATAGGCCTATTTTTATCTAAATCCTATTGAGGCTCTATGAATTTCCCCATGATTACCTTATGGTATTCATATTTAAACTAAATCAAATAATCTTGACAGCTGGTCCAACCATATAGCATATAAAGTTACAATGTTTAACAACAGAGTGTAGCACCATTTTATTGGTTTAAATTTTCAAATTATAAACACATACCGACAACACAGATCAGAATTGCCGGTAAGAAAGCAGTTTTAGAGAACTTCTGGAATACGGTATAACTGTGTTAGCCAAACCATAACAGAACTAAAGGCATTGTTTGCAATAACAAGTTAAAGTAAAATAATAATGTAATTTTTGCGCTATAAACCTATCCAAATAAATTATAATATAAACAAAGTACAAAACGAGATAACATCTTATCCCCTTACATTAGGTATGTAGGCTACGCACCTCTATACTTGAGTTGTACACAATACATACACACGTTTCCCAAAATCTTGATCCTTAGGCACAACAAGCTCCAGATAACACAGAAACAAAATTAGCTGCTACGCTGTCGACCAATGCATTTTCACCGCATCAATGACGTAGTGCGAGCCCCTCACACGACCTATTGGCGAAGCGGATGTCCCTATAGAGGCCTACTTGATCTACATTGATGTTTACTTCCGGTATATAAACAACACAAATTTCTGTCACGCCATTTATTATGACCTGACCTAACAGATTATACACGACCAATGACGTTATTGAAGTTGATATACATGGATGATGAGACTATTTGTGTTATTTTAAAACGATTTGCCTTGTACAGTTTGTACAAAGATTTATTTTCTGGTACTTTGTACTTACTTTACGTGATCTAGAAATTGTCATATGTTCTTACGAAGGCATGACATTTACAAAGGGAGGGAGATTTGCTGTTATGTATTTAAGATCAATTTTGGCTACGATATACATTTTCTAAACTATCTTTCCATTTCATCAGTTATGTGCAACATAAAAAAATATATAACATGAATTTTCAGTGAAACTCACGAACCAGTAGCCTATGTATGAGGATTTGAAAAATTAAGTACCTTTACCGTAATTAAGTTTTTGTTTTAAGTTCCTGTTTCATAACCTTGGTTTTATTATTAGGCCTATTATTTTTTACTGAAAACTAGTTTTTATAAATATACAGTGGATGTTTGATTTGATTTCTTTAATCCAATAAAACAACTAACAAGTCTGCGTAACCTATTATAAACTCACTATGGGCACTATTCACTCCGAAAAATATATACAATCGATATGCGAAGTGCGCAGCGAGAACTATACTAGGACTACTGGGGAGAATCATCGATAAATAAACACAATTTTTTGTATAAACACACGATTGTGTGTATGTATCGATGGGGAGAACGGACGAAATAATCGTTGTGTGGGCCGGCGACAGTCGTGGATCAAATAGTGGCAGTGCACGACAGTTTGTCGTTGTCGTTTGACTGTTTGAGTGTGGGCGAGTGCTCTATCCAATAATTGTACACTGTGTCGGATGACCAAAAATGTCTTGTGGGCAAGGGGCACTCAAGATATTTATCGGCTGAACCTTAACTATGATTGGCTCTTAACTGCATTAAGCCGAAATCACATGGCTAAATGTGTATTGTTAATCATAATAATCACTGTTAATCTTTGTTATTGAAAACAAACGTATTGGTAAGAAACATTTGTATTAATAACACACAATGTTATTGATAAAAACATTTCTGGATGTCCATGTTTGGATCTGACCTTGACATCCAGTACTCCCTATCCACACCCGATCCCCCGCAATGGATTTTAATAAGTTTTACAGGTTTGGTGCAAGTGCAAGTTTATAAAATTGCTTTAGGCTAGGCGCACACGAGCGATTATTTTGAGGCGTATCCAGCCATTTGCATGCTTTTTAAGTGAACAGCTACCACCTCTGTACTCACAACATCATAACTATTAACAAAAATAGAAATTAATTGATCTTTCTCGCTATTAACCCAGGAATTTTTATAATTGAAGGTGATTTTACGGTAACTGCTTTGCTGGATATGCCCTGACTGTCTAATTAAAATCTGTCAAAACTAGACTATCATATTTATGTACTTAAACATCATCATATATACCTTAAATTAACGTTCCATATTTTCTAAAGTCCCACCTTGATTTGACCCGAAGAAGTGAATCAAAGATTGTGCATAAGTTGAGTATTTTCTTTATTTGAAGTATTTCTTTACCGTATAATCGACTCTGAAACAAAATACTAAGAGGGTTTAAATCTCAGCGGGCCACAGAGTGTAACCGATTTACCAGAATGCATTTAATAAATATGTCATTTAGAAATGTACATGGTGGCCTCAACGTGGTTCTATTTTGTAATGTGTTGCAGCGAAATAAGGCCAACTAAAACTGATTTACAAGCCGATTAACAGTAAGCATAGTTTAAACTGGCGTCTGTTTGTTGTACCATTAATGAGAAACCGATTGTTAATGTCAGCTGATTGCGATTTAAAACTTGTTTATCATTGGTAAATATGCCACTGGACTATAGGTACAAGGCGATGTAGCATAGTATTAAACACAATTGAAGTGTAATACTGAAAAAGTGTATTTTTGTTAAAGCAATTGCAATTGATTGTCATGAAATTTACAATTCTTCGAATAACAAAATTTGTTAATTACCATAATTTTATAATCCAGTACTTTAAAACGTATTATGATAGTAAAAAATGACTTTATATGACAATAAAAGCTACAGGTTATCAGGATTTGTTGTGACCAGTCATAGTTGACCTTCTCATAGGCTTATGTTTTTTTTTATCAACGGTAGAACGGGTTTTCTTTGTTTTGAAGTTAGATATCCGCAATAAGATTACATGACATCACAAACACTATTATTTTAAAAGTTTAATTCGATTTAGAGGTTGTGTTTTGAACCGTAACCATATTAATCTAATAATTAAACTTTTGAATTATCCTAGTGGACCCTAATACATTAGTAAATCAAAATAAGCACAGGAAAAATATCTTAAGATTATCCTAGCCATACATTGAGAGGTCCGAATACGAAGCCCCTCATATTATATTGAGATGTCAAGGAATTTGGGTTAACATATCTACAGTATTTTATGCTACATCAGTATTAATCCGATTGTTTTACTTTCTCACCTAAATGTTGTTAGATTCTCTTTTACACCGATTCACTTTGAATGTAATATGTCGATGTTTTTTTTTGTAAACTAAAAAATCTTATATTTAGTACAATACTTTTCAACGAGCATTGGCGCCACTTAAACATCTTCCTAGATCGCCTTACAAGTGTCCACTACTTACCTTAATCAAAAGAAATAGGATTTAACAAACTATGCGGTACGATTACAGTTTCGAATTTTGTCTTTGATTTGAAGTTATCTTCCCCGTTGCAAAGCACGGGGACAACGACCTATCTGTAATCATATCGTGTACACTTGTATAAAATATCAGCCAATTAAAATTGCTTATGTAATCGAACTGAATTTGAACTCAGCCGGGTGAGATGAGTGAGGTTATTTAATAACGAGAGGTTCTTCAATATAACGAATATTGTAATCCGAGCCTCACCACGAATACAGAAGCACTTGACTGTATGTAATTGAAGTCACTAAAATCAGTCAATTCATGGTATTCAAACTACAGTTCTATTAGTATTAGTCTTTACATCCTCATTAAAAGAAGATATTTTGCAATTGATTTTTTTCACATTGTACTTCATGCAAGCGGTTGTATTTTATAAAATGCTGTTGTTAAGTTGCAGATCATTGACAAGTATCGTTTTAAAGCAAAGGGATCTATACTAAATTAGAGGGTTTTCTGAAAAAAACAATTTGCATGTTATGATTAGTAACATTATTATGGCTATGTAAAATGTGAGTTAAGTGTTTTTTTAATAATTGTTACTTTGATCTCGTAATTAGCACCAAGAAACACCACTTACTGTTTAATAAAAGTTATGCTTCAAAAATTAGTTCTAGGCCAGTATAACAGGCAGGGTCATAACTTGTATATCCACGTTGTTAACATGGGTCTTCAATTTCCTTGCCGCCATAATAGTTTTGTACAGAGCAAAAAAAAAAAAACACCACGGGGTTAATACTATCTTATCCCATTGTAAATGTTGAAGCACGTTTTTCGTGTCTATTTCATGTTGGTGACACTGATCCCTAGTGTCGGCGAAATTATGGTACTATTATTTCAGTGTTAATTTCATAATTTGTGCTGTACTTGTTTGGTTTATAAGTTAAGAAAGAGTTATTGTTTAAGGTAAAATCGTTATATTTGGTTAAACCTGGTTTTAAATGACTGAAATAACAAGAAACTAATTGTAAACCAAACACGATCCCTACAGGGCACCAGACGGAACTACTGTAACAATAAAATTACCTTCAGCTGATCCATTAGAATGAGAAATCAACTAAGGTTTTATCTACGATACTATTGACCAAATTATACAACAATGAAAATCCTATTAGGCCTATGCTGTGAGGTGCAAGTTATAAGAACACAACAAAATTATTTGTTTTTAATGTCCACCAGAAACACTACAAAATAATTCTACAAAAGGAGATCAGAATCCCCTTGATCTATAGGTAAGCTTAAACAGATAGGCACATAGTGTTTAAGTGGTAGGCCTATGTTGACTTTTCATTGTTTTGTACCATATTACTGGACATATTTGAATACACTGCTTGAAATGCCTTTGGAATTTACAGTAATTGTTGTGTTTACTTCATGAGAAAATTGAACGAGGTCGCCAATTATTTCGCACAAGGTTAATTACATGTATAACTTGAAAAATTATATTTTAACTATTATGTGAAATAAGATTTCCTAACAAATAATATTCTAACAGCTTATATTTTAGTGTTTTATATAAATGGAATGTAACCCTTAAATATTTACTTCTTCTTTATGGTGTAGGTACAGTATTCAAGTATGAATAAACCCAGCTATTTTTAGGTCAAAGAGAAACCTTTAAAGTGGTCAAAAATACCCCCGCCGCAGCAAACCTGCCGACTAAGCGAATTTCCATTTGTCTGAATTGATTTTCAATTAAATATATTTTAATAACATTAGGTTTGACGAGTACCTAGGTTTGCTGCTACAAGAAACCTAATAAAGTGTGTTTTTGAGTAAAATATTGATAGCTTAGTACAAAATAAATAAATTTGCCAAGTTTGATCAAAATATATCCATAAACAAGCAAATTACAACATTTGACAATATTCTCCATAAGAATAACATGGGAATTTTAAATTTACAATTTTTTTAATTTTCTCCGTTACTAATAATCGAACAAAAATACTTTTATATACTAAATTATTTGTTTTTTTAAGGTCTTTAAAAAGGTCTAAAAAGAAATTGGGAAATTTTGTGTTTTGAGGGTCAAAAGTGAGAAAAACCAATTTTTACCCCATAAAACCCCCCCTAAAGCCCCGTTCCCATGGTCCGATCATGCTGGTTCGCGAACTCATTCAAGTTTATCTCGCTTTACACCTTTAAACCAAATTTCATCAAAATCGGACCAAAATTACTCAAGTTATCGCGTTCACGGACGTATATATATACAGTGTGTAAATTAAGTATGGAAACAAATCTGTATTTTTAAAACCGAAATAGATAGAAATATTCTATTTGTGGCAATAATAGTTAACAAAGATTCCGCAATTTTTCACATGAAAAATATTTTTTTACCCCCCTAACAGGGTAGGTGGTAGGGGGTGACTTATTTTTTGCAAATAGCAACCCCTATTGAGTGACCCCTCATTTTGAAGAGTTTGTCAAAAGAAACACAATGACGCAAATCCGAGGTGAATATCTCACTCCTAGCCCAAATGGCGGATATTCCAAAATGGGCTCACTCAATAGGGGTTGCTATTTGAAAAAAATAAGTCACCCCCTACCACTTACCCTGTTAGGGGGGTAAAAAAATATTTTTCATGTGAAAAATTGCGGAATCTTTGTTAACTATTATTGCCACAAATAGAATATTTCTATCTATTTCGGTTTTAAAAATACAGATTTGTTTCCATACTTAATTTACACACTGTATATATATATAAATACTAGCTGACCCGGCGAACTTCGTATCGCCTAAGTTATAGGTTTCCCCTAAGACAGACCGATGGAAAGAAAGTACCGTTGGGTACGTTTAATTTTCAAGATGATCTCGTTCGCATCGCTCAATCACGTCCTGGTTGAAGTTCGTTCGCTACGCTCACTCACCTTTGGGTTGGAGCTCGTTCGCTACGCTCACTCACCTTTAGGTTGGAGCTCGTTCGCTGCGCTCATTTGCCTTCAGGTTAGCTCGTTCGCTACGCTCACTCGCCTCCAGGTTGAAGTTCGTTCGCTACGCTCACTCACCTTTTGGTTGCAAATTAGCTGTTGTCATGAATGTAAAAGAAATAATAGTGCTGCACCCTGTTGGTAATCCTTGTAACTTTAATGCTATTGAACATCATAGAACAGAACCAACTTGTTTAATTGAAACAGCTGTTAAGATTCATTAATTCCATTTCTCATAAGGTTAACATGGGAAACTCCAGAGCCACTGGGGCGGAGCCCTTTTAAGAATTTCGAAACGGGAAATAGTTTACGTCCGATTCGCATACCTACAGAATTTACACACCAAATTTCATAACGATCGGTGAAGTCGTTCCGGAGGAGTTTGCAGACAAACACTGTGACACGAGAATTTTATATATTAGATATATATATATATATATATATATATATATATATATACCCCTATATATACATTTATAAAAATTTGAACGAATGGTGTTTTTGGCCTCTGGGGACATCAAAATGAAAAAATAAATCGGTCCCAGGTCTAGGTCTTACCGTGCCACCTACGGTAATAGCTACTTCCCTATAGGGAAATTCGCTAATAAGCTTTTTACAATAAACTTCTAATGAAAATGAGCATATGGTCTCTTCTTAATTTGTAAATTCACTATCGTACATTCATAATTTTTTTTTAGGAATAGAAAAAAACAACATTTACTATAGCCTACTAAAATAAAACGAATTCATCTTACAAAATAAATTATAGTATGTCTGAAATTAAAAAAGAAATAATGTAAAACCAAATTATATAATAAAAAAAGAATAAAAATATTGAATTGACTAGTCTTCTAGAAAAAACATTTTCTGGTTCACAATTGTATGTTTGATACACTTGCAAGTATAGTCATGTTGTTCGTACCAATTACTGAAATTTACATATTGCCTTGATGTTTGCAAACTAATACGAGAACAAAGTTTAACTAAATGATTAACGGGCACACGAGCTAATATTTGAACGGCTCTTGACAAGAGTTCAATACGCTTGGCGTGTACATCATATTATTATTGGAATGTTCATCTACTTTTAAGAGATACAAGCATTTATTCTGTCATGAACCTGGACTTTCGTTTTATAAAATTACTATATTAGCGTGATGTACTAAATCTCTTTATTTAAATGTCCTTTGTAGTGATATAAATAATAAATTTAACTATTTATCCCCAGCAAAATATGACATAATTATACCGGTGTGTTTTCTATCATTTCTATAAGCAATAGGGGAGCCGGTACAGTTAATTAATTAATTACATTATACTGAGAAGGGTCGCGAACGCCTAACAGTTTGCAGCGTTGTGCTGCTGACTGATCCACCGGCTTACTAAACCACCTTGTAAAACGTAACCCTGTGTTTTAATGATAAAATCGTGATAAGTTGTAGAATATTTTATTTTAGCTAAAAGATGCTGTCGTATTTCATATTGATGTGTTTATGCATTTTCTCTAACCACAGATTTTATATGAAATATTATTTTATATCCATTTTATTTTATCGTAATTGTGTGTCCAAATTACTTATTGTGTTTACTTAACTGTTTCTATGTTTGATTAGCTTGTCCATATTAAACTCATTGTAGTGTCTAAGGAAATAAATCAAGCTATATTAGAAAATAATTATTAATGTGTTCAATAAACCATTTTTTAATAACTCGAGTTATTAAATGTTATTTCATATTATGTCCTTTTAGTGAAATTCCCTTATAAATGGAATAAGATTTGTTTTTATTTACGGTTAGCTTCAAAACAAGAGTTTGTATTCATGGGCTGTATTGTATCAAAAGATGTATATCCAAATGTAAAGTCAATACTGAAAATACATTCTAAGTAGCTATTTATATGTAAACGTAAAGTACACCCACTAAACATTTTCCTGAGAATGTGTTTCGAATATTCTTTTTAAAGCGATACTATCCCATACATATAGATGGATATACATGCAATACCTATGCTGAAATACACAATGTAGAGGTACCTCACCTTAAGTGCTTCGCCCTGAGGTCATATAACAAATAAAAACACTTTAAATTAGGTTAAACACTAACCTTAAAGTGCTACTAGACGAATAGCGATGTTCATTTTATATCTAAACACACAGACAATTTTATCTTTTTTAAATTTAAAAATATTGTACACCTTATACTTTTTAATACAAAGATGTTCATGATTTCCATGGTTAATCTTTGTCTGTAATTCAATGAATAATTATTTATGTGTTAAGTCACTTGGCAACAAGTTGACTATTAAATAACTACATAGGAAACTTATAGGTTGACAACTAAACGAGCTAAACAAAAACTACAAGCTTTATATTCAACCAATACAATTAAATGACCAAATACAACTAATTACCAAATGAGATTTACATTTTTAACCATTTATTTATATAATATATTATTTCATGTTAATTAAATTTCATCTAAATTAACAAAATAAGTTATACAGGGTGGAACGAAGTTAGTGTAAAAAAATTGTATGTGTTAAACTACTAAGTATTGGTGACAAAATGGAACCAATTTAAGTTTCCATACCCTCACAGGTAGGGAATGAAGTGTTCGTGCTTTTGGTCTGTATAGAGTTCACATTATTTATTACCATATGTTACATACAAATAACAAGATTGTTTACTTTTTGTTGTCAGTTAGTTATTACATGATTAAAGTAAAGTTTCGTTTTACTAAGTTGTACTTTTTAATTGTATAAGTGAATATACTTCATTGGCGACGAGGAATTCGAACTCACACAATGCCGAGACGACATCAAGACGATCCAGGTACCGATCAAGTTCGTAATGAAAAAAGTATTTGTAATTTTAAATGTGACTTGTTCGACCCGGACACAGTAGAGATTGATGTGTGGCACATTAAGTTTACTACAGGTCTTAAACTCAATGGAATTAACGATGACGAAACCAAACGCTTACTATTCATAAACTCTTTGAGTACAAATGTGTTAAGCACACTGGTTAATCTTTGTAGACCTAATGATTTAAATGACTTTAAGTATGAAGAACTTTTTAAACTGTTGTTGGACAACTTTAAAACTAAAAAAATCGCTATTGCGGAAAGAGTCAGATTTTTTTCACTCCGTCAGGGCTGCGAGAGTCTGACGGAGTTTGCCAATGTTTTGAGGAATAAAGTAAATGATTGTCAATTTCCCATTCAATTTTTCCAACAAGCACTTGTTACCGCTTTTGTAATGGGGATATGTGATAACAATATAAGATCCAAACTCATGGAGAAGGATTATGAAACGTTCTCAGAAGTCATTAACGTAGCTAATTCTCTTTTCTCAGTAAAAGATGCTTCATTAAATAGTTTTTCTCAGAGGGAAGATTGTAATGTTTTATCTCTAGGACCATGCTTTATATGTGGTGGTAAACATCTGAAAAGGAATTGTAACATTAAAAATCCAAGATGTTACAAATGCGGGAGTAGGAATCACATAACTAGAATATGTAAAACGGGACAGGTGGAGAAACGACACCTTAAAAGCAACATTGTTGAGAATGGTCCAAAGTCAAAGGAATCCGGTAGTAACGTTGTTGATAATGATGTAACTAGCTATAATGATACGAACTCTTTGGGGGGAATACAGGACGTTCTTTCAATCGGAAAGCAGGCAACCTTTTACCCGATACTTATTCTTAATATCTTACTCAATAACCAGATCGTAAGGATGCAGTTTGATACAGGTAGCTGCGCTTCAATTATCTCAGATCATACTTGGAAACAGATAGGAAAACCCGACCTTTTGTTAAGTAAACAGAATTTTACTTCATTTACAGGTCATTGTGTTAAACCTCTTGGTGAGATGGATGTAGAAGTTGTTTTTGCAAACGTTAAAACCAAACTCAGAGCTTTTGTCGCTTCGGGTGTCAAACAAAATATTTTGGGAAGAGATTGGATTACACCTTTATTTCTCCACAAAATATCACTTTCCGATTTGCAAAGGATATGTTCAGAACCGTATAAACAAACCTTACAAGTAGAAAATACGGATCAACAACTTGCCAAACTTGTGGATGAGTTTTCTGACGTCTTTCAACCCAATGAAAATAAATGTTCAAAGACAACTGCTCATTTGTACCTAAAAGAGGGTGCTACACCAGTGTTTAAAAAGGCAAGGCCTGTTCCTTTAGCTTTAAGGGACAAGGTTAAAGAAGAACTTGACCGGTTAAAAAGAAATGGTATCCTTGAAGAAATAGACCATTCAGAATGGGCTGCGCCATGCGTGATTGTAAGAAAACCGAATGGAGCTATTAGAATATGCGCAGATTTTTCAACGGGACTCAACCAAGCATTAAAGGTGCAGCAGTTTCCATTACCAACTCAAGACGATTTATTGACCAAGATAGGTTCTGGACAGAAATTTACTACCCTTGACCTCTCTGATGCTTACCTTTCTATTCCCATGGACACAGAATCTAAAAAAACTCCTTGTCATTAATACTATTTTTGGTCTTATGCGATACAATCGACTGTGTTTTGGCGTAGCTCCTGCTACGGCAATTTTCAAAAAAAGATGCATTCTATGCTTTCTGGATTAGATGGAGTCGCTTTCCTACTGGATGATGTCATTATAACAGGAATAAATGACACTGAACATCTAAACACGTTAAAAGAGGTTTTGAAACGCATTGAGGACAATGGTTTTTGTTTAAACAGAGCTAAGTGTCACTTCATGAAGGAAAAAGTCAACTATTTGGGTCTATGTATTTTCAAAGATGGAATTTCGACGAATCAAGACAAGATAAAGCCCATAGTAGATATGCCTGAGCCCCAAAACATTAAACAGTTGGAATCATTTATAGGAATGGCAAACTTTTACTCAAAGTTCATCCCAAACTTTTCTGAGATCTGTGCACCATTAAACAAACTAAGGCAGACAAATGTTCAATGGACATGGACAGAACAATGCTCTCAGTCAATTAACCGTATTAAAGATGCTTTAGTTTCCACTCCTATTCTAGTGCCATTTAATAGTGAATTACCTATAGTGGTTGCAGCCGATGCTACATCAGTGGGGATTGGTTGCGCAATTTTTCATCGATATCCTAACGGAGAAGAGAAGCCGATCGCGTATGCTTCTAAAACACTGAACAAGGCAGAGCAAAATTATTCGCAAATTGAACGAGAAATTTAGCTTTGATTTATGCTATTAAAAAGTTCCGCATCTACCTTTGGGGCACACATTTTCTGATCCAAACAGACCACAGACCTCTATTGTCTATATTCGGATCCAGCAAAGGAGTGCCAGTAACCACGTCTTGCAGAATACAAAGGTGGGCTTTGTTTTTAACAAATTTTCGTTTTGACATAGAATACGTTTCTACTAAACTATTTGGGAAAGTTGACTGTTTAAGTCGTTTGCCTTTCGAGGAAGATGTCGAGTTTGACCAAGCCGATGAGAGTTATAGCACCGTAGTTGGATTAATATTCTCAGGTAACATAGATTGTCTACCAGTTACGGCTAAAGAAATCAGTGAAGAAACGTCGAATGATGTTACTCTTCATCGGGTCAAAGAGTTTGTATTAAGTGGATGGCCAAACAAGACAAACAATCTGGAGTTAAAACCCTATGAGTCAAGGAAGAACGAAATATCCGTACATGAGGGCTGCCTAATGTGGGGGGTTAGAGCAATTATCCCAGAAAAGTTCAAGCAGAAATTACTTATGAACCTGCACGACACTCATTTAGGAATGGTAAAGATGAAGGCGTTGGCCCGAGATCGTTTTTGGTGGCCATCGATGGACAATGACATCGAAAACGTGGCAAGAACTTGTGCACTATGCAGCTTGTATGCTGCAAGAGAACCACAGAGAAAGTTCCTCAGTAATTGGCCGAGATGCACTGACCCTTGGACCCGTATACACTTGGACTTCGCTGGACCTTTCCTTAATAGTGTTTTTCTTTTGGTCGTAGATGCATACTCCGGTTGGCCAGAAATTATCAAGTTGAACTCTATGACTACTTCAGTAACAATCAAACAAATTAAGCTGTTAATATGCCGATATGGAATCCCTAAAACCATAGTGACAGACAACGGACCCTGTTTTACGTCCGTAGAATTTGCACAGTTTTGTAAAGCATTTGGAATAGACCACGTAACCACTCCACCTTACCATCCGTGTTCCAACGGACAAGTTGAAAAATACGTCGGTACCATGAAACAGGCGTTGAGAAAACATTGCCAAGAACAATCCCCTAAAGGTTTGGAAGCTGACTTAAACAACTTTTTATTTAAGTACAGGTTAACACCACACATAACTTCTGGAATGTCACCTTCTGAGTTGTTTTTAGGACGTCAGCTAAGATGTATCTTAGATTTAGTTCAACCCCAAAAAGGAAGTCAGATTAAAACAGAAGAGGAAGAAAATAAAGAAGATAAAACAAAAGAGAAAGAGAATAAAGAAGGAGCCACTACTAGCCTAAAAAACTTCAAAATAAATGAACCTGTGTTTTGGGCAGAAACCAGAAACGGAAATGTTGTGTGGAAACCCGGCGTAATCTTGAAGAGACTAGGGCGAAACGTGTGGAAAGTTGAAGGTAACGATAGAAGAATCTTTAAAAAACACGCTGACCAACTAAAGCATAAAAACCTTCTTGAAGACAAAGACAGTAGTTCAATCTCGGCGAGAAGGTGAAGTGTTCGTGCTTTTGGTCTGTATAGAGTTCACATTATTTATTACCATATGTTACATACAAATAACAAGATTGTTTACTTTTTGTTGTCAGTTAGTTATTACATGATTAAAGTCAAGTTTCGTTTTACTAAGTTGTACTTTTTAATTGTATAAGTAAATATACTTCAGGGAATAATAGACAATTAAATATTTTTTCAAAATATTTGTACTTACTTACATAAAATGGCCATAAGTGCATTAAACATTGTTTTTATTCCAAATTCATTGTCATTTTCAGAATCCTCGTTACATTTCCAATAGAAATAGTACAAATTCATTGAGATTAAACATCTGCATAAGCCCTTATTTGCCCATGGAAGTTTGAATTTGTGATTTTTTATAAAAAAGTAATAACTTTTTCCAAAGTTTTTCTTTACTACACTGGACTGTAGAGAGTGTCAAATATTACTAAAAACTTTTGCAGTTAATAACCTTTAAAATGATGTATAAACATCTACTGTTCCTTTGATTTGTCATTCTCAAATTTAAGAGTTTCTCATGAAAAACACCGAACGGCTAATGTTTAATTTTCTTTAAAAAACATGTATTGGCTTTAATGATATGGCAGCAGCTGCTTTAAAAATCATGTTTAAATGGGTATTATTGCAATTTTCTGAATCCTTGTAAAATTCCTAATAAGAATATTGAGGAATTGTTAGGATTAACACTTTATGAACCTATGTTTGGTGATGAATTTTCATTTAGGGGGTTTTCTTCTTATTTATTGGAATAAATTAAATATCGTTTACGGTGTTAGTTCCATGGCACATTCAACCGATGTGCGAGATTGACTTAAAGCAAAATACACAACTTGAATGATAAGAATGATAATGATGGGTCATATGGTGTGGTTTGCTGGCATTCCAGGTCGCCAGACCTAAGTCCACTGGACTTGCTTTGTGTGTTATGTGGAGTACTTGGGCTACTCATCTTTAGTGGAAGATAATCAGGAAATTAACTACTGGACAATGAATGCAGATGTGCTAGTCAGAGGAACGTTGTATTTTAATGTTACTGTTGGTGCCACGTGCAAAAAAAGCTTGGCTGTGTATCTGGGAAAATGGAGGAGATTTTGAAAAAAAAAACTCAAGTAGTTGGCATCAAATAGAAGGCAACTATTAAAACGTCAAGGAAGTAAGGAATAGTTATTTAAGTTTCGAATATTGTGGGTTTAGAATTAACTTTTAGTTTTTGTATAAATAACTAAAACTAAGTATTTTTGAGGTGTTAACAATTATTTTAGTTAAGAAATATATCACTTGACTGAGTTATTTCCATTAGCATGTGTCTAAGCACTACAATCAATTAATTGGTATACTATACTTAGGTTAATTTTCTGTTTTCGGTGAACATATTGACAACATTGTAAAGTGTAGTATCTACATAATTTTATAGGCTCCATTGGAAATATTTGCTTATGCTTAAAAAAATTCTTAAGTTAAATGTACCATGTGTAACTTTAAACAATATTCAATGTATTAAAAAAATAAAAATAAAACTAATTTAACATGTTTTTACAAAACATACGTTTATATGGATGTTAATCCTAATAGATCTTTAATATTCTTACAATAAATCTCACAAGGATTCTAAAAATTACAATAGACCCTATTCAAATATAACTGTTATTGCAGCTATTGCCATATTATTTAAGCAAATACATGTTATTTTAAAGGAAATTAAACATTAGCCGTTCCGTGTTTTTTCATGTGAAACTCTTAAATTTGAGAACGACAAATCAAAGGAACAGTAGATGTTTATACATCATTTTAAAGGTTATTAACTGCAAAAGTTTTTAGTAATATTTGACACTCTCTACAGTCCAGTGTAGTAAAGAAAAACTTTGGAAAAAGTTATTACTTTTTTATAAAAAATCACAAATTCAAACTTCCATGGGCAAATAAGGGCTTATGCAGATGTTTAATCTCAATGAATTTGTACTATTTCTATTGGAAATTTAACGAGGATTCTGAAAATGACAATGAATTTGGAATAAAAACAATTTTTATTGTACTTATGGCCATTTAATGTGAGTAAGTACAAATATTTTTACAAAATATTAAATTGCCTGTTATTCCCTACCTGTGAGGGTATGGAAACTTAAATTGGTGCCATTTTGTCATCAATACTTAGTAGCTTAACACATAAAATTTTTTAACACTAACTTCGTTCCACCCTGTATACATAGTTTATAGTAATTTATACGCTATGGTCAATTATCCTATCCTATATTAGTGAAGTTTGAAGATATGTTACTTCGATCTCAGAATCGGCACAAAGAAACACATTTAAACTAACGGTGAATTTAAGTTCTGATTCAAAAATAAGTTCTAGATCAGTGTGATATCCAGGATCAAATATATTATTGCTATAATATACCTAAATTCAAACTTTGGAAAATTTAACATGAGGCTTTATGGAATGCCATGCCGCCACGGTTTTGCATGATCATAAATAAAGTAATTGTATCCTATGTTAATATAGACAAAATAAAAGAATATTACCATTGAGTATATTATACTATAAAATGTATAACAAATTAGGTCAATGTCAAGTGGTATTAATGAGAAGATAAAACGAGATACTCTATCTTATTACCTATTTTTATATTTATCAGGCAGTAGATTAGAGCTTGTGTCTTTGGACTTATCTTTTATTTCATGTTGAGTTCCACAACACTCCCAATTATAATGAATCATCAAATATAGGATAAATAGTAAATTACCACAACACTCTTCACGCTGGCACTCGTCAATCGCAGTTACAGTATATTCAATATCGCAAAATGTTCATTGTTGCGGAAGCTAACTTTACTGGCTCCTTTCTGTAAAATAATGTCTTTCTCATCTAAAATGAGTACAGAAGAAAGCTTTTTACTGTGTAGTTTGGAAAAAGTAAATATTTTAGCATATGCTTAGTATTTTCAGTGGTATTTATTTTATTGTTTTGTACCATATTTCTTTTGAATTCAAAGGTTTTTTGTTGTGTTGGAAACTGATTCGCATTATTGTTTCTCATCATATGAGGAACACACACACCAAGTTTTATTGAAATTGGATTATAATTGAGGAAGAAAAGTGTACCTGACTAAAAAACCACTTGACTTGGACGGGTGTCCACATAGACTAACAGATCTGTGCGTGGAACGTATCCAGCAAAGCAAGGCGTGAGCCGGTACAGTACGAAGGTGAGCTGTACTGATAAATTTTAGTGGCAGTGACCAGGATCCGAACCCACGACATCGCTGCCTTGGGCCCGACGTCCGTAACGCTACCAACTGAGCCACTGACTCACCAAATGTGCACCCATCCATTGCTTCTCTTGGTTCAGCAAAATTCGTACAAGTTTTACAGGGTCAGTATAAGGGATCAGTGATACAGGAATGCACTTGGCTCTAACATTCTACGTGCACATAGCATACTACCCCTGCCAATACCAACTAACACCGCATACTCGTATACCGCACTCAAGCGGTAGACCCGAGCTGCTGCTTAACGTGACATCACAATGGAATGTCATCTGTCCTTAGGGATTAATCCATTTTCTGTTCCCTGTCACTCTTCATGAATTAAATTGGGCGAAGCTTAGTAGATACCTTAGGTACTTCAAAATATATAGCCTAACTTTTGGATCTTCAACTACAACCAATTTCGATATAAATATTTTAAGTAGTACATTCATTGTAAACACAAAATTAAATCTGGACCTAAATTCAATAGAAACCTTGTGTGTTACATAACATTATTTTGCTGTACAAAATTTACTTAGTTAATAAATGTAAATATAACATGTACATTACATGACATAACGTGCATAGCATGTGAAATACTTGACCTTAATTTTTTTAATGATTACACAATTTAATTTGACATTAAAGTCCAAGCATGATATGTTTGAAGTTATGCGAGACAAAGTGTACAGTCAGAAAATTTTTCATTTTACTTAAAGAGGACCACACACTCATGTCTCAGTGTGTTTTGACATCTCGTTGGAAAATTAACGTATTAATATTTATTTTGATACAAGGCCTACCTGAATTCAATTTAAAAAATTGGGCACAGAGGATTGCTTTGATGTTAATTGGGTTTAGTAGTTGAATTAATATCACAATCATAAACATACACATTTTATTATTTAATAAAGTACTAGAGGTCGTCCAGCGGTCGAAAACTCGACCAAAAATATGTAAATGAAATTTAATGAAAAAATAAAAAATAAAATAAAAAAATGTTGTTTATTCAGGCAGAGTTAGGGTCACATGGCCGTTTCTTACACTATGTAATGTAGAGTAAGAAAATTAACCCCACACAATAAATAAAACATGTGATAGGAATTTGTTTTGATTTTCTGTTTAAATTTTGTTGTTATTTCGTCACCATCGAGGCAACCCATAACTCCCATGTTATTTTTTTTAGTTTTCAAATTCATTTCTTTTGCTTATTTTTGAGCCTATTTTAATTTATAAAGGGATTCTGCACATCTACAGGAAAATATCTTTCCAACAGTATGCGTAGATTTTCCCTGCGATGCACACGAGCTGAGAAAAAAGGTTTTAAAGAAATATGCTTGCCTATTAATATATGTATAGATAGATTTTTATAACAAACCACAAACATTTAATTGCTAAAAAAGTAACAACTCTGTAATGTAATATCACAAATGAGAACATTGATATAATTATATAAACATTTAATATACGTAAGGTGATAATTTTCTCTAAATTGTAGGCGCCAGGGAGTGGGCTCAAATTAAAGGTTTATATTCCGTGACGGCAGGAATAAAATGGAGTTTCCAAAATTGTGTAAAATGTTCTCCATAAGAATAGCATATACAGCCTCATTTTATTTACTTCAATGTTGGTAAACGTGCCTTTGACCGTACTCAATATTGACATTTGGGTCACTTAATTCCCAGTTTACTCTGCTGTGTACTTTATATTACATTAATGCCTGAGATAACGTTATCTATTATTCATACTACATTTTCATTATGACTTCGAATGTTGAAATCAATTGTTTTACCGTGCAACTTGCAAATGTGTGTATTTATATGTAAATTTATTAAGCGTATGATAAGTAGAATAGTTATTGTAGAAGGCTAAAATCAAAGGAATTGAACTTAGAATGGCTGAAAAATAATGGAGTTTATTTATAACATACATTTTAGCAGAAAGTTTAATACAAATTTAAATAACTTGTATAATTGCCCCAGTCAAAACACTACAGCTTTGTTTTGTTTTAAAACATATGTTCACGAAGTATAGAAAACTAGGGGAAACCCGTCGAAATCGACGGTTACTTTCAAGGCTTACGTTAATTCATCTAACTGCGATGAATTGGGTGAAATATACATATTTTGAGCATTTAACATTGTTCAAAGAGTAATAAGTGTAAAAAAATAACAATATTGCGTTAGTTGCCAAATTTGGTTGTTCATTCAATGATTAAAATATTTCCTATCCTGTACGTCATCGGAGTTATTATTAGTATGTTATATGGTATCTCTTCCTTTGGTAGAACCTTTAAATTGTATTTAAATCGTATTGGTGGATCTTGTAGTTAAACACTTCCGCGACTTCATCAGTGTTTGAGAAAAAATATATGTTTGTTGAGAAGACACGTTCTAACTTCAAAGGGAGTTATATCCGTTACAGTGTAAGTTTGATTTTCCTTCGTCACGTCGCGTCAGTTCATATCGTACTTCTGTGCCAATGAATGAACCCTCTAGCATAGTTTTGAGAAATTGACTATGGAGTTACTGATAAAGCTGGAATTCCTTGACATGGGGGATGTCAGTTAGTTGTCTCGGCTTTATCAATAACATAAAGTTGTCAATACAATCTCTCTACGGAATGTTAGGTGTAGTGGAATACATGAAGTAAAGTTGGCTTTTATTCTTGAACTGTTAGGGGCCTCCTAGTTCATATGATCTTGGCGGCTTCATTGGCAATAAATAATGCAAATGACATAGCAATGGAACATTTCCAAAAAGCAAAAATACTGTAAAATGGCTGTTACGTATATATTGACGTTTACATATTGTTAATCAACGTATATGATAAATACTTTAATCCTTTAATACGTTTTTTATGGCGACCATTCATAGTAGGTAAGCCAAGTATGAATGGAGATGAGTGTAGGATGAGTGGCACGATCTTGAAGTCTTGTTAGTGACTAAGGCCGACATTCCTTGGATACAGCTGTTAACTAATAGCCCATACAGCGAATGGCAACCAAGGGACCTACAGTTTATAGTTGAATTGGAACCAAATTCTTTTTGCATTGGTATTTATGAATTGGTATAATTATCAGGATAGCACTGCAGGTAGTTGTAGTACTTACTCGTGCGGACGTTAATCCACACCAGGGAGTATCGCATCCACAGTGCATTCCTATAAATATCCACAATTCGTGACCTCCTTGTAGCTGGATTACAGGACGACGCCACCCGTCCCAGTCAAAGGATTATGTGATCTAGTTTAAAAGGAATATGACCTTTCTGTCATGACAGTAGCTGCTTAAATTGTATTTTCTCTTTGTACCATATTTTACAGCCAAAATGTCGTGTTATTTTCAATAATGTCACAAATTCGGTACGCCAAAGTCCGTAATATAGGCAGGTGCAAATAATTTGTCAAGATAGGTACCATTTTAGGCAATGTTTCTAAGTTTGGATTTTATTAGACACAATAAGAGCAGATATTTCTACATAAATATTTGATATTTTGTAGAATAATATGTTAAAATGTAGGCAAAAGTGGCGAAAAAGGCACACACCAACCCGTACAATAGATATAAGATAGTTCAATAAGAAATAATTTAAGAATTGCTGTGATAAAAGGATTTTCCACTGATTTCGTAATGGAACGTTATATTGCAAAACATGGCATGATAAAGAAGAAAATCAATTTTAAAATCAGAAAATAACATTGCAAATACTTATTTGGTAGAATTAAACTCCCAATAATTATGTGTTGTTTGAAATACAATTTAAAAATGAACAGCTGTTTCATTAAAAAGTATTATTCTCATGGCCAAAATGTAAACAACTCTGTGGAGGGATCTTTTAAGGCTTCTGGGGCAGTGTCCTAAGGGATTTTGCTTAGTTTTTCTTTTGATAACTCATCTACAGACCAAGACCTTTCTTTGGACACCTCTACCAAGTTTCTACGCCCAACCGTTCTCTCAAATTAGTGGGGACAAAGTTTCCAATCAAAAATTTAGATTCCCCCATGTTAATCTTATGGGAGAAACTCAATTTTTGATGGCCTGTGGGGCAAAGCCCGAGGATTTTTACTACATGAATTGGTGAAAGGGGGCGTCTACACGAAAAATACTTTATTTTGACACGTCGTTTGTAAAAATCCGTCCGTTATTAACGGAGGAGTAGTGTTTTCTAGAAATCGCCTTCACGTATTATATGTAAGGATGATTTTACTTTGCTTACACTTCGATCCAGTACTTAACAATGTGGACAAAGAAGCAAATTGTGGTCAAAACTGAAGACACTAAACAAATCAAATCAAATCAATAAAAATTAAATCAACAAAAATATATATATTCACATCAAGTTTATTTTAAGTGCAAGTCCAAACTATAAAATAATTTTCAAACGATTCTTCATTTTAAAACTCGTTTTTATTAATTGTAAATCATCAATGATAACATTAAGACATAATTGAACTCACAAAACAATAAATGAAGGCAGCATGTACTACAAGACACACAATTAATTAATTGTCACGTCAAAGAGAAATGTTCTCTGAATTGACACATCCACACTAACTAGCTTTACTGAGGATTTTGCTCAGGATTTTGATGTACTAATGCACGTTTTTGTAGCATTCTGCAAGATACTCGTACATCCTCGACGGCGAGACCTCAGTTTGTACTAAAAGAAAGGAAAAAGACTATACGGTATTCAAAAGGTAAATTTCCTGATGTAAATATATAGATCACATCTTTGCAAACCAAAAAATACTGATTTTCGTATAAAACCCTTTTTTACAAAGATATTTCTCAAATTAATAGTTAGCTAATAGTAGTAACATTACAGTTCCATGGCTGGCAATTTTTTGTACATTTTGTCTATCCAAACAAATTTAATATGATAATAATCTTTAAATCAAACTACGATATATCCATTACTAAAGAAAAGTCATCAAGATGTAGCAAAGTATTTCCTTATTGTTGAAAGAGGAAACTTATTCCTAACCTAAACTATCCATACAACATATTCTGTAAATATAAATGTGCATTAAGAGTAATAAATTCACGTGAATTATTCATACTTCCATTATAAAATCAGTGGGATTTTTATTTGTTTTTTTTCCTTTTACGGTTTACTAAACGTAGATCAGTCTGTTTTTAAGTAGTTTTAATATTTAAGTATTCCTGGTAACATTTCAGTAGCAACGTTTCCTCTAGTACGAGTACGATGACAGTAAGTGACATTTGTAGACGAGGGTTATATACAATTATTATCTTGCTGTCAACCGAGGTTTTGATAAATGTGTTAAGCTGTAGTAGTGGTTAGGGGCTGTCTCAATCCAACAGTAGCAATGGTCTCTGTAGAGTGCGTGGTCCCGACGAATTTCACGCTCGTGTAGAATGGGCCTTAAACAGTAGCATTACAGCAGTTAAGTTTTATTTCGTTTCTAACATTTTAAGCCTGATTATATGAGAAAAAATATTGCGGGCGTCTTTGAGGCCAATTTAACCTTCTTATGACCTTGGGACATGCCAAAGAACATTGAACAATTTGTATAAAAAAACTATACTCATTTTATTTTCTTTTTGAAAGAAAATATTATCTAATAAAATAAAGTGAGTTAATGTTGATGACAGAAAATGTCTCAATTAAGAATTATTCACTCATACGAGTTTTAGATATAACAGTATTTTAGTTGTTGGTCTATATAACCTTTATAGATAACAATAATATTTTGTTTGATAAATATATGCACCCCTGTAGTTATTAAGTATATCATTAATATTTTTTATAACCTGTTACCTTAAACTGCCTAACATAATAAATAGATTTTCCATTAATATTTAGATCCAGTAAGTGTCCAGGAGGAGAATGAAATGAAATTTCATTTTATTGCTTGTAAAGCTCCTGAAATATAAAATAATTTACAACACCTTTCCTGGAATAACAGAGAAGCGGTTAGACGAGTCAGGGCTGCTGGGGTGATTTATCTTTTATCGTTTTTGGGGTTCGGCTGAATTTTAATCAACCTAAGGAAATTACACAGCTTCTATGTAAAAATCTTTTTGTTTTAGCTTAGCCTTTAAAGTGTGGGTTGCTTTTGTTATATCATAGCCCAAATTACAAATACTATCGGTCAATGTTTAACTACTAAACAAGCTCTATATAAAGAGAAAGAAAGAATAAAGTTTATAATATGTTTATATCACTTATTATAACTTTAACTGAACAATCATATTTCGTCTACGCGGGAAGATATAGTCTGTAAGACAGAGTAAGTTCTTCTTGCCTACATATTTTCCTTCCGCACATCAAGTTGTACAGCTCGGAAATACCTAGCCGAGGAGTAATTCCATAACGATCATGCCTTGGTGACATTAGATATAAAGATAAGTTTAAGAATGTTTGTAGCACAAATCATTAGGATTGATTTTACTAATCATTAACAAACACATAGTATATATTTCACGTTTACTACCTACAAAGTGAAATAATCAGACTATAATAAATACACTTATACAAAAAAATATATAGAGTTAATTTATAGTTTTGATACAAAATGCAGGGTCTTATGTAATGTATGGTATAAATATTAAATAAGCACCCACACGCATACTCCATGGAAGTTTTATATTATTGTGAGCGTTAGTTAAACGAAAGGTCGATTGACGTAACATTTAGGAAGACGTGGTTACAATTTGCCTTGGAGTTTGGCTTCAAAGCAAGTTTTGTGGGTGAGAATTCGATTAAGTTCAAAGTAAACCTATTGACGCTAACCAAGTAAAAGAAACGTTAACTGAAACGCAATCACTGCTAATTTGAAATGTAGGATTACGTCATGGCAAAATATATTGCTCTATGTGAAATATATAATTAATTTACGAATTAAGCACGAGATAACTATGATTGGATATGTATAAATACATGGAACTATTGACCCACCATTATTTTCCATGGAATATTATTGATACTAGTCAGTTGACAACCCCACACACGTACATATCAATAAATATAATGTAGACATTTTATAATAAATTAAATATTTTAAAATTCATCATATATACAATATTGGTGGCAAATCCTCCTTTAAGCAAATAGAGCCAACCCTGATTTAAACAAAATTGAATGTATGTTTTTTTTGTCTTTTGTAAACTATTCCCTTAACCAATTTATTAAAAGTTTCTACTATAAGTGACTATAACACACTATGTTTTTAGAGTAATGACCCCTTCAGTTGCATTGTATGACAGAATGTTAGATTAAACAGATACAACTGCTAATTGATTATATATTTTATCCTTTAAATCATTATTAGTTCTACTTTAACTAGCATAAAAATATTTAAAGCTTTTAAACTTTTGAGTAAAAATCTGGTCCCGAACAATCGTTTGGAATTGATTCGAATTTATGTAAAGCATGTATGGGTCATACATACTTAGCGCGAAACATATTTTAGTATAAATTTCAAGAATTCAAATGACATGTTTGTAATTTCACAAAGCATGAATACGGAAGGACACAAATGTATGCTCGGCTAGGCGCTACATTCAGATTCTTTGCAGATTTCTTGTATTTTTGAACGTCTTTTAGTTTATTCTCGACTGGTCACAGGAATCTTATAAAATGATTTTACCTAAGAGGTATTCAATATTATTAAAACTCGTAAACTATTAAACTATTAAGTTTACGCTTTTTAAATTTTACTGATTCGGATTTTAGTTTTTTATTATTAAAACAACGTAAACTGACTGATGAGTATTTAAAATTGGAATCTGACGTAACCAACAAAGACTAGGTAACGATCATCAAACAACAAACCCGTTGGTTAAAACTACTATATTAACCGATTGAGAATATCTATGATTGTATTCCACATCGGATTTTACTAGTTTGAATCAAGGAAAATATAATTATGTGTAAAAATACATAATTTGTTTGCGTATCAGCAGCATTAACAGCTAAAATCTGCTTAAAACAAACAAAAATGAATATAATTATAGTTATAGTTTGTACAAAGAAATAATTTAACATGATAGAAACGATGTCTTTCAACAAAATAGTTCGTGATGTAAGAACCTATAAATAAACGTTCCAATATATTTTGCTCCAGTCTACGCAAGTAGAATTTTTTTATGAGTCAATGCCAGGGTGAATTCCATTAAAGTTGTGTGAACGTACCGGGAATTGAACCCGTTCCTCTCGTGCCGAGACACTATCCACTAGACAAGCAACACACCCCAAATATATATATATATATATAAAGTATATATACACGATTATTTAAATTAAATTTAGGACCAGAAAAAATATATATTTTACCAAAGTTGTCGTTGTCATTTGACACAGATCTGCATGAAAGCAAAATGCAATACTCTTTTGGATAATTTGTCTTCAAAACATTCTTTATATTGTGGCAATATTGTTTTCTTAAGTACGGTTTAGAACCAATTTCAGCAAGATGTCAGGATTTCTCCTTAAATCCAAACCAACTTACCTGACTGCGAAATTGCTTTCATCTCGTGAATACTAAATATCCAGCTAACGCTACTTTGTTCCTTTTACCACCTTGGTTACCGTTTATTAAAATTGAACCTACTTAAGAATGGTTGGTAATAAAAGTTGCGCTTTTAAATACAAATATTGTACTGCATTAATGTGTATGTTATTATGTAGCAGATAGCATCTGATTCGTTGGCATTAGAACGCCTTGAATGCCAAATAACATAATATTATGTCACGCTACAAGGTCAAGAGGTGGTTGTTTACGGTTAAAGAGTGATTGTTCCCGTGCGAAACTTGCCATCGATTTAGTTAGTCTAACAGCCCTTAGACATTCCAGTCTAGCATCGCTCCTTTAGTTCCTTTAGGGTGGTTTGAACTATATTAAACCATCTATCTGATCATGATTTTACGCAAATATATTTTGTTATGATAAAATAAAAAAAATGTTGTTTAAAGAGATACTTTCAACGGTAAAACCATTTCAACAAGATATCAACATCTCTGACACAGCATTCTCCCAATTAGTACAGGAGTAGGAAATTAGTTTGATTTCCTGAATAGGCCTATTCAGATTCATCTAACATTTGGATTCATCTAACCTGTGCAACTTGGAATTAATTTGGTGTCATCACCTTTAACATTTGATTAAATTGTTGAGTCTTTAAGACTTCGTTTCTATATTTACACAAGAAGGTAAATTATCAATGAACGTTTAAGCTTTTGTATTAAATTTTTTCAACTTTGGAGTAGGCTATGTTCCTGAACACTCTACCGAACTTTTAAGATAGAATAGAATAGAATAAAATCTTTTATTGTGTAAAACATAATACATGTAATAGACAGTGTCACATTTAAAATAGCCTTAATTAAGTCACATTCAACATGATTGTCACATTATTAATTTACTTGAAACACAGAATAGAGTCGTGCAATAACATATTTAAAAACTCATTAACATGGTAGAATAGGTTTTCTATAAGCCAGTCAAAAACAGTCTTACTAAAAGTTTCTTGTTTAGCTGTTGGTCCTTTAAGAGGTAGTTTGTTAAAAAGCCTAACACTCATGACTTAAAATGATTTTGAGGTTTTACTAAGCCTAAATCTATCAATAAATATTTGGTGACCTGTGCTAGTGGTCATTGACCTGATTTGACAGCGTAAGATTTATAATTACGTTTCACATAGACTAGACAAATAAAACTATACATATTTACAACAGGGGGTATTTTAAGTTGTTCTGGGGAACAATCTTGAGTGCTCTGGGGAAACTGAGTTTAGCAAGATCCTGACAGCTTTTTTTAAAAAACTTGTAACACATCCTTAACCTTAGAGCTATTACCCCAATACAACAAACCATAAAGCAACAAGCATTGAAAGAAAGAAAAATAACATAAACGAAGATATTTACATGGAAGCTTACTTTTCAGGCATCCTTATATGTTAACCACCCTTGATAGTTTTGAACCGGTTATTACAACATGATAATCCCATCCTAACTTTGGGTCCAGATAAAACCCTAGAAGTTTAACACTCGCATCATTGTCTACCTTTTTAAGAGTGTTTAAATCTAACGAAAAAGTCACGTTCTGTGTTTCATTTACATTAAGTAGGAAATTGTTTGCAGCAGATCACTCAGATGCTTCTTTTAAATTACAGTATTGGTTAGACAAGACTTACTAGGATAGTACAAGGATAGTAGATACGTAGTAGTTTTTTTTTTTTTTTTTTTTTTTTTTAGGGTGAGGAGGGAAAATGCTTTTACGCACACAGGTAGCCAGCCTGTAGTGTGAGACTCCTGAGTTTATCACAGACTACTCACTAAAAAACCCCCTCTACTCTGTTGGACACAGACCTGGAATTGTTTGTCACATTACTTCAAGTCAGGCCAACATGTGACCTAAGCCCACAGGGCTCGCACCGTTTCTGGCATTATTTATTTTTTTGACCTACACCACATCCCGGTCGAGGTCAAGCTTCTTGGCGCGGAGAACACCCTGGATGTAAAGTGACACACAGGTCCAATTGTCCTCACCCTCCATCATCATCGGTATGACCGTGTCCACCGACAGCAGTCTTACGAACTGTTGAGCCTCTAGGCGGGGCCTTTCCCAATGCTGGCAGTGGAAAAAGTGTGTTACACGTCATCGGGAGGCAGTATATGTAATCGGGTGACACGGCTTTGCCCATCCTGAACAAGTACGACCGGAAAAAGCCATGACCCGTCAGAAATTGGGTGAGGTAGAAGTTCACCTCTCCGCACCGCCGATTAACCCAAGGTTAGACCTGTTGTATCAGTCGCCTGGTCCAGAGCCCCCTTGTCTCCTGTTCCCAGCTCTCCTGCCACAGCTGGAAGGTCCGGGTGCGTTCCTCAATTCTTGCCTGGTCCTCCCCACGGCGCTGATAAATTGCCTTCCTCTCCGCCACCAATAGTTTGACGGGGATGACTCCAGCAACCACCAGGACGACGGGTTCGGACACTGTTCGATAGGCAGATGCTACCCTTAGTGCTGCCTGACGCTGCACTCGGGCGAGCCGCATCCTATATATCTCCTTATTGAGAGCGTCTGCCCAGACTTCCGCACCGTACAGGAGCACGGACTGGACCGCAGACATCAACAGCCTTTTGCGGCTGGACCGCAGACATCAACAGCCTTTTGCGGCTGGACCGCGGACCTCCGACATTGGCCATTAACCGACTAAGGGAAGAAACCATTTTAGCGGCCTTGTCCGCCGTACGGGTGATCTGGTCTCGCCAGCTGAGCTTGCTGTCCACCATGACCCCAAGGTACTTTGCGGCACGAGTGGTTTGGACTTCAACGTTCCCCACCATCAAAGGCACGATGGTGTCAATCCTCTTTTTAGTCAGAATCACAATCTCAGTTTTGCTCAGAGTGAGCGAGAGACCATGTTCTGCCATCCATGCGTTAATGGTTTGCATGACTCGATTTAGTTTCAGCTGGGCAAACTCAATGCTACGTGCAGCTATTAAAGCCTATTAAAGCTAGATACGTAGTAGTAGTACGAATAGATATTCTAATGTTCCAATATAGAGGTTTTAATTTTCAAATCTCAAGAATGGGTTCTTGGGGGTGCTGTAAATATTTAAAGAAGAAACCATGACAAAGTAAAGTTTAGCTTTTTTATTGATAGTCATATTGTTTCTAGTTATAAATTCTTTAATTTGCAATATGTACTACTACTACTACTACTACTGATAGCGAGGATTTTATTTATATGGCAGTAACAACATCAAATTGTTAATACGATTAGGACATATTTTACAAAATCATTAAATTAAACAAACAAATAAAATCATATAGAATGACCCCAATTTTACATTATTTACGGAAAATGAAAATAAAAATTGTTTATGCCACTACCATTAGAACTCATGTTAAATTTACCACAATAGCAAATAATGTGAAAAGGAGGAAGAAAAACTGATATTAAAACGGTAAATTTAATGTTGTCGCTTTGGGAATAAAATACGTTGTAGACGGAAGCAAAGATTTTCCCTTCAGGTGAATTGTATATTATAAACAAGCTCAAAACTGATTACTCTTGAAAAGGAACGCAGCCTGCCTTCTCAGATTAGGGATTCAATTAAAGCCCCGCTTTAAACTTATTTGTGACGATCCTGGTTACTAGCTGCAGCGCTGTAGTCGGAAACCAAGGTTTTGGCCACTTGGTGGATAAAAATACAGAATATTTAGTGGGAAAAATTATGAAACTGTCACGGTGGAAACTAATACATATTATTAAACACACGTCGTATAGTAAAATATAGCCACCTAAATTAAACTATCAATAATTGGTACCTAAACAATATATGTATTAATAGCTATTTATGTAATAAGAGCGCAAAGTACGTCATTGTCGCTCGAGAACTGTAGATGGCCGCACGAAGCTTTAATGACAACATGGTCATTCATTTCGAGAGCGAAGTGACTGTTTAATACACGAAGCACTTTTCTTACCACCAGTATTAACTTAAACACGGAGATTAATTTGTTAGATGTAGGCTATATATAATGTAATTTAGGTTATGTTTCCTTTTTTAGAGCAATGTTATTTGCTTATCGGTCGTTAACTAACGTACCAGATCCACGTCTGTGGTTAGTGTAGAAACAACAACAGTAAAATCAGCTGATTTAGGGAGTGGGAATGATCTATTCCCGCTCTAGAGCGGTAATGAGCTATTTTGCGTACTGTATTATGGCAATGTAAACATTTCCATTAAAATAATTTGTTAGCACTTTATTGGCTATACCTTTTTAACTTTAAATACAAACCGGACATTTGTTAGGAAAATACGCCATAATATTGACTTAAAACAAACTAAAAAAAAAAAAAAAAAAAAAATCTGAAAATAACGGACTACGTCATTGTTCCTATGTTGTTAATGCATCATATACCAATATGGACCAGAATTTAACTGCATTTCATTGACTTAAACGTTTTTATTATATTTTACAATAGTTTTGTGCGTTTTTAAGAGTAATTAATTCAAGATGAACCCCTTATGTACGATAAATATTTTGATTGTAAAAGTCATTTTGGAAATGAAAATGTGAGTTTTTGTAATACGACAAAAAACTTACACTAGTGGCAAAATTACACATTGATACATTTACTACTTTTATATAAATACTATTACTTTACTCCCTAAAACAGTTTTAGGGATATTTTAGTAAATTAACCATTATTTAAATAGATAGAATGTATTGGAAATACTGTATGTGCTTTCTGTGAATGAAGAAAATGTGAACGACTACGCGCTCAGAAGATCAGCTGACTCAAAGCCACGAGTCAGTTCACATCAGCTGATTTACAATTTGCAGGTCATGTGTCAGCTGTTCTCACATCTATTTTATTTAATCTAAAAAGTATCTTGTAGCCATAACTAGTAGAAGAAAATTAAATATGAATTTTTATTAACTTTGTATATACATTTATTTTGTAGACCATAAAATAATTTTTTCCCAAACTTCCAATCAGTTTATATGTTGTTATTGAATTTATGTTTAACACCTTTTTCGGTAATGTTTGTTTTGTGGGTCAAGTTAAGTAAAAGAATGTAAAAACATTTTTATAGTGATTGACAAATAAATTTAATTTCAATATGGATAAAAATATTCAACATATGCGCTTAGCTTTTATTTTATAATAATGACATGTCTATGGATTTCCCTATTTTGATATAATCGTCTACAAAACTTTTCAAAATATTGTGCATAAAAACCGTAACTTTGATAAATTCAAAACGAAAATAATAATTAGGGAAAAGAAGATTCACAAAATAAACTTCCTTAAAATAAATGACATCGTAATAACATTGGAACAATTGTCAAAAGACACGCCAGATAAAACTGCTCACGTGAAATAGATTTTTCACTACACACTTCTGTGGAATGACCTGTTTTCGTTACGTGTTTATCACCTGCAAAAACTCATCATTACATTGTTTAGAACGGAAAATAAAAGTTTACAATGCAAAAGTGTTTACTATTTTTTTTTTATTTTGTTGACATAAACAAACAAAGATTTGTTATTGTTTTGTCAAATGTTTCAATTTTCAACAACAGTAAATACAAACTTTAAATTTAAAGCATGACTTAAAAATGCAATCTTCCTAAATGAAAAAATAAATATCAAATGTTTATTTTAATTAAGAAAATAGTTAGTATTTGTAGTGTAGCGAAAAGTAACGTTCAAAACACGAGTGAAAGTAGGTCTATACATATTCTAGACCATTTAAAGTGCTCGAGAAATATCGTATTTCTAATATGGTTTCAAATATTTAAACGACTCACTTTATACTCTTGTTATAAACTATACTATTAACATATGCTCTATGAACACATTATTTACACATGGTGCTGTGCGATGAACAAGTGAATTTTTACACTGTGGCGAGGAGGTGAGAGGTAAGTGTATGTTCCTCAAACTCCACCCAAATCATTCATATTCTTGAGCTTGTCACAGGTAAGACGCGGACCGTAATAAGCCACTGGACACCAGCAATGTCGGTGAAACCTCGTCTCTGGCAGAGACACATTGTCTGGGCGATGCACACAGCTATGATAGAACTAAGCATAGATTGATAGTTGAGCATAAAAATGGAGACGGCACAAGGCACGTGGATCCTCAACAACCAATGGAAAAAGAGGAAGCGTGAGTCCCTAGTTTCTGTTGGTGATGGGACTGGAGTTTCACCCATGAAAATGCCCGGATCTGATGGGAACCCTTAAATAACTCAAAAACTTCCTCAGAAAAGATACAGATCTAATATATCAGCAGATGCATCCTTTGCAGGTGGGGTCGACTACAGAGACCAGCTTGCAAATATAGGAGCAAACCTTCCGCATCAGTTCGATACATTTTTTCCACGAGAAAGGTGTTCTAATAGTAGTGTGTTGTAATTCTGATACTGCTGACTGGTTAAAGCTGGTGGCACCTAAGCTAGCACTAGGTGAATGGTGCATTAAGGTAATCATGGCGGATTACATGGATCTGCTTCGTACGACCAAGGTTCTCCTGTGAACTGACAGACTTATGGCTAAGGAAGAAGCCATCCAAGTGTTGGTCCGGGTTGAATAGCAAAATCCTGGTTTGACAACCAGGGATTAGCATATTATTGGCGGAAGAAAAAAAAGTATTACCAGATACCTGAACTTGTCGATAACGAAATGAGTTTGCAGGCTCTGAAAAACCGAGCCTGGAGGATCTGCCTGGGCCTAGGTCGGGTACAGCTCAAAGTTCTTTCACGTGCCCCCTCCGATGACCATGGACCTACAGGCAAACCTACAACACAGTAAGGCTGCTATGACCATGTTCTGTTTGGGCTTGGTCAAGTAGTCCTTAGACTATGCTTTGATTTAGGAACCCACAGTCAACAACTTCGCAATTAATTGCGGAGATGGGTGCTACTATCGGTACTATAATTTCCGCGTGTGAACTACAGCCTAGAAGTTGCATTTTGGATTAAGATGGGCTAAAATGTAATCCAGTTCTAGAGTTCTGTAAAAGGGACATTTTTAGTTAAAACTGTTTGGGTTTCTGACATAAAACTACTGTTAGCCTAGTTTTTATGCTGGAAGTTAACGAGGGACACTTCTGGTTGACCTCAAATTCGGCTGAGATAGTGGAAAATAGGCTGCGACTCCAACACTCATAACACAGTCAAGGGATGTTAAGATACTGTCTGTCGAGAATAGGTCTCCCTAAGGAAAGGGGGCTATCTGGAGGAGTACCGAGCTTTGGAAGAGAGAGAGGGCTCATTTTAGGTGAGCAAGAAAAACAAATAACTGGGGTCTTTTCCACAATGTTCTCACTGAATATAACCATGAAGTACGAAGGTCCAAAAGTCCATATGGGGGATATAAATTAGAAAATGAAGTTTCTAACATAAGTTTCTAAACATTATTGTTTTAGGTTTATTTATGATCTGAATCATAGGCTATGTAATTTTAGATTTTAATATAGGATTTTCAACAATTTATACTATATACTCATGAACAAAGTGTCGTGAACCTAGGCGTCTTAAAGGATTTAATCAAGGCAAGACGACCTGCCTCAATGACTTGATAAAACCTAATGAATCGCTTTCTTCACGTTGAACAACCTTACTTCTCAGAAAGAGTTTATGCAAATCAGCTTAAGATTTTGTAATAATTTTATATCGTGCTATCAAACGGTCGTGAAGTCCTGTAGTTAAGGAAGAGGTGGCTTGCAATACTGGTTAATGTATTAATGAACTATTCCAATGTTTATGAGAGGTCATCTAGATTAACGCCATTAAAAAATTCCAAATTGTTTTATTTTAAAGATAATAATTAAAATGACTTGACAAGTATTGGATAAATAACCACATAACCTAAGAAATTCGGCCAGAAGCCGTAGATAGATTAAGACGGAAAATGCGCTTAAGTAATGTCAACAATAATAATAAAATACCCCAGCCACAGTAGACCTACAGACTTCACGAATGACCGTTTATGACTGAAATATTTCCATAAAAGGTCATATCTATATCTCAATGATATAAGAAGACCTCGTTGATATTAAGAAGTACTTAGGTTATTGGGTGGGGGAAATATGTTTACCTAATTTGTTCAAAATATATCCATAACTAAAAAACTATAACATCTTTCTTCTTCTCTAAAATTTTTTAATACTATATTAAATTGAAAATTAAAGTAAATTTAATTTTCTCCAAGAAATATACATAATGTATTTCTCTATGTCCAACCACTCAAGAGATAATTACAGATTAATTTTATAGAATTGTATATTTATATCATCAAAGAGGAAAAAAAAGATGTAAGGTGGATTTTTCATGTTTGGAGCTTTAAACAGCCTCTAGAAACAATATAATAAAATACTACACAGATGGAACGCGAACAAATTTATGTTAACGTATTATTTTCTAAAAAGAAATCACTGGTGGTTAAGAAAAAAATTGAAGTGGTTATGGTTACCTTGATTTTTTTATTAATGCGCAAGGACATATAGGCAAAAGCGACCACAATTGTAATTATTTATAAACTATAAAACAAGTTTTGAAATGAAATTAAGACTTATGTAAAACAGGTAAATTGTAATAACTTATTCAGTTTAATAAAGTGACATAATTACAAGTGAAGAAATTATGCAAACATAAAGAATAAGTTGCATGTAATATTTAATGTTTCTGCCAAGATAGATATGGTGAGTATCGTTCTTACCACACTACAATGCCATTTTACAAACGTTCATTGAAGGCTGAAACCTATGTATTGCTGTCCAGGGTCAAAATGCCACCTGGCATCGTCATTTGGGGGCCAAGCAGGTATTTACATACCTAAGGCCGAAAAACAGCTACTCGCTTATTTTCTTAAAATATTAATGCCAAATAAAAACACAATCAGTATCTATAGGATTGCAATAGGATTTGTGTTGTTGCTGCACCACCTAGCGACTATTTATTATTATTTTTGCTGATTCGTCAATCATTTTATTTTCACACAACCTTAAAGTTTAAGTTGTGTTGACTGATTGTGTGCATTTTTATTGTGACCAATATTGGTACTAGGGTATAGGGTGGTGAAAGAGCGTTCGTACCATGGACAGAAATATATTTGCAGTTCTGGATCGTTTTAAGGTCTCAACTTAATTTCGAACTTAAAAACTATCTCGAGCGAGCGGAACCTCATTTTCAGCCCTAGGAACGAAATATACTATTATGCGTCTTCGTCGGAAACCTCGTCGTCACATGGACGAGGTGAAGACCTCGTAAATAGGGCAGTGCTCTATTGAGACACACATTAGAGCCCTGTGATCAGGCTATCGCACATGTTACACCTTTTTTTCGGCATCCACATCTTGGTCTACATTCAGCCTTGCGTTAACAGAATAACATATTTAATTAAGATGTTGTCTGGAGCGGCAGGATCCTAGGTGCGGAAGGGTTTAAGTGCTGATAAGACTGTGGTCCAACCACAGTTCTTAAGAACAAGGTTTTTTTTCAGCCACAGTTGTATTTTGTGATACACCCAAATGTCACATTTCAGGTTTGATTTTAGTGAAAATAAAATCAATAATCGACAAAATGTAGAAGTCAGCTGTTGTAAGCAACAGTATTACTAATTGTACAACATATATCTAACCACTAATAGAAAAATCGTGTCCCCATAAGTGAAATATCCAGCTTACAGATGTAGTTTTCTCCTTATAAAATTTAAATAAAAAAATTATCAAACTAATCAGTAATTGTCTCTTAAGTAGTTGGATATGGAGAAATACATTATTTACACTCATTGTGGTAAATTTAATTTCCTATAATTTTTCAGTTTGATAAAGTATACAAAAAGTTGATAGTTTTCTAGATATTTAGGAAAACCCTAAAAATTTTACCTAAAATCCAAGATAGTATCCACTTCCCAACCCCAAAGGCTTTTTGGTATGTTAACATATACACCTAGGAGGACATTTTAAAGCAATTTCCAGAACTATAAGATTTCTTTCATTTTTAGGGCATTAAATTTTCTAGCCAGTAGGAAAAGTATATTTTTTCTTAATGCAGAGAGGGTTTACATAAAGTAGTAAAAAAGAGTTAGTGAATACGTTGTCAACCTGTACTTTATTCATGTAGCGGATTTAAAGTTCGCAAAGAGGTGTTATTTATTCACCACATGGCCCATCTCCTGGGTAATATTTAGAATTCATTTTCTTTACTTCCAAGTTAAATATGACACGGAAATAAAAGCAACACCTTATTTACATCAGTTGAAACTGCTGTTACTATCATAGATTACATCATTTTATATCATCGCAAATATGAAACCTACGGAATACATAAATTTTTCGTGACTTATACATTATAACAAAAACTTATAGTTAGCTGATGTAAACTTAGACAATAAAAGGACCCGAATCAAGTAGCTACAAATTCAAATTTAAGTTTGTTTATTCTGCAACTCAATTTCGCGCATGATTATCATGATCAGATAAGAAGTGATTTCAGTTTCCTAGTAACATTTAAACTACTCTACAGCCCATGATAGGGGTTGATAAATCACGTTTGTCCTACGCAATAAAACCATGTCACATGACCCTTACGAGCGTAACTGACACAAGTTGTTATTGGTGTGTTAATTTCCTGACATTGCTGCAGCTAATTGGTACCTCATGATATAGGCTACAACAAAACCATGTCACACGTGATTATCAAGAGCAGATCGTTTTGATCGTTAATGATGTAGCCCTTAGTTGCAGATATTGGTAATCCACGATGGACTGGACTTGCAATAGCCATTTATTTCAGCGTAAACCAAAAGCGGTAAATAAGTTTTTCTCGCTGGTATTTTCTGCGGTTTAGTAAAAAAATTATTTAAGAAAAATAGTTCACGAAAAGGCAGAAAGAAAATAAAAGAAATATAAGAAATGTAAAAATTTGATTTCAGTTCAAATACACTTTTCACATGCGGTAATTTACAATGTTATTCCCAACAAAAACGAACACTAAAACATATTTTTCATAGACATTTTAAAAATTTTTATGCTAAGACTAAGTTTATAAAATGCGCATGGATAACAAAATTCGATGATAAGTGACTAGTTTACGGTGAATAATTTTGTGTTTTTGGGTTTTTTCAAAGCTTATAAATATTTTTTTTTAATATCTAATATCAAAGAACTTAAAACTAAAATAAAGTATTTCATTAAAAAAAATGCCGTATCAAAAAAATAGCATAACAATGTTGTTTTGCTTTAATTTATCTGAAAGTTTTTTTTTATATTTCATTATAACAATTCCCTTATAACAGGCAAAGCTAGAATTAGTAATATGATGATTAAGCTTCGTTATGAGCTTAAAAAGCTGACTGTGTCATAGATGAAGTGATTCAAGGTAATCAGTAAAAAATATCTTTAACTACAAGGAGAATAATATAGAGATTGCGATTAACTTCGTTAATAACAATAGCCTTATTAGAGCCACAGCTGGATCTGCAAAGTGTTGGATTCATTCATTTAATTTAATTAAAATATCCTCAACACTCAATCCTGATAAAATGCTAGCATTAGACGTTCCTTCAAATTACAAAGTTCGGCGTTTGTAAGTTTGTAATACATCCCAAAATCCCATAGTTTATACATGTCATTTATGTTAAATAATTTAATTATTAGATGATTATATACATATATAGATATATATACATCGGTCTATATATAAAAAAAACTAACTAAAGAATGTTTAAGTTTATTTTATTATTTTAAGTTTAATTCCAATGCATATTATATTATTTTGACCTAACCTATACATGTAATTGTGTCTACTTGGTTCAATAAACGAGTTATTGAGTTATTGAATTGATTAAAATCTTTTCGTAGCCCCAGGATAATACATAATTTGATAAGTAATGGCTAAACATACCTCGTCATACAATCCTTAACATCGTTATCGTCGGGCAAACAAAAGGATCCACTTGATGTGTCGTCAGAATGAATAAATAAAACACACATTTTACACAAAACATAAACAAACGATAGTGATAGGCCTATGAAATACACGCACTGCCGTGGACATGGCAGGAAGCAGACTTCAGTCAATAAACTATTATTGTAACAAGAAAGTAAAAACTAATTTTTGATCAGCAGGACAATTTTACCCAGGACCTAAAAATGGGGTATTTTGGGGGCAGCTCTTATTTTTTTTTTTTTATAAAGATCCATCCAGTGAAACTTTTTTAAGGCCATCAGTTAAAAAGAATATCGGCGAGAATTAGATGTCCCTATCGCAACACAATACAAAATGGCGTCAGTTTTTAGTTTTCGTCAACCTCAGAGACCCCACATAAAAATAAATTATAATATCCAATATTAACATTTTATGAGGTTGTACCAGGAAAGCTTATCCCTATACGAAAAACAGTGTGCCTTTTAGTTAGTATCTCAATTTCCCTTGGGGACCCAAAATGAAGCATATTGGGGGAAGCTCAAAAATGTTAAATGTAATGTCTGAAAACTAAAGACTGCCACCATTTTGTACTGGGTTGAGGTAGAGGTGTCACTTGATGGGGCTTTATGTTTAAAAATGTTAAGCTGCACCCAAAATACCTCATTTAGGGGTCCCGGGAAAAATTTCCATACTGATCAAAAAGTAATTTTTAATTTCTTTTTACACCATCATTATGCATCTTAAATTCTAGGAATATGTTCTTTTTTACTCTCGTTCGAGAGTCCATCAAGAATTAATATTTTAGGTTAAAATAAAAGCAATGTTAAAAACCTTCACCAGATGTTTGCAAAATGGAGGGATGTTATTAAGTCTCGGAATAATCCAGTGAAATCGTTTCTGTTGTCCGATTCGGTTGCAAACTGCTTTACAATGTTTATTAATATAATTTTAAATGTTTGGTTTTAATTCTTTAATTCATCAGGATAGCTTTTTTCTATACAATTTCTTATTTCTTATTGTATATGGTTACAACCTCGAAGTGGGTTTTAACTACTTAAATACTACTAGCACTGCAAAAAATACCAACCAAGACAAATATGGTTATTTATCATAAATTTAGACTTTATTGGCTATTTTGTGACAAAAAATATTCAGACCTTCCAACAACTCAAATTTTGGGATTATAGTTGAATCTATGAACTGAAAATATTCTTCAACTTAACTGATAAAAGAAGAAAAGGCTATACCTAAAATCACTATCTGTTTCAAAAATACTACATGTTTATGCTATAAAATAACCTTTACCGACATCCTTTACATCCAATCTCTAATATTGTTTTCAGTTTTACATTTTTCCTTTTTGATCAATTTTTAAATGGTTGAATACTAAGGTATTACTCTGTTGTACTGGAGGTTGAAGTTGATCTTTTATCTTCGGTGCAAGTGTAGCTGCAGGGTGATTTGGCACCCAGTAAATGCTTTAAGGAGTGTTGTAAATTTATCTGCATCCATAACATACAAAATTGAATTTATGCAAGGTTCTGGATCCAAATAAGGAATAGAAACTTTGAAAAGCTTTTTCTCGACTGTGACTTTGAGTTAGTGTTAATAATTGCACGCATTTGAACAAACTCTTTTATTGAATGAAATATTTTAAAACTACATATTTTAAAGGGGAAAGGTTTGAACCACATTGTTTTATGATTAACAGCAGCAAAATATATGCAAAGATATGTTTTTAGAAAAATCTTCCGTCATGAAAACGAAACACAGTATACGCGGATTAAAGGGCTATGTTGGTAACATTAACGTACAAAATAAACAATTCATATAGTCAACGTTAGTTTCAATAAGTTATATAACATTCTAACTGTCAAACTATAAACAGTCAATATTTATTTTAGGCTGTTATTAATAATTTCATTTAATGAAAGCAAGCTATCAAAAAGAATCATTGAAAGTTGAACAGCTTGAAAAAGTCTCAAAGCAATAAGTAATTGCTATTTCCGTACAAATCTGTTCAAACTGAGTTTACTGCAACAGTAAGGAATAAAGAAACCGACGTTGCTTCTCTTGACTTGTACGTTATGTAGCCCTATTACTCTAGTTATATTTATTAATGCGATAATTATTACTATGTAAACTGCGATGGAAAAATGTATTACTGTAAAAGAAGACATTCTAACAATAAAATAGTTCATTCTTTGCTTATGAGAGATAGAGATTATTTATAATGTAAATACATGGTACACTGAGTACATTTCCAAACTGTATTTAAATTCAACCGAAACCAGGAAACGAACCATTATAAATCACCCAGGCAGCTCTTACTCTCTCAACCAACCCTCAATAATTCAGGAAGGGCATTGCAAATTATTTTACTTCCCAGTGCCTAGAGTATTAATAGAACCTCTTTTTTTATTCAACTATTTTATTATTTAATCTAAAGCTTAGTATCTTTGTCCAATTTTTGACGTTAATTTTATTTACAAAATTCAAATACAACAATAAAATATAAAGATTTACCGATAGTCAGCTTCGTCTCATCATAAAACAAATATTATTGGGAGACCTAACAAGTCTATCTAACCTTTCATACAAAGAAGGTTTTATTACAGCTATGAAGAAATATTAAATTAAATGTTAGTTGTCTTTTTAATCAAAACGATTTGTTAATATAGATCCTCCTTTAAAACACATTTCATGATAAACTAGAAACATACCCACCACAGCTGACCTGCAGACTGAGCAAATGTTTCTATCAAAATGTTATAGGCTCGTATAAAAGAAATAAATTCACCAAATTTGATCAAAATATATCTCCAAACAAGCAAAATACATTTAATAATTTATTTATTCTCTTTAAGCATAATATGATAGTTTCAAATGTACAGTTTATTTATTTCCTCCGTAAACGCTTCGAGGACACCAAGTGGAGTAGGTTGTAGCTCTAGAAATCGCTGGTACAAAAATACTCTTACGACAATCACAATTAATTCTGCAGCCGAATCCTGTAGATAGGAAACCCACCTTAATATCGGTGTCCTGCTTACTTGATACTTTTAACCTCCTGGTGTCAATTCATCCACGTACTTGGATTTATAGAGGCAACTGAAGTATATTTAGGGTCACATAAAAATGTGATTATCGCTCATTAGCATCCTCTAGGGAGCTCCAGGACTTTGAGGTACGGATGCGACTCAGTCGGCATTGGTAAAACTCAATTTATAAATTAGTTTTCATAATCCTAAAAACTGAAAATCTTAATATTTACAATGATTTACAAACAACTATTATTTCAAACCTAACAAAACAGCACGTATTATATCCCCAAACGGATTTTCCCTATTCTTTTGGCTATGGGAGCTATTTATTTTGTTTAGCTAGTGGATTTATGGGATTTAGAGAGTTGGTGGCATCGATCATTTCGGTAGCTTTGGAATTAGTAGTATAATAAATTCCTGTATACGTCCATATTTAGACTAAACCAAACCGCTACATTATTTATTTATACTATATTTCTATTAAGGCTTTTTAACCATTGCAAATATGGCTTTAGTTTATAATGAGTCATAGTACAATGACTGCTTTTCAAATAACTTTGTGGTAGCAATTTTATAATAAAATTTAAGTAAATGTGTTTATAATATGTGCTAAATAAAAACAGGTCATGTAAATACTAAAATAGTACATGCATTATTAAAAGATATCGTTCCCTAAACATGTTTAGAAAATACACTGACAATTTTAAATGAGAATTTTGTTTCACATTTTGGAACTGTTTTATTTATTTAACCAGGGGGGGGGGTGTTTAAATCGTGCCGTAACGATAAACTTATCGGTGTTGGATTGCCTTTATTTCAATGCATGCTGTAAATAAGGATCTTCACTTTCGATAACAAAGTACCTGGATCTATTAAACAATCTGAGAGCCGGTTTACTGCTACCGATCGTCACAGCACCTACAGTTGACATTTTTCAACGTTGATCCAGCCTAAGTTGTTGTCATAGGTTTCAAGTTTACGCGTTGTGTTTGGTCCCTTTAATATGATGACTGTTTAGGAGATCGGAAGAAAGAACATAACTAAACCTTAACCAGAGTCATCCATTGCCAAGAACGAGACAGACTTAGAACGGCAAATATTGTATGTATCAAAGAACACTAATGGCCAATAACAACGAATAACCTGGATGTAGCTTCTTTGCAAAAGGGATATTGGTGTTCTGTTTTCATTTTATATTTAATTTTAAGACGTACAAAATGTAACTAAATTTAACCAAACAAGTTTTATAACAAATCGATTTCTCAGGCCACTGGATAAAATTCATAATGTCATGCCAAAGAGTCAAAAAATAAGAAAAAAAGAGTATCACCCTGGTATTTAATGTGGAAATGTATCAATAGTTTATGATTATCTACGTTCAAATTAGAGAATGCTAGAATTGTTCGTATTTTTTTTACAAAACGTTATTTTTTGTAAAAGAATGTTACGTGTAAAGTCAATCATCAACTTGTTATATCAAATCAAAACAACCTTTATTCATTATGTACAAAATATACATGAATAGTGTCAATTCCTAAGAATACCAACATAAAAATAATATAAATAAATAAGCCGTACAACACTCATCGGAAAAAGTCATTGAGCTTATAGCAACATTTTTTTACATAAAAACTTAAATAAACTTTCTTTAAATGACCTGAGGGAAGATGCAGACTTAATGCAATCAGGCAGGTTGTTATAAAATTTAATACCAGAGTAGTGGGGCGAAAGTTCAATGGGATTTGTGTTTGGGATATGTAAGGCAGTCTTTGTGTCTTGTGTCATAATAAAGGTAAAGGTGTCTTCGTCTATAGTAAAATAAGGTCAATGAATTGTAACTGCAGTATATACTAGCTTTGTAATGTACAGTAGTCAATATTTACAAGAGGGACTATAATAACTATAGAGCCTTCTCAGCCTGGCCGTTATGTTTCTAATATTATATTATATATAATGTATACCTTTTGTGTGTGATAAAATCTGAAAATATAACCATCCATTTATGGTTTAATCTTACTTGCCTACGACAGAGATATTTTTCAGACATTGGACGTTACCAATTTTAAAAGGAAATATAAATCGTTAGCCTTTATCTAGGGTGATTTTATCGTAGGTTTTATAGTTGTTAGAAGTTTCACTTGGATTGATCTAGTATACTCAGTTGAGTGACGCACATGTAAATGTCACAGGTGTTACCCGTCTAATTAATGGTGAACATGACGTGTAGTCAAGTAAAAAGGCCATTCCACTCCACATATTGCCATGAAATGGTAAGTACGACTACTTCTATAGATTACTTTTAATACATTAAATGTAAAATTTATATAACTTGTATTATTTTATTTGTCTTTGCTGTTCGTGTTAATAATTGATCTATATTCCAATTTTACGAGTAACATGTTTGAAGGATTCCTTTTAAAACGTCTTATTTTCTATTTATATATACAATAAATATCATATTAGCGAAAAACTATTTACAAATTAAACTTTATCAAGAGTTATTTTAACTCAAATCTAATGTTTATTTCGGGTAGGACACTTTTAAAAATTTCTTTTGCAAATTTCTTTTATTATCAGTAAAAAAGAAATCGCATCCCCATGTTCAAGCTGTTGGCAGTTTTGGAATAACTATCAACGTAGTATCAACAATTGGAGGCCAACATAGTATAAAATACTAATTTATGTTAAACTCGTCTTATGACCTGTTTATTAATCCAAACTAATAAGAAAACATAATTACGCTTTATATTTCACGATATATCAACTATAACAGTGTAGAAAGGTAAGAAAAATCCAATCTTAAAAATCTAGCTATGAAAAAGGCTACCAAATTTGGCTTTATTGCAATACAAAAATATCTTGTTCACATGAATGGGATATTCTTTGATATCTAAAATGTAATGCTGAAATACAACTCTAAATCTGTAATTTTTAGTGGGACCTCACAAGTTTAACCTGGGCCATTCTAATCGTCGTATCATCGGCTTTGACAAGCTACGCAGAATATGTCCCGTTTTCTCTCATTGGTGATGTCGATGAACCGACCGGATTCACGAAGAAAGTTATTTTCATCACAGGCCTGGAAAAACGCGTAGAAAGTGATCTTCTTCCTTTGGCAGAAATTCCAAAAGATTTATCTGGAAGACAGGGAGATGATATCACATCTTACAATACATTGTTGTGGAATCGTCGAAGAGAAATCATCATGTCAATAAAGAAATTTAGAAGATACAACAGCTTCCTTGAATATGTCGACTCTTTCAAGATCTTTAGATCATCTTCTGCAATGAATGGATTAAGTTGGCTACTCTCTAAATATTGGTTCGTATGCACCCGTATTTACGTGAATAAGTCCATTATCAAAACTATGTTTTTGCGACCAGCTGGTTATAATTAGCATATTATAATTGATTTATCTTCTTGGGAAATTTGTAAACCTTTATAAATGAATGGTCAATGTACTGTATTTTAACACGGAAATGTCCTAGAATATCGTCAAAATCTTTTTCGAAAACAAAATGATGATATTTATTTAAGCCATAAAATTAGTAAGATTATATTACAGATTTTAACAGCTTTTTAGTTTTCACTCGCCCGAAATAATGTTACTGAACTAAAAAAAAAAAACGCTTTATGTTCCATAGATTCCATTCATAGATTTAGTAGGTAACTTGGATTATATTTGCCTGCTTAATCAAATGAGATTGCATTACGTACCACTGTTTGTTGTGAACTTAAAACTCCTATGTTATTATTACGGAGAGTACATAAACTGTTGTAGTTTGCTTGTTTATGATTGCATTTAAATGAAACACGGCAAATTTATTTATTTTAAACTTAGCTATAAATATATTAATAAAAACTCACTTTATTACTCTCCCCCTGTAGCAGCAACCCTAGGTACTCATGAAACCTAATATTATTGAAATTGATTTTATTGAAAATCATATCAGGGAAATGGAAACTCACTTAATCTGCAGGTTTGCTGTGGTGAAGGTATTTTGCCTATTCCATGAAATGCATTGACGGTAATGCATCCTTTGATTGCAAGAAAAGTGAATAGGTTGCTGCAGATCTCTGGAGGGAGTTGATAACACAAAACATTAAAAGATTTTTTTTATTAGCTTTTAACGGCCGCCATTTTGAAACGAGTAGATAGAACTAGACCATAGACTACCTAGGCCGAGATAATGTATTCAAGCACTTGTGTGCCAAATTTCATAAAAATCGGTACAGGCATTCGGTCATTATAGCCAATTCATAGCGACCCAGCATCCTCTTACGGCCGCCATCTTGATGACATCATAACGGACGACCGATGTCCTTAAAATTGGGGTCTGGGCAGTTTTAGGCCCCTATTAGACACCCGAGGAGATGTACTATACCCGAAGATGTATTACACATTAATTTCACATGTTTGTTGCTATACTCCTCTACAGCACAGTTCCAAATACAAGGGTGTTTTTTTATTTCACTAATAAAGTCTATAGAGTTCAACTTTGTGTCGGCCAACTACTGACACTTTTTCATGAGCTCCTCTTGCTTTTTATTTGCGTCTTTCTTTTGATCGCCTATCGGCGGCTCTTCTTGCTTTTCTTTGATTCTTTCTTTTGTTCGCCTTTCGGAGGTTCTTTAAATTCACCCACTCACAACACAACAGAACGCAATACAACAGTGTGCAAGTACACCCGTGATATGAACTGACCGAGTGGCGACGTGATACTGGCGACCTGGTGTAATAAGCTCCATATGCTACAACGCAGCGTCGCCAATGGGTAGCCAGTGGCTACCGCAGTGGCGACGGGGCTCGGTAGCCAGTCGGTCGCCAAAGTGTGGCTGCGTCGCTGGCTACCCTCGTGTTATAACATCCATAAGGCCCCTATTAGACAAGGTAGCCTGGCGACGTCGCCAGCGACAAGTAGCTGGCGACGCACTGGCCACCAAACCTAGTAGCCAGTTGAGTGGCTAGAATTTTACCGCCGTTACTCATTTTGTTGTGAGTGCTTGTCTTGTACTTGTACTTGTTATGAGCGGTATGTTTACAGTGAATAATGAGTGAAGTTGCTTTTTATTTGCTTCTTTCTTTTGATCGCCTATCGGCGGCTCTCCTTGCTTTTTCTTTGATTCTTTCTTTTGTTCGCCTTTCGGAGGTTCTTCTTTTTTCTTCATATCTTCGCGTATCCCTTCGACTGAATTAGATGTAGACATTTTATCAACTGACGTGAACAATTCACCCACTCACAACACAACAGAACGAAACGCAACGGTGTTTTTACCCCCGTGATATGAACTGACCGAGTGGCGACGTGATACTGGCGACCTAGTGTCTACAATGCAGCGTCGCCAATATGGGTAGCCAGCGGCTACCGCAGTGGCGACGGGGCTCGGTAGCCAGTCGGTCACCAAAGTGTGGCTGCGTCGCTGGCTACCCTCGTGTAATAACATCCATAAGAATCAATGACCATTGACAAGCTGAGTAGCCAGTTTGGTCGCTGGCGACGTCGCCAGGCCACCTCGTCTAATAGGGGCCTTTAGGTTCAAACACTTGTATACTATAACCACCTAAAATTGCAGCCTCCCCGCCAGAACTAAAATATTTTCCTGCTACCCAACCTGACTATTTAATGCTATCAACATTTACATTTGTGTTGGTTACATACGTCATAGGATCTGCTATGAAATTAACAAAGTAAATTAAAAAGATAAAATATTATTAGCTTAGTAAAATTAGTTGTGCATTTTTTTTCTAGACTCCAGTGTTTGAATTCATTTTTATTCACCTTCATGTCGTTGGCGTGAAGTGTCAGGTAGCACAACTGCGGCGATAGTTCGTTTGCTATTTTTAATATTATAGATTCGAGAATATTATTTGAATCAACCATGTTTATATTTGAATGATTGTAAACACTCCTTAACATTACTAGTACTTTTTGGAGTTTTAACATTATAGTTTAAACAAATCATCTAGTAATGGTTAGTTACTGTAATGGTATTACAGCTGAGAGCATTTGAAACAGTAGTTTAGCGCGATGGTATGATAAAAACAAAATTTACAATAATCGGAATACTAAAGATAAAATCGCAAAAATCTTTAAAACTAAGTAGTGTAAAATATTAATGACAATTATTTATCGGTTATAAAAAACAACATTTAAGATAAGTTATGAATACTAATTAATACGTTATGTGAAACATACAAAGATTTTGGTAGTTTCAGCGGATTCCCAAAATTAAAAATAAGCTATAATTATGTTTAGACCAAGACCCGGGACGGTTTTACTTTTTCGTTTTGATGCCCCAGAGGCCAAAAGCACCATTCAAATTCACACATATATATTCATTTGTGTGTGCGTGTGTTGATGTATGTGTGTCTCCGTTATCACGATAGGTTTAGTGAAAATCTTCTAATTCTCATTACATTTTTTGAATAACCCCCACCACTGCAAAACTGCAGACTAAGCAAATTTATATTTATTTGATTGGATTTTCATTCAAACATAGCCTTAAAGATAACAGGTTTATTCGCTATTTAAAAACATTAGGTTTAATGAGTAGTTAGTTTTACTGCCACAGGAAACTTATAAAGAGCGTTTTTTTTTTTAGTTAAATGTTAATATATTCTTATGAAATGAATTAATTTGTGTCATCTTATCCAAATATGTCTATAAACAAGCAAAGTACAACTGTTAACTAATTCTTTATATATCATGGGAAATTTAAAACTACGGGTTTTAGGAATTTTTACTGTGATCTCTAAGCCTACCACATATCTTTAATATACCAACTTATTTGAGTTTAAGCTGTACTAAATGGTTTAAAAAGAAACAGAAAAATTATTCAAACGCCAATTTTTATCCCTCTAATCCCCATAAGACATTGTTCTAATTGTCCGATCATGCTTTTTCGTGAATAAGTTCAAATAAATGTAGATTTACATGTTTGTACCGAATTTCATCAAACTCATATAATAATTTTTACTCTAGTTATTGTGCTAACGGACACATATAGGCTGTACAATTGGCATTTAGGGACATCAAAACGATATTTACGATAATAGCTTATTTACTTTTATTGGAATTTTTACAACAATGTATAAACCTACGCTCTTTTAAAACGAGCTTGTGAACCAGCATAATCGGACTAAATTAACGGGAGTTTTTTTTTGGGGGGGGGGGGGTTATGAAGGAGGATTTGGGTTTTCCGAGAGATACGTTTTAATACCAAATCACTTTAGAACAAGTCTAAAAAAAATAACTATTAATTTGGAATTCTAGTTAACCTATTAAAACATATACCTTATTTGTTTTACGTATAAATAGTCTTCTTTTTCAATTTTGCCACGTTCAATTCAGTTAAAATATCTTTTAAGACTCTTTATTCTTAATTTACTTCACAAACATTTCCATACAGATCTATATTGAAAATTTGTACAACAAAGTTCAATAACAAACTCATGATAATATTATTAAGTGTATGTCAGTGTACCGGTCCGCACAACGATGTAATCACTTTTGTTTAGGCCGGCCAAAAGTATAATTTTTCAATGTTACGTGTAAATATAAATGTTTCGTGTGTATGTATGTGTATATGTAAACTTCAACGGTGACCAATGCTATAAACAGTAATTAACAAGACAGAAAATTTGACAATGGGGCTGTTGGCCCCGAAACTATAGTCATTGTAAAAGACGACTTGGATTGAGGACGTATACAAGGTATTTAACCTATTATTATTATAATGTTTTACCTAACCCGCCATGTAAAACTTCCCTATCCCAAGCGTGATGTATATAACTTCGTTACTTCTCGAGTGATGTAAAGTTGAAAAAAACTCACTCGATGAGGTAATGAAACCCATTTAAATAACATTGAGTGCTTAACTTAAAAAATATACCTCTATGGAGCCAACGACGTTCAACGCTAGAAATCAGCTGTGCGCTTGAATTTTATTGTTATGTTTTGAAGAATTTTCCTAACCTAGCTTTTGTTTGTAAATGAACGTTACTGTTAGAAGATGAGTGAAATGAATAATGAAAAATATTGTTCGTAGCCTCCTGTATATTGTCGGGTCAGGTAAAATCTTGTACGTTACACGTTACGCAAGAGCGTGTTTACATCACTTAGGTAAATTGAGTTGCATAACATTCACCTGCATGATGTAAAAACGCTCTTACTACACTTGTAAGGTAAATAGCTATTACATCTGTTGACCAGCATTGTTGCGAGTTGTAATAGCTATTTACGTTACAAGTGTAGTAAGAGTGATCCCGTAGGTGAATGTTGTATAATTCACCTAAGTGATTTAAATTGTAGCATGTCAGTAGTTTGGATCACGGAACGTCGCAACAATAGTTTCATCCAAGGATGTTAGAACAGAAACGTTATGGATCAAAAACATAAAAGAACTTGATCGAATTTAAAACTACCAAACTCTACAGCTAAAAAAAAAAGTTTGTTGACGGTTACATTAAAATATGAATACGTACATGTTAATTTTCGGGTCATTTGATTGTCTAAGATCCATACCATTTCTATTAATAATCCATTGGGTCGTCAAACAATTCGCCCATTCCGACGACGCATCGTTGAAAACTAAAAAAGTCCTTGGCTTTTCCTAAAGACTTTTAGTTCAATATTAATAAATACTCTTCGATTTTGAACAGTTGAATTTTTTTTTGCCTAATTAATAACCAATAATAAATGGCATTCATAGGAATGTCCTTTTCTTTTGTACTGTATTTAGTAATATGTTATTGTACTGTCTACAGTTACTGAAGATGATTTGTTAAAAGTATAAAAATGCTACAATTCATTTATTTACATTTTGTAAAACTGTCTTATCTTCTTGGCCATCCGTTAAATTAATGTTAAAAATATTGAATTTTCATTCTATGTTTTTACCGAAAAAATAATTTTTCCAGAAAGAGGCTAGCATCGATTTTGCCTGAAACTAATATATTTTTGACATTAAAAGAGTTAAACTTTATTTTGTACTTTATTTGCAGCTGTATTTGTTACTTGTTTATTAGAAAAAGTTTCTACAATGACTGTTAGGTGAGTGAGTCGGTGGCTCAGTCGGTGGCTCAGTCGGTAGCGTAACGGACTTCGGGCCTAGGGCACCGATGTCGTAGGTTCGGATCCTGGTCACTGCCGTAATTATTTGATCAGTGTACAGTTCACCTTTGTATACTCATATTATAGTACAGATTTTAGTGAAACTATAATCAAGAAAATATATTTTCACTTAGCCTGTAGGTGGGCTGCGGCGAGGGTAATTTTCAATTATTTTTGTAATTACTGATTAGGTTACTTAAAAGATTTCAGTATTTGGCTACCTACCTGACTGTTCTTTGTTTGATTTCTAAATTTAGATAGATTTTAGAGTAGTACGGAGAAAAATATCGTTCGTCACGTATCAAATGGGAACCATCCTACTAGACCAGGAAGCACATATACCTTCCGTAGCTATTGTTGCATTGTATATATATATAGTTTATTTAGTTTGTAGAATATAGTTTGTAGTTTACAGTATTTGTATTGAATAGTTTGCATGGATATAGTTTTTAGGTTTTAGCTAGCAACCGATTATGTTGTTTGTTTTAGCGAATTTCCCATATAGGGAATAAGCTATTACCGTAGTATTCATGGTAAGACCTGGACCCGGGACCGATTTACTATTTCGTTTTGAGGTCCATAGAGGCCAAAAACATCATCCGTTCAAATTCATAATATATGTGTGCCCGGTAGCAAAAATCATCCGATTTTGATTAAATTTGGTATAGATGTGTAAACCTACATTTATTCGAACGAGTTCGCGAACCAGCATTCTCGGACTATGGGAACGGATGTTTATGGGGGGTTTATGGGGGGTTTTATGGGGTTAAAATAGGGGTTTCCCATTTTTGACCCTAAAAACACAAAATTTCAGAGATTTTTTCCAAACCATTTTGTAGAGCTTAAAAATACCAATAATCTAGTATATTTAAGCGTTATTGTGCGCCTAATGGTTACGGAGAAAATTCAAAAAAACTTTTAATTTAAAATCCCCATGTTATTCTTAAGGAGAATAAGTCAGCTGTTGTAGTTTGTTTGTTTATGAACATATTTTGATCGAATTTGGAAAATACATTCAATTCTTACTAAACTATTTACATTTTAAAACAAAAAACACTTTTTACCCTCCTTGTTGCAGCAAACCTAAGTACTTGTAAAACTAATTCTATTTAAATAGGTAGGGAATAAATGTGATTTTTTTGGAGGCATTTTAGTCTAAATCCAATAAGGCAGATGGAAAATCGCTTAGTCTGCAGGTTTGCTGTTGCGGGGGTATTTATTTATTGGGGCAGGTAAAGTGGTGCACAGCAAAAATTAATAATATTCAAAACAAATTTTATGGATAGTTAAAATAGGTAACAGAAGGGAATGAGCTGGAGTTAACTAAAGATTCTCCAACAAATATTTTCTTCTTTCATGAATGTGTTCTATTATGTGTAAACCTGTTATATTTTAGTTTATTTCATAGACTCTGTATGTACTATGTGAATCTATTCACAGCCAATAATAGAACATTATTTATAGGCAATCGTCAGTAAAGAATCTCAAAACACACTTAAAACAAGTCGAACAATATATAGTTGAGTACGCTAGAATCAGCAGCAAGAACTTTGTAACGTCAGTCGAGATTGAAGGAAAACATACAGTGTATTTCTACATTTACGACCACAGGAAGGTTGAACTGGATGTATGGTTCAAAAAATCTGAAACCCCTGTTGTTGGAGACAAAGATTTGATACACAAGGAGTTTGGAAAGACTTGGTTGGCTGGTGGTAAAACGAAACTACCTATAAAAAGTAAGAGGCTTATTAGGCTGTTTAAACTGGCTTTAGAAGAAGCCAATGGTCAGGAAAATAAAGAGGAAGAAAACTCAAATGAGTAATGGGACTGTTAGTACAGTGAAGTACTTCATTTTTAATATATGCAAAGACGAGAATAAAAACATTACATGACTTGGAAGTTTATTTACACCAATTCCTGTTACGATATCCTTATTTACTATCATAATATTATATTTAAAACAATTTCCATTTCCTAAACTATGCACTTTTTTATTAGAAACTGAATAATTTCTATGAAAAAACGCAATGTGTGGTCTTTATGTTTAATTTATAATCGTTCTCCACAAATCCTGACATTACAAAGAAACGTTACTAAGAATAATTAAACAGTGAAATTTAAGTAAATCGTTATTTACTACTCCCTCAATAAAAATACTTTGCAACTGCCAAACTATCACTGGTATTTAAAGTACAAACAATTCTAGGACAACAACCTATCCCCCGTGAAACATTCAAAGAAAAGGGGGGAACGGGGGCTCCAGCGATTTTAATTGGTTGCAAAACATTGCAAAACACTTAAATATAAGCTACATGACACCTACATTTTGTTCAAAGTATTGACATTTCACAAGCAGAATAAAATATTTATTTCAGTGCATATTTTCAAATAATTTGTAAATATATATTAATTCCCTCCATTAACTAAAAATTTACACCAACAAAAAATACATCAGCAACACATTTTAACTTTTAAATAAAAATTTTTATTGCATACTATTTAAAGTCGCCAAAAATACAAGAGTCTGACATAAATATCTGGTCATTTCTTTCCTCTTCTTTTTAGCCCTTATAGAAAGACCAAACTGCCAGTGAATTTACATACCTTAAATATCCAGTATAATACCTAGACATACGGCAATAATTAGTAGACATGATGGATGTCTAATGATCAGTAAATATCCAACACTTGACGTGTTAACCAAGGACACATAACGATATTTGTCATTGAACGTGCACTAATGACATCATTCGTCCAGCTTCGAAAGTTAGATACAAAATCGGACGTATGATGTAATGTATCACTTAACAGTATTTCTTATCGTGGTTGTTAAGTATTGTAAATCTATTTTGTCTCTATGTAGTCTGTCTTCAAGACATGATATGTTTTGACATTTAAATATTTGTGCCTTTGGACTGGCTCTAACAATTATTTTTGGGGGTTTTAAATTTCACACATATGCTTGAATATTGTTTTTTTTTGTGAGTGTTATTCGTAAATGCAAAATCGCTCAGTATATTCCTGTGCTCTATACAAAGAAAAATCTCTAAGAACGGCATGAACTCACAAATCACAAAACTTTGTTGCTCTTTCCTCGAAAATCATAAAATCAGTAACTGCAAATCGAATAGCACTTGTTTTAAACAAATGAAGACACATGTTTTGGGTGTTTAGAATATTAACACGTGCTTGATTATTGTTGTCTTTGTTTATGTTTTGTGTTCTTTTTGGAACTAATAGAAACTGTTCATCTCAATGTTCTGTCAATTAATGTTAGCAGTTTACTCAAAATATTTGATTTTAGGCAGTAGCCTACTATCATGATTGACTGTATGAACCTAGCTCAAGAATTTCATACCTTAAGAATTAAAGCTTCAATATTTAATATCTAGAAAATAATCAAATCAACACTTCTTACACTAAGACAAATCTCTTACCACACACATTTCAATAGTAACGTTTGTCTTTGAGCAGAAATAGTGGCTTATAGACAAAATCAAAATCAAAACCAGTTCTATAAACTATATAATTTTAAGTAAACACGATTACACGCATTATCTGACACTTTTTCCGGCTAGGCCAGACTTTTACCATTAAAACATTTAGGCATCCTATCAATACAGTTTAATGGACCAGCTGAAGCTGGCCCATGAATCCAATATGTTTCATGAAAGATATAATTGGAAATGTCACTATTAGAGTGTGCTATTGTTGAAATTCTAATTCCTCTCTTAATTTTTATAATGGTTGAATAGTTGTAGGGCCTATATAACAAAACAGATACTTAAGCTTAAAATGTATTGTCATTCCAGTTTAGTTTGTTTTAAGAGTCAATTAAAATTTATTTAAAGTAAATACAATCCACATCAGCTACTCTGTTGATAAATTACGTAATATTTATACTAAAACTAGCAAAATCCATCAATAGCCAAATTTTGTTTAAAATAAAACAAATAAATATATCACACGTTGCATCATTAGGGAGTAGCAACAATTGAGCATTGCATTAACTTATTTAACAGAATAAGTATTAGACTGTATACATGGTCTTGTAAAATGAGATGTACAAATGCAAATATGAAAGGAAATTCCTTTTAATTACTCTTTTCTATCAAATCAACGACAGCAAAATAGAGTATGTAAAAAAAGCCTGATTATAAACTTTTAAACGAGAACAAAGTTTATATCTTACTTCATTATTTTCTTTACACATAAGTTTCTAACTAATTTAATAAATTACTAGTCTGGCACTCAGACGATCATTTTTGAACTAGTCACACATGTACTATTTTTCCTACAGTTACCTAACAATGTACATGTTCTCTCACTGATTTGAGAAAGCAAAGTGGCTAATTTGCTCATCAGTGAGACAATGTTAACATTGTCTCACTCTAATTAATTTGTCTCACTCCAGATTTGCAACGTGAAGGCACGAAATAGTGAGCGCGTAACATGCAGACAAGGTCGTATGTGCGCGAAATACGTACGTTAGCAGCACTGGCTGTAAATCAGCTGGTCAGCTGTTGTACTGTTGTATTTGTTACTTCACATTAAATGTCATATTAAAAGTTCACTTCTGTGTAAAAATATGCTACGTTTCTTTACCAATTTATCTGTTTTATGGTAACTGTAGGAAAAATATAATGTGCAGCTCGAGTGCAAAGTGCAATTGCCTCACTCGAAAAACCATTCGTTAGTATTTCTCTTGAGTGAGTCAATTGCTCTTTTTGCTCACTAGTTGCACAAATAACTATACCAATTGGTTTAAGTCACATAGATTATTACCTTGGTCAGCTGGTTGTTGCAGTTTAATGTACCCAAACTAATTAACTATGGGACCTGTGTGATTTGACACCAGAATAAGATTTATCTTGTATGAATAATAAATCCGTTCTGATAGTAAAAAATTATTAAGAAGTTAATCTGTTAATCGATTTGAGAAATAAACAATAATTAAGCTTAAATTCACTGTTTATGAATTATCTTTGATTGGGATTTAACTATGCATTGTTTTATTATTATCTTTCTATACTATTATAAAAGTGAGGTGGTGTCTGCCTGCCTGTTCTTTGGTCTATGCGTGTAAAGGCACAGTCGTCAAAGAAGACTTTGGTTAAGACAACAAAGAGTAACTGTTTGATATCTCACTGTTAATAACTTAACTAAGCATGGGAAATTCTGCAAAATAAACTTACATAGCTAAAACTTTAAACATAGAAGTTAAAACTAAAAAAAAATTAAACGTCTAATACAAATAAAATATAGAATAATTTTGAACATTAATGTATTCGACAAACCTATCTAGGTTTTTGCAATACACCGTACCTTCAGTCTTGAATCACTTAGATTTTGGTCAAACTTAAATAAAAACTATAAAATTTTAAAACAGCACTCCTCTTCATTACACTTATGAGGTAAGAGACTTAGTCATCTGGATTTTTGTGACGAGGCATACCCTTTGCATGGGCAGCCAGATTCCCTGATCTTATGCCTATCTTATTCCTTGTTTGGGAATTCCTTGATGGTGAAGTGAATACTACAGATGTATACAGTGAAGAGGACTTGAGAAAGCTCTATAATTGACAGTAGTTGTACAAAAGTTGAGAGGAACCCTTTCCTATAAGATTACAGTTGAAGCAATAAAGAAAAGCTAAAGAACACGCAAAGACAGGTAGTTTTAACCACATATTTAAAACTCTTAAGGTGCAGATTTTCCATGTTTCTGTTTGTATTCAATTATTTAAAAAAATATTGCCTTGTATTTCAAATTTTTTCTGTAAAATAACTTAAATTTAAAAAATAATGTTAATTATTTATTATTTTAATTACCTCTGACTTGTACATTTATATAACTCTCTATATTAACCTGGTATAAAATAATTCAAAGCCCTTTGACTATGCACTATGGTATTCAATATGTAGTAAAATATTAGATTTGATAAGTTTACTTGGGGTAAACTTGATTATACAGATACCTTTTGCACACAACTTTCACTAAATGCGTTCTTGTAATTAATGAGTGCAGTTAATGAAAAAAAAAATTAATTTTATGTTTAAAGCAATATTTCTCCCCTTAGGCTGACATAACATGTAACATTTTGCATATCATTTTAAAGCTTAAAATGTGGGGATGTTTTTTATACTATTTGACAGTATTTAACACCACTTGGTAAAAACCTTTCTTAAGCGAGTTGTAGCGCCCTTTTTATTAATTTTTCAAAATTTGTTATTTAAGTCAAATTTTAAAACTTTTAAATGGGTTTAGCTGTACTATATTATACGTGTTTCCATGGGAAATTTCATGAAGATTCTAAAAATGCCATTGAAAAAATATCATTATGTAGGTTAAAAGTTGAGAAATATAAGATTTTATTAGGCAATGTCAAGAAATTTGAAAAGATCTGTTTGAAAAAAAAAAGTTTGAAAAATGGCTGTTGCCGGAAGTAGGAGTGAGATATAACCATCCAAATTGCGTATTTTTATAGAAATGTTTGTGCATTATATTGACTTAAAGTATTTGACACTGACTACCAAACACCCTGTAAATCTTCTTATTAATGAAGAGTTCAATTGATTAATGTTTGCTCGATGGTCATAACTTTATATTAATGGTTTAAAAACCTATGATACCATACAATTCTTCTTTTATAAAACAAAATTGTAATTTAGGAATGATACCTACAAAATACAATATTTCGTTTTGACGTTATTTTAAATTATAAGTGAGTCTATAACTAGAGACATCAGGCACTAAAAGTTTTAGTTTAAATTCAATCTATTATATTATTTATTAATTTTCTCATTTGAAAGCATTTTTTTTCGATCCACCACCATCACATCCAAGTACATCTAAGTCACATATCTTTTGTTGAGAACTTAGGTGAATTTAAGAATATAATCAAAAGATTTTTTCCATTTTACAGACACATATTTACAGATAATTTATGGGTAAAAGAATTCCAGTACCGTATATTTTAAAAACTAACTCTCGAAGTACGGAATTTCCTGGCATAATAATAAATTGCATAGGAATAAACGTACGAGTGTTAGGCTGAAATTATAAAACTCTTAAAGAACAGTTATAGATTGTTATTTTTGTTACATTAAATAATTTCGTTTACTTGTTCAATTCATCTTTTGCAATGACTAATCAATCTTACCTTACAAGACGCTACAATTATAAATATAGTTTTAGCTACAATTATAACAAGATGTGTTTCGGGATGTGCACTAACGAACTAACAATGCCTTGGGGTGGATTTGGTATAATAGGTAAGTGAAATGAGGTATATAATACGACTTGATCTAATTTTTATTTTTTTTTATTTTATACATTTTCTTATTATTATAACTAATAAAGCTGAGCTCGGAAAATAGTAGGTTTTATGGTTTTATCCTATGAGTAATAATTACTATTATGTAAAATAAAATAAAATAAGGATATAGTCTTAAGATCATTCACAAAATAGGTGTTTAACAAGTAAGTTTCTTTATTTTAAGTTCTGAACTTCTTGTAAAAAAAAACATGGAAATAATTTTCATAGACCCATGAAATAAAAAAAAAAATACAAACCTAAGAATTGAGATGTTAAATAGCTTCTACCTTTAGATAAAGTTTTCATTTGTAGTAGTGTGAGTGACATCTTCAACGTTTCTTCTGTTTTCAAAACGCAATGGTGCTCCTGTTATAATGGATACATATATACATACATATATATAATGGAACATATATTTACCAGTCAATATCTCGTATTCTTAACTTTGGACGAAATTATAGTTGGCATGTATGTTGGACTTGCCAAGGCTATAATATGATAGTTTTTCTTCTACATTCAATGGCGTTTATTAGTCTTGTAGTATTGCGTAGTTATGATTGTAAAACTATTAAACTTTAATACCTTTTTCACCTCACTACTCTGTATTAATGGGATTTGAACGCAAGGGTCTGGTCAATAAAACAGCGTTTTGCCGCCTGCTTAATCAAATGGGATTTCATTAAGTACTACTGTACGGTAACGAGTTTTCACCACACTACACTGTTTAATGGACTTTCCACGATAGGATTTACTCCGGGAAACAGCTGTTTGCCATCTGCTTAGTTGCTGCAAGTAGTGCAGTCCTGAAATCAATGGACAAATAACTGACTTTGAATTTTTTCAATTGTTAGAATAGTTTAGTGTACAAATGGTGAAAACAGATCACACGTCTAAAATGTGTTTACTGCACTCTAATCCCATGTAATCCCATGTATGGAACGATCACACTCGTCCGGTACAACACATATTTCCGGACTAGCAACGTAATTTAATACAACGCATTATGTGGTGGCGTACCAAAAATGGCGAGTTATTGTGAAAGTTTATGTGAGAGATTGTCAATAAAATGCTATTTTGCAGAAAACTTAGATATTTTCATTGCAGGATGTTTTAGTGCACAGACAGTTATATTTTGATTTAAGGTTCAATCTTGTCTTCTTTCTTTTGTGAAGAACCTACAGCTTTTAATTGGCTATAAATTCCTGGATCACGGTACTAGTTAAACGTTTTGCTAATTGCAATTGGTGATGGATTGGATTTGGACCTCATCCCTTAGTACACACGCCTTCGTTCTAGCTATCAGGCCATATGAACTTGGTGCTAGTAAACAGAACCAGCATACCACAAAATTATAATGGATGAATTAGTGAATGCTAGATTTCCGCTGCATTTAAAAGTTTTTTTTTTAATTTTAATGTCAATTTACTAAATCAATGTGTGCCTTGGTTGAAATTTCATACTATTTTGTCCAGCCGTTTTGTTGTCAATACGTAGCAAACATTCAATTCGTTTAAGCTTGGTATTATTTTGTAATTAACCAAACTTTTATAAAATAATAAAATATAATAATCCTACTGGGGTCAAAAGCTTTGCATTAAACTCACTCCGCTACATGAACATCCAGGTTTAGATTTTTTAAGAGAGCAACAGGGTTCAAATAACAATTTAAATCTTTTCGTATATTACGTGTAACTGACGTTATTCTTCAAGGTCTTTTTATTTCTTGTGGATTAGCACAGTCAAAAGCTTGGCATTAAACTCAATTCGCGACATGAACATGTTTTACATTTTGTTCTGCATGCTGTCAGAGCTTCTATAAAAAAAACATTTAAATATTTGATGATCCAGCCTTGGGTGACAATATTTATTTTCTAGAAGAAGTTTTCCACCAAGTTTTATATTTTGTTCTGCATGCTGTCAGAGCTTAAATAAAAAAGAGTAAAAAAATGTGTGTATAAAAAAATCTACTCTTTTGGAATCGTCAATATTGTTTTGCTCCTTTTCTATACTCTATAAATGAAGTTGTATGTACCAAATTTAATAATTTACTTTAGCTATTGAATTGATAATTAAGTAAGTTGAAATGTTTTGAAACCCCCCAACAAACCGTCATCCACATTTTACTTATATTTCCTGTAAAATACCTACCCATTAACCTCTCGTGGCTTATTGCAAATTCATAACCTGGTTATGGTCCTAAAAGGAAACCGAACCTAAGGATCATGATAGGCATATACAACTTTAAAAATATGTTTATTACTAACTAGATTCATAGGTAATTTTAAAAATTATTGTGTTAAATACATATCAGGCTGTTTCATAATCTGTATTATCTTTTTATTTTATTTGTTGTCACCTTATTTATGGAAATGTACAAGATTACGATTGATTGTCAATGTGCAAAGCTTAACCAACAGTCACCTTGCAATTGCAAATGTTTGAAAGATATATTTACTTGTATATATATTTCCTGTCTGCTAAAAACACATATTACTGTACCGTAATAGTACACGCTGAATTTATGTACATCATTAATGTATGTAAACAAGAAAATTATTAAAGAACAGTATAATACATATAATGTAGTGCATGCAAAGTAATTAATCATCTTATGTGTTTTCGTATGAAAAAAAAGATATCTAACAGCGGAGAGTAAGGTATTATGCAGTAATGCATTACTACTGACACTGTTTGAGTTTTCTATTGATTGAACAGTCACCTTGCAATTGCAAATGTTTGAAAGATATATTTACATGTATATACATTTTCTGTCTGCTAAAAACACATAAGGTATGTATTAATGTACCGTACACGCTGAATTTATGTACATAAGAACAACATAATACATATAATGTGGTGCATGCAAAGTAATTAATCATCTAAAGTGTTTTCGTATAAAAAAATCTAACAGCGGAGAGTAAGGTATTATGCAGTTAATCCATTACTACTGGCACTGTAGGAGTTTTCTATTGATTTCAACTGTGAGCCAATCAGTCGAGACTAAGGGCTACGTCAGCCACTAACAGTTGTACAAGAGTGGTTACTGCTTGCCTAATTAATGGACCACTGAGCTTCTCTAGTTTTATTAGGTGACTCTAGTAACAACCATCCATTATAGTTTGTCAGAGAATATAAAGGGGTAGTTAAATCAGCAATCTTTTTAGCGAATTTCCCTATGGGAAGTAGCTATTACCGTAGGTCTCATGGTATGACTTGAGAACGGGACCGATTTACTTATTCATTTTGTTGTCCCCTGAGGCCAAAAACACTATTGGTTCAAACTTGTATTGTCCGTGAACGCGACAACTTGAGTAGTTTTTGTTAGATTTTGATGAAATTTGGTTTGAAGGTGTAAAGTGGGATAAACTTGAATAAGTTCGTGAACAAGTATGATCGGACGGTGGGAACGGGGTTTCATGGGGTAAAAATTGGGGTTTCTCATTTTTTACCACCAAAGCACAAATTTTCCTAATTTTATGTCTAGATCATTTTAAAAAACTTGAAAATACACATAATATAGTATATTAAAGTGTTATTGGTTACGGAGAAAATTAAAAAAATGTAATTAAAAATTCCAATGTTATGTATTCTTATGGATAATATTGTAAAATGTTGTTGTTTGCTTGTTTATGGATATATTTTGATCAAACTTGGCAAATCTATTTATTTTATAACTTATGAGGTTAACTAATGTTACCCCCTTACCTAACCTAATGTTATTGAAATAGATTTAACGAGAGCACAACCCGTGGTCGAAAAATCGACCAAAAGTATGTATTGTGAATTTTTTTCTATTTTCACCCCACACTGTAAATAAAACATGTGATTGGAATGTCTTCCATTTGTTTTGATATTCTGTTTATATTTTGTTGTTATTTCATCATCACCATAGCAACCCATAAGTCCCATGTTAAATTTTAAAATTTAAAATTCATTTTTCGTGCTTATTTGTGAGCCTATTTGAATTTATAAAGGGACTCTGCACACAGCCTAACATTTGTACACTAAACTATTCTAACAATTGAAAAAATCCAAATTCAGTTATTTGTCCATTGATTTCAGGACTGCACTACTTGCTGCAACTAAGTAGATGACAAACAGCTGTTCCAGGAGTAAATCCTATCGTGGAAAGTCCATTAAACAGTGTAGTGTGGTGAAAACTCGTTACCGTACAGTAGTACTTAATGAAATCCCATTTGATTAAGCAGGCGGCAAAACGCTGTTTTATTGACCAGACCCTTGCGTTCAAATCCCATTAATACAGAGTAGTGAGGTGAAAAAGGTATTAAAGTTTAATAGTTTTACAATCATAACTACGCAATACTACAAGACTAATAAACGCCATTGAATGTAGAAGAAAAACTATCATATTAAAGCCTTGGCAAGTCCAACATACATGCCAACTATAATTTCGTCCAAAGTTAAGAATACGAGATATTGACTGGTAAATATATGTTTCATTATATATATGTATGTATATATGTATCCATTATAACAGGAGCACCATTGCGTTTTGAAAACAGAAGAAACGTTGAAGATGTCACTCACACTACTACAAATGAAAACTTTATCTAAAGGTAGAAGCTATTTAACATCTCAATTCTTAGGTTTGTATTTTTTTTTTTATTTCATGGGTCTATGAAAATTATTTCCATGTTTTTTTTTTTTACAAGAAGTTCAGAACTTAAAATAAAGAAACTTACTTGTTAAACACCTATTTTGTGAATGATCTTAAGACTATATCCTTATTTTATTTTATTTTACATAATAGTAATTATTACTCATAGGATAAAACCATAAAACCTACTATTTTCCGAGCTCAGCTTTATTAGTTATAATAATAAGAAAATGTATAAAATAAAAAAATTAAAAATTAGATCAAGTCGTATTATATACCTCATTTCACTTACCTATTATACCAAATCCACCCCAAGGCATTGTTAGTTCGTTAGTGCACATCCCGAAACACATCTTGTTATAATTGTAGCCAAAACTATATTTATAATTGTAGCGTCTTGTAAGGTAAGATTGATTAGTCATTGCAAAAGATGAATTGAACAAGTAAACGAAATTATCTTATTTAACTACTACGCTTCTAATAAACAATGAGATATTAAATACAAGTAGCCTACTAGAAAAAAAACTTTAAATACTATAGTTTAGATCAGTAGATGTTCTTAATTAGAAGCTAGCTCAAAATAATAAATATTTTTCGTTGAAGCGTCTATACAAGGATATGATAAAATATGTCTTCTAACACTTTTGGTGCGATCGACACCTATATCGTACCATTTTCAAAACGACAAATTGTGAAAGAACTGGCCACAAATAGGTCATTCTCTTATTGATCAGAATTCAAATTGTGTCTAAAATTGATTCTAAAATATTTTCTGTAACGACACAAACTTACTCTGTCAACAGTCGTAACCGGAAGTACTTTAGGCCGTAATGTTTCCAATACTTGCCGAGTCACCTCCTGCACATAATCGTTACAAACACTTGGTTCGCGGAAGGGAACCCATTGATGGCTGACTTAGAATTTATAGGTTTGTAGAAAAAGTAATATATTATGTTGAAGGAAAGCGCTAGATCATAAGATACCCTAAGTTTATTTTGTTTTAAAACAATTTTCATGTTTAAACAAACACATTTTATAAGGAAAATGCTAAAATACTGTATTACAGTAATAAAAAATAATAAAAACCATCTGCATTGATTAATGTATTACAAAAATGAAAATATCAAAAGCAGCATCTTCTGTGACGTCTAAAATTAAACAGGCAAGATGCATCTTTTGCCATTTCCACTTTATGCCCGTAAGACATATTTAATTTATAATTTTTGTCTGTTGTGCTTAGTTTGTAGGTATCCAAAACAATAGAAACTTTTATTACTTTTTACACAAATTACAAAATATCTATAATTTTATCATACAGTCGAAATCAGTTCGAACTAATAATACTTAATCGTATACAACTCAAAGAATATTTATTTGCTATAAAGTATACAAATAGTAAATCACAACAGCATATGGTACCATTCATAAAATGTTAAAAATCACAGTACAATTTATGAGGATTCCCAACGAATTAAAATTGAAGGATTCAACCAGCGTATACGGTATTAAAAAAAACAACCCCACAAAATAATACAAATAATGAAAAGTAAAAATTATATGATTGCGTATACGCTTACTATAAATGATTCTTTATTTATTATTCCACAGTCCAAAAACATAAGTATGGTTGTATATTTTGTAAAAGTAATGAATGGGATAACAGTCCGAGTATTATATGAAATTTGAATAATACTATACAATAATTATAATTATCCAGTTATTTTTATGTAAGTATCATTTACACACGAGTCAATATAGTGACGTCACGAGCTTCGATATATCTACGTCACCATGGATCGTCCCTTCCTGTGTATCTGACTCCATTATCTGCATTACTTAGTCAAAGTTACGCAGTGCGTATATGTTGGCTGAAAGGAGTATTTGTCACATATAATACATATGCGTAGTAAAACATTTAGGAATACCTATTGATTAAATATTTAGTTTTATAACTGTCAGCATTCTATAATTAGCTAAATCTATACACGAAAATTTCTTGGACACCCACATCGTTTTAAGTATTATAGTAAATATATACATGTTAAATAATGCTTATTACATCATCTTCCTTATTATACAACATAAATAGCTGTTAGAAATGTATGCGTTCGAACAGCAAGCAGAATCAGTCGGTATAAAAGACTAGACCTTATTATCTTAAACTAAATATAACTATCAGACATAATCTGATTAAATAAATTTTTATGAAAAAGAAAAAAAAGAGTATGGTTGCTAAAACAATGTGTAGAGTAAAAATGAAAATGAATCAACAGTTCCTTTTTTATTTGGCTGGTTCTCGTTAATAATTACCAACCGTATACAACCATTAGGCTGATGCTGAAAATTATAAACAATGAGTTGGTTTAAGTACAAAATATATATTTTAGTAGGCCTACTAAAAAAATTCCTTAAGATAAATTTATGTGATATTGACGTGAGAGGTGTTTTCAGTTGGTTTACAGTAAATGTCAACTGGAGATGATTACCAGTAGATTTGTTGTGAATTATATTGTGTACAATGGTATACAAATAATATATTATAATATTATATATTCTAAAAGTCTCATCAGTTTCAAAGTTCATTACAGTAGAACAATCAATTAAATAAGATATTTATTAAAGACTAGGTGAAACCCGTCGAAATCGACGGTTATTTTCAAGGATTACGCTAATTCATCTAACTGCCATAAATTGAGTGAAATTGTAAATATTTTGAGCATTTAGCATTGTTTAAAGATTAATAAATGTAAAAACAATAATGATAGTTACCAAATATGGTTGATCATTCAATGAATAAAATATCTCCCATACTGTACGTCATCGGAGTTATTAGTATATTATCTGGTATCTCATCATTTGGATTAAACTTTAAATAGTATTAAAATCGTATTGGTGGATCTTTTGTAGTTAAACACTTCCGTGATTTCATCAGTGTAATGCAGATTAATCTATGATTTTATTTGAAAAAAATATCTGTTTGTTGGGAAGACACGTTCTAACTTCAAAGGGAGATATCCATTACAGTGTAAGTTTGATTTTTCCTTCGTCACGTCGCGTCAGTTCATATTGTACTTCTGTGCTAATGAATAACCCTCTATCACAGTTTTGAGAAATTTGTTGTGGGGTTACTGTTAAAGCTGGAATTCCTTGACATGGGGGATGTCAGTTAGTTGTCTCAGCCATATCAATTACATAAAGTTGTCAATATAATCTCTCTACGGAATGTGAGGTGTAGTGGAATATACTTGAAGTGAAGTTGGCTTTTATTCTTAAACTGTTAGGGGCCTCCTCATTTATATGCGGCTTCATTGACAACAAATAATGCAAATGACATAGCAATGGGACATTTCCAAAAAGCAAAAATACTCTAAATTTGCTGTTACGTAAATATTGACGTTTACATGCATTGTTAATCAACGTATCTTATAAAGGATGATGTGATCTAGTTTAAAAGGAATATGACCTTTCTGTCATGACAGTAGCTGCTTAAATATTATTTACTCATTGGGCCATATTTACAGCCAAAATGTTGTGTTATTTTCAATAACATATGGATAAGTTACATCGATTATTTTTGCTGCTGATCAGTGCACTTTAAGAATATATATTTTGGAGATAAATTAAATGGTTTTTATTGCAGAGTAGCGCTAGTAAACATGCACAACCCTTTTCGTTAGTCTAATAACATTCAAAGGCTCTCTAAGAATTCAAGTTCTTATTTGTATAGGTACATATCTATTTATTATGTTTTCACTAAGCTGAATGAATACATCGAAGTAACCTCTCTGAAAAGTCTGCAGTATATTGCAGTTTTCCAGCTTAATGACTTTATTTATCATGCAAATATTTCTACATAAATATTGTAAAATGTTTTATCCAGTTGCTGTAAACTACTATTAATTTATCAAAATATGGACACGGCTCAAATAGGCACCGTGCCCTTCTGCACTTGTAGGCTATTATTTTGTATTATATTACACAATTTAATATTTTTCCAATGATTGAAAACATGTATGACAATAATCTCATGAACCTATGATGATCTGTCTAGAACAATATGATAAAGACAAAAATGGTGAAAAGGGCAGTCACCAACCCATAAAATAGATATACGGTCAATAAGAAATAATTTTAAGAGTTACTTTGATAAAAGGATTTTCCACTGATTTCGTCATGGTATATATTGCAAAACATAACATGATACAGAAAAAAATTTATTTTAAAATCAGAAAGTAACATTGCAAATGCTTCTTTTGGACATATTCAGTAACTGCCAATTAATGTGTCTTGTTTAAAATACAATTTACAAATTAACAGCTGTTTCATTAAAAAGTATTATCCACATGGCCAAAATGTAAACAAATCTGTAGAGGGATCTTTAAAGGCTTCTGGGGCAGAGCCCTAAGGGAATTTACTTCATTTTTCTTTTGATAACCCATCTACAAACCAAGACCTTTCTTTTGACACCCCTACCAAATTTCTACGCCCAGCCGTTCTCTCAAATTAGTGGAGACAAAGTTTCCAATTAAATTTTTAGATTCCCCATGTTAATCTTATGGGAGAAAATCCAACTTTGATGGAATATCCTGCCCAAACTAATAAAGATATCAAAAAACTAAAAACACTTTGCAAAACTACAGATCAGGGCAATTCTTTTGACATTTTAATCATCAAAATCGGTCCAAAAATGAGGGAGGAGTTCTGTTCACAAAAATCGGCTTAGCGTATTATATATATAGATAGATAGATGCTGTACATTAAGTTATTGTATCGTTGCAGATACATGGCTAGTATAATATAGAACATATTTAGTAGTACAAACATTTTTACTAGATTGACTAGACATTTTTACTTGAAGATCTTTGAAGATGTTTCTTAGTCAGCACGAGGTAAAAAAGACCAAAGAACTGTACGTGTAGTTTTACTTTACCAGTACTATTAGAAACAACTAAAACTACTTGAAATACAGTAAAATAAATTGTGTTTCGAAGCCAATTACTTTGAAAGTTGCTTGTGAATTTTAAAATATACGTAGTGTATTCTTATTGCACCTATGATAAGTTGAACTCTAAACTATTTTACCCTTTAATTGTGCAGCCCCGAAGAAGTCCAAACAAGTCCAATGTTGAACTAATGGCAAATGTTGTAAAGCTTTGAGCTCAAAGGTGAATTGCATTCTCAGAGTTCCATCATGTCGGGAAAAGAACATACTGACAATGCCATATAGCCTTTAGCTGGATTATTTCAGAGTAACAGGTATGTGTTGGATAGAAATTAAATTAAAGGAACAAAAAAAGGGTACAAATGTTGGATAATAAAGTTATTTTTATAACAGGAATCTGTGGTAAAACTCTAATATTCGAAAACGGTAGAAGGTAAACTGATTTATGTACAGGGTGTTTTAAAAACTAAATTACAAGTACAAATTGTCACTGTTTAGGTACAAAATAAGGTAATAGCATGAGAGCTCAGAATCATTTACTTCATTACCAATCAACTGATATAAATTTTATTATTGTTGTCTAAATTTTTTTGTGTAATTTGTATTTCTTTTGGAATGAGACTTAAAATAAGGTTTTCGCAAGCTCTGAGAGTAGGTACGTATTATAAAATAATGCATTATTGGTTGAATACAAAAATGGTTGAATATGGTCGAATAATAAAATGAATCAAAATTGACATGTGTACACATAGTTTAAAAAAAAACAACGGTCACACAAATGACGTTTTGCCAACGTTGTACCAAGACGTTTGGCAATTCAGGTTTCGGGAGGGATTACAGTACATATTAAATAAACTTCGGTTTCTAATCACTAGAAACATTTATATAAGTTTTCTGTAATTTATTTATACACTTTAATAATGTAAAAACGAGATAAGTTTTAGAGAAAAAAACATTGAATCTTATTCACAATATGTTCCCAATAACGCTTATCCGTCAGGACAACAAGGCAAACATGTATATCAGTTGATTGATAAAAAATAAATGAAGCAGGGCTGCCAACTTATGAACTTCTTTTGTTAGATGCTTATCTTCCCAGCAGTAACAATGAATCTTTTAGACTATATTGTTTGAAGATATTCAAAAATCATATACAATATGAACGTATTCCTTTTTGTCCGATTTTGTAGAATATGTTAGGATGAAAAGAAGAATGTAATTAAACTTTTTATAGTATTAATAGCTTTTCGGTTATTTCCATGATATTAGAAATATTATTTGTGTAACTAGTGCGCGAAGTGACACTTTTTTGCACTTGAGAGACTGCGCTCGTGTTACAAATTAAATTTTTCTTAAGTTACTTTAACACATTCACTACCATGTCACCCAAGAATCCTCACACAGAGGAGTGTGATGATTGGTAGGCAACGAGTTAAGGCCTATACATAATGGGTAATTGTATGTGGAGGTGAACTATGCAGTTTAACAAATTAACAAATCCAAACCTTAATTTAAAAAATGTGTCACAAACAAATCGAAACCAAATTAAAAATTGTTTCACAAATTAAACAAATAAATATGAGAGCGTAGTTTTAACGTTAAAAATAATAAAATAAAAATATTAAAATAGTAGCCCTAATCACTTAAATTAATATATAAATGTTTTAAAAAGACAACCGAGCTACACAAAAAGCCTAAATTATATAAAATGGGTTCAAACCTTTTCACTGAAAATTTATAACGGTCTCTCGAGAGTTATGAAATCGCAGGTCTGGAAACTTCCTTAGGTCTTATATTAAAAAGTTAGAGGGTAATTTACATATTTATAAATGTAAATAATTTACAAAATATGTAGCCTATTATTTACATTTAATTGTGTAACCTTTTTATAAATATTGATAACTTTTTGCTGGAGTTTATTATTTCTGATATAATATACTTTTAAAAATCGAGCGAACTAATTAAGTTTTTCTTTAATTTCATTGATTACTTCAACTTTAACAAACGTAGATGAACGAGCCTTTCCCATAGTTTAAAAACTTATTTTACTGTAGAAACAGAAATAATACTTAAAATGTTACAACTTTCAGCACGGCTTCGTTACGAGGTCATGGCATCTTTTCAACAAAGTAGAACATTACTTTGTCAAATTAACGTTTGCTGTACTTATTTTGAGATTTGCTAACTAAGCAGTTTCTTTTGTAATAATGATTTCCAATCAACATTGGGCTCAAATATTAAAAACTATATGATAAGGGAGAAAAAATGAATAGCATGACAATGATCTCCAAGCTGATGTTCTTCAATTCGGTAATGGCAATGAAGCTTTGACCTATAAAACGACTGTTAACAAATTCAATGATAAGGTTTAATATTTATTTTCACTCATATGGATATTTCACGGGCAGTTCATATTTATGTTTAGTATTTGAATTTTGTCCCCGTAGGTTTAAAATACTATAACTATAACATTCCTAAGTTCTAAGTAGCGATAAGTGATTGGGAGACTTTTATCATATTTTTATGAAATCGAAAGAAGTTTAATGATGTCAAAGCGGGTTTGTAATCACTATCTTACAGTTGGAAAGCCCGATAATTTCCTTACATCAAGTTTTTTTTACGATTTAATTTTCAATTTAAAAAAACGATGTTATTGTTATTTTTTGTATTTTCCAACATTTTTTGTGTTTAAAACTGCACAACGTTTCTGGAGGTGGATCCTTCCGTTTTCAAGTAAAATTCCTATTCTAGTCTAGTTCAAACTACACACCTAATAAGGCCAAGTTTAAATAAATTATTGCTAAATTATGTTTTTACGCATATTTTATAAATGAAACATGTCGCAATTAAGGTAAAATGTATAAGTTAAACTTATTATGTTGAAGAGACAATACCAGAATACTCGAAAGTTTCTGAGGCAAGTGAAGTTTTACACTCAATCAGTGAGCACATTGTTCTTATCTCTAATATACTCTTCCCCAGTCTACGATGCGTGCATGCAGCCATCACTTACCTCAGGGTGTTAAATGTTACATTAACTGCATAACGAACTGTAATATCTGTTGTTAAACTGGGAAACCCTTCATGTTGAAAAATTCAGATGTTAAATATGACTTCAACCATTTACTTGTCTTACAATGTAGGCCTTAACAGCTTATGCGTGACTTTAGCCAAGTAATTGTTAATCTTTTGCACGAAACCCGTCAACTACTTTAATTAAATTAGGCTGCTTATTTAAACAATAGTCTAATGTCTATCAGATAAAAGGGTGACCGAAATGTGTAGAAATGGCAGTTTGAACATTTTAGAAAACACAAAGTATATTTGAATATAATTCATGTTTGTGTGAGTTACAAAATTCATTATTTTCTTTTTTCAGAAGGTCCGCAGAGTTTTATGAATTCACTTCTTATAATAATAGGTTAAAGTAATATTTAACATCACTTTCCTCATTAAAAGTAATAATTCAAAGAGATTGTAACAACCTTATCTAGGGCGTGTTTCTTTAAAACCTTTTTTCTCAACTCGTGTGCATCGCAGGGAAAATCCGTGCATACTGTTAGAAAGGTGTTTTCCTGTAGATGCGCAGAATCCTTTTATAAATTAAAAGAGCCTAAAAAATAAGCACAAAAATGTATTTAAAATTTAACAAATAACATGGGCCATATTAGTTACCATGATTACATAACAATGATACATAAACAGAAAATGAATAAAAATGGAAGATATTCCAATCACATGTTTTATTCACAGAGTGGGGTGAAAATAGAAATGTCTGCCGGCACATTATATATTTTTAGTCGAGTTTTCGATTAATCGACCTCTAGTGTAAATGAATCCACTGACATTACCGCAGTTTCCACATGAGCCCACACGTTGTACCACAGTCATAGTCAGTCCATCCAACACTGTACAGTGTATATGCTCGCAGCTGTTAGTGTGTTGTCGTGTTATATTTAACACCTGAAGCTGCTAACTTGTGTGAAATACGTGGGAAAACGCGCATTATCAAACTGAATCTTGATATTTTGTCATGTTGTAAATATTATAAGATTAAATCCCTAAAGACCAAAACAAATGTGTATAAAGATGTAACAAAAATTTGTAATCCCGCTTAAGTTAAATATATTTTACGCCACACTAAACTATTTTGACGAATCATGATTGATTTGTAGCAAACGGATTGATGTTTGAATTAACAATTGTAACTTACGTCAATCAATCCAGTTGTGTATTGGAGGGACGTACGTTTCGACCTTTAGGCCATCTTCAGCCCCGCTGTTACACTAAGTTCCATCCTTAGTTGCATTGTTGTTGTAGCAACCGCGTCAAATATTTACAATTAAGAACATAAAAAACACGAAAACACGACATTGACGAAGACGAACACATATTAACAAAACTATCACCGTGCGCACGGCTGAACGGGCTCGGGACTGCGGCGGCACTGACTTGTCTAAGTGCCCTGCTTTAGACTTTGGGCCATGACGTCACTCACTCCTTCTTGCATTATCTGTCAGTCGAATAATGGTATCATATACAGGATTGGCGTCTGAATGAATTCTTTCATTTAAAATATTTTTATTTAGCTTGAAACCCTTGTATATGGCCATTTCTTCTAGTCTGTCAAGCCGCTGTCCTTTCTTTTCCCTCGCTAAGATTTCCAAATTACTGCCTATATTTGTATAAGTGTGCCCCTGTTCATTTAAGTGCTCCGCATATTTTGATTTAATATTTGTTCCTGGTGTTCTACTAATATTCTCAAGCTCTTTAACATGTTCTTTAAATCTCAATTCAAAAGATCTGCCCATGCAAGGACTTAGTACAGAAAACAGCTGTTTTCCGCCAGCTTAATCAAATGGTGTTTCATTGCGTAATACTGTACTGTAATGAGTTTTACCGGACACCAATCATCTGATTATACTGTATTTGGGTGACAATGAGTAGTTATAAACAAAAACATAACCTCTTCTAGGGGTTATGACTGACTAGTGATTTTAAGTCCTATAGTTGGTGGTAATATATAAGGATGTGTACAGATTTAGTAGTATGGCGTAAACTATCCTACGTCACTCGTACAAAATATGTTTACCGGACTCGTATGGTAATCCCGTACTCGACTTTGTCTCGCACGGGAACGACCACACTCGTCCGGCAAACACTTATTTTCAGGACTAGTAACGTAATATACTATTTCATCATAATGTCCGGAAAGCAGCCGTTTTTAGTTCCGCAAATTAATCTTTTTCGGGTAACTTCCAACAGGGAACAGAAACAAATATGGTAAATTTTTCGGTTCGCTAACTTCAACATTTTATCTGTGCATTATAAAAACGCTGCTGATCACACGATATTAACAGTCATGTTTGTGTTACAACAGAAATGTAAACATTGATGACGACTTTGTATAACCTCAAATTATGTGGTCTAATTTTGTAACGATTAGAAAGTTATTTCAACAGTATGATGAAAATAGTTGTTCATCACACGGAGCGAAAGTGTCATTTTAGTACTTAATCGCATTTCCAAGGTCGGCTGCGCATCGCTTGTAAAATACGATTGCGAACCAAAAAGAGGCATTTTCGCTGCTAGTGCTGAAAACTACTATTTTAATAAATTGTTGTATTAAATTAAATGTAGATTATTATAAGTTGGATGGATTTAATGACTTATATCTTCTGCATCCAATAGTCAATGCTTATATCTACTGATTTATTTTTAGTAGTCATAATATTGGTAAACGTTATGTACTTTTTAATGTGCTTTACAAAAATATTTTGATGAACAGGATAAACTCACGATGGCATTCCAAAGGACGGAACAAACAAGGGTTTAAATTAAAAGGGTGGAAAACAATTTGAAGTTACTTCACTCCCTATTCCACTTTGTATTCATCAAAATGTTTCTGAAACACTAAAAAAATATGCTTAACATTCTAAAAAAATATTTATTAAATTTAAGTATTTTTAAAATTAATAATTGCATAACCTTTCAGCTTATGCTCGTGTATAACTTTAAAACTAGCCATAATAAATTTTTAAACATTTCTAAATAAAAACGTTTGTATTTTTTTTGTCTTATGACGGAATAAATAAATGGTATCATAATTGTTTTAGGCCTATACAAATGTGTTTTTGGAGATCAACATTAATTAGTTAAGATTTTAGCTGATTTAGTTTAGTTTAATTCCTTTTATGACATGTGTACAGGTCCTACTATCTTACAGACCAAATTTGTTGGCCTGCGTTTGCGGTCCGATTACCTATTCAGTAATAAACCCAACTAATCCAAAAACCGAAATACATACAAGTTTTACCTGCAGTCAATCAATACTGCGAATTGTCAATAACTGCAACTGTCCAACAGTTTATTGCAATAAAAACTAGCAAAAGAGAAAAGGAATATTTTGTTGAAAATTGGTTTTCTTATCAAGAAAACTTTGTATATTCAGGAATAGCTTTGTATATTCAAGAATTCCATCTTCTTTTCTTTATTGAAGGTTTCAATGAATGGTTATGTTGTGTTGAATTTGTTACCGACAGGAAATGGTTTACTGTATAATCAGTTTTATTTGGTCTTTTACCAAGGGACGTAGAGCGTTTTTTTTTTATCAATTAGAGGTTTTGAACTCATTAAGCCCTTTAGTTTCATCACCTCATAAAAAATTCTAAAAATGACTCTATCATCAAGTTGTTGAGAAACATAAGTAGGGTCCAAAATTGGTTGTTGCTCTCTTGGGTACCTACACTATCAAAGCGAAGTTGGCTGACGACGGTCAAACTACGCAATAGTCATACTACTGTCACTGCACTGTTTGGTGTATTTCAAGATAGTGTTGGTGGAGATTAAGACCAAGATTAAGATTAAGATAGCTAACAAGTCGTATTAAAAAGTATGTTTTACAAATAGTTTGTTATACGAAGAACAACTATCAATGCTAATAATATGTACTGTATAACTCAAGAGATAATAACAGGCAGGCCTAGCTGTATAATCTTATGCAGCTTTATATGGGGTATTATGTGTGGAGTAAATGGAGACGTTAAAGCCTAAAGCTATACATGCTTGCGCCACATAAACGCTACGGTAGTGATGCATACTTTGGTTTCATGAGAAGCGTCGGGATTAGGTCAGGTAAGAAACAGTACAGGCAAGGCAAACACCTAGGTCTCACTGGCGCGCCAGCCAAAGGGGGCAGTTTACCTCCTCACCATCAAGAAACGCGTTTAAGTTATTTCAAAATGATGACCAAACCTAAGCAAAACTTTAAAAACCTTTCAACGTAAATACTACAATTTAATAATTGTTCAAAGAGTGTTTAAATTAGTGTTCGGGTTGTTCTGTTGTTCCAGGGGGTGTTACAATAAATTACAAATGACCTGAAGATAATGAGTCTTGTTTTCTACTTATATTTATATTTTTATTATTTACTTATATTTCGCATACTTATTTTAACGTCAAAGTATAAAATATTCTACGTTCATGTAATACAGAGTGTAAAAACTTCCAAGCTGGTTTCGCTTTGATCTAGTTTTCTGTTGAGCTGGATGCATTCTCAAAACCTGTTAAGTATCAAAATATTTTGATCCAATTATTTAAAACCTATAGATCATAATTTTATAATGCAAATTTAAAAAACAATATATAAGCAACGTTTTATACTCAATTTATTCGCCATCATACGCAATAGAAAGTCGACATTCATTCTCTTGTTAACGATTTTTCCAGAGATAATTCATCAAACCAGGCCAATCCATGTGAGTGGCGGGGAGGTAATGGGGTTATCATTTATTCATCCTCTGGTTTAGTTTCCCATTCAAGTATAGCCGTGAGAGTGCTAAAACTCTTACATTGAAGATAAATTTCTTATATTTCAAGCATCATTTCAAGCTCATAGAGCTAATGTAAAATGTAATTCACCTTCCGCAAGTTTTATTTTATAAGAAAATATAGGCCACCTTCTAAGTAATTAAAAATACAATATGAAATGTTACGTCTTAACTTCCCAAATTAATTCATCCTTCATTAATGCATTTATCTCAGTGTGGGACTAATATCTGTGTGCAGCATCTCTTTTACGGTAGGGAATATTTTTTCAGTAAGAATTTAAATAATTGTAAAATTTTTATAATATTTTGTATATTTTAAGTGGAAAGCATCTTCTTGGCAACTCTTATTTGGTTTGTATTAAATAGACATATAAAATTATAATATGGCGGGGGATTAAAATGACTAAAAAGTGGAGTTCACATGAATTCCACAAAATAATTTCTTAGAAAGCGATTGTAGTGTGTTAGGATATGGTGTCTCAAGTTTTATAATATTACATTCAAATTTTTCAAAGTAAATGACAAAATAAGAGTTAATAATATTCATTTTCCCATAATAATATGCTCATTCCCTTAAAAATACGCAATTTATCCTAATAATATGCAATTATTATGGATAATATGCAATTTATCATAATGATTCTAACGTCTTTTACGTAATCTGGCACCAACAAAACAATATATTAGTTGTTAACCAAGATTGTTACAAATTGAAAGTTTTAGTCCGTATATTGGAGTATTGTAATACTCCAATATAATACTAAATCTTATCGTATTTCTAATTTTTTTACTAACAACACTCAGTTGAACCATAGACTAAGAAACTCAAGTTAAAGGGATTATGTTTTATCTATGGTAATTTGAATCTCCAACCACTAAAATATTAATTTTCATACACAACACACATTTAAATGTTCTTATCTCATAATATAAAATAAAAACACAGATTCTAGACATTATTCAAAATTAATCTCTACATCTCAATGTTTAATAGCTTACAGGGCCTAATTAACACTTTGAGGGTATAGAAAAAAATCTTCTTTATTTTTGGTTGATGTTAGCTAAGTTAATACACCTCTTCTAAGTGACATGATATGGTAGTGTTTATGTAACATCATTAGTTAGTTGTGTTTCATTACCGTTAAACAAAAAAATGGATAAAAACTATTCATTGCAGAGTAGTATGTATTACTTTCACTCCTTGAAATTGATTTAATAACAACTGTCCTTTATAACATTTTCCAATATTCATTTCATTTTAACATCAATTTTCAATGATGTCTTGATGGATTCACGCTAGATACATTGTTTTAGGCCAGCCTTATATGGCTTACATTTTTTCACTTGATGCACTGTCGAAAACCCACTTTCAGATTTTATGCATTGTAAATATGTATATAAAATAATATGATTTATATTCAATAAAGTCCATTCACAAAATAATTTTATGTGGTTCAAGGGGAGTGAAGGAGTGTGGGTTTCCCCTCCACCGTTTGTAGATTTATTCATACAGCTGATTAGCTGTCGGCTGTTGTGTCAAAGTTAGGGTGAGGTGTAGGTTAGGAACTTCAAGAATTAGTTCAAAGGTTTCAAAATGGAAATTTTTTCCTCAAACCCCCAAATTTTTTGAACGGAATATAATATAGTCATTTTATTATAGATAACGGATTCAAAATGCTTTTCAACAAACTCGAAAAATAACGATATTTTACTGGTAATACACATAGTTTTTTTGTTGAAATGAGTTAGGTGTAAATGAAATGAAACATCACAAGCATTTAAAATATAAACAATTTTCTCTTTGAAAGCAATACTGTTGTCTCGCAAACACACTAATTAAAAGAGGCACTTGATTAAACTCTACAATTTACAGGTAAATACTTGTGTTACCCAGTGTTTATAGTTGAAGGGAATTGTCCAATTGCCATCTTTAGTTCATATAAAAAGTTATGAAACTCATAATTTTTGTTTGTTTATAAAAACAAAATATGTCTTTTGTGAAATAATTAAGCTTAAAATATTAACATATTTCATCACCAATAAAAATCTCTTCTCCCCTATTCATATTATACTTATTACATATCTTGGCATACAGGTCAATGAAATTAAACTGATTTGTGTGTATGAAATGTGACCAAATACAAATCTCAATGAAATATGTTTATATGTTTTTACCAATTTTTTTTACAAAAGGATTATTTACAATTATTTTTTTAGTTAGTAATAGGATGGATTCAAATTAGGTTCCGTAACTATTTATAATACCGCTCTTTGTTAAACCAGACAAAATACGTTTTCCCAGTTTTTTTATATATGAAACGGTAATTCACTAGGGTGTAGCTTATACACTTGCTCTAACTCATAAGAAAAATCTTTCAAGAATAAATACTATTCTGTTAATAATTGGCAATGGCTTGATGCAATATACTCTGCTTTAGACAAGGCTACTTTAACTGAGATAACAAGTTCATCGTAACTTTACAGCTTCAGCCTAACTAGTACACACAGTCACAAAGTGAGTCAATGAAGAACAATAGGCCCTATTGTTGTGTTGTTGAAGCTTTACCGGACTATTGCTCTACCTGACAGGTTAATTGACGTAGACGACAATGCTTTGGAAACCAGTATGTAAAACAAAGAAACCGAAGCTGGCAATACAATTAAAACATACGAGAATTCCGTTTCGATAAGCTGGTTAGAGATTGGGAAAAATACCAGAACACTTTGTTTATAAGTTTTATTTGTTCAGCCCAATTTAAATGTTACACTATACACAACGTTACAATGTTCAAACTAAAATTTGGGAGATACAAATTAAATCCTGAAATTTTTTAAAGCTTATCTAGGCTACTAAACTTTTAGTCTCTTAAGTTCAAACATTAGATGACTAAGTATATTTTAGAGCATATAGCAACACCATGCAGGCAAAACACAAAAGTTGGTTCTTAATTTGTCGGAAATACACTTAAAAATATCACATTAAATGTACACAGCTAAACAAAAACAATAATTTCAAAATTTAAATTGTGTTCAGATCCCTGATAGAGATTCGCTTAACCAGGTGTTTTGATGAGACTACAACGAATGAAGAAAATCATTCCGTATACTGATATAAAAATGGAGATAAACCCTCTCGGATAGTCGGGAGTCATACGACTAAAGTTCGAAGAGAATGGACGGAAATAATGTTAGTAACTTAGATCATTCTGATAACAACGGGTTAGGCAATCATATGGAATATATTAGGTTGCTGATATACTCAGTGACAAAGGTAAGAATGGTTTTTTTTTTTGTTGTTTTTTATATACAATTTTGTCCGAATTAAATGAAAATTGATTATGTTATTTGTACTTTCATTGACTTATTTCATATTTACAACTCAATGGTATATTTTACAGTAAACGGTACTTGTAACTCTAAACGAAATAGTGCAACCCACATATATTGTAAATACCCCCATCGCAGCAAACCTGCATACTAAGCGAATTTCCATTTACCCGGCTTGATTTCTACTAAAATATTCCCTAAATAATTTTCAGATTTATTTCCATTTTTAAATAACATTAATTTTAGTGAGTAGTTAGGTTTGCTGCTACGGGGAAGATGTTGAGGTGTGTTTTTTCAATTGAAATATTGATAGCTTAATATGAAATAAACCAAATTGCCAAATTTGATTAAAATATATCCATAAACAAGCAAACTAGAACAGTTTATTTATTCTCCATAAGAATAACATGGGAATTTTAAATTTAAAATTTTTTTAATTTTCTCCGTAGTCAATGAACATTCAAAACACTTCAATATATTAAATTATTTGTTTTTTTAAGCTCTTCAAAATGGTTTAGAGAGAAATTTAGAAATTTAAAGTTTTTAGGGTCAAAAATGAGAAAAACCCATATTTACCCCATAAAACCCCCCCTAAACCCCTGATCCCATGGTCCGATTATGCTGGTTCGCGAACTCGTTCGAATAAATGTAGGTTTACACGTTTGTACCAAATTTAATCAAAATCGGATCAGTTTTGCTCGAGTTATCGCGCTAACGGACACATATATAAATATAAATATATATATATATATATATATATATATATATATATATATATATATATATATATATATATATATATATATATATATATGAATTTGAACGGATGGTGTTTTTGGCCTCTGGGGACCTCAAAACGAAAAAGTAAATCGGTCCCAGGTCTAGGTCTTACCATGAGACCTACGGTAATAGCTTATTCCCTATATGGGAAATTCGCTAAAAGTACTGTTAAAAGTTATTGCGATTTTATCAATTAGTTTTTTCCTCCACTTGTTCATGATAAGGGTCGTTGACAAGGCAATGAAATAGTGTGTTTTAGATTGTTAATAGCGTTAATTTTTTGTATTCTGCAGACACTTTCAGGCACACTTGTAATGATATTTTATTTCAAATATTCGTAAATATTATTATTATTAGTATTTGTTCAAATTCAAGAATATCGGTTCATAAATCAGTGAGATGGTTCAATTTTTAGATACTGTAGACGTACATATTTGCGCTCATTGGGAGATCAACAATTAATATGGTTGATTGTTTCAACCAACTAACAGTGATCTTACCCAATGGCCATATATTGTTTAGTAAACTGATTATTTTAAATTGAGTTATCTCCCTCATTTATGATCTGAGTATCTTAAATGTTTGGCAAAATTAAAATCCTGTGCACATTTTCTATATAAAACATTGGCTTAGTAGTTTTGTTTGTCTACGTAGTTGTTATGTTATTTCGGTTTAAAACGTTGAATGACCACCATTTTGAAACCACAAATTATAAAAAATATTGTTTTCCAAAAAAAAAAAAAAAAAAAAAGGTCTTTGCGGTATGCATCTTTGCACCAAATTCTAATATACAACAAAAATCCGTTATTTAAAAGAAAATATGTTTATGAAAAATGGCGGCTAAACGAGAAATTTTTTAGTACAAAATGTTAGGTAATATTTTAGTTTGCCTTTAACAACAGATAATATAACCCCTACTAGGGGTTATATTATCTGTGCTTTAGCCCAGGCAACGTTTAAGGATTGGTAGAGAGTTCAATAACGCTACGTTTACCTGTAAAAGAGAGTAATGAAATACATACGAAAAAAAAGTAGAACGGTGCCGTATTATTGTAAATATAAACTGACTTTTATGAAATAACGACAAATGTGTTTCCCTACAATGAGAGGCTAGCGATAAAAGAAGCATTCAGTTTGTCAATGGCAGCTACTACAGGTATTGACAACTTGCTATCCAACATGTGAATCTGTAAAAGGGGGGGGTTATTGCAATTTGAAAGCTTGTGTTTTGATTGTCATGCATACCAAATTAGTTTTTTACTTAATTTAATTCACTATACGCGTTTTAGGCCAACATGGCGAAACATGTAGTGGATTGAAAAAGACACTATTTATTTGAACTGCAAGACGAGGTATGGTTTAATTTAGTTTATAAAATTTAAAATTTGAGGCGCCCACTATACGTCAGAATAAAACTATAAACTTAAGCATAGCTTGATATGAGGATACAATTAAAGATCTTAAATTGCGAAATCCAATACAACTCACCGAACTCAAACGGACAACTGAGTCAAAATGGCAGCTGTTTCAAAATTCAAAATTTCGAAATCAAGAAATCTGCAATGGGTGCCATTTATGACTGGGTTATCCATTTAAGCTCGGGTCTACAACATTGTACCTACTTTACTAACAAAGATTTTTAATTTGCACATCAACCTATGCCTACCTTAAAGGTTTTCTCCGTCTCCTAGCTGGCTGATCCTTCCCCCCCATAAGGTAATTACAATTTTATCACTGAATAATATTTTAAAATTGTTTGCTATGTTCAGTAACTTTGTTCGATGTTATGTAGCTTTATTTTTTATATTTACTTTCTCGGGAGTTTTACAGCGTTAAAAATGTTCGTATAATGTCCATTTAGTTTTTCTAATTGCACAGTACTATAAGTTTAACGAATCAACAATCCTGTTAGGCTATACGATTTGTCTCATTTTAGACTGTTTTAAAACAGTATTTTGTTGATGATAAAACGTAACTCATACACAATATTTTTTGTATTAAAAAGGTTTTGAACTATGTCTTGGTTCTGTTATTCACCTAATACCTGCACCCCTCTTTGATATGAAAACATTAGTGCAACAACAACATAATAAAATTTGCTTTATCACTAGATTTCAAAGCCGGGTTTTCATATATTCAAGTCACGAAAACGATTCCATATTTTTAAGTACTTGAATATTCAAGACTTGTTCCCAGGCTTAATCTCCTGTTGCATTCCATGTAGGATGTGGTGGGCATTTGAATATCTAACTGCCAACGAATGATACTTTTTTATTGTGTGTTTTAAAAGTTCAAATATATAAAAATTTCCCTACATTTGATTTGTCAAATCCTCATTAGTTACTAGTGTAAATGTATATTAAGTGTCATTATGAGAGTGTTATATTAATTTGTTTGTTTTCAAGGAGACTTCTTATTATACATTTACAGTATATGTATCGTATCTAACGTATTGAAATTTTTTTATTACTGTTATGTTAACTTATTTTTAAAGACTTTACTCGTATGGTCAATCTTTTACTATCAAATTAGAGTATATATTAGAAATTTTCGCTTGTATAAGTGGCTACTTAACGTATTTAGATTATTGATTAATTTGTATATACGTCATCTCCAGAAGTAATAACATATAATGTGTTATACATTTTACTTTATTGTAATAGTAATTGTGCCAAGCCTTTCAAGATTATTGATTATTTTCGTTTTGCTTTTTCTGATAATAGCCTACATAGTATATGGATTAGGTATGGTTTTCGTCAACGTTTTTGAGGTTGAGTTTTGGGTGGATATATCAATCTTAATTTTCCATGAATAAGTGGTTTGAAAGTGATGTCTGTGTGTGTATTTGGTTGTATGAGTGTGTGCCTGTATGTGTGTGTGTTGATGTGTACAGAGATGCAGACAACACCTGTGCTCCGATTTCTATGTCATTTGGTCCACCAGTTCATGATATCTCCAGGAACTTTTCCATTATTTTTAAATTTGGATTTTAATGGTGATGATTTGGTAAAACCCATACAATAACGGCAAATATATTTTTAAAAGAAAATGCAAACGACTTTGATTAAAATTTAGAATGTTATAGTCCTTTCAACTCCGAACGAAGCGGTATCACCAATTGCAAACGGTATCAAAAGTTATTGTAACTTGTTATTCCCCCTTTAAAATATCATAAATATCTCCACCTTACCCATGATACAGATTATTGACATTCTAATGGTAGGAAGTATGATCCAGATTGCTGACACCGTATATTTTTTATAAACGAAAAAAATACATCCCAATGTATTGCAACGAAATACATTCCGGATCAAAAAGCATGACGGCACTACACGCATCAAAGGTGTTTACAGTTGGGTTATATACGAGAAAGCTTAGCGAGGATGTACTTTTAGTTGGCGTTAACAATATTATTGTATAAAATCCCTTAGCATGTAACTAGTGGTGTTGATTAGTTTAAATAATATTGTCATGTTTTATAATTGAGTATTGAGATTTACGAGGAAGCCAATAAATTATGAACAATATTTATAACATCAAAAATCAGTTTTTTATATTGAGCCGCAATTCTGAACCTATGGAATACAACTCGTATAGTTTTTCCTCGGAGCCTGCCAACAATGTTCACACTCATGTAGATATATAATCAAATAACGCACGATGGTATGTTTACGTCACCGCTGAACATTCTCTCGGTTCAGGCATTCCAGGTTTGTCACATGTTTACTGTATTTATGACACAACATGCCTGAGCTGAGCTGGATTTAAAATATCTTTTTATAAATTTAAAGTGTTAAAACACTTATTAATGCATGATAAATTGAATTAATAGGATGTAGCAAAACATATAAAATGGATAGTTATTGTATTTACACACGGTTATTGTCACTTCCGTTTGTGTCTACCGTTTGATTTTGCTCTATAATAAATTAAAATTACAATTATATTTATTAGCTTTTATTTATAGTTTATATCGTTAATAGTGTGTATTTTAAAACAATGGGAATATGAAATGTGTAACAAAAATAAAGTATGTCCTCTTATGTATTCTGATCACCAAATTAGTTTCATATTTCAAAAGCTTGACTATTAAGACTTCAAAGGTTGAATCGTCTTTTGCATTCCATGTGAGTTATAGAGGATGTTTATATATTTAAATAGCATCAGTTACGTTAATTTTCGATGGTGGGTGCGTCCTTCAGTCCTATGTTTTATTGAAGATTAAGCACATTTAAAGCCAGCTAGGGTTAAGCTATATTATCAATATTATGGTTTGTCAAATTTGTTGCAAAATGGCCGAATTTTAATGTAGGCTCAGATTTAGTTTAAGTTCAATAGGATTACATTAAAACAGAATTGATTCACATTCTTTTCACATCCAACAAAAGTTTTGTTGTTTGTAAAATAAACGATACCATAACTAGGTAACCAATTTGTTGAAAATAATAAGCGGGATTTAGTATAATAAAAAAAACCTCTAATAAGCTCTAAATCGTTGATCACATGAAATAAAAACGTTTTAAGAGATATCCAATAATATATAGGTACTAGCACACAGTGTATTTGGACTAAGAAATGTTATTGGTTAGAAGTGTATGGTAGAGAAGGTTTTTAAAAGGACTTTTACACATATATAATGGAGTCTGATTTAACTTCAAGGCACAAAATCAATAGGTTTGCTATCTCGTTTGCGGATCTTTGCCTATAGAGGACGTATGTCATTGCCAATGTTTGTGCAGCAGACTAATATAACATCACCTTCTCTTACACACATACTGCCCTTTCGTAAATCGTCAGTAGCTTGAAGTAACCACAAAAGTGCCTTGAATATGTTTGTTTTTAGAACCGGTAGGCCTAAAGAATATAAATTAAATCTACAGTGATAAGAAATGTTTATTCTTCCTAAAATTATAATTTTAGATGAAAAGGCATTCTTGAAAATGTATAAGTAGATTTACAATTATTTTCAAATTCATAACAGAAGCACACAAAGTATTCTGGAGGTTAACATTAAAATATCTTACAAAATACACAATATAGTACTATGCAAAGACAGTAAAACACATCCTACAAACATCACAAATACCTTGAATTTAATCTAAATATAATATTTTGTAATCAGCAGAATAATCTTCAGTAGCGTAAACTTTGATCCTTACTGATCCCTGTCTTTATCTTTGCATACTCTTATCGCCACAACTGTAGTAATTTAAACGTAGGTTAGTCACACAACACAAAATATAACGGGATTGGTTCACAAAGTTAAACAGTGAAAAAGGTCCGTCAACTCAAAACTCGTTGTGCGTTCATATTTCCATTACAACAAACCCTACTGTTGCCCAATGCTATCGGGATACTGGATGAAATAAACCTTAACAGTTACGTTTCACCTACCAGGAAACGTTGGTATGTTAGCTCTTTGATCATTATTGAACACCTTTTCCTGGAGTCGAATGACGAGTCACTGATTTGAGTAACATACTTTTAATATGCAAACCTCAATAATCTGTACAACAATATTATAAGTTTGGGTTAAAGATTGGAAAGGTTGGAAAAGTAATTTCGTACGGGGCTTAAGTAAATAACTAACAGCTAAACTAAACTTCAACTATAAAAATAGTGCATAACGTTCACTGAAAATCATAACCTATCCATAATAGACGTAATAAGTGTTCTGCCACAATGTAATATTTTACCACATTGTAATAAATAGCATGCATATTTGCATATTAAATGCAAATTTAATCGAGAACTAGGCTTTGTAAACCAGCTTCAGTAGGCTCTTGTGCAATGAAATTATCCTACAATGCCGGGAATGGTACATTTAGTTATCACAATATAATAAAACTTTTACACTGGTTAATATTTTCCAAATAGCAATAAATCATATGTTGTACCATTGCCCTGTAACGAATTTTTTTAATGTTCCTTTGATATTTGTGATAAAGTTCAAAAAATCCCTGAAGAGCATGATGTTTTGAAAGTTAATACATTGGCTCTGTAGCAATTGTAGTTCCTCACTAGCTGTGTGCCCGTTCTACGCACGGGGATCTTATAGTAGTCAGTTGAAACCTTCTTATATTAAGATTAAGAACAGCAGTTAGTTTGCATATTTGCAGATATGCTGGCAAAACTATTATATATAAACCTTCGCAAATACAGTATCTGACAGTTCAAGCCAAAATAAATGCTTCGCAATTAAATGTAACCCGGATCGTTATGGTCCATATGTCCAATGATTAAACTAAAAAATGTTTTATAGATCCATGAAGCGTAGCCCTAAAGTAGGCCTATAATTGAAAGTTACTTTCCACATCGGTTAACTTAAACGTATTTAAAGTACTACCTCAACCTCACCATTTAACACTTTATTCCGGTTGACATTTTCAGTATCAAAGGTGCTCTTGTCCATTCCGTGAAACACTGAGAAATAAGGACATTAATGCGTTACCAACAGACATACACACAACAATCCAAAAAAGGCCACGAACTATTGATACATAAACAATATAAAGGCGTAAACAATTCATGATGGTTTGCCCAACAAATGTTTTACTCAAATAGGTTATCATTTTCTTAGCATACCAGGTAAGCTAAGATTTGGAATCCAGACAGAAAAAGCAAAACTTATACAGAGTTAAGACATCACTTAAATTGAATACGGACGGCTCTAATAAATAAGGTACAACACCAACGATAACTAATTTGTAAACTACAGTGATGTGTTGGTACCTACGTAAAAATGATTCTAGCAGCTACCAACGGTTCTAAGGAAAAGAACCAGTACCTACGTAAGAACCTACCTAAGAACTATAGTACATATGACCAATTAAATGCATTTATATCTAGTCCCGAGGTTACTGATCTCTTGCTTTTGGATTTTCTCGTAAAAAGTTATAGCGTAAACTTATCGGTGTCAGTTTGAAAAAAAACAACCTTACCCAAACAACTTTTTGTTAATTAATAGATTACGCATTCTCTAAACAATGAATAGTATATCTATTAACATTAGAAGGAAATGTGACGAAAATCACACAATGTTGGGGTTTTGGTCATTTGTAATTATATTTCTTAAATAGGTAGGCCATGTAATTCTATGGAAAAGTACCGGTATCAAGGATCGTCGTCGAAAAGGTTGTTATGAATAAATATGTAGGCTTACGTACCCAAGATATGAGCTATGGGCCTATTGGCTGTATGGTCCAGCGATTGCATCACACGGTGAGTAGAAACAGAAAGTGACACATTGGAAAAGCGAGTTTAGCACTTCCTCTGTTAAACCTCTGTTACAATCACCCACTGCAGTTGTGATTTTTTACTTTACACTTTACACAACCGCCATTGAAGCGCCGTCAATGAGTGGAAAGCTTTTTTGTAAGCTATTGGCGACGATCATTTCAGTGTCCCAGCCCTATACAACACTGATTCAAGGTCTTCTTTCTGGTTGTCAAAACTCAAGAAACATTTTATACTCAAAGAATTTCTGGTTCCGATTTGGACGAGGTCTAGTTATTTAATTTCATTTACGGTTACACTATTAGACTATATTATTGCACTTGCGATTAATTAAATCCGTTATGTAAGAAAAACGTTTTTAATCACACTTGGTTGGGATTTGCTTTCAAAACGTGATTCGAAATGGTTGCGGTATTTGTAAACAACATTTGTAAACATATCATTGACAGCTAGAAAAAATAATCTTGATCCGAACAGCTGTTCGTTATTTCATAGACGATTATGTGATAAAAATTGAACGAAAATTTGACAAAAATCGCACAAAAATCGCATTTTTGAACGTCCGTAATTCTATTTACAAAGTAGTGAGGCTATATTTAAATCACTAAAGACACTCTTGTCAATCCAGTGAATACATTAAAATGACTTGGATCTTGATAGGTACTCTCGTTTTCACGGAGAAGATTGCGTAAAATGCCATCTTGAGTGTTACAGACAAAGGGAAAGACAGACAGACAGAAATAGAGATAAGACTAGTTTCTTCTTCTTTAATGTATAAAACGTAAAAATAACCCAAAAATATATATAATTGTGAGCAAAGTACAGACAAAACTCTAATTTTAGCGAATTTCCCATATAGGGAATAAGCTATTACCGTAGGTCTTATGGTAAGACCTAGACCCGGGACCGATTTACTTTTTCGTTTTGAGGTCCCCAGAGGCCAAAAACACCATCCGTTCAAATTCATATATATATATTTATATATGTGTCCGTTAGCGCGATAACTCGAGCAAAACTGATCCGATTTTGATGAAATTTGGTACAAACGTGTAAACCTACATTTATTCGAACGAGTTCGCGAACCAGCATAATCGGACCATGGGATCAGGGGTTTATGGGGGGTTTTATGGGGTAAAAATGGGTTTTTCTCATTTTTGACCCTAAAAACTTTAAATTTCTAAATTTCTCTCTAAACCATTTTGAAGAGCTTAAAAAAACAAATAATTTAGTATATTGAAGTGTTTTTGAATGTTCATTGACTACGGAGAAAATTAAAAAAATTGTAAATTTAAAATTCCCATGTTATTCTTATGGAGAATAAATAAACTGTTCTAGTTTGCTTGTTTATGGATATATTTTAATCAAATTTGGCAATTTCGTTTATTTCATACTAAGCTATCAATATTTCAATTGAAAAAACACACCTCAACATCTTCCCCGTAGCAGCAAAAATAACTACTCACTAAAATTAATGTTATTTAAAAATGGAAATAAATCTGAAAATTATTTAGGGAATATTTTAGTAGAAATCAAGCCGGGTAAATGGAAATTCGCTTAGTATGCAGGTTTGCTGCGACGGGGGTATTATTTATATAGATTAGCTCTCTAGCTAATGAGGAATGCAAGCACGGCCAGTCAAAAAAATAAGTAACTTCTTGTTCTATAACCATTAATTCTAAGTAGACCATCAATGGGTTCCCTTCCTTGGATCGAGTGTTTGTAACGGCTATTTCCAGGAGGATATTCACTGTTCAGCAAGCCTTGTTAACGCTTTCTATGTTTGTCGTTAAACTTTTACCAAGTCTATTAATACCAAAGCTATCGGCATTAGAAACAAAAGTTTACTGCATCAAAATATGTACTTTTGGTGGAAGTATGATGAATAAGTGAGACCCATATAATCAACCACATTTAACATCGTGAATGTAAAATATAACGAGAGATGTTGTAGAATTCTACATAACGATGCCTGGAGGTAGATTTGGCATTCCAAACGGGTGAGAATCAGTTTCATATAGGTGCTCTGAACTCGTCCTACTATAATGCAGTTGTGTATTTTAGTCATAGTAAATGTACAGGTGTTACTAACAGTCTATTTTTGTATACTTTTATTTACTGGAAAAGATTTGTCGTCGCTACAGCTGTTTAATACATAATTGGTTTTGAAGAGATTGTTTCGATCTCATCCAAACTGAATCGTGAATAGGCAGATTGGTAAACACTCACCTTTTTATTCGTTGATCGAATTATATAGTTGGGTTGATTTAAAAAGGGAATGTCTAAATATTTTTTTTTAAGATTTTCTGTTATGTGAGTTTTTAGACATTGAGATAACATAAATAGCAGAATAAAAATCCTCTAAAAAGTCCAGAAAAAGTTGAATTGTTAGACATTATAAAATTATATGATGATATATCTGTATATTATTTTAAAATTTCTTACAATCTGACCGAATAGTTTACAAAACAAATCAACAGATTGACCCCTTCCCGTAATTAAATACACGCCTTTTTAAGGTTCAGTATGATAGGTTTATTCAGCCTTGGTGATCGTAAAACAACTAAACAACAATAAGCTATAATCAAATTGTTTTTTTTTTGTTTTTTTTTCAATGTGATGAAAGATCACGCCATTAAAGGTTATTCAAAACGTATGACAAAGTTCCCCTCTATAAAATTAATTTATCCACTACACCTCTTTGAGAATGGATAGTTACAATATTTGACAAAATGAATGTAAAATCCCGACAATGACTTTTCTAATAACGATGGTAGATGGTAAAACAAAGTTGACAATACATTTCAGGATTGTGAATAGCAATTTTGCTGCCTTCTTTATTGTTAAGAAGTTTTGAGCTTCTCTATAAAAAAATTTATTGGTTTGTTTAATTTAATATCTCTAGGTAGAAAATAAAATAATTTATTATTATTTAAACTTTAAATTGATGTTTATACTTTTGGATTATGAAATGTATTTGTTATTTATACGAAGTGGATTTTATCTGTTGAAACAAAACAGCAGTTCCAAATATTTTGCTATTATAATAATATAATATAATTTAATGTAATAATAATATTAAATAATTATTATAATTTTGATTATTATAATAATTATTATTTTAATAAATATGTTATACCAAGCATTCAGCTTAAAAGTTAAGCTAAATCAAAGATATAAAAAATAAAAATAAAACTAAGAAAATGTCAAATACAGTTATTTAAAGCCCCCTTTCGATGGTCCGATCACTTTAGTTCTCAAACTCATTCAAGTTTATCCCACCTTATATCTTCAAGCCAAATTTCGTTAAAATCGGACAAAAATTACTTAAGTTATCGCGTTCACGGACGTATACACAGTATATAACGTATATTATATAAGTCATCTATTTAATAAAAATTGGGTTTTGTCTGTACATTGCTCAGAATCATAAATTTTTAGGTTATTTTTACGTTTTATACATTAAGGAAGCCGAAACAAGTCTCATCTAAATTTCTGTCTGTCTGTCTGTATGTCTGTCTGCAACACTCAAGATGGCATTTTACGCAATCTTCTCCAGGAAAACGAGAGTACCTATCAAGATCCAAGTCATTTTATTATTTATTACAGGCGTATTCAATTTAACTGTATAAGTTTTGCTTTTTCTATCTGGATTCCAAAATGTTAGTTTATGCTAAGAAAACGATAGGCTAACGCATTTTAGTAAAACTCAGTAAACCATCGTGAATTGTTTAAACGCTTTACGTTGTTTATGCATCAATAGTTCGTGGCCTATTTTGGTAATTTTTATTATAAATTACCAATCTAAATTGTCTATAGTAGGCCTACTTCATTTCATAAAGTAAGCCGTCATTTCGACAGCATTACGGGTCATCTTCGGTCCAAGCAAATATAAATTGTTATGATAAAATTTGATGACATTAACAAAGATTTCAAATACTAATTTTATAGGTATGTACTTTGTTATGCTTAAAGCGTAGCAAATTCCCTAATTAAGTTCTGGATTTGTGTGTGTATGTCTGTTGGTAACGCATTAATGTCCTTTATTTCTCAGTATTTCACGGAAAGGACAAGCGCATCTTGATAATGAAAAATTAACCCGAATAAAGTGTTAAATTGTGAAGTTAATGTAGTACCTTATATACTTTTAACCATTGTGGAAAGTAACTTTCAGGCCTACCTTAGGGCTATGCCTCATAGATCTATAAAGCATTTTTTTAGTTTAATCATTGGGTTTAACATATGGACCAACATGATCCGGGTGACATTTAATTGCGAAGCATTTGTTTTGCCTTGTGCTTGAAACTGTTAGATACTGTATTTGCGAAGGTTTATCTATAATTGTTTTGCCAGCATATCTGAAAATATTCAAATCAACTGTTGTTCTTAATATAAGAAGGTTTCAACTGGCTACGATAAGATCCCCGTGCGTAGAACGGGCACACAGCTAGTTAAAAATAATTATAAAAAGTTATTAAAAAAAATGTTACTATGGTTTTTCCTATTAATACATATTAATATTAAAATATAAAGAAAAACGTATTACCAAATGTTTTGGAGTGAAAGAACTAACAAACTATTGTCACTATGTACTAATTTAGTCAACTCTGACTTATTAACCATCACTCTGCTAAAAAAGAAATCCTAGGGTAGAAGTAATACCAATACGATTATATAACTGAGAGTAAGAACCTTTTCAATGAAACCTAATCGATTTATTAATTTTATTTTCATCCTGCTTAAAAAAATCTTTGATAAGGAATTTGCTACTTACAACTTTAAATGTGTTTTTTTAAGAATAACGTGAAACAAGTCGCATACAAAGGTGTATGTTGCTGTGCAGATCAAACACTTGACCTATTTTTGGTAAGCTAATTAAGTCCATTCAAAACAAGAGAACGCCAAATTACGAGGACTGAAGCTACCTAATAACTAGAGAAGCTGGTCACCCATTAATTAGTCAGGTAGTAATCACTTGTGTACAGCTGTTAGTAATCTTGATTGATTAGCTGAGAGTCAGAATCAATAGGAAACCCTCTGCAGTAACAGTAACAATCAAAGAAATTCAAATAGACTTACACTTTGGTAGGAAATACTAGTTTTATTCCAATATTAACCACAACAATAATTTTGTATGTACATTCACCCTATATATCTCAATCACAATAATAATCTACAATACTTTGGCGTTTATTGATACTTTAAATTAACTTGTTAACTTTCAATCTGGCTCTAGAATAGTATTTGTAACAATTAAAACTGTATATTATTATGAATGTTAGGTTTGTGATATTAACTAATATACAAGTTTAGGTTATATAGTTTTTTGCTGTGATCATTAACCGCTCATAAAATAGAATGTCAAGCCTAATAATTTTCAAACTAAGGTAATATTTTGAACTGTTTACTTGTTATGAAGTTTAAATTGTGCCAGGGACATGTATTTCACTAAGTAGATAATGTTCAGTATTTAATTTAACAATTAATGTGTCAACAATGCACTTATTCAATATGAACATAATTATATAGCAGATTTATTTTTCGAATTCGTCCGGTTGTAGAAGGATTTGCCGCTGACATGTCAGCGTTGCCCGGGGTGCGACCGATTGTGATGTCGTTCATAGCGTGTAATGGTCACAATCTTCGGGGAGGCTCCTTCTGTGCACCCCTAATGCTGGGGTGCTAACCCTAATGTCCTCAGAACCTCAGCTTTAGCGCTCAGTGTGTCGGCTGCGGAGTACGCTGCACCAGTATGGAAAGCATCGTCACATGCAAAAAAGGTTGACATTGCAGTCAATGACATGGCTCGGATTGTAAATGGGTGTTTGAAACAAACCCCAGTACACAAACTCTATCCTATCATAGGGATCGCCCCTCCATCAATCCGACGTGATGTCGCTGCCGACGCAGAAAGGACTAAGCAAGACACAGACCCTCGTCACCAATTACACGGCCACCAACCTGCAGAGCGACGGCTTCGGTCCAGAAAGAGCTTTTTATCACGGACACAAGTCCTGGATGGATCACTCTCAAGCAATCGGGTGGCAAGGTGGGAGGCCACGTTGACTAACCCTCCCATACCAGCCAGGGAGGAACTGGCTCCTGGTGGAGGCCCTAAATTGAATTAGGGTCGAGGTACCAAAATGCAAGACAAACATGCAGAAATGGGGTCTCTTACCAGACGAAGAAAACATCTTGTGCGCGTGTGGCGCTGTTCAGGATCCTGGCCATCTGCTGATCTGCCCACGCCTAGACCAGTCTTGCACATTAGATGATCTTTTACATGCGAATGACAAAGCCATGTCGGTAGCTAATTTTTGGAAAAGTAGTGAAGTCTGATTTCCGGACACGGAAAGTAAGTAAGTATTATATAGCAGGAACGTTAAAGTTATAACTGCATCCCTTTAATTATACATTTTCAATTTATATGACTAAAAGAGAGTCCTAAGCCTTCATGTAAATTTTTGCATAGTAAGACAGTAAAATAGCCAATTTAATTTTGATCGGATTTCAGTTTACTCCATTCTTTTTCTGATTTTTAAGTAATGTATACATTAAAGTTGAGAAGGTTTTTTTTTGGAAATTTTTAAGTTACAAACAAACTAATTGTAGCTATTGGCAATCCACAGTTGTATGAAAGCCATATCTGTTAGATTGAAATGTCCATCCACCATAACGTGAATGTGTGACGGTAGAGATATTGGAGATTATGGATATTACAACCTTTCATATCTACCGTCAGGTATTGTGTGGAATAGACCGCAGTAAGACGTAATCCGTTATTGTTACGTTTTATTAGATCTGTAAAAGCAGATTTAGGCCTACTTTAGGCATTAAGGTATTTTACATATGTGAAGTGCGAATATTTGGATTTATGATATGCTGCACTGTACAAAAAGGTACAAAAAGGTTGTGTGTTCGGAAATGCATTTCGATTCAACAAGTCACCAAAAATAAGGTTAGTTACGGTTTTATAGACAATGATTTTAACAGTGAACGTCATTATTTAGTTATTAAGATGCATACATAATTTATATCAACTGACTTTTACACAATAGGCTGGGTTAAAATTGCATTTATTTCAAAAAGTTTAACCTTTTTTATCTACATTTTCTAAGTCATAAAATAGAGGAGGAGAAAAACAGAAACAAAAGATTTTCATTTGCATAAAAGACCTTCCAGGACAATGTTGCTAAGTGCTGCTGTATCCTGTGATGACTATCTACTTGGTGCTTGGAGCTCTGTGAAGCGAGCAACTGTCATTGTCTGTGTCTAACGTGGCAGCAGTCACAGTTCCCTAAAAGAGAAAAAAACATGGTAGAATTGGAATCTTTTATCAGCCGATGACTAAAGTTCATGTTATGTAATATATATATATATATTTCAATTAATAGTATATTTCATTACTAGCGCATAAAGTGATTATTTTCGACCCGAGCTCCAGTTTCATGACGGATGTTGAAAAATGAGCGAAGGTTGTAAAGACATATCTTGCCCGCTGATGAACTATATTTTTCGTCATTAATCAACATTAATTAGCATACTAAGCTAGAAAACTAAAAATACTTTTAATGTACATATAACCTGTCAACACCACTTCCCGCTTGATTTAAATATTGCTGATGCAAATAAGCAGCTTGGTAATGATTCTATAATTTTGTCTTTTAAGATTGCGTTACTATAAATATATCGATATGTCGAACTATTGCCAAGTATGCAACTGTGCTACTACCGATTATATCAATTGCTAAATAATTTCGATACATGCGATTGCTTACAATATAAGTTTATAACAGAAAATGTTAACTCCCTGAGGGACTAAAATGCGTTTCTCTCCCTACGGGGTAAAATATCTGTTTATTCCCTAGTGAGTAAAAATCACTTGTTGTAAATTTCAATTGTGTCATTCGCATGGATTGGAATTTAACTATCGATTGATTTATTACGTAATATTATAAATTGTGTATTCTTGTCAATAGTTCAACATATCAATGTTATAATGTACAGTTACACAATCGTATTAGACAAAATGATTGAATGACTTACTAAACAGCTGCTTTATTTACATTATCATAACTAAACACAAGCTGGAAGTCGTTTAGAAAAGTTATGTTAACCTTTGAAGTATTTTCGTTTTCTAACTTAGTTCGCTAGCTAATGAGGCAATATGACGAAAAATATAGTTCATCACACGTGCAAAAAGTGTCTATTCAACCCCTCACTCATTTTTCGACCTTGGTTTTACCTCGATCGTAAAACTTAAACTCGGGTCAAAAAGAGTCACTTTATGCCCTAGTGATGAAATATACTTACCAGTTTGTACAAATTTACCCGTTGGATATTTTATGTTTACGGTTTTATCGGCTATATTTTGTAAGGAATTACTGCAGATCATTTATTCTGCTTAATAAATCATTTGATATATTAATTTATAACTTTTAAAACTGGAAAAATCGGAGTAGTAATATTTAGAAATAGGTAAACAAATAGTTGTTACACTCAACGGCTGTATACAGGGAAGGTGCTGAAACATTACTTAATGTTAATTACTTTTTCTTACCTAATTAATTTGTTTGTACGAAGAGGCTTTATAACACAAAATAGGCAACTAATATTATTGTTTTATCCCTATACAGAAACATTATAACTAAATCCAAGTTAAATAATATTGACAAGTTTTTATTTTTAAAAAAATCAATTTATTTAGCTTTGAAATTAGCAAGGTTTTGAAAATATGCTAAAGTAATATTTGTTTGGGTTTTTAACCAGTTAAAATAACATAATATAAACAGTACTAACCATTTAAATATCTTATTTAATGCCATTGTTATGGAAACATAATTTAATATTAGTACAACTAACGACGGCATACCAACAGTGTTTTGTATAATAAACATATACATTATTGCATTTTTTGCCTTGAAATGGTACACCAGGTATTGAATACCCAAAGTACTGTTATAAAATGACCCAAAGTTATATCATATTTCATGATCTTGAGCTGAAAGTTCCTGTTCTGTCCTCAGGGAAGAATATGTAACTTTTGGCTTTTGACCCGAAGGAATATTTAATGTGATGATTTTGTGTGCTAACTATCGTTGACAGCTATAAAAACCTACCCTCTTATCATATTGTGTTTATTATTAGATTATAATTCTGATTATAATAACGCTCTCCCTTTTCTTATATTTAATTTAATATAAATAATTAATAATTTTTTTTTTTTAAATTTAACGAATATTTGTCTATAAGTATTACAAAAAATGTATTCAATATTCATGTAAAAACATTTATTGACATCCTAAATGGTAATGTTTAAATTAAACTACTTTATCGTAAAATGTTGATGAAGTTTATTACTCATAAAACTGTAATCTAGCTAAGATTCTTTTTCAATAACCATTTTATTGTATTTATTGATTGTTAAACGTACAGTATGTAGGTGAGCACTTTTAAGCTAATCCTTAGTTTTTATTTTAAACTTTCAACTGGGTAATTGGTTTAAAAGTGCTCACTTAAATACAACATAATTTTAAGTTTTATCACAACCAAATTTAGTAGGCTACAAATAGTTCGAAACTAAGCACACCTGCTTTTGATCACTAATAAAATGTGATGACTAAGAAATCGCCGTTACAGATCGTAGACTAAACATGACTTTTTCTCTCAAACCTTACACTCGAACTATTTTACTGTTTGCACAATCGATGCACCTTTTTTGTGTCCCCAAATCTTATAGTTTTGTTGTAATTTATAAAATTGTTTGTGTCATTAACGAAACAAAATATCAATGGATATTTTTTGTTTCGAGGAAAATGTTTCAAATGAAGCACTCATACATTCCTTGGTCTGGAACTTGCACCCATTAGAACCTCCAACTACTGTATCGACTCTCATCCTCTTTGGAAAAACATATCACAACATACCTAAAACTTCTAATAGGAGCCTCATATGGTAATACTATTTCAGCAGTTTCTTCTCCTACTCTACCACAGTATTTTCTGACGCGGTTAATTTTAGCTAGTTGTTCGTACTCATACTCCAAACTTGCACATGACTACCATGTACTGAGGTCCCTGGTATCACGGGTTGTTCCTCCCCCAACCTCTTTATTTTCTTACTGTGGATTGCTCTGTTACAGCTTTTCCTCGCCACCCTATACTGCAGTACCAGTAGAAAGAAAGGGCTTATTAAAGTAGAAGGGGCTTATTGAAGCCCCTTTGTGCTGGCTCTACGCTAAGTCTGCATTGACCCTTCCTAACTCCACTTCCACCAATAGACCATTTCACGCCATTTGCATGCAACATTCTCCAGGAGTGTAGGAATGTAACAGACGGCTGATGAACAGCAGAGTGACTTAAGTTAAAACGTCAGTTTTAAACTTTAGCAGCAACATTGCCTATTTTCTTTGGTCTTAGACCACTGCAGCCGGCGATTTCTCCTCGAGTTTCCCTTGGGGGTTGATGCTAATTCAATGTAAAACTCAATAACTTAATCAATTAATTAAGAATATAAAATATTTAAGTTTCTGTTTCTATTACCACATACATAAAGAGTATGTTCCTAAAGAGTAGCTTTACACTTTACATAGGAAACTACATTGAATGTAATGTATAATTCATTTTCATGTGTTATTCTGTATCTACTAGTGGTAATAAAGAATTTATTTAATGGGAGGATAAAGATATGTTTTGAATTACAGCAATACAATACATTAACTTTAATTGTTGTATATTGTGTTCCACTGTAAACAGTTTCTCAGGGAGGTTTCTCAATTGTGGCCTGAGAGAATTTATTTGTTTCAGGCCCATTGTGTCACGGACAGTAGTTTTAATTAACGTGACGAGTTTGTCAATCTTTTTATACGGTTGCCTTTGTTTATAAGGACGTTTAGGTTTATTCGCCGCTTTTATGCACATTTTACATGCATGATAAATAGTCCGTGGGTCGATATTTTGACGTTTACTTTTTAACTTATTTTTATTTAAAAACAAACTCTTTTAATATACTGTCTTATAGGTAAAATGAAAAACTAGGGTAGGATTAAACATTTGAATTACTTTTTGTATATTTACATCTATCTATCTATTATATACTATTAATAATACAATACTATTAATAATTAATTAATATTATACTATTAATAATATGGCCATTATTTGGACACTGAAGGCCACACACCAGCTTGATGTGTTAAGCTGCTTAGACAGTTGATAGCTCGGTGTCATTTATAAAAGGCTATACCTCAATGTTGTTCAGTATAAACACTTATATCTTTACTCACTTTACATCACTAAACACAGCCTCTAGATATTAAAATGTAGGCTATAGCCTTTATCGTCTGAAAAAAAACCTTAAACCTGGCCTTAAATACTATAATATAAAACCACAACAAACTTACTTGTATTATCCAGCCTAAAAACACATCTTAGAATATTTATGTTGTTTTTAGAGTGATAAATAACTATTTGGTCTTTTCATATTCATACTAAACTGAAATACGGTGTTATGAGAGTAAATTTATTATTAGAATTAATTAGTTTCGAATTATATATTTCCTGTTGGCCAAGCAAAAAGCTGTAGCAGCTGGAACAGCCTCCAAAGCAAATTAAACACTACGAGCAATCCTTGGTCCTGGTTAGAGTATATTGGACTAAATAACTAAATAATATAATCGTATAAATAAAATAACTCAAAACTATACGCAACTAACTGCAAACTGGGATGGCTCAAAAATCGGTTAGTGTGAAAGCGCTCATTTGGTGACATGGTTCGCTGAGCTGTAGACGCAATCTTGAAAAAAGGTTTTTTTTCTGTAACGTCCCTTTTCCAGTTGTCCTACACACCCGACTTTTACGACTGAGGTGTCATTTGAAAGCTTATGATCTGGTGGAATGACGAATGGAAACTAAAATGTCAATTTCTTGGTATTCTAAGTTTTATTTAACTGTAGAATTTTTTTTTATATTCAGTAATGCTATGGAGCAAATGGCTTACTTTATAACGGTTTAAATGTGAATTAAAATGTGAACCCCTCAACTGAATGTTTAGCCACAGTCAGATTTTAAACAATATTCAAAATGATATACGAAAATTGGTGCAAAACATGATATATTTTAATTTTTTAACCTACTTGTAGTGGGTAAATCACTCTTTAAAGTGTGGATCCAAAAGTACAAAAAATAGTACTTTTATTTACTCAATAACTGTCTCAAAATGAACATAGTTTTTAAAAGTAAAAGGGTATGAAACTATTCGTTTTGCCTGAGACACAAGTTTTAAACCAATTTTGGGAAAAGTTCCCTCGTTTCATAAGTATTATTGTAATAAAAGTCATACAATATTGTATCAGTGCAGGTGTATGTTGTACTTTATTGAGCGTAATCATAATAGTTTAACTAAACTCACACTCTAATTAAAAGTCACGTCTGGAAATAGTAACAATGGTGGTTAAAGGAAAATTACGTCAAATTTGCTTACCATATCCAATCAGAGTCTATCCGTATATAAATCCCAAAGTGCCCATGAACTTTAGAGAATACTTTTGAGAGTTCAAAACCCTCATAAACCATATACTAGAAATGTTCGTCATGACGAGAAACCATGAGCAAAACTATCCATTATTTAGTAAGTTGTTAATTCCTTTCTAAATGGGACTTTCCATAATGTTAAAAATACCTCAGCTATATTTATTTATATGTTATTCTTTCAATTTATTACCTTATAAAAATCAGGTGTGATTATTTGTTTTGTATTCTGTTTTGTTTATTTCAGCTTAACTTAACCAATCAATAGTTTTATAAATACTTATAAAGTCAAACGGAGTGAAGCCTGTGGGTAACAGCTAGTACAAAATAACAAAAGCTTTGCTCGTCGTGTGCTATTTAATAATTTTTAAACTCTAAATCCCATCAGACTGTTAAGTGGGAGAACTAAAATAGTCTATTACAGCCCGCAATTGATGAAGGAGATAAACTGTATGTAGTGCAAATGACAGACTAATTGAAATGAACGGCCGACTGCAATCCTTGTAATTGCAATTCAATCACGTGCTAAATGTAAATATCCCCTCCACAGCAAATCTGCAAAATAAGGGAATTCTAAATTACGGAAAGTAAATAAAAGAAACGTCTTATAACACTTTAAGATCGATTCACACATATCAGTCAAGTCACAGCTCCTTTACAGTCCAGTTATAGTTCAGTCTCAGTTGCAACAGAAATTTCTCAGTCAACTGTCCGTCAGTTGGTTTCAGTCAGTTTTCCGTCTCTAATATTTACATTCATTTACAATAGTGCACCTGTTGCTCGAATTCGAGCAATTGCAAAGTATTACAGGCGTTATTTAAAAATCTCCTGTAATAAGTCATAATTTACGATGACTTAAAAGAGTCAACTCAAAGATAATGTAATCAATTACTTCACTCCAGTTATCGAAACTGAAACCGAACTCTCTCTGAAAACGAACGTTCTTGAGTGTATCATGTGTTTGCTATGAACAGCTGTAATTAATACAAATTATTCGTCTGTTTATGTAAACAAAATCTTTTTTTCATAAGAAATACATTGGGTTTTTTATGGCCTGTGGGGCAAAGCCCGAGGACTTTTATTACGTGAATTAGTAAAAGGGGGCGTCTACACAAAAAGTACTTAATTTTGTCACATCGTTAGTAAAAATCCGTCCATTATTAACGGAGGAGTAGTGTTTCGTAGATATCGCCTTCAAGTATTATATATAAGGATTATATATAAGGATTGTTCTTAGGTTTGCTGGCATTAGGAAGGTAAAAAGCGCTTTTAACCAAATGTTAATAGAATAGAAGGAAATACAAAAATTTCCAAATTTTATAAACATACACTTGTATATCTAAAAACAAGGAAACTACAACAGTTTCATTATTTCTCCATTAGAATGCCATGGGAATGAATTTACTTTTTTATTTTCTTCGTGATCATTAGTTGTACAACAAAGTTTCAATGTGCACAATTAGTTTTATCTTTTCTTCTACTAAATAGCTTTAGTCAAAATAGGCTTTTTTACCTATTACACCTTACATCTAATAGTGAAAATAATAGATTGTTCTCGCAAGTGTACACAATTTGGTTACTTATATTTTTTAAACTATTTTTTTTATTTATTTTAAACCCTATAATAACCCGTTCTATTGCCTGATTTTACTAGTTCGCGAACTCATCAAGTTTGGGATCCAAGATGGGAATCCTACACCTCCTATCGAAAGTTTTAAAAAACCGGACTAATATTACTCAAGCTATCGGTTTCATGGACATAAAATGTAAAACAGTTTGAACGAAAAGTGTTTTTGGCCTCTGTGGGCATAAAAATGAAAAGTATATCGGCCCGAGTATAGGTCTTACCGCGACACCTACATACAGTAGTCTTGGTTAGTCTACAGTAATAGCTACTTCCCTAAAGGGAAGTTTGCCAAAACGGAAATTAAAATTTTTGGAACCTATGAGACTTGCCAACTTGGTATTTTTGCAACTATCTGGACCTCATATACGACGCGACCTGTGATATTTACCTGTATAAGACATATTGGTCCCTAAAATATCTATCGTCTGTTGTAGAGTTATGGTTGGTCACCTACTTATTAGTGGCTATTGCCTGGGCTGAACGACTGGAGGACCGCTCAAAACATTTCGATTACTCCGTCCTACTCTGATCAATCTTTTTTGGTTAAGTGGAACACCAATTATTCAATTTAGATACGGTACTATTAAATTCAACCTTATAAGCTGGTAAGGTTTATGACCCTCTTCGTATATTGTATTTATTAAACTATGAGTTATAAGTGGACTTTTGTAATCCTTGGGATATGGTAGGGTGATTAAAACGTCTAGCCTAAACCGTATCTTTTTAAGTAACTTGAGTACACCGCAGTCACTAACTGAAATTTTGTCAAATTTATTTTTTTTAATGAAAAAACTAAATACTTTTAAATTTGTATTAGTTGTAAATGTTATTTTCTTTTAATTGCATGCGAATGTAAACATTAGATTGTTTTTTTTTATCTTGCAAGTGTGCACAATTTGGAAAACAAAACATCTTCAGCAAAAAACACTTCTATGAGAAAAACACTATTAGAGCCATGGATAATTGGAACAACTTAGTCAGATTAATTTTTTTTTATCACCCCTCCTATTCTCCCTGCATTTGTTGAGGCAAATTTGGTAAAAGTCACAAATGATGGAATCAACGGTGTCAAACATAAATTTAACTGTAGAACGATGTTTATAAGTAACATTTTACTTACAGAAATACGAGGGTTGTGTGATTTTTTAATATTTACAGCATTATTCCATGACATGTGTATTATCTATGTTGTTTTGGCAAACACTGTAAAAAAAGATATGCCTACAAATTAAAAACTTAAATCGTATGCATTTTACATACCAAGTTCTTTATCGTTAAATAATGTTGAAGTAGACAGTTTTAATAACTCCATCTTATGACAACTATATTGTAAGCATCAACAAACTTGACAAAAGACGCGTTCAACAAAAGAACCATTCAAAATGTCACCTGCAACTGCAACAATAACTTGTCAAAGTTGTAATTCAGAAAGTTGTCAATTTCTGAATTACAACTCTGAAAAGTTATTGTTACTGTAGCTATTAAACTTTGACATTCTGGTCTGCTTAACAATCAGTACTACCTTGAAGTAACTATGATACTAAATAGAGAATAGTATTATTAAATATAAATTTGGTTTCATTACAATTGGATGGTGTTTAATAGTATAAAAATCTGTAGTCCCAATTATATTTGATTATTTGATTTTGATGATTTCAAGAAATTACAATGATTATGAATATTGAATATTGATATTGAAATCAATATTTACACTTGTTTCAATGTTTGGAAAGTATGGGCCAAATATTATGTTTCCAACGTAGTTGGCGAATCAACACCTACCAACAACCTAAAACTACCTCTAGGCATCATTAGTGACAATCTTGCTATATCTCTGTCACCTCTCGTTTGTAATTTAAAAAGAAACGTAACAAACAACACCTTTAAGCCATCTTATAATCATGAACTTAGTTGTCACTTGTCTAGTTATTATATAACTTCGTCACAGCTAATTTGGTGTTGATTCAAAGACAAAATTGAAATATTTGACGCACAAAACGTTTAAAAGAAACCTTGAATGACAATAATATGTTGGCTGTTCATTTATGGGACACCGTGTATATTATATTCAACGATAGATGTTTGTTCTGATTGATGCATTTTACATTGCATCCTGGATATTTTTACATATATTTTTGTTATTAATCAGACCTAAAGCTATGCTAACAGTCTATTGGACTTACAGTAAAGATTGTATAATACTGTTTGAATAAAGTAGCTTAAAACCCCAACTACGGGTAAAGATACTAGTATGTTTGTCAATACAGACATTATATTTATACTTTATAGTCAATGATAATACATGTACGGTAAACTTTACAGATTTTATGATTTGATTAGTAGAAACAATCAATGATAATTGTGAACAAAAAAACCAATGCAATTTCACCAAATTTACGATTAACTAAAAACTTTATAATACAAATAAAATATTGTACTTCGAGTAAAGTTTGAGATATTATGCAAATAGAAAAACAAATTTAGCACACCGATTAAGTGACAATAGTCTGTTATAGTAATTTAAAAAAATACAACGTAGTATGATTTATTACAAAATATATTTTCTGCAGCCTCCCTGTTTTTAAGATTTTTCTCAATGAAATAGATTGCTGATATACAGACTGTCCCAAAAGTCCCGGACCGGTTTAATATTTTCTAAACGACAACAGATAAATCAATAAAATTTGGTACATTTGGTACCACACCTAAAAATCTACTTTTTTAAGGAAATATCAATTTTCTGTCACATCATGGGGACGTCCCACAAGGAGTCAGAAGAAAATCTTAAATAGAAGCATAGGTTGACATGTATATCAAATTAAAGGTCTTTACCAGCAGAATATAATGCCGCAAATTTGAACTCAAACGGACAAACAAGTCAAGAATGACAGTGGTTCAAAGTTTCATTTAATTTGCATTTGGGGGCACAGCCCTAGGAATCGGAAAAAAATTGTTAACGTAAGCATAGGTCGATATGCACATCAAATTAAAGGTCTTCACTAGTAGATTACAATGCCATAAATTCAAGCTCAAAAGAACGCCTGAGTAAAAAATGGCAGTCGTTCAAAGATTCAAAATAGCAGGTTCAAGAAATCTTTGAACGGCTGCCATTTTTTACTCAGTTATCCGATTGAGTTCAAATTTGTGGCATTATATTCTGCTAGTAAAGGTCTTTAATTTGATATGCATGCCAACCTATGCTTCTATTTAAGATTTCCTTCTGACTCCTTGCGGGACGTCCCCATGATATGACAAAAAATTGATAGTTCCTTAAAAAAGTAGATTTTTATGTGTGGTGTTGATGTGCAAAATCTTATTGATTTATCTGTTGTCGTTTGGAAAATATTAAACCGGTCCGGGACTTTTGGGACAGTCTGTATATATTATATATTTTATTTGTTGTAATAAACCAAGGTCAGGGTAAAAATAAATACACATACGACATACTGTTAAAAGTCAAGAAATGATACACTCTGGTGTTAGTATGGACACATCATAATTTACACACGAGTCAATATAGTGACGTCACGTGCTTCGATATATCTACGTCACCATGGATCGTCCCTTCCTGTGTATCTGACTCCATTATCTGCATTACATATTTGGAGTAGGACTACATCCTGTGTGTGACTAGTACAACTCTAGAACAAACCAATCTTAAATATTAGCTAATGGCAGGTGTAAGGTTAGTTCCAACTAGTTCATGATGACAAATCTTGATTGGTAACATGTGTATTTGTTTCCAATTATTATTCTTATCCTAAAAGTTCTTTACGAAAATGTAACCATCTAACAATAAACAATGCCTTGTGCTCTAGTTAACCAAACATTAACATATGGTATAGTATACGTTAAGAAGAAAGACAATAAAACAATTAGTTGACACTAGTGCTAAAATATCAAAAGCATGTGAAACAACCATTATAAAGATTCAGTTTTTTCAAAAGAAAAAAAATCTTCTTTAATTATTCAAGATCAATGGGACAAAATTAAATCAAAGTAATTATTTTCGTGAATATACAAAATTAGTAGTGTATGAAATTTATTGCTATTAAATATTAATATAGCATTCTTTTTAATGTTTTTTTTTTTTTGTCGCTTAAGTTATATGATACTTTAATTCTTATTAGTCTTTGCAGTTAGGAATATTGAAAAACCTTTTTATCAAATCAAAATTAATGCCATCATATTAGAAATTAAGATGGAGAGGCAAGCTGACACTTCATGCCAATAATGAGTAAATTAAAACAGTTTTTTAACATTCTTTTAATTACAACAATTCCAAAACTTGTTCAAGTAATTTTAATTACAATAAAACGAACCCACTCCGGACTTTGATAAGTGAGGAATCAATACATTAAAATTGTATCTAATTGATTAATCAAATAAGGATAGGTAAATATTTATGTCCTAAACTTGTAGAGTTGGCAATTATATAACCATTGAACGCACTCAATTGTACTACATAGCTTTTACGGAAAATACTCAAAAGCACATATATAATATTTTTGTCAGAATCCTATTCATGCAATCTTTTAAAAACTGTTTTGCGTTGCAATCCAAAAATATACTTTGTGAACCACATCAATTATAGCCTAATCTACTAAGTTGAATTTACAGTGCTATAGTTACCTAGTATAACTAGAGAGCATTGTATGGTTTGTAGAGAGCATTGTATAAATTCATTAGATGATCTGTAGTCACTCTTGTAAAAAAGTTAGGGAGGTAGATTTTTTTTACTCAACTGGCTATGAACTGGAATTAGTATTTAACGGTTGATGGCTTACAATATCATTATTTTGAATAGGCCGAGCGCAGATCTCTGATTTGTAAACACAAATATGAGAATATATTGATCAACTTGCTATTTAATGATAATACAGTGTGATTGAAATATACCAGAACGATGTAATATATATTTCACCATTATAGATAAAGTTATGAGACTTGGCAAATTGATAATAACCATAAATATCTACTCTTGTAAGGTATTATTACTTTTTCATCCCTTAAGGGGGACAACCTACTAGGAGTCAGACCAAATTTGTAAGTAGCAGCATAGGTCAAATTTTGTATCTAAATAAATGTCTTAGTTGGTAGAACACATTGCCGCAAACCTGAACTCAAACGGACAACCGAGTCAAAAATGCTAGCTGTTGAATTATTTCTTGAATCTGCCATTTTGGATCTTTGAAAGGCTGCCATTTTGTACTCAGTTGATCTTTTTAGCTCAAATTTGCGGCATTGTATTCTACTAGTAAAGACCTTTAATTTGATGTGCTTTAGGTTTATGATTTCTTTCCGAACTCTAGTGGGTGACCTCTGAGAATACCCACTTGTTTACTCTTGTTTAGCACATAGTTGTTACAGTTGTTGTACTCTTGTTTAGCATTGCAAATTCAACGAATCTTTGAACATCTGTCATGTTTGACTCAGATGTCCTTGAGTTCGGGTTTGCAGCAATGTGATCTACCAACTAATACCTGTAATTTGAATTGATGATAATCAGATACTTTTAATCAAAAGCGTGATTTCATTGCAAATGAAATAAAACAAAATAATAAAAACTCGTAGTTATTAGTAATACTAACCTTAGTTGTCCCAATTACATACATCTATGAGTACAAAATAAGATATCATCCAGGTTAAATGACAGAGACTACGACAACGTATTTTTTTAGAGGACTTGTTTAAAATGCTAACTTGTTCATATTTTTTTCTGGTATAAAATATTAAAAAATCATTGATTTTCAAATACACAGCAGCCACAGTTTAGGGCCTGCTAATATGCTATTTCCACACAATACCTGACAGTAGATATAAAAGGTTGTAATATCCATAATCTTCAATATCCCTACCGTCGCACATTCACGTTATGGTGGATGAACATTTCATTTCAACGGATCAGGATTTGATAACAACTCCTGCTATTTAATACCGATAGCAACAACTATTTTTGGTAGGTACTGGTTTAGTTAAGGGGTTTAAAGTCATTGGAAAAACAAATAATTTGTGATTAATTACGTTTTTGACTGAGTTTTCTAACTCTTTATGGAAAGTTGGATGGACGATGGAAAATGTATGGAAAGTTCTAGATATCTAGAACTAGAGATCTAGATATGATTTGTTTGTATGCTTGCAAGGAAGTGGTAGCCAGATTTTTTGGCTACACAAACAAGTAATCTAAATTACGATGTTACCATTATAACATAACGTGTAATTTCATAATTTTATTGTTTTAAGGCAATCCTATTCCATTTTTCCATTGCTTCTCTTTTAGTCGTATTAGATCTCACTCTGAAAGGTTATAGGATTTACAAATAGTGTTGTTCAAATATAATTTAGATTATTGTAAGATATCATAGAAACGCCACTTACAGGAGACTCAATAAAAGCCATCTATGTACGAATTAAATCTTTACCACGGAAGTGCAACCAACAAGCTAAGTTTAAAACTTCATAGAGAAATTTCACGAAAGAATTATTATAATATTATAACCAAATTTAAAGTACGTTTCTGTTGATAGATAAAAAATGTACTTTAAGTTAATAGCTGAACCTTTCAGATTGTTCAGTCAAAATAATTGTTATTAATTGACAATTACAACTTCAAATTTAAAAAAGTGATAAACTCCATTTAGTGCGGTCGAAACACTAATTGAAATGAACGGCTGGTTGCAATTCTCTTCTAATTAAAATCCAATCACACGTTAAGTTTTGAATAGAAAATAACGTCATTTATATTTAGAGAATAGAAAATACGAATTATTAAAACATGTTTTATAGTAAATTGGGTAATTTTAATAATCAAATAATTTGTGTTCGTTAAATATTTACGGCTTTATTGCCATGATCTGAGTATATTACATTTCTCGAAAAGGAGGGTAGATTAAAAGCGTATTTCCAAATACATGTATAGGTATCTCCAAAATGTTTCTAATGACTCCCCTTTGTTAGAAAGTTTGTAGAAGTGAGGAAAATATTCTCAAACGTTAACAAATTTTGATTTTCACAGTGATCTATCTCTTATTTTGGTACGATAGTATTGTTAACTATTACAATTTTTTCATATCACAGACATAAGTTAATTTTCAAGATGTCTTTTCCTTGTTCATATTCCTTTTAGTTTTTGAAATGGTAGCTTTAATCCTTTATAAAATGTGCGTTGCAATAGTATCCAAAACCTTTGTATTCATCAATACATAAAAAGCCTATTGAGATTCCTTTCGTTGAGTTAATTTAATCGTTTCTGCATTTATCTGTCCAAATCATACTTTCCGAGGATTTTAAGGACAAAGAATCCGTTTCTTTGTAAACCGCATATTTTAAAATAAATTGTATATTCAATCAGTTGTGTAATTTAATATAGTATAACTCTACCACACTACTACTCTTTTCCTGTTTTAGGATATGAACTGAATTGTAATAGTCAGTGTTTTAAATAGTTCGTTCTTTATAAAATGCATTTGTCTAAGTTCCATAGACTTAGTCCCAATAGCTCATTGTTATTGATAAAATAACACTCATGAATACTTATTACATAGAATAACACATAGAGTTGAGAGTTGGTTTATTTTTCGTTTATTCTAAAATCATTTCATCTTATAATATATACATCTACATGTAGCCTATTTCAATCGTTTCTTCGGCGATTCTTTGACTAAAATAAAGTCATCGACTATGTAAAAAATAAATAAATAAAATAACTGATTTGTATAAATTTACCTTCATGTAAAAATTTTACACATGCCATTACTTTAAAACTACCTACATTTAAATAAAATCAAATAAGACCGATACTCCATCGTATATTCGTAGTTTTCAATTGTCCATCATGTACGAAGTATGTAAATTTGTTGAAGATACATTAAACTTACGTTAAGATGCCATTTATTTAAAAGACGGTTGGAAGAGCAGGCGCACTCAACGTAGCCTCAACAAATCGTGAGAGCCCAAGCTTACTTGTTATTCAACCGACCACCGACAGCGAAATATAAATCACCATGTAAACCTTTGCATTGGTAAACCCTTTTCCTTTAAATTGTGGTTTGAATATATTTCAAGTTTAGAAATTGGGTTTTGTACACATGTTGTATATACTGTTACCGGTTGTTCCTAGCACCAGTCATATAGAGGGCCAGGATTTAAACCTAAGCTAATGCAATTTCAGGGTGGTTAGAAATTTTCTTTCCCCATATACATTTTCTACACTATATATAAATAATACACAGTATATAAATATACAATTCTTTTTGATTTGGATACTGGACCCCCTGCTTTTCTTAACATACATAAATTAATTTCCCACCAATTTTACAGAAGAGAGTGCCTGTATAATGTTTGCAGACGACACAACAATCATCACACCAACAGATGGTAAAAACGTAGAACTTCAAAAATCCAAAACAAACGAAACCCTACAAATCTCTACAGCTACTTGCAACGAAATAAACTTAACAATAAATAAACAGAAAACAATAGTAATAAACTTCAAACCTACAAACCATAACAATGAAAATTCAACAGCAGATGAACACTCACAAACTAACACTAAATTTCTTGGAATAATATTGGAAAACAACCTTACATGGCATGATCACCTTCTAAAACTGGGTGTAAAAAGCTGTCACAAGTTGTATATGCATTAAGAAGAATTAGAAGCCTAACAAACAAAGAAATCACTATAACTGCTTATCATGCAACTTTTTCATCACATATCAGATATGGCATAATAGCCTGGGGCTCTGCAAATGAAATCCACATCGAGAAAATAATAACCTCACAGAAGAAAGCGATTCGGATGATAGAACAAATCGATCAAGATGAACCACAAGCCCACTGCAAACCTCTTTTTATCAAAAACCAAATCCTAACTGTAATCTCACTTTACCTTTTTGAAACTATTACCTCAATCAAATCAAATCCTCCCCAACTCAGAACCCAATGTCACAACTACAATATCAGAAACAAAACAAATCTAGACTTAGGGTACCATAGGCTAAACAAAACCAGCAAAACTCCAAACAACATGGGGATCAAAATGTTTAATCTCTTGCCAAAGAAACTCAAAGAAATAAATGAAAATAAAGCCTTTAAAAAACAACTCAAACAATACCTTATTGAACGTCCATATTATAAATTAACTGAATTCATCAACGAACACAAATATAACCTAAACAATAAATAGGAAAGCAATGCTCAATTACACTCTCACACACATACACTATTACAAGAAATTGACGATTCCCCTGTCTACAAGGACGGCGGAGAAGACATCGATGGTAAATGGTAAATTAAACCACTGTTTTAGGAGCAAAAGGCAGTGTGATTTTCTTTACTGAATTACTTTATTTCGGAAGTTGATTTCTACATGTTGGGCCTTAGGTATCCCTCCATTTGTTATTACCACAAGAGTAATTTAAACATATCCATACAATAAATTATATAGTTAAATATCAACTTGTGTATAAATCGTAGAGAATAAACAAACATATAAACGGCATACCTTAAAAGGGGAATTCCCTACGCACACATGGAATTTGTTACCATCCTATCTGCATAGGTTTTTGTATAGATGCTATCACGTTTTGGTTAAAGTATTTTCAAAAGATAATATTTGTAATCTGTATACAATACAGTTCCTCATTACGAGAAAAGCTAATGAAAAATAGTGTTTCTTAACAGAGGTTTTTTTATTTCAGCTTTTCTTTTAATTATGCAATAATGAAATTATTATAACATAATAAATACACAATATAAGGGTTGTTTGGCAAAAATATGTAAGTAAGTAAAATAAAGAAAGTTCGGTAAGTAAAAAAAGAGGTTTCTTAGTATAATATGCAACACCGTTGATACTTTTTATCAGTTTTTTGTGTCAGTGCCAAACATAAAATCATTAATCGGATGAAGAATTAGTTAAAACGTTAGGATAATGTATATTTAATTCGATTAACTTCATGATAACTACCTAAACTTCCACTACAAAGATGCCAAGGTAAAGTTTGCTTCGTTGGCAAAGTCAATTTATGGATATCATCCAAGAAAACTAATTTTATAATAGATTCGAAGTAGTAAACGTATTATCTTCATGATTTATTATATTCATATTTTCCCCAAGTATTTCAACTTTTTTTAATACAGTTGCTAGTTGTAGTTTCTATGTAATTAATAACCTTTTACAATAAATTTAAGCTATTTCGTCCTAGACTTATCATCACTAGAAATATGATTGAAAATTCTGATTAAGTAAACACTGATAATCTATTTAATTAAATTACGTGATTTATTACTAAGCTGCACTCTGCTTAGTAAACACCATATTAGTATGCGTAGAACTGCATTCGTTATACGTTATTGAATTGTGATAAGTATATTGTTTAAAATGTTTTATCAAATAAGTTATTATAATAATTTAAAATGTCTTTGAGTTTGACCAACTGTTGACAATACGTTTGCTTTTTCTACAGTAAAAAATACAAAGTGTTCTAAAGTAAAGTAGGCTATGTCGTTTTCATCATCCCTTCTGATATAGTTGTTAATTTGACTCTGAAACTCCTTCAGGGTCTGAAATGAGTTTGGAAGACTTGTTAAAAGTTACTCTCAACTTGAAGTTACTTAACTTTACGAAAACTCGGGTATGTAAATTACTATAAATTGCCAGCCACATTTTCCATTTAATATACTATCATTAATGGTTATCACTTGTAAAAAAGATTACATTTATTGTTAAGCTTCGCATCCATCCGTTCAGTATTGCTTTTATAATAAACGTAGCTTGACCTATTGTAAACAAAATCATGTACGAAACATGTAGAAAAAAATTCACATGATTGGAATTCAATTGGGTTTAATTAACTTTTAATTAAGCCTCACAATCGCACGATGTTGTGCGACTGTTAAGCGAATGTTGTGCGAAATTATGTTGTGGGACTGTTAAGGCCAAATTGTCGATCAGATAGGTGATAACTATTTTACAGGATGCAACAAACATTATGGTAATGATAAGTTGTAAAGAGGTCCAATGACTGCAGTAGTTGCCAACCATTATACGTTTACATTTATTAAATTATTCTTGAAACGTGCATCTCATTAGGGACCAAAATGGCACTGAATAACTACTGATGCCAAGGTATTGAGTAAACCATCGTTGGTAATAACAGATATGATGGAGATCAATAGTTTTGAGGCATTTTTGTTATATAACGATTAATTTACAAGTGTAAAATATATTTGCAGTGTTATGCTCGTAGTTTTACCAGTTTATGTACTGAAATAGTTCTAATAAATCAAGTTAAGATAATCACGACGGCAATTTATTTTGAATTCACCCATTTAATACTTGGCGATTGAAAGCTTTTGAGCAACGCCTATACTAGTAATTATTTGTTCACATCAGCATAACGAACTATCGTCCTACTTTTCAATTATTATCTCCAAATTAAGTCAATGGAAACTTGATGGAAAGCATTCATCAATTTAAAACGGGTTAATACCCTTTAAAGAGAAGATAGTTGGGTAGGTCCACCACATGATGGTTCTTGAGGCAAGAGGATAAAGGCTTATGTAGATTAAGATCCAACCAACCGACCACCTTTGTCTTTCAGCCCTTTGTTGTGTGTTAAATTGCGTTGTTTGGGGTTAAAGTTCCTTTTAACTACAATCACAAATTCTTTCATCTTTTTTACTTTAGGGTATTTAAATCTGTGATAATTAATACTAGGTAATTTACTAACTACTAATCAACGTGATTATTATTTTTCCAGCTCTGTTCTTGTAGTTATTGAGGGATATGCAGCTTAGCGGCCCTGAAAAGTCTCCATTCAATATTGACAAGTCAAAAAATATTGTTGTGACATAGGAGCCTCGACTCGAACTTAACTGCTATTTATCTTTGGCCCACTATTCTAGAAAAGTGCAAAAGATTAGGAGATGATAATTGAATAGTATTGGACCCATCCTCCTACTTAAAACATATTTAAAAATAATTAGGTAAATTAATCAAATATTTAAAATAAATAATATTCTTTTAATAAGCGTTTATCTCTGAGCCTCATTTATAGACATAGCAAAGGTGACCTTTATGAAAAATCGCTTCTAAATCATTTTGAAAGGATTAGGCCTACATCTTATATGGCGACTATGGCGATAGTTTGGACGGAGACAATCAATTTTTACGTGATAATGTAGTTGCCGAAAGTGAGCTACAACCAATCTTGCGTCATAAGTTGTATCCTGCTTAGCATTTATGTTCTGAATGGACATGTATACCGTTCTTTTTAGCGCGAGTTTATAATGTGACAAACCTGAAGAGCTTAATCAGTATAAAAATCCTAATGGATTGTTTCTAGAAAACCGGATCATAAATTAGATATCCTGTTTCCTGTCTAGGTAACAGATTTGAAATATCTTAATCATTGGTTGTGCTACAATCGTAAATTGTTGTGCACTATACTGTACGTACGCCTCTTGAATAAAATTGTTCAATATCAAAACCATTGACTAATGTGACGTTTTACGTTGGATTTTTGTTGTCATGGTGGAATTTATTTGATTAGCGACTGATAAGTTGGGGTATTCTAGTAAAATATCAAAATTCCCGTTTCCTAATCCAAGTAAAGTGGGTATTCATTTGCTATCTTCTTATCGAAGTTGAGACTTTTATTGTTTCATTGTATGTGAACGACGGATTGGTATACTGACTATACATAGTTATATCTTGCTCAGCTTGACCTACTTAAAGGAAAACCGCTTGTCCCTCACAAAGCGAGTTGAACAACACACGTACAATATCAGAGAAAAATATCTACTCGATGTGCCATTCTGTTGGCTGAGTAAGAAGAAGAACTGCTTCCCAATACTAGCAATGATACTCTTTAATACTTTTCCAGCTGGTATAAAGGATCTAGATTCCCGCAAGTTTAAGCAAAAAAATTAAGAAATGGCTTAAAAACAACCCTCTACTCTTTCGAGGACTTTTCCGAAGAAGTTAAAAAGCTGTAGGCCCTGCCGCCAATTAGAAAGTATTTTATTACAGTTAATTTTTATTTTCTTTAGGACGATAGACTGTAGAGTTAAATTAGTAGTTTAGTTTGACTTAATCTATCCAGCCAACTGCTGGTCAAAGATGAAGGAAAAAAGAATAATGTTGCGCGTCTTCGGTGTCAATGCGCATCGATTAGACCACAGCATCCTCTAATATAATATATGTATTAGAAGTGGCTGTGTGTAGACTCTAGTGTCCAAGATTACTGATAATAGTTTGAAGAACGAATTAGGGATTCGTCCGCCCATTAGAAGCTGGCCAGCGATTCCTAACCATGAATCTGGTAGAAGAATTATCTTACAGCTTATAGCTGTTCCCGCATAGAATATGGCATTGCGATTTGTAGAAGAAGGATTTTCCAGATTCTTCAGGACCATCAATGAAGTGTGAAGCTGGAATTTCATTTATAACCGAATGGAGAACCTCGTCTGTAAAGACATTCTACTGATTTTGTCATCCCTAACCTGTTCTTCTGTTGGCCCACTCCTCGGCAAACGGTTTTCCAGCATCTCTATCAGTTTATTCAGTATCTTTAACCACCTATTTGAGGTTTTTCGGAGCTTCCTGAAAGAAGATGTAAAGCATCCCATCGAATATTCTTCGCCTCTAAAGTGGAGATGTAGTAAAGTACTCGCAAATAACATCGTTTGATATCGGTGGGATTGACGGAGAATATTCGTGTAATTTTGAAATTTGGTGTGGACGAAAACATATTGACCTTTGGGTCTCACGAAGTGCTCACAGACGAAGTTAGTTGGTTATCATAAATAGGTAAAAGAAAAACTCTAAACTTTGTAAATACGTCAATTCGACAGGAGGATAAACCCAAGATTTGATTAGCTAAATTCACCTTAAAAAAAAATCAGCTGATCGAATCCCATTCCATATTTAACGTTGAAGTGACGAAATAAATAGATTTTTACGAAAAACTACTGCAAATTGAGTGATTGGTATATATTTCCAGTGTATTAGGTTAAAGAAAACTTAAAGAAAGTTGAGTATTTAATATGAACTTGAGTATTTAGGAAGTTGTGGCGTACCGACACATTAAAACCGGTTAGAAATAAAAAAATATACAGTATATAGATAACTGTCTAACGGATGTTCTTATGCCGTATATTGATTTTTAATAGTTTTTTTTATTTTTACAAATAATTGTTTTCAGTATTTTATTAATCGTTCCTTTACTATAACCTTTTTGCCTAAACTATTACAGGAACTGCTATAAGATTATCGTAGTAGCGATTTCCAATCTAGTTATAAGCTAATCATTTTTTCACATTTCTTTTATTATTCTTAGTATAGCTATATCATATTTTCGCTTATTTTATGATAATTTTATTTAAATTTTGTAGGAATTTGTTGTAAAGTTTCAAAGTAACTTAAGTTTCCAGGTTCTTCAGCCTCAACCACTTTTCAAGATAATTACTGCAACGCTCCGTTGTTAAAATTAAACAAGAAGTTTTCTTTAAGCTTTATCGACTCTGCAACATTTTAACTCAGAAAATATAATCAACAAACTATTTTTGTTAGCAAAAGGTCTACATCACACGATTTGTCAATGGTCGTTAACATTAACGATAACCCTTATTGGCAAAAGGTTTATGTCAAATATTTTACTTATCTATTGTTTTATTTATTTATAACTGTATTTTTTTAACACATCAAGTTTTCATTTTATTATAGGTATATTGGGAAATAAATAAAATAACAACTGTTGAAAGATTTCTTTAATTTACAATTTTAAATCTTGAAATGCTATGCTTACATTTTTGTTTTTCATCTGTTTTCTAGCGGGTGCCCCGAAATTTCAACTTTAACGTCTACTTCTCTTACGACACTTAAAATGGTGTAACGTTTTATCATACAATACGTGGACTGTACTGAACAGTTTGGATTCAAAAGTTTTCTTTGATTTTAAATGTAGTAGGACCTAGATATGGTTTTATTTTTATACTTACACACCACCGTATCAATATACCGCCGTACTAATCTATCACAACTACAGCTACGTTTCATTCATTTAAAAAGGCCGCAATTAAGTCGTAAGTGTAAACTATGACAAGAACTGATGGAAACCACTTAAAACTCACATTTACATTCGCGTTTTATTTTGTTGGTAAAAGAACACAGGTATAGGCTCTCTGTGTTTGCTGAGCTCTCCAGTGCCAAACGTTTCACATATAAAACATCTTGCTTTATTTACTTACCATTTTTCTCCAATTCTGTTAAATAAAGTATATTTTCAACGGTTAGTTTCCTCGGTAAAAAAGGTACTATGTAAAATGTTATTCCAACAATATTTGTATACTAGAGAACCCGTGCGGCTCGATGAGCCGCATAGTATGAAACATAACGCCGAGGAAAACGTTATGCTTAAATTCGAGTAATTCTAGTTACATCTTAGAGTTGTTTAAACACTTGTTAGAAACTAATTATAAATATCTCTATTTGCGTCGTCAAGGTTCACCAACATAATTTCTGCTCTCAACTGAGTTAAACTTAACTGATAACTTCAAATGAATGCTAAACGATCTGCTTCAATTAGAGCTAACATGTTGCAACAAAGTTTTTCCAGCATTGAGAATTGAAGAAAACTGTTGCCTAGACATCCCCCTAATCAAACAAATTTTCTCCGTAGAGAATTCTGAAAAGTGAAGTGATATCAACCATTTAAGTGCTCCATTTTTTACCCACAAACTCTGGGTTATCAACTGGAAAGCCATAATCTGCTTTGGTTAGGCTAAAGCAGCGACACCATTGATAGTTTGTTACCGTATTTTAAAGTGTTGTCTGTCAGTCACGGTAGGCTATATGCCCCGCATCAGAACGTTCTCACGTTGTTCAGTGGGGTTTCTCTTAATATGCCTACCTGTCCCAAAGTTTTGAAAGTATGAACTCATTTGTCGAAATAGGTTGGATAACTCTTGTAGCTATAAGATTTGCATAGCAATTTTCATTTTCTCTTTTTGAACAGCGTATATTATTTGCCTCTCCTGAATCATAAAAATAAACTCGACTGTAACTACTCGATCGTTGAATACATAAACACTAATTCCTTCACTTATGTCTAATATTGTCACTAAAATTTTCAATAGCAAATGAGTTTTTAAAACGTCTTATTTTTTACTTAAAACGTCTGGACTGTGTTGGTGAATTAAGTCAAAAAACGTTGTATAAGTTTGTCAGAGGAACTGGCAACATAACCTAGAAGTATACAATCCATTTGTGCTTTTCCTCAATTGAAGTAGAGCGAGTAATACAAAAGTTTACAATAAAAACATAAGGTCCGCCAAGATTTGGTATAATCTTACTACTTGAACTTATCATAGTCAAGGCAATATTATGGTTTCCACTAAATAATTTGAAATATCTCGATCTGTCAAAAATTTCTTGCATACATTCATTTTAAGATCTGACATTAGGCAAGTTTATTTTACCACCGTGACAACACTATGTGCTTCGTATATTTTTTCTCTTCCAAAGTAAGTTGCATAGCAGAACTGGCCAATATTATTCATCTCACCAAGTAAATGTGTATCTGGATGGATACCCATCTGTTAGACCAGGCCTCTATTTCTCTACTCTCCTTATACGCATAAAATACCTTATAATAATAATAAGGTATCTTATGCGTATTGTCTCCTCCTCCCGTTTTCTATATTTCTTCTTTGAACTTCAGGCATTTTCCGATCTTTCAACAAAACTGATTAACTGTTTAACTTGGTCTTAACCTACTGAATATTACTAACATTAATATTTACTCCCAAAAAGCTAGTGAGTTTCTTTTTATAAACAGCTGTTTTTTGTTTTTAAATTTGTTCTATGTATTTCTTATGGGGAAACCCCGACCTTTAAGAGGGTCTCACGCCCTTAAGAGTAGAACATTTAAAATTCTGAAACCTTATTGCAAAACTACATATTGAGACGAATCATTTGACACCTTAAACGTTGAAATTGGTCCACAAAAAAGGGAGGAGTTACGTTAACAAAATACGGCTTCACGTATTATATATATAGATGTATTTGTATATGTTTATGTTTGTTTGTATATGTATACCTATATAACACTAAATGTAAGACTAATATGAATAGTCAATTATTGAGGACGACTAATTACATCAAATCCATTCAGATATGAACTGTGTGTGCTGGAAAGAGGTAAATACGCAGAGTAGTTTGATTATTTACAGAAACACACAAAGCAGGCGTATGCCCAACATTAGGTAAATAATTTAAATAGCTAGATATGACACGAAATATATCATCTCACGAAAAATATTATAATCTAGACATACCTAGTATTATTATTATGTGATATTTTTTTGTATCATCAATCAATAGTTGTAAAACATTTTTATTCAGTCATTTCATTCAACGAACTATGCCATGAATAGTATAACGTTTATATAAATAAAAACTTTGAATCTATCAATACAAGACAAGATATAAAAAGCTCTCTCCTTTACTATTTAAATGGAGAAACTTTTTGTGATTTCAGATTGTATACCAGGGGTTAAAATAGCTTCCACTGACAATGTCACTGATCGCAACCGTTTTCCGATTAGGATACTTTATACTTTTTATACTTTTCAATGAAATAGCTTTTCAATCTTGCACCTTAGTAAAGCGATTAACGATTACTGGCCGTGTCTAATTTGGCAGTAGTATAAACAGTGAAGTAGGAAAGCTGTATTGTAAAATAGTTTTAGCATGTAGATTATTTTACATATTTTTTTATGCTTAATACAACAATTTTGAAAGACTGTAATTGATCAAAGAAACAGAACATTAACCTCTTGTTATAAATGATCATAAAGGCAATTTAAAAACGTGCTTTATCATGAAACGGAATTTTTACCATTAATTGGGTTTCTAATAGAAGACTATAGCCCAGATAAAAAATCACTGTCAGAGAAAAAAACAAAAACAATAGATTTTTTTATTACAAGTTTATTGATCCATTTTGATTCTTTAGGAAACTGAAGAGATGGAATACACTATGATTGCTCTTTAGATGTGGAAGTAATTATGTACAAAAACAAATATTTAGTAAGACAATATTAGATGAGACCACTGTATAGAATAATACATTAACTGTTTTAACTGTCAACTGTTTAAAAGGTATTGCATCTTTTGTGATTTTACCTATAAAATAGCATATTTACTCCCACCGCTTACCTATGATAAAGGTTGTTGACAAGCTAACGGGAGGAAAAATGTGCCAGAATACTGATACAGTTTATTTATAATCTAGATTTTTTTTGTAATTTTCATAAGTCCTTGATTACACACATAGTAGATTTTAATAATGTGATTGACGCTAAAAGTATATACATAATTGAAAATCCTAGCCCACTTCAACATATTTAATATATGATTAAAATTTTCTGCTTCTACGGGTAAATATATGTTACAAGAGTTAGTTTACGTATTGCTATTATACATATTTTGTGAGTCTGTGAGTTATTCAATTAGTCTGCCAAAAAAATAATGAAAAAAAGAAATTATGTGTTATGTAACAAAACCTGTAATGATCAAATAACATTTGTAATTATAATAAAAATTATCCCATTTAGCCTACGGCCCTTAAAAAAATTGTGTTATCGTCTATAAATCAAATAAATTAGCCAACTTAAAACTAAAAATTGTATGTTTATAAAGGGGGAAAAACTTTATGTTCATACTAAATTGGTCCCTTAGTGAGGGTTCGTAAAGGTGGCGTCAACATCCCGGCATTAAGTGACGTTGGAGGTCGAAAAGGGAATGTCATTATGATAATGACGACAACAGAGATTTTGATAACAATGTTGATCTTAAAGTAACGCAGAGGCAGTCTTCAGAAAATTCAATTTCTTCATTCATGAACATATTTTACTTTACGATTAAACAAAGCAAAATTTGTAAAACTTCAAAGAGGTTTATTTTACGTTGTTTTAACGATTTGTTTAAGCATCTAAACATTATTTTGTTACATCATTTACAAACAAACAATCCCATTTACTGAAGTTTATAGAGTTATTACAGTAATTAAGTTCATTTATACCAGGATCTGTTAGTTGAAAAAATCTTCAGTATAGTTCTGTTTTTAAATCATAAGATAAAGTTTTACATTTACCTTCTATTTACCTTATACCTTACATTTACCTAATTTTTTACCTTCTTATTCATTCTACGGGATTAACCCCTGATTTCCTGTCCAGCCCTAATCTTGTTACATTTTCCATTTATAGTTCTTACTGGTACTGTTAATAATAATCAGCTATATGTTACCTTGATAAATGCAACAGTTTAAAAAGAAGTTATGATTAATTTTGGTTTTAAATAACAATTACTATGAAGTAAAAAATATTAAAAATATAATTGCCAAACTTATTCATTGAGCAGAGCAATCAAAGCTCTTATACTGTACTTATTAAACCTCATGTTATTTAAATAGGGTATACATATGATATTTAATATGTTTTAGTGACCTCTAATAAATGTGACCTCTAATATTAGAGACCCTAATAAATGTAACTTGTTTGTACATACCTCTTCCACAACAATCTGAAGAATTGATTGCCATTTATGTAATTAGATTTAAAATAAAGTTTTACTGTAAACACGTCGTATTATTTTATATTTTAAGGAAATAGAGTTTGTTTTATAGGTTTGTTTCAACCTATAAAAGGAGGGAGGAAAAGGATGTTATTTTCATAAAATATGATCAAAATGCGGGGTTATTCACCTAAAGTGAACCAATAGCTATTTTTTTTTTATTTAAAGGTATAGAGTTAACTTCTTAGGGGCACTCTCCTTTATTATTTTATGCTTTTGGGATGGTTTCGAATTGTAAAAATATGGCCACCACTTCCCTATATGGCCGACAACTTCGTTATTTCCGATGGAACACCCTGTATTTTATGATTGTTACTAGCTGTGTACCCGTTCTACGCACGGGGATCTTATAGTAATCAGTTAAAACCTTCTTATATAAAGAACAGCAGTTGGTTTGCATATTTTCAGATATGCTGGCCAAACTATTTATTATACATAACTTCATTTTATGTCGTTTTTTGTTGTTCCGGATCGGTATGACAATCAATAAAAGGCTAAATTACCTGTGTCCGCTGGTCGATCCTAATGTATCCTATTACAGGAGATGCATTTCGGCGAAATTAAATCGCCATCATCAGTCCTAATATAAGGTCTTGAGCTTCCTTATTAGGTGCGTCTTGGAGTTTTGAAACACATACATGAACTGTACACTTATACACATGACGAATAAAACATAAATACACAGTAGGCCTACTTTTTTTTTACTATGGACAAGTAGACGCGCGTCGGTCGTGTGCCGAGTCTCGACTGAAAACGCTCATTTAAAAAATGTAAGTTTCCCAGCAATATACAACACTGATTCAAGGTCTATTTCCCGGTTATCAAAACTCAAGAACAATTTTATACACAAAGAATCTCTATTTCCATTTACTGTTACCCTACCTATTATTGCACTTGCGATTAATTAAATCCGTTATGTAAGGAAACACGTTTTTAATCTTAATTGGTTTGGATTTGCTTTCAAAACGTGATCGGAAATGGTTGCGGTATTTGTAAACAACATTTGTAAACATATCAGTGACAGCTAGAAGAAATAATCTTGATTTGAACAGCTGTTCGTTATTTCATAGAAGAAAATGTGCTAAACATTGGGAGAAAACTTTACAAAAAATCTCACAAAATTGGGGTTTTAAAAGTCCGTCATTTTATTTACAAAGTGGTGACGCCATATTTTAATGGCTAAAGACAATCTCGCCAATCCAGTGAATATATTAAAATGATTTGGAACTTGATAGGTAGTCTCGTTTTTCAGGAGTAGGCCGCGTAAAATGGCTCTTGGGTCGTAACAGACAGGAAGACAGACAGAAATTTAGATGAGACTTGTTTCGGTTTCTCTAATGTATAAAACGTAAAAATAACCTAAATGTTTATGATTCTGAGCAATGTACAGACAAAACTCTAATTTTATTTATATAGATAGAATGTAAATGCGATTTAAAAAGGTTTTATGCTTAACATTTTTTTCTCTCTAAAATTACTCGTTTAGTGTTATGATAGCACTCTTTTGTTTACCTTTTTATTGTTATCTTGTAAAGACTGTTATAGAATAATTAATTATTAAAACTCATTTTAAGTAAACTCAACCAAAAACTATTTATTTACAAAAACTAAACAAATAATGTAAACAAACCAAATAGCAGATGATTCATACTTCATAACTCAGCTGGTAACAATAATCCTACATTTCTCCCCACCCAATTTAGGCTGAGTTTCCGAAACTATGTACATCATCATTTTCAGTTTCCATTTGCATTTTCCATTGAGGTGGATCAGTTGCACCTTCTCTTGCTCTCAGCTGGTCAGCGTGTTTTCTCTTTACATCTCCCCCAACTACAACTGTGTGCGACAGCTCTCCCGTCCTTTCTTGTACTGTTCCTGGTCTCCAGCCCTTCTTCGTTTCATTTTGAACCCACACTTCTTGTTTGGCAGAAAACTCCTTTGGTTTGGATTTTAAGTCGTGGTAGTACTTCTGTCGCCACACTTGATTTTCTATTCTCTCTCTGCTATTACACCTCCACCTATCCAAAGCTGTTGGTAATGTTCTACCATAGAAAAGAACTGATGGTGGTTGTCCTGTGGTCTTTTGTGGGGTGTTTCGATACGCAAGCAACACTTGTAAAAGTGCAAGTGATGAACTGAGACCTTCTTGTTTGCAAGCACTATATCGACTCTTGAAGGTTCTGATAATCCTCTCCACTAAACCATTGGTTTTTGGATGATACGGCGCTGATGTGACATGACATATGTTATTGTTCTTACAAAAAGTCTTAAACTCATGGGACGTGAATGGGGTGCCATTATCGGATACAATTTTTTTAGGAATACCATACCTCGAAAACCAAGTCCTTAATCTATTTACAAGAGCAGCAGTTGTCGTACGGTCCATAACTTCGATCTCAACCCATTTTGAGTAAGCATCGATTCCTACTAACCAGAATCGGTTGTCAAATAGACCTGCGAAGTCGAGATGAATTCTCTCCCAAGGATCACTTGGCACATTCCAAGGATATAGAGGCACTTCTGTGTCAAATGATCGGTTACTCTGGCAAGGGTGGCATCTACGGACATAAACCTCAACATCCTTATTCAGATTAGGCCACCAAACATAATACCTTGATAGGGATCTCATGGCCTCTATTCCAGGATGTCCTTTGTGGAGTTCTTTCAATACATTTTCTCTCAAAATCTGTGGCACCACAATTCTTCCTAATCGCATGATTATGCCGTTTTCTAATGTCAGCTCTTCTCTCTTATTCCAATATGGTTTCATAGATGATGGCAAGCCTGTAAGTTTCTTCATATTTGGGTCTTTCTTATACTCTCTTACAAGTTCATGATTTTGATAAACTACGTCAATTTTCTCCTGAACCAATGCTCGAATCTCTCTCTCATCTGGATCTAATACTTCTTGTGTCTTGAGTGAAAACCGAGACAAAAAATCAGCCACACAATTATCCTGTCCCTTGATGTACTGGATCTCAAAATCATACTCCATTAAATACAAAGCCCAACGAACCAAGCGGTTGTTTACTACTTTGGTAAGATCTCGATGCATTCCAAATATTCTTTCAAGTGGCTTGTGGTCCGTCCTCACCATGAAATGTCTTCCACTGAGGTATTGTCTAAACTTCTTCACGGCAAAAACTAACGCCAGTGCTTCCTTGTCAACTGTAGCATACCTTTTTTCTGCTTCCATTAGTGTCCTCGAGGCGTACATGACTGGCCTTTCCGTTCCATCCTGCATCAAATGTAACAGCACTGAACCCACCCCTTGTTCACTAGCATCACATTCAACAATGATCGGCTTTGATATGTCGTATGGGACTAATGTCTTCTCTAATGACAGGATATTCTTCAACTTTTCGAACGTAGTTTGTTCGGTGTCAGTCCATTTCCATAAGTCTTCGTACCAGTCAGCTTATGCAAGCTCGAAGCGATCGCATGAAGATTAGGTATGTACCTTTCATAAAAATTTAGTGCCCCTAGAAAAGCTCGTAATTCTTTCACGTTTCTTGGCCTTGGTGCGTGTCTTATGGTTTCAACTTTGTCTTCGGAGGGATGAATACCATTCCCATCTATTGTATGACCTAAATACTTTACAGACTTCTGAAAGAACTTACATTTTGACAGTTTTGCTCTTATTCCACTTGATTCTAGCCGCCTCAAAACTTCTCTAAGAGTGGTTATATGGGTGGTCGTATCCTTACTAGAAATGATTATATCATCAAGTAGAACTCCAACATTAAGTCCTTTTAGTAAACTTTCCATGTACCTTTGAAATTTTGCTGGACTTGAGGAAAGACCAAAAGGCAACCTTTTGTAGCGAAAGTAACCTACATGAGTTGCTATTGTAAGATACTTTTGTGACTCAGGGTGTACTTTCATTTGCAAGTACGCGTCTCGAAGATCTATCACTGAAAATATCTTTCCATCAGTTAATTTGGAAGTCAAGTCATCAAAGGTCGGCAAGAGGTGTCTCTCCGGAACTATGTTTGGATTCAAGGTTGTACGAAAATCGCCACAGATTCTGACTCTACCTCCACCCTTGTCTACGTTGACAGTTGGGGTACTCCATTCTATCGGTGTTTCGGAAGGATCCACTGCTTCCAAAACTCCTTCCTGTACTAATCGCCGTAATTCTCTCTCCACTGCCTCCCTTAAGGGGAATGGAACTCGTCGTGCCCCGTAAGATACAGGTTTTGTTCCACTTTTTAGATGGATAACTTCATTAGAGTCAGATATCGTTCCTAGCTCATCACGAAAGAGTTCAGAAAACTCCTGAGTTAATGTCACAACTTCTTTTTGTAACTCTTTTCTACAACTTTCTTCATTCTTGCCTGTCTCTTTACTGTCTTTCCATTATCAATACGCCTAACCCTTACTTCCCTAGGCAAACTAAGATTGAAAGCTACACTCCACGGCAACCCAAACAATGGAACATCATCTTCTAGTAATACAATAACTGGCAATCGCTTAGTACGATTACGTAAAGTAACGTCCACAAAAGCCTTACCCATGACTTCTAGCTTATTTTTCCCATAGCCAGTGATTACATCAGACGTCTTTTTTAGAGATTCGCCACTTGAATTGATCTTATCCCAAAGAGACAAACTTATAGCACTTACCCGAGCTCCTGAATCAAACTCCATTCTAACATTATACCCGTTCAATTCTACATCTATCGTAGCTCTGGGAACCTTACTCTTGACAGACCTAATTTGTGTTCCGCTAACATCAATATCAGAACTACACTCATCATCGTAAGTTTGATCACAAGAATCATCTACTTTTCTCAAATTACCATCTGTTCTCTTGAAAAAATTATGTTTACTTTTGCACATTCTTGCGAAGTGGCCTCTCCTTGAACATTTCTTGCACACAGCAGAAATAGCAGGACACCTATCTTCACTAGGGTCATGTGTAAACCCACATCTATAACACCTATTGAAGTCAGTAGATTTCTGTACCTCTGGTTTCCTCTTTTCCTTACTGTCACTTACTTTAAGAATCTCATTTTTACACGAATGTTTGGAAACTTCTTCTCTCGCTCGTTCCATAGATTGAGCTTCTTCTAGTACTACTGTTGACTTAACACGCTCACCTCGGTTATTAACTCCCTCGGGCCATCTTTGTCTGACTTCGACTTCAAATTCTGGACAGTTGCTTCCTACTGCAAACCTATCTCGTACTCGTTCATCTAAGCTATCTCCATATTTACAACTTCTAGCTAAAGACTTCAATCTGTTATAAAACAAAATAAATGTCTCACCATCTTTTCTTATTGCTCTTTCGAACTCAAACCTTGTTGCAAAAAGGGTCCTTGTAGGCTTGAACAACCGGTTGGCTTCCTCTTTGACTTCGTCGTAGGTGCACTCCTCCCAGGCCCTTGGATACATCTGGTCCGACAGTCCCCTGAGGTGCTCCTCTCCGATATTTGCCAATAGAAGATCTCGCCGAGCCGCTTGTTCTTCTGTTGTTAGCACCACCCAGTCCCTTAACTCTGCAGGTCAACTCAAAACGAGCTATGTAGTCTTCCCACAATTGTTCACTATTATACTCTTTAAATGAAAATCTGCTCATTCTATCTTGTATGCAAGACATGTTACTACAGTCAATTACACTCCTATACTGAGACTGGTCTGTTTTCCTCGGCATTTTCTCGTCGCCAATATAGAATAATTAATTATTAAAACTCATTTTAAGTAAACTCAACCAAAAACTATTTATTTACAAAAACTAAACAAATAATGTAAACAAACCAAATAGCAGATGATTCATACTTCATAACTCAGCTGGTAACAATAATCCTACAACTGTCATGGCGACCAATCTTCCTTAAATGCTCATGTCGAATTTCTAAAAGTTTAAAATCACATTGGGAAAAGCACGGTCATCCGATTTGTACCATTACGGATCTATACCTTCTTGTTTTTGGTTGGTTGCTATGACTGTGCAAAATTTCGTACGGATCGCTTCAGCCGTTCAGGGGAAATATTTGTAAAACAATAGCAGGAGTTGATTATAAGAGGATCTTTTAATTTAAGTTCACAAAACATTGTTTACACTGGGTTCATTTCTTGCTTCTTGTGCAATCGTGATAAATTGGATTGCTTGTGGTTTTGTTGGAGATGGATAAAAAATCTTCCTTTTTAGCCTTACAGAAACAAAATACTATTATATGTTCACTGAATTGTTTTGGTCTAATTATTTATGGGATTTATATTTTCATCAAACTTGGCAAATGTATTTATTTTATACTATGATATTAAACTTTTATTAAAACACTTTATTACCCTATCTGTAGCGGTAAATCTAGGTATTTTTTAATCTAATGTTATTTAAATTGATTTAATTGAAAATCCAACTAGGCAAATTGAAATTCTTTTAGTTGGGATTGCTGCGGTGGGGGTAGTATTACTAATGGGACCATTAAGCATGAGTGTAATACTTCGTCTACCAACCATTCATTGATTTTCAAGGTAAAAATAAAATAAAATAAAAAATAAATAACACAATCATATTTAAGGCTTGGAAGTTAGAATAGTTTGAACCTTATATTTTTGTTATTGTCAGGGATCATAATTTACCCTTGTAAAAACAATGCAATTAAATTAACATTTCCATTCGATAAAAACAAAAGTGGGGTTTACATGAAGAAGGGCATTTTCTTAATGGAAGAGAAGGCCGGTAAAGATTGTTTGTACAGCTAAAAAAACACTTTGGCTAAAAGTCAGCCCGCAGTTTCGTTTTCTCCTCACATTCCAACGCTACCTTTTAAGTGATTGGTAAGGTTTTTACTTATGCCTTTTAATTTTCAATCATCTTATTTCTCTTATAATCTTATTTTTGGTTACAAAATTACAAACATTAATGAGCAAAGGCATGTATAAATTATGTCTTGAATAAAATTAAACTTACAAAAGCGATTGTACACCATTAAGATAATTTACATTACATATGAAACACTTTCATTACCTTTCTTTGTTAAACATTTCCATTCATTCTATAATATATGAAGTTTGAAACTTATTTGAAACTCTACCTAATTTGTTTGTAGCATATCAACTCTTCCAATCATTCTCTAGGCAAAACAGAAACAAGTTGTTTATGAACCAAATCATGCAATTTGTAAAAACCAATTTAGCAAAAACTAAAAACTAAATGGCTTTCAGTGAGAGTTTCCCAATACTAAAAAGATCCCTTATGACTAAGTTTGGTATGAATTGCATTGATTTGAGTCGATTAAAACGGTTGACAGAGCATGGGGATTAAAAATACTCAAATGCATTTAAATTGAAATATTACCTTCGTCAGCCAGCTCCTGTATTGTAACAAATTTTACGGCTGTTTCAGCATCACTGAATAGACAATATATCTGCTGTTCATCATAAAACAAACAAATACGATTGGCCAACTCAAGTAACTTGGTTACTACCGTCCTGAGACCAGTTAAACTAAGTTATCGTGTTACAGAACATAACCAACACTATTGGTCAGATAACACTCTAGCTTTAAAATTACTTTGAGTTTCGGTTTTAAAAAGTCAAAGCAAATTGATTAAGGTTCAACAAGAAATAACAACGATTTATTGTAGAAAAAGGAAAATATTACTATCTGAAACACAATTACTTTAGGACAAAAATGTAACTAACAAAGCGTTCATTTGCCAAAACGAAACAGTCTGCAAAATTTTACAGAATTAAATATACAGGAAATATACATGTTTTTCATGGTTCTAATCAACAGTTTGTTACCCCTAATACTATAAGTGGGAAATTAACTCCAGTTTATTTGATACGGACGTGTTACTAATAAATGAACTCTACTTGGAAACCAGGAGCTTGGATGGTATTAATTTTTTCAATAAGGGATTATGTTTGGTATTATACGTTTTACGTATATTAGAGGTACTTATAGCAGTATCATTTGATGCTACAGTTGACTGTAAGTATGGATTATCAACACGGACAAACAGTAACTAGATTTTTGTTTGGTTTTATTTAGGTTTATAAACCTATCATAGCGTGGTGCTACCGATAAAGCTGTATTACTTTTATGTTGCATTCGTTGAAGGTTGCTCAATCTGTACTAAAGCTTAACGCAAGTTGGATTATCATAAGAAAGGAAACACGTATTTCACATCAGTATACGCTATGTTAAATTAATTGTATTATTTAGTACTTTACTGGCTAAACTTTGACTTATGAATTAAGTATTCCCATTGTTCAAGCGTTTTAACATTAACTCTCATACATTCGTTTTCATAAGATTACAGAATCCAGATACATCTAGTATGTTATCCTACTATGTACTAACCTATACCTACACCATCATCTGTTGAGGCAACCATAATTATTCAATGGTGCAGTATATACCTTAGGTTATTGGATTCTCGGCTATACGTACTTTTGGGCATTGCTCGTTATTCATTAGCGTCATAATGAACATCATTATTGATTTTCCCTTAAAGAGTATGCTGCATCAAGCAATTTCAATTACCAAAGACAATTACGTGAAAGTGTAAGGTTTGTTAAAATAATGTGACTAACAACTAGGTAGGTAGATAAATTTTTGATGATGAACATGCAACAAATAGACCAATAAATCTCATTACATATTAATATTGAAATTCTAGTTGCATTTTGTTTCTGGCTTTTAGCCCGGAATCCAACATCACTTCAAGCTTGGTTCACAGCATCATGGCTTTGACAAAATCCATTAGCGATTGTTGGGTTTTGAATTTAAGACCTTTGACACCAAAGTCCCGCGCTCTACCTCTAGACCAGCTTGCTTCTCAATATGTAGATTGCCTGTTAACCGTGTTGGTTTAACATTACTTACCTGAAAATGCATTTATTTGTATTACCTGTATACAGATACTGTTAACAACAGTGCCCCTGCGATCGCCCCAACATCATGTTGAATCAATTATAGAACGCAAGCTGTTTGTAAATTGTATTTTTATGTCCCATTTTTACAGCCTAGGAGACGAGGTTCTAGCCGGAAACTGTTTTCCACATTATTTGAGGCTAGTTCTAAAGAGTTGTGGGAGTATCACAACTATAAACCATACAAAAAAAATCCATTGGTCATTGGCAGTATTTGAAAACAGGATCTAAGGCTCCGAAGTCCACACTCTACCACTAGACAAGCTCGCTGTCCTGTAAACTGCATAGTAAAAGAATATTTTAATGATAAAGAAGAGAGGGAGAGAACGTTCTAAAATGTTCTAGTATGGATGATAGAACAACGGAACGTGATAATATAAATAGCAAAATCAATTTTATAAGCAATCTGACACATACTTTCTCCCATTAGCTTTTCAACAAACTTTATCATGGGTAAGCGATGAAAGTAACTATAATACTTTTGAACCGTAATTTCTACAGGAATGGGAAAATAAATACTGATAAAATAATGTAAATTATCGGTAAGGCCAATTTAGAGAATATTGGATTTTTCCGTTATTTTATTTGAAAATGATAATTGAAAATCAAAACTTAAAAAATAAAAAAAACCCTGAAGATACCATGGATTAGTACATAAATACCAAATTCCATCAAAATCAGACTAGAGATGTGGTCTGTGGCTCTATACACATTCCCACATACACACACACACGCGCGCGCGCGCGCGCGGACAGATATAACTTCGAAAACCACCGTAACTAATACCAAATTGTTGGCTCCAGGGAAACCCATTCAAACTCAATATTTTTTACGTAAACAATTCTTTCTCCATATACTATGTACAAATACATATACTAAGTACTTTGGGAAAGGTATAAAAGGTAATAGATTATACAGTACAAAAGGAAAACTTTGTACGGTACAAAATGATAACTAAATGTGAAGGAGCGGTGGCAGGTGCAAAATCCATCTCATTAATGCCTTAAAATGTTAAAAATTTAAAAATTAAAACTACAAATTTTCTGTCGTTTGCACTATTAAAATTTAATGAAACAAAGTAATCAAAACATTAATGGGAATCGATTTTATCAACATCTTTTGATATGTCTATACCTTACTTGCTTTTCCCCCCAAGATGTTCATAAACTAGTAAAAATGTATTAAATGAATAGTAAACTTTGGCTTAAACTTTTAATGTCATTAGTGTGAAAATAAAAAACATATTTTAAGGATATTATAGTTATTTTGGGAAAAAATTAAAATCTTAATCTTAAGAAAAATTAATATAACTAACCGTAACTGAGTAGATTTGTATTTCTTGGCAAATTAATATTTAATGCAATTAAATAGCTTCCCTATTAAGGCTGTAAAACAGCTAAAGCCAATTATTGAATATAGGAAAATAGTTTTACAATAACAAAATTACTTAAAATGTTGTAACTAAGTTGTTGGGTAAAAAAATAGGAACCAATATTTTATTTTGCTTTTTTGAAAGTATATAAGTCTTTATTCTCAGTATTTAGTGTCACTCCCAAATACTTCTTTGAATAAAGTATACAACTTTAAATCTTCTTTTAAAGTTGCAACTTCCTTGAGCCAATGGATCGAGGAAGAATAAAAGCCTCGAGGGTAAACTAACTTTTCAGAGGCGATGAAGAAGTTAAATGGAAACTAAATAGGCTATATTGCAATACCTTTCTATATTTTTATAAAAAAAAGTTTTTCTCAGGCATTATTTGTTTAGTTTTAATCGACAAGTATTTTGTTTATTTAATTAGGTTTATTTATTAGGTTATACTGTATATTAGGTTGTATTAGGTTAAGATTATTACCGAAACTACCTAAGATACAAATTTATAAAGCTTAAACTCAAACAGCCAAATTAATGCCTAACTTTATTTCACACCTATACTTTAGACAGAAAGTCAGCTGTTCTTTCCTGGTAAGTGGATCTCACTGCAGATAAATCATTGCAGTCTTAGACATACACTTTGTAGCTGTGAAAGACATGTCAGAAATAGGTTTCTTTGCTAAGAGAGATAACAATGGCTTGTAATCTGTGCAGATTTCAAATGTCGTTCCTAGAATATAATGAGAAAATTTATTTTAAGCCCACACAACTCCCAGGCCTTCTTTTGCAACCATTTAATACTACATAGAGCCTCCATATCTGTCGAAGTTTTGGAAGCGTAAGCCTATTTAGCATAACTACTTTCGATTGGTTCAAGCAGTGCAACCAATTCACAGGAGGAGGTGTCTGTAGCAGTGGCGTATCGAGACCGGGTGGTAAGGAGGTTGCCAGCATGGGCCCCCGAATCAGGGCCATTTTTCGTAGCAGTGGCCACGGTGGTTGCTTAGAGCCTCATTCTGGAAGGGCACTTGGGCCCTCAAAAATAATTTTCTCTTGAAAAATACATTTCGACAATAATAGGATTACGATTTTCTAAGTCAAGCATACATTCTTGGGATCGCCGAAAACAAAACTAATATTTATTTATTTTTCATGTTTATAGTCCATGATTGTAAATACACATTTATTTTTTATGTAACTTGATTATTTAATGACATGAAAAATTCTTATGGATTTAGCCCTCAAAATGATCCAATCAATTCCACACTAAGTGTTTTACTTTTTCCTTAAATTTGCATTTAACTGCATAGTTACTTTGTAAGTTCAATAGATTGTGAGTAAACACTCTCTTATGCTTGCGGCGACACTGCTTTGAATGTTGTTGCATGTCTTGTTAATATTAACAAGGCAACTGCTCAAAGTTGGCTGGAACGTTAGAACATCTCTGCGTGATTTATACTATCATTAAAAAAATATTCGTAGAATGGCCATATAAGGTGGATTATAAGTACTTTATCAGTATTCATAATTAATTAATTAATTAGTTAATTTGAATTTACTTTACTGTAATGAATGCTGTGTTTGAAATAAAAGACCCTAATAACTTATAAACTTTTAAGACGTGTATAATTTTAACATTTAAAAATGTGTCTAGACTGTAAACGATTTTGATTTTTTAAGGTAGCTAACTAAGCTATGCGTGTTTGCAATTTAAACACTTAGCTTAGATGTTTCAATTAAGGCTCCAATATTATTTGTTTTTAAAGGTTTTTTTGCGACAAAATCGTCTTTACTAGTAAAATAACTTTAAGTTAAACCAAACTGATCTCAATAGAAATGTATAAGAAATCAGCAAAAACCACAGATGTAGTGTTGCAATATTATCAAGAGATCATTAGAGATTAACTACATGGCATTATTGAAATTTGATGAAAATAAAGAGAAACTAAATTTTCTAGAAAATTAAGCATTATTTTGAAACATACATACTCGTACGTTATAATATACTGTACAAGGGGAGTATAATATTGATTTTGATACATGGCACTAGGATTTGATATCTTAGGCCACACTTAATTGATTGATTTATTTTTAACTAGTAACTTTATTTTTCTAATGATAATCTCGTGAGAATATAATGTGAAATGGAAAGGTTATATATATGCTGCAAATATTGACTTTATAAAAAGCAAATTACAATGTTAACAGCATATTAAAACTCATAAACACTATTTATTTATCTAAAAAATCTATTATAACAGTATTTAACTACTTAAAAAGAAATAGCGATTTGTTGTGTATATTATTAGCTGATGATAAAAGCTGCTGTAGTCATACATACTTGATTTAAGAAGAATCATGATTTGTACAATAACATTTATTTACAATTAGTTTTAAAAGCTCAAATAAATAAATCATGTAAAACACAAGATTTTATTAACGGTTCCTCAATATGATTCTTTATTGCTTAGGGACTGTATATGAAGCAATTATTAAATTATAGTTACAGATTTGAAAATTATTTCAACTTTTACCAATCATTAGGCCTATTATGCAAATAGCAGCTTTCAACTTATTTCTCAAGTTTACTTGTGATGAACGAGCGACGCTTTAATAAACTTTCTTTTGCAATTTGAGTTTTCTTTTCGCCTGTAAGAATAAATTCCTTCTTCTATTTAGGTGAACTTTTGTTGCATTATTTTTTCATTATGTTTCGCAAAGAAAGTGATTTTACGTTATTCACTACACTTTTTAAATGTTGCGTCAATTTGAAATTTCAAGTCATAATTTTTATTAAGAACAGAATAAAATAGAATGGGATAAAATAGGATTCTTTTTATTTTAGGGTATTCTCTACAACAACAACACTGTATTCTTTATTTTATTACTTAATGAGAAAAACACGAATAGAAGAAAATAAGGATAATACTAAAAAAAACCATTATAATTCAAACAAGTTTGAAAATTAACTACTTACTATAAATAATATCGTTAACACCTGCAAAAAGTAGCCAAATCTACTAACAAAAGCCAAATTTTAAGGAAACCCTTTGATAATAATTTGGTTTCCCGGTTAAACCTTAAAGAATCAAATTAACAATAAGTTTAACTGCTATTGTTGAACAGTTTTTCTTCTATGCCCCTATAAAATCGACAATTGTTCCTATCAATACCAGACAAAGTGTATTGGTTTATTCTTATATTTAAATTTGAACTAAATAGTTGATCTGCAAATTAAACAGCTTCTGGTGCTCTTCGAACAGGCGTCCTTGCCACTTTTTGATGGGAAAGCCAAGATTTTTATTATATCGTTAAACGATCTCATTTCATCGGAAAGAGTTTATTTAGCACACACGGCCAAAACTACATTATACTAGACAGACTTGTGATATTTAGCTACCTAGGTTGTAATCGTATTAGTGTAATATGCGAACATAGAAACATTCTGTTGAGTTATGTCGGTATCTAATCAACCATTACCATCTACATAATATGACATATAACAGAATAAAATATGTCGGACTCATTTGCCAACTTTGGATGATTTTCAACTTGACTTATTTTTCCTGAAGCACTTGAATATTGAAACACGAATTGAATTTTTATATGCAATGGTATATAATTTACATGGACTTGGTCTGATCGGAATTGAGAATATATTTAAAATAACACTGGTTACACTGGTTTACTGGTTTATTGATATTGCTTGTACTATTGATGTAGTTATTATCTTTCTTGTTATCTAGTCGCATGTTTTCTTGTAGTATTTATCGATTGTTATTGTTACCTAATTCTATCCATTGTTATGCTTCAACCAGTTTTTTCCATTAACATGTGATGTTTGTCCCTATCTGCCTTTCAATAAATCCTGCAAAATAACAAAAAAAGTAAAAGAGCATGAGAAAAGGCAGAAGGGAAGAAAATTTAATTAGGCTAATCAATTGTATTTCACATTTCACCTTCTTTCGTTCATCTAATCTCAATCTTTCAATATTGTATCTGTATCAGCATGTCAACCCTGTAATGTCAACCCTGTATAAATGGTGTTATACCGTAAACAAATAAATAATAATAATAATAATAACACAATATTAATAGTTTTGCAAATCATTACAATATTGTAAACCGTAATTTTATGTATAATACTAATCAATATATCTCTATTTTAATTACCAAGTCAGCTCATTATATCATCTTAAAACACTCAGACTACATTTTCGTAATTTTGTAGGTAGACTGAGCTTTATTTACAAGAGGATAAAATAGGATCGAAGATCAAAGGCTGGAACGAACATGTTTCAACTTACATCTCAAGAAAATGTAGTTGCTTTGATGGTTTCGATGCAACATTCTAAACGTTTTAATAATTTAAACAGAAATATAAAAATGTAGACATAACCGTTTTGGCGAATAATAAAGATATACTGTATTTTTGAAAATCAGTGATTGTTATACATGAAGTGATGTGGTCAAGAATTATTGCTTAGATTTGCTACAGGGATTTTCTGTGTTGTTTAACTTGCATGATTAAAAACGACCATTTAGAAGAGAACAGATTTTCAATGTTATTTTTGAATGTCACATTTATAAAAGGTTTATAACTTGATATCCACGCTTTGTCATAGCGTTATTCGGTTTCCCAGCAAACTCAATTAAGCCCGCGTCAGTTCTGTAGCTGTCATTTCATTTACCTCGGTATTTAATCAACCTCTGCAACACGGCATGATAAACCACGGATATGAAATTTCCATGAGCTGCAACGAAGTAATAACTAAGAGATAAATAATCTTACGGTAAACATTTGAACTATCAACCAAGATAAAGACAACGATTTCTCACGTCTGGAACGGTTGAACGGCGAAGATTTCTTTATTTATGCAAATAAAATATATTATTAAATGTAATAATATATTCAACCTATTGATTTAGCTTATATTTCAGTATGTTGTATAAAAAATATACATTTTATTATTATATCCAAAATAATTTCATTTCATATCTCAAAAGCTAATAAACTTTTGAAATTAATGTTTTCCATATTCAATCAAAAACCTTTTAACTACTATTTACTTTTAACTAACGACTATAACAACTGTTTTATTCGTTTAATTAAATGCATTACGTGTGCCAAAATACTATTCCTTCTTAACGCTTATAATGTATGTTTAAAAATACTATTTTTTGTCTCATTGACAATCCACAAGATGTAAGATAAAATATAATACTATGGTCAAATGCTTATAAACTGTTTAACAACAATAAAAGAGTTTAGGTAGTGTATATTTTCCATAAGGGGTCAATAAATTACAGCATAGAATAAGAATAGCCTAGAGTCTAGCTCGTTATTCTATGGTTAGAGGGTTGAGAATGTTATTCAGAAATCTGTGTATACACTTAATATCACTTAGATATTGTACCATCAAATGGTGTAAAGTGTTGAATATAGCTACTTTAATTTTATTACAAAATCCTTTGGTTTATTTCAAGAAAAAGTGCCAACATAAAAATAAAACTACAATGTATTAAAATGTTGATGTATAACTATTCAGCACATTAGAAATGTGTAAAAAAAGACTATTTGTCAATCTACCTCAACATTCCAAAAATAATTGAACATATTTTTGTGGGTTTGCATGTTTACTTTTTGTGAGGATGTTTTACCTGTACCTCAACCATGGCATGAACCAATCGGCCTAGCAGGCAACTGACATTGAGAACTTGTAATCTAGATGAATGGGGTTATTAGTGTTCCCTTCCTAGGATTGATTCACCATCGGATATTAGTTATTGGAACTCGATACAACTAAGTGGTGACCAATCAGATTGCAGATCACAGATTATGCATGATACCAACCGTGAACAATATCCATATCGTAATAACTAGACTAACAAACACAAACAATTGAATACTTACAACCAAAAACCCCTTTTGTAAACTTTTTTTGATAACAGTAGCTAAAGGTCTGAAAGGGGAATTTAAAGTTATACAATGATATATATTTATCTTAGGTTTTCTTGATTGGCAGAATTTATCATTTCTCCTTTAATAGGCAGGCTTGAATGAATTGAGATATTGTATAAATTATGTGATTTAAAGAAAGGCGATCGATATTTTTACAGTTATGCCGTTTTGAGAATGTTTTTGATACTGTATAATGCATGTGATAATTTACCGGTATGTATTATCCATATAAGGCCTACCGTATTTTCTAAACACAGTGTCCAACTATTTGTACGCTTCCAAAGTATGGTTCTTAAAATTTCTGCATGGTAAAACTTTCTATAAAATTCAATGGTAAAAGGCAACAGGTTGGTCTTATGTGATCGTTGGTTTAGACCAGCCTTTTACTATTGCATTTTATAGAAAGTTTTACCATGAACTATTACTGACCATTGAACTATTAAATCATTGATCTAAACTGAATAGATTTACTTCATCGTCCCCGTAACGTCAGTACATTAAGATAAAAGATAAGTTAAAGACATGCAGGATTAATGAAAATACTATCATTTAATATCTCGTAACTTCTCTTGTGAAATGCCTCTGGCGAGGGAAAAAAATCTAGTTAGCAGGACCAGCATATTCTAGAACCCCTTAATAAAAAGCCCAACGATCTAGGAAAACTTGGCTCAGTTTAAAACCGGCAATAGTTCTTTCAAAATGTTCTTAGAAGTAACAAATGATCTGTAAGCTCCTTGTCTGTGACGATATAATGGTGTGAATATAGTTTTATATGAAAGAAAATTCATATAGGTATTTAATTATCTCTTTCTATTTTTGTATTAACTTACCAGTAAGCAAATTAATCATAGAAAACATAAAATTTCCTTTTTATTTCGTTTTATTCACAAACAAAAACGAAACAAGATGCCAAGACAACATTTTACACTACGCTTCAGCTCAATCGTCTGAAAAATGAACAGAACCTCGTCATCCGTAAACACCAAACACTGAATCAACTACTTGGCTTTGGGCACGAATTAGGAATAATTACATTCTCTAAAACATTCTCGAGTCATACTATTATCTCATTTGACTTTAAGACCGTTCTTTGTAGAACATTACGTATGTTGATAAAGATGTGTTTTCCTCTTTATGTGAAACATTCCATAAGGAAGTAGCGTTAACCGTACTCGTAGCAGTAAAACGTAGGCTCAGGCAACTATCTGAGCCGGTATATCGTGTACCTAAACAGACGGAATATTCTTCCTATCGCTTATAAAACTAATTAGGATATTGTATTATTGTTTTCAGTTTTAAAATAAACAAGACTCAGTATACAAGAATAGGAATATATTAATACCAATCGGTTTATTTAAGAACGCTACTTGTAGTAGTTTATGAAGTTTGTCAGTAACGTGACAGTAGGTGACTTTTAGGAAGGAGTTTCACTATCATGATCGATAGACGACGCTTGAAACTACGATGATTGTTTGAAATTAATTAATGTTCATACAGAATTAAGGTTTGAATATTACGAAAGTACATGTTAGTAATGTAGTTTGAATAAGAAAAAAAGGTTTGTTAATTAAATCAAGCCAATTTCTCGTAGATTATCGGCGAAAGAAAACATACCGTATAATATGATAGGTAAAGTTACAAACATATTTTCAAATATTCAATGTAGTCCAAAAATAATATATTACAAATATTGTTTACAATAATATCTTACAGTCAACATACAACAATAATATCTTGACAAAATCATACACAAATTTAAATTTTGTTTTATGTAATCGTAGAATTAAAACTGAGCAAGTATTTGGATTTAACATTAGGTAGTAGTATTTTAATTTTGAACATTTTAAAGCAAAGAATCACTTTTTTCTTTATAAATATTATAAACACAATTTTATAATCAAATATCTCAGTAGAAAATTTTGATCTACAGAATAACAGTAATAAATAATGAACAGTTCCCAATTTTAATTATTATTATAATTATCTAAATTCAAATGTTAACACATATTTGACTCTTTATGTCTCTTCTACGTCTCTCTTCAACGTCGTTTTAGTGTTCAAATAGCAATTTTTAATTATTTATTCAAAACTCTAGCACTCCAAAAAAAGTACAATACAAAATATAGCTGCAAATAACAAAGCGATAAACAGTCTAATGTTTAATTATGAATTCAACACAAACTCTAACCAAGTTTGTCAGCAGTAACTTGATTACGTGCCGAGTGAATCAATTGACATTAAGGAGACGTAATATTATTGGTTTGGAGTTTTATACGCGGCCTCGTACAAAGAAGTAGTTATTTATTCGTAGTTATGCATTTATGTATTTAAATAACACACGCACTGTATATAATACTAAAAGGCTAAATATTGTTCTATTGACATAAAATTATTAAAGTTTAATTGTTGGTATGGAACGTTTAATATTGCATGTGGCTTTAAATTGAAAAACAAGACTACTTTACGATCTTAACGTAATAAATCTATACAATCTTAGGGAAAAGTAATCGGTAACCAGTTTTATTGAGCCTTATAAGGGTTTTCCTCTGCAATGATCCTCTGCAAAGTAAAGTCCATGCTTTCTATTAAAAATCGTTGCACTTTCGTTAACATTCTCGTTTATTGTTTGTAGGAATCTTCATATTGTAGGTGTTCTTCATTATAGGCTAATAACTATAGTAAATTAATTATAAAACATCCTCTTTATTTATTCTACTTGGTAGCGTTCTATGACTCATAAACTGTTTCCATAGTTTACAAATCGGTCCTTTCATTGATTGCTCAAGGAATATAGTAATATGTCAATTTATTTTTCTTATTTGGTGATATATATATTAAACTGTCTAGGCTTTCTCACTTTTTTCCATTGCAATATGTATGCAAATCCAAATAGATATTTAATTTCAACCAAATCATTGCATTTTTATACATGCGTTTCCTTAAATTTTAAAATAAATATTAACAGCAATGTTGATATAAATTATCCAGCTGATCATAATGTAAACAAGTATGTTCTTCACAAGGATAACGTGAGAACTTCAAAAGCCATTGGAGCAGAGCCCAAGGGATAAAAAAAAGGCCAGTTTGCGAATCTACGTGACACGCTCTTTCCAATTGAGACGTGAATGGTAACAAGTCGGTTAAGAAATGGCGGAGGAGTTTAAAGGAAAAAAAAATTATGTTGGCGTATAATTATATAGATTTATCAAAATCCAACTGTTTTAGAATACGCCTTTTACGTGTGTGCAAGCTGTGATTACAATAAGATGTAAGAACAATGCTTGATAACATATTGTTTTCAACAATTTAAGAAACAATAAAATGACGCAGCTTTGCTATAAAATCTCTAAGTTAAATGTAAGGAAAAATAATGCTTATCTGGAATACGATTAAGGCGAATCGGCAATTGATAATCAAAAGTTAACTATGATTATTTTGCTTAAAATGTATCTTCAAAGCCATCTCAAAAACCTTTTTGAAACAAATCACAAAGCTTATGATTTCCATAGATTCTCCCTACCTTTGTTGGTACCATATGTCAATAGTTGTAAGCTAATTAATAGATTATTTAACAATAATACACGTATGTTTCTGTGAGAGATTTCAAGACGTTTTACATTAAATAAGGCCAAAGGAATCACAACTCTGTCCTTCAGAAATATGCTATTTATAAATAAAATATTTTCCGTAGAGTAAATTATTATATTTACAGTGAGGAGAAAGCTTAACTTAAGAGTCTGTAATAGCAGATTTCTTTTGCTTAAAATTTATTTCCCACACTGTGTGGAGTTTTAGAACTAAGTTATGTTTGTAATAAGACTTGTAACCATTATCGAAGTTTCTCGCACTTTAGTCTCAATGACATTTATAAATAAAATTTATCATTATAATCGTGAGATGTCGTTTGGAATTTTGATAATAGTGAACTGTTGTTTAAAAAAAAACAAGAGCATTTTGATTAAATATGTTAGATTGAATGATAGAAACGTCAATTAAAATAACAAATTTTTAATTAAATTTAGTAAATATTTCGTTTAGCGATATAAAATAAACACAATAATTATGCAACAAGAGCATTTTATATTACCATTGATTTTTATTATGGTTAGTAAGCAGCAAACAAAATAACGAGATTATTCTTTTACCACAAATTAAAATCTAATCCAAATTTACAAGTCAATATCTTACGTCGCCTTTTGTAAGTTCAGAATTTAATACAAATATATTTGATTATTAATAATTTTATTTCATAATTATATTTATAAAACTGTAGAACCGAATCATCTAGATACAACCAATTCCTAAAACGACAGAACATCTTGGTTGTAGTCAAGTTATTTTTGCTAATTTTAAGTATAATGCATAATTTTACAAATATCCTATATTCCGGGAAAGAAATGTTTTTTCGAACCATTGCAGATAATCCAAGTAATTCTTACTCATTAGAACTATACCTATACAACTTTAGGATTTTTGAACCAAATCAAAATATACTTTTTTTACTAAAGGTTTACAAGAGCTTTACTACAAGATCACAAGTCACAAACCCAACCGAAAAGGGTGTTATCCAGCTAAAAAGTCTGTTTAAAAACAAGTATTTAAGTTCCTGGGATAAACCTCAGCTGATCCCTTGTCAGACCTGATAAACCAAACTACATAAAATGAAAAAAAGAGTAATTTACACAACGATCGCGTAAGGGTAGTCTTTAAGCCACGAGTAGAAAATTAGAGGTACGAGCCTTGTTGAGTGCCATTAAAACTTCTAAGAGTGTTTCAAGATTTAATGTGAGATACGTACGCTACTTTACCTACGGCCGTTTGTTAATTACTAAAACTCAATTCTCGTTTCTAACCTATTTAATTGCCTCTGATTGTGATGCATTGCCCTAACCACTCACTCATTGCTTAATCAATTAAATTGGTCTTAGCAGCTGATAAGTTGACATTCAACCTTCAAAGTATTACCATTTTACTTATTTTCTCTCAATTCTGAAATCTCATTAGGTCCAAACTTGTACTGTGATATAAGAAGACAATACTGTATATTAAGTTAACAATACTGTAAAGTGAATCTTTTCAACTCTAAGAACTGAATTAAATTAAAAAGGCAGGTTTAAAAACGGGCCCCTAATCTGAATGACCTTATACACCTCTATAAAAAAACAGTCTAGAACGTTAATGGACATTTTCTGCATGCAACTAATGTTGCATTTTGTCAACACAAGGCAACGTGGCAACTTACCTTTGTGCGAAGAAATCCGAGTTCGTAATTTAAACCAACCTCGATTTAGCTAGTATGAGGGATTCATAAACAGAGTTAGTGACGTATTCTCCTATAAAACCCCATAAATTTATTGTATTACTCGACATACGCTTTCATTTGATATTTCCTTCTTAAGCCTTTTAGACTATCTCAGTGTGAGGCATTTTTTTAATTCAAACATTATCATTGCAGTTTGGTAGTATGTAGTAGTTATTTACTTCAGAAAATAAAATTTTTGTTATATTAAAAGGCATTATTTTTTGGTTACCCTGAATGACCTATAATATCTAAACACCCTCATTGCTCACATTATTAACTATCGCACAGGCTTTAAGTGAGCCAAGTATTTTTTTTTTTTTTTTTTTTTTTTTTTTACTATATAATGGCCATAATCAATATGTTAAACTAATTCCACGTAATCAAACAGAAAAATGTACAATCTTGTATCCTTAAAACGTTGAAATTAAAGAAAAAAACACTTTAAGTAGTGGAAAATGTCGAAGGTAATTGAGAATTCACCACAACACCAACCAAGTATGTCAAGACTAATTTCATCACGATCCAATTGAATTGGATTGATACTATGCATACGCGTCACTGGCTTAGTATAAATAGATATTTGTTTTTGAGTTGTTTTTGTTTTGTTTTGGTATTCATGGTTTGAACAAAACCACTACGTAAAATATATTATTACGAAATAATAGAAATAACCTACTAGATAAATTCATTAGTTTTGTATAAATTTACTCAATGAAGTATACAAAAATGAAAATAAATAGGTAATACTACATTTATACTACTCACGTTGTATTGCATTTTTTGTACCTTATCTACCAAGATTAGGCAATTTTAAGAACTTTTTACTTTGACACTAACTTTTGGGAGAACGCCATTTCACCCTGAAAATCACGTTTGAAAATCAAGAAAAGGCCCTCAAAAAACCTTTTCTTAATTTTATATATATTTTTTATTATTTAGGACATTTCAAACATTTTTTCCTCTTGTACTTTTTCGGCAAACACCTATTTCACCCCGAAGAACGCGTTTGAAAATCGTGAAAAGCGTTATATATTACTAAATATGAGCACATTTGACCAGGAGTGTCAATAACTTAATACTAACCTAACTTAGCCTAGCCTAATCTTACCTAACTAAACCTAACCTAACCTAACTAAACCTAGCCTAAACTAACCTTGGTTTACCCAAAATTGGTCATTTTTGGCTCTTCTAAGCTAATCTAGGCATGGGTTAGGTTAGTTTAAGTTGGATCAAGTTAGGTTGAATTATATTTAATTTGGTTTATCCATAAATCGGTCATTTTCGGTACTTTGCTATTTGTTACGACTTTTCAAACTTGGTTTTCTAGGTAAAAACGGCATTTGCAGAAAAAGTGTCCGAACATTTTTTGTTTTAATTGCCTTAAGTAAATAGGTCTAAAAAGAAAATACACAAGAAAAGTAATAAAGGAAATTTTAAGCGCCGAAAATAGTTGATTTCTATCGTTTTTGCAATGTTTAAACAAAATCTAAAAAAATCTAAAAAAATACTTTTGGGTAAAGAGCTACCTAAACCTATCTAATAGGCTAATTGGCTACCTAATGGGGTAGGGTGGAGTTACCGTCTTGAATATGAAATTATATGTGTCAAATAGGACTTTATTTTTATTTACTGTATTATTTTAAATTATGTTGTTTTTATCCGGATGCTCTTATTGAAAACTAACCGTATAGTATTTCATATTAAGTACGAATCCTAAAATATTAAAGTAACACGTTTTGTTAGTTGAACGAGATGCTTTATATAAAACAGATGTGTATCATGTTAAATATAAAAAAAATCAATACATTGATTATCATCAGCAGGGCATTAGAAAAAGAATATGTATTTTCCTAAAAGGTCTCACAAGGGGGTCAGTTACTTAACCTTACTTGCATTTTCTGGCAAAGAAATATTTTACTAACAATCCAAATAATACAATACTGCTTTGTGGAGGGATAGAAAATCCCAAATCTTTAAAATATTTTCCGCATTTCAATTGTTTTAATTGAAGTACGATTGCCTTTCCACTGGTGAACAAAAGGCTAGCGGTGTATCTAAGTTTGTTCTGTTTTATTGTTTTTTTTTCGTTCAATCCGATAAAGAATAGGTAAGTTGCGTTTAACATTTAACAGTTATTGAATCAATCCACAGTTATATATACAGTTTTTCGTTAAAACAACTGTAAATATTCAAAGCTTGAAACAACTTGTTAAATTTAAAGTTTAGTTTTACAATTTATAGTATTTGTTTTCAACTATGTGTCATACACAGTCATTTCTTCTCTATGCTGGATGTATAGATGTTATGTTAGATGCTAGATTTCTTTTTAAAACATTTTTTTTACCATTCTCAACCAAATAATAATTCTTACAAATGAATTTCGCATTGATAATTTCTATGATTTAAATAATTGTTTTCTTGAAGCATAATTATATTTTAAATTCAAATGGTTGCGTTTCATTAGGAAGCCTTTAACCGCATTGACCCTAGAGCGTTGAGCGAAGCCTTCATTAACATGCTCAACCACAGGCTTGGAGTCTCTCCCACAACAAACGGGGAATTACGTTATTGGGGGCGAGACTATTGCAGTAAGCGTAGCTTTTATTAGTTTTTTTGTAAATGATCAAACAAATTACTTTAGTTTCAACCCATATACTCGTTGGTTATGTATAACCATCACATATTATATGTTCATTAAATTACCTCTACAACTAAAGTGATGACATGCTACTTAAACTTACAATTTCGAGATTACTACAGTACCTAAATCCTAAGATATTTTTGAAGAATTAACATAAACACTGAATTACTAAACTCATGCAGTTAAAATCCCAGTGTAAAAATTGCGTAGCTATTTAGATTTTGAATCACTAAAATTATCTCTCAAAATAAATTGTACAAAGTAAAATTGGAGTAGGCCTAACTCATAAAGCAATTCCATTTTGATGTTAAGATGAAACACAGTTTAACGAAGCAGAAAAGGAGGATTACTCTGACAGGAGATTAAAGACGTTGCCTTCAAGAATCATATTTTGTATTTTTGTTTAATCTGGCTTCATTACACACTGTTCCTACACAACCTAAATAAAACAAGAAAGCAACCACTTGGGAAAATTTGATTTTTTTACTATTTTTTAGATTAGATTTAGATTTTTTAGATCGCCTGACATTTAAATATTCATAATAATAATAATATACCCCCGCCGCAGCAAACCTACCGACTAAGCGAATTTCCATTTGTCTGAATTGATTTTCAGTTAAATATATTTTAATAACATTAGGTTTAACGAGTACCTAGGTTTGCTGCTACAAGGAAACTAATAAAGTGTGTTTTTGAGTAAAATATTGATAGCTTAGTACAAAATAAATAAATTTGCCAAGTTTGATCAAAATATATCCATAAACAAGCAAACTACAACATTTGACAATATTCTCCATAAGGATAACTTGAGAATTTTAAATTTTACAATTTTTTTTTATTTTCTCTGTTACTAATAATCAAACAAAAATACTTTTATATACTAAATTATTTGTTTTTTAAGCTCTTTAAAAAGGTCTAAAGAGAAATCGGGAAATTTGGTGTTTTGAGGGTCAAAAGTGAGAAAAACCAATTTTTACCCCATAAAACACCTCGTAAAGCCCCGTTCCCATGGTCCGATCGTGCTGGTTCGCGATCTCATTCAAGTTTATCCTGCTTTACACCTTTAAACCAAATTTCATCAAAATCGGACAAAAATTACTCAAGTTATCGCGTTCACGGACGTATATATATATAAGTCTATATATATATATATATACATATATAAAAATTTTAACGAATGGTGTTTTTGGCCTCTGGGGACATCAAAATGAAAAAGTAAATCGGTCCCGGGTCTAGGTCTTACCGTGCCACCTACGGTAATAGCTACTTCCCTATAGGGAAATTCGCTAAAAATTATCGATAATAAAGGAGTATAAAAATAAACAATGTCATTTTTCTTGTTTTCTTTTTTTTCTCTTTAATTCCTGGGTTTCCAGTACTGGCGTAGCTTATAAAACCATAACATGGCAGACTGTCATGTTTTCATTCGTTAAATTGTAAAACTAAATGATAATTTATTATAAAATAAATACAAGCTCTTTTAGTGTAGTGGACATCTATTGAAATGAAGAACATGTTTTCGTGAATAATTCAAACTGTTAATTTAAAGAGTAGCAATAAAATATTTTTCGATAGTGGTAAGTTTAAGTATTTGCCTCGGACGTTATTTTATAATATTTTCACTATTATAAAGTCATAAAAAAATCATTTGGAATGTTATGGATAATGTATAAAATATATGTTCGGAAACGTGAATTTTGATTCAATAGTTTAAAGATAAACCATATCTTTACCTGTACACTTTTTGCATAAAGCTAAACAACTTCGAGAAAACACACACAACCTGTACTTTAATAACGTAACGGATTCAAAATTTTTAATGAGGCATTATATTTATTCACCAAATAGTCCATCCTCATGATTAAGGTTCTTTACCTTCAAATGATATATGCTATTACACGGATAAAAATAGTCACAACTTAGTTTTAAATACTATTTGAGGGGTGACTATTTACAATTTATACTATTCACAAATATTTGTACTTCCTATACTTAAAGAAAACAGTCTGTCTCGTATACAAAATAGCAACAAGTAAAAATAACATCAAAATCTTTCGTTCTAATAACTAATTAATTGAGCGGAGCGAGCGAAGCGAGCGAAGCTCTTATACGTCGACTCTTATGCATTTCGTAATACGCAAACTCCTCCTAGACGGCTGAATCAATCGTTTTCAAATTTTGTATGGTGATAAAGACCATATCGGTGAGTGCCAACATCTATATGGCGTTAAAAAAGTCTCTCAGGAATCCACCCCACTGGGTCTCAAAGTTTCAATGTAATCCTTATGGAAGCAGTATTTGACGCATAAAAGTAGTAGGGAAAAGCCGGTTCTGGATCAACCCCGACAGACCAGGGATTCTCATCTGTTTACTCTTCCACTCATCGAAAAGCTGGTTCTGGACCATCCCCCCAACAGACCCCCAGAGATTTGCCCATTTCCAAGCTCGGCTGGTAGTAGTATATATATGTGTGTCCTACTTCGGGATCCAATATGGGCTCTTATAGGAATACCTCCCCACACCCTGGCTGTCGTTAGTGAAGAGGCTAGTCCTCTTCATGCCCTCGGTTGCTTCTTCCAGTATTATAAGAGAACGTGTATTGAAAAAGCACTGCTGCTTCTCATCCCTTTTTTGTGTATGCCCAGACTCTATATATAACACTCGCCCGTGAAAATGGATGATGTGTATTTGGAAGCGTGCCAGTCCATGGACAGCAATACTTCGTTTTCCAACACCTCTTCAGAAAACGCAGTTTTCACTGCGACCCCAGAAAGCGTGGTTTTCACCGCAACACCTGAAAGCGTGGTTTTCACCGCGACCCCAGAAAGTATGGTTATCACCGTGTCACCTCTGCCTGTCGATTCGGATGACGACGTGAGATCGTTTGAGCTCACCGACGAGGAAGCCGGTTCTGACGTTTCTCCGATAGTCGGTTCTAGCTTACCCGTTGACACTAAGGTGCAGTGTCCAATCTGCGGTGTACGTGTATCGAAGCCCTACTTAGGAAGACACAAGAAAACCAAGAAATGCTCTAACGCCGCAAGTGCACAAGAGACAAGAGCTGATATGGTGGTTGTTCAAGCTACTCCTCAAGAGAAGAGCTCACGTTACAGTGTGAAGGTAGCTTGTGACCGATGTGGAGATAGTGTGTCTGTTGCAAATCTTAAACGACATCAAAAGTCAAAGAAATGTCTAGCTGCAACACAAGCTGGTGAGCCGGCTTTGGTACCTGACGTTGCCACAGAACCCCGACGTCTGTCTAAGATTGAGTGCGATACATGTGGTAAGCTTGTTACTACTGCGAACTTGGCCCGTCATCAGAAATCAAAACGATGCCGTCCACCTGTGGATGTTCGCGAAAGCACTACCCCAAAAATGAAGACATGTTTGCTATGTGGAGTGTCTATGCTACCGGTTCAATGGAAGCATCATAAACTGTCAGATCGTCATATTAGCATGCTGAGACAAACTCAAAATATGGCAGGTGTGAGCTCCAGAAATGTTGTATCGATTGCTCCACCTATAAACGATCAACATGCTGTACCTTCCACGAGTGGTGAACCCGTGAAACAATATGTGTATCCTCGAGCTGGTTCAACCGATGTGGAGGTGTGTAGGATTTGTATCAAACCTGTAAAAGTGTCAGAATGGTCTCAGCATTCCAAACACCATCTTCGTCCTGTAAAGCCTCAAAAGTCTAGTTTGGATATTAGGCGATTGGTCAAAAGATATCCGAAGGTTAAAAGGATTGTTAATGTTCCACACCCGATTATGAACAATGTTGATCTGAATGCTATGGTGAGAAAACCTACTAGACCGCAGAGACCTGACAAATTCCTTCGTACGACCCCTCAGAGCCCACTCCCATCGACATCAGCTGATGTTCCAAATGTTGTGGAGGAAATTACACATCAAAATCTCATTGATGCATTTGGATGACATTCTAAAATACACTGATTTTGTGACAGACGAACAGTTTGCAGAAGCTATTGAGGATTTTGATTTTGGAATGATTGATGAACCACACTCTGTTGTGAAGAAACCCCGTAGACCTTCTCTTAAGCTCATTATTCCTTCTCCTTCAGAGCTGAATATACCAAACAGTCCTGTTTATCAATCTCCACTCCATATTCCTGACAGCCCATCCTATAATCCACTATCACCATTTACCTTTGGGAGTAATCCTCCTGGACTAACCCTTGGGGAAACGTCTGAGAGTTCGATTGATTTGGTTGCTCTCCCACCATCTCCAATTAGCCCACTACCACCAACACCGGAAGTTGGTGTAGAGCATGATACTAATGGTGAGGCTGATCAGACACCAGAAGATAACAACGCAGGTGATGATGACAGTGGGTCATTGGAGGTAAGACAAATTGAGACAGCATTTAAGTCAAGACTCAGAACTTTTGTTATCGACAACAAGACTAATGTCAAGGATCCAACTTTGTTTTTGAACATGTGCACAGATTTGGTTGAAGAAAAAATTGAAGAAATGGTTGTGGAAAGCAATATAAAAGTCAACTTTGTCTTTCATGCTGAATTTCAGAGAGTAGCTCAAGACAAGAAAATAAAACAATTGATGAATTTCAAGACTACTAATAAAATTGTGTATCCAACAACAGACATCTCTGAATATTACAATGATGCAAAGGCAAAGATACTTGCAGAGATTGAAGACTTCCAAGCAACTGGCTCTAATTGGACTTTGATGAAGGTCATTGATTTGGATATCAGAGTAAATAAATACACACCTCTTAAGGGCTCTAGTTACATGAAACTTCCACCGAAGATAGAATCCAAGAAAGCAGTGATAAACATAAATAATAATGACCAGAAATGTTTCCTGTGGTCTATCCTTGCAGCTTTACACCCTGCGAAGGATAATGTTAACAGAGTGAGTATGTATAGAGCTTATGAACATGAACTTGATGATGTTTTCAAAGACATTGAGTTTCCCATGAAATTAGATGACATTACAAAGTTCGAAAAACGTGCCAATATCTCTGTCAATGTTTACACTCTCAATGAAATCGAAAATTCAGTTGTTCCTCTCAGAATCACTAACGAGGAGATGGAAAAACACGTAGACCTGCTCTACTTGAAGTCTGCAGACACAAACCATTATTGTTATATAAAGAATCTATCTAGACTTGTACAATCACAGATATCAAAACATGGTCATATGTTATGGCTGTGTAAACGTTGTCTGTTACACTTTGGATCAAAAGAAGGTTTGGACAGACATAGAGAGGATTGCAGCAGACATGAAAGTATAAAAATAAATCTTCCAGAAGAAGGGACGGTCATCAAATTTAATGATTTCAACAAGTCGATGCGAGTCCCTTTCGTAGTGTATGCAGACTTTGAATGTCTTCTTGAGTCCAACAGAACCATCAAAACTGAACAAACACAAAGCTACCAAAAACACTTGGCTATGAGTTTTGCATATTACATCGTTTCCAAAGATGGAGACTACAAACCTCCTGTCACATACTTTGGTGCAGATGCCGGAAGGGTCTTTGTGGAACAACTTGAGATGGAGTCTGAAAAAATAAGATGTTTGTATTCTAGTGAGGCTATCAAACCTATGGATTTAACGGTAGATGACCAGCGTATTATATCAAACTCAACAACATGCCATATTTGTGAAAAACCCTTAGAAGATGATAGGGTCCTTGATCATGACCATTTGACAGGACAGTTCAGAGGAGTTGCACACAACAAATGCAACATTCTGTACAGAAAACCCAAGTTTATTCCTGTCTTCATTCACAACCTCTCGGGCTACGACACACATTTGTTTATTAAAATGCTGGGTATGAATGATGAGGAAATAGAGGTGATCCCAAACAATGAAGAACGTTACATATCATACACAGTTAAAAGGCAGAACATGATCGAACTGAGGTTTTTGGATTCGTTCAAGTTTATGTCCAGTAGCCTTGATGCACTCACCAAAAATCTTCAGAAAGATCTGTTTACACACACTGCTAAATACTTCAATGAATCCGAGTTGAACCTGGTTTTGAGAAAAGGTATTTACCCATATGATTACATGGACAGTGAGGACAAATATGAGCTAACTCATTTACCTGAACAGGAAGAATTCTACAACATACTCACTAAAACAGATGTTGACCCTAAAGATTATGAACATGCTAAAAGAGTGTGGGATTCATTTAAAATGAAGGATATGAAAGCTGACGTTATGGAGAACTTCCGAAATGTGTGTATGTCAACGTACAAACTAGATCCTGCATGGTTTTTCACAACACCTGGTCTTGCTTGGAGTGCTATGCTAAAAACTACAAATGTTGAACTGGAACTTATTTCAGATTACGATATGCTGCTTATGATTGAGAAGGGAATTAGAGGTGGTGTATCGCAAAGTTCTAACCGCCATGCTAAAGCCAATAATCCCTACATGAAGGATTACGATTCGAGCAAACCAACTGAGTACCTGGTGTACTTGGATGCGAATAACCTATATGGGTGGGCAATGGTTCAACATATGCCATACGGAGATTTCAAATGGTGTGATACAAACATTGATGTCACTGAAATCCCTGACGATGCCGAAACGGGGTATATACTTGAAGTGGATTTGGAATATCCTAAAGATACCCACGACTTGCATTCCGATCTTCCTCTTGCCCCGGAGCAGAGAGTACCACCAGGAGGAAAAGAGGTTAAACTATTGACAACACTTTATGACAAAGAGAAGTATGTTGTTCATTACAGGAATCTCAAGCTGTACCTCAAGCTTGGATTGAAACTGAAGAAGATCCATAGAGTCATTTCCTTTAAGCAATCAAACTGGATAGCTACTTATATTGACCTGAATACAAAACTGAGAACTCAGGCAAAGAACGATTTCGAAAAGGAGTTTTACAAACTGATGAATAATGGTGTGTTTGGGAAGACGATGGAGAACATACGTAACAGAGTGGATGTGCGATTGGCAACAAAGGAAAAACAAATTGTCAAATGGATCGCTCAACCTACATTCAAGGATCGTACAATATTTGCTGAAAACCTTTCTGCTGTGCACATGAAAAGGACAAAACTCCTGTTCAATAAACCCATATATGTTGGTATGAGCGTATTGGATGTTTCAAAGACTCTAATTTACGATTTTCACTATAATGTGATTAAATCGAAGTACGGTGACAAAGCACGATTGCAGTATACAGACACTGATTCCTTGAAATATGCCATTGCCACCTCTGACTTTTACCAGGATATGAAAACCATGATAGATTACTTTGATACAAGTGACTACCCTGAGAACAATCCGTATGGGATGCCTAGAGTCAACAAGAAGGTTCTTGGTAAAATGAAAGATGAACTGAGTGGGAGGATTATGCGAGAACAGATTGCTCTAAGATCTAAGATGTATGCTCATGAAGTCGAGGATGGTAGTGTATGCAAAAAGTCAAAAGGAGTCAAAAAGTCAGTCACCGAGAAGGAAATAACATTTGACGACTACAAAAAATGTTTGTTTGAAGGTTTGGAAACCACTAAAACCATAAATATGATTAGAAGTTTCAGTCACGACCTGTATACCATAGCACTCAATAAAGTGGTGTTGTCCAACCAAGATGATAAACGATACATTTTAGATGATGGAATCCATTCCCTCCCCTGGGGTCACTATTCAATAAACCATTAGAAATTACTCTTTTGCAATTCCTTTTCATAAAACGAACCCAGGATCTCTTCTCCATCACCATCGATGATTCTGTATGTTACCGGTGCTGTAGACTGAATGTGAGATATTGTGAAAATCTCTGTTCGCCAGTTTCGAGCGTACTTGTTAGCAAACGTATCTTTCTTTGCTACTATTCTCACTCGATCGCCAACTCTCAGTTTAGGTCGTGGACGTTTAACTGATCGAAATTGATCGAGGTACAAGCTACGAATTTCTGGCTCGACTTTCACAGTCACATCGACCGGCCTCATGCGAATGGTGGAGTGTACACTTGTGTTGTACTTACTCAACAGACCCTGCAGTATGTCTATCCAACGGAATGACCCCCTAGCTTCAAAATGCACTTTCATTCGTTCATTGAGTGTGCGATTGAACCTTTCAACTATGGAGCTCTTTTCTTCATTCTCCGTATGATACATCTTTATACCATGTTTGGTGAGAAGACATTTAAAATCCTTGTTGACGAACTCTCTACCCTTATCAGTGTGTAATAGGTTAGGTGCTTTGTGACCATTGCCCTTAGCTCTTCGTATGATGGCTTCAAACGCGTTTGTCACTTCGATACCGCTCTTCCTGAGTAATGGTTCAGACCATGCATACTTGGAAAATGTATCAATCACATTTAGCATATATTTATATCCATCGTTTTCCCGGAAGAACTTGTCCATTATAACCAAGTCAGCTGCCCACAGGTCGTCTATGTAGAGAGTGATGATTTTACGTTTTGGAAACTTTTTTGTTACTGGTCGATGAAGCTCTTGTGCCTCTTCAAATTTGACATCAGCGATTCCTGATACAGGCGCTTTTGTGAACGTGCTCTTCTCACGTAAGCATTCAACACACCGGCCTCTTAACCGCCACTTGTTGTTAACCGTCTTGATACGTTCCACATCAGCCGAAGCGGTTTTCCTTTTACACTTGGCACAATAAAATACATATACCATTTCGAGCTTATAATAAGAGTACTTATAGTGATATAAGCACAACATGAGTGAATTGCACAGGCACACCATTCGTCTGTCTGAAGGGCAGAAACGTAAGCTTCGTATCGCCTATAAGAAACGGAGAAGTGCTATAATTGGACTGACGAGTGACGACATAGGTCGTAGTGGAACGGACCATATCCTGTTAGACAGTGTCCAGCATAAGGCTATTGAGAAAGCTAGACGAAACCAAACAGGCATTCGGCTGAACCTCAGCTACGACCAGCTATTGAAAAATAAACAGGGAGGCCTGCTGAAAGAAGTGTTGGAATTTGTGGAGGGTGCCGTTCCTGGTGGAAAACGTTTCATCTCACCTGTTGTCAGAAGACACCTAGCACCGATGCTGAAGGAAAGGTTCATTCCATGGTTGAAGCATTTGATTGACAATGAGTTGGACACGATAATAGACAAGGATCCCAAGGGCGCTGGTTTGAAAAGATGTATCAACAGGAAATTGGATGCTTTACTATTACAAAAAAACGGATAAACCCCTTAACGCTTGGTGACCTCGAACGATGGGCCAAAGTGTTGGGATTGAAAGGATTTCGAGGTGTTTTCATGCGTGAAGTTTTGCCAGAATCCCCATGGGAAATGGAATGTGGTATTTTGAATCTCGGTGACTTGGACTCGAATGGTACACACTGGACCTGTTATATCAAAATGCATAATGGTAAAAAGCTGTATTTCGATTCATTTGGCAACGCTCCACCACCAATTGAACTTGTGAAGTATTTAGGCGAGCGTGATTTGCTTTATAATGATATGCGAGTACAGGAGTTTGAAGACCCTCCTATTTGCGGTCATCTCTGCCTTGAAGTTCTGAAGCGATGTTCAAACGATGATACCAATTGGAACACGATCATAAACACTTTAAGAGATGACAAATACTCATGGCAATCTTGGTGGGGCAAATTATAAGTGTACCATGCCACTATTAAAACTTAGAGGTATAAGCTCTCGCGTCACTCTCCACTTGGAACACCCAATCCATCTGGAAGAGAACATGAAGCATCGTATGGCACTTGTTGCGTTCTTTACAGACAACAATATTTATAACGTCCGTGATGAAGCAAATATTTTCTTCTTGGATAGTGACGTTCATGTAATACCGAATCGTCTCACTTTCACAAGAGGTTACTGGACAATCGAGTCTATGGAAGCTACTGCGAAGGACTACATAAAATCCTTGAGCTTAAACGTTGATCCTACTAAATTTAGACTGAGTAAAAATGGTGATTTTCTTTCTGTGTACTCGCCATTGAAGTTCTATATGGATCCAGCGTGCTGCAAGTTGTTTGGTTTTGATCCTCCAACAAAAGAAAAACAGAAGAGAGCCGACAGTAGCTTATACCACATTGAGAACCAAACAGTGACAGGAACAAGACCTCCAAAGTTGAGGGCAGTAGATACCATCGAGATACACTGCAATATAGTGCACAACAGTCTCGTCAACCACGACATACATGATCACAAACATGCGGAAACTGAACTGCTATACACGTTCTTCCCTCAAGTTCCACATGGGTATAAGATATCTGAACAACCAAAGGAAAGGTTATATGTTGATTTGAAACCTGGGTTGAGGACAGTTCACTGCATAACAATCAACATACTTGATCAAGATAACAACCCGATACTCAATAGTAATGTTGAAAACCTGGTGTACTTGGACTTGGTATCATTATAAGAGCATCATGATGTATATATTTAAATTCAATCGGTTCGGAGAAGAACTGGCTGACAGCAGTACTAACCAAAATAGCATTTCAACAGATAAGTTAAATGAAAAACTTTCATCGTTGGAATTCACTTGCAACCACGATACAGATTCAAAGATCAGTAACATGAAAAGAGAATTTATTTCTCAGGTAGATAACTTGTTTAATAAGGCAAAAAAGGATCTAGCCTCCATTGTAAACAAACAAGTCGGGTTCGAGAAACATTATATTAGTGCCAAGAACAAAAGGATAGTAAAAGTTGCAAAAGCTATAGATAAGGCTGATGTGGTTGTTAAAGAACAGCTTGAAGAAGTAAATGATAAAGTTGATGGTATTTTAAAAGGTCTTGAAGTCACAAATGACTGTATTCAGATCAAAGGAGGTAGAAAGATATGTGGCATCAGTCGCAGCAACAGTGCATATGACGCCATTAACGGAGTTGAATTCTCAGAGCTATCTAAACGTCTACACAGAGTCGAGACTATGATCAGTACGACTGACGCAAACACACTTGCTGTTTAAATCAACAGATCGAGACATTAGGCTGTCAAGGAGTTTCCTATGAAGACAAAGTGGTGTTATAAGTAAAGACAATGGAAATAAACGTCTACTGTAGAGATGGTGAAAGGGCGGAGGGTGGCATTTTCCCAAAACCACTTCGTTGCTTGATCGTTGGTCCATCAGGATGTGGAAAAACCAATTTACTGCTTAACCTCATATACAACAAAGATGGTATAGCTTTTAAACATCTCTACGTGTTCAGTCGATCAATAGAACAACCAGCATATCTTGATTTAAAAAAGCACTATGAAAGAGTTCAGAAAAACCTCGGTTGCAAAATAGCATTCTTCTTCTCTGATTGTTCCGACTTGGTTCCATTGGATGAATGCAAACCAAATTCACTGGTTGTGTTTGATGACTGTTTACTTGATGAGCAATCAAAAATCAAAGACTATTACATCAGAGGTCGTCACAAAAATATATCATGTATATACCTGAGTCAGAGCTATGGTCGTGTCGATATGCAAGTAATCCGTAACAACCTAAATCTGCTGTGTGTGTTTCAACAGAACAAGCATTACTTGACACGTATTCATGAGGATTTTGTCAGTTCCGATATGTCGTTATCTGAGTTTGAAAAGCTCTGTCGTCGGTGTTGGCAGGAACAACATGGATTTGTAACCATCAATACCACTAAAAAAGCACACTCTGGAAAATATAAATGCATGCTGAAGAAAACTATATTTACAACGTCAATGAGAAATGTCACATCTTAAGCTAGAAACGATATATCACGTTTTTTGATTGAAATGTCGTTTTTATACTAGAAACGTTATATCACGTTTTTTGATGGATATGTCGTTTTTATACTAGAAACGTTATATCACGTTTTTTGATTGAAATGTCGTTTTTCGATCGATATGTCGTTTTTAGACTAGAAACGTTATATCACGTTTTTTGATTAAAATGTCGTTTTTCGACGATATGTCAATTTTATACTAGAAACGATATATGTCGTTTTTTTCTGACGTTGTATAATATAAGTGAATGCAGGCTATGATGGATGCAAAAGCTGCTAAGCGACTTGAAGCTATCGAGAGTAACCTGATGAAAAAGTTTCATGACGCTGAATTGGAAGAGCAAAAACAACGTGAACAAAAACTTAAAGAGATATCAGTTGTATCGTCTCCAACAAAAAGTCCATCCACCACAATCATTACAAGAGATGTCCAAAAACAACCGTTGACTGTCACCAAGGCAAAGCAACTAGAAAATGTAAAAAATAGACTTCAACAACAATTTGCTAACGTACACATTTTAGAAAGAGAGGAACAACGAGAAAGGGAAAAGAAATATCAAACCATTACCGATGCAATAAAAGAGAAAAAAGAAAAAGATGATCTATTAGAACAAAAGACAAAGGAGTGGTTGAAAAAGCAAAAATACAATCAAATGGTTGCTCGCTTTAGACCAAGAGTATACAGTACACCAGATCGTAAACAAATTCCCTTCGATAACGAAGATGAAGTGGAAACTGAAAACGTTCAGAACAAATCAATCAGACAGTTGGTGGACTCAAATGTAATCAATTTGGGCAGTGTTGGTGCGAGATACTTACCCCGTGCAAGCGATTCACAGTTTGGTATTTATTATGATGTGACGAGTGAACGCTTGAAAATTGGATCAGAACCAATCACCTTTAATTACGATGATATAGTGATGTCAGGTAAAAGTTTTGTCGGCAGTGAAGGTCTTTGGAAACTCTTGACGAATAAAGGTTTTGTTAAGTCTGATGAGTACACATCTGACGATTGGAATTCATACAAAGACATTCTGTTGACATCCAACTCGTTGTATAAAAAGAACGATCCCTCGACTAGACGACCGAAATCAAGTCAGGGTCAAAAGTGGAAACAGATGATCAAACCCATTTGGGATGAGATGAATAAATCCACAACCCCAACTACATTAACACCCACAGAGACAGTTGGGTCTGGGTTGAAACGGTACGATGACAAAACACCAATCGAATATCGGTACATAAAGGATTTAAACGAATTGATCAGTCGACTCAATTTCATACACGCTGAGGAGGCTGCTGGAAACAATAACTTTCACAACGAGAAACTGTCAGTCGTGAAATTCATATACGACCGCATGCAGGAGCTAATCGAACGACCAAACGGATTGAAGTATCTCATACGCTGTCTGTCAGCGTTACCTGAACACGCTATTCAAGGTTCGGGGTTGTTGAACAACTTAATCAACAGTTTACCGTTTGAGCTGCATGCTCCACGTAATTGGAATCTTGATACGTACAATTATTGCGGACCTGGTACGAAGCTATCTGATCGCCTGGCTCGTGGTGACAAAGGAGTCAACCCCTTAGACGAGGCGTGCAAGAAACATGACATATGGTATCGGGATCATAGGCATGCCGAAGACCGATGGGTGGCAGATAAGAAATTGCAAGACGCTGCTTGGAATAGGGTCACGTCTTCTGACGCCGATCTAAACGAACGCGCTGTCGCACTCGGTACGACTGGTGCAATGTGGATGAAGCGCAAACTCGGTTTCGGGCTAGGAACGTCTGTATGTATATAAGTGGGAGAAAGAGTACAACATGGAAAACGCATGGACGATTCTTTCTCAGGAAGCAAAAGCACCTAAGGGCGTTCTCACAGACGAGTTCGTTATGAAGTACGCTAAGGAGCTCGACTGGGGTCTCCTATCCGAAAACTACGATTTCAGCATCGACATGTTACGCACGTATTTCCATCGCGTAAACTGGTATGCCATACTGAAGAGGACAAAGTTCGATGAGAGCTTCCTCCGGGAAATGGCTATCAACTTTAACGAGTGCTGGTATGTGGTCAGCAAATATCAAACACTGTCTGAATCATTCATACACGATTTTGCAGGCAACGTAGATTGGTACTACATCATAAAGTATCAAAACGTGTCCAAGGAATTCCTCCAAGAACACGAACGTAATCACGGATTTAATACACGGCTCTTGAGTTCGCTACTGAGCATGAGGCCTAAAGAGTAAAATCGTAATGTTAACATAGTATATTTTTTTCACCCTTTATTAAGTAACCAACACAAATGGATGCTACATACAATCAGTTTTCAAGCGGTGTGGTGAAGAGCGAATACCGCTCTATCATGCCGGTGTCTGAACTCAATTTCAACACTCCAAATAATTACACGGTTTTTAAACTCGATCACGGTGACACGTTTTACGATTCAGGAATACAATTTCACATTTGTGGTAAAGTCATCAAGAAATCTGACGGGGCTGCTTATGCCGATAAAACAAACATCAAACTCATAGACAATTTCGTACCGTTTCTGTTTACTCGAATTGAACTCAAGAAACACAACACCACAATCGACACTGTCGACTATCCTGGTGTCACAAGCACGGTCAAGGGAATCCTCAACTATTCCAGTTCGAACAAGAACTCTTTAGCAAACTGTGGTTTCGTATCCACGTTCACTGGTGGAGGCAACTTCGAAGTAATCGGTACCCTTGCACACCTCGGTCTCGGCTTCTTCGATCATCTACGGTATCCTATGTACAAAGGCGGATTCGAAGTCGTATTCACCCGTGCTGAAGATAACGATGCACTATTTGTTTGGAAAGGATCAGCCGCAACAGATACAATACCAGAGGACGGAAAAGTCGAAATCAAATCTTTCGTTCTTCGAGTTCCGTTAGTCGAGTATACGGCCACCAGCAAGATTCAATTGATCGATGGGTTGACCCGTTTGAGTGATCATAGCAAATTGGTATACAACTATTACCAGTGGCAGTGTATTGAAAAGAAAGGTGTTTTCGGGGCCTCATTCAACTTCGATATCACTAACGTTTATAGAAATGTATACAACCCGAAATTTGTCATTGTGGGGTTGCAAACTAGCCGTTGGAATGACCAGAAGAAAATTCCCTCCCGTTTTGATAGTTGCAACATAAAAAATGTCGCAGTGAAAATAAACGGAGAACGTTATCCTCAAGAAATGCAGAACATACACATCACTGAAGGCAAATGGAGACTGTTATACGAACAGTTGGTCAGATATCGTCTGGTGAACTTTGGAGACACCAATGTGTTCGTATCTCCTTCAGAGTTCAAGAATGATTATCCACTGTTGGTGATAGACACTCATCTCCACCCAATGAGCACAGATCGCTCGAGAAGTGACATCCAGATTGAGTTAGATTTCGTAAATGCTATCGCGACTGCGCAAGCCGATGCCGGAACAACAGCATACGTAGTCGTGGTCTCTGAAACTGGATTCAGTTATGACATTTCAAGAAACATCATTAGACAACTGTAAACAATTTCTAGGAGATCGTTGTAAGAAAATAAAAAAAAAATATATTATTTTTGCCCCAGAGGAATGAGGCAAGGGTTGAATTTGTCTCCATAAGGTCTATATTAAACCCCAGCACAGGACAAACATACATACTCCATGTGGGGGGTTGGAGAACACCTCCGGATTTTGTGGGGAGGTATTCCCATAAGAGCCCATATAAACTCCGGGAGTAGGACACAGATATATATACTACTGGTAAAAGTTGTAATCGGTCATCGTTACCTCCCGATGTTGACTCCCATAAGGGTCTATATTGGATCCCGGAGTAGGACAAACATATATACTCTACTGGCTGGAGGGGAGGGGGCTTGAAAATGGGCAAATCTCCAGTCTACTGGGGGCTGGTCTAGAAACGGCTTTTCGATGAGTGGAAGAGTAAACAGATGAGAATCGCTGGTCTGTCGGGGTTGATCCAGAACCGGCTTTTCCCTACTACTCATAAACAAAGACATATGATCAGCTGTTGACTTTTGAATGCAGTAGATAAAGAAATAGCTGATGGCATTATTCCACAGATATTAGAACAGCAACGGTATGGATCATAAATAGGGTATATTTAAGTGACGACACTAGCTTGACGTCCTTGACGTAGGAAGTGGTGAAGGAAGTAGTAAAGGTGAGCAGTCTGGAGTGTGGAATCTGTTTATGACGATTAGATTAAGGTATCTGCAATCCTAAAATGTTATTGGAAGGGAAGGAAACAGGTCCGCGACGTAGGAAGTGGTGGAGGAAGTAGTAAAGGTGAGCTATCCGGAGTGTGGGAACTGTTTATGTCGATTAGATTAAGGTATCTGCAATCCTATGATGCTGCTATGGGAAGGTAGGGAAACAGGTCCGTGATGTAGGAAGTGGTGAGGGAAGTAGTAAAGGCAAGGAGTCCGGACTGTGGGAACTGTTTTTGACGATTAGATTATGGTATCTACAATCCTAAAATGCTATGGGAAGGGAGGAAAACAGGTCCGCGATGTAGGAAGTGGTGAAGGAAGTAGTCAAGGCGAGCTGTGCGAAGTGTGGGAACTGTTTATGACGATTAGATTAAGGTATCTACAATCCTAAAATGCTATGGGAAGGGAGGAAAACAGGTCCACGATGTAGGAAGTGGTGAAGGAAGTAGTCAAGGCGAGCTGTGCGAAGTGTGGGAACTGTTTATGGCGATTAGATTAAGGTATCTGCAATCCTAAAATGCTATGGAAAGGGAGGGAAACAGGTCCGTGACGTAAAGAAGTGGTGAAGGAAGTAGTAAAGGCGAGTTGTTCGGAGTTTGGTATCTGTTTATGACCAATAGATTAAGGTATTTGCAATCAAATAATGCTAAGGGAAGGGAGGTAAACAGGTCCGTGGCGTAGGAAGTGGTGAAGGAAGTAGTAAAGGCGAGCAGTCCGTAGTGTGGGAACTGTTTATGACGATTAGATTAAGGGATCTGTAATCCTTAAATGCTATGGGAAGGGAGGGAAACAGGTCCGAGACGTAGGAAGTGGTGAATGAAGTGGTAAATGCGAGCAGTCCGTAGTGTGGGAACTGTTTATGACGATTAGATTAAGGGATCTGCAATCCTAAAATGCTATGGGAAGGGAGGGAAACAGGTCCGAGACGTAGGAAGTGGTGAAGGAAGTAATCAAGGCGAGCTGTTTGGAGTGTGGGAACTGTTTATGACGATTAGATTAAGGTATCAAAAATCTTAAAACTCTATGGAAAGAGATGTAAACAGGTCCACGACGTAAGAAGAGGTTAAGGAAGTAGTATGGTGAGCAGTGTGGAGTGTATGGTAACTGGAAACCGTTTGTAGCAGTTAGATTAATGTATCTGCAATGCTGAAATGCTATGAGAAGGGATGGAAGCATGCCCAAACATAGAAAATGGTGAAAGAAGTAGTAAAGGCTAGCAGTGTGGGGTGTGGGGAATGTTTGTGGCAATTAGATTAACGTATCTAAAATACTAAAATGCTATGGAAAGCGATGAAAACAGGTCCACGATGTAGGAAGTGGCTTAGGAAGTAGTAAAGTATGAGCATAGTGTGAGAACCGTCTGTGGAAGTTAGATTAATGTATCTTCAATCCTAAAATGCTATGAGAAGGGAAGGAAACAGGCCCCACGACGTAGGAAGTGGTGAAGGAAGTAGTAATGGCTGGAAGTGCAGAATGGGGGAACCGTTTGGGCAGTTACATAAATGTATCTAATACTTTTGCTATGAGATGGGAAGGAAACAGGTCTATGACGTTGGAAATGGTGAAGGAAGTAGTAAGGCTTGCAGTGCAGAGTGTGGGAACTGTCTTTGGCAATTACATTAATGTATTTTCAATCCTAAAATGCTATGGGAAGAGAGGTAAACAGGTCCACGACGTAGGGGGTGGCGTAGGGGGTGGTGATGGAAGTAGTAAAGATGAGTAGTGTTGAGTGTGGGAATGGATTAATGTATCTGCAATGCTAAAATGCTATGGGAAGAGACTGTAGACTGTAGGTTAAAATGATTACGAAGCACGAATCGATACTTATTTCGATACATGCAATCGTTTACAATAGAAATTTGCAACTGAGTTGACAACCGCCGATTTTTACTCCACAGAGGCTAAAAACGTTTTTTACTCCCTAAAGAGTAAAAATGCTTCTTTAAACCCGCAACGCATGCATTAAAACGACTGTTTTTAATGCAGTATGACAAAAACAATATAATATGAACCCTTGATGACTCCGCTCAATTTTGTGGATGCCTCTGCGAACGCCACCTAGTTTAAATTTTCTTTGTTTACATTTATTGAGCGGAGCGAGCGAAGCTCTTATACTTCGACTCATGCATTTAGTAATACGCAAACTCCTCATAGACGGCTGAATCAAACGTTTTCAAATTTTGCACGGTGATAAAGACCATATCGGTGAGTGCCAACATCTATATGGCGTTAAAAAAGTCTCTCAGGAATCCGCCCCACTGGGTCTCAAAGTTTCAATGTAATCCTTATGGAAACAATATTTGACATATAAACAAGGTCATATGATCAGCTGTTGACTTTTGAATGCAGTAGATAAAGAAATAGCTGATAGCATTATTCCACATATATTAGGACAGAAATGGCATGGATCGTAAATATAATCAAATGGCGACACTAGCTTGAAATAGCCCTGAGTTTAAGGTCCGTGACGTAGGAAGGGGTGAAGGAAGTAGTAAAGGTGAGCAGTCTGTAGTGTGGACTCTGTTTATGACGATTAGATTTAGGTATCTGCGTTCCTAAAACTGTATGGGAAAACGGGTCCGCGACGTAGGAAGTGGTGAAGGAAGTAGTCAAGGCGAGCTGTTTGTAGTGTGGGAACTGTTTATGACGATTATATTAAGGTATCTGCAATCCTAAAATGCTATTGGAAGGGAAGGAAACGGGTCCACGACGTAGAAAGTGGTGAACGAAGCAGTAAAGATGAGCTGTTCGGAGTATGGGATCTGTTTATGACCATTAGATTAAGGTATTTGCAATCCTATGATGCTATGGCAATGGAGGGAAACAGGTCCCTGACGTAGGTGAAGGAAATAGTAAAGGCGAGCTGTCTGGAGTGTGGGAACTGTTTATGACGATTAGAAAAAGGTATCTGCAATCACAAAATGCTATCGAAAGGGAGGGAAACAGGTTAAGGCGAGCTGTCAGGAGTGTGGGAACTGTTTATGACGATTAGATTAAGGTATCTACAATCTTAAAATTCTATGGAAAGAGAGGGAAACAGGTCCGCAACGTAAGAAGAGGAGAAGGAAGTACTAAAGGTGAGCATTGTGGTATTTGGGAACTGGAAACCGTTTGTAGCAGTTGAATGCTGAAATGCTATGAGAAGGGATGGAAACATGTCCACGATATAGAAAATGGTGAAAGAAGTAGTAAATGCTAGCAGTGCGGAGTGTGGTCAATGTTTGTGGCAATTAGATGAACGTAGCTAAAATACTAAAATGCTATGGAAAGTGGTGAAAACAGGTACACGATGTAGGAAGTGGCTTAGGAAATAGTTAAGTATGAGCATAGTGTGAGAACCATCTGTGGCAGTTAGATTAATGTATCTTCAATCCTAAAATGCTATGAGAAGGGAAGGAAACAGTTCTATGACGTAGGAAATGGCGAAGAAAGTACCGGTAGTAAGGCTGGCAGTGCAGAGTGTGGGAACTGTCATTGGCAATTACATTAATGTATCTGCAATCCTTAAAGGCTATGGGAAGAGAGGGAAACATGTCCACGACAAAGGGGTTGGTGAAGGAAGTAGTAAAGGTGAGCAGTGTTGAGTGTGGGAATGGATTAATTTATCTGCAATTCTAAAATGCCATGGGAAGAGACTGTAGACTGTAGGTTAAAATGACTACGAAGCACGAATCGATACATATTTCGATACATGCAATCGTTTACAATTACAATAGACATTTACAACTGAGTTGATAACAGCTTATTTTTACTCCATAGAGGCTAAAAACGATTTTTACTCCCTAAAGAGTAAAAATGCTACTTTTACTGCTACATACGACTGTTTTTACTGCAGTATTACAAAAATAATATAATATGAACCCTTGATGACTCCGCTCAATTTTGTGGACGCCTCTGTGAACGCCACCTAGTTTATTTAGCAATTGATGCAGTGAAATTGACATAAAGGATGTGCGTGGACGATTCGTTTAATGATGTCAGGACATCAACGTTATAATTATTAGTACTGTGAATTTTATTGGATGTTTTCGTTTTATTTTAGGGAGTTTCAATTCTGACCTACTGGAAATTGTGTATAGTATGAGTAATTGTATTGTGGGGATATTGATTATGGAAGAGGCAGGTATGCGATGGAAGGTGATATCATTGACTAGGCCTATACACTTCTCAATTGATAATTGCTCTTTCTAATGTAGGCTGCAATAAAATTTGTCTTTATACGTGTAAACTAGCTGTTCTGAATTATCGGCCTACACAGTTTTAACTGACTACTCCCGTACGTAGGACCTCGTAACTAATTAATTTAAATTATCCGGTTTAATTTTCGTAAACACCTTAAGCAAAAAATATATTTTTTCTAACAGAAAAATGAAAATATGTGGCTTGGCTAATTAATTGTTTGGTTTGAATGTCTACAGCGTACATAAACTAATTCATTCGCAGAGAATTGCAATTGCATTCGGCTAACAGATAAAGAAAAATAAATATTCCTTATTCATTCTCCAAAATATTTTTAAAATTTGAGGGTAATTAAGAACTTTTATTACAAGAATTCAAACGTACATTTTAATTTATGATAAACAACTTGGATTTTATAAAATACCTTAATTTTAAATCCTAACTTGTTTTGTTGAATAGGGATTGGTTTAAATTGTGCTTTTTAGTCATAATGGATCAACACTTTTGGGAAACAACGTTTTTATTTCCAAGGATAAGTGTAAGAATGAAATTTGCAATTAGCTAAGATTAATCTAATCTACTTTACTCCAATTTCATAACAAGAAAGTCTTGATAAAACTTATTATTACTGTAAGAAAACACCTTTTGCTGATGAAGGCAATTTAGGTTAGATTTAACTCCGTAATTACTATGTTTGTGTTAAAACTTTTAAACGTACTTCCAGAGTTTTTTTTTAATCCAATATTATAAACTATTTATGCCCTAACAAAGTCCAAAAATTACTTTTACTTTAGCACTTACCTAATAATTTATAAATAATCTTTTCATAGAACTATAATTTAAAATATCTCATCTTAACTTTTTCATATCTATATTATAGAACACCTTTTTTAAAGAATTATCGCATGGCGTTTTGCTAAAAAATCATCCACTTATCTCACAGTTATCACAACAATGATTAATCAATGTTTTTCGTTGCATTTGGTTTTCAGTTTGTAGTGGAAAGCACTGTTTCGTTTTATCTCCAATATCAAAAAGGCATCTTACGAATTGATCAACTAATTTATTAGTCTTTAGAATTGAGGAAGGGTGCTTCTCCACTAATGGATAGCCTGAACTTTGACATTGAGTAATATATTGAGACAAATCACATTTGATCTTATGTCGAGTCTCCATTGTATAACTAGGATCACTTAAGTACAATCAGTTTTAGGTATAGTAACGGTGGCATGATATCAAAGTGGGGGTTAGATTGAAAATTATAACATTACATAATTGTCCATTAATGTTTTACAACAACTACTAAATACAAACTAATCACTCTTAAAAGTTGTAAATGTACGTTATTATTGTTATTATTGTAGACTTCTTATTAATATTCCGTTAACTTACTGTAAACCGTGTCTACTGAGTGATATACCATATTTTATTACCAATATAAGGATTCATAGTTTGGAATGAGTTTGTAGTAACATCTATTACATCGAAACTACTTGTGCTAAGTATCTTTTTATACTGTAGTTTTGTGTTTATAGATTTTCATAATCTTGGTTCATCTAGATGTTTGTAATAACAATAACAATGACAGTATGTGACATAGAGAATGTAAATACAATATGCGTAATAAAATAAAAAGATTCCTACCTTGTATTTCATTGTGTTTAAATTTAGATATGCTAATTTATACTACGAGTTATAACCAAGTTGTTGTCCTACCACTCTACACTTACCGGCGGATCCGTCTCAAACCAATCAAGAATGAGTTCCTTTAACTCAACATTACGAACTGATCTATCACGCCCAGTGTCACTCATATTTGCCTTAAGGTTCCTATTTCCTTTAATCTGTTGTATTAAGCACCGAATGTCTTATGGTTTAGACATTGCCTGCGCGGATTCAGTATTAAACGGCCAACTAAATAACGCAAAAACACAATAAATAATTACTTTAACTAGGTTGTAAGAATCGTAAGCAACCAGTAAATACTTTTATTAATGTTCAGACAAAGGTACTTTTATAAATGACAAAAAACTATTAATTCAATAAGATTCTTTGTTTTAAAACTGCTTAAAACTGACTTCTTAGGATGATTGTAAATATATTTAGACAATGCAAACAGAGTATTAGCATTGTTTAAATGGAGAAAAGTGGTCATGCATTACGAAAAGAACACATTTTCCTGTTATTATTTATTAATTCTTAAAAAATAAAGTGTAATTGAAAACTACATTCACTTTTTTGTCTCTTGCAATTCTTTTTTTAGGTAACGGTTTTCGTGAAAGTTTATGTCAAATATTTTTAATGGTCACCATTTTTAAACCGGTTGATTATTTGTTAAAAATATTTTTAAACGAAAATAGCCTATAATAAGATGAAAACCATTGCAAAATCTTAACGCTATATCACAACACTATATCTCAAACTGTTTAGGAGTTATTATTTTTTGTTGTTGTAAAAAACACATAAATAGAGACAGATAGAAAACTAAGCACCATAGACCCATAGTTATGGTGAAATAACGTTATATACATGTGTCCAGAGAGTTACGGGACACCCTTCACATAATGATAGTTCATGATTTTCCGAGTCCACCTAAAATTCCAATCAAGAAAAAACAAAGGTGGTTTCTCCATGAAGAGGAGCATTTTGGAGTAGAAGGTCAGTGATGATTGTTTGCAAAGCTAAAATAGCACTTGAATTGAGCTAAAAAGACAGCCCTTGGTTTCGTCCTCTTGGTAATGCATTCCAACGCTCCCTTTTAAGGGATAGACAACGATGTTTATTTTAGCCCTTCCTCGTCTAATTATCATATTCCTTTTATAAACCTACGTTGAGTAAAAGTATGAACAGCACGGTTATAAACAGCAACAAGAAAAGCATGTAGAGATTATGTATATAAATTTACTTAAATTCACACAAGCAATTAAAATGGTACTCAAATAAAAAATACTTAAAATACAACATTAAACGGTTTATAATACATCAATCAAACATACCATAACCTTTATGGTACTTTCATTGCATTTATATATCCAAATTAACTATTAATTATATCAATCAATTATAAAAACAACTATGGAAATGTTCAATAAAGAATAATAATGGTTTAAAATGATTTTATTGTATCCCATAATCATGTGTATGTGTTAAATAAATTTAAAGGCAAAACTAAACCAGTAATTTATATGCGCACTTAATGTAAAACCTAATTTAACAAGAACGAAAAACTGATTAGAATTTTGTGAGTGTTCCCTATGAGTCCCCTGTGAGAACCCTTTGGAATCGTTATTGTTACTAATTGCATCGAATTATATAGGATAACATAGTTGACATGGCACAGAGTTCAGTGGGCTCAATAAAAAAAAACCCCTCTTCATCTGTTGAACCTGAAGATTTTATTTGACAACTCCTAAGAGCTTGTTAGTCCAGAAAACGAGGTTCGTTTTGAAATTCTAAAAAGGAGTACCCTACCAAAGGGTTATTAAAGGCTGGAGTATATATTTTATGGTTAAATTATTTTACCTATTAATTAAATTACCTACATAGATTTTATACGTTAAAATCAAGGAGCTGCAATTACAAAAGTAGTAATTTGTTTAATATTATGCAAGTTGCATAGTAACGTTTTACCTAAAATACAGGGTGTCCCGTAAGTAAACAGCCAATTTCCGGGAAATGGTTCTATGGGTCAAAATAAAGAGATAATCAAGAAAGACATTTTTTCCAAAATCGCTTCGTTAACCAGATGTCCGCCATTTTTTCCAATTAAAATATTTATCTTTAACTTTTTTCAACCGCCCATTTTTAAACTTGGTATGTATGTTAAGATACAAGAGACCCATGCCTGAAAAACATTATCTTGATACATTTTAATATTTCAAAATTGCGGCCATTTAAACGTTTATTACAATTAATGGCGGATTTTATGAAAAACCAAGAACAGGTTTATTTACCATTTTTAATTCCCTAGATTCAAGATTCAAGATTTTTATTGTCATCAATCATTTATCACCTATCAAACGATACCAAGTTAAAAAAGATCAAACGAGAAGTAGTTGAAATATTACGACTTTTAGTAGTAAAATGGGGTAGAAATAGCTAAGCTACTTATTCAGGTTTGTCCCATTTTACAACTAAAAATCGCAATATTTTAACTATTACTTTTTCCTAGCCTTAATCTACCCCAACAATGTTCAATTGGATAAAGTTCACGTTTTTTGAAGATGGGTCTCTTTTACGTTAACATACATAGCAAGTTTCATAAAAATCGGTTGAAACAATTCAAAGATAAAATGTTTTATGAAAAAAATACAAAATGTGGATATCTGGTTAACGAATCACTTTGGAAGAAGATTTATAGGTTTAATCCAAGGTTTTACATGTACAATTATACAAGAATTTAATATTAATGTTAATATTAATATTAATATTTAAATTATACTTTTTTTAGTACTTCTGTAATATTTTGCTGTCTTTTGTTATTATTTTCACAGTTTATAATTTGTTATCTTTGTTGCCATAGTCTATTTTGTTGGTCTTATTTAATCGTTGTTGTTATTGCCTGTTGTAAAGTTACCGTCATTACTGCTTGTTACTTGTTACCATTATTACTAGGCATAGTCTTCTTGTTGTTATTTATTGTAGTTTTTAGGTCTCACTCATGTATTTATTGCCAGCTTCCTTATTTATTATTATTGCACGATTTTTGTAACCACTGTTATTAACTTATTATTTGCTACTTATGTATAGTTCATAGTTTGACAAAATTGTATTAATGGAGAAACCGTTGGAATAAATAAATAAATAAATTAAATAAATATTTATTACGTACAAAAGATAGAAAGCACAGACGAAAGTTTTGACATGTACAACTACTTATCGAGTTACTGTTCCTAAACAAAAATAACAAGAGTGTTTCATCCAAGCCCTTTAGTCCTGAACATTTTATGTTAGCATTTTGAATTATAATTGATACTGTAGTCATTGTACCTAAACTTACTGTAGTGAAATTTTGTAAACATAGGATAAAATTATTGACAATTTCTAGCAATTTAGTTTAGTTTAAGCATTTCACTATTACAGGCCTCTTATAATCTAAATTAAACACATGCCATAAAGGAATCCCGCATTTTGTAACTAAATAAAACTTGATAAAGTAGATTAATTCATGCTTTTTAGTTTATTAAATTTACCGTAAATGTTTAATTTTACATAGTTTCTCACATCAGTAATTTTTTTACCTTCTTTTCAGTAAACCATTAAACACGAAATGTTATAGGAACTAATTCGATCTCTCAGTAAACTATCGTCTAAAAGGTCTGCTGCAATAGGCTGAATGTTATGCATTCCTCAGTGTTAAACTGTGTCGAAAAGGTGTACTTAACATCCTCTGGACTACAATCTTACGACTTAAATGTTTGAACAAAATCAATCCAAGGTCAAATTTGATAGCTGAAATTTTTTAAATATTTTCGGTAATGTATTACTTTATTGTTATTTATTCAGTTAACAATATTAATTTAACTCATTGACTAAATAGTTTACACAAAGCTATTTCCCTATAGAATAAAAATAATAATATAGTAAAATATAAAATAGGTTATGTTAACGCAAGATTATAATCCTGTAAATATTGTATGCAACGCATAGAGTGGTTTAAGCTGATGTTGACTCACAAAAGGTTCCGTTTTATAACTGACACGGTGATTCCAATGCGAGTAAAACATTCAATGCCAGCTCTCCAAATCCCTACACTCGCATAACAAAAGAGATCGTTCCCCTGATACATCAAGATAGAATAACAAAATGTCGTTCAATGATATGCCTTTATTCCAACCGTGGGGTTAAACCAATTACTTAAAATTACATTTTTTAAATCGAATGATGGTAATTATTTTTTTGAAAATAAAATAATATTCAAGCAGAACACGTAAATAAATTATTGAAATTAACTTCATTACTGTTGGTGTTAAGTTTTATGTTTGATTGAAATATTAATTTTAATAAACTAGTTCAAAGAGAATTAAGAGGTTCAATTTAATTTAAAAACTATTATATACCAGTGGTCATTTTTAAAGTAAATATTGCGTAAATTATTCTTTGTCTTGCTTTTCTAATACAAGTTCTTTAAAACATATTTATTTACGAATATACCAATATCGTCAACTAATATAACCTATTAGTTCATATTCGATGTTATTTTAAAAGATAACCGATAGTTATCCCACGAATATACTTGCCAATGCAAGTTAGTGTTTTAACCTGTAAAAGTATAACACTTCATTAATTCTTGAAATGATAAAGTTTTGCTTTTTTTGAAAGTAATTTCCTGTCAACTTTATTTAAAATACATTACTTTAACATCTCGAGTAAATACAACGTATTTCAGTAAATATCCTCCCTGCAGCACAGAAAGTATGGATTCTGAAATATACATAGTTCATCCCTGGACAGATTATAGCCTCTATTTATTTGACTATGTCATGACGGTTTCTGTGACGTTAGTTTTGTACCTACCTTTTAACGAATTCCCCATTAAGGACATAAACTATTACTGTATGTCTCATAGTGAGACATAGAGCCGCGACCAATTTACTTTTTCGTTTTGATGTCTCCAGGTGCCGAACACCATCAGTAAAATTTAAAATTACTAATGTGCCTTTAGAACGATAACTCAAACAAATACCCCCGCCGGAGCAAACCTGCCGTCTAAGCGAATTTCCATTTGTCTGAATTGATTTTCAGTTAAATATATTTTAATAACATTAGGTTTAACGAGTACCTAGGTTTGCTGCTACAAGGAAACTAATAAAGTAGTGTGTTTTTAGTAAAATATTTATAGCTTACTATAAAATAAATAAATTTGCCAAGTTTGATCAAAATATATCCATAAACAAGCAAACTACAACATTTTACAATATTCTCCATAAGAATAACATGGGAATTTTAAATTTACCATTTTTTTAGTTTTCTCCGTAACCAATAACCGTACTGAACAGTTTTAAATATAAAATGAAACTAACATTATGTTACATAGTTTTTACTTCCATTTCAAAATCATGAACAACACAAAAACAAAAACAAACAAACAATTAAGTCAGCTGAAAACTATTTAAATTAATATGACACTACAAACTCTTCCCCCATGAAATAATTCAAAGGATACTGTAGATTCTATATCTTCCGAAGTTGATTTATGTGCCGTCTCCATAGCATGTCATCAACAGCAACGGAGTACATAACTCTTCCAATTCTTTTCTTTATTTCGCCTTTTCTCCAAACAATTTTGCCATTTTTCACCATTTCTCTTACCAAAACATGTTCACCTTCTTTGAATTCTCTTATGGTTCCTTTGAAAGATGTACATCCTTGTTAGGCTGTGCGAAAGGTAGGTTTCAACGTTGACTCTAATGAAGGTCTCAACACATCTAACGAATTCCGCAGTTTTCTTCCAAACATCAACTCTGCCGGACTTTTTGTTGTTGTTGATGTCGGTGTTCGTCTGTGAGATGAAAGAACTTTAAGAAGTTTTTCTTTTAGGTTTCCATTTGTGTCCACTTCTTTTCTTAAGTACCTTTTCACTTCTTGAACTTAGCGTTCTGCTTGACCATTGCTCTGCGGATTATATGGTGCAATGGTTCTGTGAATAATACCATTCTGTTTTAAGTAATTACTAAACTCTTCTGATTTAAATATTGAAGCATTGTCACTCACCAATGTATAAGGTAGGCCGAATCTTGCAAAAATATCTTCCAAAAACTCAATGTTTTTCTTTGATGTTGCTTGTGTCATGGGACAGGCTTCTAACCATTTAGAGAATGAATCTACAACCAGTAAAACGTATTGATTTGATACAGGTCCTAAGAAATCAACATGTATTCTTTTCCACGGTGCATTTTCTGGTTCCCATGGATGCCACGCTTTAGCAGGATTCTTCTGATTTCTTTGGCAGGGTGTACACTGTTTCACAAATTGTTCTATATCGAGATCCATGTCTGGCCACCAGACATAACTTCTTGCAAGGGCCTTCATCCTAACAATTCCTGTATGAGACGAATGTAGATCATTCAAAACACGTTTTCTCAGAGTGCGTGGTATAATAACTCGATCGCCTCTCATTATACAACCGTCCACTATACTCAATTCATCCAAGTGTTTTTTATACTCCTTATGACCCAATGGTTTACCTCTTAGTAAGCAATCGTAAATATCTTTCATTACAATTTCCTTCTGAGTTTCCTCTTGAATTTCGTCCAGCTTCACAGGCAATACATCATTGAATTGCCTAATTTGGTATAAACACGCTCTGTTTATGTGATCCATGAAATTTTCATCCTCTTTTCCTATTATCGGTGCTCTCGAAAGGGCATCAGACGAGACATTCTCCTCAGAAGTTATATATTGAACCTCGTAGTCAAAACCTTGCAGGAATATGGCATACCTTAGAAGTCTTTGCGCAGTCATTCGTGGTAATTCCTTTGTGGGGTTGAAGATAGAAACAAGTGGTTTATTATCTGTTCTTAAAATAAACCTTTTGGAAAACACATATTGAAAAAACTTATTTACACCCCAAAAGATTGCTGTAGCTTCTTTATCAATTTGAGAATACGACCGTTCCGTGAGCGTAAGAGTGCGAGAAGCGAAACATATTGGTCTTTCCGATCGTGCGGGAGGCACAATTTTTATTTCAGCTGCAGTTATGTTAATAAGAACAAAATGAGAGCATCCTATTGGCTGAGGGAACACCATTAGCGCAATGAAACGAGTTGAAGCCATCGGCCTCGGTGGTCTAGTGGATAGCGTGCTGGTCTACTAAACTTATGGTACCGGGTTCGAAACCCGTCAGGTGCACAAACTTTTTGTCTAAGATTTTTGCATTATCAGCAAGTTTGGTTAGTTTTGTTAGGTTATAACAGTTAAGTTTTATAATTAAAACCTTATAAAATTGAATTTGAGCTATTTGTAGTTTTATTTTATGAACAGAACTATTTTTTCGATTAGTAAACCTTCATTCAATTTTTTCATTATCAGCAAGTTTGGTTAGTTTGGTTAGGTTATGACAGTTTAATTTTAAAAAATTAAAAAATATAAAATTTAATTTGAGGCGTTTATAGTTTTATTTTATGAACAGAACTATTTTTTCGATTAGGAAACCATTATTCAATTTTTTCATTATCAGCAAGTTTGGTTAGTTAGGTTAGGTTATGACAGTTTAATTAAAAATTAATTATATATTTTTTTAGTTTAAGGCCTATAATAATTTTTTTTTTAATTTCTAATTTTTAAACTCTTATTTTGTCCGTATTAAAAAACTGCAGCTGAAATAAAAATCGTGCATCCGGGAGAGCGTGTGAAAGAGTAGCTCCAAGCCCTACTGGACTGGCATCAACTGACAGAATAATTGGTAATTTAGGGTCATATGGAACTAAAACTCTATCTGAAGCAATTTCCTTTTTTGTTTGAAGCCAAGATTTCTCACATTCTGAGGTCCAGGTAAACTTTCTACCACCTCTGGTCAGTTCATACAAAGGGTGTAACAAGCTTGAGAGATGATTGACAAACCTTCCATAATAGTTAATGAGACCCAACCAGCTTTTAAGCTCATCTTTATTGGTCGGTCGGGGAGCATTTACTACCGCCTCCACTTTGTCTTTACATTTGTGAATACCCTTTTCTGATATTTCATGTCCTAAATGCACAATCTTAGCTTTAAATAAATTACATTTCTTACTATTGACTCGCAAGTTATTATTGGATAACCTTCTGAAAACTTCTTTTAGCCGATCTTTGTGCTCCTCTAACGTTTTACTCACTACTCTAATGTCATCGTAAAACACCGTAACACCTGGAATGTTGTCTAGAGCTTGAGATATGAATCTTTGCCACTCAGCTGGAGCATTTTTGATTCCGAACATGAGTCTATTGACAGCATATACACCCTTATATGTGCTAATGGCCTGTACTCTGGCACTCTCGTTGTCCATGGGAATATTTAAATACGCTTGAGAAATATCAATAGTCGAAAAATACTTACAGCCACTCATGCTCGCAAATATGTCATCCAATGTTGGAATTGGATAATGATCAGGTTCCAAGGTCTTATTAACTGATACTTTGTAATCAGCACAAAGCCGAATATCCCCGTTTGGTTTAACTATCGGTACTATAGGTGTACCCCATTGACTGTAGGTCAACTTTGAGAGAATTCCCTCCTTTTCTAACCTGTCAATTTCATCATTGACTTTATCCCTTAAAGCAAAAGGAACAGGGCGGGGTGGCAGGTAAACCGGCTTAGAGTTTGGTTTCAAACTCAAATGAGCTTCATAGTTCGGTACTTTACCCACTCCTGGTAAGAAAACATTAGGAAATTCGCTCTTAAGATTCTCTATAAACTGGTCTTTTTTAAGATCTGTTTGATCTTCTGATACCTGGTTTAATGAAGGAAGCTCAATTTTGAACAACTTTAACCACTCCCTTCCAAAAATACTGTCTACGTTCCCCCGAATAACATACAGGTTGCCCACAGATATTTGATTTTCATAGCAAATTTCGACAGTCGCAAACCCTACCGGGCGAATTATTTCTCCTGTATAGGTTCTTAACGGCATTCTTGTTCTATTTAGAATCTTACCTGGAAATAATTTCTTAAACAGATGCAGCGGTATAGTACTGACCGCAGCACCAGTATCTAACTCAAAAGAGTTACGCTTATCGTCAATGGTGCAGTCTAACATAATCTTTCCCGGCCTGTTTACCATTTCGGGTTGATATGCATCATCCGAGAGCTTAGACAATTTAGTACATTTCTTCTTTCTATCCACAATGGATAACATTGACATAAAAGGTGGATTTTGACACTCACCTTCCTCTTCATACTCATTTCCTGTCGAAGCGTCATCAGCTTGTCGCATGTTTTGTTTCTTTCTCCCACAAACTTTGCTGGGATGTCCTTTCCTCGAATCTGAAATTGTTCTCCAACTTTTGATTGCAAATTTGATTCTTGGATTTTCGTTGTTTCACTTTTGATTTGCTCAAAGTTACTTGCTATTTCAAGACATTGGTTAAACGTTTTATCTTCGTGAATTTCAATTAATCTAGACAGCAATTTTCCATCATGAATGCCCGAAATAAACTGTTGCCGCAGATGAACGTCAGATGTTGATGTTCTACTTCTACTTGTTGTTCTACTTTTTTAAGGAAATATCAATTTTCTGTCACATCATGGGGACGTCCCGCAAGGAGTCAGAAGGAAATCTTAAATAGAAGCATAGGTTGACATGTACATCAAATTAAAGGCCTTTACTAGCAGAATATAATGCCGCAAATTTGAATTCAAACTGACAACCAAGTCAAGAATGACAGGGGTTCAAAGATTAATTTAATTTGCATTTGGGGGCACAGCCCTAGGAATCGGGGAAAAATTGTTAACGTAAGCATAGGTCGATATGCACATCAAATTAAAGGTCTTTACTAGTAGATTACAATGCCGTAAATTCAAGCTCAAAAGAACGCCTGAGTAAAAAATGGCAGTCGTTCAAAGATTCAAAATGGCAGGTTCAAGAAATCTTTGAACGGCTGCCATTTTTTACTCAGGTGTTCTTTTGAGCTTGAATTTACGGCATTGTAATTTACTACTAAAGGTCTTTAATTTGATGTGCATATCAACCTATGCTTCTATTTAAGATTTCCTTCTGACTCCTTGCGGGACGTCCCCATGAAATGACAGAAAATTGATAGTTCCTTAAAAAAGGAGATTTTTAAGTGTGGTGTTGATGTGCAAAATCTTATTGATTTATCTGTTGTCGTTTAGAAAATATTAAACCGGTCCGGGACTTTTAATTAAAACCCACTATCAGGACTAATAGAGTGGTGAGAATACTAAAGTTTTATTTATTCATTTTTATAATTATATTTTATAATAGGTGTTGCTATAACATCAATTGGGTTGCTCTTTTCATTTAAATATCAAATTGGCGAATAAAACAAGATTATTTCACAACAGCATACGGTGTAAGGTGTTAATTTTGTAAAGCTTTTTTTATTCATTGTGGCTAAATATAACCTGGAAATGAGATGTTTATCTCGCTATGTTGAAACGTTAAAGTTACAACTCTGAAAAATCTTAAAGGTTAAATTATATTTGTTTTGTTAAAATGCCATATATTTGTACCATATTAAAGCCATTAACGTACATACCCACCTTTGGGGCACACAACCATCTACTGAGGCAAACATACTACAATGCTTCTCATTATCGAACCTACTGAATTCTTGGCTTTTCTAACTCCTTGGAATCGAATGAGATTTCTAAGCTGTGATTTGTAATATCTGAATTGCACATCAGTACCAAAACATATCTTTTTTATAATTCTAATGATTCGTTTTTTTTCTCATTCGATGCTGTAAAAAAAAATTAAAATTACCTGTATTGCTTGAATAGTAGTTTTGACCTAAACTATTATTTTAATTGGAATTAAACTATTTAAATTTATTTTAAAGATACCATGCACATATTGATCATCTATTAAAACATCTTACCAATAGTATAGATAAAATCAAGCATTTTATAATCAAAGTGGATAACTACTATTTTAATAATAACGGTTTAGTTTACCTCTGTCAATATGGTCCTTGCGTGTAGTTTGTCACTACTGCAGTTTCGTGCTCGTGGAGCACATCATCAGGTGAAGGTCAAAAAGTTAAAACATTTTCCTCACGTGAAGGTCGTCAATTCAAACACACCGAAAAACATATACACACGAACGGTACGATAAAAAAACATTTATAAACATGGCCAATACATTAAAAACGTTACACACGGGGTCCGGCGCCGGTAGAAGACAAGTCATGACATGTCATGAGTCATGACTTGTCTTCTACCGGCGCCGGACCCCGTGTGTAACGTTTTTAATGTATTGGCCATGTTTATAAGTGTTTTTTATCGTACCGTTCGTGTGTATATGTTTTTCGGTGTGTTTGAATTGACGACCTTCACGTGAGGAAAATGTTTTAACTTTTTGACCTTCACCTGATGATGTGCTCCACGAGCACGAAACTGCAGTAGTGACAAACTACACGCAAGGACCATATTGACAGAGGTAAACTAAACCATTATTATTGTTGCTGTATGGTCCAGAGGCTACCCATCATGCTACTATTTTAAATGCATTTAACATTTAAGATAAATGTTAGATGCAGTTAAACATTTAAACCCATACAAATTAATAATATTTTTAATAGTGCTGTTCATTCAAAATTATTCATACAATTTTGAAAGCCTTGGTAACAAAGGCATATTTTATATTGGGTGGTTAAAGTATTAAAGTCCTTACATTGGCTCAGGCTCAGGATATAATATCATTCCCAAAATCTCTCTTATAGGAAGTATACAACTTTTGAATCTTCTTGTGAACTTTTATCTTTTCAAAAGCCAATGGATCAAGAAAGAATTAAAGACCTTCAGAGAATTTAAAGTTTTTAGAAGCGACATATAACTTAAACATTATATGAGATTATTATGATCTCTTTCTATACATTGTTGTTTAAAAATATGCCATGTTTAAATATTTTTGTGATGTTTCAACTAAATAGTTAACCATTTACCAAAGGGAATATTGAATATTGAATACTACTTAAACTAAAATAAACAAACGATTTAAAATTGCCCTATTTTATTTCAAATATTAACCCTCGTCTGGTTCCTTTTTTACACTGCAAAACTACAAGAAAACGCCTGAATACGGATTCGTATTGTTCGTATGGATGTAATAAGACTTATATCTTTAAAGATTTTTTTACTAAAGATGTTGCTAATTAAGTACACACGTAATTTAATAAATATTATTATTTCGTTTTATGTAACAAAAGATTTGATAAAACCTACCTTATAAATAGCATGTTTAGAACACTACTAAATTTTATTTAGTAAGTGATTCCAATCACTATGTTATAAATGGAAGTATATTTTTTTTACTTCCAAATGTTAATACGCAGCTTGGGTTCGCCCTTAGTTATGATGCAAATAGCAGCTTTGAATTTATTTTAAAAGTTTCGTTGTGATGAAAGAGAAAAACTTTAATAAACTTTCCTTTGAACTTTAAAGAATTTGTTTGCCTTTAGACATGAATTCCTACTTAATCTATGTAAAGTGGCGTTACAATAATGTGGCCTGATATTTCATAGACGGCGACTTTATGTAATATAGATATTTATTAAAAAATATTTTCTAAAACTTCAACATTTATACGTAGCCTTTTTATTGGAAAAATGTATTTTGAAATTATTTATGTAACACCGAGAATATAAACCAATTTAAATATTATCTCACACTATCAAGTTTGAACTTTGCCAATTTTGTAAGTAACTTTCAAGTAAGTACAAAAATCCTATGCAATCCATTGGAAAAATAAGAATGTTTACGTTCCAAAAATAACAAAAACATTGCGAGGGTCTTACAAAGCTACAAACAGCCAAAGAATGTCAACAAAATTTCTATTCATAATATTGCTCACAATAAAAACACATTTGTTTACAAAATAGTAAATATGTTTTATACGTGTTAACCACTAAGTCTTTTTAGAGCTATCATTTTATCTTAAAACGGACGGAGTATATTTTTGGGATTTTTTAAATGAGCCGAAATTGGTTTAGAAGAAAATAAATAGGCTCGAAGATCAACTGATGAAACGTTATGTTTTAAATTTTGTCTCAAATCAGAAGTATGTTACGTAGGACGCTGTTTTTATATCAAGCTTTGAAACAGATACCTGGGAAAAACGTGTTTATAAGTGTTTATATCGTATGTTTCAACATGTTAGAGATTGTGATTAATTAGCAGATTTGTAAAATCCAATACAACAGATGAATGGTTCAGTCTTGCCACGGTTTATGCTTACTTCTTAGTGCTTTGATTTTAATGCAAAGTCACTACACTTAAAACTTAATTATTTTGAATAGAAAAGTATTTGAAATATCATAGAAGTCTTTTAAATAAGTGTTATGTACCAGAAGTTGATATCCACGCCTTGTCATAGTGTTATTCGGTTTTCCAGCAAACCCAATTAAGCCCGCGTCAGCTCTGTATTCGTCATTTGATTTACTTCAGTATTTAATCAACCTCTGCAACACGGCCTCACAAACCACAGATCCCACCAAATATTACAGGTAGCATAAAGATTAATTTATTTCAAAGTCTAACAATGTGTTATATGTATTTAAACCAACACAAAAGCAATTGCATACGTATTACTTCTTTATTATTTATTTGTTATTTCTAAAACGGTTCTGATGAAGATTTTAAGCAAACAGAAGGTTTTAAAAAAAAACTTTAGTACAACAGCTGTGTTTTAATTCACACTCATACTAATAAAAAAATTCTTAAAATTTAATGGGTTTACAATAATGCAATATGACAACTTAAAATATCCATATTAGAAAACATAATAATGTAATTACTCATAACAATGCATTTAATAGTTAGTATACCTAGTAAAACCTTTTCGTACCTAGGGCCAAAAATGAGCTTTTGCCGACTCGAGATCATTTTTCAAGTTCGAGGCAAAGTCGAGAACCTAAAACGATCGAGAGCGGTACGAACGCATTTTTTCAACACACTATACAAAATTGAGAAAATATAAAAAAATAATCCGCACAACTACAATTTTTATTATTATTTATGAGAAGAAATTAATATTTAGAGGAATCAGCACACATAATAAATATTTGCTGGGCAGCTGTAACAATAAAAACAGTCTATTGCAATGCATAATATGGATACTGCTTGTGTATTTAATATACATGAATGTTTTAAGTAAATAAGCAAACAGCTGATTTTTGACCCTAGGGATGTAAAAACATGTTTTGTCCCCAAATGACGATGACAGCTGGCATGGACAGCAATACGTAGCCATCAGCCACAAATCAACGTTTGTAAAATGGCGTTTGTAAAATGGCGTTTGTAAAACGACGTTTGTAAAACGACGTTTGTAAAACATCATAGTGAGGTGAAATAGTATATTACGTTACTAGTACTGAAAATAAGTGTTTACCGGACGAGTGTGATTGTTCCCGGGATTACCATACGAGTCCGGTAAACACATTTTGGACGAGTGACGTACGATATTTTACGCCATACTACTAAATACGTACGAATCCTTCTAACAATCACTAGTCATAACCTCTAAGGGAGGTTATGTTTTTGTTTATAAACTAACCACTCTCACTCATTGCCCAATACAGTATAATCAGCTGGTTGGTGTCCGGTACAACTCATTACAGTCCAGTAGTACGTAATGAAACCCCATTTGATTGAGATGACGGCAAACAGCTGTTTTCTGGACTTTATCCTTGCGTGGGAAGTTCGTCTAAACAGTGTAGTGTGGCGTAAAATAATTGTTGTCGTTTACTTTTGTAACTTCAAAATGTACTGGCTTTAAAAATTAAATATTTTCTATTTGAACCAACCACAATATGTTTAATTTTTACTACTAGAACTAACTAGCGGCTACATATTATCTGTGTTCAATAACACCGTTTTATGTTCCGAAAACCACGATCGTTAGGATTGTCAATTGTGCTAAGGATGTGAGAAAATGTAATCACGCAAAGAGCAGGAGTTTTAAAAACTATATTTTAGTGTCAACGACAGTATTTTAGGTATGACAATTTGCCACCAAGGGCCGATAACCTTACATTAAAGGATAACAAGACATCCTGAATCTCTGACAGTTAGCATATGTATACTATGTTTGTAGGCTCAAGATTGAGGTTGACATGCTAAACATGCAAATAAAGTCTAGAGCACGTAGACTTCGTACCGATATCTTAACACCGTAATGAAAACGCTTTTAAATATCTATATTGATATTTAGTAAAAAAAAAAAAACTACAGTAGGACTACTGACAGACAGGTAACATAAACCTCTTAGTTTGATAAAAATATCGATTACCTTTTTCAAGAGAAACTGTAACCACAATTAATTATCACAACCTTTCAGATTTTGAGAAAAAATATTTTGCTAACACAATATGATGCTTGTAACATTATTTAGCATACCCACATGTCAAAATGACTATTTTTGGTAAAAAAACAACAAAACAAATAAACAACTATCGATCTACAATAACGTTCGGAAAAAAAAATATTTGTCATGAGAGTGTTATTTTGCAGAAGGGCGAAGCTTGATAGAAACTAAACCAAGATTCAGACAGTTTCCTCAAAATAAACTTTAGAAATTCCAATTCCGAAGAAACACAAACCTATTGGAAACCATTTTTAAGGTGACGATGTAACGAAACCTTGTCATAAATCAGTCGTCCTAGCAGGCGACCGACATCGAAACCTTGTAATCTATATTGATTGGGTTATTAGTTTTCACCTTCCTAGAACTGATTCATCAATAGATATTAGTTATTGGAACTGATACAGCTAAATGGCAACTAATCGGATTACAGATAACAAAAATAATACCTTGGAATACATACACTCACAAAAGTGCAATAACAAGACTAATAAACATATTGGAATACAGTAAATGTAACGAACAATCAGTTTATCGTTTGTAGTCAACGGTATTTTTAAAAATAGGCTCACAATGTACATTTTACATTATAAATCTTGTTTACGATTTAAAACGAGGAATCAGTAGTTGGAGTGGTTGATTATTCCTGATTTGTCTCCTTTTATCATGATTTGTTCAAATAATATATTTGTATACTGTAAAACATTTGAGCCTTAAAGTCGAGTTGTAATTATTAACGATTAACAGTTATACAGTTATATGTTTATTATCATAGCCTTCTCTAGTACTCAATTAATGTACTGTATGTTTTTGATACGATGCGATACTATAGTATCCTGAGATCATTTAGCAGTTAAATGCATATGGCCTCATTTTATAAGCACAGTTATTAAAAAATACACCTAATATTTGCGTTTAAAATACGTTCTTAGAGTTCCACAGATTAACTTCAGATTTCTTAAGTACCTCTCTATACAAATCTTATGTGCACAGGTCTTAGCTGTAGGAAGATGCTTTGCAGTTAAAAATTACATTAATGTGTGAATCTATGAACGTACCATGTATCGCGTAACCTTTTGAAAAAAAGGTGTAAACAATTAAATGAACTAGCTAATTTTTATAACTTCATTTTATATGAATCATATGCCCACTATTGCTGCAATTATTAAGGAAAATTAGGGACCAGTCGGGTCTTTATGTTTTAAGGCATTTTTCTTTAGTTTTCATTTAGTAAGAAATGTGTATTGTGATTATATTGAGTACTGTAATACATGAATCCGTATTGGGCTTCTAAAAATACTATTATAATATTATAATAATATAATTATAATATTATAATTATATTATAATATTTTTGCTATGTCCACTTTCGTCTTTATTTTTTTTAAGTACACAAAACAAGGTCCATTTCCGAATAATAAACACTGAATAAGCTGCTTGTTTTGGACAAGAATTAGAACAATTACATTTCTGAACATCTTGTATTTTTATACTGACGGTCCTAATGGTTTTCCGCTATTTAAACTATTTCTAGTAAAAGGGTTACCAGACAGGTCCAAGTCTTACCACGAGACCTACGGTAATATGTTATTACCTATATGGGAAATTATCTTGAATGTTTTAATGCATTTCATAGAAAATTCCTAACGTAACCTTAGTGTAAAAACAATATATTATGGTTTATCCAAATTAGTAGTATTACTCGTAACATTTAAATAGAGATGGATAGCCTAATATTTAATTAAAATTTGAGAGGTTGAATTAGGAATTCAACACAAACTCTAACCAAGATTGTCAGGAGTAACTTGATTACGTGCTAAGTAAATCAATTGACACTAAGAGGACGTGTCACTAGCTTTGAGAGTTAGACTTGACTTTGCACCAAGAGGTATTTATTGATTAGTGTTTATGAATGTTATAATTTTTAAGTTTAAACGCAATGAAAGTAATATATATAATCTCTACTAAATCACAAAACCCGTCTACTAACAACTCATATGTTTTTCATCTATTTTCAATATTGAACTGTAACATGAATTTAAAAAGGACAACAATGAATGTCCTATAGAAATCGATAAAGAAATAAATCTGCAACAGTTAAAAATTAAGTTTTTACGGATGTAGGTAATAATTCCATTTAAGGAAACATATTCATGTATTATGTGTACATGGACATCTTATATTCTTTGTAAAATGTAAGAAATTATGTCGTTTAGAAGTGGTTCTATCATTAATTTGAAAAACTTATTAATACTGCGAAATTGACATATCCCAAGGGAAAATGTGGGGTAAAATCATGCTTGTCCAGCATCCAATTAAGGTTAATTGTCAATTTACGATCAAAAGTAAATCTCAATCGTGCTCAGTCAGTTCATTAAAATCCTTTTCAAGCGAGTTACAAAGAGAATAATTTTCAAAGATTGATTACCTATCTCAATACCAAATGCTTGGAACTGTACACTAATAATAAGTTCTACTTCAACTGGTGTATTGTAATAAATATAAAGGTAGTAAAGTGAAACAAGAGTGCGTGTTTTAAAAGAACTTTAAATATTTAATACCTAAGCTTTTCCTCTAGGAAAATAATAAGGATACTCAGCAAGGAATAACCAGGATGAAACGACGGCTTTCAGTTTCTTATTTTTATTGAAATGTTAATTGATACAGCATCCTGTTTACAAAAAGAAATAGGCATTTTTCCCCGCTTTATATTTAACAATATACAGGTTTTTAAATTTTGTATTTAATTTAATAAAATTACATAGCATAATTTTCTAATTTATTCACCTTACAAATGTTTCTCAAAGGATAGATTGTTTCGTTGTTGAATATTCTATTTCATTTGGAGAAAATATTCAAATTTCATTTTTATCCCTGATGATTTGTATCTATCACTATGTAATTGTAAATTAAAACATTCAAATAATCTCAATATTCCTGTTCGTTATTTTATCAACCAACCAAATAAATGTTACCAAATAAATAGCACTATATTCCTGCTTCCATGAAATCTCTTTTGATAATTTGCGAACTTTAACAGGTTGTCGAGAGTTTCATATTGATTGAATCAAGTGCATTTTCTTTAGTTCTGTGCTGATTTGGCAAATACCAACGCGGTGCTTATGGTGTATTGGTTAACGTATACATCTACTTGATCTGAGGTTATCTGATTTTATTTTGGAGCACCATTTGTTATCAAAATGTATCCTAGAATATTATTTAATATTAATATTATTAGAACATGTCGGCCTTAGTCACTAACAAGACTACAAGATCGCAACACTCATCTCCATTCATACTTGGCTTCATTCGTGTGGTCACCATTTCAGAATAAAGTATTAACGTATTAAGCTAGTATTATTTAATTCCCGTTTTATAATGATTTTCAGGTTGGAAATAAGTCCCGAGCTGGTTATGAATTTCAAATAGTAACAAAGATAAGCTACAAAACTTTAGGCATACTGGGCATTAAAATAATTTTAATGCACTATTCAGTGCTGCGCTACCTCCTCAGGGGGACGGCCCGCTAAGAGTCAGAGTAAAATCTGAAATGTAAGCATAGGTTAATATGCACATCAAATTAAAGGTCTTTGTATGGGACCTCCCCATGGGATGTAAAAATGTGAAGTCAAAAAAGGTCATGCAATCTGTTAAGATCGTCTACCAACTTATTCTGTGTCAAGTGATAAATCAATCAGCTGTTTCCTATGATACTTCGTTGATTTTATTACATTTTAACCCAATACAGTAGCACCCTTCGGTAGGATGCTCCTGAAATGCATCTATTTTCTTGGCTTCAAATTTTTACATTGCATAGGAAGTCTATTCTGTGTATAAACAATAGCAATACAATGCCGCAAAGCAAAACTCAAACAAACGACCGAGTTAAAAATGGTAGATATTCAAAGATGCATTGAATTTGCATTTATCTATCCTCATTAAGATACGTAAAACTAAGATATACTAGCAACAATAGGAATGGTTAAAACTACTTTTAGGTCATTGTGCATGCAAAACTTACTCATTATAGTTTCAAATATATTACATTTGTACATAAAACAATTACAAAATGTGGTTTGTGTTACAGTAGCAAAGTTTGTTAATTTTTTATAATAAGGGTATGTATATGTAGGTGTTCAACGATTATTTGGATTTCACGACTGTTTGAGGTTTCATAAATCGATTTTTTTATTTGAAAGGGACTTGTAGACATTATTGAAGTTTCTTGCCTTTTAACTTGACAGTAAGTGACGTTTGGGTGGAATTTCATTATGATAATCTTGAGACGACGCTTTCCATTTTGATAAGAGAGAACAGTTTGTGTTTAAGTAACAATATTGTCAAAATGAAAAATAATTATACAAAAAATAGGACAGTAATGTCAATGAAAATAATTACTTACTGTTAAATTGAGTAAATGCGTTTTTAAGTCATAATCTATAAGTATATAAATAGTTTAATAGAAACAATAAAAAATAACTTAGTCAATTATTTAATACAAACTAGTTTAAATATTTTATACACCCTGCTTTTTAGTAGTGCTCTGTACTTTTAGTAGTATAACTAACAGTATTTTTTCGGGAATTAAAGAATGTTGAGCTTAAATATTTGTAAATCGGCCTCGTAGTTCAATACAATCTAGTGACTGCCATTGGATTAATTCACAGTTAAATTTTAACAATAGCTTGTACTTTATTACTTTAGTGTACTGATTAATACTATAGTATATTGAAAACTATCGAAAAAAGTTCATGGAATAAATGTTGCAGTTTTGAACACACATAGCCCGAAGAGTATAAAATGTAGACTATCGCATTTGTCACCCTCAAACCCTTAAACTTGATCACTTTAATGTATATTATCCAGCCTAAAACCATATATTAAGATATTCCGAATGTCTGAGAACGTTTTGCCTGTTTTATCTGTTTAGCAAATTTTCCATATCGGGAATATGTTATTACCGTATTTTTCATGGTGACTGTGATTAAGTTGACATGTGAATAAGTCTCATGGTAACATGTAAGCCCTGGACCCGAAATTGATTTACTTCATCTCTTTGACGTCACTAGAGGCCAAAACACCAATTGTTCAAATTCATATACATATATTCAATGTTCGGTGCACTTATTCAATGCTAGGTTCTATAGTATCCATTAGGAATTAAATGGAAAGAAATTAGACATCTCAAGATACAATAACCCACTAGTCTTGTGGTAAAAGATAAATACCATAGATAAGAATCATATATAGAAACCATAAAAAAAGATCCTGAATAAATACTCGATACAATGCAAATCCAAAAATAAAACCTAACAAATTAAAAAATCTTGTATAATAAATCAAAAGAAAACAACAATCTATGTTACACGACGAATTTCCAAAATCATATTATTATTTACTTATTTATTATTTACATTTCTATTGTATTTACTATTTGTTCATAACTGTGATAATGGCCTGATAAGAGCCGAAACATGTTAGTTATTCAATCAAATTGATAAGTTAAAGGGTACTAAATAATTAATTATTCATTTTATTTACTAATATATATAATCTTGAGAAGATCTTGATAGAGTGTATGATAAATGAAACATGAAACATTGCAAATTTTCGTTTAATACAAACGTTTTCAAGCAAAGAAAAAAATTAATGAAAATTGTAAAATTAACAAAACAAGTAAATATGAACTGTTTACAAATAGTTGAATTTTGAGAACATATAATTGAGTACAGATCAAAGAAAATAATAAAATCAGCCTAAAAGAAAATTAAAATTCAGCTGAGTTGAATCACTTTTTTACTATCTTAAATTTAAACCAGAGGGGAACTTTGTTTTCAATACCAACTGGTGAGCCAATTCAGAATTTATTAAAACCAGTTGATTGCATTTAGGGTTTTGATGTGGGTTTACTTTGTGAAGGGCTTTAAGGGTTGTAAATTATTATATATATAATATATATATATATTTATATATATATATATATATACAAATTTGAACGAATGGTGTTCCTCTGTGGACATCAAAATTAAAAAGAAAATCGGTCCCGATCCTAAGTCTTAAAATAGCTACTTCGCTATAGGGAAATTCACTAAAATGGTACATTTTTCCGTTGTAAGGGTAAAAATAAGGGTATGAAAATCTACTCTTTAATCCTTGCTATTATTAGCAATATTTTTAGTATGGATATATTGATACTATTTAGGGTGTCATGGCCAACCCTCATTGGATATAATTTATGCCACAAGTCCACCTCTTGGGAAAATATGATATCAACCCTATCTTGCATCAACCTTGTACACAAAACAAATGTGTAAAAGAATTAATATATTTGAATATTTAGTACATATGACATTTTATTATCTAATATTTCTAACAAGATTTTCAAATAATAACTTAAAATATTTTTTATAATTTTCATTTTTCTTAGTGCGATAAGTAAATTACGATAGCTACAATAGGATCAAACTCATTGGTTTAAATAGTGTTAAGATTAAAGTAAATTACACAAATACTAGTATTGCGGGGAGTTGGTTCTTTGAAGTCGAATATTAAAGGTTATTTTGGTCCTTTGCCCTGGGGAAATCTTACGCATTTACGGAAGCTCGATTCTATCAAAGCTATGGTAATTGGGTTTAATATGTAATGATAAACAAAACAAAAATATCATTTATTATTTTATGTAAAATTTATCATTTATAAAATTCAATGCTACGATTAAAATGTAAATTTAACCACCTAATGAAAATTACATAATGTGTTAAGAATTAAGTCTTGTAGGGATGGCCTTTAATTGAATACACACTAATATAAACTATTAAATTAGCATTCACAGTTAGAGTGACAAACTTAAAAATGAGCTTTGAGGCTGTATCTTAAGTCACTCCAAACTAATACGCATTTAATTTAGAATAAGGTAATTTCTAATCGCGCAACACTCCTTCAATGTATAAAATGGGTATAGTAAAAATTGAGCATTGCCACGTATTACCAACTCTACGACCAGATTTGGCTGGTTCGCAATCACATCGATTTTTATTCAACCCTAACATTCATGCAAAATTTAATCATAATCGGACCAAAATCTGCCAAATGTACCGTGATTAGGGGACTAGTATGGTAAGTGGGGTAACAGTATTTAATTCTAAGTAAAGTGTGTTTTCATAATGTTTTTTTTTTACTGAATTTAAATTACTATTTCTACATTTTATTTCTCTTCCATCTGAGAAACCCGATTCTCTCAAACGATATATAATTATTTGAACACATGCAAAAAAAACTGTTTTCACGAGCAGATGATTATTAACACTTTCGTTAAATTGCAGCAAAAACAGCCATTTTATATACATGAGTTGAGAGTCTGAAGTAGCATTTAAAATAGGCCGGTATTACAATATCATAGTTATATGACTAATCTCTATTATGTCTTTGATGAAAAGTATTAGGTTACAATGTAATAGACCAACTATTATAATAGTTATAAACTATGATCATACTAGCAATAGTTTTGAGGTATGATCATACTAGCAACAGAGCCCGTTGTGGTTAAATACAATGGAACACACTTAAACCACATATGCAAATTGTGATCAACATGCAAACAACGAAAAATTAATGAAATAGCAATACAACAATATAATATCGTCTGTTAACACATATTTCATATGATTAGATTATACATACCGGCAAACTCATTACAGCCATAAATCTTCAAAATATCAAACTTTTATAATTCTTTACAAATCTACATTGACGAAGCTTTCCATTGGCCTATTTTTAATAACATCTGTCAAATGGAACTTTAGATTTAATTCTACAAAGTAAAAAAAAATATCTCTATATCAGTATTTTAACAACTATAAATTCGGAGGTTGTTTAGCCTTTTGGCGAATAGCTTTTTTATTGTTAGGAACTCGACCAAAGTGGAAAGTGATATTCAGCAAGAAAATACAATTTCCCACAATCTATTACCATTATTAAAACACCCAATTGTGATGCTTAGTCTATGCTATTACTATGTATTTCTTGAAAATACTCAATAAAGGCAGCCTAAAGTTGGCCAAAAATAGAAACTTGAATAAAGCCTTTTTTAATGGAAATCGTATGTATTCTTGTTTTTTCTTGACTACGAATGTAAAAATTAAAATAATCAAATCAAATAATTAAAAACTAAATTTTCATAATTATTTAAATATCTACATGAATTAGGGGTTTTAACAACACATTAACTGCCTAATTTGATCCAATAATTCTGTAGATTTAGTTGTACAAAGTTTGACAAAAATATCTTTCAGTATTTTCTTCCCACTATAGATTCGGAGGTTGCTTGGATATTTTGAAAAATCTTTAAAATATTGCGGAAATCGACTAGATTGGAAGGTGATATTCTGCAAGAGAATGTAATTTCCTACAAATTGGTAATAAGCATTTCTTGAAAATATCGAAAAAAGGCAGTTAAGAAATTGCCTCCAAATGAAAAAATGTGAAAAGAACAGATTGTAATGTATTTCTTATGGAAACATGTTTTATTTTTAGTTTTCACCATAAATCATAACGAAAATAAACTTTCATTATTGTTTGAAAATCAACATGGAATAAAATTTCCAACCACCCATTAACTAATTAATAAAATAGGTCCTTAGGATCGGTAGATTTAGTTGCACAAAGTTAACAACAATATCTCTAATTCTGTATTTTCTAATCACTACACATTTGGAGGTTGCTTTGCAAATAAATATTTAGTGGTAAGGAAATCGACCAAAATGGAAAGTTATGTTCTGAAAGAGAAAAAAATATTTTTACCAATTACCATCATACATTTCTTGAAAATACTCAATAAAGGCAGCCTTAAAAACAGTTTTTAATTTACTGTAGTTTTTTTTTTTGTATTTTTTATGCTGCACTCGGGCGAGCCGCATCCTATATACCTCCTTATTGAGAGCATTTGCCCACACCTCCGCACCGTACAAGAGAACTGACTTGATAGAATACATTAACAGCCTTTTACGGCTGGACCGAGGCCCTCCGACATTGGCCTTCGACCGGCTAAGAGAGGAAACCACCCTAGTGGCCTTGTCCGCCGTACGGAAAATCTGATCCAACCAGCTAAGCTTACTGTCCACAATAACCCCAAGGTACTTGGCAGAGCGAACGCTCTGGACTTCGTTGGCTTCTACCCTCAACGTCACGATGGTGTCAATCAGTTTTTTTTTCGTTAATATAACGATCTCAGTTTTGCTAAACGCGAGTGAGAGACCGTGGTCTGCCATTAATGCGTTTATAGTACGCATAACTCGGTTCAGCTTTAGCTGAGCCAGCTCAACGCTACGTGCAGCTATCAAAACTGCGACGTCGTCTGCGTGCCTAACCAAAACAGTTTCCTCAGAGCATTCAGACCTCAGTAGGCTGTCATACGCGACATTCCAGAGGTCTGGGCCAAGTATGGAACCCTGGGCAGCACCGGAAGTGACACTCATCGTCCGTGGGCCCTCTGTAGTGTCATACAAGAGGAGGCGGAACCGGAGATAATCCTCTATGATACGCATGAGGTATGCCGGGACGTGGAAGGTGTTCTCCAGAGCATCCAGCATATCGCGCCACCTCGCGGAATTAAACGCGTTTCGCACATCCAGTGTTACGAGTAGCACAACTCTACGAGAGTAGTGGTTAAAATCCTCAGCTCTCATCACGGCTTGCTTCACCTCCTCAACAGCGTCAACAGTAGATCGCCTCATCCTGAATCCATACTGTCGAGGGGACAGGTTCCCCGCAGCGACCACGGCTGAATTCAGCCGGGATCGGTTTATCTTCTCGAGGACTTTGCCAGCCGTAATCAACATACATAGAGGTCTGTAGAAGGATGGCCGGTCTGGGTCTCCCTTCCCCTTCCCAACAAGCACAAGCCTAGCTGTTTTCCATCACGAGGGGAAGACTCGTTCGGCTAGGCAAGCGTTTGTACATGCGCAAAAGGATCAAGGGATTAGTTGTCAAAAACTTCATAAGGACTTCGTCGGGTACCCCATCAGGTCCAGGAGCCTTATTGTTCTTCAGGGATAGGACGGCCGCCTCCAGCTCTTTAGGGCTGAAAAGTGGGACGTCGTCCACCCTTCCAAAATCCCGCAGTGGGCGCAACATGTGAGCCGGGAAAAGGGACTCGACTATCCTCTCCATAGTGACCTTGTCCATGACGGAAGGTGGAGAGCGGGTGCCAAGTTTCTTGGTTACAATTTTGTAACCCAGTCCCCACGGGTTGGAATCCTTGAAGAGGCCTCCTAGCCACCCTATAAGCATCCGACTTACGACGTCTGTCTAGGGGTTCTCTAGCCCCTTTTAGCAAGTCTTCTGGCTCTCAATGCTGCTCGACGCAATTCAGCAATCTCGGCAGTCCACCAGTGCACAGGTCGCTTATTGCACCGGTATCTCCTGCGAGAAAAAAATAAATAACACTAAGTGAAATTGGAGTAACTCATAAAGAAATATGATTCCAAAATTAAGATAGAAATGAAACATAACTAAATAGAAAAGTAGGATTATGCCTACTCTGACAGAAGATTAAAGACGTTAACTTCAAGAATAATAATTTGTGTTGATGCCTGTGATCCACCTTTCAGCTTATTACGTAATGGGGTTTGAATACTCTATTTTTAGGGGTTAGCAGATGTGGGAAGTTGAGTCTTGGGCTGATCAGCAGTGTGATGCCGTGAATTGGTCCAGGGTCTAGGTCTTTCCGTGCTGCCTACTTGAATATGTTCTTTAAAAAGTTGTATGAAACCAAAAATAAGTATAAATATTTTGTGTAACAATTTCTTATGTTTTGGGTATACATACAATTCACCCTTTAATAGGAGATGTAATTGTGTATTGATTGTTGAAATAAGAAACACGTACCATACGGGCTAGTAAAAAACTTATATATCTTTACTTGGGACTAGAGAAAACGCTCTCAACCTGTACTTTATTCACGTAGCGGATTTAAAGTTTGTAAAGAGATGTTATTTATTCACCACGCGGCCCATCTCCGGGGTAACATTAGGAATTCAATCTTTTGCCTTAGACTAAATTCTCACGCAGTATTAGGTCTACATCATCGTGTACAATTGTTCGAGTTCAAAGTATTACAATAATATACATAGAATAAAGTAAAAATAAAAATTATAAAAATAATTAAACATTTACATGTTAAATTGGTAAATTTGTAGGATACTTGTCTTATTATTGATCATTACATTTTACGTAATTATTTTAAGATAAAAACATAATAATATGCATGAAAACCTTTAACAAGATAATTGAGAGTAATAGAATAAAGATATACTTCAATTGTAGATTTTTTTCTTTGGAAAACATTTTATTTTCTGTGGCTACAATTATTCGTCTATTTTAAGATTTATGTTTTATATATACTTATCTTAAACTCCTTATAAATTTCCTTTAGATTAGCCATATACTAAAGGATATTGTTATAAATTGAACTAGTTTGGTGTTCAATTGTTAATTTGTTTTACTAAGTGATAATTGGTTTATTCAATACAGCTAAATCCACTCACTGAACTTGCTCATTCTAATTATCCTAATTTAAAATCACATATTTTCAACTTCTAGAATTACATTAGATTTTTTACCTTTACAATTTGGCATTACTTCAGGCCAGAGCAAGAGGTTGAGGTACTATCACTTGGATAAAATCTTTTGTTGGGTAGCGGGATTTGAACCTTGGACCTTGGGACTACTTAGGACTGAATCAAGTCCAGCACTTTACATGGACCAGCTCTCGATCTCAAATTACATAGTAGTAGGCCTGCGATATATTTATGTAGTAAGTCATATCTATGTGGATCAAATAACACACGGATTCCGTTACGATTCATTTTCATCACTCATAATACTTGTTTTTAATATTGTTCATAATAAAATTAAGGGGTGCATTGTATAATGTTTACCAATTTTTAATTTCCAATCAATAAACTGTTTAATGTTTAATTCAAGGGTGATTTAGAGATATTTGTGTATACCAATCTGTATTTTAAGTCGTAAAACATGATTATGTAATCATGGTAGATAAGCATGTTATGGTAAACTAATCCTAGTACTTTTCTTTGTTCAGATACATGCTTATAGCAATAAATATTGAGCCAGATAGACCTAAATAGCTTAACAAAGTGTCGTAGCATGCGCAATGATAATTATTGATATTTACACAAGCACTTCTGTTCAAACTAAGATAACCGCAATGTTTAATAGTGTGGCAACACAACAGTGCTTCAATTTACTTGATCGTACTTCCATATACAGGGTAAGTTCTACATTTTTCAAATATCAATCCCAGACCACTTCCAAACATTGTTGGGTAGTAAGTAATTTTGATTACCATTTTGACAAGATGGTAATTTCCAGCCGCCATCTTTGATTCGCCATATTGGATGCAAAATATTTTTTGTTATACATTTTAACATCCCAAGGCTATAGGATAATAACTATCCTCATTTTAGGGTGTTGTCGTATAAAGTATGAATCCTTTACTTTTTTTATGACGTTTTCTCATTTTCTGTAGTACTCTCATAGAACATATTTTCTGTAAGTCATAGTTTTTTTTTTTTATTCAACTGGAGAGCCCACCACACTAAACGGCTATTTACAACTTTTCAGAAACCTCGCATATTTACAAATATCCGTTTTAGAGATTTGTGGTCGGTTACCAAAGTAAACTTCCGACCACACACATATTGATGGAATTTCCTGGGTCCAAAGATAATAGCTAGCGCTTCTCTGTCGATATTTGAATATTGTTTTTTAGCGGGCAATAGTGTACGACTGGCAAAAGCAATTGGTATTTCTAGTCCATTTTCAAATCCTTGTATAAGGACACTTCCCGATCCATTTTCTGATGCATCACAGACTATTACCAATGGTCTCATTTCTTCATATGGTACTACTGTGCCTTTACTTGATAGAATTTTCTTTGCTCTTTTAAACTTCACCTCTTCTTGTTCAGACCTTTTCCATTTTGAGTTAGCTCCAGACAGCTTATGGAGTTTACTACAAATGGAATGAAGTCCCGGAATAAATCGTTCATAGTGGTTAATAGAACCTAAATATGATCGGAATTCCTTAACGTTAGTAGGTGACCGTGCCTCTCTTATAGCTTTTCTTTTTTCTTTAGTAAGATCGTTGCCAATGTAGAATTACAATAAATGATATTCAAAATGCTTAATAACCATTAATTTAATTCTTAAACACACAACATAAACAGAATATTATTAATATTATTGTTATAACATTATTGTTAATCTTATATATTATATATTATAATATTATATAATAATATTATTGTTACAACATATTATTTAGTAATAAACTTAATAATAATAAAGCAACTTGTGGATTATGTCAATCCCTTTGTTAATGTTGTTGATCCCTTACAAATTTAACTATCTAACAACCAGAGTTCAGGATTCGTTTGTAAATAAAATGTTCTCGAAATATTCGGTCATGTAATGCTGCAATTATTTCATACAGATTAAACATCGCTATATGTACAAAATTCATAGAAATCACGTCCTTTACGTTGTTGTTTAACAGAGCAATATATCTTTGTACTGTAAATTAACTCTGCATTAAGTATATTTTTCGATTTATATAAGGTGCAAAAACTTTGGAATACGCTTCATGAACATAAGCAGTTCATGTATGTTAGTTAGCATGATAAAATAATTGGCAAAATCGTCAATAGGTTTCTTACTTTCAAAATATCAATTAAATCTACATATAAATCTAACTTTTGTTGTATTCAAGTTATTATTTCATAACACGAACGACTGTAATTGGCTCATTTATTATTTGATTGTTTTATCAAATAAATTGTTCACACTAGTAAGGCATTAATGAAAAAATACATTTATTTCGATATATTAAAGACCTTTCTAAATCAAGATCATTTTAAAACTATGAATTTTTGTAAAAATAAATGCTTTAAAAATAATAATCACATTTAAACTTTATCACATGGTCGTTACAGTATTCGGGATTATTCTTTGTTTTATATTTTAAAACTAATTTATGGGATTATGATACGGCTTCATTGTTGAGAATCTGAAATTTATTACAAAGGGTCTTGGCTCTTTAGGATGTTTACAGGTTCGGAAATCCTCCCAAACGAGGGGCTCAAGTCCGTGCCAATGTTTACACAGTAAACTAATAAAATTTCATCCCTTTCTCTTCCTCTTTTGTAACATTTCTGCTGGTTATTGTCTAACACCATAATATATTCTACTCGTCTCGTTTTTCCACATTTTTATTTTCTTTCCAGTAATTCACATAAAACCCTTTTTTTAATCTTTGCGTATAATTTAACACATTTTAATAGGAATATTTTAAATTTAAAAGAATATTTACTCTGCATACAATTCCCAAAGATAAATTTATACTAAAACATTCTTAGGACTTTTTAATATTTCCAGAAGGGCTATTACATTATTTTATGTTTTTTACCTAACGGACATATGTAGATCGAATCCATTTCATGCAATCAGTAGTGTTATTTTTTCATGTTGTAAGAGTATTGTAAAATAACTTTTTAAAATATGTTCTTTCACACTCAAACTATACTAAGTTAATTGAAATCTTGTTTGGCAAGGTCCAGTTTTAAAACTAGGTTGTACCTTTCATTATTGATATTAAATTCTCTTAGTATTCAATAGTCAATGGTTGTACGTAGTTTACATTACTTATTAACTTGAAGTTATCAAAAGCATTCAATCACTCTTACTGCCTGTTCAGTACCACAATTTTATAGAATTGTTACACGGGGAATCACGGTGCATACTCTAAACGAAGCCTTCTTCGAACAATCATTACAAATTGGCTTTCACGAAACTAGGGACTTTGTTTTTTATACTTAGTAGTAGTATTAGTAGTAGTTTTTTTACTTTAGTAGTTAGTACTTTAGTATTTTTGTTACTTGAGTCAGTTCAATGATTGATTCGTCAATTGTAATATACTGTACAGCTGGTGTAGAAAGGTCTGTTGATGGCCAGAAAAAACATGTCATTGAGGAAGAAACATAACTTACACTGACAGTTTAGGTGATTTGTACACACTCTTTATAACAAATTGTTATAATAACAGACATTTTTATAATTATTTTTTGCAGTTAATATATTAGTTTTTTTTTTTATTTGATATGTAATGAATAAATTCCTATGTTTCTAAATTTCTTGGTTATTTCTTTATATAATTTTAAAATGAGTCCAATAATTTATGACCATAATAATTTATGGTTTAGTATATGACACTAAACCACTTTAATAATAATATAATCCTAATTTATTATTCGTGTGAATTCGCATGGGTTCACCTAGCCAATAATTATTATGGAATTATACCAATTACAAACTTACAATCAGCTGATGTAAATCTTGGAATTGAGTCAATCTTATCAATATTAGTACCATCATAAAATGTGTTAAATTCGTTTTAGGCTAGGCATCTTAGGAAAATTTACGGAACGTTTAGGTACAGTCCTAATCACCACTTTTCTTTATACTTTTTGGGTCGCTGAACACGAATATAAGGTTTGCTGACAGATATTATGCCCGGAACATTGTTTTTTTACGAAAAAAGTCAAAATTCGGGGATTTTTTTAGGTTTTTGGGCTAAAACTTGGTGTAAATGGGTTTTCTGAAAATACCCGGGTTTGTAAAATTAAAGAGCATAAAATTTACTACAAGTTTTATATATAACACTTGTTTCTACGACAAACCGTTACGTCACTAGAGCACACTAAAAATAGGTAAAAATACCAAAAATGTAAATAAACGCTAAATTGTGCCGTTTTACATTTAGTCAGAGAAATATAGGATATGACTTTAAACAAATTGCAAGAAAACGTTTTATGGTTTTCTTTTGTAGTGTTGGGTCTGCAGAGTGACATACTAAAAGTTGCCAAAAATCGGTCCACAGGAAACCACCTAAAATCACGATTAAAAATGGCGGCTTTTCCCAACATTGGTCAAGTTTGAAAAAAAGATACCATATGCATTCTTTGTTTAAAATTCTTTGAGATATTGAATTGGGACGGCCACCGATGTTTATTGGGTGGTTAGTACTTCATTTCAATAGCAAACTCATTTTTGGCTGCCATCTTGGATCCGCCATATTGGATATAGATAAAAATATGTAAAAGTAATGATAACGTTGTGACACATCATTACAAACTAGATTTTCACGCTGATGTCAATGCCAAAATCCGTTTTTAAATAAATTTTTACGTTTTGAAGATATATTCAAACGAAAACTCTTCCCCATACATTTCTTATGGACGTTTCGTACTTCCGTAGATTTTTTAAGAGAATTTTTCTTACATCTCCAGTTCTGATCAACGCTTGCAGTTCAGTCTAGCCTTTAAATATTCTGTGATGTAAGGGCTTTCATTTGACCTATTGATCATTCAAATCGAACTAGTTAGAGACAGCTACAATCCTCAAGACAATATTAAATTTAACTAAGATGTAAGATTTTATATAGTGATTAATAAAATTAAAGCCAACCATTTACTAAGTAATTCAAAATCAACTCAAGATATAAATCTAAAAAAAAGTTAAATTTAATATTGTTTTGAGGATTGTAGCTCGTCTCTAACTTGTTCGATTTGAATGATCAATAGGTCAAATGAAAGCCCTTTTGTAAAATTAAAGATTTCCCTGACATGGATTCATGGGATCTTAGCTAAAAAAATCATTTATCTACTGTTATGTCGCTGATACAAAAGTATATTTTAATTTTACATTCCTCCAAGGCTAAACCAATATGTTTCATCATATTGTTGTAGTTTCGGTACAATTACCTTGCTTGGTTTTTGAAGTCTTTGGTCAACAATTAATTTGTTTATATTTTTTAAACTCCAGCGGTGTTTTTATATTGTTGATTTGATAATGCAAAAGAATCCAAACCCAACATTACTTCCAAAGTGGTAAAGGTAACAAAGTTGCGTTAGCTTGATATTTAATATTCCAGAAATGAAAGCAATTCCACAGTCAGGTCAATAGAGTTGGGATTAAAGGAGAAATCCTGACATCCAGCCGAAATTGGTTCTCAACAATTTTATAAAAACAATATTGTCACATTACTGTTTATAAAAACTGTAAGTAAAAACTATGTAAAATGGAAATTATTTTTGTTTACTTTGTATACGTTACGTACTTTTTTTTAAAGCTAATGAATGCTGCACAGCTTAAATTAAATTGGGTATATTGCTGATTCAGTCTGATACAAACATAGGCTTGGACTGTAGATATATGTTTACTTACAATCATTTAAAAATCCTGTGACAGCATTTTACAATCCCTGGACGACCCCCCTCCCCCCCCCTTTACATTTGAGGCCCGGTATGCATTAGACTTGTTATGATCGATATTTTTAATTTGTATGTAGAACACCTTTATATACTATATTTTATTTCATTAAGCACAAGTAGAAAAACCTTTAAAGTTTAAAATAAAATAGTCTGAAATCATCTAAATGTTGTGATTACCAGTGCGTAGATCCATGCCCAGTTCTGTTCTCTATTGAATAATGTTTTATTTTTCATCTGAATAAATCTCACATTTAATCCTTGTAAGTAGTAGGATACAAAATAACAAAATAGAAAACCTTTTTAATAAATTTTTGTTTATTTTACATTATAGTTTAACTTCCTACTTAAAAGGTTCTGCGAAATTAACTAAACAGTTGATGTTTTAGTAATTCACTGTAGAATCGTAAACAGTAAAAAACTTAATAACTAAAAAAAATATTTTCTAACATTTTTTGTCTCAAATGATGTTTAAAAATATGCTTTAGTACAAAATAAATATAAAATAGATATTTTTAGCTATGAAGTATTATTTTCCAAAAATACTAACCCCCTTTACTGAAAGTCAGAATAGCTGTCAGTTTTAATTAAAGACTAACCTTCCTTAATACATCTGTTGCTACCGAGACTGTCTTTCTACATAAACTTTATCCTAAGATTTTGCTTTGCGTTTTAAAGGACTCGGACGAAAAGAGTATTTCTAATCGGTCTCTAATGTGAAATATTAAATTAGCTTTAAAATGCAGCACACTAAAATCACTGGTACGCACTTAGCAATAATATATTTAACTAAGAACTAGTTTAAAAGAAACAAAAAATTCTTACGATGAATACTTTTTATTATCATTATCTTAATTACATAAGACAAAAATAATTTAGTTTTTATAAATTAGGAGTTGTCGTAGGGGTCGTAAATGAACCTTTTTTAATTGGTTAACCATTTCACAATCATTTTACTGGGATGGCCAGTTAAAGATTTTGAGCATTTCAGACAACGTAAATAACTAATATGTTCTTACTGATTGGCTTCGTCCTTACAAAGTAAACAAAATATGTTTTTTTACAGTTTTCTTGGTAATATAGATAAAAAAAGGATGAGATGGTATGTGCTTTTAAAAATACGTTATACACAAAATAAATTAAATATTGATTACATTGTTTAGTAACAATAAACCTAATTAAGTTAATCCAACTAATAAAGTTAATATTGACGGTTAATTTTATTTTTATGCCATGGAGGGAAAAATTTGAAATAAATTTAAAGCACACATGCAAAATACATTTTAAATACTAAAATAAATTATTTAGTTACAAAGAATATTTGACTATATGCAATTACCTGTCAATAAGATTGAACTCAATGATGGCTTATAATAATTATTATTTCCGTGATTGCAAATAATCCATAACCAATCCCACTTTTTATGGATACGACTCGGAGCCTTAGTAGTAGGGCCTAGGTACCTAGGTACTTAGGTGTACCTTTTAAATAGATTTAAAAGTAATAAATAATATAAAAATTGCTTATGCAGCTTATGATACTAATTCTCATAATGTCCTGAGCTACTGTGAAGAATGGCTGATATAGAAATATAAATATATAACATCTGTGCATATTAATGGTTGATTTCAATTATGAAGAAGTCCCAAAACAATAAAATATAGATCAGCAGGGCAGGGCTGCCTCGTAACTCTCGTAACCGCCTCTCTAATATTCCGGAAGCGCGTTGTAAATTAATTCGGGTTTCAGGAACTTGACAATCAATATCATAAATTTTATTTTATTTGCAGATTGGAATTACTCCAGTGCTTATGGATTTCACAGTTTACTACATAGACAAGTAATGTACTTATAATGTATTTTACAAAATAAACCATAGATAATATGTATGGGTTTAGTTTTGATATAGCAATTTAAAAAAATATGCTCAAAGTACAAAAATAAAGAAATAACCCAATTAGTAGCTTTCATATATTTTTTTAATTACAAAATGAATAACTGGTTGGTATCCAATTTTAATACAATATATCCTTTTTATTTTTTTCATAACAAATTATTACTGTCAATTTGTAAAACGAAAATGTACCATTAAAAGATTACGAACATTTCTTTAGTTTCTGTAAGCTTAAAAGTATTTTCCAATCGAGATTTTATTAATACTGTTTTTCATATGTTGAGACTTTATTGAATGTGCTATCTGTAATATTTAATCGGTCTAACACAAAGCTAAATGAAGGGAAATGCTTATGAGGTTGAATCGATGGAGCCCATGTTAGCCCAGCTTACCATGTTTATCATAACCCTTCTTGATATTGAAATCATAATATTGCATTCAAGCATTGTCTCCAAATGTCATTTTCTGTCATCATAATCATTACAGTCTAGCATCTATTATTCTAATTGTTATGTTAAACAGGAATCTTGACACGTCGTCAGGCTTGATTACAAACAATACATTTACATACATTACGTACATTAACAATACATTACGTTGACCGGTACAAACAATACATTTAAAAGACGGCCTACTAACTAATTCGTGGTGAACGCGACAGATCTGCTCCTGTCAGTCGAGTCTCTACTTTTAAATGTATTTTTTTAAATGTAGGCCTACTTTTAAATGTATTCTTTGTACCAGTAATGTGTTTTTGTGTGTGTCGGAAAGACCGTGACGTGACCATATGGTTTAGAAAGTTTTTGTACGATTTGCCAATGACGCTTTGACGTCGAAACGCGCGTAATCCTATTTTTTTGGACTTACATGGATCACTTGGCGATCAAGGTAATGTAACCTTATATATATATATTTTATCATCAGTGATTCAGAAAAACAACATACAACATGAAGTTAGATGAGCAGTCCATGTGTGAATAGAAGATACTGAACTTCAACAACTGCTAAGAGTGTATGCTGAGGACTAATGCGGGGCAGACCCCTTGGAAGACTAGAGAGAAGTGGAAAACGCGAGAAAATGAAGACATCACCAGACTGAGGCTTACATTAAGAGGGAAGACATAGACATAGAGCATAGTTATCGGCCAGGTCAAAAACGATACCACGTCTATACGTATGAAAATGTGATATACATCTATGTCTACATGTCTTAGGTTAAGCCACAGAATAATGCAGATTATGCATATTTTCTACTAACGATATTTTTTTTAATCTTTGTTCCTTTAATTCCTAAACAAAATGAAACAGTGATCTAAATCTATATCTGGCCGACGAGGGCAATAACTGCCAGGCATAAATATGCTAAATACCCTCAGTTTGTAACTTTATATTTATAACGACACCGCCTGATGATTCAGAGATAAATTCCTACTCAATGGATAACCCTTTGCCTTAGATAGGCGACTCTTCTAAAGGTCAGTCTCTTAGGGTTAAACATGTATTAATATATATTTATTTTAAAATATGGCAGATTTTTGTTCTTAATCTAACAATACACATCACCTCAATTATTTCATTTCTTCGTTTGGCTAAATCTTAAAATATGTTTGGGGAATCTTAAAATATGTATTTATCAAAGCATAAGAGTTTAGCCAAATTAATATGTGTCTTGTCATATTTGCAAACCACGTTCACTTCATACATTTTTGTAACTGATTATTGTACAGCAATGATACTGTTAGACAGAGTGCGTTACCTTGTTTTGATTGATAAAAAAATAATTGCACTTTCAGTTTAGTTTTTTATTCATACATATTTCAAGTTCTTCCTTAATGTCTTACAATAGCTTTTTTTGATGAATTGGTTTTATTTATGATACAAAACATGTGATTTGTTCATCAATACATCAATACATAATCATTGATTGGCTTTAGTAAATTTTATACTACTGTCGTATAATTTTATAATATATAATTCTATTTTAAAGTAACATGTCCTTATCAACATTTATGTCAAAAGCTAAACATTTGTTTGTTGGATTGTACAGGTTGTAAAAGTCTTAAACTAAGCATTGTTTCTAGAGAGTAAAATAATGTTACTTTCGTTTATATACAATTTTACATCGGCCTGTGTACTAAATTTACGAAAATAATATTTACTTGTAAAAACTATTGTGTTTTAGCAAATTGTAAGTAGCTATTACCGTAAGTGACACGGTAAGACCTAGGTCCGGGACCGATTTCCTTTTTTATTTTGATGTCCCCAGAGGCCAAAAACACCATTCGATTAAATTTATAGAGAGTTATGTGTCCGTGAACGCGATAACTTGAGTTTTTTTCGATTTTAATGAAATTTGGTTTGAAGGTGTAAGGCGGGGTGAACTTGGATGAGTTCGTGAACCAGCATGATCGGACCATGGGAACAAGGTTTATGGGGGATTTTATGGGGTAAATATTGGTTTTTGTCTCATTTTGACCCTCAAAACACAAAATTTCCCAATTTATCTCTAGACCTTTTTAAATAGTTAAAAAATAAAACAGTTCAGTATATCAAAGTGTTTTTGTACGGTTATTAGTTACGGAGAAAAAAATGTGTTACTTAAATTCCCACGTTATTCTTATGGAGAATATTGTAAAATGTTGTAGTTTGCTTGTTTATGGAATTATTTTGATCAAACTTTGTAAATTATTTATTTCACACTAAGCTATTAATATTTTATTAACAACACATTTATTAGTTTTCCTGTAGCAGCAAACTGAGGTACTCGTTAAACCTAATGTTATTTAAACATACTTAATTGAAAATCAATTCAGGCAAATGGAAATTCACTTGAACGGCAGGTTTGCTGTGACGGGTGTATTTTTGCTTTAAATATCATTTTTATAACTAAATTTTATTCGAAAATTTAAACGCAACATAAACCCATCTAGAATGTTATTATACTGGGTAAGAACTAAATATGATTAGTTTTAAATATAGTGCGTACCAAAATAATTGACAAATTCTACCACATTTTTAAAAGACATTACCTTTAAGACTAACAACCGTTCCAATGAATATTATAAGTTTTAATAGCTACCTTATGCATGACTATGTATAGAAGATGTCAGATTCAAAGGTGTCAAATAGTCACAAGTAAAGGGTCAAGCATGCTAAGGGATTGCAAGTACATAGTGAATCTTAATATATTCATCAAAGGTAGAGCGGACTTTGAAGTGGTTCTGTTGAAAATAACTTTGTTGGTCCTGAACAGCTTCAACGGGCATTTCCATAGATGTACATTTTGCATAAACCTGTCTGGTAAATCATGTATTAGATATTATTATTCTCTTATGTATAGAATTTTCATTTAAATCACGAACAAGCAAGTTTTCCAACACTCAAAATTTGTTATCACATTTGGTTATAATTGTATTTTATGCTATAGCTAAATATTTTGTATTGAAACCATCTGATTCAAGGTTTATGTAAAACAGTTTTTACAAAATATTATTTGAAAATACAATATCATATTGTCTACTTTATACTTCTAGTTGTACTACCGTAATAAGTTCAGTAAACGTTTGCCCTAAAAGTGGAATACGCCAGGATTTTGTTAGGATTTTTATATTTTTAGGTCAGAACTATACGTCAAATAAATACTTGACCGACGTATATTCAGCTTGTACCGTCGATCCCAGTACAATTTTCTTAAACTTTATCACTGCAGTAACGAAAATATAGTTACACTACTTTTAAGCAATTATTTCATCAGATTATTTACCAATGATAGGATTTCTGTTAGTCTTTTTCCATCAGAATCATTTAAACAAGAAATTTTATTACACAAATATGTTTTTTACTGCTCCAAATATAGTAGGTCCCCCTAAATGAAACTTAATTTATTCAATCGGAGCAAATGAATTGGTGTAGCCTAATTGAAACCCAATCCATCGACATTTAATCAATCGGGTATTCAGAATCACATAAAGGGTATCATCAATATGCTATGTGAATGTCAGACATTGATATTTGGGTTTCAGATACAAATATGATACCACATTAGTGCAATGAGCACATGTAAGTTGATGTGAAAGGTTTGAATTTTCTAACGGATTTAGTTAAAAAGATATCAAGCCGTTTCCAGACTTATTTGTTACCCTGTATATATATTCTCTATTATATATATAAGATATATATAGATACTTCAATACGATACGGAAACATTTGGAAGATTTTCGTGACTGGATGTTTTTTCTTACGTAGAGTCAGAATATTAAGTAAAAATACAAAAATTAAGTACCCAATTTTGATTAACGTAGTACAAGGGAAGCAGGATGTGTGTAAGGGAAGCAGGATGTTTTATTACTTTGCATCGTAAACATTGGCAAAGACTTGGGTCCGTTATTGGCAAGGGTCCTCGTACACGAACAGATAATCATTGATTGTGAGCAAAATTAGGTGTTTTTGCATAATACAAAAAGCAGTGTGCTGATACGAATGTAGAGTGTCAGACGTATTGAAATTAAGAATTTAACAGTTTTACACGGCTCGTGTATCATGTTTTGATTAATTTTATGATATAACGTATGGCGAATTAAAGCTATCTATAAATAAAAGCAGAAGTTCCCAGAAAAGTAACTTTTAATTTTCATTTGACGATAACGGGGTCTTCACTTGAGTTATTTTACATTAAACTCAATTTTTTTGAGTCTTTACATTAAATTATTACTGAACAAAACCACCCACCAAAAACCACTTTGGAGGTTTTTCTTATTCGTCTTCTTTTTTCCAACTCCTGTGTTGATATGTTATTATAATCAAGGTTGGGTAGCCGAGTAATTACAGTGCTTGCCTGAATATCTAAAGTTCACCGGTTCGATCCTGAGAAAAGTCAGTATCATTTTGATGGTTCGAAATTGGACCGTTCCTAATCATCGGACTATAAATAAATACTCCTAGCTAATGAAATAGCTGATCTTAGGCAGTTAACAAAGATACACGGATTCTTCACTCAGACTTTACTCATATTTGGGTTAAAATAAGCACCTAGTACTTAAGTACCACCCCCAATCTTAATGATTGATTGAATGGACAGTTTTTGTGAGTTTTGAGATAGTGTGGTACGATTATAAATTATTGATTGTTTCAATCTATAAATTGCTTTTTAAGGATATTTTTTATCAATCACGTCTTCAATTACAATATTAATACATGTTATATAAGATTATCTACTGAAACAGTGTTGCTGTCACAATATTGCTTACATCCCCTTCTGAACTTTTAGTCTCCTACATTACAGTACTCTCATTTGAGATAATTTCCTGAGGTTTGCTGAAACTCCACCCCCCATAGATGTGTAGTGTAACTTAAATATATCGGCATTGTTTCGACATAATATTGACGCACTTGAATGTAATATTATCAAATTATCACCAGTATTGGGGTCAGTATTTAAAAACTGTATGTTGATTATACCTATCACAAATTGTCTGATAAAACTTATTTGTATAACATTAGAGAATATTTCTTTTTCGAAACCTATACAGGGGTTAATTGTCAAATGCCGTCACCATTTGAGGATGTTTTATCTGCCGGCAAGCGACATTCCAATATTTCCTTTTAAGATATAGAGCGTTGAATGAATGAAATAAATTTTATTATGAGTATGATTGTCAAAATTAATTGATAGTATACCAAAACTGATGATGACCAATCCATGATATCAATAAATAACTAAGTAGTTTCCTCTAATTGTAATGTGATAATCTTTGGTTTGATTCCCACTTGTCTTTCAATTCCAATCTCTTGTCAACTAAAAAATAAAAAACAGATATAAAAAATTAAAAAAAATTTAAACAACATAAACAAGTGTAAGATACGCCGGATATTCCACTGGAGTGAAGCCAATGCGAAATCTTATTTCCAAACGTATTTGTATTCATGTTTATCTGCGTTCCTTTCTATGTAAAGTAAGAGACACGTATTATGCAAATATGTATTCGACAAAAGAATTTGTTTTTTAATACGTGTCTTTAAAAACATATTCCCTGGTTTTCTATTTTTGTATGGACTAATACAATATCAAAGAATATTGTATACCACATAAATTATAAATTGGACCAAAATGACTCGAGTTATTGTGTTCACGGATTCATATCAATAAAATCTTCAGTTTTCTTCATGTTATTCTTATAGGGAATAACAATAAGCTCGAAAGTGACTGACGTTAGTGTGCTGATCTAAATAATTTCAGGACGTGACAGACAGTTGAAATTTGGTAAGAATGTATGGGTTTAGGCAATTGAAAAAATACACAGAACTCAAATGATTTCCTTCAAAAATTCAAAATGGTGAACAAACACAATTAAAATCGATGAAAAGTGTATTTTTATGGGGCCTCAGTAAGCTTATGGTTGGCCGTATCTATAAACGGAAAGCACCAGCAGATGCTCTTTTTCGTGCTTAGGTATCCCTAGACAAAAGAAATGGTCAAAATTGACCTCAAATGTTCGGCGATATTCGCAACTGTTTCCTATTTTACGAAATGTTTATTCCGAAACTTACACTGTACAACTTTACACTTTTCATTGTCTGATATTTAATTTTGATTAGTATATATTTTTTCGTGGTCATACTCCTTCACCTCTCAAATTTAAGTCGAATGTCAACATTTGAAATATTTTACCACGTAATTAATAATTGGAAACCACGTAAATACGTACCACTTACATTTTAGAAGTAAATATCCTTTCGCAGCAAACCTGCCGTCGAAGCGAATATCCATTTAGTCTGATTTGATTTTCAATCAAATTTAAACAACATTAGGTTTTACGAGTATGCCTACCAACAGTACACAGAGTACAGAGTATGTTTACTGCAACAAGGAAACTAATAAAGTTTGGTTTTTATTCAAATAATAATAGTTTTGTATGGGATCAAAACATTTCCCAAGTTCAGTCAAAATATATCCATGAACAAGCTAATTACAACATTTTATAATATTCTCCATAAGAATAACATGTGAATTTTTAATGAAATTTTTTTTATTTTCTTCGTAACCAATAACCGTACAAAAAACACTTGATATATAAAATTATTTGTTTTTAAGGTCTTTAAGTCTGGAGAAAAATTGATAAATTTTGGGTTTTAAGGGTAAAAAATTAGAAAACCCCATTTTTACCCCATCAAATCCCCCGTTAACAGCCCCGTTAAACCCCGTTCCCATGGTTTTATCATGCTGGTTCGTGAACTGATTCAAGTTTATCCCGCCTTACACCTTCAAACCAAATTTGATCTAAATCGGACTAAAATTACTCAAGTTATCGTCTTCATTGCAACACATATATATATAGGCTAATAATATAATTAATATTATATTATTAGCGGTCTACGTAAAACGGGCGTATAAGCAAAAATGATGTTTTGAGAAAACACAAAAAGAATTTCCATTGCTTTCTCCTGTTGTCATAGTAATCATTATTCCTGTAACTTAAATTTAATATAGTTACTAGATCTATATTAAAACACAGTCAATGAGTTTAAAACAAATCAAACGAATGTGTGTTTTTTTATAAATAAAAAAGGTATGCCATGTTATACGCCCTTTTTAGCCAGAACACCTTTTTTATATAAAAAGGTTAGTAAAAAGGCATAGTAAAGAGATCAAACCATATTTATTTGTTACAATAATAAAAATTGACATATAAAAAAGGGAAAAATTTAAAAGTTGGAAAATTGTTCATATCTGTCAAGAATAAATCAAAGAAAACAGTTAATTCTACGTTAACTCAGTTCGTTTCTTTGTCATTATGCTTTCTTACTTTATCCATTTTGAGAAATCATTGTTTCAATAAAGTCCACATCCTCTTCCTGTAGAAAACGGAATAAACATTTAACATCATTAAATTTAAGTTGGTTTACTTCTGGGTAAGGACACCTTTGAGTCGTAACGGTGCGAAAATCTCCAATCTGATGAATAGGCCGCCAATAACTGAACACTTCAAACTGTCCAGAAAAAGTTTTTGAACACAGCAGAGCACCATTTTGTAATGATTTGATTATGACATATTTCATGAGAGTAAATTTGATTTTATTTCTTGAGACAGGTTTCTTCAGAAATAAATTATTTAAAAAAGGTTCCCAGTCTTGCAGAAGTTCTGGATCCATAAGGACTTCAAAGGGTGAAGGGTTTGTTCTGCACTCTGACATTGCTGTTAAATAAGGCTTCGGATTTCCAATCACTTCATTATTTTTTATTTTGTTCCTGATCAAACCAAAGTTTCTATCGCATTGCGAGAAACTGTGTCCTCTAACAGGGAAAAGTTGTATTACATTTTTTTTAAATGTCCTTGCAAACCAAGAAGTGAACTTACACATTAGAAAATTTCTATTTTGGCCACCTGTAGCATCAGAAAGTAAAACAACTGTAGAAATATCAGGGAACTTTTCAATTTGCTTCATACAAGAAACAAATAACTGAATTAGGATTTTTAACACCATCACATTTAGTAAATGCGTAACAATAGCTTGAATCATCATTAAACACATGAATATTGAAGCAATAAAGCCAGAACATCCTTTTATAGAACTGGTTGTTAACGTTCAACTTTGGGATTGGATGGTTCTGGGAGTAATCAAACTCAAGAGTGAGTGTTGTTGAGTTTTCTTGCTGGCTTTTATCAATGTAATCATTACGGATTTCCTTCCTCTTTAATGCCTTCCTTCTATGTAGTTCATACATGGGTTGGCAAGGATCATTTGGGTTACTTTTTAACTTGTTTTTGCATTCTTCACAAAAATCGCAAACATCAGTTTTTGGTTTTCGCACAGCATAGGAAAATTTAGTTTTAAAATATTCATAGTAGGTCTTATACGACATTTTTAGATCCTTATTAGTTTGATTTTTGTAGTAGTCCTTGAACATTTCATATAATGTTTTAATGTTGAGCATACAGTTGTCAAAGTATAACAAGTTTGTTTTAGCTTTACAATAATGACTTTCATCATGTGGAATCGATTTAAGATGATCACCCATTAGCGAAATAACATCATCAGGAGTATTACGTGGTCTATTATCATGAGTACCTCGCTTTTCTTCGAAAGAATCATTGGACAGAAGTTTGCCCTGTACAATACGCAATCGTTTCTCTGAAATTTGAAATAAATTTAGTATAAACTTTCTACAAACGGATAGCTTACTTCCACCGACATAAAGTACATAGTTCCATAAATTTTCTCTTGGTCTTTTTAGGTTTACAGTCTTTTTTTTAGGGCCTTCCGACTTTTCCATACACCGAGCCAAATAAGCATCTTGAAGGCTTTTTGATTGACCACAATAAAAAGCATCGAATACTTCAACCTGGTTTTCAAATTAAACATTTTGATAGCATTTACTACTACAACAGTTTTCAATGACAGAATGAACTTTAGAATCAACACTTTTACCTTTACTAGTTGTATAGCCTAGGCCAAGAGCACGTTTACGTTTCACTTCCTCATGAAATTTATTTTTCTGTTTGTTTATTATTTTTCTTGTTCTTTTCTTCTTAACTTGAACTATTTCACTTTCATCACTTTCATTAGAGTCACTCATTTTAACTATTAATAATATAAATAAGCAGCATCACACAGGACTATCAAATCATAACATAACCACAAAACAAGAGTACCTGACTGTGAAAACCAGCTGACATCACCTCACAAAAACAGGTGTACCAACTTCAATTTTCAAGATATTGCGATGAACCTTGCACCACTGAATTCTACACGAAATGGCGGATCAAATAAAGCGATCTGCGTAAAAAGGGCGTATGGACCCATACGCCCCTTTTACGTTGATCGCCTCCCATATTCAATTACGTTGATTTACCCATATTCAATTACATAAATACATATGATGAATAGGATCAGCTGTTTATTGTAATATTTATGTCAGCTATTACCGGGTGTCCAAAACCAACCATACACCCCTTTAAAAACGAGGGAAACGTTTTCTTACAAACAAAAAATAATACAGAACTAAATAAATTGGTCACGGTCTACCAAATGGTGATAATTTTAATCCAAAATCACACCGGAAGTGGCTTTTTCAGACCGGAAGTGGACTTTTTTTAAAAGTAAACTACCAATTTTGATCACAGAATCGGATTCTACGTTAAAAAATACACAACTTTTGTCTAAAACATGTTTAGAGAAAACGTGTTTTCTACCCTTAATCCCCTATTAAAGTCAATAATTTTGGGTCATTCATCTGTCAAATACCGTCGAAACAATAATAGAGAAAAACAAATACCCCCGCCGCAGCAAGCCTGCCGACTAAGCGAATTTCCATTTGTCTGAATTGATTTTCAGTTAAATTTATTTTAATAACATTAGGTTTAACGAGTACCTAGGTTTGCTGCTACAAGGAAACTAATAAAGTGTGTTTTTGAGTAAAATATTGATAGCTTAGTACAAAATAAATAAATTTGCTAAGTTTGATCAAAATATATCCACAAACAAGCAAACTACAACATTTGACAATATTTTCCATAAGAATAACATGGGAATTTTAAATTTACAATTTTTTTAATTTTCTCCGTTACTAATAATCGAACAAAAATACTTTTATATACTAAATTATTTGTTTTTTTAAGCTCTTTAATAAGGTCTAAAGAGAAATCGGGAAATTTTGTGTTTTGAGGGTCAAAAGTGAGAAAAACCAATTTTTACCCCATAAAACCCGCCGTAAAGCCCCGTTCCCATGGTCCGATCGTGCTGGTTCGGGAACTCATTCAAGTTTATTTATTTTTAAAATAAAATGAAACCAAGCAATGTGTACACCAGTTGTTACTCAATTATCATAGTGTTTACAATAAACAGCCGATCCCATTCATCATAAGTCTTTATGTAATCTTTGTTATTGATTTTCTCTATTATTGTATCAAGTAACTTTGACAGATGGATGGACCAAAGTTATTGACTTTAATAGGGGATTAAGGGTAGAAAACAAGTTTTCTCTAAAAATGTTTTAGACAAAAGTTATGTATTTTTCAACGTAGAATCCGATTTTGTGATCAAAATTGGTAGTTTACATTTGAAAAAGTCAACTTCCTGTCTGAAAAAGCCACTTCCGGTGTGATTTTGGATTTGAAATTATCACCATTTGGTAGACCGTGACCAATTTATCTAGTTCTACATTAATTTTTGTTTGTAAGAAAAGGTTTCCCTCGTTTTTAAAGGGGTGTACGGGTGGTTTTGGACACCCGGTATACATATATGAAATTTTTAACGTATGGTGTTTTTGGCCTCTGGGGACATCAAAATGAAAAAGTTAATCGGTCCCAGGCCTAGGTCTGACCATGAGACCTACGGTAATAGCTACTTCCCTATAGGGGAATTCGTTAAAAGAGTGCATTCCCCAATTCCATAGATGCAAGGAATGCAAAATTTGCACTGATTATAGTCTTGGGTTTCACACAAAGGCCTGATACAGTCGGCAATAGCAATGTGAAATTGAATTCTCCCTCATATCTTTCTTATGGCCACTACATGTGCAATGGTATGGATCAGTTTTTTAAGTGCTTCATAATTTAAATCCTCCAGATTCTAGAACCTATCGTTTAAGCACCAGAAATATTTGAGAAATTGAACATTTTACATCCTACCCCCGTCCACTAGTAGATGTATAAACATATATAATCTTAATTTAATTATAAGGGATATCAAACTTTGTTCAGTTTTTCGATTATTGTTTTAAAACCACAGAGTAGGAGAAAACAGCTAGTATACATATATAAATATTGGGATAGTGTTATGGCCTCTAGGGACATCGAAATGAAAAAGTAAATCGTTCCCGTGCCTAGGTATTACAATGCCTCCTATACTAATGGCTACTTCTCTATAGGTAAAATCGCTAAAATGCAATGTTATTCTGTAGTAGACTAGAACTACTAGACTCTAAATAAAAGCTCCTCTTTTTCAAAAGGCTTTTGAAAATCGTATTTTAGATAGCAAGTTGTCAATACCTGTAGTGGCTGCTAGCGACATATGAATGGTTCTTTTATCGCCAGCCTATCATTGTGGAGAAATGTCATGTCATTATTGTTTAGGGATATTTACTCTTTTAAAATATTTTAATAGAATTATAAACTGTATATTACTAACATTCTTCATTTGTACAGCTTCAATTTTTGACTACACGTTTTTAAATATGATGAAATTAAAAATAAAGATTGCATATTTCGTAGTCTTATAATTGGACAGATTTTAAAAGACAATCACGAGTCTAATTCGAGATCGTTTACTTCTTGGTCAACGCATGTATACAAAAATAATTATCAGTAAAAACTACAAAAACTCATCCAATTCAACTCCCGGTAAACAGAAGGGGTGATACAACTATATGTACAACTATATGTGGGTACAACTCGTATATGTTTGGCTGCAGCTTTGGTATAAAACATATCAAATAATTATATGGGTGTGAAAGTGGTATCAAGAGTTTTATAGTTGTCATCAAGTTGTCATACTACTTGTTTAGCACTAACGTAATCAATAAATTAAGCTTTTTAAATAATTTGTATAACAGTTATATACTCAAATATAGAAAAATAATTGGGGGCTTTCAACAAAAAGACATGACTCATAAAAATATTATTAATTATTTGTCCATTTTTGCATTATTATCCAGCATAAACATACTATGAATGTACTATGAAATTTGGCTTTAGAAATTACGAACCAAGTACCAAGCCAAGTAGTTTTTGAAGTACTTATGCCAAAAAACTAAGTTGATTTGAAAAGTGTAAAATACTCAAAGAAACTAGAAGTATAATAAAATTACCGAGATACCTCTCTGGGGCATTGTGTAGAAAAGACTGACCAACACAATAAAAACAATAATTATTGCATCGTTTTGCAATTCATTTCCGTTATTTCCATTCTGCTTAAACTATTTTTTGCTTTTGTGTCATATAATAATTTCCAATGACTTCGTAAGTAAAATTTAATAATTAGTCATCAATATTAACTAACATGTTTGATTTGTTATGAGTCTTGAGATACATGTTTATCCCAGAAACTAAACGTTTACAAATCTAAATTGTAATGGTAATTTATGAAATGTTTACTGTAATTTTATTCTGTTCCAATTATAGTCACTGTATTTGATTTTCGAACTGCAAAATCCTTGCATTTATTATTTAACATCGTAATTTCTGCTACATAATTAAGTTAGTTACTTTGCTCTCTACTCAATTGAACAGATAAATTTATTTATGGCCACTATATAATCCAAACAGTTTTTCTGTTACCCCCTTCCATAGCACAATAAACAAATCATTAAAAGACTTTTAAATAAGTTTTATTTCATATCACATTTCTTCTATGAGTTACAAAATTGGTTCAGTCTAGGTGTTCTGCCTAAATTAACCTGTTTATTTGTATTGTTTGGCAATATTCGGCTACAAGATTCAACAATAACATCAGTACAGCAAATTGTTCTTCATCGTATCACAGACTGTAAGACACTTTATGATGGAGCAAATAAGTTACAAGCTAGTTAAACTGAACTAGTAAAATAATCCAATGGCAATGTATGACAGGACAGTTAGTATTAAGAAGTTGACAATATACATACATACAAATTTAAGAAATATATTTTATTAGTGTACTTATTCGTGGATATATATGTATACATATATGGATACACACAAGGATATATAAAGAGACAGGTTGTTTATTCATTTTCAGTTTATAAAGCTTTTTGTTATGTGTCTTAAGATATCTAATATAACTTTCACAAAGAGATCTTTATAAGTTATACATTTTTTTAATAAAATTCATTGTATGCTTACTCAGTTAAATCGTCGTTATTTAAGGATAAGCATCGATAGAGAAATCATAGGTGATACTAATTTTATATATTTTTTTAATACATTTCATATATTTAATTTACAGTTAATAAATATTATGTCTAGGGTGTTTCCATTCACGTCATACGTAAATTATTGTACATTAAACCCGACGAAGAAGGGAATGTTATCATCAAAGAGCGATTTCCAATATCTTCGACAACGTTTCTTAGAAGACGTAATCAACTAATGTTGCCGAGGGTAATTCAACTTCCATCATTGCAATGCTTCATTGAACTTTGACAACGTCGCATCGTATGTTCTGCCTTAGGTTTGCAAAGTCTCAAACAACAATAAAATACCGTTATATTAGATAGAAGGGCTATTATTTAACTAGTTTGATTGACAAAATGTCATACATTAAAACTCAAGTTTATGGACTTACGTAACAATGCAGTCAACTAATCAAGCCTGTGCTAGTAACTAGAATCACACAATAGTACTTGAGAGCGTAATTGGTAAGCCAAACACTACCCTATCTCTCGTAAATGTACTATTGATAGAGACATCAGTCTAAACTGATTAACTGATTGGTCAAGAAACATTCGAGAGGCAAGCAATTGAGTGGTAACTGTTAAACCTGTATATGAAAATAAGTCAATAAGCTTAAACAGATTGTCCAATAACTACATTATTGCAACGAAGTTTATGGTAATAATGCTAGTTTGTAGTTAACCAAAGTGGCAACTAATTTTAAAGTATATAGCTTTAAAGGTTTAACTAGTTTAGAGTGGCCGATATTTATTTTATAAATAAATACATAAATGATAATAAGATCAGCTTAATTATATATTAATAGTAAGAAAAGAACATAAAACCAAATTTTCAAAAACAATGTCAAAGGCTTGAGGATATTAATATGAATTCGCTCTACCCTTTTTCAGGAAATACGTAAAGCAATACTATTAAAATCATAATTAAAATGTTTAAATTTATTACTAAAGCGTGCGTTTCCAAAACTAATAATAATTTAAATTACTACCCACCATGAAGTTTCCAAAACGTAACGATATTAACCATATATTTAAATCAAATCAACGACCTAGCCTCCCCTCATACCTATTGTGGTTAATAAATGCCTGATTAGGACAGTCTCTGACAATGGCTAGAGATAATGGAAGAGATAATTCTAACTTATTGGTGTATTTTACATAGGCCACAGGAAGTAGCTGGGTAGTCATTGTCTTAGGAGATATAACTAAGGTTGGACATCACGATACTCCCTCAAAACCATGATACAGGGGTTTGCTGTTAAGGTAAGACACTGTATCATAATAAACACAGGTTTAAGTAAATTATTCATTCGTACATCCAATCCGTGTAAGTGGTGTATTAATTTGAATTACTGGTTCATTCCAGTACTCAAAGATGTAAATGGAAAATAATTTATTCATCATGTCCGAAAATACCAAGCTTATAAAATATATGTTGGCAATACTTCTTGTTACAATATAATTATTATAGATTAATCAATGATCGTCAATCATATAATAAAACTAGATCTCAAATTTAATTTAAATACGTAATATATATGATATTAATATTTTTTTATCTACAGCTATAAGCAAAACGCAATCGAAACATTTTAATATTGTAGAACTGGTCAAATATTATAAATCACAAAATCTATAATTTATTTTAAAATTAGATCATTAAGTGTGCCAAACTAAGTAGCCCTACGTTATACATAAGTTATATTATGTATTATCCCATCAGCAAAGTATTTGATGCAAATGTATAAATCTGAAACCGTTAGAATAAAAACGTATATTAAATATTTAAAAACTACGAACACCTTTTTTATTTCTTTGAAGGATATTTTATCCAGGTAGCTGTTATTGCATATTTAGGCGTTTTTATCTCACACCTAGTGCATCTTGCTCTATAGGGCAGAGAATATAATGAGGTCATTTCCAGGCAGACCTTGCAAAACCTGTGATTTGTGGAGTATACACTATACAGTGTGGTGAAAGCCTAGTGGCATAGTTATTATACAAACTGAAGAGGCTATGCTTTTGGGCTAAAATGTATCCTAATTGATTAGTAAGCTGTTGATATTCAAACTGTAAACGTTATTGACATTGTGCAGCATACACACAATTATTATATAGAATTTTTAGTTATAACAGCAACTAATTGTTCAGTATATGTAATATTATTAACTAATATACTGTAGTATTCATATCTAATACACGTAAAGCTACATTAACTATTAAATGTTTAAGGGAAATGAAAAACAGAAATACTGGTCCTCACTGAGCGGAAGTCGACATGAATATACAATGCATTGTTGTCTCATGTTTGTTTATGAATAACAGAGTTTGTTTACCTTCCATATTTGTAAACGTAACTTGCAAAATCTGCCTGAAGCGTTAACGTCCCACACTACTAGAGCGCATCTGGAACTACCAGTTTTGATTACTACGTCGTACAAATAATCATGTTGTATTTCACTTTCAATCTTAAAGTTTAGAAAATAATTATTTAATTTTTAAAGCTATTTTTGTTTAATTATTGTCAAAAATCTTTAATTTATAATATTGACTTGTCATCAATGCCAATGCAGGGGGAGCGAGCTGGTCTAGTGGTTAGAGCGCGGGACTTCAGTTCCTGAGGTCCAATGTATGTTACCTATCTAAGTGATAATGCCACAACCCCTAGGTCTAGCCTTAAGTAATGTGAAAAACAATCCCGGGCTCGCGACTAGCGTCCTAGGAGAAAAATATGTAATGCATATTTTAGAAAATTACAAATAATTCTAAAATTGTAAACCGAATCTATAAATGTAGGCTAACTAAAATAACATTTATAAAAGTCCTTGTTTGTAAAGTGGTATAAATAATAATACAGGAAACTAAGGTAATTTATATTTACTGTTTTCTCCTATACTACTAAACGTTTTGTTCGTTACTGAATTAGTTCCCCTCTAAAAATGACTTCGAGAATATTAGGTTATTAAATATTTACAATTTGATCTGGTTTGATATATTAGCAGTAAGGCTTGGTTAAAAGAAAGAGTTGACAAAATACAAAATATTAAAAGGTCAATAAATGATATAAATAAAGATTATTATCTATGTTGTGTTAATTGTGGTTTTAAACTAGATTTAGATAAGTCAAAAGACAACAACATGTTGATGGTAAGGCAGATCACTATTTAACAAAACCACTTCACCAAACAAAAGAAAGAATAAACCAATGTTATAGTGTAAACGTACTATATGTTACAAACCTATAAAATATTACCTATAATATTATATTATATGAACATCCTATAAAAAAAACTGATGATGTAGTTTTCTTTGATAACAGCTAAACTACTAAAAATGAATGTGTATGAACTTGTCTTACGTGTTCCTAACTTTATTATTAACTCAATGTGGAAAGCTGTAGTATTTGTTTGAAGTATTTAAATAGACGAACTCTCGTGTGTTTGAAAAGATAGTGAACAAAAGTACCCTTGGATACATAAGATTCCACTAGGGTAATTCTACATAGAAGTTACGTACAGAGGAATTCTGCTCATGGGACGACCATCTCTACCTTGGTTATTTTTAGTACAAATATCTTTATTAATAATTATATTCTCAAGGACATATGCTACTACTTCAAATTGCAAAAAGTTAAATATTTGTAGATGAAAACGTACAAATTAATCGTTTATAACGTTTTTTATCTTAAGTTTAATATTCAAAATTACTCTCATTAGATAAAAAATTATCTGTGTTCTGAAGAGGTTTGAACAATATATTCCAATACGACACATCATTTTACTGTCAGTTACACGATGGAACAAGAAATCCAACAAAACCACACAAGGGATACCTCTCCACGACATTGTTATACAATGGAGGAACAAACACAATGGAGACGCACAATTACTGAAACCTTAGCATTATCGTCATTTTAAATACAGTCTTTGTGTACATTTTCTTCTTATTTTGGTTCGAACTGACGACATGTGGATTTAAAGAATGATTTTGCGCCTAAAATTTACCACGTGCTTAAAACAGGATGAAAACAACAAAATATAAATTTCTGAATAAATGTATTTTGCATATAGAAGTAAACTGGTAATAATGTTTAAACCCTTTGTTCTAAAATCATTGTTTTACTACAACATTTAGACCAACTTGTTATTATTTTAAACTGTGTCTATTAATGACAAGCATTTTGAAATCATTTAATTTATGATTATTTTTCTTCACAGTTAAAAATACGAATAAAAATAAAGATTTATGGTAATAACCTCCCTAGCTTATACGATAACAACCTATCGTAATCAATTGGATCCCTATAATAATATGTAGGACATGCAATACAGAGATGCATTTGTTACTAAATATACCACCATACACCAATGAATTAATCGTACACAAAGCCTTACTCTAATGTAGGATTATTAATTGTCTAATTAATTCAATTGATAAGTTGGATGTGGTGGTGAATCCACATAAGCCACAGGAAGTTGCTAAGTAGGTATTGTCTCAGGGGATATAACTAAGAGGTGGAACATTGCGATACTCCCTCAACGCCACTATACAGGGATTTGCTGTTACAGTAAAGTACTTCTATCGACAATGACGTGTTTGGAATTGAAATACAACTACCTCAAATAGTATAAGCCTAATATCAAACTTTATACATGCAGCACTAATCCATTTATAATTTCTTTCATGTTCTAATAGGCGTTTGATAATATTTCATCACAGATTATAGGATACTTTTGTATAAAAGATTTTGTACTTTTCATCTTATCAACTAATCCAATTGTTTCATGCCACCAAAACAACTTATTACTGCATGACATCTTTGTCTTTGAGAAGCTCCTTAAATGCATGTTACAGAGAAGCGTAGTTTAAAATTTCATATTTAATATTACAAACTACTTGTTATTGCCTTTATGATATTTAACAGTATTTATATATTAATCTGAATTTTCTTTAAATTATTAGTACATTATTTTTAACGATGTCCCAGAAATACTTGTCTGTGAAACAGAATCAAAGTATGAATAATCTATAAACGTTTTACATTGTTCCGTCCGCGTTACTCATACGGATTGAGCTTGTCAGACGAATCTCTATTAGGCTAATAATATAGAAAAAAAGAAGTAAACAATCTATGTACACGTAAGATATATAAAGTTCTATTGTATTATATTGAGCAAAATTTAAACAAATATTTTTCTTTCCAATAATTGCTAATTATTACTTAGCAGAATATTATTAATTAAATATGTTTGTAATTTTATCATCTATAATAGGGCCTATGCCTTTTTGAATTTTTGGTTTCGGAAAGAAACATTTTGATGTCAATAGAATGTTAAGAACTGCAATTTCATTTTTAAGATAGGTTATTTTAATAAAGTGAAATCTTTAAATTCCGAATTTAAAGTAAATAGTATAAGAGGCTACGATTTATGACTGTTTTAGTTAACACTTCAAAATGCTAAAAAAGTCAAATGATAAAACTTTAACCTTTCTCATACAAATATGTATGTTAATATGTTAAATATGTATGTTAATTACTATTTCCAAGCTATTAATTACACTCCAATAATAATATGATGAAAAGCATTTTAATTTTGATGATACCAAATTTGTACTATCGACTGTATTTAAACGCACAATTAAGTTTCTTATATCGATAAATAATACTTGCAATACAGTTGTACGTACTTACCTCATCGTTGCAAGTTGCTTTACGCAAGAATTGCTTTGAATATGATGTTTTTACCAATGAAATTCATTGTGCAATTATTGCTGGTTTGATCAGTTATAAAAAAGTATCAACAAGTGTTATAAAAATGTCAGTATACATTTTAACTCCCTTCCTGCAAGGGACTGTTCAATTAAGATACTGTAGGCTCTTACAATATATAGTTGTGTACCTTCCCTCCCCTAAGATTAGAATATAATGCTGATAACATTAGGCTTTCAGCGCACCATGTATATTCCATACATTACGAGGTTTGGTGTGGTCTGGCCTGCCTGCAAATGGCCTCATTACCTTCGCACCATGCCGTACAAGATGTACTAGCCTGAGGATACATTCTGTAACACATTTATACTTAACGTAAAACTACAGCTTGGTTATAGATGATTAAATAGAGTTTGTATTTACGGAACGTGGAATTGAATTTAAAGCGTTCAAGTACGATTGACTTGCTTGTATTGTAACTTTGTATGATATTGTAAATTAATTGTATCCTTATAGATTATAAATTAAACTATTTGAATATTATTACAGCAATACATTTTTTTTCTAATGCTTTGTTAGTCATATTACAACATATACTTAATAATATTGAAGAATTAATTATCTATCTACCATTGGCATGTTTCAACAAACATTTTCCAACGACTAAGCACCCGTTATGTAGAAACGGTAGAAAATTGATAAATTGTGGACCAATTTATTATTTACATGTTTTATAACAGACATCTCTTTTTTCTAACAATTTAGCCTATTGCTTAAAAATCAAGTACATAGAAAAGTCTAAATAGTCTACATAGTATTCATACTCTAAAGTGAAATATAACTGTAATGTTGCTTTTTATAATGATAGATCTATTTGACAAATGATTTAAAACTCGAATTTTCTGTAAAACAACATTAGATGATGAATAAATGATAACCCTTTTACGTTCTCAAGCCCGCACCACTCAAACAAATTTGATGTTCAACTGGACAATTTACGTTTACCTTACTATCAGACTTTATACATCCGTTTAACCTATGTTTCTCACAACGCTATATTGATAGTTTACAAAATAAAATAAAATTTAGAGTCATGACAGTGGTTGCATTAATATTGTACCAACTATCCTTCAGAGTGCCTTTAGGTTGATTTAAACGTATTTTTAACATTATTATTTTTAAAGACCCATTACGATACTAATTGACTGCATGTAAGTTCTGTGTTTGAATTAGGTCGATTAGCTTGGCTTATTATTGAATACATAATAGAACCACTTAGTCACAAGCAGCCAAGTATAATACATATAGTACAATATTATCAGTTGAGTAGGATGCAGCAGATTTCACCTTATACAAAGTGCTTGACGAGACTTCACTGAGAATCGACACGTTCAGCCATATTTTTCTATTGTCACAAACAATGAGTGGCCGAATGATTCTTTAAAGTTTCATCAAGAAACTGTGTTTTCAATTAAAGATATACAATTTGAGCCATACACTATAAAATATTGATTTAATATCGTTTTGACTAATGATGAGTACTTACAAACCATAAACACTCCTACCACAGCATACCTGCAGACTAAGTTATTTCTATCTCCCTGATTTATTTATTCCGTCGACGTGTTAGATTTATTCCCCATTAAAATAACGTAAGGCTTAGTGAATACTTGAGATTGTATACAGTGAATGTTATAGAGTATGTTTTTATTGAAATGAAATTAGATTTTATAAAAATAATGAATACATTAAATATGATTAAAACACGCATTAACATATACGTAGTGTACAACACAGCTTCCAAATGGCAAATTATTTGTGTTTTTTATTTACTAAATTGTTTGGAAAAACTGCAATTTTCAATGGTTTCCCCCGAAAATGGGTAACCCAGTCATAGTCCGATCATGTTGATTTGCGAACTGGTTCTACTAATCTTCGTTAACATTGTTGTAAAAATTTCATATTCAATTTTTACTCTATTTATCGTGTTAACGACACTATAACTTTGGCTAGTGGCTTATTGCCTATAAGGAAAATTTGCTACAAACTGATCGACATAAACTTGTATTTAAAAGGGAAACTGAATAACGATCGGGGTGTAACACAAATGGCTGACAAAATATGAGTAATCAGAATTGACAATTGTTTATTATAAAGAATAAGGTACGCCCTATTATTAGCTGTAAGGTAACTTAACATAATATGGATAAGGATGTTAGGGAAAATTTGAAAACACTTGAGATGTTCCAAATTGAAATAATACGTTATGTTAAAGGATGATCGTGTGGGTTTTCCCACGTACTTCACACACAGTATCAGCATCAGTTGTTAAATATAACACAACCAACAGCTGCGGGCGTGTACAGTGTAGAATAGACTGACTACATCTCTGGTACTAAGTGTGGACTGATGTGGAGCAGATGGAAATGTAAGTTAAACGTATATCTTATGGAATACAACTTTTACAAGAGTGTAAAATTATATTATATTTGATATATGAGTACTGTAATTAATTAGCTCCGGATATTACTTACACGTACATATTTATGACTATTATACTAATAAGGGAATTAAAACGTAAACCTATACAGGCTTTTATTTCAGGCTTATTTTGCAAACTTGAAAGGTTGATTTCTTCACAACTTAAAAGAATAAGTTTGGTGATTGATCGAAACATTGAGTTGTAGCTCATATTAGCCTTGAACTTTAAAACGAATTAACAACATTAGTCATACGATAATAAGCCATTATCGAAGTAAAATTTCTTATGACTATGAACTATTTTGATTAAAAGTATTTGGAGTAACGAAATGTAAATTTAAATCAAATTTAAATATTAAGAACAGTCCCCAATATCACACTGACTTAGAAAAGTAAAATTGTACAGCCTTGTGATTCTAAATATATATACAATAGCTTATGAAAATATCATTGAGGTATATGCTATCATATTTACTTTAAAATAGTATTTCAATTTTCTGTACAACGTATTAGTTAATTGAAATAGTATTTGCATTGCAAAATGCTGCATGGATAAAAATGAGCAATAAGACGTTAGTAATTTTAAACATTTGAGTTTCGCTAACAGCAAATATTACAGGATGTGATGTAGAACTTAACACCACAAAAGATAAGAGACAGCTGCGTGAAACGTCGAGTGAGGAAAGGTAGAGAGGAGAACAAAGTGCTCACTGATGTAGAGTATATAACTTAAACTACTTGTCAAAGTTTCTCAAGTTTTCATCACCGATTATGTCGATCCTCTCTCCAATATTACATAAGCCTAATTGAGAGAACGTAATAAGCCACTTGACAACAGATTTAAATTTTGAAGGATTAAACAAAACTTACTGTGCTAAATTAACCTTTTATTTTACGTTGTTAATAAAGGAAGGTGCCTTACAAAATAGTACTCACATCAAAATAAAAAAAATCTATAATCAAATCTAGTTTCCATTGAAATTTTAGTTATAATATTGTGAATTTTGTAAGTTCAGTAATACATATTTTATTGTTAAAGAATTATGTAAACCTTCACTGCTTTCATAAAACAAAGTAAATAATATCTTCCCTCTGATTATGTGAATTTAATCTAAATTATTTAATCTACTTTTTCATTTTTATAAAATAACTATTGACACATTATAAAACTTGTTAGCTCTAATATTTTTTTTTCAAAACAGCTAGAATGATGTAAAAAGGTAATGAGGGCCCAAGTGCTATGAAAAGGGTCAATTACCAGACCTTTGAGAAATAAATTGAATTCAGTAAAAATTTAATTAACGTTGTAATGATCTCCTTTGTAGCAAAATAATTGCAGCCTCGTTGGTAACACAACAGTTTGTGTAACGTTTTTAGCATTTTGTATGTCTTCAATTTTTCCTAAAAACCATTTATTTTGGAACCTAACGTTATTATTACCTAATTTAAGATTAATGTTTATAAATCATAAAACTACATCACAGCAAACCCATTTTAAGCTTTCACAGTCAAGTGTGTAGATGATTCGGTAAGTGAAAAATTTAAATATAAAAAACTTAAAGTTTTAGTTAAAGTTTCCATCAAAATGTTAATTTGGGTATTGTTCACATAATCTTTTAGAAAATTAAATGTTCAATTATTTTAACCATTAATCGAGTTTGGATAGGAACTCAAGTTCAAAACATTTCAAAGAAATTTACATTTTTCTATTTATATTTTAATAGATATACAATTGACTAAACCAAAGGTAAATTTCCTTTATTAAGTTAAAAATAATAATATTAATTCTCTTCTTTTTCAGTATTTCGGATTTTGGTTTTGTTCTCAATTAAATACTTATGGAATTTATACGCTATATTGAATGTAATATATTGTTAAAGCTGTTAGTATTCTTCGTTTAGCTTTACAATTATTAGACTAATATATGTCGATCCCACAATCTTCCAAAATGTAGTAAACAAAAGTAAACTGTTGTAAGAGTCTCTCAAAGCCAGACACTAATTAGGTTTACATAGTGGTAAAGAAGAGGAAGGGGTGAGCTGGTACAGTACAAAGGTGAACTGTACTGATGAAATGTTTACGGCAGTGAACTGGATCCCAAACCACGACATCGCTGCCTTGGGCCCGAAGTAGTGACGCCCTGACTGACTCACCGACTCACCAAGGATAAGACATTCAGCTGAAGGAAAAAGTTTTCTAATATTCCAGTTGTCTAAAGTTTTAAGTGAAATATTTTATTAGGTTTAGATTTCTTCAAGCGTGTTCTTGATTCATAATAAGAAAAGAATAAATGATTTTTTGGTATTTTTATGTTGTTTTTTATTTTACTGATTTTATAAATTTTGCAGATGGAATGTTATATTATTTAATTGTTGTATTTGTTTTGTGTTTTTTCTTATAAAACTATTAAATTGAATAATTTACTTCAGTTTCTTTTTTAGCGATATGTTTGTTGCCGGCAAAGTATATTCTATAAACTGCCTAAGTAATCAATACCAAGCTTAAAATAAGTTAGTAAAGGTATGAAATAGAGTTCATTATAATATATCTAAAACATATTTCACTTTGAAAACTAATAAATGATTCTTTAAAATGTTAGAACAAAACTGAATTTAATAATCATAGAAAAAAAATTTAAACATAAACATTATACAGATGATTCAGATAATTGTAAAAGCCAGGTAATGTGATATAATATATTACAAGAGCCTACTTCTTCTAGTCATTCTATAAAACGTTTCTTTCATATTTTGATTTAGATACTTCACAAAACATAGCGATAAACTATTGCATTTATTTGATTAATGCCCAATTACATCCATACTATTATATACAAATCTAATGGTATCTGTCTAACTTAACCTGGAACAGTATGAAAATTGCAATGTATAGGCCTAGCTGTGTTTAATGAATTTGGAGGATTTTTTTTTATAAATTCGAACAGCTTAACTTTTGTTTGCTTAAGTAAGCTAACATAACTGCTTAACATGTTCTTTATTAACGTAACATAACTTGTACTTCACATGAACTTTTTTACATTTAGGTTAGTATAGCAATTGTGTTTTGTTACACCTACGTCTAATTGAAGAATGTCATAAATAACTAAATTGTACGTCGTTGAATTTTGTATTCTAAAATCGGTGGTAGATTTGTCTATATTCAATTATAAAATGTGGTAATACAAAATAGTCTTATTTTATCTTAACATAGCTTGCAGTTCACAAATACTTCGTGGCATTTCGATAGATTGATTATTGGTGTGTTGCTACACCACTGATGGAATTAAACCAAGGAAAATGTCATAACACAAAACTGTACGCAGTATCTTTTGTTTCTAAAATCAATGAAATATCTGTTACTATGTTTACTTAATGGTAAGTGTGAAAATGTAGAGGCAATGGACTATGCAACTGAAAAAAAAACTGCTTTGTATATTAGGTTGTTCGTTGATATTTTTGTAGAGTAGAATCAGAGATGCAATGACACAAAATAGCCTTAATGTGCTGATGCTAGACTCAAACCAATGGCATATTTTTGAAGTGAGTATTTAAATAATGAATGCTGGACATACTTCATTTATACATTGTATAAATGAACAAACTGTCAATATGGTCCACAAAATTGGTCAGTCGGGAAAGCCTGAGTACCTTAGTTGGAGTTTAGACATGAAATAAATAAGCACAGTACTCGACAGGACAGCCCGTTGCACTTGCCAAAGACAAAACTGGAATAGGGAAAGAAAGTGTTTATTTACTTTGGTCCAAAAAAGGTACAACGCTTTGCCACCCACTTCAAAAGAGTACAGTTATAATAGGTTTAAGAAATGTGTAAAAAAAAATGTTTACCTTAGAAGAGCTGTATATACACATTTTACCTTTTTGTTTATAAATATAGATTTTTGTATTGTTTTATTTACTTAATTTGACACAAATTGTCATGAAAACAGAGCTTTTGCTTTGATGAACGCTTGAAAATAAATACCTTGTTTATTTTATCAATTTGGATTAAAGGGAAATCCCCTACAGATGATGAAAAGCTTCAGTCAAACAGACTTTAATTTGTTATTTTGATTATTTTTATTTGTTTTACGCATTTAGTTCTAAAAAGAAGTATGTACTGTGAAACTCTGTGTCAATAAGGCAATAATTTTTTTTTATAAATATTGAATATAAGTAAAATTTATTTTATTAATACATTCTATTTACAATTTGGAAAAAAAGACATGTATTTAATTTTCCCTAAAAATAAAATAAAAATATATATATCTGAAGTTAATGTACGTATCGTATTTGTTTATGTTTGACGGAGAATGCTTGCTTTTCATCAGACGAACATGACTTGCAATACCAGCCTAAAGCGGGGGTTCCGCCTCACTGTAACATCCATGAAACTTCCAGTTTTGACTATATGTAGCCAAGCAAAGGACATATCGTGCAGTTATGAACCTACAATCAATGTATTTATCTTTCAAAAATTATTAAACTAAATATGTAATATAGGTATGTTTAAATGGAATTTATTAATGTCGCATAATTACCTTAGACCAAAACCAATATCGTATTTACACTAATATGTACTACTATTATAAAATTATTAAAACAAAAATAATAACGAATATGTGAATAGATTATCCTGTTTTCAACAAACATGTATGCTTTTGTAACAATGCAACAAATAATATGTCGTCAATACAAAACAAATAGGAAATAAATAAGGTTGACATTAGTAGTTTCTGTGTAGGGTTAGGTTTTTGAACTCTCGCTCCTGATTTATATTGATGGTTCAATTCTCAATTTTTTTGTAGCTTAAGTCGTATTACAAACTGATATGGTATGGATTTAAAATGCACAGGCCTGCTTGTAAAACACTCTTAACGTATTATTGTAGTACATTAATTTTCTTACATTTTACCTCATAATAAATTTTATCAACAAACTATAAATCATGAATTTTAATCTGAACTATTAACTAAAACTTTCATAGTTTAAGAAATGTAATGATCGTTATGATCGTTAGTGCATTGATACTGTGTATGGGCTAAAACTGCGGGTAACGATTTAACTTAAGTAAAAAAATAGTACAACCGTTTCGATATTATTGACCTAGGACTGTGCTTTCAAAGTTCTAAGGTGAGAATTCAAAAAGTGTGATTTTGACTCGGTAAACCGTTTGGGTTTGGGTTTGTGGCGTTGTATTTTACTAATAAAGACCTTTAATTTAATTTATTTGTCAACCTATGCTTACCTACTCCCCATGAGACGTCCCCCATAAGTGGCAACAGATTACCATGAGCACAAAAAGTAACATACTATTACCAATAATGATTTATATACTGTATATTATAATTTCTAAAGTGTTTTTTTCAGTACGCCATAACTTCCTTATTTCTTTACCAATTTTAATGCTGTGTAATGGTGTCATTTCAATGATTTTTTACCCACTACACCGGAAAAGTATACAAATCACTCATTTTTCGGTATTTTTTCGTAAAAACGAGCTATTGTATCATTCTGCAAGTAATTTAGAATTTAAATATTTATTTGCGTTATTCGATTAGCTGACAAATTTAAATATTACACAAAACAAATGAATATTTACTTTTAAATACGAGTATTTTGATTTCACTTCATCCATAACGACCGACATCCATAACGTCTGTGCTATCTACGATAAATAACTCTAGAGATTAAATCATATTATTTACTTTAATGAAGTCTAAACAAGAACAACTTAAAAGAAAGTACCACCTGGGATCTTTAGCTTTAATATATCTTTATTTACGACGTAGCCTTCATTTTGACGTACCTACCAGCCATTTTCTGTATATTTTTATCTTTTCTTTAATACAGGTTTCAATGAATGGTTACGTTGTATCGAATTTAATACCGTCAGGAAATCGTTTATATAAGCCTTGTTTCGGTTCTTTACAAAGGGACTTAGAACCCTCTGTAGTATTCATAAGATTTGTTAAACTCATCAAGCCCTATAAGTTCGTTACCTTATAAACCCATGCTAAAAATAACTCTAATATCATGTTTATCACTGCGTTTTGAGACCTGAATAAAAGCCGCAGCGCATCTAAACCATAGCCTTATATTTTTATTCTGAATGGTTGTTTAAAATTGCCTATTAGACATTTTTGTTGTGTTTATATGATAATTTTAAATGAGTCCACTTAAAAAACACTCAATTCCCTAATGATTCTGTTTTATGTAATAATATTTACATATATACAAATGACAATAAAATTGTAGATTCGTGCAAGACTTTAAAGGATTTTGATTGTATAAGCCCTTGCTGTTTGACATCATTTCGTTCATCACAGAATGTTTATTGTCATCAAAAACGATACAGTACACAACTGAAGCGTATTTTGTATTTACCTTTTACCAATTTCAAACTTTCGGAATTGATTCTGGTAATGACGGAGTACCGGTATTTTATTCATTTAGCTCTTTGAACTCAAATTGATTTACTTGTTCCTTTGTTTGCCTCAACAAAAGCATCTTTAATCGACTTAACGATCTTTGATGGATCCTGAGCATCAGTGGGGTATTTAAGGAACATTTTCTAAATAAACGTTTGGAGAAAGTATTTTTGTTAGTACAATATTAAACTGTCAACATATTTAGCTAATCTCTTGGGTATCTTTTAACTATATGGGTTGCTTTGATTTCATTTTTAAAACATATAATTTAAATAAGGAATGAATCTGACATAGTATTTAAGGAATTACTCATCTTTAAGTCAAAACCCAATCAGGCAAATAGGAATTTGCTTAGTCTGCAGGTTTTCTGTGGTTAGAGTATTTTTATAATGGCACGATAGCGTAAAAGTATAATCATACTTTTATCTTACCAACCTTCTGTAATATTCACACATGCAAATAATAGATTCTAGATTCTTTGTTCTTAGGTAAAGGCTATACATAAATAAACATGTCTTTATTTCGTATTTCTCCGGTACACCAACTTTTCAGAACAACTTTTGTCATTATACCAAATACCTTATTCAACTATTTGGCCGATATACACTTAGGCAATACTTAACCATTTTTAAAACATATATTTATGTTTTTTTTTCTTCTTTTAATGTTTTGGCAACAACCTTCAGACCGTCGGGTAGACAATGAGGGTCCAAAGTATGAGAAGCTCTTCCTCCAAAGCTCTAGAGAAACCCTTGGGAGGTGACACACTCTGTGGTTCATACAGCACGTCAACAACCTATACATGAATTCAACCAGAAGAAAACTAGATACTTCACGAAGGGAGAGACATGATCACATTTTTTGCAAATGGAAAATGAAACTGATTGCGGAGTTTTGCAGACATTGCAACCGACATACGTGTTCATCATGCAACCGAGATGTGCTGTAGCCATGCAGGGAAGCAGTTGTAAAATACCGAGAGTATTAGCATTGACTATAAATCCTTAAAAGACAACGCATACAAACGAGCCCATTGTGGTGGTCGGAGCTGAGCCAGGTCCGTGGATTCAGTTAGTTGGTCTGAACCTCCGAAAGACAGCGCGTGCGTAAATTGTTTTATTCCTTCTCTGCCAGAGAGTGCTGGCAGCTAATACCCGCCCACCCCACCACTCCTCGCCCTCACCCTAGCAGCGCACTGCCGCACTCCCGCCCGGCGCCCGGGCCCGGCCCGCACTCGCAGTACAGACACTAGACAGAGTACGCCGTGCTGCCGGATCGCTACAGCGCACACGCGCACGTACCTACACGTACACCACGCCGTCCCTTTTAATTTCACTCTTCACTCTCTGTCCTCTCACCATACTTCCAGTTCCACTGCTACTGCATCGGACCCCAACGATGCGGTTATATTATGACCGTAACCGAGCATTGTTACCTACCCAATTCCTATTGTTTAATTAAAATTGTTATACCTACACACACATTTTTTCACACTTACACACACATATACCAACACCATACCCCTACTACCCATTTACCCAGAACTACTTTAATTTTCAATCTGCATCCAGGGTTATAAAAAAATTGAAATATAATACAAATTATTTTTTACAGAATGGATTTTAACTTAGCGGTAAATTCCCAAATATATTATACCATTTAAATTTATATTATTAAGAGAATTATTTTTTCTAAGGTATTTTTTTAGGAGTCGTGTTAAAACCTTATATTCAGAACAGGAGTTGGTTTGCATATTTAGTGTGCATTTTTCCAGATATGATGGCAAAACTATAACTGTTTAGGAATACATATAAACCTTCTCAAAAACAATATCTGACAGTTCCAAAGCCAAAACGAATGCTTCGCAATTAAATGTTACCCGATCGTGTTAGTCCATATTTTATATCAAACGATGAAACGAATTGCTTTACAGTATAGACCTATGAGGCATAGCCCTAAGGTAGGCCTGTAATTTAAAGTTACTTTTCACACTGGTTAAAAGTAGTTAAAACACTACCTCAACCTCACTACTGCACACTTTATTCGGGTTGAAATTTTTATTAACAATGGTGCTCTTGTCTTTTCCACGAAAAATAAGGACATGAATGCGTTACCAACAGACATACACAAGGATTTATAGTCTTTAATAAGTCTTTAGTCTATATTTATTTAAGGATTTACAGTCAATGGTATTAGTCACTCCACAAGCAAAAGTTTTGCAGCCTTAGACAACAAGCCTCTGAACCTGTACAAACCCCTAAGAGTATCTATATGTCTCGCTGGGGGACAAAGGTAACATAATCTTATAAATTCAGGTGCCTGTCAATCACGAAGCTGAGAGTATTTGCCTTATAACACACTACCAGACTCCGGCCGTCAAGACAGACATACACTCCAGCTTCTCTCAAGGTCTGCATTTGTCCTAGAGGAGTTGCATGCAAGACAGTGCACTTATCAGGGGGCAAGTGAAGTACTAACCGCCTTTATACATTCCATTTGCGTGCATTTTCTGTACTTAACCCCTAAATAAAAAAATAGCTCAGCTATTAGCTGTTTAGCTGTTACTTAGGACTATGGGAGTCAGTGTACTAAATAGAGCATCACTTACATCCCTCATCCATGAACCGAACTCAATTTGGGTTAAAATATGCACATGTGGCGCTCTCATCTTAAATAATTGATATAATGTTTACAAAATTGTTAATTGCCCTCTTCATCCACTCAACCCTTCAATTGCATTATGTAAATGCAATAAGACGCACAATGCAGATTCTGAAGTTATTCAAAAATACTGACTTTGTGTTCTCATGTAAACGGTTGAGTCAGATAACATTACGGAAAAAAGAATAATAATAGCTTGTTATTTTCCGATGATTCTTTCAATCATCGTTCCTTCCAAAATCATTCTCAGTCAGTTATATACAGTAGACTAGCAAACGAAATGGAAATCCTTTTCCTCTGTAATTCAACGTCTGTTTGTACACCGGTAGCGTACTTGACGATGAGCTCAACACTGGAAATGTTTTTCTGTCTATTTGCTTGAAAGTAATAATTTAGGAATGTACGGAAGAATGTTAAAGTGGTAGTTTTAGCTTTAGGGAAAACATTCATGTTAGTTGAGCGTTTATTAATAACTCTGTTTGCGAAAGTGTGTATTTGAACAACAACTGACTTTTATTTACTTAAACTTCTCTTTTATCTCGCTGAATCTCAAAATTGTATACTCTATGTTGCATTGTCAAACGTTTTAAGTGATACTGCTACGGGTCAATTAGTTCTTTAAATTACCGCTCAGTTATAGTTGTCCGTCATTATAGTAAGCTGCATGAAACATTGCTCCGAAGGAACAAAATAGTTCTACGTTTTAGATTTTCGTTGATTTTAAATTGTGCAATTAATTTAGAACTGTAGTAAAATATAAGTCTCACAATATATTATATCACTCACTTATATCAGACCCACTGGGGAGGAGACCACGAGGGAGACCAAGGAAACGCTGGACGGATGAAGTAAAGAAAGATATGGCCAGGATGGAAGTTGATGAAGATACCGCAAGAGACAGAGCGACTTGGAGGCAGTTGTGTTGGTGAAGCCAAGTACCATTTGGGGTACAAATGGTTATGGGAGTAAGTAAGTTAAAATATAAAAATGTATTTAGAGGCTAATTTAGCAAATGTTTAAAATGTGGTGTTAAACAAAACATGAGAATCTCCTCTTTTAATTGATTGTCTCCCCGTCATAATAGGTTGTATATTTTTTCGTTCATTAAGTTTAAAAAGTGTAACAATAATTTTGAATGACCCTGTATGTTTATTTGTAAATTCAATTGGACATGGATTGTTGATTAAGGACTAGAACTGGACGAGATTCCCCAGTAACAAACACGGGGTCAAATTGAACGTTAGTGATAAAACAAACAGTTACAAATGGACGGTTGCAAAACAAACTTTGGCCGTTAGGGAGCTTAAACAAGCTGCGAACCAGTCATACCCTCGTGATAGCTACGTAAATGAATGTGAAAAAATATATATGTAACACATATTGACTAATAAACTGAATAATGTGAGTGTTTGTTGGAATAAATGTCAAACATTAGATTTTGACCTACTACATTTAGGGTACTATTTTCCGAATAACAATGGAAAGCAGTTTAAATTGCCACACAGATATCGGTATATAATACAAATAAAATGTGCAAAAGAAATTACCGTTCTCGGATATAAAAGTAACAATTCTGTTTTAGTATTACATTACTGGGCCTACATAAAAGAGGCGTATCTTCGTCACTGAGTTAGTAGGGTTAACCCTCAATAACTTTTAAAGTTAAGAAAACTGTAGATAATTGTTCCTAAATTAATTTTAAAAGATTGGTTAAAAGTGATTCATATACAGCTTTAAATAACCAGAAGCTGCAAGAACTTCTTGCACGGTTCATTTTCCATGTTGGCACCCACACGTTGGTAACGTAGGATGAGAATGAAATTGTTACAAATAGCTTAAACACGTTGCTCGAAATCGAGCTATTGCAAAGAAGTAAAGTAGTTATTTAAAAACAAATAAAAGTCATCATAATTTCCGATGAGTTTAAAAGACTTTGAATTGAAAATAAATAACAGCAATTAAATTATACAGCTGATCAAAATGTAAACAATTATGTTCTTCATAAGGATAACATGGGAACCTTAACAGCCACTGGGGCAGAGCCCAAGGAACTTTTTCAAAAATGTAAGGTCAGTTTGCAAATCTACGCGACACAGTCTTTCCAATGAAACGTCAATGGATGAAATCGGTTAAGAAATGGCGGAGGAGTTCAACCGACAAAGTTTCATGTAGCGTATTAAAATAGACTAGTAAACACGTTGCTCGAAATCGAGCAATTGCAAAGAAGTGAAGTAGTTACTCAAAAACAAATAAAAGTCGTCATAATTTACGATGAGTTATTAAAAGACTTTGAATTGAGAAATAAATAACAACAATTAAATTATACAGTTGATCAAAATGTAAACAATTATGTTCTCCATAAGGATAACAAGGGAACTTTAACAGCTACTGGGGCAGAGCCCAAGGGACTTTTTCAAAAATATAAGGTCAGTTTGCAAATCTACGCGACACGCTCTTTCCAATGAGACGTCAATGGATAAAATCGGTTAAGAAATGGCGGAGGAGTTCAACCGACAAAGTATCATCTAGCGTATTAATTATATAGACTAGTGTACATGTTGCTCGAATTCGAGCAATTACAAAGTATTACAGGAGTTATTTCAGATTGAATAACAGTAATATTTACAATGAGTTTAAAAGAGTCAACTCAAATATTACCGTTGTGTAACTAAGACCCAGACCCTGTTTATCTTCGTTATTGATAAACCTAAAGCATTCCGGACGGTTCTCTCCTTCTCAAAATGCCTCGCTGTACAGGCAACACAGGTCATTTAGAGGGCCAATTCAGAACGAAAAGTCGTTTTGGGGTAGTGTTAGGGCGCATTTGTAACCAAATAGTTGAAGTTGTCCAGGTTCAGGTTCAGACTGTGATGAGTTAAGCCTATTACGCGCCACTGTTCTGTAGCTGCGGTCGTTATCACGATTGCGTTGCGTCGGAGACATTTAAAAGAAATAAACAACAAATAATGAACAAATTATAGCTACACAAAACAACATAAATGCACAAATTTAAGTTACAATCATGCTAACACAATCCATCATAGCGACACAAAACAACGATAAATACACAAATTTAAGATACATCCATACTAACACGATCCGTCTTGGGGTTTATGTTCACACAAACTCAAATAGTAAATAAATGTACTCAATGTGTTTCATTGAATTGAAAAGTAAATAACAGCAATAAAATTATACAGCTGATCAAAATATAAACTCATATGTTCTTCATAAGGATAACATGGGAACTTTCAAAGCCACTGGGGCAGGGCCCAAGGGACTTTTTCAAAAATGTAAGGTCAGTTTGCAAATCTACGCGACACGTTCTTTCCAATGAGACGTCAATGGATAAAATCGGTTAAGAAATGGCGGAGGAGTTCAACCGACAAACTTTCGTGTAGCGTATTAATTATATAGACTAGCTGTGTGCCCGTTCTACGCACGGGGATCTTATAGTAGTCAGTTGAAACCTTCTTATATTAAGATTAAGAACAGCAGTTAGTTTGCACATTTGCAGATATGCTGGCAAAACTATTATATATTAACCTTCGCAAATACAGTATCTGACAGTTCAAGCCAAAATAAATGCTTCGCAATTAAATGTCACCCGGATCGTTATGGTCCATATGTCCAATGATTAAACTTAAAAATGTTTTATAGATCCATGAAGCGTAGCCCTAAAGTATGCCTATAATTGAAAGTTACTTTCCACATCGGTTAACTTAAACGTATTTAAAGTACTACCTCAACCTCACCATTTAACACTTTATTCCAGTTGACATTTTCAGTATCAAAGGTGCTCTTGTCCATTCCGTGAAACACTGAGAAATAAGGACATTAATGCGTTACCAACAGACATACACACAACAATCCAAAAAAGGCCACGAACTATTGATACATAAACAATTTAAAGGCGTAAACAATTCATGATGGTTTGCCCAACAAATGTTTTACTCAAATAGGTTATCATTTTCTTAGCATACCGGGTAAGCTAAGATTTGGAATCCAGACGGAAAAAGCAAAACTTATACAGAGTTAAGACATCACTTAAATTGAATACGGACGGCTCTAATAAATAAGGTGCAACACCAACGATAACTAATTTGTAAACTACAGTGATGTGTTGGTACCTACGTAAAAATGATTCTAGCAGCTACCAACGGTTCTAAGGAAAAGAACCAGTACCTACGTAAGAACCTACCTAAGAACTATAGTACATCCGACCAATTAAATACATTAATATCTAGTCCCGAGGTTATTGATCTCTTGCTTTTGGATTTTCTCGTAAAAAGTTATAGCGTAAGAGGCTATAACTTTAAAGGCTTACGTAAGGGCTTACGTACCCAAGATATGAGCTATGGGCCTATTGGCTGTATGGTCCAGCGATTGCATCACACGGTGAGTAGAAACAGAAAGTGACACATTGGAAAAGCGAGTTTAGCACTTCCTCTGTTAAACCTCTGTTACAATCACCCACTGCAGTTGTGATTTTTTACCTTACACTTTACACAACCGCCATTGAATCGCCGTCAATGAATGGAAACCTTTTTTGTAAGCTATTGGCGACGATCATTTCAGTGTCCAGCCCTATACAACACTGATTCAAGGTCTTCTTTCTGGTTGTCAAAACTCAAGAAACATTTTATACTCAAAGAATTTCTGGTTCCGATTTGGACGATGTCTAGTTATTTAATTTCATTTACGGTTACACTATTAGACTATATTATTGCACTTGCGATTAATTAAATCCGTTATGTAAGAAAAACGTTTTTAATCTCACTTGGTTGGGATTTGCTTTCAAAACGTGATTCGAAATGGTTGCGGTATTTGTAAACAACATTTGTAAACATATCATTGACAGCTAGAAAAAATAATCTTGATCCGAACAGCTGTTCGTTATTTCATAGACGATTATGTGATAAAAATTGAACGAAAATTTGACTAAAATCGCACAAAACTGCATTTTTGAACGTCCGTAATTTTATTTACAAAGTAGTGAGGCTATATTTAAATCACTAAAGACACTCTCGCCAATCCAGTGAATACATTAAAATGACTTGGATCTTGATAGGTACTCTGGTTTTCACGGAGAAGATTGCGTAAAATGCCATCTTGAGTGTTACAGACAAAGGGAAAGACAAACAGACAGAAATAGAGATAAGACTCGTTTCTGCTTCTTTAATGTATAAAACGTAAAAATAACCTAAAAGTATATAATTCTGAGCAAAGTACAGACAAAACTCTAATTTTATTTATATAGATAAAGCTAAATTACTAAATCTGTATGCTAAGTTACTATTATAATTCGTTTCAAACATTATAAACGTATTCTTAAAGGACCTGTTTCGTACCTACTTTTGGTCAAAGCTAACCCTGTAATTTTATTAAATTATTCTTTTTATCTCTTTGGATGTAAGATTGTATACGTTGCTAATTGGAAACCATTGGCTTTTTAATTGCGGCTGTTTTCATATAAGTTGGTAAAACGCAAGAATGAAACAGGAGGTATTTTGGTGACATAAAATCCATACAGGTATGTAGACGTATCATACATTAAGTAGGTGAAACACTCTATCATAGTGAATATTTTAGGCCTTCATAACATTATATTAAGGTTAATATTATGTTATAAAATGGAGCCCTTAAATTCCTATCATTTTATTAATTCAACTTTGAGTGCTAAAAGTAATTTTACGTAATAGTATATTACGTTACTAGTCCTGAAAATAAGTGTTTACCGGACGAGTGAGTCGAGTACGGGATTACCATACGAGTCCGGTACACACATTTTGGACGAGTTACGTACGATAGTTTACGCCATACTACTAAATCTCTACAAATCCTTATATATTACCACCAATTAAAGGACTAAAAATCACTAGTCATAACCTCTAAGCGAGGTTATGTTTTTGTCTACAACCACTCATTGCCAACAAAATACAGTATAATCAGCTGATTGGTGTCCGGTAAAACTCATTGCATAACAGTAGTACGCAATGAAACCCCATTTGATTAAGCTGGCGGCAAACAGCTGTTTTCTGGACTAAATACTTGCGTGGGAAGTTCGTTAAAACAGTGTAGTATGGCGTAATAGAATTTTTCCAACACATTTACATAGTAAATGACTAATTAAAATACTGTAAATTTGTACTGACTACATGATTAGATGTTAAATGCTTTTCCTGGTTAGTATCAAGTAATGGTTTGGTTAAAATTACTAATGGATCAGTTCACACTTATATTAGTATTCATTCATAAACAACTTGCGTAAAATAAAAATGAAAGTTTGATGATGAAATGAGGTGATTAAAAAATACTGAAAGGTTGTTCTCTCAACATGAAATCAAGAACAATTTTATCACCAAAAACTTTAAAAAAATCCATGTTAACGGAACATGAAGCAGTAAATAAAGGAATGGTTATTGTAGCGTTTAATATATACAACACCTGTAAGATAAGACTAATCCATCTCCAACAGCAGCCTTTGTGGTTGTCAAGGACTTGTTACAACCAGACACAGGCAATTACATAGTAATGGCAGCCTTTGTCTGGTGCTGCAATGTTGGGCGACTGACGTAATAAATGCAAAGCTTCTAAAACTAATTCATCTACAACAGCAGCCCTTGTCTGCAAACACAGGCAATCATAACAATAACACTCATTGTATTGCGATGTACCATGGACAAACTGAGATAATTGTTTTAATTGTTTTTAAAGAGTATTTTTATTTATCGGAAGCCTTACACGGTTTGATTATAATTTTATGTTTCTCATCTACGATACGTTACGTACGTTTTTCCACGTTAGATTTCAATTGCAAATATTTGAAAAAAAAATATGTCGAGAATTAACTTTTCCTAGTTACCTAACAATGTACATGTTCTCTCACTGATTTGAGAAAGCAAAGTGACCAATTCGCTCATCAGTGAGACAATGTTAACATTGTCTCACTCTAATTACTTTGTCTCACTCCAGATTTGCAACGTGAAGGCACGAAATAGTGAGCGCGTAACATGCAGGCAACGTCGTATGCGCGCTAAATACGTTGTGGCAGCACTGGCTGTAAATCAGCTGGTCAACTGTTGTACTGTTGTATTTGTCACTTCACGTTAAATGTTATATTAAAAGTTCACTTCTGTGTAAAAATTGGTTATGTTTCTTCACCAATTTATTTGTTTTATGGTAACTGTAGGAAAAGTATAATGTGCAACTCGTGTTCAAAGTACAATTGCCTCACTCGAGAAACCATTCCTCACTCGCCTACGGCTCGTGAGTAAGGATTTCTCTCGAGTGAGTCAATTGCTCACTTTTCTCACTAGTTGCACAAATAACTATTGTATCATCCTTATGGGGAAACGTTAGGAAATTATGTTAAAACTAATCCATAATATACTTCATAATATTCGAAAGAAAATATATTGCTGTTTTTGAAAGTCATAAACTTTATTGCCACTACCTAATTGTTATAATTATCAGTCATAATGATTCTGGCTCAATAAAAGTCGGTAAAAATATACAAAGATCATCCATTCCATCTTTTTAAATTACTAATATATTTTGTAATTAATTTTCTCAATTTTATTGTTTAAACTTATACAGGGTGGCTGGTCATCAGTGTTACAAAAGTTTTTTGGTGTAAGTACAAAGTAAATGAAGTGTGATGATGCATATTTCAAGTCAAAAAATTGGCTTGCTAAAGAGTTCTTTAATTTTTCTCAAATACCATTTTTTTACACAATACCGTGGTTTCTCAACTACCTGCAAACGGACTTGAGTAGATTATGTAATTTTCGTGTTCTACGTTACATTTTGAATAAGAATCATTGAAAATTATGGAGGATGAATGATAAAATCTCCATTGTAAATCGTTCCAAAGATTAAAATTAAGGGTTTTTGATCAAAATTAACAAATCATTGGTCCATTGCATTTTTCTACACCTGTATACAAGAAGGTAGAAAAATAACGTCGAACACTGTATCATTTTATAAGCTTTCCAACCATATGCTACACTATTGAGGTTTAGATTTGCTAGTGTTCGCTTTAGTGGTTTGAAAACCCCAAAACTTGATGCTTTTAACATTTTTATCTAAATAGCTGTATTCAGCACAGTCCAGTCTATTTGGGTAAAAATGTCCCTGGAAATAATTCCCTAAGTGCTGAATATTTGCACATGTGTAGTGTTAGTACCCAGTAACAACATACCAAAAGTCAACCTTCGTGTATAATGTGCTAATAAATCTTGAAAAATAGCGTCCGTTTTTACTTTTTTGTCCATTCTTCACAAGCCATTGGAAGTACAGAAAGTAACGTAGAGTACGAAAATAACATCATCTACTCAAATCCGTTGTCTACACCCAAAAACTGTTGTAACACTGATAACCCTGTATAAATAGTGTTTCCATATTATAATTTTATAGATTTTAAAATTTATTCATGAATGTCTTAAGATTGAGTGACTTAAGACATCCATAGTCTACAATTTATTTGTGACCAGTGCTCTGATAAGTATATTTACATAAATAAATGAAGTTGTGTAAATAACAATGTTGTAAAGAGTATGTATTGGATTTTATTATTTGTAATGTATTCCTATTTTTTAAGAGATGCAACATACCTTAGTATTTACATCATTGAGAATTTGAAGTACCTGTATGGATAGTTACACCATGTTGACCATGTTGTTTAAACAGCATTTATAATGTATACTCTGTATGAAAACTCTTAGATACAACATGTTAATTTAAGGCTTTGTCTTTACATAATGTCATTCAACTCAGCAGTCGTTGAGTGCAAATTACAAGGTGCTTCAACAAAATGGCCCGGCATTAAAGTTCTAGTTACACAGAGCTGGTCATTCTTAGAATCGTCTACAGGCAATAAAATAGTTGAACATCCTATTTACCTTCATTCGGATATGTATTCTAATAAAAGTAAACTAATAAAAGCATATACTAGCTCACAATTTCATTTTGTGTATTTTCTGCGCCAATGACATTTCTACTACCTATAGTATTTGTGAAATCTAATACTAAGTGGAATTTATACAATAGTATATTATCCATTCTATGAAATATCAAAGCATATCAAGTAATCTGTTTAAAGTGCATAAACGAGTTACTTTTTTCTCTTGACAATTATTTAGGTCAAACGTTTGATAGTTGCCAGTATTCAGATTGCGTTATAGGATAATTATTTCTATGTCTGTATTCCGATAGTAAACGTTATATAAAAAAAATTCATTCAGTCTATTTACAAGTATTTGCCTAACAATCATCATATATATTAAAACGTGATAGGGTTTTTTATTTCACGATTCTGAATCTCACGGACGAATCATCACTTGACGGATTTTCATGATTTTTGTGTTGAAAGAAAGATTATTTTGAGAAGTAAGGATTGTCGAAGCCATAATTCTAGTTCAGGGATTTAGTTAAAAAAAATTAAGATTAATTGTTTTGTCTAGCAGCCGACGCTAACATTCTAGACTAGCTTTTGGTATAATACCACTTTCTTACCGTAACATCTGTAAACAATCAGCGTTTGTGACACAAATTCAGCATTGGAATAAAATGAAATGACATACGTATGGTTGGCTTGTTTATACTATGAGTAATGCTAAATCGTTGATACGTTCATTTATTTGGTGAGAGGACTACAGATATTATTCAAATATGGTATTTAATAAACCTACATGTATCTGTACATAATACTAGCTGCTGTATCCGTGCTTCGCAACTGGGAGATGTACTATTCCGCCTAATCCAAACACTTCTTAAGTAGATTGAATTAATAAACAAAAAACCACCAAATGTTTACAAAAAAGCATGACCTACATTTTAATTGTCCTACTGTGTGCATTAAAATATATCAATAACATAATTCTCACAACTTAAGGTAATGGAATCTTTCTTTATTTCCATAATCAATCACATAAATAAACCTACAATTATTTGTGTGAAATATTGTATTTTATTTGTTTGGATCATCTGTCTGAAATTGTGAAATGAGCAAAGCAGTTCTGTCTGTTAAATAGCTGTTAAGCAAAAGTAAACTAAGATTGTGAGTTTTCTCATGCTTCCATGGAGACGAATTAATAATATTTACTTTTGAAAACCTCACCTCAAATCTTTGGACATCAAAGGGGTGGAGCCTGAGAGGATCTTAGGGAAGTGAATAGTCCTTTGACATTCCTAAGTATGTGGACAATCTTTGTGAATTTGGGCTGTATCGGTGTAGTATTTTAGTCGTGGCAGTCGGTCAGACGGACCCCGCCTCAATTCTATAATAGTATAGATAAAAGATACATATAGATAGATAGATAGAGAGAGAGATAATATAATATAACAAAGAGTATTGACTCTTCATTCTGTGATAGTGCACAATGTAAGTCTGATTAGTATTGCTCTAACTGTTTTAAAGTAAATGTAAATGTACTGGATTGTATTTAAAAGATGAATAAAAACCGAACTATAATTTGATTTCTTTTACGTTATGGTTTAATTGATTTTTTTTTATTTAATGTATTAAACAAAATATTCGTCACTATCTTTGAGTACTTAAACATGAGGGTTGAGTTACTTTACAGGATTAAGAAACTATGCAAGAGTTATTGTTATGGTATTATTATATACAACACAACTATATAATAATACCCGTAATAATTCACTTGGCTTATCCAGTGGCTAGGGCATTCACTGGTAAGGGATGTATCGGAATCAAGTTTTACGGGTGTGTTTGGAATAAGATTATCTTGCCTATCATGATTTTTAGAAATTTAACTAAAGTACATCCCAAGAAACTTAACATTATAAATCAAATAAAACTACGGGTATTGCATTTTTCTCATTAGGTTTGAGTCGTTGTTTTGTGAAGACTTCGTTCAGTTTGAATCTCCTTAGTGAACTATTTATTCCATTTTTAATTTTTATTTTAGGTACAATCAATAATTTGAATGTATACAATTAGAGATAATTGTAAAATAATATTTTTGTACCCGGAAAAAAAGCTTGATTAGTTGCAACAAATTTTCCGTTTTGTAAATTGACTGTATCACAATGTATTTTGTTAATGTAATTGTGATATAAAAATTATGAACACCCTTAAAATATTGTTAGGGATAAATAATTATTTTGATCAAAAGTTTTATCTTTAGTCTGGAGAGTACGAACTTCTACGGGAGTTACTGTAAGATAAGGGTTGACTTAGCATAACTCCCTCGAGTGTTCCCAATATTTATCTTGAATTTTACAGTTTTAATACAACTGAAATTTTAGTATTCATCTTACACATTGAAAAAGAAAATATTTAAATACAGACAAAAACAAATACTATGACATTTATTTCAGCTTAGTGAGAGTGTATCACAACAAAGGGCAAAAAGTCGGTTGTTTTAATTGTTAGTTTCCCAAATAGTTTCCCAAATAGTGCAATTATGGATGTACACATCATCTAAAAAAGGGGCTTTCTTCGTTATTCATGTACAAGTTTTCTTAAATTTTGTATCATTATGATTGCAAGAATATTTTCTAAATGAAACATTGCATGAGCATTTTTTTAATTAGTAGGTTCAATGTTATTTCTGTTATTTTTAATTATTTATTTTCATAATAGTTCTTACCGTTGTTATTCTATGCACTAAATTTTAACGTCTAATCTATTTAACCCTTTAACAATTCACTAAATTCAGTTTTTTCAATTAATTAAGTTGAATAACTAAGTTTAGCTTTTTAGCAACCTAAATCTTTTCATATTTGTTTTTTATCATTTTTACTCAACCAGTAGCTTAGTTCAACAGGGTTAAACTTGCGAGACACTGTAAATTGTATACAATTGTTACAGTTATTTCCTCTTAGGGTTTGAGGCGGTATTTTTGGAATAATTCCTATAGTTTGAATATCTTTGGTGGAATATTCACTCTTATTTTTTATTTGTATTTTAGGTACACAATATAATGTAAATGTATATGCTCTAATTACTGCTAAAAAAACTTTTGTACCAAGAAAAACAACTAAAATAGTCCAAGATACGACGAACTCTGTTAAGTAAATATGACTGGACCATATCGTGTGTTTTTGCTGTTGTAAAAACTGTGAGTAGTAATATTCTTATCGAAAGTTTTTATCTTTAGTCTGTAGAGTAAAAACTTCTAAGGGAAATACTGTAAGATAAGGGTTGACTTAACATAACTCCCTCGAGGGATCCCAATATTTTTCTTGAATCATACAACTGGAACATTTTAGAGTTCATATAAAACATCTCAAAAATAACATTGGTATAAAAGCAAAATGATTCAATTTATTTGTATTTAAAATATGCCATGAAAACACGTTATCTTTAGTTAGTGGTATTATAGTTTTGTTTTGGGGAAGTGAGCTGGTCTAGTGGTTAGGGTGCGGGACTTCGGTACCTGAGGTCCCGGGTTCAAATTCTGCCAAATCATCAATGGATTTTGTCTAAGTGATAATGTCACAACCCTTAGGTCTAGCCTGAAGTAATGTGAAAAACAATCCCGGGCTCGTGCCTAGCTTAGTTTTGTATTGAAGAACATACGCTAGTAAACACATTTTTGTAAGACAGATGTTATCATAAAATTACCTTAAGTAAACTAGTTAAAAACATAATAAATCTATGTCAAAATTTTACCTAAAGCCAAATCCTACCCATCTAAGGATAAAAATAGCAATTTCTTTGAACTAACACATAAGCATTTGTAGTAGTTAATTTGCAGAACATGTAAAACATTCTTATTATAAAATCAACACTGTCACAAAACAAATGTATGTATTTCATTCGTAGCTTGTCATGATAACATCAATAAGTTCTGAATACTATTGTTCTAATACCAAAATACAACTTGCTTAAAGAATTAAAGATGGATACACTGAAATACGAATAAAAACATCGACATCGATATTTATTTAGCTTAGTGATGGTGTATCACAGCATAAAGATAAACAATAAGTTGTTTTGTCAGTTACCCAAAGAGTACAAACTTTAATGCTTAAAATGTGTTTTTATCTTATTATTTGTGAACCAATTTCCTAAAATTTTGTATCATTAGGACCGCAAGGAAATTGTACAAATTAAACATTGAATGAGTAGTTATTTACTTTTGTAGGTTATATGTTATTTCAGTAAACGTCAAATGTCCACTATTTTAAGTAACATTATTTTTCATTGTAGGTATCTGTGCTATAATTCTATGCACCACATTTAAATTTATTACAACAATCCAATTTTCTGTAAAAATGTTTCTGTGAAAACACAAAATTGTGGCTTTGTGGGTATTTATTAGAGTTTTGGAAATTTGTTAACGTCATATTTAGTTTTTCTTTAGTTTGGTCTAAGACTGATACAATGAAAGGTCAGTGGAGAATTTGGGGACACCCAATTGTCTGTATTTGGTTGTAACAAGTTCAAGATGGTCTCAGATGTTAGAGGTTAGTATTATACCGCATTTGTTGCATTGTTAACCCTTTAACTAAATTCATCACCTCCTTGTAATTTTAGTATAAAAAAACACTCCCCTTTAAAAATCTGTTATTTGACCTTTTACTCCTTTACTTAGCTTGTCTCAAATAGGTCAAATGCGTAAACACTGTATAATGTTTATGGGTATGATTTAAACTATAAGTAACTAGGTTAATATGGAATTATTTCAATCTTTTGTCATATTAAAACTTTATACACTTACTTGTATAAATATGTTTGTGTCTTATTGCATGTCTTGGATGAGAAAATTTATTCAAGAAATGATTATTTCCAAATAAAGTTAGTCTACTGTAATTTTAAATACCTCTTATCTTGAACCTTTTACATTTAGACTGTCTTCATGATTCTGTTTCTTAAATTTATAATATTGTATTTCATTTACTGCCAGGAGTTTAAGGCCTTTAAGGCAACATTCTTAGTTACAATTATAAAAACATGGAAATAATATGACTTTATGTTACGTTTCATCCCTTTTTAAATACGTTTCATATAGAAGTCATATTATACTAAATACTATGGTTTAGTTTTGTATAATTGTATAGAGTTGAATATTAAACAATAAATATTAGTATTTATTTCTAACTTTATAATTTACAATCTTGTTGCTGGTTTCAAAAATATAAACTCTTATATCATCGTTTAAATTTAATGCTTTACTTGGATTAACGTGGATCCATTAAGTTCTGAATTTGCTAAATCTGTCATTTAAATATTTCCAAGAGGAAATAAAAAATTAAATTTCTTTGAATACATTAACAAGCCTTAATATTTTAACATTGGATAATATTGAATTGGAAACCAACTGACGTTGTATGGATCAAGAATGAATTAAAAGAGACTAACGTAATTTATAAATGTATAACGTGGAAATAGCATCCTTCAAACGGTACGTTTAAACAATATTGACTACTAGTTGACAAAGTTTTTTTAGAATACATAATCTAAAGGTGTTAATATCATGGAATCATATCTCATAATGAGTGATACTACTATTATATTTAGTGGTAGCTGATTAATGACAATGCTTAGATTTTATGAATCTTTAAAATACAATAACCTCATCACAATATCAAATAATGAGCTAGTCGACTAGCCTACTTATTAACGAGTCATCGACTAACGATCTAATGTCGTAATAAGCAATGATAATCTATTAGTAGATTGTCCAAAAACAATGTAATGGATTGGGTAATACGAGTATTATGATGCTATTAAGCCAAATCAATTATCCATGGAATAAAATCAAAATATGTTTCGACAATCATTGTTTATTATATGAAAAGCATTATTTGTGTAGTACGTAGTAGAAGTTCTTCACTTTATGATAAATACAAACTTGCTGTGTTTTTTTACAAATAGGCTTATAGGTTAAAACTTTTAAACAATTTTTTTTCGTTATTGCTAGAAAATATGTTACATTATAAAAATCTAATGCTCTGTTAAAATAGGATTCAGAAGGTACTGTACTGTATGGTAAATTTTAAGCAGAGCTACGTGGAATACATCTTGTAATCAGGCCTTGTTCTGGGGGCAATATGCTCATTGTATATTATCGACTAAAGACTAAACGATAACTAGGTGTACAACACAGTTATAGTTCGGCCGCTTAGAAAACGACCTGCGCGCTAATGCTAAACCAATGCTAGAGGAGGTCGCTTTCTAAGCGGCCGAACTATAGTTGTCTGCTTGCTGTGTTGAGCCGGGCAAGCTTATTAATCTTATTAATGCTTATTAATCACTTTTGAAAAATATAACCACAAACTGATTGTTCACAATGTGATTGGTACGAAAATGGCACGTTGGGACCTAGTGATAAATTACACTGATGTATTCATACTCTATGAAGGATTACGGCTTGTGTTCAAAACGCATCAGAACAGTATCCTAAAAGATTTAAGCCATAATTTGGAAGCATTTCCATACCAATTATGCACAATTGGCAGACGCATAAACATTAACTTCATCTCATTATCATCTTCACGTAAACGAGTACTAATTGCAGTAAACGTAACTTTCAGTATACAAAGTCGACGCTACTTCCTGTTCACAAACGAGATGATTGTTTCAGCTGTCTAAGAATGTGCGTATGAAGAATATCATGAGAGCTTTGCTCGCCCTCTCAGTAATCATTTAACAAATCATTTAACACTGATAACTGAGGAACGTCAAAACCAGGGCTGATGCTGTGTGTACACGAACTAGGAAGCGAACGAAGAGTGTTTAGGAGAAACAATTTTTACTCTTAATGAGTCCATTTAAAATGTAATAACCATGAAAAAATCTAATTATAAAGAAAAAAATTACATTATAAATATCAATCTAGCAATTTATAATTCGTCAGCATATAGCATCCAACTAGAGAGTATGTATTCAAACATTTCAAACGTGAATGTGGGCTCCATGATTTGTTGAGTTACTTTCAACCAATAGGTTTTCAATTATTCTATGTAATGCGCACTGTCGATATAAAAAGAATAACGAAGTTAGAAAAATATTGATATAAGATTTTAATTCTTTTGAATTTAAAACTTCTAAAAACACGAAGAAAAATTTACTATTCAAACAGTATACAAATAAACAAAAGTTAGAAAACTGTATTCGTCGAGCTTTCATTTGTTCACCACTTTTTACCGTATTGATTTTATAACGTCCAACACAAAAGAGCATTAATTATTTTAATGCTCCTTGTGAATAGCGTTCACTGTTCAACTGTGAACTCTGCAAAACATGTTTGTATCTCGCTGATAAATCTTACGTTATTAAAAATGAGATTGGCTAATTATCATTTGTTGGTTATTAATAAGTTAAAAGGTTTTTAAAAGCCAGTGTGTGCAAACATTGTTCGAAATCACGTAATGCACGTGATTCGTTATAAATCGTGCCTCTCAATTAAAAATATGTTTAAAATATACATTTTCAATTAATAAATATATCTCATTCTATTAGTGTTTTACTACAAATTCATAGAATTAATTAACAAGATAATTAATATTCACTTGTTCAAATAAAAATGTATTTCATTAACACAATAAATTAGTATCTATTTGTACATCTATTAGTGTATACACATTGACTTATAATATTATTTTTATAGGATTAATTTTTTGTTTATTTTATTATTTATTTTTTAAAGCACTTTAAGGGGGACTTTTGTTAATGAAATAACATGTATATAACATTTTTCTCATAGATTAATTTTAGGCAATTAAAAGTGTTTATAATACTTGTGTTACTACTTACGTCAATATTGTTTAAATTCGATAATAATTTATTTTAATTTATACTGTTATGCTGTACATGGCATTAAGTTCTACAATTATTTGTTACTAATATTTTAATACATTTTGAAAATTAAAAGAAAGGTAATGAACGACACCAGATGGATTTTAAATCGTTTGTTTATCAAAACCAAAGATTACTTTTGAAACCTAAATTTGTAAAACACATTATTTAAAAAGACACCATTGGCTTAAAATCCTCTATATATTTTAAATTGGAAAGCTTTCTTGTATTGTAAAATCACATCCTGAAAAATTATATAAAGTAACATTGTAAATAATTATTAATTTTTTACGGCTTGACACAAAAATGAATTTAAATACAATATAAAATAAATAAGCTGATTACAATATCAGCTACAGTAAAATACTTTCCAATAATAACTTGGGACTTCTTAATCCTAAAATATAATTTTAATGTAATTTAAACAATTCGGAATCTTAACAGCACCAGTCTTGTATTCAAACGTCTCGTTACGTTAAGTGAATCCTATTATTACCCTGTCAAAACTTAATTAAAACATCTTAAGAGTTGCTAAAGAGATTAAGAACTTAAAGCGCTTGATTATTTTATGCCCAGTAGTCTGGATTCTATAATTATAATTATTATCTGCGCTGATAGTAATTTTACCTCATCCGCTTTACTGACGAATACAGATTGGCAATTTAATTTCCTGGTATGGGTATTTCAATTCCCTAACTTATAGTTATATGGTATTTTTAATAGTATTGCAATAAAACTATATCTCATACACTATTTAATGAACAAAACTGTAATCCCACTTTTTAACATTAGTTGGATTATACTTATGAGCCTACAAAAGTTAAAAAGTAAGATTTAATGTTAAACTAAATTCAAAAAACTAATAAATAAATTCAAGATTGTCCTAAATTACTTAAAATTTACCTTATTCAACAACCTCAACTAGGCATGTATTTTTATGTACCACTGATCTGGCTATGATTTGCGTAATCTGATTCTAATTTCTGATTTGCCAATATCCTATATTTCTCCTAAACACAACACCATCGTATAAAAATAGTTCAAACCCAGTAGTTTTCACCCAGGTCAAATGACTTTTCCCATAGCTCTACTACTTGTTATACAGGGTGATTTGTACTCAGTGTGACAAAATTTTTTTGATGTAAGTACAAAGTAAATGAAGTGTGATGATGCATATCAAATGTTCCAAGTCTCAAAATTATCCTCCCAAAAAATTATTTTATGTTTTTCAAAAATAACCATGCTTTTAAACTTAATACAGCGATTTCTCAATTACCTGTATATGGATTTGAGTAGATAATGTCATTTTCGTGTTCTACATTAAATTTTGAACAAGAATAATGGAAAATGACGGAAGATCAGTTGTAAAAGCTCCATTGTAAATAGATTCAAATATAAAAATTAAGATATTTGATAAAAATCTTAAAACAATAGTCTATTACATTTTCACACCCTGTATACAAGAAAGTATCGGAATATGTTAAAAGCTGCGCCATTTTATAAGCTTTCTAACCATATGCTACACTATTGGGGTTTAGAAATTTTTTTCTTTTGTTTTAGTGGTTTGAATACCAGAAAACAGGGAATTTTTTACTGCTTTTACTGCTCAAGCTGAATCAAAAATACAACTTTTGCTTAATACATGCCGACTTTCTATGTTTTAAATGTTAATGACACCATGCTTTGTAGTCTTTAAACCATTAAAGCGTACATAAGCAGACATAAACCTCAATAGTGTAGCATATCGTTGGAAAGCTTATAAAATGGCGCAGCTTTTAACATATTCCGACACTTTCTTGTTATACAGGGTGTGAAAAATGCAATAAACCATTGTTTTTAAAATTTTTATCAAACATCTTAATTTTTATCTTTGAATCTATTTACAATGGAGTTTTTACAACTGATCCTCTGTCATTTTCTATTATTCTTGTTCAAAATTTAATGTAGAACACGAAAATTACATTATCTACTCAAATCCATATACAGGTAATTGAGAAATCGCTGTATTAAGTTTAAAACATGGTTATTTTTGAAAAACATAAAATAATTTTTTGGGAAGCTAATTTTTAGACTTGGAACATTTGATATGCATCATCACACTTCATTTACTTTGTACTTACACCAAACAAATTTTGTCACACTGAGTACAAATCACCCTGTATAATTTACTTTCATGTCAAGTTGCACTTGTAGTTCATCAATAAGTTGTCTGTCATATGATAAACAGCATTTACTGTTTTATGCACATCCTCAAATTGCATTACCGTTTATTAAAACCTTACTAATACTTTAGCTGTTACAACATGATATGAACTTCTCGTCTTGTGAGTTAACAGTATGTATGTAGAGTATGTGTGTCTGTATGTCAGTAAATGTATGTTTAAAGTGTTATATAGACGTAGCTTTTATTTACATTCCGTAACAAGATATGTCAACCTCATTGTCTACAATTCATTGTAGCAACGAAAAATTGAGATCCCGCAAAAACTTCACCGAGTCTTTTTCTGTAGCTGAAGAAATTTATGTTTGCACTCATCTAAGTTAAGTGCTTTAAGTGAAGTAAGTTTTTTATTAATATGATGGATATTGATGAATATGTAGAAAACCAATTTTTGTTTTTATTTTAAATACAATTTAATTGAAATATTTCAATTTATTTTTTTGCATTTTTCCTACCAATATTATTGGGGTATTTTCTATCAATATTTCCTTGATACCTTTAGACCTTTTCAAGTAACACAAACCAAGATCAAGAAAGATAATTCTAAACTGTTACTTAACTCTCCCCTAAAGAGATAATAAACCTCTTTTTACATTGAAATACCAGAATATATATACAATATATATTATTGTGTATTTAATCTCGAGTTACGTTGTTCCCAAATAACATAAGTCAATATCAAAATTACACCTGTACGCTCAAACATTTCCCACTGTTTGTTTGATATCCAATTGCACTATAACTTTATTTTAAATAGTGAAAAAAAACTCTAATGGGGGCTCAATAACATTAATTAATTATAAAACAAAAGCCGCACGAAAATCAAATTTCATTTTATTTTTCTTGAATAACTTCTCAGCAATCATTAGAAAACCTGAACAAATACTTTCAATTATTTTGCTGACAGCTTTTCAATAGAAAATTAAAGTGGTGATGATGTTTGCAGTCTAACATTTAGTAATGTATAGACACTAATAATAATCCTGTCACAGTTTGGTGTTTCAAATGTATGATAAGATTAGGATGTATAAAATAAGGTTATAAAACAATGTTTTATAAAATAAGGTTATACAATAAGGCTTCAAAAGGTTACCTACCTTACCTACAAAACCTGTTAACCTGCTAATTGGTGACTGTAATTGAATGGGTTGCTTAAAGCAGGTGTTTAAGCCTTATTAAAATTATTTAACCTTTAAAACTTACAATAATCTTGTATTTATATAGTGTTGGTGACAATAATATTTTGGTTTCGAGTAGCAAATCTTTATAATATTTTTACAAAATATAGACTTTCAGTATCCATTTTGGTACTTATAATACTAGTAGGATTACTATTTCAACGGATTAAAATAAAAATATATCCCTTTTTTGTATTCTTGTCTAGTCAATACATTAAATTAATGAATATGCACGAATACTTCGAATTGAACAAGCATATCTATTATTTATTTATTATCAGTAGTCAATTGGATTTCCATAATGAACATAATTTGATATCATGTCAGTGAGTAAAACCATAGACTAGTGAAACAAAAGTTATTGTTTTCCTAGTCTGAGGTTAAACGAAGGAGTTTATGTATCATCTATATGAACATACTATTACTATAGTTTTCTACCCCTCCAAAGAATATAAGTACGTTATTATTAAAACTGTGTTTATAAACTAATAAATAATGCTCTTAATGCTTAAAGACTTTTGAGTAAACTGCTAATTTACTGGAAGGTTGGTTTCATATCATTTTAATGGTTATCTAAATAACAAAATCGCACTAAGGAGTTTTCAAGAGGATTTCAAAAAGTTATACAAATTAAATCCTAAAATGGACTGAATTGCTTTAACATAATTAGTTCCTGTAAAACGACAAGTGTTTTAAAAGCACTTTAAGAATGGATTTTCTTGTTTACTTAGGCTCTCGCGTCAAACTGTACTCTAAAGACTTTTTGAAAGCATAGTTGGAAGTAAGATGATAATTAGATTTACAAATTATTTGTTTTTAGGTGAAACAAAGTGAAAATGCAAAAACAACTCAAACCGTGTGATGTGGTATTTTAGCGATCTGCTGGTTAACTTTGACTTTTTTAAATAATCTTAGGATCTAAACTTACTATCATCAATCTACTTAATCATTATTCTACGAATCACAATTATTATAAGTTTAGAGAAATTTGACTAAGCTAAGATATTACTAAATCAAAACATCTCTTGGAAAATATCAGCGGCAATGGTTTATCTATTTTCGCTCAGGACCTTTCATTTGGAGACAGCCTAAAAAAGTAAGTGAAATTGTGTTCCTCTTCCAACAATTTAAATTTGTCAAGCGATATTTCTCAAGGAAATCTAGAGTTTTTATTCTCAGAGTAGTCTCGAAAGACGCCGAGAAGCTGAAGGGGAGATTGCTTTTGCACATTTGTATGAATCAACTTGGTTAAAATCTGAGAATTAGACGAGATAAAGGGTGGGATATAAATGTATATCATCGTAAACATTGGTAAAAAATACTAATATGCCAAAGTAATAAATTTACTTCCTTTCCAAAAAATCTAAATTTCTACACTGTAATATGTTTTTAAAATTTTTTCTTTTCTTCTCTATACCAGTACGGTATTTGGAAAAAGTATTGTTTTTGTCAAAATTTTTGAATATGACTTTTGAACGGATGTATCTGTTTTGGGTCCACCTGAACCCAAAAAGTGGTTTTCGAAGTTATGTCTGTCTGTGTGTGTGTTTGTCTGTCTACATGTGTCAATGTGTACAGAGCAACAGGCCACACCCGTAGTCCAGTTTTGATTGAATTTGATATGCAGGTAATCCATGGTTTCTTCAGGTTTTTATTTTAATGTTTTTATTATAACACGTGATTTAAAAAAAATTAAGTTTGTGTCAGATTGCTGATATTGTTTACCGTATTTGTCTTTGTTTTTGTAAAATTTGGACAGAAGTGTTAAAATATCTGAATGTGCTAAGCAATTGTTTCTATAGTAATGAGATAAGAAACAAACATGTAATTATCAACTGTAATTAGATGTGATGAACTTGTAAATCACAAAACATCGGATAATCCTTTTTTCGAAAGCTATCCACACTTCGGATATGTGTTCATTTTTCTATCATATTACAATTTTTTTTTAAATGAACACCTTGCTGTTTAATGGTAAGGCCAATGTTTAAATTCTTACTTTACATTGACATAATTTATTTTTTTTTTTTATTAATAAAATTGTAAAGTTTTAAATTCATTGGTGTCGTAGAGAAACACTCAAAGATTGGGATATGAAACTCTTTTAATAAAAAATTCTAAGTACTATATAACATAGGTAGAACAAAGGTTTGTATTTGCAAAAGTCCTTTCTTAAAGATGGTGTAATTTTATGAGAGGGAAAGTTTTAATTAAGTCACTGTAACAGAAGGTGCTTATTTAAGACCCTGTCTTCTAAATTTCTAGAAAAAAAACTTTCCAAATTACCATAGTTTTCCACAGTTAAATATCTTATAAACTATGTATCATAAGTAATATTTCGTGTATAACAATTAAAAGTATAAAACACTTAAATATAGATTACATGTATATTATAGTTGATACCTTCCTTAATATTATAGTTAATAATATACACACAAAACACACGATACAACCTAATAATATAAGTAATCCCTATCATATTACAGCCAACATTGTATCATATCCTTAACATTTTAGAGTAGAAATGTAAAAAAAATATTTACAGGGACAGATTTGAAAACGGACACTAAGAAAAACCCAGGGATGACGTCTGGTTGGCCCGGAATAATAGTCAGTGTATGTGTAACACTTAATAAAAATACCCCCGCCGCAGCAAACCTGCCGACTAAGCGAATTTCCATTCGTCTGAATTGATTTTCAGTTAAATATATTTTAATAACATTAGGTTTAACGAGTACCTAGGTTTGCTGCTACGAGGAAACTAATAAAGTGTGTTTTTGAGTAAAATATTGATAGCTTAGTACAAAATGAATAAATTTACCAAGTTTGATCAAAATATATTCATAAACAAGCAAACTACAACATGTAACGTCTCAATGACTTAAATCTGAATTTCATTTAATTGTATTTATTTTATTTTGTATTTTTATCAAAGTTTCTCAGGGATGGGTTCTTTGCCACGTGACTGATTTTATCCTAACTGCAGAATGTGTGAAATGTGAGATATAATGTTAAGTTATACAGAGCCACTATGTGTAAGTGTTATTTGGTCGCAGCACTCTTAAAATAAGGTGCCAGACAACTACCAAATATGCGTGCTTGTTAAGTGTTAAGCCGCAGCACCAGCGGTCAGCCGGGGCCTGACAAATGCTTTGTATGGAGTTAAATTGTTAGTGCCACTACTTGTAAGTGTTATTTCGGTCGCAGCACTCTTTAAAAAAGGTGCCAGACAACTACCGAATGTGCGTGAGTGTTGAGTGTTAAAGCCGCAGCACCAGCGGTCTGCCGGGGCCTGACAAATGCTTTGTGTGTAGGCCTATTCTAATTTCTATCCTACTTACTTGTCTAATTCAAATTACCTTATTAATATTTCAAATGAGTACACAATTGGGACTGACCTTATTCCTTGTTTTTATTTTCTTTTACAAATACAAATTTGATTACTATTGATTATTGTTTTATTTGCGCCTGGCAAATGGTTTAAACCCGCAGCGCTGACTGTCAACTCGTGAAGTGAAGACTGGCCCGTGGACTGCTGTATTTATACCCGATTTGGTTGCTATGGAGACCATGGAATGTTCTAGAACTTTAAACCCAGATGTTTCCACCAAAAGTTATCTTCCTTTTCCGGCAGCCTGACGTCATCGCTGCCCACTTGATCGTTCTTGATCCATCAGCTGCTGTCGGCTGGAGCTCGAGCTGTCAGAGAAGCTATTGTAGACTAATAAACAAACATTCAAACAAATGTAATAAATAAATATGTTTTAATTATTTAGTTAGTTGTTATATTTACATGTTTATCCCTTTGTGTGTGAAATAAAATGGTAATGTACATTTATAACTGTTATTGTGTTGCTAAAATATTTACAATGGATAACCTAACCTAAATACGGTAAGTGGGTAAGCTAACCTAGGTACGGTAAGTGGGTAGAAATATTATTGGTTACCACTATTTACAAAATAAACTATTAGAAACATTATTACATTATTAATTTAAAGAACATAAAGAAATATTTAAACTATGAAAAATGCGAGATAGGCCTACTTTTATTACAATTGATCTAACAAAAACCTAACCTAGCCTAGGCATAACATAGCCTAAAACGGTTACCGGTAAGTTAAATTGAAACATTACATTGTCCCCTAATTTGAAAAATAAAAAAAATATTTACATATATACAAAACATTAGACAATACATAGTACTTTTTTTTATTTTGAAAATTACTCCTCTATTTCCATATAATTTGGTCTTAAGTCCAAAATGTCTTCGTCGTCATCTTCATCTATTTTTATCAATTTATACTCATTGATTTGTGGCTCAAGCCAGTGCACTAGATTCACATTGAGAATCATCTCTTCAAATATTATTCTTAGTTCTTCATCATCTATCCTTTTTAAATTGTTCTTTCCTTCTTCTTCTCCTTTCTTCATTTCTGCCTTCTCTTGTTCTTCCTTCTTCTTTTCCACTGTGATTTTTCCTTGTAACCTTCTCTTCTGTTCTTCAACTTCCATTCTTTTCTTCTCTTCTTCCAATTTCTTCTCCTTTTCCCTTCTTTTCATCTCTTCCTCTTACAATTTTCTCTTCTTGTCTTCTTTCATTTTTTTCTCTTCTCCTTTTTTTAGTTCTTCTTTCTTTTTTCTGAGTTCTTCTTCTAACATGTTCACTACTTTCTGGGCTGTCTTAATTTCTTCATTTTCCATGATTTCTGCAAATTGTTCAAATTCTACCTTCCACCCCAAATTTTCTTCTAATTGCTTCATCATATGTTGTCGTTGCAATCTTGCCTTTTCTCTTTCTTCAGTGTAAATCTTCGGGCCAACACATTTTACTATTGTTTCTTCTGACACCTTTGTAGCCTCATGCTTTTCTTCTAATTGCTTCATCACATTTTGTCGTTCTAATCTTGACTTTTCTCTTTCTTCAGTGTAAATCTTCGGGTCAACACATTTAACTATTCTTTGTTCTGATGCTTTTGTAGCCTCATGCACTAACATGGCAAAACTTCTGTCATTATGTTTCTCCCACATCTTTCTTCCTCTGTCTCGGTGCTTCCCAGCTCTTCTACTTCTTTTAATCTTGAACATCTAAAAATAAATGTAAAAAAAAAATTGTTTGTATTAAAATTTAACAGGTCATTATTTTTCAATGTAAATGTGTGGGATAGATATATTTCTTTAATAAATTTATGTGATATGGTCCTTTAAAATGCCCTGTGTAGTCGCAGAACAGTCTGTAAGTATTTTCACCAATTTTTTCTACTACTTCATAAGGTCCTTCATAAATGTTAAATAGTTTAGCTGTTTCACCATAACCGGCATTTGATGTTAAATTATTTTTTAACAGAACTTTGTCTTCTTCGTTGAAACTAGTATGTTTTATCTTTTTATTAAATTTGTTTGCTCTATTTGTTTGTTTCTTCAAAATCCTATCTCTTGCTATTTCACACTTTATTTCCCAAGGTACATCTCTGAGTTCAGGCATATTTAAAATATCTGACCAAAAACGTTTGTTTCGCTCATTCAGTTGTAATTCATTTGGTGTAAAACCCGTTGTTTCATGAGTTATTTCGTTCAAAAATTCATTAATAATAGGTATATGATTTGCCCAGTTGCTTTGATTAGAATGACAATATGTTCTCAAGCATCTATTCACTTCTTTATTTATTCTTTCAGCCAAATTACTCTGTGGTCTTCTGACTGCAGAAAAGATCGGTGTAATTCCATTATCCTGTAGAGTTTCAACCCATTTTTTACTATTAAACTGTGTCCCATTATCAGATTGTATCTTGTGAGGTGTCCCATATCTAGGGATGTAATCTCCAAATACTTTTTTTATTGCAATGTCGGTTGTTGCTCTTTTTACTGGATATAACTTCACAAACTTTGTGAAAATGTCAGTAATAACCAAAATATATTTTACTCCACCTATGCTTGTGGGGAAAGGACCAGAAAAGTCTATGGCTAATTGATCTCCTTTCTTGTTACATTTTATACCCTTTATAACACCTTGATTTGTATAATTTGATGTTTTGGCTTTTTGACAGGAATCGCATGAGGATAATAACTTCCTAATTTTTCTACCCATATTTTTAAATATGAAAGTTTCTTGAAGTATCAGTAAGCATTTCTTCGCTCCACAGTGCAAGTGGTATAAATGACATTCCCATATCAGTTTTTCTTCTAAGTGTTCAGGAACAATTATTTTCCATTCATCTTTATGTTTCTTAAACAACACTTCATTATATAATAAATATTTATCATATCCTTCACTGTTTGATATTTTTGAATCATATATTTCTTGTAGTTTCTGATCATGCCTTTGGTGTGTTTTTATATCTTTGAGCTCTTCAATCATCTCCATATTGACTTGTCTCTGGATTATTGTAATTGCTAACCCAGGATCTATTTTCATTTCATGCTCACTGCTTGTTTTCTGTCTACTCAAAGTATCTGCCACTATGTTTTCCTTTCCACTACAGTGTTCTATAGTGAAATCATACTCTTGTATTGCAAGTATCCACCTGGTTAAACGGGAATTTAAAAGTTTACATGTTTTTAGAAAAGTTAACGCCTGATGGTCGGTGATAATTTTAAGCTTTGCTCCTAAAACTAAATATCTTGCTTTCTCTAAAAAAAATATTATTGCTAATAATTCCTTTTCACTTGTATAATAATTGAGTTCACTTCCTTTAAGAGTTCTGCTCATAAACATAATTGCTTTTTTCTCCCCAATGTCGTTATATTGGTAGATGTGGCCTCCAACAGCATAATCTGAACGGTCTGTTTGTAGGATGTATTCCTTGTTTGGATCTGGGTGTTTGAGTATACATGTATCCAGGAATAATCTTTTAGTATTTAGGAAAGCTTGTTCTTCTATATCGGTCCAAATAAACTTATTCTTTTTTGATGTAAGTTTTAATAGTGGCTGTATCGTCTTTGAATATTGGCCAACAAACTTGCTATAATAGTTTATCATTCCAAGGAATCCTTTTAATTGTTTTGGGTTACGAGGTCTTTGAAAGTTTTCTATAACTTCAAGCTTACTGGGATCGGCTTTAACTCCTTCAGTGGTAATAATAAATCCTAAAAATGGAACTTCTTCTCTGCAGAATAGTGATTTATTAAACTTAATGGTCATTCCAGCATTTCTAAACTTAGTAAATATAGTTCTTAAATGAATAAGGTGATCTTGAAACGTTTCGGAGTGGCATAATATGTCATCAATGTAGACCATAGTGTAATCTTCAACTTCATCTCCGAGTACCAAACTTAGTGCTCGCACTAAAGCTGCTGAAGATGTAGCTAATCCAAATGGTGTAACTTTAAATTGGTAAACATTTCCTTGAAACATAAATGCTGTGTATTTTCTAGACTCTTTAGCCAGTGGTACCTGCCAAAAACTTGAAGTAAGATCAAGTGTAGTTAGCCAACTTGTGCTTCTTCCTTTTGCCATTATTTCATTTACTCCTCTATTACATTCATGGTCTGGAATAATCATACTGTTTATTTTTCTTGCATCTAAACATATTCTTATTTCATTATTCTTCTTTACAACTACTACAATTGGGTTTATAAATGGGCTATTACTCCTTTCAATAATGTCCTCTTCAATCATTTTATTTAACTCTCTTTTCACTGCATCTTGGTACTTAAATGGTACCGGATAATTCATTTGTTTAAAAGGTTGATTCTCTTTTATTTCAATTGAGTGTTCATACATATTGCATCTCCCAGACCTTTCTGAAAATATGTCTCTAAATTCCCAAAGTAAGCCTGATAATTGTTTCCTTTCTTTATCATCTATATGTCTAATTCTATTAATTTCTTCAGAAATTCTTTCTGTAGTTAATAGATTGTCTTCCTTCTCATCCATACTTTGAGTGAATTCTCCTGTTTGTAATATATTGCATCTTAAGCTTTGAATGAAATTATTGTTGAATTTGATGTTTTCTTTTCCTATAGTAGCATAGTTTTGATTTAAATTTATAACCATGTTCAGTTCTTTCATCGTATCGATTCCAATTATTATTTCCTTAATCAAGTTTGGTATAATCAAACATTGAATTTGTGTACTTATTGAGCCTATTTTTGCATTTATTAAGATAATACTCTTAACTCGCTGGGACTTCTGATTCACTGCTGTAGTTATTATAGTATTTGTTAATGGAAATTCTTCATATTTTCCTAAATTGTGTTTATTTTTTAAAAACCATTCCCTTTGCATACAAGTAACAGTGCTTCCAGTGTCTAATATACACACTGTACTCACTTTTTCAAAATTAATGTCAATTTCTGGTACATGATACATGTGTTTAGTTTCTTCAACATTATTGATGTTGTCATTTAGTAAGAATTCTTTGTCGACATAAATATTATTTATAGGCCTAATATTTTCTAATTCATTTTGCACTGAAAATTTATTAAGTGTCTTGTCCGGTGATGTCAAAATTTCCCTTAGGCCTTCATTATTTCCAGTGCTATCTAGTTTAAATATTTTTGTTTAGGTTCTTCTCGGTTACTATCTCCTGGTTTTTGATTGTGATCATAGCTGTTTCTATTTCCATAATTATTTTGGAAATGATCCCTCCTATTTTCATTTTTCTTTTCAAAATAGTGTCTGTCCCCTGATGGCCTGTGATTAAATGAACCTCGTTGATCCATGTTTCTTCCTGATGGTCTGTGACTGTATGAACTTCTTCGTTCTACATTCCTTTCTGCCTCGTTCCGTATAGATTCGTTAATTTCTATCGTATCTTCTCTACTTAATAGTTCCTCCATTTGATGTATTGATACTATGTTTTGCACTCTGGAGGCCTGTTGAATTGTTTCGTCAAAATGTCGAACAAGGCGACGAACTATTTCCCTCTCTGTGAATTTTGGTGTCATATTTTGCAACAGTATTACTCTGTCGATGAAATACTCTGTTCTTGTCAGTCCCCTTCTTGGTATGTATTTTTCTAAGTCTAATTTAGTTTTAATTCCATCTTGAATCTCCTCATTCCAATATTTGTTCATAAAATATTTTTCAAAGTCTTCAATATCGTGTACTGAAGTCCTAACTAGATCCCACCATCGTGCTGCAGTTCCTTCCAAGCATATATCTAGGATTTCTTCTAAATTCAGTGATTGTTCATCCTGTGAAAGCCTTCGTTCATTTTCCCTGTTATAATAGTTTTTCAGCCTAGAAAGGAATTGATTTGGGTTTTTTGATTTTCCATTGAATTTTGGTAAGTCTTTAGCTATGGTGCTAGGACATGTGATATGTAGGCCTACTGGTTTCCCACTATTCCCAGCTTTTAACTTTGCCTCAAATTCCTTATTGATTCTTTCCTGATTCTCTTGAATCATTGCGATTCTTTCCTCAATATGGTTGTGTACTTCTTCCCTTAATTCTGTTATTTTTGTATCAAATTTGGATTCGATTTGTCTTATTTCGATGGTCAGATCCTTCCGAACTTTTTCTATTTCTTGTTTAGTTTGTTTAAATTGTGACAATACTTGTTCTTTAAACTCTTCAAGTGTCTGTAATATAGGCCTAATTATTGTTTGGTCCATGTTTGTGTGCTGTGTTCTACTGGGACTTGTTACGTTACTATGATTTAGATTGTCGCCAGACGCTAAATTTTGATTATCGATACTGTATAAGTCATCTCCGGGATTGTCATTATTAGGGTTTAATAATTCTTCCATATTGATTTCGTCTAATTGCCGGCTCATATTTAAGTGTGCTTCTTGTGCTCTAAGTGTAGGTGTTATATATTTTCGTAAATTATATCTCTGCATTAAAATAATCTATAACCGTGATAAAATCAAGCCACCTAGTTGGGCGCCAATTTGTAACGTCTCAATGACTTAAATCTGAATTTCATTTAATTGTATTTATTTTATTTTGTATTTTTATCAAAGTTTCTCAGGGATGGGTTCTTTGCCACGTGACTGATTTTATCCTAACTGCAGAATGTGTGAAATGTGAGATATAATGTTAAGTTATACAGAGCCACTATGTGTAAGTGTTATTTGGTCGCAGCACTCTTAAAATAAGGTGCCAGACAACTACCAAATATGCGTGCTTGTTAAGTGTTAAGCCGCAGCACCAGCGGTCAGCCGGGGCCTGACAAATGCTTTGTATGGAGTTAAATTGTTAGTGCCACTACTTGTAAGTGTTATTTCGGTCGCAGCACTCTTTAAAAAAGGTGCCAGACAACTACCGAATGTGCGTGAGTGTTGAGTGTTAAAGCCGCAGCACCAGCGGTCTGCCGGGGCCTGACAAATGCTTTGTGTGTAGGCCTATTCTAATTTCTATCCTACTTACTTGTCTAATTCAAATTACCTTATTAATATTTCAAATGAGTACACAATTGGGACTGACCTTATTCCTTGTTTTTATTTTCTTTTACAAATACAAATTTGATTACTATTGATTATTGTTTTATTTGCGCCTGGCAAATGGTTTAAACCCGCAGCGCTGACTGTCAACTCGTGAAGTGAAGACTGGCCCGTGGACTGCTGTATTTATACCCGATTTGGTTGCTATGGAGACCATGGAATGTTCTAGAACTTTAAACCCAGATGTTTCCACCAAAAGTTATCTTCCTTTTCCGGCAGCCTGACGTCATCGCTGCCCACTTGATCGTTCTTGATCCATCAGCTGCTGTCGGCTGGAGCTCGAGCTGTCAGAGAAGCTATTGTAGACTAATAAACAAACATTCAAACAAATGTAATAAATAAATATGTTTTAATTATTTAGTTAGTTGTTATATTTACATGTTTATCCCTTTGTGTGTGAAATAAAATGGTAATGTACATTTATAACTGTTATTGTGTTGCTAAAATATTTACAATGGATAACCTAACCTAAATACGGTAAGTGGGTAAGCTAACCTAGGTACGGTAAGTGGGTAGAAATATTATTGGTTACCACTATTTACAAAATAAACTATTAGAAACATTATTACATTATTAATTTAAAGAACATAAAGAAATATTTAAACTATGAAAAATGCGAGATAGGCCTACTTTTATTACAATTGATCTAACAAAAACCTAACCTAGCCTAGGCATAACATAGCCTAAAACGGTTACCGGTAAGTTAAATTGAAACATTACAAACATTTGACAATATTCTCCATAAGAATAACATGGGAATTTTAAATTTACAATTTTTTTAATTTTCTCCGTTACTAATAATCGAACAAAAATACTGTTATATACTAAATTATTTGTTTTTTAAGCTCTTTAAAAAGGTCTAAAGAAAAATTGGGAAATTTTGTGTTTTGAGGGTCAAAAGTGAGAAAAACCAATTTTTACCCCATAAAACCCCCCGTAAAGCCCCGTTCCCATGGTCCGATCGTGCTGGTTAGCGAACTCATTCAAGTTTATCACGCTTTACACCTTTGAACCAAATTTCATCAAAATCGGACAAAAATTACTCAAGTTATCGCGTTCACGGACGTATATATATATATATATATATATATATATATATATATATATATATATATATATATATATATATATATATATATGTCTATATATATATATACATATATAAAAATTTGAACGAATAGTGTTTTTGGCCTCTGGGGACATCAAAATGAAAAAGTTAATCGGTCCCGGGTCTAGGTCTTACCGTGCCACCTACGGTAATAGCTACTTCCCTATAGGGAAATTCGCTAAAATGAAACTTCCACACTTGGTTTAAATAGTTTTAAGAGTATCCGTTCTGTAAACAATGTTCTACTCATTATCAAATAACCGTTTAAGCCTTTTCTTCAAGTGCCCTGCATAGCAGGATAACATGTGATATATCACTGAGAATATTGCATCCTAAAACTCGAAGAACATGGAACTACAGAATGGAATACACTAATATGAAATGAGGTTGGTATTTAAATTTAATACAAATACAATAGTAAAATGGAAGATAAATCAAATTGTTGAAAATTAATGTAAAATCAAGCGGATATTCTAAATATCTCATGTAGATCAAAGTTGAGATCAAAGAGTCTAACCTCCTTTGCACCTAGAAACCGTAGTTTATTCATACGGAAAATATATTAGCTGTTTTTAATAAAATCAAAATTGTTATAGTGCTTAGTTATTTAAACATAATTTGACTCCAGGTTTGATTTATTGACATACAATGAGGTTACTATCCAGTCATCAATCAGTCCTATATTGTAGTGGATGACTATAGTTTCTGGGTTTAAACCCCATTTTCAACTCTTTCTTTTCAGTTGTAAATTGTCAAATATATCTGCTTGCACTACCTTACTTATTGGCATTATGTCTGAATTTTGCCTTAATGGCATGGCTTGTTTTATTCGTTACAGTTCTTGGAAAACACCAATAACGTAGTCGAATATTGGAGTGATTATGGAGTGTGTTGTACTGTTTTCAATAAATTACTATTATTAATTATATTCTAAATTTGCAAGGTATATCTGATACGCCAAACAGATGTTTAGCTAATAGCGATCTTAATAGATGTTTTTGTGTTGGAATCTGAGAAGAAGTATGTTCTGCAAAACATTTTTAAGACCGCTATTAGCTAAACACCTGTTTGGCGTATCAGATATACCTTGCAAATTTAGAATATAATTAATAATAGTAATTTATTGTTTTAAGAAACAGTACAACCCACTCCACAATTACTCCAATATGTTCTCTCGAACAAAACATGCCATCTAATTACGAAATGGGGTGAGCCACTATCAATAGTTTATGTCTAACGCAGTAGTGTTGATTGAAATTTACCGACAAAACTTAATACATTAACTACAGTTTTAGTGACGTCTGGGCGGACTAATACCTTGAGCAAAATTATTGTTAAACCATAAGCTCATATTGAATAATATAACTAACTGTGTTTTAAGTAGTTAATTGTCCAAAATTAAACATAAAAGTATGAATAATCTGCATGGTATCCCACATATTTCAGAAGTTAATTTGTTATACAGCATGATGGTGCCATAAAAACAGCTCTGATATAGCCTTCATAACACCAAAAATGCACTGCTAAGCCCGTTGTAATTTGGTTTAATCACACGGTCACCTTCAAAAATTCAAAAATCCATACGAACCAGCACTCAGTATAAAAAGATTTCAGCAAGTCAGTGCATTCGAAGATACCCAATTTAACTAAAAAGCCTACCTAAAAAGCCTGGTGTGATTGATTAGGTTTCTGATTTCGGAGAACCCCCATTTTACAGTCATACTATACTTATAATGCAAGGGCCAACAAACGTGGAGAAAACACTATCTAACCTAGTGCATGGCACAATTTTTGAGTCTGAACTCATGAGACTGAACTTATTGATTCTCTCAAGTCAATAAACACATCGAGCCTCGTCAGTTTGTTGACACTGGACCAATGTGGGGGAGGGGAGGGGTACAATCTGATATGTGGAGGATATAAAATAAATAAGAGGAGGATTTTAAAGATTTGGCTCCGATAAGATTACCAAGGCCTATTTACTTCAATACCATTGTTTGTCAAGCGTTAATAGAGTTTATCTAATAATAGTGATAAAACAGGAACCGTTATTGCTAAAGTTTTTTTGTCAGGTACACTTTTAGGACGGTAACGGGACAATCTAGAGTGACAACTATGGTAATGTCTAAATATATTATACTTTGATTATAAAATAATATCCAAACGCAATAATAAAAATAAATTGTGAGGGCAATTAAAGCCTAGATATGGCTTGTAAAAAATGAACAATGTCTGTCAGATAACAAGGTGTTACAATACTAATTGGAAATGTATAACTCATATTACAAAGAGGAAGGGTTATTTTCCACAAAATGTTTTGTACACGAACAAAATATTGTCGTTATACTTTCACACAATCCTTCATTTGTGCGATAAGTTATTTTTTTTTCCTTTTAAAACTACTAATTAAACATTTTGTCATATTTTATTGCGTTTCGTTAATTAGTACTGTTGTAAAACATTAGTGCCAAGATACATAACAATAAAAAATTTTTCAAGTAATATCGAGAAGGCTTTTATTTTTTGTGATTTTAATGAATGTACATTTTGGACGAGGTATGATATTTAACATTAGAAGGTGGCTGTGTAGTTGACGTTGTTTATTAATAGCTCTAAATTTTATCTTGATGAGGATCGTTAATCAATACAAAGTTGTATATATCTACAACAGGTAAATTTAATTGTTTTATATATAGCAGGTTTTAGTGAAATTTAATATTTTGGGCGGGATAAACTTAAATGTGTTTGCGAACTAACATAATCAGACCATAAGAATGGAACTTTATGGGGATTTGATGGTGTATAACAACTGCTTGCATCTACACTTCTGTAAGGTGTGAGAAAAACAATTTGATAATGGCTTCCTGGAAGAGGCCGGATAAAAAGAGGACCGGCAAAACCAAGGCCGGATATCAGGGGTTCTACTCTAAGACATATGGAAATTCACGTAGTCTGCAGGTTTTGCTAAGGGTATTATTTATTTACTACCACGAGAAGGCTTGAGTAAATACCTCAAAGTTAACATCACCAGAGATCCACATAACACAAATAGAAACACTTGAGATAGCCTCAGCCAGATGTAATCTAACTTTGCAGCACAATCAACCGCCTTGCAGTAGGGACTATTGCTCCTTAAAGTCGAGTATGGTTTTATTGTGACTTTAAGCAATCAAGACAATTATAAAATAAGTCAATATGACAATCTTAAAATAGTTTCACATCAAATCACTTAGTTTATCACTGTATTAAGTATTTTAAATTTCGAATATTGTTTGTCAAGTGTTGTGCTTTTAATGTGCTTTATTTGTATAACTGTATTTTTTTCAATTTTTACATTAAGGTTTATACTGTAAACAATCAAATAATTTCGTTGCATTTTACTATCATCAATACTTATAGGCCGTGGCGAATCTAGGTTTGGTGCTAGAGGGGCTATAGCCTTCCACCCACTAAACCCCGGAAAAATAAATGTAAATATACATTTCGTCATAAAAACGTAAAGGAGAATTTTGTACACAGTTCTAAACGTTAAAAAACCACCACCCATCAGCTGGACAAGGTCCTAGAACTGCCAATGCCTATATAAGTCCTCGCCACCCTAACTTGAGGCAGCCCAAGGCCACATGCCGTATATCTAGTGCGACCTTGGGCTGCCTCAAGTTAAGGTGGCGAGGACTAGTTATTTCTAATAACAATAGCCTCAATGATTTATGTCTCGTTGTCAAGTCTTCCATCTTCGTCTCTGATTAACACTTCTCGTCGTCTTTTAAAATACATGCGTGCTTATACAGAACAGGTAAATACACGGATCATTTTAACTAGCTTGACTGGGCAAATAATCTAAAATTTCAGAGTGTGGACAGAAGCCGAAGCCACATAAGGAATAATCAGTATGATTAATATTCCTCTGTACTATATATTACTATTGTAATGTATTTAATGAGTAAATTAGAAGTACAATTGATGACCGAATTAATTTTAACACAGTGACAGTTTTAAAATGGAATCTTACCTTACAATACAGATACAAATTGGCTACAATTATTGATTTTATCAATTATTATAAACAAACTACTTATTAGGGAATTCTAGAGTTTTGTTTACAGGAACTTGTAATACGTTTACCAAGATGAACCTTGTAAGCTTGATGAGATGAGATACCAATATAAATGCAAATATGTAATCAATAAAAGCTTGGCAACATCCGATAGTCACAGAAGCTCATCCATCTATATTTATGAAGTGTTTGTTTTGCTTCAAAGAAGAGTGAAAATGATTTCCGTTCAATAACATCTCATTGCTCAAAAAAGAACTTTTTCGTTACATTTGTTTAATTTTTCATTTAAATTGAAATTCAATGTTTATAATTGACATAATTTAGTGTCTGAAGATTTTCGCTACAAATTACTTTTAACAAAATATTTTAACACGAAATCAAGAAAGGTTAATACGATTTTTTATTGCACAATAAAAGTATATTTGTAAAAGTTTTCAACTAATGGCAAACTTTTTGAAAGCAAGCGTTATAAAATGAATATACAGACTAAATTGTCTAAAAAAGATTGAAACAAATGTAATACTCTCAATCGATCCTGTTTTTTGTTTCTTATCATTTTAATTTAGAAAAGTTATAATCATTAAGCTGTTAATTTCTAGAGTGTGATGGCGATTAAAAGTCGCTGTCGGAACACACTCGGCTCTCCAAGAGGCCAATATCCTCCCACAATCTTTTCCAACACAAGAGGCCGATGTTGGCTGCTGATTAAAAACTGGGAGTGAATATACATATCCGATTAAAACCACCGCTTGCTGAAAATTCTTTATGAAATTTCATAGTTTTAAAGAAGGTTTATACGATTAGCATAGGAGAAATTTTGAAAAGACCTTTATAGTTCATCTTTTCCTTAGTTGTATTATGCTGGTTATTTAGTTAACAAATGTAGGTAGAACTAAAAAGCATTCACCTATTTTACCTCACATCACCTCCAAGAGTGAATTTCAAATTTAATGTTTTGCCTATTTCGTTAGTCATCAAGTAGATAATTAAAATATAAATCTTATGATTGTGAAATCATCTGGTCGTGCTCAAAGATCATAATAATCTCAATGAACCAATTATATTTTACTAATGAATTGGATAAGACTCAAAGCCACGACTTATATTTTAGGGAACTACAATAATACTTTTGTGACCAAAACGGTGTACTGGAATAACGTATTCCCCCAAGAAACTCTTTAATAAATTGTTTATTGTTCACCCCAATAGCATTTTCTAGATAGTGTAATACAAACTAGCTTAGTGGAAGCAGTCAAACCCATCAAAACTGTATGGACATAACCCGTGTATGGATATAAAACCCGTTCCTTTAGCCCTGATGTCGTTTTAACCGAATCAACGTCACCTAAGGGCAGTGATCTACAATCAATTAACACTTGACGAGGACACAAACTATGTCCGAGGTTAATTACCCAAACACCAAACAGGCAACAGTAATCACGTTGTTTGGTTGTAAACAGTTTATCACCACAACATCGTCAACACAAGGGATGAACTGCATAATTCATCAACACGTGATCAATGTGACCCTGCGAATCAACTTTACCTCTACAATGTTGCGACTGGGGGCGGGGTGTGTTCGCAAAGGTTGCTAAACTAACCCAGCCTACAAAGGCTGGGTAAAAAGTCAGGGTCTGCGATAAGGGAAACCCCTAGTCTTATCACCAGGTCTTTCCACCGGTGTATGACTGGCTCATACACGGGCACTGTGGAAAAGTCAAAGACAGACATAAAAAGTCGTGCACTAACCACCAGGAACGCTATTATCAGGCGGGGACTACTCGCCTACTAAAATCCAAGGGACTACTCTAATGCTCAAGCTAACAATCAAACACTAATCCACTAAAACACAATAACTCAATTAGCCCAGCCATTTAATACCTTAAAAATTTTAAAAAGCTTTACAGTTCTGGAAATTGCTTTAAAATGTCCTTTGAGGTGTCTATTTTAACACACCAAAAAGCCCCGAGGGTGGGGGGTCGGGAAGTGGCCACCAACTTCGATTTTAGATTCCATTTGTAGTTTCTTCCTAAATATCTTGTAAACTATCAACTTTTTGGATACTATATTAAATTAGGAAAGTAAAGAAGATAATAAATATATATATATACAAATTTCCTACAAGAAATGTATATGATGTAACTATTTCAGTTTAACCATTTACAAGATACAGTGTAACAAATATCTTATTCGTTTATACTCAGTACTTCTTCAATTAGGAAAACATGTAAATTTGCTAGAATGCTAAACGTGGCAAAGCCTATCCATCTAAGGTCAATATAACCGGTATTTATGAAATTTTGAAAAAATATCCAGCAATTTGCCACTTTTATTATCAAATTTTGTCCAACATTAAGGTGTTGGTGAGCTTACAATAATGGTATTATATATAATAGTTTCTTAATTAAAACTTTTTTGTGTGCTCATCCTCGCCTTAATCTTGGACCAATTTTTATTATTAAAGTGTCAAATTACTGGAAATGTTGTAAACATTTCATGAATATCGGTTGTATTTACCTTAGGTGTATAGGCTATGCCACGTTTAGCATTTATTTTACGTAAAAACTTACATGTATTGCTAATTGAAGGAGTACTGTATATATGAAAAAGATATTTATTGCGTGTTGTAAATAGTTGAACTGAAATAGTTATATCATATACTTTTCTTGTAGGAAATTATATATGTATATATATATTATCTTAGAAGATATTTAGGAAAAACCTAAAAAAAGAACCTAAAATCCAAGATGGCGGCCACTACCTGACCCCCAGAAGGTCCTTGCCATCTCATCCAAGAACCAGGATCCAGCCAGGGTACGTATTCACTGAGTCATTGAGTATACACCTAACGTTACGTGTATACTCAATGGTATTGTATATTACTTCAGGCTACGGCTAAATCCATTGGTGGTTGGCGGGACGTAATAAACCTCGGATATCGAAGCTCCGTGCTCTACCAATATACTGACTGACTACGAGTTATTAATTTAATACATACGTATCTTAACTGTTTTAAAGATAGCATACCATAGCAATTCATGTGCAATATGTACTGTGGCGAATAAAAAACAATAAATAACCTTTGTTAACAAGTACTTTAATATACAACTGTTTAACCTGCTGTATGTATTTACACTATATACAGTAGAAATAAATTGTATCCACAATCTGACCCACACTTTCTCCCTTTAGCTTGTTGACAACTCTCATCATGGGTAAGTGGAGGGAGTGGCTAACTATGATATTTTACTGGGGAGGTCACACACGTTGCAATAGCTTTAGAACCGTATTTGTAACAGCTATATGGGTTACACAATTTTTTATGTTAAGTTCAAATTAACAAACTTGATGTTTTAAAATTCAAATAGTTTGGACTTTTTTCTTCGGGAATTTAGTATTTTCCTTCATTTTATGGGGTTTATTGGGATAATCACTTCATACTACACGAAGGTTATGCATATCAGGGCTTGTCTGTGATTATTAATACGAACCTTCTATTAGTTATAAAAATTGTGTTTATTTTGCTATTTAAAAAACTAAAATATTTTACATACTAAAATTTTGAATTTATCTTGTATTAAAAATAAAATTGATTTTCATTATTGATAAAAAGCTCTAGGCAGAAAATTAAGCTCTGACATTACACTCAAATTAATCTTACACTTGAATAATTATATGTTTGTAAAAAAAACTACTATCCTTGTTGACATGTATACATTATAGTAATAAATGTTAATAATGAACTGTATTAGCATAGTATTACGTAAAATGTCATTATTGAGAATAGTACTAATCTGGCTGGTAATTGCAGTACAGGCTACGTATAATAGGTATACACGTTTCATTAGTTCATCACACGCTACATAACATGGCGCGCTAGCATGTCCCCTTTGTGATCAATTTGTACGGTATTGAAACTGTTATAGATATTTGATATTATTATCAACTTCCACGATAATAGCGGAATAATGAATAACAATGGGGGGGATATTTAGTTCTGTGTTTTGGATGGAAAAAATATTAGTTACATATTTTGTTTACTAGGGAAAAAGTATTGTTTGGGAGAAGCTTTATGGTTATAAACGAGCACCACAATAAATGCACGGCACGAAAGCAGATAAATAAATATGTATATTTTACGGTTTAAATTAATTCAAACTAGTGTATTGTAACTAGTAGTTCGTGTTTTTATCGTTATAGCAAAACGCCTAATAAATACATCTTGAAGAAGCCAGAGACACCAATTTGAATAATCAAGGTTAGTTGTTGTTAGGTATTATTTAGTGTTGTGTTTTTCTTAATATTGTAATCGTATAATTTTAATGAAAACTAATTAATTATTTTACATATTGAATTTTTACCATTAATTATTGCATTTTCTAAATAAGAAAACCTATTTGGTGTGACAGAGCATGGCATTCCGGGTCAAATTTGAATCGACAGCAATTGAAAACTAAAATCATTCCAGATTGCGTTATCCGACAAATTGATAAGGTTTCTGGGTTAAATGGTTCAGATTGCTTTATAATTTAAATCAATCTGCTAATTAGGAATTTAAAGTTTAAGAAACGTGTTACTGCAGAACTGACCAATAATAATAACGTAGTGAGGAATCAATAACAAAATCAATTCATCAAACGATCAATAGAAAAATCCGAAAACGGTTGTTGCCGGAAGTAGGAATGAGATATAACTATCCAAATTGCGTAGTTTTATCGCAATTTGCGTGTATAATAATACCTTAAAATCCCAAACCACCTTTGTATATCCAAATCCTGTACATATATATAGTATAATAAACTAAACCCTTTTTAATATAGCTACTATTAATGTAGTAAGTTTCGAAATTAACAAACCGAGTACGCATTTAGGCATACATTTTTGTTATCAAACACATATTTATTCTACTAAATAATTTTGTTCTTTAAAAGAGTATTCAATTTATTAATGTTTAAACTGATATCACATTTATATCATATATGTTTGTGTATATATTATAATACAGTTCATTTCTACATGTCTATGGCTATGGAATTAGAGGTTAGTACTAAATAATTTCTATTGACTAAAGTTATTTCTAAGCAAGCACATAAAACCATTATATGCCATTGTAAATACTAGTCCATACTAGTTCATTATCAAAATAAACAATATCTGACAAAAGTACGGGTAATATGATATAGTTTGATTGGCAAAAATAAAAATCTAACAAAATCATGTTAGATTTACATTTATAAAAACCAATAATGAATTATTGGATTAACTTTTTAATTTTTTATTTATTTAATTTATCTTTCAAATAAATTTTCTTTTTGTCCATGAACCTTTTCAATGAAACCTTGTTTTGTATTTTCATCCGTTATTTAAATAAACCTTTTAGTGTTTTTCCCAAAGAAATAATGATAAGCTAAGCTATGATATTTTAATAAGGATAAGCTATTATCCGGGTCATCACAGGACTGCCTTTCGGTTATAGGTCCCTGAGAAAAATAACTACTAAAATTGTTTTACATTCATAAATTTGTCCGATTAGTAAATACCTTTTTTTTATTTCCTTCTATGACATACCACAGTCGCCTTTGGTTCAACTCATATTACACGTATTTATTTTTTAGAATCAAATAATATTGGTTGATTAAAATATTGAATGAATTAAGTTATTATGTAAACGCCGTTCTACAATAGTTTAGCAAAACACATAATTTAATTTACGTATTCATTTTTCTATTGATTTCGTGTTACTATAATTTAAAAGTAAAAAAGTATTTTTCATTTTAAATTCAAACAATTTCAGCCTTTGATCACCAAGGTATAATTGTTACACATCTCTGTAACAATTATAAGAATGACTTCAAATGATACAGTGAAAATTAATTCTCAATTGAAAAATAAAAAATAATTATTATTAGGCAGTTTTATGTTAAATAATTTAGTGAATCGTTGAATAGGATCCAAGTTATTACAGTTTGACCATTGTGATACATAGAAAACCTTGTGTCAAACTTTATATTTACAAAACTGTAATTAATTAATTACAATTTACGTAACTACATCTGAACAAGACAGAACTTTGATACATTACAAGACGTATGACGGTAGTTAACAAAGCGCAGGTTTACTTGTATAAACTAAACTTTGGTTATCTCAAGTTCTAGTTAGGTTTACTTAAATTAAAGTCATTTGTACACAAAAGGGGAGAATGCTATCCATTATATTAAACACACTTCCACTCCACTATAGATCAAATATGTTGATCCAGTGAGAACTATGCTATTAATAAAACATTTAGATTATGTGGTGTTTAATAAGTATTCTCGTCTCACAAACTAGTTTGTATCTAGGCCTAGATCAAAATAGCATAAAAAGTGTGTTATTTTCATTCGCAGCATACTGCTGTTTGAACAAAATGACTTTCATCACCTCCTGGAGACCGCGAGTATCACTAATATTATTTCGTAAAAGGTTAGTTTTTCTCGCCATTACTTACCTAAACTGATACTACGCAAACGATATTACGACTGAAGAGCGATCCGCCAAAATTGGAAAACAGGGAACGTTTCGTTATAAATAGGACAACTAACGACAATCACATTGAAAAGTAACTAGTATTTGCAATGAATTGTATGTATAAAAGTTGCTGTTAGTTTGAAAACTTCGAAGATTTCAATAGCTATCTTACGTGTTCGACATTCTGGAGCTTTTGAAAAGTTAAGATGTTGCATTCACTAAGAACACAGATGGATGTTACAACGTCTAATAAAAGTGGATGTAACAATAGTTTTTCTTCACTGTTTGCCTTAATTGATGCCATTTCTTATTCATACAGAGTTTCCCGTAAGTAATTACATAATACTTAGAAATAGGTTTGATGAGAATAAAACTAAAACAATGATTTACATTATACCCAAAAAAGCCTCGTTATCGAGACATCCACCATTTTGTATTCGTGTTTTAAATTAATCTTACACAATATTTCAGATATATTTATTATTTTTGTTGTATAGTTTTAAAACGTCATGTGCTATTAGCGTAAAAATTATAAAACATATTTGTTTGTTTGCCAAATGGCATGCATTTAATTGTTAATGACTTTTATTTTTAAATTGGGATTTTTTAGAATTTTTAAATTGATGTTTTATGTTTTGTTTAAATGCATATGTTCATGATTTCCTTACAAAACAAGCTATTTTATCAAGTAAAGTTATGAAAATTTGAATGGCAACCATTTTTAAATCTTAATATAATTTACAAAGATTATGAGTCACAAATTGTTATGACTCTTTCAAATTTGCCAAACTTTTAGTGATTGTATTAATTTTACTCATTTTATTCCATGTACCTATTCTTTTCATATAAAGTCTTAAACAAAAAGCTCTATTTGACGTGATAAGCCACCTAAAAGCACTTTTAGTTGTACAATTTCATCATTTCAACAAGCAAGTTTGTGCTTTTAGTGCACTTTCCACAGCTTTTATACTGATATATGTTGTGACTTAAAAACCATTCCAGTGTCAATAAAAATTATTCTTTCGAATTTAAGAGATAATAGTTTCTTAATAAATGAGGGTTTTCAAGCAAATAAAGACAAAATTGACAAATATCAGAGTGATCAAAATGGTGAGACTTTGTTAAAAACCAAGTTTTCCTCCAGTTTTAATTAAAGAAAGTACCGAAGTGGTTCAACTCAGCTGAAGTTAACTTTCTCTTATTGCCTGTTTTTATTTTTTCATTTGATTTGTTCTAAATCGCATGTTCTTATTGAAAAGTCAATCATAAGTACATTTTTGCAGCTCATATTATTTTATTTTGACCATTTTGACATTTGTTCATTTTGTCTTTCTTTTGTAAAAAACTCTTATTTATTTAACGAACATTCGTACTGACTGCTATGACCACGTCTATTTTATTGAGAAAATATTTACTTATTGAATTATATGCATACACTATGTCTTAGATTCAACCATTTTTACATCATTCTTTTGGCAATAATTGCTATAATATGGATTATGAATAGTTACAAATATTATTATATTGGGAAAAACTTTTAAATCTTTAATTAAATTTATTACCCGTGCAGTATGTCCACGAAATTAATCTAATAATCGTATTATTCTCAATAACGCTGAAGAGAGGAAATACAAAACCCAAGGTTTCTGCTTAACTATCATTTTCCATATATTTTCATTTTTTTTTTTTTTTTTTTAGTACTCTATTATGTTTTTTATATTTATAATTTTCTTCCCTAATATATAGGATGACTCAATTAGAAGGACCCAAATTATCTTTCGCTGTAACATTTTTTTTACAATGAATGAAAAGCTTTGTTCATAACCTTTAATTAAACTACACCATTTTAGGACAAATTCTTTTAGGAGCTATGGTATAGTCAATGTATGAAGTCATTCACTCCGTGCTTCTGTTGTGGATTTTTTTAAATTTTTTTTATTAGTGACTTATTTTATAGGTTGTTCAGGACGTATTTTAACGTTGTTTGATATGAACAACGTCGGAATCGATTGGGAACTGGGTAAACTTATCAAGAAATACAGCGTTAACTCAAAAAGAATAGTTGGAAGTCGCAAAACTCCAGCTGGGCCTCCACCAACTGGATGCTGGACTTGGGCCCGATGATAATTATTGGAGTGTCCATTCGAAATCGATTTCAACACACCATCTTGGTTAAATAATATATTTTATTTACCGTATCGTGAGCTACCAGGTTAGTGTAAATATTATGTTTCAATTATTATGTTTCATTTTTATTATTTTTATTTAAAGTACTTGGTGGCCCATAAGTCAGTTGACAAATTTGCATTTAATGAAATGATACACAACAAAATGGAATACATGTCTATTATTAATTCATAACTCAAAAACAACATTTACTGCATTATAAGTTTATTTAATTTATGTCCAATCTTACTTCAAAAGGTGTTAAAAGTGGTGTCCACGCTCTTCTATGCATGCGTTGCATCTCTTCAACACCGTTTTACAAATTAAGCCAGAAATGTTCCTTGATTGTAGGTTTTCGAATTCCAATTTGATTCGCTCCTTTAAATGTTCAACATCACGAATCTTGACTGAGTAAACTTCATTTTTGAGAATTCCCCATACTGAAAAGTCCATTGGTTTCCACCATATGGCCATGTTTCAACCATGTTTGCAAAACAAATACACGCTGTTCTGTTGTTAACTTTCTATTCATTGTTTAACGAATAACAATGAACACACTATCATGAATAACTATCAAACATAACCTCAAACTAGACAACAACAATTACTTACTAAACACAACTCCCAACAGCTGTGGTATTACAGCTGTGTATGGTACCAACTGCTAAAATAAAAAAAAAATTGCAAGCGTCAACTGACTTATGGGCCACCCAGTATATTGGACACGGTTTTATGTAGTTGCAGTATCTAGATTTATAGCCATGTCCTGAAAATTTGCAGATTTACCATTCTTACGGAGGTGTTAAAAAAGTAAGGTTTATCAACGTGAACACAAATTTGCCCGAAATGAGGCTAAGAGGTGTAAGTGATTTAAGTGTTAAGTGAAGAAATTCTTAAACGAGTATTCAGTGTATATTTTAAACAACTCGAGCCAAGTATTTTTCAGACATCGCTTGAAGGACGTTGTTTTCATTATATGAAAAAAATACATAACTAATTTTGAAACGACATAACATAAGCTTTTTTATGTGCTAGGTATTAATATGTATGTGGCTAAAATAGTATTAAATTTGAACTGGATGTACATTGGGGTGCTCTCATTGCCTCACCCTGTACATAAATTCGTGTCCTTATTATAATTGTGAGTAATGTTTTTGTTAATTTAAAAATTAAATCAGATATACAATTAATTGACAAGCTTGGTTGCAATATCAGCTACTAAAAAGTTATTTTTAAGAGCATTAATAATTTAATCAAACAATTAATCAAATTTAATCATCAATTTATTTTATGATGATTGATTTATTTGATTAATGATCAATTAATCAATTTAATCAAACAAATAATTTTTTCAACCAACAAGTCTATTTTCTTTCAGTTTAAATAATTCAGAATGTTAACTGTTGAACTTCTGTCAACAACTGACTTGTTACGTCAATTGAATTCTATTATTACATTTAAAATCTAAATTAAAACCCCTAATAATTTTCTAAAGACATTAAAAACATTCAACGCTTGTTTATTTTTAGTGCAATTGTCAGGATACTGTAATTACATTGATCTTTTAGCGCTGATGATAGCATAAGGTAGGGTTTCCCTAATCTGTTTGGCCGATGAATACAGATTGGCAATATCGGTTTGTATACTATTGTTATTCCCAAATACATGGTCAGAGGGAGAAACAATAACCTGGGAACTTTTTCATGAGTCAATGTCAAGCACAAAATACTCTCCGTAAATAACATATCTATAAAGTATGTAAATAATTAATAAAATTGTGAATTAGTAATTAATGGTATATTAAATTACAATAAAGGAATGAATTCGATGTCATATGGACTACTTAATGAATAATTTCCCAATACAATATAATAGTAGACAGGTAATATTAGACATGTTTTCTTTGCTTTACATTCTAAGGAATATGAATTGATTGTATAATCCCAATATAATCTCAATTCCTGGTTTATCAAGCCTATTCTTAAACCCTCATGCGTATTACAATATAACTTTAATAATTAATTTTTTAACAAATCATTAGCTTTATTGTTTTTTTTTTTTTTTTAACCTGGAACAAATCACTTTTAATATATTTCTACGTCAGCGTTAATTAAAATGTAAAATTACCCAGTTGTGGTCACACTGACTGGCTGGTCCGGTTACACTCTGCTAATTCAAATTAGGAGTAAAACAGTTTTGTAACCTTCTAAAACTTACCATGACTTTGTAAGCATTTAATTGTCATAGATAGCATTATGTTTAAGAGTCACAAAGTCAATCTTGCAATAATTTCGGCAACACATGAAATTTTAATAGTTCTTTATTATTGCTTTATAAGCAGATTAAATATATACCTTCATCCTAATTTTTTCGCATCAACAGCCCATACTTTTCAGTAAGCACATGAGAATACCTTTACTTAAATAAGAATATTTTTGATTTATTCACTATCTGTAGTCAATTGGATTCCTATAATGAACCGTATTTGCTATCATGTCAGTGAGAACGGGTCGTTGTGAAACGTGGATATACTGAATTTTTATGTTTAACTGTACTGTTTAACAGTTTAGAAAATGTTTGCCAATAATAATAATAATAATGTATGCCTTTGTACGTGTGTAAGTATTTCACCGTAAAAAGGGTCTTAAAACTAAAAGCTTTCTAAAGGAATAAAATTATACTTTTATTAGAACTGTGTCTATAGAGTAATCGATTATATTCTTAATGCTTAGATATCTTTGGATAATCAATAAATGTATTGTACGTTTTCAGAACATTGAACGCTAATATTAATTACAAATCTCATTACGAAGTTTTCAAGGTGCTTTCAACGAGTTATAAAAATTTACTTCTACAATCACTTCAACAGGTTTAACGTAATTAGTTCCTTTAAATGGAAAAGTGTTTAAAAAGCACTTTCATCTATTGTTCTTTTGGTTTACTTAGGATGTAAAGTAAACTCTTACACCAACCGATTTGTTGAATATTCTTCCTTCAGTAAGTTTCAAATAATATGCGTACGCATTGGCGGTGATATGATTATAACTAAACAAGTAAATATAATATTTGCAAATAAAACAAGCTACCAATACCATATAATTAACAATTTTGTATTCACAGAGATATTTTACGTTTTTGTGCTCAGCATTTTAGCTACTAGATGCTTGTACGACTATTTCGACTGGTTAGAAAATATTAAAGAGTCTATTCCTTAGATAGCTAATTGTCAAACTAGTTTTACTACACGACTCAGTGGTCAACTGAATCATTTTGCAGTTAAGTAATTAGGCATTAATTTATTACGTATTCCATAACTTTAAGGTCTAAAAGGACACATCAACACAAGGCATTCATCAAAATTGAAGTATTTTGATTTAAATTGTATGGCCTTAGGTTTACGGGCAAATTTTCTGGAAATCAACAGCTTCATTAAATTTACGATCGTCATCAGCATTTGCATGAGGTAAATCCTTTTTCACCAAACTACGATGTTTTAGTCGTTGTACAAACGTTTATTGGAGGCCGAAAGCTACGTATTTTTGTCTATACTATACCAGCTGTCATCGTCATTTGGGGACCGAGCATGTTTTTTCATCCTTAGGGCCAAAAATCAACTGCCCGCTCACTTAATACTCAAGCTTATTTAATACGATATTACTTATTTAATACGCAAGCAGGTTTTTTGTGACAATTGCTCCTCCGAAACTACTGAACCGATTGACATGTTTTTGGTGTCATTGGAAAGAGCGTAACGTGAAGTTGTGCAGGAAACTTTCTTTTTATGGAAATAATTAGAGAGTGAGGCCCTGAGGCTCTTTAAATTTTCATATTTCTCCATAAGATTAACATGGGAAACAAACATTGTTATGAAACTCCAGCTGTTGTCAGAAATTAAAAGTGAGAAGAAGAACATATCTTAATTGTAAACAGTCAATAAGTTTGCTAATAAAGTTTGTTACAAACATTTACTGACTTGGTTGAAATGAAATATTTGCTATTTGAATTTGGGTTGGCGTAAATATTACAATGAAAAAAATGAAAGAGCCTGTATAATTTGATATACTAAAAAGAAAACTGAATTAACACTGTGCTGCATTTCTTAGCCCCTATAAAAAAGTAATTTCTGGCCATATATGGCCATATCAAAATTCCATATATGTTTTTATAAAGCCATATATGGTTTTTGATGACCATATATGGAAGCATATATGGCCAGATATGGTTGTATCCATATATGGTGGTGTCCATATATGGTCATATATGTAGTCTATATATGAAATTATTGGCCATATATGGCCTTACATGTTTTCTATATATGAAATTATTGTCCATATATGGCCACACATGTTTTCTATATATGAAATTATTGCCCATATATGGCCAAAAATATCCTCCATATATGGAATTTTGGTCTATATATGGTCATATATGCCCAGGTATGGAATCAAATTACTCATATATGGAATAATAATTTTCCATTTATGCTCATGTAGCCTATAAATGAGTTTTTGACAATAACTGGAATTATTATAAGGAATTGTTGCCACATTTGGATTATGTAACTGGACTTCCAAACACTTCTTATAATATTATAAATGTTAAAGTTTGTGAGTTTGTGTATTTTATTGTTGCTCTCGTAAGCACAAACTACTGAACTGATTGAGTTGAAATGTGGTACAGTAGGGGGGGCAGATAATATATAGGCATTTCTCCTTAAAGTAATTAGTAGTAAAGTAATAAAGTATCCAGATTTGAACCCAGATGACAAAATCCTGTACATACATCTATTGTACAATTTTATTATAACGCAACATAATCTTAAAACTGACGCATAATTTTAAAATTGTAAGTGTAGTAGGCCTAAATAAGGAGAATATTATATTAATAATTAATTAATTGTACCTTTAATATCAATTAGCCACAAATATCAATGTCACGTAGTTTGGCTATATTAATAATAACATTCTTCAAATGACATAAAATGTCTAAGACTTGTTTTAGGAGACCAAATACAGCTTCTCATATTCTTAATGGGTTTTGTTAAGACATCTGATATGGAGCGGTTGTGGTGTAGTGGCTAACGGGGCGGACTCTCACGCTGGAGTCCCGGGTTCAAATCCCAGTCGGATATACGAGAATTTTGTTTTGAAATTTTTGAATTTAAAATTTTTATTATAGTTTTAATTCATAATTTATACCATTTAATGTGAAAAAAAGTTGAATTGTTATTTTTTTATTTATTTATATATTTTTTATTTAAAATTTTCCATATATGGGGGATTCCATATATAATCATATAAAAATTTCCATACATGGGGGATTCCATATATGATCATATCTAGTTATATTTGGTCCAAAACCAAATATAACCGGATAAAAAAAATTTTATATGGCCATATATAAACTTTTTCATAAGGGAGTAATCATTGAAAGAGCCGATTTGCAAACAATGGAAACATAGGAAAGTCATAGAACACCACCAAGGAGAAGAAATAGAAATAATGTTTTTTTTTATTTATAATCGTTATTATGGACAACCTAATGCGGCTATGAGTAAGGCTATTTGTAAAACTATTTGTTAGAAAACACTAAAAACAAGATCAGCTTTTGATAAATGATCAGATATTTACAAGAAATGTTGATTATATCGATCTGTTATGTACATCTTGAGTATCTCCATAATTTTTGAGTCGAATCTTTTAAAGTCATCAGAAATTATGACTGTTATTCGTTTTAAAATAACGCCTCTAATACTTAGCAATTGCTCGAATTCGAGAAACAGGTACACTAGTACTTATTTAATACGCATTTAAATAAGTTAAAGATAAGTTAAATAAGTTTAATAAGTTAAATAAGTTAAAGGTTTTTTGTGACAAATACTCCTCCAAAACTACTGAACCGATCGGCATGCGTTTTTGGTGTCATTGGAAAGAGCGTAACGTGAAGTTGTGCAGGAAACTTTCTTTTTATGGAAATAATTAGAAAGTGGAGCCCTGGGACCCTCTATAGTTTCGTGTTTCTCTATAAGTTTAAATTGGAAAACAAACATTGTTATGAAACTCCAGCTGTTGTCAGATTTTAAAAGTGAAAAGAAGAACATATGTTAATTGTAAACAGTATGACTACATCCAAGAAACCTTAATAAAACTGCCATTGAAGGATTGGCATTATTCACATTTAAGGGACACAAAAAACCATCTGAACAACATACTTTCAACTCAGAATTTTTTTCAGGTACTGTAAATGTAATTTACGTTATAACAGTAACCAGCCAAAGTAATGCCAATTTAAGCAAATAAAATTGTGACAGAGAGGTTATGCAGAAAATCAGGTAGTTCTTAAGTAATGTAAACAAATGTTACCACTATTAAAGATTACTTAAATTTGTAGACGTACTGGCGACAATGGGTGGTGCCATGTAAGTACCATGCGGACTACATTATTATTGACGTAGACTAACATAGACATCCTAATGCAGCTATAAGTGAGAAACATTTGTAGAATACACTAAAAGTCAGATCAGCTTTAAAAAATTATAAAATATTTACAAGAAATGTTGATTATATGGAACTGTTAGGTACATTGTGAGCATTTCCATGAATTAAGTATTCGACTTATTTACTTATCGACTTATCAAATTATTACTGCAGTTGACTCTTTTTAAACTCATCGGAAATTATTACTTTTATTTGTTTTTAAATAAGTTTTTTTTTTTTTAACAACTCTTTTACTTCCTTGTGATTGCTCGATTTCGAGAAACATATACACTAGTGCATATTAATTACACAATCAGTATCCATAGCATTGCAATAGAATGGTTTTATTGTCACCGCTGCCTAGCAACTATTTATTATTTTTGCTGATTCCACGATTAATAATTTTTCCACATAACCTTAAAGATGTGTTGACTATTAGCTTTTAGACATTCCATCCCCATGTAAAAGTTGTCGCCAGGTTTTTAATCAAATTTGTCTTAATTGATGTGAGCCACCTACAGATTGAGATGATCTAAAAGTCTGATTTCTGTTGAATACACGATGGTTTTTACCAAGTCAAACTGATGGAACGACTTATTATGAGCTATATCAACTGTTATGACCCATCAACTATGTCAGTAACAATAAATAACGTCGAAAATAGGATTTAGACACTAGCGCATTCTGTGAATGGCTCACACAACTACATTCATTTTTAGTACAAAATTGGCGACAGCTGATCCAGTGTGTGTTGTGTTAAATAACTAGATGTTAAAAATGGTTTTAAGACATTAAGTATACATAACTAATATAAAGCATTCGTTTTGACAAAATGACGCTGTACTTTTAAAATGCTAGCGCTAAATGTTACACAACTTTCCATTATGAAGAATTCTTTATGTAGTACAACTACATTTATTAAAAACGTTCGTGTAGAAAGTTTTAGAAAATAGTGATAACATGAATAAATACAGCTAAAACAAATTACTAGATAAATCTTTTTTCATCGAGTAAAGTTGTTAAGATTTGTTTTTATGTTAAGTGCACATTTTATAAATATATATATATATTTATAGGATATTATTATAACTATGTAATGTCAAATCATAAAACTGATTCAGTGTGCTTTTATTCACAGATAACTATATTCTGTTGGTTGGGTAACAATACATTATCAGAAGAACTATAACTTCTTCTTTCTAAAAGTGGCTTTAAAAATTCTGAGTTTAATATTCTGCTCAACTATTTTATAATAAAATACAGTTCTGTGCATACTTAAAATGAAAAGGAAATTCTTGATTTAAACATTAAAGTTAGGGCCACATGGCCTTCTCTTACACTTAACCTGTGGACACTTATTGGTTTGTATTTGCATATCTGTAAGGCACTTTAAGCATATGTAAATTAAAGGGCGCTAACAGTATTTGTGATGTACGAATAAATTATTAGGGTTGAAAGGTTTTGATAAACACAACTCTTGATTCTAAATTTTAAACTTAAATTTTATTTACCGGACTTATAATAGCTTAAACAAGTCACATTAAATGTTAAAACTATTATTTATACACGTATTATTGGGCTACCAACCAATATTGAAGATCATAGGTCCACAATCAAGCGCCTCTTCTTCTGAAATTATATAGTTTGTTATTTAAAATTGTTATCGATACTGTTTAGGTAGTGTTTTGGCTATATTTATGAGTTATTTTGTCAGAAAACAGAAAACATACCTTTCCTAGATTTAATTGCTTAATTTCTACCACCTCGTCAATTTTTAACTAGGCTGAAAACACCTTTAACAAAACAACTAAGAAACAATTTTAGCATAGGCCTAAATGGTTTATTAACAAATTATGACCGGTAAAACCGTTGAATGGAACCAAGTACAGATTTTGGGTTTCCTTGCAAAACAATTTACTCTAATAATTTTAACTATTTTAGATTAAAATTTTGTTATTCTGTAACGAAACTTTGGTTTTAATTTAATTTCTTCCTAAAATTCTTGATTCAATTAGCTTCATTACAATTAATTTTGAAAAAATAGGTTTTATGATTGGAAATAATATACTTCAAATTCTGCACCATCATTCTTTAATTTAAATTGCTTTTGGTTACCAACAATCATGTGCCCTAAAAACAAACAAATTTAATAGTTTTAAAATATAATCAAAGTTGAACATTTTTCTTTTCACAGACCTACTAGATGAACTAAATTTTTAATAAAATAAATTTACATACCAGTTTTCCTGGGCCGAAATTCACTAAAATGTATTAACAACCTTAACTTTTCTTAACATCACTGTACAACACATTCTGACTTAAAGAGGGATCTAACATGCAAACCTAGTCTTTTATACTGGTCTGACTGCTTAACCTGATTGGTGGAACTGGACCAATCAGATTAGCTCTTAGTTCATCTTTACAAGCATGAAACAGCTCTAACATGTCTTATTTACTTCCTGCATAATTCTTTTCTTGTTTCAAACATATTTAAGAAAATCCTTCGACATAATTATTAATCTAAAAGCACAATTTGTTTGTTTTTATACTGAAAATAAAGAATAATTTTTTTTACAATTTAAAAATTGGTACAAATCTCTCCCTCAAAAAAAAAATTATACACTCAAAAGTTCTTCTACACAATCAAAAAATAAATATTTTAAATATTTAATACATAAAATCAATTGGGTTATTATCTTCATCATTTAAATACAAAGGTAACTTGATTAGCTCCAGTCGCTTTGTTGCTTCTGAAATCAGGACACAACTTTCAAGCGAAGCGAAGGATCGGATGCAGTTTAAATGACAATGATACCCAATTCCGGATCTGTGAACTGATTTAAACTAAATTAACAAACTTAAAATAACCATACAAAACATAATATTTCTCCTTTTTTTTATCACCCATGAGTAATGAAATGATAACTTTCATGTTTTTTTTTCTTTTCAAACAATCTTATAACACATTCTCCTTCCAAAATAAACAAATGTTTTTAGAACAGAAGATATCCTTGCTCATTGCAATGTTTTTAGAACAGGTAATACAAGCATATCTAGATACTCAAAAACCAAGATAACAATCAAACTGGAATTTTACAAAATACAAGTTCAAACAATTATTTTTGTTATCACAGTTCTAAACTTCATGGAATGTCAGTGCCAGTGTGGAAGTAGTTTGTCTTTCTGTGTAGTCCAAGTAGCTTCAGTAGCAAGTGGATGTGTAAGTTTAGTATGTGGGCCCATGTAGTGTCAAAAGTGAGAAAGATGCCAAAGTCAGTGTAAGTGTAGAAGTGATTGTTGTAAGTAGTGAAGTGCAAGTGTAGTATGAAGACTTAGGGTTGTGATAACTATGGATTACCTTTTTACCTTTGGTGAGTTTGTATTACCTTTTCTTTTTACATTTTCTTTGCATTAAAAGTAAATTCACAAGTCTTTACCAAGGTATAAACAAAAAACATTAACTCTTGCAATGAAGTTTGCTTTAAACAACACTTTTAAAAAATCTTCAAGTAAAATAGAAGTACACTCACATACCCTTTTAGACATAAAATAATACAATATCTCTTTTTTTTCTTACCAAACTCAGTTTTCAGTTTTACCTCACTTTCCTTGTGAATACTTTATTTGTATCCCTGTTTTAACTGAGATATATTTACTTTCTTCACCACCTCTAAATCTGAAATGCTCTGTATTAAAACAGTCACAGGATTAACAAAATACAAAATCTTAAATGGTCCCATAAATCTAAGGTCAAGTTTGTTTTGGTACTTATCTATCTTTTTAGACAGTTTTTTTAATTTTTAGTTATTTTTAGTTTTTAGTTTTTTTTAAATGGATGCTTAACTCTATCATCAGAGTAACGTTGTCTATTTTTATTTATCTGTACAGATTTCTTTAAATTTTTGATTGCAATCTTTACCTTACTTCTTATCTCATCAGGTGTCAGTTTTTCACTTACCAACTCATTTATGTTCCATAAATTGGACAAAACATGGTTTGGTGGGTGATTAAACATAACTTTAAAAGCACTTGTTTTAATACTTTCATTGTATGCTGTATTAAATCCCTGCTGTAATAAAGTTAAATCATTGTCCCAGTCTGTTTGTCATAGTAATAGGCTTTTAATGTACTCTTCAAATTTCTTAAGTAACTCTCAGACCTATTTCCACTTGGCTTATATGGAACTAATTTGTGGTGAGCTATTCCATATTTAAAACAAAAATCCTTAAATTCATTACATCTGAAACAGCTACCATTGTCAGATACCAAATACTTACAGCTACTAAAATTCTTAAAAATAACATTGTCGATCATATTTACAACACTTGAACCTTTACTGTCTTTTAGTGGAATCAACCATGTATACTTTGATACATCATCAACTGCAATCAGAACATTGTTATTGCCCTTTTTTGACCTCACTAATGGACCAAAAATGTCTATATACAATTTTTCCATAGGTTGTGAAGCATGTGTAGCAATTAACTCACCTTCATATCTTCTTTGTACGGGTTTTGCCATCGTACATATCTCACATTTTCTTACTCTTTCTTTGATTAAGTTTATTAAATCCGGTCGGTAAAAACTTTCACAAACTTTGTCTAGTGTTCGTTTAATACCTGGATGTCCACCTAGAACGCTTACATGAAAATAATTAAAAACCATATCCACCAACATTTTTGGTAAGTAAATTTTTAGCTTTGCTCTTTCATGATTCTTATACATTAAAACACCCTTACTTAAATAATATTTACAACTATTTACACCATTGTTTACAGATTCAATTATTTTTAGAACCTCGCTATCATTCTGCTGATGTTCCTGAATTTTAGTAAAGGCTAAAGGAAACTGTTTGATAACATTCACATTACTAAAATCATCATTACAAGTTTCTTGCTTACCATTATACACCATTTTAACCTTTTGAGATTTTACCTTTTGATTTTTGTTAGTTTTACAGATTCCATTTAACTGTAATTGTTCTTCTCTCAACTCATGCATCCTAGATAAGCAATCAGCTACCTTATTATCAGTACCTTTCACATGTTGTACTTTAAATGGGAGATTTAATATTCTTTCCACCCACCTTCCAAGCCTACCTAACTTTCTAAAATGCCCTAACACCCAAGACAATGCGCTATTATCAGTAATTAACAGAAAAGGTTGAATTTCTAAGTAACTATGAAATTTCTCAATACTTAAAATTACTGACAACGCTTCTTTTTCATATACTGACATACACCTTTCAGCTTCTGTGAATTTTCTAGAATAATAGGCAATAGGCATTCTTTCATTGTTAACTTCTTGCAAAAGTACAGATCCCATACTAATTTCACTAGCATCACACATGAGTATGAAGGGTTTGTCAAAATTAGGTATTGTTAATACAGGAGGAGTACTTATACATTCTTTAAGCTTTTCAAAACTGTCATTACATTCTTTACTCCACAAAAACTTTGACTTCTTTTACCTTAACTCATTTAAGGGGCTAGCTATTTTAGCATAATCGTTTACAAACTTTGCAAAATATGAAACCATGCCAATAAATCTACTCACTTGTTTTACATTTTGAGGAGCTTTAAACTCTCTTATTGCAACTGTTCTATCTGGATCAATTTTGATTGCATTCTTACTAATTTTGTGGCCTAAATAGCTGACCTCTTTACAAGCAAACTTAACTTTAGTAGGGTTCACAGTTAGATTATATTTACTTAGCCTATTGATTACCTCTTTCAAATGTGTAATGTGCTCTTCCAAAGAATTTGAATAAACAATAAGATCATCAACAAAGTTCATTACATACTTAAACTTGATGTCATGAAAGATTTTATTTAAATAAGCACTCAATAAGCCTGAACCACAATGCAAACCATAAGGTATTCTATTAAATTCATACTGTGCAAATGGCGTGCAAAAGGCAGTAATATGTTTACTTTCTTCATTTAACTTAATTTGATGAAAGCTGTTACATAAATCCAGAACAGTAAAGTACTCAGCACCTTGTAAATAGTGATAGCTTTCTTGCAGATCCCCTATAGGATGGTTTACACGCTCAATTTTTGAATTTAACTTTGAATAATTTATTACCATTCTATGCTTATCACTGTTTGGCTTACTTACAGTAAAAGTAGGACTACTGTAATTTGATAAACTAGGTCTGATAATGTTCTGCCTTAACAAATCATCAATGATATCTTTTAAAATCTTCATCTTCGGTGGACTTAATGGATAAGGTCTTAAATTCACTGGTTCCTTATCTTTTAACTTTATAGAGTACTCAAAGTCCAGTGCTTCACCTATTTCATTAGTGAAAACTTTAGGGTGATTTTGTACTAGTTTTGCAATTTCATTCTTAGCTTCTGTACAACCTACCATTATATTTTGATTTATGTTGCTACAAAAAACATTTACATAATTCAATAACGGCAACTTAACATTTGGTTTGTATTTAAAGTAACACTCACTGTTATTCAAATCAATTACCATACCAGTATTCCCAATGAAACTTGCCCCTAGAATGATGTTCCAAGTTACATTCTTGCCTATTAAAAAGTTGACATACCAGGAAAAATTATACAATTTTATTTTTACAGTACAAGTTCCTAGAATGTCTATTGCTTCTTTTGTTGCTGTGTAACAATTGTTATTATTTGAGTCAATTGTAAAACTTTTAACACATTTACTAGCCTTTAACTTGTTAAACATACTTTCATTCATAATGTTAACTGAGCTACCTGTATCAATAAGTACAATTTCTTTTATTTTAGAATTAAATTTGACTTCTAACTTTGGTAATTGACATTTTAAACTACTTTTTTGCCATGCTTTGTAATTTAAATTATTTAATCTCCTCTTGACCTTGAAAAATTCTTTCTTCAATTTACTTTTTTCATGTAACTTCTTCTTATTGTTAACTTTTACATTCTTGGGTTTGGGGAAGCAGGGAAAGATCCTCTCCCCCTTCCTATCACGTTTTTTGACTCTTGGTTGTTAAAATTGCTTCTCTGACCGCGAAAACAGTTTTTAGCGATATGCCCTATTCTGTTGCAGTTATAACATTTTCTTTGATCTTGTAAATTGTTTACAAAATGTCTCTTACTATTTACTGATTTTCTCTCAAAATCACTAAATTTAACATTTTGTACATGAATACACATTTTATCTATTTCTTCAAAATTTTTAGGGTCACCCATGAATACTAGTCTAGCCCTATCTTCCTGGTTTATACCTAACTTGATTATCTCAACTAGGTCTGATTCACTATAGTCTAAGTTTAAGACCTTAGCACTTTCCCTGATTTCCATTGCATACACTGATAAAGGCTCACCTATTTTTTGTGGTCTGTTAACTAGTTCACTCTTTAAATTTTCTCTAAGTCCTATCGGAACAAAACACCTTAGCAACTCCTTATGAACAGTTTCAACATTTTTCTTAGTTGTTTTGAACTCTACCAGCTTAGCTAATAAAGGACCAGTAGAATACCCGGAACATATGTCTAATATTTCTTCATCTGAAAGCTCAGTTTCATTTTTCAACCGTAAGATATTTTTGAGAAAGTCTAACAACTCCCCTAAATTAAGCCCATTTGTAATACGAAAGTTTTTTAAGTGTCTCTCTACAGGATTAGGCAACTTACAAAATTTGGAAGAGTTGTCTACTCTTGTATTACTATAATAGCGATCCTCTCCCTCGTTTCCCTGAACTAGGTTTGGCGCTTCCGGTTTTGTAGTTAAAACATTTAAGTCAAACACATCCTCTAAGTTTTCTTCCTCTATATGTGTTTCACTTATTCTTCTAATTAACTTTTTTTTAAGGCTAACATCAATTACTACATTACCCAGCTTACTTGACATATCTTCTACCATTTTTAGATACTTATTGCATAGCTCTTTAACTTCATTACCAACCCCACTGAGTTTTAGTAAAACTTTAAGTCTATTTACAAAATGTCCAAGCCTTGTTTCTAGCCTAGCAATGTCTACAACTCTTTTATTTGTATTACACTCTTCAAACAAGGTTTCTAAATCCGTAAACTTATATTTCAACGCCTCTTCTTCTTCATTTATATCAATTTTACCTTCTAAATAAGAACCCTTGGGCTCAACATTAGTATTTACAACAAATCTTAACCTTTTTCTGAGAATATTTACAGTGTCTGTTTCTTTAACATTCTCACCCCTCAATTTAAGTTCATAAATTAATTCATCCTTCAGAAGAAAATCAACTTTTAACCCCATTTTGAAGGAATTTACTTGATTCACTTTACTTTAAATCACAATTTACTTTAATATTATTTTCTTATTCCAACCATGTCTTCCTATTTCAAGCAGAGTTGCGCATTTTGTAACGAAACTTTGGTTTTAATTTAATTTCTTCCTAAAATTCTTGATTCAATTAGCTTCATTACAATTAATTTTGAAAAAATAGGTTTTATGATTGGAAATAATATACTTCAAATTCTTCACCATCATTCTTCAATTTAAATTGCTTTTGGTTACCAACAATCATGTGCCCTAAAAACAAACAAATTTAATAGTTTTAAAATATAATCAAAGTTGAACATTTTTCTTTTCACAGACCTACTAGATGAACTAAATTTTTAATAAAATAAATTTACATACCAGTTTTCCTGGGCCGAAATTCACTAAAATGTATTAACAACCTTAACTTTTCTTAACATCACTGTACAACACATTCTGATTTAAAGAGGGATCTAACATGCAAACCTAGTCTTTTATACTGGTCTGACTGCTTAACCTGATTGGTGGAACTGGACCAATCAGATTAGCTCTTAGTTCATCTTTACAAGCATGAAACAGCTCTAACATGTCTTATTTACTTCCTGAATAATGCTTTTCTTGTTTCAAACATATTTAAGAAAATCCTTCGACATAATTATTAATCAAAAAGCACAATTTGTTTGTTTTTATACTGAAAATAAAGAATAATTTTTTTTTACAATTTAAAAATTGGTACAATTCAATTGTAATTTTGCTCAAAATAATGGTGATAGCAAAGACTGCCTAATATTTAGAACATTGTTGATATTATATTTATCACCAAAATAAACACTCACCCGACGTCATTAATCTGTCCCGACGGAAGTAGGTACTTATTGAAACGAGAAGGCTGGCGTCAATACCTCAAAGTTTACATCAAAGTCCTCAGAGAACCACCGAACACAAATAGAAACACTTGAGATAGCCTCAGCCAGATGTAATCTAACTTTGCAGCGCAATCTACCGCCTTGCCGTAGGGACATATTTGTCTTCAAATAGTCGTACTAGCTCTAGTAATCGTAACAATCATAAGGTTAGTCTACTATTTATTGGTTTATTAATGTTGTGTAGACTTATGTAATTATGGCTTTCGAGCATTCATTTTATTTACATGCATTTCCTAACCTAACCTCGTTGCCCAAATGTGCCTTTGGTCATCTTTGATATAAGATTGTGTACCGTAAATACCCATTATAATTTTACCTTTACTCTTACTTATAATCAACCTAGTAGACAAATCAAGTCTATTTCATTGGGCCTAATCGAGACGGTAAAATATATGAAGGTAATCCGCTAATTAAGTTCTCCAACGAGTTCCCATGGCAGTTAAGTAAGGTAGCTCAAACCTGAGACCAGAGTTGTATACCTTACACTATCCACTATTATCCTAGCATGCTCTTACACCTATGGGGCGATTGGTATGATCGTAGTGTTAAGACCCTTTTTTTTAGAAAATGTATACTCTAGAAATGTATAAAAGTATACATCTGTAATTAGATGTATGAGGTGTTAGTCGATGACCATATTGTAGTTTTTCACCAGTTGATAGACGTGAATTGAGTAAATTATTTGTACGTGTAAAATGTGTGCAAGTGGAAGCGCGTGATTAGAAATTGTCTCAAACGTTTGCACGATGTTTTAAATGGTAAAGACTGACTGTTGTACTACATTTGAAATTGTCTCATTTGCCCAAAGTTATGGAATTTCGTATGTGGATTGTCGTATGACTGAACAAGTGCGATAATGAAACTAAATGGGACGTCTCTATAAGACATTTGAGGACTACCATCATCTCTGGAAGACTAAAACATGCCTTGCCTATCCGTAAGCAAACTTTCCTCAAATTCATTCACTATCACGATGGAATACTGGAGAACACCCGCTACCAGCCCCAATATGCAAATATGTACGGGCTTTTACTTACTACCTAAGCAATTAATGCACGTTTTTGTTCTTCTTTCTGCAAAAACATATGGGAACTGGTGACGGTAATCAACAGGACTTAGCCCTCTTCCTATAGAAATATAACCATAAAACGCGATTCATTACTTGATCTCTGAGGCTTAGTTTCTCATACGTACAGTAAATACACACAACAGGATTAATTAAGCGGGTCATTTTAACATGTTTGACTAGCCAAATGATCTGAAATTCCATTCTGCTTGCTGAAACCGAGGCCACTCAAAGTACGATCATCATGATTAATATTCATTTTGTATTATTATGATGTTGTATTAATTCAGTAAATTATGTGTAAATGGGTGACCATAAAGACTCCGATAATTACATGTTTAAATAAATAAATTTACCATTTTGTTACCTTATAGCTTTTATAATACAAATCTGAATATTCAATGTTTTTCTTAGCTATTAATAGCAAGTTCCGCAGGAATAAATTATCGAGCGGAGCAAGAGAATCGAGCGAAGCTCTTTGAGATCAGAACTTATGCAAACTATGTAATCAAATACCTCAATAACGGCTGAACAAATTAAGGCTAAACTTACCAGGGTTAATTCGACAAACAGTGAACTCGTTATTAGATAATTAAATTTCAACTTGATAACGCCTGTACGATTTGTAACTAAAATAACATTTTTAGCTTTGCTCATATGTGTTGCTGTGATTAAAAAACGTAAATAAAAAAACCAATAACATTTAGTTGTGACAAACCATCCACAGTAAACTAGCAAATTACAAAAGACAGTACAAAAGAAAGGACGGGTGGAATGAATACCACTAATACGGAATGAATACCATTGAGCATTGGTCGATACACGGATTCGCATTACTAATTACTGTAGCCACTCAATTATTCCAAGCAGGTTGTTTATTTTAATTCTTATTATTGCTATAGGTTTTGTAGCAAATATTGCTTTATATACAGTAAAAGAAAGTATTCATTTAAAAAAAATTATAGAACCTGCATTTCTGAAGCTGAAATTTAGTAATATCAAATATCTATAACAATAGTCTATCCTATAAAAATACAGTGATTGCCTAGGCATGTACAGAAATCCACTTTTAACTAAGGTGTGTAAATAAGTACATTGCACCCAAGGATGTACTGTAGAACAGCCTCTGGTGGATCTAGAAAAGTTAGAACTTTGGACTTTAGGTTAGACTTAGCACTGCCAAGAGTTAGACCATCGAAGGCTTGCTAGTCGAGCCATGTTCCGTAGAGAGAGTCAAAAGGATAAATAAGAGCAGCAAATGACAAGTAAAGATGAAATTTATGGAAAGGCACAAGAAAATGTCTTATAACAATGAGTTTAAATCTAAAGGGTTCTATTTATAGTAAAATTTACTTATGTTTTTATGTTGTAATCCATAATAGTTTATTTCAGACTTCTACTTAACAAATATGAACCTTGGAACTAGACGAGCAACCAATATAAATGCTAATATGCAATCAATAATACAGTATCTTGTCAACATTCAATAGTTACGGAATCCCATCCATCTATATTTATGAAGTGTTTGTCTTGCTTCAAAGAAGAGTGAAAATGATTTCCTTTCGTTGCACCTAACTGCTCAAACGAGAAACTCGTCGTTGTATTTGTTGTTTTTTTTTTAATCTTTTTTAAATTTGAAAATATATTTATTTGGTTTTAGGTTGTTACTTTCTGTGCCACCACGTTTACTATTTTATATTAAATTAGTTTGATTCAAAACAATTAGCACAACATGTATCAAAACCAGACGATTACTTGTTTAAAATAAATAAAGTAGTTCACTATGTTAGTCCTGGCAAGTCGTTTGGAATTAATATAATAGTTTGTGGTATTTTGAACAAATTGACAAGTCTTAAATAAATACTAAAGATTTTAATATTATAATTAAAAACACCGAATTGTCATGATATGTAAATTGTTTTACTACTATTTATTTGATTAAAAAATTATTATTATAGATATGTTTACGTTTTACAATAATAATGTAATTGTCATTTAATATAACTATATGGTGCAAACTCGGGTTAGGTTGCCTTTTGAGACTAACTAGATCACAAAAATAAGTCAAATGCACAATATGTTAAATTATTTTGTTGTTTATGATACACTATTACGGTAAAAACCAGTGGAGATACATTTTAGCGGTTTTTAAACTACAGCATAATGTGAAAAATACTCTCGAAAACTAAGCTGAAAGCACTATAACAATCAGAGTGTATGCAGTTGTACAAAGCTGAGGTAATGAAAAAGAAAAGTTTTTAATTAAGTCGTTTTAGGAAGGGAACTTGTTCTTGCCAAACAACCATTCCACTGCCTCTTTATCTTTATTACTTACTTGACATTCACTTTCTGAAGATACCAAAGTAACCAAATTGCTGGGAATGTGTTACTTGATGAATTAAATAGTAATAAAACTTGGTGCACAGTTCCTTGTCATTATAATCTTTTTGACACATTATTCAGGGGTGCGCTACCTCTTCAGGGGGCGGCCCATTTCCTAGCTTGCATTTAAGATTTTATTCTGACAGGAGTCAGAAGAAAATCTTAAATGTAAGCTTAGGTTGATATGCACATCAATTTAAAGGTTCATTACTTGTACAATACAGTGCCGCAAATTAACGCAAACATTATTAGAATTCTTGAATCTGCCATTTTGAGTCTTTGGGTGGCTGCCAATTTTTACCCAGGAGTTCTTTTGAGCTAAAATTTGAGGCATTGTATTCTTCTAATAAAGGCCTTTAATTCGATGTGCATATCGACCTATGCATACGTTTATTATTTTCTTCCGACTTCTAGCGGGCACCCCCCTGAGAAGTTACGCGTATAACAGCACTGCAATTTTAATGCATCTTTGAATAGCTGTAATTTTTTACTCGGTTTTCGGATTTAGTTCGGGTTTACGGCATTGTATTTTACTAGCAAAGACCTTTAATTTGATTTCAATTTGATATCAACGTATGCTTTTATTTAAGATTTTCTTCTGAGTGCTAGTAGGACATCCCCCTGAGGAGGTAGCGCATCACTGAATAATGTGTTAAAAATGATTTTAATGACCAGGAACTGTGTAATAATGGCAACGATTGTTGCAATTATTGAATACAGGTTCATACATTCTCTTGTGGCTTGTCACACTGGGATTTATTTAATGCCTGCAATTAATTCCTTACTGAGCTTTTCTCTTTTGTACAAAGTTGAGTTACATGTGAATTTTAAACTTCCCACTTTAGTTTTATCCGTAGCCATAATCGGACTGTCCAATTGGTTCTATTATGTTTAGTGTTTTCCTATCAAGTTTATTATAATCAACTATATGTTATCATAAAATAAAGCCATTTAAATAATGATTACCAGGATATTTTATTCTGTTATGTGGCTGCCATTAGTAATGAACTTTCCAAATTTAAATATGCGTTATATTTGCTCTATAAATACAGGATATGTTTAGTGAATTTTACAACTTCTGAGAAGCATTGACTCAATGTCAACTTAATTTAAAGTTTAAAGTTAATGTCACTAGAGAGCCGCTGAACACGAATAGAAACAGCTAAGATAGCCTCAGCCAGACGTAATCTAACTTTCCTGGACAATCTACCGTCTTGCAGTAGGGACTAACGTACACTTGAGATAGCCTCAGCCAGATGTAATCTAACTTTCCTGGACAATCTACCGTCCTGCAGTAGGGACTAACGTACACTTGGGATAGCCTCAGCCAGACGTAATCTAACATTCCTGGACAATCTACCGTCTTGCAGTAGGGACTAACGTACATTTGAGATAGCCTCAGCCAGACGTAATCTAACTTTCCTGGAAAATCTACCGTCTTGCAGTAGGGACTAACACACTTCAGTATCGTAGTGAGTTTTAAATTGTACAACCTAAACACCCTTAAATGTTCAATTATAATATGAACGGTTAGTCACGTAGTTACAAATAAGGTGTCATAAGTATATAGTTCATGCAGACACGTTTCAAACTAGTGATATTTCAGCAGCAATTTACTAATTTAACAAAAATAACATCACATGACCCTTGCCGGATATTTACACACACGAATACACATAGAAATAAACATTGCAGCACTTTGCTACTGTATTGCTTCAGTCTGGGAAAGTTTAAAATCACATTAAGTTACGCACTCTGTTTTACCTACGAGTTTATCTATTCAATGGATCTGAGTCCATTCAAATGTGTATAATACGCACACTACAAAAATAACCAGTAGTTTCCGATGCCCTGATACTGTCAAATTGCTATAATAAAAATAGGAAGGCCCTAATTTAATGAAAATTATCAATATCACCTGTTATTAATATTTTTACTATTTTGTTCTGCAATTCAACATGCTGCTCCAATATTTTGTGCATGTGGTATAGTTTAGTTATCGAGAAGTCAAATTGGAAATAGTTATTTGACAAAAATTGATATTTTCTTGAATAATCACTATTTATTCTTGAATTAATACTACTTTACGATCCTTGGATTGCTTATGAATTTTGGTTTTGGTTGGTTTGTTCTTTATTAGGTAGTTTTACTCATTTCCCAGCATATAGTATTATACAATTTTTAAGATCATTATTGCAATTTATTATTATATATAATAATATGTATATATGTAACTAAACCATGTATTCTCATATATAAAAAATGTGGTGCACTATCATTGTTATTTACTGTCTAACGTTAAGAGTAATTTGTCTTGTACCATAGCCCTTATCCATTAGTTTTCCGGAAGGCTTTTGATGAGTTAAAACGAGTTAGGCAGTTGAGTTATTTCAATTTGCTTTCCTTCTCTTGTTTAACCTAGCCTTTTAAATGCTTTCCTTTCTAGTTTAAAACGAGATTTTAATTTGTTCCCTTTGTAGTTTTTTACAATGTACAACTGAATTGACGCGTGGAATAAATATAGTACGTAAAAGAATATTGCCTCCAATACAAATATCTGGTGATAAAATAGTTCTAATATACTCGAACAATAATTATGTTAACAAGTAAAAAAGTAATTCATACTATCTTTAATGTATACACTTTTTCTAAAATATTTGAGGATTAGCCCTATTGCTAAAATAATTACATTATAATAAAAATAATAACAAGATAGGTCTATTTATTATCAACCTAAAACATTTGGGATTAAGCAGTATGCTTGAAAAAAAAACCTCCTTGTGTCTAAATGTACCTTTATTTTCTATCTTACATTTAAACATTATGTTGAACATGTTTTTTAAACTAATGGTTATTTACAAATGAGTTGTTTCTCTTTGAAACAAAACGTTACGTCGAATAATAATTGCGTGTTTTGCCACGTATTTTACACAAAGTGAGCAATGTCAGTAGTCAGTATAACACGGTCAGTATTAACTGCCGCGGGCGTGTACAGTGTAGAATAGACTGCATATGACTTCTATACAAAGTGTGAACTAAAGTGGAACTAACAATCAAATTTTAGTGAAAAATAAGACATAATCTGTTTTTAAATATTAATGTGCTTAGCAATGCGTTAACAATTTACTAGTGTATGACTGAAAAATCAAGCTCCGTCCAGTTTTAATATGCAACCTTGTTATGTAAACTGTCATTTAAAAAATAATAATGCTGTAAAGCCACCCCAGCTTTTTATATGCCAATAAGTAAATAGAGAACAAATGCGTGCCAATATTTTGCAATTGTTTTGCAAAGCCCGAAGCAAAATCTTTGTTAGCGAGTGTAATATTTCATTTCATTCATTATTTAGTATTAAGTTTCTTAAAATGTTAACTTTTGTTCATATACCTTTGTTATTAATCACTCCTCAGAAAGGCTGACCTAGTATTCATTTTCCTAATTTATATAATTTCATTAATCTGTTCAATTAATCATTAATACTATTCATTCCATAGCGTATATATATATATATATATATATATATATCTTTGTTTACAAAGCTCACAACTTAATTATTTATTAAATATTTAAGAGAATTGCAATACATCAAAATTTCTTCCTACCTCTCACAACCAGCAACAACAGCTCTCACCAACCTTACTAATGTTATTACTGACGCCTTTGAAAATGGTGAGTCCGTACATCTAAGCCTTTGCGATCTCAGCAAGGCATTTGATGTTGTTTCCCACGACATCCTGGTGGCTAAGCTAAGGCATTATGGAGTTGGAGGTTGTGTGCTAGAGTCAATAAAGAGTTTTCTCAAAGATAGGAAACAAGTAGTGTCACTGGAGGGGACCTCGTCATGCGTAGGCCTTTTACCCCATGGAGTGCCTCAGGGATCAGTCCTTGGCCCTTTGCTATTTTCAGTGATGATTAATGATCTACATCTTAATGGTCGTACATTACTTTTTGCAGACGACACCACCCTCATCACAAGAGGTCGGAGCTTGGTGGAGCTACGCATTGAGGCTGAATACTTACTGGAGGAAGCAAGGGCCTGGTTTGTATCAAACAAGTTTAAGATAAACGAGGATAAAACCCAATCCCTCGAATGCACTCTGAGTGCAGGGGTAGAAGAGGGTGAACCGGTCAAACTACTGGGTTTCTGGGTCGACTCGAGGTGCACATGGAACCACCATATAAGCAAGGTATGTGTCAAACTTTCAAGAGTGCTGTATCTTCTAAGGAAACTTAGGGATTTAATAACTCAGCCATACCTTACAACGGTTTATCATGCTCTCTTCCATAGTCACGTGATGTATGGATTGATACTGTGGGGGCATTCCCCTGCTACAAGGGATGTTCTCTTACTTCAAAAGATGGCACTCAGAGTCATTACATCATCTGGGTATTATGAGCATTGCCGGCCTATCTTTAGGGAACTGAAGATCCTCACAGTGTACAGTCAGTATGTTTACAACATACTCACACTCCTGAAGGAAAATAGGAGCGACTTCATGAAAAGGGAAGATCATCATAATTACAGCACTCGAAGAGCTCAGGATTTAGACCTTCCGCGCTGTCGACTCGAACGGACCTTGAAGTCCTACCCTAGGTCGGCCATAAAAATCTTCAATACGCTGCCGTCAAAAGTTCGAGAGATGGGCATGACAGAATTTTAAAAAGTTGTTCATAAGGCCCTCGTGAATAGGCCACTATATTCTCTGGGGGAGCTAAATGAGATACCACTCTTCCCATCACAGTAAAAACGTCCGCCATACCACCAGTAGTTGTAAATATTAGTTTTATTATAGTAACTTACAGTATTTAAAGAAATAAATCAAGTCTTTACATTTTTAAAGACATGACGCGATCTATCTGACATTGTCAGTCAAGGATCAAGAATACAAGTATCAAGTAAGTTTAAAGGAATTAATTTAGTAACTATTACAACCAATCAGCAATAAAAACATACCCTGTCAAAAAATTTACATGTATTTGTTCTTGAAGCTGTAAAGACAATAAGTTTTTCAAATTACCTAGTTTCTATATCAGTGGAACGAATCTCTTATTTCCGGGAGAGAGGAGCCTAATGAAGAAGATGAGGAAATCAACCCTAAAGAGATTCAACAATAAAAGAAGTAAGCACTGGTATTTTGTGGCAGTTTGGATTACACAATTTGATTTGCTTAGCTCCAAAATTGCATTTAACTATTAGCCTAGTTTGAAAAAAAAATCAATGGCAATGTTGACTATAACTTTTGAAGTAAATATTTTTAGGCCTCTGGCATTAGTTCATAGGTATACACCTAGTCATTTAAGTAGGTATTGCAGCCTTAAGAATGTAAATAAACTGTTAACTATAAAGCGTTACAAAATATTTTCCAATAAAAATCCAGGATAAAATAATTTGAATGGAATGTAAACCTTAAATATAACGTTATCAAATCATTATTAAATAAAACAATGTAATACTGAAAGTTCTTATTGTTCGATTGTTTACATTAATCATTTATCATGTTTAAATAATGAATTTGATCATTTGAGTTTATGATGGTTTTATGAGTTTAATAGTGATTTTATTTCAGAATGAAAGAAAAGCTATATAAATCAAAATATGTCTGGTAATTAAATTTATATAAATTAGTTTATTAATTATTCATAGACTCTTAAGCTGAACACCAGTAATTATGTGATTCTCAAAATATTATTTACATAATACTAATAAATAGTTTTTATGTTTTTATTATCAAGGATGAAAGCGCTGCTCTTTTATTGGTCCTGCAATAGGTTGCAATTGGTTTTTGCAATAGGTTTAGCAGCCAACTATAACATGTTTCCTTTGGTTAGTTATAGGTTTTGGTTTTATTCAAATCTTTCAAAAAGATCTCAATTTAAATTATTTTTCAAATATTTTACTAGCGTAAAATATGTAAACAGTAACTAGAATTATGGTCATTGTGTAACGGCAAAAGGCAAGCTAATCATCATAAAAAGGCAAGCATTCACGTAGTCGATTTTACAAGGTTGTCCAAAAAAAAAGAAGAATCTTTTAAATTATTATCCTCTACTTCTTCTAGCAAGCTGCTAGAAGTATATACAAAGGTAATTAGGGTCGAAGTGCTGAAAAAGGGTCAAGTCCCAAAACCTTTGAAGAATAACCGTAATTCAGTAAAAATGTACTAACCTTTTCAGAGGGAAATAATTGCAGCCTGATTGTCAACGAGGCCGTTTGTTTTAAAGTTGTTACAGATTTACCTTTGTTAATTTGGTGTCTTAAATCAATATTTTTCTAATTAACGTTAAAATTGTCGTTCTGAAAAGAAATCAACACTAACTAGTTCAATCTGAGCATAATCACAAAACATTTTCATACTTATTTAATAATAACTCTTATCGATATAGCCTTCATAATTGAAGGCTATATCGTGAAGTACCGGTTGTTAATAAACCTAACAAATTTATAGATGTAACTTTACACAACAATCCATACACTCACTATACACGTGTTGCTGCTCACTGGCAAGTTCCCTGCAACACATAGTGATCAATTTAGCAACCTATGATCACCGACGAACTAACCATTGATGAACGAACGATGCAATTGACTGCGGGATATAAGACGGTTATAACAGAAGAGTGGTAAGTGAAAACTATAATACAAGTAGACTAATAAGCTGCAGCTTGGCATATGTATTCAGTAATGGTTTGATTATACTTGGGTCTATCAACCTCAAACTGTTACTTAAAGGAAGCTAAAAAGGGTTATTTTTCAGGTGTTTTAACAACAGGTATTTTGACAATGGTACAAATATTTCACGATTACGTAGTTTAATTTCTTCACAAGATTATGTTTTGTGAAGGAATACCTTTGACCGAGTTTGCTGTAATTTACGAGGTTAAACACATTTTTCAATAACTCGATTCAGAAAATATTTCATATCTTTCCTGAAAACATCGGTGTTTTGTCAATAGCTTTAAAGTTTCCTTTTCTTGAAATCTACTTATAGCGTATTCCAAAGAAACGGCCTACTACCAAGGACCCACTACACTACACTGGTAGTGTAGTGGTGTCTTGCTACTACTCGCTGAAGGATTACGTTTAAGCCACTATATTAAGCTTAGTCTGAAGTATGCTTGTCCACAACCTCAGTTTCAATTATATGTTTAATCGTAATTTGTATGAGTAAGTCAAGTGTTTATATGTTTAAATGGTGCCACCAATCCCCCATGGGGTAAAAGATGAAGGATCGGTAGTAGGTAGTTTATACGTTCGAGGTTATTTATAACGTTGTCAGCATAAGGGTGTGCTGTACAGGTACACATTGATGGTGTTCGTTCGAGAGGCATTACTCAGAAATGAATGGTCCTCATTGAATCTGAGACTCCAGATTTGAGGACCATCCCTAACTCGACTATCCAAACAACCCTTGTTATAAAAATGTCAATTATGTTTTAAATGGGCTAAACCATACAAAAAACAATGTTATTTTGTAAATAATTCTCAGTGTACTTCCTGCCATTAACATTGTTTCCCACAGCTAATTTAATATGCAAAAACAAATGTTTAAAATTGTAATTAATTTGACATATTTTGAAATAAATAAAAATAAAATTATAGAACAATTTACGTATGTTTCCTTAACTATTAGTATATGAGGATGTAGGCCAATTAATATAATTTGAAACAGTGTGTAAAAATGCAGTACATAAAAAATATGAAACAGTTGATTGACTATAAATTAGGTAGTTAAAATTAATTAATTGGTTTTGACTAGTTTAAACTCCGTAATACGTGTTGTGTCATATTTTCTACTGATCAATTAAAAACTTCAAAATGCACTCAATATTAAACTAATATTAGTTTTTGCATTTAACCAAAATGCATTTCAAACTAAATATTTTAACATTTTAGAAAACATTTAAATCCAACAATATACAAGTAAAACACACTGTATTTTTTCTGAATGAAAAAAATTCAACTTGTCATTAGTGAGGATGAAAAGATCAAGTTAATGCGTCTGATGGAATACATTTACATTAATACAAGAGTTACAGTAATGGCTCAATGGATTATCACGTTTTTCAATTAAATTTGCTTTTCAAATACAAACTTGTTAATTGAAACTTGGATTTGTATTTTAATACATTATACAATTTAAAACCTTTTACCGTATTCCTCAATAGGGTGGAAGCTATTATCGAGGTCATCCCGGGACCACTGAACTTTACGGTTTAAGGGTCCTGAGAAACAATGCAAATCAAACTGTTTTACTTGTTGTGTGAAAATCCATAGTTTATATTATATAGGAATCGTCATGAGTGTCTACATTTTCCAATAGTATTGATGTTAAAGACAACCGCTATCTTAATGTTCTGAGAAGTTGTTTGTATTTATTTTACAAACACGGCTTTAATGTTATTTTAATCCTCCAATTGACAATTATTTATTCCCTCATATGCCATAAGTGTTTAATGCAACTGATATAACATTTGTTCAGCATATCATATTATTGGTTAGAACATAGAAATTTGATAAATAACGTCAGTAGGCTATGCTAAAAAGGACCTTTCTACAACATTGGTGCTAAAACTTATTTAATTTTCTTTTCGACATATTGCATCCAAAACAGCAGTTTTTAAATACATGCGATGTGGGCCTAAAGAGGCTCTTTTATTCCCTAGCCTAAGGTGTAAAAACCTTTTCAGTCCGTAGGGAGTAAAAAACATTTTAACGTAGTTTAGTTTAGATAGTAAAAGTCAGCCGCTGTAACCTGCATGTATCTAAATTGAATATCGATTTACTTAATCGGTTACAGCTTATTGTTGCACTCTTGTCAATAGTTCGATTTATCGATGGTACAATGTTACACTAACACAATCGTAATAGACGAGATGACTAAATAAATTACTTAACAGCCGCTTGTTTGCATTAGCACATGTGAAACTATCTTAGTTTCTTAAAAAAGTTTGCAATATGACGAAAATATAGTTCATCATGAAGGCAAACGTGTCTTTTCAACCCTCGCTCATTTTCCCTTGCTAAAGTGAAACTTGAGCTCGGTACAAAGAGCCAATTTACGCCCTAGAGAAGAAATATACTATTAGGCTACAAATTACAATATTTCTATTAAACATGTGCTATGATATATTCTTAACTGAAAATACATATTTCTTTTTTATATCGGAATAATGTTGACATGGATTTATCAGTGTAGCAGCACATTTTTAAGTTTATTTTTATAATGAAAAAAATACTTACTATTAAACTTCTAAATTGAAAATGTATTTTATAATTAATTGTAAGGAAGTATAAGAGTAATTTTAAAGAATGCATTTATCACAGAAACCAATTTATTAAATTTGCGACGAATAAAATCTTTATGTTGACGTATATTTTTACATATCTGGTATTTGTTTTATGTAACGAATTACAACTGAGCAAAACGAAACTTTGTTGGTTGACAAGACGGGAGCGGTAGTTTACAAAGTGCAGGTTTCTATGTAAACTAAACTTTGGTTATCTCAAGTTGTAGTTAGTTTTACTCAAACAAAGCGTGCTTTTGATGTAATTTAGTTTGTTTAGTCTCATACTGAAGACGTATTCTAAAGCACAGGGCATTAAGCTATAAAAGATGTAAGCATTTTACATTATATGACACGATGTGTGTTTGGAATATTGAGACTTACTGTATTACCTAGAATGTGAGGAGGGACCTGGGGCCCTATTTTTGAAATGGTTGACTGTTGAGTTGAGTGTCGAGTCATTCTATTTCCAATCGTTTCGTATTTTTGAAACGGTTGACGGTGGACTTATACAACCAAAACTACTCAACACCTATCGAGCTGTTGAGTGGAGGTTGACTGCACTTTCTTCTTCCTCTCTTTCGGCAAAAAATTACTCTTTTTGAGACGACGCCATATTGTTTTGTTATTGCTTTAATTTACTAATTGCGATTTAGAGGTTATGTATTTGTTGTCAATGTATTAGCACCCAATTATGCGATTGTTTTCTGTAGAATAATCGCATTTTAATTGTATTTACTGTGTCAATACTAGACTATTTAATCAAGGGTTTTATTCTTGTTGGAATGTTTGAAATAGACTAGGCATACTAATTGAACTTATTATAAGATAATTATTGTTATTAGACCTATGATATAAGGTATTAAAGATTGTGGTAGAGAGAAACAATATCATAGTTTGTTTCAATACCATTCGCCTAATAAAGGGATCAAATTAATTTAAGTTACGATATGCTTTCAGTGCAATGGCAAATAGCCGCTTTAACCTAAATAAAAAACAATTAAAAATAACATAAAACAAACCGATGAAGGAAACTAAAATAAGGTGATGTGTTCCGAAATAGAGACGAAGAAAGCAAATAATAATGTATTTAGGATGAGTGTAGGACCTAAAGTAAAGTGCAGCCTATGCCTAAACTTATAATTAGCTACACCCTAAAACAAACATCCATAGTAAATTTTATTTTTTATACTTAAGTTTATTACTTTATTTCAAGTTAGTATAGTTCGTTGCTTTATTTAGTTTACTTTAGTTAATTACTTAAGTTAAGGTACTTTGCAATCACTAAGATTAAGCAAGACATAACCTCAATCTCAATCTCTCAAGAACGGAGTTGACAGTTTACCTCAGTGTCTCGAAATATGGCAGATTGAGATTAGCTGCCAGATTCAGATTTAAGAGTAAGAAGAGGTTAAATCGAAGTCCGCAAGAACTCTGCATTGTGATTGGTTCAAAATGACGTCATCTGAATTTTTGACGGTCGTATGCTCTACATTTCCACCACGAGTCTCTCAACTAGTGATTCCCAACTCGCTTCCCAACTGTTGGGTTTCAAAAATACCAAATCATGTTGTTGGTTGAGTTGAGTGCTGACGATTGACTCAACTGTCAACCATTTCAAAAATAGGGCCCCTGGTCTGGTGGTAGAGCACGGGGCTTCGGTGCCCAAATTCCCGGGATGGAATCCTGCCATTCAGCAACGGATTTAATCTATTTGATAATAGATTAATAACTCTCTAGGACTATCCTAAAAGTAATTTGTAAAACATTTCCGGGCTAGAACTAGCGCCCTAGTACGTGAATGTGAGACGATAAATAAAAGAAGATTATCTAGAATGCAAAAGAGTTACACGATTAATAACACAAGCAGAGCAGTTAGATGTTACTCTGCAAAATGTGTCAGGAGTTGACGAAAAATTGAGAGCCAGAAAAAGTTACACAGCGGTAAACAACGTTGGAAGCAATAAAAGTTGAAAAAAACCAGATGCTGCGTTTAGTTATACGGGACTCAGGACATTTAGCATAAGCCTACTAAGGGCAGCGACTCCCTTAGTATAGCGGCTTTGTCAACAGTTCGCTTGATCTGCTCGCCGAAAGACTTCTGGCTGTCAATCAAAACACCAAGGTATTTGGCATACGGCTTGGTCTCCAGTTAGGCATGGCCACTTTGCGATGGAAGGGCGGTGGGAATTCCTTTCTTGGTTAGGAGCACGATATCAGTCTTTTAAACCAGCTGGATGTACTGTAATAGCACAATTGTTATTTTCATCAAATCATCAGTGAAGGCCCTCTAATGCTATAACCATAATGTAATTGTGTATTGGATTACGTAAACATTGTTTTTCTCAACAGCTCAATCGTAATGTCATGTTCTTGGTGTAATAGATCCGATCAAATAAAATTAAATGGTGTGATAAAAAAGTTTTAAATTTTAAAATTCTTACAAAAAATACAATTAATGCATCTGGAACTAAAAACTCCTTTTCTAGTTCCCATGGGTTTGAATTTAAAGTTAGCCTCAAAATACATGTTTATTTATTTTGATGTAGCCTAGTTTACATTTAGGAATGTAAACATAGTATATTTTCTTTCTCCACATAGTATTAAGGACGGTTTCGGAAAGATTGTATTTCGTATGAGTTTACACAACTAGCAATAACTACGATAAGTTTCCAAGTGCGTTGGGTTCTATAAGAACATTAAATGTTCCGGTATTCAACTAATATTCTAAAACCCCTTTTCTCCATCATTGTAAACAAATACAAATTGTATAAAGAAATACAAGCAAAGTAAGTAAAAAGAAGTGAGGAATTTTTTTGTAAGCAGTTTGGCTTTATAAAAGGAAATAACTGGAACTTTTGACCATAACAATAGAATGGCATAACGTCGAACAATGGCCGTTCAGTGCTGAAAATTGCAATCAAAAACTCCTCCTTCGTAACTTCTGTTTCTTCTGGGTACACACAAGGGCTATATTTAACTCGATTGGACTAAATATTCCCCGTAATTACACAGTCTGGAACATTTGCGAAATACTTGTTATCTAAATTTAGGAAATATTATTTAATGTACCAAGAATGGTTAGTTAATACACTGTAACGTTCTTAAATGGTTAGTGGAAATTGTTTAAGACATTTTGAAATCCATACGATTTTAAATGTTTAATATGTATTTGTTAAGATTTGGTTCGTTAGTAATTGATTATAACTATAAGTAATCTATTACGGATAGTATAAAACCATGTGAAATTTTACACGGTGGCCAATCAAGTCTATTTATAGCTTTAAACTTTCTGAAGATATATCCCTTCAACAGCCAAGGCCAGATTTGAAGAAACACTAATACTACATTCTACAGCCTCGATACGTTGAAAATCATTGGTAAAGTAATTAGCATAACATAGTTTCATTCAGAGGATGGCTATCTATTGGTTTTAAGATATGCAATGGTAGTGAGTGATTGATTGACCTAAATCCATGTTTTCGTTAATTGTTCCAGTATAAATTAATAGGTCCTAAATACTGTACAACAAAATCTAATCTATTTAAAGTGATATCAGTGGTGCTAAGTGGAGCTAGTGTTTTATATATATAATTCCAATTGAATATTTAACTGAAGGTGTCACGTAATTGAACAGTGTAATAAGATATTTTGTTAAACGAATCATAAAATTACTGTAGATAATTTACTGGAGAGAAAATGGAGTTGGTTTTAAATTAACAGAATAAACGTTTTTTTTTTGTCTTTTTAAATAATATGTTTGGTTAAGTAATTATATTGACCACCGTACGATCTATGGTTCTTGTCAGAGGACGTATTGACCATATGCAATGCTTAAAATGTTCGAAGAGCTCCACTGGTACGGCTAGATCAGCTAATGATACAGGAAAGTTTACTAAAAAAGTATTTACACGGTGCTACATCGTAGAACACTAGTCAATTAATGCTGGTTTATTTCGGGAGAATATTTGCTGTTCATTTTACAGTTAAATAAAGAACAGTAAGTCTTATTGCAGAGAGCATGCTACTAAACATAATACTAAAGTTATGGTCAACAAATAATAAGCTAACAACGAGAACCTTGCGATTTTTTATTATAGCAGTTTTTAATTAAAAATGCATGACTAGGCTGTGCCATTGAAAATATAGAAAAGTGTATTATACGTAGTATTTCATTACGTGTTAACTTAAGTCAATACCTAAGCTAACTAGAGAACATTAGTATGCCAAACATGTCGTTATTGTACTGTAAACTTGAATTAGGCTTCCAAACAAACATTTGCCCTTGTATTATTGGCATACTCTCCAGTACAGATTAAATGTGAGGCAACAGTCGCTGTAACAATTGAATGGCACTCAGTGCTCGATTGGAAAGAACTTCATTATAAATAAAGATTTCTTTCAAAAGATATCTTCTCTGCCGACCAATTTCGATAGCAGGCACTTTGACCGTAATAGTGTTAAGGTGTAATATCAGTTTAGGTGAAGAGGGTAGTAAAGACAGGAACGGCAACCCTTTCATGAAATGAAAATGTTAGTTGGTCTAACGGACTCAAGAGGGCTATGAAATGAAAATTAAATTGTTATGCCAACTGTATGTTCCATATACAAATAACAATTTCATCATAATGTTTTGCTTATGATACAAGTGGAAACTATCATATTTGCTTATCTGTTCGGGCTTCATATTTTAACACATTGTTGGTTATGGCTAAAAAGTTGTGTACCAGAATTGAAGAGTCAAAGAGATTATTAAGGGGTTGGAAAAGGAAATTGGAAAAATATTGGATGAGCGCTTATAGTAGTCTTTTAGTTAGGGTAAAGTATTTAATTGGAATATTACAGTAGGTAAATAGCATATAGAGTACACTGCACGTATATTTATGTTACCGCCTGTTTATTTATATGTATAGTACAAATTACTGTAGCCGCAAATTTGAGCTAGCTTCAATCTAATAATAACTAACATTCTAATGATTAATTCTAGTACTTAAGTTACTTTTAGTGTTTAGACCTGTCAACACTATTGTTGCATGTGTCAACTTGAAATTGAGTAATGTGGTTTTCCTTAAATAGATGTAAACTGTGTTGTGTTTTATATTCACAAATATTCATAAAATATCAAAGAAATTAAAACATTGACATCTCCCACTGTCCGACATTTGGACACTTGCAGCTATTTATGGGTAGTTACAAATGTATTTCACCCACAGCTGTAGCTACACGTGCCAAAACAACTGCTTATGTCCCTTGCATAGCCAGTCTACCAACAATATTATATGTTACCTAAAAATAACCTATGTACCTGCCTTGTTCATATTTTAAAGGGGCGGTGTTTCAGAGAGCTCTTTGTGTCTTATCAACTTATTGTTCCTTTCATTTACCCTGTTTCCCTCCATTTCTACAAGGATGTATTTGTCCGGATATCACTTGGAAGGAATCTTACTTTGTTCTAGACATGGCATGTGTCACAAAGGTTTCTTCACGGAGCTCAACTTTCAAAGAGAGTTTCTGTCACGAGTTATTTCATTATAACTTTATAACTATGAGTAATTTCAAGCGTTTTTGGCAAGGCGTACATAGTCTGTCATTCTCATTTGTATAGTCGTTATTGTTTCAAAGCATGTTTGTTGTCGTTGCTTGCGAATTATAAGCTCAATGCTTACAAATTTTGCAAACTACATTTATTAAGTTTCGTATTTACTTTACTACCATTTAATGTAATATTGTAAAAGTGTTTCCAAAGTAAATATGTTTCCCATCTGACGGCTGGAGGTGGACTATTTTTTTTAGATGATCCTTGCTACTCACTTAGTCTAAGGCTCTAGGGAAAGGCCGTGGGCTAACAGAAGGATGAGAATTGTCCAAATTTTCTGTTTTACGGTAAGTTGTATTTTTTAAGAAGTTTGTATATTTCCTTACGAAAAAATTCCTTATAGAGTAAAAAAGTTTGGGGTTTGAGTTTAACCCATTTAAAACTACTGCTATTTTAGAATAAAATAATGTAAGTTCACAAGCTATTTCCGATTTTATTAAAAATTAGTATATTTTAAAATACATAAAAATGCATAGTTGAATGTTGTGCTAATTATTTGCCTATTTTATTTATTTAGCTTATTTATTTTTTTATTTTTATTTTTTATTTAGCTAATTTGGGGGGGGGGTTTAACAAATTGTGTAATATTTTCACATTGGAACAGTAAATTTAACAAGCGACCAAGACAACAGCGTAAGAAGCCAAGAGAAGTTTATGTTCTTACAACTCTGTCTTTGTTCTTGCTTCTTGCTGGAGCAGGACAACGCTGCTGGAAACATTGATGGATCTTAATTCATGAACTGGCTATCCAGACGTTGAGAAGCTAAGGTAATTTGTATTGCAAAAAAGCTGCCTAGAAAGTTTTCTGTATGCTTGTACAGGAACATAAAGTTTTTAATGTTGCATGGACTCAACAAACAACGACGTTTCGTGCTTATGCAAATATGTTTAAGTGCAGGTTCAAATATTACAGCCACGGGTCATTTATTATCTATTATGAATCTTATTTATGGATGTTCGTTATCTATATCTTACTCTCGATTTTAGAACTACAATTCGTTAGCATGATTAAATGTTTTTTCGTAAGACCAATCTACTAGTACTACCGAGCATTTCGAAGATATCAGCTACGTTTATGGTATGTTTCATAATGAATTGCTACCGAGCGACAACAAGTGAAAACAACAATTGTGATTACGAGATGAAATATAATTGTATTCTGTCTTAGATAGTTGTATTATATCTTGGTTGTGACTGTTAGTAATTCTAATAAAATAAAATAAAAGCGACAACCATTTTCAAGTCATTTTTTAGCTTATTTCTCGGCTTAATCTGTTTAACTACCATACTTGTTTCCCCCTTTGAGGATTTAATTTATTTAAGAATGAATTGGTCTCATTCATTGGTTGTAGTATCAAACTTAGATATAATAGTAATCGATTCTGAATAAAGGTTTTTGGTATAAGATCCTTTGAATTATTTATAAGAGGTATCTCTTTCGCTCTGCCCTAATTGTAGAACCGGATTGTTGTAGATTTAATAAAATGGTGTTCCTCGAGTAGTTTTTAAATGAAGCTTTACAGACTATGCTACAATATAAAATTACATTTCTAATTGTATTTATTCTAGTGGTTATTTTTTATAATACTTTAAAAGTAAATGAGAAAGGCGTGAATATAAATTTTACATATTTGGGTTTCTTAATCCTCAAATAATTTGTATTAAAATCTAAGTAAGTGAGTTGACTGCCAAATGATGGCAGAGCAAACTCCGACACAGGATCCAAGCTTTAAGAACTTTGACCCGCTGCTTTTGTACACCTGAGTAAAGTGTATTCCAGGAAAGGGGCTTGCTTTAGAAATCATTTTAACACTTTTGTAGAACTTGAAAGATTAAATAAATTTAGTTTACAAACTGATATTTCGTATCAGGTAAAGTATCTTCCATTGTATTAACTATGATGGGATAACATGATGTTTTCACCAACTTAAATTAGTTTTACAGTCAATTTATATTAGCTTGTATATTTATTTGTTAATAATTCTTAACAATTATACCTTTCACCTAAATTATTTGTATAGGTATTGTTGCCCATACCAATGGCTTAACATCTAGAATACACACCAAATGAAGAGCCACAATATATATTGTTCAATTGTAATGACGGGGCTAGTACGAAATTTAATAACGTTCACAACTTGTCTTTAAAGCATAGCGATAAAGGAAGAGTGATATAACTCTAACACTCATAATAAGTCTATATGGCACATGGTTGTGACTAATTTATATACATTTGTGGTAGAGTTTAGTGTCAATAGGGCTAAAGAATTATAAAATAACTGACAAGCTTTAAACGTACAAGACTACAATATTATTTCAGTTTCAAACTGTAAGTTTATTTTACAATTTTACCTGAAAAGACAGATAAACACTTAACAACATTAAATAAGACATTACATCATGAAAAGGGGGACTAATGCAAACTCGAGGGAGGTTAAATTAAAAGGAAAAAATAGCTTGTACCGTATATTAAATGAATGGTGTCACACTTTGGACAAATGACATTATTTCCACAACTAAGAAAGAAGTTACTATGCTAAAAGAGAGTAATAAGTCGAGATATATCTATGGAAAGGGTCCAATTTTTGATTAGATAAGATTCCATGTCCTCATACATCCCCCCGAGTGTTCTCTTAACATTATATTCCTCTTTTCAGCATCTAACTAACGACTGAAGCAATATATTTCAAAATATGATATAATTGAATATCATTGACTTACATGTATTTATCTTACAATTATTGTTATGTATGTTTAGGGGTTGAAATATTTTTCCATTAGTATAAACTATTTGGTTTTTGAGCGTGCAACACAATGCCAGTAAAATGAGAGGCACTGTTTTATCTGTGACAGCAATTTTTACGCAGCTCGAGTTTCATTTTGATTCATCATAGTTTTCTTTTATCTTTACTCTTATTAACTCTACCTTTTTTTCAAATACTTTAGATATTATTTTATGCAATATATGTTTCAGCTTAAGTTTAAGCTCTACTTACTGAACGCTGGAATACAAAAGACTTGCTAAATATTTACGAGGATTATTTAGTGAGGAGGTTAATTTACAACCAATACACAACAATACAACGAGATTTTGAATTTAAAACATAAAATCGCAGTTAAAGTAGTATGGAAATAATGTATGACTATTTTAGTCCTACTCAATTTCAAAAAGGATCTTAGAGAACATTTCGTCAACTAAAATAAAACTATCAAAAAAACCTTAAATAACTTCATCTTAGGAAAAGAAAGATCCAAAGTGCTAAATCTACAACCTACTTCACTGGATCGTGTATTTTGCAGACTATACAATCACACAGGGTAAGCTGTAGAAGGCAATCATTAACGACGTACTCCATTCTTTTAAACTATTTTCCTACAAGACCGTTCATCTTTCCATAGGCGTATTTTCTTTCCAAAACTTCCAGCAACTAGACCAGCCTGCCCAAGAATTGAAGCAGTTGATTAAAGGTCTACTTATGAACATGTAATAAGAAACTGCATAAACTTCTACAGTTGGAATAATCGAACTTAAAAAGAATAACGTAATCAAAACTATCTTTATAAAAATATTTCTTACCATGGTGCTGTTCATAGTCGTGGTTTCTAGGACATCAGACTGTTACAGTAATCAGTAATACGAACTTGGGGCTTAATTAACCGAATTGCAAAGTAAAAAGGAAATAACCTTCACATACCAGGCTGTATATCACTGATATGGAGTTGCAGCGACACAAAGTGTGTAACAGTGGTAATATATAACACACACTTTCGTATATAAGAGAAAACCCCTATTTCAAAACTCACCTACGTCTGGCTCTCCCCAACAAATTTCTATATTAGTAAAAACTACACGCTTTTAAAGTGAAAGGATAATTTTAAAACAGCAGTATAAAATGAGGTATACAGAACTAGCAATTGTAAGGTTTTATTCCGTTTGATGTACCATATGTGCAAAGGTCCAATTAGGGTTTAGAGTAATTCCCTTTTGAGCTTAGCTACCGCTTGGACCCAAAAGCTCAGTGACCTATAATTTATTAGATGCACTGATGAAGAAGAATTTTGAAATACTATGCCTTACAAGAGCTTCAAATTGTATATAACTGTTACATAAAAAAATCTTCAAACATTATGAATATTTCCATTAAAACGAGTGCAGATCTTATAAAAATAGCATTTTAATTTAACAATACTTTCCTGCTAGCAAATCTAAATTTATCTTAAATGTATGAGAGAGACAACAATTTTATATCCAAACACCTTGATGGTCCTATATTGACTTGCCATATATCAAAGGCCCAGTTACATTCGCATCAGCTTTGAATTCGCGCATTTGCCACGATTGAAGACCTAATGGCACCAGCATGAAGCTTCTTTTGATCATATGAGTTTCCATATCTGAATATTGTCGCTGATTTATCTGAAATAATGTCAATAATTTTAAAAATTATGTGTTTGTATATCGGAGTAAATTTTAATTATCTCGTTTTTATATTTGATATTGCTGTTTATTGGGTTCGGTAAATAGAACTACCATATCTACCAAAAATCGATAATGACAGTTCATTTCACTTAATTTATCCCCGTATAAGCTTGATCTGCAACTAAACTCCCCGTTTTTTCGCTTCACATGATTGCTAGTGATGGCTATGTTTAATGGATTGCAGATATTTATCCTATTACACTAAGTAGATAGCCGTAAAAGTTTTGATAACGTGTAATTGGGAGAGACCTAATGTACGCAATTCACACAATTTACGATAAATCATTGTTTGAATGTAATTGTTCTACTAACTTATCGTTTTAGAAAACAACGTGATTAACGCCCCACGGTTTATTATTGAAATATTGTTGTATAATGTCAATAAGATTAAACATAACCAACCTGATTTAATACAATCGCACTTGATATAATGAACTTCATACAGCATTACAATATGATCTAATCATATGATAATGCTTAGACAGTTTTCAGAAGCTCACATCATTAAATAACGAAATATAGACTTAACGAGGTGATTAGTGCTAGAATTTTTCGCAATTAATAGGGTTTCAGATGAAAAAAGAATAGTCCAGTACACGTTTACCTTTCGAAGACTGCTTTGCATTAAAATTAATATCAAAGAAAATTACCACCATATAAAAAATACGTTTGTTTAATACAGTTACTATTTGAATACAAAATATCAATTCACAATCGTTAAAATACGTCAATTGTGTATACCACATAAATAGTCATTATGTCTACCACAATCATCACAAATAATATGAAATAAAATAGCATATTTCAAATTTATTTTCGTAGACTGTTTCGTTTCTAGTTTAGAATATGAATGTGGTTAAAATTAACTGATTTTTATCAGCTGTTACATTATAACTCACTTTTAAAAGGATAAAATATAGAAGTATATCAAAGGGGTGAAGCCCTAAAGGAAATAATCCGTTAACTCACTATTCTTCCCTCCACTGGTTCATACATTTTAAAATGATACCTCATTCGTAAAATAATATCGGTTAGGTAGGACGGGTGAAAAAGGAATGTGAAAATTTTTACAATTTTAAAAGATATCAAACTGTATCAACTTAACTGTAAACAATCTTACTTTAACAGTTCTCGTTGTTTGTTACGGCTTTTGGTCACTGTTTGATTAAAATTAACTGTTGTCATAAATGCAAAGGAAAAATAGTGCTGCTGTTGGTAAATATTATGACCTTTTTAATGATATTGAATATCATAGAACCAACTTGTGTAGTTGAAACAACTGACAAAATTCTTTAATTCCTTTTACATATGAATACTCATAAGGTTAACATGGGACACTCCAGAGCTACTGGGGCGGAGCCCTAAAGGATGTTTTATATAAGAATAAGTCAGTATGTCTATATGTTAATCCGAAATGTGAGCCCAATCCAACCAGTAGTTAATGCGTGATTGAACTTCAAACAAACAAACACACACACTTTCACATTAATTTATAATATATTAGTATTATATTATAGAAGTGATATTAACAGTATGATTAAAAGGGTATGGATGGGGCAACCAGAAGGACGACGGCCGCTGGGACGGCCCAGATTAAGATGGAATGACCAAGTGAGGCAGGACCTCTTAGGAGCAAGTTTGGAGACAGCAGTGGAGGCGAGGCCAAAAATCACTTGGGATTTGTGTGGCCACATGAGTAAGTAAGTAAGTAAGTATTATATTAGTATGATAGAAACACTATTAAACTAATAAATAGTATGCATCTCATAATGCTAAAAATACAACAATAATGCTAGAAAGTAAGGTGCAAAAGATAATAGTTTATTATTTATAACCAATATTAGCACCAAAGCCCGTTGTGGTTAAATACTAAATGCCTCTAGAAAAATAACAGTTATAAAATGCATGTACCACTTTACTCACAAATACAGATTAAGCACATAACTTTAGAAACGCACCCATAACATAAGGAACCCACTTTAACCACTAATGCAAATTGTGAACATGCAAGCATTGAACAATTAATGAAATAAAAATACAACAATACAATATCAGCTGTTTAATTATCAACGCATTTTTCATATGATTAGATGATGCATACCGGTAAACCCATTAAAGCCACAAATCTTTAAAAAAATTAAACTTCCATAATTATTTGCATATCTACATGAATGAAGCTTTCCATTGACCATAAGGATAATTTTAAGGATTTAATAAGGATACACTTTTCTACAAATTGATAACATGCACTTCTTGGAAATTCTTAAAAAGGCAGGAAAAAATTCATCCAAATACAATTTTTTTTTAACCCCCTCTTTTCAAGGCATTTCTGATGGAAAACATTTTTTTAATTGTTAAAAACAAACATTATTATTTGCAAATCTATTCGAATTAATCTTTTAAACGACCCATTAATTAATAAAATCGGTCCAGTAGAACTCCAGTAGATTTAATTGTACAAGTTCTATAAGCCTCCATATATTGACAGAAAGATTCATAAACATCAAAGCAACGCGGCAGTGGTTGGAGCCAAGAGCCCAGATATTGCTGACACAGTCCACATATCCAAGTCGTTTATGGCTGTATTTGTTATCGTTCCGGTTGTCTGTCATATTTTTTGTCTTCTTTTATTATTTTACAATCTGTAAGCGAGAGATTCTGCCTATGTTACAGTACTATTCAATGATATTATATTATTATTCTTTATTTCAATGTTAAGTAATTATACACAACATGTATATGTAAGTAAATGGTAAAAATATATTTCATTTCATTACAAACATAATAAATGATTTTTATTGGGGTATTAAATATTTTTATACCTTAGAGTTAATATTAAAATAGTATTTATATTATACTATATTATTATGTTCATGACGTAACTTTTCATAAGTGGCAAAAACATTTTCCATCACTCCGTAACGAAAGTAACTATTTTCGATGACAGGTGACATCAATAAAAGTAGTCTTTTCCAAAGCTCTAATTTAGGGTGAGGGAAAATCGATCAGCTGATTTTCCCTCGCTCTTAAGTGTAGCCAATATTACCATTACGAACCAATTTTACCATTGATTGTCCCCAACATTTGACGGGCTACCATTTTGGATAGAGAAGAGATAGCGACCTCTAGTTTTCACCATTCTTTTTTGTAAACACTTCAAAATGAGGTGTCACTTGTTGGGGGTTTACATTTAAAATATTTGAGTTGCCCCCCAAATCCCCCCTTTTGGGGGACACTCAAAAATTTCAAAATCACAAAATGAAACTTCCTGCTAAGATTGCACGACCATCAAAAGGATATCTCTGTATATTTACTTGGAAAAATATTAGAGGGGGGGGTCTTGACTTTTTATTCACCCTGTATAACCACATGTGATGATAGCAACAATATAATATTGATCTTATGTAAATTAGAGTAAACCAAACAATTGTAATAAGCTGTTTTAACTAATAGAGCATATTGTTAAATTAATGTTTGTGTAAGTTGGCTTATCAACAAAACACGCGGTCTACCACTGAGTTTAATTAAACAACGCGTTCTCTACTTGCCAACCTATTGTAACATTTGAAATAGTTTTATTTTGATGATAGTATCGTGTTGGTAACGATGATGTTACACTGATCAGCATGTTGGCAACGCCTTGGCCAAGTAATTATAACCCCTATAAATTATTAATACAAATTGTATTTGCACAATTAAAGTAAACCTAAAGTAGTGTTTTACGTTTTCGTTTTACAAGAAAATACCTAATTCGTATAAGAGTGTCATATTAAGAAAAATATCAGAATGCATTTTCAAAAACTGCTTGATATTTGTAGAAAATGTAGACAAGCGATAAATGCCAGAAATGCACGAACAACTGCTTCTGACAATGTTTTGAGATAATTTAATGGAAAGTAAATAAAAGAAACGTCTTATAACACTTAAAACATATATTTACGCTTTTACTGTTATTCACAAGACGGTAAATATACAAAAAAAGATCGATTTCGATTGGACACTCCAATCATCATCAGACCCAATAGGCGAATGACAAGAATCTTGAATGGCATCCCTAATTTAATGTGTGATAATTTAATGTGGAACACTTTTTAGAAACAATGCTTGTCATATGTTAAATGTCAAAATTTTTAGAAAACAGACATTAAGGTATGGTGAATAACTATTCATAAAATTCTCTCAAAGCAGGCAAGTCCTTAAAAAATTACATCTGCTAATCATATGCATACATGCAGTATTACCTCTGCCCGAATTGCCAAATCTGGCCAAGATTACCTTAATTACCTTAATTACCTCCTCCTTGACCGAGACCAGCAGAGCCGGATAGGTTGCGTCAATTTTCTATATACACTATATACATAAAAAAACTTCCATAGATTGAAGTATGAACTGTATTAAAAGTACTTTGGCGGTGGATGATTTTTCCGCAGGCTTATTGACTTATAGTTTCTCATCAAAATAGTCTTGTAGGCTGTAGTATGGTTTCTCCATCAACAAGTTTTTCAGGGCTGTACGAAAGGCCGTTTCCCCTTGGTTTTTGATTGACGTAGGCAGGTGGTTGTAAATCTTCAGGGCAAGCGTTGGGAAAGAGTTTTTGGTTTTAGACAGCCGGCAGAAAGGTATGTCCAGGTCGGAGCGATGTCTTGTACCATGGCTATGAACAGTATTTCTTGTAGGGAATTTATGTAGGTTTGCCTTCAAATGGTCGGCTGACAATAAAAGGTAATGACTGGCAATAGTTAAAATACCAGTGCTGACAAACAGAGGTTTGCAATGGTCATTTATTTTACTAGAAGTTAAAATACGTACTGCTTTCTTCTGCAATTTGAGAATTTCAAGACATGATGGTGCATGGCCCCAGAGAAGGAGACCATAGCTTAAAATACTATGGAACAGAGCTTGGTACACTATAATCAAATAAGGTTTACTGACAAGCCTAGTCAACTTCCGAAGTAGATGGACCACCCTGGACAGTCTTTTACCAACTGATTGAATGTGTTTATCCCATGCAAGTTTTGGATCAATTGCAAAACCAAGAAGATTTACGTTTGGTACATCTTGTACGTGGTGACTGAGAGTACAAGTAAGTCTGTACAAGATTGAGAAAACGTCAACTGGTTGGGTTCAAACAGAACACTGTTGGCTCACTAGATTACTAAACAATTATCATTATTTAACCACAATTACAATTAACTACAAATTACATCAGTTACAAATTACTGTAAATTATATTAATTACATTATTATCATTAACATTACCAAGCAAACATAGAAAAATTCCAATACTTAAGTAATGTCCACATCTTTACTTATAAAACTTGTTATGGATGTTGATATTTGTGAAACAAACTAATAAGTTAAATTGATGAAATAGCTGTATTATATACATTTATATATATACATATATATAAACATTTTTTTGATTTATTGCTTTATTAAAAACTTTGAAACGTGATCGCTCCGCTCAACTGGCTTTCACTGCTATAAAAGCAGTTCTAGTTATCTGTTAAACATTAATATTAATATTTTAAAAAAATATATCAAAAGTGAATGTTATATATACGGTAAGGATTAAGTGAATACATATATATATATTGTATATATAGTCACTACGTTAAATCCCAGCAACGTTTCTAAGCCAAATAAAAATTCACTTAAGCTTAATAGTGTCAAAATGGTTTATCAGTAACTTAGAAAGTTGTTAACCTTTGGAGTCTAAATGCTGCTTTGTTACATTAACGTTTTTAAATGAAAAATAAATATTTTAAAAATACATAGTTCAAAATACTTTAGCAGACATTTGCAGGTTTAAGTATTGTACAAGTGATTTGTACGGCACCCATTTACTCAAGGGTCCAATCTGAAATGTAATGCAATTGTGAAGTTTGGGCACCTTGAATTCAGTGTCAAAGTTAAAGATAAAATTTTCGTTAAATATTCTCAGCTTGCAGCTTGTAACGTAGCTTTTGAAGCATTTTTACTGTACAATTATATACACATTATATTATAAATTATGTACACCATGTTCCAAAAAGTATGGATCATATCTACAGCTGGTAAATATGCATTTTAGGGTTTGCACGCGATTTTTGAAATTTTTTTTTTCATTCTACTCGAAATTTAACGCTGATTCCGAAAATGACGTTCTTTTTCCGCGGAAAACGACCATAACGCGGAAAAACTACCAAAACGACCAAAAACTCTTTTTTTACCAAAACACGTCATGTGGGTACTCAAATTAACCGTAATATTAAGCAGATCACGACTATGCAAGAATTTTTTGGATCCGAGGTCAAATAAGCGAGATTTTCACGTAAATATGCGATGCTATTTTGGATTTTTGCTCTAACTTTTGTCTGTGTTATCTGGTGTTTATGTTTTAATTTAACAGGTAAAAGGGATGATACTATGCATAACCTAACTTAACCTAACCTACCCTAACCTAACCAACCTAACCTAACCTAACCTAACCAACCTAACCTAACCTAACCAACCTAACCTAACCAAACTGACCTAACCTAACTTAACCTAACCTAACCTAACCTAATCAACCTAACCTAACCTAACCAACCTAACCTAACCAACCTAACCTAACCTAACCTAACCTAATCAATCTAACCTAACCTAACCTAATCAATCTAACCTAACCTAACCTAACCAACCTAACCTAACCTAGCCTAACCAAAATAACCTAACCAACCTAACCTAACCTAACCTAACCAACCTAACCTAACCAACCTAACCTAACCTAACCAACCTAACCAAACCTAACCTAACCAACCTAACCAACCTAACCTAACCAACCTAACCTAACCTAACCAACCTAACCTAACCTAACGAGCAACATGGCAGTGCTACTACAACCAATGAATAGGTTGGTACTGAAAAATTTCCCAATTTCAAGCATATCTCCCATAATTCTCCCGACTAATTACCCATTATTTTTTACACATTAAATTACAACGATAAACCACGTTAGATGTCTCCCCCACCCAAAACCCCGAATTCCCACCTGTCCCCTAGTGAGTTGGAGTTATTGCTGGTAGTATCACGTTTTCGTGAATATCTCGCTTATTTGACCTCGGATCCAAAAAATTCTTGCATAGTCGTGATCTGCTAAATATTCCGGTTAATTTGAGCCCACATGACGTGTTTTGGTAAAAAAAGAGTTTTTGGTCGTTTTGGTCGTTTTTCCGCGTTATGGTCGTTTTCCGCGGAAAAAGAACGTCATTTTCGGAATCAGCGTTAAATTTCGAGTAGAATGAAAAAAAAAATTCCAAAATCGCGGGCAAACCCTAAAATGCATATTAACCCTACAGCTTAATATACGTGTTACAGTACCAAGGGTCGGAGAAAAGTAAACTGTTTTAGTTAACTATAAGCTATTTTAAATCTAGCATTTTAAGTTTTGTTTAGTACCCTTTCCGCTGTTCCATTGTTGTTAGCACGTTTTAATTTTCAAAATACGCAGTGTAAAATGGAAGTACAGTTTAAAGAGAAGTGTATTGAATGGTTTATAGATACGAAAAGACCTTCCGCGCTGTCGACTCGAACGGACCTTGAAGTCCTACCCTAGGTCGGCCATAAAAATCTTCAACACCCTGCCGTCGCAAGTTCTAAAGATGGGCTTGAAAGAATTTAAAAAAGTTGTACATAAGGCCCTCGTGAATAGGCCACTATATTCTCTGGGGGAGCTGAATGAGATACCACTCTTCCCTTCTCAATAAAAAAGTCCGCCATACCACCAGTAGTTGTAAATATTAGTTTTATTATAGTAACTTATTTAAAGAAATAAATCAAGTCTTTACATTTTTAAAGATATGACGCGATCTATCTGACATTGTCAGTCAAGGATCAAGAATACAAGTATCAAGTATCAAGTAAGTAAGTAATCTGTGGTGATTTGTTTGTCTGGGGGTTTGTGAAATATCAAGTGTATCGCTCGCCGATCTCATACATAGATGACCATCAAGTAAAATAAAAAAAAAACCTTTGGAAAATATTTGATAAAATGCGCCACAATCACACGCCGGGTCATTTACAGCTGGAACACAGACTTGACTTTCTTGGAGCAAATAACGGAGAACATGTAGAGGAAGCAGCGAAACCACGATAGGATAAAATTATGAAGTTGATAGGAAATATAAAGTTAGCTTTTTATCCTTGATAATAAAGTGTTTATGCGAGTTAGCTTTTAATCCAAACTTTTTGGAACTCCCAGTATTTTAACATATTTTATCTTTCTTTACATTGTCGTATTTTCCAAATAATCTTCAATCATATAAAAGACTTATACAGTGTGTAAATTAAGTATTGAAACAAATCTGTATTTTTAAAACCGAAACAGATAGAGATATTCTGTTTCTTGCAATAATTGTAAACAAAGGTTCCGCAATTTTCTACATGAAAAATATTTTTTCACCCCCCTAACAGGGTAGTGGGTAGGGGGTGACTATTTTTTTTAAATAGCAACCCCTATTGAGTGACCCCTCATTTTAAAGGGTTTGCCAAAAGAAACACAATGACGCAAATCCGAGGTGAATATCTCACCTCTAGCCAAAATGGCAGCCATTCCAAAATTTTATTCACTGTATGGGAAAAAGCACCAATTTCACAAATAATGGAAAGAAATCTGTATTTTTTAAACCAAAATAGATAGAAATATTCTGTTTGTGGAATTGATTGTTAACATAGGTTCCGCAAATTTTTACATCAACAATATTTTTTCAACCCCTTTAACAGGGTAGGGGGTTGGGGTGACTTATTTTTTCAATAACAACCCCTATTGAGTGACCCCTCAATTTGAAGGGTTTGTTAAAAGAAAAACAATGACACAAACCCGAGGTAGATATTTCACCCCTAGCCTAAATGGCGGCTATTCCAAAATTTTATATTTGTAAAAAAGCGCCCATTTTGGAATATCCGCCATTTTGGCTAGAGGTGAGATATTCACCTCGGATTTGCGTCATTGTGTTTCTTTTGACAAACCCTTCAAAATGCGGGGTCACTCAATAGGGGTTGCTATTAAAAAAAATAAGTCACCCCCTACTCCCTACCCTGTAAGTGGGGTTAAACAATATTTTTGATATAAAAAATTGCGGAACGTTTGTTAACAATTATTGCCACAAACAGAATATCTCTATCTATTTCGGTTTTAAAAATACAGATTTGTTTCAATACTTAATTTACACACTGTATGTACCAAAGATCCGGTTACAATTTTACACGAGATTTAAAATTAGGTCAACGTTAATTGTTTATTAAAACTAACCATTTCCAAACTGGGAGTCAACGAGAAAGAATTTGAAAGAACAGTTATGAAATATTATATTACACAAGGTTAAATCATACTATAAATAAACTCTTTATTTTATAATCCTTATAATTAGAAATCTCATCAATTGTTTGCATTTTAATTATTAATAATATTTAATTCCTATAGGGCTTTAATTAGTTTGTATGAGATAAAAAAAAAGTTATAAACAATAATGTAATAATCAACCAGGAATATTATACCCCGAGGCAGTTACAGTACTTGTTAATGCGTTACATATTTACATTTCATTTAACTCGAAAACTGTGTTTATTTTCCATGATGAATGGCAATTCATATACATACTTTCAATTAAAATATAACTTGTTCGATGAATCCTCATTGGTTTGCAATATTTTAAACATAGTCAAACCTGTAAAAGGTTAATATCAACCCACTAAATCAAAACCATCAAGGATGACTGATACTCGAACATAGGCAGTCAATTTTTTACCAATATATTACAACGAATCTGTGTAGTAAACACTATTTTTCATCAGACTACGATATTTTTAACCCTTCAACAAACGTTTATTGGAGGCCGAAACCTACGTATTGCTGCCAATCATCATTTGGGGGCAGAGCAGGTTTAACATCCCTAGGGTCGGAAAGCCTTATTTTCTTAAAACATCCATAGAACTGCAATAGACTTGTTTTATTGTCACCAGCAACTATTTATTATTATTTTAGCTGATTCCTCAAAATATTTCTTTACATAATCTTGAAGCTGTAGTTGTGTTGACTGTTAGCGTTTACCATTATTTTACTGAATAGTAGTAATAGGATATAGTGTGGTGAAAAGTTGCGTTCGTACCTCATACCGAAATGGTGTTCGGCCCTAGGTACGAAATATACTATTATTAAAGAACACATTTGTAAAATGTTCTATCGTATGATAAATACTAGCTGCGGCTTACGAAACAACCCACAGTCAAATTAATACCAATATTGCTAAGTATATGAAGCTTTAAACGTGTAACAAAAGTGACAACCTAATATCAATTTACTTTAAAGCTTTTTACATATGACAAGAATTTCCACAATCTGCAATTAAATGTTAAAACATCACTTGTACCAAATATAGCTTTTATTTGAAAAACTCCAAGCAACGACTGGGTTGGCAATAATTATGTATTTCCATTGTTGTTCTGTCAGCTGGCGTGTTATTGTTTGTCCACCACTTGTTTTATGGTGTCATAACGTGTTCAAACCACAAGCTTGGTTTGATTTGCGTTCCCTAATAAATTATTTAACAATGTGTTTGTTTGGTAAAACAAAACTTTTAAATTTTCATTTTTGAATACAAAATATTTAAGTTACAGTGTGTAGGGTATGAGTTATAATAAATACATAAATGTGTTTGTTTGGTAAAACATAACTTTTAAATTTTCATTTTTGAATAAAAAATATTTAAGTTACAGTGTGTAGGGTATGAGTTATAATAAATACATAAATGTGTTTGTTTGGTAAAACAAAACTTTTAAATTTTAATTTTTGAATAAAAAATATTTAAGTTACAGTGTGTAGGGTATGAGTTATAATAAATACATAAATGGTCATAAACTGTCATTATGTACTCAGCATTACTTGAGATAGTCAAAGAATGAGCCATAAATAGTAATATTTGATTTTTTTGCCAATGTCCCAGTTAAAGATTGGGTTTTCCATACGTAATTTTCATTTAGCCTTATTTACACACAATTTAAAGCAAAGACACATTGTGGTGATATTATCAAACCAATCTAACAGCTATGAAATGGTTATATCGATGTTTTTTATTCTAATCACCTATCTTACATACCTTGCGATCGATTTTATCTCGTTGAACATCATAAGTAGTTTTCCGTATTTTTTTTATATCTTATAGGGAGAATTTTGAACCAGAACTCAAAACATTTTCAGCTAGTTTTATATCGGCGATAGCAAAATTAATTACTTCCGAACTTATAGTCTTGCATGTACAGTTTGGCTTTGGATCCGAGGTCAAATAAGCGAGATTTTCACGTAAATATGCGATGCTATTTTGGATTTTTGTTCTAACTTTTGTCTGTGTTATCTGGTGTTTATGTTTTAATTTAACAGGTAAAAGGGATGATACTATGCATAACCTAACTTAACCTAACCTACCCTAACCTAACCAACCTAACCTAACCTAACCTAACCAACCTAACCTAACCTAACCAACCTAACCTAACCAAACTGACCTAACCTAACTTAACCTAACCTAACCTAACCTAATCAACCTAACCTAACCTAACCAACCTAACCTAACCAACCTAACCTAACCTAACCTAACCTAATCAATCTAACCTAACCTAACCTAATCAATCTAACCTAACCTAACCTAACCAACCTAACCTAACCAACCTAACCTAACCTAGCCTAACCAAAATAACCTAACCAACCTAACCTAACCTAACCTAACCAACCTAACCTAACCAACCTAACCTAACCTAACCAACCTAACCAAACCTAACCTAACCAACCTAACCAACCTAACCTAACCAACCTAACCTAACCTAACCAACCTAACCTAACCTAACGAGCAACATGGCAGTGCTACTACAACCAATGAATAGGTTGGTACTGAAAAATTTCCCAATTTCAAGCATATCTCCCATAATTCTCCCGACTAATTACCCATTATTTTTTACACATTAAATTACAACGATAAACCACGTTAGATGTCTCCCCCACCCAAAACCCCGAATTCCCACCTGTCCCCTAGTGAGTTGGAGTTATTGCTGGTAGTATCACGTTTTCGTGAATATCTCGCTTATTTGACCTCGGATCCAAAAAATTCTTGCATAGTCGTGATCTGCTAAATATTCCGGTTAATTTGAGCCCACATGACGTGTTTTGGTAAAAAAAGAGTTTTTGGTCGTTTTGGTCGTTTTTCCGCGTTATGGTCGTTTTCCGCGGAAAAAGAACGTCATTTTCGGAATCAGCGTTAAATTTCGAGTAGAATGAAAAAAAAAATTCCAAAATCGCGGGCAAACCCTAAAATGCATATTAACCCTACAGCTTAATATACGTGTTACAGTACCAAGGGTCGGAGAAAAGTAAACTGTTTTAGTTAACTATAAGCTATTTTAAATCTAGCATTTTAAGTTTTGTTTAGTACCCTTTCCGCTGTTCCATTGTTGTTAGCACGTTTTAATTTTCAAAATACGCAGTGTAAAATGGAAGTACAGTTTAAAGAGAAGTGTATTGAATGGTTTATAGATACGAAAAGACCTTCCGCGCTGTCGACTCGAACGGACCTTGAAGTCCTACCCTAGGTCGGCCATAAAAATCTTCAACACCCTGCCGTCGCAAGTTCTAAAGATGGGCTTGAAAGAATTTAAAAAAGTTGTACATAAGGCCCTCGTGAATAGGCCACTATATTCTCTGGGGGAGCTGAATGAGATACCACTCTTCCCTTCTCAATAAAAAAGTCCGCCATACCACCAGTAGTTGTAAATATTAGTTTTATTATAGTAACTTATTTAAAGAAATAAATCAAGTCTTTACATTTTTAAAGATATGACGCGATCTATCTGACATTGTCAGTCAAGGATCAAGAATACAAGTATCAAGTATCAAGTAAGTAAGTAATCTGTGGTGATTTGTTTGTCTGGGGGTTTGTGAAATATCAAGTGTATCGCTCGCCGATCTCATACATAGATGACCATCAAGTAAAATAAAAAAAAAACCTTTGGAAAATATTTGATAAAATGCGCCACAATCACACGCCGGGTCATTTACAGCTGGAACACAGACTTGACTTTCTTGGAGCAAATAACGGAGAACATGTAGAGGAAGCAGCGAAACCACGATAGGATAAAATTATGAAGTTGATAGGAAATATAAAGTTAGCTTTTTATCCTTGATAATAAAGTGTTTATGCGAGTTAGCTTTTAATCCAAACTTTTTGGAACTCCCAGTATTTTAACATATTTTATCTTTCTTTACATTGTCGTATTTTCCAAATAATCTTCAATCATATAAAAGACTTATACAGTGTGTAAATTAAGTATTGAAACAAATCTGTATTTTTAAAACCGAAACAGATAGAGATATTCTGTTTCTTGCAATAATTGTAAACAAAGGTTCCGCAATTTTCTACATGAAAAATATTTTTTCACCCCCCTAACAGGGTAGTGGGTAGGGGGTGACTATTTTTTTTAAATAGCAACCCCTATTGAGTGACCCCTCATTTTAAAGGGTTTGCCAAAAGAAACACAATGACGCAAATCCGAGGTGAATATCTCACCTCTAGCCAAAATGGCAGCCATTCCAAAATTTTATTCACTGTATGGGAAAAAGCACCAATTTCACAAATAATGGAAAGAAATCTGTATTTTTTAAACCAAAATAGATAGAAATATTCTGTTTGTGGAATTGATTGTTAACATAGGTTCCGCAAATTTTTACATCAACAATATTTTTTCAACCCCTTTAACAGGGTAGGGGGTTGGGGTGACTTATTTTTTCAATAACAACCCCTATTGAGTGACCCCTCAATTTGAAGGGTTTGTTAAAAGAAAAACAATGACACAAACCCGAGGTAGATATTTCACCCCTAGCCTAAATGGCGGCTATTCCAAAATTTTATATTTGTAAAAAAGCGCCCATTTTGGAATATCCGCCATTTTGGCTAGAGGTGAGATATTCACCTCGGATTTGCGTCATTGTGTTTCTTTTGACAAACCCTTCAAAATGCGGGGTCACTCAATAGGGGTTGCTATTAAAAAAAATAAGTCACCCCCTACTCCCTACCCTGTAAGTGGGGTTAAACAATATTTTTGATATAAAAAATTGCGGAACGTTTGTTAACAATTATTGCCACAAACAGAATATCTCTATCTATTTCGGTTTTAAAAATACAGATTTGTTTCAATACTTAATTTACACACTGTATGTACCAAAGATCCGGTTACAATTTTACACGAGATTTAAAATTAGGTCAACGTTAATTGTTTATTAAAACTAACCATTTCCAAACTGGGAGTCAACGAGAAAGAATTTGAAAGAACAGTTATGAAATATTATATTACACAAGGTTAAATCATACTATAAATAAACTCTTTATTTTATAATCCTTATAATTAGAAATCTCATCAATTGTTTGCATTTTAATTATTAATAATATTTAATTCCTATAGGGCTTTAATTAGTTTGTATGAGATAAAAAAAAAGTTATAAACAATAATGTAATAATCAACCAGGAATATTATACCCCGAGGCAGTTACAGTACTTGTTAATGCGTTACATATTTACATTTCATTTAACTCGAAAACTGTGTTTATTTTCCATGATGAATGGCAATTCATATACATACTTTCAATTAAAATATAACTTGTTCGATGAATCCTCATTGGTTTGCAATATTTTAAACATAGTCAAACCTGTAAAAGGTTAATATCAACCCACTAAATCAAAACCATCAAGGATGACTGATACTCGAACATAGGCAGTCAATTTTTTACCAATATATTACAACGAATCTGTGTAGTAAACACTATTTTTCATCAGACTACGATATTTTTAACCCTTCAACAAACGTTTATTGGAGGCCGAAACCTACGTATTGCTGCCAATCATCATTTGGGGGCAGAGCAGGTTTAACATCCCTAGGGTCGGAAAGCCTTATTTTCTTAAAACATCCATAGAACTGCAATAGACTTGTTTTATTGTCACCAGCAACTATTTATTATTATTTTAGCTGATTCCTCAAAATATTTCTTTACATAATCTTGAAGCTGTAGTTGTGTTGACTGTTAGCGTTTACCATTATTTTACTGAATAGTAGTAATAGGATATAGTGTGGTGAAAAGTTGCGTTCGTACCTCATACCGAAATGGTGTTCGGCCCTAGGTACGAAATATACTATTATTAAAGAACACATTTGTAAAATGTTCTATCGTATGATAAATACTAGCTGCGGCTTACGAAACAACCCACAGTCAAATTAATACCAATATTGCTAAGTATATGAAGCTTTAAACGTGTAACAAAAGTGACAACCTAATATCAATTTACTTTAAAGCTTTTTACATATGACAAGAATTTCCACAATCTGCAATTAAATGTTAAAACATCACTTGTACCAAATATAGCTTTTATTTGAAAAACTCCAAGCAACGACTGGGTTGGCAATAATTATGTATTTCCATTGTTGTTCTGTCAGCTGGCGTGTTATTGTTTGTCCACCACTTGTTTTATGGTGTCATAACGTGTTCAAACCACAAGCTTGGTTTGATTTGCGTTCCCTAATAAATTATTTAACAATGTGTTTGTTTGGTAAAACAAAACTTTTAAATTTTCATTTTTGAATACAAAATATTTAAGTTACAGTGTGTAGGGTATGAGTTATAATAAATACATAAATGTGTTTGTTTGGTAAAACATAACTTTTAAATTTTCATTTTTGAATAAAAAATATTTAAGTTACAGTGTGTAGGGTATGAGTTATAATAAATACATAAATGTGTTTGTTTGGTAAAACAAAACTTTTAAATTTTAATTTTTGAATAAAAAATATTTAAGTTACAGTGTGTAGGGTATGAGTTATAATAAATACATAAATGGTCATAAACTGTCATTATGTACTCAGCATTACTTGAGATAGTCAAAGAATGAGCCATAAATAGTAATATTTGATTTTTTTGCCAATGTCCCAGTTAAAGATTGGGTTTTCCATACGTAATTTTCATTTAGCCTTATTTACACACAATTTAAAGCAAAGACACATTGTGGTGATATTATCAAACCAATCTAACAGCTATGAAATGGTTATATCGATGTTTTTTATTCTAATCACCTATCTTACATACCTTGCGATCGATTTTATCTCGTTGAACATCATAAGTAGTTTTCCGTATTTTTTTTATATCTTATAGGGAGAATTTTGAACCAGAACTCAAAACATTTTCAGCTAGTTTTATATCGGCGATAGCAAAATTAATTACTTCCGAACTTATAGTCTTGCATGTACAGTTTGGCTTTAAAATTTATGTTTTTAGTCTAACAGAAACTGACCTCAGTCATAATTAAACATCTCATAATTCATTATCATATCGAGGCCACGGACCAAGTGGCATCAACGGTCTAACTTTTCGCCGCAATTCGTAGTTACAACAACCATTCACACCGTATTTTATTGACATTATATAGACAATAGACAACCCAGGATGTATGTGACTGTGTAAGTGACCCTAGACACTTCTTCAGCACTGCATCTGTGGGTCTGAAGGTTCAATGTTACGAAACTGGTAACATCCTGGTGCCATCTCGCCACAGGCTCACTACACCACGGAGGGGGGGGGGGGAGTTTCACTCGGGGAGATCACCGGGTCATCAGCTCGTGGAAATTTGTACACGGTTCAACGATAACGTTAGCTTGGGGAATCTCGGGGATGTTGAACTCTTACTAGTTCTATAGGCGTCCATTTCTTAAGAACATTTTCATAGTTGACTGGATGAATATTTTGTTTGTGTGACAATTAACCTATTTTACAGAGCAAATGGATGCAAAAATTTTCTCAAAGAACTTACAATACATTGTACATCTTTCACAATTATTGTACATTAATTTTCACTTGAAGTAAAACAAAAAAACAACTTGGTTATAATAAAAATAGACTTGAAATGAAATAAAAAGTCCGTTGTTCTCACCAGGCTGACAAAAGACAAGTTACAGTGACCTGAAGCACAAAAACAACCATACTGTATGTACAATAAAAGTGACCTTTAAAATTTGAATTTGAGAAAATAATTAGGGCCTCATTAGGCAAAGCCTGTGGTTGAGGTTCCTTTACTTACAAATTTAATGTATACACAGAGCGATCAGATAGATATAAAAACAATACTAGTAAAAAACACAATGGTCTCATTCGAAATCTAAACCTAAAAACAATAAATGAGAAAGACAAATGATTATTCAAAACACCTGCCACATATGTTTGATTCTTATCTATCATGTTTGTTATCTCTGGTTTGAAAACTCGAAACCACGCACTGCACTAGTGCCACCAGGCGGCTGATAGCCCCAACCCAAGGGCCGTCAAATAAGCGACATTTTCACGTAAATATGCGATGCTATTTTGGATTTTTGCTCTAACTTTTGTCTGTGTTATCTGGTGTTTATGTTTTAATTTAACAGGTAAAAGGGATGATACTATGCATAACCTAACTTAACCTAACCTACCCTAACCTAACCAACCTAACCTAACCTAACCTAACCAACCTAACCTAACCTAACCAACCTAACCTAACCAAACTGACCTAACCTAACTTAACCTAACCTAACCTAACCTAATCAACCTAACCTAACCTAACCAACCTAACCTAACCAACCTAACCTAACCTAACCTAACCTAATCAATCTAACCTAACCTAACCTAATCAATCTAACCTAACCTAACCTAACCAACCTAACCTAACCAACCTAACCTAACCTAGCCTAACCAAAATAACCTAACCAACCTAACCTAACCTAACCTAACCAACCTAACCTAACCAACCTAACCTAACCTAACCAACCTAACCAAACCTAACCTAACCAACCTAACCAACCTAACCTAACCAACCTAACCTAACCTAACCAACCTAACCTAACCTAACGAGCAACATGGCAGTGCTACTACAACCAATGAATAGGTTGGTACTGAAAAATTTCCCAATTTCAAGCATATCTCCCATAATTCTCCCGACTAATTACCCATTATTTTTTACACATTAAATTACAACGATAAACCACGTTAGATGTCTCCCCCACCCAAAACCCCGAATTCCCACCTGTCCCCTAGTGAGTTGGAGTTATTGCTGGTAGTATCACGTTTTCGTGAATATCTCGCTTATTTGACCTCGGATCCAAAAAATTCTTGCATAGTCGTGATCTGCTAAATATTCCGGTTAATTTGAGCCCACATGACGTGTTTTGGTAAAAAAAGAGTTTTTGGTCGTTTTGGTCGTTTTTCCGCGTTATGGTCGTTTTCCGCGGAAAAAGAACGTCATTTTCGGAATCAGCGTTAAATTTCGAGTAGAATGAAAAAAAAAATTCCAAAATCGCGGGCAAACCCTAAAATGCATATTAACCCTACAGCTTAATATACGTGTTACAGTACCAAGGGTCGGAGAAAAGTAAACTGTTTTAGTTAACTATAAGCTATTTTAAATCTAGCATTTTAAGTTTTGTTTAGTACCCTTTCCGCTGTTCCATTGTTGTTAGCACGTTTTAATTTTCAAAATACGCAGTGTAAAATGGAAGTACAGTTTAAAGAGAAGTGTATTGAATGGTTTATAGATACGAAAAGACCTTCCGCGCTGTCGACTCGAACGGACCTTGAAGTCCTACCCTAGGTCGGCCATAAAAATCTTCAACACCCTGCCGTCGCAAGTTCTAAAGATGGGCTTGAAAGAATTTAAAAAAGTTGTACATAAGGCCCTCGTGAATAGGCCACTATATTCTCTGGGGGAGCTGAATGAGATACCACTCTTCCCTTCTCAATAAAAAAGTCCGCCATACCACCAGTAGTTGTAAATATTAGTTTTATTATAGTAACTTATTTAAAGAAATAAATCAAGTCTTTACATTTTTAAAGATATGACGCGATCTATCTGACATTGTCAGTCAAGGATCAAGAATACAAGTATCAAGTATCAAGTAAGTAAGTAATCTGTGGTGATTTGTTTGTCTGGGGGTTTGTGAAATATCAAGTGTATCGCTCGCCGATCTCATACATAGATGACCATCAAGTAAAATAAAAAAAAAACCTTTGGAAAATATTTGATAAAATGCGCCACAATCACACGCCGGGTCATTTACAGCTGGAACACAGACTTGACTTTCTTGGAGCAAATAACGGAGAACATGTAGAGGAAGCAGCGAAACCACGATAGGATAAAATTATGAAGTTGATAGGAAATATAAAGTTAGCTTTTTATCCTTGATAATAAAGTGTTTATGCGAGTTAGCTTTTAATCCAAACTTTTTGGAACTCCCAGTATTTTAACATATTTTATCTTTCTTTACATTGTCGTATTTTCCAAATAATCTTCAATCATATAAAAGACTTATACAGTGTGTAAATTAAGTATTGAAACAAATCTGTATTTTTAAAACCGAAACAGATAGAGATATTCTGTTTCTTGCAATAATTGTAAACAAAGGTTCCGCAATTTTCTACATGAAAAATATTTTTTCACCCCCCTAACAGGGTAGTGGGTAGGGGGTGACTATTTTTTTTAAATAGCAACCCCTATTGAGTGACCCCTCATTTTAAAGGGTTTGCCAAAAGAAACACAATGACGCAAATCCGAGGTGAATATCTCACCTCTAGCCAAAATGGCAGCCATTCCAAAATTTTATTCACTGTATGGGAAAAAGCACCAATTTCACAAATAATGGAAAGAAATCTGTATTTTTTAAACCAAAATAGATAGAAATATTCTGTTTGTGGAATTGATTGTTAACATAGGTTCCGCAAATTTTTACATCAACAATATTTTTTCAACCCCTTTAACAGGGTAGGGGGTTGGGGTGACTTATTTTTTCAATAACAACCCCTATTGAGTGACCCCTCAATTTGAAGGGTTTGTTAAAAGAAAAACAATGACACAAACCCGAGGTAGATATTTCACCCCTAGCCTAAATGGCGGCTATTCCAAAATTTTATATTTGTAAAAAAGCGCCCATTTTGGAATATCCGCCATTTTGGCTAGAGGTGAGATATTCACCTCGGATTTGCGTCATTGTGTTTCTTTTGACAAACCCTTCAAAATGCGGGGTCACTCAATAGGGGTTGCTATTAAAAAAAATAAGTCACCCCCTACTCCCTACCCTGTAAGTGGGGTTAAACAATATTTTTGATATAAAAAATTGCGGAACGTTTGTTAACAATTATTGCCACAAACAGAATATCTCTATCTATTTCGGTTTTAAAAATACAGATTTGTTTCAATACTTAATTTACACACTGTATGTACCAAAGATCCGGTTACAATTTTACACGAGATTTAAAATTAGGTCAACGTTAATTGTTTATTAAAACTAACCATTTCCAAACTGGGAGTCAACGAGAAAGAATTTGAAAGAACAGTTATGAAATATTATATTACACAAGGTTAAATCATACTATAAATAAACTCTTTATTTTATAATCCTTATAATTAGAAATCTCATCAATTGTTTGCATTTTAATTATTAATAATATTTAATTCCTATAGGGCTTTAATTAGTTTGTATGAGATAAAAAAAAAGTTATAAACAATAATGTAATAATCAACCAGGAATATTATACCCCGAGGCAGTTACAGTACTTGTTAATGCGTTACATATTTACATTTCATTTAACTCGAAAACTGTGTTTATTTTCCATGATGAATGGCAATTCATATACATACTTTCAATTAAAATATAACTTGTTCGATGAATCCTCATTGGTTTGCAATATTTTAAACATAGTCAAACCTGTAAAAGGTTAATATCAACCCACTAAATCAAAACCATCAAGGATGACTGATACTCGAACATAGGCAGTCAATTTTTTACCAATATATTACAACGAATCTGTGTAGTAAACACTATTTTTCATCAGACTACGATATTTTTAACCCTTCAACAAACGTTTATTGGAGGCCGAAACCTACGTATTGCTGCCAATCATCATTTGGGGGCAGAGCAGGTTTAACATCCCTAGGGTCGGAAAGCCTTATTTTCTTAAAACATCCATAGAACTGCAATAGACTTGTTTTATTGTCACCAGCAACTATTTATTATTATTTTAGCTGATTCCTCAAAATATTTCTTTACATAATCTTGAAGCTGTAGTTGTGTTGACTGTTAGCGTTTACCATTATTTTACTGAATAGTAGTAATAGGATATAGTGTGGTGAAAAGTTGCGTTCGTACCTCATACCGAAATGGTGTTCGGCCCTAGGTACGAAATATACTATTATTAAAGAACACATTTGTAAAATGTTCTATCGTATGATAAATACTAGCTGCGGCTTACGAAACAACCCACAGTCAAATTAATACCAATATTGCTAAGTATATGAAGCTTTAAACGTGTAACAAAAGTGACAACCTAATATCAATTTACTTTAAAGCTTTTTACATATGACAAGAATTTCCACAATCTGCAATTAAATGTTAAAACATCACTTGTACCAAATATAGCTTTTATTTGAAAAACTCCAAGCAACGACTGGGTTGGCAATAATTATGTATTTCCATTGTTGTTCTGTCAGCTGGCGTGTTATTGTTTGTCCACCACTTGTTTTATGGTGTCATAACGTGTTCAAACCACAAGCTTGGTTTGATTTGCGTTCCCTAATAAATTATTTAACAATGTGTTTGTTTGGTAAAACAAAACTTTTAAATTTTCATTTTTGAATACAAAATATTTAAGTTACAGTGTGTAGGGTATGAGTTATAATAAATACATAAATGTGTTTGTTTGGTAAAACATAACTTTTAAATTTTCATTTTTGAATAAAAAATATTTAAGTTACAGTGTGTAGGGTATGAGTTATAATAAATACATAAATGTGTTTGTTTGGTAAAACAAAACTTTTAAATTTTAATTTTTGAATAAAAAATATTTAAGTTACAGTGTGTAGGGTATGAGTTATAATAAATACATAAATGGTCATAAACTGTCATTATGTACTCAGCATTACTTGAGATAGTCAAAGAATGAGCCATAAATAGTAATATTTGATTTTTTTGCCAATGTCCCAGTTAAAGATTGGGTTTTCCATACGTAATTTTCATTTAGCCTTATTTACACACAATTTAAAGCAAAGACACATTGTGGTGATATTATCAAACCAATCTAACAGCTATGAAATGGTTATATCGATGTTTTTTATTCTAATCACCTATCTTACATACCTTGCGATCGATTTTATCTCGTTGAACATCATAAGTAGTTTTCCGTATTTTTTTTATATCTTATAGGGAGAATTTTGAACCAGAACTCAAAACATTTTCAGCTAGTTTTATATCGGCGATAGCAAAATTAATTACTTCCGAACTTATAGTCTTGCATGTACAGTTTGGCTTTAAAATTTATGTTTTTAGTCTAACAGAAACTGACCTCAGTCATAATTAAACATCTCATAATTCATTATCATATCGAGGCCACGGACCAAGTGGCATCAACGGTCTAACTTTTCGCCGCAATTCGTAGTTACAACAACCATTCACACCGTATTTTATTGACATTATATAGACAATAGACAACCCAGGATGTATGTGACTGTGTAAGTGACCCTAGACACTTCTTCAGCACTGCATCTGTGGGTCTGAAGGTTCAATGTTACGAAACTGGTAACATCCTGGTGCCATCTCGCCACAGGCTCACTACACCACGGAGGGGGGGGGGGGAGTTTCACTCGGGGAGATCACCGGGTCATCAGCTCGTGGAAATTTGTACACGGTTCAACGATAACGTTAGCTTGGGGAATCTCGGGGATGTTGAACTCTTACTAGTTCTATAGGCGTCCATTTCTTAAGAACATTTTCATAGTTGACTGGATGAATATTTTGTTTGTGTGACAATTAACCTATTTTACAGAGCAAATGGATGCAAAAATTTTCTCAAAGAACTTACAATACATTGTACATCTTTCACAATTATTGTACATTAATTTTCACTTGAAGTAAAACAAAAAAACAACTTGGTTATAATAAAAATAGACTTGAAATGAAATAAAAAGTCCGTTGTTCTCACCAGGCTGACAAAAGACAAGTTACAGTGACCTGAAGCACAAAAACAACCATACTGTATGTACAATAAAAGTGACCTTTAAAATTTGAATTTGAGAAAATAATTAGGGCCTCATTAGGCAAAGCCTGTGGTTGAGGTTCCTTTACTTACAAATTTAATGTATACACAGAGCGATCAGATAGATATAAAAACAATACTAGTAAAAAACACAATGGTCTCATTCGAAATCTAAACCTAAAAACAATAAATGAGAAAGACAAATGATTATTCAAAACACCTGCCACATATGTTTGATTCTTATCTATCATGTTTGTTATCTCTGGTTTGAAAACTCGAAACCACGCACTGCACTAGTGCCACCAGGCGGCTGATAGCCCCAACCCAAGGGCCGTCATAGCACACTACATACAATGTATAGACCCTGAGTGGCATAGCCCGCCAAAGTGCGTCCTTAACTGCTAAAAATACAAAATAAGATTCTCATTTAAGATTCTAATTTAATAATATAAATATTTCATCAATATCTTCCAATTGTGAAAGCCATTTCTTTACCTTATTTAAAAACACTTTTTTGTTGTTTTTTAACATTTGTACATTTTCAGGGAGTTTCTTAAAAAATTTTAGCACTATAAAACCAAATGTTTTTGTAAAAAAGGTTTTGTTGGGCTTGGAAACTAAAAACTGGTTAGGATTTCTGAGCTTAAGTATATATTCATTTTCATTCCTGGGTATTTTCTTGTAAACTGAACAAAAGAGATTCAAAGCTTTAAAAACATACAAATGTTTTAAAGGAAAGATTTTGTGCTGAATGAAAAGAGGTTTTGAAGGTTCAAATCTATTTTTATATGAAATTAATCTCAAAGCATGTTTCTGTTGAATAAATAATGGTTTTGTATAAGAGTCATAAGTATTACCCCAGAAAACCAAACCGTATTCTAGCCTACTTTGAATCGAAGCAAAATATAACATACGCAAAATTTGAGTATTACTTAGATTTCTTAAAAAATAAAAATATCTTATTGAATTGTTGACTTTATCTTTGAGCTTTTTGATATGAATTTTCCAGCAAAGTTCTGCATCTACATGAAGTCCCAAATACTTAATACTATCAGTCTGATCTACAGTAGCACATTTTAACATGCAGGTTGTCTGTCTACTCAAGCAAAGAGTACATTTAAATGTAATTTAATTAATGTAGTTAATGTAGTTTAAGTAATTTATTTAATTAATGTAATTTAATAATTCAATAATGTAAGTTGCAAAAATACTAATTATTAAACTTAAATTAACATTTTTTCAATTTCACTCTTCTTCATATTAAATCACAAATCCTTCCATCTTCAATCTTCAATTTTTTCCTTCACAATAAATCATTAGCAAAACTAAGTCAGCTATTATAAACTTTAGAAATATTGTTGTGCCTTATCTAAGCCCTTTATCCTTGCTTTATCTTGTTGTGCCTCAATAGTCAATAGCCTCAACAGTCTTTTGAAATGTTAAAGCAACTATATCTATACTATAAAAAATTTCAAACAAATAATTTAGCATTAAAGACAGCAGACAAAACGAATACAATTTTTAAAGCATCAAGGACTAAAAAATTTTATTTAGCAAATACAGTATATGTTTCATTGCATCTTAGATTCTAATCTACAAAAATATCAACAAACAACTTAATGTTAATTTACAAACCAGTTCTTTTAATCAGTTCTATCGTTCATTGCCTTTACATTTTTTCACACTGACTGGGCAAACATAGTAACAGATATTTCATTGGTTTTAGAAACAAAAGAACACTGTGGACTGCTTAGTTTTATGATATTTTCCTTGGTTTAATTTAATCAGTGGTGTGGTAAAACACAAATAATAAATTTATCAAATAAAGTAAATGTGAACTGAAAGTTATGAAGGAAAATAAGAGTATTTTGTATTACCATTTGATAATTAAATATAGTTACACTTACACAACAGATTTTAGAACACAAAAATCAACGACGACTTGGTTATTGATGATATTCTTTAGTTTAATTTAAGCACAGGTTTAGCAAAACACAATAACTAAATTTACCTAAATATACATATAAAAAAAAAACAATGGGATGTGCAAGCTATGTAAGTTAATCTAACACATGTTAAGCAGTTCGAATTTATTTAAAGTAGCCAACAAATTCATACAAAACATCTATACATTGTAATTTTCTTACTGTTTCCATGAAAAAATATCAATAACATTATTTTAATAACACTTGAGACACTTTAAAAATCGAAAGCAGAGCCTAAGTTGATACAGCAACGCTTTTAGAATATTTTTTTTTTATTTCTATCAATTATTGACACAGTTTTGAAAAAATTATCTTTGACACATTTTTAGATTAAATAAACCAACCACATAATTGTGTGAAATGTTATATTTGATTTCATTGGATCAGCTGTCTTCAAAAGTGAAATATGCAATTTGGCAGTTCTTCTTGTTTACATGGAAATGTCAAAGCAAATGTAAACATTGTGAGTATTCTCATTGCATCCATGGAGACCAATCAATATTTACTTTTAAAATCCTCACCTCAGAACTTTTAAAGCCAAAGGGGTAAAGCCCACGGTCAGTATCGAAGTGCGAATAGTCCTATAATGGTCCTTGGTATGGTATCTATATTTTTGTAAACTTTAAGCCCAGTTGGTTCAGTAGTTTTTGCACCTATTAGTAATACACATACAGACAGATACCATTAGATTGTTATATAATAGTATAGATTTAATAGTTCATAGTATTGTATGTAGTAAACATTTAAGGGAAAATGCAGTGGTAAACCCCTACATGGTTCTTCGCTAAACCAAACTTGGTTTAGTGTACAGGGAACATGTATTTTAATCATACTACTCGTACAAGAACATTTTACAAAGATAATTTTCAAAACCACGTTTCTCTGGCATTGCTATGTTAAGTGATATTGTTCTCCCCAAGATATTGTAAAGGAAAGAATCCATTCATGGTAAACTCTTTTAAAAGATACGACATATTTCGTAACTATCGTAAGTAGATCGGAATTATTAGGGCTTGCTAAAAAGAAACATTTTACAATTCATACAACGGTGAGGTTATTTACGTAAAAGCTTCAAGAGCAATCAAGAGTTACCACTCTCGAAATATCTTTCATTGTGACTGTAAGGTCCTATTGGCTTTATGAGATGTACAAAACTTAACGGAAAATACAATTTATAGTATCAAATATCACTGTTGTTCGTACATTCATTTAATGTTAAAATGCAAGTACACAAACTTTTACTTTGCTTTAACAGAAAAATAAAATTTGCTGCCAATAAATACTCTCAACACAGCAAACCTGCAGACCGAGCAAATTTTCATCCTCAATGGACTTTCACTTAAATATTTCTATACACATACCCCATTTATTCCCTACTTGCAGTGGACATCCTACAGACGGGGATCTTGTAGCCAATTGACACCTTCTTGTATTCAGAACAGAGGTTTGTTTCAATATCAAGTTGGGCATTTTCTAGATATGAAGGCTAAACTATTATACACATAGCCATCGCAAACAAAATATCTGACGTTAAGGCAACCCAAATGCCTTACAAATAAATTTCACGCCGATATCTTTTATTTGTATTCTAATTTTTCTAACCACCGATTTTACACCAGCTAGTAATTAAATATCTTCGAGGTATAGTGCTGAGGTAAAATTTAAAGCTACTTTCCACCCTGGTCAATAGTAGTTTTGAAACACCTCACCATTGTACACTTTATACCGTTTGAAATGTTGATGAACAGCTGTGTTCTTGTCTTTTTTTCGTGAAACGCTGGCAAAAAAGAGGTTACTAATGCGTCACCAACTGACATACACACAAACATATCGAAAAAACAGAATTGAGTTAGGAAATGTACTATGCTAACCAAACAAATCTACAGATAAAATTAGTATTTGAAATCTTGTTAGTGACAATAAATTGAATTACATTGTATTTACTCATCGTGCAGTGATAATGCCGATCGTAATGACAATTTATATTTGCTTGGTCCCAAAGATGACCCGAAATGGTTTTAAAATGAATGTTAAGTACACGAAATGAAGTACTAACGGCGACTTGTATGAATAGTAGAGGTATAGTACAACTCATAGTCTACGAACCTTTTATATGTAAAGTAAACAAACAAGTAAAGCGTAAACAAATCATGCTGGTTTCCCAAAAAAAGTTTCGCTATAATGTTTTAAAATTTCCAATTCATAAAATAACATTTAGAATCGAGTAACATCAAAGTACTCTACCATTATATACTTGAGAATACAAATTTATCTAGACGAGTGTAGTGAAGTTGTTGTCTTAAGCATAAAGGAAAAAAGGAAAAGTAACATCACAAAATGTAGTTTGGCCGTTAATAGACGTTGGAAACTAGGGTAACCTCTAGACCAACATTTAACCTTTATTTACTTTACCAAGTCCGGGTAGACCAATCTTAGTAACTCAGTGTTGTCTCAGTTTGTCTCAATGTGTCTAGATTGATTGTCTAATACGAACGTCTCATTATTTATAATGGTATCTGTGATGTTATTCATATGTGTTTATTAACATATGGTGTTAGAATATTATTTGTTTAGTTTTTGTTGGTACACATTCTGGATCTTGATTTTATTGCAAAAACTACCTAATAAAGTATTTGTCTTATTGAACTATATTTTAATTTAACTTGCGATAACACTACATGGTGGCAGCGGGTTTTTTATTGTTTTAGCAATACAGTACATAATGATGAAAGGTTTTAGTGTTCCTTCCCCAGAACATTTTGATTTTAAAGGAGAAAACTGGTCTAAATGGAAAACCCGTTTCTTGCGCTTTCATGCGGTATCTGGGCTCACCAATGAAGAAGAACCATATCAGGTAAACACCTTACTATATATGATGGGCGAAAAGGCCGAAAGCATATTTGAATCATTTAATTTGACATCTGAGGAAAGTAAAAGTTTCAAGACTGTTTTAACAAAATTTGATACATATTTTGCTCCTTCTAAGAATGTAATCTATGAGAGGTACATGTTTCATACTAGGGTTCAACATGAGGAAGAGCGTGTTGAAAGTTTGATTCATGATCTTCATGAGATGGCTTCTAGATGCGATTTTCCTGCTTCTTATAAAGATGAGGCTATACGAGATCAACTTGTTGTAGCGATTAGAGACAAAAGTTTATCTGAAAAACTACAAATGAATGCAGATCTAACACTTAATTCTGCTGTCTCAAATATTAAGCAAGCCGAATCGGTTAAAATGCAACAATCATTGATGAGGTCAATGTCTTCTGAACATGCACTAACTGCAGATAAAGTCACTTCAAGGACTTGGGGCACTAAATTTGCTCAGAAACCTCCAGTTGATTCCAATTCGTCCAGTAACAAATACTACAATCAATGCCAGTGGTGTGGTAACGCTCAACATGAACGACCAAAATGTCCTGCCCGGAATATTTTCTGTCGAAACTGTAACAGGAAGGGCCATTTTGCTAAATGTTGCCAGTTCAAAAATGTCAAGGAAATAAATTCAAATCCTCTTCAAGATGAAGTTATTAAGAATGACAAATTTGTGGGGTCTATTAATCCTCAAAAGAATCCTAAAGCAAAATGGTCAGCTGAAGTTAAACTAAATGGAGTATGTATTCAAGCTAAGATAGACATTGGAGCTGACGTTTGTGTTTTGCCCCAATCACTTTATAAGTTGAAATTTTTTATGTACCCACTAAATTCAAGTAACAAAGTTTTAATTGGGCCTAACGGATCTGTCCTTAATATCTTAGGCGTATTCGAGGGTACAATTCAGTACAAGAATCAATATTGTAAGTCTCAGTTTTATGTAATATCTGGTGCTGATAGAACCCTTTTGAGCAACGAAGTTAGTGAAAAATTGGGTCTAGTTAAAAGGATGTTTCGAGTCAACTCAACTGGTTCATTTGATCCCTTTACATCATACCCTGAACTTTTCAGCGGTCTTGGTGATACAAAAGCTCATTATAATATAAAATTAAAGCCAAACGCTGAACCGTACTCTCTCAAAGTTCCAAGGCGTGTTCCCCTACCCTATAAAGATGCTGTAAAAAAAGAACTGGATGCAATGTTGGATAAAGGTGTTATCGTGAGAGTAGACATTCCGACTGACTGGTGTTCACCTCTTGTCATTGTCCCTAAAAAGGACAATTCAATAAGACTCTGCGTGGATTTTACTAAACTTAATGAGAGTAATGAGTTAATGAGTTTTTTTCACCTGAGGACGGAATCAGATTTCAGATCCCGAAACGTTGTGTATTGTTTTTTTTTTTTTTTACATTCGTGATGGAAAATGTCCGCAATAAACCTTTGAACAACATTAACTCACCATCACCAACAATGAACTTCAAACAAAGAATTAATGAGAGTGTTAAACGAGAACTATATCCTGTGCCTTCTGTAGACTACACTCTGGGACAATTAGATGGTGCTAAGGTGTTCTCGAAACTAGATGCTAACTCGGGTTATTGGCAAATACCCATAACAGAAGAAGCTTCATATTTGACTACTTTCATCACACCTTTTGGAAGGTTCAGATTTTTACGACTTCCTTTCGGGATTTCCACTGGTTCAGAAGTATTCCAGCGTCAAATGTCTGAATCACTTGAAGGGCTTCAAGGTGTTGTTTGCCATTTCGATGACATAACTATATACGGGAAAGATATGGAAGAACACGACAAAAATTTGCATAGTGTTTTGTGTAGGCTCCAGGAAAAGGGCTGGACACTTAATAGATCAAAATGTGTGTTCCGGCATGAAAGCATCAGTTTACTAGGCCATCTTGTAACTAAAAATGGTATTAAGCCAGATCCCTCTCGTGTTGAGGCTATCCAAAAACTCAAGACGCCAACTAATGTTAAAGAACTAAGGAGAATTCTAGGTGTTGTCAATTACGTAGCCAAGTTTATTCATAATTTCTCGACCATAGTTCATCCACTACATGCTTTACTGCAAAGAAATACAGAATTTGTTTGGGGGCCTGATCAAGACCACGCTTTGGAAAAGATTAAACTGTCATTGATGTCCGAACCGTGTCTCGCTTTATACAGCATTTCTAAAGAAACCTTCCTCTCAGCGGATTCCTCGTCATACGGTATTGGAGTTGCACTACTTCAGCTTCAAGAAGATGGAACTAAACGTCCTGTGGCCTATGCTTAGAGAAGTTTGACATCAGCCGAACTTAATTGGGCTCAAATAGAAAAAGAAGCTCTAGCGATTGCATGGGGGTGTGAACGATTTGAACACCTCATTTTAGGGCTGCATTTGCATATTGAGACAGACCATAAGCCCTTGCTCTCCATATTCAAGATAAAGGACTTGGACAATATTACTCCCAGGCTTCAGAGAATACGACTCCGACTGATGAGATATACATATGATATTACCTACACGCCCGGTAAACAGTTGATTTTGGCTGATGCACTGTCTCGAGACACAGAGAACTCTGAAGAGGAATGGGAACTTACAGAGGAAATCCTTGCTTATATACAAAATATTGACACTACCCTACCATCTGTTTCGGATGAAAAGTTGCGAGAAATAAATCAAGAAACTATGAAAGATGAAACTCTAAAGCATGTGTCACAGTATTGTGTGAAAGGTTGGCCAGAAAAATCTAAGATTCCAGAGGATGTATTGCCCTACTGGTATCATAGAGAAGATATAAGTGAGCAAAATGGTATACTTCTCTTTGGAAGTCGTATTATAATACCAAATTCTCTAAGAGCTAATGTACTAAGAAGTATTCATGAAAGACATCAAGGCATAACAAAGTGTAGATCTTTTGCAAAATTGACTGTGTGGTGGCCTCGTCTTTCTCAACAAATCAAAGAACTAATAGAAAATTGCAAGATATGTGCAGAAAATCGCGCTACGAGAGCAGAGCCGCTGATACCAACCCCTTATCCGGACAGACCTTGGCAAATAGTGGGTGCCGATTTGCTGAAGTGCAAAGGTCACTGGTATCTATTAATCTCAGACTATTATTCTAGGTTTATGGAAATTACTAGACTAAATGACTTAATAATGGGCACTATAGTAACATATACAAAGTCCATCTTCGCACGTCATGGTGTACCTGAGACAGTGAGAGCAGACTGTGGTTCTCAATTTGACTGCTGTCAATTCAAACAACTTGGTCGTGATTATGGATTTAAATTGATTACATCAAGCCCAAAATTTCCACAAAGCAACGGCTTCATCGAAGCGCAAGTAAAAAACTTTAAGTACCACTTAGAAAAAAGTGATGATCCCTACAAAATGCTACTTATGTTAAGAGCAACCCCTCTAGAAAATGGGAAAAGTCCAGCGGAATTACTTTTCGGGAGAAGGATCCGCACTTATGTTCCAATAATGTCTGATCAACTAAGACCCTATCTGGTAGACGCTGAAAAGTTAAGGGAAAAGGAAGAAGCAAGAATTGATCGTCAAAAGATTTATTTTGACAAAAGACATGGAGTCAAAGAATTGCCTACTCTACCTGATGGAGCTCAAGTCCATATAAAGGACAGGAATCAAGAAGGAACTATATTAAACCAACATCCTGCACCTCGATCCTATATAATTCAAACGCAAGATGGTTGTTTGCGGAGGAACAGAAGATCACTGCAAAGATTTAGCTCTACTATGCCTTCAGACCACTCTCAACCAGCACTGCAGACCAGTCCTTCAGAACACCTCAGAAGATCAGAACCTTTCGATCATCCTGCAAGGAAATCGCAGACAAAACCTTTAGCGAATCTAAGAAGATCAACAAGACAATTCAAACCTACCCGGAGGTTCGATCTTTAAAGGGGAGATGTGTTGTTATTCATATGTGTTTATTAACATATGGTGTTAGAATATTATTTGTTTAGTTTTTGTTGGTAAACATTCTGGATCTTGATTTTATTGCAAAAACTACCTAATAAAGTATTTGTCTTATTGAACTATATTTTAATTTAACTTGCGATAACACTACAGTATCCTGTGATGCATTTGAGTGAAAATGCTACGAAGGCTGATTACAACAATACTAATTAGAATTGACGTCATGCTAAAACACTATAGTGGAAGAATATTAGGAAAATCGACCTTACAAATTCGAACTACCTAGAAATTTTGCACAGCTGTTAAGTAAGCCATGTTCTTGAAAATGTCAAAAGTCCCCGGAAATCCCTGCTGTGCTTCAGCCGCCATCTTGGAAAATGGCGGCCAATTTTCACTTTTTTGACAATATTTCCCAAACTATTGGTATTAGAGAATTTTTGTAAATACAAAAGTTAAAGAAAGTTTAAAAATACACAATTTTTATACTACAAGGTTTGCTCTATCTCTAACGGCTATTGAGATAAATAATAAAAATAGTTTTAAATTTAAAATTCCCATGTTATTCTTATGAAGGAAAAGAAAATTGTTGCAGTTTGCTTATTTATGGATATATTTTTATCAAACTTGGCAAACTTATTTATTTTATACTAAGCTAATGATATTTAACATAATTACACACTTGATAACCCTTCCAATAGCAGTAAACCTAGTACTTGTTAAATTTAAAGTTATTTAAATAGGGATTCTATCTTTCATTTTTAGGTATTATTTTAATAAAAATCCAGGCAGGCAAATGGAAATTCATTTTTAGACACGATTGTTAATTTTTCCTTATTAGTATTAAAGAGAAATGGAAAATGGCGGCCGATTTTTTTTAATGAATCCTTAATTGTCAACATTATCAAAAATTACCAAGAGCTAAATAATATTCGCTACTAAAAACTGAAAAAATGTTTGTATTTTGTTTATTGATATTGGCAGCACTTTTTTAACAGGAATATTTGACTTGTTCATTGTTAGTCAGCTGACAGTATAATAAAGTATGATAGCTGAGAATGTTTGTTTGTTTTACAGATTCTGAAGTTATTTAATAAGAATGAAAGGCTGTTTTTAAGTGTGTTCGTGTTTATTTGAAGTTGTTTTATTATTTTTCTGTGTACATTGTTAACGTTGTGTGATATATATAACCATGTCAGTGTCATTTAATTAAACATGAAATGCGCAATATGTGTAGTAGAAATTGAAGAAGATCAGGTAATCGTGGAACGAGGAATAGAGAATCTAATTCAATCAAGCATAGATAGAGGGGATGAGAAACATATAATATTTGAAGCACTGGGAAAAGTAACATTACACAAAACTTGTCGTAAAAGCTACACAAGAAAGAGTACTTAAGTTTCAGAAAACAAAGAAAATACACGACCATCATCTCCTAAGGTAAGTGCAGTGCTCAGATCAGAAGCTAAATTCAACTTCCGTAGTGACTGTTTATTCTGTGGAGAGACAGCTAGTGTCCCTGATTCAAAATTCCCTAAAAATAGACGTCTGGACGTGTGTAATGTGGCTACAGTTGAATTTCGTGCTAAAGTTATATCAGTTTGTAAACAACGCTCTGATGAGTAGGGAAATGAAGTTGACTTACGAGTAGCAATAATACAATTGATCTTGTGGCAGAAAAATGTCGTTATCATAAGTACTGTTACCACAGATTCATGCGCATTGCAAAGAAAGACTTGTCAGGTCGTCCAGAAGATTCAACTGCATCTTTAGCTTTCAATAAACTGTTGATTAATTGTTCAGTTTTCAGTAGCGAATATTATTTAGCTCTTGGTAATTTTTAATAATGTTGACAATTAAGGATTCATTAAAAAAAATCGGCCGCCATTTTCCATTTCTCTTTAATACTAATAAGGAAAAATTAACAATCGTGTCTAAAAATGAATTTCCATTTGCCTGCCTGGATTTTTATTAAAATAATACCTAAAAATGAAAGATAGAATCCCTATTTAAATAACTTTAAATTTAACAAGTACTAGGTTTACTGCTATTGGAAGGGTTATCAAGTGTGTAATTATGTTAAATATCATTAGCTTAGTATAAAATAAATAAGTTTGCCAAGTTTGATAAAAATATATCCATAAATAAGCAAACTGCAACAATTTTCTTTTCCTTCATAAGAATAACATGGGAATTTTAAATTTAAAACTATTTTTATTATTTATCTCAATAGCCGTTAGAGATAGAGCAAACCTTGTAGTATAAAAATTGTGTATTTTTAAACTTTCTTTAACTTTTGTATTTACAAAAATTCTCTAATACCAATAGTTTGGGAAATATTGTCAAAAAAGTGAAAATTGGCCGCCATTTTCCAAGATGGCGGCTGAAGCACAGCAGGGATTTCCGGGGACTTTTGACATTTTCAAGAACATGGCTTACTTAACAGCTGTGCAAAATTTCTAGGTAGTTCGAATTTGTTAGGTCGAATGGCATTTGAATCCCTAAAATTCCTGGACTACTAGTTTATTGAGCGGAGCGAGCGAAGCGAGCGAAGCTCTTATACGTCGACTCTTATGCATTTCGTAATACGCAAACTCCTCCTAGACGGCTGAATCAATCGTTTTCAAATTTTGCATAGTGATAAAGACCATATCGGTGAGTGCCAACATCTATATGGCGTTAAATAAGTCTCTCAGGAATCCGCCCCACTGGGTCACAAAGTTTCAATGTAATCCTTATGGAAGCAGTATTTGACACATAAACAAAAACACACGTATGATCAGCTGTTGACTTTTGAATGCAGTAGATAAAGAAATAGCTGATAGCATTAATTCATAGATATTAGAACAGAAACGGTATGGATCATAAATATAATCAAATGACGACACTAGCTTGAGGTCCGTGACGTAGGAAGTGGTGAAGGAAGTAGTGGTAAAGGTGAGCAGTCTGGAGTGTGGAAACTGTTTATGACGATTAGATTTAGGTATCAGCATTCATAAAATGATATGGGAAGGGAGGAAAACGGGTCCGCGACGTAGGAAGTGGTGAAGGAAGTAGTCAAGGCGAGCTGTCCGGAGTGTGGGTACTGTTTATGACGATTACATTAAGGTATCTGCAATCCTAAAATGCTATGGGAAGGGATGGAAAGCGGGTCCGCGACGTAGGAATTGGTAAAAGAAGTAGTCAAGGCGAGCTGTCCGAAGTGTGGAAACTGTTTATGACAATTAGATTAAGGTATCTGCATTCCTAAAGTAATATGGGAAGGGAGGAAAACGGGTCTGCGACGTAGGAAGTGGTGAAGGAAGTAATCAAGGCGGGCTGTCCGGAGTGTGGGTACTGTTTATGACGATTACATTAAGGTATCTGCAATCCTAAAATGCTATGGAAAGGGAGAGAAACAGGTCCGTGACGTAGGAAGTGGTGAAGGAAGTAGTAAAGGCGAGATGTCCGGAGTGTGGAAACTGTTTATGACAATTAGATTAAGGTATCTGCATTCCTAAAATGATATGGGAAGGGAGGAAAACGGGTCCGCGACGTAGGAAGTGGTGAAGGAAGTAGTCAAGGCGAGCTGTCCGGAGTGTTGAAACTGTTTATGACGATTAGATTTAGGTATCCACATTCCTAAAATTCTAAGATAAGGGAGGAAAACGGGTCCGCGACGTAGGAAGTGGTGAAGGAAATAGTCAAGGCGAGCTGTCCGGAGTGTGGAAACTGTTTATGACAATTAGATTAAGGTATTTGCATTCCTAAAATGCTATGGGAAGGGAGGAAAACGGGTCCCCGACGTAGGAAGTGGCGAAGGAAGTAGTAAAGGCGAGTTGTTCGGAGTGTGGGAACTGTTTTGACGATTAGATTAAGGTATCTGCAATCCTAAAATGCTATGGAAAGGGAGAGAAACAGGTCCGTGACGTAGGAAGTGGTGAAGGAAGTAGTAAAGGCGAGATGTCCGGAGTATGAGAACTGTTTATGACGATTAGATTAAGGTATCTGCAATCCTAAAATGCTATGGAAAGGGAGGGAAACAGGTCCGTGACGTAGGAAGTGGTGAAGGAAGTAGTAAAGGCGAGTTGTTCGGAGTGTGAGATCTGTTTATGACCAATAGATTAAGGTATTTGCAATCCAATAATGCTAAGGGAAAGTAGGGAAACAGGTCCGAGACGTAGGAAGTGGTGAAGGAAGTAGTCAAGGCGAGCAGTCCAGAGTGTGGGAACTGTTTTTGACGATTAGATTAAGGTATCTACAATCTTAAAATTCTACGGGAAGAGAGGGAAAGAGGTCCGCGACGTAAGAAGAGATGAAGGAAGTAGTCAGGTGAGCAGTGTGGAGTGTGGGAACTGGAAACCGTTTGTAGCAGTTAGATTGATGTATTTGCAATGCTGAAATGCTATGGGAAGGGATGGAAGCATGCCCACGACATAGAAAATGGTAAAAGAAGTAGTAAAGGCTAGCAGTGCGGAGTGTGGGCAATGTTTGTGGCAGTTAGATTAACGTATCTAAAATACTAAAATGCTATGGAAAGTGATGAAAACAGGTCCACGATGTAGGACGTGGCTCAGGAAGTAGTAAAGTATGAGCATAGTGTGAGAACCGTCTGTAGGAGTTATATTAATGTATCTTCAATCCTAAAATGCTACGAGAAGGGAGAAACAGGCCCCACGACGTAGGAAATGGTGAAGGAAGTAGTAAAGGCTGGCAGTGCAGAGTGGGGGAACCGTTTGGGCAGTTAGATAAATGTACCTAATACTTGAATGCTATGAGAAGGGAAGGAAACAGGTCTATGAGGTAGGAAATGGAGAAGGAAGTAGTAAGGCTTGCAGTGCAGAGTGTGGGAACTGTCTTTGGCAATTACATTAATGTATCTGCAATCCTAAAATGCTATGGGAAGAGAGGGAAACAGGTCCACGACGTAGGGGGTGGTGAAGGAAGTAGTAAAGGTGAGCAGTGTTGAGTGTGGGAATGGATTAATGTATCTGCAATGCTAAAATACTATAGGAAGAGACTGTAGACTGTAGGTTAAAATGATTACAAAGCACGAATCGATACATATTTCGATACATGCAACCGTTTACAATAGACATTTACAACTGAGTTGACAACAGCTGATTTTTACTCCATAGAGGCTAAAAACTATGTTTACTCTATAGACGTTAAAAACGATTTTTACTCCCTAAAGAGTAAAAATGCTACTTTAAACCCGCAACGCATGCATTAAAAACGACTGTTTTTACTGCAGTATGACTAAAACAATATAATATGAACCCTTGATGACTCCGCTCAATTTTGTGGATGCCTCTGCGAACGCCACCTAGTTTACTATATTTCAACCCTTGTAGAAGAGCTCTAACAGATTACCGAGGCCTTGACAAACTATACAAGACATTGTTTACTGTTTTGTATACACGTGTGAGTACAGTATTGCAAATTAAAACACATTTTCCTACCACTGCATGGAAATGATCACATTGCCACAGCTGTAAACAGCACACAAAAAAATAGCTAATTTACACTCTAGAGCGGTATTTCTTTTTCCTTTGACGCTAGGCACGAGCCCGTAATATGTTCACATTACTTCAGGCTAGACAAAGGGGTTATAGCCCAGGCACTTTAGGTAAAAAAATAGAACAAATTAATAACTAGCTGATTTTTGGTGTGGTGTTAGTATGTCATTAAGTAAGTATTCTCTGAAAATTCCCCTCACTTCCTCCGCTTGCTTCACCCAGTAAAGGGCTAAAAAGGGTCTAAGTGACGTAAAAATACAAACATTGTTATTGAGTGACACCAGTGTCACCGATTTTAGTGGTTTTAGTCTCAAATCATTCAGAATGAAAGTGGTCATGCTAAAGAATTGCCGCAACAATAATTCATAGCACTTTAGGGCGTTTTATTTGATATATTGTATTTTTTATAGTAAATTTTAGGTTATTCAAAGCGTTTTTGCTGAGAATTTCAGTTTTTGACACCTACTACCCCAACTTATTATTTGATATTTGTCCTAAAATATATTCAAGAAAATTTTTAAATCAAGGAAACAATTATATAAATCATTAGTGTGATTTTGGATGGGCATAGTTAGGCCAAAATGTAGATGTAAAGTTAAGAGCACCGAACCGCAGCGTATGAATCCTTCGCGCATTTTTGACTATTTCATTTTTCATTTACTAACTTAAAATGGTCTAATTAATAAATAAACTCACATAAAGAATGCTAGTAAATAATAATATTAAAAACCCTCATATCCATGGATACGAAAAAATAAATCATAAAAACTACAGGGTGTTGAGAAATTAAAGTTTGGATATTTTGGGTTTGCAGCTCTGAAATAAATGTTTGCCCAACCATGCTTTCACACCTGTTATTATGTACGTACACAGCTTTATATGTAAAATACCCCCGCCGAAGCAAACCTGCAGACTAAGCAAATTTCCATTTGCCTGATTTGGATTTACACTAAAATGTCTCCTTAAAAATATTACAATTATTCCTTATTTAAGTAACATGGTACTTAGGTTTGCTGCATCAGGGAGGGTAAAAATGTGGTACATCTTATTTGTATTAGACACTATGGCAATGGCAACATTTTATTTAAATAATACCCCCGCCGCAGCAAATCTGCAGACTAAGCAAATTTCCATTTGACTGATTGGATTTACAATAAAATGTCTCCTTAAAAATATCACTTTTATTCCCTATTTAAATAACATTAGTTTAACGAGTACTTAGGTTTGCTGCAGCAGGGAGGGTAAAAAGGTGTTTTTTTTTTTTTTGTAAAAGGTTAATAGTTTAGTATGAAATGAATCCATTTTCCAAATTTGATCAAAATATGATCATAAACAAGCAAACTGCAACAGTTTACTTATTCTCCATAAGAATAACATGGGAATTTTAAATTTACAGTTTTTTTTTTAGTTTTCTCCGTAACCATTAGGCGCATAATAACGCTTCAATGTACTAAATTATTTGTTATTTTAAGCTCTACAAAATGTTTTGGAAAGAAAATGCTTTCTTTTGAACCACAGTTCAAGGCATCTTTGCCACAAAACAAACAGTGAACTTTAATGTCAAACACCGAATTGATGCTTGAACGAGAGATTCCCATGTTATTCTTATGGAGAATAAGTAAACTGATGTAGTTTGCTTGTTTATGATCATATTTTGATCAAATTTGGAAAATGGATTCATTTCATACTAAACTATTAACATTAAAAAAAACTCCTTTTTACCCTCCCTGATGCAGCAAACCTAAGTACCATGTTATTTAAATGAGATTTTTAAGGAGACATTTTAGTGTAAATCAAAATCAGGCAAATGGAAATTTGCTTAGTCTGCAGGTTTGCTTCGGTGGGGGTATTTTACGTATAAATCTGTGTACGTACATAATAACAGGTGTGAAAGCATTGTTGGGCAAACATTTTTTTCAGAGCTGCAAACCCAAAATATCCAAACTTAAATTTCTCAACACCCTGTAGTTTTTATGATTTATTTTTTCGTATCCATGGATATGAGGGGTTTTAATATTATTATTTACTAGCATTCTTTATGTGAATTTATTTATTAATTAGACAATTTTAAGTTAGTAAATGAGAAATTAAATAGTCAAAAATGCGCGAAGGATTCATACGTTGCGGTTCGGTGCTCTTAACGTTATTTCATCTATATTTTGGTCTAACTATGCCCATCCAAAATCACACTAATGATTGTTATAATTGTTTACTTGATTTTAAAAATTTCTTGAATATATTTTAGGACAAATAACAAATAATAAGTTGGGGTAGTAGCTGTCAAAGACTGAAATTCTCAGCAAAAACGCTTTAAATAACCTAAAATTTACTATAAAAATTAAAATATATAAAATAAAACGCCCTAAAGTGCTATGAATTATTGTTGCGATGATTATTTAGCATGAATACTTTCATTCTGAATGATTTAAGACTAAAACCACTAAAATTGGTGACATTGGTGTCACTCAATAAATATTTTTGTATTTTTACGTCACTTAGACCCTTTCTAGCCCTTTACTGGGTAAAGCAAGCGGAGGAAGTGAGGGGAACTTTCAGAGAATACTTACCTAATGACATACTAACACCACACCAAAAATCAGCTAGTTATTAATTTGTTCTATTTTAGGGCATTATTTTTTCTAAAATTCCTGGGCTATTAAGGCATTATCACTTAGATAAAATCCATTGATGATTTGTCGGTATTTGAACCCGGGACCCCAGGAACCGGAGTCCCGCGATTTATCCGTTAGACCAGCTCGCTCCCCAGTTTGTTGGAGCGGAAATGGACCAATCGCGTTTGTTAATCAGCTGATTTCACTGGTGGCGTTTTTACACCAACATTACAGCCGCAGATCAGGTACGTTAACAACCGGTTAACAAAGCGAATAGCATAACCTAAAAAACACATTAAACGTAAAAAGTTAATCTGTGTGCTATAAGTTATTTATGGTGGTAGACAAAATCTTGTGTGTTATTAGCACAATCAGTCATAGCGCTCTTAAAACACAAATAGCTATTCGCTACTGCTCGCAAATACATAAACATTTACAAGAATTCGAATACGGTAAAGTATTTCATGAAGAATATTCGTAACATCTCTATACATTGTATGAGTTGATCTGTTGTTGGTCTAAATTACATAATCAAAAACAATTTTACTAAAAATAAACAAGATTTTTATTGTCTTTGCAGTAAACATACCACTAAAAATCAATATGGTTTGGATGCATAAGTGTTTTAGACAAAACGTTTATTTGTTTAGAACAAACTTAAAAAAACCGTAAGTATAATTTCTTTCTTATATATTAATATAGTAAAGTAATTGTTTATCAATAGTCTGCATTGATTTCTTTTGTAGTTACTTATTGATATATAAATATTTATAGGAAACTAAGTTTGTTGATAACTGTAAGTTGAAGAAGAGTATTAAAAGTTTGATTTAAGGCCATCTCATTTCTTTGAGTACACTTTACTCAGGTGTACAAAAGCAGCGGGTCGGAAGTTCTTAAAGCTTGGATCCTGTGGCAAAGTTTGCGTTGTTAACTTACAACAATCATCTCAGTTAGATTCACATTTTATTTTTTCTAGGAAGAATATTTTTTCTATATAAGAAAACAAAATAATAAAATATAATAATATAATAAATAAGAAAATAAAATATAAAGTACAGTATGTAACTACCTGTTGTTCAATTCCTAAACTGAATTGATGAATAAATAAGGTAAAATTCACAAACAGGATATTTTACAATACAATATAAATACATCGTTTTAACACAGTCCACCTCCTTGTTAGTCTTGTTTTATTTCAAAGGTATTTTGAGAAGGACTCTTTCCATATACAACTTCACTCTGCCGGTCTACAATTAGAGCAATGAGAAAGAGTCGCCACTTATATATAATTAAAATGAGCACAAACCATATCATTATTTATAACCATTAGTGAACTATTAGTGATACATTTAAATTCAATACCATACCGAGTTTTGTAGTTATTTTCGAATAAATACACTTAAAGGTGAAACGCAGTCACCAATCAATGTATGAAAATGTAAAACTCAGCAGTCTTTTGTGGTGATAAAATATCCTTTTGTCAACGTTTGAACGACAATATTTTGTTTGTCATAAGCATATTCATTACTGTAATATCTTTCAGTTTTTATTCACAAACAGCCACTGTTGATGTCGAATACAATTCTCTCTATGACTGAATATAAACACAATACACCTCTACGTAATCGCAGCTGTTGAGCTGGTGTGTCGTCGCTCGGTAGCAATGCATTATCAAAATACATAAATTTGCTGCTATCTTCGGACTTCTCTCTGGTACTAGTAGATATTCGACTGTTGACTTTACTACTTTACGGGTTTACAATGATTGACTGTTTATATATCTATCAGAACATTTGAAATGTTAATTTTTTTATATTCATCTTTAACAAAGATGATTAGAGTGTCACAAATATTTATTACACGTGAGTATAACATGTGCAAATCATGTTTACTAACACATGTGAACTATTAAAAAGTGAAACTTATAATTACAGTCTTCATTAACTCTTAAAAACTTTTGTATTACAATTTATGTAGATGGGAGTTTTTTTTTTTTTAACTATAATAAAACTAATTACAACTAAACTTCCTAAAATTGTTAATAACGCAAGTAAAATAATTTTATCTTTCTTATTATTTGTTAACCTAAGTTTTTAGTTACTTGAAGTAATACAAATCTTTGAATTATCTATTTTATATTGTTTTAATTATATTTTAATATAATCTTCCATTATCTCACATTGAAAGCCTCAAAGAGTTTTATTTATCCGGACTTCGAATGATCACACATCTCAATCAGTTGTTTTAGTAATTTCAAAATTATATTTAGAAAATTGTATAAGCTTAAATCAATGAATACTTAAGGCATATAATACCAGTTTTAATGGTTACGTAAGTAAAATAATACAACACAGGAAAACGCATGAGCAAATCTTAGTAAGCTCATCGATAAACAAATGTTAAGTTTATATTGGTTAAAAGTTTAACTGTGAAAAACAATAGGTAAACTCGTAAGGATGATGAAATATCTCGTGACAAAAACTCTACGAAAGTTGAACTCCGTTAAGAGTTCCATGTTCAATGTCTAGAACAAAGTAAGATCCTCTCAAGTAATATCCGGCCAAACACATCCGGGGCGAGAAACGGCAGAAATGGCGGGAACGTAATTGATCCGACACCAAAGCGCTCTGAGATATTGGCGCTATTAAAAGGGCTTACACATAATATGTGTGTTAACATTGTTTATAATAACTCATTTTTTAGAACTTCAAACTTTAAAGTAAATAAGTGTAAAGATTTGTTGAATGAAATAAACCATGGGATGCAATGACTTATCCAATCAAGAGAAACTAGTCTACTGTATCCCAATAGTCCAATAGAAATAAAACACAAAGTATTAATACTAACTACTTGATACCAGTTTGATCAATCTCTTCCTTTATTAAGTGTTCTATAGTCACCCAATTGAGATAATTATCATCACTAATTACCCGTGATTATGCACTTCAACAATACAAGCAAACACAATGCGGCAGTCAACAGCTGATTAAATCACTACAGCCTCATTGACACAACAGCTGTTGTGGGTATCAATAATACCTTAGGATTAGTTGTATTGTCTATCTCCCTCATTGATCTGTTATTTTCTTGAATAAGAAGAAAACTTTTACCCATGATATACTAGCATACTCATTATTTATTTGCCGTTATATCAACTCAACGCCTTTAAAATTTGTTTAGCCAAATTCCTTAAAATAATAAGAATATCTCATTATTTTTGCAATGGTGTGATGACAGAACTACTCATGGTTAATTTAGACTGTGTAATTCGATGTCTAAAGAGAATGCCAAAGTGTTAATCACAAAACTTTTTATGGCAGACAACTAGGTTTTTACTTTTGAGGCTCAGGACCGCATATTGTTATTTGATGTCAGATTGAATATTAAGTGTTATTACTATTACTATCTACCAACCTTTCAATACTGTTCAAAACATTAAGCCACTCTACATGTATTTTGTAATACATTGGTTTATTTTATATTATGTATTATGTTAATATAGAATAATAATACAGATATTTATTATTATAAATTTTCCTTTTAATATAATTTATTGTTTTATAACAGGGATTAGTTTTCACTAATTTATAAGACACCCCTACTTTAATTGGGTCCAAGTTGGGTTGTGTAAAAGAATTGTCATTAAAACTACAATTGTATATGTGGTATGTGATTATAAACTTCAGAATAAAGCAGTGAAGTAAATATCTGTGCTGTATTCCATCATTTAGTGACTCCATTCTATTAGAGCTCACACGTTTGTCGAAGCTTAACCTGACATTTCTTAATAGTTTATTTTTCCAACATAATAGTGTATGTTACCTAACGATTCTATTTGGTCAATAGGCCTTTAAAGCCATGAGCCACCTTACTACATATTGTGTTCGAAATATGAAGCTCACACAAAAGATGGGAAATGTGAAATGCTCCACTTGAACACCCCACCTTTCCCCAACTCCCCAACTCAACGAAAACTACGTTTATCTAGATAACATTACCTATATTTATGGATTGGCCATGTTATAAATAAGTGATTATCATATTTAAACTATAAAGGCTGGGATATGTACATTACAGATATTACGCCGAAACAGTTAAAATTATTCACAACATAGAAATAAAAAATAGCCTTTATCGCAATCTCAAGTCTATAAGCATAACTACCATTTTCTTTCGTAAAGGGGTAGTTATTAGCCTCATTACCTGTCAATGCCCTCTCTTATGTCTGTCTATGTAGAAATTGTATTAATTTAATGAGGAACGTAAACTTTTGAGAAACCCGTAAGCCTCACACTTGAATGACTAGATGTGAAATTTCCGGAAAAACTTTAGTTATTCTATCCATCTACTCTTAATTTGAAGTGCGTGCCACCAAAGTTGGGCGACAGAGAAGAAACCTTAGAAAGAAAATCATTATTTTTAATTAAATTGACACCATTCTATTGTCTCATCAGATATTGCCTTCATTTGAGACTGTATTGGAGATTTCTTTTATGATATAAGTCCTAATGTTAGTGTAGAAGCTTAATTTACAATAAAATGATGCAATGATGTTTGTTTTATTCAACAAACAAAAAATAATGACTTCCTCATCATTTTAAAGATGTTGTTTGTTTAACTGCTAACTTCAGTCACAACTATATTAAAGAGTAGGGTGGTGGAAAGTTATAAAGTAAAAATCTATAAAAATCTACCATTAATCATCGCAGAGTCATGTGTATCATCGGTGACCATCGAAGAAAATATGGTATGGCTACAATAATCCTACATTTATCATACAATGTTGTATCATTGTAACAGATTTACCTTTCAAACGAACATAAAGAATGATGAAATAAACCGATTGCAATAAGCGAGGACTCTACAGCGAATCATTGAGTCAATACTTCGTTAGGTAAAGTTCTATTACCCGTTGTTGATCTTACGGTGCCAGAGGATCCCAACCATGTTAATGTATTTTAAATAGTTTATATGGACAATACGCTCTCTGGCAGAAAAGAATGGTCATGTAAGATTACCAAAGTTACTTCAGGTTATTTTAATCAGACACTTATTAGAGCGAAAAACGTTTTAAATTTATAATACTTTAGGTTTTATGTTAAGTTTAATCCCTGCTTCCTCTCCACATAAAATCCACTAATTAAATGATTATTAAAATTAATTATTCAATTAAATAATCTTTTAGTAAATGTTCCTTATAGGGAATAAGCTATTTCCTCTAATGTTTTCAAATAGTATTGTATCAGTGCAAAACTTATTTGAGCTAGTAAACCTTACACCACTTTGTATTGGTGTTAAGCAGTAATAATTCTATGTAAAAATATTAAATTGAACTGGAATGAAAATTATTTACTTGAATCGTGAAGAAGTAGAATAACAAACACGCATATTTTGCAAGACGATAAAAAATATCTTAAGTCAATCATTCTCTATCAATGCACATCTTAACACTTAGATATACGGCATGTGCTATCGGGCACGGTATAATATTTTCTTTACCCCTGCTTTGCAACGGAGTGATAACAGATAATAGAATAATTCGTTTCTTAAAATTTATTTTTTTCACATAATTACACGTCAACCATTTATTATAGAAGCTAAACTCAATTCTTGTTTTTTTAAACAATTTCCCTTCAATAATTATTTTGTTTAATCAGAAGTGTAGCTGAACCTTCAAACCCACATGCCTTTATCAAAATGTTTAAAAGTATATATTACAAATTTTAAGTTTTCATTTATAACTTGGCCTCACCTCTAAACTTGAGCCACATACATACCCCGTATAATGGTGTTGAAGGTTGTAATTAGGCCTTGTTGGTGGTGTTAATTATTTACCTCAGTGTAAAATTAGACATGGAGGAAACCACCTGTAAACGCTGTAGTTACTGTATGCTGCAGATACTTGTTAAACCATGAAACATCTTTCAAACATCCGACCTAAATTTAAATGCAGGTTGTTTTCATAATCGTTCAAAATTCACTACTCTCAATTTAAAAATAACAACGAGGCAATCCATTTCTATAGAACTGTCCAATGCTTTCCTAACGCTTCAGCTGATTCTATTGCATTAAAAAAACTCCAACTATATTGATACGACCTCATTGTCAGACCAAGATATTTAGTGTTCAATTACATCCATTGTTGTGGGTAACCAGTAGAAATACCAGTTATGAAGATAGAGTTCTTGATTGAACTTTAATGAACAGCCACATCACGCAATTCCATCGTTATGGTCGAACGTTCCAGTTATTTCTTTTTATAAAGCAAACTACTTTCAACCAAGCCTCCTCACGCGTTCCATTGTGTTAACTTTACTGTGACACGATAACGGCCAAAAGAGGTTCTGGGAATTTAATTCAAAGTGTAATGTTTTCTTAAACACAGTTCGAACATAAGTCTGGCGTTTTAGTGTATATTATTTATTTTTCTTAACTATAGGCGTAAAAAAATAAAGCTTAAGTAAAATGTGAGCTTTGTGAAACAGATAGGAATGATACAATAACGTGGTCAAAACGCAAAAATAATAAAGGAAAATGTAATTTACATAAGTAAGGTTAAATGAAAATAAAAACTACAGGAATAAAAACTTAATTCAATTAAAAAATTCTTTCGGGAAAAGGTCGCACTATTTAATAGTGTATATTATTAACCCTGAAAAAAGTATTGATGAGAAAATCTTGTAGTAAAAAAGTCACTTGATTTAATAAAAACTTTAAAAGGATTTTTCATTAAACAACCATCAAATGTGTTGCTGATAATTTTTTTAATAATCTTTGAACTGTACCAAGATTTGTGTTAGAAATAATATTTTTATCTCGTATTTCTTTAGAAGGGACTATAAAGCGAAATATTAAAAGATAATGTTTGATTTAACATCTCTTTCCTGAGGGTGCACAATATTTTTCTTTATATTTTTCCAGAGCTTTTAACTCGGCTGATATCATTTATAGAGACAGAAATTTATATGATCGTGTTTCTTTGCCCTCTCTTCATGTTGAAAATGCTTAAGTACATCTCAGTTAATAGCCGAATATAATATCTAAACCACTTTTGTAATACTGCAACACAGAAAAACTGTTATTGTTCTGTAAATGCCTTTTTCTGATAGCAAAAAGTCCAAGACAGCTACAAAGACTGCTTTTGCTGACGGATTACTCGTATCTTACAAACGTTGTATTTATTACACGCTACAACAATTCATCAGCTACAGCTACATTAGCCTTTTATTAGAATCGATTCGTGTGGTTTCTTGTGGTATAATCATGGTCAAACTAGGTAAAATGTGAACTCTCGTCATCAAACAATTTTCCTACAGTTTCAGATAATAGGCCTATACTAATATTATTATCTGCACGGTACTAACTCTTAAGCAAAGTATCAGGATTTGAACCTTTCTCGTTGATTTACAAACACAGTGTTTTTTTAGGGCTGCAATGTAATAATTATCCTGTTTAGAGTTACGTAATTTTAGGTTGGAATGGCTTAAGTTAGGTCAGGTTAGAACCTAAAACTTATAATTGTTATACATACAACTTATATAGCCTAGTTGGAGTGACTTTATTTCATTTATTTATTTATTTCCAACGGCAAATACCAATACATATTAGTAAGCATGCATAAATGGCTACATACAAAAAATAAACAGAAATACAAATAGTATGAAGTGCAAAATGTTAATGCGATTGCAAAAAGATCCAGAATAACCAAGATTAACCAAGCGTTAACGGAAACGGTACAGGTATTTTTAATAAGGTCTTTACAATTGGAATTATTTTATTTTATTTTATATTTCTCGTTGATTTACAAACACAGTGTTTTTTTTCGGGCTGCAATGTAATAACTATCCTGTTTTGAATTAGGTAATTTTAGGTTGGGATGGCTTAAGTTAGGTCAGGTTAGAACCTATAACTTAGGTATACTGTGTATTGTTTATACGTACAACTTACATAGCCTGTTGGGAGTGAGTTTATTTCATTTATTTATTTATTTTCAACGGCAAATACCAATACATTATAAGGCACATGCATACATGGCTACATAAAATAAATAAACAGAAATACAAATAGTATGAATTGCAAAATGTTAATGTGATTGCAAAAAGATCCAGAATAACCAAGAAGTAACGGAAACGGTACAGGTATTTATGATAAGGTCTTTTCAATTGGAATTATTTTATTTTATTTTACATCCCCATACAAAATTAAAAATTACATCCAAAAACTATTTTAGATGACGATTCACAAAAAATTGAAAAACATTTTCTGTCTTCAACAAGCCGGATACAACACATAATTTGTTGTTTTACATTGTTTACATTGTTTTTACATTGTTACATTTACATTGTTGTTTTTTGTACATTTGTTGTTTTCCGACTTCCATTGCTTTGTCTTGACATCGATCAGTACTTGATCACGTGGCCTGTCAATCATTCATGTGGTTCGTGTTGTAGGTAGAAGTATGAACTATTTTTGGTTTGCAGCTAAGCTATAAACATGTTTGATAAAATAGCCCTGCACGAGTGTACGACCATCATTCGGAACCGTAAAAATATGCATAAAAAAGTAAATATAATAATCTTTTTTTCAAACCTAGTTTTACGATTTTATAAAGAAACGTATAATTTTAACATTAAAGAGCCCCCAGAAGAGTCCTATGGAAGAGCGATGTTTAAAGGTTGATAAAGCAGGGATCTACATACTTACATAAATGAGAGTATAACATTACAAGTTATGTATGGCATCTTGCATGTAATTTGACATTCTAGAGATGCGTAATTGGGTAAGATACATAACATTCTACCCCATCTGTACCGTCCCCTCCACCAGCAAGGTTTCAATGGAAATGTATGTGTGATATGAAACATTACACTTCCACAATGTTGTTTTTCTCATTTTCCCAATACAATATATATTAGTAGATCATTAAAATATTTATTATTAGTGGACCATGATTAAACTGTCAAATTATAAATATGTATACTTTAACATTTATAAATTCTACCAATTAAGTAAAACGCGTTTATGCAAAAACAAGTATCTATCGTATTCAAACGAGTGTACTTTATATAGGTTACTAATTAAACTAAATCGTATTAATTATTATCGAAACAAGTTAGTCACAGCTTCCCGTTGAAACTAAACATGTCTCAAGTTAGTTAGTTAGTACTGCTACCAGATGTCAAGGAAATGGTGACCAACCAATTCTAATCCGAGAATTTACTGTTTCCTGAATCTAGAAAAGCCGTTATTCTCTTTAAAGCAATCTGTTATGATACCTGGAAACACAGCGAACTGTTACAGAACTGTGCTAACTGTGCTGAATCAATAAGAGTCATGTTAATTACAGTACTTAACTATTTGTTACTTCCATTTATGAAGCCGAATTGAAATGGTAACTTTTCAACATTGCACGAATCAATAACGAAAATTTCATATTCGAGAAAATATTTTTTTTTTAACCTCTTCCTATTAAGTATATTGAAACTCCATTCTTTAATCAAAAGGATTTTAAATTGATTTAACCCTAATACTAATATTATAAGTGTGAAAGTCGGTGTGTTTGTTTGTTTGAAGTTCAATCACGCTTTAACTACTCGACGGATTGGGCTGAAATTTGGCATGATGATAGCTCACACTCCCGATTAACATATAGGCTCATTCTTATCTCAAAAATCCTTTCGGGCTCCGCCCCAGTGGCTCTGCAGTTCCCCATGTTAACCTTATGAGTATTCATGTTTAAAAGGAATTAAAGAATTTAGTCAGCTGTTTCAACAACACAAGTTGGTTTTATAATACATAGACAAAAAGAATTAAATGTAGACTGTCAGCCGTGCTGCGGTTACCATATATCTCTAGCCCTCGGTAACCATAGTGTTCTGGCGCACACCACTGGGAGCGTTATGTACGGCGTGAGCGCTAGGTAACACGGGCGCTCTCAGCGGTGTGCGCCAGAACCTATAGTAACCATGGTAACCATAGCACGGCTGGCAGTCTATATTTAATTATTTTTGCCTATGATGATAATCAATAGCATTAAAAGGTTATAAGGTTTACCGACGGGGTGCAGCACTATTTTTTACATGTATGACATCAGCTAACTTGAACTTAACAGCAACAAAAACTGTGATATGCAATGAGAACTGTCAAAATAGGATTGTTTACAGTTATGTTAATGTTTTTAATTTATTGAATAATTTGTGATGTTGTGCAAATGTTAGATAGTTTATTTTTTCTTTGGTTTAGGTGCAATGGAACATTATGGCTATGGTAGATGTGTTATACTATAGCATACCGTACATTTAAAGAACCAAATTTTACCAAATTTGTCCTACCCCATTGCAAACACAAAGCTTGAGTATAACTACAATGAGCATTTTATACTTATATGCCAACCCCGTACGAAGAACGGGCACTCTGCTAGTTTCAAATATATTTCAAATCATTCCCTTTATTGAGCGGAGCGAGCGAAGCGAGCGTAGCTCTTTGGGATCAACTTCAATGCAACAAATAGAGCAACATCACTCAATAACGGCTGAACGCATTTCAGCCAAACTTAACAAAATTACTTAGACTAATAGTGAGATGGTTTTTAAACAAGCAAATTTCAATTAGATAATACTAATGCAATTTAAAACGAACTTAAAATTTCAAATTTTTAACATTAGGCTTATGGGACTAAAGTAGCCATATGACAGTTTTTTGTTTACAAGAAAAATGTAAACAAGAGAATCATAAGGTATTTCTTAACTTTCTAGACTTTTCTTACGTTTTTAAACCATTCCTATAATTTTAATAAACAAGAAAATTCCGTTAAAACATTTTTTCAAGGCGCGGAATTCACTGAAAATTGAGAAAATAGACGGAACTACTTTCTCAATGCGCGGAGCATAAACAAGGAGCGGAGGGATACAGACCGCGGTGACTACTTTCTTGGGAACCTATTTGTGTTGCCAGCTGATTAGAATTTTAGAAACAGCCAATGTTAGAAATCAGAATCTAATAAGCGATATATCGAACCGCATCGAAATCGATATTTAATCCGATAATACCTCACAGGTTATATTATGTTGAATTACATCGACGGTGCAGTAAGTTATTACACTTATTAATAAAACGCAGATTGAACACTGATCTAATTTCGGCATGTGGGGAAGGTAGGTCGGTGTTTATGAGTATTAAAGTTTTGAAGTAAGGTTAGATTAGGAAGGTAAAGTGTAGGTTATCGGGTTGTTTATTTGTGTTGCACCATATAATTTTTATCTTTTGGAATAGTTGGTTAAACGGGGAAACGATTACAAAAATGCTTGCATTATGGTATTAACAAGCCATCTACGGTATTCTAGCATTGTCTTTATATAAAGTCAATGAATCTAGAAAATTACTACATAAAACCAAATGAAAAGAACATTTGAATTTGGACCTTTGACCATAGCAAAACTAACATGTAATTTATGAAATGTGAAAAGTTGTATATCATTAAATACTATTCTGTAATATTAATAATTGTTCGGCAAATCCTCATTTTAATGGCTCGGCTGAAAATGGAATCTGCTAATCTGCATTTTGTGAAACAGTAATTTGGTAACAATTCAGTAATTTCAAATGTTGATAACAGTATAGCCTATCCTGTATAAATACTGTTATTTGATTGCCAAGCCACGGGCTATACATACGTCCAGTTACAACCATAATAATAAGTAAATAAATTAATTACCTAGGCTTATAGAAGTCCACTTTTAACCACGGTATGGATAATTGTCAAGGCTTGTCCAGAGTAGGCTACTAATTTCTAATTATATTATCTACATTGTATATTTAAGGCATGTCTTCCCTTCTTATTATTATTCTGTTCTCCCTTAAATCAACTGAATGCGATGTTTACTTATTACTTATGTTTAGGCCTACATTTCAGCCATTTTATGTTGCACGGTTGAATTTAAATGTCAAATTTCCCCTCCTGTTGTTATACTTTAATACTCGTTTTCTTATAGTTACTGTTTTTTTATACTTAAATACTTTAACCGATTGTAAGGGTGAAAAATGTAGCCCAATGTTTTTTTGTTGTATGCTACGGTTGCATTTGAATGTTTAATTACCTTTCTCTTTTTTATACTTTACTTTTTGGATGTTAATATCAGATTCCAACTACTGTAATATTTTCATGGTCAAAACTACCATAATGCACTTCTGGAAGAGGTATTTGAATAACAAGATGTAGTAAAAACAAATTTGAATTATTATAATTTTAATCAATAAAACCAGCATTAGTACTCTATTGACCTTTTTACATTTAATTACTTATACAAATATCAAATCACGTTTGTTCCGCTCAACTGGCTTTCACCTCTCTGAAAGCAACCCTAGTCTTAAAGGTGTTTAATGTCAGTGTTGTTTAGGGAATTAAAGAATAATAATTTCTAATAGTTTGCTATAAAAGAACCAATAATCATGTTTGCCCCTCTTTGCATTATAGTAAAACCGGTGCCTGTTTCGTTTATTTATGAAGCTCTTGGAACAACTGATTGTACGCGTAAAACACTACAAATTTCTTACACCGGAACTTTACACGTCAACGTGTGGGTATTGTAACATAGCCCCGGTCTATAGATAACAAATAAGTATGTAAAATGCTTGTGGATCTTTACAGTCGATTATTCTGATACATAAGTGGGTAAAGGTTTACTTGATACACTAATTTAGGACCATAAATTATCATTGTTTTCAACCACTTACAGTCTAAATAAATTATAATTTCAGTTATAAAGTATATAAAGACTTTAACCATCTACATATTTACCGTTAAACTAAAAAGAATAACGGTGGGAAAATATAACGTCTGCTTTTAATATCCATATACAAAAGAGAACTGCACAAGCTCATCTTACTCAACGTTAAGTCATTGATCCGATTATACTTCTGGCAGTAGTAGTTGTATCAACTCTAGCCAATCAACTAGAATGCATATTGTAAATGGCTTTATCCCATTAAATAGGTTAGCCTAATTATAAACAGTCAGCACGGTCGCTCATTTAGTCGATTGACCAACAATAAGGTTGTGAACAACAATGAACACGATTATCTATAGATTTATAATACGCTATTGACCCAAACCGATTGTCTGATGGAATTGAAATAACATCTAAATTTATTTCGATAAATATTGTTGAAGAGTTTTGTTCAGTGACTTTTAAATTTTTAATATATGGTTAAATTGGCAAATTAGGCAAAAAGTTGTTATTGCACTTATAAACCGCTTATTCCATTTATAATTGTTTTATGTACAATTTCAAAAAAAGGGCCTTAGCAGGAATAGCAAGTCTATAACTACACGAAATAAAGATTTTGGTGTTTGTTATCAACAAAGATACAGAGCAGTTTCATTTGACCGATAGACAAGCAATACTCGTGTGGTACGGAGTTGTTAAAATATGCAAAACAAACAACAAATGTTTACGTATTTGCAGTTAAGTAATCAAACTAATTTATACCGACTCAACAATGGACAATGTCCTCTCTCTGCTAAAAAAATACGTTTTCCATGGGGAAAATAACACGTAACGTTCATGCTCTGTCCAGTGTTGCAAATACTGCTAACAAGGTCAAACTTTGTTCAATTCGTTGGTTGCATTATGGAAAATTTTAAAAGGTAACAGAAAGCATTATATTTATCCAAACAATTGTTTACCAGCAAGTATTTATACTGCTATCCATTAATTCATTTGTATTTCAGATTTTTTCAGTTTGCATTTCCATATAATGCCAGCCTTTTAGCGAATTTCCCTATAGGGAAGTAGCTATTACCGTAGGTGGCACGGTAAGACCTAGACCCGAGACCGATTTACTTTTTTCATTTTGATGTCCCCAGAGGCCAAAAACACCATTCGTTCAAATTTTTATATATGTATATATATATATATATATACTTATATATATATAGGCTTATATATATAGACTTATATATATATAGGCTTATATATATATAGACTTATATATATATATATATATATATATATATATATAGATATATATATATACGTCCGTGAACGCGATAACTTGAGTAATTTTTGTCCGATTTTGATGAAATTTGGTTTAAAGGTGTAAAGCGGGATAAACTTGAATGAGTTCGCGAACCAGCACGATCGGACCATGAGAACGGGGCTTTACGGGGGGTTTTATGGGGTAAAAATTGGTTTTTCTCACTTTAGACCCTCAAAACACAAAATTTCCCGATTTCTCTTTAGACCTTTTTAAAGAGCTTAAAAAAACAAATAATTTAGTATATAAAAGTATTTTTGTTCGATTATTAGTAACGGAGAAAATTTAAAAAATTGTAAATTTAAAATTCCCATGTTATTCTTAAGGAGAATATTGTCAAATGTTGTAGTTTGCTTGTTTATGGATATATTTTGATCAAACTTGGCAAATTTATTTATTTTGTACTAAGCTATCAATATTTTACTCAAAAACACACTTTATTAGTTTCCTTGTAGCAGCAAACCTAGGTACTCGTTAAACCTAATGTTATTAATAGCTATTTACCTTACAAGTGTAGTAAGAGCGTTTTTACATCACGCAGGTGAAGGTTGTGCAACGAGCGGAAGCGAGTTGCATAATTTACCTAAGTGATGTAAACACGCTCTTGCGTAACGTGTAACGTACAAGATTTTACCTGACCCGACAATATACAGGAGGTTACGAACAATATTAATCATTATCCATTTCACTCATCTTCTAACAGTAACGTTCATTTACAAACAAAAGCTAGGTTAGGAAAATTTTTCAAAACATAACAATAAAATTCAAGAGCACAGCTGATTTCTAGCGTTGAATGTCGTTGGCTCCATAGAGGTATATTTTTTAAGTTAATCACTCAATGTTATTTAAATGGGTTTCATTACATCACCGAGTGAGTTTTTGATACTTTACATCACTCGAGAAGTAAGGTAGTTGTATACATCACGCTTGGGATAGGGAAGTTTAACATGGCGGGTTGGTTAGGTAAAATATATTTAACTGAAAATCAATTCAGACAAATGGAAATTCGCTTAGTTGGCAGGTTTGCTGCGGCGGGGGTATTTTAAGTTACTAGTTGGGCTAAACTTAATGTGCATGGAATATTGCGTAAATATCGTGCTAGCAAGTTATATAGCATGAAAAAAAGCTGATATGCTCATGTAGGCATTAGTGCAGTATGTAGATTTTAGCTAAATGCAAATCATGGTACAGTCAATGTGATAGAAAATCTAAAGTGAATCAATCACAAGCCCAGGTTGTAGTGTAAAATATTTATTTTGTTATCTTAAAATATTTCCAGCATTTATTTACACATATTTTTAAAACCAACCAGTGACACTATCTATATAGTAAGAGAATGAAAATATCTTAAACTATGTATGAAGTATTAATTGTATATTTTCTTGCACGAGGTGTATGTATGTAAACAAGAAGGCATCCAGCAGCTTCTTCGATCAATTAGTGAATTAATTAGTCAAGTAATTGGTAAGACCGTACAGCAGCATGGGGCTTAACTATATTGGGTGAATACAATAACCCTGCACTGTTCATTAGTACATGTTATTAATTTAGAAAAATAATGTTTTACTGATCTTACACTCAACACAATCAATTACTTACCAACTGGTTTAAAACATTTTTAAGAACTGTTATCCCTCTAAATAATGTATATCATGAACAAACTGACCAGATGAATAATTCTTCCAAGTTTGTGTTCATCTAGCTAAAGTTTAAAAGCTCGAACTTTAATCCATATATCAAACATATATCACGTTTTTATATATATTTTGATCCAATTTGGTAAATTTATTTATTTTATTCTATAGAACTGACATGATAAAATAAAAACGAGTTTTCTCCGAAGCACCAAGCCTTTTTGTTTTATTACTCTGAGTTAGTACTTATAAAATGTAATGTTATTCAACAGAAAATATCCAAAAGCGTATTTGTTTAAAATTCCCTCGTATTTTTCATCCATAAAAATAACGTTAAAGTCTTAAACATATACGTTTCTGGATTTTTTCCGTAACCATCAATCGTACAGCAATGCTTCAATTTTCAATTTGTGTTTTTTAAGCTTTATATAAGCTTAATGCCTGCAATTATATTTGGGCATTGCCATGTTATTAATGAACACTAAGTTACAAAACAAAAATACTTACATGAAAAGATAGTCTCTCAAAAATACTTCCAACTTGTTTTCAATTTCGCAAATGAAAAAAACAGCTTTTTAGCATGTGCTAAATATTTTTATGCCAACACTATAGACAATACGGCAGAGAAATGATGTATTGTTCTGCAGTGTTCAAATTGTTTCTTAAGCTAATATGGCCCACCTTTTAGGGAATTTTCCTCTACGGAAAACGCTAGAAAAAAGAATTTATAAGCTAATATAAATACATCTAGAAAAATATAAATGCAAATATAAATGCATCTTCTTTTAACAAGGTTGCCAATGACACAGAGAAAAATATACACTTTAAATATTGAATACTTATAACAGCTATTCACGACTGATTAATTTTGACGTTTGCAATAATGAATTCTCGTTATAGTTAATGAACCTCTTAATGTTTCACGTATTGTATAGTAATTTTCAAAAAGGATCTGTCCAAATCACGTTTTTTCTAAAAGTTTACAAAAGATTTTGATATGCTCCTCTAGAACAAATAAACAGGATCCTATTTATTTAATTATTTACTGTATATCTCATGGTAAGGATTTAGACCCAGGACTGATTAACTTATTCATTTTGATCCTCCCAGAGGTCATAAACATTATTTGTTGAAATTTTTATATTAGACTTGAATCAGTTCACGAACCAACAAGATCAGGTCACAGTTGTTATGGAGTTAGATTTTTTAATTGGTTTTTTAAATAAATATGTTAACATTTAAAAAATAAAATTGCCCAATTTTAATTATAAACATGGTGTAGAGCTAAAAAGCAGTAGACAAATGTACAATGAAACTTTGTTTTACGATTGAAAGTTACGGAGGAAATTCGAAAAAGGTATACGTTATAATTTCCTGTGTCATTTATATGTAGAAAAAGAAAACTGTCATCGAATGCTTGTTTACGAATATACAGGGTGTAAAAAAATCGTTTCAGGATTTTTGTGATATGAATCCTCGTACTAAAATAAAGAAAATACCTAATGTGAAGGTATTTCCGAAAATGATATTTACCTAGATATCCGCCATTTTGTTTTTTATACAGAACTATTTCTACTTTTATCTAAGTTGTTTTAACAAAGGATTATGAAACCTGGTAAGCATGTTAACGTAATCAATACCTATAATAAAAAAATTATAAAGTTGATTTGATAATTAATTTCAAAATGGCGGCCAATTTAATTTTTATAACTTAAATAACATTTTATAGCATATGTCTTGTGTACTTTAACATGCTTACCAAGTTTCATAATTATCGGTTGAAAAACGTCAAAGTATAGTTATGTATAAAAAACACAATGGCGGATACCTAGGTAAATATGCATTTTCGGACACAACTTCACATAAACTTGTTTCTTTCTTTTAGTATGAGAATTTATATCCCAAAGTCCTGAAATGTTCTTTATGGACACCCTGTATATTTACCCTATTTCGAAAATTTATTTGATCCATACTATACAATGAAAAATGTTGAACAAAAACACTTTTTACATTCCCTGTAAGAGCAAACATTTAGGACTCTTACATTTTATGTTATTTAAATAAGGAATATTTATATGAGTTGTTTCTGAAATTTGGTAAAATAGAATCATACTAATTGAATTCTCTGTGGCAGCAGGTTTGCTGTGGGCTCTGCTAGTAGTATTTTATTATTTGTGTTGTCGGTATGGTTAATTTCTATAGGAAATATAAGCAACGCATTCGAATTCATAATCAAAGCTCACTTCCCAAACCTTAGGTAAAACCTATAAAACAAAGGTAGAAAAAAAATACTATAAGTGATACTTTCCAGTTACTGTACTTCCTCAAGGATGTTTTGATTCTATGAACGAGGAACTTTTCATTAAGTCACTTTAACAGAGATGGTTTATTACAGTGCCCTACCTTAGTTTCAGAAAATTTACCTTCACTAAGTAGTTTCTCACTCTTCCTTTTAATAACTTGAATAATATAGTATATTATCTTTAATGTCAGCGATATAGATATCTGCATTACTATAATTTTTGTAATTTACCATATAGGGAATAACCAGTTTTATATCTGCACAGGCCAAAATCACTCAAGTAATCGTGCTATCGGACACGCATACTTATATATACGTACATATATACCTACATATATACTTATAAAGTATGTGTGTGTGTGTGTGTGTGTGTGTGTGTGTGTGTGTGTGTGTGTGTGTGTGTGTGTGTGTGTGTGTGTCCTACAGCACGATAACGATAACTCGGTTAAAAAAATGAATGTCTATATAAGTGTCGGTTTTGCGTTGATATAAGTGTCGGTTTTGCGTTGATATAAGTGTCGGTTTTGCGTTGATTTTTATAGGGACATATTTTGATTTAATTTGGCAAATGTTTTCATTTAAGTAATTACCATTTTAAAACACACTCTTTTTACTAACTCAGCTAAAAAAGCAACCCTTAGTACTCATTAAAATTATTGTTATATAAATAACATAAAAATTAGACAATATCAATGAAATTTTTTTTTTTTTTCGAAAAATCCAATCAGGTAAATAGATATCCGCTAAGTGTACACGTTTGCTTTGGCTATTTTTTTTTCATAACTGAAACAAAAATATAGTGAGTACACATTATGTACAAGATTAATAAACACTTTAACAACGTAAAATAGTATATAAAAAGTATTCAATATAACGAGAATTGTGGAAACAAAAAGCAAAGTACAATAGGATGTTTGAATGTTTCAACTATTTATTTTTACAAATTCAAAGACCTTATTAATAAACGGTGTTCTTTTAACAACACACAACACGTATTTTCCTAAATTAATTATTCATTGATTTCTAAAATCAAATAATAGTAAGCAGCTACCTGTATTTTGTAATGATATGTATGTGTATAACAAATTATGATAAAATGTTCACCATGTAGTAAATATAATTATTGAATACCCAATTTAAAAGGCACGATGCCAATCGGTTTCTGAGAATAGATAATCAAAGCATGAAACGAAATACGGAAAATAAATAAATGTTCGAGGCTTTATTTTACAAGCACCAGATTGATGGGTCCATTTCACCACCCATTTTATAAATGGTAGCCTACATCGTTTATGCGCTGCCGTTAGATGTTGTTTGCTAGTAAACAGACTTTCTTGAGTAAAAACGGTCACTTGGATTACCTATAATAAATTGTCGTTTCCAGACACAAATAAGAATAAACCATGCTAAAAATTAGTTTAAGACATTTCTACATATTTTTACAAACGATATGTCAAAATTAAGTATTTTTGTGTAGACGCCCCCTTTCACCAATTCCTGTAATAAAAGTTCTCGCGCTTTGCCCCTCCAAATCCCAATGTACTTCTTATGAAGAAAATATTTTGTTTACTTAATCAGACAAATAATTGTTATTAATTACAACTGTTCATGATACACACAAGAGCGTTAGTTTTCAGAGTGAGTTCGTTTTCAGTTTCGATAACTGGATTGATTACATTATCTTTCAGTTAACTCTTTTTAAGTCATCATAAATTATTACTGTTATTCGTTTTGAAATTCGAATTCGAGCAACAGGTGCACTAGTATTATTTAATTAATTAAATTGACAACAGCTGCCCGATGCAATCAACAAATTGTTTATTTACTTCAAAGAGTTTTTGATAATGCATAATTTAAATCGTGGAAATGTGTGAGTTATTTAGTAAGAGAGTTATGTTTGGTTAAAGAATTATGTTTTTATTCTTAATTTATATATTAAGCTACAGTTAAAGCGGCTTGACTAAAATTGAAGAAATAGGATAAAACAACTTTTGTTATGAATCCATTAACAAACAATAGCCTATCAAATAAATGTTCTATATATTATTGTCTAGGTTTGTTAGATTTGTATCGTTTAAAAATAAACAGATATACATGTTTAAATAAGTTTATATTATTAAATAAAATCATAGAGTTAAAGTAGTTTTAAACACGCATTAGCTCCACTTATGTACTTATTAGGTTGTCTAGAGCATTTGAAACCCTTCCTATCAGAAATTGAAGAAAGAAATTTGACCACACTACCTGATTTTTTTTCCTTTTTTCACGTAAGCAACCAAAAAACGTATTTCACAACTAAACCAAGTTATTAACCGCCAGTTTTAAGAAATTTTGAACAACAATTGTAGGGTGAAAGCCGCCAGGGTTCCCACAGATGTGAGAAGATAATTGTTACACAACGTGATAGCTCTGGTACACTGTATTCATCCTTAGTTAGACCAATGAGCACCACTGTAACGTGGCCATTGTGTCTTATAATAACTACATCAGGTATCACACTGCTAGTTAAACTAGTTAGTGCAGTGGCTAAAAGTGGAGCTCAGTGACTTTGGAAAAATGGGAAAATATTATTTGGCGATCGTTGTATTGGTTAGTAAGCGTTATAATTAGTATTGCATTCATAAAACTACAAAACTGTGTAAAACTCAAATGTATTACTACGACTACATAAATATTATACATTACATTTCTACTCGTGTCTTGATTTATTGCGTGTCTTTTTGTTGTACATGTTATAAATTGGGATTGTGTGTCAGCACCTTAGTAACAAAGTCTATGGGCACACAATCGTTTAAAACCCCCCTCAAAAAACCCGTTAGGGCAAACATAGGGAGTTCATAGAGCCCAGCCTAACCTTATAACTCATATATCTTAAAGAAAACCTTAACATAGTATGAGGAGAGGGAGAGACTAGTAAGTGTTAAGTTAATATTCAATTTCAATTGGCCAGTGGGGGTTTTACGTGTTCTGTGTGGGAACATATCATTATTTAGTCTTATCATTATTTTAGTATTAATGGCTTAACCATAATGATTAAATTGTCTCCCTGTAACAGCAATAACAGCGTACAAACATATAAATGCATAATCTTCGTTAAATTATTTTATAAAGTCTCAGTTGTATACATAACTCATTAGTTTACACTTTATTATTCATAATTTTCCCAAAACAACCGCTACCAACAACTTAGCGAGAGCTGTAGATTACATCGGGCGATGTTTGAACTGAGATGATCGAGTCTGAACTCTTGAGACTGAACTTATTGATTCTCTCAAGTCAATAAACACATCGAGCCTCGTCAGTTTGTTGACACTGGACCTATTTTAGATCTAATATGAAAGTCGCCCAGTACTTCTCTTTGCTCCTGTGTTTTGTCGCCCGCTCGTCTTGCATCTAATAGTTAACCTCGAGAGGAGTTTGTTTCGTAAAATATATCATCTTCAATGACGACCAATGTTCAATAACCATTTCACTGAATGATAAGCTATCAAACATACTATTGTTATCGAACGTAACCAGCTTTTGATAGCATCTTTGTCATACAAATAGGCCAAATGATATAGGCCTCTTTTTATCGTATTGCATTTAATTGGAAAAACCTCAATACAGAGAAGTTCATGCATATTTGTTATTATGCCTACAGATTGGGGTAGGCTCTGACTCACCCACCAGCCACATTAAAATCACATGCAATTTGGCCTAGGGTACCCATAAACCATTAAATCGTGGAATTAGAACCCTTGCATCGCCTGCAAGTATCTAGACGAATACTATGGTAACAGTAAGCTTCGATGTAACTAAAAAACGCGTTTTAATTACAAACGATCGAAGAATTATTCAGAGCAAAATACGAATGTTAAAAAATAAATCAATTAACTTCCTTAGCATCTTGATTTCAATTTCGTTTGACCGGCTACCACCAAACAATCGTGTAAAATATTGCACCCATTGGTTCTGAAAAGTATTGGTGCTCACATGAAAACGCCACCACCAAAAATGGTTCATAGATAAATCATATTTTGGCGTACTGGCCATTAGTTATTTGCTGTCTTTGTTCAATTTTTCAATAAAATATATCTACCACACACTTAACGTACTAATTTTAAAGTTTTAAAGGTTTAGAACCCATTATGAACAAGTTAAGAAAAAAACTGAGTTTTTTCGCCCAGTCCCCTATCAGTTTTTAACGTCCATAGTGATATGTAAGACAAAATTATGTAAATAAAAGTCCTCCGATTTATAAACCTTCCTTCTTTAACATTTAAGTTAAAGTGCGTTAAGTGTATTAAAATCCTTTGAACTCGATTTTCCGAAAAATTAACTAAGTTCTGCTCGTGTTTGTATTTGCATATCAGTAAATAACGAACCGCATATGTAAATTGAAGAGCCTAACAGTATTTGTGGCCTGCAAATAAATAATTGGTGCTCGATATTAGCCAATCTACACTGGTGCTGGTTATCATAACAGTCTTTTATAGTCTTTAAATTAAATATAATCCAAAACCATTTTGGGTGGGAAAACTTATAGGTAAGGATAATATTAGGGAAATTAATCGTATTGTATTTTTATTTCCGAATAATATCGGACTACATGATAAAACAAACAATTATGATTCTCTTCACTTGTCAAGCATTTTAAAATTATGCATACAAATTTATATTTTAATATTTATTATTTGTCAGTCATCACTTGTCATTTTTTCAATCATTAATTGCATAGTTGTCAATGTCTCCCTGAATTGCTTAAATTTTCTAAACCTAAGTTTACATACTTCAAAAAAGCTGGCTTTTTAATTGCTCTTTGTGGTAAACCCTTAGTAGGTGCCTCGCCAAAATGTTTACTTAAAATATCTAGTTATTTTAATTTAGGTCTAAATAGTTTTCAACTACGTTGATGTGGTACTCAGAGAGCAACTCACTTATAGGTTGTAAAATAGGATAATAAAATGGCATTTATAAATTACGTATGGACGAACTCGCTTCTAGTTTCAACGTGTCTTAACAATATTTGCCCAATAAGCAGAAAGAAATAGATATCACTCCTAAAGCAATGTAAATGTGTATACCTCCCAGCACAGCAAACCTGCAGACTAACTAATTCCCACTTGGCTGATTGCATTTTTACTTTAACGTTGCCTTAAATCTGTCAGATTTCTTTCCTATTTAAATAACATTGGGTTTAACAAGTACTTAGGTTTGCTGATACATGCAGGATAGTAATGGGTATTTTTTAGTAAAACGTAAGTAGCTTAGAAGAAAATAAATAAATTTGCCAAAATAAAAAAACTACAAGAGTTCACGTATTCCCATAATAATAACATGGAACTCTTCAAACTAAAACAAGATGTTTCTTTTAGTTGTTAACAAAGCATCCAAATACATATAACAATAGTTTGCTGTTTTAAAAACTAAATTCAAGTTCTGGAATTCAAAAAAACATAATCGGGTTTATTTTCATTCATAAATGGTTATGGAGCAAACTGTTTCACAGTAACAGTTAATGATTAAAATACAAGTGTTAACTCAGGTATTGATGTCAGCAAAAGCCGCTAAAACTGAAATATATGTGCAAAGTTTCAGCGATAAATTTGAATTAACACTATTGCAGTAGACACTAAAACTATTCAACGTTTCCACTAGTCCTAATTCGTCATTCGAAGTAGTTTTGAACATACTGGTAATTGAATAACGTTCCCTGGCATAATGTATAGTCTTCATAATGTATTAATCGATTTGAAATCAGAAATCCTGAATTTTTATTGTCAAAAATATTACATAAATGTACAGACAACCGTGAAATGCTTGTCCAAGAAATATCATAAAATAGCAGTCTATAGTGCACAGTATTGATGTTAATACAAACTATATAAACCACATACTAGCTTGACTGCGTTTGTTTGATCGTTTTTTAACATTGTGTCAACCTTTTTAATGGTATCCTATATGTAATATTAGGTTGACGTTGTCACAGACTTCCAGTGTGCATTTATACACTGGGAGTACAGTTGAAATATTCCACTTAAATAGACAGCTTAGTTTGTAAACATCATGATATTTTTCGTAAGGATGGTAATTTTTGAAAAAATATGGCAACTGTAGTTTTCAACTTTTCCACGTGATCAACTGGTGCACTTATCTGTTCTGTATCAGCAGACTTTAAATAGGCCCACTCCCGTCAGAATATTGTGTCTATTAAGAAAAAAAAGAGTGAATGCCTAAAATTTTTCCTCAAAGTTAACATCACCATTGAGCCACAGAACACAAATTTAATAGAAACACTTGAGATAGCCTCAGCCAGATGTAATCTAATTTTGCTGAGCAATCAACTTGCAGTAGGGATTTGTTTGCACTAAGTAGTCTATAAAATTACATAATTTAATTTATCTTTGCTGGTGTTCTAAATTTTTTAAACGCTTACATTACATGCTTATACGTGTTATTTTTACAAACCTTGCCTGATTGTTGAGATTGTGCTTTTAAAATGTCAATACAATCTTTTGTGCCATATAAAAAAAAACATTACAATTTTTACTTGCTCTTCCATTACATCAATTAACCTGTTATGGTCATAAAAAACACAAAAATATAATTCATAAACTATGACTACAAAAATATTTCACTAAGAATACGTCACACATACTATGCAATGTTATAAAACTAAAGCGAATTTCATCTAGGATGTTAATATTGAGATTAGTATGTAACAGGCTAAAATAATGGTACGATTTTTTTGGATTAAATATCAACGTAGACGAAATATAGACAAGCAAGACAAGCATATTCAGGTTCCACCGATTTGAATTTCCCGCTTCCTTGACGTGCGCGCGCACCTCGCGCCTGCTCCAGTTCCCGCGCTTGCCTGTCGCGCATGCGCACGACGGTCTAGCTACTCAGAGAGGCCGAGATGACTCTACACTTCACTTCTGAACACGATACCGACCCGACTAGTCGATCTTCAAATAAGGTAGGAGAACGTCTCCAATTCTATTTGTAGTATTTGCATCGACATTTATTTTCATCCGTATTATTGCTTGATTTAATTTAACGCTAATTGCTTTGCTTTACCTTTTGTAAATCATTTGGAAATTATAATACCGTAGCATTTTGAGCTTGAATCGCACATATATAGTATTATTGCATTTAGTTGACGTATAAATTGTCATTGCTTGATATATAATTAGCAGATCATTTATCACGCTAATTTGTAGATTTGCTTTTTTCATAGTGATTATACATCGTACTTTATCTACCTTGCTTGTACATTCTATGCTTGTATTTCCATTTGTATGCACCTAGCCTCATTCTACCTGCTTTATTCCGTTGCTTTAAACCTATCTAACCATCCCAAGACCATTCCCATAAATCCTGGGAGCTGTGATAGCCTAAAGTAGGTAGAGTATAGATGTGCTATTATTAATAAGCAGACTATCGTACCATTATTGATTTCCTTGTTTAAATAGTTGAACCTTATGTTGTACCATTAATCCTTGGCTTTACGCCTTAATTCCTTGGATTAATACCACTACCTCCTTGCTACATAATATTACCGATTTACCAATAATCCTTGGATTTTACACCTTGATTCCTTGGATTAATACCGTTACCGATTTACCATTAATCCTTGGCTTTACACCTTAATTCCTTGGATTAATACCACTACCTCCTTGCTACATAATATTACCGATTTACCATTAATCCTTGGCTTTACACCTTAATTCCTTGGATTAATACCGCTACCTACTTGCTACATAATATTACCGATTTACCAATAATCCTTGGATTTTACACCTTGATTCCTTGGATTAATACCTTTGCCGTTTTACCATTAATCCTTGGTTTTTACACCTTACTTCCTTGGATTAATACCTTTACTACCTTGATTACCGTAAACCGTTCTACCATTAATCCTTGGCTTTTACACCATCGTTCCGTGGATTAATACCTTTACCGTTTTACCATTAATCCTTGGCTTTTACACCATAGTTCCTTGGATTAATACCTTGATTACCTTGATCACCGTAAACCGTTCTACCATTAATCCTTGGTTTTTACACCTTACTTCCTTGGATTAATACCTTTACTACCTTGATTACCGTAAACCGATCTACCATTAATCCTTGGTTTTTACACCTTACTTCCTTGGATTAATACCTCGACTCCCTTGCATAATAGATTACCGTATAATATCTTAAACACATTCTTTAATCAATAAATAAGATAAAGCGCAAGCGATAGATTTTCGACATCAAATAGATACCGCGAAATTACGACCCACTCCTTGTCAACGACCTTTTTACGATTCCTTGATTGCTTCCACATCATTCCTTGATTAGGGGCGATGATGAGAGCTTAGCAGCAAGGACATAAAGGAATCTCAAGAGTGATTGAGTGATTTTAAAGCTGCACTACTGAGCCCATTCCAAAAACTCCAAACCTATTCCAAAGGCTACGAAAAACCGATCCTGGATTTACCCACTTCTAGCGATTGAACTATCTGTGCTTTGAAATTATTTGACAGTACGAACAAAACGACACCGACCCGAAAACACTGTCACAAGTATTTGGTTTTACTTAAGGATGTCAGACCTAATCAATTTATAGATAAGTGATGATTACTTCAGGAGAAATACTTGGGCAGGTTTTATAGTACAGGTAAAATAGGTATGTAATAACAATGGATAATATAGTGTATATTTAAAAATTCCTATGTTATTCTTAAAGATAATAAGTAAACTATTGTAGTTTGCTTGTTTATCGATATACTTTCATCAAACTTGGCAATTGTATTTACAGTACTAAGATATTCACATTTTACTAAAACACACACTATATTAGCATCAGTCCTAGGCGTCCTTGTTAAACCTAGTGTTATTTACAAATTAAATATATTTAATTGAAAATCGAATCAGGTAAATAGAAATTCGCTTAGTCTGCAGGTCTGCGGTGGCGGGGGTATTTTTCAATTATTATTATTATTATTATTTTCAATTTTTCAAAGTGATATTTGCCCCCCCCCTCCCCAAAAAAATACCCTTCCACCTAAAACTTTAAAACTTGTTCATGGACTCTTTAGGTACTTAATTCTTATGCCAAAAGGAAAGTTTTCACCAGGTTTCATCAACGAACCAATTTTTTTAATTGGTGGCGTATTTGGTATTATTTTACCTGTACCATTTAGCGCAATAGTAAATACTTCTGATGTACCACTTCAATATTAACCTCGGTTAAATAATCAATTTTGAGGGAATTAAAATCTTTTTCAAGAATCATAATACGTTTACGAAGATAAAATCTGGAAGCTTAACTAGCTACCAATATAAATGCAAATATGTAATCAATAACAGCTTGGCAACATCCGATATTCTCAGAAGCTCATCCATCTTTATTTATAAAATGTTTGTCTTGCTTCAAAGAATATGGAAAATGAATCACATTCAACATCAGCAAATTTTATAGATTTTTAAGCTGTAACGCCACAATTAATGAGAGTGTGATGGCGATTAAAAGTCGCTGTCGGAAGACACTTGGCTCTCCAAGAGGCCAATATCCTCCCACAATCTTCTCCAACACAAGAGGCCGATGTTGGCTGCTGATTAAAAACTGGGAGGGAATACAGGGTGTATCTAAACTCTCTACCGACCTTTTAAGACTTTGCTTTTTTCTTAGACCAAAAGCAAATTAAAATAGCATGTAAAAAAACGTTCAAGACTTAAAATTACCCGTACAGCTGCCATTTTTTTCACAAATATTTTTTATTTGATAATGGTTTTTCAGTCGATTAGAATTTGATACATAGATGAATAACGCCAAGAACTATTTTATGAAAATATATTACTTTTGTTTTTGTGTAGTTTAAACATGGCGGTAGCAAAAAGTGCTTGAGCAAAAATATGATATAACTCATCATGAGTGATAATAGTTGTTAACCAATAAATTAGATTTTTCTTCTCTCAAATAAATAAATAATATAAGTCATGTATAAAATATAACATCACTAGTAAATGATTGTACATCTCATTAGGTTTGATAATGTTTTGATCAACATTAATTTTTTCACAAATTCAACAAACTGGATCAATATTATAATTGTACAACATATGCCTTTGTTGTCTATTTTATGGAACTAACTGACTGTTTTTTGTGGAGCTTCCACGATGAAAATGGAAAAACAAATTCAGATAATTATAATTAAGTAGGTCTAGTATCTAACCCACAATCATATAAGCGGCTCTGATTCTATATGAGTGTTCAACTAATACATATTTATCTGTATGTTATATGGTACTTTACTATATGTATATATTCCGACACATCTGAGTATGTATTTTAAAGCGGTAAAATGAGTGAAGGATGAGTGATGAGTTTGAATGATTGGGATGACAGCTTTCTTACAGACCAGTACAATTTCTTTCTTTATTACTGGACTTTCATTTTTTTTATTTAAGGACATCTAGGTTCAATTACAAGTCATGGCAGAGCTACAGACATTCATGTAGTATAATCACAAAATACAGAGAAACTTATCTTAAGCATTTACTCATAATCTACTTACCTATTTGTAATATGAATTTTGGATTGCACATGTGGTCAAACTTTGCATTACAATAATAAAGGATTTCAATATCAATATCCATTTGAGATGGGGGCGCCACCTAGGTACGTATTTTGGCCCAAATATGAACGAATGATGAGTGTAGCATGGAAACGATCTGATTAGCTTTATCACTGACTAAGATCAGCTGAATAAACTTATGAAGTTTATTTTGATGTAAATCAATGGACATGGATACTATCAGCCTAGTAATTGCAGAGTCTGTACAGCACGTAGATTCACCTTTAATTAATTCATCATGCAACACAACAGCATATTGCACTGATGGCCAATTTGTATTGGGAATGAACGTTATTGAAACTTTTATTAGATGGTGTTATTAGCTTTAACTTCCAATTGATGTATTGTCCTGAGTTTTTAATGATGATGATACTATTTAAAAATTACATAACTAAGAGAAAAATTTAAGGGTGGTGGAAGTAGTAAAAATGTGAGAGAGTTCAAAGCATTAAACAAATCTATGTTAAAATAAATTATTCTGTAACTTGCATTTCAAGTAATTTGTTTAGTTTCGTTAAAATTAAATTAAATTGAAACCAATAGATATTTCTCAACTTTATAATAGTTACTCAACCGTTACATAACCAAGCACACTGATTAATGAGACCAAAAGTATATGCTGGTTTACAATACTCAAAAAATAAATAATGAAAACCAATCTTTTTGGACAAAAAAAAACATGGTTGGATATGCATCATTTGGATTGTTATAATGTTTTCTCTCTAGGTAAATTTGTCTTCTTGGTATACATCGTAAGGTAGTTAAATGTAGTAGTCATTTCAGTTTGGCGGTGAATAAAAAGATAGCGTGAAAGGAAAAAAGCTGATAATAAAACAGCAAACTAAGATGCCAGCTCAAGTGAACTAGTTCCATTTTAATCTATCACTGCTGTCACTTTAACATCAGAGATGAGTGTTTACGACACGGTAGAGTAATAATTGAGTTAAATATTTTTGTATCAGGTGTAATCCTTGTTTTATTTAGATTTGTTCTAGTTAAAGTAAAGAGAAAAGAAGTTATTAATCTTTCAAGACTACATCACCTCTACAGTACTGAATTCTTAGCCACACATTGAAATCCCAATGCAGTTACACGATATTTAACCTTTTAAGAAAACTTTTTGTTCTTTAGTTTGAACGAACATATATTCAAATAAGATTAGGTTATCCAGCCGATTAGTAAGGTTACTGGTTTTAATTGAATTTATTACTATTCAAATTTAAAAGATTAACTAATTAGAAAACCAAAATTCACAAAGCATGTGCTCGATAAATTACCAATAATAAGTTTAAATGGAATAAATGGAAATTATTAAATGGCTCACTAACGAGAGGTATTTACATTTATATCTAAAAAATATATTCAATGCCTAATACACAAATAATTCATTAGAGTACAGTTTAATGACGGAATTAATAATAGAGTAAGCACATGGTTTTAACCGTTATAACGATGCAACACCTTAAATTAATGTTCATGTAATGTATCAACTCAAATTTATTTTATTATTTTGTTCACATACATACTTACGAAGCTATTTACAGTAACTGAACATGGCTGGTTAAAATCTTTACTGATTTAGTATGATAATACGGATTTAAAACACAAAGACAAGCGATAAAGTCATACACATTTCTTTCCAATTTAAAAAATGCAAGAATGGGAAGATGTTTAAGCCAAAACATAAAAAAGCTTCCTTAAAAAGATGAGGAGAATGATTTTCTGTGGTTTCTCATATGATCATACAAGAAACCTAAAATCATCTGGTTTATACGGACAAATATAACAAATTGTAACTTACAATGTTTAAAACTGCCATTATACAGGATGTCCCGGAACTCTCTACCAATATTTTAGGACATTGTTCCTGAGTAAGAAAGGTATCTAAATATCATATTTAAATTGCCCGGAAATCCTCAGAATTCACACAGCCACCATTTCGATTTTTTCACTTTTTAATTCATTTCTAAAAAGTGGTTAAAGATACGAAATTGAAACTTTGCACAAACATTAATGACAACTAGACAAAACAACAAAAAATTATGAAAACTTTTCAAATTCATAAAACAAAATGGCGGCCAATTAACATTTTGTTTCTTAAATAACTCAAAAACCTCGAGTTTGCGAACATTTTCGAAGGATAACTTTTTTAAGGCAATTTAATTAAAAATAAATTGACACCGTATTTTTGAAGATTGGAAGAATATTAACTGCGATATGGCAGCTGTAGTGATACATTACCGCTGGATGACTGCAACTACAGTAACCTCTAGCGCCAGTGGTCCAAAATTGCTATTTAGTGAAACCAGCTGATTCAAAATCCTTGTCATAATTCCCATTATATAAATCATTATTATTTTCTATGCTAACAAAGGTATTCAATCGACAGGCTCACATGTCCAGCATGAATTATGCTTCAAAATCAGTAGCTATTTTCAGTCAAACAGTAAAAAATAGTTTTTCTAAAACCCTATTTCTAGCTTCGGGTAAAAATTAGCTTGAGAGTTGGCTAGTAAGTTAATACAGCAGATTTTAATTATTTTTTTTAGTTCTAGTTGAGATTAAATAAATAAAATCAGGAAGATAGTGTACCTCAAATAAGTTACAGTGGTAGTGTCCAAATGCCCTGTAATACTTTCTCTTTATTCTTTGATCAATGGTTTTCACCTGAGTGGTTTTCCTTTGTGCTGTATTTAGATTTAGTTTGCTAACAAGCATGTGCTATGATTCTTTGTTTATCTCGTGAACATCCACGTTGTTATCTCGTAACCATCATAGCAACTCATAAGAATAATGCTAAAAAAAAATATGTTAGTTTCAAACTGTACAAACATTATCAAATTGAAATTTATTTGTTTGATAACATAAACACTGTTTATCGTAACAACCCTGAAAAGTTTGGATTCAATATGTTCAGCCGTTATTGAGTTAATTTTAATTGATTATATAGTTTGCATAAGGTCCGATCAAAAAGAGGTTCGCTCAATTATATCAAACTTATATCAATGCTGAGTTCACACAATTATATAAAGTTGATTTAATAATCAGTGCATGCTGAGTACACACAATTATACGAAGTTAATTTAACAATCAGTGCACGCTGAGTACACAATCATACAAAGCTGATTTAACAATCAGTACATACTGAGTACACACAATTATACAAAGCGATTAAAAATCAATGCATGCTGACTACACACAATCATACAAAGCTGATTTAACAATCAGTGCATGCTGAGTACACACAATTGTACAAAGTTGATTTAACAATCAGTGCATGCTGAGTACACACAATTACACAAAGTCGATTGAACAATCAGTGCATGCTGAGTACACACAATTATACAAAGTTGATTTAACAATCAGTGCATGCTGAGTATACACATAAATAAAAAGCTGATTTAACAATCCGTGCATGCTGAGTACACACAATAATACAAATCGATTAAAAATCAATGCATACTGAGTAAAAACAATAATACAATGCTGATTTAACAATCAGTGCATGCTGAGTACACACAATTATACAAAGTTGCTTTAACAATCAGTGCATGCTGAGTATACACATAAATAAAAAGCCGATTTAACAATCAGTACATGCTGAGTTCACACAATTATACAAAGCAGATTCAACAATCAGTACATGCTGAGTACACACAATTATACAAAGCGATTAAAAATCAATGCATGATGAGTACACACAATTATACAAAGCAGATTTAACAATCAGTGCATGCTGAGTACACACAATTATACAAAGTTGATTTAACAATCAGTGCATGCTGAGTACACACAATTATACAAAGTTGATTTAACAATCAGTGCATGCTGAGTATACAAAATTATACAAATCGATTAAAATTAATGTATGCTGAGTAAAAACAATTATACAATGCTGATTTAACAATCAGTGCATGCTGAGTACACACAATTATACAAAGTTGATTTAATAATCAGTGCATGCTGAGTACATACAATTATACAAAGTTGATATTGATTAACAATCAGTGCATGCTGAGTACACACCACTATACAAAGTTGATTGAACTATCAGTGCATGCTGAGTAAACACCATTATACAAAGTTGATTTAACAATTAGTGCATGCTGAGTACACACAATTATACAAATCGATTAAAAATCAATGCATGCTGAGTAAAAACAATAATGCAATGCTGATTTAACAATCAGTGCATGCTGAGTACACACAATTATACAAAGTTGATTTAATAATCAGTGCATGCTGAGTACATACAATTATACAAAGTTGATATTGATTAACAATCAGTGCATGCTGAGTGCACACCACTATACAAAGTTGATTGAACTATCAGTGCATGCTGAGTAAACACCATTATACAAAGTTGATTTAACAATCAGTGCATGCTGAGTACACACAATTATACAAATCGATTAAAAATCAATGCATGCTGAGTAAAAACAATAATGCAATGCTGATTTGACAATCAGTGCATGCTGAGTACACACAATTATACAAAGTTGATTTAATTATCAGTGCATGCTGAGTACATACAATTATACAAAGTTGATATTGATTAACAATCAGTGCATGCTGAGTACACAAATGTACAAAGCTGGCGTAATGAAAAGTAAAGTTTTTAATTAGGCTAAGTTGTTTTAGGAAGAGAACTTGTTCTAGCCAAACAACCATTTCACTGCCTCATTATCTTTATTGCTCACTTGCCATTTTCATTTTTGGTAGGAGATGTGGCCAATGTGCTTGAATGGTTTTACTTAGTGAATATAAATGTAAAATACATAATGTATCTTTTTTATCATGCTTAGTGTTAATAGTGTGCGAGTATAATGATTAATGGGGGCATTTTTTTTATCTGCCATATTGATTGAAAGTAGGTAGATATTTGTGTGGGTATGTGTAAGTTGTTCATATGGATAATTTAAAATTTTCAATATTCATGTTGGTTTTTAAAAAAGGGTAGTAAAAGGATATATGTTAAAATAATTATTTTTCACCACACTAAGATGTTTTTAGCTGTTTTACATACGTTAATTGGTGGCTGAAAGTTACGTTTTGCTGGCCATGCCATCTGTCATCGTTATTTGGGGACTGAGCAGGTTTACATCCCTAGGGCCGCAAAATCAGCTTTCTTAACACATAAATGCATATTAAATACACAATCAGTATCCATAGCATTGCAATAGAATTGTTTTATCTTCACCACTGCCTGGCAAGTATATTAATTATTATTTTTGCTGATTGCTCAAATTATTTCTTTACATAACCTTAAATTTGTAGTTGTGTTGACTATCAGTGTGCATTATTACTGTGGTGAATAGTGGTAATAGGGTATAGTGTGGTGAAAAATAGCGTTCGTACCTCGGATCGAAATGGTTTTGCAGCTCTCGATCGTTTTAAGTTCTTGACTTTGTCTCGAACTTAACTATCTTGAACCGGCAAAACCTGGGGACAAGATATACTATTAACGTACAACACTTATTTTTCTGTTTGTAATTAATATTCTTTATCTGATTACACTAAGTAAATTGATACTCCCTTTAAAATATATTTCATATATACATGCTAATTTATCCACTTCCGACTTCTTGTTCATCTTAGTATTTATTTGTTGACTTAATAAATAAATAAATTTAAATATCAATGGTAAGCTAATCATACAATTTTGGATAACAAGTTATGCTTTTTATTCAATTTAATTAGATAAGGCATTAATAATTCTTTTTCAAATATTATGTTTTGAAATGTTTTGGCTACATTCATTTCAGCTTTTGGTAAATTTAAGGCGAGCTGGGCAGTTAAGTCATTCCAATTTGTTTTCCATCCATTTTTTCTTACCCTTGCCATTAATTTTTGTTCTTTCCCATAGTAATAATAATCAGTACATTTTTCTTTTGTAATTTTTAATCAAATATGTTTAATTTGTATAAAATACGATAAGCTTATAACGCTAAATCTGTGAGAGTTTATTATCTTTGATTGGCTTAATGGTCTAATGAACCCTAATACAGCCAAACAGTAATGATCTGTACATATTTTAACCCTGCATATAATGTAATTCATATTTTCTTTCATGTAATTAGTTTTTGAAAATTTTTTGAGACAGTTTCAAATTATATGGATTAAGTACTAAACATATGGTGTTGTGTTTGTCTACAACAAAATACATTCAAATTATGGATTTAGAAATACTGGAGGCAAAGAAAACCCCTGGGTGTGTCAATTTTTATTTGCTTGTTACTATTTCTAAAATTTTCTTCTAACGTTTATTCTGAAATTATTCCGAAACAATTTATTACAAATGCGTTTTCATTGTTTTGAATTATGATTGTGTGGGTTTTTTATCGTTACTCACACACAGTGAGCAGTGTCAGTTGTTAAATATAACAAGACAAACAGCTGCAAGCAATACCGTGGAATATACTGACTATATCTCTGGTACAAAGTGTGGACTGATGTGGAAAATGTGGAAGTGTCAGTGGAAAAATTTATTTTATGAAATAAAATTGTTTGAAATGTTACTTTTATTAAAGAACACTACTTTTACATCACTATTCATGTCTAAAATTTATCAAAACCTAATACTTTTTTGTTTAGGTTTAGATGTCCAGTGTCTAGATCATTGTACAACTTCTAGGTATTTCACTAGAGCAATGAGGTGTTTATTTTATAAATAGCTAGCTGAAACCAAACACACACAACACACCTCCGGACCTACCTCTTGGTTCTGTAGCTTTGCCTCAGGGAGAAGATGTGGAACAGTCCTGAATAACAATCCAGTAAATGGCCAAGTAATTATGATTTCTATTGTACTTATTGTAGAAGTTCACAATTGGGGGAGCGAGCTGGCGTAGTGGCTAGAGCGCGGGACTTCGGTCCGTGAGGTCCCGGGTTCGATCCCCGCCAAGTCACCAATGGATTTTATCTAAGTGATAATGCCGCAACCCCTAGGTCTAGCCTGAAGTAATGTGAAAAACAATCCCAGGCTCGTGCCTAGCGTCCTAGGACAAAAAAAAAAAAAAAAAAAAAAAAAAAAAAAAAAAAAAAATTTAGAAGTTCACAATTAAAAGTTTGCATTGTATGGATGGATAGAACAGAATAGTTATAGATTAACTTGGTAACTATTGTAGATTTTTCTCGTACTGTTTTCAAACTAGCTATAGTAAAATACAGTATTTTCATTTAACTGCATTTTTGTTCAACTTTTAAGCTATTATTTTAATTAAGTAGTTTTTACAACATGTGCTAATGTTATGGTTAACGTTTTCTTTTTCAGTACCACTTAAGGGCATATTATCTGAGAATTTAAGTCTTAAGTCAATGTCTTATGTTAATGTTTGAAAGAGACTTAAGTTGATTTCCATATTATTTAAAGAAGTTATGTAACTTTTAAAAGATTGATTATTCACTTTAACATTACTAAATGAATAGATGTTGTAGGGTTTAAAATTGTTAATTTTGTTAGACAAATTTTGTATTATTTCCAAAGATAAATTCTAGTAGGATTCTATTTAGGATTAAATTCCAAACTAGTTTCCACAAAAAATAAAAAAATAACAATAAATAAGGCTGAAGTGTGAAATGCGTCAGATGCTGATCCTTTCATGAATCACGGATGCATTTACAAATTAACACTGGACAAAGCTAATCCAAAATCTGGCTTAGTCAAACTAATCTCTCATTATCTCAGCATCTCTAAACTTTTACAAGGATTACCAGCTTGTACATCAAATCTTTTTAAAGAATGTAGTTTGTAAAAATATTACCAGAATTATATTTTACTCCTTTAACTAATCAAGATAATTTTTCACGAAATTACATTAACCATTACAGTTAGGTAACAGAGAAATTATAATTTTATTATTAACAGATAAATAGCATAATATTTTTAAAAAAATATGCCCTAATAGAGGTAGGAATATTGGATTGTGTGCTTCAGAGTGTGAGGGTTAGAAACTTAGCAATTGAAATGGAATAACTAAATTTGATTCTGTGGAGTGATTCTGTGGTGATGTCACAAATGCATTTAAATCCTTGCAAGATAAAATATCACCAGGGAGGGATGAGATCTCTGTTAATCTCATGAAAATATATCAAAATGTATAAGTTGAACCACATTTAATAATTATTATTCATCATTCTGAAACAATATTTCTCTTAAATATACCAAACCTAAACTACTTTTCAAAATATGAAAAAAGCTCGATCCTGCAAACTATTTACCTGTTTCCCTTCTGCCATCATTTTCTAAAGTATTTGAAAACAGGAGCTTACAATCTTTTTTTTATTTAACAATATTCTTTGTAAAATATATATTTGTATATTTCATTTCTTGTATTTGGTTCTAGAATGGAGTTGAGAACCATGGGAGCTTTAACTACTTTTGCTAATGAAGTGTCATGGCTTTGAATGGGTCTTGGAGCACAATATGAGTGTTTTGAGCTTATCCAAGGATTTTGGTGGTGTAGGTACCAAAAATTAGTTCACTACAACTTTTCAACCGAATAAATGTCTTCCTTGGTTGTGCTCATACTCATCCGATCAATATCAGTGAATTATAATTAACAGAGGCAACATTTAATCTAAATCAAATTGGCTGGAGTAAAAATTGGGGTTTCTTAAGGTTCTAATTTATGGTCACAGTTATTTTTAATTTACATAAATGATATTACAAAAAATATTCCACACAGACTACTATTTGCTGTGGATACTACTGCTGTTGTAAAAGCTAAATCCCATGAGGGACTAATTATCAAATTCACTGAATCAATATGAATAGTTTGAGGTAAATAAATGGGAAGAAAATAAATCAAAATGAAATGCTACCAATAAACCACAACCTAAGATATGTAATATAGTTTTTTCTGGAAAATTTGTGATTATATTTCTTGGTCTACATAATGATATGCGTTTTTTGTACTTGTAGTAAAAAAATTTTAAACTGTATTAGACAGATTAAATTTTGCCTGTTATAAAATGTACTGTGTGATAAACATTACTGGCTTTAAAACTTGACTAACTAATCTATGATGCTCATTTTTTATTTTATAGTTCAATATGGAATTGAGCTCTGTTACAAGATTCATAATAATTTTCAGTACCCAAAATACCACAGAAAATTAGTATAAAATCCATGAAAGAGAGTTTTTAGTAAATTTTATCCAGATCATAAATCGGAAAATCATTCTAAACTTTTGAAAGTAGCCTTACTAATTCGCTCAGATCATATTATAAGGTAAACGTATTTTTTCGATACAAATTGATAACACTGTAAATTATGTAATAGCGTATTAACTGTACATCTTTTTAAAGTAGCCTTATTGTTTTATTGAACTAGTTTCAATAATAGTTATTTATTTAAGTCTTTGGTTTTCTAGAAAAATTTTACTGACAATACCACCTGTTTAGTACCTACACTATTATGTCTAAACTTTTTTGACAATGAATATTTATTTAAATCAAACTTTTGTCATCTTTGTCAATTGAACTAAAACCAAAACACAACAGAAAACTAATCCATACATAATGTGATGAAGAGAATGATACTCAAATAGCTCTTTCAATATTTTAAAAATCATTGAAATAATACAAAATGCTCTATAGGCAAATATTATTTATATCATAAGTCCAACCAGACGATTTTTAAGCATCTAATATGAAATGTTTAATGATCAACTCCTAATTTAAGCTTACCCCTTGACTAAAGCTTATCTCTAATATTGTTGTACTTTTTATTGTTTTGTTTTTTTAGCTTATTAGATGTATACATAAATTTTTTTACCTTTAGATTGTGCCAATAGTATGTAACCTTGAATGGTAAGACGTTTCATCACTTTCTGACAAGATGGTGTTGAAAAAGGCTCCAATCACAAATAAAGAAAAGTGTTTCACAGAGAATAAGCAATAAAAAAATCATGCATAAAAATAAAAAGCAAATATAAATAACAGATGTTTTTAAACACTCAACATGACTGTTTGGTATTATGTATGTGACACTGAGTTTTATTATCAGGAACATTCAACATTCAGAAAATATCATTTATACAATTATAGAGATAGAATGTTCAATGATTACTATAGTAATCATTGAACTTATTTCAAGCATTTGTGGATTGTTTTAATGCATTCGACCTTTGTTTAACCACATCTACAATTTTGCAGCTCAACAGCAAAATTCAACAATCCCCCATATTCGCATCAGTAGATTCTAATGCAGTAACTCTATATGTGACGAGGAAATTATTACACTACATTATATAGCATGATAAAGTAGAAAATTCTGATATTCAAGAATTTACTTCAGTATAAAAACTCAATGACTCAAATATGTTTTTATAAATTATTATAAACAAATATCTTTTAGAATAAGAACTTGTTTAAGGAGATATAAATACCATCTTTAATGTAAGGAGAGTTAGGATCAACACATTAAACAAACTCCAATTATATACAAAAATAATTTATTACCTTACCTATTTACAAATTAATTTATGTATATATATCATTTGGAAAATTCAATCACAAATATTAACAGTCACTTCAGCTAAGCTTGGAATGATCCACAATAGATTTACATGATTATAACTTGTGCCAACATTTCTTCTTTGTACCAGACAGATATAGGCCAGCAAAACAATAAATATACTACTTTACAAAAATATAATTATTATAAAAACATAGAAAGCAGAAGTTTTCCTACTAATTAAAAAAAAAAAAAACATTTAAAATGCCCAAAATCTTTTTGGTTCCGTTTTCTTGTTAATAAAAATATACTTACAAATTGAATTTAAAAGGAAAATATCTAAAAATAGAATTAACAATTAACAAGTACGGCTCCAGGTTGTAAAAATATAATAATACAAAATCAACAAACATAAAAAATTTGTAACCACCAATAATCGCACCTGTGTAAAAACAAAAATAAATAAAAATCCAGTCAATAGAAAGAAACTGTCCATATGTGTTTGGTTCACTGTCACGCAGTGGTGGTCGCAGTAGTGTCCAGTTCCTCCACCACGGGCGCTAGGGGCAACTGCAGGTTATGTGCCTTCTTCTCCCACAAGCTGCTTTGGTCTCGTATCCTCCGTGTGTTGTCTGCTACGAAGGCGTCGGGAGAGCCGTAGTTGGGCGGGTTGGCGTGAGGGTCATACCCTAACTTGGCCAACATAGGCGCCAGCTCGGCCATGTCCTGTACTACGTCCTGGGGCATCTGGCCGACCCACTTGGTCAGTGCCTCTACGTTTACAGGCTTGATAACTTGGTCTGAGGACCTCTCAACCCTGCAACAAACATCCTTACTTAGTTAAAACCTACCTTTGATCAAACATTTTTGTGCTAGGCGAAAAAACAGTTGATTTAGTGGCATATGTAGATTCAATAGCGACAAAAAAAATTGTGGTTAAAAGAAAAGTTATTTTGTTGAATGACCTATTCATATAATAAATAATACTAAAAGTTTTAATTTTTTGGAATATAATTCTTTATTGGTTCTCAATCCTGTACGTGAAATCTTCATCTCAAGCTGAGCCGTAATTTACTTCATGTAGGTAATTAAGATCCCAAAAGAAAATCAGCATAGCATAATATTAATGGTAATATTGTTTACTTGTTCCACTTACTGTAGTAACAGTATAAGTTAGAATGAATGTCTAAGATTAAGTTGAGACTACACTTTTCTATAGGAACCTATTTTTTATACAGAACATTGTACTATAGGACCCTATGTCATGAAAAATACTCATTTAAAAGGTGGATAGCTTCTAAAATGACCTCCAAGAAGCAACGAACAACCAACCCCTCACTTACTTGGACAGCAGTACGCCGCCTGGTTTGTTGATATGGTCTTCATGGTGCAAAACACTTTCATTCCAAGGAACATCGAGGAAGTTGAGTATCTCCCGCATCCAGTGTGCCGGGTGCAGTACAAGCTGTTCATAGTACACCATCATGCAGCGTTCTGACCCAACTAGCTGACACTGGTCGTACATAGTAGCGATGGCATTGTTCCACCTTTGGAGACATTGTCTGTAACTCGTCAGGTCAAACCCTGTGATGGTCACCTGTCAAATAGAAATGTTAAAAATAAAGTATCACCTATATCAACACAAGATAGGGTAATAAATACTACTTGGCTATTCTATTCTTCATAGAATGTTGCGGTTAGGTGATTTTACTAAATCAGTATAATTAAGAAAGTTTGAAAAAAGGCTCACTAGCCTCCATCCAGTCTGATTACCCTCAACTGTCATGGACACATAGTTCTCTGAGATATACTTATAGTCACAAAATCCTCTATAAATCGGCAAAGACCAGGTCATAAATGACATGAGTGAGCCTGTATGCACCTAGGTGGTGTCTCCATCTCAATAATTGATTGATTGATTGATTGATGGATATGATGACATATTGTCTGTCAATTAATTATAAAGTAATCAATTGTACCGGTTTTGTCAATAAACAGACAGAATCTATCAAATCTAATTTCTTGAAACCTAAACCATTATCAATATCAACTAGGATTAAAATTTGGATGTAGGTTACAAATAGGCTTCATATTTTTTTTTAGTTTTTGAGAAAGAAAAATAATAATTTTTTTAAGGAAAGGTTGAGACATTTTATTAGGAATGTATTATAAGAAACTATTTTATTGGCACTGGAATGGTTTTTAAGTCACAAAATATGATATAGTAAAATACAAGTAGGTAGCTGATAGTATAAAAGCTGTGGAAAGTGCACTAAAAGCACAAAATTGCTTGTTGCAATGATGAAATTGTACAACTAAAAGTGCTTTTAGGTTGTTTCTCACGTCAAAGAGAGCTTTTTGTTTAAGACTTTATATGAAAAGAATAAATTGCATAAAATGAGTGAAATAAATACAATCACTCTAAAATCAATACTTCCCAAAGGAATTAAAATGTTTAATTTTTAAGAGATTGATTTACCTGTCTAGATATGATGGAGTGTACAGTGGCTCTGCCATCTCTCACCATGAAGATGAACTTGGCTTGAGGAAAGAGTTCAGAGAGGTAGTCAGCTGATTTGAGGGTGAGAGGATCCTTGTTGCAGAGTCTGGGAGCTGGCTCCCCATGCCTAGCAATCACTTCCAGGCAGAATGACGCGATGGCAGAGTTCAGTACCTAGACATTGAAAAATGAAATAAAATACTAAATTGATTTACTGTACATTTTAATTATTATTAAAATATAATAAACAAACATATACAATAAAGAATGAATAATATATTTTACAATAATAGCTTCAGGTAAATTATAACAGAAAGGAGAAAAATAAACCATGATTTACACTTTCTATAGAAGCATTATGTGGGCCCAAATAAATAATAATGTAAATGAAAATCGAATTGACAACTTGTCCCAAAAGTAAGCTTGTGTCATATTCTTAATCAATTTTAGTTTGTTTGGGACTCACATGGATAAGATTTGTTTGGTTATACATATTCATACAGTATATGACAAGAATAAATTGGCCTAATCGCTGTATAGGCTAGCATTAAATCTCAAAGAAATATTTTTTCCAATTCAAGTCTCAGGAAAGTATTGTTTAACTGTCTCGATATTGATTACTAAGTAGTAGCCTGATTAAATTATTACAGGTAATGTCAAATTTTGGGTGCAACATATACGGTCATAAAAAATGAAAATTAAATGCCTACACAACAAAGTTAAATGGGTTTTTGATTTTTTTTTACTTAAAACAATTTGTTAAATACTCCACCCACCTCTTTATCGACACCCGCCTCCTCCAACCGCAGGGTCTCCTTTTTGCTTTTCATCCAATGCTGGCGCATCTGCAGTATCCTGGGTATGACTCGGGTCTCTTGACCACACCTTACATCCGGGTGAGCGTCCAGCATTGCTCTCATCAGCGTCGTCCCCGACCTCGGTACTCCTCCAATGAATATCAGTGGCATGTACCTGTCATAGCTGTACACCTGGTTGTCACTGCCTACCACGTACGTCTGAACACATAAACAGGTTAGGTTAAACAAGGCCAAGTTAGGTTAGAAAAGCCTATGATGAATTTCATTGCTAGTTATCATTGCCTACCACATGTTTAATATGTAAAAATTATGATGTAGTAATAAAATATATTTAAAAACTAGTCTGTTGTGTACCGGTACTCATATATTAAAACCCATTAAAAATTGCAATGTTCTAGATAGCTCCAACCCCCAAACTTAACAACCTCTGGGTCCACAAAGTGTCAGAAGGGGAAGTGTACTGTATTTATTGTTACTATGCACCTGGTGTAATAAAAAGAATAACACCTTCTTCTGCATACACAACACAGTAGGTTACTGAAGGTCTATTGCAACTGGTTTTAAATTATGAAAAGATTGTTATTATATTGGTTAAACCTGAAAAGTCAGATAAAACACCTAACAACAATAAACAGGAATAATGCGTAATGAGGATAGAAAACGATGCTAGCCAGAGGGAGGATTAAATTAATAGGAACAAATGGTTAGCATATTAAATTAATGGGGTCACATTTCAGACAAATGACACCATTTCCGCAACTGTTATAAGGCCAAATGAGATGAATAAGACAAGGTGTACCTCTGGGAATGGTCCAATGTTTCATTATATAAGCCTTATACAGCTTCCCTGATATTCTCTCAATAATATTTTCTAAAATACTGTATATCCATAAATATTACAGATTTTTTCACAACCATACTTCTATACTTTTGTAAATGTAATATTTTTTTTCTTTTATTTAACCTAAAAATAAATGTGTGGTTTTTGGATTTGGAAACGCATAAAACTAACACAATAAATTATTATTGTAAATTATGTGTATACTGTACAGTGGTAAACACAATATAAATCAATAACAGCAAATTTAAATTAAGCTCAAGTTAAAAATGTTATAATTACATAATATAAATATGCGTTTTAGTTTAATGATGTATGTGTTTTAGCTAAATGGTTTTGAATGTATGTTACCTGTTTGGGCACCATGACAGGCCCCCTGTCTGCTGGGCTACACAGCTGTAGCTTGTAGGTCAGCAGTATAAACACCAGCAGAGCCGCTAACAGAAGGGCCAACTTGCGCCCTCCGCGGCCCATCCTTGCTACCTCATTCTTCACCTGCAGACAATTCAAAACACATTCTAGAGTCACTTTCACTTACAGTCCAAACAAAACCTTTTTTCTTCCTTCTTAATTGGTGATGAAAAAAACGATTTATGTCAAAACAGTAGTTTTATGTCCAATTGTACAGTTTTCAACTACACGTAAAACAATTTGCATTAAAAAGTTGCATAAAAATACTTGTTCAACTTTTAACCGAGCAACAACCAGAACTGAATTGATTGGTTATTCCAATGATTCAGCTCCAAAAAGGAACAATAGAAAATTATAAAAAGATTGTGTACGAGTTAGCATCAAATGTTAAAAGGGGTAACTAAAATATTCAGTTAATATTCAATAATTATTTATTGAAAGGTTAAGGAATAACTTGTTAACCAATATAACATGAAGAAGCCATATGAGAGGGTAAATCCATTTAAATTTTTAAGTATCATAAAACCTTTCCAACCTGTAAGGTTACTAGCTACAATACAAGTGTAGAGTTAGCAATATTAGCATATAGACAGTACCTGAGTGAACAGCCTGATGTATTTAGGAGCCAATGCTCGCTGTCCCAGCTTGCCCTACAAACATCAGTATGCAATAGTTCATGTGCATAGTAAGTACTCCATGACACCCAGATGATTTTCTAAGATCCAAGTTTGTAAAAAAATTTAGTACGGTGCTAAAATATTGCCTAATCTCAACATCCAAAGTGAACGCTAACTTGCTTGTTAAAGTGAACAGTTACAGAGTTACAAAAGGTTAAAAATGGAATTTTTTATAAATATTTTTAACGTTTTAAAAGTTTTGAGACAGCAAAATATAACAAAAAATAATGCAAAAGAGCTACAAAACTTGTAACCAAGTCATTGGACATAAAAATATTTTTTTTTATTATTCAGTGATACGCTACCTCTTCAGGAGTCTGCTAGGTGTCAGTTAAGGCAATCGTTAAGGGTAATGTAATCATAGGTTGATATGCACATCAAATTTAAGGTATATCTAAGTAAAATACCTACAAACCTGAATTCCGACAATGGTGGTGACCTGAAGACAAAATGGCAGCCGTTTAAAGATTTCTAGAATTCGCAACTTTAAATGTTTAAACGGCTCCCAAATAAAATATCAAATGCAAAGCGTACAATAATGCAGAATGTTTTTTGGAGAACTTGGAGGAAAATTAGAGAATTCCTAACTTTGTAGAATTGTATTTTACTTAGAAATACCTTAAATTTGATGTGCATATCAACCTATGATTACATTACCTTAACACGAACTAAAAGTCAAGTTTATTGACATGATAGACGTTTTGACACAGGCTGCACCCTCTTCACATGGTCACTTTGAACAATGTCATGTCAGTTGTCAGCAATTCATAGACATGATGAACATGTTGTTTGTAACCATCAACATGTGTACAGTTGAGTCAGTTGTAGTTTCTTTTTTTATAATTACTATGCCTATAATTTACTGGCATTTTGTTGTATCAGAATTTGAGTCATATTCTTAGCAATGTTATTATTGCCAAACAACAACTATACGACAATTATTGCACAATTATTCAGCAATAACTTCTCATAAAGTACGACAACTTACCCCAGACACTACTTAAGGATGAATGAAGTAGTCACCCAAATTCTGAAACAAAGAAATATATATTCTAATTATTGTTACTCTGTAATGCTATCAAAATGTTTAAATATATCACAGAATTAAGAAAAAATACCCCCGCCGCAGCAAACCTGCAGACTAAGCGAATTTCCATTTGACTGATTGGATTTACACTGAAATGTCTACTAAAAAATATAACATTAATTACCTATTTAAATAGAATTAGTTTAACAAGTACTTAGGTTTGCTGCATCAGGGCAGGGTAAAACTGTTTTTTGTTTTTTTTTTTTTTTATGTTAATAGTTAGTAAGAAATAAAAACATTTTCCAAATTTGATCAAAATAGGTTCATAAACAAGCAAACTACAACAGTTTACTTATCCTCCATAAGAATAACATAGGAATTTTAAATTTACAATTTTTTGGAATTTTCTCTGTAACCATTAGGCGTATAATAACGCTTCAATATACTAAATTATTTGTTTTTTTAAGCTCTACAAAATGGTTTGGAAAGAAATTGCTAAATTTTATGTTTTTTGGGTCAAAAATGGGAAAAACCTATTTTTACCCCATAAAACGCCCCGTAAACCCCCGTTCCCATGGTCCGATGGATCGCGAACTCGTTCGAATAAACGTAGGTTTACTGTACCAAATTTCATCAAAATCGGATCATTTTTACTCGAGTTATCGTGCTAACGGACACACATATATATATATATATATATTATATATATATAAATATATAAATATATAAATATATAAACATATAAATATATATATATATATATGAATTTTAACGGATGGTGTTTTTGGCCTCTAGGGACCTCAAAACGAAAAAAAAAATCGGTCCCGCGTCCAGGTCTTACCATGAGTACTACGGTAATAGCTTATTCCCTATATGGGAAATTCGCTAAAAACCTTTGATTAATATTTACCATTTAATAATTGTATATTTATGCTTTTACACAACATGTTTTTTATATCAACATATGCATCACTATTAAGTTTGCTTATTGCTTATTTGAAAGGGTTTTGTTTTATCATTGACTATTGGATACAGAAGGTTTTATCTACTAGCAGACAGTAAGTCACACAGTGTGGCATTGCAAGAGTTTTTGCTTCATGTAATTGGTCTTTTGTTGTTTGTATCGAACTTACTCCAGCCAACTGAGACATTAGGTTCAGTACTCAGACAACTTACTTAATTGGTTAAATATGAATAACGTAATGTAACTCTAATTTAAATAAAAAATATTGAATGAAATGTTTTTTGTATTATCACCACTGGCATACAAAAGAGAGACCATATAAACGTACCGTAAATACTACCTACAGAGAGACAGTCAGTTGTATAATTTTTACCTTTACAAATTACAATGGAGTTTACGGAGAGATATCAGTGCAATATTGTAAAACATTGTGATTGTAATATCACTTGCTGTTTGACATCATAGTGATTGTCTCATCACAGAATGTTTGATTGTCATCAACATCAACCAAGCCCGGATACACAACTGAAATGTATTTAGTATTTACACTTTACCGATCAAAACTCTCGGAACCGATACCACCATTACCGCTGATGATGCAGCAGTTTATTTACTTTGACCTTTGAGTTTCATGTGTTTTACTTGTTCTATTGTTTGCATAAAACTCATAAAGAACTTTAATCGACCTGATGCAGCACGTTGAGTAAAGAAAAATAACAATTAGTTTAAGTGAAATTGCCATAGTACAGGAAATAAGCTATTACCATAGGTCTCATGATAAGAGTTAGATATGTGTGTGTCCTTTAGCACAATGACTCAAATATGAATGGTCCGATTCTGATTAAATTTGGTACAAACGTGCAAGCCTACATTTATTCTAACGAGTTCGGGAGCCAGCAGGTTTCTACTATGGAACCGGGGTTTTGTGAGGTGAAAATTTAGTTCTTTAATTGTTGGCCCTCAAAACAAAAAAAATATAATTTTTTCTCTAAACCATTTAGTAGACCATTTTAGCTTATAACCAATTTTTTATTTCAAGGTGTTTTGTATTGGTTATAAAGAACAATTTTTTTAGTTAAATTTAAATTTCCTATGGTTTTTAAGCAGAGTTATTAGCCTAAACTGTTGTAGTTAGTTTGTGGATATGTTTTAAACAAATTTGGCAAATTTATTTATTTTATACTAAGCTATAACGTTTCATTAAACACACTTTATAACCACCCACCCCCCACCTCATGTTATTTAAATTGGGAATATTACTGACATGCTTGAGTGGAAGTTTATTTAGTATGCAGGTTTGCTGCGGGGGAGGGGGAATTAATTTATATCAGTACTTCAACTATTTAAGAGATTTACTTTATGTCTGTCCTTATGTAATACATAATGATAAGTACAAACACACTTGGTATTTAAACTAGTAAGTCATATAAAGTAATAAACTGTAGTAAACTTAAATCCTCCTACCGAGTTCGCATATAGTAATTAGCCCATACAATTGCACAACAGGTATTTTATCACTCCCCTTTTCTAGAAGAACATAATGTTATACTTCCAATTATTTTGACAATCTACAATAATATATTGAAGAAATAAATAAAGTGTTCAAGTAGCTGAGAAATACAGCACAGTAATTGTTTTATTTATTAGTAGCTTATCACAAAGTTATGATCGTCTGCAGCACGGTACACTGGTAACCGCATAACACCGTGTGTAAGGCAATGATTCAAATTTAATGAAGACCAGTAATTAATACGTTAGCTGGGTTGTAGCAGGTGTATTTGAGGGGGACGAAATACATTTAATGTACTGCAATCAAGTTCTTGAAGCCTTGAATGAATAACCTAAGTTATAAATCAATAATCTATCCTTATTGCACGAATTCCTGTGGCTATTTATGAACAAGTACTCGTCAAAATATGACATATTTAAGTATTATTTTTAAATACTGTTCTAAAGTCCACGACAGACGATCAATGTTACAATATTTTGAATCTCTCGTAGGATATTCTGTAGTGTACCTAGTGGGTTTTTTATGGGAGGAGTTTGTAGCCTTGGAAAATGTAGGTGTGTGCAAACTTATTTTCACCCTGTATCGTCTGCATGTGTCTCGTTTAGATTATTCAACATATTATTCATTGATTATAAGATATTATTTGTTACAATTCTAAACAACGACAATTCACGAACTAATCCAATATCATAACTTTATAAACTGTCTCCACAGTGCTGAAATATTGAACCAATATTTGCAGCTTCAAAAATTAATCCGTAATGCACATACTGAACAGTAAATATTAAGCACATTAAGCTTTTAAAATACAAAAATTGTAGCTACCAACATTGAATTGTACAACTTCAATAATTATCATAATAATCGCTAATTTGACCACTGAGTAAAATGGTTGTTAGTATGTTTTAAACTTTTAGGACAAGATTAATAACGACGGGGCTGAAAGAAAATTTGTTTTGTAACAGGTTAAATTTACTAAAATATAACTTAATTACATAACAGATATTTTAAATGTAGCCTAGTATAAAATGTATATAAATGTATATACAAATTTTAATTTTTAAACGTAATCCATGTGAAACTTTTAATACAAAAATGTCTATAAATCTTAAGATGCAAAATTCTGCAAAAACTTAATACACTGAAGAAAGGTTTGGTTCTGACGGCAATGTGTTTTCAAACGGAAATTAAATATTAAGTGACTTTCAAACACTTTAAAGGAGATTTTGCATAGAATACAATACCAGCGATTGGTGTTAATTGTTGTGCAGCGAGATGAGTTTTAGTGTTTCAATAATTTCAACTTCAATCAGCACTCCTAGTTTTTAGTCAGCAGCATATATCGGCCAATTTTACTGATATTCTCTGGCATCACTGACAGTGAATAACTTCACATTTTTCCATGCTTGTCCCTACATGGAACTTTGGGTAATAGAAACGAATTTACAATATGTAAATTGTCTAAATATATCACTATTTTGAAACAGTTTAATTGTTTTATACAAATGGCGATTCCATACGAACTCCGTACTAACATTTGAGATCAGCGTATGTCCAATTTAACTGTTTTAATGTCCTACTAAAAAACAATATGCAATATAGTGAAGAAAGTTGAGGAACTGGCATAATTAGAGATAGAGTTTAAGCCTGTTCATCACAGTGGAGTACGTCAGCCGAGAATATTACTGCATTGAATAATAGTGTGTGCGAGTAACCTCAATTATCGTGTAGTCGTCATTCACAGATTTTAAGCCTTTTCTAGAGCTCCATTTAACACATTTGACACTCACAACCTTACAACAGTCAGTTTACTCATGAGCTAAAACCCAGAACCATCCACTGATCATGGACAACTAGGAATGTTTTTAGAATTGGCATAGAACGGTAGGAAATTTATGTTATTTTTTTAAGAAAATCTTCTTCTCTGTTGAAGTAATGTGCAATACCTTGGATATGTTGATAAACATAAATTCCTAATATGACTCCTTATGAAAATCCAAGCGTAACATACACATAAGCTCAACTGGAACAACAGAAAGCACACATTCACCAGTCTATAGTAACTACCAAAACAAGAGGAACTGATATCGAAGGTGCATTTCCAGGTTATTATGTTCACCATACTAAGTATAGTCAATGCCGTTAATGAAAAAACCCAATGATTTTGTTACATCAGAGCAAATATAAAACGGTTCTAGTTCTTTTCAAAATAAAAATAGGAAACTAAAATTGGATGACACTTTACATTAAATTTACTCTTTGGTTTTATAGCTTATTAGTAATATTTGAGTAATATATTTTGTGAGATATTTTTGTTGTATTTAAAGTTTTAAAAAATCAATTTAGTTTGTTTATTATGATATGGGGTTAGTCTAATAATAGCACACAGCAGGGGTTAGTCTGTTAAAAACTAACACACTTAAATACGCCAACACAAATGATCAATTGATGCAATTTTGTAGACTAGATGAGTGCAAACAAGTCCCTACGACAAGGCGGTAGATTACGCTGCAAAGTTAGATTACATCTGGCTGGGGCTATCTCAAGTGTTTCTATTTGTGTTCTGTGGCTCTCTGGTGATGTTAACTTTGAGGAACGGTACCTATTCACTAAAGCCTTCTAACAATCTTCCGGCGGGAGTAATCAAAAGTCTGTTAATGAGAGAAGTGTCCCAGTTGATCACGAAAGAAACATTTAAATTCTACGAGGTGATCCGCAAGCGAACCGCGCATTTTAATAGGGTTCCAAACTTATTTCAGAGGCAAATGGAGTCCAATGCAACTTGCTTTTACCTACCAAGATTATGTTTGTCTACTGCTACATAATCGTCCATTATCATGTAGTTTATTCACACTTTGGGGTAATAATACTATTAATATACAATAAATAGTTTTTATTTTATTTTAGATCCATACCGTAAAGAGTGATTTACGTACAATTATCAAAAAAGTAGCCTATTTATCATTCATTTGTATAAACAGTTTCACGAGAGCACAATGACACAAAATGTACCAAGTGTATAAGGTAAACTTAATAAGGAATATTTAGGATATTATTGTATTGCAACGGGAAAACACACGTTTTTCAACACTAGCAGAGTACCCGTCCTTCGTACGGGGTTGGCAAATAAGTATTTTATACTTATTGCAGTTTTACTCAAGCGTTAAGTTTGCAATGGGAGAGGACACAGTTTGATAACATTTGCTTCATTAAATTTACGGTATACTATAGTATTACCGGTATTACACATCTAGCCATAATGTTCTACCACTTCACCTAAACAATAAGGGGAAAAATATTAAAAATTAATTAAGGTTAACATGGGGAGTTAGAGCCACTGGGGCGGAGCCCGAAAGGTGTTTTGAGATAAGAATATGCCTATATGTTAATCGGGAGTGTGAGCTATCATCATGCCAAATTTCAGCCCAATCCGTCCAGTAGTTAAAGCGTGATTGAACTTCAAACAACCACACAAACTTTCATATTTATAATATTAGTAAGATTTAATAAATAATTATTAGTGCACATACGACGTGTTATTTGGCATCAAACTTGATTTAACTACCATTTCAGAATCCCTTCGGATGACGAATTAGAACTACTAGGAATGTGAAATAGTTTTAGTGTCCACCGCAATAATTTTCGTTCAAATTTATAGCTTACGAAGAAATAGTTTGCTACAAAACCGTTTATTTCTTTCAGAAAGATGTAAAACCCCTTCTAAACCTTTTGAACATAGTTTACTAACAACGCATGCTCACAGATATAGGCTACTTTAACTATTTTATTTTGAAGAGTTATTTCCAAATTTATTTCAGATTTTGGCGAGGTTATATTTAGGTTTTATTATTACAAAAAATAATTTTACGAATAAGAAATAATGTCTTTTTATAAATGACACTGACTGTTTAGTCAGGACTAGAGCAACAACTAAAAAGCCAATTTATTACAGGAGGCCTAAAGAAGTTAAGAAATTCAGAAGAAGACATCTAGAATATAAATTAGTAAACCATACAAAACTGAGGTTATACAAAGTAATAGACTTAAGCAATAAATAAATTTTTAAAAATCAAAAAACCACAGAATTATTAACATTTTATGAAGATTTTGGCAAAAAAAGAAAAATAGATTGATTCGTATTTTGTGTCTTATACTACTCTCGCATATTGATGAATATGATGCTGTCCGAAGTAATTAAAATATTTATGTTACTAATACCTTTAATTTGTTATACCTGTTAAAAGGTTTCGCATAAAAAATACTAATGACTAGTCGAGTGTTTTAAGCTATTATCCAACGCCAATTATTTATTTGCAGGGCACAATATACTGTTAGGCTCTTTAATTTGCATATGTTGATCGTAGTTTACTGATATGCAAATACAAACCATTGTGTATGCATTAGAACTTTGTTTATTTTACAGTGATCTGTTGGAAAATCAAACTCGAAGGGATTAAACACGCTTTAAGTTACATAACATTTGAATTGTTATGAAGGATAATTTTTGAACCGGGAAATCTTAGCTATATACTTTGGTTTACTCGTCACACACTCCACCGGTATTCGTCCATGGGTGGTTTTACTTTGTAGCTTGTTCATAATGGGTTCTAAACGTATCTACTTAAAAATTATATTGTAAGTGTACGCATATTTTTACATAATTTATCTATTAACTGATTTGGTTTATTTGTATGTCAGTACCAATATTTTTCGAACCAATGACTGCATGTTTTACACGATTGTTTGATGGTATACGTCGTCAAACGTCATACCTCGTTGAGTTGGGTTGAATTGAGATTATGTAAAATACATGGTTTTGTAAAATAAGTTTTCTGTCCCATTTTTTTATGGATAGGCTCAAAAGTAAAACACGTTGTTTTATTATGAATATAAAATTACGAGGCTTACATTTACCGGTAAATTCATCTCAATATGTACATAACTTTAAATTTGTTATGCTGTACCATTGAACGACATAGGGCTGTAATGTCTGTCTTCGCATGTGGGTTTACTGTCATCCGAAGAGTCGAAGCTCACCTATATCGATAGCAAAAGTGATAAAACATTATCTATGTTAAGATCTTTTTCAATTAAAGGGAGTCTGTTAAAAGCATTGAATCAATATTCAAAGGTAAAAAGTGTACTCAACAACAATAGCATAACAAAAACATTGAAGGATGCAAATATACTGTATGTTATTGGGCGAGTTTATATATGTTAAGTTCAATAACCAGTATGTTTAATGGCTTATCGTTTAGTTAACAGGTTATTTAATATAGTTCGTCTTTGATGTAACAATCTCCTCTCTTACAGCCACTCGTATCAGATTGTACCCCTCCCCTCCCCCCAACCCAACAATAAAGACCCATTGGTCCAGTGTCAACAAACTGACGAGGCTCGATGTGTTTATTGACTTGAGAGAATCAATAAGTCCAGTCTCAAGAGTTCAGACTCAATCATCTCAGTTCAAACATCGCCCGATGTAATCTACAGCTCTCGCCAAGTTGTTGGTAGCGGTTGTTTTCCTGGTTCCAAGATAACTATGAAGACTTTATGAATATTATCGAGGCTTTCGTAATCTTTGGAAAGGTTGGACATTTGTTCCTAAGTTTGTCCGGCCGGCAATATGCAAATACAATTTAATAATCTTGGTTTAACAATACAGATAGTAACAAGACCAGTACTTAGATGTGTGAGCGTATCCTTAAAAAATCTAACAAACTCCAACGGCGTCGACAAACACAAGAAAGTCTTCTATGTATTAACACACACGGGTCTCTCTCTTATCTTAAGGCGTTCTTTCGTGTTTGAAGATTGATTAGCATTTCACGGATGGATACTGTACTTGGCCTAAAAGGTTTGTTTTGGAAGGGGGGGGGGGGGGTCGGTTGAAACGATTATGTACTCATAGACTATGTCACGTAGGAGGTGCAAAACCACAAAAGAAATTTTGAAATTGATTATAGTTCAAACAATAATAGATGCAATGCCAAGAAACACGGGCATTTTTTATTAATCCATATGTAGTCGTAGCAATTGAGTTTCATATAGGTTTGCGTAAGCAAAATAAAATTAGCTCTTATTATGATTATCATACACTTATTATGCTTAGGCCTATTATTAGCATAATACAATGATTTTCCGTAGCCGCTTAGCTCAATTTTCAACCACTGCACTAACTAGTTTAACTAGCAGTGTAGTTATTATTAACCTGATGTAGTTATTATAAGACACAATGGCCACGTTACAGCGGTGCCTCATTGGTCCAACTAAGGATGTATACAGTGTACCAAAGCTATCATGTTGTGTAACAATTATCTTCTCACATATGTGGGAACCCCGGCGGCTTTCACCCTACAATTAGTATTGTTCCCAACATTCGAAAACTGAAGATCAACAGTTGATTTGAGAACAACTTTTTGGTTGCTTATGTGAAAATGAAAACCCAACTATTCAAATAATTAAATTAACACCTTTTTTATGGTCTATTTTTCTCAAAATAATTATAAGAATATAATTTAAAATCTTAAATAGGACGCATATTTTTGACTAAAACTATAAATGTACCAAAACAACAATAAATGTTTGAGTTCCTAAAATTGAACATTTAACATGGGTCACTTTTCACCTTATACGATTACTTTAATACATAAATTAATTTTACTTAATAGTCTGTATTACTTAGTGTTATATGGATAGAGTTAGATAACTGTTAGAAAGAGAAGTTGAGCCAAATGTCTGTTATAAAATTTAAATAACTATTTGGCTTAATTATATTCAATTGATCGCCAGCAGCAGATAAAGAACAATATTTCTTTGCATGAATGAGCTGGAACAGTTTTTTGATGAATGAAAAAATTCAAAGAGATTTCCTTATTTGATCACAGCTTTGACCTTCCGCTTGATTTTTACTTAGATTTTTATTAGCTTGAGGCGTCTTTATCGATGGATGACTTTCCTATCAACCTCGTGTATTGGCTTTTTATTTTCTTTTAAGTACAAATCGATTTGTTTAGGGACTGTTTTCATGAATAAAATTCACTTCGCAGTAAATATTTATACATGAGTCAAAGTATGTTTTAGGCAAATTATCTTCCGATTTGTATCTACGAACGACAATTTATCATTTTAAAGACATTCTATTCGACAACAGTAAGTTATTAAAGACAAAAACAAGTTAGCGAAGGTAATTTTTTAGAAACTAAGAAGTCGGAACTTAAATAAGCCCTTTCTGTTAAGGTGACTTAATTAAAAGTTCCACCTTTATAAAACTAAACCATCCTTGAGGAAGTAACGTAGATCGTCCTACCTTGTTTCATAGTTATTTATTAGTGTTTTTAAAGTAAACTTTGGTCATGAATTCGTTGCATATAATGTATTTTTTCAAGCTATACCGACAACACTAATCATACAAATGCATTTTTCTTACTTGACCCTAAGATTTGTCATATTTTTAAGTCCTAAGCGCATTGTTAACAAAACAGTGCATAATATTCAAAGATTAAAATTTATACATCGGTTTCATTTATTTCGTTGATTTTAGCGAATTTCCCATATAGGCTATTACCGTAGGTCTTATGGTAAGACCTGAACCCGGGACCGATTTACTTTTTCGTTTTTAGGTCCCCAGAAATTTGGTGCAAACGTGTAAACCTACGTTTATTCGAACGAGTTCGCAAACCAGCATAACCGGACCATGGGTACGGGGGTTTATGGGGGGTTTTATGGGGTAAAAATGGGTTTTTACCATTTTTGACCCTAAAAACAAAAAAATTCTGCAATTTCATCCTAATACATTTTGTAGAGCTTAAAAAAAGAAATAATTTAGTATATTGAAGCACCGTTGTATGCCTAACGGTCGCAGAGAAAATTCAAAAAAAGGTGCAATTTTTTAATTCCTATGTTATTCTTATGGAGAAAATGAAAACTGTTGTAGTTTACTTGTTTATGGATATATGTTGATAAATTTTGGCAAATTTATTTATTTCATCCTATACTATTGAAGTATCGTAAAAAAACGTTTTACTTCCCCGTAGCAGCAAACCTAAGTACTCGTTAAATCTAATGTTATTTAAATGTAGAATAAATATGTCTTATGGAAATATTTTAGTAAAAATTTAATCAGACAAGTTGAAATTCGCTTAGTCTGCAGGTTTGCTGCGGCGGGGGTATTTATGAGAAACCAAACGAATTACGCCTTTGTGATATCTGGCCTTATTGTGGTTGAATAAATATTTCACAATTAATTGTAGAATCGATAACGCATTAGATCTTAATTGATTATGATCTTTGACATTGATGCATAACAACCTTAGCAATACTTTTGGTAATTTAGGTGGGAATCATAACTTTTCTTTAAAACTGCATTTTTATTGTAAATATGTGATTTCTAAGGAGCGTATCTTACGTAGAACCTTGTGATGGGTTGTGCTTTAAATTAACAAAAATATTGTGTTAAGCAGTCAATCAACTATTGAAATGACTGTATTGAAATACAGTATTACTCCGGACAGTCTAACTTGTTAGTTTAAGTTAAAATGGATTCATTATTTTATGTATTTTAATAAACTACTATGTTTTTCTTCCATTTTCCAATGAACACGATAGCCTATTCCTATTATATCAAGCTGCAGTGATAAGCTTTTTTAAAATCGATTAACAAGTCTCCTCCTCCGAAGTTTAACCGTGTTAATCTGTAGAATTGCTTAGACAATCTCCTCTTAAGCTTCTAAGCATCTTTCGAGACTAATCTGAGATTAACACTACAAGAAAACCTGGAGAAGTCTCATTTAAAAAATAATCATCGCTTAAAAACGCTCTTATTAATTATGTGAGAACAACTTCTTTCTTAAATCCAAAACGCTTATAAGCTGGGATCCTATTAAAAGATTTGTCTGGTTAGCGAGGAATAACCAAAAGTGTGGGGTGGCTAGCATTAGCAGATAGGTTATATAAAATCGTAAAGGTATTTCATTAAACTTTACTTGAACACTCGTTAACAAAGAAATGTTTCTAAACGTATATGCTAAGATAATCCAAAATTAAAATTTCTTACACACACCTCTAATCAAGATCTGGAAAGCAAAATTTACATTGGTCAGTTTGGTTTTTCTTGCGAATATATCCTTTCTACAACCTACTAAAGAAAAAGAAGTGAACAAAATTGTTGTTTAAATGGCCTAAGTAAACAACAAAAACATTTTACAAAGCACAGTGTAATACTTATCATTGTATAACAGTTTTATTACGTAAAAGCTGTCAAAGTAATTTTAAAATTTAATTTTTTTATTCGGTGAAAGCATCTTGAAAACTCATTAATGAGATTTGTAATTTAGATTGACACTCGCTGTTTTAATAAGCGTGCATTAAATTCATTTCATATTCAATTTACCATCTACAATGGTATCTTTCGCGTATGTGTAAAGGAGTACAGTTTTTTGTGTATGATTATGTTTCTTAATAAATACACAGTTTGTTGGAGAGGTTTTGGTATGAATAGTGGAGGCTTTGGTGCAGTGGATGTTTTGGTTATTTAGTGGAAGATTTATTTTTGCTAATACAGTTTTATGAACCTTTTTAATTAGAGATTTACACATTTGTGTTATCCGAAATGTCACTTCAGTTATGGGATACTACGGTTATGTTGTACGTTTTTGAACAGTCAAACGATCATCATATAATTTCTGGACAACCAAAATATCAAATATTATTTTTACTACAGGCTTGGATATTGGAATTCAAATAATTAGTACTTGTATATACGAGTGGAACTTTAAGTTTGTTCCCCAGAAACTAATACTTTACTAGTTGCATGTATTATAATTAGAAATAGCTTTCTTTGGGATTAGAGATGAGCACTTTATGTTTCGATGATTCTGTCAACGTTCCCTCCAGGATTTATTTTTGTGTTATAATTTTTGTTACAAGGTACAAAAGATCATTGTTGCAACAACAAATATTACTGCTTTTATTCCAAAGTAAATTTTATAACCAAAATATTATCATACAAAATATTGTTCTTACTACCAGTTAGGACTTTAATTTGCTTGGATTATAAACATTCAGTAAGATTAATTTTAGGTAATCACTGGTTAAATGGCACTGACAATGCACGTGAGGATGTTATGACAAAATGGAGTTAATATATGTGCTGTAATTAATTGGTATACAAAATGGTTTTTTTTTAAATGTCTGGAGAAATCAGATGGTGAGTTAAATCAAAATACATTAGCATCGACATGGTGTATGTGTTAAATTTGTGCATGCTAGATAACATTTCTCCCGTAATCTAATTTATTTTAGATATGTTCCTCAACTAAAAGTATAAAACAAGGAAACCAAGCAGGAAAGATTAAATTTTGTTTGGTAAGAAACAACAACCAATCTGTTTTAGTTCTGCATCATTATGTTCACAACCCCTCTTGTAATGAATTGCGTTTCAAGTTTTTCAGATATATCCGGATTTTACGCCAGAGTTGAAATTGGTTTGAAATATAATAACTAATTGTTGCACTGCAGAGTTATTAACTGCATAAATCATTCAATTTCATGCATCTGAAAGTAACAAACAGTACGGGTAGGTTTTAGTATGGCAGTATTGCTCTTGTTTTGGCATTGCCAGTTACAGCTGGCCTTGCGTTGAGAATATCGTAACGAATTGCGTTAGCAAATAACACTTCAGTAGTTTCAGGAAGTACGTCAATAGTTTCGGCTAATTTAGGTGCAGTATATTCGTCATTATTTTCTTGATTATGGGTAGTATTTTTTATTGTAATATTTGTGAGTTTAACAGTTGATGTCAAGTGTTGATGTTAAGTGTTCTGTTATGTCAATAATTAATACACTTTTAGTTTATTTAATAATTCATGCATTTAAAGTAAGCTCATAAAAAAGATAAACAATCTTAGTGGATAAACGCGTTATCAATATGTTAGGTTAAAAATATGTATATTAGATGAAATATGTTAGGTTTAAATGTTAAAATGGGTAGATTTAATACATTAATCGTCATTCATATTATACAAAATAGTCTACAAATACGTAGAGGATTAGGGAAATGATTAAATGCAATATGTTCAGATCGGATGTGATTCGTGGAAGTATACAGTAATGTATTTAATGTTTGGAAGCAAATATTATTTTACAGTGCTGGTGAAATAGAAGTGTAAATAGCATAGATTGTTGTAATACCAGGTATTTTAAATAAGACATGCAATACTAATCACTCTTTTAAGTACGTATTTATACCTATCCTTCATCCACCCTTCTATATCACTCGTTTATCGGGCTCTTAAAAAACTAGAACCGATATTTTTATAAAGAAAATTGATTGTTGGGAATCATGTAATCGGCTCAAAATCAGGATTCCATGAAGCCTATATATCTGCAAATCCTAATAATTAACGCGAAGATTCATTTAATCCTGCCAAATTTGCCAGAAATCACCATCAAAATTCACTAAAATGGATGCATTTAAGAATTAGATAATAAATTTGATTTTAATCAAGAGTGTTATCAACGCATTTTAAAAGTGGTATGTGTATATCCAAAGCAAAGATTTTATATTTTTCAAATTGGTAAATTTAAGCCGAGAAATTACATTGGGTTACATTGGCCAGCATTTTAATGATATGAATGATGATATACTAATAAGGACCAATCACGATCGCCCTTAACGACAAATAGTTAGTTCCAGACAACCCTTGTGATTCATCCTCAAGCCATTTCAACACTATAACTACAATACTATTTTGACAAACATTCACAACATAAATTATTCATCGTCCCGTTTGACCTTATTTCCGTTATTTAGGTTCTAAGTTTTCCGTTAATGTATTCCGTGTTTTTCTAACGACAGTTTCATAGTTGATACATGCTTTAGAGTCAGTTGTAGCTTCATCGCATAAATTGTCACCGTTGTCCCTATTTAAACTAATGTGATAATCCAATACAAGAACTGTTATGAATTTCAAAGTATACTGATACTAGATTACTTACACCTCTATCCTAGATGCAATACATTTCCCAAACAAAATCTGTTGCTAAAATTTGTTCAGTTACCAAAAACACCAGTACAACTAAAGGAAAACATAATATAAATTTAATTTAACCCGTGTTTTTTGTGTATGAAGCTTAATCGTTTGAATTAGAACAAAAACATATTACAGAAAGTTAAAGAAACGTTTAAAATTGTTCTCTAAATGTGTTATTTGAACGTCAACAGCTGTTGTCTTTGTCAAATGTTAGCTTAGCTGCAAACCAAGAATGGTCCATACTTCTACCTACAACACGAACCACATGAATGATTGACAGGCCACGTGATCAAGTACTGATCGATGTCAAGACAAAGCAATGGAAGTCGGAAAACAACAAATGTACCACAGCGTTGTGTTGTATCAGGCTGGTTGAAGACCGGGAAATATTGTTTCATCATTTTTTTGTGAATCATTATTAAAATTAACTTTCTGGATGTAGTTTTCATATTTGTTAAAGAATATAAAATAAATAATTCAAATTGGAAAGACCGTATTTTAAATACTTAGACCGTTTCCGTTAATCCACTACTGCACCACTATATAAGTTGTATGTATATACACTACAATACACAATATAAGTTTTATAATCCAACCCTGACCTTTCTTAAGCTATCCCAACTTTAAATTACCAAATCCTAAACAGGATATATTGTGCAGATAATTATTAAATTCCAGCCCGAAAAAAAACACTGTGTTTGTAAATCAACGGGAAAGTTTCAAATACTTGGATTTTGCTTAAGAGTTAGTAACGCGACGATTGTATTACTTTACACTTTTTACATTATTACTTTTCTCAAATGTTTCGGCCTTATTTTATACACTTTATGATTTGATGATGAAAGAATCGTTGAATTCATTGAATCCTCTACCAACCCCTATAGATTGTTTAATTGCTACTAATATCAACCTTTTACACGAGAACCGTTATTTTTATTTCTGTAATATTGATTATTTTAAACTGGAATAACCCAAAGTTAAATAATGTTCTGTTGTTATTTTTTTCTGTTAGTTCAGTACCTACTGTAAATAAATTGGCCGTGCCCAGATAGTTGTATTAAAGAAATAGACGGACAATGTCTAATCATTTAATCCATGATTAAACTCATATGTTTTACAAATAGGATTTTTTATTGTATAAATACCTTTGCTAAAAATACTAAAGCATAGCAAACACTATAACATGAATATATTTCCCAAGTTTGTGCCACGTTTGAGAAACAATTTTATATTCAATTAAGTGTTATTTTATACCTGTAAACACAACGGCACACGTGAGGAGCCTGGTTAAAACAGTTTGCCTTGTGATAAGAAACTGGAACAATCGACCATAACATTGCGACGTGTGATGTCGAACTGTGCCTACCCATTATACTGCAATCAAGAATTCTACCTTCATAACTGATATTTCGTCCGGTTACACACAACAGGGTCTTTTTAACACTTTAGAATGATTGGACTAAAGATTTCCTCCTATTTATACAGTTAGGACCTATTGTTAAGGACTTGTATGTGGTAAAAGTGAAGGAAATCGTGAATTTGTTTAAAGATTAGTTTGTATCAGTTTGCTATTTTTAATTGCTAGTGGCGAGATTTTAGCAAATTAAATTCAACCTGCACATGAATGTTTTAATGATGTATATGAATCTTATGTTTTAAATCGGATGTTGCGTTCGAGAGGTAGTCCATTATATGTGAATTTAAAAAGTAATGTATACATTTGATTTCCACCTGGATTTATTTTACTTGATGGTACATAATAATTAACTACACTATTTTATCTTCGTCCTTCTCCTATTGCAAAGCACGGGGTAAAGAAAGTAGTATACTGTGATTAATTGCAAGAAATATGAAAGCTATCCATTAGTTTTCAAGTGAGCAGTAATAGCAATCGATTGATATAAATCCATTTCTTCATGCTTTTAGAAAAAAGAACATTTTAGTTACTCTACTCATTTACGTCGACCATTGCCATTAGATTCAAACCAATTTTTATAATTTGATTCATCTTGCGTAACACGAAAGATGTTATAAAACAAAATATAAGATAATATGTGAGTTAATACTAGCACCAGTATTTGCAATGATACAATTCCAATTAAATATTTATTTAGAGAGATCACATTATACAACATACATAGAACATTATACAACAGTCTAACAACATATATAAGCTGAAAATTTAAAGGGCCTATGTATAAAACGGAAATGCAATGAATTTTGTCATTTTTAAGCTCATTTATTCATGCTAAAGTAATGATAACGATCAAACCTGACTTATGTTTTTTACTAGTCTAAATTCATTATTAGAATGCTGAACATGTCATTGTTTTAATGTAAACAATATTGAAGATTCCAAAATAACATCCAAGGATATTAAAATAGAAACAGTATAGGTCATGAACATAGGCAAATTACGTCATTGGCCCAAAAGTAGGGTCTAAACATTTTTGTACTATTATTTAAATAAAACTCTCAAATAACGTTCAAAACAGATGTTAAGGTTACTGTAATAATAAATACCCCCGCCGCAGCAAACCTGCCGACTAAGCGAATTTCCATTCGTCTGAATTGATTTTCAGTTAAATATATTTTAATAACATTAGGTTTAACGAGTACCTATGTTTGCTGCTACAAGGAAACTAATAAAGTGTGTTTTTGAGTAAAATATTGATAGCTTAGTACAAAATAAATAAATTTGCCAAGTTTGATCAAAATATATTCATAAACAAGCAAACTACAACATTTGACAATATTCTCCATAAGAATAACATGGGAATTTTAAATTTACAATTTTTTTTAATTTTCTCCGTTACTAATAATCGAACAAAAATACTTTTATATACTAAATTATTTGTTTTTTTAAGCTCTTTAAAAAGGTCTAAAGAGAAATTGGGAAATTTTGTGTTTTGAGAGTCAAAAGTGAGAAAAACCAATTTTTACCCCATAAAACCCCCCGTAAAGCCCCGTTCCCATGGTCCGATCGTGCTGGTTCGCGAACTCATTCAAGTTTATCCCGCTTTACACCTTTAAACCAAATTTCATCAAAATCGGACAAAAATTACTCAAGTTATCGCGTTCACGGACGTATATATATATATATATATATATAAGTCTATATATATATATATATATATATATATATATATACATATATAAAAATTTGAACGAATAGTGTTTTTGGCCTCTGGGGACATCAAAATGAAAAAGTAAATCGGTCCCGGGTCTAGGTCTTACCGTGCCACCTACGGTAATAGCTACTTCCCTATAGGGAAATTCGCTAAAAGGTTTTGGCCAATGCCGTTATTTGTTTTTGTTTTTGATCCATACAGTTTCTGTTCTAATATCCGTGCCGAAATTTATAATTTTCAAGATCATTGCTCATTGTATAGAGCTTCATTATTTGCAAAAGATTCCTCCATGTCGTCTAATATTAGCGGCACTTTGATCGCAATAGTATTAAGGTGTAATATCAGTTCAGGTGAAGAGGGTAGTAAAGGCTGGAACGGCTACCCTTTCATGAAATGAAAATGTTTGCGAGAGTCATGGACTCAAAAGAGCGGTAACAGTAAGTATGTTAAACCAACCGTATGTATCATTATCACATCACACAGAGGTTAACAATGTCGAAGTAATATTTACGTATCACTCTATACCAACTTTTATAGTGTGAGTTAAGAATCCGCCAATTTAACGGTATGGCTCAACAATTGGTAATGTCATTTGGCTAAACTTAATTATCGTTTGTTTTGGCGCTGTAGAAGGGTGGAGAAGTATCCAAGTGGAAAATATCCCATTTCCCATCTTTTGTGCGACCTTCATCTATTGAACACAACGGTATGAGGTTGGTTATGGCTGGGAGGCCTTTTAACGAAATAGAATTGTTACTGGAAACATTAGGTTATGAAAAGAAATTACTGTGGTAATAATAAAATGTTCGGTCAAGATTAAACAAAAACCGTTTAAACACAAATTGAATGTAGATAACAAAATGATGTAGGCTATTTATTTTTCTAATGCTAAGTATCCTGCCTTGTGTTCTTTTGTGAAATCTAACTTTGTAAGTAATGTTGTGTTTGTAGCTTTGTAAAAGTTTAACGTGCGACTTAAATAAATGACTGTTTCAAACTATTAAATTTAAATTCTAATCAATAGTTTCGAACAACTAAAACAACGTCTAAATAATTGTTTAAAAAGATAAATAACACTGTAAAGCAACAGTATGTAGCTGGTTGTTTCTACTGAAGGATGTAGTTTTGAAATCCCCGGCGACCTTTGGACACTTGCTGGTATTTATGGGGGGTTACAAATGTATTTCCCATGCGGCTGCCGCTGCACGCGCCTAAACAACTGCTTGCATGATCACACTACGAAAATCGAAAAGTTAAATAAATCATCACAAAATTATATCTTTTTATTTATCGGTGATGTGCCTAAGGTGATGCCTGGTATGTTACTGATATTGCGCAGATTCAGACAACAGAAACAAATACTGACTGCGTATTCCTCAAGCTCATAATATTCAGAAGAAGCCGGGATTGCAACAATGTAAATACTTTAAATCCGATAGTACATTTGTTTGAAACAAAAATAATCAAAACGACATATAAACCATGCACAGATGTATACATCAGACGTTCTTGGCTTTAATTGCAAATACCGCAGTACACCATTGAGGAGTTGCGATTTATATTTACGGCTTTCATTCAGCTTATTGAACCTTCTCAACACTTCACAAATTGCCGTGGTTTTCATCGCCCCTGGTTTGGCCATAACGATTCGTGACTTTCGGGCAGCAACCGTTTAAGGTTTTGTTCAAGATTTACTAGGACATGTCAGCCGATGCCCGGATGAAGTCAGTGTTACTAAGGGCAGAAATTTAAATGCGGTAGCAACGATTGAGCTCGAGATACGACTAGCACCGAATAAGAGATTTGAGGGACGTTGGCTACCATATGTACCAGGGATATACTGTAGTACATTGTAGACATTAACATTGCACTGACTAGCGGCTAAATAGGGGATTGTGGAATCGTAATAAAGTCACGAGCCAATGAGCTGGTTAATCCTTCTAGTTGTTAAGCTAAGTTTACACTAGCATGTAGCAGTGGCGCCACTTTTACTGGCTTCAAAGTGGCGCCAAAAATGGACCGTGTAAACCCCTAATGACGCGCCATTTTTAGTGGAGAGGCTTAGTGGCGAGCCAACTGGAGTCACGCCACAAATATATGTTTTGACAAATATTAGTGGCGCCAGTAGCGACTGACGCGCCATCTGTACTGACGGTACTGACGCGTCACTTGCGGTGGCCCGTGTAAACCACAATTCCAGTGCTAGTGACGGACGTCTAGCTCCATTTTCATTTTGTTTACAGATTGATCTCTGTATAAACGTGTGTTTTTCGGTGTTAATTAGTATAATCTTTGTTTAATTTTATACAGTGAAGTGTTTGTTACGGTGTCATGGAAGAAACAGAAGCTGGACCAGTGATGGAGGAACTGATTGGTGATGAAGTCGATAGTAGTCAGAAAGAATACACAGTGTTAGGAATTAAAAAAATCAAGGTGAAGGTAATCAGACAACAGCTACAAAATAAAACCAACCATTTCTGTGCAAAAAACTCGAGTGTCTCCATGAAAATGGCGCCATTAACAGTGGCATGGCTTGAACACTCCCTTTTGTGTGTAAACCGCTAGTGTCATGACACTAAAACTGGCGCGATTTAGTGGCGCCACTGCTACATGCTAGTGTAAACTTAGCTTTAGCTACTTAACAACATTTTACCGGGTGAGGTTCACAACTCCAAGTTTAAATAAAACCAAGTGTTGCGAGAGCTAGTATAATAAATATCTTGAACACTTATGATCACTTGAACTTATATTTACTTGGGCTTATAAATACTTGGGCTTATAAATACTTGCGAATAAATTTACTTGGTGATATGGAATGATCCCTTCTTACAACACGATCTTACTTGTCGATTATCTAGCAGAGAGCCAGTGCCAGTCTACCTCCAGTTATACTTCTAGCTCAGTTGTAGCAACCCTCGTATCAAAGCCAGTATTCTACGAACTCTGTCCAGTTTTAATTCAATATTAAAATTGTCTTTAATTTTGGAGAGCAGTACATTTTATTACTTAAGGGAGCAAAGGAGCCCTATTCTAGATTTGTATTAAAATTTGTATTTCAATTACTTTTAAAGAGTTGTTCTACTCTTATTGCATATGCACGTTACCAAAAACGAGTTATAGCACAAGATTTTCCTAATTCAAATATAGGAGCCTTGCCGTAGTGTTATAAAAACGCAGCACATGTTAAGAAAAGCCATATACATATACTGCTACAAACAATCCCAATTCATTCAAATTAGATGTAAATGGCCAAATTTGATAATGTGGTGGGCCAGAAATGATTTTGAATGTGACATTTGGGAATTTGAATAATGCTTTGGTCATGGGAGTGGTGGAAATAAACGTAGATTCGTGCTTGGACGATTTCTTACCTCACGTATCGCACTTCTATAAGAGGCGCGGCGCACGGCTGGTCTGTGGCTGTACTGTAGTGAAAATCTCTTACATGAATGTCTAGGTAAAATACAGCCAATCAATAATGATCTTGACATAGGTGGATGTGACCCAGGGGTTCGGAGCCCACCCTGTACATGTATGTCTTCTTATTAGTAAAAAAACATATATCTGTTTAGCAAGGAAATATGGCTCAGTAATTGGAGATCTCCCCCACAAAACCCAAACATAGACTTTTCCTATATTATATTTAACACATTTTATACAAACAGCTAATGAAATCGAAATGAATTAGTAAGCATTACACTGAGAGTCAGTAGTAATAATACTCTTCATTTAATTCGAATAGAATATGCATATCTCTATCTAAAACGTATAAACTTAGTAATCCGTTACATCTACAGAAAACTTTTGTAGCTGACACATTGGCGTTTACTGTAGAAACTACAGACCATGTAGACTGATGTTATTGTATAATCTCAAATCTGTGATATTACTTCATGAACGGTTTTAATTGAGTGCGCTAATGTCAGCCAAATGATAAACTTATTCTAGGCAAACCCTCTTTTTCTGAATATATGGGAACATCCGAATATTCGGTTTGAATACTAAATAAGCTATGTTTTGTTCAAAAGATTGTGTATCGACCATCGACGTTTCAAAGTTGATGTAACATAAAATAAAATAGGCCTCATAAATAATAAATATGAAAGTTATTCTACAAAACAGACATAACAAAAACACCGCCTTAAAATGTCCTCGGACAATCCAGAAAATACAAAAGATCTGTAGTACATAGTTTCCTTTATTAGTAGGTCGGCTTGAAATAAACGTACCGTCAGATTCTAAATGTTAACTGTAAACCAACAATCTAAACATACATTTTATTCAATTTACTGTGGTTTAAGTTCTACATAATTAGTTATTATAAACAGAGTTAGCCAAATACTATGTTTAACAGATATAAAAACACCAATATATAAGAGTGCTTTTAGTATTTGATCAACAAATTGTTCCCTCCACTTCTCCGGATTCCCTGTATTTCTGCCGTTCCTCGCCCCGAATGTGTTCGACCGCATATTTGAGTGGACCTTACTTTGCTCTAGGGGAACCTCAAGAGAGTTTCTTTCACACCATGTTTCGAGATATCTTGGTTTTGTTTTTGGGACTCAACCCCACGAGTACAATAGTTGTAATTTGTTTATCCAGACCTCTTTCCTATGTGCTTATGATTGGTGTATAGCCTACTATTTACTATTATTTGCTTAGATCATTCTATGATTTTTCGGTCTGATCACTCAAATTGTAATGTCGTTGCTTTTAAATTCCCAGCTTAGAGCTTACACATTCTCCTGACATTATTTTTACATAAACATTGCCATGAGCCATTTTACTTTAGTATAGTTGATAAAAGTAGAAGCACTATAAAATTTGATGTATTACGGCAACTAAAGGCTGAAGGTAGCCAGACAATAATTTATACGTAATCTCACCACTCACTCACTCTGCAGATTGCCATTTGGGCTACCCGGCGATGAGAAATGAACACGTTGTTGAGGTTGAATAAACCACAATGTTGTCTTCTGTCATGTGCTGTACTTAATTATTGATACAATTTTTGAACCTTCATATACCACACAATATATTTGTTTTGGAAAAATGTTTGTATTTCGTACGTTATACATTCCGCACAGTTAACAATGGGTTATACGGAAGTTCTCACTTTGTCAAAAGTACCTATTCCGTTACAAATATTTATATGACCTTGTAAAAATATTTCTTTTGTTAAAAATATTTTGCAAAAGCAAATGCAATGTTTGCATTATTAATGTATAATTTTCAAGATTGGTAGTACAATTGACAAAAGATACATCTACATCTATACGATATTGATTTGTGTTCATTGTATGATCAAATGTACGAGGAAAAGCTTAAAACTATCATAGTAAATAAACCAGTATGCTGCAAGTTAAGTACCACTCATAATCCACAAGCGACTCAGACAACACCACAAGAAGCCAAGAGAAGCTTATGTTCTTGCAGCGCTGTCTTTGTTCTTGCTTCTTGCCGTACAGGACAACTCTGCTGAAAACACTAATGGAGATTAATTTGCCAACTGTATATCCAGATGTTGAGAATTTCGGGTCATTTTTATTGCAATAACAGCTGCCTTTCCTACAGTCACAGCCTTACCATAATGCTAATAACTTTTCTGATGGCGGGTTTTTCTCCATTAACACGAAAAATCGAGTCATTTTGATCCGATTTTTATGGAACTTGGAATGAATGTGCAGGATCAACTTGAGTAAGTTCGCCAACCAGCAAGATCGGGCCATGTTAAAGAATTTAGATTTTTACTGAGGTTTTCGAGGTGTTTTCCTAAATCATAAAAATCAAATCAAATCATCCAGAAAAATGTACGTTTAAAATTCCTATGTTACTCTTAGGGATTTTAGGGAAAACAATAAACTGTAGTTTGCTTGCTTATGGATATATTTTTATAAAATTTTGCTTTTATTTTAGACCATACCATACTATTAATATTTTATTTAAAATAGACGTTTTCCTTCTCTGTAGCAGCCAACCTATGTACTTGGTGTATTGTTATTTAAAAAGGAAATTAATCTAATCAGTTCAAGGAAATATTTAAGTAAAAATCCAATCAGACAAATGGTGCAGGATTGCTGCGGCGGGGGTATTTTGTAATTGATTACTAACAAAGAACCGGCACGCGAACTCGAAAGATTGCGATGTCAAATGAATTTAAATCCTGTCGTATCTTAGTACATTATTTGACATATAAAGTGACTGTGAGACGAGTGAATAGAAAAAATATTTCATAACAAATAGGCTATGTGATTATGATGAACAGAACCGTGTAGTCCAAACGTTTACGTGAGACTCTTATTCTCGAATTAATACATTGAAAGTCGACCTGTATAACGACTTGCTTTGCACCTTTTAGCATATTGTAATTTATTCGAAAATTATCCTACAATTGTGCAAAGTATTGAATTTAAATGTAACACTAATCGATTCTCATGAATAATTATTTCGTTACTGTTTCTCTTCATTATTTATGAGTGGTGACTCTTTCTTATTGCTGTAATTATGGGACTGACTACACGAGGTTACGTTTATAAGGTGTCTTCCTCTTTATAACCTCAAATAGGTTTAATATAAAGTTAGTCTAAGAAGTTAAAGGGCTGTGTCAAGACTATGTTGAAATATAGTAATGTAAACTGTTTTAACTGAGTTTATAATTGACTATTTCTTATGAAACAGAAAAGGATAAAAAAAGTTTGAAGTACCTACTGCACATTACTCTTTGGGGGTTTTGAAATCCGGAAACATTTAAATGGAAATCTAACTGAGATGGCTGTCGAAAGTTGACAAAGTAAACGTTGCCCCAGGATTCAAGCTTTACGAACTTCGGCCCGCTGCCTTTGTACACCTGAGCAAAGTGTACTCAAATAAATAAGTTGGCTTTAAAAATAATCTGAATACCTTTTTGCAAACTTGAGCGGTTATTGAAAGTTCTGTTTAAACTAACAAGATTTACGTCTCTAGTAAAGTAACTTCCAATGTATATTCACTCTGTTGGTGTTATGCAGACTATTGATAAATGATTTACTGCTACTACTTTCAATACATTTAATCAATCCTTTAAACATGTCTACACTGGTTCAAAAAACGGATAAATGTAAATGGCCCCTTAGCTGATGTCTCTGTTTTGTATCCATCAAATCATCCATATTATTATTTTCAAATGATGATAGTGGGTGGCATCTTAATATGGCACAAAACACAACTTTTAGACGGCGCCTTTACCTTAAGTTTATGCTGCAATACGCATGCTAAATACTTATAGTTCGAGATTAGTTAAGTCCCTTTTTAACCACTCCCAGAAATTATTTTCGGAAGCATAGTTTATAAGTAGGCCTAAGTTATGTGCGAAGGCAGATAACATTTTACTATGCAAACTCATACAGCTTAACAATCGGAGGTACGCTCCACAATTGTACAAACTGTTTTAAATTGAACCTCGATGGCGGTGATAGTAACTATGGGCCGAGGAGTTGGTCCCAAGATATATGTTGCTAACTATTTAGATGCAATGACACTTATTCAAGAAAGTGGCGTACTTCCTTTAATCATATCGACGACTCGTGATCCACAGTGGCCTAAACTTACTTGACTATTTACTGGAACGGTATTAACAGCAAATTATCAGTGTTAAATATTTGTACATACCAGAAACCAATTTAAAAGTGACAAACAAAAGTTCAAGATTATCAGACCATCAAAACCTTTGGTAAAATTTCGTCCTATGGGTGAGCTTCACTATGAAATAAATTGCCTGCTCGTATAGATAGAATATTTTAACATAAAATATAGCCACTGAGTTTGGTGTGGTTTGATCTACTGTACTTGGAATTGGTAAAGTAAATAAGGTTAAGTGTTGGTCTTACCCTTGGCTGCCCGCCACCAAGAACGGAACAATTCACTGTCAACCTCAATGTCGTGTTATTTTACTTCATCCTTCTCTCCTTTGTGCTTAACACTGTAATTTCACTAAACTTGTCAAGACAAATTGTGTTTTAAGAACTCCATTTTATGTGACTTTGGTGACACGTTTATTTATAAATTGAACTTATTTACAAACACTATTATTAAATTTGTTAGAGTTACCGTAAAATTCTCGTTAATTGGTAATATTTTAGTTTAGGTAAAAAGAGGAGACAATTATTTTACTTTTCATCTTTTTTTGGAAATGCAAATGTACTGCTCCCCTTAAGCAACAATTATTAACATAATTAAATCATCGCAACTTTTCGCCTGATATTAGTCGCACAATTAATATATTTTTGCCCGTTCGTCAATGAAAATCTGTTTGATTGTTTACCGAAGGTTGCCACTAAAGTCAACATTAACATGAACTCCCCATTGTTCAGTAGCGGGTAATGTGGGCTTGTTGGATTGTATTGTGTGTGTCGTCTGTTATCACTCTTATCTCTGTCATAAACGTAACGCTATCACTATCAGTAACTAATGTTCCGCCGATATCACATCTCTAACTCATTAACAATTGTCACATATATCGGTGGTATCAGTAATACACATTCAAACTATTGTAGTATCCATTTCTAGGATTTGAGAAGCAATACATGCATTCGTAAAGCAATCAACTTTGATGCTCATGATCGTTGAAGACCTACATTGTTCAGTGATTGGTTAACAAATGTTATAACCTTTTTCACAGCGACTTACGCAGCTATCACGACTGGATGGTGTGTCTGATAACGCAGCTTGTTTCAGCTCCCTGACGGCCAAAGTTTGCTTTGCAACCGTCCATTCGTAACTGCTGTTTGTTTTATCGCCAGCGTTCAAATTGAACCCGTGTTTGTTATTGGCAAATCTATTTCCGTCCTCGTTCTTTACCAACTCATATGTCCTAGTTTTCGAGTTTTCTGTTAAATATTTTATAGTACCGGAAAGTAAGGTATTTTATATTCCTTGCATATTATTAGATGTTACCAAAATCGTTTTTTAATGTGGTCAATACAATTCCCACATCTTTGAAATGAGTTTCAATGTATCCACCGTCAAATATAGTATCTGTGAATTTATCACCCCCTGCATAAAGAATTGGTTTTGTGGAACTTATTGAATTATTTTATAATGGTGCAAGCAGTTTAAATAATTTGCTGTTTTAGAAGTACGATACAATGTTTGTTCAATCAATATGCGTTAATATAGTAAACCCTAAAATAAGGGTCTTTGATGCACCTAATCATTAATTAATTAAACTCAAAACCGTCCAGTGTAGTAGATTGTTTGTCTAATATGTTCAGAACGTGACATTTCTGCGACTTAACTGGACTATTAACAGGACCGAGTTCCAGGTTATAGTCAAGGACAGTTTCGGTCGGCAGACTCGCTATTCAGTGCCGTGAAATGCCCTCCTACTACCATGATAACTACTGGTTTTGTAGGTGCAGTAATGACAATGATTATCTATGGTGTACTTCTGGTGCGTTTAGAAGGGAGACCAAATGTAGCTTACGAGTTTTGCATTGAAATCGTAGATAGGAAGGATTCCTGTTTTTAAACCAGCGATTGTAACAACTTTCTGTGATAGCAAACCTTAATGTCGACATGTTTGTGATTTCTAGCATTAAGGAAATGTACAAACAGTAATATTTTATTCCTAATTTTATAATATAAATGCTATTTTTTGTAAAATATTAGTTAGGGGCCTGATAAAGCGGTAGCGCGCGGTTTGATTGATAATGCCTGAGACCCTCTAGGCCTAGCTTGAAATGATGTGTAAACTAGTTCCAAGCTAGAGCCAGTGTCAGATGATATGAAGGTGGTACATACTCATTATATCTTATACATGGGACAACATTATTAAAGGCTTATGCTGAGTTAAGTTTTGAGCCGACCCCTCGCACCGCCCCCAGACAAACAACAAAAACTACTAAACTAACCAGAAAAACTTGTGGTTTGACCACACAAAGCTTGGCCAAAGGCCCAACAAAACTCTGTTCAATTCCAGCCTCAGAAATGGGTCTAGCGCCTTGAAAAACAAGTAATTGGTAATTAAAAGTAATTCCAATGCACAGAAGGTGCTTAATACTTGTCTTTCACTAGCCAAAACCCACTCAAAGCCTGCTCAACATGTGGCTGAAGGCCAAAACTAATTCAGAAACATTCTAACCTAAACAAATCAAAATATCAAACAACTTACTCATCTGACGTTTGCGAAACACTTAAACCATGACTTGAGTCTACGAAGAACGGATGAACAAAATTAACAGTGACATTAAAGGATTAACACTGTTATTCATCGAAGATAAACAAGTCTTTACAAATCAACAATCGCCGGCCTTCTGGTGAAAATGTGACAGAAGGCGGACATTGACTCTGGGTTGCAGGTTTGCTGCCCGACCCAAACCGACTGAGTTCCGGCGCAAAGCCAGTACTCACACTATAAAAAAACTGAGGCGTGACATTGGTGGGACGCTTGGTGGGCATGTCACGGCTCAACCTCCCCCCCCAAAGGAGGACTTCCTCTCCAAAAAAAAAGAAAACAACCTCTCCCAATTCTAGAAGATCTCAACACCAACAGATCAACTCAAGTGTCTGAAGTGGGGAACGCCAAAAGTCTTTCAACTGGAGGGACTACTCACCCCCAGGGTTTGCACTGGCCAGTGCTGGAAAATTTACTAGGGAAAAATCTTCAGCAGCGCACAAGGGACAGAAGAGGTGATCAAGCTCTCTGGCCCAGTGCACTTCCCACTCAGACACAAGAGTAATGAAAGATGACCTACGGAATTGTTCCCCGGAACGGCTTCAGATGAGAAATGTGAGCCCTCCGGAAAACTTCTCCAGTCTGCGGATTTCCAAGCCGCACGGAGACAGGAGTCAAGAACTTCAAGATGCGGTGGGGGCCTGACCACCGATGAGACAACTTAGCGGCTCTCTTGTCCACGGCCGAACTGACCGGATGAGCCTTGCAGAAAACCATATCCCCCACCTGGAAAGGATTGTCCAACCGACCTCGATTGTGCTTCCTCCGGACCAATTCCCTAGCTCTGATCAAGTTCCTCCTAGCCGCCTGCCAAGTTGCCTTGACATTGGCAGCGCCAGGGGGTGGCAGAAGGTCGCCAATTTTCCACACATTTGCCAAGGGATTATTGGGTGGATAGCCCAACAACAGCTCGAAAGGGACCGCCTTGTGACTCTCATGGTGTGCAGTATTGAAAGCAAATTGAATCCAAGGAAGTTCCTGATCCCAGGTGGTCTGCTTGTCAGCATGAAAAGCTATGAGAGCGGATCGAAGATTTCTGTTGAACCTCTCAGCATGGGAAGGCTGTGGATAGTAAGGAGAAGTGGTCACATGGCGGATACCGTGCCCAAAGCACATTCTTTTGAAAAGGTGAGACACGAACTGAGTTCCGTTGTCGGAAACAATGGTGGCGGGTATCCCAAAGTGTTGGAACAAATGGGTACGAAGTGCCTGCACGGTGAGCTGTGCAGTGGCGTTCCTCAAAGGGAAAAGCCAACAAAACTTGGAGAAGGCATCCACACAAACAAGCAAGAATTTGTTTCCTGACTTGCTACGTGGGAGAGGCCCTACATAGTCTATGAAAACCTTCTCCAAAGGTCTCTCCGCCACCTCAGATGACAACAACCCATACTTGGTATTCTGAGCAGGCTTGCTTAGCGAGCATGTTTGACAAGAACGTACTCGTGCCGCAATGTCCCTGTCCATACCCTTCCAGATGAACATGTCCCTAACCTTCGCAATGGTCTTGTGAATCCCTAAGTGCCCACCCACAGGGGAAGAGTGAAAGTACGCAAAGACCATGGGTACAAGAAGACTAGGCAGCACAATCTTGGGTTTACCTCGCTGTCGGTCTCGACAACAAAGGGCACCCTGGGACAGAAAATACGGGGGGTGGGCTCCCCCATTTTGAAGCTCACCAATGATCTTAGCCAGCTCGGGATCTTTTAACTGATGTGGGATGAACTCAGAAAAGGCAAGGGGAAACTCCAGGAGCACGGCACACCCAGTGTGCTCCTCCTGATCAGAAGGTTGGTCGTCAGGTGAGTGATACATCCTTGATAAAGTGTCAGCAATCACATTCTGCGTGCCTCGAACATGTTGCACTTGGAATTTGAGAGAAGATATTTGGACCACCCAACGACCAATTTTCCCAAGCTGGCGAGGATGTGCAAGGAGCCACGAGAGTGCTTGGTTGTCGGTTTCCAGCAAAAACTCTTTGTGTTCCAAAAAACGCCTGAACTTATTCACTCCAAACACGACAGCCAAACACTCTAACTCATACACAGAAGAGCTTTTCTTTTCGCATGGGTTCAAAGTGCGTGAGGCATACGCAATTGGCTGCCTAACACCATCTACCTCTTGAGACAACACAGCCGCAATGGCGACGGAGGAAGCATCGGTTTGCAAAACAAACTTTTGACTGAAATCTGGCATCGCCAAAACCGGGGGTTGCATGATAGCTTCTTTCAGAAGATCAAAAGACATGTGTTGTGCTTCACCCCAAACAAACTTGGTGCCCTTCTTCCGAAGCTCATTGAGCGGAGCCGCCAACTCAGCCACATTGGGGATGAAGCGCCGGTAGAAACCCACCATGCCGATGAAACGGGCAATGCCTTTGACATCTCTGGGAGGAGGAAACTCCCTGATAGCCTGGGTTCTAGCCGGATCGATACAGACACCTCGTGAAGATACTAGATGACCTAGGAAAGAAATCTCAGCCTGAGCAAAACTAACTTTCTCAGGATTTACGGTAAGGCCAGCCCTAAGCAACCTATTCATGACTTCCTCAAGATGAACCAGATGGTCTTCAAAGCTCTCACTGTACACCAAAAGATCGTCAAGATAGTTGAACACGAATTTGAACTTGACGTCATGGAAGATGGAGTCCAGAAGTCTGGTGAGGGTCTGGGCCCCCACAGCTAGGCCCATGGGAACACGTGTGAACTGGTACAAGTTCCACGGAACGCAGAAGGCAGTGAGAGGTCGAGATTCAGGTTTCAAGGGAATCTGATGGTAAGCCTGGTTCAAATCAAAGACGGAAAAATACTTGGCCTTACCGAACCAATCGAACGCAGAGTGCAAATCAGGGAGAGGGACAGAGTCAATTTCAATCTGAGCATTCAACTTGCGATAATCTAGAACCATTCGAGACTTGCCATTTGGCTTTGGAACTAGAAAAGCTGGACTTGCGTAACTTGAGCGAGAAGGCTCAATTACCCCATTTTCAAGAAGCTCATTGATGATTCCACGGAGTGTATCCATCTTGGGTGGAGCAAGTTTGTAAGGATGAGAACGAACTGGACGGGTGTCAGTCAAACGGATTTCGTACTCCAAAAGATTGGTGACTCCAAGCTTTGGCGTCAGCACCTCAGGAAAACGAGAACACAAGGTTCCGATTGCTTCAGCCTCCCCAGGAGTCAGATGCCCTAAAGGATCAACTTTTGGTTTGCTGGGTGTCTCAGGCTCGACCACAGCTGCACCATCCACAATTTCATCCGCAAAAGGAATGAGCACCCGTCTTGCGAAACGAAAGAAGCACTGGCCTCTGCCTAAATCCAAAATCAGGCCACAATGCTTGATGAAATCCGCTCCCAAAATGACAGGAATGCAAAGGTCCTTGGCTACCCAAAAACTCCAAACCCAAGAAAAATGTTCAATCTTGAATTTCAAACGGGCTTCATAGATGATTGGAAGTGGGGATTTCGATGCAGTCCAGCAGATGTGGGTACTTCGCTCAACTTGCTTGATTAGCCCAGAAGATTTTAGATTTTCAAACAGGGAAAGGGAAATGAGACAACGGGCTGACCCAGAATCCACAAGGGCCTTCTGCACCGTTTTACCTAAGAAGATGTTGAGTCGTGGGCAAGTTGAGCGCGCCGCTTTCACTCCCATGCATGCAAGCTCCCTCATACCCCGCGACAGAGGCTCCCCGAACCCAGCACTCCCAGAAGGGGCAGTACTCACAGAAACCAAATTCTTACTGACTTTCTCCAAAACAGCTTTCTCACAGGGCGGTTTAGGCAAACTTTCCCCTTGCGAGCTACTCAGGTTTTTGGACAAAGTCACAAGATCAACCCTCTGACGACACTCTCGTCTCATGTGACCTGGTTGACCACAACCAAAGCAAACAATAGGATGCCTCTGTCTCTGCGGTGTTTCAGGACCTTGACCCACGGAAGCTACAACGGGATGGAGAACAGTCTGGGGAAGATGCCCCGGAACATGCTCCCTCTGAAAATCAGCGTCTTGAACGCTCCGTGAAAGGATGACCAGCCTATCCAGGTCTGCAAAAGAAGAAGGCTTCGGAGCAAAAATCAGTCTGGACCGCTCCTCAGGCTTCAACCCCTGCAAGACAATGTCCACCAGTTGGTTTTCAGGGATGCCCAGCCGTAGGACACGCCACACGCCACGAATGTCACCCACATACTGACTGAGAGTTTCGTCAAACTTTTGAGGTCGAAACACTCTCTCAACTTTCAATCTCTCCATGACCCTGAAGGGGACAAAGAGCTCAAGTACTTCACTGTGAAAATTGTCAAAATTTACTCCCCGTTTCAAACAGTCTAACAATTTGTCACCAAGAGGTCTCAGGCAGAGTGGAACCAGCAGTTCCAACACTACTGAGTCCTCCATGCCTGGGAACTCCTTCAGGTGCAACACCTTTCCCAAAAACTCTAACAAAGGTTCCACCTCTAAACCATCAACCGGGCGAATGTCGCTTAAAACCCCAGCAATGGGATTGGGCAGTGGAGCAAACAAACCCATTTTGCTTTCAGTCAGTCGACCTACCTACAAAACACACACAAAAAATTTTACAACGAACAATTCACAAAATTAACTAACTAAAGGCTCTGGACTGAAATGCCTACAGTCAGATGAGGTCCCAAACAGAAGAACCTGCCCATACACACCGCCTAAGCCACCAAAAACAAAAACACGGGCTTACACTCACCACATACACACATACATACATACACTAAACGACAACACCTAACATTTGTGTGATGAGGTAAACACACACACAATTTCAATTTTGGGTTTGGGTTTGGCCATGCTTTAGACACTCTTGCTCCCAAAGGATGCAAGTCATTAACCAGATTCCACCCGGTGACTCGGCCAAGGGCGAGCTCCTAATAAAAAACTTCAACAGTGTGCTTACCCCACCACGACAACATTTCTTCAAAAAATTCCTAAGACTGCCAGACCAGCATCACCCAAAAATCAAATCCATCCACGGCCCTTCAAAACAAATCAGAACGTGGACAGTGATCGGATCTCTAAGTATCCAAGTCGTGAAACCGAAGTTTCACGACAAGGCACCCAGGACGCAACCAAAAAACCACGCTCTGCTACCATCTGAGCCGACCCCTCGCACCGCCCCCAGACAAACAACAAAAACTACTAAACTAACCAGAAAAACTTGTGGTTTGACCACACAAAGCTTGGCCAAAGGCCCAACAAAACTCTGTTCAATTCCAGCCTCAGAAATGGGTCTAGCGCCTTGAAAAACAAGTAATTGGTAATTAAAAGTAATTCCAATGCACAGAAGGTGCTTAATACTTGTCTTTCACTAGCCAAAACCCACTCAAAGCCTGCTCAACATGTGGCTGAAGGCCAAAACTAATTCAGAAACATTCTAACCTAAACAAATCAAAATATCAAACAACTTACTCATCTGACGTTTGCGAAACACTTAAACCATGACTTGAGTCTACGAAGAACGGATGAACAAAATTAACAGTGACATTAAAGGATTAACACTGTTATTCATCGAAGATAAACAAGTCTTTACAAATCAACAATCGCCGGCCTTCTGGTGAAAATGTGACAGAAGGCGGACATTGACTCTGGGTTGCAGGTTTGCTGCCCGACCCAAACCGACTGAGTTCCGGCGCAAAGCCAGTACTCACACTATAAAAAAACTGAGGCGTGACATTGGTGGGACGCTTGGTGGGCATGTCACGGCTCAGTTTTCAACTATTCTTCAGAGCACAAAAAACAAATAAATTCAGATGTTGAAGTGTTATTATTTGCTTAATTGTTACGGAGATATTACAAAATACTGTATTTTGAAATTCCCATGTTATTCTTATGGAGACGTAAAAATGATTAAGTTTGCTCGTTTATATGTACCTATTTGATCAAATTTCAAAAAAATATTTATCTTATTACATTTCCAGTAAAAAAAACCTAAGTACTCGTTAAACCAATTTAATTTAAATAGGGCAGGGAATAAATATGGCCTAAAAGGAAGTAAAAATCCAATTAGGCAAGTGGAAATTCGCTTAGTCTGCAGGTTTGCTGCGGCGGGGGTATTTGTATTGTATTTTAACATTACATATTTATTTGCAAATTAAGATGCACTTATTGTAATATTAAAATATTCATGTGTAAAAAAAAGTAATTCTGTAGTACGCTTAAAATCACATATAAAATTGTTTTAAAATGTATCCACGTTGTTTTGACAGCTCTTGTTACAAGAGATTACAACATCCGCTTCAAGTTGCAAATCAGATTTGAGGGATTTGGAGGATTACTGCCTCGAGAGATATCAAACACCTTGTGATTTTGACAAATAATCTCTTCATAAATTTGTGATATTGACAATTACTTTGTTACTATTACAATAAACAATAACTTTTTATTGGCCATAGTATAATCAATAAAGAGTCTATAATCAATAAAATTGTATAACGACTAGAGGGCCCATGCTGCAATCTTGAAATAAATATCATATTCGAGAAATAATCAAGTTTATGGTTTTTGATTGAGTATGTAATACAGTATCTTTAACTTAACTGATTTAAACTATCAATAGCGCAAATTAAATCCTATAATTTACTGATTAGGCCTATTATGAGTCTAAAACATATAAAAACATAAACCATTCTGGAGCTGTTGATTTTTGATAATAGAAAAACATTTTTAAAAACTGTTTTTATGTTGGGTTTTCACCTTGCGTTTGCTTGAAACTAGTCCGATTTGAACAACTAATAGGTAGCTTAAATGAAACCGGTATTTCACTGATGGTTCTTTTACCAAAATGTATAGGATTATATAATTATAACTGGTGAAATACATCATAAATTGGAGTCAAAATTCGAAAATAAATCAAATGTATGGTTTTTATTCCAGTAGTACAGTAGATAAATATGGCCGATGCTTGTTGTGAAATCTGTGCGTGCATACCTTCAATTTGAGACCTTAATTATGAAAATCAAGGTAAATAAAACCCATGTTTTTGTATATATGAGATTACTACGATTATTATCAAAACCCTACCCTAACTCAAGTGTAAGAAAGAGTAGGAATAATTTTATGTGACGTGGATTTCTACGACGAAATCTTTAAAATGCATATCTTAATTTGATGCGTCATTTTAACACATGCTATTTTATTGAGTACTGAGAGTTTACCTAAAAACCGACTAGTAATACTTCAATCATCATGTTAATAGTTCGATCCTGAAAAGGTAGGTGGTTTTAAAATGGTTCGAAACTGGAACCAAATGTCCTGGCTCGATTAACGAATTATTCTGGCTGTAGGCCTTAGAAACAGCTGATCTGATTTACGAGGTATCATCGCCGTCATTCCCGATTATTCTGCTCAATAAATTGTCCCCACCAGGAAAGTAATGACCCCGCAAACTACTAGCATTAATACATTTTTTAATGCATTCATACATACCTTGCTTTGGTCCTTTGATCCCTGGATATCCGTGATAGTATATTTGTATGTGTTAAAATGGTTAGTTTACGTTATTCCAAATTTAATGAGTACAAAAATACTATTTCTTTTAAATTTCTGATAGAGTATTCAAGAACAATTTTGTAAATGCATCTCGCCGATTATAGGTTTCTGAACAATTTACTTCCCTAGCTTCGCAAGGAATAAACATCATTCAACAATTTGAGTTTTAAGAAGATTCGTAAGACATTCAATTTACAAATCTTATACCTTGTTAAAACTGTAAATACACCCGGTGCGTCAAGAAGCTACAAAGCTGACTTTTCAGTGGCGGTGTCTGTCACAGTTCCGTAACTGTGATAAATCACCGTGACACGACACCTGTCGCGGTCACTGTCACTGGAGCGGAAACTTGCTGTTAACTGTCGATAGTCAACTGGTACAGAGTCAGAGGAAAAAACTGAAAAATGTATACAAGGTAAATATAAACACGGTGGAGGCCAATCAATGTTCACAGTAAAAAAATAATATTTAAACAATGAAACCCCATGGGACACAGCCATGGATTGGTATCCAAACGGGAACAGTCTTGTAGAGCGTACAGTAACCGTTAAGTTATCAATTTTCAGCTATTTTTGTGCAATGATTTAGCGTGATGAAAAGCTGACAGACAAGCATCGTCTTAATTTTATATTTTATGGATAAATTGCGTTCTATAATTATTAAATCTTTGAATAAAATCACTCGCAAATTGAAAAATGAATGACAATGTAAGTGTCTAATGTCATTACTTACAAAACGGTTGGCTAAACTATCGTCGAATGCCTTCGCCAAACAAGATTGTAAGTGACATAACGTAAACTTTTCAGGAATCATCAAAACTTTAATTTTTTTGTAAATAGCTATGACCTATTTGCATGAACAACGTTGAAAGTTAAAACTATACGTGATAGTTTTATAACGTCGATTCGTTACTGTTCTCTGTCAGTAAACTAGGCCTACAATACCTTGGGGGTTATCCAGAATAAGGGAAACAACGCTTTCCAAACTCGGATATTTTTGTCGAATTTGTTGGAACTAAATTGAAGTCATTATGTAAAGTGTATATTTTTCCTTTTTCTATTTCCAGGAAATGGGTTAATTGTTTTATACTCAAACCATTACCAAACCTAATTTTCAGGCATTGAATTTAGGAAAATGTTCTGAAGAAAAAGAAGCCTGTAGAACTAAGATTCCCCAAGTTAACGTTATCGTTGAACCGTGTACAAATTTCCACGAGCTGATGACCCGGTGCGCTCCCCCCCCCCCTCCCCCCCCGTGGTGTAGTGAGCCTGTGGCGAGATGGCACCAGGATGTTACCAGTTTCGTAACATTGAACCTTCGGAGCCGCGGATGCAGTGCTGGAGCGCCGAGGGTCACTTTCACATTCACCTACAGTTCTCGGGTGTCTACTGTCTAGGTCAAGATCCAGTGTCCACAGTCTCTGTGGTGAAGGGGTGTCTATAATAGTATTCGGTGGTAACATATCATCACATAAATATCGCGATGTTGAGATGAGTGTAAAACTATAACTCATCTTGTAACCTAAATAATTAAGTTTGTTGGGATATAATGTATGAAAATAAACGATATCAGCATTCTGACACATTCTTTCTCCCATAAGTTTGTCAACAACCTTTATCATGTGTAAGCGGTGAGAGTAAATATACGGAATTGGGATTAGTACAACTTTGTTCAGAATTTAAAGGACTACATACAAAATTTTATCAAAATCGTTCGGGACAGTTTTGTGAAAATCCGATTTTCCGTTATTTTATGGGGTTTTATGGGAAAATAACATTATTTACAATAACTTTTGAACCGTAGTTTTTACAGAAATGGGATTTGTACCATTTTGTTTAGAATATAAAGGACTATAACATACCAAATTTTTATCAAAATCGTTCGGGCCGTTTTTGTGAAAATCCAATTTTTCCGTTATTTTATGGGGTTTTATGGGAAAATTCCCATTAAAAATTATTTTTTTTTTATGAAAAAACTATTACAACTTTAAGGACCATAATACACTATGTTAAATTAAAAACGGATTTTTTCTAAAATCCTATTTTTCGTTATTTTATGGGGTTTTTATGGGAAAATAACATAATTTGCCATAACTTTTGAACCGTAATTTTTACAGAAATGGGATTTGTACCATTCTGTTCAGAATTTAAAGGGCTAAAACATACTAAATTTTTATCAAAATCGTTCGGGCCATTTTCGAGAAAATTCGATTTTTCCGGTTTTTTAAGGGTTTTTATGGGAAAATCCCCATTAAAAATCAAAATTTCAAAAAAATGAAAAAAACGCCTGGAGATACCATGGATTAAAGCCTACATACCAAATTTCATTGAAATCGGACTACAGGTGCAGTCCCTAGCTCTGTACACATCCAGACACACAGACACAGACACACATCCCCGGTTACAAATCTTTGTCGGGACACCTGTATAAAACACAGTTGTCGGGACTTTTGAACCAAACAGCATTATGTACCCACTGCTGTTCGTGCATTAACTACGTAAAGGTAGATTTTCTTTACACTCCATTTAAATGTCAAAACCCTTAAAACTGACTGTCGGGATGTCCCGACAAACATACAAGTGTGTTAATAGCCCCGACAGTAGTAAAAGTGTGTTTGTCTGCCCGACAAACATATAAATGAAGAACTTGACACTTTCTGTGTGAACCAACTGCAGATGAGTCATTCCAACGTTGCCACGTCGCCTGGTTTCTCAGCGCCAAGGCTACGCATCCCCCGCGCGCTTTCATGAGTGGACTGCCGGCCTCACGTTGCATTCTATTTCGCAACGTTCACGATCAACCCCCTCCCCCAACGTCCTTGAATACGTCATAGATGTGTTTTTGCTTAACGCTTATCGACATGCAGCATCTTTGATTGCTGTCTATATTATATGTTAGGAAAAAATTTATGTTTAAAATCGTTCTGTTAAGTTTCATTTTATACATGTACAGGGTGTCCCATAATTAAACAGCAAAACTCCTGGAAATTGTTTTATGTGTCAAAACAAGGTGAAAATCAAGAATAATTTTTTTTCCAAAATCGCTTTGTTGGCCAGATATCGACTATTTTGTATTTGTTTTTAAACATTTGTAGCTTTGGCGTTTTTAACCGATGTTTGTGAAACTTGGTATGTACGTTAAGGTAAACAAGACCAGTCTGAGATAAAAACACTCATCTTGATTCGACGAAAAATTATAAAATGGTGGTCATTTTAATTTTTAAAACTTGAATTACTCAAAAATGGCAAATTGTATAAATAGATGTCATGAATACTTATATTTAGCATTATTAATTTCCTATCAAATAATACGAAGTACAAAAATTTGGAATAAGAAATGGCTTAAATATAACGATTTTTAGTGGTAAAATGGAACCAAGAGGAATATTTTTGCCTTTTTAACCTAAATAAAGTATTCTTGGCATTTTTCATAAAATTTCCCGTTTTTGAGTAATTTAAGTTTAAAAAATTAAAATAGCCACCATTTTGAAATTTTTAGTTGAATCAAGATGATTTGTTTTTCTAACACTAGTCTTGTTTACCTTAAAGTAAATACCAAGTTTCATAAAGATCGGTTAAAAAACGTCAAAGAAAACAAATGTTTAAAGAATGCCGGAAGAAAGTAATTATGAAAGCATAGGTCAATGCACATCAGCTTGAAGTTCTTTATTAGTAGAATACACTTCCGCAATAACTAGGGTGGTCTGCCGTTACACTTTAGACGCATAAATGAGCGAAGCATTATTTAAAGAATGACAATGGCTAAAACACCTGACAACCTACAATATGTTCCCTAACAAATTCACCGTTTGTTTGCCCGATATTATTTAAGTTCTAAAGAATGATAAATTTATCTGATAGCCTAGTTTATTTATTTAGTTAAGAATAAGAATAAGAATTGATAAAAGATTAGACATGTGTATTTGACATTTCGTTTAAACGGTCAAGAGCTTCTTTCTTCTTTGCCCAAGATCTGTGTCTGTTAATTTACATCAATAATTTTAGTACATCTAATTCATGTTGGAATTGATTAGCTAACTGCCTATCATTATCAGCTTCTTCCGCCACTGCTTCGTCTGGTTCTTCTTGTTCACGACGCCACTCTCCTACAATATTTGCATTATTGGTGCGACGACCAATATTACGACGTGGCCTTTGAGGCATGCTCAAAACAAATATAGCAAAACTGTTACTTCCATTTATAAACTGTTACATTCCAACTTTAACCTAAGATGAAAGTAAACATTGAAATCTAAACAAAACAGTTACAAACAGTTAACATATGTTTATCTTATTTAAATGAAACGAGATAAACCCATATGTCATGAAACCAATATAATTTTTCTTTCAACTTACATTAAAATAACAAGCGAAATTGCGTGACCCGTAAAATAAAATCCAGAAGGAAATTTGCGAATATTTTTACCAAAACATAGTGCTCAGTATTCTTTAGTTGTTGGCCAAATTTTTATATCAATTGGTCAAGCCATTACACTCTGATTCTCTTACAAATAAGTTACAAAGTGAGGGAAATTGAGCTTCGCTCAATTATTTTGGGCTCAAAATAACAGCAAGGTAAAATAATGACAGTCGGTCAAAGATAAAAAAATGTCCTGTATTTGAGCAAGACAACAGTCCTTTAGCTTATTTAAATTACAAAATTGCAGTATACAGTAGACCCGTCTTACCCGACCCTAATGGGACCGGACCTAAGTCGGATAACGCAAAATGTTGGTTAAAACTGGCAATCCCATTATTTCGAAGCTGTAATTACATTATGAATATCAATGAATACAATGAATTTATTTGGCCAATCAACAACAACATTGTTACAGGCTATGTCAATGTACAAGCATGATGTACAAGCATAAAATAAAATAAATATCAAGACTTAAAAATCAAACCAAGCAAAAATCTATCAAAACCAACCATGTGAAAAAAAATATGTTCAAGACCATGCACAAAAATATACAAACAAATGCAGTTCATGCAAAATGCATGCACTATGCAAAAACAGCAAACAGGCGGTTCAGAGGAAAACTTAACTAAATACAGTTTCAAAAAACTCTTTGAATTTGAAAAAAGGATTTTCTATCAGCCAATCAAATATTGCGGTTTGGAAGTTCTTTCTTTCCAGATTTCTCACATGACCAGGAAGTGACCTCGCCTTTTATCAGTCCTGGACCGAGGAATGACAAGCTTAGAACTAAACCTAGTGTCATGATTGTGCACTGAACTGGTTACATGTAAATCATTCATGCTGTTCTTAATACTAACAAGGCATTGGAATATTTACATATTTACAACTGTCAGGATTCTTTGTCTCTTAAAAAAGGGCTTACTGTGTTCTTTATAGTGAGCATGACAGAGAATCCTTACTGCCTTCTTTTGCAGTCGCAGGATCTTTTCGACATTGGGTGAATGGCCCCACAAAATTAACCCATAGGATATGTGAGGTTGGAAAAATGCAAAGAAGGACATTCTAAGGGTACTCTGTGGCAATTGGTCACTTAGACGTCTTAAAAGATGTACTACTCTACTTAGTTTAGTACAGACTTCGCTTATGTGGTCTTTCCAATTGAGACAGGGGTCAAGGGTTATACCAAGGAGTTTGACAGGCTCTTGGAAAGGAACAATCTGGGAATCACATAGGCTAAATGTTATGCACTGTGTTTTCTCATTATTGAGCACTAATTTATTGTCAACAAACCAATTTGAGGCTGACTCAAAAATCTTCTTAACAGACAGCTCTGCTTGTTCACGGGTCGCTTTACATGATATAAGGGAAGTATCATCTGCATAAAACATGCAATTACCTTCAAGTCTGGTATAGAGGTCATTGATTGTTACTAAAAATAACAGAGGTCCCATAATGGAACCTTGCGGAACCCCGTGTCTTACAGCTAATGGTTTAGATGTAATACCATTCCAACTTACATCCTGTTGGCGATCACTGAGGTAGGATTTGACCAATCTCAGAGCACTGCCTTCTAGGCCATATTTTCCCAATTTCAGGAGCAAAATTTCATGTGACACGCAATCAAAAGCGCGAGAGTGGTCACAAAGTATTACGGAGGTAGATTTCTTAGACTCAAAAGCATCAACAATTAATTGTACAATAGAATCAAAAGCCAATATAGTGGATTTGGCTTTCCTGAAGCCAAATTGACCAGGCACCAGAAGGCTGTGTGCTTCAAGGTGGTCGTACAATTGAGCAAACATAATAGCTTCAAACAGTTTAGAAAATACAGGAATCAACGATATTGGTCGATAACTTGCAACATTGTCACGGGACCCTTTTTTATAGACAGGCACAGTTCTAGAGACTTTTAATGGAGCAGGAAAAATACCTACTAAAAAGCATACATTAACCAAATGGGCTAGTATAGGTGCCAGTGCCCACACAATGTGTTTCAAAAGATTATGTGTCATGCCATACACATCTTTGAGTTTAAAGCCCATTACAGCATTAATAATGTCTTGGACCGATACATGTTTCCATTCAAAAGTAGGTGCACCATCATGTATGCTTGACAGGATCACAGGAGAGGATTGCGTTATTATTTATATAGTAAACTACACTTACCCCCTTTGTTTGAATTGATAGAAAAATCACAAATAAACACAAAACACGGTTAAGTCAAATACTTTAAGTGGTATAAATTATACTTGAAGGCAAGAGTCAATAGAAAAAGCTTATTTTAATAACTTTGGTACTCTAGGCTAATATTACAGCCAGATATATTACCTAAGCCTAATATTACAGAGAGTGGGGGTAATGGCGGACGTGATCGACGTTACTGTGTGCCCGGTCTGTAAAAATAAATGTAAAGACGAGGATAAATCGCTATTGTGTGATGGTTATTGCGGAATTTGGCATCATGCAAGTTGTGTGAGGATTACAGTTAAAAAAATCAACGACATTCGCAAAGTTAAAGAGAGTGTCAGCTGGTTTTGTGCCGACTGTGACCTGAAGATAAAGGACCATATTGCTGAAACTAAAATCGTAACTGTGAGACGAGGTGAGCTTAATCTAATTGAAGGAAGCATTGATAAATTAGAAGCAAATTTGACTAGAAAATTAAACTTGTTGTTTAATCAGAGTATCAAAACCAATGTTGGAATCAAGAAGCTTTTGTCTCTAAATTATGTAAAGGAAAATTCTGAAAACAAGGCAGACATCTTGGATATTGATAACAGTTTAAGCATAACCAACGAAAGTGAACCTGTTGCAACAAACACAAGTGAATCAAACCAACAAAAATCCCCATTGGTTGAGAGGATAGCTAACGAAATACAAGAGGCAGCTGAGGGTGTTCAAATTGAATCCGAAGTGTTCACAGCAGAAAAAAGGTGCAGTCGCAGTCAGGCCAAAAAAAGGTTATCGTCTGTGGAGAGAAGGAGAAAAGAAAAGGAAGTAGTTGATGTAAATGAAGAAGAAGACGTGAGCCCAAGCGCAAATGACGACGATAAGAACAAAGATGGTGGCCATGTTTCTAATGCTCAACGAAGTGTAGCGTCAAGTGAAAATAAGCCTCTTAAGACTTACTCAAGTGTTGTAAATAATCTCCCAACTCAAAGAAACCGTATTTCCTCACGGAATATAAATACAGTAGTCCCAAATCAAGTGAAAAATAGGAGGAGTGTCATTATCGGCTCCGGTATAGTAGAGAACAACCTGAAATCAGCGTGCAGAAGATCTCAACTATTTGTCTCTCGTGTGTCCCCTAATACATCGTGTGAAGATTTACTAGCCTACTTGTCACGTAAAGGCATAGCTGACAGAGAGTGTTTGGAATTGAAATCAAGGTTTTTAACGTATAAATCATTTAAAGTGAGTGTTCCAGAGGAGTTTGAAAACGAAGTGCTCGAGCCTAAATTTTGGCCTGCTGGTGTGTTGGTGAGAGAATTCTTGCCAAGTAAAGGACCCCGGAGCCAAAAAAGCCAAAATAGATCTTTTTTAGGCCGAACCATATACAAGACACTGCAAACATAGACCCATCCATTGTCGTTGGTGATTTTAGGCTTGGTAGTAAACTTAGTGTGCCTGAAAAAACAGTTACAAGCCTAACGGAAGTGAAAATTGTATCACTCAACGTTCAATGTCTTAGAAATAAATGTGACCTCATATCTGTCTTTATTGATGAGGTAAGTTGCGATTTTTTGTGTATTGCTGAACATTGGTTAGAGGACAGTGAACATGATTTTTATAGGACTATGAATAACCTAACACTTGTAAATATCTACTGCCGTAAAACTCATAAAAACGGTGGCACTGCTATCTATGCATCTAACATTTTCAGGCCTAACTGTAAACCAATAGACTTAAGTGATTTTTGTGAAGAACTTGTTTTTGAAGCCACGGCTATAGAAATATTAAGTACTAAGACAATATTGTTGTCAGTCTACAGATCTCCTGCCAGTGACTTTAGAGTTTTCCTTTCCCAACTTGAACTGTGTCTCGATCACATATCTAAATCTGACAAAAACAGCATAGTTATCTGTGGCGACTTTAATGTGCACTTAGAGAAACCCTCACCCGAGGAGTTTGCCTTTGTGAATCTTCTTCGCAGCTTTGGACTTTACATTCCCACGAGGCTTCCAACACGAGGGGAGGCTTGTCTGGATGCTGTAGCAACCAATTACAACTCTTGGGACATTGAGGCGGAGGTGGTAAGGCCTCATATTGCTGACCACGACGGTGCGGTGGTACTCACAGTCAAGACTACTAAGGTAAGCCCTTCCTCCTCATGGATAGACAAATACTCTGTTGTTAAGCGAACAATAAACATGGATCTGCTTCCCTTGCTTAGGAGTGAATTATCTGCTATAAACTGGAACTTCCTGAAAGCAATTTCTGACCCCAAACTTGCTTTTGCAGCTTTTACTGAGACTTTTTGTGATAAATTTAACAATGTATTTCCACCTAAAATTAGTCGGCCCAAGCCAATGTCTAGTTCTCCCGGTAAAAACCACAAAGGCACCAAAGGTTCAAAGGATTGGTACACCCCTGACCTGGGTAGGCTACGACAGCTCATGCTACTTGTTCATGATCATTTTAAGGGCGCAACAGATGACAATATCAGGCAGAGATATTACTTACTTTACTGTAGAATTAAGTGTGACTATGGTGTTAAGGTCAGGGATGCAAAGAGGAAGTTTAATGCAGATAAAATCCTCAACGCTCCCAACCCTTGCAAGGCTGCATGGGACATTGTGAATGATTGCAGGTCTCCTTGTCCTGGCCCTGAAGTTCTGGCCACCCCTGATGATTTCAACACATATTTTCTAAATGTAGCAGATGAACTCATCACAAATATACCCGTGTTGCAGACAGACCCCCTGGATTCGGTTAAGGATCTCACCCAAACACACAACTTTAACTGCTGGACGAAGGTGAGTGTCAATGAAATTATCTCTACCGTTAAGAAATTCAAAGCCTCGGCAAGTCAAGATGTAAATGGAGTGTCAACTAATATCTTAAAATCTGTAATAGACTTAATTGCACCACCCCTCACAGATCTGATCAATCTTTGCCTAGCTAAGGGTATGTTTCCTGATAATTTAAAAATAGCCCGGACGATACCCATCTACAAGAAAGGGGACCCTTCACTCCTGTCCAACTTCAGACCGATATCTATCCTCCCATCTTTCTCCAAGGTGATAGAGACCGTTATGAAGAAACAACTCATAGCCTACTTGGAAGGTAATGCCATTCTGACGGAAGCCCAACACGGATTCAGAGGTAAACACTCGACCACTTCTGCACTTTTAAGCCTTGTTGACGTTATTTCCAGTGCTTTTGAGGAGGGTGAGTCTGTCCTGCTAAGTTTGTGCGACTTGAGCAAGGCATTCGATGTCGTAAACCACAAAATCCTTCTTGATAAACTGAGTAGGTATGGGGTGGGTGGCACAGTCCTTGGCTCACTGACTGAATACCTGAGTGACCGCAAGCAGTATGTTACTCTGAGAGGTGCCTCTTCCAGCGTTGGCAGCATACCTCACGGCGTGCCGCAGGGCTCGGTGCTGGGGCCAGTGCTCTTCACTATCATGATTAATGACCTCTCACTTAACAACCGTACTCTACTGTTTGCTGATGATACTACTCTGTTCTCTAGAGGGAAAGACCTAGAGGATCTCCGTGGAGAAGCTACTGTCCTACTGGAAGAAGCGAAGAGCTGGTTTGCCGTCAATAGGCTCAAGGTGAATGAGAACAAGACACAGACCATCCTGTGTACCCTCAAACCTGTTGTGGAAGATGAGGCTGTGAAACTCCTGGGCTTCTGGCTTGACCCCAGGTTAAATTGGAAGCATCACATAGACAAGGTATGTGTTAGGCTATCTAGAGTTACTTACCTACTAAGAAGACTTCGTTCTACTTTAAGTCAACCCTCTCTGCTGATGGTCTATCACGCCCTCTTCCACAGGCATGTGTCGTACGGCCTTGTCCTATGGGGCCATTCTACAGCAGCCCATGACATCCTACTGCTCCAGAAGAAAGCCATGAGGATAGTGTCATCTGCTGGCTACAAGCAGCACTGCCGCCCTATATTCATCCGGCATAGGGTGCTTACTGTATTCAGCCAGTATATCCTCGACATCCTTGTACTACTCAAGGACAAGGTGGGACTCTTTGGCAGGAGGGAGGAGGTCCACACCCACAATACCCGCAGAGCCCCAGACCTTGACATGCCTCGGTGCCGACTTGCACAGACAATGAGGAGTTACCCGCGTTCGGCAATTAGGGTATTCAACACCTTGCCTAAACGAGTGCGTGACATGGACCTGCCAGACTTTAAGAGGGAGATACGTGAGGGACTGCTGAATAGGCCATTGTACGCCTTGCATGAGTTGGAGAGTGAACCACTTTTTTTAACGTGACACGTCCGCCACAAAAGTAGTAGTAAAAGTATATTTAGACATTTTTTAATGGTTTTATAGTGTTTATATGTAAATAGTAACATGACGCAATCTATCCGACATGTCGGTCAACGATGTAGAAGACAAGTATTCAAGTAAGTATTCAAGTATTAATTTATGATTTAGAAATCTTTCGTAATACAGTACAGAACTTATTGTCGAAATTGAAGAAACTAGACACCATTTTGTTACGACGCACAGGATGATTTATGGCCTCTCACTGGAGGCTCCAGTCACAGAAACTATCTTGACCTTGGAGTTGTTAGCCTTCATCCCCTGCCCTCCATACAAGTTGATTTTTTCGTTTACTCTAGCGATCAGTTACTTAGCTATAAAAACTGTAACACAATCTATGATTTTGCCGCACAAATGACAAATCAGATGTGCTTGTGCTTGATAACAAACTGGCAACATGCAATATTTTTGGGATGAATACCAAAAAAACTATTCTTAGGCACATCCTGTGCCTGTTGAGATAAGCGTGGGAGTGGAAATCCCCGAGATTCCTTAGAAAGTGGTGGTTAAACCAAACTGCTCACGAAGCAAGGTTGGTTAAAAAAAACTGTAATATTTTGGGGGATAATCTGATTATCGGTTAATGCGATGTTGGTTAAGAGGGATTGACTCTATCAGTGAATAGACATGCCTCATTTAACTATTAACAAAATAAATAAGTAATAAAAAAGTTATAATAGAATAGATAGGCCTACAATTGTTGCCTACTACTCTAAGTTTCATAATGTGAATTGTAAAAATGTGTGGGAAGAATTTAAAAACTCGTCATTAAAAATTCAGATATTCAAATGTATGAAACTAGCTAAATTTTTTTAAATAAATGACCTTTTCATTATATGACCAAATCAGTCATAAAACCACTCAGAGTTCATTTTCATACTACTGGATACTGAAGATTTAAATAATAAAATTAGATAAACTTGTTGCCTTGTTTACACAGGTAACACACAACAAGGTAACAAATTTATTCTATTATTATTTATTTTATTATTTATTATTATTTAAAGCTTCAATATCCGGTTGTAGGGAAATGAACTCTGGTCAATTTGTGAGCAAATAAAATATTCCTACGATTACAAAAACTTAAAGTTAAAGTTACTGAACACTATCGAGAACATCAAATTTAACAAACTATGCCTGAAGGACAAAGTTGTGCCTAACTGCGTTAATGTGACCATTAATAACAATAACTCAAAATCAGCACAAATTGCAAAATTAAAAACAGAGACATTATGGATTACAGGAGAAATATATAATCACTTTATGGCAAAAAGACATGATTAATCAGGAACTATATAGAACACCTACTTATCTAGCCAACATTTTAGGTCCTGAGAACACAATAGGTCTAATAGAAAATATTAATGACAAACTGTATAATATAATCAGCAAGAAAAAACAAAGTCAGAAGAACAAATTAACAAAGCTTATCGACAAATACAACAAATTTAACCCTAACAACAATACTGAATGCAAACCTGAGTTTTTCCCAAAACTTTTAAACAAAACTGGCATATTATTTGAAGACAAAGAGACTAACCTTCTGAATAAAGGACTTAACCATTGTCTGCCACCTCCCCCAAACATGAAGAACCTAGTTAACGAAGTCATAAATACAATTATGTATGGTTTTAGTAAATTACAAATTAACCAGATACTGTACATAGTCCCCAAAATTAGACAAAATGCAAAACGTCATAAAAACCAAGACCATCTAATAGCTAGGCTCTCCCAAACGTGAAGAACCTAGTTAACGAAGTCATAAATACCTAGATTTTTAGTAAATGACAAATTAACCAGATACATAGTCCCCAAAATTAGACAAAATGTAAAACGTCATGAAAACCAAAAACAAGACCATCTAATAGCTAAGAATATATAAAAAACTAACTGAGAACCACGCAATAGTAACCAAGATGACAAGGGAAATACAACTGTCATAATGAACGAAAGTGATTATGATATGAAAATAAACCAGTTCATAGCCAAAAACAATATTGAAATTGTAAAAAATTCCCCAACCCCCAAATTTCTTAAAGAAATAAATCCTAACATTAACAGATCGAAACACCTACTTTGTGAAAAAATAAAAAGACAACTCAAAGTAACAGCTCCCTACGCACCAAAATTCAAAGGCTTACCAAAGGTTCACAAGCCAAACATACCCATAGAACCCTTGTAAACTACACGTCAGCACCAGTATATAGAATAGCCAAGAAAATAGACAGAATAATTAGGAAATAGGGTGAGTTTTAAATGAGTTCCCCCCCTAATTTTTCTACATTTCTTAAGATATCAACTCCGGAACACGTCAGATCATTGTGGAGTAGTAATTACTTCATTTTGGCTGGGTATACATTTTTGGCCGCCATCTTGGATTTGCCATATTAGATACAAAGTTTTTTTTTCAAATGTAAAGGTAGGGTTGTGACCACAATTCGTTTAAAAAAGATTATGGGTCATAACACCACCTTATATTTAAAATAATTTATCACATTTCAAAATGGTGGATCCAAGATGGCGGCCGAAAAATATACATCCGTCATAGCCAAGTGAAAATAGGTCAACAATGACTGGTGGTGTTACTTGTCTTTATCCAGCACTATTTTTTGATTAAATGGTCTTGGTTTGTAAATGCACAATGTTAAAATGGGCTAAAAATAAAGTTATAAAAAGTCTTCATAACTTTAGAATGGATCAAGATTTTTTAAAACAAATTGTGGCATTGTAATCAGCGTCAAATTTAATTTGAAATGATGGATCAAAAACCTACCTTTACATTTGAAAACAAAACTTTGTATCCAATATGACGGATCCAAGATGGCGGCCAAAAATTTATACCCAGTCAAAATGAAGTACTTACTACTCCACAATGATCTGACGTAGTCCGGAGTTGATATCTTGAGAAATGTAGAAAAAAGTAGGGGGGAACTCATTTAAAACTCACCCTGTATGTTTTAAGTGTTATAAGATGTTTCTTTTATTTACTTATTGTAAATTTAATAACACGTACAATGCTGATCAAGAAGTAATTTAACTTAGTTAGTAACATTTAACATTGTTTTAATAATTCAGTTATCATTGTTATCTTTCTACTGTTATCTTGTTGAAAACCTTAATTTTTTTGTTAACTCTACACCGCTTTTCTTTGTTAATGTATTGTTAACGAAAGTAGGGAGAGATGCAGAGTTTCATGAGGGGAGCATGGAGGGAGTATGGAGGGAGTATGGAGGGAGTCTGGAGGGAGTCTGGAGGAAGTCTTGAGTTGAGAAAGTGAAAGCGAATTATAAATAATCTGACGTTTGAAGTTAGTCTATGGATTTTGTTTCGGTAAAGTGAACGCTAAAACAATCTTGCAAAAGATTCCAGTTTTCATTGAGTAAAAAAGTAAAAACATTGAACATGGACATAGTTAGATTTTTTATTTTGTATGTTTGTAATATTAGTTTGAATATAAATTATTAATGGCTGTAGTGAGTGCACCAATAGACTGTCCATAACCAGCTGGACAATGATTTGTTTTTTAAATAGTATACATTTTGTTTTTGTTCACTCTAAGTTGCCATAGTTTCCAAATAAGTTCATTCCTGGGTTTTATAATTCATACACTTGTGTTTTGTGTCATGCTTATTTAATTTTATTCTCTGTCAGTTTCTTGAATCGTTTTATTATAAAAGTAACAAAAATGGTTAAAGAAGAACCTACTTCTTCAATTACCAAGGGTTAAACAATATCACCTCTATGAGTTCAATTTTGATTTATTAAAATAATATTTTCTATATGTTCACTCTTACTTAAAAATATATCACCAAAATTATTTATGCAACCAAAATATCGCATGAAGTAAAAAAAAACCTAATGCATTTGAAAAAAGTACTACAGTGTGTGTTATTATGAGATTAATTTACACCCTATCATATAGTAAGAAAAGAGTTTATCAAGCTTTGATACAAATGTATAAAGTGTTATTAATATTTAAACAATTCACATCAAAAGGTAAAGTTCAACAAATACTGTTTATCTTGAAACGCACATATTATTGTTTTGCCGGCTCAAGGACACATTTTTTGTACTAAATGTAACATAAAACAATATTAGCCTACTTGGAATAGAGCAATGTTTTTGAGTTTATTAATTTGTTTATTCTACAATATTATTAAAAGCGCATGGTTTAAACAAACCCATAATGTCTCAGTCCTTATGTGTACTACTAAACATCGGAATCAATCAAGCATTTACTGTAATGTTGCTGCTCTACATGAGGTTTTATGTGTTTTAATATTTGACTTAGAGTTAAATTTTTGGTTTACATCTGTTTGAAAATAAATTATAATTTAAAATTAACTGCAAATATTGCAAATTGAGAAGTTATAAAAACATAATTTTACATACCAGATTAGTTTTAAAAGTTTCAATCAAAAGTTTTAAGTTACTAAGTGAACATTTTTCAATTTGTTGTCCTAATGAAATGTAAATAATCAAAAATATTCTTTTAAGTAAAATAATAAACCTAATTTTGGTAGAGTTTGTTACTGATTATTTAAAATATGTTATATGAACATGAATTTACTGTTAAAATATTATTTACAAATCTTTCACGTTGGTTTATTGTACTCAAAACCAATGAAAGAATTACACATATTGCTAATATTTGTTTACTACTAAGTAGACTATTTGAAACACTGAATGTATGTTTTGTAGACATACACAAAGTACTTAATAGTAAAGAACCCGCATCAACAGAAGAAGCAGCACTAAAATAAAAATGGTCAGGTAATATCTATAGTGACTGAAAAGTTACCCTTTAAATGAGCAACGTTAGTAAAAATTTACTCAATATTGTAAGGATAATGGAATAAAACAAAATAAAAACTTTTGAAACCATCGTAGAGTGTTTATTTTCAAGTTTAGACTGCACATATAAGTTTAAAGTTTTACATCGATTTTTAAGCACATAGACATTTGCTAAACAGAACAGACCTTTTTTCATATGTTATTTTGTACAATTTATCAATGAACCATCTAAACATTCTAAACTATTCATCGCTAAATACACAATGAATTCTGTATCTTTGAAACATTCAAACTAAACAGTTTCAACTGTTGGGTTAGTATAATCTACAAGTGGAAAAACTGATTTATTACAATGCATATACATTTGACTTATCTGGTACATGAAACATAACATTATACTTACACCTGATACAAGGTTTTAAACTAGTTACAAAATCATTCAACCTGTGCGGTTCAAATTGTAAACAGAACTAAAATATGAAGTTAAATTTTTGTTTTATATGATAGGCTCACTAACTTACTTATACAATTGATCATCATCTTAAAAAAAATAGACCAAACTATTTACATCATTTTAAGTTCATTAAATAGTTAGCATTCAGTAAAACAATTTCTAAACGTGTTAAACGTATAAAGTGTCTGCACTATAATGTTGCTGAAAAGCTGCTATTTTCTTTATGTTATAGCATAGTATAATTCTTTGTTAGCTAAAACAATAGGTAAACAAGTTTTATACACAATGAAATTTAGAGATCAAACTCTAGTAAGTTGTTTTACCTAACAATTGGAATTCATTATTGGTGTTGTAAATAGTTTGTTAAAGATTCACTAAAATACAAAACGCAACAAAATGATTCACTATAAAATAAAGTTAAAATTGTATTTATAGTAAAAACAAGTCCAACTATTAGTACATTAAAAAGTTATATATATATATATATGATTAAAATAAAAACCAGTTAATTTACAAACATTTACCATGAATAAAATTGTCATTAATATCCAGAATTATATTTTATTTGGATACACTTTTTTTTTTGTTACAGATGTTCTATCCAAAAGTTAATCAATTTGACCCAAGCTATTTAGCACACTATTTTTTGTAGTTGTTTGTCATTAAATTTAGCGCATAAAATATAGTTATTCAAAGTTGTAACAATTGTAAAACCACATTTTTACATTGTGAGACTTTTTTTTTGAAAATGTATGAGTTGCAAATGTACTACATAATATAATATAAGTAATAATACTTAAATTATTTAAGTATATAAACATTTACCAACCCATAAGCTCTTAAATAATAATGAGTAAAACACTTAATTAACGATTGCCGACTGTTAAACATTACTGTATTTTATGGTGCCCATATGGAAGAGTATTTACACCGTCTGCACAAAGGTGGCGTTTGAAGTCATAACCACTCAGTGTCAATTTATTCTCCCACTTTGTCTTGACGTCGTGTCTGTATGACCGGAAAGTTGTGTTCATAGTATACCAGTCCTCATTTTCCATTATACACCGGCGGTAGTCTTCGGCACGAAGGATTTTTGATACTACTGGCTTGGTGATTCCTTTGCATTTCTTTATAGGATCTTGTACTTCATCTTCTTTCACGACACAATATACTTTAGTCCTAACACCCAAAAACTCTTGGATGTATGTCCCGTTAAGTTCATCTTTGAACTTTCCTAAGACCTTTGCATTGTCAGGTTGGTATGCTGGGTTGTTTTTTGGTAAACTACTAGTGTCAAGATGATAGACAATTGGCAAAAAACTCTCATACAAATCAGGAGTATATACTTCTATGATAAAACTGTCCGTGTCCATATATATGAGGCGTACGTTATCTTCTCCATAGTGTGGGACTATTACCTCGTAGTAGAATGTGTACATGAGTTCTTTGCTCAACTCAAGGATACACATCCCAACATAAAGTGGTTTCTCAAGAACTATGTTTTCTTTCGCTAGATTTATACCAACCATCGTTTCAGAAATAATTGTTCGGTGCAAGAAATTTGGCTTTGCAATGAGTTTTTCAGCCTTTCGTTCACATGTTGTTAGTTTGTAGTTCAATCTCTTTCTTACGTTTTCCATTGTTTTTCCAAAAACCGAATTGTTGTACAGCTTGAAGAGATCCTTTTCAAAGTCATTTTTGGCAGCCTTCCGTAGGTTGGTGTTTAGATCTATGTATGGTTTGAGCCAGGGAGATTGGTCAAACCTTACTACTCTATGAATTTTGGTTACTTTCAGTCCATGTTTAAGTGCCTGTTTTAATATGCGATAGTGGGCGATGTAGTTTTTCTTATTTTCTAACGTGGTTAGTAGTTTGGGGTGTTTTGAGCCAGGTGTGGATTTCCTTTCACAAAGGAATGGGAGATCTCTGTGCCGATCGTGAAGTGACTGTGGGTATTCCATGTCCACCTCGAGTACGTAACCCACATTGCTTTCATCTGACACAGTTTCTATGTTAAGGCAGTCAATTTCGTCCCTGTCTAACCATCTAAATCCCCCTGTTGGTAGGTATTGAGATTGAGCCCATCCATACAAGTTGTTTGCATCCACATAAGTTAAATATTTGGAGCGTTTTGAAGGGTCGTAGCCTGCACAATACCTATTATTAGCCACTGATCATCGCTTCATGCACTGTGAAATGCCTCCACGTATGCCATTTTCAAAAAATAGGTAGATATCATGGTCCTGAATTGTTTCAAGTTTTATATTTGTGTTCTTCAGCATACAGTCCCATGAATATGAAGGCAGGGTGATGTAATAAGCAGGATCCAGCTGATGTGATTTTAGACTTGCATCTCGGAAATGTTCGAAGATGTCTGTAAGAAGGAGGACATCACTAAGGAGGTACAGATCAGAATACTGGCCTAAATCTTTGATGTTGAAGGCTTTCCAGACATCTTCAGCGTGTTTAAAATCCTGTTCAGAAATAGTCTCTAAAGTGAGTTTGTTGTAGAAGGCTTGTCTAGGTGGGAGTTGTGTTTCTTGAAGTTTCTCCACTGAGGAGATGTATGAATACGGAAAGACACCTTTGCGCGTGAGAAGTGTAAACTGAGTTGGATCTGGAAATCTGCGTTTAGTTTCTATGAAACATTCATTAGGAAGGTTGTCTGCTAGTTTAGAGAGGCTGGATGGGAGGAAGCGCAAGGTATCAACAAATCGAAGTTTAAGAACGCCTCTGTTTGCTTTCTTATAAGGGATATACTTGGTAAAACTAATATATTTCTCTTCAGAATTCGCAATCACAGAGACTTCTCTTTCATCATATCCAAGTTCTTTGATAATAAAATGTGAATCGTATGATAGGTTGTGAAAATAACAGTTGATTGTATTTTGCTCTTGATGTCTGATATTGCAACTTGAATGTGCAGCACCTCTATATGTATATGGGATGGAGTGCATATGATCCCTTACTTTGGGATCTTTATCAGAAGTAAAACTCAGACCACAAATATAGCACTGGGTGGCAGCAATGTGAGCTGCTTCCTCTGCTGGGGTTAAGTTGGGTGTCATACGCCTTTCTTTGTAGAGTTTGTCCCCAATTTTTAAAACATCTTTGTTAATGGATTCAACAAAGTGCTTTGCTGCATTTGTACCTCTATATAGACGTACAATAGGATCAGAACTACTAAGAGAATCTTTGATCAAGTAACAGTAAGAATGAGGTTCATGTGTATGGGTAATTGAATCTGAATCCAACATGTCATTTGGAATAAGACTGCATTCAAAATCAGCATAAATGGCAAATCGCACACGTTGGCTTCTTTCAGGATGCTTAAATGAAATGAATGGATCAGGAGAAAGATCTAGACGGAGCGGAGTTCTTGAAGCGCAATAACGTTGGTGTTCAATCAACCTCTCTTCGCCACTTAAACCTAACTTGTTTGGCCTGTTTTCAAAGTAAGCAAAACATCTCTTGCAAATTGATATTGGATTATTTGTTTTGGTCAGTTGAGATTTTATTGCTTTATTAAAATCTCGTATGTAAACGTAATGAGTTCCTGAATTCTCGTTTGTCAAGAGGAGGAGATCACGATGGTCAGGTAGTTCCTTATTGGAAATCTTCAAAGGATACATTTTGTTTTCTTTATCGAGGCCAAATACGTTGATACTAATATTGTTGTCTCTCTCAAATTTCGATATATCGTTCAACTTGACTGGAAAATCTATTGATCCCCAGTTATATTTTGTCTGTAATTCAGGTGTGTAGTTAGCGGGATATCTGGCATCACCTTGCACAAATTTAGCTAAAATGGAATATTTAAAGCAAAAGTCGTCCAAATTATAAACATTAATAATGCCAGCGTATTTTCTTGGTGAAGGTATATAAGAAGCTCCTTTTAAGGGGTTGTACTTATTCACACGAATTTCAAATTTATTAACTTTTACAAACGACCAGCCTGATCCTTTAAAATCACATTCCTCTTTCTCTTTTACTAGTTTATGGAACAGTTCTGAGCACAAACTTTCAATATCCGTGGTCTTGAGCACTGGTGTATTATTGGTTTTGAAGTTCTTAAGACATGTCTCACCTTTAGTATTTACAAACTCACACTCTACAAAAATATTTATCTTAGAACAGTTGTATGTTGATTGAACAGTCTTCACTAGTTTTGTCACATGTTCAAAAACAAATGTTAAGAACAGAGGAAAAGTAAACTGGCTGCCATATTTGCGTTTTAGTTCATAAGTCACCAAACGAGAACTGAAGGCTTTTTCTGTTTGCACAAATCCATTAACTTCTCTCTTAGGTGCTTCTGAGACATCAGTAGAATCCATCTGATATTTGCCTGGATCAGTAGTTTGATTTGTAGACCCTTGTTTTGATGTGGTAGGTATGGAATCAGCCGTATCAAAAGGGACCGATCGTATTTTCCCCCTTTTTGCTGAACAAACAAACCTTTTGTGATTTAAGAGTTTATCCTTGCGTGAAAGAACAGCTCCACAGTCCGTACAAACAACAGAATCTGTAACAAATAAAACACCTATAAATTTCTAGTAGACAAGTTTTTGTTGATTCAAACAAAATGTTACATTGAATTTAATAATAGTTTTCAAAACAATTAAAAGTACTAAGATAATGTTAGCTGTAATATAGGTTTAACTTATGCGGTTATTTTCATCTCTTTGTTTGCAGCATCTTCTCCCCGTAGCTTGAGCATTAGTTCTCACTAAAACTTATTGCACCAACACTTCATTTGTACTGAATTGTAACTGGCATTATTGTCGTTGATGTAAGTAAATACAGAAATTTAGAATTGAATTTTTCTATATATTACTTATAACATTTTTATAGATCCAATAAAATGTTTAGTAACAATTATGTAAAAAGTAAACAACTCTAATAATTTTGAGTTCATTGGTTTTACGTTAATGCTTACTGAGTTAAAAAAATAATACAAAAAAAAACTTAATAATGTGTGACACATCAATCGATCTATGCTTAGCTCCATCACATTGGTACATGCAAGTATGTACTATTTCTATACATTCTGATTGCTTAAATTCAAAATGTAGAGTGTTTATTCTTTAAAAAATACTCTAACACTTTGATTTGTATTTGTTAAGATTTAAAATATTATGTAGACCTAAATACATTTTTGAATCGTAAAATCTTACAAAGCTATTCAGTTAAGTGTTTGGTAACTATTGTAGTAACAAAAAAAAACTAAAAATAACGTATGACATGAATAACTATATGCATTTTAAATCCATGATATTTACTGTGCTTAAAAAAAATATGTGTTTTATAATATTTTTGAAATTTACCCAAATGTAAAATGTAGTATATAAATTGCTCATGGATAACTTCTTACTCGTAATAATCTTTAGCAGAAAATAATTTTTCACAAAGACATTTAAACCTACTTTATAATTTTGTTTATGAATCCAATAACTTTATTGTGATATTGTATTTAAGTAGAATTTAAATATTTTCTTTACCATTAAAATATAACTCTATATAAAATTTATGGTGTTGACCTTTTTTTTTATATATCGGTTTAATATTTATAATTACAACTCACATTTGCAAATAAAACTAAGTATAACCTTGTGATAGGTAACATTTAATCTATACAATTTCTATTTGTAAAGGGGTAGTTACAGTCACTATGACGTAAATAATAATTTGAAATGTTATGCTATATAAGTGGTGGTTAATTTTTAAGTAAGTTGAATACTTTATAATGTGGATTTGTATCAATGTAAAAAAAAATATAGCTTTTGGACACAATTTTAATTTTACATTAAACGATTTTTATAAAAAAAAACTGCAAAGTTTTTCATTATACTATTCAGATTAGTTAACATTGAATATTCATTAATACGTCATTTAAAAAATTGCAAAAAATTTAAAATCAACTATAATTTAAATTATATTTTTAGGCTTAGTTAAATGTTTACCACTATACTTTAATAAGCTAATCATCAACATTTCTTATTAGATGTTGGCTTAATTATTAATACAATTAACTTCTTGTATGATAATTTTGGTTTAAAAATATGGAACAATTTATTATTTATTTATGGAATTTATTTAAGAAGGTTGAAATAAGAAATATTATAAAAGCTGTTTTATAATGGCTATGAAATAGTCATTTTTTTTATTAAGTGAGTAAATAATATGTTTTAGTAGCTAATAAAATAAAGTAAAACAAAAATAACGTCTAATTTGTATTTAATAAGAAATTATTAAAAGGATAGCCCCCCCCCCTCCCCCCCCCCAAAATGGTTAGGCTATGTTATTAATGTCTTTACAACATATCACATTAGGTATATATTTATTTATATTAACAAAGTACAGAATTGTAATTCTTTTACAGTAAGCACTATACATTTACATATTGTGTTAGCTTTAAAGGTAGCATTACGAAAAATAATAAAAAAATACGTGGACCGTTACCATTATAATTATGATTTAAGAATTTACATTGGAATTTTACCTTCTTCATGAAGCTTCATGTGTCTCTTCAAGTTCCGATGAAACGTAAAAACTTTGTCACATTTCTTGCATTGGAAACAGGCTGAAGAAACATTTGTTGGTTCTTCCTCCAGGATTTCATTTGTAAGGTCTTTTGTCAATGAGTTTGTATCATCCAATGCAGCCATTTTCACAGTTTCTAAAACATAAATTTGGTGTTAACGTTTCATTTACATAAAGAAACTATCACTTTTAGATATTGTATTATCCTGTAAAGCACAAAAAAGCAAAAAATGTATTTTCATTGATATAACATTTTTTAAATGTTACTAACGTTTTAACTAATATTGCCTAACTATTATTTGTATGTTAATGTTACCAAATGTATAAAGTGTAAATGTTAAGTACCATAAACTGACTTTAATTTTTTAATGTGGCAAAACATCTATTTAATATCATAACCACTTTCATATGTATTCTTTTACCTGTAATGTTTTTTATCACATGCTGGGGGTTTTGCTCTGTCAAAGAGCTTTCGTTGATTTTGAAACTGCTAATTGGAGGTGCTGTTACGCATTTTGATACCAATGCCTCATCCACCTTGACACGTTCTGTAACAAAGAGCAAACTTAAAAATTTTCATCTGAGAAATTTAGCATTTTACAATGTTATGTAGTAGTTCCTGATTTGTTTGTTTTTCAATTACATGCTCCATTTAATATATTCACTGGGTTTTAATTTTAAATGAAATTACACTATAAATATCCAACCAATAAATGTCATTACTAACTTTTACTGTTATTTACTCTTGAGTTTGAAATGGTCCTGGTTTACCACCGTAAACGTTATATAGACAAGTTCAAAATATATTTATTTGCAGATAAATTAGTTTAAAACATTTTTAAGTGTAATTATTTTTGGATTAAATAATCTATTTGCTACAGGATTTTTTACACTACTATCTTGTTCATAAACAGGCAATCATATTAAATTTTACTAAAAAATAATTTCACTTTTGTACCTACATTTTAGGTTAAACACCATCAGTCTTTGTTGGTATAATACATATATATAGGCTAATTAATTATTTAGCTTGATCTGGAATGTTTTTGTAAGAAATTTAGTATTGTTTTACTTACTGGAATGCACATAAAGATGATTTTGAAGAGCATCTTTACGAGTAAATGTTTTCTCACATTCGTAACATGAGAAGATATTATCCTCACTTGGGTGTAAATGTTTCCTCATATGGCGATGAAGATTGTCCTTGCGTGTAAACTGAGTGTTACAAACATCACACTTAAACGCCATGTTTATATCTGTAATATAAATATAAATATTCAGTACGCTCTGCAAATAAAAACTTTACAGTATATCGTTTGTTCAAAGCTTGTTTATGGTTGTATTCCTGAAGGACTGCTTTCCCCCCATTGATCAGTTTGACATACATGTTATTATTTAATTTAAAATATAAAAAAAACATAAAATATTTTTAACAGGATATGAAAAATATTAGAACTGACTTCTAACAGTAGTTATAAATAATCTTAGTTTCAGTGTGCGTAAATGTTATTGCTTTCTTAATAAATAGAAAATAGACACTCTCACACAATAAAATTTTATTATATAAACTTAAATGTATAAAATTTTATGTTAAAATTTTATTTAGTGTGCTTAAAACCTTTTTTATTATTGTATTTTTCTTTTATTATCTAACTATCCTAATTTGAAATATACCAAAAACATCAGACCCTGGTGGTAAGTACTCTTTCTTGGAAAAGTAATTACCACACTAAGTTAACTTAATCATAGAGATATTTTTTTTCAAAACCTATACTTATATTTATGTTTTGTTTATGTCCCACCTACGAAATCCTTCATCAAAAATCCTTCATAACACCTTTTAATAAATAGTATTATTTTAAAATATCTTTCTTACTTAACATTTGATTAATAAACGTCCTCATAAAATGATGTACCAAAATTATTTTCTTTAGTTTAATGTTTTCTAATTTTATTTTTTTACGTTACACGTGTTAGCTATATTTACATCCTACTCTTTCTTGTAATTGAGACAAAAGCATATAAAAATACAAATTTTGGTGACAGTGTAAATGTTTTGTTCTATCTACAGTCTTAATCTTTGATCTGAATTTTTATACGAAATTAGAGTATAAACACTTAACAACACTTTCAAATTATGTATTTACACTAACATTGCGTTGCATTAACGGGAAAAAAAAATGTTAGATAATGATCAATTTCGATTGGATACCGCAATCATCATCAGACTCAATATACTGACGTTTGTACTAACTTATCGTAAAAATTATAAACACAATAATCAATTCAAACAACATCGTTAACATTTCATACAAACAGCATTGAGCATGTAGCAGTTCATGCGTTAACGTTTTCATTATTGCAATACGTTAATCAATAAGTTATTGTTACTTTCAAAAAAAAAAAAAAAAAAAAAATGCAGCTTACCTTTCATCAATAATAAGAAGAAACTGTGATGCGAATCAACTTTCACCGAAACAAGGCTGATCTGGGGTTGCAACTCTCACTAGGGTGAAGCTCTCGTTAGCGGTGACGGAGTGAAAGTGACAGAAAACAGTCATGTCCTGTCTATTTATGTACAACCCCTAGCACTGTGACCTCAATAATTTTACTGTTTTAGAATCATATTTCACAATGAACCAGGAAATCCACCTCTGTTGGTATTTTGTATCCTGGTGTACGATTAGGGGTAGATTGGGAAATTACTATACCATATGTAATGGAAAATGAGGACTGGTATACTATGAACATGACTTTCCGGTCATACAGACACGACGTCAAGACAAAGTGGGAGAATAAATTGACACTGAGTGGTTATGACTTCAAACGCCACCTTTGTGCAGACGGTGTAAATACTCTTCCATATGGGCACCATGAAATACAGTAATGTTTAACAGTCGGCAATCGTTAATTAAGTGTTTTACTCATTATTATTTAAGAGCTTATGGGTTGGTAAATGTTTATATACTTAAATAATTTAAGTATTATTACTTATATTATATTATGTAGTACATTTTCAACTCATACATTTTCAAAAAAAAGTCTCACAATGTAAAAATGTGGTTTTACAATTGTTACAACTTTGAATAACTATATTTTATACGCTAAATTTAATGACAAACAACTACAAAAAATAGTGTGCTAAATAGCTTGGGTCAAATTGATTAACTTTTAGATGGAACATGTGTAAGTAAAAAAAAAGTGTATCCAAATAAAATACTATTCTGGATATTAATGACAATTTTAATTATGTTAAATGTTTGTAAATTAACAGGTTTTTATTTTAATCATTTACATAATTTTTTACTGTACTAATTGTTGGACTTTTTTATTATAAATACAATTTTAACTTTATTTTATAGTCGATCATTTTGTTGCGTTTTGTATTTTAGTGAATCTTTAACAAATTATTTACAACACCAATAATGAATTTCAATTGTTAGGTAAAACAACTTACTAGAGTTTGATCTCTAAATTTCATTGTGTATGAAACTTGTTTACCTATTGTTTTAGATAACAAAGAATTATACTATGCGATAACATAAAGAAAATAACAGCTTTTCAGCAACATTATAGTGCAGACACTTTATACTTTATACGTTTAACACGTTTAGAAATTGTTTTACTGTATGCTAACTATTTAATGAACTTAAAATTATGTAAATAGTTTGGTCTATTTTTTTTTAAGATGCTGATTTATTGTATAAGTAAGTTAGTGAGCCTATCATAGAAACAAAAAATGTTACTTCATATTTTAGTTCTGTTTACAATTTTAACCGCACAGGTTGAATGATTTTGTAACTAGTTTAAAACCTTGTACCAGGTGTAGGTATAATATTATGTTTCATGTACCAGATAAGTCAAATGTATCAGTGTCATGCATTGTAATAAATCAGTTTTTCCACTTGTAGATTATACTAACCCAACAGTTGAAACTGTTTAGTTTGAATGTTTCAAATATACAGAATTTATTGTGTATTTAGCGATGAATAGTTTAGAATGTTTAGATGGTGCATTGATAAATTGTACAAAATAACATATGAAAAAAGGTCTGTTCTGTTTAGCAAATGTCTATGTGCTTAAAAGTCTATGTAAAACTTTAAACTTATATGTGCAGTCTAAACTTGAAAATAAACACTCTACGATGGTTTCAAAAGTTTTTTATTTTGTTTTATTCCATTTTCCTTACAATATTGAGTAAATTTTTACTAACGTTGCTCATTTAAAGGGTAACATTTCAGTCACTTTAGATATTACCTGACCATTTTTATTTTAGTGCTGCTTCTTCTGTTGATGCGGGTTCTTTACTATTAAATACTTTGTGTATGTCTACAAAACATACATTCAGTGTTTCAAATAGTCTACTTAGTAGTAAACAAATATTAGCAATATGTGTAATTCTTTCATTGGTTTTGAGTACAATAAACCAACGTGAAAGATTTGTGAATAATATTTTAACAGTAAATTCATGTTCATATAACACATTTTTAAATAATCAGTAACAAACTCTACCAAAATTAGGTTTATTATTTTACTTAAAAGAATATTTTTGATTATTTACATTACATTAGGACAACAAATTGAAAAATGTTCACTTAGTAACTTAAAACATTTGTTTGAAACTTTTAAAACTAATCTGGTATGTAAAATTATGTTTTTATAACTTCTCAATTAGTAATATTTGCAGTTAATTTTAAAAATTATAATTTATTTTCAAACAGATGTAAACCAAAAATTTAACTCTAAGTCAAATATTAAACACATAAACCTCATGTAGAGCAGCAAAATGACAGTAAATGCTTGCTTGATTCCGATGTTTAGTAGTACACATAAGGACTGAGACATTATAGGTTTGTTTAAACCATGCACTTTTGATAATATTGTTGAATAAACAAATTAATAAACTCAAAAACATTGCTCTGTTCCAAGTAATATTGTTTTATGTTACATTTAGTACAAAATTTTTGTCCTTGAGCCGGTAAAACAATAATATGTGCGTTTCAAGATAAACAGTATTTGTCGAACTTTACCTTTTGATGTGAATTGTTTAAATATTAATAACACTTTATACATTTGTATCAAAGCTTGATAAACTCTTATCTTCCTATATGATAGGGTGTAAATTAATCTCATAATAACACACACTGTATTACTTTTTTCAAACCCATTAGGTTTTTTATTACATCATGCGATATTTTGGTTGCATAAATAATTGTCGTGATATATTTTTAAGTAAGAGTGAACATATAGAAAATATTATTTTAATAAATCAAAATTGAACTCATTGAGGTGATATTATTTTAACCCTTGGTAATTGAAGAAGTAGGTTCTTCTTTAACCATTTTTGTTACTTTTATAATAAAACGATTCAAGAAACTGACAGAGAATAAAATTAAATAAGCATGACGAAAAACACAAGTGTATGAATTATAAAACCCAGGAATGAACTTATTTGGAAACTATGGCAACTTAGAGTGAACAAAAACAAAATGTATACTATTAAAAAAAAAATCATTGTCCAGCTGGTTATGGACAGTCTATTGGTGCACTCACTACAGCCATTAATGATTTATATTCAAACTAATATTACAAACATACAAAATAAAAAATCAAACTATGTCCATGTTCAATGTTTACTTTTTACTCAATGAAAACTGGAATCTTTTGCAAGATTGTTTTAGCGTTCACTTTACCGAAACAAAATTCATAGACTAACTTCAAACGTCAGATTAATTATAATTCGCTTTCACTTTCTCACTCTCACTCAACTCCAGACTCCCTCCAGACTCCCTCCATACTCCCTCCATACTCCCTCCATGCTCCCCTCATGAAACTCTGCATCTCTCCCTACTAACGAATTTAAACTTTATTTTTTGTTACCTATTATTGTTATCTACTCAAATAAAATTTATTATTGTTATTCTTTGTAACGCTTTTATAGATTTTTTGTTGCAACCGCTGTCTTTTTACCATCTTGTTGCCGTTTCTCTTTTTTGTTTGTTATTAGTCTATTTTGATTGTTTTTTTTCACTCAACTTTATTTGCGCAAATACATTTTCTTTAGTCTAGATCTAAAAGCTGGCACACCCAGCATCTTTAGGTCACAGGGGAGGTCATTGTACATTTTAGGCCCTAAGTACGAAAAACCTCTCTTTCCTACTTCTAACCTCACCTTCGGGAAATGAAGCTTTTTGTCTTGTCGGGTGTTGCGCTGAGACACCCGATCGCGGGTGACCAGTCTTTCAATGAGGTATAGATTTTATTAGAGGTAAATAGCTTGGCATATGAAGCGTGATACTATAGTTTATAGCAACGGTACTGGACTCATTTCTAAGGATCGTTAAGGCTCAATATAATCAATCTAGTGTTGCTAGCGACATTCTGAGTTGAATAAAAAGATCTTAAAACAGATCACACATAAGATTAATTATTTTTCATGATTTTTTTTTAAACTTATCATATTTTATTTGAATACATCCCTGTACCTATTAAAATAAATAAGAAAACAACATGTAATCTGAATAGAACCCTCCTAAATATAAATATAGGCTATTTAATATTTTGGGTACAGTTTCTTAACTGGGCTACGGTAATATCGATTGAAACCATCAATTGAGAATATCTCTTAGTAATGAATATATTTGACCTACTTATATAAGTTTTAAAATTAAACTGTAATAATCTAACCTAACCAACCAAACTTACCGACAGTGAACAAATCGATTTAAGGTTTACTAATCGAATTGATATTTTCAATATATATTAGCGTAGCCCAGTTAACTTAAGAAACTGTACCCAATATTTTATATAACAAATATATGGTAAAATATAATAAATATTTTAACTATAGAAAATTAATTACAAAACTAATTGGAATTAATTACAAATTAATTAAATTAATTGCAAGTTAGCAAGGCCTAAGTTTAACTAAATTGGTTATATAAATTACTTAGCCTATCAATTGTATGACTTGCCATAAACGTAAATAACTGAATTGATTTGATTATTTTATTCCACTGATAGTTTTTCAGTATTTGGTGATATTTTTGTACGGGAATAATCGGAATAACTGACTGAAAGTTATTAAATTCCTCACCGACATAAACAATAACAATAACATAACCTCAACTAACTTCAGTGAGTTGACAGTTACTACAGTAGCAGAAAATATATCGCCATTAGGCAGACAACAGCTCCAACTACAACGCTGTCTAAGTCAGAGGAGCAACCGCAACATGCAAGGTCAAGTGGTCAAGTCCGCTCCACTCCACGACACGACAACCAGCAGTCAGCACTAGATGACGCAAAAAACTGTTGGAACTTCGAACTGGCAACATTGCATCTCTTCAACATGAAACCTGCATTTGAAGTGAATGTCGGGACAACCACACACTTCATTAGTTCCGCAAATCACCACTGCCGCGCCACCGTACGTGTGAGATATAGGGCCCGACTAAGATAGGCATCACTGACTCCGGGGGCGTACATTGACTGTCGGGACATTTAAAACAAAATTTTCTAAGTGTTTCTGGGACCCGATTACAACGTTTCAGGCATTCTTTGCTTGTCGGGACGTGTGTGAGTCCCGACAACCGTGTGTTAGCCCGACTGTCTGGCCGTATGCAGGCGTGTGTCCCGACAATGATATGCAAACGTACGCACACACACACACACACACACACACACACACACACACACACACACACACACACACACACACACACACACACACACACACACACACACACACACACACACACACACACACACACACACACACACACACACACACACACACACACACACACACACACACACACACACACACACACACACACACACACACACACACACACACACACACACACACACACACACACACACACACACACACACACACACACACACACACACACACACACACACACACACACACACACACACACACACACACACACACACACACACACACACACACACACACACACACACACACACACACACACACACACACACACACACACACACAGACATCACTTCGAAAACAACTTTTTTGGGTCCAGGGGGGCCCAAAACGAATATATCCACTCAAAACTCAAACTCAAAAATTTTGACGAAAACAATACTTTCTCCATATACTATGGTATAGGGGGAGAAAGTAAAAACAAACGAAAAAATATGAAATAAACAAAATTGCCAACTTTGGTTAAAATAATCCATGCACAAGCAAACTACGACAGTTTATTTATTCTCCATAAGAATAACATGGACAGTTTTAATTTAAAATGTATTAATTTCCCCCGTAAACTGTTGGGCATACAGCACTTAAATGTAAATAATTATTTTTTTTAAGGTCTGCAACATTTTTTGAAAGAAATTGTAAAATTCTTTGTTTTTAGGGTAAAAAATGGGGAAACCAATTGTTACCCCATAACCAACGTTCCCATAGTCCACTCATGTTGGGGGGAGTTTTTGTCCTCTGAGGACCTCAACACGAAAAAAGTAAATCCGTCACGGGTCCAGGTCTTACCATGCCGGTAAGCGTATACTGTAATAGCGTGCATTAATAGCGTATTCCATAAAAAAAAACATTTATAGAAATACGAACGAAAGCCAGCATATAGTTAGCCTAATACAGCACATCTGATGTAATTGGTTTAGCTGATTGCATTTTTAAACAAGAAGAAAATTTGTTTAAAGCTAGTTGACAATTGTCCATCTAAAATAAAATAATACTACCCACGGGAAAATACTTACAATAACCTACCCGAATGGATCGACAGTTGTGTAGGATAGGTTCAATGTCAAGAAGGCTGGAGTCAAAATTGTGTTTTGAAACCCCAATCTTTTATTATTCAAAAGTTAATAAATTAAATTAAACTATTAAATGACTCCATTATTGGACTATTAATAGTACTACTAATTGCATAAAACCAGCCGACTAACAGTAGTTATACTGTATATCAAAATGTACAAATACGTTTACTACATATTACATTTACTAATCAATTTAAAATGCCGGATTTACGAAAATAATTTAACAGAGAAAACGCTTGTGGATTGAACATGATATGACGTCATAAAACAAGTGGTGGACAAACAATGCCACGCCAGCTGACAAAACAACAATGGAAATACGTAATTATCGCTAACCCCGTCGTTACTTTGACATTTTTCAACAAAAGCTACATTAGGAAAAAGTGTTGTTTAACAATTGATTGCAAATTGTGGCAACTCTTGTCATGTGGAACAAATTTTTTTTAACTAAAATGTGTTTATTTATCGTAAATGTAAATAGGTACAGTATTACGATCGCACTTTTGACACATGTTTAAAAGTTTATAAATTTCGTAATATTTAGTATTAATTTGTCAGTGTGGTCAGCTATTATTAATTGCACGATAGAACATTTTACAAAAATATATTTTCTGTAGAAAGTAGTATATTTCATCACTAGGACACAAGCCATGTAGGAATTGAATATAATTTATAATTAAACTGCAAACAAATTAAAACATTTTCAACTATGAGGAATACAAAATCCTCAGGCCTAAGGATCGGTATGGTTGCATCGATATATAAATGGTTGGCCGAAATATATTGCTTTATTTGCTTTGCGAATGCAATCTAGATGCAGTATCTCCGCAGTCTAACCAACACGAGTATACTTCTCATCGCATTGTAATCTAAAAGATGGTTTTCATTTCTAGTTCATGTTGGTTACACTGGGAGCTAGTGTCGTTGTTTCTATTACTTTAGAGCAATTTCAAGATTAGTACTTTACTTTCTTGATATATATGTGTTACACTCAAACCACAGAAAACATACATACTTCGGACATTGTTCGTTAGTTAGTTCTGTTTCAGTCCCACAAACTTAAGTTCACTACACAATATTGCTGAAATGTTTAACAAGGCATTTAAGGAATTTAACCAAGAAAATTCCTCAAAAAACTTGCAATGATAAAATTTTATTTTCGAGTGGTGTTAAAACAATTAACATCGGCCTGATATTTTTTTATAAAGGTTTGTAGGAAAGTAACTTTAACCGGACTAGAGGGCGGAAAGATTATTGGGCTTAGGAGCGCCAAAATGGTAAAACCGGCCTTGACAACTTTTATATTTTAAGATATTTTATAAAATGAGACGCCGGAAGGTTACCAATAAGATATCAGTAACTTCCTTCCGCGACGCTATCTATCGACAATGTTTTTGTATCAGCTTTTAACTACTTAATTTCTTATGTTCTCAACCATTCTCCATTGAAAATACCACTGCCCTCCTTCAGTTTAAGAAAATATTTTACTTCACTTCTAATCCTGTATGTTAATACACTTAAAAATATAGTAAAAATAATTTGTCGGGTGACACAGCCCTTAAGACCCAATAATTTCTCAAATTATATAACACGAACTCAAACAAACACTAGGCCTACTGTATTTTATCTCGAATTATTAATGTGTCTAGTAACGCCATTGCTATTTATTTCGTTTTCAGGTAATATGGATGGTCATTTTGAAATTATTGGAATAACATTTGTTTTTACCACTGACTTCGCAAGTACATATTTACTAAGAATGTTTTTTTGTAGATGTACTGAAATTATATAATAATTTAATGTTTATATCTACGTAATAAAATATAAACAGAATTGCTCGCTTAAGATGTGTTCAAAAAGGTACAAATATAGCGCCTACGGGTAGAATGTTTGAAAACCTGTGTCAGCAATATATCTATTGGCTTCAACCACTGCAGCTTTGATATTTCTCTCAAAAACAAGACTATGTAAAGAAAGTAGAAAATCAGACGGGTGTAAACTATGTTTAGAAAAATTCGTTAACGAAACTACAGAAAAGATTTAATGCAGTGAACGAGTGCTATATACAATTTTTAACTAGACAAATGAATGACCCATATTATATAATTATTAAACAAAACTATATTTGGTTTAATTTTTTGTCATTTTGTCATTTGTAGCATTTAACATGAAAAATTTTCGTTGAAAAGCAATTGAGTTTATACTTGCAATACAATTATAATTGTGTAAAATTCCCCAACGTTTTCCAAGCTCTCTAAAATAATATGAATAATCTAGTATGTTCATGAAAAATACTGTATAAGAATAAGTGTATGTTTTATGCAGTCCTTTACATACAGTGCATGTAATCGTGGGTTGTGTTTAATCTTTTCTAAATGATAAAATATTTGTAAATAAACCATAAGGCGATAAATCGGATTCGTCGGATGACCTTATACCAATAAACTAGAAAACTAGATCATATACAATTGTATTCAAACAAATGATTCATTGTAAATTGCGTGTATTATGTGCATAGCTTCTCCCAATTGCATACAGTAGCATTACCGGCTATCTACTTAGTGTAATAGGATGCATACCTGCAATGTAGTAAACATAGCCATCGCTAGCAATAGTGTGAGGCAAAACAACGCGGAGTTGCAGATAATTACCTTCGTGTGTAAACAGGCATCTACATCAATTTTACTAAGAAAGCATCACTTGTTCCACTAACTCCATACAATATCCCATTGTTTGTATCAAATTAATTATAGGAATTATAAGTCGAGAACTTTCACTGTAATTGAGAAATCTCTTTTACAAAGTTTAGGGGATCAATAAAGTGAAATTTATTTGTAGTTAGCGATTTTTGCAGACGAGGTGGTTTTATTGACTTAACAACGCCCATAAACAGAGTTTATATACTTAAAATAATAAGGGGTTTCTCTGTAACATACCTTTTCCAGTTGTACTAATTAACAGATTTTTACGATTGTGGTGTGAATCAAATACTGTAATTTGATCTAGCGCACCCGCGAATCGTAATTTATTTAGGTCTTTGACCCTTTCACGTTGTATTTAATTGTAGGCCTATTGTATATTTTCAAAGATAGAGTTATGCTGACCAACTTTCTTTACAACTGTTAAACTGTTTAGAATTGTAATTTAACAACTTCAGTTGAATGTTCAACCATTGTCAGATTGTATACAAGATACTAAACAGTTTATGAAATTGAGGTAGTTAAATCAATTTTTAAATAGTGTAGATCTAAAATCCAAAAATGTATTGTAAGTTAGTAGTTCTATACTAAACAGTTTATGAAATTGAGGTAGTTAAATCAATTTTTAAATAGTGTAGATCTAAAATCCAAAAATGTATTTTAAGTTAGTAGTTCTATACTAAACAGTTTATGAAATTGAGGTAGTTAAATCAATTTTTAAATAGTGTAGATCTAAAATCCAAAAATGTATTTTAAGTTAGTAGTTCTGTACTAAACAGTTTATGAAATTGAGGTAGTTAAATCAATTTTTAAATAGTGTAGATCTAAAATCAAAAAATGTATTGTAAGTTAGTAGTTCTATACTAAACAGTTTATGAAATTGAGGTAGTTAAATCAATTTTTAAATAGTGTAGATCTAAAATCCAAAAATGTATTTTAAGTTAGTAGTTCTGTACTAAACAGTTTATGAAATTGAGGTAGTTAAATCAATTTTTAAATAGTGTAGATCTAAAATCAAAAAATGTATTGTAAGTTAGTAGTTCTATTGGCCTAATGACTGTTCTATACAAACATAATTTTTTTTTTAAATTCTTATTACACTGAATTCATTTTGCCTCGGAAACAAGTTTTGGACCATATTAAACTGTGCAATTCACACACGGGCCCCCACGTTTTAAATATTACAGTAAAACAAAATGGTTAAAATTTACTAAACATGGAAAATCGTAAATTCTGAAATTATTAAGTTCTTGATAAATCAGCAAGAGCAGTCAGACCGGAAACTCATATGATCAAAAGGATCCGCATCTCCGACAGGCTGAGCAATAATCAGTTGGGGCTGTGTACTGTGTACACACTCACACACCATATGAATGTGACCGCCCTGCGATATCCACCAAATCAAGTATTTGGTCATAATTTTTCAGCATGTCACACATTTTTTGTATTTACCAATCGTAAAAAAATGATATTTCACAACAAACATAGGTCTACTGTGAAATTACAATTCTTTTTTTATAAGTTCTGCACTCGTTTTGACTGAAATAGTCACCAATAAAATAAAAGTAAATAGGCTTTTTAGTAAATAAGTCTTAGTATTATAATATATTTGTATTATAATACTAACTAAGATTTTTTATTTAAGGTTAATGATTTACGAATTTTATCATCAGTGTATCTTATAAGTAATGGCTACTGAGCTTACGGGTCCGAGCGGTGGCTAAGCCCAAAAGGGAATTACTCAAAACCTTAATTGGACCCTAGCGCCCCTGCCACATCAAAGGGAACAAATCCCGACAGCTTATAACTCTGAATACCTCAGTTTCTACAGCTGCCAATTTCAAATTATTCCCATCCATTGAAAGGTTGTAATTTAACATATAAGAAATAAGCTCAACCGTAGGTCTCATTGCGAGATCTGGCCCCGGTAGTGATGTGAGCCGGGTAAATACCCAGAGGGTAGGGTATTTATAAATGGGTATTTACCCCAGACCCTAGCATTGTTTTGCAGGGTGTTGGAGAGAGTGATTGTGTTATTTAATCTACTGTGTATCTTTAGATTTATGTTGTTAGAAGATAGTTACGTTTTCCAAATTTCAAATGTTGTCAAACATTTAGAGCTGTACGATCGCATCAACCACCCATAAGTTCAGTTAGGACAATTAGTCAAATTCTTAACAAAGCAGTTGAGACCTTATTGTGTAAGGGACAAATAGGGTCACATAAAATAACCCTTTTTATCTGTCGTCTTAATAATTGTTATCTAGGACCGTGGGTAAGGGCAATTAATATACTATTGGATTGCCTAAAATAAACCTGTTTAGTTAAATGACAATTGTTTATAATAGTTAGTTGTTATTAATGGAACTTTAGATCCTTACTTTATTAAGGTGTAAAGAAACTGGAACATTTATTAAACATTTCATTTCCTTAATTAGAAAGAAAAAAAAAATTAAAATCGTTTAAACCTATTCTTGTGTTGCCGTTTCATACGATGGGTGTTGGGTGCAACTACAACCTGCTACAACACACACCAACACCACTGAGTTATTACCACTGTTACACACTTTATGATGCTGCAACTCCATATCAGTGATATACAGCCTGGTATGTGAAGGTTATTTCCTTTTTACTTTGCAATTCGGTTAATTAGGCCCCAAGGTTCGTATTGATAAGTATCCCTTGACACGATGCCTTCATACTTTTCAATCATCAAACTTTTAAAATGATCATAGGTAACTAGTTTGGCGGATGTGTCAGTTGCTAGGGAAATCTTTTGTTTGTCCAATGAAATGTTGGCAGGATTTCTGCACATTAAAAATTGATTTTAAAATTAAGTATTTCCATATAGCCTAAATTAAAATATAACGAGCAAAAGAAGCGTACTATTATATTACGAGCAAATAAAACTTGAACAAATTTGAGCATGGTGCATTGCAAGACTTTTTTCAGAAATGATTAGGGTTAGTATTGGAATATTAAGTTGTCGTTTGAATAAATAGTCCTCTATAACTAGTTATTATTTGAGTGAGAAAGTAAATAAAGAATCCCTAAGAATGTCAAACCATATATAAGGTTTTGATACGAGAGTTCATAGCTTAACACAGCCACACAGTCAGTTTATGGAACATAAAAGCTCGGAAGATAAAAAATCCCTTACAAATGAATAAAGAAAATTGAATCAAGAATAGCACCCTAAAATGTACTTGTTTCTTTTTAGTTTGTATTACCGTCTAGGTTACTAATTTATAGCCTACTATGTCTATGGCCTTATTAATTATCTATTATAGGTCAAAATAATAAACATGTACTTATACAAAATATTTACTCATAAATAACTTACCTATCTCGAAATATGAATTTTGAACTGCACCTGCAATCAAATATTAGGTACAGTAAGCAATGATTATAAACAATATAAAATATAAGCAGGATTATAAAAGGCTTCAAAGTAAACTTATTTATTTTGATGTAAATCAATGGACATGAATATTATCAGCCTAGTAATTACAGAACCTGTACAGCACGTAGATTCACCTTTAATTACTGTAATTCATCCTGCAACACAATAGGATATTGCACTGATGGACAATTTGTATTGGGAATGGACGTTATTGAAACTGTTATTAGATGGTGTTATTAGCTTTAACTGTTATTGGGTATATAATAAATTGGTATTTTGAATGGAGATAATAATATTTTACAGACCGTAGTTTACAAAATAAATAAATTAGGGTGATGGAAGTAGTAAAAATGTCAATTAATTCAAAGTATCCAACTTATTCTAAACTATAACTATACCTATCTATTAATAACAGAAATTATGATAAGGGGGAGGGTAGTCATGCTGTTAGGGGTTTAGACGTCTGGACGAGGATTGAAGGTGGTCAAAGCATGAGAAGAACGAAGATTTTTACGGGAAATTTGCCTGGCAAATTCCCATACTTGAGCCAGGGGTGGTGGTGGGAACGAGGGGGTATAACTTATCATTTAGGTTATCGTCGATTAATCAAAATATAGGTAGTATTTTACTGGCTTTCACAAAAAATACTGCAAAAAAGGCACGTAAACTGCAAAATCAATTAGACCTTTTACCATCTTCACCTTTAACAATAAAACCAAGAAACCCGAAAACGCCAAATAAAAAAGATCAATACACATCTTTCATCTTGTACTATGTCTAGATTGCACGCGATTCCGTGCGCCAGGTTCGTCTCTCTTATTATTCACAACACATTGGAACCCCAATATAGTAAGTGATAGGCCTACTTCTTTATTTAAAAGAGCCGTTTGGATTACTGTGTTTAATTTAAATTAACAGCTATTTAAGACTTTAATCAAATCAGAGTGGGGTTTCCGGCTGATTAGTAAGGCTAGTGGGTGGAATGGATTTGATTACTTTTGAGTTTAATCAATCGGCTAATCAGAAATCTAAAACTCACAAAGCTTGTGACTGTTAAACTGAGCAATAATAGTTAGGTAATTTAAAAGGAATTATTACCTACAAGCTGATGTACCAGTGCTTTGCAATGGGAAGAGGACACGAAATAGAAACATTTTGATCTTAACATCTGAGTTAAATAGTCACACATCCGCCAAAGCTTTTACAAACAAAACTTAACCGTAATGGCCTTTATAGAATATTTGTGGCTTTTTAATGTGGCAAGTCTAGTGGAATAAACAACACTGAATAACCTGGAAGCTCCTAAATTTAGCACTGCCCTGAAGACATGGCTAAAAGATAGGCCATATTCCTAGCCTGAAAGATTTTTTTGAAAGTATGGGTGTATCCACCGCCATGACATATAAAAGTTTATCTAAAGAGAAAAGTTTTGTTTTTAGTAATATGTAAATAGTATTGACACAACCTATCCGGCATCGCTGGTCTTGGTGACGAAGGAGGTAATTAAGGTAATTAATTAAGAAACCGTCATTTTGGTTTTGATTACCTAAATTTAAATCTTGTGTAGGCTGATATGAGAAAAACTTACCAAATTGTTGAATAACATTTTAACATACCTAGGCTACATGTTTTGCATTCATCTCCTCTTATTTACAGGCCTACCGGCCTACCTTTTTCTTTATTTTTCATACATTTTTAATTTCAATCTTAAAGTTGCAAATGAAAAATAAATCTTAGGCTACATAAATAAAAGTAAACCCAAAAATTTTGATTTTTTTAGACTAGGCCTATCTCTTTTAGTTTTTTAGTTAACTTAAGTTAGGCCTAAAATATGACATTTTTAAGTTTTGAATTTTTCTGTTTTCCACGACTTAATCAGCACCAACCAATACGTATCGTTCAAAAGAAAATAATTTCTAATTTTCTTATTTGACATCCAATCTTGAGAAATGTTCAAGGGGGGTAACTTAAGCTAGTTATAACTGGGCGAGACGTAGGAATTGGCTAACTCAGGAACTCGCTAACTCGGTCGTGTGTCGGAACTGGCTAACTCTGGAACTGGCTAACCGTCTCAGTCAGGAATTGGCTAACTCCGGAACCCGCTAACCCGATTTTGTCTCGCGGTGGAATTCGCTAACTCTGGAAGTCGCTAACCCGGCCACGCCCACTGCTCGGAGCGTTGCCAACCTTGTACGACAAAATAATCGTACACTGCCGTATTTCAAAATGCCAGTGTCTATAAAGATACAGTAAATGTTATTGTTTTTTGTTATCAATTCCACTTTTAACAGATAACTAGCCCAAAGTAATTAAAAGACAATTAAAAAATCATGAAAAAGTGTTTTTTTACTAAACTGTACAATGGCCAGTTAAATGTTTATGATTTCGATCTTAAATATAAATGCCATCAGTATAAAAGAAAATAATAGAATATAAAAAATATTCAAAATTTAGTTTAATTGGTACTAAATAATTAAACCTCTACGAAATTAAGCTAAAATACACGCAAGTTCTTAAACACGGAAAACAGATTTAATTGTAATGTCGTAATGAACCAAAACCATTAATTAATACAGTCATCAACCATCGTAACTTTCATAACTAATTCATAGATTTTAAATTAAATGTTCGTCGTTGAACCGTCCAACTTACGTGTACAAATATGATGACATAGACTAAGTTTTTATCTAGGCCTAATAGTTTGAACAAAAGCATTGTAGGCCTACTAGTAAATAAGTTAGTTGCCTAATTCTTAAATGTGTTGAATTTTTTAGCAATAATGTTACATGTTTTAAAACCGATTTTAGATTGTACACCTAAGCACCACTAGTAAAAAATAGGAGAAGATATAATATTCAAATAATAAAACGTGACAGGGTTATTTTAATTCACGATTCTTAATAAACGAATTGACGGATTTTCCTGATTTGAGTGTTGGGTTTCCTTTATATTGCTTTCTCAATCGATATAAACTATACCAAGCCATTGCTCGGTTCACCGTTCCCCAGTACTGAGCTACACAATAGACAATAGCTTTGTTTTTGGATAAGATCAAGTAATTTTAGCTATGGCCACCATTCATAAGAATTGTAACAAACAAGAACGCCTGGGTCCATTTAGAACCAGCCTGGAGAAAAACTCCAGACTTTTAAAAAGTAGGCCTACTGAAAGACGTAAAATTAATATTAATTCAACAAAATTAAGAGGATGACCCGGGTTCTACACTAATAGCCTACGATAAAAGAAATTTTCAAGTTGTATTTATGCATAGACTAACTTTTAATGCAATCTATGAATAAATTAGGCCTACCACTTTATAATGTATTGATAAATATTTATTTAAATTCAATAGCTCTATTTAAAAATACATTACCACTACAATGTAATTCTGTAATGACGTTTAACGTGTAAATTTTATTATGATTTAAGGTTACAAGCCCAATATATAAAATACGAACTCAATAATTTTATTTGCAGAAGTTCACAAAATGGTATTTATTCGAATAAAAGAAACAAATGGCGGACTAAGAAAATAGATATTTCATAACATGTAATAGATCCAAATTAAATGTGCATTTTAGCGAATTTCCCTATAGGGAAGTAGCTATTACCGTAGGTCTCATGGTAAGACCTAAGCCCGGGACCGATTTACTTTTTCATTTTGATGTCCCCAGAGGCCAAAAACAACATTCGTTCAAATTTTTATATATCTATATAGATATATATAGATATCTATATACTATTATAAAGAAGAGGTGGTGTCTGTGTGTTTGTATGCGCTAATCTCAAAAACTACTGAACCTACTGGGCTCAAATTGTACACAAATGAAGCTACAGCTCCGAGGATACATATAGAACTATTCCCGCTTCGATATTGTCCTAGGGCTCTGCCCCGTGGGCTTTCAAAAATTTGAGGTGAGAGATTTAAAAGTAAATATTAATTTATGGTATCCATGGTAACAAAAAACAAACCTGCAAAGTTTAAAAATGTAAACAAGCAGAACTAACTGTCAAATGAATTTTGATTTCACAATTCCACACAGCTGCTTCAAACATATTAAATACTGCACGAATATTAGAACAGAGAGGGTAAGGATAATAAATTTTAAATAATGATGTCACTAGCCCGAATGTAAACATTATTTAACATTACTTAAATGGAGCTGTCAAACCATATGTTAATGTAATTTCTTTAGTTTATGATTCTTTCAGTTACTCCATTTGTTTATATTTATGATCTATTATTCTGAGTTTGTACTAATATTTGTGAAATGCTGTAATAATATTTTACAGGGAATAAATCGTTGTAAAATAAATCATTCATGAATATAATAATATTCATGGATGTAAACAGCAATATAATCCCCCTGCCGCAGCAAGTCTATGGACTGAGTGAATTTCCATTTTCCTGATTATAATTTCACTAAAATATTGTTGTATAAAATTACCCTATTTTCCATATTTATTTATATTTTCCATTTTTTTCTATTTTTCGGTTTGTAATTGTTGTGTTGTTTTTTTTGTTTACAGTGCAAACCATTAAACACGTCCCTTTACTGTACCTTAAAATCTATCATTGGTTTTGTATCGTAGGTAGCCTAAATAAGTATGAACGGTATTAGTTAACCAAAACGTACTATTATCGAGTTAAGTTATACAGTTATATTTTGTTTCTGAATTAAATGGTAGGAGTGATACCATTTGGCATTTTCAAAGAACCAACATTATCTCTTTTGCATGTGACAAATACACTTAAATAAATACTAAACCGATAAGGTTGAAATTTGGTGTGATGATAGCTGACATTCCCGATTAATATATAGACATATTCTTACCTCAAAAACACTTTTAGGATCGGCCCCAGTAGCTTTGGCTCTGGATTTTCTCATGTTAGCCTTATGAGTATTCATATTAAGGGAATAAAAGAATTTTGTCAGCCGTTTCAACTGTACAAGTTGGTTCTATGATATTAAATAGCATTAAAAGTAAGGCTTACCAACAAGGTGCAGCACTATTATGTTTTTTGCATTTATTACAACAGCTAATTTGAACCAACTAACAACAAAAAGTTGTGGTACACAATGAAAGCTTTAATTTTTCTATGGTTTAGGTGCAGTTGTAGAAAATTAGGGCTATGGTAGATGTGTGCTACACCATAGGATTCCGTATAAATTTAAAGACCAAATTTCCTTAAACCGTGTCCTCTCCCGTAACTGCAATAAGCATTTTATACTTCTATGCCAACCCCGTACGAAGGACGGGTACTCTGCTAGTATATATATATATATATATATATGTCCATCCGCACGATAACTTGAGTAATTTTTGTTCGATTTTGATGAAGTTTGGTTTGAAGGTGTAAGGCGGGATAAACTTGATTGAGTTCGCGAACCAGCATGATCGGACTATGGGAACGGGGGTTTATGGGGGGTTTTATGGGGTAAAAATAGGTTTTTCTCATTTTTGACCCTAAAAACACAAAATTTCACAATTTATTAAGTTTACAAGGGGTTGTAAAGTTTACTTGTGTTGGTTAGTCTATGGTAAGACTATAATGCATTTTCCACCCTAATAATCATAAGAATAATGTTAAACATACTTCTAAATATATTTATTTTATCGACTACGTTGCTCTTACTCCTAATTAATCGTAGGATACGACATTATGGTACCGACACGATATAGGTACTACACTTTCGGCAACACTGGCCAAAAATATTCGTGCTTGGCTCCCATTGGACGGCCCGCGAGGCTTCTGATTGGGAGTTAGCGAGTTCCGCCGAGGGACCGAGTTAGCGACTCATATCAAAAGGAAGCTTATAATTTCCTCTTCGGAGGCAATACCAATTTTTGTCTTAACTCACAGTAGTTTTCATTTAAATAATTGTTTTACCGAAGCGTGTCGTAAAAATCACATTTCAGAAAACTATGTTATTCCTCTATAAGATCAAAAAGGGTCTATCCATATCAAGTGATCCAACAGGGGTTGCTTGACCATTTTTTAAATAAATAATATTTTTATCCTAGATACCTTTATCAATTCTGGGTTTAAAAGTGATTTTAAAATTTTTTTATCTATTTTGTTACTTCTACGGCGGCCATTTTTGTTTTGCGGAACACGCAAATTTTTCCTCATGTAAGGGTTTGCGTTAACTTGCACAACTCGGTAACCATGAACACTAGAGTGATGAAACAAAAAGCATTTTAATCTGGAAGAAACAGCCTAAATATTATGTTCAGTACATATTTATTGAAATGTGTATCAAAAACAGTTTTAAACCCATCTCAACATTTCACAAGAAAACGGAAAAATTTCAACTTTTGAAGGCGTATTGCCATTGGAACGAATAAAATCTCAGACTTGATTTTTTTGTGTGTGTAGCAACTCAGTAGAACTGTTTGTATTTCAAATATCAACCATGAGACTTAATTCCTTTAAAAGTTATCATTTTTCAAAAACTGAATTTTTTTTAAAAGTTCAAATTTTGAGTCTCAATATCTTTGTTGGGACAAAGTTTAAAAATCTGAAATTTTTACCAAAAACCCCTCTTATGGTTGTTATACTGCTGTATGAATTTCATCTTTGAGATTTACTTTTAAGCTAAGTTACAGTATCATGAAAATCGCAAAAACCCCATAAGCTCAGCCAACGCGGCTAGTACTGTAGATAGCTTAAAAATTAATTTATAGGTGTAGGTAATTATTTTATTTAATGTAATCTTACCTAACTTAGGCCTACTTTAAAGTAATGTATAGCCTTTTCTTGCAAATTTCTTGTCTTATGTGAAATTTAAAAAAAAACTTTTTATCAGATTATTTTCATTCAGGTTTACACCTTTTTTCAATAGGCCTAAATATTTTGAACTCATTTATTAATTTATTGAACCACTTTCATTTTAATAAAGAATATTAGAAATTTTACATACAAAAGCTGTTTGAAAGACAAGTTCTTAAAGTATACAACTTTTTTTACTTGTTAGTGTTTTCTCATTTTTGACCCTAAAAACACAAAATTTCACAATTTCTTTCTAAACCATTTTGTAGGGCTTAAAAAAACAAGTAATTTAGTATATTGAAGCGTTATTATATGCCTAATTGTTACGGATAAAATTCAAAAAAATTGTAATTTTAAAATTCCCATGTTATTCTTATGGAGAATAAGTCAACTGTTGTAGTTTGCTTGTTTATGAACATATTTTGATCGATTTTGGAAAATACTTTTATTTCTTACTAAACTATTATCATTTTATAAAAAAAAATTTTTACCCTCCCTGTTGCAGCAAACCTAAGTACTCGTTAAACTAATTCTATTTAAATAGGAAATAAATGTGCTATTTTTATGGAGGCATTTTAGTGTAAATCTAATCAGGTTAATGGAAATTCGCTTAGTCTGCAGGTTTGCTGCGGCGGGGGTATTTATCTTTTTGCATACCAATAAGCTACTATTTAAGTAAGAAACCCACATATAAAACATACTCCCTTATATTAGTACATTTCTCATCCTTATATGGATCATCTGAAGACAGTTGTATTGTTAGTTCTGTCCGGTGCACTGTCTTTAGAGGTCGTGTTTTGTTTAGAGTTGTTTCTTGTTTTCAGTAATTTAAAACCTCGTTTAACCAAATAAAACGTTCTAATCACAACTAATAACACGTCCCCTAGTTATATAACCAAACAGTAAAGAACAAATCATGAAGTTAACTATAAAATAATAGAAACACAATTTTGTCGACACTAGCGATCAGTGTCACCGGACATGAACTAGACACGAAAAACGAGCTTCAAAGTTTACAAGGGGTTGTAAAGTTTACTTGTGTTGGTTAGTCTATGGTAAGACTATAATGCATTTTCCACCCTAATAATCATAAGAATAATGTTAAACATACTTCTAAATATATTTATTTTATCGACTACGTTGCTCTTACTCCTAATTAATCGTAGGATACGACATTATGGTACCGACACGATATAGGTACTACACTTTCGGCAACACTGGCCAAAAATATTCGTGCTTGGCTCCCATTGGACGGCCCGCGAGGCTTCTGATTGGGAGTTAGCGAGTTCCGCCGAGGGACCGAGTTAGCGACTTCCGTACGAGGACGGAATTCGCTAACCCGGCTCTAGAGCGGGTTAGCGGGTTCCGGAGTTAGTCAATTCCGAAACTGAACAAGTTAGCGAGTTCCTCTCATCGACCAAATTTGAAGATAGGGCGTTTAACATGGGGTTAGCGAGTACCAGAGTTAGCCAATTCCGCGGACCCAACTGGGCCTGAGGAGATTGTAAGAAAAAAAAGGAACTCACCTATGTTTAAGACCTAACTTATGTCAAACCAAGGCTACAATAAAAATGAAACTTATTTTTTTAATTTTTTCAATACAATATGGGAACATGAGTATTTTATGTGCACTAAGTTGTTGAATTGAATTGAATTAAATTGAATTGAATTGAAAATGTCTTTATTCATATAATATACAGTGGTATACATCGAATGGCGTCATTATGCTAAATTACAGCTAACAAATTAATTTCATTACATTTCCTCCATAAGCCATAAGGTACCTTTAAACCAAAAGTTGATCATAAGCAACAAAAAGTATGGTTGTCAGAGTTCATAAAATTTATATACCGGTAATTTTTTATTTGTCAAATGCAGTTTTAATTTTTTCTTAACAATTTTTACATCTTTAACGTTTCTCAATTCCACAGGTAGCCATAGTAAAAACTTAGCACCCGCGATTAATGTTTTTTTATTATAAAACTCTAGTCTGTGGAAATCAATGGCAATTTGATTTCTATTTCTTGTAAAATAGGAATAGCTGTCACCTAACCTGGGAACCAGATTGTTTATACTTAGTTTTTTAGCATGAAGTGCTGTGTGAAAAACATATAAACTGTAAACAGTCATTATGCCCAAATCTGTAAAGTGCTGACGAACCAAATCACCAAAATTCAAATTCATTATGATTCTTATCGCCCTTTTTTGAAGAATAAGAATTCTATCCAAATTTTGTTTTGATGTACCTCCATAGATTTCTATGTCATAACTGATTGCTGATTCAATAAGAGAAAAATAAATTGTTTTTAATGTATTTACTGAGCAAAAATTAGACATCCCATATAAAGCATACAATCCAGAGGTGACTTTATTAACTACATGATCTATGTGGAGATTCCATAATAAATTTTCATCCAATGTTAAGCCTAAAAATTTGGTAGAAACAACTTTTCCCAAAGAATGGTTGTTTATTTTTATTACTGGATTTACTGAATTTTTACTTCTTCCTGCATTGAACATGATAAAATTGGTTTTACTTGTATTTGATAATAGTTTGTGATTATTCAAAAAGTTATGGATGGACCCAATAAAGCTGAAGAAGAACTATGTTCCAAATTATTTATTGTATTACTACTAATTTTGAAACTTGCATCATCTGCATATAGACAAAGTGTTTTTGTTGAGCCATTTTGAAAAGAATGTGGAATATCTTTTAGATAGCACAGAAGCAACAGTGGTCCAATGATAGAACCATAGATTAAACATATATATGTTTAATCTATGATAGAACCTTGCGGGACCCCATGCTGCATCTGTGCTAGCGAAGAATGACTGGTGACTGTTTGATTATTAATGGTAGCCTACTTGTTATTTCAACAAATTGTTTTCTATTAACCAAGTATGAGCTAATCCAATTTAAAGTATTACCATTGATTCCCAGGCCTTTAATTTTGTTTAAAAAATTTTGTGCGAGACGCTATCAAAAGCTCTGCTCAGGTCCAAGATAATACCTATTGTTTTCTCTCCTTTATCCACAGAGTCAATTACCGAATTAATGAAATCTATGCCAGCAGTAATAACAGGATCGATTTGGTCTAAATCCATGTTGTTCCTTATCATGCAAACAATTGGTTTCTAGAAAATGTACTAATTGATTGTAGGCTGCTCTTTCAAAAATTTTAGAAAAGGTTGGTAATAATGATAATGGCCTGTAGTTGGCTAGATTTTGTGCATCTCCTTTTTTGAGGATCGGGATTACCTTTGCAATTTTGAGTTTTGACAGAAAAATCCTACTAATAAAAGATGAATTGATTAAGTGGACTATTGGTTTTATTAGTTGATTGCTTGCTTTCTTTTATCATTGGAACCTCTCAACCTCATCATATCCAGTTGAAAGTTTATTTTAAAAGAACTTAAATTTTTTTTATTTCAATTTCTGTAGGCTAACTGGTCTAAATTTAAAATTTTGATTTGTAAAATTATTGAAACAAGGCAGAGCATCATTGTTATTTTGACTATTTGGATCTAACTGTGGAATTATCGAACGTTCAACATAACTGGAGAAAAAATCATTAAAATTTCCTGCGGATCTTCTAATGTATGGTCGTTATATACAATTTCAATGTTGCTACACTGTTTTTTCTTACTACCAATCTCAGAGTTGAGGATCTGCCAGGTTGTTTTACTAACGTTTTTAGATTCTTCTATTTTATTTTTATAAAAATCTTTCTTTTTTTTAATTAAATTCTGTTTGTAATTTTTTCTTAAAGTTTTAATTCTGTTAAACATTTCTTGATTTTCTTGATTTTTTTATGTAGGGCCCGGCATAGGCTATTTTAGGACTTTAAGTATTTGTATGATACATTATATAAATTAGGCTTAACTTACTTAACTGTATCCGCAATGTAAAATTTACTTAAGTAGGATACAGGTAAGCTTGAGTACTTTTCAGAAAGTTTAACAAACTAAACTTATAGAAGTTAAGTAAATAAGGTGTGGAAAGCGAATAGGGCCTCTTGTCGGGAATATTTTATTTTGAGTTATATATATTAGCCTATAGGCCTATTTTAATTCCTTATTAAATTCCAAATCACTTGGTGCAACTCCCATGCATCTATGATTTTTTTTTTGTTAAAGTTATAGGACTTTGAAATTATGTTAGGGTATGGAAAGGGTCATTTTGAGGAATTTTATTTTTGAAAATTTCAAACACCGTAGGCTACGTATAAAAACGGTAGGCCAATTTTTATTTTTTTTTTATTTAAGAAACAGTTGGTAGGTATCAAAAGGAAGCTTATAATTTCCTCTTCGGAGGCAATACCAATTTTTGTCTTAACTCACAGTAGTTTTCATTTAAATAATTGTTTTACCGAAGCGTGTCGTAAAAATCACATTTCAGAAAACTATGTTATTCCTCTATAAGATCAAAAAGGGTCTATCCATATCAAGTGATCCAACAGGGGTTGCTTGACCATTTTTTAAATAAATAATATTTTTATCCTAGATACCTTTATCAATTCTGGGTTTAAAAGTGATTTTAAAATTTTTTTATCTATTTTGTTACTTCTACGGCGGCCATTTTTGTTTTGCGGAACACGCAAATTTTTCCTCATGTAAGGGTTTGCGTTAACTTGCACAACTCGGTAACCATGAACACTAGAGTGATGAAACAAAAAGCATTTTAATCTGGAAGAAACAGCCTAAATATTATGTTCAGTACATATTTATTGAAATGTGTATCAAAAACAGTTTTAAACCCATCTCAACATTTCACAAGAAAACGGAAAAATTTCAACTTTTGAAGGCGTATTGCCATTGGAACGAATAAAATCTCAGACTTGATTTTTTTGTGTGTGTAGCAACTCAGTAGAACTGTTTGTATTTCAAATATCAACCATGAGACTTAATTCCTTTAAAAGTTATCATTTTTCAAAAACTGAATTTTTTTTAAAAGTTCAAATTTTGAGTCTCAATATCTTTGTTGGGACAAAGTTTAAAAATCTGAAATTTTTACCAAAAACCCCTCTTATGGTTGTTATACTGCTGTATGAATTTCATCTTTGAGATTTACTTTTAAGCTAAGTTACAGTATCATGAAAATCGCAAAAACCCCATAAGCTCAGCCAACGCGGCTAGTACTGTAGATAGCTTAAAAATTAATTTATAGGTGTAGGTAATTATTTTATTTAATGTAATCTTACCTAACTTAGGCCTACTTTAAAGTAATGTATAGCCTTTTCTTGCAAATTTCTTGTCTTATGTGAAATTTAAAAAAAAACTTTTTATCAGATTATTTTCATTCAGGTTTACACCTTTTTTCAATAGGCCTAAATATTTTGAACTCATTTATTAATTTATTGAACCACTTTCATTTTAATAAAGAATATTAGAAATTTTACATACAAAAGCTGTTTGAAAGACAAGTTCTTAAAGTATACAACTTTTTTTACTTGTTAGTGTTTTTTGTTCTACTTTGATCATGCTAATTAGGAAGTTTGGATGTTTCTTCATTCAGTTTGGGTTTGTCCTTCCAGTGGTTTTTGTCAGTTAAAAGAGATTTAATTTTCTCAAAACTTTGTTTATAGGCACCCAAGCTTGGTCTTTCTAATTTGTTTTAAAGGCGGTTGGTTGTTGGTCCTGCTGGATCTTTATTTTGATAACTGATGTCAATCACCTCTGTCACCCACCACTGTCATACACAAATGCAATAGAGTCTTTGGTATGAAGTGTAATTTTTACAGCTTTCAGTTGCTAGTGAGGTTACGAAGCACCTAACATTACTACTGTCCGGTACAGGAATAAAACAATGGAAGCTTCTTGTTCCAGTAATCTTTAAACAGTTCTCAAATCGGTCCAGGAGTTTGTTGTTGTGGTGTTGAGTGATTTCTTCATCTGTTATAAAAATGAATTATTTTGTTAAGAAAAACTGTGTTTTGTGACTCATTTACAACTTCCTGTAGGTACTGGAGACTGTATCAGTTACCACAGAATATGAGTTATTTTTTTTTTTTCAAAATACCACAATAAACACTTTATTGATTTGTGTTATACAGGTTACGGTACATTAAATCTAAATGGAAAATAAATTTTAAGACCTCAATATAAATAGAATTAAAACTAGGCTAAGTTTTATTTAAGTTAAATGATGAATAAAACTTAAAATTTAGCAGGATTTTATTTATTTTTAGTACCGTAGCGGTACATAATGGCCTAATTTGTACTTTGGGTACAAAGTTTAATTAAAAATCTGTTTTGGATTTTTGTAATGTACATTAAGATAAGTTTACATTAAATAAAATAATTACCTACACCTATAAATTAATCTTTAAGCTACCTACAGTACTAGCCACGTTGGCCGAGCTTATGGGTTTTTTGTGATTTTCATGATACTGTAACTTAGCTTAAAAGTAAATCTCAAAGATGAAATTCATACAGCAGTATAACAACCATAAGAGGGGTTTTTGGTAAAAATTTCAGATTTTTAAACTTTGTCCCAACAAAGATATTGAGACTCAAAATTTGAATTAAAAAAAAAATCAGTTTTTGAAAAATGATAACTTTTAAAGGAATTAAGTCTCATGGTTGATATTTGAAATACAAACAGTTCTACTGAGTTGCTACACACACAAAAAAATCAAGTCTGAGATTTTATTCGTTCCAATGGCAATACGCCTTCAAAAGTTGAAATTTTTCCGTTTTCTTGTGAAATGTTGAGCTGGGTTTAAAACTGTTTTTGATACACATTTCAATAAATATGTACTGAACATAATATTTAGGCTGTTTCTTCCAGATTAAAATGCTTTTTGTTTCATCACTCTAGTGTTCATGGTTACCGAGTTGTGCAAGTTAACGCAAACCCTTACATGAGCAAAAATTTGCGTGTTCCGCAAAACAAAAATGGCCGCCGTAGAAGTAACAAAAGAGATAAAAAAAAATTAAAATCACTTTTGAACCCAGAATTGATAGAGGTATCTAGAATAAAATTATTATTTACTTTAAAAATGGTCAAGCAACCAATTATTTTATTTCTGGATCACTTGATATGGATTGACCCAAAAAGGTAGCCTAAGTTAGGTAACCTCTTGTCAGGACCGCAAAATTTGTGAGATTTTTTTTGTTCTTCACAAACTGAACTTTGTTGTAGTTCTCTTAGCTAAGTTAAATTTCCACTAGAATGCAGGACAATTCATTTTTTGGACTAAAGTCTATTTATTAAGTGAATAGGCCTAGGCTATTGGAAATGGGACCTCTTGTCGTCACAGCTAAATAACATTGAGCGACAAGAGGAAACTTACCGTACCTTTTCTCAGACAGTGCAGAGGCTATAAAAAATTTATTTATTTTGACCTTTTACATCTTCAATTTGATATTTTAATCGATACTGTCCGAATCTACGTTAAATGAGATAAAACAATCAGGTACAGTTTCTTAACTGGGGTAGGCCTATGCTAATATCGATTTAAACTAAACTTATCGATTCGATTAGTATAAACAAGCCTTCAATGCAATTTTTTCATTAGCAGCTAGGCCTAGGGTAGATTAGGTTAACTTGGTTGACAGTTTCAATTGATAAGTAATTAGATTAAGTTTAAGTTAGGTATACTTAAAAATATAGATTCTTAATCAATAGCATAAGCTACTTATCTTAGCCCAGTTATGAAACTGTACACAAAAAATCGATAAAACCCTGAATTTCAATGTTTTTGATTTGACTTAGGCCTAATTAATTAATTATATCGGCCGTAGGCCTACTGAAAATTTTGCATCCCCGACAAGAGGTCCTTTTCGCTTTCCACATCACAAAAAATAAGGTTAATAAGTTAATGATAAATGATTTTATCATTTACTAAGGTTAGGAAACCAGAGTTGAACCTAACCTGTATGTTACCATAAGTTACTACCTTAGCCTTAACTAACCTCGCTGTATTTTGTTAGTATTTCTTTAAATGAGTGCTCATTTTACAACAGTAACATCCCTACCTGTTCATTGGTTAATTTTTGTGTTAAACCAATAGGCCTAACTTAACTTGAGTTAGGCTTCATTACAGCCTAGGCCTAACTGTTAAATAGACTAACGGTTTACTTACCACTTGATTGCTGAAAAATCAAAGCACTCTCAAAAAAACTGGAAGGCAAAAATTTTCAAGATTAAGTTATATAATTTTTGAAGACACGTAAATGAGCACTAAGCCTTGATCATAGTTCAACTCAACTTCATTCGCGAAAGCCAACTCAAATTATCAACAAAGCACCTTCAACATCACGCACCTTGCCAGTTCGCTACTGAAACTGAACTGAATTCGAAACATCGGTGTATGTATGTGAACGTGAACAAGGGAGGGAACAGAACAGAACAGGAACAGACACCCGAACCCCGAACTCGCACTGACAGAAGCAGAAGGGCAGAATGTTGAAGTTGAAGGTAGGGTACTATGTGGCACAAGATGGCCACTGAATGATGAACAGTTAAAACTGTACTTGAAAATCAAGAAAGGTATTTTTAAGACAGTTATTTTATACTGGTGAGGTATAGGAGTAAAATATGGTTTTATTTTTATTTGTACGTTTTATGTCACAAAAGATCAAAAATAGGCATTTTTTCTCAAAGTGAAATATGATTTGACTTCAAATAAACTGTTGAAATCAGCTGTTTCTTGTGAACATATGATCAGGAAATCAGTTCCGTCGTTTCTCTGTCTGAAACTGATGAAATGAAAATATCCAATGGAGATTGGAGTTCGGAGTTGGAGAAGTCAGCTGTTGTCATATTCAAAAGTCAGTCAAGACATCATCACATCACAACACAACCTTTTCTAACCTCTTCGTTTTGTGTCTAGTTCAATAATAGTGATTTTGCAATGTGTAATATTACTAATAATTTTTATATGTGTAGCCTATTATTTAGGTTCTCTTTAATTCTTATATAGTTCGTTGGTTATAAGGTTTGGTAGCTGTTGTAGGCCTAACTTAATTATTTTACTGTAAGTTTGGCTATCCAATGTCTGCATTCAAGCATTTAGGTAAACACTTTACTACCCCATGGTGCCTTATTACTAAAACTAAACGTCAGAAAAACATATTAAAGTTGAAAACCCGTCGAGAGTTATCATTTAATGCTGATGTTAAGTATGATGTCATTGTGGTTGGCGGAGGACATGCAGGAACAGAAGCTTGTTCCGCGTCTGCGAGGATGGGCTCGAAGACATTACTTATCACACATAAACTGGAAACTGTTGGTGAGTTATATTCAGATTTTTATTGACAAGTTTCTTCAATCCTCTTAATTTTATTTGAATTTCTCTGCCTCTTGTTCAGTGGTGTAGTCGTAAATTTTCCAGTATGGGAACCCTCACAATTTTCACAGAAAAATACAGGTCGCTTACCAATATATAAGTTAGGTTCTTTGAAAAAAGCAGTGTGCACGCACCACGGCTCTTATTACAGACTTGGTCACTGTTAGTTAAGTTATTCAGAACTGGAGTTTTAGGTATCGGTTAAGCTTATGCACCGGTATGCACACTAACTTACAGTAAGAACAGTGAGCCTTGACCGGGATATTTAGGGAAATTTTACTGGAACACGGGCCCACAATTGTGACAGGCTCAGCCACTCGGGCCCCCTATCATTACAATATTTATATGAGAATAACCATAGGTTTTTTTATGACAAAAATCTGTTAAACCCAGTAAGAGCACTAGTAAGTTACAAGTAGTTTACAACAGCTAATCTGACACTATTACTTGGCCGATTGATATAAATTCTCTACCAACCTAAGTAAGTTAAACTTAATAGATTTGTCATCAGTCATGCAGGTTGCATCAACTGTCCTCGTGGACTTTGTGAAGGCGCTATATATAATAGGGTCGTTAACCAATGTGGTCCCCGGCCTAAGAGGATAACAAATTTATGCTACCTAATCCTCCGCTGGCGGGGCACATCAGCTGGCCATCAATGCTCATTCAACTAAGTTAAATTATAACTTTGCAATTTTGTTCGATCAAATCGGCAAATTAACTTAAAGAAGGATTTTCATTTCATTTCTTTCTAGTAGGAGGCTGCACTTTAGATTTGTTTACTTTGAGTCAGGTAAAAAATGTTACTTACTTATAGGCCTCAGGCCAATTCAGATCGCTTCCAAATCGGTTTGATTTGGAAAATGTTGATTTTTTCATAGGCTAATGTTGATTTTCGAGCCGAGCAGAGCCTGGCCTAAAAACTTGAGAGATGAAGCACAAAGTCAGAAAATCAAGCTCAAGCTGATTTTCTCAGTACTCAATACAATAATGCCCAATTAAAAGTAAAAGCATAGCCTATAGGTACGGTAAGTCAGCGACGATCACCCTCACAAAATTGAAAGATTAGGCCTACGTTTTTGACATAAAATGAGATTACAATCCTGTCGTCAATCAGTCCTCTATTGTCTTGGATGACTAGGCTATAGTTTTAGGGTTAAAACCCCATTTTCAAAAAAATCTCTTCAGTTGTCAAATGTCAAACATATTCTCTTGCATAAGCCGTCGTCAAAATAACTTAACACATACACATAAAAACACACAAAAACATTTATAATTATAAATCATGTACATGCGCGTGAGGCCGGCCAATGACAAAACCAGACTGAGCAGACTGATAATCAAACCCCGCAGTCTGCTACATGATTTATAACTATAAATGTTTTCGTGTGTGTTTATGTATATGTGTGAAGTAATTTTGACGACGGCTTATGCAAGAGAATATGTTTGACATTTGACGAATGAAGAGAAGATTTGAAAATGGGGTTTTAACCCCGAAACTATAGTCATCCAAGACAATAGAGGACTGATTGACGACAGGTTAGTAACCTCATTTTATGTCAATAGATCAATCCTGGAGGCAAATTATGTATAAACCTACGTTTTTGCCGCAATCGTGGATATCGACGAGAACATTACCCTGCCGATGACGATGTCTCCGCGGCCACAGGGGACGTTCAATATTTTGCCGCGATTACGTAAAAAAATATTTCCTCGTCACCACGGGTCGTGAGAGATATTAGGGATTGGGCCGTGAACGCGGGAGACGATGATGTTATCTGATGATGTCATAGGTTTAGTTGCAATCACAGTAGACTATGATAATGTTTCTTCCATGACTACGGGAAGTAGGCTATTCACAATCATAGTAGACGATGATGATGCCTAGGTGCTTCGGGAGACACCGTGCCAAGCTAAAGTGTAAGTTTAGGCGTTAATACATGTGATATAATATTTGTAAACATTATTGGGAGAGGGGGGCCCGGCGAGCAAACTTGCGGGGGAGGGGCCCGTGGGCTCTTATCGCCGCCACTGAGTAAGAAACCTTCGAAGGCCTTGAGATCAGGGTTGTCACCTTTGGTTAGGGAAAAATCGGGGCCCCACCCCCACCCAATTATTAACATAGGCATGAATACAAGTAGGCCTACAAGGGACCGAAGTCGGGACTCAGGTGGCAACCTTGCGATGTATGGATCCAATTCAACTAAACAACTAGAATAATTAGGCTATAGATCCTGAAAACCACCATTAAGCCTACCTATTGCCTACTATTGGTTGATTGAATTCATCACCCATGGAATTCCCCCAAGGAATGACATGTTGATATATTACAATCCGACTGTGAATCTGGTACAATCATGTACCCTGGAGGCTGGACTTAGTCAATGGGTGCTGTCTTAATGTAACTTACTTGAAAATTGGTTGGTCTGTTGGTCTAGACTTACTACATTTAACACATTTATTAAGACACATGGACATGGATTTAGCTCTAAGGGTGATAATTAAAACAAATAAAGATACAAGTTATGTTAGCTATTTGTTATTGGTTTGTTTTTGTAGGTGAAATGTCATGTAACCCAGCCTTTGGAGGAATTGGCAAAGGACATTTAATGAGAGAGATTGACGCCTTAGATGGAGTTTGCTGCAGGATTTGTGATAGATCCGGAATACAATACAAGGTAGGGTACATTGTGTGTGTTTTTGCAAAAAAGCAGATCTTAACTATACGTTTAAAATGCTTGAATCCTATTAATCTGTGTAAAAAACACTCTTTGGTCCAATCCCACAAGGAAAAATCTGCTATATATTATTGGATGAATAAAATAGCCTAACTTATATCGATATCTATTTGGTTCGATAATAATATCGTATTGAATTTAATACCATATGAAATAAAAACTATAACATAACATTATCAAAGCTTTTTTCTTTATTTTATCTGTATAGTTTTTTTAGATACTTAAGAATAAAAATGGAGTAAACTATAACATAACATTAGCAAAGCTTTTTTCTTTATTTTATCCGTATAGTTTTTTTTTTTAGATATTTAAGAATAAAAATGGAGTAAACTGTGAATTTTCGATTTCTATGTGGTTACCATTATCAATATGGTAGTACAGAAAATGAAAAACAGTCTTTGGTTGAATATTGTTTATTAAATAAATATGAATAAAATCTTAAACATACCATAAAAAATCAATTCAATGTTTAGGAAAAATCTCAATTAGGAAAACACTATATTTTGTAATTGATATATTGAATTGGATAAACATAGATATTTATTGTCATTCATCTGATTATATATCACAGGTTCTCTGCGAAACTGTACCTATGTTGTTTCTCATGCAAGTGTTTATCTATTCAGGTATTAAACACCAGAAAGGGCCCAGCTGTTTGGGGTCCAAGAGCTCAAATTGATAGGAAACTGTACAAACAGAATGTTCAAGAGGAACTGTTCAAGAACACGCCCAACCTGGATGTCTTGGTAGCGTCAGTGGAAGACTTGTTGTTGGAGCAGCCTACCAACCCCAGCAGTGACCAAGTACTTCAGCAGTGTGTAGGGGTGGTTTTGAGTAAGTAAAATAACCGTGATTGCTGGCAAGGCTGATTCATCCTCTCCAGCATCCCAGAAAACCTTTTAAACAATTCCGCCAACTCCCAAGCATACCCCCACCACCGCAGCAAACATACAAACTAAGCAAATTCCCATTTGCTTTATCAGATTTTTTTTTTAACTAGTGCCCTGTAGCATAGCCCCTAATTTAGACACTCCAGAGTCCATATAAAGGCAACTCCCCATTTTGCGGTAGTACCTAAGTCAGAAATATATCTATGAGTTTGTCCCGGAATTTTAAAACAGTATTTCCCGGAATCTCTTTTTGTGTAGCGGAAAGCGACACAAAAGCTATTGCACTGTTGTATTGCCTTATGTTTTTTATGAAGTTAGAATCATGTAAAAACATTTCTTTTAGTTTGTCATTAAATTGTGCTTGTGGCATGTAAATGAGTCCATCGTGGTAACATGCGTTGAAATGTCCATTTGTAGCCTTCTATGCGAAGTTAAATCAATCAATCAATCAATCAATCTTTATTTCCCATAAGGATACATTTACATATCATTGACAAAGTCTATTTGCAGTTTTAAAACCAAGTCTTAAAATAAACAACAAAATACTCTTACAGGCCAAATATTACAATTAACATTCAACTCCATTCACATTCTTAACTGAAATTAAAACCAAACTAAAGGACAATTTCTCCCAGTTTAAAATAATCATCCAGACTATAAAAAGGGTTCTGAAGTAGATAATTATAAAACATGGCCTTAAATTTGTTAATTGAATGAAAATTTATATTATTTTTTACTGAATTATACACTTTAATTGATAAAATTATGTGGAAATTACTAGTTTTACTAAGACGATGGGATTCTAACAGCGCAGTATTTTTAAAACGAGTGTTGTGACTGTGATTATTAAATTGAAGATATTCAGGGTTTTTTAATATATAAACAATCAGATCATAAATGAACAAATTTACTGCAGTTTGAATTTGCAGATCTATAAAAAGAGGTTTGCAATGATCAGGGTGCGTCCCTGTCATAGCTCTTAAAGCCCTTTTTTGGAGAATCAAAATTTCTTTTATTCTACTACTACCACCCCAAAGCACCAATCCGTATCTAATGATTGACTGGAAGTACGCAAAATAGGCCGTCCTTACATATTTCTTAGGAACCTGATTTACCAGACGATCTAAAAGATGCACCACACGAGACAATCTTGAAGATAAATAATCTATGTGACCATTCCATGTGAGTTGATTATCAATTTGAAGGCCCAAAAATTTTACAGCTGTGCTATTATTTAGATCACTCGTAGTGGGGATTTGTTTTAGTGTAAAAATCATGTTTTGGGTTTTTTCTTCATTAAGCAAAAATCCATTCGCATTAAACCAATTTGATGCTTTTAGCTTTGTTTCATGGACAAGATTTTTTAGTTCTGTTAGGTTGGGGTTTACATGAAAAAATGTTGTATCGTCAGCATAAAGAATAGTTTGACTCTTTACTGCCAATGGAAGGTCATTAAAATAAATTAAAAATAAAAGTGGACAAAGGACTGAGCCTTGGGGAACGCCCCATTTTACATTCTTTTCTTGTGACGTATTGCCATTATGCCACAATTAAAATTGCGCCAGTAAAATGCGCCACAATGCATGCAAGTGATGTTAACACGTTCACTGCGGCCTACTGTTATAGCAGTAGCACTGCACACGGCCTACTGCTATATCAGTAGTGTGCTCGCCTGCCAAATATTGCGTCTGTCTGAGCCCAGCTGGGGACGCTGTGATTGTTGCCAGGCTGTATCTTAGAATACAAGCTTTATTTTGGGTAGGTTGGTACTAAACATTCCTGTAAAATCCTGTCTGGCAATGCTTTTGTCCCGGTTTTGAGGATTTTCTCTATTCGAGCCATATTACAAAGGCTCTGGTTATTGATCCAGGCGGTGCTGCTACCTTTGGGTGTTTCAGTGAACTACGTCTACATTCGGGGTAGATCGCAGAACAATCATCACTGCTCTTTCCTGATTCGTCTTGAGATTCAGATTATTTGAATGCCAATAGCGATCGCTGATTCAGTTAGCACGTCGTGGCTCTGCTTGGGCCTTGTCGCAGTTTACAAGCGCCTGTGTAAAGATTTTCAGCGGCGAAACAACACTCAACTCATTTTCCAGTGTTCTTCTGAAGGCATGCTGTTAACCAGCTTGTGGATTTCTTCCTGTGCAGGTTTGCCTGAACAGGCTCACACACACGCTCCAATATACCCGTTCAGGTTACCTGCACAGTTATACCTCATCAGTATACCGTAACGTAACGTGTATGGCCGGGCTTACATTGTGTCAAATAAAGATGTTAGGTGTACAGCACATCTAATGTTCGCTGTGGGACAGCCAATATCATGAAAGTGTTTACTGTAAAACGCCTTGTATAGTACCAGCCTCTGTGTGAATTTTCCTTTTATTTCATAGTGTCTGATTGAATGAAAATTCAACTATTATAACCCTTTAGTCTGTGACATGTTTCTGCCACCGAAGTATTGTTCTTGTACCTCTTGCCTTACATTGGCGTTTAACTTGCAGAGAACGGACAGACAGTGAGGTGCCAAAGTGTTATTCTAACCACAGGAACTTTCCTGAAGGGTCAGATAAACATTGGCCTAGACGTCAGACCTGCGGGACGGATGGGAGACGAGCCAGCAATTGGTCTGGCCGATACTCTGCATAGATTGGACTTCAGGATGGGGCGACTCAAAACTGGTTGGTTTAAAATTATAGTTTTTACTGTATTGTACTTTAGAAATTAGCAATAACAGTTTTTTCTGAACCAGGTCTGAACACACATCTAACAGAAGGCTTTATAGACATAGCTTATGAATTTCTGGATTACTCTTTAGCCGATACTTGTAACAAGGTGTTCATTGTAAGCTTAATCGCGTTGCAATAATACCATAGATCGTTTGACCTACTGAGGATTTTTTGAAAGATTTTTATCAAAAAATTAAACCTACTGTTTAAGTTCCGGCAGGATCCAGGAAAAATTTCAGCTTTGGCAGCGCCTGCAAACTGTGAGATATGGAAGTGCAGCAAACCAGGATAGCAGAATTTTACCCCTCCTTCCTCCCCCCCTGGAATTTTTATCTCCCGACTAAAACTGACGTCACAGCCAAAGGGGGGGAGGGTAAAAAAACTTTTGTTTCAAATCTTGCCTTGTGTGCACCATCTATTGGTCTTATGTGACAATTGAGTGCGGTAAACTACCTCGGCCGCTTGTCCTTGTGCTGCGGATCAATTAATTAATATTAATGGTAGGGCCTATTTTAAAAGGTTAAAGATAGAAAATAGAGATTTTATTATTTATTGTTATTCACTCTACAAATGTTGCAGTTTGTGATGTTTCTTTAATAAAAATAAAACATAATTTTTTACTTAACTATTTATTTTACTTGGACATTAAAAGCATTTTAAGCTTTTTTAGCGAATTTTTCTACAGGGAAGAAGCTATTAGCGTAAGCGGCATGAAAAGATATAGAACTGATAAACATTTTCATTTTTTTTGTCCCAAGAGGACAAAAGCCAAGTTGTGAGTATTCATTAAATTTTTTTGCCATATGTGTGTCCATGAACACAAAATCTCAAATAATTTTGGTCTGATTTTTAAAACGTTTTTATTAGGTCGCTTTCTTGTCCGGTACAAATTTTGCAATCAATTTTATACCAACTTCCCGATGAGCTAGAGACTTGAAACTTGAAACATAGCTCACAAATGGAAGACAATGCAATATAATATCATTTAATTTTCATATTTCCCTTGGGCTACGCCCCATGGGCTTGTTTTTATTAACTCGCTTTCTTGCAAATTTGGATACTTCCCGATGAGCTAGAGACTTGAAACTTGAAACATAGCTCACAAATGGATGACAATGCAATATTATATCATTTAATCATCATATTTACCTTGGGCTACGCCCCATGGGCTTGTTTTTATTAGCTCGCTTTCTTACAAATTTTGATATAAATTTTAAACGAAGTTCCTGATGAGCTAGAGACTTGAAATTTGAAACATAGCTCACAAATGGATGACAATGCAATATTATATCATTTCATTTTCATATTTCCCTTGGGCTATGCCCCATGGGCTTCCAAATTTTTCATGTTTACATTTTGAAAGAATGTAAATATATCAACTAATTTAAGTCAGCTGTAAATACTTAAATTTGACAGTTCGAAGAGCAGAGGTTAAGAGGTACAGGTTATGCTCCCAAGAGATTATTTATACAAACAAACATTTCAAAATAAAGATAATCTGATTGCAGGTATAAAGGTGTTTGTTAATTTTTTGTCAATTGTTATTTATTTAGTATTCTATAAAGTAACATCTACACACATTAAAAACTAAAAAGTAGAAAATAATTTATAAATAAAAAACCTTTTTAAAACAAAACGTTTTTAAACGCACTAAAAAGTAGACAATAATTTTTAAATATGTGGAGAGTATAAATACTTGTAAGATTTAAAACGAAAAACGTGGGGTGCATGTAGTTGATAATAATACATTAGTTAAATAGGTGAAGGTAATTGTAAATGATCTATTGCATGCACCCCACGTTTTTCGTTTTAAATCTTACAAGTATTTATACTCTCCACATATTTAAAAATTATTGTCTACTTTTTAGTGCGTTTAAAAACGTTTTGTTTTAAAAAGGTTTTTTATTTATAAATTATTTTAAATAAATGTGGCTAGAGCTGAATAAACTGGAATAAGTTTGCAAACCAGCAAGATTTTTGGATTTTGGAATTTCAAACATTGGTTTTTTTTTACGCTTAAAACATGGTACAGTTGAACCTCGTTTGTACGAACCTCGATAAAACGAATTCCTCGATAAGACGAATTTTTTTAAATCCCCTTGACACTTTCATATAGGTTAATGCTAAAAACACCTCTATACAACGTTGTAATTAAGTTAAAAGCCTCCATAAGACGAATTTGTTTGTGACATGGGCTAGGACTGATTAACCTCTATACAACGAATATTCTTAGCACAAAACCTCTACAAGACGAACGTGACCTCTATAAGACGAATTTATCATAATCTTAACCCCCATAGTACGTAGTTTTCAAAACAAACAGAAGCTTGTCTCAACATGAAACCCCCACCCATCCCTCCTCTTTCCTCAGTCATTGTTTGGAGAAAACTTGGAGCGACGAGAAACCTCTATAAGAAGAATAACAGCAGCATTAAACCTCGATAAAACGACCCTCTTTATTAAGAATACCTCTATAGTAAGAATTTTTCCCGTACCCCTTGAAATTCGTCTTATAGAGGTTCAACTGTAATGCTCAATTTTTATTTAATTTTTTTTATATTATTTAGGTTTGCTATACAATTAAAGGTAACCTAGAAAATTAAAAATACCCCTGCCACAGCACACCTGCAGACTAAGCAAATTTCCCTTTGCCTGGTTGGATTTTTATTTTTACTTAAATATTCCCTTAAACATGCCAGATTTATTCCCTACAGTAGACTTCCTTTTATTACTCGTCGGGACCGAGGCCAGTCCCGTTTTTCCGGGTTGATCCGACGTTCCCAAAAACTCATTAAAACGGAACGTTTAAATGCATACTGTATAAGCAGATACCTAATGATTATTACGTATTTAGACACTTGATCACTGATCTCAAATCTTTCCCACGGGTTAAAGAGATGTCATTTAGTTTTGATATGTAATGGCATTTGCGGTAGGAATAAATAAATAAATTTCTGCTGAATGTAGCCCGGTTTAAAGGTGTCCGGATAAGAGGGAGTCTACTGTATTGAAATAAAACTAGGTTTAACAAGTACCTAGGTTTGCTGCTACAAGAAGGGTAATAAAGTGTGTTTTTTAGTAAGATATTAATAGCTTAGTATAAAATTAAATACGTTAATATTTCCATTAACAAGCAAACTAGGCCTACTGTACTGTACCACAGTTAACTTATTTTCCATAAGAATATCATGGGAATTTTAAATTTACTTTTTATTTTAATTTTTGCCGTGACCATTAAAAACTTCAATATAATAAATTATTTTTTTCTTTAAGCTCTTGTTTCTAAACAGCTTGTAAAGATATTGGGAAATTTCAAATTTTATGTCTTGAGGGCCACAGTTGAAAAAAACCCATTTTTAACCTATAAAACCCCGTTCCCATGGTCCAATCATGCTGGTTCGCAAACTCATTTGAATAAGTATGTTTACTTGTTTGTACCAAATTTCATCAAAATGTTTGCTTGAGCTATTGTGCTAACGGACACGTATATATAAAAAATTAATAAAACCAGTGTTGGTGTTTTGGACTCTGGGGACAGCAAAACAAAAAAAAGTAAATCAGTCCCTGATACATTTGACTCATTAAACGCAATAGACATATATTTTTTTACTGTTGCACATTCTCTCTGGTATAGGATGTAATTATCTGATAATATAATGCGGACCATGAGACCTTTGGTAATAAGCTTATGCCATTATTGTAAATGGTATTGTCGTGGAAAATAAAAATATTAATTACCCTAAAACCTGTACATTTTAATTGCCATGTTATTCTTATGGAAAAAAAGAAAACTGTGTTGTAGTTTGCTTGTTCGAGGATATATTTTGATAAAATTTGAAAATATTTTGGTTTTATTGTATAGGTATTATTGATATTTTATCAAATAAACCTTTTCCCTTTCCTGGAGCAGCAAATCTAAATACAGTCCAACCTCAGTATAACGAATCTGAAGGGACCGAACTGAATATTCGTTATATCAAGGGTTTCGTTAAAACGAGGTTCGTTATATAGAGGTTATGTTTGCAGGAATTTCGCTAAGTCGAGGTTCAGAACTAGCGTAGGTCAATATAGGTCGGGATTAGACGTCATTAAAACACAATTAAAGTAGCATAGGCTACAATACTTTACAGTACAGTGTTTACATTCTACAGTAGAACCTAAATTATCCGGCATAATAAAGGGGAGGGATCTTGAATATTGCGCAATCATGACAATGGCATTGACCTTGGTACAGGTTAAAAAACTGTAAGTTTAAAATCACAACTTGTTCTAACCCTCCTAAAACCTAGCCAAACACTGTATTGCGTAGTCATAAACCATGTAAAGAACAAAACAAAACAGTAGTAGAAAGTTTTGTAAGCTACTGCTCGTGATAGTCCGGTAGGCTACTTACAGTACAGTACTGATTTATCACAACAGAGGAATGTCAATAATAATCATTAACTATAGCATTGGTGTTGCTAGTTGAAACAAATCGTATTGAAAACAATACAGTAAATTATTAGATAAGGCATTATAAAAGTGTATAATCATAGCCAACTTAAAGATAATAAAAACACTCGAAAAAGGAATGTTAAAATAACGATGTTGCTATTCTTTCTCTTTGGTTTTGTTTTTATATTCTTTCTTAGGTTTCTCTTCATCCAAAAACTGTACAATTCATCATAGTTACTTATCGCCCAATCACAGCTTACTAAACATTACGTCGTCATCAGTCCTCAGTGAATGAAATCAGTTCTCAGTTGCAACATAGCGCGCGCAGCGAAAGCAGACAGAGATGTGTAAAACCACGTAAAACGGAGCAGACAAATGTTAGCGCAAGCGATGACGTCACCTTTCTTTATTCATTTGATAAAGAAACAGATTTTTCAAAAACAATAAAGGGGTGGGGGATTTGTTATATCGAGGGAAAGACGTAGACAATTCGTTATGCAGAGGTTAAATTCGCAATGTAGAGGTTCTGACAATGATAAATTCGCTATATTGAGGTGTGTTATTTTAGCCGAAATCACGAAAAATTCGTTAAATCAAGGCCGTTGTTATGGTTTGTTCGTTATGTAGAGGTAAAATATACATTGTATCTTATGGAGGGTTCTAGAGGATTTAAAAAAAATTTGTTATATCAAGGAATTCGTTGTATCGAGGTTCGTTATATCAAGGTTAGACTGTACTCATTAAATCTAATGTTATTATGGTGAATAAATATGAAATATGACTTCTTTATGGAAATATTTGAGTTGAAATCTAATCAGAAAAATTGAAATTCACTTAGTTTGTAATTGTTTGTAGTTTGTAGGTTTGTAGTTTGTCGGCGAGGGTATGTATTTAATATTATATTAATAAAAGCTGCTTGAAGATCTTAGGATGCATAATGCATAATTTTCCCTGAAAGAAATCAAATGTGTTTACGGCTGCGCTGAGGCCGGCCGAGCTACCTCCAGCCAGCTCTCAATATCCAGAGAGGAAGTAGCTATTACTATTAGACTTGTGGTAAAACCGGAATGAAATCTAAGCCAAGGACACTTTTTATTTAAGAGTCCATAGAATCCAACTTTTTGTCATTCCCCCTGTTGTGTATACTTGAATATTTTATATTGAGCATGTTATCCCCTAGGTACCCCACCGAGGCTAGACGGCCGGACAATAGACTACAGTGTGTGTACTCCTCAGTATGGAGACAACCCACCAGTGCCATTCTCATTCATGAATGACTCTGTCTGGATTAAGGTTTGTTCAACAATGATTTATTTAAATCCTATAATCTAAAACAAGCGCATGTACGGGCAAACCTTTTCCGAGGATTATTAATTTGTATCTTTAATATGGGGTGTTTGGCCACGAGAAATCAATTGGAATTGGTCACAAGGCTGGGAAAATCCAGTTTCCGTCCTACAGCCCTTGAAAGTGCCCATGTTATCGTCAATATCTTTTTGTAGCTGAAGTTAACAAAAACAGCTGATACAGATTATTTTTACTGTTATCGTTTTGATTTATGTGTAAACAAAAATAAATGTATAGGTTAGTTTGGACTAAAGGTTTTAAAGAATAGTTATATTCAGTTTGGTTTACATACATATTACTGTTGAATGTTTTCAAGGTTAATTTTATGTTTACAAGATTAAGAATGAAATGCAAAAGACCCCCGAAGCCAATATACATAATCCGAAAGGAAGAGAAGCTACAATCGATCGTCACCGAACACATACAGTACGAATCCCTAGGGCTAGTTTACTCATCCCTGTCGTATGCAGCAACTCATTGCTGACAGCTTTAGTAAAAGCCTGGCACCAGTACTTCATTTTATGTTTGTTTGAGATGTCTGTCTATTATTTATAATGTTTTTACAATTAACAGAGTAGGGCCTAGCGTCTTTGTTAAATTGTAAATTTTCTTTGTTACTGCTTGAAGACAAATGTTCTTCAGGTAGCCTAAAAACACGTTTTAAGGCTTTTCTTTAAGACCCGGATGTTTACCCCCACCATAGGTTTCTGACCACCAATAAAAAATCTGCTTCTGCCGCCCCTGAGATTTTATTTAATGAATTGTATATTTTTTCTGAAAGAAATCAAATGCGTTCAAAGTTGAAGAATTCAAAATGATGCAAAGTAGGTTTGCTGGCTTTTGGTTATAGAGATTAAAGAAAGAAATAGACTTGCAAAAAGGGCAAAGAAATCAGTACAAGAAAGGAAGCTACACTTGTACAGAAAGGAAATGTGTTTGCCTGTTTCCTTCAAAAAACCAATTATGTCATTAGAAAGAGGCATAATTATTTAGTAGAACAATCTTTTGAAGTGATTACCTTCAATACTATTTCCTTTGACAACTGTTATGCTTAGATAGCACCAGCTTCAGACAAAAGCAATTTAATGTAGTTTTCATAAATTTGCTAATTAATTTGTAGTAATTATAAAGTTGTCCTACAAAAATTTATTTTCTGAATTGTATTTAATGTGTCTCTTTCCTAAAAATCTGAACAAATTTAGTTGGAATGTCATAAGGAGGAATACTTTTCATAATTTCCAATCAACTTTAATACATAGGTACTTTTTTAAGTCTAATTTTAACTCTCCTAGCAAAAAATTATAAACTTTTTTAGAGTGGCCTGGATTTCATTGTACCAAATGTTAATTTTATTTTGAAAATAGCTGTATGTAATACATGACAAATGTTACAAAACTCATTGAATAATTTATCACGTAAATAATATTTTCTTAGTTACTATGCAAAGATATTTTCCCAGTACTCTACAATAGCTTCCTGTAGCAACCCTTCCTGGACAGGGTCACATTGCTCCTGCAGATGGCTAGAGATGAACACCATAGTGGTGTAAAACAGCTTGTTACTTTACAAATACTTACCTGTCTTTTCTACAGAATGAGCGGAAATGTCCGCTTCCCATCCACATCTACATCCATAATGCGAACAAATCCGTCGCCTTTGTGAAAAGGGTTGAGGCTGTATGGGTTTTTTTCTCCTAGGAGTGAATATGGAAACATATATTTATCAGGTTGGATCCACCTTTATGAAAATTAAATCCACAGTCTGAGTTTTTTACCTGCAGCCTGAGGAGCAGAAGCTGTGTTACCTGACGATGACGTCTAGAGATGTAGAGAAACTGGTGGTAGACAACTTACACTGCAATGTCCACGTGACAGGAGGCACTACGGGCCCTCGATACTGTCCTAGCATCGAGACAAAGACACTCAGGTACATTTCAAACATAATTCCTGAGTTTTAGGAAAAGTTTAGTTCAATAAGTTTGTAATCCAACAACATTTTAGAGCATTGTTCCTGGCTAAGAAACATATCTAAATATCATATTTAAATTGTCCAGAAGTCTTTAATTACTCACACAGCCGCCATTTTGTTTAATTCACTTATAACTTTTATTAAACGTAGTTAAATATACGAAATTGAAACTTTGCACAAACATTTATGACAATTAGACAAAGCTACAACAAAATTATGAACATTTTCCAAATTCATAAAACAAAATGGCGGCCATTTACAATGTTGTTTCTTAAATAACTCAAAAACCGTTCATTTTACAAAAGTTTTACAAGTATAACTTTTTCAAGGCAATTTAAATACAAATCGATTGACACCTTAAATGTTGACATAGGACAAATATTACCTGAGATATGGCAGCTTTAGTGATACGTGACCGCTGGAGGTTAGGTGCAGTGCATGCAGACGCAGAGGCATGCGGTCACGTATCACTAAAGCTGCCATATCTCAGTTAATATTTGTCCAATCCTAAAGTTGTCAATCGATTTGTATTTAAATTTCCTTGAAAAAGTTATTCTTGTAAAACTTTTGTAAAATTAACGGTTTTTGAGTTATTTAAGAAACAAAATTGTAAATGGCCGCCATTTTGTTTTATGAATTTGAAAAATTTTCATAATTTTGTTGTAGCTTTGTCTAGTTGTCATAAATTGTTGTGCAAAGTTTCAATTTCTTAACCACTTTTCAGAAATCAATTAATAAGGGAAAAAACAAAATGGTGGCTGTGTGAGTAACTAAGGACTTCTGGACAATTTAAATATGATATTTATTTAGATATGTTTCTTACTCAGGAACAATGCCCTAAAATCTAAAATATTGGTAGAGAGTTCCGGGACACCCTGTATACCAGTGTTGGGAAGTAGCGCGCTACAAGTAGCGACGCTACAGTAGCGCGCTACTTTTTTTGTAGCGTTAGCTGTAGCTACGCTACTTTTAAGATGTTGTAGCTTTAGCTGTAGCTAGCTACATTTTTAATGTAGTTGTAGCGGAATTTTAGCTATTTTTCTTGCTACATTAACATTTGTTTGAGATAGTGATTTTTATTATAACCTCAACCTTACGTGAAACAACCTCTTTCAAACCGAAACGGCACACGGAAGATTTCTCAGGTGCCGTTTGACGTCACTTTGAGGGAACACCAATACCGCAACGATACGGATAGAGCCATCGGCCTCGGTGGTGTAGTCAGGCCCACTTTTATAAACGGGCAGACTGGGCATATGCCCAGGGGCACCGGAGGTTTGGGGGCGCCCACCGGGTGCCCCTCAACCACCGCCTGCCTGCACTAGGAAAAAAGGGGGCACCGCTTTTGGGTTTGCCCAGGGCTCCACTGACCCTTAACGCGGCCCTGGGTGTAGTGGATAGCGTTGCGGGCTGATAATCCGAATGTTCCTGGTTCGAATCCCGCCAGCGGCACTAACTTTTTATCAACATTTTTTTCATATCAGCAAGTTTGGTTAGGTTATGACAGTTTAATTTTATAATTAAAAAATTATAAAATTGAATTTTAGGCAATTATAATTTTATTTTATGAACAAAACTATTTTTTAGATTAGTAAACCTTTATTCGATTTTTCCATTATCAGCACGTTTGGTTAGTTTGGTTAGGTTATGACAGTTTAATTTAATGATAGAAAATTATAAAATTGTCTGTTTCTTCAGTCGCAGCAGTTAGTGACGTCAGCAGTTAGTGACGTCAAACGGCACCTGAGAAATCTTCCGTGTGCCCCACCGCTTTCAAACTGAGATTTTCAAAAAAATTAGGCCTACTTTCTTGGCGTCATACAGCTGGTTACAGCCGTTTCATTCCCTATTACAAGTACAACGTTGTGTGGACATAGAGGCCATTAAATGAGTGTTATCCACATTTTTGGCTCTCATTTCCTTAATTTACTACTCTATGATTACTGTCAGGTAAAATAAAATCGCTAGATGCAGACGACGTATAAACGACCGGTGACAAGAGAAGCTATTGACTTCTTGCAAGTGATTGACAGGGAAATTAGTAATCAATTTAGTTTCTTTATTATATTGATAATGTTTCAACTTGGAGTTTAATGGAAACCAACACACCTTAAAATAATGAGAAACCTGGTCTTTCAACCTTTGCTTCAGCTGTTGATTGTGGTTTATCATCACAAGCCATTCCTTGGTTAGATTACGAAGATTTTTCAAAGGTTTACTAAATTAACAAAGATGAAATTACCTGATGAGATAAGATATGCCTAGACTACATGATAATTGTAATGAAAAATTATCCATATAACATGAAACTTACATTGAAAACATAGCATAGTTTGCTCCTGCTAACAGCTCTTGTATAGGACTGAGGCTATGGTTTAAGACGAATACCAAGTTCAATTATTAGGAATATATCTGTTTAGTCCTTGCAAGAACAAGCCTACTATAGCCAACTTGTTACATAGCCAAGTAGGCCTACATGTTATTTTTACTTTACAAATTTTAACATGTTTAAGTTTAAATTAAAAGCCGATTTCAGGATAAGTTGCTGAATACTGTTTTCTGTACCAACTAGGTTGAAGCACAATTTGCCCTATGCATAATGACAATAAAGGACGATTTCTTGACTTTGAAAAGTGTTATTCATAGAACAAGTAACTTATCACTATGGTTAAAAGTTATAGCAATGTCGTTTTTAACACTAAAAGTAAAGAAAGGCAATAAACTCCAATTTCAGTAGGCTAGGCTCTGTAACACAAAAAAGTATTTTTAAATAATCGTTTTACAGTTTTATTGGTCTTAATTGTTGATATAAGACATCTACAAATGAATCTATATTAAAGAAATATAATGAGCTTTTAAAGTATAGTGTAGTTGTATGTCCTTTGAACTTATAATGAAATTTACATATAAGATGCTTAAAAATAATAATAGCCCTATTTAAAAATAAGTACTAAATATGATGGGACACCCAACTGTTCTGTTGTTGTAATGTTAGGTTTATAATGCCAACAAATTAAATACAATCTAGGAATAATTTGTTTTTCCAAGTAATGTTAGATACAGTACTGGCATTTTTTAAATGTTTGTTCAATAAAAATGTAGTTGCAATTAGTTTTACATTTACCTAATGTGCGTGGAATAAAAAGTAACGTCTTTGGAAAAGTAGCTAAAATTGTAGCTGTAGCTACATTTCATTGTAGCTGTAGTTGTAGCTACTTAGGTAGCTTACTTACTAGGTAGGTTACTTAGGTAGCTACTTTTTCGGAACTGTAGCTGTAGCTGTAGCTAAGCTACTTTTTTGGAAATGTAGCAGTAGTTGTAGCTAGCTACATTTTAAAAGTAGCTTCCCCAACACTGCTGTATACTACATGCTTATAATGGTCAGTCCCTGGCAACTCCTTTGCAATCTTATAAGCGACGCTTCCAAGAACGCCCTAGTTCAATATAAACATAAATACAATCATAATCATTTATATTAAATACCAGTTCACAGCTATAACACCAATTTAACAAACATTACTGTTTGTTTTTAAGGTTCGTGAGAGAACGGCCAGTATGAGCCTGAAGGTTATTTTGGGCTGCCTCAACTTGAGGTGGCGAGAGCCTAATCATCTAATCATAGTGGTGAATAACAATGTAAGGAAAATACACTGCCCCGTCATATATGAATGTGCTCTGTGACAAGATTTCTGTGGTTTAAGATGTCAAATTCATTGAAGTCCGTTGTCAGTTGATGGATGTAAATGAAGAAAAGTGGTTGGCCTTAGAACATGTGTAAGGGGGAAGAGTTAGTAGATGGTTGTAAGATTTGCACAATAGTAAGATGTTTTTTGCACTGTGTGGGTTGGCTGCAGACGTACATCAGTTTAATTTTATTCAGTGACCAAAGTTTTGCTTGAAGATTTTGTATGCGATTGAACAACAGATTCCCAAACTGATAAGGGTGACACTCAGCTAGGTAAGATCAGCAAGCAAAGTTTCCTCAACCTTAACCTTAACCTTAATCTGGAAGGAAACTGATTAACAACAAGGCTGGCTCCCGGTATAAATGTGTACGGTCTTCTGCAACCTTACTAAGCCACTTATGTACATTTTCTACGTCTGGACACTCTTCTACATACTAATCCAAACAACAGGAAGAAGATTGCAATATGTGTTGATCTCCTTCTCACAGAAACCTAATCATAGATTCATACTTGATCTTTTCAAGTAAAAGCGTCAATATTTTCCCACAATGTTATTGGGTTCTCTGACAAAACTAATCCTTGCATAGGGTTGGAAACCGGCTAGAATAGTAATGGATGAAGTAAAGAACTTGACAATGATGTCAGATTTGAGTTGGCTTGCTTGGCTGTGTCAGTAGATATGTAGGGACCTCATTTTACAGACAACCCTCGAACATTCGGTAATCTAAATTACACATTTTAGATAGCCCTACACCCCCTAATCCTATAACTGCTATCGTATTGAGGGTTTAAAATCAAACTATGATTCCGTGATATATATATAATTTGTTGGTGTCCAATCTCGTAGTACTATACAATGCTGATGTACTCAGGTTTAAAGGAAGATGTCACCAGGTGTGGCTGGAGCCTGAGGGTCTAGACACCAATGTAGTCTACCCTAATGGTCTCTCTTGTACTCTACCAGCTGAGGTACAAGTGCAGATGGTACACAGCATACCTGGCTTGGAGCAAGCTGAGGTCTTACGTCCAGGTATATACTGTCAGTTACTGGTCTTAATATATTTTTAGGAATAATGAAATCTTTTTGAAAGTCCATCTCTAAACATGATCCATTGTAAAATGCTGTGAGTAGTTTAAAACAAACAGGTAAATATAATGAAGGGATAGCAGCATACTTACCTTAGAAAGAGTTGTAAGTAAACTAGTGAAAAGTGGCAACACTGCGTTGTTGATAACGGCAACAATTTTGTGAATTCCCTTTTTCTACACTTAAAAAAGCCCCACACAGGACAAAATATTGTGTGTTTATGTGTCCTCTTTGTACCTATTTTTCTGAGGTGAGATAGCTGTCATTTCTTCATTCTACAAATCAAAATCCAGGCCATAGACTTTAACAGAAAATTGATGAATATTAATCTTTAATCCAGGAACCAAAAAGTATACCTCAGCGCTTTGTTATCGAACAATGTTACCAAAAAAAAAATATTTATGTCAGCAAATTTGTCATTTTTGCTACTTAAAAAAAAAGTTACAGACAAAATAAAAATGTTACTTAAAGATATTTACAAATGGATGTCTTGTTTATATATTGTACTAGCTGTACCCGCGGGCTTTGCCCCGTTTAACTTTATAAGTGAGCTCGTTCGCATGGCTCAATCACGTCCTGGTTGAAGTTCGTTCGCTACGCTCACTCACCTTTTGGTTGCAAATTAGCTGTTGTCATAAATTTAAAAGAAATAATAGTGCTGCACCCTGTTGGTAATCATTGTAACTTTAATGCTATTGAACATCATAGAACAGAACCAACTTGTTTAATTGAAACAGCTGTTAAGATTCATTAATTCCATTTAAATATGAGTACTCATAAGGTTATAATGGGAAACTCCAGAGCCACTGGGGCGGAGCCCGAGAGTCCGATCAGAATAAAAACAGCTTAGTTTTCCTATTTAATGCCTAAAGAATCAGTGTACCAAATTTCAGCCTCCTAGGTAAATGGGAAGTAAGAGAATTAGTGGTGAGTGAGTCAGTGAGGGCTTTGCCTTTTATATATAGATTTATATTCTATACAGGGTAGGAAAAAAGTCCTGGGACAGTTAAATATTTAAAAAGTAATAAAGATAGATCTTCAAAATTTTGTACACAATTACTGGGCATTAAAATAATTGTAACACATGATTCGGTGATACACTACCTCTTCCGGGGGACGGCCCACAAGGAGTCAGAAGAAAATGTTAAATGTAAGTATAGCCTAATATGCACATCAAATTAAAGGCCTTCACTAGTAGAATATAATGACGCAAAGCTTAGCTCAAACAAACAACCGAGGCAAAAACGGCAGCCCTTCAAAGATTTCTTGAATATACTATTTTGAATCTTTGAACAGCTGCCATTTTTTACTCAGTTGTTTGTTTGAGCTAAGCTTTGCGTCATTATATTCTACTATTAAAGACCTTTAATTGGATGTGCATATCGACCTATTCATACGTTTATGGTTTTCTTCAAACTTCTGGATGATGTGGTGCGGGTTGTTTACACCCTGGGTAGTAGCGTGTAAGAAAAGCTAATTCAATTCATTTTTGAAAAGCTGTCATTTATTACCCGTTTGGGCTCGGGTTTGTATTTTATGAACAAAGACCTTTAATTTGATGTGCATATCAACCTATACTTACATTTAAGATTTTCTTCTGACTCTTAGCGGACCGTTCCTCAGAGGAGGTAGCGCATCTTGAATAATGTGTTAAATTGATCTTAATGCCCAGTAACTATGTACCAAGTTTTAAATTTCTATCTTTATTACTTTTAGAAATATTTAACTTTATTTCCAACCTGTATTTAAATTCCAGAACATATTTTTTACAGAAACATTGTAATTTGTACTTCAGGGTATGGAGTTGAATATGACTTTGTGGACCCCCGCGAGGTCCTTCCCACGCTGGAGACCAAGCGAGTGACGGGGCTATATTTGGCGGGGCAGATCAACGGCACCACTGGCTACGAGGAGGCTGCTGCCCAGGGTATACTGGCGGGGATCAACTCTGCTTGTGCGGTAGTTAATAAACAAATAAACATGTTTTTACTTAGCATTTCTCTGGTACAACTTTTGTCATTGTACTATAATTTGACCGCACAACTAAGAAGATGTATTTTATTAATATGATGTCTGTTCCATCAGTCTTTTGGCCATTAGGTAGCACATTGTACACCGAAGGTTCAAATCAAAGTATGAAAAGCTCTTTTGCGGAAGCTCTAAGGAGACTTGGTAGGTTAAGCCTCTCACCACGACTTATCCTGCACTGGGAAATCTCATCTAAAACAGAAATCCGCTTGCTCAAATAGTCAGACCCACAAAGAAACAACACTCCTTGGGTCATGCAGAATGTCAACAACATGCAAAAATCAGACTTAGGCTACTACTTCAAAAACAGGAAATAAAACAGAATTTTGAGTTTAGAACATTACTACCATACAGAAGTAGTTGACATCAGTAACAGCCTGTAATCAAATGTGGTGAAAGGGCTGCAGAATTTTTATTTCAGGATCAGTGTTGCCTACAGTATTATTTTGAGGCTTCTGATTGGCTGAGGGAACATCATTACCGCGTCGATACCATTGATGCCATCGGCCTCGGTGGTGTAGTGGATAGAGTGCTGGGCTGATGATCCGAAGGACCCGGGTTCGAATCCCGCCCGTAGCACTATTTTTTTGTATTGGATTTTTTCATTATCAACAAGTTTGGTTGGTTTGGTTAGGTTATGACGGTTTATCTTTTATTTACTTTCCGTAAATTTAATAACACGTACAATCCTATTATAATAGGATTTGAGGCATTTATAATTTTATTTTATGAACAGAACTATTTTTTTGATTAATAAACCTTCATTAGATTTTTTCATTGTCAGCACGTTTGGTTGGTTAGGTTAGGTTATGACGGTTTAATTTCATAATAAAAAAATATAAAATTGAATTTGAGGCATTTATAATTTCATTCTATGAACAAAAATAATTATTTTTCAATTACTAAACCTTCGTTATAGTCAATCAGAAGCCTCTAAATGACACTGTTGGCAAAATTAATCCTGAAAAACAAATTGTGCGAAAGGGCAAATTGTGTGTATATTTTAACATACAGACTAAAGCATACGGTCATAGAAGTTTACCCAATGTCATTCGCCTATTGGGTCTGATGATGATTGGAGTGTCCAATCAAAATCGATCACCACTCACCGTCTTTTATGTAGGCTATATTTACCGTCTTGTGAGTTAACAGTAAAAGCGTAATTATATGTTTTAAGTATTATTAGATGTATCTTTTATTTACTTTCCGTAAATTTAATAACACGTACAATGCTGATCAAGAGGTTATTTATTGCATAAACATAATTATCAATTAACCAGAGATGTAGTCTTTAATAGAACTGCATGATTGTGAAATCCATCCAATAACAGATTACAATGTTACAATGAATTAGTTATTTACATACATCAGCACACTCTGCCAGTTGAAGGAACTACATTCCTTCTTATTGTAAAACTAGCCACAACTTTTATATGCAACTTTATAAGTAGAATGGGATGTCTAATTATTTGGTCAATATTCAATAGTCAAAGATTTCAGCTTCATATTGAAATTTCTTTTTAAACTCCATAACTATAGCCCCGAATCTGTTTTGACACTCAAGTAACTATAATAAAATTTGCTGTCGTATGTTTTAAATTGCCTTTTCTTTCTCTAACATCTCAGGCTCTCGGTAGAGAGAAGCTAACAATAGATCGGACAGAAGGCTACATCGGGGTGTTGGTGGATGACTTGACTACGCAAGGCACCAACGAACCTTACAGAATGTTCACCAGCAGAGCTGAGTTTAGACTGCTGCTGAGGCCAGACAACGCTGATCTGCGGCTTACTGAGAAAGGTGTGTGCTTGCAAACAATACAACTACATCACTATCTGCATACTGAGATAAGCTGAAAACTGATTCAACAATACTGTTGTAAGCCGATCAATACGCTACATGGAATAGTTATTTGTGCAACTAGTGAGAAAAGTGAGCAATTGACTCACTCGAGAGAAATCCTTACTCACGAGCCGTAGGCGAGTGAGGAATGTTTTCTCGAGTGAGGCAATTGTACTTTGAACTCGAGTTGCACATTATACTTTTCCTACAGTTACCATAAAACAAATAAATTGGCGAAGAAACATAACCTATTTTTACACAGAAGTGAACTTTTAATATATAGTATTTAATGTGAAGTGACAAATACAACAGTACAACAGCTGACCAGCTGATTTACAGCCAGTGGTGCCAACGTATTTCTCGCGCATACGACGTTGCCTGCATGATACGCGCTCACTATTTCGTGCCTTCACGTTGCAAATCTGGAGTGAGACAAAGTAATTAGAGTGAATGATGAGCGAATTGGCCACTTTGCTTTCTCAAATCAGTGAGAGAACATGTACATTGTTAGGTAACTGAAGGAAAAGTTTGTTCCCCAAAAGGCTTTTTTGTTTTAAGACCTATTCCGACATCAAAACACGCATCTGGATGTGCAGATTTGCAAACTAGCCTCTGTTTTTTTTATATTATTTATAGCCATAAAACTCGAAAGAAATAAAAAAATAGTTTGTTTATTTGTTTATGTTTACAATTTTAATTTAAATTGTAGATCGTCCAGTTGTTTCATTTGCTTTTCCACTAAACTAAAATTTCCCGAATCTAGAAGATTGTTGTATTTTTAAGTATTGCAACATGTTAACATTCATTTAGTATTTTAACACAAACATGAGTAAAGAATCTTATATTATATGATAAAAGGTGGGAAAAACAGAAACACTGATCATATAACCATTATTGTGCATCGTATTTGTACCTGGGCATAGCCAGGGTTGCTTTGCTGCTAGTTTTGAGGTTGAATTACAATTGGTTTGGTTTTGAAAGATGAGAATCAGTGTACCTATGATGATTTCTTTTAAACTAATGTAATTTTGTGAGGCGAAACAGAGTGATGACCATGACGTTGCCGTGGTGGCAGGAAATGATATAAAATTATTTTGGATAAAAAGAGAAATTTGCTAATTTTTTGTTGAACCTAGTCAATGACACAATGCCATCCGGTAAAGTCCGTGTCTCCCATGAACAAAGCTTCTAAATATGAACCGCAAAAATTTTATAAAATACAATGAACAACAGTGTAAAGATAATCCTTATTTTTCAATGATAATCCTTATTTTTCAAAGATAATTTGTTTAGTAGTGAATTTCAGCTTACTTATTTTTATTACTTACTATTTTTTGTTGACTACTTTACTAACTAAATCAAATCATTTTATTGAGATCAAATTGACAATAAAGATTGCATTAACTATGTCATGGTACAACACTATTTACATAAATGTACATAATGTGTACATAAATGGATTCATTCATGCAAGAAGAGAAGATCAATCTTATTTTGTGCGAAATTGCACAGGTTCCCCTAGTAATAAGTTTAGAGTGAAGTATAAAGCCTTATTCATACCTACATCATACCACTTCAATACATAGAACATGAAGTTCCTTTTAAAGCATATTTTGTTATTCACTGAACTAATGTTACTTAACATTAGGTTACAACACTGGATGTGTGTCAGAAAAGAGAATGAAACGATTTTTGAAAACGAAAGCTGATCTGAATGAAGCTATTGATCTGTGCAGCGATGTCTCAATGTCAATTTATCATTGGCGCAAAAATCTCGGCCTGCCCATCCCCAACCAAGCCTCTACTACCAAAACGTGAGTTATTTGCTGAGAAAAGTCTGTTGAATGTGTTTAAGAAATTTTTAGCTATAAAGTTCTATTTCTAGACAAATATACCATTGTCCATCAAACTCGTAGTTATTTACTGAAACTGGTGTGTTAAACCGGTTTAGGAAGAATTTTAAATGTTTAATTTTATTATTAACATTTTTCAGGTTGGTGCTATTGTAGGCCTACATGTATAGATTTACAAGTAAATTGATATGATAGATAAAAATCAGGTCTCTCTCGGATTGGGCCTGATCATGATCAGTGTGACTGGTCAAAATCTATTGCCATTGTAACATTTTGGAAAGAGATTTGCCATTTTGTAAATGTTTACAGTATTAGCTTTGACTATTGATACAACAGTCAGTATCCAATAGTAAATGGTACAAGTTTGAATAATATATTGAATAATGTTGGACATGTTTTGTAATATTAGGTTTGTAAATTTGTTTAAAGGAATATGAAAAAGTAATTTTTTCAACTGCTCCAATATCTTTGAAACCATCCAAGATAGCCACTAGCCTCCAAGGACTCTTAGCAGTCCGTCTAAGGAACATGTTGGCCTTAGTCAGTAACTACACTACAAGATCGCACCACTCATCCTACACTCATCTTTATTCATACTTGACTTCCTTTGTATGGTTGACATTTCAATTTAAATTAGCCTAAAGTATTTTAAAGATCCATGCTTTACTACAGCTTTAACTAGGTTCTACAGTTGAACTCCTCTCCCTTCTCCTTCCACAACTTAGTAAATATAACCCTCTGATGGGTTCTCTGTAACTGATATGACCTCTACTTCCCAGAGCGCTGGAGTTGCTATCTTGTATCAACGACGGTGTGGACCCACAGATGTTGCTGGACCGGATGCCGCAGTACTTCCTCCCCTTGAGAGACAAGACGCATGTGTTCCACAGACTCATGGTAGAAGCCCTGTACCGCTCAGTGGTCGAGTCTCAACTACACGAGGTGGAGGCTGTGAGGAGAGAAGAGGCATTGATGATACCTCCCAGCATTGACTATACTTCGTGAGTAGAACGTTAACATGTAAACTGTAGAATTTGGTTGATGATGATTTTGATGAGTTGGATAGTTTTAGCATGATGTCCAGTCAACTAGCTGGGAAATTTTACCTGAATTAATATTTTTGGGAAAAAAAGTATATGATTTTTGTTTGGAACCGAGAAATGCCAATAGATCACCAAAAGACTTATATTTTAATATCGCCTAGAGGAGTAAACAATTATGGCAGAGGATCACAAGCATCACTGCACTTTTGGGTATATATATTACTGAGATTTTGGTGTAGTAAGTAGTTTTCAAAATCAGGTAATTATAATTTTAAAATTGATTTTAAAAAAAAAGAAGTAGCATTGAGATTAGATTTCTTACTAGATCCTATATTGTATTTTACAAAAATTGTCCTTGTATTCAGGATTGTTTTTGATTTTAGCGATTTCCCCATAAAAGACTGTTGGTCTCATAGTAGGACCTAGACGTTTCTGGTGACTGTGAGAGGGTATGATAATGTCCATACAACTGCAGAAAATTATAACAAATGTATAAGCTCTAACAAACAATAAACAAACACATGAATAGATTATGGTCTACAGTAATAGACCGATTTTATGAAAGCTGGTCCATAAATTAAAAATCACTGCAGGTCAATTATGAGCCATCGGTAGCCAACATGTTAAAATATCACTACATCCAGACCTCGTGAATCATTTATTTCCCAAACTGCTGTAGACCGATTTATAAAGTTCAAGTCAAAAATATAAACTGCTATAATCAATTGACAATTGACACACATAACAACGGAAATTTGAAATGGCAAGGAAATACCCTGGTACATTAAGGAGCCCTCTGTCTATTTGTTGTGTTCACAAAATTGACGATTGGAGTTTGGAACCCAACAAGTTAAAACATCAACTTAAAGCAGTTTCTTTCTAAATCATTTTGTTGTACGCTTAATGGTTACAGAGAAAATTCCAAATAACTGTAAATTTGTGTAGTTTGCTTGTTTATCCTGTTTTATGTCTGAGTCTAACCACCTTTATATAGATTATTTTCTGTTCTGTATATTGAATCAAATTGATAAGATTACCACCAAACAAATCTAAAATTGCCATGTCATGAATAAATCAACCCCAGGCTGATTGGCTCATAGACAAAAAGAATTAAATATAGACTGTCAGCTGTGCTGTGGTTACCATGGTTACCATAGGTTCTGGCGCACACCGCTGGGAGCACCATGTAGTTACGTAGTGCGTATGCCTTAACTATATGGCGCTCCCAGCAGTGTGCGCCAGAACCTATGGTAACTGCAGCACAGCTGACTGTCTATGTTTAATTCTTTTTATCTATGATTGGGTGTTACAAAGTATTTGTTAGTCATAACAAAATTCATCTAAACTCTGTATTTTAGCAATATGAGTAAATGGGCAATGCTACCTTATGTTTGTCGCCATTGATGCCTTAATTTAATTACCATTTTCAATAATAGTGTAGTTGTCATGATAGTAAACTAATTGCCAAAGTAAGTAGGTACTCTTGTTTTTGTAGCATTAATCTAAGAATGTCTTTTAAGATGAGCTACAGTTATGTTTTACTATTTAATGTATTTATAAAACTGTTAGTGCACTTTTTACAGAGTTTTTTTTTTTTTTTTTTTTTCATTAATTCAGAGAGAAGATGTCCTTGTCGTTTGAAGATAGAGAGAAGCTTATTGCAGTCCAACCTCAAACTGTGAGTGTTTTTTGTATATCTATAATATAATAAAGAATATGTGGTAACTGTGTGTGTATGTCTGTCTGAAAAAGTTTCAAGCGTTTACCAACACTGTATTTTCACTACAGCCAATGTCTGCTTTCACACTTTTGTCTAAGGCTTGTTAGTTTTTAACCTTGTCTAAACCAAGAACCTCAGAGACATAGAGTCCCGTGGTGGCAGCTTAAACATCAGTAACACTGTGATAAAATATACATAATGGAGTAGTAACTAGCACACAACATAGGGATGGTAAGAATACAAGATTCATTTTGAAAAAGTAGGAAGACAGAAAGATTTGCAGCTCTTTGCCATCTACACGACTGCAGCCTATGATGTCATTTCAAACCTGTGCTGCTCTCCTTTGTCTAGATTTTGACCCCTGTATAACAATGGTTAAGAGTTGATTAATTTTTCTTGCCGGGTTTTTATTTTCTTACCATATATTGTTTTAAAACCGATAAAAATTGTTTTCTGTCAAATTACATAAAAAGTATGTTTGTGTTCCCTTTTCACCAGTTATGAACTTTCAGATTGCTGCAGCCAGCAGAGTTCCAGGCATCAGTCCATCGTCCATTGTTCAACTCATGTACCACATCAAGAGGGAGTTAAAAGCTGTGTCTGTGTAATAATAGGGAAGGTATAATACTTTGTACTGTTCCAGAAGCTTATGATATTCTCTGATTTGTATTATAATAATAATTTTCTTTACTGACAAGCATTGTCAAAATGTACATTCAATTTTCAAAACAACTCAAGTAATAATATATTAATCTAAATAACTGAGTCATTCAAAACTAGGTATATATCATGTTTGTTTGGCAATTAAACTATTGTGCAGTCGTTTATTAATGTTTTTGTACTGTGTTTGGTTTTAGACTAGTGTGCTAATAAATATTTTATAGCCGTAAACTGCATGTTACTATAGAATTACCACGTTTCTGTAGAAATCACCTCTTTTTAAAAATATAATAAATTTTAGTGATGTGTCTTCTGAGTGAAACCTTCACAGTATTGTGAAAAAGTTGCAACTAAATAATAATTTGGTTTCCAAGGGAACAAGGAATTAAACCCATTAAAATTCAAAAAAATACTTTTATTGGTTTTCGAAACAACCAACACTGTCGTTTTCTTATCCTGCAAAACAAGCTGCCAAATGGATTACTACAGTAAACAGAAGACTATCAGCTTAAGTTACAAAAGTGGTTAACAACATTTAAACAAAAGAAACAACAACTATTTGGCTATCTGCTGTATCAGTCTTGTTCTTGGCAGAAATGCTTTTATTTGGTATTTCATTCTAAAATCGCTCGATTCAGATCTTTATTAGGTTTCAAATCATATTAGGCAACCAGAATTGTTTAAAAGTCGTTTCAAATGCTCAATTTTCTTTTATCAATATAGTACAAGCTTGAAACTGAAACCCAACCATTTGGGACACATAAAACCTATTCTTCAAAATGGGTAGTTTTTATTTTTTTTTGTTTATTTAATTTCAAGTTATAAAGTCCAAACAAACTATAACTTTAAAGATAAAGTAAATTCAATTATTTTAATCAATTTTGATAATTTACCTATTATTAAAAAATATCTAGTTTTAATAACAAAGATCTGAACCCAAATTGTAGCAAACCAAATATCATAAATGTTTACAAAAATAAACATAAGAAACAAATAATACTAAAACATAACAGCTAAAGCTTATATTGTTAAAAATACTTATGTCAACCTAGTTTCTAATATTTACAAAAAAATACATACTATCACTAAACACATATAAATTCAGTTGTGGAGGATTTTAATTAATCAAACAGGAGGCGTAGAGCTTAGCGACTATTAACTTTGAACAGCAATTTACATTTTGACAAGTCAAAAAATTCTTTACATTTACTACATTCTAATGATGGGGAAATGTTAACAATAATCATTATCTAGTTCAAAAGCCATAATGAAACTTGTAAATAAACCTCCTTGCATAAACTGTTCATTGATGATGGTTCATTTCATGAGTCTTTTTAAATTGTCAAATCCAAATTCCTTCAAAATCTAAAAATATTTTTAACTTTTGTGAAAGGTACAAAAAACTTTTGTCAGGACTTTTATATCTAAAAAAAATAGTTGTGTGTAGGCCTATGCAAAATTGGCACTAAAATAGCCAAAAATATTACAAACAGTATCAATGTTCTATACAGTAATACCGGTAATATAAATTTAAGTCAATTACCAACATGAGCTTGAACACGAGATTTCCGTTTGAACAAACATCACTATCAAAATATGTATTTTCTTAATGCACACAGTTCAGAGTCTATGTCGAAAAATTACAAAACCTCAAAGTCAGTTTTCCCAATATTTCAATTGGGTTAATTAACAAAGTGTAAAAATATATTTGTACTTGTAACAATTCTTCCAATTTCAAAATGTTTAATTGATTCCCACAGTAAAAGCAAAGCTTTGATATCACAAAGGGGAATCACATAAAGCAAACTATTGTCTGATTATAAAATACTTGCTAGTCGTAAAGCTATGAACACACTATACATATGTACACGGAAGCATGAACTAACACAATGTCTCCATCCCCTTTGTCGTCGAGGTGTTTTGTTCACCGCAGGAGGGCAGCGCATTGGATGAGGACGACCTTGCGTGGTTGCCATCCCCGGGGGAGTCCCGGTAACACCAGAGTCGCTTGAGTCCTGCCCAGACCTGAATAAGGAAATTTTTTGTATTCACTGGTACTTGGTATTTTTAGGTATTAAAAGCAAAGATTTAGCATTAAATCTATTTCAACTTTTGTTGTTGTTCTATCTTTTGGTCGTACTGCCAAAACAAAACAACAAATTTACAAAAATCCAATGACGACAAAACAAAACCAAGTTTCACCATCAATCCTTATGTGATGTAATTTCTATCACAGTGATATTTTTGTACTTAATTCAGATAAAGACATAAATCTTTAGGCATAAAATTAGATTTTTTAATGCTCCTCATAACTAGTAATTGGTTAATTAAATAAAACTTAAATAAATAAAAATTCCCTTTAATAGCAAGTGTTCCTCAGTACATAACGCTTCCCAGGATAACTCTTATCATTTAATTTATGTTAACTTTCTCAAATCTTATAACAGAAAAACTGTTAGATAAATTATTTACAATAATTTAGAGGCCCGGATAGCCTTAGAGTTAAAAGATACTGTTTTCCCAAAAAATTCCTTAAATTGTTTGTTTCTTCTGGTTATTGGACCTCATTTATAATAAACTTGCTGATGCCATGATTGTCTTTATATTGTAAATAAACATTTTGATGATGAAATGTGGTACTTCCGGAATACCATAAAAATCCTGTTTTGAGCTACATGTAATTTCTCTATTCTATTTCATTTAACAAGAATTTTCTTATGGTTTTATCATATACCTGAGGTTGGCAGCCTACGACAGCGAAGATGAGAACACCCTGAAGGGCGTTGATGAGGTCAGTGAGGTACCAGAGATAGTTGGGACCTCCGACGACCCACGAGACAACATCAGCGACCCATGTTACACCCATCACCACAACCAGCTTGAGGCACACTCGCCCTAGAGTCGCCCTGCGGGGAATACCACAGTTAATAACAGTCATCTTTACAACGTTCTGGAATGTCTGATAAAACAGAAACAGGTGATATTGTCAGTGAAAATGAATACTATGGGATTGTGTTTTTGGCCTCTTGGGTACATCAAAACGTAAAAGTAATTTGGTACCGGGTCTAGGCCTTACCATGAGACCTAAGGTAATAATACCTTATTCCCTACATGGGAATTCCCTAAAAACAAAACTTTTCAGATTACAAGTTATATTTAGGTGTGAATTTATTGGTACCTAACTGTTGTAACTTTAACCTAATAAATGTAAAAAAAAAGAAATGGTGTGAATTCTTAGTAACTTAATGTTAATCCACGGAATATAACTATAGTTTGATACTAAATTGGTCCTCAAAACAGTCTTTAAGTTTATCATCTTCTATTTAAAAGTCCATTATTTGTGTTTATGCAAGTAAACATACATTCTTGTAGAGCTTTACAACATGGAGAATGTTATCACATTAGTGCTGAAGCTAAATGTGATCTCTAGACTACTACAATAAGCACCTCGACCCCAGTTTCAATATTCATTAGCATTCCACAGGCATCATTAAAATAAGAAAAGTGGAGTCCCTAGGCTTTGAAATTATATACAAAAAAATGTAAAGAATCAATTACCGTACATATATTGTGAGCATCAACTATTTTGGAAGTCGTCCCTAATTAATACCTCTGTTCACAGTTGTAACAAACACGCCTAATTATGTAACTAACAGAGGTTGAGAATGTAATTATGTTCCTCTCCAGGGGTTGATCATTAGACTGCTGCCAGTCAGCAGCCTGAGATGAGCTGCTCTGCCTGACAAAGACTGACTTTACAAACAGTGAACAATGGCTTGTTGCCTCCAGATTGGCTCCTCAGTTGACTTCATTCAAGTTTACATTGTTGGCATGAAATTATAGAAGAGAACAATGGCATTTGGATACAAAGGATACTGTGGATAACTTTATGGAGATTTGGAGTTGATGGATTTGGAATCAGTTCTTGAGGAAATTGGATCTTCACGATTCAAGATTGTTTGAGAAAAATATGTAATTGGGCATGGAGATTGGTTGTTTTTAACATTCCAATGATAGTGTGTACTACTACCTACAGAGATTCTTTTGTTCATTGTACAGAAACAGATAGTTTTAAGTAAATTTTAGTCAAACTATTTTTATTTGTTCCCTTGTTTTTAACAAGTTGAACCAGAAAGGGAACTGTAGTGGATAACTATTTCAAGGTTGAGGGAGTCCTTATTTTTTCTACTGAAGCTGCATTTAGATAACACTCTGATTGGATATGACAAACATTCTCTCCTTCAGGCATCAATATAACATGTATCAATTGTTCCTTCATAAATCAATATAACGTAACAGGAAATGTAACCTGTCTCACAGTAAAGTTGACGCTAATTACACAATGATGCATCATTCAACAATACTACAATGAGGGCAGTAAAACCAAATTACATGCACCTGACAAAGCATAATAGCTCCAGCTTCCTCTTCTAGTTTTTCAGTTTGTTTTGTCATAAAAAACCAAACTACAATGATGAAACCATACCACTAGTTTTCAACTATGTGAAAATAATCATCCTATTTCTCACTCTGTTTCCTGTATGTTCTATTGTTTTTATTGACTCATTGCGACTGTAGGATTTAAAACAAGGTAGTTGAAATCTGAGAAACATTTTTTATAGCTTAAACCATAAAAAATATTGTCTTTATTTTTTAATCAAACCATGTACGGCTTGGACTTAAAATCAATTATTATAAAAATTAAATCTACACCAGGAAAAGTATTTGTAAATCTGTATGAGTGTCTTCAAACATAGAGTAAATCTATATTTAAAATCAAGAACATTCTCACAGTTAAAGTTTGTCACACACTATTGCATTTTGTATGCAATTTGATCTACTAAAATTACCGGTAACTCTGTCTTTTTTTCTTTGGAGCAGCCAGCAAGCTAGGGTAGTGATAGCTTCAATAGTAACCTTGGACTTAATTACTCAACACTTTTAATCTTGTTCAAAGATAAACAACAGTAATTTTAAAACTTATCGTAGTACTACTAGGAATTGTAGCCTATGGAATTTATAATTTACTTAATTTGAATATTACCTTACAATAATGTTAAAAGTTTAGACTTTTTACAGATTAAAAATATCATATGAAGTTTAAGGTAAATTTACGATACCTTTCTGTGTTAGATTTGACAACTTCCGTCTTCCAAAGTCCACAAGTGAGTTCTCGAGCAGTCGCAGCAAACAGAGTCAAGTTGAGGAGCAGCAGAACTGCGATTGGTCCAAAGAAATAGGAGAATACTTCCGTGTCACCTGTCACAAATATATAACAATAAGTTACTGGAAAAAGTAACTTAACACACAAACATGACTAAACGAGACAGCAAAAGAGATGTTTTAAAATAAGTAAAGGAACTTGAAATAGTTAGGTAGTAGGTAGGTTAGTAGGTAAAAAAAAAACTTCAAAAGAAACTATAAACACATACAAGATGCATATACTCCATTCATACTTGGCTTAAAATACCTAAGTAAGTATATACCCTACCTTTAAATCGTTTTACCTGATTTATAGAAAGAATAATCTACAAATTTTTTTTATTCATCATCAGGGTAGACATCCAATTAAATCCAATCTATATAAACCAACGGGACATGGAGAACCGGCCACCTCTGGCCCTAATCCAGATATAGAAGTTTGGTTAGGTTATGTTAAATTGGATTATAAATATGGCCCCTGGATTTATGACCGGTAGCTGGTACCCATACAATCATAAACCAACACAGCAATATTTTGTTCAAATAGAAAATATTTGAATGAATCAAAGATTATTTTAATCTACAATTGGGTCCAGTGAGAGACCGTCTAACTTTCCTAAGCTAAAGCTATTGTGATCTCCTCTCCTAGCAATCAGAAGACCATGGTTTGATCCTGAGATAAGTCAGAAGCTTTTATAAGGTACGTCACTCTGTTGTTTCAGTGTGGAAATCTAATCTAATTCTATCATAATTCCTCAATGATGTTACTGTAAATGTCACCGCATTTAACAAAATATGTTCACTAATTGCTATAACCTCTTTTAGCGAGTTTCCCATAGGGAATGAGCTATTACCGTAGTACTCATGGTAAGACCTGGACCCGGGACTGATTTACTTTTTCGTTTTGAGATCCCTAGAGACCAAAAACACCATCCGTTTACATTCATATATATATATTTATATATGTGTCTGTTAGCGCGATAACTCAACCGTTTTATTTTGTTTACCATGCCATGTTTCTCATTTCTTGATTAAATTAAAATATTAAGGAAACAGCTGTTGTAATGATAACCTAATTTTTAAAAACAAATCTATGCATAACAAATGAGAGCTATCAAATAGGTTTCTATTCCATTTGTTTTTTACGCATATTTGTTGTCAAATGTAACTGAAGGCAAGTGAGCGCAGCGAACGAACTCCAACCTAAAGGTGAGTGAGCGTAGCGAACGAACTTCAACCTGGAGGTGAGTGAGCGTAGCGAACAAACTTCAACCTGGAGGCGAGTTGAAGGCAAGTGAGCGCAGCGAACGAGCTCCAACCTAAAGGTGAGTGAGCGTAGCGAACTAACTTCAACCAGGACATGATTGAGCCATGCAAATGAGCTCATCTTGAAAATGAACGAGCATTTGACATAAAACCACATTAGGACAGGACGACGTCTGTCGGGCCAGCTAGTTTAGTATATTGAAGCGTTAAATGCGCCTAATGGTTACGGAGAAAATTCCAAAAAACTGTAAATTTTTAATTCCCATGTTATTTATGGAGAATAAGTAAACTGTTGTAGTTTGCTTGTTTATGATCATATTTTGATCAAATTTGGAAAATGCATTCATTTCATACTAAACTACTAACATTTTACAAAAAACACCTTTTTACCCTCCCTGTCGTAGCAAACCTAAGTACTCGTTAAACTAATGTTATTTAAATAGGGAATAAATGAGATATTTTTAAGGAGACATTTGAGTGTAAATCCAATCAGGCAAATATGGAAATTCGCTTAGTCTGCAGGTTTGCTGCGGCGGGGGTATTTTACTATTTTATCATTTCCCTACCAACAGTTTACTCTGAACACCAAGTTACCTACCATAGAACCAACAGCGCTTCTCTCCAAACCTAGGCTTGAGCAGGTTGGGGTATGAGTCTTCAGGTAGGTGGTCGCACACAGCAGCTACGCCTGCAATCAGCAAGGGTCCTCCCCAGGCGTACAGCTCATAGAACCTCAGGCGGCAAGCCTCCTGGCCCTTGTCTAGGTTGGATGGCCGCAGGTCTCTGTGAAGAAAAAGAAGTATTTTAATCACCTGTTTTTTGTTGTTGTTTTTGTTTTTATTTGCAATATCAGTGGCATTTTGTAATAGAGAACACAACCCCTTTTAAATTAAAGAAGTCTGTGAACCCCTAAAATTGTTTGGTTGGTAGTGAAGTTTCCACTTTGTTTCCCACCGACAAAACGATTTAACAATCACTACTCAGTACTCAAGTTCTAAGAGAGGTTTGTTTTCGTTTACTCATTGCAAATTATAATCAGCTGGTGTGATTGGCATGTTTGATATATTTCGTACGAAAAAAATTTCTAATCTAAAAGAAATCAATACTGTATCACACAAAATTAGAGTTTTGAACTGTCATTATTTCCAATTCCAATCAAAAGGGTACCTATGTAATGGACAATTTGTAAACCACGACATCAGCTAGGCCTGAAAACATTCTTCTTACAGCGATTCTTATCTTAGTCGTGACAACACAGAGTTGCAGCATAACGGTCCAGTTAGTTATCGACAATCAGATAAATTGGCAGTTGCATCACGATAATCAGCTGTTGGCCTAATGTAGATGTAGCAGGGATGAGTGGCCTTGCGTGACGCTGTCCACGTGTAGGCGTGGTGGGGGGGTGATGTGTCACGCTGTAGCTGCCCCCCCCTCGTATTCGTCTGTCCAGTGTCCACACGGCGCGGTTCAACAGTTCAAGGTCAAGACTACATACTTTGGAACATTCTATGTTTTACGTTTCAATCCTATACCTTGTTAGAGTTGCATGTATTCATAAACATAATTATGAAAGGAAGGCTCGGGAGATAAGGATTTGATTAATGCTTAGCTTAGCACATGTACCTGTTTACCATTTCTTTAGAAGTCTGCAAAAGCAATATTGTATTGCAAAAAAATAAATGTTTATTTAAACTAGTTCAAAAGATTACAACCCTCCGGTATGCGTCGATTACCGTATAGTATGCGCCGATCCTTCCAGTGCACAAATACGTTTTATAGTCTTTCTAGAGAAGATTTCAGACGATTTAAGTCAAGTGTAAAAATTGAACTTAAATTAAAGTTGACTAACTTGTTAGATTAAACTTGTTTAATGCAGAGAAATTCAATGTAATTTTGGGAATTACCAAAGCTGGAATGCTGGTATGACTACAAATTGAAGCAATTACTGTATTGTAATAAATGGAATACTGTACAGTCGGTTCAAAGAGCAAACTACAGTAATACTAATCTGTATATAAAATCGTATTGATTTTGTTCTCTTTGGCGTTGTTCTTTTTTTTTGTACCGTATCAAGATCCTTATCTGGATTATCGTTAACGTTTTTGTAGGATGATCTTGTCTGGAATGCGTAATCGTGTCGTGGTTGGACGTTGGTCGTTGAACCGCTGTCGTTACAACGACGTGATTGGTCTACAATGAGCCGAGACTGATCGTACAAAGACTGTACACAATGTGATCTCGAGTGAGAAAGATGGGAAAAATAGTTTCTTTCATCAGAGTTCACGAGAAGTGAAGCTTGAAATAACCAGGACAAAAGTGGCTTCTATACGAACTAGAATAACGGTGTTATTGGATACTACTTGGGGTACCTGAGTTCAATATTTTTTATCGCTATGTTTCAGCTTAGAGATTGTATTGGTTCAATGTTGAACTTAGTTACTGTTCAATAAGAGTTACATTTGGACTAATCCCTCACAATCTATCTTCAGTACAAACCAATTTGTATAATTTAGATAGATCATGAGAAGAAAAATACTTAGTCTCTGTGCTTTTTAGCGAATTTCCCATATAGGGAATAAGCTATTACCGTAGTACTCATGGTAAGACCTGGACGCGGGACCGATTTTTTTTTCGTTTTGAGGTCCCTAGAGGCCACAAAAACACCATCCGTTCAAATTCATATATATATATATATTTATATATTTATATATTTATATATATATATATATATATATGTGTCCGTCAGCACGATAACTCAAGCAAAAATGATCCGATTTTGATGAAATTTGGTACAAACGTGTAAACCTACGTTTATTCGAACGAGTTCGCGATCCAGCATGATCGGACCATGGGAACGGGTGTTTACGGGGGGTTTTATGGGGTAAAAATAGGTTTTTCCCATTTTTGACCCAAAAAACTTAAAATTTTGCAATTTATTTCCAAACCATTTTGTAGAGCTTAAAAAAACAAATAATTTAGTATATTGAAGCGTTATTATGCGCCTTACGGTTACGGAGAAAATTTCAAAAAATTGTAAATTTAAAATTCCCATGTAATTCTTATGGAGAATAAGTAAACTGTTGTAGTTTGCTTGTTTATGAACATATTTTGATCAAATTTGGAAAATGTTTTTATTTCTTACTAACTATTAACATTTTACAAAAAAAAACAATTTTACCCTCCCTGATGCAGCAAACCTAAGTACTTGTTAAACTAATTCTATTTAAATCGGGAATAAATGTTATATTTTTAAGTAGACATTTCAGTGTAAATCCAATCAGTCAAATGGAAATTCGCTTAGTCTGCAGGTTTGCTGCGGCGGGGGTATTAGTTTGATTCAATAGACACTTCATTATCAGCAACTATTCAGCAACATCAGCAACTATTCTCAAATTTTGTCTTCGGGTGTTGACAGAATACAAGGCCCTAATTTTCAAGGCCAGCTATCAAACTGAAAGGGGTTTTGTTGGGTCAAAATACAAAAATTGCATCTATCTAGCTTTTGTGGTTGACGACGCACACAACTAGACTTCAGCAACTCTCGTCATACTTAGTCTTCGGGTGTTGAAAGAATATATAAAGGAACATAGCCTCGAATTTAAGCCAGCTATCAAATAAAAGTTTTTTTTTTTATGCAGGAAATGTTCATTATTGACTACATTAAAACGGTTTCCATCAAAGGAATGCTATACAGTAGTTATCGATGTGAAATATCTGCTTGAAGAATCTTGACATCGCTATTAACTCCTTCACTGCACCTTGACGTCACCGCAATTTCTTACCGGATACTGCAAGATGTTGCACAACATTACAGACCAGCTACTGTTGCTGGGAATCTGTCTTGTAGCGCCGCTTGTAACTTACCAGCTGAGCTGACAAGCAGCTATACTTGTGTTGATGACATCAGCAGTATTGTTAGCAGGGGTGATAACTATGGTCGAGAATTGTACCTATAGTCCATGGTGATTGTAGCCTAGACATTCCATCACCATGTTAAATTTGTAGCTAGTTTTTTTTACCAAAAACGTCGTAGTTGGTGTGAGCCACCGACAGATTGTGCTGATCTAAATTACTGGTTTCGTATACACAATCTTTTTACCAATTCAAACTAATGAAATGGCTTATTTTGAGCTATAGCAACTGTTAGGCCTAGCGCACACGGTCGATTTTTCGATCGGCCGATTAAAAAATCGGCCAAAAATAAATCGCCCTTGATTTATGTCTAGGCGCACACGTGGCGATTTTTTAGTCGAGAAATTGATTTTTTTGAGTGCGTTTAAGCTATCCTAAAATGAACTTTGTTGAATTAACCTGTGTTTGTGCTCTTCTAATTAGACCAAAGAAAAAAAGAAGACAACTTAAATATTGGGTTCAACCGATAGTAAGTCAGAGACTTTAAAATCGACAGTTTTATAAACTATACACTTTACGTGATGACAGTAAAAAGTTCTTTAATTACTGTTTAATGTCTGTTGAAAGTTTAAGTTCTTAAAATAACAGCTGTGGCCTTTTCAGCAAAGAAAACAACACAACTCACACCACTCCTGAGGAGAACAACAAGCGACTGGCCGATTTTTTAGTCGACCGTGTGCGCGGACTGATAACAACCTGTACGTTACAGATTTTCGGGCGACAATCGCCTCGCCTACGAATCTGTGGCAAAACCCAGATTTTAAAATCGGCGCAATTCTCGATCGCCTGTGTGCGCGCTTCCATTCAATTACATGATGCACAGATTGGCCGATGAAATAGTCGCCTCAAAATAATCGCTCGTGTGCGCCTAGCCTTAATGACCCATCAACTTGGCCAGGAACAAAAAAATAAGGTGGAAAATAGAGTTTTAGTCACTAGCGCATTCTGTGACTGGCTCCCACAACTAGGGTTTTTTAACAAAGAATTGGCTACATTTGGTTCATAGGCTACTGTAGATGGGATGTCTACTTCAGTATCCAATGGTCAATTCTATAGCTATGCGCAAGAATTATACAGTTTAAGGATCTGACAAATGCTATCTTCTCAGGTTTGTTGTTTGTTCGAATAAATGATTCAGTAATAATAAATATTTTTACAATTGGATTTGGAAAAGGTTGTCTAATCCAAACCAATGTTATATCATGATACTGTTTGCATTTTTAATTTTAACTTTAAGCATCTTAGATAACGTACTTTGAAGTATTTCAATTTATTAACATTGCAACTACAATTATAATTATAGCATGAATACTAAAACAATTCTACTAGAGAAATAAATACCTCCGTCGCAGCAAACCTGCATACTAAGCGAATTTCCATTTACCTAGCTTGATTTCTACTAAAATATTCCCTTTAAATTTTCAGATTTATTTCCTATAACATTAATTTTAGTGAGTAGTTAGGTTTGCTGCTACGGGGAAGATGTTGAGGTGTGTTTTTTTTTTCAATTAAAATATTGATAGCTTAGTATGAAATAAACCAAATTGCCAAATTTGATTAAAATATATCCATAAACAAGCAAACAAGAACAGTTTATTTATTCTCCATAAGAATAACATGGGAATTTTAAATTTACAATTTTTTTAATTTTCTCCGTAGTCAATGAACATTCAAAAACACTTCAATATACTAAATTATTTGTTTTTAAGCTCTTCAAAATGGTCTAGAGAGAAATTTAGAAATTTAAAGTTTTTAGGGTCAAAAATGAGAAAACCCCATTTTTACCCCATAAAACCCCCCATAAACCCCTGATCCCATGGTCCGATTGTGCTGGTTTGCGAACTCGTTCGAATGAATGTAGGTTTACACGTTTGTACCAAATTTCATCAAAATCGGATCAATTTTGCTCGAGTTATCGCGCTAACGGACACACACACACACACACATATATATATATATATATATCTGAATTTGAACGGATGGTGTTTTTGGCCTCTGGGGACCTCAAAACGAAAAAGTAAATCGGTCCCGGGTCTAGGTCTTACCATGAGACCTACGGTAATAGCTTATTCCCTATATGGGAAATTCGCTAAAACTATCGAATCCATCCAAAATAACGGTTCAATAACAAACCGTGTCATCAAATTGTGCAACTCCTATTAGCATTCGATGTTTATTCAAGAAGCTATTATGGAATCGTTTTGGTCTAGATTCAAAATTTAGATCAAGAGCAAGCGATAAATTATTGTCAAATTACTTACGACTTGATTTATAGTGACCTACAAAATGAGAGACTACGAATCAAACTGTGGACATCTGGTGGATTAATGTGATGAATGGCAATTCATAAGTAAGATTATTCCTGAAGAGGGTATACCCCCGCCGCAGCAAACTTGCAGACTAAGCTAATTTCTATTTGCCATGAATTAAAAACATATGTTTGTAACCTAAACAAAATTTGCGAAGGTACTGTATCTTTTTTCTTAAACCTGACTTTTATCACAAGCAGAAAGTCTACCGGCGTGTCACACCCACTGAGTCGTCAGCGACAATTGCAACATCTCTTTGTCGCATTGTCACGATCGCCGACAAAAAGACAATTCTCCAGTTCCTAGAAACTGACCGCCGCTAACTGACATGAATCTTTTATAGCTTTAGAACAACTCCAGGAAACCACTTTGACATTGATTCATTTCACCGGTATTTCTATTGTGAAACCGATAATTAGAATTATAAAAATAATGTAAAATTCTCCGTTGTTAGCTTTTTATTAAAGCAATCAAAAGAGAACCAAAATTGGTACGGTGATTAGTTTGAATCAAACTCCATTTTAATAATAAAAATGTTAAAGATTAGGCTACTACTCCGATTAATGACAGTGTTCGTAAACAAACTGTGACTCTATTGTTATCTAAAAGAACGTACTAAAATATATACGTTCTAAGAGAGGCTATGATGTTATAATATCCGTGCACAGTCCAGTGAACTTCATTCGTTATGATAATTGCGCGCCTTCCTGCAAGTGATCAGTATCCAATAGAACACCACTGAGAACACGCCGTAATTTCCCTTAATCACTTTATTAAGACAACGCCACACTTTATGGGTGTATTTTCCGATGAATGAATGCGTGATGATTGTAGAATCATTGACTATTGGATACTGACATCCCATCTATATGGACCTACTGTAGCCAATTTTTTTTTTTTTAGAACATAGTTCTGTGAGCCAAACACAGAATGCTCTAGTGTCAATTCTATTTTATACCCTTTTTTGCTGACCAGGATGATGGGTCATAACAGTTGCTATAGCTCACCATAAGTCATTTCCTAGTTGCTATAGCTCACCATAAGTCATTCCCTAAGGTTGACTTGGTAAAAAAGTTGGCGTATTCGGCAGAATTTGGTAATTTAGATATGCGCAATCTGTCGGTGGCTCACATCAACTACAACAATTTTGATAAAAAATATGGCTACAAATTTAACATGGGGATGTAATGTCGTATTGATAGACAAAGGTAGAATGCAGTAAGGTAACCTGAGTAGCTTTTCACTGACCAGCTGGTTTAGTCAGGGAGTAAAAGAGGTGGGCCAGACAGAGCGGACTGCGCGCGATGACGTCACTGCAGTCCCGGCCGCGGCTGCCTCGCCGCTAGATACATGCTAAAAACGCACAAACCTTACTTTTTCAGACACGATTTAAGCTGGTTTGGAGGAGGTATTTCCCGTTATGACACAAATATCTTTGTGTACTAAATAATGATTTTTATGATTTTGAACTAACATGAATTGTGGACAGTTTGACAATAGTAAATAACCAATCAGGCCTGTATGTTGCATAGAAAGCGATGAAATGCGGGCGTCTACCGATTCAGTTGGAATAATAATTACACTTTAGAATATTTTTTGAATAAGATATAACACTCCCCTTTTTCAGGTTAGTTAATAAAATATATGTTTTAGCACTAGGTAAAAAAGTTGCCTGTTTAAAAGTTACTTCAACTGCTTTTTGGTGTTAGTTATAAATGAAACGCCATCCTTTTTCATTTTTAATTTATTCTTTTTCTATTTAGTGTTAAACTTATTTGGGTTTGTTGATACAAAAAAACAACAACCAATTATATAATATTTTATATGAGAATCATAAATGTTGCTTACAAATAAAAGTCAACTGCAATACTGTATTACTATTTTACAGGAATTAAATAGACCACAAAAATCTGTTTGGATAAATGGCATTGACCAAAGAATACGCTCAGAGAATACTAATGATTTTCCCCGAGGAGAGCTTGGTTCACAGGTACTTTTAAAGAAAAAGTATTAATTACGTATGTATATACATATATTTCATTTTAGACTTTATTATTTTCGTGTTAAGAGGATTTTCTCTTTTATGTAAGGTGCACGTTTGTTCGGTATTTTTATACGAGTTTACTTTCTGAAAACTTTACTGAGATAAAAAAAAATGCTAGGTATGCGGTTTGCTCTAGCTATATATAATGAAAGTTACCTATTTTAAGACTAAAACTCAATCCGACATAAGAGTCATATTTTATTCGCAAAAATATACACTTTGTCTTTATTAAAAGGTGCAAAAGAAACGATTTTTCGATTTCAAACATTTTTATATTTGTTTATTTTGAAGATGTTTTAAGGAATTAATTTTATGATTATTGGGTTTGGGGAATGTTAAACATTCGTGAGCCCTGAATGAAACTTGTGTCTACTGAACACAGTATTATCGCAGTGATGCGGAGGAATGTTCTACAAAACGAAAATTCAGAAAACTTTACCGGGGAAACAAAAACATTTTGCAAGCTGTGCTGTAAGAATAAAACACCGTATTGTAGGCTAAATGAAAATTGAGAGTTTGGAAAAGGAATTTTTAAAATTGAAAATTAAATATTTAAAATGCTTTGATATGAATAAATGACCCTGTGAAGAAAGTTAAGACATTAAGCCACGCCTAATTAGTTAGTTAGTTAGTTGTTATTTAGTTAATTGTTTACCTCTTGAGCTATTTGCTCAAAGAAAAATAGTAGAGTCTAATGATATTGAAGTTTTTTAAACAGGCAAAAACAAATGAACGGCAACGAAAAATAAAAAAATAATCAACAAAGAAACGTCATCGTCAGCACTAAATTTAAGAGTAAGTAAAAGATTTCAAGAACTCTAATAACGCAATGTGTTTATATCTGATTGCATGTCCAATGGTGAGAGATACACTTAGTAAATAAAGTGTTTTTATTTAAAATGTGTTTTTCATTCATACAAATTTAAATCTCCATTCCTAATTACACTAATCTAATGATGATTGTACATTACCAAAAGCTACTTTTATTTGGTATATCTGTATGGTGAAAAATGTTTGTTTGATTTTATTAATAATTTGAAAAATCTTAAGGGTATCTAATTAAGTTACTAATAAATTCATGAACCAGTTAAGTAGGCTATCCTAAAAATATATACATCATAAAATTAGATGCTATTTACTGGATCAGAGTAGATCCTTAGTGATATAACAACAATTGCAGAAATGGACATCAATTTAATTAACAATTGCTCTAATATTTTAGTAGTAATATAATAAGGAATAACCTATTAATATATTGAAAACCAAGCAAAACCAATTTTAACAATTGCGTAGTACATACATACAATATAACATCTAAAAGTGTTGTGTACGGGCTGTGAGTAGCGGTTCGAGGACTGCAGTGACGTCACTGCCTCAGTCCGATGGGCGAGGGGGGAAGAGGGGCGCGCTCTGTCTGGCCCACCTACTCCATGCATCTTGAGTCAGGACGACCATTTATTCAAATCCTAATTATGAATAGGGCAGTATCTATGTTATCTATATTATTGCATTTTTATTTTAGGGAAACGAAGAACCGGCCACCTCTGGTCCTAATCCGCTAATAGATGTTTGGCTAGGTTAGTTTAATTTAGATTATATAAATATGGTCCCTGAATTTACGACCGGTGGTCGGGACTCCCACACGCGATTCTAACAGTATCGCCTTTGATCAAAAGACAACACACAACCATAGATAAAACATACTCAGTCTATGACACAACTAACTGATTTTGTTTACATTATCTTTAAAATAAAATAAAAACATGTGTTTTCATTACTAACAAGCATGCTATTAAATAAATAACATTTACCTACGACCGTTTTTTAAAGTAGCCATTTCAGTCCAGTTCTTAGAATTGAAAAGTTTCACTTTACAGCTGTTTACTTTCATATCCGCATAGTTTCATTTCATATCCGCATAGTTTTCTCATATCCACACAGGTAATGGACCAATGAGGTTCAAGTTTTGAGAGAAAAGAATTAAAACTGTAATGCTTCAAACGTCAACTAATCAGCTGATCAGCTGATCAGTTGACCAATTTAATTGTTGATCCGACTTGTTCATGTTGATACTCGCGTATTCTTAATTAAGTTGGTGGAAGTCCAAAAATAAATGAAATATTTGCCGAATTGTACCTGATACAATATTATTTATGGTAAGAATGCTGCTAGCAATGTAATATTTAACGAAGTTTAACAAACACGTAATTACAGGAAATCAGCTGATTATACAACAAGTCGTTGCATCACTTTCAGTGGCAATGACAATACACGAAAACATAACCTCTCTAAAAAGTTATCATTAGTGATTGTTAGTAATTAAATCCAGATTGATAGTAATTAAAAAACTGTCGTAGGTAAAGTAGTGTACGCAACTCGCGTTAATAGTCTTTACGACACTCGTAGAAGTTTTTAAGGCACTCGCCAAGGCTCGTGCCTTAAATTTTCTACTCGTGTCGTAAAGACTCGCTTAACGCAATCGTTGCGTAAACTACTATTTTACAACAGCTGATAATTTAAAAGCAGTGAGTAAACACAGCATATTTTATGATAAATTTAGCTGATTTGGAAAAAGAAAGTTTTAATTTATAGGTAAATTTCAAATAAAGTTTAAACTTAAAAAATATACAACTTGTAGTTGTAGCCTATTGTAAAATAAGCTGTTCTTCAGTTTTCTATACTTTTGGTTTTGATACGAATACACTACTGTACTTGGATTTATAATTTGGATTCAGATTATTGTATTTTTTGCTCACTATTTGATTTAGGTTTTTGCACAGACTTAGACATTAATCTCTTTAGTTTCGGACATTATGACACTTTTCTGAAATATTGGTTTCAGTCATTATTGTTTGTTTGATGCCCTTGGACATTATTCAACGCCCAAGATAAAGCATGATGAGATAAAGATTGCTTAGCTCACTGCTGGAGAATGCAATTATCCAAACGTTATGTAAATATATGTGCTTATCGATAATATTGTTATCGCTACACTGTTGTCGATAACATGTTGTTTAGACGTTATCGCGTGTCGCGGTTTAGAGATTGTGATGCAAGCAAAGGATCTACGAATGAGGGAATCACTTATTTTGTTATTACGACGGATGATGTTAGTATAACTCGCCAAACCTTTTGCTTTTGAAAGCTTTTCCTGCATAAGCTTCTTAGACCAACTTTCGTCTTAATCGCTTTTCGACCAGTTGTTACAGTGAAAGTAATCTGCTACATATAATGTTTCATTTCAAAAGTTCAAAAAGTTCTCAAGATAGTAATTTATGTTCAATTGCTCTATATGCTAGTTGATTTGTTTGAGAAAAACTAGCTTATACTTAGTGTTGTCAACTTAATTGGGAGTAAAGTATGCCTTACTTAACTTCAACCTGTTTCGAGTAAAATCATGTTTTATTAACTTACAGGCTTTTCAGAAACTGTTAACTTTAGGAAGCAAACTGTACACGGCAACAACAAGTATTTACAGCTCTGTTCAGGCATTTCTAGCTCAAAATCTGAAACTGTAAATGTCACATGTAATATTTCTTCGAAGTATTTCTCTGGACCGAAATGGATTGTTTAGTCTTGAGAGCGTGCAGTGAAGTGTTCCCAGTAATATAAACTAAGCAGCTGCATGGTTTATATTTGTGACACGCGCACCACTACAAAGTATTGTTGACATTGTTGCATCTGACAATTTTATGTTTCGTCACGCAACATACTGTACAGAACAGTATTCCTTTCGGGGTTATTGAACTCCTTAAAAAAAAAAAATTAAAAAAACTGCTAAAATAAAATACATTAAGATTAAATATTTACAATGTTTGGCATTATTACAAATATTATAATAAATGTTTTTTACATTTTGTTGAATGGAAGGAATGAAATGGGAAATAAGTGCACCAAGAGTACAAAGGTAAAATTGACAAATTAATTAATGGATGATATGATGATACATTATATAATATATGATATGAAGTATGATAAGTGATACATGGTATAATGATTATATGATATATTTATCCAATTAAAAAAAAATATATTTTATGTCACATATCTAGGTTTAACTGAAACTAAGACACCTTACGTATAATTGAGAAACATGTATTAATTTTGGGAAATGTGGATATACTACAATTTAACAATTCATGACTAAGATCCTATTAATAATCATAAAACTTTAAAATATAGAAAACAGAAAAAAATGTGAATACCTAGAGTTTATCCGTCATACTTGTCGAGATCTTCCTTGCTGTAGACTCGCAAGGACGCCTCTACGCTTATACGTGACGAATTATATTGTTTATACTATTTCATCAATCGAGATATGATAATTTGAGATAGGGACACGGCTGATTATGGAAAACGAGTTTTTATTGATGTAAATATTCGTTGTAATTTGGCGCTAACAGTTTGAAAGTGTGGCGTAACAGTTGGCAGAAGGATCGGCAGGACTAAGGAGCAAGGACATTGTAACAAGGTCGCCAGGAGCCTCGAGTCCTTGCTAGGAATGTCCCTTCCCCCCTCCACCAATATATCATACATACAGGATCTAATGTCACCAACACCAACTCCGCCGAGAGCTGGTAAATCATTCCCAGAACTGCCTGCATTGACCACGTCGTCTTCGATTTCGATTGTTTGCAGCGTTGGATCGGATTTCTGCTTTGTTATCTTATTTTGTTTTTCCTTCTGAACGTGCCACACATATAACAATAGTGTTTTGCGGATTCAATATGCATTATGTCCCAACAGTGTAGGATGGGTTAAAGGATTATTGCTGACATTTCCTTTCATTTATTTTTGATGTTGCGGGATATGTAATATGATCTAGTCTTCCAGCGGGAAACATTCTAGAACATAAAAGCTGTAACTTTAGCTCGAAATTTAAGACCATGTTGCTTAAAGTTTGTATAGAGTGTATTAGGTGGTCGGACAATGTGTCGACATTCTTTCGTTTTTCCAGTTTTCATTCGACTACTTTAAACATTATTTTCTTCTGGCAATACTTGGTTTTTGTCATTATGTTCTACGTTAATCATGAACTGAAAATATAATATGCAAATAATCCAAATTCCAAAACGCCGTTAAAGCTTTGTTCTGCAGTCAGAGATGAAAAATGTTCGCAACCGGATTGACAGTCCTTTAATATTATAAATCTGTCCATCACTAACAATGAAAATTCACCAAAGAAATGTAATTAACTTGTTTAAAAAGGAGAATGAGCACATGCCACAAATGCGTAGTGAAAACAATTTTCCAATGTTATACAGTGGTTGGATATGAACGAGACCACCTTTTATATACAGCAGCTGTCAATCAATTTTATTAACAAGCAGATTTATCAATTTAGTTATAAAAAAATAATAATTTGCGTAAATTAGAATTATCGAGCATTTATTTTACATATTTTGTAAAATAAATGCTTGTTTTTATTGTATATTATTCTATCAATATATTATTCTAAATTCCAATAGTTTAGTAAATTCTATGAAAATAACAATCCATCAAACGATCGACAAGTTAAACAAACAATCCAGCGATGATTAACACCGGACTGTTGTTCTCTCTTTCACTCGCCTTCACAGTTGCGGTCTTTGTCAAGGGTGTGCACTCGCACCTATTATGTTTATAAATACATCGGACGACATTTCCTGTGTCTGTGTGTCTGTCTGCTACTGTCACACTCACGACAGTCCTCGTATCAACACGTGCTCATACGGTCCGAACGTGCTTTTAATTAGTAACTTTGTCTTCTGAGACATAGCGTCCCGACAGCCGAAGCACGAACAACTTCTTGTCACACACGTACCGTATGTACGTCTTAAATTGCATATTATTATATACAGGGTGAGTTTCTACTAAGTGCGTTAATTTTTACCAGTTATTCTACTCACTAAAAGGAACAAAAATTGACAAACACAAATTTTCCATCCCCACCCGTTATGCTGTAATGGCCGATTATGTGAATTTTTAAAATTACCTGTAGTAGCTTCACTAAAACGAGCATAGAAATTAAGCCAGTACACGTACAGCATAATAACTTATACCAATAAAAAGAGCGTTAAATTTCCTACGAAACCATTGCAACACCTTTAACATAAAACCATATTTTCACCGTTGTATGTCTCACATAACACAAAAAAAGAAGTTTCAAAATTAATTCTTTACAACTTCACAGTGGTTTTACAACTATACATACTAATGTGATGTTTTGTCAAATTACGTAAAAAACTTTCCCATTTCATGCCCTTTAAAATGATGTAACCCATAAGATTATTGCTGTATTAAAAGTTCGAAAAATTAGGTCAAAACCGCATCAAGGTCAGAGTTTTCGGAATCAAAACATTGAACCAAATGTAATACAGTATCTGTTAATTTCTTTGCTATCTTATAATCAGCTGACATCTGATCAGCTGGGTGTTAAACTTTGTTTACAAAACCAGCTGATTGCAATTGTTGGCTTGTAAAAATTTAAATTATTAACTATTTCATGAACATACTTGGAAAATATTATAATTGTTTAGTGCTATGTTGGTGTTCACCAACAAAGTGTCTTAATATTATTTTATTTTCCGGGTTCTGTTCAGCTGTAATCTGACGTGAATACAGTCGTCAGTTTCCTAATAGGTGACTTTCAAATGAACGAATATTCATCAGTGTCCATACAAGTTTCCATGGGCACTAAACATCATTCTTTTGGGAACGTGATACAAGATGTGTATTGTGTATGTTTTTGAGAAGCTGTGTCAGATGTGTTGGGGTGGTTTGAGGACGATCCACGGACAAGAACAAAGACAGTTTCTCGGGACTTAGGTATTTCTCAGCTATTGAGAAAGGAAAAATTGCATCCCTACCATTTTACACGAGTACAGATAATTGAACCAAGAGATTGTCTACAGAGACTTCAGTTATGTCGCTCTGTTAGTTGACTTGATCATCGTGACTTCCTCAAGTCGATTTTGTGGACAGACGAATCCAAGTTTACTCGGGATTGTATTTACAACATCCATAATTGACATCACTATGCTACAGAAAACCCACATGTGATACACCAGTGTCGGAACCAAACCAGATTTAAGTTGAATAGATTACTCTAAAACCAGTTAGTTGGCCCTTTCATTGATCTTCCATATTCATTAAACTGCTGTCAGTATCTCAACGTCATTACTGATACTCTACCAAGGCTCATTGAAGACGTCCCGTTGGATGTACGTAAGCGAATAGTTTAGCAAGCATATGGTTCACCTCCCCACTTCAATAATGGGGTGCGAATTCACATTGGAAATACTCTCCCAATGTGGATTGGAAGAGGCGGATCAATTGCTTGGCCGCTTGGCCACCACGGTCACCAGACTCCAATGGACTATTACGCTTGAGGTTACCTCAAACAGGAAAATTACCGAACACTAGTTCAAACAGCAGATGAGCTAAGAAATCGGACTTAAGCTTCCAACCTTCTTCAAGAGGAGCTAAAATTAAAGGCAACAGTGAGAAACTTTCGGAAAAGACCATATTTATGACCACATGTATTAGAGCAAAAATGGTGGACATTTTGAACACTTACTTTGATTAAAAATCTGGAAACCAGACTTTACAGGATTCATTTGGTTTATTTGTACAAATGTATTAACCTAGATTTTTATCAAATTTATTTTGAATTTTTGTCATAGAATTATAAAATAATGAAATAGTTAATAATTTAAATGTTTACAAGCCAACAATTGCAATCAGCTGGTTTTGTAAACAAAGTTTAACACCCAGCTGATCAGATGTCAGCTGATTATAAGATAGCAAAGAAATTAACAGATACTGTATTACATTTGGTTCAATGTTTTGATTCCGAAAACTCTGACCTTGATGCGGTTTTGACCTAATTTTTCGAACTTTTAATACAGCAATAATCTTATGGGTTACATCATTTTAAAGGGCATGAAATGGGAAAGTTTTTTACGTAATTTGACAAAACATCACATTAGTATGTATCGTTGTAAAACCACTTTGAAGTTGTAGAGAATTAATTTTGAAACTTCTTTTTTTATGTTATGTGAGACATACAACGGTGAAAATATGGTTTTATGTTAAAGGTGTTGTAATGGTTTTGTAGGAAATTTAACGTTCTTTTCATTGGTATAAATTATAATGCTGTACGTGTATTGGCCTAATTTCTATGCTCGTTTTAGTGAAGCTACTACAGGTAATTTAAAAAATTCACATAATCGGCCATTACAGCAACGAGTGGGGATGGAAAATTTGTGTTTGTCATTTTTTGTTCCTTTTAGTGAGTAGAATAACTGGTAAAAATTAACGCACTTAGTAGAAACTCACCCTGTATAGCGTGAAAATGACGAAACAGCAAGTCAAAGAATTATTAATATTTCATATAGTATTTATAAAATCTAATATTATGCATGTTCATTCTCTATGCGTTACAAAAACGCGCCGGTCCGGCACCAGTGACGCCTTGGAAAATTGTTCTATGTATGCCTGAGAGTGTTCTTGTCTTCATCAATATCTTGCAATACCATGGTACACTGCATTTCGGGCTTCCAAGGTTATCTTAATAAGTTTTTAAATGTTAAAAACTCGTTCCTCTGACCGTGTATCGCAAGGGGCCAAAATACAAAAGAGAATAAAGTGGTTCATAAAATATACGGAAAAGACAGTTAGTTAACAGTTCCACACCCACCTTTGATTATAAAGGCTAAACTCAATCGTACATATTGATTATTTTAACGAAGATTATTTTTTTTTTTACGTATTTGCAATCAGCTGTATGGTGCAATCCAAACTAGTAGCTTTATCCAAAGAAAACAAAGAAAATTAATTAAACAAGAATTAAAAGTTGTGGTAAAACTGTGGTAAAAAGTAAACAAACAATTATACAAATCAAATGCAAAAACTGGCGCATATTTAACATCGTAAATGTGATTAACATTAACTAAAACCGTTGAACTAAAACCGTTGAATCAAGCAAGGTTCGTGTCCTTATAAGAGGGTTTATCGAAAACTTATGACAACTTATGGGTTTATTTCACCATGACCTTTCATTTATCAAATCCTTTCAAGTATCTAGTTGATAGGTTACAAATTAACTTTGTATATATGTACATGTTAAACTTATATTGGCTTCCTGACAACTGTGGAAACTGAATTTTTTGTTTACAATAATGAAAAGGTTGTTTAGGTGTATCTTTGACGTTGAATTGTGCAAGTATAATCCTCATTCTATTCTAAAATCTGGAGCCTCTTTTATGTGTAGCCTAGTTTATGTTGGAGACGTTAGAGTGAGTTTGTGTTCCGCTTTCATTATAGGACAGATTTTACGATTTGCGCTTTCCTAGTTGAGCTATACATCCATGGTAAGTACAAGCTATCTACTCATAGTAACTCAGCTTAAAAAATCTGTATACAGTACAATTAAACTACAGTTATACTGGAACGATTAATTTATGAGTCATTGGAACAGTCACGCTCTGTAGATTTCCAAATAATGATGAAAGTTTGTTTTTGATAGGATTTATGGTGGAAAATTAAAAGGAAAACATGCGTTCTATAAGAAGTACGTTGAAAACGGGGTTTTCCATGTTTTTATTTGGAGACAAATTTTGGCTGCGTTTATTGAGTATTTTCAATAATCCAGGCCGACCTAGGTCAATTTCCTCACCATTTAAAAATTATTTGTAAAACAATTAAGCAACCTCAGAATTAATAGTGTTGAGAAAATACTAAGTTAGAGATAGTTTTTTAAACTTTGTACAACTAAATCTTCAGCTCTTCTGGATTGGTTTTGTTAGTTAAATTGTATTTGGTAAGCCTAATTCATGTAGATTTGCAAATAATTAAGAAAACAAAATACATGTTTTATACTATAATACAAGCTAAGGTGTAGTTAGCTGAATATGACAATGTGGTGCTGCTGTAAGTTTAAAAATACTTTCGATTGCTGGCAATTGTTAACTTACGTGGTCATTATTTATTTGTTGTCACAGAATGTGTTTAAAAGATATATTCCGCGTTAGATCGATCCCCGCCTCGTAGTCTGTCGTAAGCAAGTTATCTCACACTAATTTTGCGGTCAGAACCATTCATGATTCCCATTGATTGCCCGACAAAGACCATCAGTTGTAGTTATTTATCAGCCATAGGTCAGAGGGTCCAGACAGTCAGATAGTTATATTGGTTCTCTTTTATAAACAGATTGTTTATTTATATCACTTCGTTGACATTAGTATCGTCAACGATACTAATATAGTGTCGGTTTGGTAACACAAAAGTATTATCAAACCGTATGGATAAATTTTAAAACTTTTCATTCAATTTTTATGGCTAGTTAAATTAGGATCTTGCATTTTTTAAATATACTTTTTCCAAAATAAATATCCTGGTACATAACTCTTGTCGATTTGCTTTTCGAATAGCTCTTGTCAGGTAGGTACCTGTAGTACTAAGAGTATGAGCTATGCCAGATTGTATCTGTATCACTTGAAATGTTGCATGTATATTTAATATAAATCCTGCTTGCTATTAGAGTTATCCACGACTCTACTTATTAAACCAAAACAAACACAATAACAAAATCTATCTGCCCTAGATAATTCACAAAAAAGTGTGTTAAACATAATATTAAACATTCTAACCAAATCAATGCCTTGAGGAATGTTTATGAAGTTATATATAAGTTGTTTAGGTCCTAATTACGACCTTAGGTTTGGGGCTAGAGTATGTCCCTCAACGACAACATATTGCCAATGTCTGGAATGTACTATAGTTTATAGAACAAGAACATTTTATTTGACTTAATGAAGGTAGTTGTACTTAAAAGATAGTTCGAATATAATCAAATGTTGTAAATAAAGCATGTTAAAATGTATTTTGCAGTTTGAAAAATTATGGTTAGCATTTTTTACATTTGAATGTTGTTTCAGTAGATTAGCCCTTTTAAAAGTAACCACTTTAAATGATGCCACTAAATACAGATTGGAAACACATTCAAATAAACTACTTAAGAAATTGTACCCGTTACAAATATAGACTGTCTAGATCGTTCAACTATGATTGCGAATCAGTTAGCTTATCAGGACAACCAATTTAGAGATAAGCAACTAGTTGTTTCGCTTATCATTATCTCTCTTGTCAATTAGCTTCTTATCACAGAATGACCATTTTGTGGCCCGATCTCGGTTATGTCTCGCTAAAGGCTTGTAAACTCTAGCTTGGGACATTCAAACAAGTCTATCGCTCCAAAGATTAAGTTTAAGGGTTTTAGGCAAAATCAAAAAGAAGGATGGGGCTTAATCCGTAACTCTCGACTCGATGGGTTTCGGGATTGAAGTTTTAGATTAAACCATTTTAATAATACAAATACGATACCGATTGGGGGGAAATTAAAAAAACAGCTCTAGTCAATGCAATGTAACAATCTACGATGATTTTAATAAAATATAAGTTGTATAAATGTTATTCGTAAAATTTACACTAATAATAATCACATGGTGTCAATAAAAAACAATGTTGTCAATTCAAACCATTACATCGTTGATTCAAATCTATCACATAAACATGATGCAAAATGTAGTCTACATGTGATTTGGAGAAACGTTCTTCTTTATTACAAGACCGTATTTCTTAGATTCTATCTTATAAAAACTGTAGTGTCTTGCCATTTTGATTAAAATTATGCAATACATAAAAGCTAAAACGCAAAAAAACATCATTGAACTTAGAATAGCTCTAAGATTTGGAATAGAGCGATCTGAACCTTTGTTGTGAAATTGTTTAGTGCTGACTCAACGTGCCATTAGGAATGTTGATTAGATTATAATTAAAATCATTTTAAGATATGCATTCTATTTCAACAAGGAGAAAGGAAAAGTGCAGACAATTCTCCATTGAATAAATTTCACATAGATCTGTAATGTGAAAAAATGTTTTTTTTAATAATACGAAAAATTGACTTTTTAAATAAAGTTAATGTTTGAACAGGCAAATGTAAAATATTTAATAACATATTTTTATGTCACACTTTTTATTTAATCAAATCGATGTTTGCTAAGACATAAATCAGCTATAGAAATGAAAGTAAATTATTATTGTTTTGACAAATCATTGAAATAATTTAGTACACTTGAACATATTTACATTTCTAACGTTATTATTTAAAATTATATTGTTCAATACTTTCTGTACATCGTTAGTAACCTCAGGATGGTTAAATATTAAATTAGACGCTCCCCAACAACAAATGAGCGTCTATGTTTTATAAATAACAGTAATGTTTAAGGGCAAATCACTATTTGGCCAGATTTGGTAAAATATTTACTAATTCTGGTTATATTATTCAACTAAAGATTTTAATTGTTCAATTATTCAACGTTGTCTATATGTTTGACTTAAAACCACAAGTCCTCAAATATTTCTGAAAACACTCACATATGGCAACTAAAAATGCACGAATACGGTACAAATTAGAATTGCTTGATTGCTAAAATGATAAAATCGATAACTTACTTTACACGTCATATTGTTACTGGTAAAATAAAAACTACAACATACATCAATATCCCCAAACTACGGATGGTAGTTGTAACCAATGGTTGAGTCACGTTTTTAAGCAGTTATGAAATGTCAACAATCAACAGCCTGAACAGCGCTGTCTCACAAATCAGTTGTTATTGACTGGATAAACAGCTGATGACTACCACTACAATAAATCAGCTGGCAACTCGTGGAGACAGCGAAATGCGGACAAGTGAATAACAGAAGATTGATGGCGGTTGAAAACTAATCTGGAGATGATTGAGTTTGAAATAAGATAAACAATTTGTTGGTGTTTAATTAGAAGTCTTTCCAGGGAACAATTTTGTAAAACGATTGCATTTTGAGATTGCATTGTTTTGATCACCTTTTTTTGTAAATCATTGAGCATACACGGTCTTAATGGTAGCATGCTTAATTTACTGTTAAACAAAAGCACTATTATGGTTTATACCAACTGCAGGTGTTTCGGTTTGTATTCGACACTCCATTGCACTTCCCAAATTTTAAAATTTATATTCATCATATGACAACAATTTTCTAAATGACTACGTAGAACAGTTTCAACATAAGATAACGCAGTACTGCACACCAAGTCCGTTCCGCTCTGGAGATCGCTTTGTGACGTAGGTAAACACATTGTCACAGAGAATGGCGCCGGTCCAAGAATGCAACCTTGGAGAACACCATTGTGTCAAGTCCTACACAGAGTATCATAGTATTTGAACGTTTCCGTGTATCTCTGCAACATTTAGTTTTGTTAGCAGTTACTCCATGGACCTCCTACTAACTAATGGCTGCTGTTTCTTTCAAATGTCTTCAGTTTCCTGTTCACTTGGACGTCCCTCAGGGCAACGGTCTAGGGAAAGTGATGGTTGCGAAAGTCTTTTGTCTTAAAATATATCTGTTTAAGAAGACAATGTGCAAAAACTAAGGGCGTGATCTAAAGATTCAATTGGGAAAGTTGAATTGGGGAAAACTTTCAGATTTCAAGGTTATGTTTACTTTTTCTTATCTAAGCCAGTGGCATTTCGCAAGAGATCAACGTGATAATAAAGTTATTGTTACTTTCATGTTTTCGTAGGCCTAGTACTAAACTCTTATCATAGATGAAGTAATATATAATTATATTACTTCATCTATGCTCTTATCTAAGTTTCCAGTTACAAAATTATTAGTTTTACAACAGCCCTTTAAACAGACTTTTACCTTGGGCTTTAGTTTTGCATTAATATTTTCCATAAGTAAACACAAAATAAAAGTTTTATGACTACAACCTTTACTGTTGTTTTTATGTGCGTGTGCTCGAATTGATCCGCGGTCAGAGGGTAGTTTTGGATCATTCAAACTGACCCGGGGGTCTGGCAGGTAGATAATAGCGTCGCTTGAAACCTGTGATCTGATCCGCGGGTCGTTGAGGGAGGGAGGGAAATTCTCCCCGTCCTCTACGGGAAAATAAGTTGAGTAATAGACTTCGTATTTGCTTATATTATTATATTATATTATAACTAATATGATTTAGCCTATTAGCTCATTTTAGCAATTTAATTGATTTGGCTTAATATAGCTAGCCTAGTTTAGTCTTTTATTTAGTTTATTGTGTGTATTCAATTCCGTCCAAATATTCTATAAGTTTCGATATCAGGTTTCTACAATTGGCAAAAAGTTAACATATTAAATTTGTATCAAGGTTGCCAATTAATTATTTGTATTCAATGAGGATAGCATTTCGGAATTAAATTAATTTTCTTAATCGCAATTTGGTTTGCGTTCAAAAAGTAAACAGTTCTGTATCACGTATAATCATATCATCATAAAATAAAATAGGCTAAATAGAAATAAATCGTAAAATAAAATATAAAATAAATCGTATGCATATCCGAGTGGCTACGAAATTCCTTAAGTCTTTGCTATGACTATGATTACGCACTTAAATTAAAAACTATAGTTGGTAGGACCCGACGGTAAGACGTTTAACCTTAACGCCTAATCCAAACACTTTGTAGTTCGACAAAAAGTATAACCTACATTGTAATTAATTGTCCTACTGTTTACATGAAAATAAATCAATTTTTCCATAACTTAGACACTTTAATAAATTGAAAGCAGAGCCTGGGTTGCAGCAACGGTTATAGACTCTTTTTTATTTCGATAATCAAATAAATCGTAAAATAAAATATAAAATAAATCGTATGTATATCCGAGTGGCTACGAAATTCCTTAAGTCTTTGCTATGACTATGAGCGTTCAATACGGTTTAGAGTACAAGTAACTATATCAATGATTAAAACATTTAATTAATACTATTATATCCTAATAATCACACTCAAGTCAACATTTTACAGCAATATCAGGTTTTTTCAAACTGCATACTTCGTCTCGACCGGGTCGAGTTTTCGGAATTCTTCACCCAAATAGACATTGTTACACAAGACATTTTTACAGAGAAGACGTCAAATTCCTAATAGGGTGAATGTACCTATGTATGACCTCTTCCTATATAAATCATCCTATATCGCATGGTTTGGGTACAAAAAAGTGTTTTGGACAAGGCAACGTAGGCCTACAATATGCGTGTACATGAAAATATTATATTTTATTCATTATTTCATGGTTTTCTAAAACTATCTGGAATATTCTAGGAGGTCTTGTAGCTTTATGAATTAACTATGGAAGTGCGTGATAGTAGTTAATCTGGAATGCTCTAGAAAGAATATTCCAGCTTTGTTTGGTTAGTTACTAAAAATATAGATGATCTTACAGCATTTTATCATTCAAGATTGTTTTTTATTAATATACACACCAAACAAGGTAGGTATGAAGGTCTTGAATAGAATTAAATATTCCTCCCACTACTAATTACTTTATAATCACCATTGTATTTTGATATGGGTATCGCGTTGTTCGCCGCTAGTCTTTTAAACATATTGTCAATACAATATAGAGAACTAGGGGTCCATAGCAGCAATTACTGCTTTATAGTTATGTGTACAAATTTAAAATAAATGCACACTTTTTTACACATTTAGTCGCGGTCTTCGCCCAATACGATACATTTAAACACCGCATTAACATTTTAACCTAAAAACAGAACACTAAAAACAATAAACACACAAATACGTAATGTTTTCAGCTGGTATGTTTAAAGCAGCTTATCGAAAAACTGTAGCAGTACAGTACAGTACTTCCATTAGAAAATGACTGAATCTCTGACGGCCTGTGGTGAAGAGCATGGGTAGTTTTTGACACTTCTGATATTTTTGATATTATGATATAATTTGTTCCCACAGTCCTTGGACCTTGAGCTTTAAAATGAATCCTCAACAGCCATTTTACCTTTTACGTAGCTCGGGATACGTGGGGACCGATTCACTTACGGAATTAAATTGATAGATTTAATATCTTTTACGTAATATGACTCAAATTTTATACAAGCATTGACTATTGGATATTGAAGTAGACATCCCATCTAAATGGACCAGCTCTGTAGCCAGTGTTTTGTTAAAAAAGAACGTAGTTGTGTGAGCCAGCTACATAATGCGCTAGCGACTAACTATTTTTTAATTGATTTTTTTGTATTATTGATAGTCAAAGATATAAGCCAATTCTGTACTTTGTAGTAAACCAATTTTTTTTTTAATTATGAATCAAGAAACATGAATTCGCACTGAATACTTGTACGTAAATACATCGCTTTCATTGTGCGCAAGGGATTTAATAGAATAATTTTTTTTCATTTTTTTATGATTACAAAGTAATACGATAACTTGTGTATTAATAATTAAATATAAATCATATTACTAATTCTTTCCATCATTATAATCAATTCACTTTCTGGAAGTATCAAACGTACCAATTTAATAACAAATATATTGTTATCATAAAAAGCTTACAAGAACTAAGAAATACATAACCATATCCTAAACTTAAATAAAAAAAACTAGGCCTATATTTTTAAATTTTGGGAAGCAACATCAGACAAAACAAATGGCACCAATGATAATTTACAACAAACGATGTATTATTTTTAAGGATAGTATAAAAACAAAATAGAGTAATGAGTAATACTCTAAATGTTAGCATTCTATAGGATTATCATAGGCGCTTTGAGAGCCCTGGCTCTGGGGCGAAGCATTCACCACACACTGAGCTCAGCTTAACATACAAACATTAAAATGACTAAAAACCTTCAAAATTTGTTTAAAACTTAAAGTAAGTTATAATCACTCAATAGAACCCTATATTAATGTAAGTTATCACTGATGTATTTCTGAAGGTTTGTACTAAATAACAATTAGTTTTTACTAAGTGAAAGATTTTAACAAAACGATAGCAATATTTAAGCCAAATGAACTGAATTGCTAAAATAAGCTTTTAGGCTAAATCATATTACTGGTTGTAGCCTACAAGGAAGGACTTTGTCTGTTGCTCAACTTATTTTCCCCGTAGAAGCCTGAAGAATTTCCCGTCCTCCCTCAACGACTCGCGGGTCAGATCACATGTTTCAAGCGACCCTATTATCTACCTACCAGACCCCCGGGTCAGTTTGAATGATCCAAAACTACCCTCTGACCGCGGATCAGTCTGTATGCAGCCACGTATGGATGCACTTATATACAGGGTGGTAAAAAAGTCCCTGGACAGTTAAATATTTTAAAAAATAATGCAGATAGAGCTACAATACTTGGTACAAAGTTACAGGGCATAAAACTCTATTTTAACACATATTCAGTGGTCCAATAACTCTTCAGGGGGACGGCCCACAAGGAGTCGGAAGAAAATCTTAAATGGAAGCATAGGTCAATATGCACATCAAATTAAAGGTCTTTTTTAGTAGAATACAATGCCGCAAACCGCACTTCAAAAGGTTGATCCTGCGCAAACTTACAGTTGTTCAAAGATTCGTTTAATTTACATTGCTATTATACGCTTACTCCTCAGGGGGCACAGCCCTAGGAATCGGAAGAAAATTGTTAACGTAAGCATAGGTCGATATGCACATCAAATTAAAGGTCTTCACTAGTAGATTATGATGCCGTAAATTCAAGCTCAAAAGAATGCCTGAGTAAAAAATGGCAGTCGTTCAAAGAATCAAAATGGCTGATTCAAGAAATCTTTGAACATCTGCCATTTTGCGCAGGATCAACCTTTTGAAGTGCGGTTTGCGGCATTGTATTCTACTAAAAAAGACCTTTAATTTGATGTGCATATTGACTTATGCTTCCATTAAAGATTTTCTTCCGACTCCTTGTGGGCCGTCCCCGTGAAGAGTTATTGGATCACTGAATATGTGTTAAAATAGAGTTTTATGCCCTGTAACTTTGTACCAAGTATTGTAGCTCTATCTACATTGTTTTTTATAATATTTAACTGTCCAGGGACTTTTTTACCACCCTGTATATTTACTAATGATGATAGTAAAACATAAATGTAAAACCCGGGACAGTTCTAGATGTGAAGACTGAGCAAGCGTTTGCACTGGATTGATGAGCAACACGTTTCCTGAAATGCAAGTCAGTTCCTCATCCCAAGAACCGTCCAGTGACGTCGGTTCCCAGGCAACAGGTTCATTTACTCAGCATTCTCATCCTCGTTGTTGTAAATTATATGAAATGAAATAGTGCTTTATCAAACAAGAAGGAAACAGTTTCGTAAAAACATAACATTTTAAAAACAATAGTTGATAAAAAAACGTCTGTTTTGGTTGGCACAACATTGGCCTTAAAACAGAAAATACAAACAGGTAAAATTCGGGGTAGCGGATTTTTATCCCCCTGGAATTTTACCCCCTGGGCAAACGTGACGTCACAAACAAGGGGGTAAAATTCCGGCCGCGAACTTTTGAGTTTCGCGACATCAGCTCGATGGATTAAACGCGGAATTAAACATATATTTTCACGGTTGTGAATTTAATCAGAACACATCAAATTATAAAAACCTAGAATGTACGGCCCAGATTTTACCCCCCGGATTTTTAACCCCCGGAATTTTACCCCCCGGATTTTTACCCCCGGATCTTTACCCCCGGAATTTTACCCCCTGGACAGATATATAAATTAGTGAGAATGATTAATCATCTTCATTCAGTTTTAAATTACTAGTTAACATTTTATTATTAACTAGCCTATCTTAATTTATTTGCAACATTAACTAATCGAACAGGTTTTTAATTTTAATTTTGAGATTCGAGTATCAGGATTCGATCTTTGTAGCCAACTGTTGGTTGTTGGTTAATATGATCAAAATAAATCAGCGAATTCAGTTTACTTAGTTGAGGTTACTAAATGAATAAATAAAGATAGGCTACTAAATAATGAAATGTTTACAATTAATTATTATTAAAAACAGAAATAAGAAAATCAATCATTCAATTTTTAAACTCGGCAACTCAATTTTTACTCGGGGTAAAATTCCGGGGGTAAAAATCCGGCCCGTACATCTTCAGTTGTCTAAACGCTAGTTATATGGACAGGGGGTAAAATTCCGGTTTTTATCGCTAATCTAATTAATCACGCTCTGACTATTTTCATTGGACTTCCAAATCCGCGGGGGTAAAATTCCGGCCGCGAACAAACTTTTTGCCACTCAGGTTACTACGTCATAGTGAAGTCAGCTTTGACCAGGGGGTAAAATTCCGAGGGGATAAAATTCCGGCGACCCTAAAATTCGTGTTGTATTTATAAGGAATTATAAAAAGTCATCTCGTCTCCGTTACAATGAACTCGAAGTAAAGGTTGTTGATGGATACTAACTGGGCAATGAACAAGAAGATACAGCGAAACTACTTTTAAGTCAAACAATATATTAAAACTAGTACATATTTGGCATATTTTTTGCACCCTACCAGAAAGGAATAACGAGTGTAAGCAATAACCTTTACCTTCAATATTGAAGTAAAGATACCAACAAATGGACCACTTGTAGTTAGTTCATTGAAGAAATTAAAGAGAACAAAATTAAATGAGCATCTTATAGAGTGAATTACTATTGAAGTTCTATTTAACATGTTCTCTCCTTTAATTTCACACGTTGGTGATGCTATAGCATATAATATGGAAATTGTTACTTTCTGCTTCAGTTTAACAACAAAAGTTACCTCAGCACACTCTGTGGCTCAATTGAATCGGGTGAGTCCTATGTGATTCTAAAACTAGTTTTACTTGTAAATTAAAGTCTACTTCTGGGAAGTTTATATATGGTTACCGTTACAGTTATTGATAATACAGTAAACTAAGAATTGAAAAGTGTCTAATGGACTAATGGATCTGTGTAAGCTATATTTTTAAATAACTTCTTGATTATATTTTTTCTTTAGGTACGCTTCTTTAAGTTGAAACTAAAATCTATTAGAATAATAACCACCTTAAGTGGAACGTAAGACGTATATTTCAAATGTCGTCCTATTACTCAATTTTTAGAGTTGAGTTTACCCTTCACTCAGTAAGTTAAACTTTTAATGAGTTAAAATGTTATGTCCGGAAAGATGCGGACAAGGTAACCTTGCGCACACGGCAAGTTCCGGACAAATAGGGGTGTGAGCCGAGGGGGCTAGAGGAGAGCTCTATGAACTACTCTTTATGACTTGCTCTCCCACTACGGCTCATGGATTGATATTATAAGAATCTGTCTCAGTTCAATATTGGAAGAGTTAATTATTGTATTAGTACTCAAATTAATTCTGAAACTAGGGAATTATTATAATCTGAGTTGTAATTCGTTTTGAAGTTTAAATCGTTAATAGCCATATATTTAACAATAAATCGAATTTATTCTTTTCAAGCATTTCATATTCTGAATTTGTGTAACGTTATTTGTATTTGCCTTCAAGTTGAGTACATAGAAGTGATCAAAGTGATGAGTAAACCCGAATCGATTCCAAAATGGATTGAGCCTCCCCCCCCATTCCAAATAAAAAGACATGTAGAAAGATCCCAATTTAGCTGGTGCAAAAAACGTCTAGAAAACCCAATCCTTGAACGTTCCAAGAGAGCTGACCTCCATGTGGACGAGAGTGGTGTGAGACCCTAGAGCTTGACAGAGAAGTTCCAGACACCAGACACAGCATCCTCCCAAGGAAAGGGACGATTATGTGTCATTTCACACATGAGCGAGGACCTGGACATTGTCTTAACTGTCCAAACCCGGCACTGGGTGGCAATACGTCAATGTAATAGACATAGAGTATAGAGAACGTAGTAAGGAAATTGGTCTATTGTTTTGAAATTTGTTATTGTTATTGGTCTATGTTGATAATAAGGAACTTCTAATAATAGTTTGTTTCGTTCTATACAAATGTTGACAGATTGATTAAAAGATTCAAAAGTTTGAGAGTTGGCTGGTTTGGTTCTGGTATTGCAACGTTGCTAGTTGGAGGAACAATTAGCTATGGTAATTGCAAGTACAGTATAGCAACAAGTAAATAAAGTAGTTACAGAATACACGATGTACTTTAATTCCACTTAATTGCTTTATTATTACAGCAACACACTTTATGTGGGCAATTTTACCTAATTTAAACAGAGTGAGTGTAGAATGGAGCAATATGACCTGTGTAGTTTTGTTACTGACTGAAATAAGTTGTTTCTTCAGCCAAGACTCTATCGAAAACATGTGAATCCAGATTAAAATAAAAAAAAACTAATTTATATTATTTTTCATCATTGCACTGCTGACTTTTGGCTTAAAATACGATCAATATAATCGTCCGTCCACCCAAATTATATTTTTCTCCCATCAACATCTGGCAATCACCCCAATCTGCGGCCACCAGGAGAAGATTTAGTTTATTAGACCCTAGAACGTAGTGACAAATATTTATCTGACCTATTACTTTAGAGTATTCATATGTTTGAGATAGTCCCTAATATTTATTACAAGTTGGCCACAGGGTCCTGCAACCGTGCGCAGTTCTTCACGCCCCTGGCCGCACCATATCACATCCTTGTCAGCTGTTATCAGACCGCCGCTGGGCAGTATCCAGGCCACTTTCCCTCACTTTCCCCCCCGGGGAGAGCGGAACGGCAAATGTTTATTTACAAACAGGAATGAAGAAATACCTTCGCTGGGTGGATTCGAATCGATTTATCAGATTGCGTTCAATGGTCCGAAACAAACTCTTTCTCTCATTCTTAACGGGTTTGCCTTAAATTTATTTATCAACTACACGAAAGTATAAGTTCATAGAAGTTTGAAACAGTTTTATAACATTAAGTTTTTTTGCCTGTACAGCCTCATATTGCAGTGTGACGAATTCTTGTATTTTCCAATTCCTTCTCTGATGAGGTTTAGTTTAACACGTTACAACGGAGGTGGATCCCACGTACTAGGTATGTTTTGTCCATCCAGGTGTGTAATCAAGCAGACTTGGACGTGAGATCCTATTATTTCTCACCTCACCAGATGTGTGTATATAGGAGGTCCTCGGGTGATCATAGTAATCTTGTACCATGGATCAATCATCCCACCTTGGACCTGGACCTGTGTACAATAGTCAGATTTTGGCTGGGACTTTAATAAGTGGTTTCTAAGGAGAATGAATTGTTGGCGAGGGGGAATTTATTAAATGTTACAATGAGACTTCTTACCGGTCTATGAGAAGAGACCATTCGTAGGAAGGAGCCGTTATTTAGTTAAGGTTGGCTTAATTAAAGTAATAGTAAAGTAATTTATAGAATAGCTCTTGTAGCACTTTATTACGGTAAATTAAACAATGTGGATAATACTGTTCTACAGCTAAATTCAAATTATTTAGCTTGAAATAAGGGAAAAGATGTGCGCGGGTTGGATGTACGTAAACTAACCCAGTGGATACCCTACCTTATTATAATCAAATCATTTAATTTTAACATAATAATAAATGTTCAATCCAACAGCTAGTATAACGTTTGGAGCCCATCCTAGTGCAAGTATTTGGTTAGGTAATCTTTAAAATGTTGATTCTGTCTACAATTCTTCAAATTAGGCAACAAAAAATTTAGATTAAGTAATAATAAACTGTAACATTTTTGTAGTCTACCATTCTTTTTTTTATTTTGTAAATAACAAATAAGTCTTGCAGTGGTAAAATATGAACGTAGATTAAAAATGTCCTTGTTTATTTGTTAAAGAATAAAATGCTAGGAAAATAAAACGTTACTCTTAAAACTGGCCTTGGAAAGAGAAGTCGTCACTTACAGGAATAGCGGCGAAAAATACCGATCAACTGACGTGGTAAACAAACTATAGAGGACGCATAGCTTTGAACGGCCAACGTTCTCAACATAGCAACAATGCGATGACAGACAGGCCTAGTCTACATGCACAACTGTACCACTGCAAGTCGACAAGCCTTATTGACAAATCGTAAGCCTATTTCATGTTTGGTGACTTATTAAGGCAGTGACGTCGACTAAATGTTTTTTTTTTATTTTAGGATGCAAATTAGAGTCTTTATTCTATGGTTACCAGCACAATAAACCAACTCCACTGGTAATACCAGAGAGCAAACAATAATCTTTAAATGGATCATTATGCTTGAATACGGTTAGAAAAATTAAAATCATTCTCATCAAAACCATATGCACAAATCTATAAAAGTGTACGCTTGATCTATAATTGAACCAAGCAGTTTCATTGCAAGCAGTAGAATGTTTAATTACTAGCCACTAAAGATTTTGAATGAAAAATTACACTTTAAATTGATTTTAAAATGTGTTTCCAAAAAGGTTGATACGTGGATTACTTAAAGAATAAATGGGTCAAACCCGTTATATTGGTTATGCAGTTATTAAAATTGATCCAAGCAAGATGAGTTTTTAAAATAAAAGGTACTTTTAGTATTCTAGAATTGCGATCTCATTACATTTCTAATTAGTATCCTTTTTCTTGCCTAAATTACATAAATATTTATATGGCGTACCGCTTAATAGTCACTAGTCAGTCAGCCGCCATAATCATTTTAAAAGAGAGGAAACTATGAATAATTACTGAAAAACAAATAAAATACATAGGGTCTATTATAGGGAGGTGATTGACTTTGAAAAAGCAATGCCTAAAACTAAATCACAACTTAATGATGTTAAGTCCAATAACCAATATAAAAAAGACTACAGGAAGCCACAATAAAGAATCCTTTATCTGCTTCATTCAATTAGTTGGTTGTGATCGTAAAAGCGTCCCAGTTGCAAGCAAGGCTGATAGCCCTTATCACCCAACATGTCACAGTGTCACTGTAGTTACTTTACTGGCACAACGTGTTATCTCCAGGTAACGGTTACTTCTGAGGTCAGTCACACAGGGAGCCGCTCCGAGTGAATAACACAGAACACCACCTTCACCTAGGCCACATTGCTACTTGCTGTTAGTTACTGGGGTTTGGCATTATGCTACGTCGTATGAGCTGTCCCTATTTATTGTACTGTACATCCTAACCAATTTTGTAAAAAGGCTGATAAAATGCACATATTTGGCTTTATACCAATGATTCACGAGACATTTTAGGGGTTGCTGTTAAAATAATATTTACGAATGTTCACCAAATACACTTAGTTTGTGTAACAAGAATGATATTCAACTTAACTGCATTTAGATTTTTTATAAATCCCTGTTGTTTGATGATTATAAATGAACTTGATACAAATTTACAGTAACTTGACTACAATCACAGAATTAATTAATTATATGGCTCAACCGAAAATTAACGTTCCCAAGATATTTGCTTGGTGTTTGTGTACAACAACCAAACTTTTCGTATTTATATCCTAAATCCATATTACATTGTTACTTCCATTTCCCTCCAAAAGATATGCATAACAATATTATATTTTATGTGAGAGTTTTATTTTATTTTAAAAATGTTTGTAACCGAAAAACGCTGGAAGAAGTTCCGGTATTTTTGCGGTAAACGTATTTAGGAAATAAAGATCAAAACTATCTATTTCCATTCCATAAATGTTAATTTTAAGAAAACTAATGACGGTGATAAAAATCTCACAAACCCAACAGTTATCGCTCCTCTGGCAAAACAGAGTTGTTCAACGGGTAGTAAGTGCCCTTGGCGTCATACTGTAACCAACGATATAAACAAGTAGTTATTTTACATCGTTGACTGTAACACTGTACAACCATACGAATCGACGCCGTAACTTCGCCGAACGACAGCTAACCACCCAAAACCTTGTTTATGATCTGCCATAAACCTAACCCCATTACCAGGTCGTGACTATTGGTGGGGGTGTAGGTGTTGCCTGAGGTCTACTGGGTCAGAGGTCGTGGGGGGTCACGTGATTAGAAAGGGTCTGTACAGTTTCCTATCATATCGATACAATACGCCATCGCTGCCGTGTAGGTAGGGTTGAAATCAACAAACAGACCGCCTTTGAAGTAATAATGTAAGGAATATTTTGTTATGTCAAAATCTTGTCCAGTCAAAGAGGAAATATACTATAGTTGCAATTTAAGGAAACGTGTGCTACGCACATTAACTGACTTGGTTGAAATGAAATATTTACTATTTGAATTTAGGTTGGCGTAAATATTACAATGGAAAAAAGCAAGATAGCCTGGACAAGTTGATATACTGTACTAAAAAGAAAACTGAACTAACAATGTGCTGTATTGTTTTTTTTTGTTTTTTTTTAATCAGGTCAAAAATATATTCGTTGTTTTCCTACCTCAAAATTGTCAGTCGATCAAAAAGTTAAGTCAGACCTTGAAAGAGTTTTTCCTGTGTGGATCCAAATATAAAGCAATAAGTTATACTATAACGTATACCTTAAAAGCTCCATGCTCTCTATACAGTATTTGTCTTGTGATAACGAATGACTGAAATATTAATAATGAGTGTGTGTTTCTGCGTTTTCGAAGCCCTTTACATCTGATTTCTGCGGACTGATACCAGATGTCCAAACAATATCACTCAAACATAATATGCAGAACCGTAGACAACACAAACTCAATTAGCTTTTTAAACCTGCCACGAAATTTCATTTAATTGAACATAACAATCAAAAACAGCTCCCACAGCCATCTGTGTTGATAACATCTGTTTAATTAATCTAAAGCCTCATCTGAGAGATTGGGACGTGGGGACGTGGGACCGGTCGCCCACCACCTCCTCCGGACCCTGCCTGGCTGGTGGTGGTCTGTCATCAACCTGTGTCTCCTAAACTTACGACCACGCACGACAGAGTGTGGAGGATGTATCCTCGATCAAGGTTGTGTAATGAGAGTTCATTTTAAAATGTTGATTTTAAAATTAGTTCCACTTGGTAAAATGCAGATTTTAAGCTGTGTTTTTAATTTTCAAAAACAGTTATTAAGACTTTGCTGGCACACTTTCGATGCGTAAGAATGGTAAGAACTAGGAAGCGAATGTAACTTCAGGTCGAGTATGCGTTGAGGGTTGAGACGATGTCTACGTACCTGATTCTTCTGCCCAAACTACTGTAGGTTTATGACAAAGTATAACTATGATTGTCTATTAGCTTTTAAGCAGTGACGATTGACGTTTCCCTGCATAAAAGGGGACAATATATTATTACAGTAATATAAAACTTTGTTTATCTTTTGTACTCTAATTAATATTCTTGTAAACTATAACTCAAAACAGTTTTAGCGGTACGGTTTTTATGGTTCGATTCAATTCAATCCAAGTCCAAATATTTTATTAGTAGTTATTATACTTGATTGAACACCAAACCAGTGAAACCTTTCATTTTCCTATTAATTCCATTCCAATTGGAAACAAGACGAAAAATAGTTTGAACCGCTTTCCTTGTCTAAACCGCTACAAAAGTTATGAAATTGTGTTACCCCCGTCAACCCCCCACCACTCCACGCTCATACACCCCAAACATCACAGACTACCTCGCTTCTACTATTTCCCCCTTACAACTGACATTCCAAACAAAAGTAAAAGCAATAACATAGAAGTCAGTTTAGGTTTGGACAAGAATGCGTTTAATTGCCCAGCGCTCGTCGTATCCATACTTCTACAGTGACAAGGACAGTAGTTAGCTGGAGGTATAACCGTTAGAGCAGCTCTTGTGGCTTTAAATGTCTTTGGAACAGATTTAACGGTCTCTGGAGACGGACGCTTTTAAATGTCTGTGACCAGATTTAATGTCGACATTCCTTACGTAAGTGTCTTTGATGGATCGTTTCGTCTACTTAACAAGAGTTTATGTCGATTTGCTCCGGTTTCAGTACTAATCCAACTCCAGACATGGCGTTACGTTGGTAAAGAACGCATAGTTTGATTTCAAACTAACACCTTGTGACTTTACAACATTTGCAGCATAAATAACTACGTACACAAGTTTTATAAACATACTAAACTTGATAACATTGTATTGCAGCGCTATCTTTTAATGTTGACACTTATAATACAAACTGAATCCCTATAAGTAACGAATTACATTCATAGGCTATTGAAAGATCTCAACACTTTAGGCGGATTATAAAAGGATAATCAAAGAAAACTTTAAATTGGGTACAGTACTTATCTATAACCGCTATTGTGAATTGTAGCTAAAAACGTAATTTCCATAACCATGTATTTATTTTAATGTCTTGGTTATTTATCCATCTCCAACGATCAGTGGCATTAACAGAGATGAAAACTAAAGACGTAACTATTTAATCTGCTTACATTCAAAATCCCTCAATGCTGTTAACCCTTATGTTCAAACGATCAAATCATACACACTAAGCTATAATTGCAAATAAAATGGACTAAGAAGGTCATCTCAAGAGCCAAGACGTTGAGACTTCGCGGAAATAAACAAACATTTTAAACATGGAGGAACTTCAGTAAACAATTGGTCAGCTGTTTGTATGCAGACTGCGGATAAACGCGTATGAACTGTTCGGGAATTTAATTTGGCTCAGGTCCAGCGCAAGGATGTAAAAAAGTCTCGAGTTAACTTCAAACTCTACAATCGACGAACTTATTAAATCTTTGATTATGTTGGATAAACCCTGTAGGTAGACAAACAGTGTGATGAAATTTTTCTGTTGAGTATTTGTTTTGTTAACACTTTTAAAATATTTTCCTACGAACAGCAGCCTACAATAGAGTTGATAACTTACCTAAACGTCCACCAGATGTTGAAGCACATTGTGTTGAGCCAGAAGAAAGCAGCAAGGAACATGAAGTGCATCGCGATTGCTGAAACAAAAAACAAGTGTTAGAAAATAAAGTATAAATATACAATAATTATGTTAAACTACAATTATTTTCCCTAAAACCTACACACTGCCACCTAACATCATTAAAAGCGTTTCAAGGTTTAACAAAGCTGTAGAACAATGGTGATTTTGTTATACCTAATTACTGTAAAATATAATTTTGTATGGGTTTAATATCTTATGAAATGGAAAACATTGGATATTGTTACTCGTAGGAAGTTGGGTTTGAGTGATTGAGCATTCAGTGGTGAATTTTGTATGTTTAATTGGCTCAGCTGGCGTGATTCATTTAATTTAAATAGTGCCTATGTTATAATTTTAAGCCTATGTTACGAATGATGAATCAACTTTAGATCATAGGCCTAGTTGATGTTGAGAGGCTAGAGTGACGGATTTGATCCTATAATTTTCATAATCATTTGATGGGTTTTGACCGTCTCCTTAAATAGTTTGTGATTCTTCTCTTTAAAACACTACTGACTTGGAAAATTACAACAAATGTTATACTCGATTCATAACAGTGATATTATCATATTTGTTACAATCCAAAAGCATGCTCCGATTGCAGGTCACCAACTCATGGATTTTGTGGTTTTTTGGTCAATAACAAGAATTGCCCTTCAATACCAAACAATTGAGTATGTAACCTAATTGTAAACTATTTCCAATTCACTTATTAAAAATAAACGTAAACATTTTTTTATAAACCTAGTACAGTTTAAATATGCAATACCGAAATACAACACACCACACGACAGTGGTCATGCAGTTTGTTATGCAAAACTAATGTTAGTAGAATTTAACTATAGCCATTCAACCACGAGTCGAGATACCATTCATTCAACCATTATTCAGCAAGATAATAATGTGGTTGAAGAGTTTCTTGTAATTATAGGTCTTCTGAGGCTGCTTTAATTAAATGCCGCGCAGATTTTGGACAGAAACCTCCAAAGCAATCGTGAGTTTACAAATGGCGTTGTCGTGTCTCAATTTGAGACCACCCGAAACATAATTTAGTTTTTTGCGAATGTTTTCTCTAATCATTGTTCCACGTTCTTATGCATAGAAGTATTAAATAGTTGAAAAAAAATTAAAAGAGCTTGAGTTTGAAATGAAGGCTGAGCATAATCTGGCAGTAATTACTTGAAGTATTATGAATGAGTAGAGCACTGATTACGAATTATTATTTGAGCTACTTGCTGTTAACAACTGATACGAGGCTTCTCAAAAGTCTTCGCAAATAAATTTATTTTAAACTGAAATGGGCAAATAGTCAAGCGGCATTTATAACGAGAAGCGATTAATCATACCCGTACATAAGGGCATAAATTTAATACTAAAGTAGTCGAAAAGTGAATAGATCATAGAGTAAAAAACTAGATATTTTAATGTTAGTAAAATGTTTTGAGGAAAATATGGAGTTAAAGGTAAAATAAACTTTGATTGGTTTGGTTTTATGTAATCGTAAAGCTGAATTAATCTTGAATTAAAAAAAAATAAATCAACAATAAGTTTAGTTTCTTTTCCGAGATGGAAATTGCAAAGGTTGACAATGGAGCTGATTTATGTAACAGCTGATTTATTGAACAGGTGGTTTCTCCCTCCTTTTCGGGCGGTGGCGGCGCCGACTTGCCTTGTACGGATTAGAACTCATGACCTTCTAGAGAGAAGTTGGTCCACTTCGCTCCAGTCGATGGGTTATTCATGGCTTGAAGCTCGACACTACCCTGAGGGGGTTGGTGGCACGGTTATCGTATAAGGTAGGCTATTACACGGAGAACAGTCGGAGATGGTTGTCTCACGGGAAACGTTATGCAAGCCCCACAACAAAGTTAAAACCATACGACAGGATTCGTGCGCAATTCGCGAATTTTAATGGGATTCAACATTTGTCTCCGAGACATATAGAATAATAAAATGCACCTTTGCCTTTTGAAAATGACTTAACCTAGCTGAAAAAAATAAATCATGAAAGTAATTGTAGAATGATTTATAGGCCATTTAAAATTTATTTTCAAAAACTGTTTTGTCTCTTGTTTACAAATGTCTGCCCGTTGGGTTCAATTTTGTAATTGATGTGATTGACCTGTATGATGGAAATTTCATTTTCATGAGTGTCATGAAGATTCAGATATTGCAACCTTTATGTTTAGTATCTTTAAAAATTCAAGCTTCGACGTGAATTAAAAATAAATAACTTTTTGAACTCAGTTTTTACGCAAACTATTTTTCGTAACAACACCTGTTCCCACATTTTTTAACACCTAAAGATGCAATTTTTACAATCTTGCCAGGCGCGCTAACTACTGGATCATTTCCATAATCGTCGGCAAAGACCAGAGCTTGTTATGTGTTATTACAGTAACCTGTGGTAAAGAGGTTGAGCCTTAGGACTGAGGAAGAGGTTGGTAATGGGTTGCGAAACCCGCTATCGGGGCTTGTGGTCGCCAGCTGCGATATGCCCGCTGATTGATATTGCGAATACGAGGGTTGAAATAGCGGACAAAATACGGTAGGGTGATTGATCATTGAGTGGAAGTTATGTGTAGTCAACTGCGATGAACGGAACTAGGGGGTTTGGTTATTAAAACATTTCCTACTAACTCTCACATTCCTATGTAGGTTTATAGACTCTTGCTAGTGAATACCGTAACTTAATTTACACAGCAGATTACTACCGATGACCACCGGAATTTATTCTATTTTCTAGCTTTCTAATTCTAACCCTGCATTTCAATTGACCACTCTGTGTTATTTAAGAATCCTAAATACACTGTTCAACACAACTATCGATTACCAAGCAAGCCACACATGGCCACTAGCACTGGCCAGTATGCAGTAATCTATGCTGTGCCATTGCGCCATCATGAGCGTACTTGAGATGATTTGTCTGTTTGCCAGTGCCTCTGAGATCAAGTGGTAATCGATGCTTTACATTCTCCTGCTGGAGTGGAGTTATCGTGTTTATAAATAACTCAAACAATTGATTGCATGATTGTTTATAGCTTTGTTTAAAAAGCGTCGGTTGCATTGTGACGTCAAGGAGGGACTTGAATGGATCGTTGTATGTAACGAGAGTTTTTGAATATTCTATAAAATGAATTGATGGTTTTTGTGTTAAATAACATTTAAGATAAGCCCGAAGTAGGTTCAAATCATGCTGTAAGAAACTAATAAAACGAAAATGGCGTATACACGTACCTGTAGAAAAACAGCACAGAGTTTTTAGTATGCCCAATCATAAATTTGATATTGTGTACCAATCACAATTTCATTATTGAATTTTATCCTCAATTGAAGCTGAAGCTGCTAAAAGGGCGCCTAGCTCGAGATGGGCCCTTTTAAAGGAGAATCACTATTTCGCTTCCTCATGTCTTCTAGTATAATCTTTACTAGGCCTTAAGAAGACTCCTGGACGACTGGTCATCAAGACATTAATTCGATTGTTAATAATAGAAACTACTAAGTGATTGAACAAAATTTTAAAGAACCGCAAATTTAATCAGTTTTGTCATTTGAAGAAGATTTTAAAAGGTTTTTAAACCATTAGCCATTACCTACTTGGGTGGAATAGTTGAATCGGTCAAAGACTTTGAGACTAACATATGAATAATTAAAAATGTAGGATATTGAATCGCCCAATGATTACAATGCTATGCAATGGATCTGAACTCTTCAAAGTAGAAGAGGTTTAGACTAAAAGAAGCCTGGCATCAGACTTTCAAAGAGCGTTTCAAATACTAGACGGCAGGTTCCTGCTATGTGTATACAACATTCTGTAATTGTGTATTCAGGATTGCAATGCGTCCAAGTGAATCGCAAGAGGGTACACCAAGATTACTCCTTGTCCAACATAATTTGCACATCCAGGATACCAAAGCTGCCAACAGAAGTAGCAAGAGGATACAGTAATGCCAACCTTGACGTGCCTATGTCCCAACAGGGATCGGTCAGTTATTAGCCACCACATTATCATATAATGAGAGCTCTCCACTACTGATTACACGTTTGCCCGCAGCTACATTCACCTGACTTCGCCGATTTCAAACGCGGATTCGCAATTTGCTGGTCTTCCAATTATCATTGGGAATGGTGATAGGCGTGATAACACTACGGTAATCTCGAGTTGCGCTGAGAAGTTCCGATTATCGAGGTTTGTGTCAGTTTTCAAGTGCAAGAGGTGATTTCCAATCTTGTCCACGGTCTACTTGCAACGAGGCATTTCCGTTGTCCTGCTGAGTTTCCGGTCATTGTTCCTGGAGAAATTAATAAGTTCTCTTCCTTGGGAAGGAAACTAGATTCTTCAGATACAAAGAAAAACTGCACTACTGACCTAACACAACATTAATACTTTCTCATAACAAGTTAATGTGTATTTTGATCAACTTTTAAATCAACCACGGAATCAGGCCAGGAGTACCTATTTATTTTAAAACTTTACAAAAACCTTTTACCATCTTGAAAAAAGTAATAGTTACATACAATTCTAACAATTAGTATTTGTTTTCCTGTTTTTATTGAAACCGCCAAAAGAAGCGACGAACTAGTCTTGAGATACACATGAGGTCCTGGGAGACCTTGCAGGACACAGGAACATCTCGCTAGATTGTCATGGGAGGAAGTATTGTGGAAGGCCCCGACAAAAACTGGGCCTTGGATTCCTTCATCCTTTCATCCTTCCATACATAGCACCACATCAATGCCTGTTTTTCTCCCAGCAGGCTATTCAATGCGGCGCTGAAAGGTCCGGGCTACGAGGTGTTTTTTGCTTCAACAACATGACATTGAGCTTATATTGGTCGAAATGCATATTTTAATCAATATAGGGTACACTGATTGACAAAACTTGTGGATAGTAGTCAAACGAATGTTTAAGCGATTTTCCATGTAGGGAATAAGCTATTACCGTAGGTCTCGTGGTAAGACCTGGACCTGGGGCCGATTTACTTTTTCGTTTTGAGGTCCACAGAGGCCAAATCACCATCCGGGTAAAAATGGGGTTTTCTCAATTTTTTTTTACCCTGAAAACATAAAGTTTTGCATTTTCTTTCCAAACCATTTTGAAGAGCATTGTTCGGTATTCATATTTTTAGAGTATTTAGAAATTAATCATTATGTTAATTAAGTCACTGGTTAATTAATCATGCTAATGTGTATATAAATCACCACATTTATTGTAATATTATTTAGTCTCAGTAACAATTTATTGTAAATAGACTCCCGCTTTCAATATTCAAATGAGATTGCTAAGCCTGCTCGAATTTCCCGCCACAGTAAGGCCTATTTTCCTGTACTACATACCCATGAATCACCTGACGCCGTGTTTGCTTCAATCGCATTTCCTATTGGCCATCGAATTCCTAGACCCCTCTAAACCGCAATTGCATTTTTAAAAGTGTGAAACCGGCGATCGGTGTCTGTCTGTCCACGGTCGGCGTCCATAACTCACGGTGTATTCCGTTTCTCGTATCTCGGGACATTAATTGCCCATTTTACCTCTCTTAAACGTATTTTTAGGCTATAGATTAATTATATCTGGCCTCCCTCTCCTCTATAGTACATTTAACTATATATACATTTTAATTTCCCCCTTTTGTTTGTGATTAAATTACTTAAATTGTGATCTAGTGCTTTCAGACTCTTCAAACCTCAAGACAGTGTGTGCGCGTCCGTGTATTACTTCTAGACTTTCCGTACGTTTTCACCGCGACTTCCGCGTATTAGTGAGCTCTTTGTGATTATGAACTTGGGTGCGTTGCGTTCTCCAAAATTCTACAAAACAGAAGCACTCGGTCTAAGGACTCCGCCATCCGCCATCGCTCCACCATAGACGACGCCGCTGCCATACTCTCCACCTTTGGACAATTGGACTCAAGGTACAACCTTAAAGTTTTGTGTGTGTTTTAATTAGACTCTAAAACTAATCTCATTTGCCCCTCACAAGACATTTTATTCCATCTCGGGACCTCAGTGCCCTTCAAATTGCAGATTCGCCATTTTCTCTAATTTAATTATTTTTCTCTTGAACTATTAATTAGTTCTGGTCCTTCGAGTTATTAATTATTTTCATTTTTCACCCATTACGCCCCCAACATTTGGTCCTTCGAGCCGGATTCATTGTCTAAAGTCCTGTGGTAATTAATTTCAGCCAATTTTCATCATCAACCATATTTTTAGCGATCTGCAATTTTCAATTTTCGCCATATTGGTAAAATATCGGCTCGCGTTCGTTCCGTTCGTGGGCGTGGTTTAGCAATCTCTCTCCACTCGCGCGTCTGCGCAGGTCACAATCATGTACAATTTGCTGTTCTCTCTAGTAGTAGACAATTTTTCCCTACTTGGCTTTTTTATCCCGAAAACGGGATTTAGTTTTAGTTGCGGGATTTAGTCGCGTGCAGACGGCCGACACTAGTAGCAGACGCATATCTCAAATGTCACTCACTGTACAGCGTTTGTTGTTGTTTACATTTTCTCATTTAAGGTGTATTGTGTAATAAGGTTGATTGATATTATTAATAACCAACTATTAGGTTATTATTAGGTATTTACTATTATTCTTTGAAACAATATGGCTCTTTTGAATATCATGCTAAATAAACAATAATTTGTCATTGTTATTTAACATTGTTTATGCTTTCTGAATTTTGATTTTAAATGAAGTAAAGTTAAATTAGTTCATCTCTGTAATTTTGGTTGACAAACGTGCGATATTATATTTAAGGTAATTTTATCTTGTCAATTAAAATTTATAAAATAGTTCAAAATAACCGTTTTTACTGGTTCTTATTACTAGTGTTGTACATATAAACAAAACTGTTAGCTAGCGTATTTGTATTGTGATTCATATTTCATTGATGGTTATAATTTTATGTTCCTTTCTCATTTATTAGGGTAATAACTTACTCTTTATGTTGCAATTCTTGTTTACTAAGGATTATTCTACACTGTTTCATTAATAAGGCCTACTCTCATTAAACTTATTTAGATCCATTTATTATTTTTGTAAATAACGGTGATCTTTCATGTGACTCATTCATTTGTTCTATCATATCTCTTGTTTTATTGTGCATTATTATTACCGTACTTGAATACTTTCAACTAAGCTCAATTGTTGATTTATGGTTTGAAAATCGAATTAAACCTGCCACACTCATTTAAAAATATTTTATTGCTATTTAACGTGTTGATAACTTAGTGTTTTTCACTATTTGCCTCAATTAAGCTACAAAGTAGGTGGATATATGTTTTAGATATTTATAATATTTTATCTCTATATTATTCAGCGGACAATTAATTACTACATTGTTAAGCTAATACCATTCATAGGCCTAGCTACAAGCCTTTTGTGTACCCACAACTTCCATTTTCGTGTGAATACTTTCAAGTGAACACTTCACAATGCCTCCTAAAGCATCTGATTTTAAGTCCGCAATCTACACCCGTTCTACGGCGCTGATTAAATCACGTTTTGAAAAACTTAAGGCTACAGTAGATGAATTATCAACTCAAATCGACCCTCTAACACCATTACAACTTAAGAAATTATCCGCTTACGCGTTGGAAATAAAAAAGAAACGCAGTGAATTTGAAAATAACCTTCAACGTGCCTTCGTTCTGGAAGATGAAGGGATCGATGATAAGACTCTTTCCAATGATCAAGATGCTATTGAAGACATGTTCTCTCACATTCAAGCTACGATTGAAACCCTGGTTCCCTCAGAACCACCAAAAACCCCTTCCGCGTTCAGTGAATCGTTTTCTGTTTCAGAAACTCATCCAAGCTCACAAGTACGATTACCTAAACTGGACTTACAAAAATTCTCTGGCGATCCATTAACGTGGACAAGTTTTATCAATCTTTTTGACACTGCAATCCACCGTAATGCTTCATTATCCTCTGTTATGAAATTCCAGTACTTACTCTCTGTCTTAAATGGAGAGCCTCTCAATTTAATAAGGAGTTTAAATCTCACCGCTCCTAATTATCTAGTCGCCTATGAATTGTTACGTGACAGATATCACAACAATCGAAGATTGCAATCATTGCATCTTAACCAATTGTTGGACCTGCCAAACATTACGGCAACTTCACTCAAAGGTTTGCGCCAATTTGTAAACCTGTTTACGGAACACACACAAGCTCTTAAGGCATTAAATTGTGACGTTAGTGACAACAACCCCCTATTGTCCGCACTCCTTTTGCGTAAAATGGACCAGGAACTACGTAAAAAACTTGAATCGTTCCGTTCCAGTCAAACCGAAGATCCAGTTACTCATTCATTACCAGAAATTGGTGAAATAATAAAATTTCTTAACCAAGAATGTTCGCAGACAGAAGATGCTAACATACATAACATGTCATCGGCCCACAGAAGCGTTCAACCTTCACCTCACAAAACCATACCAAAAAAGGTGCATTTCCGGTCTGACGTAGGCCTAGCCATGGTAGCTACTTCGAGATCTAATGCTCCCCCCTCTCATAGCTCTCAGACTAAAAATAGTCATGTCTATAACAAATGTTTTGTTTGTAACAAAAATGATCACAAAGTTTACACTTGTGACGTATTTCAAAATAAATCTCCTCGAGAGCGACACGCCATTGTTAAAAAACATAATCGTTGTTTTTCTTGCTTGGGTGAACATAGCTCCAAAGAATGCCGCTCTCAGTTCACTTGTCGCACATGTAAACAGCGACACCACTCTCTCTTACACCTTGGTGATAATAATCAAACCTCTCAGATGTCTTTTCGACCTCAAGGTCAAAGAACTTCCCCGACCACTTCAGGTCCATCTCACACTCAGACTGGTGATGTTAATTCACAAGCCTCTATCTCCGCCACTGTCGCGGATGTAAGCAATTATTCTGCCCAAAATAACTCATGTATGACTTCGGGTAATTATACTGTATTACTCGGCACCGCCTTGGTCAAGTTGACTTCCCCTCAGGGTATCTCTCATGTGTTTCGTGCTCTACTAGATACTGGCAGTATGTGTGATCTGCTCTCAGAACGCGCTGCGAATCTCCTGAATATAAAACGCCAGTCTTCTCAACTCAAAATATCTGGTCTTTCTCAAATGGCTTCCTGTACTAAAGGGTCAACTTACTTGAATCTTGAAACTCTCTCAGGTCGAGTAATAGCCACTGACCATCAATTCCATATTCTTGATAAGATTTCCGTCGACTTACCTCGCTCCCCTATATCACCGGAAGTGCTAACAAAAATCAAGCCCTATGTTCTAGCTGATCCTACTTTTCACTTGCCTGGTGGCATTGACGTGCTTATAGGTAGTTCTCTGCTACCCCTCCTCTGGACTCATGAAAGTTACTCCCTCGGCACGCACATGCCTCATGTGATAGGTACTCATCTTGGCTTTATTCTGATGGGTAAAGCTCCCTGTGCAACTAACTCGGAACCCGTGTCAGGTTTTGCGATCTCTCTTCTCTCTGTTAGTGATAATTCACTACACTCTTCCCTGCAACGTTTCTGGCAACAGGAGGAACCCCCTCACTTCCAGGTTAAGTCACAGGAAGAGCTTCTTTGTGATGAATACTATAAAAAATCACACTCTCGTGATCAATCAGGTCGTTATGTTGTGCGACTTCCGTTCAAGACGGACCCCTCCATTCTAGGCCAATCTAGGCCCATTGCTGAAAAGCGCTTGTTGTCTATTGAGCAGAAATTTAAAGCTCAACCCCAGTTTTCACACTTGTATAAGACGTTCATGTCTGAATATCAAACTCTCGGCCATATGACAAAACTAGATTTTGTTGAAGACATACACCCACACTACTTCCTACCTCATCATGGGGTACTGAAGGACTCTAGCACGACCAATTTAAGGACAGTGTTTGACGCCAGTAGCAAAACCAGTTCCGGTCACTCCTTAAACGATATTCTTTTGACAGGACGTAAATTACAAACTGACATTTGTGACGTAATTTTGAACTTCCGCTCTCATAAAATTGTGTTTTCATGTGACATTCGGCAAATGTACCGCCAAATACAAGTGCACCCTGACGATCAAAAGTTTCAACTGATTCTGTGGCGTGACGACCCTTCAAAGGAAATCTCTACGTTTCAACTTACTACCGTCACCTACGGCATGAACAGCTCCCCCTACCTTGCTATTAAAACTTTAATGCAGTTAGCGGAAGACGAAGGTGATGCCTTCCCTCAGGCTTCTCACTCTCTACGTCATCACACCTACGTGGACGACATTATCACGGGTGCTGACTCCGTTGAGGCTGCTCTTGAACTACAGGACCAACTTATCCAACTTCTACATCGTGGTGGCTTTGAACTTCGCAAGTGGGCCTCCAACTCCTCTGCTCTTCTAGAAAAATTTCCTTCGGAACATCTAGAGACTCCAAGTTTCCTGCAGGACGCTCAGCTTCCCCAGTACTCCATCCTAGGTCTCCATTGGTCTCCTGAAGAAGACTGTTTCTGTTACGCTTTCAACCCCCCCTCTGCACCTCATCAAGGTGGCTTATGGGAAAGTGCCGTTAAAAGTGCAAAATACCATCTGAAACGGGTAATTGGTGAAACCATTTTAACTTTAACCCAATTTCAAACTTTGACCATTCAAGTAGAGGCAATGCTAAACTCGCGCCCTCTTACAGCTCTTAGTTCAGACCCTTCCGAAATTTCTGTGCTGACCCCTGGACATTTCCTCATCGGAGCTCCATTAGTTGCCCTGCCGGAACCTCACCTGTCTGAAGTGCCCTTCAATCGTCTTCGTCAGTGGCAGCTTGTCCAGGCTTTTCACCAGCGTATCTGGAGGCGTTGGCAGCTTGAATATCTCCACTCCCTCCAGCAGCGATCCAAGTGGACCACCCCTCATGAGAATTTGAAGACCGGAGACTTGGTGCTCATTCACTCCAATTCACCTCCACTCACCTGGCCTCTTGGACGCATCGTCTCCACTCACCCTGGCGCTGATGGAACAGTTCGAGTCGTCACAGTGAAGACAGCTTCTGGGACTTTCACACGGCCTGTTCACAAGGTCTTCCCTCTGCCATGCAATGAAGACTAAGTCCAAGAAACCTACTCTATGTACATATTAGATTTAAGTGTGGTTTACGTTTGCTCTTGTGTTTTTTAATTAATTGTCTGTTGAAGCTGTAATGCTTCAAGGGGGCCGGAATGTTCGGTATTCATATTTTTAGAGTATTTAGAAATTAATCATTATGTTAATTAAGTCACTGGTTAATTAATCATGCTAATGTGTATATAAATCACCACATTTATTGTAATATTATTTAGTCTCAGTAACAATTTATTGTAAATAGACTCCCGCTTTCAATATTCAAATGAGATTGCTAAGCCTGCTCGAATTTCCCGCCACAGTAAGGCCTATTTTCCTGTACTACATACCCATGAATCACCTGACGCCGTGTTTGCTTCAATCGCATTTCCTATTGGCCATCGAATTCCTAGACCCCTCTAAACCGCAATTGCATTTTTAAAAGTGTGAAACCGGCGATCGGTGTCTGTCTGTCCACGGTCGGCGTCCATAACTCACGGTGTATTCCGTTTCTCGTATCTCGGGACATTAATTGCCCATTTTACCTCTCTTAAACGTATTTTTAGGCTATAGATTAATTATATCTGGCCTCCCTCTCCTCTATAGTACATTTAACTATATATACATTTTAATTTCCCCCTTTTGTTTGTGATTAAATTACTTAAATTGTGATCTAGTGCTTTCAGACTCTTCAAACCTCAAGACAGTGTGTGCGCGTCCGTGTATTACTTCTAGACTTTCCGTACGTTTTCACCGCGACTTCCGCGTATTAGTGAGCTCTTTGTGATTATGAACTTGGGTGCGTTGCGTTCTCCAAAATTCTACAAAACAGAAGCACTCGGTCTAAGGACTCCGCCATCCGCCATCGCTCCACCATAGACGACGCCGCTGCCATACTCTCCACCTTTGGACAATTGGACTCAAGGTACAACCTTAAAGTTTTGTGTGTGTTTTAATTAGACTCTAAAACTAATCTCATTTGCCCCTCACAAGACATTTTATTCCATCTCGGGACCTCAGTGCCCTTCAAATTGCAGATTCGCCATTTTCTCTAATTTAATTATTTTTCTCTTGAACTATTAATTAGTTCTGGTCCTTCGAGTTATTAATTATTTTCATTTTTCACCCATTACGCCCCCAACAAGCATAATGACAAAATAATAAAAAAAATATATAATTTAGTATATTGAAGCATTGCTGTATGCCTAACGATTACGGAAAATATCCTAAAAAAGTGTAAATTTAAAATTACCATGTTATTCTTATGGAAAACAAATAAACTGTTGTAGCTTGCTTGTGTATGGAAATATTTTAATTAAATTTTGTTTACTTCATACTAAGCTATCAATATTTCAACAAAAACTCCCTATTTTCTTCTTTGTAGCAGCAAACCTAAGTACTCATTAAAATTGATGAAATTTCAATAGAAAATAAATCTGACAATTTTAAGGCAATAATTTAGTGCATTTTCCAGCCAGGTTGATGGAAATTCGCTTAGTCTGCAGGTTTGCTGCGTTGGGGGTATTTATCTTAGTAAATTAGGCCTTCTATATATATTTTTGGAGACAATGCAACATTAAATTAATAGTCCAAATTTGATCTTGTTTAGTTTAGGTGTTCTTCTAGTTTGAAACCGTTGGGAAAAAACAGCAGGGGCTAATATGTATTGTACACAAATTAGCATTGTAAAATATGATATGTATATTTCCATGCTAAATATTTTTTTCTAATTTTGTGGACAAGGTATTGAATAGTTTGTCAACTGTGTTTTGCAAAATACACATTCTCATCGCACAATAGTGGTTTACCACGTTTGTAGGTAACCCGACGGCTTCCTAGAAAGTAATTCAACAGAAGGGAAGTTGTCTCTAGAACGGTTACAGGAGGTGTGACCTTCAACTACAGTTAGGTATACGTATCCTCCATCTCTCTCTAGCCTGCTTGTGGTCTCGTTCTAATATCCCATGAGACTGGACTGGACTTGTTGGAAAAGTAGACCGCCCTGTAGACGGGGAACGCGGTGGAATACAAAAGAGACTGGACCACTGGACGCTGGACCAGACCAGTTAGAACAAGATGAAAGAGAAGATTTGGAAGTACAAAGAAGGTTCTTGACGAGGAGACACGAATTTTATCAATTGACAAGGCCATGTTTTTCCCTTTTCTAGGAAAAAAACAATCGATATTTTTAAGTTCTCCAAAACTCATACTGACAAGAGAAATTTTTGTTATTCATTTACAATGTTTTCCATTCGAAATAATAGTAGCCTATGTATTTTTGAACGTAAGTAGTGACATTCGTGAATTCTATGAACGTGCACCATTCAGATGTACATACGTCTTTATCTTGGAATACTACAGCTAAGGAGGATACTAACTCTTCATCAAAATTCAGAATCATAGTTTTCATGACCTTTATTGCTAATTCCATAAGTTAACAATTTATCAAATGTACCACCTTGATCACGCATATAGGCCGAAACCCACCAACTTTGTTGCCAATTGATAAAAATATAATTAGAGGTTTCTGAAGTAAAAAGCCTGATTGGTGTCTATGTAATTAATTCCAGCCGATTCAATAATATGTACAAGATTATTAAAACTTCAACAGATTTTGTGATTATTTTTACAAAAAAAGCAGTTGAGTAATTTATAAAAAATATTTTAAGTTAATAAACATAATTTCTCTGCTTATTGGTCCAGCTATGTTAAAATGAGGACACCTGCGCTAACGTTGACGCATTTTGCTTTGTGCGCATATGTCGTGGGTAATCATACATTTTCATTTGTTTGTAGCTTAGAAAATTTCTGTTTGTAACTAAAACGAGTTTTAACCACAAATTGAACTAAGTTTTCTAGTTTATGTTTAGTTTATGGTAATTTTGACTCAAGTGTTTGACTAAGTTTTGCCAGTTTTACTTAATGGCTAACTTGGATCTTATAATTCTCTAGAGTTATAGAACGGTTGGTTATCAGCAACTTTGCCTCGCCTCCCACTCAATATATTTATGGTAGGTTATAGACCCAAAATTAACCTTTTATTAGGAACACGTGTTTGATACTGTATTAACAGTTCTTTGTTTAAGTAATTCTGCCCAATTTAAGTTATGATAAGCATGTTAAACTAATTCATTGAATTCCTATATAGTGTCTTCTCACTCATCATTGTTCAGGTAATTCTGTCCAATTAACGTTATAATAAGCATGTTAAATAAATTCGTTCAATTCCTGAACAGTATCTTCTCGCAATTCTTTTTTTTTTTTCATTGAAAGCCCGAAATGTGAACTCATTTTCTGTCTCCTACCTACATGTGCCCAGTCAGTTTATGTACTTTTGCTCTTAAAATTTTAAGCATAGAAAAGTTTTATTGCCATAAAAATTAAGGAAAAGTTATGCCATTTACCATTTAAAAGTTAGTTATTTTGAAAATCCAACTCGCTCAAATTGCGGCCATTGAAACGGATATACATTTTCAAGCTTGCTCGAAAATGTTACACTTTGTTCAGTAATCTATCCATTAATTCGTTCAATTTGGGTCCCAATTGTTGCCATCAATTTCCCTAGAGTACTTGTTTTTTTCTTTTTAAAAACCTGTCTTCATGTGACTCCACACTGAAAAGTCATTCAATGACAAGTCCGGTGAAAACGGTGGCCACACAACATCACCAAACCATGAGACCACTTGCCCAGCCACACGTATTGGCCGTGTAAGCAGTTGCCCCATCTTGTTGAAACTATATGTTCTTGATGCAGATTTTCTACCCTTTAAGTTCGGGAATGAAAACGTCTCTTATTGTGCAGAACATTAACGGTGACTGGAGTTCTTTTCTTCAAAGAATGATGGCCCATAAATCCCTCATTTTTTTACAGCACACTAAACTGTATTCCAGGTGTTTCTGATTGCATAACTGATTCTTTAGTTCTAAATAAGAAGCCCACCTTAAAACTGTATTCTGACTCGGAAGTTCACCATGACGACCAATACGAAAGTAATGTCTAAAACATCGTTGAGTTTCCACTTTTGACCAACCACGTTGAGTTTCAATTTACTCACCAATTTAAAAAAAAAACATCGTATGCCAACATGCAATGATCTTTCATCCACAGTGGCATGATGGCGATTAAATAGCATTGGATGGGGAGCTGAATGACCTTAAATCCGAGTTTCTCACTCTAACAGTTGCAGAGAAACGTGCGATTCAAAAGTGTCCGTTTCCCGTGGACCACCCTGTACTATATTTTTTAAAAACATTTTCACCAAATATAATTTCAAGTTATTACTTTAAATCAGAAATTCAAATTTGTATCGTAAACTTGTACATGTGGTATAAAGGGGTTGATCTTCTTTAATGATAATTAGACCGAATAATAAATAGGTTTAATAAGTTGATATAATCTTCGTTTGTTGTTATAATAAATAAAGTGTTGTATTGGAAAATAATTTAGACAGATGCAGGTTACTTAAGGTGATTTTTACTACGTTATTTAGCAAAAACATGTAACGTAAGGCACATATAGTACTTCTATAAAGTATGTAGATTTGTGATTTTTGTGTATATTTCTTTGTAGATTTGTGTATTTGTGATTTTTTTAACACAAAATTTAAACAGATAGCTGAAATACGAAACTTAAATCATTGCTATGTAGCAGACTCGTTCCACACTGACGACTTCACCAGAAACCGTTCAGACTAATGTACCAAGTGTTGATATCTAGCTATTTGTCAGCTCCCAAGGACCAACAGAATCAAGATGGCGGACTGGTGGATTCATTACCACATTCCAACACTTTAAGTAATTAGTTCAATCACCCAATCAACTTGGCGTGCCACAATCACTTTGGTAGGAGCTTAAGTTGTCCCAAAACTGTAATTTGGAGCGTCAGGCAAATGGAGGCAAATTTGTATAGGAATTAGAGGGATAGCTGTTCAGACCATGGACGGAACTCATTGGTACACGGAGAATTTTCTTGGGTGTTTCATTTATTTCATTTATTCATTCCGACGGCAATCGCCATTTTACAAAATAATACATCAAGATTTACATACAACAAGATAATACAAGATAATACAATATAATACAACAGACAAGATAATACAATAGAAAACATCAATAAAGGAGTAAGTAAGAAGTTTGGTGGTGGTGGTGGACAATTTGAGTGAATTGCAACAGTTACAGCATTGTGAAAAAAGTAACAATAACAAGAAACAGTGTAAATAATTAACATCAATAACAATAACAAGAAAAATTGTGAATAGTAAACATCAATAACAATAACAAGAAACAGTGTAAATAATTAACTACAATAACAATAAGTGTGAATATTTACATCAATAACAATCAGTAACCATCAAAATGACAACATTGTGGATAATTAACATTAATAAATTTACTAAACATAACAATAATAGACTATGGCAATGATAACAATATAATAAACTGTGAAAGAGCTAACGTAACATAAAAACAAAACTATATAACAAAAGGATGGATCTGGAGGGAGAAAAACTTTTTGATAGAATGCTGACAAGACATTTCATCACTTGGCACTGTTGAGCGTGTGGCCCTCTAAAGGCACCACCAAGGAACTCCAAGAGCACAAATCGCATCACTCGACACAAATCAGCACTTCCCGGCACCCAGCATGTGGCCCTTTAGAGGCACCACCAAATAACCAACACTAAAAGAGAGCGGAGAGGTGTCAGTAGAGCAGCCTCTGGACATCACGTCTGAAGGATGCTGGTGATGGCCCAAAGAAATCCAAGTGTGGGCAGAGGTCTTCGCTAAATCTCAGCAGTCTGGAGATTCCGTGGTGAAGGGTATAGTTCGTGGGCTGATACCTCCTTCTGAAGACAGCTCTGGATCGGGTTCTTCTGGGAGCGTTAAAGTCCACTTCGTTCAAGAGTTCGGGGCAGTCAATGATCCCATTTGCCACTTTGAAAAGGAATACAATGTCGTTGACTTTTCGTCTCAGGGGAAGTGGTTGAAGGCCAAAGTGCACCTCGAGAGCTGCTACAGGAACTTCGAGGAAAGGAAACCCGAGTTTCAGACCCAGTAGTTTAAGAAATCGTGTTTGAATCCTGTTTAAGATTTCAATATGGCCAGTTTGATACGGATTCCAGATGACAGAGCAGTACTCTAAGATTGGTCGGGCCAGGGATTTGTATAGCGTGACGAGTGCCATGGGAGATTTGAAAGATCTTGTGGAGCGATGGATAAACCCCAACAGAGAAGAGACTCTTGAGGATATATGGATCAGATGATCTTGTGGGCTGAGTGAAGGGACAGTGATTACACCAAGATCTCTGAATTTCTCGACCACGCTGAGACTTCTGCCATCGATACAATAGTCATACTCATGAACTAAGTTACTGCGACTGAGAAACATAACTACACATTTGGAGACATTGAGCTCCATTGCATTTGATAAGCACCATTTGCTGATGTTGTTAATCGAGTGTTGAAGCATTTCTTGGTCATGTGTGGAGGTTACTTTGTTGAACACCTTAATGTCATCAGCAAATAAGAGAAATTTAGTTTTAATTTCTGGGCAGATGTCGTTAATGAATAAATTAAACAGCAGTGGACCAAGATGAGAACCCTGGGGCACTCCAGAAGTGGCAGTGAAGGGACGGGATTGCTCTCCATCACACCTAACAACGAGGATGCGGTCAGTAAGGTAACTTTTCAGCCAGGAGAGTAATGGGCCACAGATTCCATAGCCCTCAAGTTTAGCAATCAATAAGTGATGGTCTATTCTGTCGAAGGCTTTGCTAAAATCCAGATAGACACAATCTACTTGGGAGTGCTCGGTAAATGCTGACATGATTAGATTGTGGAAAACTAGGAGGTTTGTACAAGAGGAGCGACCCTGGATGAAACCATGTTGTTCTGGAGCAATAAATCTACCAAGTTGAAAGCTCAAACAGTCAAGGATAAGACTTTCATAAATTTTGGACAGGGCAGACTGAATGGCAATTGGTCTATAGTTTTTTATGTTGTTTTTGCAACCTGATTTAAAAATAGGAACAACAAAACTATGCTTCAGCACCGTCGGAAAAGTTCCCGCTGAGAGAAGTTTTTCAAAGTAGATTTGGAGGTGGGGTGCGAGGACAGGGGCACAGTACTTCAGTACAGCAGGCGGGATGTCGTCTGGGCCGGCTCCTTTGTTCGGGTCCAATGCTTCCAACTTTCTCTGCACATCCAAAGCTTGAAATTTACAGCTGCTTATTGATAGATTCAGACCAAAGTCAAAAGTTGGCTGTGGAACGTCAGTCACTCTGAAGACTGAAGAAAAATATTCAGCGAAAAGGTTGCATTTGCCTTCGGGGTCTGCGGCTTCTTCTCAAGGAGTCAAGGAACATAGAAGATGGGAGCGAAGATGAGCTTTTTTGGCATTTTACATATGACCAGAAAGACTTCATGTTTGAGGGGATACTGTTCTCGATTTTACAGAGATAGACGGAGTGACATTGAAGTGTTTGTAACTTGCAGACTCTTCTTATATTTTGGAAGTTCAAATAATCTTGATGGGAAAGTGATGATTTATATTTTTTATGTAGAGCCTTCTTGGCTATGATTAGTCTTCTGAGGTTATTGGAGAACCAATGTGGAAATTTTGAGCCAGAGGATTTTTTTATGGGTGAGTGGGACTTGATGGTGGATCCAATGTATGTACAGAAGTTGTTAAAATCATTCTCTATGTTGAGTTGATCTGACAGAATAGGATAGTTGAGACGAAGTAGACTGTCAAAGACAGCTTCAACATTACAGCGACGGAAGTCATGGAAGTATCTAGGACCTGTCGAGGGTGAAGAGTTTGAGGCGCTGAGAGAGAAAGACAAAGCTGGATGATGCTGGATGATTGCTGTCTTCTGGCAGCAATACATCCTCAGCGTTTCTTACATCAAGATCTTCATTGTTTGAGAAAATCAAGTCAAGGCTGACTCCCCTATGGTTTAGGACTCTGTTGACCTGAGTGAGCTCGTATGACGAGAAAGTTTCCTTGACGTAGCGTGAAGATAACGTTAGTCTTTGAGGATCTGGGTCAGTCCAGACCATGTTTGGGAGGTTGAAATCACCCATAACGACAATAAATGCTGTATCCTTGATTAAGCTCATGATCTCATCAAAGGTATCACATAGTGCGGAGTACATGGAAGTGGGCTGGCCCGGGGGTATATAAACATTGCCAACTAGGACTGAACTTGATGCAAGTTTACACAGTACGAACAGACATTCTATGTCATTGCCTGTAGACGTTATGTGTTGGCATGGAATACTGTCACGAATCGCAATTAGTACCCCACCGCCACTCAATTTGCTACTTGTGGAGTCAGACCTATCACATCTGAAAATAGTATACTCCGGCATGCCAAGTTCACTGTCATATATGTCAGAAGACAGGTTAGTTTCAGTGAGACATATAATGTCATAGGGGCAGACTGCAACGGTTTGTGAGAGGGAGTGAAATTTGCTTCTGATTCCGTTAACATTTTGGTAATAGCATGCAAGCGGATTGGCCCCTTTGGGGCTTAATCGTTTTTTGAGATATTTACAATGGCAATGAATGGAACGTTGTTTCTAAATTTAATTGTTAGGTTTTTTTCTCCCTTGAGTTTTCTTTTTTCGAGTTCTTCTTTGAGAGATTTAAGGTACTTCTGTTCTTGTGGCGTTCTGTCCCGGCCGAGCGAGACTGAAGCAAATTTTTCACCAGCTCCAACCTCAGTGTCATGTGGGTAATTAATAATAATGTTACGAGCCTCAGATTCAGATTTCAAGAATACCTTAAGTGGTCTTTGCTTGTCACTCTGCTTCTTGCCGATTCGGGAAGTGTTTATTCCTTTTTTTTTTAAAACGTGTGGTGTTGATAATTCTACCAATGCTAAACAAGTTTAATATTATTGTTTATAAGTTAGTTCCTTGATTATTTTACCAAAAGATACTAAGCACAAACTTAAGGGAAAGCTATCCGAGATATCGTATAGGATATGACCCGCACAGAATTAGTCGTTATTATAATAATCTTTCACTCATATTAATGTTCCTTCACGACTAGGACTCGGGTATTACAATAATTTATACATTTTATGGTTTAATTCAATTTAAAAAGTTTCAAGTATGTACGCTTACTTAAAACACAAACAACGTAAACATATCCATGAAATAAAAAAGAATGTCTTAAGTCATTCGCAAGAAACGTTTTGTGTAAACCCCATAACGTATGCAAATTTATCATTCGTCCTAATTCAGAGTAAATTACTTCTGAACGAAAGTGGAAGTAATTATTGCAGCAGAAGCAATCTCCCTTTCCTTCAATTATACAACGTCTTTGGTAGTCTTGCCGGAACTCGCCTTCGGAGGTCTTTGAAGTTGGCTGTTTCCGGTTATTATAGAGAATCTATCTGTTGGTCTAAGGTTTAACGATCCACCTGTTTTCTAATTGCCATATTTTTTCCAGTTTTGTGGATTGTTTTTTTTTAGATTGTCTATACAGGAAGTTGTTCATTACGTCCTACAAGTTCCTACTCTTTACTCTCTGAGTGCTGAGGTAATACCAGTCGAGTAGAACCACAAAATAAAGCAATAGATCTCAGTATGAATTTTTTTAAATACAGATTATGGATAGGAGCAATCTTTTCACAAATTATCAGATTTAAATTCCATCAGTTTAAAATGGTATGTGGATTTAACATTTTCTATCTTAAAATATGTTACAAACGATTGATTCTACAAACCTATTGAGAACATGCGTTTTTAAGAAATGGTATGACTAATCCAACTACTGTATACTTCAACCGTTTGAGATCGGCGAATAAAGAACTAGTGTGACAATTTTTCTGATACCGAGTAAATGAAATGTATGACGTTTTAACGTTTACCATTGCATCGTATTGGTGAGGTAAAGACGTCGATCTCTATACTACAACGTTGAAGTAATATATATCGATGGGTAAAAGAGCGGCGGTCTGGACCATGCACGGTCTAAAAAAATAATATTCTGATTGGTTATCTACCGATTTTTACAATTTAATTTTCTAACAATGTATAACTTTATAGTTTCTGGATGATTCCTTATTTTTAATATATTGAAGATATAACATTTTGGCCACCATTATGAATTGGTATAATTTAGAAATCTGATGCTTTGTGGAAATACAATGGCCCCCAAAAAAAAAATGTTCAAAATATTTACAGGGGGTTTGTATGTACACACAAATACAAATTTGAACGAATAGTGTTTTTGGTCTATAGGGACATCGAAATGAAAAAGTAAATCGGTCCTGGATCCCTTTAGATTCGCTGAAAGAAGAACCGATATTAAAATGCAATATTTATTGAAGGTCCTTAATTTTCAAATGTTAGGAACTAAGTTAAAACCAAGCGAAATTGTCTAATTCAAAATTCAAAGCAGTCCCGTTTTAACCCTTCTAATCAGAGTTCGTCGGCGTCGGATCCGAGCAGACGACAGTTTTACGGCGTGTCAGGACGTCCGATCCCCTACATTAAACTCGACAGTTTTCCCTCCTAAACAAAGTTTATTGAAGACAGCTGTTTTAACGAAGATTTAAACCAGGACAGAAACACACATCCGGGGAACTGGGTGGGACAAAACAAAACTGTAACGACCTGGGCGACCGTAAAATATGCATGTTTGTCCGTAATATCCTTTCATAGTCCAAAAGGCTTATTTTTGGCGTGTAATCATCTGAAATAGAGAGGATCTTTGTGGGAGTACAGTAGTAAGTACTGTCAAGATACTTGGAATAAAGAAATTGTATTGTACCAATAATACAAATTATACAAATGGACTTTAAAAACTTTTTTGTAGAATTCAAAATAAACTAAATACATACTACTTTGCAATGTTTTATACTTTATAAGCTTTTAGCTATCTCGAAGTCAACGTTTATTCCTTTGGTAAGTAGTTTGACCATGGTTTGACCCTTGATCACGCTCATTCAATGACGTGATGATTAATTATATAGGTTGTAATGTTTAATGCAAACAATACTACTGCGTAACAATATTTTTACATTTACAATTGGGTGAATTTCTATAAGAAGTTGTTGCAATAAAATTGGTCCCAAGAAGTATCTTCCTAATATATGCTTTCAACATGAACTGGGCATTTCAATATCAAGACGTGACTCGTTTGTATATATTTGTCCAGGTTGTTAATGTTTATATTGTTGATAAACAGCGCTATGAGACTAGCGTTTATAGCTTTCTATCGTAGCATACAAGCGACCGAGACGTGATTATAAATATAAACAATCAGATCGTAACAATCATGAGCTCACCCACCACATGGTGGGAGAGTCATATTTTGACAAGTTGCAACGATTATTAGCACCAGTTAAAGCTCCAATAAACTATATGCCAAAGACTGTCATTTTCTTTTATGTTTACTTTCTCCCTCTATTCATACTAGTAGAATATGGAGAATTATTGTTTTTACAAGAATTTTAAAATTTGGTTTTGGGAACCCTGAACTAAAAAATTGGGGTTTGGAGGTGATATATTTATCTGCGCATGTAGATGTGTACAGAGCTATGGACTGAAACTGTCGTCTGATTTTTTAAGGAATTTGGTATGTGGGTACTAATCTATGGTATCACCAAGCATTTTTTTATTGCAATATTTGTGATTTTACCCGTAAAATATCATGGTTACTCCCACCGCGTACCCGAGTGTTTTACATGCTTATGGGAGGCTAATGTGTCAGTTTGCTGGCTATTATTTATTTTACCAAAATGATTTGTAAAGGAAACCATAACTATTAATTTAATTTCCAAAACATTAATAAAAATGTTTGCCGTACACGTAATAGTTAAATGCCATTGACTATAGACGATAGAGAGTTTAGTCAATGTTATAACTAATACTGTACATGCTGATAACTTGTTAGCAGCTATCAATAGTTAATTGATTAAACCACACTTGCAGCACAGGGTTTCATCATTATCAACCTACAACAATGCTTCTTGACACAATGGAGTTGCAGGTTATGACGTCATCGGTTGTATTGTTATAATTATTATAAATCAGAGGTTTCTCACAACAAAACAGGACTTAACACTAAATACAACGTTACCAGAGAGATCAATGTAGAACACCCTTAAATTCAATTAAATGTTTGAAAGCTGTGTTGGTTTGAAGTGTCTACTTGACCTACAGAACAATATTAATATTAATTTGTATACATTACGTCAAAATCCATATGAAGGATTAAAATGTTCGTGTTTAGGATAAAACATCCCTACACTTTCAATTCACACCAAACACACTTGTTTACAAATGTTTATTGGTAAAACTCATTTCACAAGACGGGCGTGTTTGAAACTATCAAACATTCTCAAACATTTATAAGAGGCGAGTGATTGTACGAATCGCAAATATGCGGGGTAAACACTCGAGATATGAAACAAGTTCAGGCTGCTATTTTGGCGGCAATGCAAGTTTGGCGGGTTACCAACGCGCCAATGTAGACCAGGCGTGTCAGATAAGGCGGTATGTGTTTGCAATTTGTCTCCTTTAAGTGTTTAACTTCGGATCTCTTAAAGGTCATTCCAACTGCAAAGGCTAAAGGAAGGCGGTCTAACTATATAAAAGTATATATACTGAACTGTGTACATTAAAATTAACAGCATTAAGGCACGGTTCAGTAAAGAAATCTCCCTTGGGGTTGATTAGTGCAAACATTTTGGTTTATCTGAAACAAACTTTTGGTCATTTACCTAGAATTATATGGATTTGACAGTGCATTTGTTCATTATTATCTAATTTTTATTTACGGCTGATGATTCCATACTCATTTAGTAGAGATTAAATGTAGAAGAGTACCATGGTCCAGGAGGTGCTATATTAACCTAATGAAATTATAACTTGAATAGACAACTTTAAGTAATTCAAACCACAATCAAATTTCTAGGTTCGATCAACATAACAAACAGTTGGGCTGTAATAGGGCTGTAATGAAGATAATCGAATCTACCTTGTCCGACAAAGCAAGTTTGGTTTGGCTGAAGAGAAAAGTGAAACAGACAGACAAGCACATTAAGCTATCAGATAAAATCCAGGTGACTCTGACACACTGACAGTGACATGTCTCCCCCCCCCCCCCCCCCCAAACACACAAAGTGCTATCTGTTTGTTCTTCTAACCTAAATCTCTACTTTGTTATCAAATCTTGCTACAGTCATGACTAACTCAACATCATTTAGTTTTCCTTACATGATCATTGTGAGTAGTAACTTTCCTGTCAAAACTTCCCTAAAACTCTGTTTATTTGTGTTTTTACCAACAGTTTTATTTTTTTAGGTAAGAGCACTAAATAAACCTCTGTATCGCTTATTTAAGTACACACCATAAACTTTAAGCCGGCAGTTTGTAGATATGAAATTAAAGTATTATCCTGGATTCTATTAAATGAAAACATTATACTAAATACATTTCCTACGTTTACTTTTAATACATTGGGTAAATCTACAATAAAAAGAAATCATTAAAATTACAATAGTTATAACAGTTATTAATACCTATTTGTTTGTAATCACAGACACGCGTGTCAATAGCATAAAGACGACAAAGACATATAAAACAAAACTCTCTATACGAACACTGTGATTTCAATGAAACCCACGAAACGTTTCAGGTTCCAATATAAATTTGTCCTGTAACTGGAAAAACATTGGCCCCAATGTACAACCTTGAGGGACCCCGTTGCACAACATCTGTCTGAGTGAGACCAATGGTAAATGGTATCATGTAATGAGAACAAGGCGTTGTTTGTTCCCATCAACAGCAATTGCGCCGATCTAACCAGTCCCTTCTCCGTCATGTCTCATCATTAGATATAAAATTATGTCCAAGATTGTAAAAGAGGTATCAAGCAGAAGGGAGTGAAGCAGAACGGTTTTAATGTTAATTTTTTTATGTGTTAATGTTAATGTGTGATGAATGCCAATATTATGTCTCTGGCACAGTGAAGGGAAATTTAATAGTTCCCATTAAGGGTTTACGCAATATGAAAAGGTTGAGCTCAACGAAAAAAACACTTTCGGTTGAGTAGGGTGAGCCTTTGGTTTCACGTTTTGTGGGTGGAATTAGGATTTGGTTTTTGATATTTTGAAAGCACCATCGTATTCAGCAGCCTTCTCGGGTTTCTTAAATGTTAGGTGAAAGGCTTTAGTCAATTTTTAAAATTTTAAATGGGAGATGTTTGACTTAAGGGTGTTTTGATAAGTACCAAAGTGCTTTATGTAGTAACTTTTAATTCTTAATGTTTTATCAAACAACACAGATTGACCTTTACCACCAAGGTCAAAGTCATTGCAATATATTTTAATATTTCAGTGTTTAAATATATTATTGGCTTGGATAAATAATCAGCCTAACAATTGTTTTAGTTTTGTTTTCAATTTAGGTAAAAACAACGTTTGGATGTTGATTTAAAAATCGTAACAACTAAAACATTCCCACCAGTAAACCAACAACCCAATGGAACAAACTAATTCGATGTACAAAAAGTAATGAAGAATCAAACAAATCTCACCATTACAAAATGAAAAACCGGTCACGTCCTGTATAACTTGCGGTGTTGGTCAAACACGTATTACAAGGTGTACGTCATGGTCAAACAACCAATCAGATTGTGAAACTACTGATAAGATTGATCAGGTGTCTACCGTTACTCAGTGGCCTTTGACGAACATTTACCAAAGGTAACAATAGCTTGCTTATAACACTTCTTATGTGTCATTTGCAGACGATAACATTTTTATAAAATTAAAATGTAATATTGACAGTTTAATCGGGTAAAGTTTGTTTCACGTAGCATTTACTTCTACTAACCTGGAATAAACTCAGCTGGTACACATTAACTGAGCTTAAGTAATTTATTTATGTGCAGAATGTTTATTAATTTTTATAATAGCCCGGTGTCAATCTATCTTCTATCTTCTATATATATAATACGCTAAGCCGATTTTTGTAAACAGAACTCCTCCGTTAATATTTACCCGATTTTGACGTTTGAGGTCTCAAAATAAAGGTTAAATCGTGTAGTTGTGCCCAACAGTATTAGATTTTCGATAAAGTCGTTGGTAAGGGCGTCAGAGGCCTTTAAAGTCAGTTTTTTCTCCATAAGGATAACATGGGAGATAATTTTTATTTTTAAAAACATATGTTTTTAGTTGAAAATAGTCAAAGTCTACTACATAAAAAAAATGGTGTGTATTATGCCTGTAAATGTATATTAAGTTTAATAATGTTTTGAGTAACTTAAAGTGTACTCATAATGGATCATACTACTTTATTTTAATGCTGAGAATAGTAAAATTTAGTTGAGAATAAGTTACCATGATTTACAAAACTGTAATGTAATATTTTAAATCACAAATATTTGACATGAAACAGCTGATCTACCAGACAATTTATTTATAAATCAAAACAAAAGAAAATCCCCTCTTCAAGTTTGTTGCTATACAAAAATATTTTTTTTAAATATTTGTTGTGTGTTCTAAAAATGGGACCCCAGAATATTTGGCTGTACACCGTTCAGGTCTTGATCCAATAGCCCTCACTGATTGATCGAGCAACTACACACATGAACACTGTTGCACAACTGCAGTTCGCGGCCCACAGGCCTGTTAGGCTTCTGCTGTTTTGGTAAGGTTACAATGGATAGTTGACATTTTTACGAGAATTGAAGGTGAACGTCTCGGTTTAGGGAACAGTCAAAACTTCGAGCAGAGCTATATGAACCTTCATGACGCAATACGTGAACGAGCAGAAAATGAAAGAGTCCAAATAAGCTAAAGCTGATGGATTCTCTATTTTGCCATCAAGATTGTTTAGAGTTGGATGCCCTGTTGGTTCCATCGACCCAAACGTCGTTGAAAGTATACAAAATGGTCAAATGAAAGACAAAGCTATTTTAGCTTAAAAAAAACAGTGACTGTGATTTGATCAACAACAAAGTCTTGGATAAATTGCCAGGTGAGCCCAAAGTGTACAAAATCATTGATAGTTTGCTTGCAGATCATTTAAACGCCCATCTAGAATGCCTAACAGAGTTTTTAAACAATAAAGAGGTCAGTGGATTGCCAAGACACTGATTTTAAACGGGGGCAGTGGTTTTATTGGTGAGGAATATCAATACACCAATAAAGGGCCTCATTAATAAAACAAGGTTCCAAGTGAACAAAATGGTTAACAATTAATTTAATAGAATGTAAAGTCCTAACTGGAACAAGTGAGGGGGATATATTTTGATTCCGATGATAAAAATGTGCCCGTCGGAAACAAACTTGCCATTTAAAATGGGAAGATGCCAATTTCCATAAGCTTCGTTATTTTCAATGACAATCAATAAAGCACAAGGGCAATCACAAGAGTACCCTATCACTGTTCTTACACAGACCAGTTTTCAGTCACGGGCAACTATATGTTGCTTTAAGTAGGGCTACATATTTTGATGGTGAATGCATATTTATCACGGAAATTTCTGACCAGGGTAATTTTCCTCAAGGTGATTTCACGAATAAAAACTTAGTATGTTATTCAAGGAAGTTATTTTGTAAATAAAATAGATTGTTTTGGGATATTTTTAAAAGGGGATTCTTCATGAACCATTTTTATGTTCTTCAAATATGCTATATATTGGTTTTATTAAAATGTTTTATTAAATGTGTTTTAAAATCTTAAAATAACTATAAAATACTCGATAACTTATTAATTTACTAAATATAAGACATATACAGCTAGAAAATGGATGGTCTGCTTTCCTTCTAAGGCTTCATTCATTACTGTATTTTTATTTCGACTGAGTCAATATATAACACGATGAATTTGTTTTCTAAATTCATACGTTTTTTTTACGGCGCGTTGAGCCGCACGGGTTCACTAGTTTACTGTAATACAATAATGGAGATCTCTGTAACACAGCTTTTTCAGCGGTCCTACTTAACCGAATTTTACGAATGAGTTGTCATTTTAAAGCAGATTATCTAGCGGAGGGACGATTTTTAACTAAAAAGGTAATTTAATTTAGGGCCTGGACCCTCTAGCATTTGATTTATTTCTTGAGTTCACTTTCAAAGATCCAGTGAACAAACATTATCTCTGAAAAGTAAACGCATTTTTCTTTTTTCCTCGGAAACAAATGTTCAACCCTACTAAACTAAAATGTTGAATTGGTGCACGTGATTGATTACTGATTGAGAAATTATTGAAGATACGTGGACATAAACACTTTCTAAATCTGATATGGTACATAGTACTTTTCATTTTGCACCGACTCAAATTTTAGTTCTTTGTTTGTTTAAGTCCATTTCTGGAAGTGGGTTATAGTAAGTACATGTATTTCTATGCGTATTGTAAACATTTTCCAGTATGGATAGTAAAAACCAGTTGTAATGTCTTTTTAAATTTAGAATCTAGTACTCAAATTAAGCTAAAGCTAATAAATCGCAAACACATTATTTAGTTATCTTTGTAGGGTTTCTTTGTGATTTTCAAGCTTTGGTAAGGTGTGTGTAATCTTGATATTTTAGGTACGTTTCTCACCTACAAACCACAATCATCACTCGTTGTTGTTAGAGTAAAAATGGCCACATTTATTCTTTAAACATAAATTGTTAAATTCAATCTAAGCATGTGTAAATAATTCGTTTCGTTGTTCCACAACAGTACTAAGGAGCACTTGGTGATCAGTAGACGTTATCATCAGACAGATTGTCTACACGAATGCTGATGATACAGTAGATGTAGGTTAGTTTCACTTTCAACATGTTTCGATCCACGCAACGCAACACATCAGCGCCTTGATGACGCAACTGTGATATCACCTGATAGACAGCTTCTCATACCTAACAGCAACAGCTAGCAGTAAATACATAATAACGTTAGTATACAATGGAAAAAAGTATAACTAATTAGGAGAATGATAAATGAGTTTAGAATGTACGTGATTCATTGTATTGTAGATTATGTTTCGTACACTGTTATGAAACTAGAAAAAGTATACACTGATATTTTATATTAAACAAAGAATTAAAAACATATTAAAGGATGCAATTGTTTTGAAAAATTATTTGGAACATACAGTATTTTAGTTATCTTGGAGTAGGTAGTCGTGCAGGGATATTCAAGAGACTTCTCACCAACTTATAATTTCTTTTAGCAAATTTTTTTTTAAATTAGCTCTTTATGATGCTCTTCAATTTAACAACACTCGGTGTTTCAAGTTTATTTGTTGTTAATCATGTCAATGAGTGGTTTGGCGTTTGATTAATATCAAAACTAGTAATACAGTATTTTGTAACAAAAAGACTTCAAAATGTTTATAAATTAACTTGGAATACAGTATGTAAAATTAGATTTTAAATAACATCAAAATATACACTATACCCACAAATTAGTGTATTCACATGACTTAACATATGTTTAAAAAAATCTCCATGAAAAAAGTTCAAAATTCTGTTTTAAATAGTGGATAGGTAAAAATAAGCCTGAACATCTACAATGGTTGTATTTGTATTATTTGTGTAAGAAAGCAACAAATATTATAACCATGACTTGAAAATTTGATTAGGTTGGTCACACTGTTTTAACCCCAATAATCCTCTATTTTCCGTTCCTGCCCCACACTCGCTAGACCTCACACAAAGTTGGGCTGAAACATCCATTAGTTTGGTTATGCTTGGGTTTTCACAGGTTTACGATTCGCGTCGGGAACTAAAAAAAATATTTGGCCGTCTTGACCGGCATAATTAACGGACTGGTGAAAATCTGGGGCGTTAAATTAAACCGGCGGCCGGCGCCTCGCAGACGTGACAAATTGATGATAGTTTGGTGATTTAGTAGCGACAGATACAGCGTTTTGATCGTTAATTTTGGAACAGCTTTAATATCAAATATTTCTGGAACGGTGTATATCATGGAGGCAACCAAGTGCCATGAATACACGAAGAAACATCAATTTGTTGATATTAAAAGAGACTCTCGGTTTTTATAAGATAATCGTGGGTGCTGCTAGTATTTTTCAGAATTTTTACAAAGCCGTTAGTTAACTAGTAAAAAACGGTCGTAGACTTGTTTAGTATGTTGCATTCTTTGGATTTACAGTAAGTTGCGTGTTGCTTTTGTAATTAATTATGTTACTAGAGAGCTTAAAGACTGGTTATTGACACAATGGATAAATTATATGTTTATTTTTGTGCTAGAAGCAGAACAGGAAAGTCGTATGATGAAAGGAAAAAATATACTCTACAAAACAGTGTAAATTTAAAGAACAAAGGCCCGACAGATTTAATTGTTTCATTACTTTGTCTTAATAATATTTTACGGAACTTAACAAGCAAATATTCAAACAAAACGTATTTAATTGCCTAAATGTATCAATTATTGTTTGTTACTGGAAAAATACCTTGAAACAAATGCAAGTGGCCAATAGTTGAAGAACAACTATAGCCTAGTAATTTTCGTTCGACATATTTTCCCCTTTACGACACACGCTGTAAAAATAACTCAAGATTTGGAGACTTGTTCAAATTAAATCGCGAACAAGCATCCAATTAAATGTCTCGCGAAACGGCGATTTGGCAACCAGAGGCCATTAAATTGGCGGCAGCGGTCCCTTCTGGCGGGAATATGCGAGTGAGACAGATAGGGAGGAATGTACAAATTATTGGTATTCATGCACGAAATAGATTTTTTTCGGTACATTCAACAGGAGTTGCGAAAATGTAATGGCTTGCTAAGGAATTTCAGACGATCTAGGATCAGATTTTCAGATCAGCTACATTAGCAGTACATAAGCATTTCTGTCAATAAAGATTCAAGACGTTACTAGTTGTTCATTCACAAAGGATGACATAGTAATGTATGAGTCAGTGCATATAAAAGCTTTGTCAACTACAATCAATTAATAAATCCCAAGACATAAGCGCGAACCTGTGTGGGTATTTTAAGGTGAGTGGCGAATGCAGTGATTGTGGAATAAAGTGAGATTACAAGTTTAGCTTTTTAACTGACCACGATCGCCTGTTTCTTAGCTAGGACTATTCATTAAGAACCCAGTTATCAAAGTCGTTAAAGTACCTATTGTAAGTTGCAATAAGGTTATAGTAGCATAGGTCAACTGACGGTAATTGTAGCGATAGCCTAGTTGATTAAATAGCCATTACGCAAAACAACTAGCAAATATAGTAGCAATATTATTTTTACTTAAAAATCGTTGTCTACCGCTGATATCTGAATAATTTATAGGTTACCGGTACAGAAAAGTGTATAATGTTCTAGCGGGAATAACGTGTCATTAAGTATATAATCTACTAAAATTGTGACCAATCTCTACAAAAGTTGGAGGCGGTGCGGCATTGGGTCAGCAGGTGCAGCAGAAGTTCACTGACCCGACGTTTCGCTGCGTTTCACCGGTCGTAATCAAGACAAGTGGTCCGGAGACCGCCACGCAGCCACAAGGTTAGCGCCTTGCCGTGGCTCTGATCCCCGAAATAACCCGCTGCACTGCCAACTGTCCGTGTCTGGCTAAATTAGATCTTAAAGCGAGTAATTACTCATAACTTAATTAATGGGCTGGCTCATCCGTCCGAATTCCTTGGGAATGCAAGCGCGGCAAGCGCCACGTTATGTTATTTTCGTAACGAGTAGGAATTCGGACACGTTAAAATAGCGTCCAAAATAATAACTGGTCTTTAAGAATAACGTTTATCACTGTATATTTTTATTGATTGTTTTCAGTTACAAAAATAAAAGCTGTAAAATTGTGTACGATTGTAAGAAATTGTTTTGATTTATTCTGGTTTACCTCAGTAAAAACGTAAAAAATTCCATTGTGTATATAGCACAAATTTAAAAGAAATAGTTTGTATAGTACTTTTAGGTTTGTAAATAACTTAAAATTAAAAAGGGTCCAAGTTTACTGTACACAATTTTTAAATTTATTAGTAATTCGTCCTAGCATAAATCAGTTTGGATTTGGTTATCGTTTAATAATCTTTGTACTTCGAGTCTAAATAGCTTTTTAGATCAAACCATGTAAAAAGTAAACATGCAATCTTAAAAAAATGCAAAAATATTGGTAACTTCATAAAAATGGATATATTATTAATATTCATAAACTCAGTAAAACTCTGGACTTAGAAGTTAACGCAAACAGGTTTCAAAAGAATTCCATTCATATTGTTAACGACTTCGTAACAAAAATTAGTAGAGGGGCTGCAACCTATCAATAAATCAGTTTAATGACTAGCCCTAGCAATATAACCGACCATATTTAAACCGGCCCTCATCCCTTCACATACAGAAACTAATTGTGGGGGCACGAATGCCTTTGACTCCATTAAACAATAATGATCACCCTTATTGAGATGAATCATCAAAGACAGAAATGGGAGGACCAAATGACATTCCAGTCTGGTTAGAAATATATTATACAATAGGGGATTGATGGTAATTGTTAGTGAAATATGAAAATATTGTTATAACAGAAAGACATTGTAAATTTGTGGATAAAATGTAACTTCTGTTATTGTTTGTAAAACCGAGACTCGGAAAACATCGTATCTAAAATAAATGAATTAATGAATCATGGAATTTTACGTATTTAGACTAGTCTAGTTTCGTGCACTCCTTTGAAGTCTTATTAACATAACAATAAAGTAACGTCTCTATATACAGCCTACCAAAGAAATACTGAGTAGTTAGTTTGGTTTCAACCCTTTCAATAATTTCTGGGTAAACAAAATTTAAAAAAATGTTAAAAGATTAGGTTAGTTTAACTAACAACTTTTTGACTTTTAGTATTAAACCGAAATCAACTAAAATCAATCTTTATTGTAACAATAATAAAGCAGCATTAATTACAATGTAAAAATACAGCAATTATTACATGGGCTTTTGCCTGTGGGTGATAAGAGTTCTCACTGGCTGCTTAGATGGTTAACTTTCTTGTAGTAACACACAAGAAAAAAACACACATTTACACTTTTTTAGTCTATTGTTAATATAAATACATCTTTTTATGGGCCCCATTAAACAGGGAGAGAGAGGACTATGGATGGATATGGACTGTAGTTTAGGTCAGTGATAAACATCGATGTATCCAATAGTCAATGATAATACTCTACAAAAAAATTAGGCTCAGTTTCTATTGTCAGCTAATCCTTTAAGTTTTATACTGAAGTGTGAGACTTTAAAAGATATTTTGTAATATTAACCACAGTGATTTTTATCACAGCGAATAGACCATTCATTAGTTGTCTATTGTCTGGGTTTTTATTTGAACTACGGCGCTAAAAGGATTGGGTTGACAGCAAATATTCAATTCCTTTGTACAGTAGTAATATAACGCAGAGAAAACACTGTCGAGATGGTATAAAGTATTTAGAATTTTTTTTTGAAATCTGTTGCATTTCCAACCAAACTGGTTTTTAATACAATGCCGCATCTATACAAAAATTATATATCTACAGCTTATAATAATGAGAACCAAACAACATCGAACAAAATTTTACTATTGGGAATAAATTTACAAAAAAAAATAACTAGACTAAATTCTAACTTTGGATTGTATAGTTATAAGGAAGAAGCGGGAACTATATAGACGGCGGCGGTGGACCGAAGATGTAGGACGGACGTTTTGTTTTCACGGCCAAATAAACAAAAGCAGAGCGGAAAACACAAAAAGTGTGACAGACTGCTTCCTTCGCACTCCTTCCACGCGGATCCGTGGCAGGAACTCTGGGGAACTGGCTGAAATGTGGGTTTCCTTGGTAATTACAGAAGCAATAGTTTCTAGGGTAGTTCAAGTATCTGTGATGGTTGTAAAAGTGATTTGACGCTCGTGGAAAGTCACAAAAACTATCTACTACAGTACCACTACAGGTTATGGAATGTGTATTTGTAATTTTAGTGTTACAAAAGGTAGATTGGAGTGTTATAAAAAAATATTTTTCCATACAAGTTCATAGACATACAGTTTTTACAACTGTATATTATGGAATTGTTATGGTCATCCCAGCACCCTGCATTGCTACATTTGATTAAACTTGACTTAAACTTTGACTCGGCCATACTGTTTGAAGCGAATCCCACTTTCATCAAACTAAATCATTCTGTACATGTTTATAAAATGTTGTTATGCTTTTATTTGAGTTTAACGATTTTTATCTTCTGTCGGGTGTAAACTGTGGCAAACGTTTACTACAACTACAAGCCTAATTCCATATGCACCTCATAATACGGTATATTATCCATACTGCACTATAATAGTTTTGCTTTTTTTAAGAAACGTAATGAAGTCGCTTTAAACACTGTACACAAAATATTTTCGTATTCTGAACTACAAATAGTGTAACAATACTAAGAATCAAACTAGAACTTTTCCTGCTATCTCAAGGTACTATCAATACTCGTGACCTTAAGTAAAAGAACTATTTTCAACCATTCACATTTACGTTTCAATCAGCTAATCTTATCTCAGGCTCTCTTTGTCATCTCTCGTCTCACTAGACAGATCAACAGTGTGGAAGTCCCTTGATCAGGGGGGGGTCACACTTCGTGCCCCCACATCCAGTCGCCCGGATCAGATTTTGAGATTTATTGAAGGGGACGTGCAGAGCATCGCCAGCGAAGGGTTATATCATGCTTAACTGCGTGTTCTAATCCTCTTCCCCCACAAGCAAATTTCACTGCACCCTTCGTCATTAGATTTGTTACAAGCCAGATGGATGTTTTCATTCTAAATATTTCTCTCTTTCTGCATTCATCAGTGCTATCCTGTGTAAGTTCTATATTGGGAACTTTGCAATTGATTTAACAGTTTTTGATGATGCATCTCAAGTATGCTGTGTTTAAAGATAAGTATTTTTACGTGGAAAAATAATGTCTCTTAGCGAATTTCCCTATAAGGAAGTAGGTGGCACGGTAATACCTAGGCCCGGAACCGATTTACTTTTTCATTTTAATGTTTCCAGAGACCAAAAACACCATTCGTTCAAATTGATATATGTAGAGTTATATAAGTGTCTGTGAACTGCGATAACTTGAATAATTTTTGTCCGATTTTAATTAAATTTGGTTTGAAAGTGTAAGGCGGGATAAAATTAGATGAGTTCGTGAACCAGCATGATCGGACTATGGGAACGGGGTTTTATGGGTAAAAATTGTTTTTTTTATTTTTGACCTTTATCATGGAAGTATACTATGGAAGTAACTATAATATTTTATAGGACAAAATCACAAAAGTTGTAGTAACTTCCAAACCGTAATTGTTACAGCTATGAGGGATCACTCAATTCTAATTAAAATTATAAGGGCCATAACACATTAATTTTGATCAAAACCGGCTTTTTTCATAAAATCCGATTTTTTCATTATTTTATGGAGTTGTATGGGGGAATAACATAATTTACAATAACTTTTGAACAGTCCTTTTTTCAGAAATGGGCCATTTTGTTCAGAATTTAAAGGGCTACAACATACTATTTTTTTTGTTCAAAATCGTTCGGACCATTTTTGAGAAAATCAGGTTTTTTCGTTATTTTTTGGTGAAATCAACATTAAAAATATAAATTAATAAAAAAATCCTGGAGATCCATGGTTAGTAACTACATACTAAATTTAATCTAAATCGGAGCACATGTTTAGTCTGAAGCTCTGTACACATCCACCAACAACACATCCTGTCCAGGGGGGCCCAAAACGGATATATCCACTCAAAACTCAAACTCTAAAATTTTTACGAAAACCATACTTATGGGGAGAAAGTAAAAATTATAATTTTGTTATTCTTATGGAGAATATTGTAAAATTTTGTAGTTTGCTTGTTTATGGATATATTTTTTCAAACTTGGCAAATGTATTTATTTTATACTGAGCTATTAATATTTTATTTAAAAAACACGTTATTAGTTTCCCTGTAGCAGCAAACCTAGGTACTTGTTAAACCTAATGTTATTTATTAAATAGATCTAATTTAAAATCAATTAAGGCAAATGGAAATTCGCTTAGACGGCAGGTTTGCTGTAGCGGGGGTATTTTAAATTTACAATACTACACTATTAACTAATATAAAACAATTTCTGAAGTGTATCTCTATTTAACAATTTGTTAAAGAAGTTTACTTTAGAAGTTGACGTATAATAGGCCTACAGTCAGTCGTTGCTACAGCGAGATTTAGGCATATAATCTGGAGAATAGTTACAACTCTATAAAACATGAAATACAACAAGTGGATGACTCTTTGTAAATGTTGATTGCTAATAATCTTAATAAACGTTTATAGTTTAGGTCATTTTAATAGACCATTTAGTTAATGTATAATGATATTCGTGTATTAGGTTTATTTCGTTTATAGTAGTAGTCATAAATAGTTCGAGTTTTTTTTTCTAAATTGACGTAGTAACCTATATAGCAAAAGTAGTATTATTTTATTTTTATCATTCCTACGATGGTAGAGTATAAAACCTATCTGATACATATATATCGTAACAAATTGTAATTTGATCGATAATGTTATTTATAAAATTTATATCACTTACGGTCAGCAAACTTTTCAGCAAAGAGACTAACTCACCTGGAAACAAATTCAAATTAGAGACATGTTTACTGTACATAAAATATCTTTATATTGAATCAACTATAAAAACACAAAACTTGCTAGAAGAAGAAAGAGATATCTTACACAGTACAATAAATAACCGTCAAAAACGTATCATAACACAAATATTAACATGGTTGATATAATCATAAACATAATTTTAATAAACGTACAGTATAAATAAAGTTATTAGAACGGCTAAATTAATAAAATTTGTTGTTAATTAAAATTTGTGAATGCTAAATACTGTACAACATTGTACAGTAATTGATCAAAAATCCTATCTCAAAATGACAAATGAACGATGAGTGTTGAATTTTGCAATCCAACCTGGAATTCTCATTCAGTTGCTGACTGAGGCCGAACTCTTGAATGGTGACTTGACATTTTTGTTAACCTGCCAAGAAACGGTCGGAATATTGCTGTAGCCAGTCTAGGCCTCACACTAATCTGTTGATTCGTTCTAAGAAAGTAAACGCTCTACTGCTGCATGGCAAAACGGGTCGCCGGAATTTTACCCCCGCGGATTTGGAAGTCTAATGAAAATAGACAGAGCGTGATTAATTAGATTAGCAATAAAAACCGGAATTTTAGGCCCTGTCCATATAACTAGCCATTAGACAACTGAAGATGTACGGGCCGGATTTTTACCCCGGAAGTTTAGCCCCCCCCCCCCCCCCCCGATTTTTGCCCCCACGGAATTTTACCCTTGGCTGGATATAGAAATTATTAAGAAAGATTGATTAAAGAATTATTGATTTTCTTATTTCTATTTTTTATTTAATTGTAAAAATTGTATTATTAAGTAGCCTATCTTTATTTATTTATTTTGTAATCTCAACTAAGAAAACCAACTACAGGGCAATGCAGTATTTACTTTAAACAAATTTGTATCTGTAATAATGCAGTAATAAGTAGTTATCTTAGATACTGCATACAGAAAAAAAATGGAAAATGTTTATACATTTTAAACATTTTTGAAGTGTTAAAATTGGCAAGAAATGTATCAATTATTTATTATATATATTTTTAAATTAATTATAATGCAGTATTTTTAAAGCTATCGTAAAATGTAAACAGATTAGCAAACTACTAAAAGTATGAACAATTATACGCCACGCTTTGGCTACTAATGAAAAACAAATTTAATGCGGAAGACCCTACTCAATATTCGGGTAGGACCAAAAATACTGTACAGTAATAGGTTTTTAGAATTATTTAAATATTTCAATTTCTTTCCTTCAAACAACACAACTAAACTAAAATAATGTATTGCATTCGGCTAAAATAAAATTAATATAATTTGTGGATTTTTTAATTTTTTAGAAATAATTTTACATTAAATAATCTTTTTTCTAAAAGTGGGCATTTCCCTCTGGTTATTACTCTATATGTGAGCTACTATACCACGAAGGGTATACCGGATCCTTCTAATTACTTTTACGATGTTAAGTGAGCTCCACTACCCGGGGAAACCCGGAGCTCCCGAGGATAAACATGGACTTTCACTGTAGAAAGTGTCTTGATACCCACAAGGTCACAGGATGTATCAGGAAGTCTTCAGTTGTCTTAACACAACTGCTATAGTCCGTATGATAGAGCCTGTCTTGCTCGGAAGATAGCCATATGAAGTATAAAAAGGGATTCAAAAGATAATAAACACTACAGCCGGACGTTAATGAAAGTGAAATTGAGCAGCTATAGGAGAATTCGCTGGTTTATAGAGAATCGTTATATACATGGCCAAAGGTTGTTGTTTGGTGTTTTGAATTCTCTGGGCGTAATTTTGTGAATAACAAGTTTATTTATCGTCAAGGATGCATGTAGCGGATAAATAAAGACCCCAAAAAATTACTAGCATGTTTCAAAGGGTATATTGAAATAACTCTCCAATTAATTGTAATAACTAAACTACTGTAACTATTTTATGTATATAGAAATATAGTATAAGGGATATAATTTTTTTAAATCCTCACCAACGAACGTATTCCTAAATTTACTCGATTCTCAGTTAACATTATCGTAAAGGCTAACTATTGCTAAATCACAATATGCGAGTATGTATTTAAGTATGTATCTAAGTATGTATTTTTACAACATTTTGTAATTCTTTTATGACGAGACTGATAGCATGTATTTGTTGAATGGTCAAATAAATTCTTGATTCTTGATTCTTGCGAGTTAAGTTAACCGACAATTCTAGTCAGCTTGTAAATATTATACAGACCAAATTGCAAAAAATAGGAAACAGGCGAATTCCTTTCTAATTGTAATCAAAACCATCAAAATGTGACGCGGGCGTTGCGAGTTTCATTTTGTTGTATCATATATCACTATACAGAACATCAGACTCGTGTTTCACACTTGCACACAACTACACTTCAAACCTAAGCAGTTTTTATTTCCCACGAACAATCCATTTTGGCTCAAGTATTTGGCGTTAGGTTACGTCCACAACTTACGCCACGTCACTATCACATAACTAAAAAATAGATATATGAAATATTTGTTTAAACACTTTTTAATATGGTTCTTCAGATAGTATTTGTTTCTTCATACTCTTGTGGTGATTACTGATTCTAAATGATTTTTTATAACCCGTAAACAATCAAAACTCTTTTCAATAATAAGTCATAAGTCATTTATTTTCTGAATGTATCAAGAATACGATTATCTAGGAATGTGTTGCGCAATGAAATATCTTCCGAAAGCTGGCCTGACGCTTTCTCTTCTAACAGTAAATTAGCCAACAAACAGACAATCGGTCCCTAAAACAACATTGAACTATCGAGAATGTTTTAGAGCAGTTATTTGTTGAATACGCTAAATATAATAATAATTAGTAAATAACAGTAAATAATAAATAATTTGTTGTAGTAAATTACAGTGACTTCAGGGTAAAACGGAAAAGTATGTAGAATGTTTGCGTTGTCGAAGAAAAATGTTTATTACAGTTCTAACCAATATTTATTTATAGAAGAACCACGTTCAAAATATTTGTCTTTTGTTTTCAAAAGTACTATAAGATTTAAAAATTATTTGCTTACCGGTACTTAAATTGTTCGTGTTGTATTTGGACCTTAGCCCGTATTATCCTGGTGTATAGACCATTCAATATTACAGACTAGTTAGAAGCATGAACTTTGACATTTGTGCCTAAACAAGATCTAGTATGACTTCCTGTAGAGCCTGAATTTCCTAGACTGGTTCCATCCCAAAACTGGTTTCAAGCTCATTTACATAATGTAAGAGTCACAGGTCCAAATATTGACTCTTAACACGACATTCGACTTAGCTGATCTTCCCAGAAGACAATCCGAAAACAAACTCATGCTGAAGAATAAATAATTACGTAAAAATATTCTAGCTTTGCAATAAAACCGCATTCACCGTGCAATTTTTAACTTTTGTCTATTTATCAAGTTTTTAACTAAGTACTCTTAACATGGTTTTAACACTCTTAATAATGCCATGAAACACTTATTGAGGTACAGATCTCACAACGCAAGTTGCTTCACCAATTTAAGACAATTAATTATAATTAACGAAACTTTCCTTGGGAACATTCCATACCAAATTACATTAAGTCACACACGTCTATGTGAATTGGAAAGTAAATGCACAGCTTCAACACAGCGTGAGAGGAATGGAAGTACGACTTTGGTTTGGTCGACAGCTGTATTTTATTGCGAGAATCATTTTACCAGAGAGAACAGTTCCGCGACAGAATGACAATGAGAGAAGTGAACTTAATGCTGTTGGGAATTCCTCGAATATTAAGTTGTTTTGAAGGTATTTTCTTAATTGATCGTCATTGGCTGTTAATAAATCGTTTCACAAAACATCATTTACATAAACGGTTGACGCTCAGTTTAATATGCATGATTACATGTAATACATGTAATATTCGTTAGTCTTTTCATTGTCTAAGTGGTCCTGCATCTCTATGGAGTTGTACAGTAACAAGTTTGAAATACGATAATCAATATTGTTGTGGAGTAAGAACATCTAGGAACGTAACGAGACGTGAAACAACAGTTTTACTAACTACTGTACGGTAGGTATATTGCACAAGAGATACAACCGAAGTAACTAATAACGTTCACGAGATCATAAAACAGCTGTTTGTTACTGGAGTGGCGTAATGGTGCAATGTCAACAATGTATCAGCCTGACCACCGGAGTGGCTGCTGTGATAAGATGGGGTCACTGATAACATGAAGCCGTACATGGAAAGGAGCCTTGAAGGTCGACGGAGAATGGACCTTGTTTGTGTGAACATGAGACGATTGCGAGAAAAGGTTTCAACTCTATTAATTGAAACAATTTTGAAAGTGTTCATAGATGAGGAAAACTTTTCAGCAACATTGACAAATAGTGTTATAAATATCTTCTTTTAGAAAAGGCTAAAAAAGAAGGATGTCCATCAAGACTTAAGTAAAGTAAATAACAAGTTAGGAGTAAAGTAGGAAATGTAATCCCCCCTCTAATTAATTAATAAACATTCTTGTATTGGACTCAAGAAATAAGGAGTAAATAGTTTTGAGAAAGTCCACCATGAAGTAAGATTATTTTTGAGTTTTGAATTTTCTTTGCAACTGTTTCCTTTAGAGTTCGCACTTATAATACGAATTATATATTTTATTGTGTGTGTTTGGTATATAACTGAACATTGTTTCGTTAAACCGTATTATTGCTGCGTATGGTAATCGTGCTAACCTGACAGTTAAAAGGTCTATAATCCAAAGAAATGTCTGAAAATTATTGATGGTTCTTCCTGGACCCAGTAGTCCTTGACCATTGGTTGTGTAATAAAAGGTCCTGGCTAAGTAAACAATAGATGTTAAGTTTGTAAATAAGCTACAATGATTATCTAACTACATTCTACACTCATCTCACGCTCACATACACATGGTATGAGTATAAATATATGCCAAGAATTTGCAATGTAGAGAGCGTATGTGGTATTCATATACCGCTGTTTGCCAGAGATGCAACAGACCTTAGCGGCAGACCACATAATGACCTTGCGGCATCACTTATCCGACGACCTTAATCCGCACTTTGTAACGACCTTTACCACTATTTCACCTCCGTTAGAGAATGTTGTGAGATTGCATATAGTAGCAATGAAGTCATTGAGCAATTTAGTTTGACCTATATATATGTTACAGTATAATGTTATCTAAAGAAGTATACAGTAGAACCTTGATAAGAAGACTTTCATGGGGATTGTAAAATAAGACTTGTTATCAAGGTTGCCTTCTTATCGAGGTTTGTAATAACATGTGATTAAGGGTAAAATAATTTTAAGGGGATTTGAAAATGGCACTTATTATCAAGGGCGACTTGTTATCGAGGGTCTTCTTATCAAGGTTCCACTGTACATATTTTGTAGTTTTTATGCCCTAAATTGCTTCAATTTAAGTTCGGTGTGCTAAAATCTATGATATGGTATATATAACACTAAATATTATATAACACCTAAATTACCTATTGATAAAAATATTGGCCATTACAGAGTCCAACAAAACAATTTGGCAAATTATGTGTGTAGCCTGTATATACTACAGTAGCCGCTGCCGCTAAACCCGTGATATGCAACGGGGGTGAGGATGCGAAAGATAAAATATTGGATCTTTGAAAATGCCATATGAAACGGTTATACATTCACCATTTAGTTGATTTGAAATACAATTGTACCACTTATTTTGGTAAAAGCCAACTGAGGTAATGAAAACTTACGTATTTAGCTACCTAAATACAAGAGTAGTAATGATACGCCTACGAAATATTGTAGCCTCTGTAAGCCTATATGACATAAAAAATACGCGTTGTCATAAGTGTATTTACTTTTAAAATATATCAATTTTTAAGTTTATTATGAGGTAAAACGGATACTAAACGTTTAATTAATACAAAATTATTGATTGTTATAATGTCATATTTTTACAATTTGGCAATTCTTATAGTGCAAGTGACACTTTGCCCGTTCCTAACTTTACAATGTTATCCCAGGAAAATAAAGTTGAAAATATTGACTACTGTCACACAACTATGGAAAAACATTAACACCCTTGCCGTTTATTTTAGAAACAAAAGTCAACTGCATAGAACAAGATACATCTTAGTTTTAAAATATTACCTCTGGTTCATTTACGCAGCTGTATAGTTAAACACAGATTCTGAATTAATCGCAATGTATAAAATATAATTTCACGCTCAATTTAAGCTAAAATAGGAGTATGTTACGAAAATAATTCTCATAAGCTAAGTTCAAAACTCAGGAGGAGAGCTTAGGTTGATACGACAACAGTTATAGAATCTTACTTGTTTCCTATACTGTATCAATGGATATTTTTTTATCAATGACATAATCCCTATGCAATATTATTAGTATTTAGTTTGTTTAAACCGGCAGTGTGGAATTGTAAAATCAAATCCATTTGAAAATTCTGCTTGTTTACATTGAAATGTAAATGTAAAATATAAACATTGTGAGTTGTTGCTATGGAGACCAATCAATGTTTACTTTTAAAAGTCTCACCTCAGAACTTTGAAAGCCCGTGGGGCAGAGCACTAGGTCAACATCGAACCGGCGATAGTTCTGTAGACAAATCCTCGGAGCTTTAGCTTGATAACATTGTTGCATCACGAATTCATAGTTTAACTCGGTCAACCTGTCTATCTGTGGTAAAGTTGACAAAAAGTTAGTACTGTAGTTTAAAAATTAAAAAAAGATTTTAAAATTAAATTTTCTTGTGGAGTCACAATCGAAGAAAAACGTCATCACACTTAGGATCGTTCCACATTACGGCTGTTTGACTTTTACAACAACATATCTTGATCCAAGGCTTATAAAAACACTTGTTTTTGGAAACTAAACACGATATAATTCCACCAGATGTAGGTTTCTGTGGCCAGTGAGGCGAGACCGAGGCAGGTGTTAGTCGCGGTTCGTGACCTGTCTACAACAATCCGGGGTCAACCGTGGTCTCGGTCCGATAGGAGCAGACTGGGTACAGTCAAAGTGGTTAGGACTAGAGGGACTAGTACCAGGACTAGAGAGATACAAATGTTGTTAAAAAAGAAAGAAGGTACTATTTTAGATCCTTGGACTGATGGGGTCGTTTATGTAATGTGGATTTCTTAAATGGCAGGGTTTCTCACAACTAAACCATTCAATATTTTATTTAGGAAAAACTTTATAAAACAATCGCGTAGTCTAATTTTAATTTTGAGTAGAACATTGGTTGTGTGAGCTCATCTCTTGACAAGATAGTTTACAAATAGATCTTCAAAAAGCCTTGTGGGCTGTGGCTGAGTGTGTGGCATATCGCTAGACCAATAGTTCATTATTTGTATATACCCAACAAACCTCTTATTAAACTAGGTGGCGTTCGCAGAGGCATCCACAAAATTGAGCGGAGTCATCAAGGGTTCATATTATATTGTTTTAGTCATACTGCAGTAAAAACAGTCGTTTTTAATGCATGCGTTGCGGGTTTAAAGTAGCATTTTTACTCTTTAGGGAGTAAAAATCGTTTTTAACGTCTATAGAGTAAACATAGTTTTTAGCCTCTATGGAGTAAAAATCAGCTGTTGTCAACTCAGTTGTAAATGTCTATTGTAAACGGTTGCATGTATCGAAATATGTATCGATTCGTGCTTTGTAATCATTTTAACCTACAGTCTACAGTCTCTTCCTATAGTATTTTAGCATTGCAGATACATTAATCCATTCCCACACTCAACACTGCTCACCTTTACTACTTCCTTCACCACCCCCTACGTCGTGGACCTGTTTCCCTCTCTTCCCATAGCATTTTAGGATTGCAGATACATTAATGTAATTGCCAAAGACAGTTCCCACACTCTGCACTGCAAGCCTTACTACTTCCTTCTCCATTTCCTACCTCATAGACCTGTTTCCTTCCCTTCTCATAGCATTCAAGTATTAGGTACATTTATCTAACTGCCCAAACGGTTCCCCCACTCTGCACTGCCAGCCTTTACTACTTCCTTCACCATTTCCTACGTCGTGGGGCCTGTTTCTCCCTTCTCGTAGCATTTTAGGATTGAAGATACATTAATATAACTCCTACAGACGGTTCTCACACTATGCTCATACTTTACTACTTCCTGAGCCACGTCCTACATCGTGGACCTGTTTTCATCACTTTCCATAGCATTTTAGTATTTTAGATACGTTAATCTAACTGCCACAAACATTGCCCACACTCCGCACTGCTAGCCTTTACTACTTCTTTTACCATTTTCTATGTCGTGGGCATGCTTCCATCCCTTCCCATAGCATTTCAGCATTGCAAATACATCAATCTAACTGCTACAAACGGTTTCCAGTTCCCACACTCCACACTGCTCACCTGACTACTTCCTTCACCTCTTCTTACGTCGCGGACCTCTTTCCCTCTCTTCCCGTAGAATTTTAAGATTGTAGATACCTTAATCTAATCGTCAAAAACAGTTCCCACACTCTGGACTGCTCGCCTTGACTACTTCCTTCACCACTTCCTACGTCTCGGACCTGTTTCCCTACTTTCCCTTAGCATTATTGGATTGCAAATACCTTAATCTATTGGTCATAAACAGATCTCACACTCCGAACAACTCGCCTTTACTACTTCCTTCACCACTTCCTACGTCACGGACCTGTTTCCCTCCCTTTCCATAGCATTTTAGGATTGCAGATACCTTAATCTAATCGTCATAAACAGTTCTCATACTCCGGACATCTCGCCTTTACTACTTCCTTCACCACTTCCTACGTCACGGACCTGTTTCTCTCCCTTTCCATAGCATTTTAGGATTGCAGATACCTTAATCTAATCGTCAAAACAGTTCCCACACTCCGAACAACTCGCCTTTACTACTTCCTTCGCCACTTCCTACGTCGGGGACCCGTTTTCCTCCCTTCCCATAGCATTTTAGGAATGCAAATACCTTAATCTAATTGTCATAAACAGTTTCCACACTCCGGACAGCTCGCCTTGACTATTTCCTTCACCACTTCCTACGTCGCGGACCCGTTTTCCTCCCTTATCTTAGAATTTTAGGAATGTGGATACCTAAATCTAATCGTCATAAACAGTTTCCACACTCCGGACAGCTCGCCTTGACTACTTCCTTCACCACTTCCTACGTCGCGGACCCGTTTTCCTCCCTTCCCATATCATTTTAGGAATGCAGATACCTTAATCTAATTGTCATAAACAGTTTCCACACTCCGGACATCTCGCCTTTACTACTTCCTTCACCACTTCCTACGTCACGGACCTGTTTCTCTCCCTTTCCATAGCATTTTAGGATTGCAGATACCTTAATGTAATCGTCATAAACAGTACCCACACTCCGGACAGCCCGCCTTGATTACTTCCTTCACCACTTCCTACGTCGCAGACCCGTTTTCCTCCCTTCCCATATTACTTTAGGAATGCAGATACCTTAATCTAATTGTCATAAACAGTTTCCACACTTCGGACAGCTCGCCTTGACTACTTCTTTTACCAATTCCTACGTCGCGGACCCGCTTTTCATCCCTTCCCATAGCATTTTAGGATTGCAGATACCTTAATGTAATCGTCATAAACAGTACCCACACTCCGGACAGCTCGCCTTGACTACTTCCTTCACCACTTCCTACGTCGCGGACCTGTTTTCCTCCCTTCCCATATCATTTTATGAATGCTGATACCTAAATCTAATCGTCATAAACAGTTTCCACACTCCAGACTGCTCACCTTTACCACTACTTCCTTCACCACTTCCTACGTCACGGACCTCAAGCTAGTGTCGTCATTTGATTATATTTATGATCCATACCGTTTCTGTTCTAATATCTATGAATTAATGCTATCAGCTATTTCTTTATCTACTGCATTCAAAAGTCAACAGCTGATCATACGTGTGTTTTTGTTTATGTGTCAAATACTGCTTCCATAAGGATTACATTGAAACTTTGTGACCCAGTGGGGCGGATTCCTGAGAGACTTATTTAACGCCATATAGATGTTGGCACTCACCGATATGGTCTTTATCACTATGCAAAATTTGAAAACGATTGATTCAGCCGTCTAGGAGGAGTTTGCGTATTACGAAATGCATAAGAGTCGACGTATAAGAGCTTCGCTCGCTTCGCTCGCTCCGCTCAATAAATCCTTATTATAAAGACTGCGACTACATAACAGCAGACAATTTACTGTACCCGGTTACAAATTGACCTAGCTCATAGTATTGAACATCCGAACCACTCGGAGACTTGAATGCGCGAATAGCACTGAAGGCGTTCTCACATCTAACTTTTAGAACTAAATACAAGATCAGTTTTTATAAAAAAATAGTGCAGTTTAAAAGCATTTGCCAGAGCCAGATTCTCACTTCCGAGGCGGTCTACTCTCCCCACCCTGGACGTGATCAGTCATGTTCCTTCACGCACGTCCGGCGCCGAGTCTCGCGTTGTCACCTCCTCCCTCCCCCCCCCATGGACCGTCCATCATCCTCATCCTCGTCCTCCGCCGCGGCACAGACCAAGGACGCGCATCAATCTGTGGACTCTGGAGCAGCAGCTGCCGCTCTATAGCCTGCGCGCTCTAACTTGTCTCTTAGGCCCCCCATACACGTAACGATCGGCCGGCCGGCGAGGGCCGGAAGGCCAAACTGGAGGGTCCCCATACACGCAACGATTCGCCTGCCGGCCGGACTGAAATTTCTCCGCCTAGTGGCAAGTTTGCAGTCAGTTTTCTTACGGCAAAAACGTTTTTGTTAACTTGCTATAAGCTGGATCTTTTAAGTCCCTGTTGTGGTATGCCTTTGTTTTGACCCTCCGCCGACATTCATGATTTCTGTATTCTTCTATAAAGGCTAGCACATGCTGATTAGTCCACGTATCCATATTAGTACAAAGACTGAACAGAAAATAAAGTTAGGTTATGTCAATGACCTTAAAAATGAACGTAAATAAAAAAAAATGCTGCTACTACTGTACTGTCGGCCTTCCGGCGGCCTGCCGGCGACCCCATACACGTAACGATCGGCCTGAAGGCGGGGGTTGGCCGGACGACGACTGATGGGAATCCCATCAGTCGTCGTCCGGCCAATTTGGTTGTCCGGCGGCCGGACGACGACCCCATACACGTAACGATCGGCCGGCCGGTGTGGACTGTTCAGGCCGGGCCGGCCTGCCGATCGTTACGTGTATGGGGGGCCTTAAATAATCTACATAGCAATCTATAGGGATACCTAAGAATTATGTAGTTTTGACTAAACTTTTATACGTACCGAAAAACACCAATAAATATATTTCTATTACAGTGTTTTTCTTTGAGCCCAATATTTTTTGACTATGCACATGTGTGTATACTGTATAATCAATGTCTATATCCACGGTCCATTGTGTTGATTGTGTGTAAGTTTAAATATACGATGCATCGGCTACAGAAGGAGTTGCCAATGTGAGCTGCATTAGCTCACAAGTATTCCTACTTTACCTCGTAAATATTCTATTCGTATTGATTATGCCGGTTGTATTTGTAGTATAAATTAAACAATTATAATTTTATTTTGATCAACTTCTATAAAAGAAAATTTATGATAGTCTAACCTATTTTCAAACTGTAAATATGTTTTTAACTTAGAGCCAAAGTTATTTAATCAAAAGTAAAGGGATTAAGTAAACGTACTGAGGTATGGAGAGACATCTATGAGAACACATGTCCTATCCCTACTATTCCCTCGGGCTAATCTGGATACTTTTAGATTACATACTAGTCCAAGTACAAACAAACTACAAACACTCTGTTAAACAGCTGTGAGGCGCGACTAGCGGGCTTGGCACATTAACACGACGACAATGTACTGTAATTAGCACTGACTCACACGTGCTTAGATACCGGTGCGGTCAGCCGCGTCCTACAATATCCTACATCCTCTACACATCCTACACGGCGAATAAATCCTCTACTCTACACCCTACAGCATCCTTATAAACAATATCGTCCTTTGCACATCAGGTATATTGTACAACTAATGCCATCCACTCTTCCGCCAACGTAGTTGTATCGCTCTTCTTCAGTTCATTCTATAGTCAATGACTCTAGTAATCATCATGAGGGTAACTTAATTCTTGAGTTTAGCATGTGTATTGCAGTTTTATTAGATCACTCAATAATTAACTACTTAGAACCAAACAAATCACATTATCTATTTTCCGGTATCCATCTAGTCTCATATATTAGTATGTGTTTTCATATATATTTTGTCTACAAAGACGTCCACCGCATGTAGGTTTACAATTCCTTCATCACATTTTATAACCTTTAATGTACTTAGAACAAACTGTACATAAATTCTGCAACATTCAGAAGGAGCCTATTGCATGAGAATTTTACGTGTAATTTACAAACGTCAAACATTATCTAGGTCTACTTAAATGTTTGTTATTTAAATGGGAAACATTAAAACGAAATCAGAGAAACTTTTGTTCGTCGACATTAAGCTCGCCAAACAATAAACGGCATAACGATGTCAGTGTATGTCTTCGTTTCGCTTGTTTTGCCTATCTCATCTTTTAACTTGATGGTGGTAGCTTGCTAATTATTGTGACATGATCATGCGATTTGAGAGATGGACATACACAGATGTGTCCAGTTTTAGCCATATACTACATCAGTATAAATATCTTCTAGCATCAATATTCAGGCCATATTGAGAGGACATGCTAAATGTCCTAATGGCTATCCTACATTGGCCCAGGATGTTCTACCGCTGAATGACAACTGTATACAGAGTGACCGCTAGATGAACCACTACATGTGTCACGCTATAGGCCTAGCGTAGTATGGCATTGTGGGTCACGCAATGGGATGGGAAATACGGACATTGTAGTACAGATTCGTCTGAAACTGTTAAAATTCGAAGTAGTGGGTTAATTTGAGATGTATTTAATATTTAGGACTGCAATTCAAACATGCAGAAACATACGTTTTTAAGAGAACCGAATCAAAACAAACAAAATGATTTAATACAAAGTTTGAATTTCAAATGTTTCCAACCCACGTGCGGCTTAACCCCGCTGATTCACCCAAATCCAAATTTGGACTGAGAACCATAAATCCTTCAACACAGCTGGGTTATGATGCCTTCCGTAAACATTGTTGGAGTGTTCACTGTTCACTGTTCACTCTAGTCTGTATATTCATGCGCGTCTGATCGCGTTGTTTGTCTACTGATAAGCAACATTAACAGACTCTGGCTTATCAGTGACGGACAACTGACTCAGGTCGGTGACACTGATAAGCTGATAAGACGGTCTGGGCACCGCTGGCCATTTATGACGCTAGAGATTTTAATTGTCAACATGAAATGTGTACTATATAGCATTTTGCAAATGCATTGGGGAAGACATAAGTGTATTAATTCTATTTTACAAAGAGCGACTGTCCTGCACGTAACTATTTTGTCCAGAAAAACTAATTGACCCAGATTTGCATAAGTGACCGATTAAACCTAACATTTAGCTTATGGTAAGAAAATATAACTAAAAAAGATTGTATCTACAAAGTCCATAACAATATTTAAAATATGATTTAGTTTAGAGCAACTTAACCTCTTTGGAACTCTCAGAATGTAATGTTCTTACACCTATATGCAATTGTTTAACCACAACTATATTAAGTCAATTATTGTTTTCTACAGATATCCCATTGCAAGTACCTTGCTTTTCCAGTAGGCCTATTCCAAATTCCAAGGTAATTTGTTTTCACATCAATTTTGTAACTTGCTTAAACTTTTTTAACTATTTTAAACTACAGTAGAGTAGATACAGTGTTTTCGACCCTCATATTAGAGTTGTATGCATTTATATTTTTCAAGTTTAGTTGAACTGCTCCATTTACAAATTGTGCTGCTGTTTAGTAACATTCGATTTGTTACTCGTATTTAATATGTTTAAAGTTTTGCCATTTACAATTTTTTAAGAGGAATTTATAGCATTTTTCGTGTTCCTATCACTTATCATACTATAAAAAACTAACAAAGAAAATATAACATCAATAGTAACGCACTACTAGGATTGTTATCCAACTTCTGTCTACTTCAATGTCCAAAATAAGTTATAAAACCCTTACAAAGTGAAGGAGTGCCAGTTACTGTATAAGGAATTTCACATACAGCAGGAATAATTTACCACTTTATTGGGTAGATAAGTGCAATGATGTATAACGTTGTATGGGACATAAAAAACCTATGAAAATTCATAAGCGCTGTCTTACCGTTAGTCATGAATTTAAATCTGTCGATGAGAATATGAGTTTTGAACAGTCACGCCTAGATATGTTAATGCAAATATTGTTCATGCATCATAATTTGTTATTGTATTACTGATAGAACTCTACTCACTGATCTATACTATTATCGAAACAGGGCGTATATGCAGCCTACTACCATTGACTATATATACACCTGTAGGTATATATAGTCTATGCTACTACTAAAATCTATGAAATCTTATTTTTAAAATATATTTTTTACATAGACTGTGTTAAAATTGATTAAGTTCTGGTCCGTTATTAGTTGGAAATGTCTGGCCAGCAAACTATCACAACGCTTACTTTTGAACATTTTATTTTCCCTGGTGAAATTGTAGGTTCTTCATACATTGTCCAGACATTGTTAATCAATTACAGTCCGTATTTATCTTGGTCATAGCCTACGTTAATAATAAATGAATTAAGAATTAAAGAGTTTTATTTTAAAGCCTCAGAAAGCAGAATGTAGGCTATAGTGGTTTTTACTTCAAGAATGATTGGACTCAACATTAATGTACAATTCTTTAACTAGCATATTTATTTTAAATATGTACTGCTCAACAAGTACTTAACTAATATTTTTTAAGAAATAACATTTAGATAGTAATGGTACGAAAATTGTATTTAATGAAACGAAACCCATCCTTGTTAAGTATTAGTAATTCTGTATAAAGTAGTGTTATGTGGAATTCTATGCCTATACTGAGCGTGCAGTTCCACATATTCGCGGTTGGCCTGGGTTGGCCTACTGTAGCAGTCTGTGGTTGTATATAAAGGCTAGTTGTTCTCCGACTACGAGAGCTGGTCAACGTCAACTCAACAGTCAACATACAGTATATTGACCGCTCACTCATGTAACTTGTAACACTGTTGGCTTTCCAATCCTGTCAAGACAGGAATAAATACAGTTTTAAACTAAGTTTAAATTCTGAAGTTGATTTCCCAGTGACTTTAGTACAATTTTTTAGAACACTAAATTTATTTAGTAGAATCTGCCCAGATCACGAGTACAAATTCCTCTAATTAAATCTAAGGACTCGAATTGCCTAGCCTAGTTCTAGTTTACCTATTTGTTTCAACGATTGGCGCATTGCGCATATGATACACATACAGTAGTGGGTAGTATAGTTTGGGACACTACAGAAATTATCAGCTGTACTGGATACGACAGACTGGTATTTGACCCAAAGTGATCACTTAAATCATGCTTATTTTTAACCTTTTGTAACTAAAACCTTTATTTTAAAATTATGAAAGTGACCATGCTTGTCATAATTTATCGTAAATTATTTTCGACTATATTTTTAAGTAATCGTATAGTAATCATTCAATTTGTAGAATTCAATAAATTGCACACAATAAATTGAATTTATTGAGTTTATATACATATTGTAAGGTCAACAAGATAGTTGTGTAAAAAAAAATAATTATATAAAAAGTTTAATTTTAATATAAGATCATTGTATACCAACAAATTAGCTTAAAAAAATATATAGCATTCTAGAAAGCTCATATTAAATTATATATTTTATATTACCATACCGGATGTTGACCATTCGTGCCGGCAAATTGAAATAAGAACATTCGGCCTAATCATTATTAGCAAATAAAAATGTTAATAGGTCGTTTTAACGCCCAAACCATTAAATATTACTGATTCGTCTTATGTAGATTTTATAGCCACCAGATGATTGGATTTGCAGGTGTTTGTCGCTATTGTGCGTTGAGTCGTTAACACGCGGTATAAACTGTGAAATATAAAAATATCAGTTAACAACTTTAGAAAGCTACAGTTATCGAACGTCAATAAAATCTTATTGTCTATTGTACTTGTACATGTCTGGAGAGGGAAATTCGAGGGCTAGTTCTTATGAGCCCCCCTCCCCCCCTCAAAAAAAAAATAAAACGTAGAAGAATGCAGTCCCGAACAGCTGCACAGCGGCGAGCCTCTTTGAATACAAATTTGTAAATCTTCCCCCCCCCCCCCACGGATCAAGTAAGAACTCAAACGCTCTCTTTGAGTGGCGTGGACAATTGAACTTAATTATTGTAAATAGGCATGACTAGTTTTTTGCCAAAACCTTTTGAAAATTTTAACAGTTATGTTTTTATTTGTTAGTTGAAACATGGTTGAAACACTCGCGAGAAGTCAAACAAGTTTTGGGCCCGCTTCTATATCAGCACCAAACTTTTTTGTTCATGTTTTACGCGTGGTAAAAAGTACTAGGCTATGTTTAGAATTTGTATCCTCTTTATTTTGGGAATGTTGATGCTACTGTTTTTGTAACTACAGTACCGTATGTAGCCTACTACATAGGCCTACTATACTAGTTTTTTAACTGCATATCATTTATATTCTAAAATAATTCACAGAAAAACAAGCGTTTTTTGGGGAATTGTGACAGAAATGTGATTAGTAAAAATGCCCAATAGTTGAGTTAATTCTATTTTAAATCAAAATATCCGTTCCAACGTAAAATTACATGCGGGAGTGAAATATTTGTTCCATTATACATTATTGTTCAATATGTAATGGTGAATACGCACTACTAAGTAAGTATCATTATATAAACAAAACTATTCTTTGTATACATGCAACGTAGTCAAGTGTAACTTTTTTTTTATTTGCCCCTCGTCACTAGACTCATCAAACTCCGCGGCACTAGATGCTAAATGTGCGATTTTGGCGCGGCGCTATAGGTACCGACATTTCACACATTTGCCAACTTAGTTTCGTATGTTTATTCAATGCGATCGTCTAAAAAACATTTCATTACACTACAAATTTAAGCTCCCAACACACAGAAAAGCATCCGTAAACCATAGCTTATAATTCTAACAATGATACGTTTCTGTCAACAATGTTCGACCTCGGCCTGCCATGTCAGCAACGTAGAAGGTCGCATACATAACAATAATATCCTTCCACATACTTCCACTTGGTTTCTTTCATACTAAATACTGGTACAGTATGTAGAATCATTATAGATTATATTCATCTTCAGCGATACATTACTTGAGTATTATTGTATTTTATAATAAGTGCGTTGCGGATTTCATACTAATGAATGTTTTCAATTACGTGCAGTTTTCATTGCATTATAAAAAAAATAGTTAATATTATATATACAAATTCACACAATACAAACACCAGCATCTAATTTGGGGGGTCAATATCTAAATGGCTATTACACTTGCTGATTTTATATTACAAAATTGATTTTTTTCAATTTCAAAATTGGGTATAGGCCTATATCTGCGTGCGTAAGCTTAGTTATTTTTTTTTTTTTTCATTGCAAAATTAGCCTCTAACAGACTGATAAGTTGCGCCTTTTTCTCAATAAACGATATGATTTAGGCGTAGTTAGAATATTAATTCATAGCTTTAAACTCCACGCTAATTTGGAAAATTACAACTACTCGTATTATTAATTTTATGATTCCAAAATTGTTTATGATAACGCTCATGGCTTTAAAAGAGTGTACTTGTAAATATACTGTATATATAGAATGCCTTGTTTCAACGAAAGTTGTAAATATTAGACATTGCAAGTCTAATCTAATCGTAGTGGTAGCGGGTGATAAGTACCCTGAGATCTATTTATTATAGTCTATATTTTCTCAATCATGGAACCGCGTCTAAAAAGAATTTTTTTACGATTTGGTCACGATATTTTTATCTGTAAACCTCTCTTGTATGTTCTGCATTGTGTTTGGTAAGGTTGTTGGAATGCTAAGATCAATATGAAACATTTTGAGTAGGCTACGCGCTGAATGTTTCATATTTGTATACATTCCTACATTTATATATTTATACATTTTTATACATTTGAGGAAGTAAAATACGTTTTAACTATTACTGTAATTTGCAAAGCGTGTAAGTAAATTTTGTTGAAGGGAAGGGGACTAAAAATAAAAGTGTATATTATTTAATTTCAATACAATGTATATTCGACTGATTTAGTTCCCAACAATCACCTCCAATAGTGTAGTGACCGACACAGAGCCCTTGGCTAGGCGAGCGCTGTGGAACTAGCAAGGTGAACTACTGATCCGTTAATTTCAGATCTGATCTAAGAACAATATTTTACTCGGGAGTTTATAGGCGCCTGCGGACTGTGAGGACATTCTACTTTGCCATTGTCTTTCCAACGCTATTGTTTTGTATCGTTATCGAGTTGCGTTATAACTTTGAAACGGCGACAGATTTATTCTACATGGCAATGGCAAATGCGTGCGAGTTAGCTATGATGGTAAAGCTTTATATGAAAGAACTTTTGAATGCGAAATGGAATTTTACCAGACCATCGATACGTTTTATCATACATAATGTAAGCTTGTCACTATATTATTCATCGTTAGCAGCCATGGGAAACCGAAACCAAATGTCTAATCGACATTGGCCTGGAGTGATAGTTTCTCTATCGACAAACTATAACCATATAATAAAGCGTTTAGGTCCAAATAAAAATTAGCTTGAAAAGTGTTTAAAATGAAAAAAAATCTAGTTTCAACATTGTAAGTATAAAATCATTCAAGCTAAGCGGGGGTCAACGGATAGTCACGAGAATGGAGACTGAAACTCGTTATTTTCTTATTTTCAAACAAATATATCCCCCCCGTAATCTCGAATTTCCCCCCCCCCATGTTATTCTTATGGGAAATAGCATTGAAAATTGCCGACTTTGGTAAGCTCATCTGAACAACTTAGAAACGTGCTAGAGACTTCAAATTTGAAAAGATTTGAAAGAATCTTAGCGAAAGGAAATTAAATTTTCTACAAAACCCTCTTTGGCGTTTTCCGAAAATCGCATTTGATCCATTTAATTGTTATTTATTCACTATCGAAGTAGGTAGAATACTGCAATTAAGGAGCTTAAAGCAATACCTAATCAAATCATTTAGGCCTACTTGTAACCGTCTAGCCGTCTGGCTGGTTTTATTTGGTACCGGTACTCATTGGTCTAGAAGCATTCTACAAGTGCGTGCAGTCAACAAAGTTTATAACAAATATTTGTTCTGTATGTCAATATACTCTTGTACATAATACTGTACAATGTAAAATGCTGTATGCCATGTATTCAAATATATAAATAAAAAATAATAAATATATAAAGAGCACCTTTATTTCTTTTGCCCTGTTAAGCGGTTACAATCCATTTGATATAAGATCTTATGGATTGCTTTTGCTTTGTGACCAACTCCAAGACTCACCTATAGCAGCACAAGCAGGACCATCCAAAGCGTCGCCAGACAGTTGTGTGACGGCCAGCAGGAGGTCGCCTACCAACAGACAGGCTACATGGTTGGTCTGACATCTCCAGTGTAGCACGTGGTAGGTGGAGGGTAGCAGACAGGAGGCGACCAGGGTCACGGCCAGGAACACCACGGACAGGAACAGTCCGATGGGGTACAAGGTGAAACGGATGTCGTCTCTAGCGAGGATACCTTCCACGGCGTCAGGACAAGTAAACACGTTCACACCGTCGTTGGGATGCTCGAAGATGTGTTCGATGCAGAACTCCTGAATCACGTTGTTCCTGAAGCTCAAGGTCCCGTCGGGAAGAAGTTTGTGGGTGTCATCCAACTTCCCGGAGATCACAAACCCTTCAGACTCCGCACACACGGGGAAACCCTCCACGAAGGTGACGTTGGGTATGTTCAAGTTCTGCGAGTGAACTTTACACGAGGAACTTCTTTCGCTGAACACCGCCTTTCTCCCGCAACACTTCTTTACCCTGGGTAACTGAGTAGACGCTTGACTCTCCGCTGTGGGAGGACACACGAAACAGCCGGCGATGTTGACACAGTACTTACCCGGGTCTATGGGTGGGATTTCTTGGACATGAGGCACTGTTAGCACTAGAGATCCGTTGTCCAGGAGAACGAACGAAGGGGGTTTATTCGGGTCGGCGACAGAAGGGAAGAAGTAAGGAATCGCACCCGAGTCACACGCGGGAAAAGTGTTCTCTTGCATTTTCCAACCCCCTGGAAGAGTGTTCGGTTCGTATAGACCGTTCCCTGGGGAATAAACCGCGGGTAACCAAGTAGGTATTGAGATGGGTTTGCACGAATGGTCTTCCTCCACCATGGTTCCATTGGGACAACAGTTGTAGACGACGATCTCGCCGGCTGTCAACGACACGAGAACCGACACGAACAGTGCGCGGAGGGCCATGATTGGCGACTGAGCACTGAGGACTGACGCCGCGCGACATAGCAGCGAGCGACGAGCGATACCTCTACCTCCCCTACATCCCCTCCCCTCCAACCCACACCACGGCACAACCGCACAACTGGACAACTGCGACAGCTGATAACGCGCGGGCGCCACCGTTTGTAAACAAGGACTTTGGCAACCTTGCACAGACATATGTTTACTCTTGGGATATGCGAATCACGGTTCTGGAAAGTACAGCAATGTCATCGAACTTATTAGGACCGAGTGACTAATGTGGCTAAATCCTCTTGCAGGAGTATGGAGGATGAATAAATCAGTGCAGAATCAATATTAGCCTAGGTACAATAAAACAGCAAACCTTATCATGAACGTGGTCCTAGGTAAATGGTTAAGAAGACTTAGAGGTATAATATTGATGTATGAATGTTATTTTGCTTATTGCTGAACAGAATAATTCCAATGCACGTTTCATATAGAAATTACTTGAAGGGGTTGAATAAAATTAAAATCTTCCAATTAGAAATTAAACTACAACAAGCTGCCTATTGTAATATATCAAGCTCATAGAACGATTATTCTAAAGCAGCAAAACTTAAAGACTACATAAGAAGGATGTATGGTAAAGTTGTATTTGCAATTGATTATGACTCAATAGCAATACCATTACCACTTTTTAACACTAAAAAAATAAGTAGGAATCACAACAAAGATACTAAAACTTGAACAAGTAGGAATAATCACCAAGAGTCAGTCAATGGGATCATGAACCAACTTCATTTAAATCTGTGTCGGGATCTGTTTTATAATAGCAATACTCGATCATTATTATTTGTAATACTATCGTGATATGAAATATTTTACTATTTTAGATACACATGAAATATATATATTTTTTTACGAAAAACACGTTATCGATTAATGGACAGACATTGTTTGTTTAATTGAATACAAATACAACATTTGTACTGTGACATCTAACTCGACTTTGTGTAAAGTAAAACATTACAAGTTTGCGAACAGCACGTCTTCATACTAATTACTATACTATAGTTATTTCACTTAATCAGATTTTAAATCAATACAAATAAATAAATAAATAATGTATCGAACAAATTAATAATGGCATCATAAAGAGTTGGCTTTAGAGTTCACGTTGTCAATGTTAGCTTTGGTACAGAAAACCTCAAAAGTAATATAAGATTTTATTCGTTTTACGTAACTGGTGTATAGTCGGTTTCGTCTTCCTTTCACAAAAACCTCCTATGAAAGGTGCTTTTGTACTTTTTGCTACCGTTGCTGGGAGAAGCAATCCTCACAATGCCCCGCGTTAGTTCTTCTCAGAACCCCTCTTTTTGCGCGCCTCCTCGCCGTGTAAATAGGAGCCACCCTGAAGGAATGTTAGATTTATGTAAAGGAATGAATCTTTTGAAACCACTAGGCTGATGCATTGTAACGCAATATGTGCGGAAAGGATATACCACATTTAGTTTACTCGAGTTTTTTACAAAATAAAATACCGTATATAGTTAAATAGATTGATTACTAAAACATACAGCTCTGAATTGATGAAAGTCTTGGCATTCTTAAACTACTTAACATTGTTTGATAAATAGAAAGTAACAAATATTTTTACCAATTTGCTTTTAAGTCGTCTGTAGATCAAAATGTTAAACGTGTGATCAAGTTTTACTTCCTTGGAAGAATTGATAAATATACTCATCCTATTTCCTTTCTAAGACGATGTTTCAATTAAATTATTAAACTGCATTAAACTCATATCCTTCAACAGCCCTAATTAGGCTATATAAACCAACGATAGTTTCATTAAAGAGAAAAATATCTTAAGCAAAAAGGAAAATCTAAGGAAAAGTAACTTTTATTTGAAAACTGACAACAACAAGGGGGGATCCCCGAGGTTGATGGAACCGTTTAAGAAATAGTTGTACGTATACAGTAACAAAGCTAGAATTTTTCTCCATTCTACGCTCTTCCTTTATTCAAATTTATGTTATAAACACACCCTTGTAGCGTCCCCACCTCAATTGATAATCATATAATATAATAACATGTTATTACCTTACCTGGCTGACAGGTACTTTGAGTTACTGGGCCAGGAGGCCCAGATGTGTGATACATTGTTATTATAATACTGCACCCTTCTCTTCTCTAACCAGCCCTTGTCACTTCTAAACTTCTCTATCACCCTTTCACTACCGCTTCAGGTTTGACATACAAACCCCCTGCCTCCGTGGTTACATTCTTCTTCTCTCTTTGCTTCGGTGGTTCCGTTCAAAACCACAAGTTTCTAGGTAGGTAGCCAGGTATGTTAGTGGTTGTTTACGAATTCCGAAGGAGCTTATCCAGCTAAATGTTTAAAATAGGATTACCTCTCCTCTTCTAAAGGCTGTTATTGTGACGGTCTCCTCTTCCAATGATGTTTACTTTTACACTTAGAAGCAATTCCATGTCTAGGATTTCTTGGAAGAGCTTCACAACGATTGAATGAGTTTCGACAGTTTTGTGTCAATTCATTTGAAACAGACCTGAACTTGGTTTATAGTTTACTAGCCCGTTGGTATCATCTTACCTAATAAATCAATCGATAAATAATTTCCATCGATACGACAGGAACAATTGAAATTTAAAACTCTTTACAACGGCTGATTTTTACTCCCTACGGACTAATAATAAGTTTTACTTGACCTCAGGCCATAAAGAGTCACTTTAGGCCCTAGTAATGAAATATACTATTTCGTCATGCTGCAACAAAAACAACCGTGTTAAATAATGCGTGAGGTTAAATAATGCATGCGTTGCGGGTCTAAAGTGGCATTTTTACTCTGTAGGGAGTAAAAATAAGCTGATGTCAACTCGGTTATAAATTTAAACAATCGCACGTAACGAAAGTATGTATCGATTGTTTAATGGATTAAATTGTAGTTTATTTTTGCCTTATTGTAACTGGTTTGACATATCGATAGTATAATGTTAATGTACACTAACACAATCAACGAAACTATTGAATCACTTACTAAACAGCTGCTTAGTTTTCATTATCAGATTAAATTAAAACAGCTTAGAATTAGTTTTTTGAGGTAACTTTAAATGAAAACTATTTAGTTTTGTAACATATTTTGTTCAAATAAAGTTGCAATAACATGACGAAAAATATAGTTCATCACACGGGCAAAGTGCCTTTTCAACCCTCACTTACTTTCCGTCCTCGGCTTCGTCTCAATGTAAAACTTGACCTCGGGTCGAAAAGAGTCACTTTAGGCCCTAGTGATGAAATGTACTATTGTTTTATATGAACAAAAATGTAAACAATACATCTGGTCAGCCGTTATGATCTTATCTTGGTGAAAATCTGGTGGGAGTTGGCCGAGTACGCAGGTCTATTGTTATCATTTTGCCTGTTTTAAATTTAATCGAAAATTTCCCCGTTTTTCAATGACTTTTAGGCTACAACCTTTTGGATATGGTTAGAGCTAATACTAAAATAAGGTATTAGAATAGAAAATTGTTAATGTTTTTATGAGGTTACGGGTTTCATTCTGTGCGTATTTTGGTAGTAATAGCATGTGCAATAACTCCTAAAATGCAATAAAGTGTGTAATTTAAGAACCAGTACAGTATGTTTTCGACCGCTTTTATTGGCTTTTATTAGTGATGCCTTGAGCGATCACGAGGAAAAAGTCAATTTTCACATTTTAGTGAATTTCCTATATAGGGAATAAGCTATTGCTGTAGGTTTCATGGTAAGACCTAGACCCAGGACAAATTTACTTTTTTGTTTTGAGGTCCCAAGAGGCCAAAAACACCCTCCGTTCAAATTCACCCGTGCGGCCATCTAGAGTTCTCGAGCGGCATGACTGTTTGTGCTCGTAAAACACACAAGATTTTCCTACCTCCATAAATAACTCATAATAACACACAGATTAACTTTTTAGTTGTATATCAAATGTCATTTATGTTATATTTACATTTTAAAGGTTATGTTATTGCTTACCGGTTGTTATCTAACGTCCCGGATCCGCAGCTGTGGTTGGTGTAAAAACGAAAACCGTAAAATCAGCTGATTAGCGAGCGGGAATGGATCATTCCCGCTCTAGAGCGGCAATGAACTATTTTGCATACTGTTTACAGTAGAGGCGATGTGATCATTTCCCGTAAAATTAACAGTTTAAAAATAGTATGTCTTTGAATTTCCTTAATCGATGGAAAGTGTTCCTACATCATGCAATGACTACCCAACGTCCTTTGGTTATCAATGATTATCATCTGCCAATCAACGTCATATCCCGATCCACCGGAAACCCCCATTTACTCAGCTAACGAAAATAACATCAAAGCACAGCACAAACTCACCAAACTGATAAAAGAATACATGTGTAATATATCATGACTCCATAGCCCTATGGAGGCTACAAGTATAATATAGCAAGCTCAAGTATATATCGTTGTTGATGTTTAGATTCGGATTTGATGCTGGATGTTTGGTATATCTTGTGATACCTATATAACTCACTATTGTGGTTACTCATTAATTGATGTGAAGGATCCTAACTGTTGCTATACAATATATTATCATAATTACTATATATATATATATATATATATATAAACTGTAACTTATATACAGGGTGTTGCAAAAAGAATCATCCGATATTATAGGTTTACTAGCTGGCCCGACAGACATCGTCCTGTCCTAATGTGGTTTTATGTCAAATGCTCGTTCATTTTCAAGATGAGCTCGTTCGCATGGCTCAATCACGTCCTGGTTGAATTTAATTTCGTTCGCTACGCTCACTTGCCTCCAGGTTAGCTCGTTCACTACGCTAACTCGCCTCCAGGTTGAAGTTCGTTCGCTACGCTCACTCACCTTTTGGTTGCAAATTTGCTGTTGTCATAAATTTAAAAAGATAATAGTGCTGCACCCTGTTGGTAAACCTATTAACTTTTAATGTTATTGAACATCACAGAACCAAATTGTTTAGTTGATCCAGCTGTTAAGATTCTTTAATTCCATTTAAATATGAGTGCTCATAAGGTTAACATGGGAAACTCCAGAGCCGCTAGGGCGGAGCCCTTTTGACGGATCTGCACCAAACTTCACACAAACCATCCTCGAATAATGCTTAATAATGCCTGAAAGTGTCATTACAATCTGTCGAGCGGTTTCGGAGTCCATAAAGGACAAACAAACAAACAAACATACATACATTGGATTTTATATAATACTAGCTGAACCCGGCAGACGTTGTCTTGCCTTTGACTATTTATAATTTAAGTACCGTTACGTTTAATTTTCAAGATGATCTTGTTCGTATGGCTCAATCACGTCCTAGTTGACGTTCGTTCGCTACGCTCACTCACATTTAGGTTGGAGCTCGTTCGCTACGCTCACTTGCCTTCAGGTTAGCTCGTTCGCTACGCTAACTCGCCTCCAGGTTGAAGTTCGTTCGCTACGCTCACTCACCTTTTGGTTGCAAATTTGCTGTTGTCATAAATTTAAAAAGATAATAGTGCTGCACCCTATTGGTAAACCTATTAACTTTTTAATGTTATTGAACATCACAGAACCAAATTGTTTAGTTGATCCAGCTGTTAAGATTCTTTAATTCCATTTAAATATGAGTGCTCATAAGGTTAACATGGGAAACTCCAGAGCCACTGGGGCGGAGCCCTTTTGACGGATCTGCACCAAACTTCACACAAACCATCCTTGAATAATGCTTAATGCCTGAAAGTTTCATTACAATCTGTCGAGCGGTGTCCGAGTTTATCCCTGCCAAACAAACAAACAAATATATATACAAACATCCTCTTTTATACTTATATACTAGCTGAACCCGACAGACGTTGTCTTGCCTTTGACTATTTATAATTTAAGTACCGTTACGTTTAATTTTCAAGATGATCTCGTTCGTATGGCTCAATCACGTCCTGGTTGACGTTCGTTCGCTACGCTCACTCTCATTTAGGTTGGAGCTCGTTCGCTACGCTCACTTGCCTTCAGGTTAGCTCGTTCGCTACGCTAACTCGCCTCCAGGTTGAAGTTCGTTCGCTACGCTCACTCACCTTTTGGTTGCAAATTTGCTGTTGTCATAAATGTAAAAGAAATAATAGTGCTGCACCCTGTTGGTAATCCATGTAACTTTAATGCTATTGAACATCATAGAACAGAACCAACTTGTTTAATTGAAACAGCTGTTAAGATTCATTAATTCCATTTCTCATAAGGTTAACATGGGAAACTCCAGAGCCACTGGGGTGGAGCCCTTTTGACGGATCAGCACCAAACTTCACACAAACCTTCCTTGAATAATGCTTAATGCCTGAAAGTTTCATTACAATCTGTCGAGCGGTGTCCGAGTTTATCCCTGCCAAACAAACAAACAAATATATATACAAACATCCTCTTTTATACTTATATACTAGCTGAACCCGACAGACGTTGTCTTGCCTTTGACTATTTATAATCCCGTGGGCTTTGCCCCGTTTAACTTCTTAATTTTCAAGATGATCTCGTTCGCATGGCTCAATCACGTCCTGGTTGAAGTTCGTTCGCCACGCTCACTCACCTTTAGGTTGGAGCTCGTTCGCTGCGCACACTTGCCTTCAGGTTAGCTCGTTCGCTACGCTAACTCGCCTCCAGGTTGAAGTTCGTTCGCTACGCTCACTCACCTTTTGGTTGCAAATTAACTGTTGTCATAAATTTAAAAGAAATAATAGTGCTACACCCTGTTGGTAATCCTTGTAACTTTAATGCTATTGAACATCGTAGAACAGAACCAACTTGTTTAATTGAAACAGCTGTTAAGATTCATTAATTCCATTTCTCATAAGGTTAACATGGGAAACTCCAGAGCCACTGGGGCGGAGCCGATTGGACGGATCACGAAATTGATGGTGTATAAACCTATTCAATGGCAATCGGTTCAGCGGTGTCTGAGTTTATCACTGCCAAACAAACAAATATATATACAAACATCCTCTTTTATACTTATAGATAGATAATTCCAAAAATAATTATCATATAGACATGTGAGTAGTTTTAGGATAACCAATATAGTTTTTTACACACATATCTCTTTATTGTAACTACTCACGAAATCTTTCCTTACAGGACGTACTACTGATCTGTCAATTATTATCTGAAACATCACCGTACCGGCCTTTTAGGGGAATTTAAATAGTTTTGATCAGCACTCCAGATGTTAGTAAACTGTAAACACCTATTATATCGGGGTTACTTCTCCCTAGAGGATTACGGGTTGCGATGTTTATCCCACATTTTCCTTCAAATGCCCGGTCCCGCCCTGCAGCAGCCGATATCGAAACGGACGTTTAACGGATCAAGCTGATAGAGGTTGAGAGAAGTGAATATGGCGAAAATAACGGTCACTTTCGCTTCCGTGAAAACAAAATTGTAGGTAAGTGTATCTCTTTAAGCTTTATATACTGGACCATACTCTACTTCTATGTTTTGTGAAATACATAGTGCTTATGCTTTGGCAAATGCCCTCTTTAAAAAGCAAAGACAATATACAGGATGGGAAAAAAGTCCCGGAAAGTTAAATATTTCAAAAAGTAATAAATGCAGAGCTTAAAATCTTGGTACATAGATACTGGGCATTAAATAGTTTAACACATTATTCAATGATGCGCTCCCTCCCCAGGGTTGTTCGTTTGAGTTTGGGTTTGCGGCATTGTAATTTCTAATAGAGACATTTCATTTGATGTGCATAATATAAACCTATCCTTACATTTAAGGTTTACTTCTGACTCCTAGTGGGCCGCCCCCCTGAGGGGGTAGCGCATCACTGAATAGGGTGTTAAAATTATTTTAATACCCAGTAGCTGTGTACAATTTTTTAAAAAAATTGCCCTGATCTGTAATTTTGCAAAGTGGCTTTCACTTTTTTAAATCTTTCTTAGTTTTTTATTTGTATTAGGGTGACTTGGCCAGTGAATGACCGCTGACCGTTTTACTCTAAATCATCTATAATAAGAGTTAAATTAAGACAGGAGTGAAAAAACCCAGATAAAACCTGTGTGCTATGGAATATGGATGTGTAGACCCATCGATGTATAATAACTCCCTCGGTGTGTAGACCAAACTGTTGGTATCTCCAACCAGGTTACAACAAATCTGGTGACAATGTTGTGTGTTATGGCTGTGTAGACCAAACTGATAGTATCTCTAACCAGGTTAGAGAGAACAGGATTTGAGGAATTACTGAGAAAGTGAGGTTGAGGTTATTTGCGTTTCGCCACAGGCTTGGGTAGAAACTGCGACGAGATCAGTCGATCATTTGTTGGAAACTCAGCAAAAAATAGACCGTTGATCGGCGACAATGGCTATTCATGTGGTGTATAGGTACAAGATTGTGTAGAGAAGCTTAGGCTGATCTTGTGATATGGTTACTTGCCTGTTTTCCCCTGTATAAAAACGTTGGTTAAGACAGGCTCAAGTATTCTTACAGCTATCTATTCATTTGAATGTCACGTTATAATAAAAAAAGGAAAATGTTTAATCATCACAGCGTTACAATACCATAATATGCATTTTATTTTTTTCAGATTTCTACTTTGAATGCAAGCCATTACTAATCAGATGTCATGTCCCGACAGACGAAACTTAATTTCCAAACGTTGACATCTTATTAGAACTTATCGTAAGAATTTTGAACATTACGACCATATGCTTCGAATTATTTTGAGGAAGTTGGCCCTACCCAAAAATTATAAGGGATATGCCTGGGACTGAAACCACCACATTTGACTCAAAGGGCACATCCGACTTGCGCATAATCCCGGGTCACCAGCGGGGGGTCGACAAATTTCAACCCACCCCAACGTCCGACTTGCGCATCGTCCAGTCAGGCAGACTAATTGGGTAATCAAGCGTTATTAACAGGGGTTGTATAAATGGTTACCTAGGCTGCAGGTCTGTTGCACGGGAGGTTTTGACAATATGAGAATCAAGAAACCGTCAAAACAGTTGTGTTTGAAAAATATTCCTGCTCCTCACACGACATTCTTCAATTATTGGGAGTTTCGTTTTTAACAGAGTTTGCATTAATTCTTACTGATATTATTGAAATTGTACATTAAAAACCTTTTAAAGGCTGTAAGATTTTATTTGAAAAACAGTAGTTAATTATAAAGATTATAGCCCACTTAAAGAAAAAAATTGAAAATCTTAAGTATGTACAGTAATAAAATATAACGTACTCACATATATGCATACATATTAATTTTATCGAACTGTGTTTTTAGCCTATGGGGACTTTGAAACGAAAAGTTATAATGGCCATACGCCATCATGGTAACGACGTTATCCTTATAGGAAATCTGTTTAAACCCTGGTCATATTTGATAAATCTCTTATTAAAATTCTGAATATTTATGTGTCCTTACAAATAAATATGAGTAATTTGCTGTAAGTTCCATTATTGTAAATAAATTTGTGTTTTTGTATTTTCTAATTTAACCCAGTATTCAATATTTTGTGTGTGTATGTGTATTTAAAAGAGCCTTAAACTGCTAATACTCTTTAGTACATTATTATAGCGATAGTCAAAATTAGGAATTTTCCATAGTCCCTTCCAAAGAGGTCTTCTCGCTGCTTGCTGTTCGTAAGAGACTATGTGAACAGTGGCCCCAGTCGTCTTCTGGAAGTTCACTATGTGCCTTGCAAATGTTTGAGGATGAACAAGATCCCTGACACAGCCAGAGAAGCGAAAAGTATATTTCTGCCTAATGATTGTTGATTTTTTTAAAGGATTTCTTTAACTAAATTTCGTTTGTACTTTGTTCTTTAAACATTTGTTTGTATATATTTTGTGTATATATTGTGATTAATATTACTGATATTATTTTCGAAAAAAAAAGTCGGGACCACGAAAGTTTGCAGTTGGCGGCAGCCAATCACAAGACAAGGCTAGTGCGATGTTGCCATATCGCCAGTTGACGACATTAATTAAATTACTAAATAATATTTTCAAATCAGCTGGTATTATTATATTTTGCAGCACCGCACTGTCCTCATTGCCCTCTTCGAAGTCACGTGGTAAATAGGCTCCTCTCTCATCTGCAAACTTACGTGGTCCCGACTTTAGGTTGGCGCAGTACTTTTTGCAATTATTTCCTATTTAAAAAAAAATGTTTTTTTAGGCCTACTTTAAGTGAAAATGTATATTTTTCAAGGGGAATTTTAATTATTTTTTATACATAATGTACTGATTTATATTTGATTAATACTTTTTGATTTAGTTTAGGCTAAGTTTTATTTTACATGAAGTAGGTCTTCCTAAAACAAAAATATATTAAAATTTGCTTTGACTAATGTTTGTTTTATTTGTTCTAACACCATTGCTAACATAATAGTCCATATAATCTTAGGTAAAAGGGATGAATTACTTGTTAATTAATTGTATTACACGCCACATCATATTACGTGCCAAACTGTGATAAACTGTGTTTATCAATTTTCACTATACTAGCAATAGCGTGTTATTTATCCTTTTCTTTAACGCTTCACTGATTTTGTCGATGAATAGCCAGCGCAAGTCGGATGTACCCCTAGAGGGCCGATATAAGTGCCAGCGCAAGTCGGATGTTTAAAAAGGCCGTGGCAGGTAGTTCTGCGCAAGTCGGATACTCCCGACTCAAAGGCTAAGACTTCTCATCCAGATGGGGTTTTATCTAAACACATTTCAATAAACAATAAAATGTAAATTCTTGATCCCTTATTCCGAGACCCGTGGTGTAAAGCCAAATAATGTTTAGACGAATGTGTTTGAATTGTCCAGACATAACAGAGTGTTTAGACTTCCAATGAGGTCAACAACGTTTACCTGTTTGTAGAAACGCAGCTACAAAGACTGGGAACTTCGGACTGGCTAAAAGCATCGCCAAGCCTCGCCAACAGTCAGAGTCTAGTTGGAGTAATTGTAGCTGGAGCCAAGACGTTGCAGAGGAGAATGAACGTAAACAGGACGGGGGTTTCTTATAATAATTATTTGTTAATAAACTACATCATAGTCTGTAACTAGTACAATAAGCTATCCTCAAACAAAACTAGTACATTAAGATTGATTTTCGGATCACACACCAAAGGCGTCGGTTGAAAGTTGGCATTTTTCTTTTTTTTTAACGACCAACGGATGAGTATAATCTTCTTTTTGGTAAAAAAAAATTGAACTTAATTAAGTAGCAGAAAAAAATATAGATAAGTTACGGGAGTGAAAACTAACTGGGACACCCTAAAATAATCTTATCAACTTTTTAGTAAAATACCTTTTTCTATACATTATAGAAAAATAACAGTATATAAAATTTTAATAAATTTTAATTTATTTAATTTAATTTTAATTTATTAATTTTAATAAGTATTTTAATAAATGTATAGAAAATAACAGCTTACTACAATATTTTTGTGATTTATTAGGGGTTTTACAATGTTTAATATGCATTTTCAAATATATTCAAGTTAAATCAGTTGTATAATAATACCAACTAATAAATGGCTTTGACCTCTTCAATTTATTTTTGAAATTTACGTGAACACTTGCTTTTAGTCATATTATAAATTAAATTTGTTCTTTAGTCTACATGTAATTCATAAACTGGAAATGAAACTATCACTAGTTCAATACAAACGTGAATGGATAAAAATTCGTTATTTGACTTTGGGATGAGGTATTTAAAACGTCAATGACATCGACAAGTCAATGATTGTATCAAACGATGTATCGTGAGTAGCTACATAGTATTTTTTAGGCTGCTGCTCGTTGCACTTTGAGAGCATTTTTTTTTATATAAATTAAATGGTTTTTGTTGTCGAGTAGACCTAGTAAACATGCACAGCCATTTGGTTAGTATAATAACACTCAAAGGCTCTCTAAGAGTACATCTTCTTATTTGTATACATCTATTTTATGTTTCACTATGCTGAATGAATGCATCAAAGTAACCCGCCCTCTGAAAACTCTGCAGTAAATTGTAATTTTCCAGCTTAATGACTTTATTTCTACATAAAAATTATGAAAAATTTAATCCGGTTGCTGTGAATTACTATTAGCTTAACAAGATATGGACACGGCTCATATGGGCAACGTGCCTTTTGCACTTCTATTATTTTGTATTGTATTACACAATCGAAACATTTTCCTCTGATTGAAAACATGTATGACAATAATCTCATGAACCTATGATGATCTGTCTTGAATGACATGATAAAATATAGGCAAAAGTGGTAAAAAAAAGGTAGACACCAACCCGTACAATAGATATAGATATAAAATAATTCAATAATAAATAATTTTAACAGTTACTGAGGTATAATAAGATTTTCCACTAATACGTGGGTTCTAAAAGTAATATCAACAGCTGTTTCATTAAAAAGTAGTGAGAAATTACCCATATGGCCATAATGTAAGCAAATCTGGGGAGGGAATTTTAAAGGTCACTGGGGCAGAGCCCCGAGGGAATTTACTTAGTTTTTCTTTTGATGGCTCATCTACTACAGACCAAGACCTTCCTTTAACGGAAGATCCTGTGTACTAATAGGGCAATTTTTTACACTAGGCTAGGGCCACACTTGGCGACTTTGTCGTGGCGACTTTTTTTCGCGCGACTTTGTCGCGACGACAAAGTCGCTGGGGGTGGCCACAATAGGCGACAATTTCAACCTTTCAGTTTACTTTTTTACCATACCAGTAAATAGGGTTTCGAGATGTTATATTGTATTTTCAAAATCGTGTTATTGATTATGGAAATAAATAAGGATCTATGACAATTTTTGTATGTTTTTGGACGATCTTAGAATACATCGATGTTTTTTACTATTATTTGCATTATCATACAATTGAAGCGAATCTTTTACAAATTAAATCATATAGTTACAGTATTTTCATACGTGCACCGGTGCCTCTTTATATTTCGTATTAGGTCACGGAATAGTTTTCTAACCATTTACCTGCAACAACAGAAATAAAACTTTTACTAAATAAGTGTTAAATTATGTTTCTGAAACCAATGTGGACGTCTAAATCGTCAAATCACAGTTTAATGCTTGCAGTTGCTATTAATTATATATATATCATATACCATATCATATGTATCATATGTATATCATATGTATATATCTAAATACCCCCGCCACAAAAAACCTGCAGACTAAGCGAATTTACGTTTGTTTGGCTAGATTACCACTAAAATATTCACTTAAACTTGTCAGATTTATTTCCAATTTAAATAAGATGAATTTGAATGAATGCTTAGGTTTGCCGGTACAGATAAGGTAACCTATTGAGGTGTGCTTGTTAATTTAAATTTTGATAGCTTATTAACTGTATTGCCAAATGTTATTAAAATATATCCATAAACAAACAAACTACAACATTTTATTCTCCATAAAAACGGGTATTATACATTTTCAATTGTTTAAATAATCTCCGTAACCGTTAGGCTTACAACAACGCTTAAATGTACAGAATTATTGATTTTTTAGCTAAAACCGGGTTTTCCTAGGCGCTGAAGTGGAGAGCGGAGAGAGGAACGCGGAGAGCGGGCTCCACTTGTCTTAGGAAATTAAATGTTACTGTTTTCCTAGAAGCGGAGCGGAACACCATGTTAATCTCTTTTCCGCTCTCCACTCCCGCGCCTAGGAAAACCCAGCTTTAACAAAACAGTTTGGAAGGGAATTGTGAAATTTATGTTTTAGGGTCAAAAATAAGAAAAACCCAATTTTATACCCCATTAAAGCCCCTTAAAGCCCCCATTCCCATAGGCTGATCATTCTGATTTGCGAGCTCGTTTGAATTAACGTTGGTTTAAACATTTGTACCAAATGTCATTAAAATCTCATAATTTTTTCTCAAGTTATCGCGCTAATGGGCACATAGACAGACCTATTTAAACATAAAATATATACACTGCATAAGTATATAGATACATATGTACCTTTATATATGAATTTGAACGGAGGGTGGTTTTGCCTCTGGGGACCTCAAACCAAAAATTAAGTCGGTCTCGGGTTTAGGTCCTACCACTTAACCTAAGGTAATAGCTTATTCCCTATATGGAAAATTCGCTAAAATAAAGAGAAACCACAGGTATGGACTGAATTAACTGAAACAACAATGTTTATGGATGCCGTATTTTAATATTGTAACTTTTTTGTAGTATTTTTTGATGAGCATAGCTTTGGCGAGCTGATGACATTGAAGACGAAGTACGACATTTGAAAAATACACGAGGTTTTTGGTTTCCTGTTATACCAGAAGAGTTAAATATCATATATGCTACAGGACACATGTTAACATGTCTACACTTATTTTGTCGATACAAATATTTGTATTTTAAAAGCATATTTTCCATATCTAACAATTGCCAGTCCAAAACTAAACAATATAGATATGAAAATAGAGCAGCAAAGGGGGTGTGAGCGAGCGACTTGTCACCTAGTATGGCCGGTGCCATAAGATAACATGGGGAGCGTATTTGTCGCCGCGACCGAAAAACGCTCCTGGTCGCGTTTATTTTTCTGTCGCCGGTGGTCACTGGTCGCGAGTCGCTTAGTGTGGCCGCCTCCATTTAATTTAATGCTACACACTTTCATTCATTGACGCCGCGACTTTGTCGCCACGTCAAAGTCGCCAAGTGTTGCCCTAGCCTTAGTCATCAAAATTGGTCTAAAAGGGAGGAGTTCTGTTCACAAAATTTGGTTTAGCGTATTATATATATAGATATATAGAATATAGTTATAGTTATATTTATAGATTTCACTGTGTAATATCTATACCATGAATAGATTTGACATTTATAATTGTTTGTGGAAAATATTCAGCGCGTTACTGCTAAGGAAATTCAGGTATCATCTTGTATGTAAAACAAAAAAAATACAATCTTTTAAGTACGTCCAAAGTAGGTGATGAGTACCAAGTACGCCCAGTCAAATGTTACAAAAATATGTTATGCAGTATATCATGTAGTGTCATATAGCCAGAGCCAGGCTCGGTGTTGACCCAAGTCCGAGTACAGTGGGCGGATGTAGCCAACCAGATGTACAACTCGGTTATGCTGAGGATACAGTAGCAGTTCTAGGAACGCTGTTCTTGCCAGTAAGTTCCACGGATGCATACATACACATGGTGTACAGTAACTGGATATGCACTGGGTGGTATCGCCACACTCAACTCCTGTTTACGCATTCGTTTTCTTTCATTCTGGTTATGTTTTGTACTTTTTCAAATATTTTTTTTTCTGATTTTAATTAAAAAAATTAACTTTTAGAATATGTAGTTTTAATCAATGGTTCTACTGTAGATTCAGCATCAATAAATTAGTTTGCAAAATACCACTGACTGGCATATGATAACTTTGTCTATAGCAAATCATAAAACCTAGAATCATCAAATTTTGCATAAATGGTACATGTAGATGTACAAGAAGACATAATTAGACATGACGTAGTTTAACAAAATTTGTAATTTTAGGGATTTTAGAGGGGAAGCTTTATCAGAAACGTTTGAAGATGAAAGCTTTTTATATTTTGACCAGTACAAGCTGAACCATATGGTTGAATCTTAAATCTAATGGGTAATCTTCGGTGTAAAATTTAATCATCTACAATATTTTTATATTTAAATTTAATTTTTATCTCAACGCCAATTGAGCGGAGTGAGCAAATTATTTTGAAATTATAATATTTCTAACTCAAAGTATCTGTATAAATTATAATTATAGTTTGTGGTATTTCTAGTTCAGAGTATCTATTAACCTCAAAACGGCTTGCTTGATGCACGAGCTAATTCTTCTAAAACACTCTCCTGAAAATACAAAAATACATCAATGTTAAAACTTCTACATATATTATAATTTCTAAAGTGCTTTTTTGTCGGTAAGCAATAACATTCTTATTTCTTCGCAAAATTTTCATGGATGAGGTGTCATTTTAAAGCTTTTTTACCCACTACACCGGAAAAATATGCAAATCACTCATTTTGCAGTAGTTTTTCGTAAGAACGATTTATTACATCACTCTGCAAGTAGTTTACATTTGAAATGCTTATTTACATTATTCGATCAGCTGAAACATGCGAATTAATTTAATCAAAACAAACGAATATTTACTTCTCAAATCGGATTGATTAGTAACAGGAAAAATAGATTAAAACTCACCAACAAAACAACAAAAATTGTTCAGAGATAAAACTTTGGTTTAAACTTTCTTTTACCGATAGAAATCAAGATCCGATGAGGCCTTAAGGGTCCCAGTGGGGGGAAAATAGTTTTTAGAGGGTGGGGAGGGGAAATTTTGATATAATCCGTGATTCCCGATTTGAGGTCACGTGGGAAGTCGTTTTCGAGGTTTTTATACACGGCGAATCGATAGGAACTATATTTAGGTCAACAGCCACCTACATAGGAGATTTATTATATTGCTACATGTTTTTGTTGTTTTTTTCGAGGAGGGGTGGGGGATTTTAAATAATTTATGATATATTTACTTAAGACTTGTTGGGTGTCGTTTTCAATGGTTTTCCACATGCCAAATAGAATGGAACCATTATTTTGTCGATATAACCACATTAATAACAGATTTGGTACGCTATCTGCTAGACCATAGATCATAATAGTTGACCTCCAATTTGGTGCGTGGTTCGAGTGCGCCCGGCATATGGCACATACAAATGAAGCTACATGCTTCGAGAGTTTAAATGTTTGATTAATTAGATTAAACAGCTGGTCAATGCAATTTAAAGGGATTTGTGTCTCTTCACTTGTAATGCCCCCAGTACACTCCCGACTCTCGCTGAGGCTAGGTGAGCGTTGGCGAGTGCGAGAGTACATTAGCTCTCGCTGGAATTACTCGGCGAGCGCCTCGGAATTAGAGCAATTCGTATATACCAAGGCAAAAATGTGGTTAGTACTCCATTGTAAACTGTAGGTCCCTTAGTTGCCATTAGCTGTATGGGCTATTAATTAACATCTGTGTCTAAGGAATGTCGGCCTTAGTCACTAACAAGACTACAGTACAAGATCGCGCCACTCATCCTACACTCTTCTCCATTCATACTTGGCTTAAAATACCTACTTTGTATGGTCGCCATTTAATAAGAAAGTATAAAGTCTCGGCGAGAGTGTACTGGTGGCAAAAGAGTTTCTTATTCAGCTTAAGGCTCCCGGGTGAGGCGAGGCGAGGTGACCTGAGTCAAGGCGTGAAGGCGAGAGAAGCCGAGCGCACCTAGTACATTCTCGCACTCGCCAACGCTCGCCTTGCCTCGGCGAGAGTGTACTGGGGCATACAATTAAGAAGATTACGTGGATTAGTTATTCATTGCTTATGAGCAAACTATAGAGACGGCAATGTAAACAACCAAAGATATACCTACACCGAATAACAATATTAAGTTGGACTGAAACTTCAAATATTATATACTACTAGAGAACCCGTGCGGCTCAATGAGCCGCATAGTATGAAACATAACGCCGAGGTAAACGTTTAATGCTTAAATTCGAGTAATTCTAGTTAAATCTTAGAGTTGTGTAAACACTTGTTAGAAACTAATTTTAAATATCTCTATTTGTGTCGTCAAGGTTCAACTACATTATTTCTGCTCTCAGTTTTAACTGATAACTTCTAATGAATGCTAAACGACCTGCTTCAATTCGAGCTAACATATTGCAACAAAGTTTTTCCAGCAATGAGAATTTAAGAAAACTGTTGCCTAGACATCCCCCTAATCAAACGATTTTTCTCCGTAGAGAATCCTGAAAAGTGGAGTGATATCAACCATTTAATGTGCTCCATTTTTTACCTACAAACTCTGGGTTATCAACTGGAAAGCCATAATCTGCTTTGAATAGGCTAAAGCAGCAACACCATGAAATAGGTTGGATAACTCTTGTTGCCTCTCCTGAATCATAAAAATAAACTTGACTGTAACCAATCGATCGTTGAATACATAAACTCCTTCACTTATGTCTAATATTACCACTAAAATTTTGTCAAAAAACTTTGTATACGTTTGTCCGAGGAACTGGCAACATAACCTGGAAGTAAACAATCCATTTGTGTTTTTCCTCAATTAAAGTAGAGCGAGTAATACAAAAGTGTACAATAAAAACATAAGGTCCGCCAAAATTTGGTATAATCTTACTACTTGAACTTATCATAGTCAAGGCATTATTATTGTTTGTACTAAACTTTTTGAGATCTGTCAGTGTCATAAGTAAACATTTCTCGCATGCATTCATTTGATCTGACATTAGGCAAGTTTATTTTACCATCGTGACAACACTATGTGCGTCGTATATTTTTTCACTTCCAAAGTAAGTTGCATAGCAGAACTGGCAAATACCATAGATAAAACATACTCCATTAACCCTTGTGTTGGTTAGTCTATGCAAATACTATTAATCATCTCACCAAGTGAATGTGTATATGGATGTGTATCTGTTGGACCAGGTCTCTCTTTCTCTATCTCTACTCTCCTTATACACTTAAGATACCTTATAATCAATTGTCTCCTCCCGTTTTCAATATTTCTTCTTTGAACTTCAGGCATTTTCCGTTCTTCCAACAAAATCGATTAACTGTTTAATTTGGTCTTAACCTACTGAATATTAAAACATCAATATTTACTCCCAAAAAGCTAAAAGGTTTCTTTTTATAAACAGCTGTTTTTGTTTTTAAATTTGTTCCATGTATTTCTTATGGGGAAAACCCGACCTTTGAGAGGGTCTCGCGCCCTTAAGAGTAGACATTTTGAAGTTCTAAAACCTTATTGCAAAACTACATATTGAGACGAATCTTTTGACACCTTAAACGTTGAAATTGGTCCACAAATAAGGGAGGAGTTGCGTTAACAAAATACGGCTTCACGTATTATATATATAGATTTTATTTTAATGTTTTGCAACCAATTAATAACAACGAGGGGAACTTAAATCTTCAATCGAGAGAGCCTTTATCGAATTCAAAACCGTTCTCTAAGGCACACAAACCTTTTTCCACTCCGGTGATCTTGTCTCGCTCATCCGAATCTGTCAGATCATCAATTTGGACCCATCTTTTCTTTATCCCTAGCGGATGTCCAGCGGGAGTGAAAGGCCCAGGGGACACCTGGGGTATTGGCGGCAAGATCAGACAGGTTACAAACACCTGGTGCGATAAGGGTGGCACCACTGTCTACATCACCTGGTTGCAACAGCTGGAAAAGTGAAGTGCATTGTTATCTCAAACGAGCAATTTTGTGCCATTTTATTCAACCAGCAACGTGTGTCTCTTTAAATTGAGCCTAAATATGTATTCTACTTGTGTGGTCAATGTATTTATTTGCAGCGTTTAGTAATTGTTTTTTTGCCTGGAGAATCGCCGGTCGAAATCCGTTATGTGCCCACAACTCTATTTTTTACAATTACACTTATTGTAAATACCGAAATGGCTGTTCGAGAAGTTTGGTTGGTTAGTTTAGGTTATCTAACCTAACCAACTTTTTTTTCGAGAAGTTTGGTTGGTTAGGTTAGAGTAGAGTAGATTAACGTATAAGTGTAATTTTAAAAAATAGATTTGTAGCACGATTACTAGAAAAAACATTTGTAGGCACGTAACGGATTTTGACTGAATCGCCCCTTTCTCTGAACCATGCAACCATGTTTGCCTTATGCTCAGTTGGGACCTGTTCTAGAAGTTTCAGTAATAGCATTAAATAGTGTTATATAATTAAAAGTTATAATAATGTAATTTTTCAGCGGTTGGTAGGCCTGCCTCTAGAAGAATTTACAGTCAACGCCTCTAGGCTCAACTACAACTGACAACACTGTCTGCCACAGCCATTATCCAGAGGAACAGTCGTCTGAATCGTGCTTTAATTACATTGCAACTGATTATTTTGCATTAATCATGATTAATTAATCATTTATTTATGTATTCATTGCTTTTGACAATTATTACATAGCATAGTTGATAGTTATTCTAATATTAACAGCACAATCGGTTACATAGGAGTTTTTATCAAATGACACTGTATATAAAACTACTTAGATAGAGCCTATAAAATACAGTATACTCATTCAGGTGGTATTTTTTAAATCAATGCTATTTTATTTTATTAGTTTTTTGTCATATACTCTTGCAATTTAAGACTTTAGGATACAACCATAAACTAACCAACACAATACAACTTACAAATCAGTAATAACTTAGTCCAAAGTTTAATGATGTAAGGTCCCGACATCCTACTAATATTATAAATGAGAAAGTCTGGATGTATGGATGTATGTTTGTGACAAGTAAACTTGAAAAATACTGGTCGGGTTGGGCTGAAATTTGGCATGATGAGCTCACATTCCCGATTAACATTTAGGCACATTCTTATCTCAAAAATCCTTTCGGGCTCCGCCCCAGTGGCTCTGCAGTTCCCCATGTTAACCTTATGAGTATTCATATTTAAAGGGAATTAAAGAATTTAAGCAGCAATTTTAACTAAAAGAGTTGGCTCTATGATATGCAATTAATTTTTTTTAAGATTTACCATCAGGGTGCAGCACTATTATTTTTTTCATTTTTTATGACATCAGCTAATTGGAACTAAGCAGCAACAAAACACACTGTGATACGCAATGAGAACTGTCAAAGTAGGATTGTTTACAGTATGGTTATGTTTTTAAGTTCATGAATAATTTGTGATATTTTGCGAATTTTTAATAAATCTATCTTTCTCTATTGTGCAGGTGAAGTGGTAGAACATAATGGCTATGGTAGATGTATAATACTATAGCATACACCGTAAATTTGAGGAAGCAAATTTTCTTAAACCGTGTCTTCTCACAGTGCAAAAGCAAAGATCGAGTTTAACCGCAATAAGCATTTTATACGTATTTGCCAACCCCGTACGAAGGACGGGTACTCTGCTAGTTATACTATATTTACAGCTAAGTTTTTATAATTTCGCAATTTATTTAGGCCTAGTGCAAAACATCTGGTTTCAGTATAAAAGAGAACCCCCATCATCATGGAAGGAATGTTAAATCAATGCATTACTAAACTTGGAAAATTATGAATACATATGTCGTAGTAGGTTTGCAAAGTATAGTACAACACTGTTGCTGTATTTTCGGACTGTATGATACACTGAAATATGTACCTTATAAGTTTTTAGTACCGGTACCTAACAAATTAGTGACTATTTTATTCATACTATTGAATGTTGAGTTGACTCTCGTCTAGGCCGGTGCAAAGTGTTTTGCCGGATTTGCGAGAGTAATTTTGGCACTCCCTGATATAAACGCACTCCTATTTATATGAATCCTATCATTGAGTATATAGTCAATGATCTTAATTCTAAACGAAAAACATTTAAACTGAACAAAGATTATTATAAAAGTCAATCAGGTTCAGGTAGGCCTATATAAGTATTTTTTGACGAATACCTATATATATTTAATACACTAAATGCAAGTTTTGTTCCCAATAATCTCTTTGAAGAACCACTCCCACTTATTTTACTTTAAAACTCGCGTCTACGGAGACGTGCAATATGCAAACTGGTTTAGTTTTTTTTTATTTAAGCCATAAAACTCGATAACACCGCAAAAAAATGCAAATTAGTTGTTGTCATACTGTAGCAAAAAGGGCCATTTTTAATACATGCATTGCGTGTCTAAAGTGGCTCTTTTACTCCCTAGGGAGTAAAAAGCCTTTTTAGTCCCTATGGAGTTAATCAGACGGGCAAATAAAGGTGTCTACGAAAAGAGTCACCTTGCGCCCTAGAGATGAAATATACTATTTTTTTTTTCATTTCAAGTAAAACATGCCCAGCCACTTATCCACTGAACCAAACCCAGCTGTTTTCTTCATTACCAATAGAGATATGGACGCATCAAGGCAATTTTATTCCAATCACAGAATAATCTACACAAAAATTAGCAAAGAATGAGTGTGAAATTTGTTTGTTTTGATATAAGGGAATCAGTTTACTTTTATTGTTTTCTTTTTAAACTCAATAGATGTTGCCCATAGAGGTTTGCAATAACATGTGATTAGGGGTAAAATAATTTCAAGGGGATTTGAAAATGACCCTGTTATCAAGGGTGACTTGTTATCGAGGGTCTTCTTATCGAGGTTCTACTGTATAGTCCTTTGATGGTTGGATGCAATTTTGAAACCTACAAAACCACGCTAGGTATGCGTTTGTATTTTTGTCCGATTTTGGTGAAATTTCGTTTAAAGGTGTAAAGCGAAATAAACTTGAATGAGTTCGCGAACTAGCTTGGTCGAACCATGGGAAAGGGGTTTGACGGAGGGTTTTATGGCGTAAAAAAATGGGGTTTTCTCATTTTTAACGCTCAAAACACAAAATTAACCAATTTCTCTCTAGACATTTTTATGAGCTTAAAAAACGAATAATTCAGTGTATCAATGTGTTATTGTATGGTTATTGGTAACGGAGAAAGTTAAAAAAATTGTAAGTTTAAAATTCCCATGTTATTCTTAAGGACAATATTGTAAAATGTTGTAGTTTGCTTGTTTAAATGGATATATTTTTATTCAACTTTGCAAATTCATTTTTTTATACTAAGCCATTAATATTTTACAAAAGAATACACTTTATTAGTTTCCTTGTTGCAGCAAACCTAGGTACTCATTAAACCTAATTTTGTTTAATAGATTTAATTAAAAATCAATTCAGAAATGGAAATTTGCTTAGTCGGCAGGTTTGCTGCAGCGGGGGTATTTACTGACATATACTGACTAATGTTATAAATAAAAGGGTGGAGTGTAGATGTAATGCTTTAGGTGGGGGCATTAGGCTTGGTTTGGGCTGGCTTTCAGTGCAATGGCAAATATCCATACAAACACAATTACAAATAACATGAAACAAAACGACGAAGGGAACTAAAATAAGGTGATTTGTTCTTAAATAGAGACGAAGAAAGCAAATAATTTATTACTAGTGTACCTATAATGAGCTAGCCTACAACAAGCCTCCATAGTTAATTTTATCTGGACTACTTAAACAAGGCACTTTTCCAATCGCTGATTAAGACCTAATCTCCAAATCACTCACAGACGGAGTTGAGTTGACAGTTTACCTCAGTTTCTCGAAATATTGCAGTTTGCAGAATGAGATTAGCGTGTACTAGAGAAGGCTGATTAGCTGGATTCGCTGAAAAAAGGGATCCAGAATTTAGAGTGAGAGGTTAGGATCGAAGTTCGCAAGCCACTCTGCACTGTAATTGGTTTAAATTGATGTCATCTGTATTTCAATTTCGAATTTCGTGTGGTGTTACTGGTGTTGCCGCTTTCATTTCCAATTCCAAACGAATCACTTAACTAAACTAGTGACTACCGGTACCAACTCACTTCTCAACTGTTGGATTTCAAAAATATCAAATCATGTTCTTATTGTTGAGTTGACCCATTGACTATAACCACAACTTGTAGTTATAGTTGTAATTATACAGTGTAGTCAATGGTTGAGTGTTGACGATTGACTCAACTGTCAATGTCAATCATTTCAAAAATATGGCCCCTGTTGTGAAAAAAAAGAGTTTGCTCAGTCCACCGTTAGGCCTATACTCCTTGTGCCAAGAGGCATTTATGATAGATTAAATATAGTGAGTCTATGGTACAGTAGTTGGCTATATTGGGCAATATTGGCTTTCTTGAAAATGTTTGTTTGGTTTCCCTGAAAATCACTAGTGGTAACGGACTCATTGAATTCGTTAAAGAAAGGCAAAATCAGAATGCAAATCTCATATGTAGTGCTTACAACTATTTTACATATCATTGACAAAGTCAATACAATATAAGCTAAGAGCAGTGTTGGGATTCTGAGTACCGTAGCAATGTGTCCTAAGTTTTGTCATAGACTAACCAACACAAGGGAGTATGTTTTATCTATGGTTTTGTTTATGGATATTCTCAGGCCACTTTATATCAGGGTACCTATAGTTTTTTAGCATGCATTGCTAAAACATACCTTAAAGTAAGTTAACTCATTTATATTATTATTTTATGTATTTTCAAACTTTGTGAAAAGAGTGTGAAAACTAACTTCCTTTGATTTGCTTATCAAAGTAATACCTATATGTTTTCAAATAAATACTTCAAATCAATGCAAGGATTTTGTCACAAAAGATTAAGCTGCATAGCCAAAGCCTAGACGGCTAAAGCAAACTATAGTGTGGCATTTTTTTTAGTGTAACAGATGCATCAGCTTTCGGCTTTCAGATTCAGCCATTCCCATTCGGCTTTGCTTTTTTTGTTGTTTGTTATTGTTGTTTGCTTGCGCGTCGCATCAAGCAAGCAAGTGAAGTAAACCGATTTGAGGTTATAATTTGATAAAAATTTAATTTGAATGTATTAAATACACTATTCTATTTATATATCTGCAAGTTTTAAGCTTAATTTAGTATGGGAAAGGAAAATAGTACAGCTAAGGATACTGCTGATCCCACATCACCCAAGAAACGAAAGAAGGATACAACTCAAACTTCAACAATTTCTAAACCACAGTCTACTGTTGTTGCAACTACGACATCGGACATTTATAAAGTAAGACTCTTATTACGTATTGAATTAACTTAGGTCTATTAACTTCGTTGAGTTAGTTCTAATTCATTGTAATAAACCTACTAGGCCTATCAGGAAGTGCCTTATTAATTATTTTTACTTGTGTAGCCTGCATGTTGGCATACTGAATTAGTTGGCTAATGTAATAGGATACATGGGATAAAGTATCAAAAGATTGAGAAAACAAATAATACAAATTGAATCAGCAGCTAAATTTTAAACGCAGAGGATACGCGTCCGGTAACAGACGTGGATTAGGCGTCCGGCAGTTACTGTCATAACCTAACCTAACTAACCAAACTTGCTGATAATGAAAAAAATCAAATGAAGGTTCAATTCTCTTCATAACATAAAATTATAAATGCCAAAAATTCTAACAAAAGATGTCCCCTACAGTTAAGAAGAAATTAGGCCTACATTCAAAGCAAAATCTGTGACAAAAAGTTAAAGAAACCGATGGGTTTCGAACCAGGGACCTCTTGGGTATTAGCCGAGCACTCTATCCACTACACCACGAACAACGCTGGCGGAACATCGTATCGTTGTGGCAATGGCGTTCCGGGACCCCACAACCCGGTGACGTCACTACCGGACGCCTAATCCACGTCTGGTTATCGGACGCGTATCCTCTGTGAATTTTGAATTCTTTCTGCCTAACATTCTTCGGATTCTTCCCTTCTAGGGTTTATTGATGGTTGGAGGTGGGCAGGGCGACAGTGATTAACTTAAGTTACATTTTTGCTTAGAATGTTTGAGTTTGTAAATCGTCTTCATTTGGATACTGTCCTTGATATTTTCTTCATGGAAAGATGTGACTTAAATTTATCTGGATCTTCTGAGTTCTTGACTGATTTTGAACAGGATTTTTTTAACTTAACTTAGGCTACTGTTTTATGATTTTCCACTCGCAGAGGATACCCGTCTGGTAACTGAACGTTGATTGGGCATCGGGCAGTGACGTCACCGGGTTGTGGGGGATCGGAACACCATTACTACAACGATACGATGTACAGCTATCTGTGTTCGTGGTGCAGTGGATAGAGTAGCCTACTCGGCTGATGTAGGCCTACAAGATTTATCTAAATCGAATCCCATCGGGGACACTAACTTTTGTCAAAGATTTTTCTTATAATGCTATTTATTCTTAACTGTAGGTACATCTTTTGTTAGAATTTAGGCTAAGGTATTTATAATTTTATTTTATGAACAGAATTTAACCTTCATTAGATTTTTCATCATCAGCAATTTCGGTTAGTTAGGTTATGTTACATGATAGTAACCGCCGGACGCCTAAACCGGACGCGTATCCTCTGCCTTTTCCATTTGCTCAAGGGACTGTGTTTTATCTTCTAGCAATAGAGAGATATCGTCCCTGATAGAAGCCAGGTGTCTTGTTTGTGGGATACTGTTGTCTCTCTGCCATATGACAACTTTACATGAGAATAAACTTACTCAAGAGTTTGCCTCTCAAGTAGAGTTACCTACCTCATCTAGGCCTACAAGTGGTTCATATTTTGAGTGACAAACTTTCCGTTTCAAAAGTAGGCTACAGGACTTAGTGTCAGGAGCCAAGTAGGCTAGGTGTCGATTCGCCATATGTTGACCGACAAACATGACTGAAATCTGTTTATTAGGACTTTTGTTTGTTTAAGTACATGGAAGTGAGCGAATTTTTAATTTCGTGCTTCGGGTAAAACTTGCTCCCTATTTCGAGGATCAATTTTCCTTTGACTTCATTGCCAGCTCGATTGTTTTCCAAATTGAGCTTAAACATATCGCTCTGCCTGCCCGTTTCCTTGAGGGCTAAAGGTTTTTGTGTGAAGCTGCACTTCACATGAATCAAGAAACTCTTTATAAACTACCTATCTAACAAATGAAGTTCCACAGTCTGAATGAATATAGAGGCTATGTTACACAGATGTAGGTAGGCTATCGAAAACCGAAAAATAGGTTTTTCAGGAGATCAATCACCGAATATGATGAAAGGTCTTGAACAAGGGCATCGTAGGCCTACTCAAAAGAGAAGCAAGAATACTCATGTATGGTGATAAAATAATACTCATACTCATTTCTTGTTTTTGAAGGCAAAGGTCCTTTAAAATGGATTTTCAGCCTGTTTCAAAGAGTTGTATGGTTTAAATTACCGGTATATGATCAGAGAAAAATATAGGTTTAATCTCAGTGCAAATGTGACATGTCAAAACTACAGGTTTCAAATTTCCTTAGGAGAATAAGCTAGGTCTTTGCATCGAACATGATGATAAGTTATAGGCGAGTTTCTCTAGGACGGCATACATTTTCATGAATGTCTGCTAAGCTTAGTCTCTTTTTAGTGGAACACTCTCAGTGTGATAAGTCTGTAGGTGATCCGATTCCCATAACTCAACACAGACCTACAGTATGCACTGTTAGTGCTGTTGTTAAACCTGAAGTTGTTCCTCTAAGGCGCAGGTTTAATTTCAAAAAGGCCAACTGGACGGGTTTTAGAGAGATCATTGACAAAGAAATTGCCAATATCCCTCCACAACCTGATATGTGTGACTCCTTCGTTAAGCTTGTTCAGCAAGTCTCGAGGAAAATGATACCTAGAGGCTGCCAAACCCATTACATCGCAGGACTCTCTGAAAAGGCAAAGCCACTACTAGAACGATACCAAGGTCTCCTTGACAATGATCCCTTTGCTGAGGACACACTTCTAGCAGATGAAGAGCTTATGTTAGTCATTGCCGAAATTCGCAAAACTAAGTGGTGCGATCTTGTCGAGAGTTTAGATATGCAAGTGAACAGCAGACGGGCCTGGAAGTTCCTCAAGAACATAATTGGAGATGTGACAAAACCAAAATACATCTTTAACTTTACAACAGTTACTGCCGATCAAGTCGCTACCAACATTCTTTTAAATGGCAAAACCTATGGAAGGAAATACCGGGAGCCTGTTGTGCGTGATGTGGCAAGTGAGAATCACTTCCTGGAAGAACCATTCACCATGTCCGAGCTAACTGCAGTCATTACCAGCTTAAAGACTAATAGAGCTCCAGGTATTGATGAGATTAGAGTCGAACAACTAAAGAACCTAGGTAAAAATGCCATGCAATGGTTGTTGAGCCTCATGAACATGTGCGTAAGCCAAATGCATACACCAAAGGCATGGAGAAAAGCTTGTGTGGCTGCACTGCTTAAACCTGGGAAAGATCCAAACGATTCTAAGAACTTTTGACGTGTTTCTCTCTTATGCCACACATATAAAATATTAGAACATCTAATTCTCAATTGAATCGGCGATTTTCTGGAACAAAAGATCATTCCACAACAGGCAGGCTTTCGATCAGGCAAGTCTTGTTGTGGCCAAGTTTTAAACCTGACCGAGCACATTGAGGATGGGTTTGAGAGAAAACAGATCACGGGTATCGCTTTTGTAGATTTAACAGCAATTGTAGGAAAATTGTACAGCATTACCAAAGACTATCAGCTGACTTCAATGATAGGCACTTTTCTTCATAACAGGAGGTTTTTCGTGTCCCTTCAAGGAAAGAAAAGTAGATGGAGGAATCAAAGAAATGGATTGCCTCAGGGCAGCGTCTTAGCCCCAGCTCTTTATAACATATACACTAACGACCAACGTGCCAAACGCTACACATATATATCCCGATGATACGGCGGTGGCGGCACAAGTTAGGAGTTTTGAAGAGGTGGAAAAGAAGCTGATTATGACTCTTAATGAACTTTCCCAGTACTATGACGGAAACATCATTGTCGTCATGTGCGATCGCGGAAAAATCATGAACATCTCCCGTGGAAGAGAAGACGTTATCATCGCCTCCCTCGGTCACGGAAACGTCATTGTCGTCATGTGCCATCGCGGCAAAATCATGAACATCTCCTGTGGAAGAGTAGACTTTATCATCGCCTCCCGCGGTCACGGAAACGTAATTGTCGTCATGTGCCATCGCGGCAAAATCATGAACATCTCCCGTGGAAGAGTAGATGTTATCATCGCCTCCCGCGGTCACGGAAACGTCATTGTCGTCATGTGCCATCGCGGCAAAATCATGAACATCTCCCGTGGAAGAGTAGACGTTATCATTGCCTCCCGCGGTCACGGAAACGTCATTGTCGTCATGTGCCATCGCGGCAAAATCATGAACATCTCCCGTGGAAGAGTAGATGTTATCATCGCCTCCCGCGGTCACGGAAACGTCATTGTCGTCATGTGCCATCGCGGCAAAATCATGAACATCTCCCCTGGAAGAGTAGACGTTATCATCGCCTCCCGTGGTCACGGAAACGTCATCATCGTCCTGCGCGATTGTGGCAAAATCATGAACATCTCCCGCGGACATTTCAAAGACGTTATCAACGACTTGATATAGGCTAGTTAAAAAACAAATGACATTGTCAAGATTAAAACTAAACCTAAAATATGCAACAATATGTCTTAGACAATAAAATACTTTTTTAATAACAAGTTGGAAAAATTTGTTAAACAATAAAAGTAAAAAATGAGTTCTATGTAGGCCTATTGTAAGAGCAAGTCAATTAACAAAACAAAAGTTATATTGATTCATTAGTTTTGTTGGGGTATTAATTTACACTGTAATATGTTTTATTGTTTTGCTAGCCAGAAAATCACCAAGGCTGCACTGTGGTGGTAGCAGTTTATAATATTTAAATTTCATATTTATATCAAATGATATGCAGTTTTGATCAGTAGGAGAAGTGTAGAGGTACATGAAGTGTGTAAAGTACGAAAGTGCCACTGCAATTATAAAAGCTGCATGTGTTCTTCACAACGTCATCAGAGATAAAGATGGAGAAAACAATCCACTTTTCAGAGAATTGCGTTTCAATGCGTTCAGAAACCAAATGAATCCTATTAGATCTTCTCTCAGTCTATTATTCACTGTATTCAGTTTTATGAACTCATAGCATGTTCTCAATTTTTGTACAAACTAGAATAGTGCTGCAATGTAAATGGGATTTATATTCTGTTTTGTAGCATGCAAAATAAAATAAAATAAAATGCTCGCCATGGTTGTGCCCTCCATGCATATAGAAGAAATAATTGTTTCAAACCAAGAGCACAAAAGGTGCGATACAAGTTCGCAACCTATTTGAAAAGTCAGAAACTCCTTCAAGCAAAATATGGCTAGATACGGGACATTTCTAATCCTCCCATGAGGAAATGAGAGTACTAAAATATTGTTTACTCTACTAATATTAACAATAAATTGTATTGTACACCACACAACACACGGCGTGTACACTACACACTACACTTACTGGACGGGAACACAGCCGGACGTCGGACGTTGTGTCTGGAGTCAAATGCGCTTCAATATGCTATGAGAAAACAAAATAGTTTGTTCCTTGGTCGTACGCTGCGCTGCGCTTCGCTATGCGAAAATACGCTACTAGTATGTCATACCTCATTTCAATTCATGGTTTTGATTTAATAAATACGCTACGCTGTCTGTATGTTTCTACACTACCTAAGTCATCCTAGTATTAATAAAAAACAACAATGTAAAATTATGTTAGAAGTTAGGGTACCATTGTAGAAACATAAATAAATAAACTCAACTAGGGGCAAGCAGGGACATAAGTCCCTAAAAAGCTCAAACTGTAAAACAACTTAGGCCTTTTAATATTTATACAAACTAAGAATCAAATTATTTATTTGCCACATGGATATGCCTGTACACCAAATCTTTGTCTAAAAAAGTCTGTCTGTTTGCTTTGGTTGTTGTTATCTATGTATATGAAATCCAATCCTTTATGGATAACTAAACGACCATCTGATCGTGATGAAACTTTAGGGAAGTAAATAAGTACTATACAAAATTAACAGTTTTATTAGCCACATTGAGTAATATTTTATGGTTTTAGGGTCCCATTTCCCAGTTGTCGAAGCCAATATTGATAGTTGACACAAAAATCGTTGGTTTTCAAAGGTCTCAATTATAGATGACATTATCCCTGGTTTTAATATAGTATACAGTGCATTTAAGAGTTAACTGACTAAGAAGTAAACCAACTTTGTTTATTGAATACTGGCTTGGGGATACAGCACGATCACCTATATTAAAGTAAACAAAAATCAGCTGTAAATGGCTTCTAATACTATTCTTATGGAGAACATTTTACGTTGTATCTAATTTTGTATTAATGTTTTGGAAATTCCACTTTTTTTCCCGCAGTCACGGAATAGTTACCTTTTTTAATTTAAAACCTCTCCAGTCGTTCTATGACATCCCAGTCATCCACAATTTTGACGCAAAGAATCAGCTAACGTAATTAATATATAGATCTGTTTTTCAACTTATTAGAAACAACGAATATCCAGTTAACTTTTTTCCAGGAAGTAATTACAAATGAAGAAGAAGAAGCTATTGCTCGAGATCCTAGTAAAGATTTGGAACTGTTCTGTAAAACCAGTGAACAATTAAGGACACTAGCGAACGAAATTAATGATCTGAAAAATGGGAGCTCTTCACAGGTAATGTAATAGTAATACTTAAATTTGATTTAGCCTAGAAGCTAAGTTAACTGATACACAAATCCAGTTTTAGTGTAGTTTCAGGTTATGGAAGGTTAACTTAATAGAAGTTTCATACCACTAAAAAGTATACTGTACCATACTTCACGACTACAATTATTTACTCTGAGTCAAACTAGGTTGGCAACAATAGGATAAGCTTTCTTCTCCCGAAGTATTAGTAGGCCCTAATTAAACAAAGACTATGAGCAAAACATAAAATACATGACAGTAGGCCTGATCAAGCATGAACAACATGCAATAGGATCTATAAACCTCTTGCTCTTAGTAAAATAAATCAATAATAATCATAGAACAGTAAAAGCTATAGTTAGCTATTCTATTATAGGCTACCCAAATCTCTTAAATTCACCATATTTGATTTAAATGTTGAGCAATTAGAGCTTTGTCCATCAAAAGTGGGTACCATACCTAAAAGTAGACATTATAATCACTAAAATATAAAAAGTAGTGCCTCCACTCAACTCTGTATTTACTTAATAGCCCTAAAATTTCATATCAATATAGTATTAGTCAGAAATGAATCCAGATGAATATTTGAAATATTCTGGAAGAAGCTCTATTTGATAATTGGAAAACTAATTTATCATGACTAATAGCTCAGCTGATTTTGGTCTATAGCAGAGTTACGCAAGGCAATTCACTCATCCCAAACTCAAGCTGCATTCATGGTGCATTCTGACTTGGGGATAACACCTCAGATAACATTTCAATAATATTTTAAACTAGACTCTAAATTGTCCTTGACCATTGGGCTTTATTATTAAACCCTCACCCTTCACTCATCCTCACATTAACCTGGTGTTGTACAAATCTAATCTAATTTAATCTATCGTGAAGTGAATTTATATGTCTTATGAATACTCTTAGAAAAAGCAAATACATTTTTAAACACAATTTTTCCAGGCTTCTACTCAAATAGCTGAAAAACGTATTCATGCGTCACTATTGTTTGTCACCCTAAAAAAACTAAATCGACTGGAGAAATTCAGAACCAACCAGAACCGCGAGAAGCTACACAAAGCTAAGCAGCAAGCAGACAGTTGTCATCTGCAGCTGCAGAACTTGCTGTACGAGATACTTCACCTCGAGAAAGAGATCACCAAGTGTCTACAGTTCAAGTATGTCAAATCAATTTTAAGTTCATATCCTAATTTCTTACATTAATTACATACTATACACATAGGTTTATCTACCTTTTATTTTCATCCCAGCTCAGAAATGCTTGTCTCTAGAACCAAGGCTGGAGAGGAGAACACTCTCACTTTGAACCATTCTCACATGATCAAATCTGGTGACCTTGGGGCCACAGAATATCAAATAACCCTTCATAGACTACACTGCGGCTATTAAATCCTCAGCAGTTTGCCCTGTCGATCTAGTTGAAAATAAACTTAAGTATTGTTTATGAAACGTTGTTGTCCTACCTGTGACCTAATAAAAAGTGCTTGAGCATATAGACACTTACAAATCAAAGCTTATCTAACCGATCAACAGTCTGCAGCATTGTAAGAGTGTTTTTTGGTAAGTTGTTTGTTTCTTATGGATCCCTTTGTCTTAAAACATGAGGATTAGTTGAATTTTGCCTGAAAATGATGGCGTCCATGATGAAAGTTAAAAAGGAAAAATCGCTACGCTGCCGTAATGGGCTGGCCATTTCATGCATGGGCATCATAGGTGAACATACATTGTTGTACCGTCTAATGCTCCATGGCTACTAAAATCGCATAATATGCAGCAATGAAAAACACCCCTCTCCCCTTGAGATAGTAACTCTTAACAAGTTTACTATTCATTTGAAAAACATCTGGTTCCTGTCTTTTTGCCCTGTCTATTTGTCAGACCAGTTCAGGGACAAGCCATAACAATGAGTAAATTCCTTTTTTTATACAGTACCTAAAAAGGATTCACTGAGCTATTGACGGTGTCAATTACAGTGGCAAGTGGGTTTCATATGCTTAAGAAACCTTCACCCACCACTTTTGCTTTTTTAAATTTCATACTGCAATCTACAATTAATTGTCCATGGATTAATTTAACACCACAGAAAGTGGCGGCTGGTCCACAAGGACTCTATCTAGCAGGGTCAATGTTTTTAGGACAGGTTATAATGGACGCAGCATGTTTTTACAACAGGTAGTACACGGGGACTCAGTAGATGAGTACAAACTCCCATAAACTGCATGAAAAAATTCGACCAATCACAGCGCTGCGTCAGGCTCTAATGCAATAGATATAGGTTATTTCGAACTCAGTTGGAACAGTAGTCGACGAGCGTTGGATGCTTAAATCTATAATAACATATAGATCCTAATATTGTGTTGACAGTCAACACAATATTAGGACCATATCATACGAGCGCTTTAGACGTTGCGTCAATGCCTTCCCACCAACGACTTCCAGGCCCTGTCGCGGCACTTATTTTATTTCCAAGATGGACACCCTCCAGTTAGATTGTGTAAGCTTTTTGTCCATTTTAGATATTATGTAAGAGTATTATCGAAAGAAAAGAATACAAGAAGATGGAAAACCCATCTTATCTTGAGTCCTTCTTCTACCTTCTTCTTTTGTTGAGCTTACCAAATGTAACCAATATTTAAATGAAATCAATTTATTACCGAATACAATAAAAACTAATTATATAAATTTTTCTTCAACGAGCAAAATTCACCTGAGTTTAATATTTTTATGGATACAATTTTACTAAATGAAGTTAAAACAATAACATTTCTTGGATTGCATATAGATGATAAATTCAACTGGGACAGTCATGTTGAAAACGTTTGTAATAAAGTCAACTCAGGCATACATGCATTAAGACAGATGTCAAAATTTAGTAGTTTAAAAACCTTAAAAATAGTATATCATTCCTTAATTGAATCACATATTTCTTTTGGGTTGTGTCTTTATGGGGGCACATCAAATTTTAACCCAAATAGCATTATAGAACTTCAAAAAAAAAGCAATTCGCATTATGTTAAAACTAAAGTCAAAAACATCCGCAAAAGAGCAGTTGAAAGAAATAGGAATTATGACTGTTTTTAGCTTATACATTTATCAAATAGCCCTTTATATTAAATCAAACCATGAAAGATTGCCAAAATTGAACTCTTTTCATACATATTCAACCAGAAAAGGTAATGAATTGGCGTTCAACAGACATAATTTATCGGTTTATGAAAAAATTCCATCTTGTAGTGGTGTTAAATATTTCAATAGCTTACCTGACAATATAAAAATATAAGTAATTTTAATTCATTAAAAAAACGTTTGAAATTATTTCTCACCAACAGACCCTTGTATAAATTAGAAGATTTTTTCCAACTTCCTGAAATTTGATTTTTTTTATAATAACAATGTTCTTTGTAAGTAGTCTTAAGTTTAATATTGTGTTTTTATAACTGACTCCATTCTGTACAAAATGTGCAATATGAATAAAGTTATTTTGATTGATTGATTGATTGATTATGCTTTCTTTACATTTGTCAACAGGACAGTTTAATCTAATGTTCCAGGAACACAGGAAGCATAAAGAGAAATTCTTTTGTTACTATCAAACGTTGGTTGATTCTTTTGACGAACTCCTTAGTGCCGTGTGTGAGAAAATAAGAAAGACGTAAACACAGTGATGAAGAGAACTATCACTCCATATGACAGGGTCGCGGTGTCCCTAGCTCTGCGTCGCTAATACGACCGTCCCCATTTGCAGCGCTCAGTGTCCGGCTCACACGGTCTTCCCGGACTAGCTTGCCGGATTGGAGCGGCAATAGGGCTTATGATATTTAATTATCTGTCAAACAAGTGAATGATGTATTTAGTGATTCGTAGAGTTTATGTTCATTGTGTCGCCGGTATTCGAGGTGTTAATGAATTAATGTACGAACTATTATTTTGAAGTGTTGTTCAGTGATGCTAATGAATTATGAATTCTGCCAAAAATATTTCAGCAAAGTATTCAAGTGGTAAAGACAATTATTATGAGCACAGAGACTCACTGTTGTTGGTAGCCATTCCCTCTTCCCTCTTGCAAGCGTCTCGTGATGTGACTCACTGTTGTTGGTAGCCTTTCCCTCTTCCCTCTTGCAAGCGTCTCGTGATGTGACTCACTGTTGTTGGTAGCCTTTCCCTCTTCCCTCCTACAAGCGTCTAGTGATGTGACTCATTGTTGTTGGTAGCCTTTCCCTATTCCCTCCTACAAACTTCTAGTTATGTGACTCACTGTTGCTGGTAGCCTTTCCCTCTTCCCTCTTGCAAGCGTCTCGTGATGTGACTCACTGTTGTTGGTAGCCTTTCCCTCTTCCCTCTTGCAAGCGTCTCGTGATGTGACTCACTGTTGTTGGTAGCCTTTCCCTCTTCCCTCCTACAAGCGTCTAGTGATGTGACTCATTGTTGTTGGTAGCCTTTCCCTATTCCCTCCTACAAACTTCTAGTTATGTGACTCACTGTTGCTGGTAGCCTTTCCCTCTTCCCTCCTACAAGCGTCTAGTGATGTGACTCACTGTTGTTGGTAGCCTTTCCCTCTTCCCTCCTACAAGCGCCTATTAGTAGTAGTCATTTTGGGGGTTCTAGGACAGAGGAGGGAGGAGTGTAGACCACGTGGGTTGAGGTAGGTAACCTCACTTTGCCTAACCTAACCTAACCTTACAGGCAGAGACTGATCCTCTGATTTGGACGACTTTACAGAAACGACAACAGCTTTTGAATCTCATTTTATATAGGACCACCAATAGGTTCTCAACTGCACAAAAATGGCGCCGATTGCATCATTCGGTGCTCATGTTTTCACTAGAGGATTTGTATGAAGATGCAGTATTTCGATCTCAATGTATACTGACACGCCATTTGAAACTCACGTTCTAGGACAGAGGAGGGAGGAGTGTAGACCACGTGGGTTGAGGTAGGTCGGGAAGGGAGGTGTGTCCATGACGTCACATGTAAACAGAGGATGATCTTACAGACAGAGACTGATCCTCTGATTTGGATGACAATTTTTTTTTGTGTAGATATAAAGATTGTTAAATCAGTTCTCATTTGGTATACTTGTCGTATAATAGGATCTCACGGTTGAGATCGAAAACGACAACAGCTTTTGAATCTCATTTTATATAGGACCACCAATAGGTTCTCAACTGCACAAAAATGACGCCGATTGCAACGTTAAATCAGTTCTCATTTGGTATACTTGTCGTATAATAGGATCTCACGGCTGAGATCGAAAACGACAACAGCTTTTGAATCTCATTTTATATAGGACCACCAATAGGTTCTCAACTGCACAAAAATGGCGCCGATTGCATCATTCGGTGCTCATGTTTTCACTAGAGGATTTGTATGAAGATGCAGTATTTCGATCTCAATGTATACTGACACGCCATTTGAAACTCATTGTTTTCATGTTGATTTGTACGTGTCTTTTGAGTTGAGTCGTTCCGTGTTTAGTGACGTCACTTGTCTTGGGATCATGTGATCATGGAATGTTCTAGAAACATTACCATAAAAGGAAATGCCACGTGATAGGTCACGTGATCATCTTGGAACGTTCGAGAACATTACCATATATGGTCATGTGTTTCGACGATTGTGCAACAGCCCGCGCGGTCTTGCGTCAGTCTTCTCTGAGAGGTGGTTGTGAGAGGTGCTATTTTTCGAGTCTTTGAAATTGTGTAGTGCGTGAAAAGTAAGTTTTCAACCATTTATAAGTGTGACGAGGATTTGCGGTGATGGCTAGTGTCAGTGCTACGAAGCGATCGTTTCCTAGTGACAACGAGAGTGATGACGACAGCCTTCCTACACCACCGAAGCGTCGTTGGTTCCAACGTTATAAAGACGATATTGAGGAACAACAAGGTGCTAGGGAAGAACACCGTTTGGATGTTGCCTCGGTCTCTGACGGAGAACATCATGTGTCACCGGTTGTTCAAAGTGCTACCAAGCGGTCGTTTCCTACTGACAACGACAGCGATAACGAGACCCGTCCTACATCACCGAAGCGTCGTCGAGCCCAACATAGTGAGTTGGATATTTCGGAACAACTACAAGGTGCTAGTGAGATGATGGACATTCAAGAGCAGGAAGAAGATGTTTCGGATGTCGTGCAGGTTCTACCTGTCAGGAGAGTCGATACAAAAACATTAAAATTCTGTGATGTATGTCACCTCAGTATTACTAGGAAAAACTGGGCCCGTCATACTGGGAGTGGAGCTCACCAAGCGGCGTGGATACAAAAACAGCAACTAAACCGACCATCCGTCATAGTTCAGCCATCCATCATAGTTCGGCCATCCATCATAGTGCAAGTCCCACGTAAGTCTCCGCCACCACCTAATCTTGAAATCATCCAATCTAAAACGGCGTTCAGAGGCCGAATGAAGACGTTTGAGATCAATAATGTCAAAGTAAATGGTTACAAAAGTGTTGAAACTTTTATCGAAGATTCCAAAAAACTTATAATTGAAAAGGTTCGTGATGAGGGAACTTCATTGAAAATCCAACTTATCCTTAAGGCAAAGTTCGCTAAAGGGATTACGGAAAAAGTCGAATCTGATTTCGAATTCAAAACGAAAAACATCATCATTTACGAAGATTCTAATCTATCAGATTTGTTAAATGAGGCAAAACAAAAACTATTGACTGAGATGGAAAGTTTTAATCACAAAGGCTCCAATTGGAACATGAAAACGATTGAATGTCTTTTTTTACATATCAACCGACTTAAGCCTTTGAAAGGGTCTAGTTACATAGCCCTGCCAGAAAAAATTCGCTTGAAACGTGCTGTTGTAAACATAAAAAACAATGATCAGCGTTGTTTCATGTGGTGTTGTCTAGCAGCACTCCACCCTTCAAACGTACACCCGGAGCGGATCGACAGCTACACTGCTTACGTAGATGGATTTCTCAAGTTATTTGATGGGATAGATTTTCCAGTCAAACTGACTGATGTAAAAAAATTCGAAAAGCGTGCAGGATTATCGATCAATGTATACGGTCTTGAAGAAAATAGTGATGTTTTTCCCTTGTGTGTAACAGATGAAGAAAAGCCCGTGCATGTAGACCTGTTGTTGGTTAAAGATGGAACGAACTCACACTACTGTCTAATCAAAAACCTATCTCGTTTAGTTCGCAGTCAAGCTACAAAACATAAAGGAAAATGCTATACAGGGTGATTTGTACTCAGTGTGACAAAATTTTTTTGGTGTAAGTACAAAGTAAATGAAGTGTGATGATGCATATCAAATGTTCCAAGTCTCAAAATTAGCGTCCCAAAAAATTGTTTTATGTTTTTCAAAAATAACCATGTTTTTAAACTTAATACAGCGATTTATCAATTACCTGTATATGGATTTGAGTAGATAATGTCATTTTCGTGTTCTACATTAAATTTTGAACAAGAATAATAGAAAATTACGGAGGATCAGTCGTATAAACTCCATTGTAAATAGATTCAAAGATAAAAATTAAGATGTTTGATAAAAATTTTAAAAAGAATGGTCTATTGCATTTTTCACACCCTGTATACAAGAAAGTGTCGGAATATGTTAAAAACTGCGCCATTTTATAAGCTTTCCAACGATATGCTACACTATTGAGGTTTATGTCTGCTTATGTACGCTTTAATAGTTTGAAGACTGCAAAGCATGGTGTATTTAACATTTAAAACATAGAAAGTCGGCATGTATTAAGCAAAAGTTGTATTTTTGATTCAGCATGAACAGTAAAAACAGTAAAAAGTTCCCTGTTTTCTGGTATTCAAACCACTCTTACAAACAAAAAAATATCTAAACCTCAATAACGTAGGTTATGGTTGGAAAGCTTATAAAATGGCGCAGTTTTTAACATATTCCGACACTTTCTTGTATACAGGGTGTGAAAAATGCAATAGACCATTGTTTTTTAACTTTTTATCAAACATTTTAATTTTTATCTTTGAATCTATTTACAATGGAGTTTTTACAACTGATCCTCTGTCATTTTGTATTATTCTTGTTCAAAATTTTATGTAGAACACGAAAAAGACATTATCTACTCAAATCCATATACAGGTAATTGAGAAATCACTGTATTAAGTTTAAAAACATGGTTATTTTTGAAAAACATAAAATAATTTTTCGGGATGCTAATTTTGAGACTTGGAACATTTGATATGCATCATCACACTTCATTTACTTTGTACTTACATCAAAAAAATTTTGTCACACTGAGTACAAATCACCCTGTATATGCAGACGTTGTCTTCAGCACTTTCATAACGAAGACAATTTGAAGACACATATGGAGGACTGCTCTAGACATGATCCCTTAAAAATAAAGCTCCCTACCGCTGGAAAAAATGACAAAATAAGATTTACGGAACACAATAAATCAATGAAAGTTCCTTATGTCATTTATGCCGATCTGGAGAGCATGCTCCTCCCGATTTCTACTTGTGAACCATCGGGAGTTGATGAAAACGGTGCTAAGAGATCGTACACATACAGCTATCAGAAACACGAAGCTATAAGTTTCTGTTACTATATCTCTGGCAGTGAAAAGCCTCCAACGACATATTTCGGGGAAGATGCTGGACGAAAGTTTGTCGAGGCGTTGAAAAAGGAGGCCGTAGAGATAAAACAAATCTACGAAAAGATCATTCCAATGACACCATTGGAGGAAGAAGAGATACGTAGACATAAAGAAGCGGTAACCTGTCACATCTGTCAGGAACCTCTCAATGAAACCGACAAAGTGAGGGATCACGACCACCTCACCGGTTTGTATCGAGGCCCTGCCCATTCCAAATGTAACTTATTGTTTACTAAGCCCAAATTTATTCCTGTTTTCTTGCACAACCTTTCTGGCTACGACATACATCAGTTCATCAAAGAAATAGGACGACAAGGTGAGAAACTCAAAGTGATTCCCCAAAACGATGAGCGATATATATCATTCACCGTTCAAGTTAGGGGAGGGTTGGAACTGAGATTCTTGGACTCTTTTAAGTTTTTAAGTGCAAGTTTAGACCAATTGATTAACAATTTAACTACAGATCAGTTGGAGCATACAAAGAGATTTGTCAGATCATCACAGATAGAGTTGGTAACAAGAAAAGGAGTTTATCCCTATGACTTTATGGATAACATAACAAAATATGATATGACAACTCTGCCGGAACTTCATGATTTCAAAAACAAATTAAATAAGTGTGATGTATCAGAATCAGATTATGAGCATGCTCAAAAGGTTTGGAATGAGTTCAACATCAAAGATATGAGAGAGTACACATTGTTTTACAACAAGATTGACGTCCTCCAGTTGGCAGATGTTATGGACAACTTCAGAGACGTTTGCCTTCAAACATATAGTCTCGATCCAGCGTGGTACTTCACAGCTCCCGGATTAGCCTGGTCGGCGATGCTGAAACTCACTGATGTAGAGCTCCAGTTACTAACCGACCTCGATATGATTCTAATGGTTGAAAAAGGAATTCGTGGAGGTGTTTCGCAGTGTTGCTTGAGACAAGCTCGAGCCAACAACAAGTATATGAGTCAAGGCTTCGATGAGAACAAAGAACCTAGCTACCTGGTGTACTTAGATGCGAATAACCTATATGCTTGGGCTATGTCGCAGGCAATGCCATTCGGTGACTTTAGATGGCGAAAAGATACTGAAATAAATGTTTTAGACATCAGTGATGACGCAGCCACCGGCTACATTCTCGAAGTTGACCTCGAGTATCCTGAAGAAATTCATGACCACCATGCAGACTTTCCACTCGCACCTCACCACATGATTCCACCTGGGTCAAAAATATCCAAACTGGTCACCACTTTGTACGACCGATCTAGATACGTTGTACACTACAGAAATTTAAAACAGTATCTCAACCTCGGAATGAAACTAAAAAATATACATCGGGTTCTTGAGTTTTCTCAAAAACCGTGGATGAAACCATACATCGATTTAAACACTAACATGAGGACCAAGGCAAAAAATAAATTCGAAATTGACTTCTACAAGCTTATGAATAACGCGGTATTTGGGAAAACTATGGAAAACCTTCGGAATAGAGTGGACGTTCGTCTGGTAACCGACGAACGACAGGCGGATAAATTCATTGCCAAACCGACATTCAAGAGTCGGAAAATATTTACGGACCATCTTGCAGCTGTGCACATGACCAAAACATCACTTCTTTTCAACAAACCGATTTACGTGGGGGCGGCTATTCTAGATGTGTCGAAAACCCTTATATACCGTTTCCACTATCAAGTGATGAAGAGCAGATATGGTGATCGGGTCATACTCGCCTATACTGATACCGACTCACTGATTTACATCATATATACAGAAGACTGGTACATGGACATGAAAGAAATGATTGACGAGTTCGACACGAGTGCATATCAAAGCTCCAACCCTTTTGGTATGCCTCGAGTAAACAAAAAGGTTCTCGGAAAAATGAAAGATGAGCTGGAAGGTCTGATCATGGTTGAATACGTTGGTCTGAAGTCAAAAATGTATGCCACTGACGTAGAGGAAGGTTTGAATTGTATAAAAACATCTAAAAAGGCTAAAGGAATCAAGAAATCAGTGGTGGAAAATGAAATCACAATAGATGACTATCGCAGATGTTTGAAGACTCTTGAAGATGTGTACAGACAAATCAACAGCATCCGAAGCCACCTGCACGATGTTTATAGTACGACACAATTCAAGAAATCACTTTCGCCAAAGGACGACAAACGGTGTGTTCTTCGAGACGGAATAAGGACGCTACCCTGGGGACATAGAAGAATTCCTACTGAATGTACATAAAAAAATGTAAAAAAACTATTCCTGTAAAATATATTTTTTTCGTGTTTTACACTGTTGTTATTTATTGCCCTGGTGTGCACAAGGTTTTTTGTAGCTCTTTCTCATAAAAAGATCCAATTATTTCTTCACCACTTTTATCTTTGATTCTATAGGTTATTGGAAAGGTGTCTTGCACTTTGGATATGGTAAATATCTCTCTAGTCCAATTGCGACTGTATTTATCGGCAAACGTATCTTTTTTTGCCACAATCCTCACTCTGTCTCCTAGTTGAAATTTTATTTTTCTAGGTGTATGAGGAATATTGGAGAACCTCTCAAGCAATCTAGGTACGTCCGCCTTAGTAACCTCTGCAGGTTTCATACAAATTGTACGATGGACACTATTGTTGTACTGATGTAACAAGTCTTGAACTATGTCCAACCACCGAAAACAATTTCGGGTCTCAAATATGACTTTCATTTTTTCATTCAACGTACGATTGAACCTCTCAACGATTGCACTCTTTTCCTCATTTTCAGTATGATACATTTTTATGTTGTACGATTGCAAAACTGACTTAAAATCACGGTTAAGAAATTCTTTGCCCTTATCGGTGTGTAACAGTCTGGGAGCGGTGTGACCGTTGACGTCAATTGCTCGCTTCAATATGAGCATAAACGATTCCGCTACTTCTGCACCCCGTTTGGTCATCAACGGCTCTGACCAGGCGAATTTTGAAAAGGTATCAATCACATTCAACATATAATTATAGCCATCATTCTCACTGGCATACTTTCTCATGACAACCAGATCTGCGGCCCACAGATCGTCTATACCTAGGGTAACAATACGTCGTCGAGGAAAGTGCTTGATCACTGGTCTATGTACTTCCTTGGCGGCCATACTGGGCTTAGGAACTTTGACGAAGGCGCCTTTACGCTGACCGCAAATATTGCATGTCGTATTTAAACGCCATTTGTTGTTAACGGTTTTGACATACTCCCCACTGTCTTGAGACGTGGTTTTCCTTTTGCATTTTATACAGTAGATTTCCATTGGCTCTTATATAAGTGGGAAAGACTTAAAAATGAGTGAACTGCACAGACACAGAATTCACTTGTCCGACGGTCAGAAGCGTAAGCTACGCATCGCGTTTAAGAAGCGTAGAACTGCTATAATTGGTTTAACTAATGATAGCCTCTCACGTGGAGCGGATCATATACTGCTTAACGAAGCACAACACAAGGCTATTGAAAAAGCTATCCGGAACAAAACCGGTCTACGTCTGGCTGTGAGCTACGATCAGCTTTTGAAAAACAAAGAGGGTGGTCTTTTGAAAGAGATGTTGGAAATGGTTGAATCAAAGGTGCCATATGGAAAACGTTTCATATCTCCATTGATACGACATCAGGTGGCACCGATTCTCAAGAACCGATTCGTGCCGTGGTTGAAAAACCTGATCGATAACGAGCTAGATTCAATAATTGAAAAAGACCCCAAGGGAGCCGGCCTTAAGCGATGCATCAACAACAAGCTGGACTCTCTTTTAAAAAACCCGTAAGATCGTTTGAACCTATGTCACTGGGAGAAATAGAGCTTTATGCTAACCAATTAGGCATCCGTGGCTTTCGAGGAGTGTTTATGAGACAGATATTACCCGAAGCCCCTATGGAGTTTGAATGTGGAATCTTGAATCTGGGTAATATCGATTCTTCTGGAACCCATTGGACTTGTTATGTTAAAGACAAAAACAAAAAGTTCTATTTCGATTCGTTTGGAAACGCACCCCCACCACTAGAACTAATAGACTATTTAGGTTCAAACGATCTCTTCTATAATGACATTGCTGTTCAAGAGTATAATGATCCACCTATCTGTGGTCATTTGTGTTTGGAGGTTTTACGACGAAACTCTAGTGATGAGCCTTGGGATGATATCATAAGAGCTATACGGGATGATAAATATGTATGGAGTTGGTGGTGGCAGCGGAAGATTCGTGTTCAATAGATTCGGGGACGAGGTGGACTACCAAAGCTCAATTCGTCAACAAATCGAATCACAAACAAAGTCTGAAATTAGAGATCTTGTCAAATCAGGTCTTTCGGAAATGAAGAAAATGATGAGAACACCTAACGACGATTCGAGCCATGTAGCATTAAACAATAGACTTGGTAAAATAGAATCTACGATGAACATCAAGGATAATTTCATTGGTTTTAAAAGCAAACGTTTGGTTAGCGTCTCCAATGCAATTGATAAACATGATGTTGTAAACAAATATCAATTGGATACTGTCAAATCAACGGTGGATAGACTAACAAAAACATTCGATGTTTCGAACCCTGAGGTGGTAAATTTAAACGGACATCGAAGAATAGGAAAAGTCAGCAGATCAAAAGATCTTTATGACGTGATCGTAAGGAAAGAACTAAACGAGTTAAATGAAAAACTGGTTACATTCCAGACAAACCTTAACACGATATTGGTTAATATACACGATGACATTATAAATTTAAAGAGAGCACAAAATGGTTATGATATAAGTGACAAAGATGCCGCTAGTGAAAATCCGGGGCAAAGGATGCCAAATGACATTCCATCCAGAGCACCCTATCCGCCTCAGTGATGGTAGCAAGTGCCGACTAGCTCTAGTTAGCTTTATGTCGGAGAACTACATAAACAACGTGTTAGAACCGGGTAACATATATTTTTGGGACAGCGATATTTATCTGATCTCGACGTCATTTATGATCTCAAGGGGATATTGGACTATTGAAAAACTAAATGAAAAAATCAACGAATATATTACTGCACTGAAACTTAACGTACCTACCAACCAATTTTCAATCAAAAGAGAAAACAATCGTATTGCAATAACAAGTCCATTGAAATTTTACCTCGACGAAAAGGCGGCTTCATTCCTCGGATTCTCAAGTCCTGGAGAGAAACCATTAACCGAGCAGGAATCATTTTACGATGCCAATACGCTTCTGGTTGCGCCAAACGCACCCAATTTCAGGGCTGTAGACGCCATAGAGGTACACTGCAACATCGTAGAGCACAGTTACATCAACCACGATGAGAACAGACACAAACATGTGGAAGCAGAACTGTTGTACACGTTCTTCCTGAATGTAGCACATGGCTACAAGATATATGAAGTGCCAACGGAGAAGTTGTACGTTCCTCTGAGGAATGGCTTACAAACGATCAACCGAATCGACATCACTCTCCGAGATCAAAACAATCGCTTGCTTCAAAACGAAAACGTTGAATGTGTAATAGTTTTAGATTTATATAAGTCCTAAAATGGATATCAATGTTTACTGCATCGAAGAAGGATCCATAAATAATCTATTACCACACCCATTAAGATGTCTTATAGTCGGTTCATCAGGGTGTGGAAAAACAAACCTATTGCTCAATTTTATCTATAACGTTAAGGGTGTAAAGTTCAAAAACCTTTATGTGTTCAGCCGATCCATTGATCAGCCAGCATACACACAGCTACGTAAACACTATGAAAAAGTAGAGCACGCACTCGGCACAACTATTGCATACTTTTACTCAAACTGTAGTGACTTGATACCTCTAGACGAATGTAAGTCCAACTCTTTGGTGGTGTTTGACGATTGTCTTTTAGAAGAACAAACAAAAATAAAAGACTATTTCATACGAGGGCGTCATAAACAGGTATCTTGCATTTATTTGAGTCAGAGCTACGGGCGGGTAGACATGCAAGTAATAAGGAATAACGTTAATCTTTTGTGTATATTCACACAGAACAAACACTATACACAAAAGATATACAACGACTTCGTTGGATCCGATATGATATACCAAGAGTTTGTAGGCATGTGTAAAAAGTGTTGGGCGGAACCTCACGGTTTTATGTCAATAGACACTACTAAAAAAACGCATCTAGGTAAATATAGATGTATGTTTAAGGAAACGCTATATCCCTAATAAAAACATTTTTGCATCAAATACGTGTATTTTGTTACATTAACGATATTTTATACGTAAGAGCGTATTTACACTAAATGATAGTGTTTATGCTAAAAAACGATATTTCAAATTAAAGAGCGTTTCTGCGTTAAATAAACGTTATATTTTTATCGAAAGCGTTTCTACACTAAATAAACGTCATATTTATGTAAAGAGCGTTTCTACAATCAATAAACGTTTCACATGTACATGTTGGAATAACGATGTGAATCTTACGTTGTGTTTATGTGTTACTAAGTGCACAATGGATACAAAAGAAGCTAAGCGACTTGAGACTCTAGAAAAGAATCTCGTCAAAAAATTTCGGACAGCGGAACAGGAGGAAAAGAAAGAACGAGCTAAGAAACTAGAGGAGATTACAAACTCCCATCCCAATACACATGCAATACAAGACATCACAAAACCCCCAACACGAGTAACAAGTAAAACGCGAGATGAACCTCTGACAGTTGAAAAAGCTAGACAACTGGAGCAACTGCAAACCACTCTGCAAAACCAGTTCGGAGAAATACATGTTAGGGAAATGGAGGAACAACGTGTAAGGGAGAAAAAGTACGAGGCTATCACCAAAGCGATTAAAGAGAAAAAAGAAAAGGATGAGGTACTGGAGAAAAAAACAAAAGAAATGCTGAAAAAACAAAAATACAACCAGCTAATGAAACGCAACTTTAGACCATCAGTCTCTAGTACACCAGACCGAGTTGGTTATATCGGTTCCACTCAATACGATGATGATGAAGATGAAAAAATGGAAGTAGTTGCGGATCAATCAATAAAACAGTTGATGGATACCAAGGTCGTTAATCTCGGAGTGGTCGGAGCTAAATATCTACCACGAGCTAGTGACTCTCAATTCGGCATTTATTTCGATGAGATAGATGAGCAACTAAAAATCGGTTCTGAACCGATTGGGTTTGATTATGATGATATTATTGTAAACAACAAACGATTTAAAGGTACTGAAGGACTTTGGAAACTTTTAACGAAGAAAGGGTTTGTGCAGTCTAATGAATACACATCAAACGATTGGCAGACATATAAAGATATGCTTTTGATGACAAACTCTATCTTCCAGAAAAATGATCCTACTACACGACGTCCAAAATCTAGTTCAGGACAAAAATGGCGGAAAATGATAAAACCTATTTGGGACGAAGTTATCAAACCGACCGATCCGATTGAACAAGATATGGAGAGGGATCTATTGACGGGATCCGGTTTAAAACGCTACCATGACGGTCCGGTTGAATATCGCTACATCAAAGACCTCAACGAGCTCATCAACCGTCTGAATTTTATTTACGCAGAGGAGGTTGCAGGCAATAACAACTTTCACAACGAAAAACTATCTGTTGTTAAATTCATATCCGACCGTATGCAAGAACTGATTGACCAACCGAACGGGGTCAAATACGTAGTACGATGTTTGTCAGCCTTGCCTGAACGCGCGATAGAAGGCTCGGGATTGTTGAACGACATCATCAACAAATTACCTGTAGAACTACACGCCCCGCGTAACTGGAAATTCGATACGTACAACTTCTGCGGTCCAGGCACGAAGCTCGCTGAACGATTAGGTCGTGGTGACAAGGGTGTGAACCCTTTAGACGATGCGTGTAAACAGCACGACATATGGTACAGAGACCACCGGAAGCCCGAAGACAGATGGGTCGCAGATAAAGCGTTACAGAAAGCGGCGTGGGATAGAGTGACGTCTAGCGACGCGGACCTTAACGAGAGGAGCGTAGCCCTCGCGACCACGGGTGCGATGTGGTTGAAACGTAAACTAGGGATGGGTTTAGGTACATCCGCGTGTTCATATCCCTGTAGAAAAAATGGGTATATATAAGTGAACAGCATGGACAACGCTTGGCGAATCTTGTCCCGCGAACCGAAGGCACCGAACGGTGTACTCACCGACGAGCTCGTTATGAAGTTCGATAGGTACCTCAACTGGGACCTGTTGTCAGTTCACTATGATTTCTCCATCGATATGCTACGTATTTACTTTCATCGTGTTGACTGGGGTCCTATTCTGAAGAGGCAAAAATTCAGTGAGAGCTTTCTTCGTGAGATGGCACCAAACTTTGAGCATGCGTGGTTTGCTGTCAGCAAGCACCAAATACTTTCCGAGTCGTTCATACACGACTACGCAAACAAAGTCGATTGGGAATACATTAAAAAATTCCAGATCGTTTCACAACAGTTTTTGGATGATCACAAAGCTTACATGGAAGAGGAGTTCGATGAGTAAGCCTATATATATATACCATGTAATTAAAAAATAAATAAAAATAATTAGCTTATATTTTTTTTGTTCTTCTGTGTTATTAAGTCATTGTAGACAATGGAAGCACTGTACGAACGTTTCTCCACCGGAGTGGTGAAAAGCGAGTACCGAGCTGTTATGCCGATATCCGAGTTGAATTTCAACACACCAAACAATTACACAATCTTCAAACTCGATCACGGAGACACGTTTTACGACTCAGCAATTCAATATCACATCTGCGGTGAGGTAGTAAAAAAATCCGATGGTAAAGCATATGATGCGACTGCCACTATAGCCCTTATTGACAATTTCATACCATACCTATTTACAAGAATCGAACTGAAAAAACACAACACAACAATCGATGTGGTCGATCATCCGGGAATTACAAGCACTATCAAAAGTATTCTAAACTATCCTCAATCGATGAAACCCGCTTTGCAAAACTGTGGGTTCGCATCAAGATACTCGCTTGGTGGTGGCAAGTTCGAAGCAATTGGAACCTTAGCGCATCTCGGGTTAGGGTTCTTTGACCACATGCGATACCCCATGTACAAAGGTGGATTCGAGATTGTATTCACAAGAGCTGAAGATAACGATGCTCTATACCATTGGAAAGGAACCGGTACCGCAGCTACCGAACCTGAGGATGGCAAAGTGAAAATCACTTCCTTTGTTCTCAGAGTTCCCATAGTGGAATATACGTCAACTAGCAAAATCCAACTAATCGACGGTCTAACAAAACTTAGTGAAAAAGACGAGTTGGTCTACAACTATTATCAGTGGCAATGTATTGACAAAAAGGGTGTGTTCGGATCTACGTACACATTCGACATTACAAACGTTTATAGAAACGTATACAACCCTAGATTCGTAATCATGTGCTTTCAAACTAACCGCACGAATGATCAGAAAAAGAACCCGGCGCAATTTGACAGCGAAAATATAAAAAACTTTGCAGTTAAAATAAATGGTCAACGTTACCCTCAAGAACTACAAAACGCTGCAATCCTCGAGGGACGTTGGAGAGTGATTTACGAGCAATTCATGAGATATCGTAAGGTGAATTTCGATGACAGCTCAATGATCATTGACCCAAGCGAGTTTATTTCACACTACCCACTGTGTGTTGTCGACACACATCTTCATCCGATGAATACAGACCGTTCTAGAAGTGACATTCAAATAGAATTCGATTTCACAAACGCAATCGCATCACCATCGGCCGATTCAGGCACTACCGCATATGTCATCGTAGTCTCTGAAAACGCGTTTGCCTACGACATATCAAGGAACATAATCAAGGTGATGTAACTGCGCATTTATATAAGTGAGAGACATGGCACAATTGGTAGATTTGCTTAACGCGTGCCAAGCACCCAAATACACTAAAATCGAAGAGCTGCGACATGAGCATCCCTACAGAATAGTGGAGTTGCAGCGAGTCGTGACGAGATACGGTCCCTCGGTAACTGCTACTGTCGAAGAAGACCCTTGTGGCAATCTAAGAAAATTGTATCTCCCATGCAGGTACAACAACGTTTTGACAGACGTCATGATTAGAAACTACAACAACGGTGTCAACGAAAAACTTGCTTTGATACCCAAAAGCCATGGTCAGATCGAGTTTACAACAATAAACTAATATAACAGAAATAAAATACGCAAAATAACTGAAAAACACAAAAAAATATTTTTTTGCCTCCGAAGGATTGGCGTGGTCGGAACCACGTGCTGAGTCACTCAGAAGACACGTAAAAATCAACATGAAAACAATGAGTTTCAAATGGCGTGTCAGTATACATTGAGATCGAAATACTGCATCTTCATACAAATCCTCTAGTGAAAACATGAGCACCGAATGATGCAATCGGCGCCATTTTTGTGCAGTTGAGAACCTATTGGTGGTCCTATATAAAATGAGATTCAAAAGCTGTTGTCGTTTTCGATCTCAGCCGTGAGATCCTATTATACGACAAGTATACCAAATGAGAACTGATTTAACGTTGCAATCGGCGTCATTTTTGTGCAGTTGAGAACCTATTGGTGGTCCTATATAAAATGAGATTCAAAAGCTGTTGTCGTTTTCGATCTCAACCGTGAGATCCTATTATACGACAAGTATACCAAATGAGAACTGATTTAACGTTCTTTATATCTACACAAAAAAAAATTGTCATCCAAATCAGAGGATCAGTCTCTGTCTGTAAGATCATCCTCTGTTTACATGTGACGTCATGGACACACCTCCCTTCCCGACCTACCTCAACCCACGTGGTCTACACTCCTCCCTCCTCTGTCCTAGAACGTGAGTTTCAAATGGCGTGTCAGTATACATTGAGATCGAAATACTGCATCTTCATACAAATCCTCTAGTGAAAACATGAGCACCGAATGATGCAATCGGCGCCATTTTTGTGCAGTTGAGAACCTATTGGTGGTCCTATATAAAATGAGATTCAAAAGCTGTTGTCGTTTCTGTAAAGTCGTCCAAATCAGAGGATCAGTCTCTGCCTGTAAGGTTAGGTTAGGTTAGGCAAAGTGAGGTTACCTACCTCAACCCACGTGGTCTACACTCCTCCCTCCTCTGTCCTAGAACCCCCAAAATGACTACTACTCCTATTGATATGTCTCACTGTTGTTGGTAGCCTTTCCCTCTTCCCTCCTTCAAGTGTCTCGTGATATGACTCACTGTTGTTGGTATTATTTCCGTTTTCCCTCCTACAAGCGTCTAGTGATGTGACTTATTGTTGTTGATAGCCTTTACCTCTTCCCTCCTACAAGCGTCTAGTGACACATCACTACTTAATAAAAATACAGTGACAACTCACCGTTGTTGGTGGACCATAAAATGGATTGTCCTTAATTAACATGTATTTTGCAGATCAAAAGATGAAGAAATTGAATTGGTTCCAGTTGAGAAATTTTATGAAGAAGCTCCAAAATCTATATCAAGGCCTGTAAGTGTTATCTATATTTTCTATATATTTAAAAGGCAAATTCTGTGATAATTGTTTTGAAGCTGTCCCACAACCGATCAAGGTTCAAGGTGTCGTTGAATAGGTCGTGGCAAGTAGATTTGCCATTTAACAAAACATCTTTGAAATTCCACCAGGGCTCTGTCCCAGTGGCCTTCTAAGTTCTAATGTTATCCTTGGAGAAAATGTTTGTTTACATTTAAACAGATAAATACTTTGAAATTTACACTAATACGAGGTGTTAACCCGTCCTACGTACGGGAATTCAGTAAGTCAGTTAAAACCGTGTACAATTCAGATCAGCTAGTTTACACATATAAAGACAAAGTTTCTTGTAGTTTTAATGTGAAAAATCTTCTTGTCAACAAATGTTGTGTGACCAAATATGTTTTTATTCCATCATAGGCCTATACGATATGCATTTTAAATCTGATAATTTTACAATAAAACAGCAAAATTCCGCAATTTTTACGATATGAAAAGCGTTGAAGTGAGATTTGCAGCCGATTCGCACACTGATAGTACTGTAGTAGCCTACAGTAGAGAGAGTAATAGTCAATTGAGAAGTGTATAGACCTAGTCAACGATACCACCTTCCATAGCATACCTGCCTCTTCCATAATTATTATCACCACAATACAACTACTATACACAATTTCCAGTAGGTCTGAATTTTTTTTTTTTTTTTTTTTTTTTTTTTTTAGGGTGAGGAGGGAAAATGCTTTTACGCACACAGGTAGCCAGCCTGTAGTGTGAGACTCCTGAGTTTATCACAGACTACTCACTAAAAAACCCCCTCTACTCTGTTGGACACAGACCTGGAATTGTTTGTCACATTACTTCAAGTCAGGCCAACATGTGACCTAAGCCCACAGGGCTCGCACCGTTTCTGGCATTATTTATTTTTTGACCTACACCGCATCCCGGTCGAGGTCAAGCTTCTTGGCGCGGAGAACACCCTGGATGTAAAGTGACACACAGGTCCAATTGTCCTCACCCTCCATCATCATCGGTATGACCGTGTCCACCGACAGCAGTCCTACGAACTGTTGAGCCTCTAGGCGGGGCCTTTCCCAATGCTGGCAGTGGAAGAAAGTGTGTTCCACGTCATCGGGAATGCCTGGGCAGTATATGCAATCGGGTGACACGGCTTTGCCCATCCTGAACAAGTACGACCGGAAAAAGCCGTGACCCGTCAGAAATTGGGTGAGGTAGAAGTTCACCTCTCCGCACCGCCGATTAACCCAAGGTTGGACCTGTTGTATCAGTCGCCTGGTCCAGAGCCCCCTTGTCTCCTGTTCCCAGCTCTCCTGCCACAGCTGGAAGGTCCGGGTGCGTTCCTCAATACTTGCCTGGTCCTCCCCACGGCGCTGATAAATTGCCTTCCTCTCCGCCGCCAAAAGTTTGACGGGGATGACTCCAGCAACCACCAGGACGGCGGGTTCGGACACTGTTCGATAGGCAGATGCTACCCTTAGTGCTGCCTGACGCTGCACTCGGGCGAGCCGCATCCTATATACCTCCTTATTGAGAGCGTCTGCCCAGACCTCCGCACCGTACAGGAGCACTGACTGGACCGCAGACATCAACAGCCTTCTGCGGCTGGACCGTGGACCTCCGACATTGGCCATTAACCGACTAAGGGAAGAAACCATTTTAGCGGCCTTGTCCGCCGTACGGGTGATCTGGTCTCGCCAGCTGAGCTTGCTGTCCACCATGACCCCAAGGTACTTTGCGGCACGAGTGGTTTGGACTTCAACGTTCCCCACCATCAAAGGCACGATGGTGTCAATCCTCTTTTTAGTCAGAATGACAATCTCAGTTTTGCTCAGAGCGAGCGAGAGACCATGTTCTGCCATCCATGCGTTAATGGTTCGCATGACTCGATTTAGTTTCAGCTGGGCAAGCTCAATGCTACGTGCAGCTATTAAAGCCGCAACGTCATCTGCATACCCAACTAGGACGGTTTCCTCAGGCATCTCGGATCTCAAGAGGCTGTCGTAGGCGACGTTCCAGAGGTCCGGGCCCAGTATGGATCCATGAGCAGCACCAGAAGTTACATCCATCGTCCTGGAGCCTTCTGTAGTGTCGTAAATGATGAGGCGGTACCGGAGGTAGTCCTCTATCATGCGCATGAGGTATGCCGGGACGTGGAAAGTGTTCTCCAGTGCGTCGAGCATATCGCACCACCTCGCGGAATTAAATGCGTTTCGCACATCAAGTGTTACAAGCAGCACAACCCGACGAGAATAGTTGTTAAACTCCTCAGCTCTCATTACGGCTCGCTTTACCTCCTCAATAGCGTCAACCGTTGACCGTCCCTTCCTGAAACCGTACTGACGAGGGGATAGATTCCCTGCAGCAACCACGGCTGAATTCAGTCGGGAACGGATCAACTTTTCCAAGACTTTCCCAGCAGTGTCCAACATACAGAGAGGTCTGTAAGAGGAGGGTAGGTCTGGGTTTCCTTTTCCCTTCCCCACGAGCACAAGCCTAGCTGTTTTCCAGCAGAAGGGAAACTTCCCCTCGGCCAGACAGGCATTGTACGTGCTCAAAAGGATTTGTGGGTTTATTGAAAAGACTTTCTTCAGGGCCTCACCAGGTACCCCATCCGGTCCAGGAGCCTTGTTGTTCTTCAGGGACAGAACGGCCGCCTCCAACTCCTCGAGACTGAAAAGCGGTACGTCGTCCACCCTTCCGAACTCCCGCAATGGACGCAGTGTGTGAGTCGGGAAAAGGGACTTTACGATCCTCTCCATAGAGGCCCCGTCCATAACGGAAGGTGGAGAGCGGGTGCCAAGCTTCTTGGTTACTATCTTGTAACCAAGGCCCCACGGATCGGAATCGACATCGTCCCTTAATTTCTCCCAGCAACTGCGTTTGCTCCGGTTAATGGCCCGGCGAAGAGACTTCCTTGCCACCTTGTAAGCGTCAGACTTAAGACGTCTATCTTCAGGTTCTCTAGCCCTGGTAGCAAGACGTCTGGCTCTCAATGCTGCCCGTCGTAGTTCTGCGATCTCGGTTGTCCACCAGTACACAGGTCGCTTATCGCACCGGGATATCCTGCGAGGCATTGACTCTTCGCAGGCCGAGACTATCAGCCTCATCAATGATGTAACTGATGTCTCTGCGTGAGCCACGCCGGATGCAGCAGGTACCACTGGCTCTCCCCGTAGTATGACTTCGGTGAATTTGGCCACGTCCAGCTTTTTGGTGTTCCACCGAACGGGCACCTGCCGAGACACGGTAGCTTGTCTCTGATGACTATCCATGACATCAAAAATGATGTACTGGTGGTCACTGGCCGTATAATCCTCTAGGACTCTCCAGGCTCGTATCCTCGGCAAGAGGGACTCAGATGCAAGCGTGATGTCTGGGATCGTTCCCCTCATTCCGGGACGCTGGAAAGTTGGCGTGTTGCCCTCGTTTATGACAACAAGTCCAGCCCTGGCAGCAAAGTCCAGGATGTACTTCCCCCGGGAATTAGTGAGAGTCATTCCCCACTCGACAGCCCTAGCATTGAAATCCCCCGCCACGACAACGTGCCCGGCGGTATCGCGCACGCTCTCTTCCAGGCGGTCTATCTTTCCACGAAAGTCACGGATAGCCTCGTTGGGGGTGAGGTATACACTAAAGTAAGTGACATCCCCGCACCGGACCCAAACGAATCCTCGGCCCTTCGCGTGACTCCTTACCTGCACTTTAGCTGTATTACGAACCCAGAACGCAGCAGTACCAAGTGTATCGGGAAACCAAAGAGATGGGTCCCTGTCCCGGTACTGGTACTGTTCGCTGACCAAGAGCGCGTCAACACCGTGTTCGAGGGCAAGCTGACTGAGAAGCGCGTCAGCCGTCCTGGATCGATCTACATTGCACTGGAGGATCCTTATCTTCGTGGTTGGGCTTTCGCTTGTTGTAGTGCGCCTTTAAATGCACTGCACTGCCCAGACCCAGCTATATGTTTAGCGTTTTTATCATTGAGGCCTTTCTCCTTACAGAGGAAACAGGTCTCAACTTTACAGTCCCTACGAGTGTGACCCACCTCCCCGCATCGAAGGCAGTTCTTGCCTCGGTCGGGCCCTTCGCAGTTTCGGGAGGAATGGCCGAAATCAAGGCATTTAAAACACCTCGTTACTTCCACCCTCCGTCTCAACCTGCAATTAACCCATCCAACCCTCAAATGCTGGAGTGCCAAAACCTTACTGGCGTTTGCGTCTGCCATTTCGGCGACCGCCATCCGCTGTTGACTCCGGTTTGGTTTCGTGAGCCACACCCTCAGACTAGCCGTTTGTCCGGCAAGCTCGGGGACAGCTTTTTTTAGGGCATCAATGACGTCATCCTCCGTTGACACACAATCCATATCCCGAACCTCGACGGACGTCTTGGGTTCGAGAGCACGAACGGTGCCCTGACCTTCCACAGCTGCCTTTAGTTCGGCAGCAAAGGCGGCTTTATCTTTAGACTTACCCAGTTCGAGGAGGACGTCCCCGTCCCGGGTTTGTCTAATCGACCGTACAACCGTGTCGGTTTGCTCTGGCTTAGCCTTGGCCTTGATAACACCCAAGACTTCGGCGAATGATCTTCCCTCCAAAGGCTTGACCAAAATTGCCTCAGTCCTGGGCTTTTTGGGCCGCGACTTTTTAGCGAGTGCCGAGCCAGGCACAGCTTGGGCCACGCCGGTCGATTGCGCCCTCACTGCCACATATGTCTTGGAGCCGACTTCCGCGTGCCTCAATTTCCTCTTCTCCTTTTTCGTAAGGCGCTTTTCCCACACAGTCCCAGATGGTGTTTCTACGACTGACCCCTTTCGGGAGCTACCCTCAATGGGTGTCGCAGGTTGCTGTGGCTGTTGAGGTTTCGCTGGAGCGGCAACTACGTCAGAGAAGGACCTAGAAGTCTGGGTCGCCTTGACCTTAACTTTAGGCTTTGCTGTCTGAACAACCTCTTCTCTTTTTGGAGGGCTTTCTGATGTAGGCCTCCTGCGTTTCTTGGAAGGTCGCGCATTGTCGTCAGGTAGGGACACCACCTTCTCGGCGATCCTTTCCATGGCCGCCTTGCTCACCAGCCGGCAGGCGAAGACAAAACCAAGGTCGTCCTCGAGCTTAGCCATGCCATTTTTAACCACTTGGTTAACTCCTCTCTGCGTCTTAAAGGTTTCAAGCATTGCCTTTATGGTCTGCTCCATGTTTCGAAGCCGGTTTTCAATGTCATTTTCTGCGTCGAGATATTGCTGACGCAGAAGTACCATTCCCGACACTTCCAAATCTAACGCTGTTGTTAGGGATTCCTCCGGCATCCCTTCACCAGACTTAGAGGGTGGTCCACCGTTTCCTTCTCCACTTGTCAAGGGAGATCCCAAAGTCAAGTCTTTTGTACACCTGAAAGATGCAGGTGGAGGGGACGTCTTCACGCCTTTCAATGTTGGCGATCTCTGGACCTTGGAGCTTCGCCCAAAAGGGTCTCGCTCTACTTCCGACTTCTTTTCTTGCTCATTCGAGCTACTTATTAAAGATGTGTTCAGGGTATTTGTTATAAAAGCCATCTTGTGTTTACCAGCGCATCGTGCGGCAAGGGGCGGCCCGGAATAGTCAGGAACGGGTATACCCTCGGGGACAGCGCCCCTACCCCAGTTCCCCGAGGCCCAACCTCCGTTTTCCCAGCACCGGATACCTGACGTGCCGGGGGTCACCCGTCACAATGTAGAGCCCGACCTCTACATCCATGCCGCACTCCCTGACCAAGGACCGAAGTGGCTGGTTTCTCACGACTCACTGAGAATACCCATCGGCAGTGCAGAGCACACATCAACCCCTGCAAACACAACAGGGGCACTCCCAAGGACTCCCAGTGAGAGCGTCGGTCACCCTTTTAGTCGCCTCTTACGACAAGCCCGGGAAGGCTGCGGTTCTATTCTAACCCCGAAACCGCAGGGGGGAGTAGGTCTGAATAGAAACGACCTAAAATAAAACGATAATATCCAATAAAATTCACAGTACACATAATTTAACTTTGGTGTCCTAACATCAAAACTAATCGTCACACCTATCCTTTATATCAATTTCACTGCATTAATTGCTAAATAAATAAGCGTAAACAAAGAAAAGTAAAAACAATAACAGTTTGTGTTTACCAGTGAGAGCGTCGGTCACCCTTTTAGTCGCCTCTTACGACAAGCCCGGGAAGGCTGCGGTTCTATTCTAACCCCGAAACCGCAGGGGGGAGTAGGTCTGAATAGAAACGACCTAAAATAAAACGATAATATCCAATAAAATTCACAGTACACATAATTTAACTTTGGTGTCCTAACATCAAAACTAATCGTCACACCTATCCTTTATATCAATTTCACTGCATTAATTGCTAAATAAATAAGCGTAAACAAAGAAAAGTAAAAACAATAACAGTTTGTTTTGAAACAGCTGTTTGGTTCAAATAACATTCATTTGAAAAAAAGAACTGGTCACATGTAGCAGGAATATAAAAAGTAAACACGCTAGTAAAGCTAATGACGTAATTGTCAATGTTTATTATCCATACCGTTATCAGTTCTATCCTTGATAATTACCCACCCTCAATGAATAAATGTACATCGTAATTTCCCATATTAGTTAATTTAAACTACAATATATTCATAGTTGAAATAAAAGTGATATTTTCACGTTTGGGGGTGAACCACAACTGAACACGATTTCATAAAAGGATGGTTTGTCTAATTGCAGTATCCTAGGTAAATGTTGACGTTGTGTTCAATCTATGTCATCCATCTGTTTATCTTTGTATAAAACCCGGCTGAGGTTGTGGTGGTAATTTAAAATTGTGATTCCTGATTATTCTTGATCTTCTTTTTATGACATCAATATTTCCGGGCCTAATCCAAACAAAGTTAAAGCAGACAAACATTAATTGTAAACAAAAAGCTACCATGAAGAATTAAAACATGTAAACATTGTTATTTTTCTATTCTTTCCTTGGAAAGTGGTCTTTTTTATTAAGACTCGTGTACAGAGCCTCAATTTGTACTGTGGTTTAATTAATTTTGGTCTAAACTATTTTAAACTGTAGTCTAATTATCTCTACTAATCTTACTTATTTCCTATAATCAATGCCAAAATAAGAGTAAATAAAATAACCTCATAGTTCCATAGTTTATTTTTAACCAGCTGTTACTTAAAACAAATTGTATTGCTCTAAAACAAATCAGATTACAAAGATTAAGATTGCTTTAAAAATACTTTGAACATCCTAGTATTTTACTATGTATAATTTAATTAATCTGTCATCCTCTTACAGAAGAACTGAACGTATCAATGATTAGCATTACACATAGTATAAATACGTCAACCCTAAGTATGTCTTTACATTTTTATCCAAATGCTGAATTTGTGACACAAAAGCTGAATGTTTACAGCTGTTATGTTAAGCAAATTATTTTATGCCAAAAGCTAGTTTAGAATCTTAGCGTCGGCTGCTAGACTTTTTAAAAATTAAAACTTAATTTCTAAAAAACTGGGACCCTAAACTAAATTTATGGCTTCGAAATTCCCTAGTTCTCAAAATTATCTTTCTTTCGACACAAAAATCATGAAAATCCGTCGAGTGGTTGATTCAGAATCGTGAAATAAAAAAACACAGTTTCGTTTTAATATTATAGATAATATGTGAAGCAGCTGATTATATTAAAATTGAAATTAATTAATAAATGAGTTGTAAAGATTTATTAGATTTTTTGACAAGGTTAGGTTATATCGTTACTCTATTTTTCTTGTATATAAATGGTGGTGTTCACTACATAACACTTTTTAAAGGTTCAATAAATTTAAGAAAGTATTATATACAGGGATTTTTTTAAACTTGCTTCTGTAGGCTACTTATGTAAGAACTGTAATTGATATAAATATAAAGTTTGCAGGAATCATCTATTGAGGTAGAGGCCACAATTAATGTGAATTTGACGTTAAGTTTCCATTCACCCCGTTCCTCCCCCTACCTTCAGCTTAAAATTTTTAAATTGCAATGACCCCTTGTCATAATTAATTTATCAACTTTTTATTTTGCCTCTATAGTTTTAATACAAGTACGATAATAAAAGTTTAGTTGTCATTTACCTTCAGCTGTAAACACGACTAATTGAAAATAATTAACTGAAAGTCTAAGTACAAATGGATTTAATATCCTTTGATTCCAGATAATGTGTGTGTGAGGTACAGTTACTAAATCTTTTAAAACAATTTTATAGGCACGAAAATACTTTTATTGCAAAAACTAAACAACCCTGGAGGTCACTTCCATGATTTTGGAAGGTTAAACCATAAGCAGTTTGTCCTATGCAATAAAACTTGTACTAACTATTTATTTAAAGTTAGGAGAGATACTCTGACAAAATATTGACTTAAGTTTCATCTGGCTCAGAATGGCTCGCTTTGTTTAACAAACTCCTGTAAAAGATTGTTTTCGGTTGGATTCCACATGGTTACAAGTAGTTGGTGTTGTAGCTAACATCTAATTTGATATGGTGTATTCTTGGTTAGTGTGGTGATATGAACTGGCAGGTCAAAACTTGAACCGAGGCAAGGTGTGTAGATTGAATTTTTAGTTGGCTGATGTTATTTAACATTCTGAGTGTTTCTTCTTGAATGCCTGCATGTAATCGAGCATTATGTTTTTTTCTTTTTTTCAGGATGTCACAAAAAAGGATTCTCATCAGTTGAAATTGGCTAGACTGGAGTGGGAGTTGAAACAGAGGAAGCAGTTGGCAGCTCTGTGCAATGATTTGCAGAAGGAAAAGGAAAAAGTAGCTGTTGGAATAAACAAGAAACAATCACAGTTGGACAACCTGGCTCCCATGCTGAAGGATTTGTTTAATGTGAGTTGAATGAGAAACGTTTAACTAAGAGTAAAGTACTGTAATAGCTTAGATTAAATTTACCCTCAATAGAAGTAGGCCTAAATCCCTCTTGTGGATCAGCAGAAGACAAATTTAAGGTTAGTTTTTATCTAGTTATTCTAGTTTACCTTTTGAAGTTGACCACTTAATCCTTGAAATTTAAACTAACTCTAAAACTATTTTAACTAAATGATACGATCTATTTAATTGCTTGTCTCAAAGCATTATACCAAAGAGTAAAGCATTATTCTTTAAATATACCTTAATAAGAGGTAAATGTTATATTTAAGTTACATACAAGGACAGTCAAATAACCCCAGCATACTTACAATTTTATGAAAGGAGAAGTCTACTTGCATTATTCAAAGTCAAAAGTCAATGACACCATAATATATTTAAGGTATTATACTCATTGATTAAAAATCAATCTTAATCTTTATTTGTCATGAGGCCATTATTCAATTTACTAAACATGAGCAGTAAGGCTCACAGGGAGATGGCCCATGAGTCCTCCCCCAAAATTGATAAAAAAAAGCAAAACTCGTAATTTACAGTAGCCTATTTCAGTTTATTCTAGCTATCGGAAATGTAGTTCTAAGTTTTGAGTAAGCACTGAATAAATATAATAGCAGAAGATGTACCCTTACTGCTATTGCTATTTAATCAGTGCCATTCTGCAAATTGATGAGGTGATTCTAACCAATATATTGCAAGGTCTGGGGAAAAAGTCACATTTCCCTTATTTTTCATTATAGCTAATTCTCTTCAAACCATGTATAGTGCAAATAAAAAACATAACTGTTGTTATGCCCCTAACTTTAAAAAACCGTACCATAAATTACCTGACCCGAGTGTGGCCCAAAAATTATTTCTGGCCCGAACCAAAAATGTTGGAGACCCACAAAATCTTGGTATAACTTCATTTAGGTTTATATGCAATTATCTGTGTGCCCTAATCCATATTCCCTAGTTTCCTATTCTCCACTCATTCATTTTGAGAGAAGGGCTATAGCCTCTTTATCTTCCCCCTTCAAGTGTGCAATTATAATCATGAGAGAACAAGAATTTTGCTGTACCATTTTCAACAAAGGCTTTAGATAATTAATCGTAGTCACTGTAATAAGGTAAGTAGGTTTGCACAATTTAGTTTTCCTGACCATTGAATTTTAATATAAGTTTTAGTATAGGAATATACTAAAACTTGATTTAGAAGAATTGCCTCTTTTTTCAATACTTGGTATGTGATGGTTATAGACATTGTACAACTTAAAGCTTTCATTCATCCCTAGGCTTCCAAGCCAGTCCAGGAGGCCCTAGGTCTACAGTCAGGACCTTCCCCTGCCCAGCAGAGGGTGGCAGAGCAACTCCCTCCCCCGCTCTACTTCCTGTTCGTTCAGGCAGACGCGCTTAGAGAGGCTGGAGGTAGGACTATTTTGATATTATTGAAGTCCTTTACTATTTTTGAAATTTCTCAGGGCTAAGACTATAATATATTTTAAAGGTTCAGAAGATTAAATTTGTTTTGTTTATCAACTATCTAGGGTTTTAATTAAACCACAAGGGGCTTGTAGGGGCAAAAGCCCCTATTTTCGAGCCCTATTTTGAAGACTATAAATTCCATAAACTCGCTATTCCTAATGTAAAATAACAGAAAATGTAGTTAAACAAATATTTTATATAGAATACTTTACTAAAGTAAAACCTCGTGGAACAAAACCTTTTTTTGAAACCAACACTGTCTCTTCTTTCTTTGTCTGAAATGACTACTTTAAGGTCTTCGGATTTTTTGCTCCACTGAAAGCTACATACGCTGGCCATGCGTGAAAACTGGTAATGATAAATAAGAACGTTTGACCCTGGGCTTTATTAATTGTCAGAGCAAATGAAACTGTAATTGGCAATTGCACTCGTGTCATAAGAAATGGCATGTTAGGGTCTGAAGAAATAGGGAGACCTCCTCTGCAAAATGAATTGTGTCACAATAATACAGGTATTGTTCATAAGTCCTAAATTATGGGACAAAACAGTCAAATCATTATGTAACGATCTTCTGAATTACGTTAATAGGTACTTCTTCTTGCGGAATTCTACGAGTATATTCATTATGAGCTCAATTCCTTATTTCTGTTCTGTTACTTTGAACTGTTCCACGTCTTGCAGGCCGTCCCCTGCCATGCACTGTCGCTTGATTTGATTCATTATAAAAATATTTATTAAACAGACAAACGAAAGATAATTCATTTTACCAAGTCATCCATGACACTCAGCAGCTCTGAAAGTTGTAAGTTAATCATTTTTGGATCACTTTAGTGAAAGCAGAATTGAACTAAATTATTTGTTGACTAGTAAACAAACTTCACACACTCTATCAACAGAATTACAAGTAGAATACAAATTATAGCCTAATACATTTTGTAATCACATGTTTAGTGTAAACAAATCAGACATTTTTAAATCCCAATGAATTTTAAATGGAAGATATCTTTTGTTATTTCTCATTTTGTGGTAGATTTGGATATAATCCGCTATTTTTCCTGGAGGACCAAGGCCTTTAATTTGGTCCTCTCCCATCATCCTGCGAGCTGTCAAACTCACAATTTTGATTTTAAAAAATCGCTTACAGACTTAATAATATAGATAGCCTACAAGGTGTCTCCAAACTCTCTACTGACCTTTTAAGATATAATCTATTAAGACCAATTCATTGTTAAACACCAAAAACAAACTAAAATATCACATTAAAAATTTGCAAAAACTCAAAAGTTGTTTTTCACTTTGAAAATGGCTATTTGAATTAAATATAACTATTGTACTCAAATAAAATTAATACAAAGACCTATTTACAAAAAAGTATTTTTTAATAATGCACGCTATGTAGTTTTGCAATTTTTAACTGAAATAACATGAATAAAAACTACATTAGTAAACAAAACTACTTTTGCATAGCGTTATTCAGACAATTTGTTATCATAGAAACAGAACAAAATTTATGAAAATCGGTCCATAAATAAGGGAAAAAGCTCATTTTTAAGATAAAGTGTATCAAACAATACCTGGGTAACATCACTGTTATCGCTTGGAGTGCTGAAACGCTTGTCTGCATCTGTACACTACCTACAGATGGCATACTTTGTCTTCTTCAATAGTATTTTAAGCTATGGTATTTTAAGAGTCTTCTTCACCCCTGCGAGAACACTAAAACATGCCTAGGAACTCCCTTGCTCCAAATGGAATTTATAAAGATTTATTCATTGTTAAAACTATTTTTCCTACAGATAAATGTTGTTTCTAGAGCCCTCATGCCTCATATATCCAAGAAAATCAATTGTACAGTCCAACCTCGGTATAACAAATCTGAAGGGACGGAACTGAATATTCGTTATATCAAGGATTTCTTTGAAACAAGATTCTTTATATTGAGGTTAGGTTTGCAGGGATTTCGCTAAGTCGAGGTTCAGAACCAGCATCAGTCAATATAGGTCGGGATTTGACCTCATTAAAACACAATTAAAGTAGCATAGGCTACAATACTTTACAGCACAGTGTTTACATTGTAAAGTATAACCTCAATTATCCGAGGTAATAAAGGGGGGGGGTCTTTAATATTGAGCAATCATGACATTTCTAATCATTGACCTTGGTACAGGTTACAAACTGTAAGTTTAAAATCACAGCTTACTCTAACCCACCTTAAACCTACCTATCCAAACACTGTATTGTAAAGCAATAAACCACGTAAAGAACGAAACAAAAAAGTATAGAGTTTTGTAAGCTACTGCTCGTGATAGGCCGGTAGGCTACAGTACTGCTTTAAATCACAACAGAGGAATGTCAATACTGTAATAATCATCAAACACAGCATTAGTGTTGCCTTAGTTTAAACAAATCGTATTGAAAATAATAAAAATATTAAATAGGTAAGTCGTTATAAAAGTGTATAATCATAGCCAACTTAAAGATGATAAAAACACTTGTTCTTCTATTCTTTTTCTTTCCTTGGTTTCTCTTCATCGAAAAATTTTACAAGTAACTATTACTTATTACCCAATCACATCTTACTAAACATAACGTCGTCATCAGTCCTCACTGAATGAAATCAGTTCTCAGTTGTAACATAGCGTGCAGTTACGACAGCAGACAGGGATGTGTAAAACAGAGCAGACGAATGTTAGCGCAAGCTTTGACGTCACCTTTCAATTTAATTTGATGAAGAAACTGATTTTTCAAAAATAATAATGGAGGGGGGGGGTTCGTTGTATTGAGGGAAAGACGCAGACAATTCGTTAGGTAGAGGTTAAATTCGCTATGCAGAGGTTCTGACAATGATAAATTTGTTTTATTGAAGTGTCTTATTTCAGTTGGGTTCATGAAAAATTCGTGAAATCAAGGTCGTTGATATGGTTTGTTTGTTATATAGAGGTCAAATATACATTGTGTCTTATGGAGAGTTCTAGGGGATTTAAAAAAAAAATATTATATGAAGGAATTTGTTATATTGAGGCTCGTTGCATCAAGGAGAGACTGTATAAGTTAAAAAAATCTTTAAAATAACGTAAATTGAGTTACTTCTAAACATTGATAGAACTATGTTTTAAACAATATTTTGAGGTAGGCCTATAAGAGCTCTAATATAACTATTCAATCACATTGTTACCAATTTTTCATGAAAATCTGTTAATAAAATGTGTCCTAAATGGGGGACAAAATTGACATGTTTTGTCCCAAAATCCGATTGGCCGACAGGAGGCTACTGCACTACTAGCCTTTTACAAAACTTGGCTCAGGTGGCAGACGAGTCACCAACGCGTCGCGACCGGTCGTTGTCCACACACCACACTTGAGGATAATGGTTTACAGTTTAGTTTTCTGTTCTCAGCAAGCTTTGTTATTTATAAGTAAGGTGCAGGAAATATTGTCCTTGTTGTGCCTGATATCTCATATTTGTTTATTGTGCAGATAATTTCATAACAGTGAAGATAGAAGGAGATGAGGATGAGGTACAACGAATGAAGCAGAGCTTAGAAGAAGCCGTCACTTTTGATGACTCTGACTCTGACAATCAGGAGGTTAGTACAACAAATTGATGTTTGAGGAGATGAATTCCGATTTTATAATGCCTATACAGTTTAAATAAAAACTAATTAAAAGTTACAAAATAATAATGCCAATCCAAACAAAGACTCAAAACATGTTCAATATACTACCTAAGTACCTAATTACTAGGGATGGACGGGATTGAATTTTTAGTTCGGGACGGGATTTTTATTTCCTCCCCAAGGGACGGGACGGGATTTTTTCCTGTGCATAAAAAGAAAGTCTTGAGTAGGCCTATTGCAGTTACTAAACAAGAAAATCAATTTTTACCGTTTGTGGCACTGATCTATAAAAACCAAAAAATTTGGAACAATTTACAGGTACCTATGGAAACTTGTGACTCGGGTCAAAATGACCCCGCGGTCACGTTGTGAATGTCAAAATGACTCGCGGTCACGGCGCGAACGTCAGTATGACTCCGCGGTCACAGCGCGATCATTGGTATGACTCGTGGTCACGGCATGATCGTCGGTATGACTCGCGGTCTCTGCGGGATCGTCAAAATAACTCAAAATCACGGGGTGCCGTTGGTATGACTTGCGGTCACAGGGTGATCGTCGGTATGACTCCACGGTCACAACGCGATCGTCGGTATGACTCCGCGGTCACGGCAACATCGACGTAATGACTTCGCCTCCTGTGTTCGCGGAACTATCATGAACATCTGTCGCGATAGCGACGTCATCGTCACTCGCGAAGTGACAAAATCGCCGACGATCAGCCCAAATCCCGTCCCGAAAAATTCCCGAATCAAATGTAATCCCGTCCCAAAAATCGGGAATATTTTTTCCCCGAAAATTTCTCGAAATTTCGGGACCTGTCCATCCCTACTAATTACCTAAAAAGGAACATTCAGGTGACCATTGATTGAATTCACAGAAGGTATTACAAGTCATTGAAAACTATGATTAATGTAAGAGTTACAGTATTTTACAAATTTTTAGAACCAAAACAAATACTCAAGCATCCTGGCTAGTCTGATCTAATTGGTACCGAACACTGTTTAGACCAGCTGATTGTTCGGATTAGCCTACAAAATTTAAATAGAATATCGATTATCATAGGTAGGGAAACCACAAATAATGAAAAACACAATTGATTCAACTCGGAATAAAATACATTTATTTATTTATTTGAAACAAGTTGAAAAATAAATTGTTAAAAGGTCATTGAACACTATGTTGCTAAAGTCTACTACTGGCTGCAGCTTATTAAAAGACAGGAAAATCAAGTTGAAAACTCTTCGCTTCCATCAATCAGTGTATTTGTTCTCCTTATTTATCCAGTCGCGTTATCACAATCATCACGAAAGTCACTACAATTCGGCAACCAATCTACTTTGCTACTTCACAATTCTCTTTATAAAAAAGAAAAAAATTAAATATGAAAGACAATTTGTTACCAATATAAAGTACTATATATTGATTCTTAGCATAAAAAATACATTTACTGTAGGAATAGTACAAATATGTAGCAGTTTGGACGTCCTCACAAACAAATTAAACACCATTTGTATATAAAATTATATAAAAAACACATAAATACCCCACTGCTGCAGAAAACCTACAGACTAAGCTAATTTCTAATTGCCTTGTTAGATTTTCACTAAAGAATATCCTTTAAATTGACACATTTAAATAACTGTACCAGAGAACTGGGGCATTGCTTGGTGTTTAATTTGCTTGGGAGGACGTCCAAGCCGCTACAGATTTTTGTTAGGCCTACAGAAAATGTATTTTTTATTCGGAACCAATTAATTCTAATGATTAATCTGCTCTTATATTCACATCTCAAAATGTATAAATGTAAATAAATATTTATTAAAAACAGTTCATAAACATTCTGAATATTCTATGATGTCCGATCATTCTAGGACAGTGGTGGGAAGCGACACCATGGCCACAGGAAAAAGTCCAAACAAGACAGGCTTCAGGAGAAGAGGAAAATGTTGTTGATGGCCCATCCTCTGTCTGTCGTGCTGACTGTCTCGCTGAAAGGTAATTATACAACCTAATCTGGTGGTATTGGTTTTTAAGCCAAGTTTTACCACCAACATGCTATCTCTATAAATAAAATATAATATTTTTAAAAACTATATAACTTTTATGTCTGTATTAATTTTTTCCAAAGTAAGTTGGGTTTGGTATCAGATCAAAGTTATGTAAATTCTTTTTCGTATTAGCCATTGCGAAACTTCATAGGGCAAATAGAACTCATCTTAGAGAATATTTTAGATTGGCACACACGCCAAAAAAGGTGAATTTTTACCTTTTTAAAATATGTATATTAAAAAAACTGTCAAAGGTATATTTAAAATACCCCTGCCGCAGTAAACCTGCAGACTAAGCGAATTTCCATTTGCCTGAATAACAGTAGTTGATTTAACGAGTACCAAAATTTGCCGCTACAGGGAGGCTAATTAAGTGTGTTTTTTAGTAAAATATTAATAGCTTACTACAAATAAATAAATTTGCCAAGTTTGATAAAAATATATCCATAAACAAGCAAACTACAACATTTTACAATATTCTCCATAAGAATAACACTTTCTGCAGGTTCTTCCTATTCAGCTCAAGGGCATCTGCCGCTATCGCACCGGTAGGTGTCTGCAGCATTCTCTTTGACTGTATGTTGCCTTCTGTGCTTTCCCAGCTCCTTTGATGTTCTATGCCCATCCACTGGGGAACAGCTCTCCGTGCTGTGTTGTAACCAATACCACATGTCGGCTCTGAACCCAAGAGCAGGCTTTCAGCTCCTTTATGTGCACACTTGTCAGCTCCCTCATTGCCAGCTATACCTTTGTGCCCTAGAACCCAACTAAGGATAGCCTTGTTGTTCTCTCCCAGGGCTTTCATGGCCTGATGACAGTCCCATACTGCCTTAGAGGTCAATTAAAAACTGTCAAGTGCCATTAGCGCTGCTTTGCTGTCCGAGTTCATGTATATAGTCTGGCCTGTCAGACCGCGCTCCAAAAAAGAAGCTGCAACATCTTCTTAAAGCGGAGTGTGGTTTTACTCTTGCACACTCGGACAGGGCAACAACTCTCTCACCGTCCCACACAGAGATGCTTGTGCTCTCCTACTTTCGAGCATATTGCCTACCCACCTCACAACAGTGATTTCCAAATTCATTGATACCAGCTTTGATACAATAGAGCGAGTACTAGTGTTGTAAAAAGCTCCTTCTATATCAAGGAATGCAGCCGCCGCTATTTCCTCGTTTGAGATATCATTTTCAATTTTTCAACCAGCGCATGCAGGGCTGTTTCACATGACTTTTCTTTCTGATAGGCATGTTGGTTCGGGTGCAAAGGACTGGGTGAGGGGGTCTTGCTAATTCCTTAGCTTTGCCATGGGCGCGGCCACACCATGTTACGGCCCTGCTCACAGGTCAACATCAGCTCCACCAGTTCAGTGTTGGAAGTGTTTGTAACTTTGTGATATTGTCTGTACTCCAGATGGTCAGGGGAGCATCAGTCTAGAGTTCTCCTACCTAGTCAGGCTGCACATTGTCACAGTCAAGCCAAAGCTGAAACTGTCCTCACAGGTCAACATCAGCTCCACCAGTTCAGTGTTGGAAGTGTTTGTAACTTTGTGATATTGTCTGTACTCCAGATGGCCAGGGAAGCATCAGTCTAGAGTTCTCCTACCTCGTCAGGCTGCACATTGTCACAGTCAAGCCAAAGCTGAAACTGTCCTCACAGGTCAACATCAGCTCGACCAGTTCAGTGTTGTAAGTGTTTGTAACTTTGTGATATTGTCTGTACTCCAGATGGTCAGGGAAGCATCAGTCTAGAGTTATCCTACCTAGTCAGGCTGCACATTGTCACAGTCAAGCCAAAGCTGAAACTGTCCTCACTGGTCAACATCAGCTCCACCAGTTCAGTGTTGGAAGTGTTTGTAACTTTGTGATATTGTCTGTACTCCAGATGGCCAGGGAAGCATCAGTCTAGAGTTCTCCTACCTAGTCAGGCTGCACATTGTCACAGTCAAGCCAAAGCTGAAACTGTCCTCACAGGTCAACATCAGCTCCACCAGTTCAGTGTAGGAAGTGTTTGTAACTTTGTATATTGTCTGTACTCCAGATGGCCAGGGAAGCATCAGTCTAGAGTTCTCCTACCTAGTCAGGCTGCACATTGTCACAGTCAAGCCAAAGCTGAAACTGTCCTCACAGCTCAACATCAGCTCCACCAGTTCAGTGTTGTAAGTGTTTGTAACTTTGTGATATTGTCTGTACTCCAGATGGCCAGGGAAGCATCAGTCTAGAGTTCTCCTACCTAGTCAGGCTGCACATTGTCACAGTCAAGCCAAAGCTGAAACTGTCCTCACAGGTCAACATCAGCTCCACCAGTTCAGTGTTGTAAGTGTTTGTAACTTTGTGATATTGTCTGTACTCCAGATGGCCAGGGAAGCATCAGTCTAGAGTTCTCCTACCTAGTCAGGCTGCACATTGTCACAGTCAAGCCAAAGCTGAAACTGTCCTCACAGGTCAACATCAGCTCCACCAGTTCAGTGTTGTAAGTGTTTTTAACTTTGTGATATTGTCTGTACTCCAGATGGTCAGGGAAGCATCAGTCTAGAGTTCTCCTACCTAGTCAGGCTGCACATTGTCACAGTCAAGCCAAAGCTGAAACTGTCCTCACAGGTCAACATCAGCTCCACCAGTTCAGTGTTGTAAGTGTTTGTAACTTTGTGATATTGTCTGTACTCCAGATGGTCAGGGAAGCATCAGTCTAGAGTTCTCCTACCTAGTCAGGCTGCACATTGTCACAGTCAAGCCAAAGCTGAAACTGTCCTCACAGGTCAACATCAGCTCGACCAGTTCAGTGTTGTAAGTGTTTGTAACTTTGTGATATTGTCTGTACTCCAGATGGTCAGGGAAGCATCAGTCTAGAGTTCTCCTACCTCGTCAGGCTGCACATTGTCACAGTCAAGCCAAAGCTGAAACTGTCCTCACAGGTCAACATCAGCTCCACCAGTTCAGTGTTGTAAGTGTTTTTAACTTTGTGATATTGTCTGTACTCCAGATGGTCAGGGAAGCATCAGTCTAGAGTTCTCCTACCTCGTCAGGCTGCACATTGTCACAGTCAAGCCAAAGCTGAAACTGTCCTCACAGGTCAACATCAGCTCCACCAGTTCAGTGTTGTAAGTGTTTGTAACTTTGTGATATTGTCTGTACTCCAGATGGTCAGGGAAGCATCAGTCTAGAGTTCTCCTACCTCGTCAGGCTGCACATTGTCACAGTCAAGCCAAAGCTGAAACTGTCCTCACAGGTCAACATCAGCTCCACCAGTTCTGTCAAGTAAGTGGTTTTTTTTTTTAACTGTTAATAAATTGTTGTAAGTATTTTGAGATGAGCTGGTTTACGGGATTAGAAAGATTCCTTCACGGCACATGAACCATGAAAACAAATTCTCTCTATTTTCTCGTACTTGTGTAACTCTAATCTTCTGTGTTAGAAAATACAGACACTTATAGTTTACTTTTCAAATTGTTATGTTTGATTTACCGTTTTAGTTTTTAGTGCCAGAAGAAACCCATTCTTATTAGGTAGGTTAAGTATGCTATCCCAACCACAAACCTTATTAATTATTATACTTCTGATAATTTTGTACTTAACTTTGTTAAGCTGTAAAATACATAAACTATTAGAAATAGGCTTAGCAGGCTATTTTTAGATGTAGGTTAGTTTAATTTCAGACAATACTCCTTCAGATGAATTTCTATGTTCTTTCTATGCTCATATTTGTTTTTGCAGCTCTGTTGAAGAAATGTATGTGATTTCCCCATAAAAGAATGTTTATTTTAAGGAAATCATATAAACTTACTCTTTCTTATTTATTATCATAATCAACTGTAACCTACTACTGTGCCACATATTTTACGTTGAACACTGTTTTAGCAAGCTACTACACAGTGAACACATCTTGACAGAGCTGTTCCCCGAGGACTTTGGCGAAGGCAGCCCCAACACTGCAAACTATTACCAGCTAAAGCTAGTATGTTTTCTTTTATTGTTTACTTTTTTATTATTCATAACTAAACCTACTACTTCTACAAACAATTGTTTTACACAGCAAATTTATAGGCAGAGGGTTAAGCCTACTATACAACTAGGGTACACCAACTGGTAAAAAGCACTTTGTGTCCCTGAGTTGTTTTTTATACACCCATCAAAGTGTTCCACCATCACCTTACCAATCCTTACCGTCCTCACCTTCAAATCATAAATTTACTGCTTTGATTCCAAGAGAGATAGTTTCCTTACCCAGATGCCGTTATTTGTCTTTAGGCTATCAATTAATGGTGCTTGTCGACATAAAACAACACACATAATAACAAGAAAATGGTTTGGACTGTTCCCTCACAAAAAGGTTGAAAATAACCAAGGTTTAAACAAAATAACAAAAATAAATATCATATTTGATAGTTGATAGTCTCAATTATTGTGGAAGCAGGCCAGCTCTATCCCTTAATACAGTATACAAACCAGGGACAAACTTTGATTTCAGGCGGGTATCGACAGTTTTGACAGTAGCGAGCTAGGACTGGCGTATATCTGGGCTCAAAGGATGTGTGGGCTCAACTTTGTCTCTTGTAAGAGCGGAGACGATGACATACAGGCTGGTAAAGCTCTTTTACCTTCACGACAAGTCAGCCAACTGTACCTGCCTAACACCATCTCTGCTATCAAACGCAGGCTCAAAGCTAGAATTGCTTTGTGTCAACAGATACAGCTGCTTGGTGAGTCTTAAATTTATTTTGTGTAAATCTTCTATATTTTTTTTATTTCTGCTTCTTTTTTATTGCTATATTATTTGACTAGGTGATTATTTTTGTCACCAGAAAGATAATTCGTTTTTTTAGAGGTTGCTACTTTTCTCTATTCTGTGTTTTACATATAGTGGTAGTTAGGTTTTAGGGAAATAGTGTAATTGATATAGTGTAGGGTTTCTATCTTGGAGGTCCAGAAATCTCAACATTTTGCCAGTAGATAGTGTGTTTAAGCTATGTGATAGTTATATGACCCATTGGCTAGGATAAGCTATGTGTGATCAGTAACCATGGCAACATTAGTAGCCTGTGATAATCTCGTGTTACATAAGTAACCATGACAACTTGTTGCTCATTTTACATAAGTAACCATGACAACTTGTTGCTCATTTTGCATAAGTAACCATGACAAATTTTTGAATGCGTTGAAGAAGAGTACGACAAAAAAGAAGTACAACCAAGAAAGAATAACAATGTTTTTATGTTGTCATCTTTATCTTCTTTTTATGATCGTTCTTATTATTTTAAGTATTGTCATGTATTTTAGACTTAATTAATGATGAAGCTATTACCGGACATATAAATTTCTTATATGCTCATATAAGAATTAATTAAAGGATAAATTTTGGTTTGTTTGAGCTTAAAGCTTTGGTTTGTTGTTGTTTAAAAATTAATTGAATACGGCTTTTGATTTATTACTCATAACATTAAGAGTAACTACCAGGCCTTAGACAATTGAGTACCGTAAATCAGGCTTGACCCGGACACTTTTTTGCTATTTTTAGGTTATAGCGACTTTGTGTTTTGAATATCGACAATAAAAATATTACCATCTTGAAGAGCGTCTTTCATTTATTATTTCCTTAACCCAGATCTTTCTTTAGATGTTAACATTAATTAAATATAAAATAAAATAAAGTGTCCGGGTCAACCCACCCAATCGGGGTTAAGTCGGACACGTATTTAATGATGCTAAAATCCTGCAAACTAACCTCTCCTGTCCGGCTTTGGACAGTGCTTTGAGTCGTCTGATGTCTTTTAACATATCAATGACGTTTAAAATGTTGTTAGTAAGGTAAGTTAGTCAAGGAACTCTAAAATAACATCACATTTTAAGGGGTTCAATATTTTAAGCATAGATTAAGATAAAATAGGAACCAAAAGCATAAATAAATACATGTGGAGTTGTAATAGTCAATGACAACAGATTAGGATATTGAACAAAACAGTTTAAACAAACAATTAATTATTTATTACGGGTACAGTATATGGTTTTAAAGTTTAAACAAACATATGAAAAATTGACACTAGGCCTACAAAATGGCGTAGAAGCCGTTGTTACCGTACGTTAAGTCTTTAACAAACGTTATATCCAGAAAACGAGTTCTTAAAGGAAAAAGAGACAAGCCTGTCATTTTTGTAGTTAAATTTCGGTGGTTCGAGCCTTCTTTCGATCTGGTCATAGTCTATGAAACACCTGTCTTCTGGATCTGGCCACTTGAAACTGGCTTTCTCCACATTTCGGGCACATCTTACAAACAGTTCCATGGCTTTACCCTCTACAAGGGCCACATAAAACTTTACTGATTTCTTCCCGGGGAACTTTACTAATAGCCAATCGCCGACCTCGGGGTCTTTGAAGACTAAATGTTCGTCGTCCTCTGGCGGATCTTCATTAAATTCGTCTGAGAATTCCTTTAGCGAAAGAAGATCGTCATCAGGGTTTGAGCTCTCCGATTCGTCTTCGATTTGTTTCCGCTTCCTCTGCTTCCTGGGTGGAGACAAGTCAGATGGGAGGTCAGTAGAAGTTGTAGGGATTGCGTTCTCAATCACGTCATCTTGGGATACACTTTTCCCTGGTGTAACATTGAGTCTTTTTTTTGCCTTCCTTCTGCCTGCGCCTGGTGCTTCATATCTGAGCTTTGATAGTAGTTCGATGACGCCTTCTCCAACCAAATTTTTGGCTTTTTCAGTCGGAGTTTCTGGTTGTGTGGTGGTTGGTAGTTTATTTTAAACCACTTGGGCGTCTAATGGTACAATTCCACATGCCTTAAATCCCGCTTGAAGGTTTTTCGCAGCGTTTGAGGAGATCGCAGACATCAGTTCATTCAGGAGGCTTGGAAAATGGTTTTTTGGCAGGTTGGAGAGCCGACGATCGGCATTTAGCTTCCATTTGCAAAGGATGTCCCTCCAGGCACCTTTCAGAGGCCTAAAAAAGGCAACGTCGAGCGGTTGTAACAGATGTGTTGCGTTAGGAGGAAGACAAACAAACAACACGTTGTTTTCACTGCAAAGGTTTATTACCTCTGGTGAAAAATGGGTGGACAGGTTGTCACCGATCATAACCTTGGTGCCCTCTTTGGATCGGGCCCAAGGCAAAACGATGGTCTTAAACCAATCGGTGAATGTGGTCTCATCTATCCACCCACTCTTCGACCGGTTGTATCTGGTCCCATTTGGACCCCCAACGACCCACAAGTCCCACAGACGTTCTGCTTTGTAGCAGACGTAGGGTGGAAGTAGTTCTCCAGTCGCACTGCCGGCGAACATCAGAGAGATTGCACTCTTCGACGAGTTGAGAACCCTCTCCGGGTACTTCGTCCCTCTTTTGAAGATGCACTTTTTGGAACCTGGATCGTCCGTCAGGTTAGTTTCATCATAGTTGATGATGTTTTCAGGTGGGATTTTGTCCAGTGTTTGTGCAAGGTTTTCAAAGTACGTAGTGACACATACTGCATCGATCTGGAAGAAAAAATTGTTTTTAAAAATAAAACTTGAAAAGGTAAGGTACCGTACCAGTAGGCTATTCAAAACAGACATAGGTAGGTTCCGTAGGACCTATGTAAAAATCAAACAAGGCTCGTATAGTCCCACCCCAAAAAATAAGATACAGTAGAGTCCCGCAAACTCGGCATAATGTGGGCTGGAAGGGTGCCGAGTTTATGAAATGCTGGGTTATCGGGAACTAGGGTAAAAAATTAAAACAATAAAATTGTTAAGCCTTTTACCTGTCTTCTTTATTTATATTTATAATACAAGTCAGTATTAAGTCATCAGATACAGTACAACAAATCCTTTTTACAAGTTACGAATGATTTTACTTGAACTGGTTTGAGTCCATGTTGAACTCGGACTCAAAAAATCACTAATTTTCTGAGCTAGGTGATCGCCGAGTTATCCAGACTGCCGTCTTATCGAGTGCCGAGTTTGCGGGACTCTACTGTATTTTTAAAAGCAGTTTGGTGACTTTTCAAAGCAATTTTCAACGTCTATAACTGTGTCTAAAAACCTACCGTCGCATTTCTATTTTAAAATGTACCGGATGTTTTATTTTATATTTTCAGGGACCAAGGGGGGCCTTTGGGCCCTATAGCTCCCCCCCGCTTGTAACCGCCACTGATGATAGCCTAGATTAAAGTAAAAACTATCATAGTTTGTAGACTAGATTTTAGCAAAACATTACCTGGTAGGTCTAGTTAGGTAAGGCCTAGTTAGGTAGGCTTAGTTAGATAGGCCTAGTTAGGTAGGCTTAGTTAGATAGGCCTAGTTAGGTAGGCTTAGTTAGATAGGCCTAGTTAGGTAGGCTTAGTTAGATTGGCCTAGTTAGGTAGGCCTAGTTAGGTAGGCCTAGTTGGGAAGGCCTAGTTATGAATTTTTCTTACCTTTGCTCGTCGAAATGTTATATTTCTGCACATGCGCAGACGAAGATGATGGTTCCTGTTCATAAAGCCATCCACCCAATCCTCACCGGGAAAATTGTCCTTAAATACTTCTACATTCCTTCCATCTTTGTCTAGGTAGAGTTTTGCTAGAAATCTAATCTCTAGTCTTGTAAACGGAAATCCCCATTCCGCCACCTTCTCAATGTGGGCTGCCATCACCTGCTCTTCTTTTGTAGTAAATACTGGCTGCCTTCCGTGGGTGCCTTTATGTTTGCCAGTAACATGGTCGCTTATAGTAGATTTCGGCAAACCATATTTCTCTGCCGCAGCTCTTATGCTCAGTCTCTTTTCTTTCACTTCCTTCACCGCTTCTTCAATTAATTGTAATCTTGAAGCACTCATGATGAATCACAGCGAAAAAACTAATAAACTTTCATAAACTAGGTATCATACAATATGAAGAGTTGGAGACGTAACATAACATAACCAAAACGGGTAGGTTAGGTAGTAAAGAAAGCGCGTAATTTTGGGCGGGAATCCAATGTTCGAGCAGTCGCCGGGCGACAAGCGCTGCCACGGAGTAGACCGCTGGAAGTGTCATACTCTAAACCGGTGAACGTAAAAAGCGCATTATATATATTTATATATACGGAGTATAATATTAAATTGCATCAAATAATGCGGTATTAAATTCTAAATATTTCCATACCAGTTACAACCCGACACGACAATAATTATGAAAACTATACATATAAGTTAGACATGCATATTTCATTTTGGGAAAAAATGAATGTTGGTAGACCTGTTAGTTGACATCAAAAAAGGTTAAATACGTGATTCTAACTGGTGCAGTTGATTCGACTATGTTCTTTTCTGTCTAGTGACGTAGAACCAGGCCATTATTGATGCAGGTTAGTTTACAAATAATGTAGTTTGTAGAAAAGCGCTGTCTGTCCGGGTCAAGACCCCCTGTCCGGGTCTAGCCTGATTTACGGTATTTGACCTTATAAAAAAATTAATTATATTCATTCATAAATAATTAATACAATTTCCATGATTTTTTTTTATGCATTAAAATAAGCTGTAGGGAAATATCCAGGAATTCTTGAATTTCCAGCGGGAAAGTATGAGAATTATATAGGCATTTTTTATCCATCAGTTGTAAGGACACCCTGTATATCCAGAGAGGATGCAATTGAATTATCCTATTGAAGTATGTGCTATGTGTAATTGCATGAAGTTTTATATAGTATGTGGAACTATTACAGAGCATGGTAAGCTGGAGGAGGCGGAGATACGACAGATGTTTCCTCCAAAACTGGTGTCCGGGCTGACACAGTGGACACCACTCAGCTGGGCTCAGTACGAGGCTCTGGGCTTCACATCCAACATGGTGGAACACCACTACGTCACTGAGAGAGATATATTGTACAAGGGTACATTGGTGCGGGGATCTGGTGAGTCACATGTACAGTAGAACACCAACCATCCGAATCACTTAAAGGAAAAAAATTAAATTCTGCCAGAAAAATTTTAGTTTATTGCAGGCAACAAGTCATCTACCTAGCTCAATTGTATTAGGCTTTATATAAAAAAAAATCCTCTATTCCTGTTTTTTACCATCCAGAAAGAGTTAAACCAAGTTAAACTTAAAGGAACACCTTAGAACTCTCAGCATCTTGTATGTCACATAAATGATCACAGTAGATTGATCACAGTAGATCTATCAACAAATAAAGGGAAAAGTGTAATTTTGACAGGAGCACACCTAGTGAGTAACTCATTTAACTTTGTTTGTTTTTTTTATATAAAGTGGCTACATCTGCTCTATATAGATGGGATGTCTACTTCAAGTATCTAGTTGATTTTAAATGTAATACTAGCCAGAAAAACCTTTAAGTACCCCACAGATGTTGTGTTTCACCTATTCAAACATACTATCAGGACCATGTACTTCTCCTCATTCAGTTTGCATAACATTTGTTTGGCTCATGTACTGTCTTGTTGTAGCTCGTTTGACAGTGGCTGTTGCTATCAAGCAGTGCTACCCCCTTCTGCCCCCAGTGTTCACTCTGCAAGCTTCTTACGAGAACAAGACCATTCAGGCCTCTAACAATGACTCCATCAGGGTAGGATATTGTAATTTACTACAGCCACTACATATAATCCTACTTGAATCACAACATGTTTTGCTCTAACAGGTTCTTTCACAAAACAATAAATAACATTGACATCGTCACAGATTATCGCTAAAACTTTGTTTAAAGTTCATTTTTGGTGATGACGAGTTTATGTCATTTAAAGGATTATTGCAGACATTTCCCGACACAATTACATAGGTAAAAAACAAATTTTCATGACGTTTAGAGATCTTAGAACCTGACACCATTTTCAGTTCAGAGAGTACCTACCTTACTTACTTGCTTTCCGTGTTCGGAAATCAGGCTTCACTTTTCCAAAAATTAGCTACCGATATGGCTACATTACACGGTGTGGAAGACCCTAAATCGATTCAGGGTCGAAGTACCAAAATGCAAGACAAACATGCAGAAATGGGGTCTCTTATCAGACGAGGAAAACATCTTGTGTGCGTGTGGTGCTGTTCAGGATCCCGGCCATCTGCTGATCTGTCCATGCCTAGATCAGTCTTGCACATTAGATGATCTTTTACATACAGCACATACATACAATTTTTATATCTAAATAGTCAGTATTTTTTAGGCGTCGCTTATATAGTCCGGGAAAATTGTCTGGTTGTGGACTATGACGTCCCGAGCTCGTGAACCGTCCCTAACTGACACTTTTCTTCAACCTACCTCTGAAGAAGTCCTACATTAAATTAGGACAAAATATCAGTGTTATGTTTTGTGACTTTTTACTGTGTGTCCATTAGTTCCTGGACTCTAACTTTATCAGGCAAGCTAGCTCAACAATTATCTTCTTCTCCAAAAATGTTCTTGTTTTGTTTTAGGTGTTTTTTTACCATAGGACAGAATCAGATTCCAGATCCTGAAACTAGGTAAAAAATCCTTTTCTAACTGTGACGGAAAATGTCTGCAATAATCCCTCAAATAATATTAAAAGCTTATTTATTGCTAGTAATATGTATTTCATATAGGATATAGAGCGGGAGGTGAATGCCTACTTCAAGGAGCTGATAGACAAGACCAAATCTGTCCACAATCTGCTGACAGCCCAAGTGTTGCGTCTTGTCACCAACTTTGACCTTCTCTTGGAGGCTTCCACCAACCAGGACTTCCCACGGGACAAGATATTCATCCAATCCAACAGGTTAGCATTACTTCGTTTAATACCCAAGGTTCAACCAATAAACATATAGAATAAAACTGACCAACAGCTACAAAAATAGAGTTTAATCATGTTTTTACAAACATTATAATCCCAAAAGGTGAGTTTTTTCTGCAGAATGGTGTGTAAAACATCAAAATGATGAGAAAACACAAAGAACTATGTTAAGTGTACTGCATATAACCTTGATTAACCAGAGTAATAGAGGGGTTGAAGGCTCCGGATAACTGAAACCCTGGTCAATCCAACATGGTACTTAATACCAGGGTGTCTACCAGACGGAAAAGTGGGATTTTGAAAGTTTGGAATCAGTTGTGAAAACGTAATGATTTTCTACCGTAGGTTCGTAACTATCCAACTCACAAAATTTGGGATGGGCGGATCCTGAAATGATCTAGATTTTCTCAGTGTTTGATTCGTTCCCATCTTCAGTGACTTCGAAGGCATCGCGAGTGACGATGATGACGTTTCCACGATCTTCAGAAATGTCGCCGGAATTGCGGGTTTACGATGAAATCTCAGAGATTGCGAGAAATGTTCAGAATGATTCCACCAACCTAAGAGACGATGATGATGTCATTGTGATCGCTTTGCACTTGCACTATGACTGCAAGACAAGTCGAAGATGGCGCCATGACCGCAAGACATGTTGAAGATAGCACCGCACATGAGGGACAAGTTTACGATGGTGCCATTGCCGTGGGACATGTTGACGATAATGCCGTGGCCGCGGGACATGTTGACGATAGTGCCGTGCCTGCGAGACATATTGAAGATAGCGCCGTGACTACAGTATATGTTGACGATTGCGTCGCAGAGTGGGACATGTTAACAATGGTTTTGTGATCATGTGAGATGTTTAAGATAGCGCTGTGACCGCAAGCCTTGTTGATGATGGCGCCGTGATTGCAAGAAATCTTTGCGCTGCCAGGAGATTACACTGTGACCACGGGATATGTTGGTCATGGCCCCGTGATCGCAAGATATTTTTATGATTTTTATAATTGTGATCCATGTTGAAGATTGGGGTTGCCGCGACACATGCTGACTTGACACTATGGCGTCATCCAAGATGGAAAAACATAGAAAATGGACTGAGTTAGGATCAGGATTTTTTTATGGAAAAGAAAAGTTGGGAAAATTTTGTGAATTTAATTTCAAAAATCTGGTTGACACCCTAAATAGGGACACAAAAATCCATAAAAAAATACAATAATTCTTATTTGAGCGGAGCAAGTGAAGCTCTTATGCATTTCGCCATACGTAAACTCCTCCTAGATGGCTGAAGCAATTGTTATCAAATTTTGTATGATGAAAAAGACCATATTGGTAAGTGCAAAGACGTATATGATAATAAAAATTTTCTCAGGAATCTGCCCCACGAATTTTATGATATCATTGGTTATGTATTAACTTGACATATAGTATTTTATATAAACTGTTTAATTTAATTTAAAATTGAATTTTATATTTAATTCTAAAATAAATAATAGATGTGTAACTATTTTATACAGCAGATCTAAAGAACAGTATAATATTGACTCGAGGTCACGGCGTGATCGTCTAAATGACCCACGATTGTCGAAATGACCTGCGGTCACGGCGCAATAGTCCAAATGACTCGTGGTCACGGCACGATCGGCAAAATGACTCGAGGTCACGGCACGATCGTCTAAATTACTTGTGGTGACGGCGCAATCGTCCAAATGACTCGTGGTCACGGCGCAATCGTCCAAATGAATCGTGGTCACAGGGCAATCGTCCAAATGACTCGTGGTCACGGCGCTATCGTCGAAATGACTCGAGGTCAAGGCGCGATCGTCGAAATGACCCGCAGTCACGGCGCGATCGTCAAAATGAACTGAGGTCACGGCGAGATCGTCGAAATGACTCGCGGTCACGGCGCGATCGGTGAAATGACTTACGGTCATGGCGCGTTCGTCTAAATGACTTCGCCTCCTGCGTTCATGGAACTATCTTGAACATCTCTTGCGATAGCGGCGTTATCGTCACTCGCAAAGCGGCAAAATCACCAACGATCGGATCAAATCCCGTTCTGAAATTTCCCGAGTAAAATGTAATCCTGTCCCGAAAATCTGGAACATTTTTTCCCCGAAAATTTCTTTAAATTTTGGGACCCGTCCATCCTTATTATTGAGTCATTGATTATTATTTACACTTAGTGTAAGTCTGCTTTTTAGGAGTGGAAAGGGGAAATGAAAATGTTAGGCCTATCTGAGATTGAGGTTTGGGGGCTCCCTGGATTTTGTAAACCATTGATAAGGAAGTTCCCAGTTTAGGGTGTAGTAATATTTTCTTTAAATTGGCTGGTTGTTGGAATGTAGTTGTGGGAGGTTTTTCCAAGAAGTCTTTGGTGTGTGGGGATGCTCTGAGGATTTTGAATCCATCTTTTAGGATTGTGTTTAAGGATTGGAGTCCGTGGTGATAAGTTACAGGTTTTGTCGGGAGTTTCTTTTTTGAGTAGGCCTATCGTTAGTGGTTTCTGATTGTGCAAGACAAATAAGATTTTCAACCAGATTGGCCCGATTATCTCTTTAGTAAGAGAGTTTTTAATTTTGTCATTGAACTTTAAGTTCTATGTCAGAGGAGCAAATTCTTTTGGCTTTCAAGGCTTGACTGTAAGGAATTGAAAGCTTACCAACAAGATAGTCATTATTAATTATATTATGCATATCTAACTACGTAGTCTAAACATATAAAATGAATTTTCAATAAAGAAAATATACCTAGTAACAAACAACCAGTAAACAACAACAACACGCAACATAGCAACCAAAACATTGACCTTTTCTCAAAACGTCTGGAAACAGAAAAACAAAAGTAAGGATATAGAAGCAGACTCTAGGAGAAAGACCCAGTCCAAATCAGACTGAAATTGACAATATAGTTAAAAGACAATAACCATCGATGCATCAAGGCTTGACACCCCAGAGCATGCCTTCACCGTCGATGCATTGATGTTTGAAACTGGGAGGGTTAAAACACTAGGAATAGAAATACAATTTGAACAATACATTTTTTGTTTACTTTTCTTGAGATAGTATAGTTTTATGACATAATTTCAGTGGTATCTTTGACCACAATTGAGTCGCCACCAGGTTGATCCGCCCCCGGTTAATTGAGGTTCTGTATGTTGCAAATATGTTTTTTTTTAATCTTAATGCTATGTAGTTTTATGTGTTAGAGATTTCAAGTACCAAAACAACATATATCAAACAGATTTTCAGGCCTACTGTAGTTTTTTCTTGGATATAAACTCCTAGGTCATGTTATTATAAAATTATTAAATTAATCAAATAGTCATGCGATGATGACAACTCACCAAAATGTGCTGTTTAAACTGTTTAAAGTGAACATCAGTGAAGGATGATGTGATAATCTAGTTACTCGTACTTAACCTAGACTTGAGATTAACTGATTATTTCGCAAGAATAGTTTATTGGAATCCCCATGATTAAGTAAATATAGGTCCAGTTTTGAACAATCAAAAATTAACGGCAGACAACATTCACTAGTTTGGACCTTAAGGCTACTGAAAATATCAAACTTGTTCCAAGGTCAAATTGGAGGCCATTGTCCTTCTAGATAACTTAAATGATTTTGTTTGTTTGCAGGGGTCGAAACAGAGCTTGGCCGTTCAAACAGATGGAACTGAGCAGTGGAGCATTCCACTTCACCCAGAGATAACTTTCCACAATGTGATATTTGTATAATATTGTGTGTTAGTTTACAGATTTGTATTTTAAGTTAGTACTCTAATCCTGTGTCAATAAATAATCTACATATTTCATTGTAAAGTTGTTTTAGTCTGTATCCAAATTTTTGTGGTCTGCTATATAATTTCAATAGCAGAGAACAATCAGTTAACAGTTGTATGTTTCTTATTTGGTTGTAATAATTTAGAAATTGTACCCAGTCTAAGGTTAAGTTTATGGAAGGCTACCTGACCACATGGATAGGACAGGACAGTGGCCTTCTGCCATGCTAGTGAATCCCAGTCACACATGAATGAAACACCAAAAAGTGTAAATGTGATAATAATAAGAAATTTTAATTAATTTGTTATTTGATAAAAAAAAAAAAACAAGATACCATATCATAGTTTAATCCCTGGGCTGGCCAGAAGTTGTTCCAGAAGATTGTCTTCAGCTGATCAATAAGGATGAATAGGATGACGAATCTAAAAGAGAGTAGGTTTAAATGTAGGGTGATATAATTTTTGTGGCATTGCTTACTAGCTAATATATATATACTGTGAAAAGCTGGTGTTATGCTTGACTCATTAAGGCTAGGGCCACACTTGGCGACTTTGTCGCGGCGACTTTTTTTGTCGCGACGACAAAGTCGCTGGGGGTGGCCACACTAGGCGACAAATTCAACCTTTCAGTTTACTTTTTTAACATACCAGTAAAAGTAGAGAGATGTTATATTGTATTTTCAAAATCGTGTCATTGATTATGGAAATAAATTAGGATCTATGACTGTTTTTGTATGTTTTTTTACCACCTTAGAATAAATCAATATTTTTACTATTAATTTCAGTACCATAAGATTTAAGTGAATCTTATTCAAATTAAATCATATCGTTATAGTATTTTCATACGTGCACCGGCGCCTCTTTATATTTCGTACTAGGTCACGTAATAGTTTTAACCATTTGCCTGCAACAAAAGAAATACAATTTTTACTAAATTAATGTGTTAAACTATGTTTTGAAAACCAATGTGGACGTCTACGTCGCCAAATCACATCATGGGATTTATTTCCCATTTAAATAAGATGAATTTAAATGAATGCTTAGGTTTACTGTGACAAATAAGGTAACCTAATGAGGTGTGCTTGTTAATTTAAATTTTGATGGGTATGAAATTAAAAGTATTTATTAAAATATTGTTATAATTAATGAAAATATATCCATAAACAAGCAAACTAAAACAGTTTATTTTTCATCAAAATGGGCATTTTAAATTTATAATTGTTTAAATTATCTCCGTAACCGTTAGGTTTACAACAACGCTTCAATTAACAAAATATTTTTTTTAGCTCAACAAAACAGTTTGGAAGGAAATTGTAAAATCTATGTTTAAGGGTGAAAAATAAGAAAAAAAACAATTTCATACCCCATTAAAGCCCCTTAAACCTCCCATTCCCATGGTCCGATCATTTTGATTTGCGAGCACGTTTGAATTAACGGTTGGTTTTAACATTTGTACCAAATTCCACTAAAATCTCATCATTTTTGCTCGAGTTATCGCGCTAATTGGCACATAGACCTAAATTTATACACTGGTAAATGCATACATATGTACTTATATATACGTATATATGAATTTGAACGGTGGATGTTTTTGCCTCTGGGGACCTCAAAACGAAAAATCAAATCGGTCCCGGGTTTAGGTCTCACCATGCAACCTAAGGTAAATAGCTTATTCCCTATAGCGAAAATTCGCTATAAGGAAGAGAAAACACAGGTATGGAGTGAATTCCCTAAAACTATCGTTTATGTATGGCGTATTTTAATTTTGTAAATTTTTAGTAATATTTTGGATGAACATAGCTTTGGTGAGCTATTGACATTGAAGACGACGCACAACATTTGAAAAATACACGAGGTTTTGGATTCCTGTTATACCAGAAGAGTTAAATCTCATATAACATATCTCATATACAGCACACATGTTAACATGTCAACACTTATTTTGTCGATGACAATATTGGTATTTTAAAAGCATATTTACCATTCAACGATTCAACAAATCCAGTCCATAACTGTACAATATAGATATGAAAATAGAGCATCAAAGGGTGTGTGAGCGAGCCACTTGTCGCCTAGTATGGCCGGTGCCATAAGATAACATGGGGAGCGTATTTGTCGCCGAGACTGAAAAACGCTCCCGGTCGCGTTTGTTTTTCTGTCGCCGGTGGTCGCTGGTCGCGAGTCGCTTAGTGTGGCCGCCTCCATTTAATGTAAAGCTACGCACTTTCATTCATTGACACAGCGACAAAGTCGCCAAGTGTGGCCCTAGCCTAACTGAAAAGGACTGCTGAATGCAATTTCAAACCTTACAAAAGTTATAGATAATTAGACCTCTGTTATTTTAACCACAGCTGTCTGTTTTATAACGACTCATATTGTATAATCTACCTGTTATTTACTTAAGTCTTAACACGTTCCCTACGTTGTATATTTCCCTGCATTATTCCAATGGTGTGTTACGAGATCTATAGGTCTTGTCCGCTAAGATTACCTAGGTGCGATACGAGACCCCGAGATTACGTTGCGCAGTAATCTTTTGCGCATCATAACCTCGCAAAGAAAGGAGAGAGAGCGCTGAGTGTTTGTTTATGTGAATCAGTACAATGTTGACAATCTTCAGCCAGCCCAGGAAGTGAATATGACGTCATTGTACGAGACACCGAGATCTCGTACCGCACAGCTGTAATAGTTCATTATTTATTTGTATTTATTCTTTTCCTACAATAACAAATTAAGAAAAATATGTGTTATCTGTTTATTTACGAATTCCTAATAATCGTAACCGTAGTAAAATATATATGTTATCTTTCTATTATCGCTTGTTCCCTATATTAATGTGTTTCCTTACGACTGATTTTAGGCTAAATAAAATACAAATGAAATATGTGTACAAATTACTGTATTTATTTCGTTATGATTTTGGGGTTGGGCAATGACCTCGAAATCGAGTGCAGGCCACCGTGAGTCGAGTGGGCGGAGGGAAGGGGTGGGTGCAACCAACCGCAAAACCATGATACAAAGTTGTTTATCGGAAATTCCTTGTCCGGTTTGACAATTGTTAAGAACTCATTTTTGTATGATTTAGTAGGGACCAGTAGAAATATTTGATTACCATGATTTGCTTTTATACATAAAAATACATTAACATTGCACAATCGCGATATTATTACGCATCCGTTAGTGCTGTTTCAGAAGATAAACACGTCGATAATTAAAAATAATTTATGTTCCCATAGTTGAAAACAATTATTATGTTAACCCATGGTGGAAGGAAATGTAAACCTATAAAACATTAGATAACTCATATAGATAACCACATAAAAACCCCATTATTCTTTCTCTTTGTTCTTGGATTATTTCTTGGGTTCCCTTCTTTCATCCAAAGGTTGCCATGGTTACTAATAATCACCCCATTAGCCTTATGTGGTGCTTGAAACAACTATTTTTGATCGTAATGAAGTAAAAGTTTATTACTTCAGTGCGTTACGAGATCTATTTATCTTGTTCATTTCATGTTTACTATTTGATACATCAAGAAAAATTCATTAATTATGTACAAGTTTCATTTCTTTACGATAACTGTACGCCGAAATATCGATGTCGTTACTTTGGGAAAGAAGCCAAATTATGGGTCCCGCACTACGGGCTTAGTACGATACGAGACCTCGGGATCTTGTAGCGCAGTGAACGTGTTAACAACTTAATCTTGTATACAAAAGTAAGGCTTTACAGAAAAACCATTTTTTTAGTGGATTTCACTAAAATAAAACTGTGATTTGAAATAGTACAAGTAAGATACATGCTAGGACCTGGTGCCCTTCAAATCAAATCAAAAGATCTTTATTCATATTTGTAAATACATATTTACATGAATAGTGACAAACAATGAACACGAATAATTACATGAATAAGTAGGCTACAATCAACATGATCGGACATTATTGATCACACTACTCCAGGTTGCTGTTTTCAGTGTTTTCTGAATTTTAAGATCTATTATCTGTTCTAAAGTTAAAATACCCCCGCCGCAGCAAACCTGCAGACTAAGCGAATTTCCATTTGACTGATTGGATTTGAACTGAAACGTCTACTTAAAAATATAACATTTATTCTTGATTTAAATAGAATTAGTTTAACAAGTACTTAGGTTTGCTGCATCAGGGAGGGTAAAACTGTTTTTTTTTTTTGTAAATGTGAATAGTTAGTAAGAAATAAAAACATTTTCCAAATTTGATCAAAAATGTTCACAAACAAGCAAACTACAACAGTTTACTTATTCTCCATAAGAATAACATGGGAATTTTAAATTTACAATTTTTTGGAATTTTCTCCGTAACCATTAGGCGCATAATAACGCTTCAATATACTAAATTATTTGTTTTTTTAAGCTCTACAAAATGGTTTGGAAAGAAATTGCTAAATTTTATGTTTTTTGGGTCAAAAATGGGAAAAACCTATTTTTACCCCATAAAAGTAAACCCCGGTTCCCATGGTCCGATCATGTTGGATCGCGAACTCGTTCGAATAAACGTATGTTTACACGTTTGTACCAAATTTCATCAAAATCGGATGATTTTTGCTCGAGTTATCGTGCTGACGGACACACACACACATATATATATATATATAAATATATATATATATATATATATATATATATATATATGAATTTGAACGGATGGTGTTTTTGGCCTCTAGGGACCTCAAAACAAACAAAAAAATCGGTCCCGCGTCCAGGTCTTACCATGAGTACTACGGTAATAGCTTATTCCCTATATGGGAAATTCGCTAAAAGTCATCAAATGAATAAAGTGCCTTCTGTATCAAAAATTCTTTCAACTTCACTTTGTAACCTCTATCATGCTGCATGCTTCTTATGTGATTTGGTATGTGATTTAGGAATCTGATACCGTTTTATGAAGTTTTTCTTTTAAACAGTTGGTATCCCTTACTTTGGTATTTATTATATACATAATATACCCTTGTTGCAGAAAACCTGCAAACTTAGCAAATTAACTAGAAATACAACTGGAGGTAGCACTGGCACGGCAATAACTCTTCTAGAAAATTTAATACGCTGCATTAAAATTTTGTTATGTTGGCACCAACTAGAGGAATTAACCAGCTCATTCCCATTGACTTGTGGCATTATTACAATCCAACAATCCCCTATTCCCCTATCTCCAATGTACTAAGTATAATGTAGGGCAGTGTTTCCCAACCTTTTTCCGTTCAGGGCACACTAACTAGAACAACTTTGGAGTCACGGCACACTTGTCTACAAAATATCATTGGTTAAAATTACATTTAGTAAGTGAATAAAAAATCTTTTTTTCGATTACATCTTACTTCCTATAACCTATTTTTTACTAGTAAATATATATGTGTTTATAATATAAAGGTGGGTTTACCAAGGTAAAAAATATAAAACTCACATTTGTTATCCAACATATGTAGGTACATTATTTAGTGTTTATTAAGTGGAAAGTTTTAAATAATAATAAAACATTGAGCTAGATTAAAATGTTGTATGAATTTACCAATAATGAGTGAGAAATATTAAATAAACCCTATTTTCAGTTCTAGTGGGAAACTTGTGCTTGACGTATGTTTATTAAAAGTTTCTTTCTTGATCAAAAATTGTTTAACTACTTAAAATTTCGCGGCACACCTACAGAGGCCTACTGGCACACCAGTGTGCCGCGGCACACTGGTTGGGAAACACTGATGTAGGGTACTTTTTTAATCTTGTCAGATTTATTCCATACTAGCTGTTGAACCCGTGCTTTGCAACAGGAAGAGGACACGAAATAGAAACATTATGATCTTTACATCTGTTGATAAAATATTTACACATACGTTAGAAACAAAATTTAACTTTTATGGCCTTTATAGGATGTTGTCTTAAATGCAAAAAAAATGTATAGTACTTCACCCTGTTGGTAAACCTCCTAACTTTTTAATGCTATCATAGAACCAACTTGTGTAGTAAAACAGCTGACAAAATGATTTTATTCCTTTTAAGTATGATTACTCATAAGGTTAACATGGGAAACTCCAGAGCCATTGGGGCGGAGCCCGAAAGGACTTTTGAGATAAGAATGTGTCTATATGTTAATCGGGAATGTGAGCTATCTTCACACCAAATTTCAGCCCGATCTGACCAGTATTTTTCGCGTTTACTTGTCACAAACATACATACATACATACATCCAAACTTTCTCATTTATAATATTTGTAGGATTTAAGTAACATTTGATTTATCGTGTACTTAGGTTTTCTGCTACAGGAAAGGAAATAGTATATTTCATTACTAGGACTGAAAGTGGCATTTTCCGTCGCGCGCTCAAGTTTTTCACGTGCGAGGCAAAGCCGAGTATGTGAGAGCTATTTTCATGTAAGAGGCGAAGCCGAGGACGGGAATAATGGAGCAAGTGCCGGATAATAACTTTCAGTACGAGTTATGAACGATACTTTTCATCACAACGCAAAAATACACAAACACAGATTAGCAGACCTCAGTAATATTACAACTATTTTGTTTCTCAATTAATTTGATTGAAAATCAAAATAAAATAAAATCTTCTAAAAGGAAACCTACGTATATTTCTCAATAAATTGTGATTAAACATGAAAATAAAAGAATAAAACAACTTTTAACAATACATACAGCTGATTCAAATCATTAAATTAAACCGTAACAAAACACTAGCCCGCGTAGAGAATAAATGGAGAACTAATTGAGAGCGAGGGAAAGTAAATTTAGAGCGAGGGAAAATCAACTGATTGATTTTCCCTCGCCCAAAATTAAAGCTTGGGAAACGACTACTTTAAACGACTACTTTCATTGATGTCAGCTGTTATCGAAAATAGTTACTTTCGTTACGGAGTGATGAAAAGGTTTTTTTTATGAAAAATGAGAAAAGTTTGGGGCAAAATAATTTGGCCTAATTTCATCAAAATATATCTATAAACAATCAAACTATAAAAGTTTACCAGATATCTGCCATTTTGTATTTTTTACATTTTTACCTTTGGATTGTTCCAACCGATCTTTGTGAAACTTGGTATGTATGTTAAGGTATAAGCGACCCATGTGAGAAAAAAAATTATCTTGGTCCAATTTGAAATTCAAAATGGCGGCCATTTGAAATTTTTAAACTTAAATTACTAAATATGGCTGATTTTATGAAAAAATGTAAGCAAAGCTGCAGACTAAGCGAATTTACCTGGCTGGAATTTTACTAATATATTTCCTAAAAATTGTCAGATTTATCTCCTATTTATTCCCTTTGAGGTCAAACTTTTTCTAATTTTTCGGCGAGCATGGTTTGCTGTTTGAGCAGTCGGGAAAATGGCGCCCGGCGACCTATACTCGCCATTCAACCGCAAAGGGTTAAATAACATTAATTTTAGTGAGTACTTAGGTTTGCTGCTATGGGGAAGATATTGAGGTGTGTTTTATATTGAAATGTTGATAGGTTAGTAGGAAATAAACAAAATTGCCAAATTTGATTAAAATTAAACATAAACAAGCAAACTACAACAGTTTATTTATTCTCCATAAGAATTACATGGAAATTTTAAATTTAAAATGTTTTTAATTATCTCCGTAACCGTTGGGCATACAATAACACTTCAATATACAAAATTATTTCTTTTTATAAGCTCTACAAAATGGTTTGGAGAGAAATTATGAAATTTAGTGTTTTTAGGGTAAAAACGTGACTTTAGTGACTTGTTCACAATACAGTTTTTAAATTGCATGTTCTATCCGAAAACATGATAAAATATAGGGTGTTCCATAAGAAATTTCAAAGTTGGCCGCCATTTTGGAAAATGGTGGCTGAATTTCGAAGAAATAAAATCATATTTTTAACTGCCACAAAAAATTAAGGAATGTCCCCCATTTAAATTTTTCTCTAATTCTTACCGTTTCCGATATCCCAATGGTGGCCTCCTTGAGTTGATCACCCTGTATATATACCGGGTGTCCAAAACCACCCGTACACCCCTTTAAAAACGAGGGAAACGTTTTCTTACAAACAAAAAATAATACAGAACTAGATAAATTGGTCACGGTCTACCAAATGGTGATAGTTTCAAATCCAAAATCACACCGGAAGTGGACTTTTTTAAATGTAAACTACCAATTTTGATCACAGAATCGGATTCTACGTTAAAAAATACATAACTTATGTCTAAAGTGAATTTTACAAGTGAATTTTAAGTTGCATTAAACATTTATCTATTTAATGTTAAAAGTAAGTAGGTACTTTTTTCAAAATTAACTGCTTTTATTATTCTACTACAAGTTATCAGCCCTCATATAAAGTATTTTCAGTCCCACATCAGCCCTGAATTATCAGAGCAACAATGGTCTCTTTGTGTTGTTGAACACCGCTATCCAATACAATCTGTGACCCACTCCTACTCTAACTCCTTTGAAAGAGTAATGAACTTTCTCTGGTTATAAAACATGCAAACTTCCTGCCCATTGCTTTCTCCAGCAGCACTTCTATACTGCAAGGTCCTTCCTTTGCTACACAGGTGACAAGCACACGTTTACTTTACTATCAAAAGGTAAAGTAAACCTTTACCTTTTGAATAGGTAGTTTATTGTTATTTTATTGCAAACTATAATCCAGTTTAGACAAATTTTTCACCTAAGAATTGAAGTTTTTTATTCATAGTTACGGTATGGTATTGTTAATTTAAATTAAAAATTTGATTTATAACATCATTACAATTTTTATTATTATAAGAATCTTAATAATTATTAAATTGACTAATTAAACTATCATTTGCTACATTTTATTAATAATATTATTTTTCAGTTTTATTTTAGGAAAAAATATACTACTATTCAAATAAAAAAAAATAGAATTACTAATCTAGTAATTTTTTTCTTCGCGAGACTAAAAATGATTACAATAATTATATAAAGCTAAATGAATGGAGGATTTTTTTAGGAATTTTAGGATATTCAACTGAATTTTAGAAAATTTATTGGATTTATTAAACTAACACGTTTTTGGAACTAATACACAGGTCCCATAGCATTCTGACCATCTCACAAACACTTTAAATTTACTACAGTGGAAGCTGATGAAAAGAAAGTACTATATTTATATTATTATTAATTATTATTATTATTAATAAAACTATTACTGTATCAGCATTAGAGAATAAAGTTTTTAACTTCACATGTTAGATTAAAGTATTGAAGTTACAATATTATACAGCTAATATTGAATATTAAATGTATGTTAACACAACTGTATGTTAAATGTATGTATGACAAAAATCATATATTTTGTTTCAATGATTTTACTTGGTTATTTGAATTGTCCTAACGAAATCATACTATAGAAATTAATTTAGTGTATAAAATCATCAAGCGAACTACTGTAAGCTACTGTTTAACAAATAATATAAAAAATCAGGAAGATGAGTGACCAGAACGGTGTACCTTTGGAGATCACCCCCGTAGAGGAGGAGTTGAACCGTCAGCTGTTACGGGACTTTACAGGAGAGAGAACAGGGTTCCTTAGAGTTGGACCTCAAGGCTACTTCCTTCCCAGCAAATACGCCAAAGAAGCTAAGAATCTGTACAACTTCCAGCCTCGGTCCACGGATACCTGGGTGGTCACCTTCCCTAGATCAGGTCAGTTGGTACTATTGATAACTTGTATACACTCTTGTTAGTTATTTGACACAGTAGTGATACATAGATGGTAACTTTTACAGAGTTAATTGTGGCACAGTAAAGAACTAGTTGGGATTGATAACTTGATAACTTGTTTATTTTACCTGTGAAGGTTAAAATCGAGGGTGATCCTCGGCAATTAAATTATTTGGATGATTGATCAAACGCCAAAATTAATTTTTCCTTAACATTTTAAGCATTGAAAATGCCACTGGTGTAGAAACACTAAAACATGCATATAAATAAAATGTTTGAAAGGGTGGTGGACGAGGTGGTGTTTTACTTGATGCTGCACAATCAGTTGCAGCGATAGCGGGGGAAGCCCGTAAGCTGGGGAGAGCCAAACAAACCTTGACAAGATTTTACAAGAAATTTTACCGGGAGCCAGACCTGTGACGGGCCTTGCCAAATTGTCCTCTCCTATCAAAACAATAAAGGGTATTATATGAGTATCACCATATGTTTTTTTATGACAAAAATTTTTTTTAACCAGCACAGCGCTATGACAAGTAGTTTACAACAGATGAACTGACACTTGAACGATCAACAGAAATTCTCTACTAACCTAGGTCAAAAAGAAGGTGAATTACAAAATTCTATGAATTTACGTTAACACCAGTAGATTAAACAAATAAAACTTATTAATTTGTGTCAAACTATAACCCCACTGCTATGAGTCATTAGTGGAATGTTCGCAGAAAGATCCACCTTTGTTTGATCTTTGCCTAGCATCCATTCAACCCCCCACCAACACTGCTGTGCCAAGCTCAAGTGCAAGCTAGGTGGAAATACCAGTGATGATGTTTTTAAAGATTACTAGTGGTCCTCCAATGATCGAAAACTCGACCAAAAATATGTCATGTACCCGCATTGAATATTGGATACTGAAGTAGACATTCCATTTATATGGACCAGTTGTCGCCATTTTTTAAATTAAAAACATGTAGTTGTGTGAACCAGTCACAGTATGCGTGTCTAAAATTATATTTTGTATCTTATTTTTTGTTGCTTACAAAGTTGATGAGTCATAACAGTTTGCTATAGCCCTTAATAAGTCATTCCATAAGTTTGAGTTGGTAAAATTCATCATATGTATTCGAGAGAAATTAGTAATTTAGATCAGAGCAATCTTTAGGTGGCTCACTACGACAAATTTAATTTAAAAACTGGCGACAACTTTAACATGGGGATGCAATGTCTAGTTGTAAGTCAAAGGTACAGGCTTCTCTATTTTCACCCCATGCTGTAAATAAAACATGTGATTGTAGTTTCTTACATTTGCTTTGATTTTCTGTTTATATTTTGTTGTTATTTCGTCACCAGAATGGCAACCCATATAGCCCATGTTAATTTTTTTTTTATTTCAAATTCATTTTTTGTGCTTATATTTGAGCCTATTTTAATTTTTAAAGAGATTCTGCACATATACAGAAAAATATCTTTCTAACAGTATGAATAGATTTTCCCTGTGATGCACACAAGCTGAGAAAAAAGGTTTTAAAGAAACATGCTTGCCTACTAATACATAGATTGGGAGAAGGGGGAGCCGATAAACAAACATGCGGAGGGGCGCGCGGGTTCTTTTCGCACCCACTGTGCGTAGTGAGGGGTTGAAAACACAGCAAATCATGCAGCTGATAGGGGTTGGTTATGGATTCTTCACTGTATATTGAGATTTTTAACAAATTTTGGGAAAACTTTCATTTTAAAGGGAAACCCCAATTAAACTATTCCCTAATCTTTAAATTTTGCTGACATGGAGTTGAGAGAGGAATTACACATTTCATTGGTTGGCAATCAGAAGTGTGAGTGTACAACCTCATTATAAGGATTTAAGTACCAGGAGGACCGAGCATTGCTTGGTGGATTATAACAAATTTAAATGATGTTGAATGAATTGCTGCTTAAATTTGTTTTATTGAATGAATGAATGAATGAATGAAATATACGTTTATTTCCACATAATGTATACAGAAAGAAACAAACTTTTTAATACAAAATATAATCACAATTACAAAATATAAACTACGGCTAAGAATAAAAAAGAACATTTCTGTATTAATTAATTTGACGATTTTATGAAATTCAGCAGACATAGGCAGGTGCTGCCTGTGCGTCTGCTGGGTTGCTATTTAATAATTATCAGTAGGTTACCAAATCATAATGGAATTATTATACAAAAGAGATTAAAAAATGAATGACTGTTGCTTAAAGAGTTATTAGTTTAGGGAAAGAGATTTATAAATGCGTTAAAATATAATGATAAACTAGAATAAATACAGTTATGATCAGGGGGGATCTAGACCTATGCCTAGGATTTATGCTGACTCAGGGTGGAGGGGGCAAGGTTCGGGTCAAACGCGCCGGTAAGCAGCTGTGATGATAACGTCGGCCTCGTCTATACCAAGCCTGAAGAGAAATTGTTTGATTCTTAGTTTGAACACATTAATTGAAGGTGATTCGAAAAGATTATCATTGGTAAAATATTTACAGATATTTCGATAGAGTATATTAGAAATATAGAAAGAGTTTGTTTTAGAGAAAGTATAGTTTAAATGAAGTGATGAGATACCTACTCGTGAAGAATAACGGGTACTGTGAGAGTGAGTTATTCCTTGAAATATATTAGTGTGATTTTTAAAGATGTTTATTAATAAGCTTTTAATGAATAACTTTCGAATAGTGAGAATGGACAATTCCTCAAACAGAGCGTCAGTCGGGTATCGTTTACATTTACCAAACCCCACTTTTAATATAGTTTTTTGAGCAACGTTTAAAGGTTCCAGAATACTTTTATAACATCCACCCCATGCAATGATACCAAAAGAAAGCAACGACTGGACATACGCAAAGTATGCCATTTTTAATTCTTTGATTGAAAGTATTTCATTCATCTGTTTAAAAGCAAAAATATATTTCCTAATTTTGTTCCTGAGATAAGTTACATGAATATTCCATTTCAAACGCTCGTCAAAAAATACACCCAAGTATTTGTACGAGTCTACCTTTTCAATGCTTTCGCATAAACATGTAGTACTTTGATAGTTATTACAATTATGAATAATTAAATCAGTTAAATTAAATTCAGTACTTTTATTTATAGAAATTGGCATAAATTTGGTCTTAGATACATTTAACGAAAGAATGTTTTGATTCAACCATCTTTTTACAATCATAAGATCATGCATAGCCTTATCTCGGACCTCGGGCCAAGTCTTTCCCTGAAGGAAAATTAAGGTATCGTCAGCAAATAAAAACATATTACCAAAAATGGTTAGTTTAGAGATGTTATTTATATATAATAAGAATAAAATTGGCCCGAGAGTTGAACCTTGGACCACCCCGTAGTCTACAGGCATTCTACTGCTATTCACACCACATATAGAAACATACTGTGTTCTATTTGAAAGATAACTTTTAAACCAGTTGAGAGCGTTGCCTCTTATTCCCAGTAATTCCATTTTGATTAATAATTTTGCACGATCAACAGAATCAAAGGCTTTTTTAAGGTCAAGGAATATTAACATTGGGTGATTTTTATCAGAGATAGCGCGATTAAGTTCTCTATTTTTATCAAACAAGGCATCTGAAATATTTTTATCTCTACGAAACCCGTACTGACGCTCGCTGAGGATGCCATTTGTTTGAAGATAGGAAACCATTTGATCCTTTACTATTTTTTCGATTATTTTTGCGAAGACACTTAGCAGAGATAAAGGGCGATAATTGTTTTTATTGATGTAATCGTTAGATTTGTGCAAAGGAAATACTTTTGATAACTTATAGCAATCAGGGAAAACTCCAGAGATTATGCTGTGATTGACAATATGAAGTAAGGGATCACATAATACATTGAAGTTGCTTTTCAAGACTACGGCCGAGACACCATCACACCCCGGCGCTGACCCTCCCCGTAAACCGTGAACGTAACGTCGCAAGTCGAGTCCGTTGATCGGTAGTAAGTCAAAGGTGGAGTTCAGTCGAAAGTCATTGTCGTTCAAAACTGGATCATCAGAAGTGTCAATTGAATCAGCCAGCTCCTTCCCAACGTTTGCAAAAAAACTATTAAAATCCCCAGCCACCTCTTCACATAAAGTTGTAGTAAAAACAGAACTGCCAGGAACAGCTTTTTCAATTGGAAAGGAATCCTTTTTATTTATTCTGCCTGACAGCTCATTAATTATCCCCCAGAATTTTTTGGGATTATTATTATATTCATTTAATTTGGATCTGTAATAATTGCGTTTTGTACGTTTTAAGTTACTATTAAGGGTTTGTTTAAAATTGATGAAATGATTTACTAACACATTATTAAAAGGCTGTTTTTTTACTCTTTTGCTAAGTTTGTCTCTAATCCTAATTTGTCTAACCAGGTCTATAGTAATCCAAGGTTTGATTTTATTAAGTCTGGACGGGGAATTTTTCGAGATTTTGGTAGATGATTTAATACAATTTACAACTATTGTATTGAAGTGGCCGGAGCAGAAATTAACGTCTTGATTACAAGTGACAACAGGAGCCCAGTTTGAATGTGTGAGAAGGTGTGAAAGTAGTTGATGGTCAAGATAAGTATGTGTGGGTGTGGAGCATTGTGGAGTGTTGGGTTGTGTAGTGGCAACAGCGATCGTAAGTCCAGTGCTGTAGTGATCCGTCACAGCCGTCTGAATCACAGCAGATTTAATTTCACAAACATTGCTGTATTTAACAAAGATGTGATCCAGACAGCTCGCCGAAACACCAGTAACTCTAGTAGGTTTGTCAATGTACTGAGTAAAACCACACCCGACTAAACAATCTAAGTATTTGTCACTCATTAAGTCTCTTTTCAGTAAGTCTATGTTAATGTCTCCCAAAAAGATGCATGTAAGGTTTTTATTAATCCCAGTAAAGTACCGTTCTATTTCATCAATGAAAATGTCTATATTGCTGTCAAAGGTTCGGTAAGTAGCGAGAATGTGAAAAGATTTGTCATTGAAAGTTAAGTTTAATCCAAGTCCGTAAACATCACCAAGTGTAACTTGTGTGGCAGTAGCAGAATGTCTTTTGTTTATGTAAACAATGACACCGTCGTTTTTGTTGCGCTGTGTGTCAGTCTGAAACAGGTCAAAGCCATCCAAACCGGTTCCCACCCCACCCTCCCCGAGCCAGCATTCAGTCAACACAATTACATCTATACTGTGAATAAAAGAATTTAAGTAGATTAGCAATTCATCAAAATTTTTATTATAGCTACGTATATTTGTATGAAAAATTGAAAAATAATTTCCCCCACCAAGATCATTGCTGTAAAAATTTGTGTATTGAGTTAGAGTATTTAATTCTAAACAGTTAATATTTGATGAACAATCAGCCTCAGCGTCATCACACCGCATCAGCACGTACCTTGCCTACTGTCTGCCAGTTATTACTATTTAAAAATAACACATGTGCCAGTAACCAATGATAACAACAATAATACAAATTAATAGGAACCTACTTCAGTTGAAACGAATTAAGTTACATTCTCATCTATCAATATAGAAGCAGAAAAATTAATGATAATAATTTAGACTTTATAAACTCATTTAAAACAAATAAAATGATACAGTATTACTGATTGATGCCTCTTGGAAGCACAGAAATGAATGAAAGCTATTTACTGCAACCAAAATAATAAACTTCAAAACAAATTACAATGTTTGGTATTAAAAAATATATGTTAAACAATTATTACATTTTGTTACAATGAATGAATGAATTATATTGGAGAGTAAGTGCACCAAGATTATTAATATCAAATGAATGTAAGGTTGACAAATATTATTTTTAATTTAAAAGACTTTTTTATGTTTAGATATAAAGTTGATCTAACACATCCTAAATATAGCTGAGATTTTATGTTTCTGAAATTTTGTCTGTAATTAAAACAAATAATGGAATTATAATCCTATAAATAATTATAAACATTTACAACGATAATACTGCAAAATTATATAAACATACACGTACATATACACATACATATGTATACATATATACACATATATATGCATATATACATACATATACACACACATACATGTACATATATAAGGTATTCATATTAATTGAATTACAGACAAACCAAGAAGCTTTAACTTAATAATCACTTCAACCAAAATGTTGTAAAAGTTAATAATAAGAAATAAATATCGTTTACTAACTGAACTAAATTAATTGAATTCAGATCCTTATGAAAAAATAGATATGATACCCTATATTCAAGTACAATTTACGATGATCAAAAATACCTGCCTATTCACTTTTTGTACTTGTCCAGGTCTTCTTTGCACCAGATCCTGACAGCTTCATCCTTCTCCCCCAACTTGATCAGTATCTTTCCGTTGAAATAACCGGCAAAGTGGATGGTCCCGTTTCGTTGCATCGCACGTGCCTGGCCCAGGAGTCGTTTGTTGTGCGCCGTCAGGTGTTCGTTGACAAATACGTTGTTAGGTGTTAGATTCGGAGAAATGTCAGTTGAGTTCAGATCCCTTCTTCTTCTAGCTGCTGAGAGCCACTTTTCCTTAACTGATCTGGAGACGAATTGTACGATGATCGGTGGGAACGTGTGTTTCTCCGAGAAGAGCCGTAGACGATGCGCGATTGACACATCTTCCCTAATAAAGTCTATGTCAATTGCAGCTGCGAGCTTCTGTAGAACATAGTAGACATTTTCTCCAGAAGTTTCCGGAATGCCTACAACTTCGATGTTAGCACAACGAGAGTGTTGGTCCGCGTCGTTGAGGCGGTCCTGCAGTGACCGGACTTCCTTGATCAGCGTGGCGTTCTCTTGTTCCAGCGCGTCGCACCGAGACTCTGTAGCCTGCTGTTTAACTTCCAGAGAATTAACTTTAACATTTAATGCGTGCATTTCTTCTTTTAAGTTATCCAATTTTTCCACAACACATCCCGTTGCTGCATCTGAGTGTTTCATCAGCTCGGCCTTAAAATTACTAAGGGCATCGATTAGAGTTTTCTTATCCACAATAGCACTACTTGAATCGGTACTACGCTGGGAAGTCGAAGAGGTGTTCTCCTTAGCACAGACCTCACACTTATAGCTCTTAAGTTTACCTTTTGTTGAGCTCTGCAGACCGAGTGGCGTGCACGTGGCGTGGAACTCATGACTACAGTCCGTGCATTTAGCAACTAAATCCTCTTGTTTGAAGTCCACTCTACACTTAAAACACTTTGCTGGCATCTTTAAGTCACCAATCGATAAAATAAAAATATATTGATTAATAAAATAAAAAAATATTGAAAAATTTACATGCACATTGACGAGTTGATGTCTAGATACATGAAAATACAGTTACAGTACATTAATATGAATGATCTAAGCTTAAGCTGCATTATGAGAGCCTGTTTCAATGGGTAAAAACATCTTTATTTTACAATTTGCCGAGAAGCTGTATTCCTCATTCAATGAAATCAAATTTTCAACATAAATGAGGGGGAAATTCACTCCCCTCGGGCTTTCCAACCTAATAAAATCAACTGTGCCGCCGGTTTACTATTACCTACTATTACCCGCTAACTCCAGTTTTAAGGATAGCATCTCATTGTCCTCCAGTCATCTATAAGTATAAAAGAGGATGTTTGTATATTTGTTTGGCAGTGATAAACTCAGACACCGCTGAACCGATTGCCACGAAACTTGGTACATACGTGTAGAATGTCATGGAATAGGTTTATACACCATCAATCTCGTGATCCGTCCAATCGGCTCCGCCCCAGTGGCTCTGGAGTTTCCCATGTTAACCTTATGAGAAATGGAATTAATGAATCTTAACAGCTGTTTCAATTAAACAAGTTGGTTCTGTTCTATGATGTTCAATAGCATTAAAGTTACAAGGATTAGAGTTATGTTTATGTTTATGATTATGTGCAGCACTATTACTTCTTTTACATTTATGACAACAGCTAATTTGCAACCAAAAGGTGAGTGAGCGTAGCGAACGAACTTCAAACTGGAGGCGAGTTCGCGTAGCGAACGAGCTAACCTGAAGGCAAGTGAGCGTAGCGAACGAACTAACCTGAAGGCAAGTCAGCGCAGCAAACGAACTTCAACCAGGACGTGATTGAGCCATGCGAACGAGATCATCTTGAAAATTAAGAAGTTAAACGGGGCAAAGCCCGCGGGTTACAGCTAGTAAATTATAAACTTCTTTGGTTTAAGGTTTGTTTATAATAAACTGTTATAGGCCCCTACAGGGTGACAAAAAAGTCTGGAAACGGTTTAATATCTTTTTAACTAAATCCGTTAGAAAACTCAAGCCTTTCACATCAACTTACATGTATAAAAACTACTTTTTCCAAGAATTATCATTTTGTTACCTCTACCAGGGGACGACCCACGAGGAGTAGGTACATAATCTTTAATGTAAGCATAGCTTGATATGCACATCATTTTAAAGGTCTGGTCAATTGGAGTTTATTGCTGGAAACCGCGTCAAAAAAGGGTTATCCGTTACAAAATGGCGGTTATTTAAAGTTCTTGTCGAATTCACCTGCACAGGCCTTACTATTGGTAATTACTCGTATTAAACATAAGCTTGAGAGCTGAAACTGTATTTTAAAGTCAACTAGCTCATAGACTAATATTATTCAATCTTCAAAACAAATTTAAACGGGTTTCAGATTTCCCGGCTTATGCTGAATATGAGTATTTACCAATACTAAGGCCTCTGCAGGTATATTCCGCAAGAACTTTGGACTGCCGCCATTTTGTAACGGATGAACCTTTTTTGACGCGGTTTCCAGCAATGAACTCCACTTGACCAGACCTTTAAAATGATGTGCATATTATTCTATGCTTACATTAAAGATTATGTACCTACTCCTCATGGGCCGTCCCCTGGTGAAGGTAAAAAAATGGTAATGCTTGCAAAGAGTAGTTTTCCATACATATAAGTTGATGTGAAAAGGTTGAAATTTCTAAAGAATTTAGTTAAAAAGATATCAAGCCGTTTCCAGACTTTTTTGTCACCCTGTATTTATTTATTTTGTTTTACATTTTTTTGTTGATGTTTACGATTTTTGTTGTTATTTTGTTGTCAAAGTAGTACCCACAAGGCAGGCTCATTGTTGTTTGACATACAAGTTCATTTTTTCATGTAATTAGATTCTTGTTGTTTAACTACATGATACACGTTTTAAGCCAGAAATAAATTATTTACAACTTCTGAAGGAAATAGTTCGCGCAATTTTTCAAGATCTTTGTACAAGCAAGCATACATACATACATTCAAGCAAACATTGCTCATATAAAAGTATAGGATTCCAAAATCTTTGAACGATTACAGGAAATGAGTTATTCATTATTCCAATTACAGAAATAATGTATGCCCAATTTCAATTTCAGGCACAACATGGACACAAGAAATGGTGTGGTTAATTGCAAACAAGCTAGATTTTGAAACAGCAAAACAGATCCCCCAAACAGAAAGATTTCCGTTTTTTGAGTAAGTAGACTGATTATTAAGCTTTTAACAAATAGTATTTTAAAGCCTAAATGCTTAGTTATTTTAGGAATTCTTATTGCTTAGGAATTCATTTTTTAATTTTCTTTTAGCTTAGATACATAGTATCGTTTTGGAGTCATCACAGCTCATAAAAAAAAAGGTTAGTTGTATAACCATCAAAGTAAACTTTTTATTGTATATTCAGTTTAAAATAGCAAAGTTTTATTTAAATAAAGGTTTATAAAAAAAGACTGTATAAAAGACAGAGCTATAGTAAAATTTTGAAAGTAAAAAACTTTTCACACAGGTTCAGCTTGTTTCTTCATGATGAAACCAAAGAAGAGTTCATACAAGAGAATGCTTCTGATCCCAAAAAAGTTGAGCTGGTACAACAACTTAGCAAACCAGGATATCAGATTCTGGAGGAGATGTCAGGACCTCGCTTCATCAAGACACATCTGCCATTCAGTCTGCTACCAAAGAATTTGCTACAAGTTGGCTGCAAGGTATGACATAGCATAGATGTATGATAGAGCAGGCTACAATACAGACGGAGAAGGAAGACCAGTAATATTCTCTAAGAATAGATCTAATTTCACCCATCTTCATTATGCAAGGGCATTATCTTTGTTGTCCAAGGAGGAAGGACATAACAAATCACATATAAAATTCAAGGTCATAAAGTAATCTCATCTAAGAAGGTTCTCAAGAAGCACAATAGTGTATATGAATAGCATTGTTTCTATACTTTATTGTTTCTCTTTAGAAATATATTTTCTTGCAAAAAGATTTTGGTTGCATTTTATGACTTTAAAAATTCTTGCTGCCAAAATTGATCAATTTGACTGTTGATTTGCCTAATTTTACTTATAAAAGTTCACATTTTGTAAGTAAAGCTTGTTGAAAGGCTAAGAAATCCTATTCACATAAGAATAAGAAAGCTTTATTTGAAGTTTGCTGTTTTTTTTTTTTTTTTTAGTCCATAAATTCACAAAATGATGCGTTTTAAAGAAAATTTTTTTTTACAAACATGAACATGATCAATATTTTATCTTTAAAAATAGCGTAAATATTCAGTTTCAACTACTTATATTTTAAAAAATTACCCCCTCCCGCAAATAAGGCCTCCCTCCTATTGATGCCAGCTCTAAGGGCCCTTGGAGGACTTTTGCTGGCCATATTTTGTAGATCCGGCCCTGTTTCCAATCAACTTAATCTTCTATAGAATCATTAATCAACTGTAACTGTAAGTACATGTGATACCAGAATTTACAGATGCTACGTCAGAAACGTAACAATTATCTGTCGAACCATCTCCTTTGCCTCTGTTTGACATAGATAGATATGATTTTTGACCAAAATGTGAAAAAATATACTAAAAGAGCCATTAAAATCCATAGTAAAAATTGTAAAGGCACTGGCAGAGCTGAAGATTATTTACCAAATACTAACAATCCATACTACGATAATGCAATTACAATTAAAAAAAATAAGAGAAGCTGTTTCATCAACATACCCATTCCACCTAAAACACCATGTCCTAAAAAAAAATCTGAAACATTGTATCAACCAAAGCTTTTACAGTTGGATAACTTGAGTGAATGTAAAATGTTAGTAGAATCTTCTAACAAAAATAATTCTATAGAAGAACATCAAATTACCTCAGATTGGAAATCTCTCGAGCATAAAATCTCTTGAAAAATTAGGGTTCAAAAGTTATTACGACTTTTGTGATTATATGCTACTCGCCATTGCAACACCTTAGCCAACTCAGCTATCATGCCACCGTCGGCCGAACGGGTTGATTGCCAGTATAAGCACACGACGACACTAGGTGGTAGGTAAGACTCAACATACAGTATTACTTGAGGGTTAGTGGGTGAGCAGTACGACTATCTCGTGGCAAAATACGGTGAGCTCTTATCCAGTAAGGGTTAAATGACTAGTAAGATATGTTTTGATGCTTATACTCTATGTACTTACCAGGTGATCTACGTTGCTAGGAACCCTAAGGATGTTGCTGTCTCCTTCTACCATCTCAACAGACTCATCCGCACTCAGGGCTACAGGGGAGACTTTCCCAAATACTGGGATTACTTTGAGAAAAGCCTCAGTAAGTTAACTATATACAGCACAGTTTATCTTAGTGCCTAGTAACAGGATGGCTCTCAGAACGTTATAGTTTAGTTAAATTTGTGATCTAATGAATGCTGGTTCAGCTGGTTTGTTGAATTTTATTGTTGAATAATATATATTATTCATTCAATGAGTTTTATTGAAGATCAATGGGACAGTTGTGTTACAAGCCAAAAACAGCATTACACCACTTGACCACCAACATTTGACCAAACAAACTTATCACATCTTCCTGGACAGGCTTCAATGGTAACTTTTTGTTGATTGCTTTTAGCGAATTTCTCATATAATGAATAAGCTATTACCATAGATCTCATGGTAAGACCTGGCCCCAAACCGATCTACTTTTTCATTTTGAGGTCCCCATAGATCGAAAACACCATCTGTTTAAATTCATATATATTATTATATATACAGTATACATATATGTGTGTCTGTTAGCGCAATAACTCTACTAAAAATTATACATTTTTTATGAAATTTGGTACAAACTGTAAACCAATCTTTATTCGAACGAGTTAACAACATGATCGGATTATGGGTTAAAAATTGTTTTCCCCATTTTTGGCCCTAAAAACATCAAATTTCACTATTTCTTTCCATACCATTTTGTAGAGCTTAAAAAAAATAAATAATTTAGTACATAGAAACGTAGTTGTATGCCAAACGGTTATAGATAATTTAAAAAAATTGTAAACTTAAAAATCCCATGTTATTCTTACGGAAAATAAATCAACCGTTGTAGGTTGCTCGTTTGTAATCAAATCTGGCAATTTTTTTTTATTTCATACTAAGCTATATAAATACATTTCAATAAAAAAAAAACACATCTCATTACCTTACTTGTATGTAACATCAAACCTAAGTAGGCTTTCCTCATGAAAATTAATGTTATTTAAATATAAAATAAATCCAACAATTTTAAGGGAATATTTTAGTGGATATCCATCCAGGTAAGTGGGAATTTACTTAGTCTGCAGGTTTGCTGCGGCAGGGGTGTTTTACAAAAGTAAAACTTGACAAAACAATATATTCTTCCCCAACATTTCAGACTTGATGTAGAGTGCCATCCGGTGGCTTAACTTCCGTACAGTTGAAAAATAAAGAATATTGTCTCGTCAAGTTTGACACGACCATCGTCAAAACACCTTGAATCTACAAACTTAACAATGTTGGTGAGCCAAATGCTGTAGGGCTAGTTTTGGGTTTGTCACTTAGGATAAAAATACCAAATGTTAACTATCCTCAGTTAGTTGTCAAGTGTTTTCACTGTATGCTAAGATTCTTCTAATCTTAGTTATTATATCTGCATTTTAAGGTGTCCACCGAGATGGTTATTGACAAGGATATAATTAATAGGTCTCTAAGGTTTATACAACTGGGCCCCTCGAAAATTATCTTTAGGTCTGTCCCTGAAGTCAACACATTCCTTGATTCGTTTGGAAAAGCCAATCTTAAGGATGATAACGGTAGATTCTTTCAAATCAGTGTCTCCAGAGACAGGACTGATCGTGAACGCAGACTCCTGAAATCACTCAGCATGTAAAATACCACCTGTAGGCACTCAGGTATTTTACAGTGATAATAGATGCTAACATTTACGGGTAACAATGAAGATCTAATGTTATCTTTCTGAGGTAGGCTATGTTTATAAACACAAATTTGATACTACATATAAAGTGGGAATGATTGTATTTGGTTCCAGACCCATGGACGCCATATTGGTCTCACGTGAATGAGGGATGGCAGCTGCGGAATCACCCCAATGTGCTCTTCCTCTTCTACGAGGAAATGAACAAGGCTAGTGTTGTAGGTTGCATTAAAATCAACAAAAGGGAATAATTTAATATGAATTACAACTGAGTTTTATTTATAAATAAAAATACTTTTTAAAAATGAAACGTTTTTAAATGCACTAAAAGGTAGAAAATAACTTATAAATATGTTAAGAGAATAAATACTTGTAAGATTTAAAACGAAAAACGTGGGGCGCATGCTAATTTGTGATTAACTTCACCTATTGAACTATTATGATCTATTGCATGTGCCCCACATTTTTCGTTTTATGTTTGGCGTAGACCAAGGGAAATATGAAAATTAAATTATATATTATTGCATTGTCATCCATTTGTGAGCTATGTTTTAAGTTTCAAGTATCTAGCTCATCGGGAAGTTAGTATAAAATTGATTGCAAAATTTGTACCGGACAAGAAAGCGAGCTAATAAAAACGTTTTAAAAAAGGATAGTGATGGATATCGTGGATAAAAATTCTAGTGATGGATTTGTATTAAAATTTATCTTTCTGATTCAAAGAATATTACATTTGGAATTGACTCTACCTGATTTATCTAAATCCCCCTATGAACCCCCCCCCCCCCTCCCTGCAACTATTTGTCCAAATTTGGTAAGTTTGGCTGAAATATGTTCAACGGTTATTGCATGATAGTGTTAGAAAGTTTGCATTTAAGTCGATCCCAAAGGCATACATTTTTCAAAATTTATTTCCAACTTAAATCACGATTTTTTGCCGGAGTGTCCTTGTTACAAAGCTCCCAAATCTTGTGAAAGGCCATCACAGAACAACCAAAACACCGTAATAAAAATGTTTTATTTTCAGGATTTGAAGAAGACAATCAATAGAGTTTCGGAATTTCTCAATGGTGAACAACTATCAGTTGAAGACACTGGCAGGTTGGCCAACTTTCTTGACATTTCCAATTTCCGCAAGAATCCTGCAGTTAACTACCAACCACTCAAGGAAGCTGGAATCTTGATTGAAGGAGAAGAAGGATTCATTCGCAAAGGTATGAATTCAATTTACATTGCATTCCGATTTATTTAAACTAATAAAGCTTTGAAAATAAAAAGGATTAAATCGCAAAAGTATGAATTCAATTTACATACATTCAGTTTTATTTAGATTAATAATAAAGTTTTGTAATGTTCTGAAAAACTGATGACAAAGAGCTGATATCAAGGAGTGAATGTTTCTAAAGATGAATCAGCTCTTGTGCATGTCTAAAAGTTTCTTTAGTTGTTCTTATTAGACAAACATAAACTTCACTATTTAATTTTAAAACAAAATGTTTTTAGCCAAGACAAAATAATTTGAGGCATCTCCCTCCATTGTCCTATCATACTTTAACTCATATTTTGGGTTAAAATACGCACTTAGGTGGCGTCCCCATCTCAGTGATTGTTAATATAGGTTTTACAGTATTCATTACTTATTCCAGGAAAGACAGGAGGATGGGTTGAAGAGTTCACCCCAGAGCTCAGCAAACGTGCCGATGAATGGATCAACAATAACCTTAAACTCACAGACATGCGGTTCCCGGGAATGTGCGATGCTTGATTTTTATACAAGTTCTTACTCTTATCTCATGATGAAGTTTTATAGTCAAATTAATTAGAAAATCTGGCATTCTTTCATGTCAACGATATTTTGTTATTCAAACTCTTTTTTTTACTAATGTTTGGCACAGCACAAGGTTTGGTATTCTTATACCGTTTCATTCTGTATTTTTAGAACATGTTCATAACAATATAAAATGAACTGACAACCCTAACATAGGAGGCTACACAATGGATTGAACCTACATAGTAAGATTTGATGATAGTACATCACAATCTCAAGAGTACCAGTTTATGGGGAATACTGCTTCTGATTGAAATTAAATATTTTAAAATAAAAAGTCTGATGAAATATAGTTTTTCTTGTACTGTAGGCATATTCTGTTTTTGAAGAATTTAGGCTTAGAGTTAAAGTGATAAAATCAGTATTATTACTTATTAGTAACTTAGCTACGTCATTACAGTACCGAATTACATTTTAGAACAATGTTTAATTTTGTAAATAAAATTTGTTTACAAAAGTATTGCAAGTTTTTTTGTTTATCTACAAACAACATTGACCAAATCTTTGAGTGAACCAAATATTTAATATACACAACCAAAAGGTGGCTTTGACCTATTATACTTTGAAATCGTCAGTAAAACTTAGTACTTGTTGACACAAAACAAAGATACTTGTCCGAAACAGATAAGAAAAACATTGCTCACATTTCAACCATCAAATTTAACTCTTTAGAAGCTTTTTTAACAAACTAGGATCATTTGTACCTTATCCTGTATATAAATGCTTATGCTTCTATACTATAACTAGGTGAAACCCGTCGAAATCTGTCGAGGTTTCAAGCAAAATCATTTAACTATCAATCAATGATAAATAACTCAATTTTAGCGAATTTCCCTATAGGGAAGTAGCTATTACCATAGGTGGCACGGTAAGACCTAGGCCCGGGACCGATTTACTTTTTCATTTTGATATCCCCAGAGGCCAAAAACACCATTGTTCTAAAATAGAATACAGTAGGGCCTACTGTATATGAAGCTTTGAAGCTAAGTTACTTTCCAATCCCAAGAATTTAATGTTGTCCATACTTAGAATTTATGTGTTCTCGAGTTTGATGATTGGTTTATTTTGATCCCCTAATTCTCGAGTTTGAAAACTAATAAAATTTGTCTTATCTGGATTAAGAAGCAAATTATTATAATTTAAAAAAATATTTAACACTGCTATGGAAGTTGCCTTAAGTTCAATTTCATCGTTTGATTTTGCAGTGATTTTCAAATTAGTATCATCGGCATACAGGCAAAGTTCACTCAAGTCTGAGAGAGTTGGGGAAAGTCTCTAAAGTAACAAATGAATAATAAAGGGCCTAAGATGGACCCCTGAGGCACTCCAAATTTCACATCTCTAATAGAGGATCGGTAATGAACTATAGCTGTTGTTGTTTTGGTGAATTATTTCTACAAACTATTAAATATGGTATAAATTTAAAATAAACACTTCAACAATATTTTCAAATTTTTTTATTTCATGAGGCCTTTTGCCAGCTATGCTGGCATCATCAGACACATCACAAAACTTGTCTGCATAGTCTGATGATTCCAGCATAGCTGGCAAAAGGCCTCATGAAATTAAAATTTTGAAAATATTGTTGAAGTTTTTATTTCAAATTTATATTCATTCCAATTTATTACCAGTTATTCTTGAAGATTGTTAATATGGTATTAATAAGACAATATACGTAATACAACATAGACTCCTTTATTTATAAATCTACACACTAGCATTTATATTTACATCATATTATGTAGACCTACAGAAAATCATAGTACAAAAGATATTCAAATATAAGTAGGGAGTTTAGTAGTGTCCTGCATAAACTTGTTTCAGGCTTTTATCATGATCTTCATTTACTCATCAGGATCGGCCTTACGAGCTAGGAAACGTCTGCAATATAAAGTAATTGTAGGAGTCTTATGCAAATTATCAAAACAATAAGAAAAAACATTATCATTGTCAATTAGTTGAGATGGAGAGGCTAACCCAAAAATGAGTCGGGGTGAGTGTTAGTGTAGAATGAAGTAAGATGATTTCTGTAGCTTTGGCGCGATCTTGTAGTCTTGTTAGTGACTAAGGCCGACATATTCCTTAGACACAGCTGTTAATTAATAGCCCATACAGCTGATGGCAACTAAGGGACCTACAGTTTATGGTGGAATCCGAACCACTTTTTTGCCATGGTATATACGAATTGGTCTAATTATCAGGATAGTACTGCGGATAGTCATATTACTCACTCGTGCGGACATTAATCCACACCAGGGAGTATCGCATCCACAGTGCATGCCTATAAATATCCACAATTCGTGACCTCCTAGTAGCTGGATTACAGGACGACGCCACCCGTCCCAGTCAATAATATTCAGAATATATAATATATTCAGTCAGTGAATAAATATTCAGCACAGTGATAACATACTTTTTCAGGATAGGACAAGAAAAGGATAAATAAAAAATGAATGTAACATCTTAGTAACTAATTAAATTGTACTGTACAGCCAAAAACACTACAGTAGAGACCACAGAAAACCCAAACCCACAGTTAATCCGACATGATATAAACATATATTAAAAACCCATAACATCCATCTAACATTGTATAAACGTGATAACTTACATTTAAAACCATCAAAATACAATTAATTAGTATGGCACAGTCATAATATGTTAGTTAAGCCATTCATTAACCTTGGTTCAGTAATAAAAACTGTACCGTTTAAAATTTGCGTTCTCAAACTTTTACTCAGAGAAAATAAGTGTCAAACACTGTACAGCAATAAATCACGTAAAGAACAGGACAATAGAAAGTCAAGGAAGCTACTGCTACATGCTGTTTCAGGACAGAATAATGTCGATAAAAACATTACATAGCTCATACAAATAATACAAAATCATAGTACCTACTTAATAGCAGTTTACGCTATGATTGCGTAAAGATAGTGCTAACAGCACGAGTAGAAAATTTAAGGTACGAGCCTTGGCAAGTGCCTTAAAAACTTCTACAAGTGTTGTTAAAACTATTTACGTGAGTTGCTTATACTACTTTACCTACGACAGTTTTTTAATTACCAACAATCACTACTCATAGCCTCCAAGAAAGGTTATGTTTACGTTTATAACCTCTCAGTGCCACTGACAGTTATGCAACAAATTGTACCAAACACTAATGCACCACTCATTAACAATTAAATTGGTCTAAACATCTGATTAGTTGACGTTCGAAGCATTACAATTTTACTTCTTCTCTCTCAATCCTTAAACCTCGTTGGTCTGTTACCCGTGTTTTTAAGTAAAACTATGCTGTTATGTAAGTAAACAATGCTGTTAGGCTATGTGAAACTTTTCTATTTTAAGAACTGAAATGAAAAGCTACTTTAAAAAACGATCGTAGGAAAAGATAGTAACAACACTCTAAAAATAAGATAAAGATAACAATTACATAAAACATTACTTATTCTTTCTCTTTGTTCTTCTATCCTTTCTTGAGTTTCTCTTCATCCATACATTCATAAGGAGTAGACGAACAGCTTGACCTTGAAGCTATCGATGATTCTTTGTTATGCTTCAATTTTATTTTTGTCAAATTAACTGTGATGTTTCAAATACAATAATGTGGGGACCTACTACAAGTAAATAATGGACAAACAACATCCATTACCAACAGAACTACTATCCGATCACAAAAAAAAAAAAAAAAAAAACACATCAAGGCACAATCTATAATTTTTTTGCTGTTGTTTTCGTTTTGTCTTTCGGTTGAATATACACATTAGACTAAAGAAACACAATTAATTTGTAACATTTTCTTGGTATTTATCTTGGATACTGAGTTTATGTAACATAATTTTAGAGGAATCTATTGACCACAGTTGATCCGTCCCTGTTTAATCAAGGTTCTATTGTAATTAAAATCATTATAATCAAATTAAACCAATATTATCCATTTAAAAAAAATATTTAAACTCTACTAAGAATATTAGTAGGGTACATTAACCAAATTATGATCTGAAAGTACAGTTAAAGGGATATTCACACACATCAGTTCCAGTAAAAAAAAATATTTATGACTTTTCTTTTGCGCTATCTACACTCATCCGGCACAGTTCTGACTCAGGTACGTAAGTTGCTCTGTCGACGTCCATCAGTAAATTTCAGGTTTCTTCCCACCAATATATTGGAATTGTTAAAAATCCTTAGCACGATAATTTTGAGCCGGATGAACTACGCCAGGTGTCTGATCCAGAATTTAAACAAAGAACAAAACAAAAACTGTCATATTCTTGACAGTAAACTCGTAATAGCCGTAGATCGACTTTATTTACTTTTTAGAACTATGAAACAATACAAATAATGATTTAATTTTTAATAATAATTTATTATAACCTACTATGGTAGGTCGATCATTTAAATATTCAATTCGAACTTCGAACCTATTTAGACATTTTGAATCCAATCGAATATGGCGAGTGTGGAAAGTATCTCAAGTGCAGTGTTGGGGAAGCTACTTTTAAAATGTAGCTAGCTACAACTACTGCTACATTTCCAAAAAAGTAGCTTAGCTACAGCTACAGTTCCGAAAAAGTAGCTAGCTACAACTACAACTACAATGAAATGTAGCTACAGCTACAATTTTAGCTACTTTTCCAAAGACGTTAATTTTTATTCCACGCACATTAGGTAAATGTAAAATTAATTGCAACTACATTTTTATTGAACAAACATTTAAAAAAATGTCAGTATTGTATCTAACATTACTTGGAAAACAAATTATTCCTAGATTGTATTTAATTTGTTGGCATTATAAACCTAACATTACAACAACAGAACCAAATAGTTGGGTGTCCCATCATATTTAGTAATTATTTTTAAATATTGCATTATTTTTAAGCACCTTAAAATGTAATTTTCATTAAGTTCAAAGGACATACAACCAAACTATATTTTAAAAGCTAATTTTATTAATTTAATATAGATTCATTTATAAATGTTTTATATCAACAATTAAGACCAATAAAACTGCAAAAAGATTATTTAAAAATACTTTTTGTGTTACAGAGCCTATAGCCTACTGAAATTGGAGTTTATTGCCTTTCTTTACTTTTAATGTTAAAAACAACATTGCTATAACTTTTAAAGTGATAAATTACTTATTCTACGAATAACACTTTTCAATCTCAAGAAATCGTCCTTTATTGTCATTATTCATAGGGCAAATTATGCTTCAACCTAGTTGGTAGAGAAAACAGTATTCAGCAACTTATCCTGAAATCGGCTTTTAATTTAAACATGATGAAATTTGTAAAGTAAAAATAACATGTAGGCCTACTTGGCTATGTAACAAGTTGGCTATAGTAGGCTTGTTCTTGCAAGGACTAAACAGATATAGGCCTATTCATAATAATTGAACTTGGTATTCGTCTTAAACCATAGCCTCAGTCCTATACAAGAGCTGTTAGCAGGAGCAAACTATGCTATTTTTACTTTCTCCCCCTATACCATAGTATATGGAGAAAGTATTGTTTTCGTCAAAATTTTCGAGTTTGAGTTTTGAGTGGATATATTCGTTTTGGGTCCCCCTGGACCCAAAAAAGTGGTTTTCGAAGTGATGTCTGTGTGTGTGTGTGTGTGTGTGTGTGTGTGTGTGTGTGTGTGTGTGTGTGTGTGTGTGTGTGTGTGTGTGTGTGTGTGTGTGTGTGTGTGTGTGTGTGTGTGTGTGTGTGTGTGTGTCTGTGTGTCTGGATGTGTACAGAGCTAGAGACTACACCTGTGGTCCGATTTCGATGAAATTTGGTATGTAGGTTCTAATCCATGGTATCTCCAGGCGTTTTTTTCATTTTTTTGAAATTTTGATTTTTAATGGGGATTTTCCCATAAAAACCCATAAAAAACCGGAAAAATCGGATTTTCTCAAAAATGGCCCGAACGATTTTGATTAAAATTTAGTATGTTGTAGCCCTTTATATTCTGAACAAAATGGTACAAATCCCTTTTCTGTAAAAATTACGGTTCAAAAGTTATTGTAAATTATGTTATTTCCCCATAAAAACCCCATAAAATAACGGAAAAATCGGATTTCCCAAAATTGGCTCGAACAATTTTGATAAAAATTTAGTATGTTATAGTCCTTTAAATTCTGAACAAAATTGTACAAATCCCATTTCCGTATATTTACTCTCACCGCTTTTATACATGATAAAGGTTGTTTACAAACTTATGGGAGAAAGTATGTGTCAGATTGCTGATACCGTTTATTTCAATGTAAGTTTCATGTTATATGGAGATTTTTTCATTACAATTATCATGTAGTCTAGGCATATCTCAAATCTCATCAGGTAATTTCCTCTTTGCTAATTTAGTAAACCTTTGAAAAATCTTCGTAATCTAACCAAGGAAGGGCTTGTTATGATAAACCACAATCAACAGTTGAAGCAAAGGTTGATAGACCAGCTTTCTCATTATTTCAAGGTGTGTTGGTTTCCATTAAACCCCAAGTTGAAGCATTATCGATATAATAAAGAAACTAAATTGATTACTAATTCCCCCTGTCCTGTCAATCACTTGCAAGCATTCAATTCAATAGCTTCTCTTGTCACCGGTACCGTTTAAACGTCGTCTGCATCTAGCGATTTTATTTTATCTCACAGTAATCATAGAGTAGTAAATTAAGGAAATGAGAGCCAAAAATGTGGATAACACTCATTTAATGGCCTCTATGTCCACACAACGTTGTAATAGGGAAAAAAGCGGTTGCAACCAGCTGTTTGAAGCCAAGAAAGTAGGACTAATTTTTTTGAAAATCTCAGTTTGAAAGAGGTTGTTTCACGTAAGGTTGAGGCTTCGTAAGACCTGAGGTTATGATAAAAATCATTATCTCAAACAAATGTTAATGTAGCGAGAAAAGTAGCTAAAATTCCGCTACAACTACTTTAAAAATGTAGCTAGCTACAGCTAAAGCTACAAAATCTCAAAAGTAGCGTAGCTACAGCTAACGCTACAAAAAAAGTAGCGCGCTATTGTAGCGTCGCTACTTGTAGCGCGCTACTTCCCAACACTGCTCAAGTGTAGCAAAGGCAGTTTCCACTCGCGTTACACATTAAATTTTTCCTATAGTTACTATAAAGCATATAAATAATTAGTCTTTTAAACACTGTACAACACGTTTATAGGTTATGTTAAATCCAAACATTGAACGAAATGGGAAACACTGCACCAACTGATTGTTGTCGTAGGATCTTAAAGTGTTGCCAATCTATTTCCAAGCATACACATATTGTAGCGATTGGTGCTAATTTGAAACAATTGATAGGGTTTGTGACTGCTTGCTGCTGATTGAAACTGGTGGGGTGTGTCTGTAGAATAATGGCAAGGTTGGGTAAATAGGTGAGGATTGAGACATGGTAATATTTAATAGAATAATTGTATGATTGAGGAGTTAGGAAGGGCTGTAACTGTCTTTTAAAGGGAAGGTTTAACCTGAGGTTGATCGTACCCATTGCCGTAAACACTCTAAGCCAGCTTTTAATGAGCTGTGATTTACTAATTTATAACATGAAAATCTCATAACTAAACCCCTACCTGAAAATTCCGTTGACATGAATAACTAATTAATTAACTAACTGTGGAATATGAAAGCCGATTGAAGTAAAGTAATTTGCAAATAAATTAATCGTATTGACAGCAGAGAATAATTGAGCAATTTAGAACCATGTGAATTAGTGACTTGGTTTCAACAAGCTGAATGCTGGTTCCTCTTAAGGAGAAACATACATATTTAATTGTAAAACTACATCCTAAAACCCCTGGTTTCTCCATGGCAACCCCTGACTAAAAATTAACTACATCATGTTGCTAATTCTGACAGCCTAATGTTTTATACTTATATTTAAATACTTATCGACTAAATTATATAGAGAGAAGTCATCCGGATTGTCGATCTTACACTTTACAAGACTGAGAAGGGACGAGAGAGAGGTTTTTGGACTTTTGTCATTTTGCTGCGTTTGGCACTGGTCCAGACTGAAAGTGATTTCAGACAGTATGTTCAGCTTGCGCGCCGGGTACATATATAAACCAGTGACGTGCACGGCACACAGGGATTACGTGCATAATAAAAGAACGGTGTTTTGTGTTGTTTGGTTGGAATACTGGTGTGCGACAAAGTAAGTAAATGCAGCAATTAGCAGCTTTCTGTACTATAATCAGTGCAAGGAAGCCCACTTTGTCAGGTGACTGTAGAAAAAAATAATTACGTAACTTTTAATTGCAAAGAGTAGTAATTTATGGTTACTGTAGTATTTATTTTTAAATGGTACCTATTCTATTCTTGCTTTTTTAATCTGCATAAGCCCATTTGTAATTATTCTTGGGACTCGAGATTCGAAGATTTGAGATTCAAGATTTGATTTTTTAGGATTCGGATTCGAGATTCAAAATTCCTGGATTTGACCATCACTAACTGAAAATAAATTGACAAAAGACTGCCTGAAACCAACTGATGTGTGTGAATTGACCTTCAAAGCGCAGTAACTACTTTGGTTCAATGGATAAAAACTGTTAACCTATTAAACTTCTCATGTATATTACAGCTGGGCAGTAAAATATTTCTAAATAATTAAAATTGCATAGGATTATGAAAGGCTTACAGATACAGGTTTATGAATTTAGGATAACATAATGAATTACTAAACGCAGTTTGGCTGTAATAATTTAAATAATTTATATTCACCTTTTTAACCGACTGTTTCCACAGACAATTTGACTACCACCTGTGTCAAGAAAGTGCTGCGTAGCTCTGCCTCCACCTCCTGAGCTATGCTGCGTATCCGCTTGATCACCATCTTCTCACAGCGTATGTGAGGACAAGTGACCAGCACTACTGCCATCAGTGTACCTGTGTAACACAATGTGTCAAGAATGTACAGCATAACTCTGCCTCCACCTCCTGAGCTGCTGCATGTTATTTTACCTTGATTTTGTAAAATTTTTCATTTTTCCTATAACTGATAAATTTGTAACGGGTCAAATGTGTAGGGGGTAAAATAACGGCTAAACCACGAAACTTAAACAGCTGAATGTAAGCTGTTGTTGTGCCCTAGTCGCGACGCTAAACTGACATCGTACCTAACCTCAAATTCCAAGACCGCAGACGACGTTGGTGTCAGTTTGGTTGTTTGACTGCGTCTGAGGGCGGGCTACGGGAGAAAATAAGAGCAGCTGAGCCACCTTTTGAGTGAGGCGGCTACAAAGCTTGTGGAAGCTGTCATGCGCCTGCCTTCGCCGATACGGGTCTCAGCTGACTTTAATTCTGCTAGCCAATCAACAGGCGAGTTAACCTTCGTCTCGAATCTGGGACGAGGGTGAACGAGAGAAGAAGAAGGATTGTTTTTCTGATTCCCAGCTGAGAGGGATTCGCTCGTTCGTCTTCGTTTTGAAGTGAAGTGATTTGGCGGTGCTTCGTAAATTCAAATTCGCTAAAGTTACGTTTCATCCGTTTTGAAGTTAAATATTTGTACATCGTGTGCACGCAAAATCGTTAAGGGAATATTTTTTGTCGTAGGTAAGTTGTGCAATAAACAACTTAGGTTTACGCATATTATTTCTCCACCAGTTCTGTTTCGACAAAACTTCGCTGAAAGTTTGCAGGCTAGGCCTGATTCGCAGACCTAGTCATACGCAACCAACAATTTGAATAGTTAAGTACTGCAGTTGGTGACATAGCTTTTTAATTAACGTTTCTTAATCCGTCTTGGGACTTTCTTTTTTAATTCTTAAAACCCTTTTTAAAGTTCCCCAAACGTCCCAAAGTTTGTTCCAGCAGACAGGTTTCTGCTGGACAATTTCTGTCGAAGTTGGTTCAAGTTGCACGTGAGAAAGTTAAAAGTTTTAGTTTTTCGTTTTCAGCTCAAGGAGCAGTTTTATTGTTTTAGTTTCAGTTTTTCTCGTTTCGTTTCTCACCTGGACAATTTAAGCAAACTTGTGTTTTTTTTTTGTTTAATAAATTCGGACTCTGTGGGAATTAGGCTAGGCTAGGCCTATCTTGTACTAACCTTGTTTGTTACAGGTTCACGTCTTAACCCCGTAGGTAAGCAGGGTGACTACTAGTTGTCTCGTTGAGTTAGCTAGTAGAGTGTCACATAGATATTTGCCCACAGAGTTAAGTTAAAATTATTAATTTTCCCACAAGCCCCAGACTAGAGTGGTGATTTCAAGTGTGGTGTTTGGTAACCTGCAACGTTCGTCTCGAGCTCTGATAACCAGGGCTATCAAATTTAGGCTATCCAAATCACTATCGAATCCTGGGAAAATCCCCGCGACCAGACTTGGGCGATTCATGGGATCTCGTTTCTCGTATCGGTGGCGTAATTTCCCACCTGTCGCCAGCCAGGAAAATTACGTCACAAATTAAATAGGCTGTACTGATAAATTAAGTAGCTATTCTACCCTTAAAGGAGGTTAAGGAATCACTAGACAAAATCAAGGTAAAAACCCCTCTTATTTATAACTAACAAAAGAAGAAGAAGCATATTTTACCATCTTCCAGTTCATTAAACATCTCCATCCTGACTTGAATGTTGTACGGCAGCTCGTCAGGGAGATAATCCAACAGTTTGGCCTTGACTGTGTCGACAATAACCTTCTCTGGCTTCTGGTCTGTAAACGTATCATCTGAGTAGACCCACCTTCCACGCTGAGCATACTGCATCAGGTATTCCTATGAGACACAAAAGAAATTAACTGTCATCGTAAAGATTAAAATACTGATCCTATCATTTTCAATATAGGCTATAATAATTGTTGTCATCGTTGTACAAAATGAGGTAACAATATTTTTTCTACCAACGCTTTTTGTTAAGGAACAGTTTGAATCCTCGGAAATGCGACTGTTTGGCACCACAAGCTGAAGTATCTTGTGTTACAAATGCACAAAACATAATTTTCCATCAAGATTAGTTTCCCAGTTTAAACTGTGGTTTTTATCTGGTAAACAATTCATTCTTAGGTTCAGTTAGCACTAGTGTATGCTTCATTTCACTAAGATTTCAACTAGGAACAACTTGCGATGGTGTTATTTGAAGTTTCTTAATCAAAGCTTCTTTAAAACTATTTATCTGTTATATCCCGCATAGAGGATGACCATAGTTGAGCTTGATGAGCTAGTTATCTTGACTAGCAGTATGTAACTTAGTATGTATGTATGTATGTATGTATGTATGTATGTACTTAGCCATTTACATAATAGCAACACTATAAATTAAATTAAAGAAAAGTTCTTTTACTCAGTGAATTTTAAATAAATATATTATGTTTTTCAGAGATTGAATATAAAATATCCGTTAGCATTATTTTTTATTCCAACAATTTTTGACTAAACTTGAGATCTGGTCAACCTTTAGTGACACATTTTCATCTACTATGAACCCTTCTTGCTGATGAGCTTAACGCATGTGTACACTCAATAAATGTGTACACTAACTGTAATAAATGTAATCCTACTAATCCTACTAATATTATAAATGAGAAAGTTTGGATGTATGGATGTATGGATGTATGTTTGTGACAAGTGAACGCGAAAAATACTGGTCGGATTGGGCTGAAATTTGGCATGATGATAGCTCACATTCCCAATTAACATATAGGCATGTTCTTATTTCAAAAATCCTTTCGGGCTCCGCCCCAGTGGCTCTGGAGTTTCCCATGTTAACCTTATGAGAAATGGAATTATTGAATCTTAACAGCTGTTTCAATTAAACAAGTTGGTTCTGTTCTATGATGTTCAATAGCATTAAAGTTACAAGGATTACCAACAGGGTGCAGCACTATTATTTCTTTTACATTTATGACAACAGCTAATTTGCAACCAAAAGGCGAGTGAGCGCAGCGAACGAACTTCAACCTGGAGGCGAGTTAGCGTAGCGAACGAGCTAACCTGAAGGCAAGTGAGCGCAGCGAACGAGCTCCAACCTAAAGGTGAGTGAGCGTAGCGAACGAGCTCCAACCTAAAGGTGAGTGAGCGTAGCGAACAAACTTCAACCAGGACATGATTGAGCCATGCGAACGAGATAATCTTAAAAAAATTAAGAAGTTAAACGGGGCAAAGCCCGCGGGTTACAGCTAGTAATCTAATAAATGTAATAATGTGTACACTAACTCAATTTTAATTCAATTTAAAATTTCAATTTCTTTAATTTTCTTAACTTTACCAGTTCTGAAACCCTGAAACATATTTCAATTCATATTTCTCAAGCTTCCTGAACTTGGTAATTCTACCCATTATTTCCTGTTTTCAATACTCAATCTCCGTAGCTGTTATTCCTAATCATCATTTCCTGTTTACAATATTTTCCAATGATCAGACAGTCTGGGCTAGTTCCCAAAAATAAGTGCAAACTACGCATGTGTTTTCCGGTGACAGTGACAGAGAATATGCCAATAAACTTCTGGAAGTCTCTACACGTGGACTCACAAAAACCAATCAGGTGAAAGAAGACCCTGGTTGTATGACGTTTCACCACCCGATTGGCGGAGAGGTTCCGGCAACTGTGGCGACCCTCTAGATTATCTTTCGATGAAGTGTTGCGCGCGTGTGTTGTGTATGTGTTTAAGTTTAGCTCCCATAGCCTGTTGTCACTTTAGTGGCAGAAGTTAGGTTGTGCAAACATCAAGTGAAATATGTATTTATCAATTTAAATCCATTTGTAACCATAATTTTTTGTAATTCTAAATCTGCTTGCTCAATCACAAAATAATTAAAAGAAAATGTTTTAAACATTTGATTCTCTCTCCCTAGAGAGAAATTTTTAAATTTAATTTCAAATTTACTACATATACTTTTATAATTCTAATTTATACTTTCATTTATTATTTTATTTTTCCATGCACTCCATCTCCCTAATCACCAGGCCTTCAATCTTTTGATCTTAGCTTTAAGTTCTTTCTTTTAAAATACCCCTTCTCTGCTGTTCATTTGCCATTTTTATTTCATTGTATTTACAAATTTTGTTTGTTCAATCTGTAGGTACTCATTGTTTCTGTAATTTGAAATTTTACTCTTAATTTCTTTATTTCATCCCTCTTATAACAGAATGCCATTGTTTCACTGTTCCTGTACCTCAAACTAATGTCAAGCGAGTTCAGTCAAATCAAATTAAAAGCATATATTAACTTGCAAGCTTTATTTCATCCCTCTTATAACAGAATGCCATTGTTTTACTGTTCCTGTACCTCAAACTAATGTCAAGCGAGTTCAGTCAAATCAAATTAAAAGCATATATTAACTTGCAAGCTCCGGCTTGAATATGGTGAACGGCTGTGCTAACTCTTCGTCTGCTCCGTGTAATTTGTGTAAAAAGCTGATAAAGAAGGGTAGTCGTGGTATTTATTGCGATGGATTGTGTGACGGATGGTATCATCCTACGTGTGTTAACATCGAGGATGACTGCTATGACAAAATAACGGAGTTATCGGACATTGTTAAGTGGTACTGCAATGCATGTGCTGGGAAGGTTGACAAGGTGATTGCCAGTGCTCCAATTCTTGACGAACTTTTCAGTCTACTTGGATGTGTAGACAAGTTAGTAACTTCTGTGAGCAGCTTATTGCAGGACAATATTAACATCAAAAAGTCAATTAACGATTTATCGATTACTAACAAAAGGTTATGTAAACGTCTAAATGAAGTAATGAAACCGGATACTGACGAAGTCAAGAGTACGACGAGTTATCCGAAAGAAACTGACTTGACCTCGGCAGTAGTTGTCAGCTCTGAGGTGCACCAGACGAAGCTGCAGACGAAAAAAGGCGATAACCTCAATCGTGGTGGTGAAACGGGATCTCATGCACTGGGTGAAATGATCAACATCAACAGTGAGTGTGAAGATGTCAACACTGACTATGATGAGCATTTCCCTTCAATTGAAACTTCAAATAGTAAGCTGGCTTGGAAAACTGTTCCTAGTAGGCAAGATCGTAAACGCAAGAGTGTAAAAAAAAGGCTGAGTGATCCTATCATCGGCACTAAAGTTGATACTGGTGATTCGCTAAAGGTTCGAATCTTTGAGAAGAAGGAGTGGATATTTGTCTCCAGATTCACCGAAGAAGTGAGCAAAGAAGACATTCTGCAATATACAAGGAAAAGTAACATTGAGGTAGACTGTGTGGAATTGAAAACGAAACATAGCTCGTACAGGTCGTTTAAGATAGGTGTTAAACCTGAGGATTTCACCAAGATCTTGGACGGTGCTTTCTGGCCTCAAGGAACTCTAGTTCGGGAGTTTGTGGTTAATCGGTTTAGGCCTAACTTTTTGAGGTCTCAGACTTTTTTACCGAGAAACCAAGTCAACCCAGCGATATCCTAGACACTGTCCCTAGTGACGTTGCTCTTAACCTGTGCACAATCAATGTACAGTGTTTAAGGAATAAAACTATTGAGTTGGAATTACTCTGTGCCGATAATAGTCTTGACGTTTTGGTGGTGTCCGAACACTGGTTAGTGTCTGTAGAAGTTCAGTGTTACAGCAACATTGGTGAACTCGGTCTTGCCTCTCATTTTTGCAGGAAAAATCCTAGTGGCGGTGTCGCCATATATGTTAAGCCTGGTGTACAGGTTTGGATCTAAGCAACTACTGTGAAGAGTTTGAGGGTGAGTTTGCTGCAGTTTTGATGCATGATTTTTATCTTATCGTAGTAGCCATGTATCGATCCCCTAGTGGTTCTGTTCAACGATTCTTTTCCCTTTTGGAACTGTGTTTGACATTTTTAATTACCTTTAATCTATCGATAGTTATTGGCACGGACCATAATATAGACTTATTGAAGCATAATAATGATTCTGTAGACTTTTTGAATACTCTACGTAGCTTTGGATTGTACAGCAGTGTTTTAGTCCCTACAAGGAACAATGCTTCTTTGGACTCCTTTCTCACTAATTTAAACTCATGGGAGTATGATGTAGTTGTCAGTGATGAACAGATAGCTGACCATAAGCATGTTCTCTTAATGCTTAAGTCCCGTAACATTTTAAAACGTTCGCCTAAACTGGTAACTTTTAGACTCTCTAATGATTTTAGAATGAATCTTTTTATTAATGACGTGGCAAACCATGTGCCAATATGGTTCAATGATGTATGTGCGCTTCCAGCGGAGGTGGCCTTTACGGATTTCTTTTTGAAATTTAAGGATACATTTGATCTGCACTTTCCTCTAATTCAAAAGACTATACCGGTAAGCCCTGTTGGCAGTACATTGTCAAGTGTGAATAGGCCTAATAAACTTAAAAATTGGTACTCTACAGAGCTTGCCAATTTCAAACAATATATTTTGTCTGTGCGTGACTTGACCAAGTCAGATCCGTCCATGCTCCCTCATCTGCAGGGTTTGAGAAAGGAATATCGTAGGCGGCTGCGAGTGGCGAAACAGTCTGCGGCTGCTGACATGGTAGCAAGGGCTGCCAACCCTTGCAAGGCAGCGTGGGGTCTTATTAACCGGAGCAGGTCCAGTCCCAGAAGTGATGATGAGACCGACTTCGCTTCTGCGGAGGATTTCAACTTGTTTTTCCTCGACTCTGTAGACAATATCGTGAGTGGTATTTTAGGAAATAAGGTGGATTATTTAAATAGTATTCCTATACCACAAGTAGGCTTTGAGTGGATGATGGTTACACCCACTGATGTTGTAAATATTGTAAATAGTTTTAAACCATCATGTAGTAAGGATGTGTTTGATATGTCCACTGAGTTTTTGAAAAAAATTGTACCTTATATTGCCGCAATACTAGCTCATCTATTCAATTGCTGTCTATTAGAAGGGGTTTTTCCGGAAGTCCTAAAAAGGGCAAGGACTGTACCTGTGTACAAAAAGGGGCCCAGAAATAGCATGGCTAGTTATACACCTGTATCTCTGTTACCAGTTTTTAGTATGATCCTTGAGGGTTTAATGTTAAACCAGTTGTATGGCCATTTTGAGTTGCATGGTCTCCTTGTTCCGGCACAGCATGGTTTTCGGAGAGGTTTTTCCACAGTCACCGCTGTGGACTCCCTCATACAGGTTGTTTTGGACACTTTCGAGAGGCAGTCTTCTACTGCTGTTCTCTTGTGTGACTTATCTCGCGCCTTTGATTGTATGTCGCATAATATTCTTTTAAATAAACTTGAGAGACTCGGACTGGGGGAGTTTGCACTCAGGGTGGTCCGTTCATATCTTGAAGACAGGTCTCAGGTGGTAAGCTGGGCTGGTAACCATTCCAGTGACCATCAAGTGAAGCATGGGGTCCCTCAGGGCTCGATACTTGGGCCTTTCCTATTTATTGTGGCCATGAATGACATTTATTACAATGTGTCAAATGATGTGCTGCTATACGCAGATGACACAACCCTGTTTGCTAGTGATTCAGATCCTGTAGTTGCTAAACTAGCTGTAAATAGAATGTTTAATACTGCCACTGATTGGTTCTCGGGCAATAGACTAGCTCTTAACCAAGGGAAAACACAGGAAATCCTTTTCAGTCTTAGTAAGAATGTGGATAAGCAAGAGGCAGTAAAATTGTTGGGTTTCACCCTTGACTCTGAGCTTGGGTGGAGTGACCACATTGAGGTACTGTGCACTAAGTTAAATAGAGTAACGTGTCTGCTTCGTAAGCTCTCATACGAGATGCCCTTTGATTTTGTAAGACTTGCTTTTTTTGCTTTTTTTCAGGCTCATGTTGTTTATGGAACTAGGCTATGGGGCCACTCCCCCCAGGCTCAGAAGATTCTGTTGCTACAGAAGAAGGCAGTCAGGGTAATCTGTAGGACTGAGTATCAGGCTCATTGTAAACCTTTGTTTTGTGAGTTGCAGATTATGACTGTTGTCAACGTTTATATTTTTCAGTGTCTCATGGCCATTAAAGAATCAGAAAACACACTCGCTCGAAATTCAGATGTACACCAGTATAAGACTAGATTCTGTAACAATATTCACAGTTATAATAGAGTTATAATAGACTAAGTAAAACCCAACAATGCTTCCCTGTTACAGGTATCAATCTCTTCAACTCTCTACCAGATCAAGTGAAATCTCTTCCAAATTCAAAATTTAAAATTATCCTGAAGAAGTGGCTATTGGCAAACCCTTTATATAAAATAGAAGATTTTTATGTTGCAATGAAGCATGGCCCATTTATTGTACTTTAGAATAGGAATCTGGAAGGTATACTATTTATTTATTTATTTATTTGCTTGCTTGTGCACCTGCATGGTTTTGCTGATTTGTTTTGTAGTCTTTAGTTTTTATTGCAGCTTTCTGTACTGTTTATTTTGGCTGTTTTTTTGACAATGCCTATTGTATTATTGTATACTGAATGGCTAATAAAATCATTTATCATTTATATATCATTTATCATTTACACATACCTTAAAATCATATTACTTATGGTACTACATGTGTGTACATTGACTGAAAAAAAAAACTGTTGTAGAAACATTTTCTAAACAGCTATTGGACATTGGGAAAGGCAAAACTGAAATAGACTAAACCACAAAAGAGATTTTGTTTTCTTCAAAATTATGTAAACTGCAACCAAATATTCAATCTGTTGTAGAAAATGCACTCCCAGACTGATTGCGAACGTGCAATTTTGGCCCCTAAAAATTATGATGTTAACAAGCCAAATCAGCAAATTCAATTGAAATTGCCAGGAGAGTTAGTAGAATATAGATCAATTGACACAGTAATGGATGAGGAGCAGGTTGTCAACCATCCCATCGAATTTCTAAACTCAACAGAGCCACCAGGATTGCCACACCACTTACTATCATTAAAAGAAGGAACTCCAATAATACTAATGAAAAACTTAAATCCACCCAAGCTGTGCAACGGGACCTGACTGACGATTAAAAAAAATGACACGAAACTTGATGGAAGCAACAATCAGTGGTAAGTTCAAAGGAGAAATAGTCTTAATCCCAAGAATACCGATGAATTCATCCGAATTACCTTTTGAATTCAAGCGACTACAATTTCCTTTGCGTCTTGTTTTCGTAATCACCATTAACAAGGCACAAGGGCATCCCAGACTGTCACTGGTTTAAATTTAGAAAATGCATGCTTTTCACACGGACAGATATACATTGCATGCTCACGTACGCCTAAAACTTGTATATTTACACCTAATGAAAATACAAAAAACCATTTACTATCCACTGGCATTAAAGTAAAATAAAATATTCTATTTTTGTTCTTGATATATTTTTTATTATTTATAGTAAACAACAGATTACCATTTAAAATAATAGTTGTTAAGCGCTGCAACGTGCGCTGGGTAACGCTAGTAGTTTATAAATAGTAAAAGAAATATATTTTCCTTTTAAAAAATAAAACCAATACATTTTTCCCATAAAATCTAGAGATATTTTATAAAAAAGAATGTACTTAACTACTTACACTACTTAATAAATAAATAACCAATTTAAATTTTAAAACTAATGAATTTTGGAAAATGATTTATTTTGTACAAATTGAATTATTTAATTAATACCCATCTTCATGACCAAGCATCTTTTAAATAGGTAATTTAATTACTTAGGGCCCGCCAATCCCAACCATTCAAAATCTCTATATATTATTGCTCTATATAGTGTGCAACACTACATGAATAACAGATAACTACCCAAGCAGTTAAACACTAAAAAAACCTTCAATTTTGTCAGAATACATTGTCTTTACTGCAATTATTATCATGATCAATTGAGATGGACACGTCACCTATGTGTGTATGTTAACCAAGGATGAGTGTAGGCCTATAATGGAATGTGAAGCCTTGTGTAGCTCTGTTACTGACTAAGATGAGCTGTTTCTTTTAAATTTTATATTTTTTATTATATTCATGTATCCACACCTGACAGTTCTGAGATGAGTCAACCAGTTGCCTAGAGTTTACTGTGCACTTTTATAATCAACTGTATAACAATTGAATATTTCTTACCATTACTTCCCCGACCCCTAAACCCTCCAGTGCTGACACCATAAATACTTGACTAAAGTTGGGCCAACCGCTCTGGTTTTTAATTTCTTGCATCACTTCTTTTTCCGTAACACTTCTTTTTCCAATTTTCTTATTTACATCTGGGTCAACAATAGACTTACAAGAGAGTCTATCAGCCAATTCCAACAAATAACGCTTTTTTTTAACAGTATCAACCTGGAAATAAAATTATAGGTGTTCAAATATTTAAGTGATTACGCTATGTTACAAGATTCACCCTTACAAACATGAAATTTATTCCAACACACTACAGTAAATTTCTTCTAATATACGCTCGGGACTTTACACATGCCAGATTATGAAATATTCCAGATTACAGGATGGATAGCAGGAATAATACGAGTCAAACAAGAATATGATTAAAATTGTGTATTTAACTCTTACAGCAGCTTTACTAGAGAATAAAACATTATACACCATACTAAAATGAAAAATACATTATCTTATCATAGAAGTAAAATGAGCTTGTTAGGCTTATAAAACATTTATTATCATGTGGAGTAACATGATTGGACTAAATCAACAATAACATAAGGGCCTTTGCACACTAGGCTGTACCAAGGCAGCCCCACCACATTAAATGTACAACAGCACACTGGGCCACTTTGGTAGCTTGGTCAGGCTCCTGGAAACACGGCCAAAATTGTGGTGGCCAGAGCCCCCCGATTTTGCTTGCCACCAGGCGAAAAGCATTGAATCATATGGAGCACTGCACACTAGCGCGACTCTGTGGCAACACCAGTAGCTACGTTTATTTTCTTTTTCTCCAGTGTAACTTGTAATCATGGCAAGGCTTGACATGGAACGTTTTATGGTCTTGACACCTCAACGTTACAAGCAGCTTTTGTTATGGTGGAATACAATCTCGGATCTGGTTGTGGTTCTTTCTGTAATCATTTCTTTAATCTTATGAATAGTTCGTAAAAGGTACTATCAGTCATTCTTGCATAGGCTATGTGTAAAACTTATCTGGGTTGTTTCTGAGGTCCACATTATAAGTAAAAAAACACGTATATTAAACTTGGATCATGTAAAAACAGGTGTAGCCATTATTTTCTCCTGATTTTTCTAATCTTATTCTGCAAAAAAAAAAAAACATAAAAGCTAACCCACAAGCTTCTTTCACATTCATCACAATCTATAGAACACAATAAACTGAGCAAGTGTTTGGGCCGATGAAGTGGCTTACCACTCAAGGTTACTCCCCACCGAATGCACTTACAAAGTGGCGCCACCATGGTGTGCAAAGGCCCTAAGACCAGTAGATAGAGAATGTTGGCCGGGATGTGAAGCAAGGATATTTATCTCGTCTGTATCAACATGACAGCTGCCGGCTGTGATGAGCCCTAGTGATGTGCACTACTAATGAAATGTTAATTGATATCAATAATATATGTAACACTATACCTTTGCATTATGAGTATTTCCATATCTAAGACAATGACCTTCAAAAAAGCATTAAAAATTGTTTCTAACATTTGTCGTCTTTTAGAAAAAGTTCATTTACATAATTAAAAACAAAAACTTTTTGGGTGAAGCAAAAATTCTGAAAACTTACAAATTAATTCATAATGTATGTATCTATAACCCGTCCGTTCGGCTATGATACCCAGCGGATTAGGGACCTTCTCGGAACTCAACTCACCCTCTCGACCCGCTCGTCGGGCTGGCCGGAGACAAACAGTGACTCACCTACTGTCACAGTCCCACAGATTTGTAACTTTTTTTTGTTTTAAGTTAAAATAAATTTTTGTTTTTAAATTTGAATTCTACATGAAATTCTAAAAATAATGAGCCCAAACACGATGTGGATACTTAATATCTACGATCTGAAAGTATTACAATTACTCTGTATCGTCACGAGCTTTGTCCGACTTTCAGATCATAGATATTAAGTATCCACGTCATGTTTGGACTCATTATTTTTGGAATTTTATGTAGAACCTTTGACTGGAACCAAGTTTGAAATGTAAATTCATTCTGATACATTCGGACCAGTAACTCATTCTTTAAGAGAAAATTACAATAATTTTCAATGATGATAATGATAATGATAATTTATTTGCACATAACATACAAACTTTAAAATACTTTAAAACATAACAATAAAATTCAAGCGCACATCTGATTACTAGCTTTGAACCTCGTTGGCTCCATAGAGGTATATTTTTTAATGCACTCAATGTTATTTAAATGGGTTTCATAACTTCACTGAGTGAGTTTTTGAAACTTTACTTCACTCGTGAAGTAAAGAAGTGGTTTACATCACGCTTGGGATAGGGAAGTTTAACATGGCGGGTTAGGTAAAATAACATTGAGTGCTCAAACTAAAAAATTATACCTCTATGGAGCCAACGACGTTTAACGCTAGAAATCAGCTGTGCGCTTGAATTTTATTGTTATGTTTTAAAGAATGTTCCTAACCTACCTTTTGTTTGTAAAAGAACGTTACTCTTAGAAGATGAGTGAAATGGATAATGAAAAAAAATATGCCTACGTAACCCCCTGTATATTGTCGGGTCAGGTAAAATCTTGTACGTTACACGTTACGCAAGAGCGTGTTTATATCACTTAGGTGAAATATGCAACTCGCTTCCGCTCGTTGCACAAAATTCACCTGCGTGATATAATGCTCTTAATACACTTGTAAGGTAAATAGGTATAACATACACCAACAAAACCACAGGACCCCTGCTCTTCTCCAAAGTTACTAAACCTGCATTTAACTAACTTAATACAAAAAGAAATGTAAAAGTTTTAGCTAGTCTTACCTTATTTAAAATCAAAACTGAATGCTTATAAGGATATAGGTGGAGAAGCCTCAACACTTTAGGGTCCAATTTTCCTCTAGTGAAAGAATTGCTTGTGTCATGAATAACTCCAATGACATTGGATTCTGTTATAGCTAGCTCTCCGTCCCTCAGAAACGTTTGTTCCAAATTGTGCCTGTAAAAGCAAAATATTTTCTGTTCATAGCAATTTAGATTTAGATTTGTTATATATTTTATAGAAGGAAGCAGCTAGCTACTGCCGTTGACATTGAACAGTGCAGATAGACTTCTCATCCTTTAGTAAAATTTGAACCTTTGTGTATTTGTGTTGGTATAGATTAACTTAGAGTATGCTGATTTTGCTGTGTTATTTTAAGATTTGTGCTTTATTGTTAATAATACAACTGGAGGACAAGTTGTTTTTTTTTCTTTATACCTAATTAGGCTAGTTTGTTTTATATACCTAAATAGTGTTAGAACAGATTATATAACAAGAAACAAAAAGGAAAGCAGAAGGAACTATTATATCCTATATATACAATCAGCTGATAATATAAAATTAAATGTCCTTTGTTTATTATGAATGCAAAACAAACAAAATAAGACTTCGGTTAGAGTTACTACATCTTTACATTATGAACCTTGTTGAACTTGTTGAAAAAAAAATAATAAAAAAACAGCCTCTATCTTATCATGGCTCTTATGGAAACCTTTTCCATCAATTTTGTATCCTAAGTAGTTCACAGACTCTTGAAAAAATTTAATTTTATTCTTGTTTATGTACAAGTTGTTTTCCTTCAACGTTCCAACACCTTGATCGTGTGTAGTTTTGTTTCTTCAATAGTCCTTCCTTGAACTATTATATCATCAAAGAAAACAGCAGTACCTTCCAGTCCAGTTAAAACTGCGTCCATGTAGCGTTGCCATATGTTTGGAGCTGTTTTTATTCCAAACATAAGTCTATTTACCTTAAAAACTCCCATATGAGTAGAGGCTGTTTTGAAATGTCCCATACCCACTAACGTTACTGAATTGAAGCAGTTTCTTGGGCTTGTAAACTATTATCACAGGTGTCTACTTAACCTTGCAACTAAGATACATCCATTATATGATTATCCATTATTATTATGTATATGAACTGCTACATAAGAAGAAAACCTATACATGGACAAAACGATGTAATGATGCTTTTGAGGGCATTAAGAAGGAAATCACAACAGAGAGGGTTCTTACAACATTTTCACCAAACCTACCACTGATATTGGCAACGGACGCTTTGCCTCATGGACTATCTGCTGTTTTATCTCACAAGATGCCGGATGGAACAGAACGACCTATAGCTTTTGCTTCAAGGACATTAAGTAAAGCAGAACAAAATTACAGCCACATTATTAAGGAAGCGACTGCGATCTACTGGGGTGTTCATAAGTTTTTCCATTACTGCTATGGTCGAAAGTTTACACTTATAACTGACAACAAACCATTGTCTTCTATTTTCCATCCCTCAAAATGCCTACCACCCTTAACCGCCACTCGAATGTTACACTACGCTGTATTTCTGTCAGGTTTCGACTACGAAATACAGTATCGTAAAGCATCAAATAGATTTCCTGTTAACAATACATGTGATCATCGAGAAACCTTAGATGAAACAGTATCAGACAAATACCTTTTACAAGTACAACTGAATTCCCTTCTGTCACAAGTAATGAAGTAAGAGAAACTATGAACGATCCAGAATTACAGTTGGTATACAATGCACTACTGACATCCTCTTACATTACAAAGCCTGAACAATACAAAGGATTAGAGGTCAATTGAAAATGGATGTTTATTTAGAGGAGTTTGAGTTGTAATTCCATGTGCTTTACGAAAAACTATTCTGAAAGAACTACATGACGCTCACACAGGCATAACAAAAATGAAAGAACTAGCCAGGCAGTATCGTTGGTGGCCTACAGTGAATTCTGACATAGAAAACTATGAAAATTCATGTAAACCATGTGCATTGAATAAAAACGATCCTCCAAAGTACCATGAACCATGGCCAAACTCCAATATTCTTTAAGAAAGGGTGCACATAGATCATGCAGGACCATTCAGAGGTACAGTACATACTTTTTCATAGCAGTAGATTCATACACAAAGTGGTTGGAGGTAAAGGAAACAAAAAGCATACCTATCTAGTTTCTCCACTATAAGAATCTTAAGAGAAATGTTTGCAAGATTCGGCATTCCAAGTACAGTTGTTAGTGATAGGCCGGCGATAATGTTTAAGTTCGAGACTACAGAAGTAATCAACCTAAATGGAAATTTGGTAAGGTGGTCAAAATATTAGGAAACTGCCATTATGAAGTTGAAGTTGAAGGTTTAATGGTTAAATGCCATGTTGATCAAATACGCTCTACACTAGTATCTTTAAATGAACAGTCCAATGAAGCCCTAGAGTTTGAGTCACAGAAACATGCACAAGTGGTAAACAAACCAAATTACTCTCCTCAAGCATCATACAGGACAAAGAATTTTTATCCTTCATCTGTAATAAGAAGATCTCAGAGAATACTGAAGAGGCAATAAGCTGATTCTTTTCCAGAGAAGATTATTATATCCTGTATATACAATCAGCTGATAATATTAAGTTAAATGTTCTTTGTTTATTATGAATGCAAAACAAACAAAATAAGACTTCAGAGTTACTACATCTTTACATTATAAACCTTGTTAAACTTGTTAATAAATAACTGTGCTTTAAGTTGGTGTTTAATATACAAAAGGGACTATCCTTAACCCTAGCAGTGGCCAATGTTAGAAGTGGGGAATGGCCAACACATTTGGGCGATTTTGCAGACCTTTTTTTGAAAATTCGTAAAAATTCAACCGTACAAGTAAACCTAGCCAACCTCGTATCCATTTTGTTCGGAAAGAACAGGAGAATCTAGAAATAGTAATATAATAATGATTTAGATAGTGTATTTTTTTTCGGTAAAGTGATTTTTGTTGATTTTTTTTTAATTTCGAAAGCGGCCTCGGTATTTTTTTTTCTACTGATTTTTTATGGGAAATTCATTAGGCTGTATACATTTTGTAGACAATCTAATTCCCTAGGCCTACATAGAAAAATATAACATGTTAGGAAAATATTTTTTTTTATAAGTTTTTGGGGCGAAATACAATAACAAATGGAGAACCAAAAAAATTGAAAACCGTACAGTGTTAGTTTGTGTTGTAAAAAGTTATATAGTATATGTGTATACTAATAATGATATATACATGTTTGTAAAGCTAATGAAGTAAGGAATAAAAAAAAAGTCATAAAGTTTATGGTAAAAAAAATTTTTATTTATAAATAAAAAAATGTTTTTGTATTTTAGAGATTTTGTGAGAAAAAAATCATAGTATTTAGTATAAAACTTTTGTACCAAATGTTTTTACTTCAAACCAACATAAACATCTTGTAGTGTATTCAATTACCTACATAAAAATGTATAACATGTTGGGTAAAAATTTATAATGCCAAAACCTTTATCCAGTGCACAATGCCCCTGATGCTGAAGAGGCATACTCTGCATTCCAAAGGACTGTAAGGCTCATACTGGACCATGCCTGCCCTATCAAAAAAATAAGAGCTAAGCAGAAAGGACAGAAAATTAAGGTTCAGTATGATGAAGAAGTCAAAATACTAAAAGAAGATTTTCTAGATGCCTAAAAAATGAAGTTATTAAGTTACTTTTGCAAGTGCAAATTGGCTCACAATTGCAAATTAATATAAAAAAAATTCTTCTGTGAGTGCTAAAAACTTAATTATTAGACGTAAACTACAATCAATAAATGTGGCAAAGTACAAAATGAGTGATATTGATAAATGTACAATTTCCCAATTAATTAGAACTAGAGGTCGTCCAATGGTGGAAAACTCGACCAAAAATATCTATTGTTCAGACTTCTCCATTTTACACCCCACGCTGTAAATAAAACATGTGATTGGAATTTCTTACATTTATTTTGATTTTCTGTTTATATTTTGTTGTTATTTCGTCACCAGCATGACAACCCATAAGACCCGTTAACTTTTTAAATTTTAAATTCAAATTTTTGCGCTGATTTTTGAGCTATTTTAACTTATAAAGGGATTCTGCAAACCTACAGAAAAATATCTTTCTAACAGTATGCGTAGATTTTCCCTACGATGCACACGAGCTGAGAAAAAAGGTTTTAAAGAAACATGCTTGCCTATTAATATATAGATGGATAATTCTACAAGTTAAAATTTGTGTGAAAGTTTACTTTTACTTGAGTTAAATTTCATGGTTTTATCAACTATATTAATTAAGCTATTATAACACGGATAAAAAATTAGGCTTTGAGCAAAACTAAATTAAAACAACATACAGTAGACTCCCTCTAGTTCGGCCACCTCGGGACCGGACCACTGGCCGGACTACAAAATGGCCGGACTAACCGGATGCAGTACATTTTACATAATCAAAATACAAATAATAGTATTGCGCAATCGTGATATGTCAAGTCATTAACCTTGGTTCAGTAATAAAAACTGTGAAGTTTAAAATCACGCTTACTCAAGCAAAACAAAAATTACACAACACTGTACGTACAGCAATAAATCACGTAAAGAACATAACAATAGAAAGTCTAGTACTGCAAGCTACTGCTACCGTAGTCAGCATAGGCTACTACTACATGTTGTTTCAGAACATAAGAATGTTGATAAAAACATCAGATAACTCATAAAACAGCATAAAATCATAGTACCTACTTAGTCTTAAAGATAATAACGACAGTCGTAAAATAGGATGAAGATAACAATGGATGACGTAAAACACCGCTTATTCTTTCTTCTTTTTTCTTCTATTCTTGGTTTCTCTTCATCCACACATTCAACAAGTTGCCATGGTTACTAATCAGTAATCACCCAATCACAAACTGTTGTGAGATAGCAAGCGCACAGCAGACATCAGTTGTGTAAAGAGCAGACGATTGTCAGTGCAAGCGGATAGCTTGACCTTGAAGCTAACGATGACTTTTTATTTGTTTTGCTTTAATTTATTTTTGTCAAATAAACCGCCGTGTTTCAAAAACAATAATGGGGGAACCTACCACATAAAACAATGGTCCGAAATATTTAATTATACACTGCATTTCAACATATTAGACTGAAGAAAAACTATTTATAAAATGTTCTTGGTATTTTTGAGGTTATGGAACATAGTTTTACATGGGTAATGTGCAACAATTCGCCCATAGAAGCACCCGTCAACTAAACTGACATGAATTGTTTACTTCAATGGCCGGAAACTAAACATTCAAGTTGAATCCTGTTGAAGGCCATTCGCCCGTGACGATATGACTTGTCCCCCTGAGACCTGGCCGGACCATCCGGCGGCCGATCCAACCGAAGCCGAACTAGAGGGAGTCTACTGTACCGTATTGCATACAAAGATCTTCAAAAATGTATCCACAATTGCAACATTAATCAGATTATTTTGGTTGTTGGTGTAATGTTCTCTAACACAAAAGTTGTTATGTCCTGTTAGTAAAATAATTATTTATTTACAATGGCTCTTACAAGTTGACAACGTTGTAAACTATATTAGCCTACTAGTAAATAGCATGTATACATGAGTACAATTAAATTATGTTTTTCATATAGGCTAATTTGTTTTATTACATATTTAAACGATATTTAATAAACAATTTATGACAACCAACATTTTTTGGAAATCACGACATGTAATGTGTTTTATATTTTTAACCTCCCAAACAAATTAAATAGCCTACCAAAGATCAAGCCTTGTCTTCTGATAGGCCTAGGCTAACTTGCTTAAAATCTAGCATATGTAAGTTAATAAACAAGTCAATTTACTCACTTATTGGATTCTTTCTGAGAGACTAATCCAGGTGTGTCTAGGAAGATAACTTGCGTATCATGTATGTTTATGACCGCTCTGGCCCTGGCTCTTGTTGTATGTACTTTGTTTGATATGGCAAACACCTAAAACAATTAGCATAATTTAAGGTGGTAAGGAACACAGTAAATAAGTTAAAAACGTTTTCCACTTTTTTCAGCACTAATTAAGTTAAGTTAAAAAAACTTGCTGGTGGAAATATCATGCTCAATGCAACAGCTAAACTTGCTGTGTCCCAGACTTGTAATGTAAGAAACCGAATAGTCACTGTTCTTAAGTCCCTATTCATGCACTGGTATTTCCAATCTACAAAAAATTTGAACATGCCAGTATCTCAAGTTACGGACCCGTGATTAGTAAGGTGATAGAGATGGTGATGAAAAATCAGTTGCACCAGCTGAAGCCTATATCTACGCCTTCCTGATTGAAATCAAATGCAGTGTTCCACTTCTCAATACCAGAAGTCACATCCACGACCAAAATATCAAACCCAGGCAGAATATTGATGTCCCCTGTGCAAGATTGAGCAGAATGCTCAATTCCTTTCCCACGTCAGCCATCAAGTTTTTCAACAGACTCCCTTCCAGCATAAAATGCCTATCGATTATTAAATTTAGACACGACTTTAAAACCATTCTACCCAGGCCTGCTTGCGCAAACATAAATATTTTATTTTTGAAAGACATGTTTTTTAGGCGAGGTTTATTATACTGTATTGATCAGCTTGTGGGCTTCACTCACCTTAATTTGTTAATCCAGGACTCGTCAAATGTAACACAACGAAGACACACAACACACACATACACGCACATAAAAATCGCGTCACATACACGCACAGTCGTGGTTAGGCGTTCGGCTCGTGTACGCGAGAGAAACAAAGTTTTAATTCCCTGAGGAAGCGGGACATTATCTTGGTCCCGCGAAACGTCGGAGTAAATTAATCCAAGGACGATTTTTATGTGCGTGTATGTGTGTGTTGTGTGTCTTCGTTGTGTTACATTTGACGAGTCCTGGATTAACAAATTAAGGTGAGTGAAGCCCACAAGCTGATCAATACAGTATAAATATTTTAGTACAGTAGCCTACAAGTAAGGATTTAGTTTTACTAAGTAAGTTATGTTAGGTACCGGTACCAGTAAACTTAATGTAATTTTTTTTACAATTGAAATGAACAGTAGGCTAACTTAAGTTTTAAAATTAGTTTTTACGACAATTAATAATTAAATTTGTATTTTAACTTATAAGTTAGCCTATGACTTTTTCCTATCGGCTGTATGGGTTCCATCTGTAGAGTAGGCCTAGCTTAAGATTTTAATAATCAATTTAGGCCTACCTTTCTCTTAAAAGTTTAATCAAAGTACAAAATTGCTCAGATGAGGGGTGTTGGCTTGACTTGCTCAGCGGGTTTAAGTTAGAGAATCTCAAGTCACTTAACTTAGTAAGTTGGTTCGAGGGGTCAAGCAGGACGCACGGCCTAAGTTAGGTTTCGGGCTGTAATTAAAGGGAAAATTACTATACTAACTTAGGTGGTTCATATCAAGCACTAGGTAGGCTATCCAATACCCTAAATACAGAGGCTCATTAAGCAAAATATAATATTAGGCTAACTTACTCTTCTTCCAACAATCTGGTTGATGAATGTACTTTTTCCTGAATTTGGTGTACCAATTATTGCGATTTTTAAGATTTTAGTGAGAGGGTTTTCATCCAAACTAGGGGCTAGGCCTACATCTGGTTGAGATATTTGTCTTTCAACTTCACTAAAACTGCGTCTGAATATTCCTAACAAGTGATCATGAATTCCTCTATAAACACCGCATTTGTAGCAAACGTTTAAAACAATATTGCAGGATTTATAGCTAGGCTTCACGGTAAACATTGCAATAATCCTTCGAATGTAAGATAAGAAAGAAATGAATATCTACGTATCCAAATTTACCAAGGGCTGAGCTTTCTTTATATTAAAATAAGGTAAGTTACTTCCCATTTCCCAACAACAACAGGGACAGGGTATTATGGTATTATCCAATATCCAGTTTATTGCACTTGTACTACTTAATTTGTTAATGTACAAATACTTTACTTTGTGGTTATGTTTACATTTCATTCGAAGTGACTTATTCGCACGTCAAAATGACGTCACAACCTGTTTCCGTAATCCGTTCCAGTTCTAGTATTGAAAAATAATGCAAAAGGAACAGTTACTTTTTTCTAGAAGCCATTTATTACTAATACCATTGATTATATATACCTACAGGTATATAATCACAGGCCGCGGCCTTCGAACTGGCAACGTCGCAAGTGGTGTTGTAACAGCTGCTTCTGTTTGGAAGCAGCTAATGGCATTTGTGTATTTACGAAAGATTGGTTACTGGACTATGACAATATTGACTCCGGTATTTACTCAGGGGAGGTATAGAAGAGGCTACGATGACAGCTGAGGGCTTCTTGTTAGCTGAGGGAACGCCATTACCGTAAAAAAACGTTCGTTAGCCATCGGCCTCGGTGGTCTAATGGTTAGCGTGCCGGGCTGATATACTGTAGGTCCCGGGTTCGAATCCCGCTGGTATCATTAACTTTTTGCCCAAGATTTTTTTATTATCAGCAAGTTTGGTTGGTTTGGTTTGGTTATTACAGTTTAATTTTATTATTAAGTCATTATAAAATTTTAATTGAGCAATTTCTAGTTTTATTTAATAAACAGAATTATTTTTCCGATTACTAAACTGTTGTTATATTATTTCTTTATCAGCAAGTTTGGTTAGTTCGGTTAGGTTATTATAGTTTAATTTTATAATTAAAAAATAGTAAAATTTAATTTGAGGCATTTATAATTTTATTTTATGAACAGAACTATTTTTGAGATTAGTAAACCTTTATTGCCAAAGTGCTCTCTACTACAGCGCTGTTCACGGAGGAATTTTGAACTAAATGCCTCATTTGTACCTCCCCTAAGTCAGACCCATTGACTCCGCTTAAAAATGTACATAAGTCATAAGTTCTTTATTCCAGAATTACAAAATTACATTGCATTGGAATAGTCAAGTTTATAATGAAATGTACAAAAGATAAAATATAAAAACACTCTACTAACTAAAACAATTTGACCTTCTAGTAAATCTAACAGGACAGAAATCACTGACCACATGACAGTGGAAAAATCGTGGACTCTGTAGCAAGCATTTTCAACCAAAATTTGTTTAAGATTTCTCCTAAACCTGAGCAAATCAGTCTCCAGCTTTAGATGTTGAGGAAGTTGGTTAAAAAGTTTAATTCCATTGTACAGAAGATGATGTTGGAAAAATGAAGTTGAATGAACGGGAATGTTTAAATTGTATGATGTGCGTAAGTTATATGTACTGGAGTTAATGTTGGTGGTAAATAATGACTGATGTTTTTTTACAAATGAAAGGGTCTCAAGGATGTATAGTGAGGGAAGAGTCAAAATTGCAGCTGACCTGAATGATTCCTTACAAGATCGTCTTCTGAAAAGAGAAAATATACCACGAATAGCCCTTTTTTTGCATTTTAAAAAGAAAGGCGGTATGATTATTTTCATATCCCCAAACAGGCAGAGCATAAACTAGATATGGAAATATTAAGCCGTAATAAACAGACAGAAGAACTTCTGGCGAGACTGTTTGTGGCCAATGTTCGTAGTACAAAAATGCCTATACTTACACGTTTTATCACGTAATCAACATGAGATTTGAAGTTTAAACATTCGTCTAAGTGGATGCCTAAGAATTTAACAGACTGTACAGGATGAATGAAGGTTTGATCAAGAAGAAGTGACAGATTCGGATCTTTGTGGGATCTGTTTGAGACTCGAAAGTTAATAGTTAATCAGCTGGGTCTTTGCAGTGTTGGTTTTCAGAAGGTTGTCATCAAACCACTGAAGCAAGGTATTTGCCTCTGCCTCTATGAATGCCATTTGCTCAAGTGACTCTAGGGAGGGGCTGGATAAGGCTAGGGAAGTATCATCTGCAAAAAGGCACAGTTTACCTTGGGTTATGCATGAGGGGAGGTCATTTATGAAGAGGAGGAATAGCACAGGACCCAGAACGGATCCCTGAGGCACACCTCTCGTTACAGGAGTTTCTGAAGACTTAAATCTACTTTGAAGCCCGGTGTGATCTATGGATTGTATTTCGACACTGCCTCCTGCCTTTTAAAAATGACGAAAACCACTCTGATGCAACTCCTCGGACTCCTATGTTGTTTAATTTAGCTAGTAGGAGGTCATGGTCAACCATGTCAAACGCCTTACTCAAATCAAAGAAAATACCCATTGAGCGTTGCTTTGCATCCAAATCTTGCACCACTTGGTTCAATAAGGAAAATATTGCACTTGTAGTATTTTTGCTTTTGACAAATCCATGTTGATCTTTGAATATTATATTATTCTTTTCGGAAAATGCCCAGAGCCTCTCTAAAACAGCCTTTTCATATATCTTGGACAAACTTGAAAGCATAGAAATGGGTCTATAATTATCACACTTCGTATGGTCACCCCTTTTGAGAATTGGCCATACAACTGCAAGTTTGAGTGCATTGGGAAATTGTCCATGCAGAAAAGAGTGGTTTATGAGATGGGTTAGAGGATTAACGATGAAGTCTGAACACTCTCTAAAAATCGTTGACGGTATTTCATCAGCTCCTGAGCTTATCTTGTTTTTTTAACTGATGAATTATTTGTTTTACTTCGGAATCTACTGTTGGGAATAAGAACAATATACAGATAGTACAGATATAGATATATTTTAATAAATTTATGTTCATAAATCTAAATTTAAATTAATAAAGTGCGAATTAATGAGCTGATGTTACCCGTCTGCCATGTTATCTTATGGGACGTCTGTCACTGAACATCACCACTTGCGACGTTGCAAATTCTACCACGCCACGGCCTGTAGTTAAAGGTGGCCGTGCTACCGTCCTCGGATGATGGCACAGAGCAGAGCTGCTCTAAGGATAATGGAGATCTTTAAGTTGTGGCCGTGGTTACAGGAAGAATTTTAAAGCTTGTGAAAGGGTAAACGTATCTGGCAATTATGTCAATGAATAAAGTTATGGTGTAGTTTAAGATGTATACATTTTGGTTTCTTTACATAATTATAATTTATTTAACAAACTGACCAAAGATTATTTCCCGAACGGTCCTCGTAATACCATAACAATTGAGGAATATTATCAAGTATTCACTATTATACTACTATAATAATAATATTAGAAACTCCGTTTCGACCACGTTTCGACAGTGATGGGTTTCGCCTGTACATTCAAGTTCTTCCAAGGGAAAATAAATCAACCGTAGAGAGATTTTGCAAGGAAGAAGAAGAAAAACTACATCTATCGTTCGTTGGTTCGTTTTTCACATCACAACAAAAGTACAAAACAAAGTATTTTTTTCTTCCGTGCCGTTTACATAAATTTTTGTAATTTTATGAATTAAAACATGATTCAAATACTATTGTGCTCAGTTTATTAAGAAACTATTTGAAATAATGGCCGACACTTCGGAAAATGATAGTGAACCTCATCAAGAAGCCAATATTTGCTTGGATATTGGTGACAATTTGACAGCTAACACTGTGTCTAAAACAGGTAATGGTTAGTTACTTGTTGCTTTATTAGCCTTGATATGTTGTATACCAATGTACGTTTTAAAATATTCCTTCTTTACTAATCTTAACCCCAAACCTAGATGCAAGTATAACATTCTTCTTAGGCTGTAATCTTCAGTTATTTTGAAACTATTATTTATAGCTGACCTCGCATAGCCTATGAGGTTAGTTTCTTAGGTAGGCCTAACTTAAACTTAGGCCTGGAAACAATTTTGTTAAAGTTGAGTCGGTAAGTTACTTGCTCAGCCCAAATACAGTGTAGAGTAAGTTAGACCTAGAGTTCAACGCAAATATTTGTTCTATTTAATAATAGCCTAAGTTAACTTAGGTATTTATGCCATTCAAAAGAATATTAGGGTAGACTTTTATAAGCCGTATTATCGCCGTATCACAAACAACCGAATGAAAACTTATATACATCAATATAGCCTATCAATTGCTATTCATATATTAGGGAAGTAATTGATAAACATTAGATACTAGGCCCTAAGTTATAAGCTTAAGTTATCGATCTTGAAATATATGTGAATAAAACATAAGTTAGCCTACGTTAGGCCTTTATAAGAGTTCACTTAAATAAATATTTATAAAATAACATAAACATTCACTTATTAGGTAGGTAGCCTATTTCTTTTCCAAAATGTCGTTCAACTAAGTTAGGCCTAGGTAGGAAATTAAATGAAATTACCCAAAAGATGATCTTAAGTTAGTTGTGTGAAAAAGTTACCTACAACTGGAATTGATTCAATAACCATCTAAGTTAATTGCAATATTTGCGGAGACGTTATGAAAGTGATAATTGAAGTACTAGAATCAAGTGCTTACCGTTGTTTAAAAAAGGGCAAGGATGAAGAAAATCGCAAATGTGTGTAAACGCTCTCAAATGTTTTTTGTGAAATCCAAATTAAGTTTTTTCCACTTTCTTAATGATTGAATGTAGGCTAAGATAGCTTGTATGAGTGTGTGTTGAGTAGAGCGATTGCCGATTTGTTGAGTTTTTTTTCCAAGAGGTTTGCATAAATTATGTTGAAGATAAGTTAAACTCCAGAATGAAGAGACGCTAGGGGGTCCAGGTTTCTTAGTAGAAATTGACGAATGTAAGAATTGGGAAAAGATAATACAACCAAGGTAAAGTTCGCTGAGGAAGATACCTAATTGAACCAAACTATGTCTGGACAATAAAAGGGATGCCGCATCACTTATTCCCCTGATAACGAATCGTGTACTCCCGGAAGCGATGACTATAACAGATCTATTGGAGTCCTACTTTGGTATGACTGATGTAGGTTACATACACTTTACCGTCAACCATAGTAAGAACTTCTTAGATCCATTAACTGGCGCTAACACAGAGGGTTCATGGCATTCTGTCAAGCAATCGTTTAAGACAGGCATCGGGTTTGACTACTTGGCAGAGCACCTGTGTGAAGGTACCTCAATAGAAGAGAGGTTAAAATGAGTTAACAGGATGCTTTCATGCATTTTGTTAATGCAACAAAGGCTTTGTATCCAGGAATGTAAATATAAACAAATCAAGTGCAAATAAATTAAAGTTTTTTGGTTGGTTTTTAATTATTATTACAATAGAAAATATCAAAATATCAAAAAACTGAAAGCGATTGATAACTTGGTAATTCTGAGCAATTACTTGATCAACCCCAAACTTTTTCATATTTTTACGACGGTCATAAAGTTTTCCTCAGAAAACAAGAAACATATAATTCAAGCCCACAAGGCCATCGTACAGGTTGCTGAGCGATAAGAAGGTTTAAAATCCACGCGATAACAGTGGCTTGCGGGAGACGCACAGGCCAGTTGTGACAGTACCATTTAGGTTATGTTAATTCATAACCTAACCTAACCAACGTTTATTTGAACAAGTTTTCAAACCAGCATTATCGGATTATGAGAACGTTGTTTTACAAGGTGAGAATTGTTTTTCCAATTTTTGACCTCCAAAACGGTTTTTTGTCATTTCTTTCTGAGCTACTTTTCATAGCCCAAAGGAAAAAAAATAGGTCTAGTTCAGTTTAGCACGGTAAAGTGATAAGTTATTGTATGTCTAATGGTTAATAAGATTATTAATTTTTTTACGGCGATGGCCTACCTCAAATCAAAATGTCTTTATACCTGAATAATCTTTTTACATAAATATTACTGTAAGTGTTTTACATAAATAGGACCTCTGTGATCAAGGGGGATGTTCACAATGGTTCTGTGAACCCAGGGAACAATGGTGATGTCTTTGTGACTGTGGTAGATGTTCACAAATTTTCTATGATCACAGGAGATGTTCACGCTTTCGCTGCGATTCCACTATTGCAGCAAACGATGATGATGTCCTCAGTGATCGTGGAAGATGTTTACGATTTCATCAACTAGGTTGTGGATGATGTGAATCATAAATCTGTTTAGGCCTAATCGTGAAAAATGTAGCCTAGATGCAAAATTTAATTTACGAATGATATTAAGTTAAGTTAATAATAATTAATAATCAAAGACTAATAACTTAGTGAAAACTTCTTGGATATTGTTGCCCTGTAACTGTGGGAATTTGAGAGTTATAAGAAAGAAATCATCATACCATTTGCCAGAGCTATCCCACTGAAGCATTTAAAAGTAGTTAATAAGGAAGGAAGTATCCAATAAATGTTTTTAAATTCATCAAAAACACTAGGCCTATATTACAAAATCAAGTTTTTATTTGACTAAATGCTTTTTAAAGATCTAATGTTTCAATGCTTATCAATAAAGTTATGAGAAAAATAACTGTAGGCTACCATTGGGGAATTCACTTAGCAAATTACAAAAATTAGGGAATTCACTTATTAGAGGCAGTTATGAAAGAACAGCTGGTGGCCTTTTTCGAGAACAACAGTCTGTTCAATGACTCCCAACATGGGTTTAGAGCTGGACGATCCACCACATCTGCACTACTTAGCCTAGTGAAAAATATCTCGGACGCCTTTGAATCTAGCGACTCTATCCATCTAAGTCTCTGTGACTTAAGTAAGGCGTTCGACGTGGTCTCCCATGACATCCTCCTTGCCAAGCTCATCAAATATGGCATCTCTGGAGTGGTCCACAAATCACTGGCTAACTACCTTGAAAACAGGAGGCAAATTGTTTCGCTGCATGGAGCTTCTTCCAATGTCCAGGAAATGCACCATGGTGTGCCCCAAGGCTCGATTCTGGGTCCTGTCCTGTTCATAATAATGATAAACGATCTGTCCCTTAACAGGCGCACACTGCTTTTTGCAGACGATACAACGTTACTGACCAGGCACAGCAACCTGAATGACCTTCGAACAGAGGCAGGTTTTCTATTAAATGAAGCCAAAGAATGGTTTGTGTTAAACCGTCTCAAAATCAACGATGACAAGACACAGTCCATCACGTGCACCCTCAAACAGGGTATTGAAGATGAGGCGGTGAAACTGTTAGGGTTCTGGGTCGACTCCAAACTAAACTGGAATCATCATGTTGAGAAGGTATGTGTTAGGCTTAGCAGAGTACTCTATCTGATCAGAAGACTAAAGAATGAGATCACACGCCCCTACCTGCTCATCATGTATCACGCACTATTCCACAGTCACATTAGCTATGGCTTGGTGGTATGGGGACATAGCCACGCAACTCAAAGTGTGCTGCTGCTACAGAAGAGGGCTCTAAGACTGATAACATCTTCCGGCCCTACCGACCATTGTAGGCAGATTTTTCAAGAACTTGGTATCTTATCGGTCTACAGCCAGTATACACTGAACACCTTAGTCCTTCTGAGAAGCAACTTAACTAACTTCTCAACTAGAAGCATGCAGCACAATTATGGGACTCGCGGGGCTGGTGACCTTGACCTACCTCGTTGTCGGCTTCGCCACACACTTCAGTCATACCCCTCAATAGCGATAAAACTATTCAACACACTGCCGACCAATATCCGAGCTCTAGACCCAAAGCGATTCAAATCTGCACTTCGCCAGAGCTACTCAGCAGGCCCTTGTACGCTTTAAAAGAACTGTTTGACGAGCCACTCGCTTTCCCTAATAAAGTCACATCCGTCAGTTCAGTTTAATTGTATATATGTAATATAGTGTTAGTAATTAGTGAAACATTTTAATGACGCAATCTATCCAACATTTGTTGGTCAACGATGAAGAGATCAAGTATTTCAAGTAAGTAAGTAAGTATTTCAGTATCATTTTAAGAGAAAGTTTAGTTTGGGAATAGTGTTTTGGGAAAAAACATTTACTAGGTTGTTCCACAGAGAGTAGTTCGAAGCTCCCATTAGAAGGGCATTACATTTTTAAAATGAAGAAGTTCTCACTTAGTGTGAATTTACTAGCCACTTATGTTTTATCCTATACTCTAATACGAGCTATGTCTGTTTGTCTGTCTGGAATACAAATTTTTAAACAGTTAGTGTTGTGTAGTTTTTAGCTAAAAGAAACATCAATCATGCTAAACTGTGAATATTCTAATGTACAGCCTTACACATTGCTACCTGCTCGGTACTATTCTGGTGCTCACTAGACCATTCAAGTAATGAAAAATAACGAGTCCCGTTAAAAAAAATACTTTTTATGTTTAGAGATTTTTAACTCTCTAATATTGTAGTCATGGACGCAACGTGTTCTAAGGTGTCTTCAAATGTTTTATACACTAAGACTTGAAACAATATTACCGCATTAGGCAAAGGACCTTAACCAAGTCCATTTCTCGGGTATGATATATTTATTTGTTACACGGCATGCACCATTTTACATAATATCATTGACTATTGGATATTGAAGTACCCTAGGCCTATCATTAATCGTAAAAGATAACATACAGAAATAGTTTTCAAAGTACCTAAACAAAGATTTTTACTAATATAGATCAACACGGAAATACAGACAGACTTTAACACTAACAGTACATACGTTTTTTTTTATAAGTACCTACAAGAAGAAAATAACAAAAAAGACAAATGATAAATACCAGAAGAACATGCTGACAGTTTTTTAATGATACTTAATAGATAGGACTGGACTGTAGTTGACTCAGGTGGAAGGGGGTGTGTCACTCAAGTCTTGAAACCCAGGACAGGACTCGCTTGTGGAAGGCTTGAGGAGATAACCCGAAGAACTCCAACTGTGACCTTTTTCCCTGGCGCATCAAGCGTGGCACAGTGCTGTGGTAAACATAGTACGTGGAGTGGTGATGCTTGGCAAAAGTCAGCACTTGGTGAGTTCTAGCGGGAACATGCATGTCTAGCGGGGAGCTGCAGCAGTTCTGGGCAATCAGTCAGTCCATTAACAATCTTATAAGGGAATATAAATCAATGGTCAAGAGCGATTCTGCACGAGGCAGGAGGCACAACGTGGTATTATGAATCAATTACAGTTGTGTTGATGCCGGTGTATCTAAGACCCACTCTACACCCTCATCAAGCGCAAAAGGCGTTTTTGGACTTGATTAAGGTAATCGTAGTGGCCTTACTGGTGGGGGGACCAAATTGTAGATCCATATTCGAGTATGGGCCGGACTAAGGTATAATAGAGCATCTTAATTGTTGCAGAGGAGAAGGCATTTTTAGATGTCCGGGCAATGAGTCCTACTATACGATTTGCATTAGTGATGTGGACATTTGGCTCCAAGCCAGGTAATAGGTGGATTCCTAAGTTCTTAACCAAACTGACTCATTAACATTGAGCTGCGTGCAATTCATATGGTACCAGCGTTCAATCTGTTATCTAATATCTTAATATCTTCTTGGAGCTCTACTTGTTGGTTTACAGATGAAACTCTCTAAATATTTTTATGTCGTCAGTGTTGGAAGAAAGTTGGACTTGAAGGAAATACTAATGTCGTTGATGAAGAGACCAAACAGGAAAAGGCCAAGGACAGATCATTAATCCTTGATCCTGATGTAACCTTCAATGATGTCTGGGAAGAGGAGCTAGCGAATTTGACTTGTAGGGTTAGGTATGACTCAAACCACTGCAGAAGAGGACCGATGACTCCCAAAGCCTTTAATTTGATAATTAAGTGAGGATGGCTTACTTTGCTAAAATCCTTGGCAAAGTCTAGATACAGGCAATCAACCTTGTTTGAGTGAGCAAAGGCAGAGGAGACGTGATTGGTAAAAACACATAGGTTTGTGATGGTATAAACCGTGTCAAAACCCATGTTGTTCAGGAATCAGGATTCCCTTGAAAGTAAAGAACATCACGTTGGGGACAAGACTCAGAGATTTTGGCTACTGCAGACTGAATCACAATTGGACGGTAATTTCTTACATCGGGTCTATTGCCGGACTTATGAATTGGAACCAGTTATCCATGTTTTAAGACATCAGGAAAGACTCCTTTGGACAGGAGATTGTTGAAAAATATGCAAAGATGAGGGGTCAGGGTCGTAGAGCAGGTCTTGAGCACCGCAGGGGTAATATTGTCAGGTCCCACGCCCATGGATAAATCGAGAACATTGGGCTTATTTTCAACCTAAACGGCAATTATTCACTAGACAGACAGGTTAATAGAAAAGTTGTAGTTAGGAGGATTACTACATAAATCCTACTATCTACATAATATTATCCTATTACTACATAATATTGTTGGTGGGGTGCGCATAAACAGACAAGAAGTATTTCACAAACATTTCACACATATCAGAGGGGTTTTCCGCAGTGATCGACTCACACTTCATGATGTTAGGAGTGTTAAAGATCTTGTAAATGGTGTTCATATGACCCCAAAGAGTCTTTGGATTTTTGTGACACTGCTTTCAATGTTCTGAAGATATTTTTGATAGAGGGCTTTAGTTAACTTCTTGCAACGTTATCTTGTTAACTTGAAGGAGTTGTAATTTGCCTCAGACATTGTTGATTTAAAGCTTGTGCAAAGCATTCTTCTGCAGAATCAAGACCTTCAGATCAGGCGAGAACCGTCGTGGAAAAGCAGATAATCCAACTAGCCTTGTCTTGGGAGAATTCAGTGCCACGCAACTCCCCAAGTCTGAGCAGAACTGGGTAAAGGAAGTCTCAACATTAGGTAGAGTTGGTTCTGGATAGTTGAGTGACTCGGTCCACTGCCGAACCATATCAACATGGTATTTACGTAGATTCGGGGAGGATACTTTAGGTTCATTGGTAAGTTCATTATAAACCGAGGTTAAGTAGTGGATCGGAAGCTCGCATAACATCACAGAAATCATCACATGAGAGAACAAGGCCAAGAATTACTCCTCGAGCGTTAGGAATTCTATTATGCTGCTTCATCTGAAAAAAAAATCATCATGCTAATGAAATAATCAGAAGACAAGTTGATTGGGGTTGGGGAGGCGGTCATCCAGTCCATCATGGGCAAGTTGAAATCCCCTGCCAAGGCAATTATAATAATTGGGTCTCAGAAGGTGATGGCTTCTTCAGCAGCAACACTTAGTTCGGAGTATTTGATGGTGATTGAGGTGGGATATAAACTCGAGAAATAAGAAAAGGCTGGCCAAAGATTGAAGATAAAATAAATACACACTCCATGCTGGCAGTGGATGATCATGATGTTATCACAAACTAGGAGATGATTAGGCTAGTGCCAGGAATACGGAATATTGTAAGGATGGATTTATCATAGAAATGAAATGAAATATTCCTTTATTGTCACAATACATTTCAAGTTTTCAGCAATGCTGATGAAACAGGTGACATTGTCCATTATTAAAACTAGATTTACAAAACATTCCTATAAACTAAATAAATGTGGGACTACTGTAATAAACAAATGTTTAACTGTTATTCAAATATTCAGAAATAGATTCAAACTGTTTTTGTAAAAGATACATCCTAAACTAGTTTTTGAATTTTGAAATATTGGTAATTTCTCTGAATTTGGCAGTTAGACTGCCGGTAGATGATGGTTTACTAAACAAACTTGTAAACAAATGGAACATACTTTTATACCCATAGGTTTTTTAACTTGAGTTTTCGTAGTAAAATCAGTCGAAATGATTAATTAACTAATTAACTTAATTTTGCTTAATTGGGTCGTAAAAATGTATTTAGGTGACAGGGCAACCTTTGTAATATAGAAATAGGATATGCGTGGAAAATGCCCAACTCGTACAGTAGTTGTCAGCATTCAATCCACATAAAGCCACTTGTAAATAGTAGGCCTAAACTTCTGTGCTAAATAATTAAAAGTTTTTCAAAAAAGAGTGTTTTGGAATAGATATTGTACTCTTCAAGATTTGTATTTAGTTGTATATTTCTCAGTGTGCATGATTAATAATAAGTAATTATAGCCTAGGCCTATTACCTATATACAATAATAGGCAAGCATGTTTCTTTAAAACTGTTATTTCTCAGCTCGTATGCATCACAGGGAAAATCTATGCATACCGTACTGTTAGAATAGTAGGCCTATATTACGTTACTAGTCCTGAAAATAGGTGTTTACTGGACGAGTATGGTTGATCCCGTGCGAGACAAAGTCGAGTACGGAATTACCATACAAGTCCGGTAAACACATTTTGGACAAGTGAAGTACGATATTTTACGCCATACTACTAAATCCGAACAGATCCTTATATATTACCACCGACTTAAGGACTAACATTCACATGTCATAACCTCTAGAGAGGTTATGTTTTTGTTTATAAACTAACCACTCTCACTCATTGCCAAATAAATACAGTATATAATCAGCTGGTTGGTGTCCGGTAATACTCATTACAGTACAGTAGAACGTAATGAAACCCCATTTAATTAAGCTGACGGCAAACAGCTGTTTTCTGGACTTAATCCTTGCGTGGAAAGTTCGTCAAATCAGTGTAGTGTGACGTAAAAATTTTTTCCTGTAGGCTAAATGTGCAGAATCCCTTTATAAATTAAAATAGGCACAAAAAAAACACAACAAATTAATTTGAAATTAAAAAAAAAACTAACATGGGCCTTATTGGTTGCCATGCTGGTAACAAAATGGCAACAAAATATAAACAGAAAATCAAAACAAATGAAAGAAATTACAATCACATGTTTTATTTACAGCGTGGGGTGAAAATAGAGAAGTCTGTACATTACATATTTTTGGTCACATTTTCGACCACTGGATGACCTCTAGTTATTAGGCCTATTTAATAGGTGGGTCGTGGAAAGAAATTCCAAGGTGGTAGTGGGTCCCCTAGAAAAAAAAGTTTAGGAACCGCTATTGTAGTTAATCCTGGCTAATGGTACATTAATAATATTCTCCAGTTATCATAGCAAAATGTAGATGATGTAGACCACAGATGTAGATAACCTGAATTGTTTTGTTGCAAATTGCTATAAATACCTAAACCTAAAATAAAGGGTTTAGCACTCTTATTTTCCTGATTAAACTTATAATATAGGCCTAGAAGATTCACTGAAATAGAAATGTTAAAGCCTATAATAATTATATCATCACAAGTTTATTATCTCACTAATCGCCACTCTAAAAGTACATCAGCAGTCTTTTACAAACTACTCAGTTTGTATTTGAGTGTATCATTTACTATAAACTCTAAAGTCAATGGTATCATCTTGAACCCTAGGCCTACACAAAAATTTATAGTGAGTGGCATTCTCTCTTTATAATTTTCTTCTAGTAGGCCTACTTGATGCGACAACTTTTAATATTGGTCAACAAATTCTCCCAACTCTTTTACTTTTTAACTACATTTTGTCTAATATGTTCCATAAATAACATTTCAACCTTGTCCGTTTTCTTGTGTGCTTGTTTCTAGCTCAAAACGGATTTGTTGTTTGTTTGTATGCTATGCAATTTTTTTCCCAATTCAGTGTTTCTTGGTTAGGCTAGTTGATTGTTTTCACGCTTGTGAATTTTATTTATATTTTCATAATATCATCCTGGTTTTGTTGGAGTTTTCTTTTGTGACGTTGCATGTATCTTTGTGTTCCATCTTGCATTTTGTTGTGTTTGTTGTGTGCCATGCATGTTTGTGTTGGTGGCTTGCTGTAGTTCTTCAGATAAGAACTCATTCCAACACAATTATTTTGTCATTGCAGGACCGTTCGGAGCCCTGCTTGTGGAAGAGTATCCAAACATGTCACCAGCCATGCAAAATCTGATGTTTTCCCTTGAAAATCCAACAATTGAAGAGATTCTGGTCGTCTTGCTTTACATCCTAATTGTAGAATCAGGTTTTGTTCCCTTTCCTTCCGACCCTGTACCGGGTGATGGAAGTTACTCTTACAATGCTCAAAGACTCAAGCAGTTGTCAGCTCGTCCTAGAAGCTGGAGGGATGTTGATGGAGTCTTTAGAATATACTTCACCCTTGCATCGTTTGTCGACGAGAAGTGTAAGCTGGTCTGTGTTCCGGTAGGCAGCTGCTTCGTAGCCAACATGTACAGTAGGTGCAGTGACAGAACATTTGCTTTGGTGATCAACCCTTCGGATTACGTAGCTTTGTATCCTAATCAGGTCATTTTCAAGAGACTTAAAAGTCTATCCTATAATTTTAAGAATCAAGTTGTTATTCCTGCTCGGACTGTGATATTGAATGAAATCCACCAAACCTCTGTCGGTCTTTTTGCTTTACCGGTTGAAGTTTTACTGAAGATCATCAAATATTTACAGGTCGACGATTTTCTTAAATGGACTTCCACCTGCAAGTATTTTTTTCATACCTTTTCTTATGACGAGCATATATGGAAGAGGTATTGTGAGTTGAAGTTCTGCAGGCCTGTGGACTTACAGATGTCACCCCATATCAGAGAGACCTATAGACAGTATTACTACAGGAAAATTACCTTCAGAAACAGGGTGTCTAGCTTACGTATCAGCCATTTTCCACTTTCTGAAATGTAACACTCTTCCTCTGGTAAAACACACGTGATATATTTATTAAGTATCTATGTTTTTTTACCTATTTATAAACCTTCCTGCAGTCATTCTTTTTTTTTTTTAAACTATGATCGAAGAACTCATGTGACTACCATAGTAGTCAACTCAATGATTATATACTGTTAGACTAGTTTTAATACGATTTTCTAAGTTATAATATGCAGTACTTACGAGTTAATCACTCATTACAATTAGCAATTAATTCCGTGATAGCACACATTTTACTATAACTCACAGTTTTATCTTCTGAAAGAGATTGTGCTAAACATAGAAGAGGCTATCATAGCAAACAAATAGCTTTTCAAATAAACAATACTTCTTAGGCCCCTGCATTGTAACAAAATAGAACAATGATGCTTTGGTCTTGTAACCCATAAATAAATTGCTTTTGCCCTTTATTGTACATTGTGCACATGCTATGATAGGGCAACAGAAGGTAGCTGAGTAACTTATTCTGCTTGCAAAGTCTCCCGACAATGATTTTGCTATAGTATGATTTTAATAAGGTTACATTTGGGTATACAAAGAAGAATACATTTTGTAAGAAAACATTTGAATCCAAAGTAGATAACATTTCAGCTACCTTATGGCCAGGCATTCATAGTTAAAGTTATGAACATTATTTGCATCAGTTTGATTAGTTTGTTGTAGGCCCTATTTAATACTCTTTTAGTTAATGTGTTTCCCAGTATTGTCTCTGCGATAGTCTTGTTATTTTGAACACTAGATAATTACAAGTAGGTCTTTTTTAAAGGTCCTTACATTAACTTTCCCTACATATAATTTGTTAAAAAAATATCTTTACTGACATTCAAATGGTGTTTGCGGTTTCGTGAGAAAAGGCGTAACTGTTAAGCCACCAAAATAATATATTAGTATTTCAATTGTGATAAACCATGAGTAATGATGTGATATAACTTTTTGTTATAAGCTACTATGATTAAAATATATTGATTTAATAAACTGAAACTTAATTAGAACCCTAAATATTCTGATATTAGATAATTAATTAAAAACTAAGATAGTTTTTTTTCAGTCCAGAGAAAGGTTAAAATGAACCTCGCACGCTCTATAAGTCCTGGGTGTTGTCAGATGATTAAAAAAATAAGTTATGTCTTGTGTATGCAATGCATATTATTTATTGTGCAGTAATCAGTAATGTATTATCTGTACCTATGTAAGTGACATGCTGATTTTAAAATTTGAAATAATTGAATCCGACCAAGAGCAATACCATAGCCTCCTCATCTGGTAGCATAGCAACACAGCTGTCCCATCAAACTGAAACAGCTGTTGTACTAATTTATAATGGACAGTATAGGAAATTATTATGTTTACACTTTTGTTATTTCTGTTATTACTATGACAATAGGCATGACGTTGCGATGTTGCAACATACCACCCAACGCCGCCGCCTTGTGTTATAGGAGGCTATGGCAAGTACTGTGGAAACATACAAGAGATAGAAAATACAAAATTGTTTGCATCCAAGACATCATAAAATAGAGCATAGTCTTAACAAACTAATCAAGACATCTTCAAAAGCTAATCGAGGAATATATTAGGAATGAGAGTTTACAATGCTCTTCTGCCCCGTTAAAACCAATTCAAGTTTAAATGCTCTCTATGCTTGGGTCTGTACCCTACCACCCTACCCTACTTGCTTTTAGAATGCAGAAGATACAAAATCATATACAGTAGTACCGTACTTGCAACAGACTGTAAAAACTCCTTTAAAAGACTTTAAAAATCTTACTTGTCACATTTTTTTTTCCATGCATAGGTTTTCAAAACTCTGTCTTGAATAGTCTGCTCTCTCAAATAGTGCATTCCTACAATATGAGTTGATAGTTCTGACTTCAAATTATATACAGTATTATAACTTGTGTTGTTTTCGTGGTGTGGCATCAACTTGACAGTACCACAAATGGTTGGGATAAGGGGTAGACAAGTGTGGTGGTGGTTTCTGTTTTACAACCATCATGGGCAACATTTTCTGCATACTGTTTTACCAATTAATGATTCAATGGTAATTGTAAACATATTAGATGTAGTCACACCCCTTTAGTCATATTACTACTTGTCATTTTTGTGAATGATACCTAATAATGTTGGTAGGAAACCCTCTCTAACATAAAAGCAAAAATATATAGTTTCTCTGTGACCCTCAAAGTCAAACCCCTATAGCCCCTATATAAGTGCTTACACTTAACCACCTTGTAACATGGAGAAATTATTTTTAAATAGTAACATTACAAAAATCACAACTCTGCCTGTTTCCATACAGAAAATATTTTGGGGTTGGATCTTAAATCCTGAGGGTTGTATGAGTACAACCACGTACTTCAAATTTCTACCACGTCCGTTCACAAACTTCTCTACTGGTTAACCGTATATTGTTTACATCACAGAAAGGGCTTGAAACGAACTGTATTGGTGGGTTTTCCTAGCTGCTAAACATGGCTGCTTGCATAGACTTCACACAAGAGACAAATACAGCCATTTTCCTGGCTGCCAAATTCAGCAGGTTGCTACACTTTAAAAACTGCGGGTACTAAAAACTCGCACGACATTCACAATTCTTCAGCCTTATTTTTCAGCTAGGATAACCCACATGAAAACAAGTTTTTTACCTCAATAGGTGGAAGCATGAAGCATCTAACTAGAAGTAACTTCCATTTGTGAGCAGCATTTCAGTATCAGAAAAATTGGCTTTTCTGTGATTTGTTTGTGTTGATAGTTATGCACATTTCAAAAGCTCACTTATTTTGAATAACCTATTTCAGGAGGTATTCTCAATCTTAACCATTGTTTTATTATTTTTATTTTTAAATGTAATTTTAGTAATTTTGAATTTGTGTGCTGAACCTCAAAGTGACTATTTGGTTTGTGACTGTCCAGAGGAGAATGGAGTTGCTGAGGTGGCGTCATCTGCGGAGGGGGAGGGGGATGTTTGCCCCCCTGTCCCCTCCACCACAGCTAGCTGTAATGGAGATACAGGTAGGCCTCATTCCTAAGGTATATATGGTGGTGGTTTAGTATCAAACTACAGTAGTACTCATTTTAGTATACTTTACCACCAATGACATTTTTCAGAAGGATGGGTCAAACCATGACGTTATTTTGTATTCATCTATTCTATTGTCGTCATTAAGGCAATGGTCCAAACCTGGTCTTTATCCTACATCAACGATTTGTTATATAGCTTTGTAAACTAACCAACAGCCTAATGGCAATGTCATCTGGGTCCAGAAATTAACTAATTTGGAATTGAACCAGCGACCTGCGTTGTAATGTTTTTGTAACTTGATTGTTTTGGAGCTTTAAAATAGCTTAAATGCAAGTTCTGGTACCAACAAATTCTGCCATATTACTCAACAATCCATTGACTTTTGTATACTGAAGCAAAAACAATGTTGTCCGGTAATATCCAGATATATCCATTTGAGCGTATGCAAAGACGTGTAAATACTGGTAATTTCAAAACGTTCAATATTTAATCTGTGTGGGTGAGTATATAAGTATCTGTAAATATTCAAAATCTGTAATATTCTGTAAATATTATAAGTGTTATAGGACGTTTCTTTTATTTACTTTCTGTAAATTTAATAACACGTACAATGCTGATCAAGAAGTTATTTTGTAAATATTCGACAAACATCGCTCAAATTGATATACAGTAGTACCTTGATATCTCGAATCTGAAGGGGCTATCATAAAAATTCGACTTATCAAGTTTCGGTTCGAGTTATGAAGGTGCTATACCAAAAAGTTCGAGATACCTAGGTGTTCCGAGTCTGACAATGATGTTACATCAAGACCTTTTGGAATCGGCCCTGATACAGGAATGTTTTATCTTGACAGTGTTGCAACCTCGCTCACACACATTGGTCCATGTATTTAACCCTTTAGATGCTAGAATTTTATTTGTAATTTTCCAAAAAATGCTAGAGTTATTGACTTATTTCGTCCAAAAAGTGTGAGAGCGAAGTCTAGTAATATGAGAGAGAAAAATCAGTTAAAATACAATTTTTCATCTCCAAAGTGCTAAGGAATGATATAATGGGCCTCGATCGTATGAGAAATCGAGAGAAACCATCCCCGTTTCGAAACAACAACCGAGTCAACCGATATGCCCCTTTAAACTCACACGGTCGAGAGTCGCGCCGGCACGATATATCGTCTTTTAGCACTATTCGGACCAAACGGAAACAACGATATATCAATCTATAGCACTTTTCGGGTAAAAGACGCACTATACATCGTCGCATAGCACTGAAAGGGTTAAACTCACAATGTTTCATATCTTCTTATTGGTTAATCCAGCTTCAGCCTCATACTTTCCTCGGTATTTCAAAATCGTCGATAATTTGTTAGGCGGAACTCCAAATCCCCTGGTGATTTCACCTGTTTTTTTTATCCTTCGTCAAATGCCAATCACTCTTCTTTTTTGGTCATTTATCAAATTTTACACTTACACTTAACTGACGACATGACATCCGACGTGCGCAAGATTATCTCAATAACTGGCAGACTAACAGTACAGTACTAGCGAAACCGCTAAAAAAAAAACACAGGAAGTTGGATTTTCATGTCTCAACAGGAATCAAAGTACAATTGACTTGTACTGTACGGAAAAACTTCTAATTATTGAGGAGCATCATGCGAACTTTAACTTATAAAAGTAAACTTAGAGTTACTGAGGCTGAAAAACAGAAAAAAAATTGAGTTACAGAAGTTGAATATTATTGATAGAAAATTGACTATTGAGTAATAACATTTGACTTATTGAGATAATTTTAGCATTGTTACTTGGTTTTCAAGGGGATAAAAAATATTGAGATATCATGAAATTCAAGATATTAAGGTTCGAGTAATTGAGGATCTACTGTATTTTACAAGAATGCTGCAGAAGATGAGCTGTAAGAAGCTTGTAACATGTACAGCATGAACAGTCACTATATTTGATACGTTGGGGCCAAAGTAAATACCGTATGTAGATTCTTATCTATAAATGAATATTGAAGGTGTCAAGCCTGATCAATTTGAAAATAAGTTGTCTTTTCAGTTTATTTTAGTTAGGTAACAATTTTGTTTATTCAACAGATATCAGTAAATTACATTAGCACTTTGAGGGTGGCTCAGTTGAATTATAATCATTTTTATTCTAACAACTTACTTGGTCAATGGATTTTGGAACATATCATGGGAAAGAAGTTCAAGTTCTTTTTTATAGTCAAAGGTTTACCTAATGGATGAGTTTCATAATGGATTAAGATGTGGTTTGGGAGTTAATCAGAAATAATTTATACTGAGTGTTTTTTACTTTCTCTTCATAAACATAGTAGGCGATATGGAGAAAGTGTTGTTTTCATCAAAATCTTTAGGTTTTGGGTGGAAATATCCGTTAAGGGTCCCCCTGAACACCAAAAAGTAGTTTTCAAAGTGATGTGTGTGTCTGTGTAGAGCCTACAGCGCTACAGACCACACCTGTGGTCAGATATGAATGAAATTATGATTTTAATGGTGACTTTCCCATAAAAACCATTAAAAAAACTTAAAAGTAGAAGTGTTTTGCAAAAATGGATCTAATGATTTTGATTCAAATTTTGTATTTTATGGTCCTTTTAACTCTAAACAAAATGCTACAATCCCCAATGCTTAAAAATCACAATAATTTAGATATAATATGTGTGTGTTTGTGAAAAGGATAGCTCGAGTAATTTTGGTCCAGGTTTGCTAACCAGTAAGATTGGATCACGGGATCGGGGTGGTGTTATAGGGCTTTAAAATTGTTCAATAATTGTTTTTTCCCCAAATTTTTCTTCTTATAACATGGAAACACCAAATTTTTACTACAACTGTAGTGCTTAAAAAACTAACAATTTTGTATACTGGAGCGATGTTGTAGAATTAAAGGATACAAAGAAAATTTCTAAAAAATCTGTACATTGAAAATTCCCATGTTCTTATGGGGAAAAAGAAGACTTGTAGTTTGCTTGTTTATGGATATATTTTTATCAAACTTGGCAAATTGATTTTTTTAATCCTATTCTATTAACATTTGATCATCGTTTGATCGAATGTTATTTATAGTTAGGTACCTATATGACTCTCATATGGAAATATTGTAGTAAAAATCCAATCAGACAGAAAAAAATTCGCTTGGTATGCATGTTTGCTGCCTCAGGGGTGTTTAAAATAAATACCATTTTAAGTACCGGTAAGTGTAACTTTTCTACCTTTAAAGTTGAATCTTACAGTGCATCTCTGTAGCGCTGCCCATATCGTTCTTAGGTACGGCAGTGTCATAAATTTTCAGCACTTGTCTAAATCTAAAAAAAATTCTTTTTTGCTGAAAAAGTGCTGTATTTGATTTGCGCTGATGATGGATCTGTATAATAATGAAATAAAATGAAAATGGTTTATTTGTACAGGCAACTTACACTGTTACACTTAACCTGTGGATACAATAATCTGTATAAGTGTAGGGTCTACTATTATTTCATACACTAAATTTTAAGGACCAAATATTTTGCTTCCCCATAAACTTACTGCAAAGAACGGTAAGACAGGTGCAGCTGGTAAGACTAGTTGAACTATAAAACATGGAGCCACAAAACTCATTAACATGGGTACGGTACGGGAACCAATAAAAATTGTTGGATATAGAATAGCCTACTCATAGTTCAACACAATTTTCATAAATCTGACAAAAACCTCTATGATAGAGGTTAGGTTAGTTATTCATATCATTCATAATAGTCACAAAGTAACAGATTTGATCCTGAGAAAAGTCAGAAGCTCTTTGATGATTCACATGGACGTGGACCAGCTATCTATGATCATGGTCCTGGCCTTGGCTATAGTAAACAGTTGATCTTGGTAAAAATCACAAGAATCACAGTCAAAATAATTATACAGTTATTACGAAATCTCACCCTGCATTCATATCCAGCTTAAAAAATGTGCACAGTCTTTAATAATTAATTGGTAGGCTATAGCCTGAGTCAACACTAGAGCCCAACAATAAACAATAACCCTATGTCTTTAACTGTAACCCTTCCCGGACGGGCGAAATCGTGACATAGAACGGGAAAAAATTATAGGAGAAAATAAAAATTAATTTTCCTTATTTGTGTTTTGTTATACAAGTACCGTATACATAAAAAACACAATGGAACACTTCATAGGTCAAAATAATTTTTTACTCGTTTTTAACTATGCAGATATATCCGCTACCCGTCCGCGTAAGAGTAGAAAAGCGGCGGATATATCCGCCACCCGTCTTTAAAGATATGACCATGACAACGTTAGGCAATAAATAAAGACAACGTAGTGTTGAGCGCGAAACGTCGAGGGGGGAGATTAGGAGCGGTTGGGGTGCGCGGGAGAGGGGGAGTCACGGGAGAGGGGGGGAAGTGCGGGAGTTAACGCAGCCATGGAGAGAGCAGGAAAGTGGCGCCTTGGTGTTGGTACCACGAAACATCTGGTTACTGCTGAAGCACTTGCCAGTCTATCTGCAGAGAAGGCGGATATATCCGCTTCCCGTCCGGAACATCAAAAACCATAAGCGGATATATCCGTTACCCGTCCTTTATCACCAAAGGCGGATATATCCGTCACCCGTCCTTTATCGCCAAAGGCGGATATATCTTTAACCCGTCCTTTATCGCCTAAGGCGGATATATCCATCACCCGTCCGAGAAGGGTTTTATGCATGCGGTACAGACAGATAATGCAATAGGACAAGTCAAGAAGTGGACATTGTAAAAATACATAGAATTGACACATCTAACAAAATAAGAACAGCGACAAAGATAAGATATGTTAAATCAGATTGATTGACAGGTTATGATCGATTGATTAGGAGGCGATCGTCCACGTAATCCGCTAAAGAGTAGTAGGATTGGTCCTTTAGAAAAAGAGTTACAGTTTTCTTAAATATATTTAGTTGCAAATTTCTAATAGCTAATGGGAGTTTATTATAAATAGCGATTTGATGGTAAACATGACAATGCCGAGTATTTGCAAGCCTTATAAATATGGAGTTATGTCTAAATCTACATCATTAGTAGGTTTATATTCATTGGATCATGATGAGCATTTTGAGGAAAAAAAGAGTTGATATTTTGTTTTATATATACTTAAGGTGTTTAAAATATACACAGATGCAGGGCCGGATTTCCCAATAGGCCCGGTAGGCCCGGGCCTATGGGCGCAAGCTCCCAGAGGGCGCACGGCCGAGAGGAAAAATATTTTTTTAATATCTAAAAGTAAAATAAATAGCCATAGCTTAACATATTTTGTGAGTTGATAAAAAAAAAACTCTTGCCAATAAAGCATTATAATTTTTAAATTCATTAAAAGAAATAACCGTTAAAAAATATAAACAGTTTTTCAACATTATGCATCAATTTTGTTACAACATTGATAACGAACATTGGTTATATGGGAGTAGGCTGTAGGGATGTTGTCGAGCGCCCGAGCGGTACGCATCCCGCATCGTATTGCCATTGCCAGTTGCCACTGTACTCTTTGCACTGCCACTATGCTGGCTCGGTGCCACTGATCTGAGTGATTAGGGGCGTATGCGTGTTAGAAACCGTTACCACCCTTACTTAACAAAAAGAAAATGTATTAACTAATCTTTTGATCAGTTTACAGCAATCTGCACTGCAGGGTCAAGTTAAAATATATAATACGTTTTGAATATTAAAAATACGATAAGTTTATCTTTAAAATTCAATAACGAAAAAATATCTGAGTTTGCAACAGGTTTTAGAAAAATTTAATCCCCTCCAAAGCACCATTTGATGTCATTTCCTCCTCAGCTCAGACCTGAGGATAATTATGGTTGGCCGGACTATTGCTTTGAAAATATAATCAGAATGCAGTACCACCATAGATTAACCATAAACTCAAGTCGACTTGTTATCATATTGTCAATCCTAAATATAGTTTTTCATGTCCAGTTCATATATGTTGGTCACACTGCAAGTTAGTTTTGACGTAATTTTGTTTCTATTATTGTCTATTATTCTATGTTGTCGTTGTGAGTGTTTTAGTTTCTTGTAATATAACCAGGGGACGACCTATTGTTTATGATTAGATCGTTTTATTTTGGACAAACTAGGTTTAAATAACATATAACTTAAATAAAAAGAATTGTTTTCAGCTAATCCCTAAGGATGACAAATCTACTAAAGGCCTATGTTTAATCTATCGTATCACGTACTGTTATGGAGTTCATGTTTTGGGGCCTGAAATTGGAATCAGTGGACATGCTTTTTTTGCAGAAATGCTCTGTGGGTTGGATTGTTTTGTTTCAGTCCCACAAGCGTGAGCATTTGCTAAAAGCATAAAATTGCCAAAAGTGTTTAAGACGGCATTTTGTTGAGGCTAAACAAGGTAATTCTAAAAAAAACTTGCAATTATAAAATTCCGACGAGGAGTGGTGTTCAAGCAATTAAAATAGGCCTTTAGGCATGATATAGTTTTTAATAAAGGTTTTTGGAAAGAAACTGTGACCAGAACAGGGGGCGGAAAAATTATTTGGGCCTAGGGGCGCCAAAATGCTAAATCCGGCCCTGCACAGATGGCATGGTTAAGATTTCAAACAACTGAAAACTTGTTTTACATGATTGACAATCTCTCAGGTTGTCAAGGAGTCTTACCGCCTTTTGCCACCGGAAAACCTGTTACGCATGGCATGACAATGTCTCCTCTGCCATAAAAAGTGAGACACACGAATGCGTACTCTTTTCAATTAATTCTTTCCATATGAAACAAAAGTGTTAAACATAAATTTGTTTAGTTAAAAAAAACTTAAATTTCTTCAAATAATGTTTAGAGTATGGACCGAAGTATATACAGGATTAGGATTGGACGCTAGTAAACAATTCTATATTATGAACTCGTAGGCAGTGAAGTAATGGCTATTGATGGAAATAGTGAACATATTAAACTTGATTTGTAATATTACTGTATCTGTATCATCTACCTACGGTTTTACAGAGAAATGCAATTATTTGTCTATAAAGCAAAACTTGTGTGCTAATGTTGTGTCGCCCTTTTTCATTTGCAACAAAATGTAGAAAAGAGGAGGATCTTAAAACAATATAAACCTGGAATAACCTGTAACCAAGCTCGTTTTGCTGAGGAAAATCATTGGTTTACTCGTTCACATATTAAAAACAGATTTTTATCATACAAAAAGTATATTCCGGTACCGGGAATCGAACCCGAGCCTCCTGGGTGAGAGCCAGGTATCCTAGCCACTAGACCATACCGGATTGTTGTTTGAAACTGTTGAAAAGTAGCTCTCAAGTAATTCAAACCGAATGGTGAGAAAAATTAATTGTGAATTTTCTCATTTAACATTGTGACTATAATGATCTGTAAACAATCTTTTGAAGTTTTTGCCTATACTGTACTTCACAACGTTTACTATTTATGTATTTCGTATTTTTTATCACGCATGCCAATAAATTTATCGTGTGTTGAACGTTGTTACAGTATAAACATTTCCCAAATAGAATAATGTGCTTGTGCAGCTTGAATACTTTTTTGTATATACTGGCCTGAACCCCTGAAAGTAAGCGGCCTATAAGCATATACTGTACGTTATTGTAGGTAGGCCTACTCTAAAATACTTATATTTTTATTTTACACAGTTAGGTGGATGTATGTAATCTGTTATCCTATTCCCTAAGACGAGCTATGTCAGTTTGTCTGTCTATCTGTAATATACTCGTATATCTAACATAGCCTATATCTAACCCGGTACGATTATTAAAAGGTGATACTGTACAGGCATGTGGTCATCGTTTAAGGCCATTACCAAAAATATACATATGACACATTAAAATTAGTGTAGTTAATTGGGTTTATAAGTAAAAAAAATAAATAAATAAAGAAAGAAAATTGTAAACAAACATTTTATAATATACGAAAAACATTTTTATTACAAACCATAGACGGACATTCGATCGCTGAAACAGTAACTCTGTAATGTAAAAGCATGCAATTAAACAAAAATAAAATACATTTTTATGATCTTGCTTGTTTAAGAGTCCTTGGAGTTGGAGCCTAGCCATTCTAACTCATTGGGGATAACCTGACTAGCTTCTGCCTTATTCTACCCCATTTTACAACTAAACATCGTAATATTTCAGCTATTTATTATTTGTATCGTTTGATAGATAATTAAAAATGCAAAATAAAAGTGTTCTTGGCATTTTTTCATAAAACCAGCCAGTTTTGAGTAATTCAACTTAAAGATTTTTAAATTACCACCATTTTTAAATTTTAGTTTGAATCGAGATGAACTTTTTTTCTAACACGGGTCTCTTCTACTTTAACATACATACCAAGTTTCACAAAGATCGGTTGAAAATATTAGAAGATTAAAATGTTTATGTAAAAGATACAAAATGGCGGATATCTGGTTAACGAAGCGATTTTGGAAAAATGTTATTCTTGATTTTCTGTTTATTTTGACCCAAGGAATCACTAGGCAAAATATGTCCCCACCTTGTATAAACACCCTGTATATCATACAGTGCAGTGACGTATCTGCGCAGATCTAAAGCACAGTCATCACTTAATTTTTATTTCTTTAAATGTTAATTGAATCTATTTACTATTGTTTTTTTTAAAGGAAAAGTAAAAGCGGATTTAACTACTAATAAGTTAGTTTTAGGTGCACTCTAGATAGGTACGTGAAATTATACAAATTTTCGAAATCGGGCAACATAAATAAAGTCAATTCTATACTGTAATAGAGTAATAGTGTATTATAATAAAAAAATCTAAATAAGTTAAAAAAATAGTTTTCGACATCAAAATTTTGGCCAATAGTGGAATGTTTAGATTAGCATACGGTACTATTTTTTTGTATTCTGTTTGAAAGCAAATTTAACTAATAAATATAAGAAATATTACTGGATAAATAATAGCTTACATCACAGAAAGTGGCAAGAACACATTCTTCAAGTCAGGTACGGTATTGACAAATTGTCCTTCCGCACCGTGAACAACAAAAGGTTTCTGAGAACTTGTAATGCTGTTCCACCTTCTTGATCGAAAATATATTGTATATCTAGTTATACCAGCAACTCGTGTGTTATTGGGTTTATGTTGCACACCAATATGTTTTTGCATCGGTCAGTATTATCATTGACTTTTGATCTGAAAACTGCAAATATCTGCAAATATCTACTCTTGTCGTTAATCCTTAAGACATGTTTTGAATGCGTTTTACGCCCAGTTTCGCCAGAGTGCGCTGATGTAGGTTTAATGTTTTCCGGTCGACCGGCAACAATTTATATATTGTTTTATTTGTTTAAATAGTTTCCTATTCGAGATAACTTTACCATTACGTATCTACGGACGGACAGATTTGCAGTACAGTCCGGTCCACAAGGCGGCGCTCCTAGACTGTACCTATAATATATTTAGCAGCGACCGGTGTAGTGGACGGACAGTCTACCGCGTGTCGGAGTGGACTGTGACTGTGTAGTGCAGACAGTGGGACAGCGACATGACACACACCATACGATCTTGGATACCTTTCGCCGATCACGGTAAGACCATGGGGTGAGATTGCCAGTTCTAGAAGACGTTTGTTAAGGATTGTTAAGGGGGTTTAAGCCGATTTCACAGTTAGGTGTTTTTTTTTATTATTTAACTTATTTCATACGATTCTTTTGCTAATGTAGATGGTGATGATTACTAATAAGTTGATCTTTATTATATAGGCCTAAATTTATTTTTTTATAAGAATATATATTTATGTGCATCCTCCCTCTCAGACTTGTGGTGTAGGAAGTGTTGGTTACAGGTTGTCTGTCGCATTTACACACGTTAGACAATAAATTGATGAAGTTTTAGAATTCCACATGAGTTGATAGTGGCATTTAACATCTTCTCAGACACTGTAAAGCATTCTTACTATCCCAATTTTAGTTAGTTGTAGGCGTGGAAGATATTTACCTCCTCATTTATGTGATATTTATAAATGAGACAGGGCTTCAATGGTATTGCCTCTTTGATTTAGCTCTGTGAAGGGTCACGTTTGCATACATCCGGAACTTCCCACTAGATTCTACTGTAATTGTCTGCGCTATCATATTTTTCCTTTTAGCGAATTTCCCATATATAGGGAACAAGCTTACCGTAGGTCGCATGGTAAGACCTAGACTCGGGACCGATTTGCTTTTTCGTTTTGAGGTACACATTGTGTGAAGTAGTTTTGACGACGGCTTGTGCAGGATAATATGTTTGACATATGACGACTGAAGAGAAGATTTGAAAATGGGGTTTTTACCCCGAAACTATAGTCATCCACGACAATATGAACTGATTGACAACCGATTAGTAACCTCATTTTATGTCAATAAATCAATCCTGGAGGCAAATTAGGTATAAACTAATAGAGCTTTTAACGTTATATTAGAACACTTACTTATAACTTATCAATACAGTACAATATACAACGCGAGCTAGTTGTACAACAAGCCCGAGTCAAGTTGAGCCCCGTCTGCAGGGCTTCCCTAACAACAGACAACATTGTCCAATGTCCAGCCCTCGCCTTGTTACCCAATTTTAACACGATTATACTAACTCTACAACGACCACATGTCCAACCATTGAGTACACTGCTTTATATTCGTTCGCTTCGATATCGTACACTTTGAAAATCTTTGGAGCTAGTACATTATTTATATAGTGCCCTGTATATACACTCGCACACACACACACACACACACACACACACACACACACACACACGATTTCTTGAATCAGCATGATCGAACCATGGGAACAGGATTAAATGGGGTAAAAATAAGTTTTAAAACTGGTCACCCTCAAAACATAACACTTTGTACATTCATTCTAAATCATTTTAAGTAGAACTTATACGAACAAAATTATTTGGCACATGGAAGCGTTCTTGTACGACGAATAGTTACGGGGATAAGTTCAAAAGACTATATTGATCAAATTTGGAAAAGTTGTATTTCATATTAAGCTATTGAATGTTTGGCTAATAACACGCTTTATTACCTCCCCCGTTCCCTGTATCAGCAAATCTTTGTACTTATAAACCTACTTTTATTTAAAAATGGAATAGATTTGATATTTTAAGGAAATGTTTTATTGAAAATCAAAGCAGGCAAATGGAAATCCGCTAAGTAGGCAGGTTTGCAGGGGTCGGGGGTATTTTTATGTTTCGCACCGGACAGAGTATTGAGAACGATTTTGTAATTTGTGAACTTGAATTGTGCATATTAATTCTCTGTCCCAGAGATGATCGGAAGGAAATATCAGAGAACAATTTAATTATTCTTATTTCTCTTTTGGTCTGTTTTGAATTTTTCCACTGATATGTTTTATATAACATGTTCTTGTTCAAAATTCAGCTATTTAATTTAGTAGGTAAAACATATCTTATACAATATCTTACGTTATACCTTTGACTATTAATAATGGTTATACTTTTAACGCATCGTTGATTAGCTTAATACATTTATTCACAACTTGGCTTAGTAGTTACAAAATACGTTTATTCGCCTGGTTAAATTTTGGATGGTCATGGATTTGAAATAAATAAACTGCGAGTATCAGTCTTCAATCATCAGGATGGGGTGGCGTAATCATTTTGTTACATTGACACAGCCCTGGTTTGTGTAAGACATAACTACGATGTCCTGATTATGGAAACTGTAACATCTTCAAAAAACAGCCTACTTTGACCTTACATCAAATCGTAGAAAAAAGGAATAAATATCTTCATGAGTAGGCTTTCGCGGCCGTTGTCATTGAAATCCATGGTGATGGTTTTCGGCGTCAACCGCGTCATCAGTAGTATTTCACTGCCAGACGTTTCGCCATGGATTCAAAGGAATAAATATGCCTACGCTTGTCTTACCCTGATCGAATCCATCGCAGTTTCTTCCCTTGCCAACTTCATCGATTGAACTAAATTTATTTAATTAATGGATTTGTTATTTTTACGCTAAAACGACGTAGACGTCAATGTGTCTTCAATGCCTCCAATCCATTTACACCTGTGAGTGATGTTGTTGCTAATTTAGGTTACCATGCAAGTTACTGCCCGACATGTGGCGGAGTTTACGTTGGTTGCTGCCAATTTTTGATTTATCTCCACTCTCCTCAGAGTGTATTTATAACTCCTGGAATTTCTTTCGACTCTGGAACAATTGCACAGTTTTTGCGCGGTTACATTGACTTGCACTACTGTAGTACCATTCGCGTTTGTGAGAGGTATATTCTTCTCTCTTCTCATATCAAGGTCTTACAGAAACTTGCTATAGAAAATCAAATAGTCAGTATGTTATTAAAATGCAATACTGTATTGTATTTGCAGTTTATATTTTATACTGTACTTTTGCAGACCAAAGAACATTCATGATGTACGAGGCTGATTTTCGTCAAGAAAACTCTGCTTGTATAGAAGCCATTTCAATTTTCAGTAATGCGGAATTTTAAAATGTATTAATTTAATAAAATCAAAACCTTATAACTAACATGTTTACTGTTAATTAATATTTTGTTGAAGTTATGAACCTTAATAACGGCTTCTCTCCCAATATTTATTAATTTGACGTTTAAAGCCCTTATATCCATGAAAGCTCTAGTTAGTTGTATATTATCCTGTATGCTGCTCCTTTTCCGGCATGTTTTGGCACGTTTCACGTGGAGGTATCATTGCTAGAAGGGCGTTGCTAAGGAACCACAGTACTGCACTTGTCCCTCTCTCCAAATTACTTTATATTACTTAACCAAGTTCCGCTGCTTTCTGGAAAGTTGTAATTACGGAGAAATTTCTCAGCGCCAATTATATTGTTGTTTGCTGTGTTTTTGACTACTGTAAACAAATTTAATTCCAACAACTTATTTCACAGGAAATAAAATAATGATCAATTTTTGCATTGTCGATATGTTTATGAACGAGGAAGAACGGCTGGAATTACTTAGGATTGAACAATCACAGCTTAGTGCAAACTAAACAGTTCGAGCAGTAAGCGAAGGTGCATCTGTTGGCAGGTAACGATAGATTTACCAAAATCTTTTCAAGGCAGTCTTTGCAATCCATACCATAGTACTTAGGTGCGATGGCTATTCGCCATCAATTAGGAAAACCTGATCCCTCCAACCTTAATTTGGATGAAATAGAATCCAAGTAGAATGATGTTTTATCAAGCCAAGCTTTTATGTGTATGGATACAATCATGCTACCAATTATTTGCAAAGTGAATATGTTAAACAGACCAAATATTAAAGTCGGTAGATAAAAGAACAAAGGAAGATTTGCGGTCACAAAAAACTGTTCTATAGCCTAATATGTATAATTTGGATTTTTAGAGCATAAAATGTTTGTTAATTGTTACATAATATTATGACCGGACCCCGAGTATATTAGCCTATACGACAGGCAATAGAATAGCAATAAGGTTACTCTATGGTCTGTATGCACTTCACTCTACCCAGAGCTGAGATATCGTTAGACCTACAATCTACAATCGTGCATGATATACACAGATGGGTCGGTTAAGACTGTGCATGTATTGGAAGGTGGATTTTATTTGCACGTCCGTAGCCGAGAACATTGGTATAGAACATCGGCAATATGCATCCACTCGAGTGGTCAACGTGGCGTGTTGGACATAAATAGCCTCTGCCCGTCTGGCAGTGTGCACTCAGGCTGTAAGGGACTAAGTTGAATATAAAAGAAATTGTTTAACCTAAAATATTTAACCTTTTTAATCGTAGGAGATTTTGGCGTAAACAACTGATACATCTGATGCTCGGGATTCATCACTATCATGGATCATGTCATGTCAATTGCACAACTAAGTAACTGAAGAATTTGTAGTCTCATGACTGAATGATAACCATTGACTAGAAAAAGAATCATACATTCAATTTTGTTGTTAATTAAATTGTTTTGGCATTTTTAGAATAAACCCCTAAAGTAATCGAATTGAGTAACCTTTATTACCAAACCTAAACCCAGGACCAAAACTTATTGTGAACTGTTGCATCTTTAGTACTACAATCACGGTCACAGTAAACAAAAACACCTAAAAGGGAAATCTCAATCTAAGGTTAGCTGATTCAGCTATGCTCAATTACAATTTAAAAACTGCCACACCGTAGATGGGCTATTTAATTCCGTATGCAATAGTGAATAATATTACCCCAAAAGGTCGTAGTGAAAAACTAGCCAGACCAGTGTTACGGGTTTTACTAAATTTAAATTGATACATTCTTAAATTTACTTGTATTGTAATGTAGCATTTTAAATTTCTTATAGCATTAATCCTGATGGATGAACTATATTATGTTTTAGAAAATAACTGTAAAATGTTTACATGCTCGCGAATATATGTTCAGGCTTTGTAAACAGATTGTATGAACATATTTAGATAGTTAAATTACCAAGGCTGTATTAAACAGAGAAATAAAAAAATCCAAAATTATCGACAACTTTATACACACCGTTTCTATGAACCGATCTTGCGGATTCGTGAGCTCATATCAGTTTATCCAGCTCTACACATTCATGCCAAATTAATCAAAATCAGATCAAAATTAATCGAGTTATCATCTTCACGTAAAAATTTGAAAGAAAAGTGTTTTTGGCTTCTGGGAACATGAAAATGAAAAACTAAATCGTTCCCGGGTCTAAGTCTTTCTATGCCGCATACCGTAATAGCTTCTTCCTCATCAGGAAATTCGCTATAATGAACACATTTAGTGAGTTAATTTAGTAAATTCATTTCCAGTTCTATCCAATAGTTCTAGTAAAAACTCATTCAATTACAGTTCTGTATTGACGCTATAGTGTTAGACTTAAACTAAAAAAAACTAATAGTTCTGTGATAAAATGTAAGAGAATAAAGCATTAATAGTAGTAGGTAATCGTGGTGCGTAAACCTACCTAGGTTACTAAAACGTTTTAGTTTACTTAACTACTAGATATAACAAAAATATTTATAAATTGACGTTTTTGACTTTTAACATCATCGTTTAGCTTTTATTCTATAAAAAATATCTATAATTTACGGTTTATATTGATTTTAATATAGCCTATAATTCCAAGGTCGAAATACGGTCGTAATAACGATAACGACGCCTTCATTTTGTTAACGTCAAAACAGATACCGCCACGTATTGTGTGTATTGCAGAGGAGTCTTAGCAGGCGTTTCCCGTATGTGTCCCAAAACCTCAAGAGAAAAATATTTAAAGTAATAAACATGACAGATTAATAATTATTACTAATCGGTTACTACAATTCCTCCAGGAAAAAAATAAGATAGGGCAATGTTAGATTTATGAGTTTTTAAATGTACTAATTTAGGTAATTTCTCATTAAACTCAAAATCAATGTACCTACACTAAGTAATGTAGATTGCTGTGTGAGTGAGTTTTATAAAGGTTTTATGTTTGTGTTTTTAATTATATCGTTAGTTATTACTTTCTCGGACACTTACGGGAAAAATAATATGGTTACCATAACAGTTACTATAGAACTAACTGTAAGTTACAGTACTGCTTCCATCTTTCCAAAGGATTGATATGATGTTTCTAAACCATATCAACACATCCATGTACAAATGTGTTCCTTGATTTTGTTTAAGTGTGGAGGTAGTTTTTATTTCAGCAACTTGATGTTATATTAAACCCTGCGTGCCATGGTTGTTGTATCACCAATGCCAGGATTATTTCACAGGCCTACATTGCATATTATTATATTCTACGAGATAACAATATGTCGCTTGTTTGTGAATCATCCTCATAACACGAGGCAAAGTCGTTTTTTTATTATAAGAGTTAGAAATAAAAACATTTCTCAGTTTCCCCCACAGCAGCAAATCTAAGCACTCAATTACGACAGTATTACTTATATTGGTCTTCAATATAAATGAAATTCCTTTTATTGTGGTGTTGTTGAACAAAAATTCGTTAAATAACTGTGCATTTACCTAGTTTGTAGGTTTGCTGTGACAGGGGTATTTTACGTGTTCAATTGTAATGGTTAAAGTAAAATATAAATTCGTAAATGGTGCTTACTACAGTACTACAGTATGAGCAATACACAATAATTATTGCAACTCTAACCTTAGTCGGGAGTTTTAAACCCTAAGTACCAGGGTGTTTTTCACCTGTGTTATCCCACAACTAGTGATAGAGCGGCTGAGCGTTGGACGTGTTCCAAGGTTCGATGCTGTGTCTGGCGCACTGCAATGTGCTGCATTACAGACTCTTCCTTACACAGTTTTGTGTCTACATTCATTGTATAGTTAAATATTTTTTTGTATAGTAGTAAAGTAACTCAGTGTACCTATTTATTACATTTTTTGTTGCTTGCAATATTTAGATTGGCGATATTGCTTCACAGCCAGAATTAAAAGATTTGTTGGAGAATCGTAGATATAATTATTGAAACACATATAAAGAGATGTTCCAACAGACGGATTGTTTGACCCGCAGGGGGCCCACGCTCGCGTGGGTACGTGGCCTAGCGACCACGCGGACCCTAGCTAGCCACCAGAGAGGAGGCAACTGTCCGGTGTTGGAACCGGCACTTCAAGTAGGCCACAGACATGGACGACTGGGCATCGGGTCCCAGTGACATTCCTTTATCCAGGATGGAAGGGGTGTTTAGCTCTAGGAGAGATGGAAGTGCATCATAATCTCCAACCTACCTGTGTCTGTGGTTCTTCGGGCTTCGGCTTGCTTGTAGTGTGCGACCAGCATTTAGTGTGGCATATCCTCGACTTTGGAAGTAGCCTGTCCTGGAGGTGAAAACGGGCAAGTACCCGCAGCTCATGGGGACACTCAAGGGGAGCGTAACCTCCGCAGTGTGAGGGCAACGGTTTGCAGGCACTTCTGCAGGCCAATCCCTGTCTCTGATCACGGATGGTATGGTTATCTTGAGTGTGGGGGGTTCTTCCCGGAACCTCAATTGAGTTAAGGGTGTCGCCACCTTTGGTGGATAGGTTCATCCGGGTGGGTCCCACTTCTATACCTGCCTCCTTTTGGGAAACCCTGATGGCCTGGCAGTGATGTTGGGTCTGACGGGCAAACGAAGTAGATCGGGTGCTGGGTCCGAGCCCACCAGGGGTATCCGGGGATCTATCGCTCTGGCTATCTCTGGTTTCCCAGCAACTGGGTAAGGCCTCGATCGGGTAGTGGTGTAAATGGGAGGCTGGGGTTCCCCCGTCAGCTCGCTGACGGTCCCCTCCTTCTGGCTATGATGGCGGGTTCTGCCTGTCAGGGATTGGATAGGTCCCGGGTGTCGCTTGCACTAAATGCGTCGGGGCGCTCCAGTATGGTCCGCTAGGGCTTGTACCTGGTGGAACCCAACTGGAGTGACGCTTAAACAAGTAGCCGGAATCCCTGGTTAGGATTGAGGGGCAACCCTCTTTCCGAAGGGTCTGCTTCGGCAGCCGGTGAGCCTGATGACCTTAAGTCATCCTCCTATGGTGTCATAAAGGTTGGTGCGCAAGTTCCAATCGGCATCAGAGGTCCCGGGTAGTTCAAACGGTACCGGGTGTGTCGGAGAGTTTCGGCTCTTTGGACAAGTCATAAGTCTAAGTCTAAGACGGATTGTTTGTATCCCAATACAAATAAACAGAGTACAAATCGATAAACAATGCACACGGAAACAAAAACAGACAAAGAATCAAAGATTGAAAACGTGCTCGATGCTTTTGTACGTTCGGTCTTTGCTCAATATCTGCCTTTCAGCTTGTCTCTGTTTTCAGTTATCTTTTTTAGATTTACTTTTTAAATTTAAATCCAATGTACAATGTATTTTTTCGATAAAATTATACACATGTATTACTGTTATTAATGGTAGGTTTTGCGGGACTTGGATTGTGTTTGTCATCAAACGAAAGTCAATCGTTAAAATAACAGTTATTTGGAACATTTGGCTATTGATGTTTTAGCGAATCTCTTAAATAGAAAATAAGTTATTACCGTAGGTCTCATGGTAAGACCTGGGCCCGACACCGATTTACTTATTCGGTTTGGTGTCCCAGAGGTAAAAAAACGCCAACCATTCCATTATGTAAACCAGCTTAATTGGACCATGGAACAGGATTATATTAGTGTAGAAGTTTAGGATGGGCTAAATATAACAGAAAATGCAATTGCAAATAACATGTTTAGACGATGTTGTTATCTTGTATACAATAAGTTTTGAAGCCCAATGTATAATCTATTTTGTGACTAGTAACATCAGAGGATATGGTAGTCTATTTAGCGAGGTTCGGCGGTTCTGTAAGAGGATTCGCCAAATTTTACCAGGCGATAAACTTTAGTAGTGGTGAAGGAAGCCCCGCACTTTAAACTGATTAGAGCAAGTGGATTAAACCTAAACCTACTATCGCTGGGGCTTTGTGGATATAGCCTACAGTGAACTGCCTCGTTGTTCAGTGGAGGTCGCCCTCTGCTCTGAGGCTACAGAGCAAATTGCAGCCTAGTTGAGATGAGTTTGATTTTGCTGTGCAAGAGGTGTGACTTTCTAAACAATAATATCAAAGAAGTTCTGTTTACAGCAACAGTAAGATGAGTTTAGTACTACCTATAGTACAGTAAAAATATGTTTTGACCCAAAAAAATTAGCACAACCGGGAAATTTGGTACAGATGTTGGGTGTACCTTCCTTTTGAACATACTAAAAGTCCCCTAAAATTGAAGCTGTGCTACGGCCGCCATATTGGAAAATGGCGGCATATTTCTGTATTTTTCGCTATAGTGACTTTATTATTAGAGATATAGAAAAAGGCTAAATATACAAAATGTAGGTCATCTAAAAATACACATGTTTTGTATTTACCATCTTTCTCTAAACCCAACGGTTTTTGAGTTATTTGTTATTAAGTATATTTAGTTTTTTTCTATTTATCAAAAATAGGTGAAACACATGGAAATTGACCGTTACTTTCAAGGATTATGATAATTTATCCTATTTAGTTAAATAGTGTGATACTATACAATCTAAAAATTTAAGCTTATTTTATGAGTAAAACAACTCTGCCACAGCAAACCTGCAGACTCAGCAAATTTCCATTTGATTGGATGTTTTATTAAAAAATGTATATAAATAAAATTAGGTTCAACAGGTACCTAGGTTTGCTGCTACAGGTAGTGTGTTTTTTTAAGTAAAATATCAATACCTTACTATAAAATAACTAATTTTCCAAGTTTGATCAAAATATATCTATAAGCAAGCAAACTGCAACAGTTAACTAATTCATAAGAAAAGCATGGGAGTTTTAAATTTCAATAAACAAATTTGAATATACAAATTTTGGTTGTGTTTACTAAAAAGATGGCGATTATTTGTCACGATTAGAGTATTAACCAAATGGATTTTCAAAAGGAGATGGAGCCTAATTCGTACCAAGCACCGAAAATATTGTATGCAGTAAGGTAATCTACCATATTTTGTAAAGTACGCAATAGTCATATTAATATTTTATCTTCATTTTTTTACCCATTTAATAGTTAACATTTTAGTATTTTGATGGCACCACCACACTAACTAACTATACTTGACATCCCATTGTAAATTTGGAAGGGTGTTTTTCGTGTCTAGTTCATGTTGGTGACTAATTAAGTATGGTATAGTATAGTTAGTTTTATTTATAAAAAATCGGTGAAACCCATCGCAATCGACGGTTACTTTCAAGGTTTACGACAATTATTCATCCCACTTAGTTGATATCAGAGTGATAGTGGTAGTACCATCAAAAAATTAAAATGTTAATTTATTAAATGGGTAAAAATGAGTATAAAATATTAATATGACTATTGCGTAGTTTACAAAATATGATTGATTTCCTCACTGCATACAATATTTCCGATACTTGGTACGAGTTAATATTACAGTACTTAAATTACTTGCTTCATCTCCTTTTGAAAACCCCTTCGGTTAGTATTCGAATCGTGACGAATAATCGCCATATTTTTAGTAAACACAACCAAAATTTGTATATTGTAAATCTTAAGCTACCATGCTATTATTAGTCCAGGACCTGACTAGGGTTCTGTGTGCATGTCGTGTATAGTGAATTTTACTTTTGCATTTCAATATAGGTGTCTTAGGAAGTGTTTTCCACTCGGGTGTCAAGTTCGCACCTGGTACGTTTTCGAGCTATGACGTCATCAAAATGGCGGCCATTGATTTTTTTAAATTGTATATTTCGCAAACTATTTGTCGGATCGGAATGAATGTTTTTTTGTTTGAAAGATAATTTTAAATGCTACCTGTTTTACATTTACACATTTGTTGTATGTTTAGTACATTCTTCGTAATTTTGCAAAAACCTGTATTTTTAAATATTTTTGAGTTATTTTTGTTTGTAACGTTTTATTGATACAATTTATAAAAAACCACCAATGAAAAAAGTTGTAGAACATTTAAAAATCTTTACAAAAATACCAAATTCGATATGTTTTACTCAAAAGATTACGTCAAGAAACTAGATAAATCTCATAAAAACACCAATTTTGGCGCAAAAACGCCTATTAGTCCGGCATCTAGGGCAGTTCGCAAGTCTTATAAAGACAGTTTCGCCATTCAATGTTGATGTACGTGTCTAAATAAGTGTTTTCAACTCGGGTGTCACGTCTGCACCCACTGCAGTTTCCGGTTATGACGTCATTAAAATGGCGGAAAGGGCTATATTAAAAATAACGATATTTTACATACCATGTATTGGATCGGAATGAACTTTTTTTGTTTGAAAGATAAGTTTACATGCTATCTTTCTTACATTTGCACTTTTGTTTTATGTTTAGTACATTTTTCGTAATTTTGCAAAAACCTATATTTTTAAACATTTTTGTGTTATTTTTGTCGATAACGTTTTATTGATACAATATATCAGAAATAACTTATAGACAAAGTTGTAGCACGTTAAAATAGCTTTACAAAAATACCAAATTCGATATGCTTTACTCAAAAGATCACGTCAAGAAACTAGAAAATCGTACAAAACAACCTAATTTTGCGCAAAAACGCATATAAATCCGACATCGATGGCTGTGTTCGAGTCATATATAGACAGTTTTACCATTCAATGTTGATGTATGTGTCTAAAGAAGTGTTTTTAACTCGGGTGTCACGTCTGGACCCACTGCAGTTTCCGGTTATGATGTCTTAAAAATTGCTACATGTTACGATTTCACCAGCTATTTTACTTAAAATAAGACCATTACCCTCTTTTATGCAAATAAAAGCACAACAAATCAATGTAATTAGTCCATAGGAATGTTTCCACTATATAAATACCCCCGGTGCAGCAATCCTTTCGACTAAGCGAATTTCCATTTGCATGGATTGAGATTTATATGCGTTTTTGCGCAAAATTAGGTTGTTTTGTACGATTTTCTAGTTTCTTGACGTGATCTTTTGAGTAAAGCATATCGAATTTGGTATTTTTGTAAAGCTCTTTTAACGTGCTACAACTTTGTTTTTAAGTTATTTCTGATATATTGTATCAATAAAACGTTATCGACAAAAATAACACAAAAATGTTTAAAAATATAGGTTTTTGCAAAATTACGAAAAATGTACTAAACATAAAACAAAAGTGCAAATGTAAGAAAGATAGCATGTAAACTTATCTTTCAAACAAAAAAAAAGTTCATTCCGATCCAATACATGGTATGTAAAATATCGTTATTTTTAATATAGCCCTTTCCGCCATTTTAATGACGTCATAACCGGAAACTGCAGTGGGTGCAGACGTGACACCCGAGTTGAAAACACTTATTTAGACACGTACATCAACATTGAATGGCGAAACTGTTTTTATAAGACTTGCGAACTGCCCTAGAGGCCGGACTAATAGGCGTTTTTGCGCCAAAATTGGTGTTTTTATGAGATTTATCTAGTTTCTTGACGTAATCTTTTGAGTAAAACATATCGAATTTGGTATTTTTGTAAAGATTTTTAAATGTTCTACAACTTTTTTCATTGGTGGTTTTTGATAAATTGTATCAATAAAACGTTACAAACAAAAACAACTCAAAAATATTTAAAAATACAGGTTTTTGCAAAATTACGAAGAATGTACTAAACATACAACAAATGTGTAAATGTAAAACAGGTAGCATTTAAAATTATCTTTCAAACAAAAAACATTCATTCCGATCCGACAAATAGTTTGCGAAATATACGATTTAAAAAAATCAATGGCCGCCATTTTGATGACGTCACAGCTCGAAAACGTACCAGGTGCGAACTTGACACCCGAGTGGAAAACACTTCCTAAGACACCTATATTGAAATGCAAAAGCAAAATTCTCTATACACGACATGCACACAGAATTCTAGTCATGTCCAGGACTAAATCTTTCCCGGAACGTACACCACTTTCAGTGTTCGTTTACGATTTATTCAATCTCTTTGCTTTATCTTTAGGTCTAATCACATATTGTTTGGTATCATTGGAAAGGGTATAGAATCATCTGCAACTTTTGCAATGGGTGGTATTTGATTTTATCAGCGGTTAAGAAGTTATAAGCAAAACAATAAATATAATAATAATAAAAAACACGTTTTTTAATATAGTGAGATAAATATTAAGTTTACAACAAAAGTGTAAATGCAAGAAAGATAGGGTGTAAAAATATCTTTCAAACAAAAAATAAATCATCCTGATCCATTAAACGGTTCGCGAAATATACGCATTCAAAAATTGCTGAGCCGCCATCTTGATGACGTCATAGCTCGAAAACGTACCAGGTGCGAACTTGACACCCGAGTGGAAAACACTTCCTAAGACACCTATATTGAAATGCAAAAGTAAAATTCACTATACACGACATGCACACAGAACCCTAGTCAGGTCCTGGACTATATTATGAATTAGTTAACTGTTGCAGTTTGTTTGTTTATAGATTAATTATGATCAAACTTGGAAAATTAATTATTTTATACTAAGTTATTAATATTTTACTAAAAAAAACACACTATAATAACCTACCTGTAGCAGCAAACCTAGGTACCTGTTGAATCTAATTTTATTTATATACATTTTTTAATAAAACATCCAATCAAATGGAAATTTGCTGAGTCTGCAGGTTTGCTGTGGCAGAGTTGTTTTACTCATAAAATAAGCTTAAATTTTAAGATTTTATAGTATCACACTATTTAACTAAATGGGATAAATTATCATAATCCTTGAAAGTAACGGTCAATTTCCATGTGTTTCACCTATTTTTTGATAAATAGAAAAAACTAAATATACTTAATAACAAATAACTCAAAAACCGTTGGGTTTAGAGAAAGATGGTAAATACAAAAATGTGTATTTTTAGATGACCTACTTTTTGTATATTTAGCTTTTTCCTGTATCTCGAATAATAAAGTCACTATAGCGACAAATACAGAAATATGCCGACATTTTCCAATATGGCGGCCGTAGCACATTTTCAATTTTAGGGGACTTTTAGTATGTTCAAAAGGAAGGTACACCCAACATCTGTACCAAATTCCCCGGTTGTGCTAATTTTTTTTAGGTTTATGGAATTTTTCTTTTATTTTTACTGCACTACTAATCGATTGGGCAAAATTGCTTATTGTAAATAGTTTAATCTTGTACGGGGGTTTAAACTCTGTGGTCGGCGTGTAAATATTAGAGTGTCAAATATATGAATTAATAACATTGACTTTTATATGCTGAGGTAAATATTGAACAGTTATGGATCTTCTGCAGCAGTTTTATTTTTAAATAGCATAATTAGTGGTGTGAGACACTCGCATAGTAGTCAATAATTGTATTTCTTCACAAGTGTTCGTTACTGTGGTAGTTTATGTGATATAGTATATACTATAGATTGCAATAAGTTGTCTTTTCCGTTCGGATTGGTTAACAATTTAGTGATTCGACAGAAACCAGTAATTTACATGAGCGCACCCCCATCATGTCAGTGGTTCATCAAGCTTGGGTTATAACAACCTATACAAGCGCACATGGAATGAAATTACGATACTGTATTTCCGAGTTTGTGGAATGGTTTGAAAACATACAAATGATTTTGTGGGAAACCAGTGCCAAACATTCAAAATCCTAACAGTTATATAGTTTCAAACTCTTTAATCTTAGTAATTCTCGGGTAGAAGTACATTTTTGGTGATGGTAAGTGAGTATTTATTGCGAATATCTTCACCAAGTTTATTACATCTCGTGCGTAGAGGTGTCCATTCTGTTCACCTGCCCTCCTCTATTTGTACATGTATTAAGTGATATTTTCTATCAGGATTCCTTTTACGGTTACACAGTTCTCCATGTGGATTTCCTTCTCGATTTCTGTACTGTTCTTGATACATATTTTGTATTACTTCCTTTCTCATTTGACGACGTCGTGAAAACTAATATCAGCGAATATTGGGGTCGGAACAAAAACGGGAATGATAATAAAGAACTGACGTCACTAACTCGAAACATTAACAACGGTTGTTATTGAAAAAAAAAATTATCAGGTAAAATTTAAACAGTGCCTTAGGTTACGATTATATGTTTACATTCCAGCCAGTCACGTATTTTATTCATGTTTATGACTCCTATCGTTTCGGTTCCAAAATCTTTGTTTAGTAGGCCTACTAGTCGTGAAGGAAATTAGGCCTATCCACCAAAATCCCTTAATTAACATAGTATGTAATATTATTTTCTTTTTAAATCAAAATTAGATTGTTTTATTAAATTATTTATATACTTGATAATGAAGCAAACAAACTTACGAACTACAACTGTAAACATAGACAGGTTTACTTTTGATATAAATCCCTAATCTAAGGAAACGACACGGCACGTGCTACAAACAGTTTCGTACACGGGTGTCATCCACCCTCATAAAAATAGGGGAGGAAAGTTACGGGCTACAGCGTGTATCTTATATCACTCCCGTACCTAGCGGGATATGGCGATTCACGAATCCAGACAAATATTGGTAAACTCTTCATTCAATAATTGTATCTCTCTAACCACTTAGGAACGAACTTAGGAACGACAACACGTTTGAATATGATACTTAATCCACTTTTAGGTTTTAGACATCCAAACGGGATGGGTTTGAAGAAAGTTCGAGTTTAGAAAGACATAAATATAGAACACAAGATTAAACATTTTACTTGAATTCTATTAATGAGAACCGTTTTATGATCATTATCTCTACTGAACTTGTATTAGGAAGTAGGAAGGATTATATCTCTTAAGGATAAGGGTTGTCTTAACATGTCAAATAATGTACAGTTTAATTTATGAAATGCCCTATAACATTTTCTTCCGTGTTATTTGCTTGTTAAAGTGTCATACCTTAATTCAATTTACCCACCCCTAATGAAAAGATGTCGCGTGGGAGGGACGGATCCAATAACACGGAAGAAATCTCACCCCAACGCAACATACGGTAATGCTGGGGGAGACACGGTAAGGATTTGTTTTGGGCTTCGTGCACAGTTTACTATTGACTATTGATTTAGATTAAATAATCACAGAATATTGTAGGATCTACATTGAAGGAAATCGTCATCGACACGGGATATTGTAACATGTAAATTACGTGAATTATAATTGAACTCGTGGCAGATTTTTTATTACTAGCCTGGATTCTTTTAGTGGCTAATTATTTTGACTATTAACAACACCTCCCACCCCCATGGGGAGATTAGGAAATAAGGACATAAGTCATTGCTCGTTTATTGGAAACATCCCGAGAAGTCAGAGATTTGATATTGGCGTGGGTACGTAACGTTTAGATGGCCAAATGTTTTGCCTCCCTAATAAGGATCATATTCATATTCAGGATAAAACATACAACCTATATTTTGTATGAAACATGCTTATATAATTTATATAATAATAATAATATTATGTTATACTAATAAGTATTATAAATGTGAAAGTTTGTTTCTTTGTTTGAAGTTCAATTACGCATTAACTACTGGTCGGATTGAGCTGAAATTTGGTATGATGATAGCTTACATTCCCGATTAACATATAGACATACTCTTATCTCAGAGATCCTTTCGGGCTCCTCCCCAGTGGCTCTAGAGATTCCCATATTTTTTACCGTGTCCTCTCCCATTGCAATTCAAAGCACAAGTATAACTGCAATAAGCATTTTATACTTATACGCCAACCCCGTACGAATGACGGGTACTCTGCTAGTAAATTATAAATCCCTCTCAAAACAAAAACAATAGTTTCACCATTATAGTACATAATATATAGTATTAATAGTTTTCGATATAATACTAGAACGAACATGCAAACAATATAACTACAAGTTATCTAATCTATAAATAATATAACGCAGCTTATGTTACTTAAAACTATAGAGTTTTATTTTATAAGAATATATTGTATTGCCATTGACCACAGCCATTGGTTACAGTTAGGAATAGGAATTGTCAAGTTATATTAAAATGGCCAAAAATGAAAAATAGATTTATAACAGATTGTATAAGAGGTACTATTGTGTGTCAATTCATTTCTAGAACATGCTTTAAGTCCACCCCCAACTTTCTCGTGTTAGCAGACTGGAAACTAGAGATCCTAAGAATAGCTCTAATATAGGGCTCTGGAGGGTGGTACATATTCATATTAATCTATGTATATTCGATGGTATTACTGAAACGTGTATAGAGTTTGTTTATAAGCTAGTTAAATATTGATATCGGTTTGAACAGACAATTTTAATAATTTTCTATCAAACAATGGGTCGCTAGTGACACTCACGCTACTAGCACTAGCCCTGGTCGCTACCGCTACTGGCATGGTTGCACCCGGCTGGTGATCAACAAAAGGTACCTTACCGGGTCAAACTTTTGAATTCCAATTCAATAGCACCTGTTCTATAAACCCGCCCACTCTATGGGACAATAAGCGGGGACCAAAGTCTATAGCAGGGGCAGCATTGGAGCAGGTTCTTTACACGCACACACTGACGTGCTCCCCTCCTACAACCCTACAACCTGCCGCTGTTAAAAATCTATCTTTTTTGTTGTACTAACTAATGTCAATGTGTGTAAATTAAAAATAGAACAAAGGACTTCATCCAATGTTGGCTTATTTGCTGTAACGTGGTTTTGAGTTGTATAGTATATTTTAAGTGTATACTATGTAAACACACGAGCTGTTACTGATAATCTTTAAACACTTGAAAATCCTCCAACTCAGTTCAAAATTTTAGTTTGTCACTGTTCACTAGTAGTGAACAATACGATACGATTATTAATTCAATAATATTAAAACATTTTAATATGGAATAGAATATGTAAACTAGTATGCTGTAGTTTATAAGAAACATGAAACACTATAATAGAGCTAAAACATAATGATAAATACCTTACCTACGAAATGACATTTTCCTTTTTATATCGACACCAACCTACAGTACAGCAGCAGCAAACGGCGGGAACGCGCCGATTGACGGAGAAATTCAATGTTGTCAGTTGGCCAACCTGTGCTAGGAGGGGAAGGCGCCACAGTCAGTCGCAGGCAGGCGGGAGTCAGCCAGTCAGCCAAGATGGCCGCTGTCGTGTGGTGAGTGTCTGCGTCCGACGGTTGTGCTTCTCAGTCACTCAAAATGAACCAAATAACGCCAAGTTTCCGTTTATTCCGCGTCGTTTCTCCTATTTCCGTCTTGGTGTACAGAGTGTTCCGAGTTTTTCATTCTTGATAACGTGAACTTCACAGTTTTCCGCTGTGTTTACGTCGTCGCCAGTGCAGTGCAGTGCAGTGTGTATTGGTTAGGTTCATTGTTTCCGAGGGGTGTGTGCCTGTGCCAAGCTTCAAGTTTCACAGTAGCTTTAGTTTTAGTACCAATTCGTCCATATAATGTGCCCGCTGTCAGAAAGCCATCCTCTAAGCTTAGATTTAATCCGTGTTATCTGTGTTGTATATGTGGATTAGTAAAATAACTTAGGCCTAACCTAGGCTTTAACTCAGGTGTGAAGTGTTTCTTTTCCTTGTGTTGGAGTGATAAATCTTTACTTTTGTCTCGGTGTTTCTCGTGATGATTTTGGTGGTGTGAGCTTATACAGTTTCCTGTGATGTCCCTGCGTGTACCCGGGGGTGTTTACATGTTGCCCCCTTCAGGGGCACCGCTGTCCCCCAGCTCGGGGCCGCCCCCTACTCAGACAAAACCCCCAGCGGCTGTCGCCATAGTCACGCCCCAGAGAAGCAATAGTTTGGATTTCCTTAATTTTGAGGAGAAGCGACAGTTGATAGCCTCTTCGCTCTCTTTGACGGATTTCCTTCACCACGGCGGTTCCGCCACCAGCCCCTCGTCACCTACCTCGGGGAACGTCTATATAGGTATGAAATTGTCATTCTTACTAGACCCTACTGTAATCAATCTGACTGATAGGTATACTGTAGGTAGTGTTAAACAACCAAGTTATTTTACTTGTCCATTCGAATCATTTTGGTTTTGGTCTAAGAACCATAAGTGAAATATCAGCTTTCATTTGAGTTATTGATTATTACGATCAGAAGACGTACCGGTAGGCCTACGTAAAGCACGTCTAGTGACTCGCTCACCTACCTACACCACTTCTGCATCGCCAAATGGCCAATCACAATGTTGTGGTGTATCGAGGAATCGTTGTTGGGTTGGGAGAAGGAGGATAACGTTGGTTCTTGAAAGTAGGGGCACAGAAAATCAAATCCCATAAAATAATTTGTTTAAAGAATTCAAATAACAGTAAAAAAAATACAGTAATGCGTTCCCGTGATGTTCAAGTGATGTTATACATGTCAACAGCAAGTTTTAACGCCGAAAATTTACTCGCCGGTTGGAGCATAAATTGTCAACTAGCTAGTAAGATTTATAAAATTTAGAGTTTAAAATCTCGCTTTAGTCAGTAGACCTGGATTCAAAAGCGGTAGGCAGAGATTGAAGTGAAATTCTTCCAAATCGAGATCTGGATTTGATAGCGCTGAAAATGGCAGCCAATTAATTTATTCTCTAGCTCGTGGAACAAGTAGACGCCTTGGTCTAGGCATTATTCCTGGGTTGTTAAATCAAAATCAAAAAAATCAAAATCTGCTTTATTTCCAAAAAATATTTACAATATATACATATACAAAATACGAACAATAGTCCCACATAGGCTGTAAAAGACCTGTGCGCGGGACGAGCTCTATTACAAATTAGAAATATTCTTAAAAATTAAAACTAAATTAATCAAAATACTATTTACAACTAAGCTATGAGACAGCTACAGGAACAGTTAATGCTAAATAAAAGGTAGTCGAGTGAATGGAGTTGCAGTTACTGATATATGTACGCTAAATATTGTTTGGTGTACTTGTGTATAATTATTGTTAGGTATTGTATACTGAACCGATAAGTGTCTCAGACTGATCGAGCCCAATATCCGACAGCCAACTGCTTACCGAACGTTTATAAACTGGAAGAGACACACAGATAATAATTGTGTTGGTAAATCGAACATCAGTCGATTGTTTAATCAAGTGCAAGTCCGAGTGCTACTGCCGGTCTTTATGATAGGAACTGGATCCACTCGTAAACAGTTCGGTCGTAAACGTCTTCACCGCCTTGTCGTAATTTATCGTAAGGAGGCGATCGGAGTTATGATCCATTGTAACCTCCCATAAACGATCATGCGCGGCTAAAACAATAGTATAGTATTGGAATAGGCTTGGTGATCGAGTCTACTGTCTGACAGATGTTGTTATTTTAACTATTACGCGCTTTAGGATAAACGTAATTTAATTTGTAATCGTAACTTTAGTTTGATTAGAACAAACAATCATAAAAATACATCATAGGCTACATAACAATGTTTATTTTAAGTTATGTTGTCTGAAAACACCTTTATAATATTTAAGTGTAGGTTAGGTACCAACCTAGATATTTGTAATTAAATCGTACTGAGTTGTGGTTTGTCGAGGTAATTAATTCTATTTTTAGAATGAGTTTTATGTGTACTGTGTAAATAGTATTACAGTACCTATAGTAGAAATACAGTCCGAAAAGGACGACAAAATTCAAATGGTCTAATGTCAACCATAACTAGGCTATGCTTCTTTATTTTTAAATACTTCTTTGCCTATATAATTTTTATCACCCTACAAGCCGTAAGTTAACATTCAAATCGTTGTCCTAATGTACGTGCGCACTTTGCACTGATTGGGACACGTGTTTACCCAATAGAAACAATAATTAGGTAACTTTAATTTGAACAGATGATTCCAATATATTGGAGCAGTACAATATAGATTTATGGTGAACATTATATACCTCTTGTATGTTTTTAAACATCGAATATATAGTTGGAGACCAGGAGACCTCATGATATAGGAGCGATTTTGTCGAATTTAACTTGTGCGGAACACAGTACGATGAGTAGGCCTACGGTAGCAGACTAGAGAAGGCTATGGTAGATAGCAGATGCCACTAGGTCATTTTAGCGAGGTTTATTATAGTTTGTCATTTGATATGAAATCGCTGTTGGATCTGTCTCTTTTTAACTCCAAGCTACAATTTACTTAACTACTGTTGCGGAAATTAATACTTCCGACGACTCGTTGAGGCTCTTCCCATTTCATCACTCTACTCCAGTCCAATTCGGCACTTTATACCAGTGATATCCTAGTGTCCGGTTTCCAGAAGGTCACCTCAGAATCACGTGCCTTGCGGTCATTTTCGGCCCGGTTCTCACCCGATACCCGGTCTTCCGAAACTGTTGCTACCGCAGGTTGTTTTTGTGGTAATAATCAATTTGCTTGCCGCTATTTACTAACAAAGCTCGGATTTGCACTACCGTGTGTATATCGTATGTTAACCAACACTTGTGTTTTCAGGGTTTGCATTATTTTCTTGCGACGTTCAAATTTGGTTAGGGATTAATTGTCCGTGTCTTAGCATGGATACATTTTGCTGCACAATTTCGTATATTTTGGATTTCGATCAACCATAGAATGTGTGCAATTGCTTGGTTTCCCCAAGAAGACTACTTCTTGGTATATACCTCAAATAGGTAGGTAGGCATGTTATAGTTTGGGTAGAGGTTGATGGCCGGCCGAGGCGTGATGCACGTGAGTGTAAACTCAAGGTCGTGTCTCCACCTCTGGCATGAGGTTTGTTTACTACACCTAGCTAGTACCATTGACTATATACAGTAACCACATAGTCAATGCTAGTACTGTAATCCTGATGTAGCCCTAGTGTTAACTTAGCGGATCAATCAAGTCACGTTTCTGTGCATTTAGTGACCTACATGGACAATTTAACGAGGGTATTACAGGATGAGAGGTGGCCCATTTTTCCGAGCAGGTAGCAGGCTGTAAAATTTGGCGTTAGACAATACTACATGAATAAAAATGCCATTGTACATGAGAACAAACTGCGTTGCCTAAGCCAGATTTGTTCTTAAATAGTGTTTAGTATCCATAGTGTTTTGAGTTTTGTATTCAATGAAATATAATCAAAACAGTTCAGTCCAATACCTATACTAATCCAACACACAACAAACGGAGATTGTGTGGGAGATCAGCTGTTTTTACCACGGCATGGGCGGATATGTTTGTGTAACTATGAACTGTTGACCACGCCAGCCAACAGTATTGGGTAACCAGCTAGCTGTGATGCTGTTTTGCCCACAACCTCTCGTAATTTCGTTACATTCTAGCGAGTGTGTCAAGCCCCGCTGAGCCCGAGAGACCCTAATAATGAATACTTCATACCTCTAATTGTCTCCTTTGTTCTTTGTCCCACTCCCTCGCTGTCTCTTACGCATTGTTTTCATTATTACGTCTGCAAAGAAGCTACACAATACGCTTTGTCAGACTTTGGTATAAAATATATTCAAAATGCTTGTCATTGTAATATACTTAACTTATTTGTAAGTTTAAAAAATTATAGAATTAGGAGTACCGAATGGTCTTGAGTTCTTATATATCAACCTAACATCCTAAAAGCCTGTTTCGTGTGTGTTTCATGTACGTTTAAAAATCATAGACTATTGGATACTTAAGTCAATAGTCAATACTGTTGTATCAATAGTAAAAGGCTTTTAAGTGTGCTTTTATGTTGTGTTTATTATTATACTTATTTATAAATAAATTTGACTACGGTCAAAAATTCTAATATCCTATTAGTATCGGCATCCGGGCTACTCTTTCTGGTAGTAGGAGGTAGCGTTAGGTCAGTCAACCGTTCTATTCAGAACTAAAAGTAGATTATGATCAGGTAAGGGTAGTTTTAGAAGTACAAGAAGAACATGACAATCCTATGAGTTCAGCACGCGATCGCGTTTGTAAAATTTTGTGCACAACAATTTATTGAATACCAAAATATCTTAACGGTTTTAATATATTTGCAATCAGTTCGGTTTAGTATATAAAAGATTTTAGCGAATTTCCCATATAGGGAATAAGCTATTACCGTAGTACTCATGGTAAGACCTGGACGCGGGACCGATTTTTTTTTCATTTTGAGGTCCCTAGAGGCCAAAAACACCATCCGTTCAAATTCATATATATATATATATATATATATATATATATATATGTGTGTGTCCGTTAGCACGATAACTCGAGCAAAAATGATCCGATTTTGATTAAATTTGGTACAAACGTGTAAACCTACGTTTATTCGAACGAGTTCGCGATCCAGCATGATCGGACCATGGGAACGGGGGTTTATGGGGGGTTTTATGGGGTAAAAATAGGTTTTTCCCATTTTTGACCCAAAAAAACATAAAATTTAGCAATTTCTTTCCAAACCATTTTGTAGAGCTTAAAAAAACGAATAATTTAGTATATTGAAGCGTTATTATGCGCCTAATGGTTAGGGAGAAAATTCTAAAAAATTGTAAATTTAAAATTCCCATGTTATTCTTATGGAGAATAAGTAAATTGTTGTAGTTTGCTTGTTTATGAACATATTTTGATCAAATTTGGAAAATGTTTTTATTTCTTACTAACTATTAACGTTTAACAAAAAAAAATGTATCTATATTGTATTGTAAAACAGTTTTACTCTCCCTGATGCAGCAAACCTAAGTACTAGTTAAACTAATTCTATTTAAATAGAGAATAAATGTTATATTTTTAAGTAGACATTTCAGTGTAAATCCAATCAGTCAAATGGAAATTCGCTTAGTCTGCAGGTTTGCTGCGGCGGGGGTATTTTGAAAAATCTATTATATCCAAATAATTGTGTACAAGATTTGTTTTGTTTAAACGTTTTAAAACTATTTTAAATCAACAATTTTACTTTTTATATTAAGAATAATAACTAATTTTACTCGTTTCAATAAACTTTGTCAATGTCTTTCAAATTAAAGAAATTGAACGAAGTTAATCGTGTTTCATAACAAAACAAGTGCGTTTCTTATTTGCTATAGATTGCAACACCCACTTTATGGATTGTTTTGGCAAATTTCCAAATCTGTGTCTTGGTGTCTGTGTCGTTGTGAAGGTGGGGGCTATAAATCGACCAAAACTTCGTAACTTAGGCGGAGACTTATGGCAAATCTTGATTTACAAGGTTTAAATGTTGCCTTGGTTTCAGTATTTACAAATTTACACTTAATGTTCTAGGCTTGTTATAAATTAGTGCATGGAGATTTAAAAATACATTTCATAACAAAACATCAATATTGTGGCCTAGTTTTGACGGTATTGTAGACATTGAATAGTTTGCTAAATTTAGTTCAGACGTAAAGTAAGATGGTCTCTTTTTGGATCAGCTTATATCTGCATATTTCAAAGTTAAGTTATGGCTGGTTAATGTACAGAGTATATCTTTGTTTACCATCCATTTTTGCTATAAATAACTAACTAACTTTGTAACTGTAGTATTTTAGTATAAGTCAGCTGGTTTTTTGGTAGGCTAAGATGGTTGAAGTGTCAAGTACACCTTGTAGGCTAATGATTATTTTAAAATACTCCGACATGAACTAAACAAATGAGGCTTGCAATACTATACAGTATAATGAAAAGTCTTCTAGCCGTATTCAAACAATCCGTAAAAACACACTTTCTCGTAGATTTGTTATCCTTATGGATAAGCTGAAGACAATTTTAATGTCAGTTCCGCCCTGTTTAAAATATATAGGAGCGTGTTTTTCTTTACGGTTTGTTTCTTTTTACTCTAAAACTAGTTCAAACAAATAAAACGATCTAATTATATACAATTAGTCCGTCCTCTTGTTACGTAGGAATAACCAGTAAAGGAGAGAAATTAATGTATAGTTTTGTTTGCTAAACTAAATTGTTAACTTGTACAATAGTCAATAATTGGTTATTAGAACATCTGACAAATGTTTGATTAAATGTCAATGAACATAGGTACTGTAAATAGCCCGTCTTTGTCACTTCTCTGTTCAGAACGGAACGGAATAAATTAAATGTTTGTTTTTAATTAACAAGTCTTAAGCGAGGAATTCTCAAAATGCAGCTCCTTTAATTAAACCTATATTGCTTATCCTTTTGACCTTAGGCTCTCAAACGGCAACCGGTGATATGAAATTTAATTGGTAAGAATTGTATCCTGTTGTTAAATGTATAAGTTTTGTTATACAGAAGCTTGACTGCTAATATGGACCATGCAAAACTATAGTTTCAAGAGTTTTGTTGAATTGTCTGATCGAAATCTATTAATAATAACTAAATACTAGTAGTGCATTAAAAAGGCTATTTTTCTAAGACCTAAGGTAGCCAAGACTTAAAACGTGACTGATAGGTTATATTTTTCGAAATAATTTAGCAGTTTCAAGGATTACTTCACTTAAAGCCAGCTGACGTAGCATAATAAGTCGCGATTTTACAAAATAAGGTCCGTCCAGTCCGAAGATATTTAGATGATTAACAATCTAACATTTTCTCAACGTAATTAAGAAATGGTAACTAACATGCTAATACTGTATTCTTAACTGTAGTATTAGGCTATATACTCTACTCTCCTACTTCAAAAACCAGTTTCTTTTTTTTCAGTATTTTGCTCAAAATTTGGTGTGTCTACGTAATTACAAAATAACGTTTTACGAAAGGAAACTAACTAATGAACCAATATATACTATTATTCTGAACGTTCTGATATATACTATTATGCATCAAAGTATCCAAACCTTAAATACTTTAATCCGAAATGGTGACCATACGAATGTAGGTATTTTTTTACCCAAAACCATTACAAAGTAAGTAGGCATATATATGCTTTTATTTTGTATAATTTGTATAAAGTGTTGGCCCTTCTGTCTACTAGTATTTCATTTTCCTTCATAGTTCAGTTCACTTGTTGAGTTTAAAATTTGTAAATACAAATGGACTCTACATTTTGCCAAGTTTCATTTCAACATTTTTATCATATTACAATACAGTATTATTGTTTTTCTACACAAATGTACAAATTAACGAATGGTGACTGTGCCTGCTGCCCAGTCACAGCCTTTCGTCCCGAGTAGGCTTATTTTCCTTGAAACTGTCAATCTGCTAGTAGTTTTCCTTTAAACAACTTTAATTTCGAGAAAAATGTACATTTGTCACACATTTATTTCAATTTTATTATTACTCTGTATGATTCCCAAGTCTAAAACAGTCTTGTTTCACTGTAAGTGTGTTTAGTTTTGTTCTTATTTTTTACTAAGTTTATTTTTATCTTATGATTTCTAAATCAATTGACGTTTAGAAGGCTTAACACTGGTAAAACCAACGACGTTTGGAAGATAGACCTAACGTTTGGACGTATAAGAGCTACCTACTTACATTTATATGCAAATTAACAATTTTGACTTGTCAATGCTATCAAGTGACTTTACTCAGCTTGGTTGCATTGGCGAGGGCGGGCGGAAACAGAAAGTCTCGGGTCAAGGTTCGGGCCATGGATAACGTCCACTGATAACATACATAACACTTAGTGTTGTGAGAAACGGTAATTTGAACATGGATAAGGCGGAGTTTGTTGTGAACTGAACGTATTGTAGCGTACAACAAAAGAATTGATTAATCGTTCTGTCATTAATATACCTTTGCTGACAGCTAAATAGATGCTCAACGTATTGTTAAAGGTAGAATATACATGGCGACTCTTTGTTTTGTTTAGTTTAATAGTGTTAGGTTACCATAAAATGAAAAAAAAATGCTAATTTACCATGCGAAAAAATGAGCCTAATATTTATTGTGTGCAATTTAACACTTTGTAAGAAGACTAATTTCTTTTGAACGGACTATTCTTTTTCACCTTATACTTGCTGGCATAATGCAACAGCAGTTGTATTATCGTGTGCAAACTCAGTTTTACTATGTCACAATCATTTACAGATAAGAGAGATTATGCTTTTAGCATTCACTCTAATTTTTTTTTATCTAAAGAGGAATTTTTCAAAGTGTAACAGATACCTAATGTACAATTTTTACTTAGTTATAATCGTATTTAATCGATTTAATGGGATCTTACACCTTGTGCAATGGAACTTTTGAGATTTGTTAGTGAAAGATGTATACATTTGGATTATTAATGCAATTAGTTTTATTTTGAAAACAAACATTCATAGAGCAATAAGCGAAAAAATATTAATATGTAACACATCTTTTTTAAATCCCTTGATTACCTATTCTAGTAATTTCTTTTATTCCTTGATGTTGTCACTTATTGATGGTATGTCCGCCGTCCACCAACATTTTTGTTAGAACTTATTTCATTAATCGTGAGTGTTTATTCAGTTAATTGATTCATCCTTCAGATTCAAATATTACACAGCCATTACATAGACACTGAAAGTTCATATTTTTTGTACCTGAAAGTAATAGGAAAGTTTATTTATGAGGCTGAATTAAGACCGAGTTTTTCACCGAAAGACTCCTCAGGGAACCATTAACTTTCATTCTACTTCTTTACCGCACAGGTTCATTTCGGAACGGCTGGTCTGATTTTGCTATCTCTCCGCTGGGATTGTGGCTAAAATATCACTTTGTACGTGGCTTTAAATTAGTTGGTTTCGTGTTTTAGAACGACCATATTGATTCCATTTAGACAGTTAACATCTCTTAATACTATTTTGGAAAAGTTCAATTTAAAATTGTCTCAATGTCTTAGATGACCTATATTGCAGAGGGTTCTAAAATAGAGAGTGATTCAGCAATGTGGTAAATCGCTCATATTTGTAATTTCATTGTAAAGTATTAAAGTATTAATATAAATGAACCTGATATTCGGATGAACTCTACTATACCACGTGTTAATCAATCACAAGTAATAGTTCATGAGGACATTTTTATGTGTAACAGATGTTGTACCATTTATGGTCTAGTGTTAAGTTATAACACGTAATCTCATTCCAGTGCGATTTGACGAATATTTCCCTCATAATTGTTTTAATTCGGCGTTCTTATTTGTATCCTTTTTTTAATTTTCCCTGTTAATTATGCCTACAGTGGCAAGTTTTTGCATTTGTTTAATGCACAGATTACGGAATTAAATTTAATAAGCACGTTCTAGTAGTCTTAAAATTCCTTGCTAATAGGTTCCGACGATTCTTTATTAAACATATAGATTTACACGTACAATACCGCTTTTTTAGTATCCTTAACTACAATGAGGAGTCTTTCGCCGTCGATAGAATGGCTTTCAAACTAAAGAAGTGATATAAACTAATTGCATGGGAAACATGAACTAAGGAAAATTCCAGAACGACGTTTCCAACAGAGATTTGAAGAGGTCGGAACTGTTTTCTTTAAGTGGCCAGAATCAATAGGATCCTCATCTCCCCTCCCCTCACCCACACCATCATACAGGAACACTAGAGTCTAGAGCTCTCTAGCATCATGTTCATGTTAACCGTTAACCCATTAGATTATAAACATCCGTCTACTGTACAGTGTACGTCATGCCTACTGCGAGATCACCTGGGAAATTATTGAAAATTTATTTATAGAGATTTTTTCTTAATTCATTTACTATTTTTACTTACTATATAAGCTATTAACTATTCTACTTCAATAAATTAATGATTGGTTGTAAACTATTCTATTCCAGAATACACTATAAAACATTATTTTCTGCATTCGAATTGTATTGCGCATCCTATTTATACCATAGTCAAAAAGAATACTCGCTGTGCCCTTGATTTTTAATTGCACATATCATGAATGTGCATATCATCATGTGAGATACGTGCAATACTGATTTAGTTTTTTTAATTACTTCATGATATTATATCGAGTGGAGGTATTCTGCTTTTGAATTTTATAGCGACTAATTTTGCTTAGGCCAATACGTTTACAATAACGAGGAAGTGAAGTGATATCATATCAATGAAATGGGCATTCCCCTAACATTACTAATTGAAACTAGTTTTGTATGAAATACATTAGTCTTAAAATGTGCAAACAATATTTTTGTACAAATTCAACAATACAATGTGACCAACCACCCCAGACGTATATGTGTGGATACAAATACAAGAAGTAAGACAAAAACAACTATAGTATGAGTTTCATAGCCCACCATTATATGATAGGCATATCTCAAAGAGCTTGAGGCTAGATGATGTTATTGGGTGTGGAGACTGTCGCATCTTACTAAGCTTGCGAGGTCAAAGTAAGTCAAATACAACTATAGTGTGAGTTTCATAGCCCACCATTATGTGATAGGCATCTCTAGATGAGCTTGAGGCTAGATGATGTTATTGGGTGTGGAGACTGTCGCATCTTACTAAGCTTGCGAGGTCAAAGTAAGTCAAATACAACTATAGTGTGAGTTTCATAGCCCACCATTATGTGATAGGCATCTCTAGATGAGCTTGAGGCTAGATGATGTTATTGGGTGTGGAGACTGTCGCATCTTACTAAGCTTGTGAGGTCAAAGTAAGTCAAATACAACTATAGTGTGAGTTTCATAGCCCACCATTATGTGATAGGCATCTCTAGATGAGCTTGAGGCTAGATGATGTTATTGGGTGTGGAGACTGTCGCATCTTACTAAGCTTGCGAGGTCAAAGTAAGTCAAATACAACTATAGTATGAGTTTCATAGCCCACCATTATGTGATAGGCATCTCTAGATGAGCTTGAGGCTAGATGATGTTATTGGGTGTGGAGACTGTCGCATCTTACTAAGCTTGCGAGGTCAAAGTAAGTCAAATACAACTATAGTATGAGTTTCATAGCCCACCATTATGTGATAGGCATCTCTAGATGAGCTTGAGGCTAGATGATGTTATTGGGTGTGGAGACTGTCGCATCTTACTAAGCTTGCGAGGTCAAAGTAAGTCAAATACAACTATAGTGTGAGTTTCATAGCCCACCATTATGTGATAGGCATCTCTAGATGAGCTTGAGGCTAGATGATGTTATTGGGTGGGGAGACTGTCGCATCTTAAGCTTTCGAGGTCAAAGTAAGTCAAATACAACTATAGTGTGAGTTTCATAGCCCACCATTATGTGATAGGCATCTCTAGATGAGCTTGAGGCTAGATGATGTTATTGGGTGTGGAGACTGTCGTATCTTACTAAGCTTGCGAGGTCAAAGTAAGTCAAATACAACTATAGTGTGAGTTTCATAGCCCACCATTATGTGATAGGCATCTCTAGATGAGCTTGAGGCTAGATGATGTTATTGGGTGTGGAGACTGTCGTATCTTACTAAGCTTTCGAGGTCAAAGTAAGTCAAATACAACTATAGTGTGAGTTTCATAGCCCACCATTATGTGATAGGCATCTCTAGATGAGCTTGAGGCTAGATGATGTTATTGGGTGTGGAGACTGTCGCATCTTACTAAGCTTGCGAGGTCAAAGTAAGTCAAATACAACTATAGTATGAGTTTCATAGCCCACCATTATGTGATAGGCATCTCTAGATGAGCTTGAGGCTAGATGATGTTATTGGGTGTGGAGACTGTCGCATCTTACTAAGCTTGCGAGGTCAAAGTAAGTCAAATACAACTATAGTATGAGTTTCATAGCCCACCATTATGTGATAGGCATCTCTAGATGAGCTTGAGGCTAGATGATGTTATTGGGTGTGGAGACTGTCGCATCTTACTAAGCTTGCGAGGTCAAAGTAAGTCAAATACAACTATAGTGTGTCGTGAGTTTCATAGCCCACCATTATGTGATAGGCATCTCTAGATGAGCTTGAGGCTAGATGATGTTACAGTATTGGGTGTGGAGACTGTCGCATCTTACTAAGCTTGCGAGGTCAAAGTAAGTCAAATACAACTATAGTGTGTCGTGAGTTTCATAGCCCACCATTATGTGATAGGCATCTCTAGACGAGCTTGAGGCTAGATGATGTTATTGGGTGTGGAGACAGTCGCATCTTAAGCTTTCGAGGTCAAAGTAAGTCAAATACAACTATAGTGTGAGTTTCATAGCCCACCATTATGTGATAGGCATCTCTAGATGAGCTTGAGGCTAGATGATGTTATTGGGTGGGGAGACTGTCGCATCTTACTAAGCTTGCGAGGTCAAAGTAAGTCAAATACAACTATAGTGTGAGTTTCATAGCCCACCATTATGTGATAGGCATCTCTAGATGAGCTTGAGGCTAGATGATGTTATTGGGTGTGGAGACTGTCACACCTAACATTCCAGGGTTCTGACGAGATGCGGAATTAAAAAAAATATTTGCTTTTTAAGTTACATTTAATAGTTAGATTTGTATTTTACTCCTTTACCAAGGGAATTTAACAAACTACATCAAATGGATTTCGGAAATGTTACTTTTACTAACGTGACTAACAATTTGTAATTAAATACGTAATTCTTAACTATACAATGCAATATCATTAGAATAATTTCGCTGATTTGCTTTAGGTTAAATAATGTTTTTATTGAATCATTGATACATCAAATAGTTAGTGGAGTTACTAATTATATTCTAATAGTATTCGAATTAACTTTTTATCGTATTGCAGTACGTGGTAATAATAACGTATTTTCAAACAACGAGGATTGTTTAATATTGTACGCGAGATCAGTAGCTTGACCTGGTCAATATTCCATTGTTATTGGTCACATGTCGCACCAATCTGACATTAGAGATATCAGTGACTAACCTTGGACTTGGTAGTATTATCATTGACTTTGGATACCGTAGTGTAATGTAGCAATAGTGCCAAATAAACGTGCTTTGGTTCATTGTAATTTATCAACGGATTCAGGGTAGGCCTATTTGGTTAATAACTTGGTTGCATTATTAGACTCAAACTAGACTTTATGTAGGCCACAGGGATGCTAGAGTTATAAAAGTGAAGTATTTTCTCTAAATTTGTCATGCGATGTCATACCTCTGTCCAGCAATAAAATATTGTGGTACTTGGTTAACATGCAACTATATTATGTTGTCTGCTATGTTCAGCTCCTGGTTGACCAGGTAATACACATCAGTCATGTGTGGTGATGAGTCAGCGTCGCCCGATGACGGAAGGTGATCTCATCTGATGATTAGTTAACATGCAGCTATATTATGTTGTCTGCTATGTTCAGCTCCTAGTTGACCAGGTAACACACATCAGTCATGTGTGGTGATGAGTCAGCGTCGCCCGATGACGGAAGGTGATCTCATCTGATGATGCAACGTTGTGTTTGCTTCTTTTCCTACTCTAAACGAGTATTTTGTCTACTAGGCTGTGAGGGTTTGTTCACCTGCGTGTGGGAGAAACTGTTGACAAACATTCAGTTTAAACGTTATTTGAGATGGCGTAAAGAACTCATTTTCCTCGTCGTTAACCTCGCTTTTTCAATACCGCGTTCATTCTACGTACCAGATATATGTTTGTCTTCATCTTATTTGGAATTTTACCGTCAGGTTGTTCAATATTCGCTTCATATGTTTGAAAAGCTGTATTTTAATTGTTTAATATTGACAACTCGCCTCCCAGACGTCAATGTTCTGCGTATTTACAAATTTGGTGTGCTGAGGACAGTCTTTGTTAGTAGATGTATTCTAGAAAAAAATAAATAATAATTCTTTCTTTATACGACTGAATACTCCTGCCGCAGCAAACCTGCAAACAAAGTGAATTTCTGTTAGACTGATTGGATTTTCACTCAACTACATCCTTGAAGTTGTCGGTCCCGTGGCTAGGTCTTACCATGAGACCTACGGTAATAGCTTATTACCTACACATGGTAAATTCGCTGAATGTAATATAATTCGTTACCAGCCTCTTACACACTGTGAAATAATCGTCAATTTCCCGCTATAAACAAACTAACAAGGAAAATGTTTAAACCAGCAACATTTCCTGGAAATGTAACAATCCCATTAGGCTCTCAATCGTTTTACACTATCGTTGTTTTTTTAAGGAGAACTAACTCGCTCGAAACTTTGCTGCAATTTGGTACTTAGATCACAGTTTTGACTACAAAATAATCAATTGATAAATCTCTACGCACCATAGTTTTGTTGGGCATCGATAATGTACTTAGTGAGGTTTGGTTTAAAAGATTAATATACAGTAGATCTATCGCTGAGGTTGCCTCAAATCTGTGTTTTAGTCAATCTCCTATTGGGAAATCCGTCTGCTCGGTTCCTGGCTTACAGAAACGTCGTTTCCTTACTTCTTTAGAATGTCTACTAAAGTGTTTTGTAAACAATATATAGGCGGGTTACACACCGGTATCGCGGATATGATGTCGCCGATATTTTTCGTGTCCGCGATATGCCCCTCGAAAACCAACCTATGTTATCTTATGGAGCTTTACACACCAGTGTCGCAGACACGTTGCCCGCGACTCGTATCGCAGACGCGTGTCTCGAGCGAACCAACCGGTCGGTGTTTGGACAGACATGTCTCGTGTCTCTTGGGCCTGCGCATGCGCAGAACACGTTTCTAGTAGTTTTTGCGCTTTATTACTTAATTTATTGCCTTATGGTGTGAAATGTAGTATTGTGATATTACTTCAATTTACACCATAAGGAAATTACGTAAGTACTGTAATACAATTAATTACAATGTATTTTGGAAAGATTACCATGAAGTTATCTTTAATGTTTTTGTAGAAAGAACAACAGCAACAACACATCATCTTCTTATGACGATGACATTATTTAAAGTGATGAATGTTGTGATTCCTTCACTCTCATGTCGCCAGCACGTGCCTCTTCCATGGTTGTATTTTATTACATGTCGCAGACATCATGTCCGCGACATAAGAAATTTCGGCGACATCATATCCGCGATACCGGTGTGTAACCCGCCATAATGTTTGACAAATCTGAAGTATTTTCTTTCGGAAAAATTCCTTGTGTTTTATTTAATCTAATCAAATACTAAACAGATCAATAATACACTTACATACATTAAATTTATTCCCGAACTAATTGTAATACAGTGTGTTGCTTTTACATTGATAAGGCTAATTGTTTGTTTTACAACAGGAGTGTGGTAACATGGTTATAGCACAGTGCCACATAACAACCACGCGTCTTCCACACTGCAGGTCCCACCGTCGTCTATTGTCTAGTAGTACTGACTGCTGGTTATTTAACCTACTTTTCTCTTCCCTGTTTACCAAGTTACCTGTTTATGCGCTAGATGTAATGGGGATTGTGTCTTACAAGATCGGACCTAATTGATAATGCAGGATTAGCCATGGGATATTACTTCGTTTTAACGTAACTCCCTTGGAAAAAAGAAACTAATTTTCTTCCCAAAATTTACGATAGTCGTTTGCTGAACGTCAGACTACTACATATTGTACTAAAATTACTCCACCATCAATTTATTTCAGTACTGTAGGGTATGTGTTATTTGATATTTATTTTGTTCTAACTGTAGGCTATGTGTTTTTATTTTGTTCTAACTGTAGCCTATGGGCTATAACGATTGTAATATTTAGAACGATGTACTAGATGAGGTAAGATTCATATTCAGTTTTCTTATCCTCTGTTTATCCGTTAACGAATAGTTTTAAATGCTTACAAAAGCATGTAGGCCTATTAATTATCAATGAGCACAGTTTTGACGCAGAATTGAAATCTAACACTACGGTAGTTCAATAAGAGAAACAGTACATAAGAGGAATGAAAAGAGAACACCGCTACCAATTCCCTTTCTCGACGTGGTGCTATAAGTGATCCAATCGACCAATGTAGGCGATCAGTTGTCAAGGTAGCGTAATGTCAAATGTCCAATTGACCCCGGGTCTGTCTGTGCTAGGACGAGATGTGACCGTGTGTCATGTAGGAGGTCGCGACATACATAGCATACTCTGTGTACTGTACATGTGACTACATTGCATGTCTTTATACCGTAGATGAAATAGGTAAACAGTTTTACCTACAACTGTTTTTTAAAGTAGCCGTTTCAGTTCAGTTCCAATTGAAAATTTTTCCCATAACAGCATTGTTTACTTTCATAACAGCATAATTTTACTCATAACAACACGGGTAACGGATCAACAAGTTTCAAGGATTGAAAGAGAAGAAGTAAAATTGTAATGATTCGACTTAAACTAATCAGCTGTTCAGGCCAATTTAATTGTTGAGTGGTGCAATTATTAGTGGTTGGTAACTTGGTACAATGTTTCAATGCATCACTGTCAGTGGCAATGAGAGGTTATAAACGAAAACATAACCTCTCTTAGAAGTTATGAGTAGTGATTTTTAGTAGGCCTAATTAAAACACTGTCGTAGGTAAAGTAGTGTACGCAACTCGCGTAAATAGTGTTAACGACACTCGCAGAAGTTTTTAAGGTACTCGCCAAGGCTCATCTTAAATTTTCTACTCGTGTCGTTAACACTATCTTTACGCTATCGTTGCGTAAACTACCATAACCTGCTATTACGACCACTAAACAACTAAATTTATATTTTGAAAAATTCATAACAGGTTCTCTATTACCAACCACAAACGGAGCCACGATGTCATTGATCATCGGTGATACCAGAGATATCGCAGAGTCTCTTATCACAAAAGAAAGGAGACCGGTGGAGCGAAGTTGAGAATTACTTGGACCATTTATCTTATACAAAGCGGAAAATCTTGTTATAAAGCAACTACCAGAGTCAGTTTATCAGACTTTGTAACCAGATAATAAGTTTAATTTTCTTATGGGTTCTTATATTTTGAACTTAATGATTTAAGCTTCACACGAATCTTACACAGACGTTATAATTTTTTTGCTGCTATCAATGGTAACAAATATAAAACTCAGCATTGTATACATACCCTGTCCTCACCTAAGCATTTCATAACACAATTACGTTAAAAAAATTAAATATGGCTTTGTTCTCATGAGAAAACTTCTTTATCCGCCTTAATATTCGATAGTTCCAAAAAGAATATCGGTTCCCTGGGTTGAAATGTCTGTACACAGGCCTGCCGTGGCTGTGAGGACGATGCAGCTCACAAGTGCGCTATTTTGTCTATGAACCTTTAATGAATGCACATCACTATTCAGCATTCAGCGAGCGCTGTGCAGGATACACGGTCTCATTTGGTGTTATACAACAACCCTTCCCCTCCCCAGGCGCTAACCTACCCCCACTCCGCACGTCGGGCCCAAATTACTCCTCTTTGTTTTTGACCCTGTCAGTTTTTGGCCGAGGTAAAAACTGTTTCATTTGTCACTCATTTGTTCAGATGTGACGGGTTTGTCCAAACGTTGACGGACATTTTTGTTATTTTTATCCTCTCATGTTTGGTTCGATGTTTTAAAATTGGTTTTGCATTACTGATGTTAAGGTTTTATGTTAAGTTTAATTCTTTACGTTAGCATTGTCGTAGTTTGAAACGATGTCCATGAGGTTTGACCTAAACCGCAAGAAGATGAATTTTCAGGCAAAACTATTTTTCCTAGGTCATAGTGTCGATTGTGAGATAGACAATGGTCACTGTTATAATCTAATAAATAAATAAACATATGGCCCTGTAAAAAATGGTTTAAAAACTGTACAATAATTATTGTACATATATTTAATATTTATGACTTTTATGTTAAGTTAGGATTTTGATCTGAGTTACTCTGTAAAACAGTTCAATTGTACTGAGAGACGCTCGGAAAAAGGCACTTTTATCCATTTTTTTTTAAAGTACAGATGAGGTACTCAATTCAGTACGAAATAACATTCTAGCTTCATAATGCATAGAATTTATTTGGTCCCTAGTGGGACTGGAAAAATATTCGTCTACAAAACGCTGAACCATATTTAATAGCGAGATGGCAAAGTTGTTCTGCCATTCACATGAACAATTATCACTGCACAGCTTCTACTGTACAAGGTGGACGAACCTCACATTTGCTTTTAAAACTACATATTAGTAAACATATGGATGCGCACCTAAAATTTCGACACGCAACTTCTACGTCAAGTGGATGGGATCGGCTTCTTAATTTGGTGACTTGCACCACTTCTGGGTGAGCCTCTGCTCTTTAAAAAGTAATTACACATGGGATTTTGAGGGTAAAAGCATAGACAAAAAGAATTAAAAGCCTTAGTAGCTCAGCTGTTTGTAGACGCCAACGTTGGTAGATTGGTCGGTGATGTGTGGGAGGAGTTGGGGAACTTCCTCACCTATCAGCTCTCGGATGTGTTACCATGAAGAGACTCCCGCTGCATCCTGGAGATTCTCTCGAAATACAAATCCTTGATGTCGGGACGGTGGTTGAGCCCCTGATCACGGAGTTCCTTACGTACTAGAAGGAGGCTGTCGCTCACCGGAGATTCTTGCACTGGACATCAAGCAACTCCCGCCTAGCGGTCCTGCAGATTAGATAGTTCCAGATGGGGGCTGCGTACGTGATGGTCAGAGTAGTGCAACATACTAGTAGAGAAACGCACCTTCGTAGTTAACGACAGCTTCTTCGAGGTAAGCAGGGGGCGGAGGGAGCCAAGATTTCTCTTGTCAAGATCGAAGAGCATCTCGACGTAAGGAGTCGTCGTGAGCCACCGGTCGAGGAGAATCCCCGATTCACCGGTTTGTCATCCCCGTTGAGCGTGAGGTGATAACCATCTTCCTGGACCTCGCGAGGGAGATGGCCACTCTTGTCCCCATTTGCCTTGGTGCGCCACATCCCTAGTAGCAACGGCTGCAGCAAGTCAAGTTGCCGTTGGACATCCTCAGGTTGGCAGACGGCGTCGTCAGCGTATAGCGAGACCAGCACTCTTAGGTAGGGCCAGGGATATGGAATTGTTGTACCACTGGTATGCATACATGCTTCGTTGTACAAACAACATTATGAAAGGACGATTTATAGCCTACGTTTAATTTTTATGTTTGTGTTTTGTGGGTTTTAATTATGTGTTTGGCGCAGTTGAAGGCCTTGATGTCTGCAACTTCGTCAAATACATAATTAAAACTTGCACAACACAAACATAAAAATGGAACGTATACAATATACAAAGTCCTTTAAAAATTTGTCTTTACAACAAAACATGTAAGCTGATTCGACTGAATACCCGTTGGGACTAAGTTCACGAAGTTAAAGTAAAAACTCCTGGAACCAGAACATGAATCTGTTTACTCGTACATTGTTACAATTACTATAATTCATACTCATACTGGTGTGTAGGGGTTTCTTTACTAATAGTTGTTTGAAGGGGGATGGGTTAGTTACAAATAATTTTCCTACGGGGAATATCACCACTACCTGGTCTGGATGAAGCGCAAAAGAGGTAGGGATTTAATGACCCGTGCGAGCCCTTTTGGTGGGTTTGAGAAGTGCGCAAATAATAAGCAGTTCGACTGACTTATTATCTACGTGTTGAAATAGCGAAGACCGATTGGTAGTACAAGCTTATATAGAGAGATAATTCGAAGCATGAGCTTTGACAGATAATTAAGAAGCAAATAATTGGAAATATAAGCTTTGACACAGTGTGTGAGGGTTTAATGGATTAATGATGTGGATTATTTTAATGAAAAATCTAAAGAAGTTCTACATTAAGCTCCGGTTTATGTGGTCACAAATGCAGAGATAAAAGAAAAATAATCTTAGCGCATGGGCGCCCCCAGTGTCACTTACAGACCCGCTTCAAAGTGTCTCTCTTCCCTTCAACAATAACCCTTATACCCCTGAAATCCCACTTCTTTTGTTGTGACACAAAAGTGAAACGATTTCATTTTTATAGCGATTTCACCCCAAGTAGCTATTCACTTGTTCGTTAAATTAAAACTTTAGTGTTTCAAGAAAATTAAGAAATTTCAATTGTTGTAAAAACCATTTATTTGATTTTAAATATTTATCTAGTTTTCTTATAAGGTTTGACTCAATTACCTTTATAATGAAAATCTACGATTGCAATAACAATCTTTGCAAACAACCAATATCAAGATGCAATACCGATAAAGGTTTCAACTATAGAGACAAGTGCTCTTTATCATGCAATGCGACCTGAAGAGTTCTGATTTGAATGATGGTTTATTATAACCTCAACTGAACCTGAGACACCCTTTAGTTCTGTATTGGAAAAACAGATTTTAAAATGTTTGTTGTATCCCCATTAATTATCTTGGATGAGTCACTATTATTAATTAAGCTGTCCAAAAACTCGTTATTTAATTGGTTAGTATACTCAGACATATGTCTCTATCAATCCAAAATCAAATATATTGTATTTTACATACATACACGATTATATACATACAATATTACATCCAAAATAGTTTTGGGGCTACTCTTGGTTGTACTAAATTTGAACCGGTTTCATCACGGTGAACATTGATTGTGTAGGGTTGCTTGCTCTCTGTCGCTTATCTCATTGGTAAACCATCACTACATTCCTGACTACAATAATATAATAATAAAAAATTGAATGTTCCTGGAGTACAGGGTCACCTCTGGTAGAGTGTCAGATACATTCTAAATGCCATAGAGGCACTTCATTGTACGTAGAATATAATTAAGCTTCCTTCTTTAAAATATGCATAAACATTAAAGTGGATGGAAAAAAGTTACCGATTTTACTGGACTCAAAATTAAACGACCTATTTTATTACAGAACAGTACCTACATATACAATATTTGAGTTAGCCTATATTATAATTGATCGATTTTTAATTTATTCTCTTATTTAATTTATTTACTGACATAACCTGTATTAACCGGGATACGAGCATACCATCGATATTCTTGGATAAACTAGTTTTAAAATATATTAATTAAATAGGCATCTGGTAGAAAATAACAGCAGAAGATACTAATTGTTTATGGTAAAGAATCAGGTGTTATAATGAGATGCATATACAGAATTAGTCACATACCCCTGCCATTCAGTGGGGTCAAGTGAGGTTAGAGGGTTGTTAGGTGAGGGAAGAGTAATGATTGAGGGTTCCCGAGGGTGCAGTGAGGCATAACTAGCAACCATGATAAACAGCTGGACCTCCGGGAACATCTTACTATACTTTATTTTGTCGAAAATTGATCTCCATGTGCCACATTGAATCGGATTCATATTAACAATTTATTAACCTTTAAGAATAACAATAGCTGTAGTATTAAACTGAAACTAATCCAAACAGTCGACCATTGCTACATCTTGTGAAAACTTAGACTAAACGCTACTCACATAAATATGGAGATAATACGTACCCACATTATATTTCACGCGATGTATGAATGATTCAAACCCAATCAAACATAATTAGCAACTCACAGTATGTCTCATGTGAAAAAAAACACAGACGCAAAGTATGTCTCATGTGATGTCTGTATGGATGCTATCCTAATCGAAGAATACAGTATGTCTCATGTGATGTCTGTACGATGCTACCCTAATCAAAGACGTACCGTATGTCTCATGTGATGTATGTATGATGCTATCCTAATCAAAGCCGTACAGTTTGTCTCATGTGATGTCTGTATGGATGCTATCCTAATCAAAGCCGTACAGTTTGTCTCATGTGTTGTCTGTATGGATGCTATCCTAATCAAAGCCGTACAGTTTGTCTCATGTTATGTCTGTATGGATGCTATCCTAATCAAAGCCGTACAGTATGTCTCATGTGATGTCTGTATGGATGCTATCCTAATCAAAGCCGTACAGTTTGTCTCATGTGATGTCTGTACGATGCTACCCTAATCAAAGACGTACAGTATGTTTCATGTGATGTATGTATGATGCTATCCTAATCAAAGCCGTACAGTTTGTCTCATGTGATGTCTGTACGATGCTACCCTAATCAAAGGCGTACAGTATGTGTCATCCGATGTATGATGCCATCCTAATCAAAGACGTACAGTATGTATCATGTGATGTATGTATGAAGCTATCCTAATCAAAGCCGTACAGTTTGTCTCATGTGATGTCTGTACGATGCTACCCTAATCAAAGGCGTACAGTATGTGTCATCTGATATATGATGCCATCCTAATCAAAGACGTACAGTATGTATCATGTGATGTCTGTACGATGCTACCCTAATCAAAGACGTACAGTATGTCTCATGTGATGTATGTATGGATGCTATCCTAATCAAAGCCGTACAGTTTGTCTCATGTGATGTCTGTATGATGCCACCCTAATCAAAGACGTACAGTATGTCTCATGTGATGTATGTATGATGCTATCATTATCAAAGACTTACAGTATGTGTCATCTGATGTCTGTATGATGCTATCCTAATCAGTTGCGTACAGTATTTCTCGCGTGACGTTAGTGCGTGCTGCGGTTGGGTAAAAACACGCAACCTCGCTCCCATGAACATCCCTATTATGGGATATGATTTCTGTTTGTACCGTTTACCCTAAGTTCCCTCACGATCTAGCAATCTTCGACTGCTTGGATTAGTTCTGGGTTATGATTGCATCCTTCATCATTCTTGCAGGCTAAATGTACTGTTTGTGTGTGTGTGTTTTTTTTACTTTACGTTAGCGTTTTACCAATTGTCTATGACTGATGATGGGATAACGTTATCCAAACCTAAATGTATTTGTTTCTTCATCATATTTCATACAACTAACTCAACAATAATTAAATTGCAAATAATTATTCAAAACTCTTTTATAAACAAAAATGCACAGGTTTACGTACTATGTATAGCAGTAGTCTGAGATAACTTATTATTGTCTTTTGGAATATTTTTGTTTCACTAAACATGTATGAAAATAATCATTGATCTGTCGTTTTCAGTTGTTTAACAGTCAACACTGATAGTTTGAAACAATTCAAATCATTTTGGGGTCATTTAGTGTTATTCGGGAGAGTGTATGTTTACAAAACTATCAACTACTATTTACTGCAACTATCATATAGAAAAAAAAAATAGTATGTTAATTTTTGTGCATGTAAACACATTATAACAGTTTATTTTTTCTTTAATACCAATTTTTTGGCAACTGTACAAATTAGTGCAATCTTATTTAGGGTCAAAAATATATATTAATGTAAGCGTTGTTATTTGATATTGTCAAGATGTGAGGATAAAAATATTCCCTTAACTTAAAATTACTATGGATCGATGGAGTAGTTCAAAGGTTTTTATCCATTGTATAACTGTTCAAATTGACATTTTCCAAAGTCCAACCACGCCAGCCATGTACAGGCGCATGGTGAGGGCGAGGGTCATACAGCAGTTGTGTACACTGTACAGAACACAGAAGCTCCTACGTCAGCGATATCTCAGTATACCAGATGATGGATGCGTGTAAACCTTTCACTTTCGCATCTCTCACCACTAACCTTATGCAATTGCTTTAAAACACCAAATCGTGAATAATTGTGTTGGCTTAAAACTGTTAAGCATAGTAATTCGAGATATAGAAATAATTCTGAGTAAATAAGTTTCTATTTCAGTGGGGAAACTTAATATAATTTTTAAGAATCAGCCCTAGTATAGCTATCCTACACCGATGTGTATCAACATATCTCTTCATAAATTAAAACCGAAGATATTTCACGTAAACCGGACGGCCTTCGTTTTGAAAATTACCAGCGAAGGTCTTACAAATCACGAAGGTCACGTTTAGCTCGCAAAGGTCGCGTGTTTTCTGGATGGCCGTGACACGAATTGAATCAATAACAGGTAGATGCGGCCAACTATGTGTCGGGTGTCGGGTCCACTGGCAGACGACAATGGATCAGCTGATTCACTAGAATTGGTTACCAACAGCTGATTGCAAACCTTGGCCGCGTTGGCTTTTGCAGCATCCAAGTCTTCCTGTGGCCAAGTCACGAAACTTACCTTACTCAATTCGATAACATTATTTCATGGTTTAAGTGGTGTTGTAGCTGTAGTGTACTTTAATTAAAAACTTCAGAAATCTGTTATTGATTGAGGGTGTTTTTGTTATGATTAACTGTTGTTCGGATTTGTGAGGGAATTACAAATCAAAAAATCACTTTCGTAGTTTATAGACTACGTCTTTGGTACATCTATTCTAAACTTGACATATTGAAACACACCTGAATACATGGTTGCATTTAACGAGTGAGCTTCATGGAGCTAACAAATCAGTTTTTTCATGGACCTAACTATGTAAATTTATAACCATATTTTGATATTTGTTCCAATTTATTTTACAAATATTTAAATCCAATATCAGTCACACTATAGTTAAGGATATAAAGTACATTTAATAAAATTTGATGTTGAATTAAATAAGAAGCTTTGATTTGGTTCTTTTTTCCTGTGACAGTTGAGGTATAGAACTAGCATTCTCGTCGATTCGTCAGTGTTTGTGGTGCGTGGGGTTTTTTTAAATATTGATATGACTTGAGTCATCCAAAAGTAAAGTTAAAATATAAATTCCTTATGATTGTTACATTGTGGTTAAATCTTAGACTCAAGATGAGTCAGGTACCTATACTTTATGTTGCTCGTGTCACTCATTACTATTGTAATGACATGTACAACAGAGACCTTGGATGGAGGGAGTGGCGAGAGAAGAGGTGTGGGGACAATTATAAGTGATTACTTCCCAATGGCCGGATGTGGACATGGTGTCACAACCGCCGCCGCCGCAACGTACACTCAGGTCCTCTACCGCTCTACACTCACACGAGCCTCTGGCCGTCTAGAACTAGGGTTTGAAACTAGCCTATCTGGTGTGTTTGCGTGGAGGGTGTTTAGATGATTGAGTTGCTCATTGTCTAAGCAAAGGTCAGAGACCTTTAAAATCTAAATAAACAATAGTCTAAAAATTGTATATCAAGTATAGCTGAATAGCATGTGCAATTCGAAGTACTCTACAATATATACCTTTGAATCACCAACACAAACCTTTGAGATTACCAGTGTCTTATGGTCTACAAGAGAGGTTAGAGTTTGCTTTGAAACTATTGGAAGTTCACTTGAATCAAGACGAGTCGTTAGTATTTATCTATTAGCTTACTAACTGATGGATAATCACATTGTAAAATTCCAGAATACCCCAGCGTTTATACGGTACAATACCGGTACGTTGGTAAAGGCATTTCGTGCGGAAAGATCTAAAGTACATAAACAACAATCTTCGCCTGGAAGATATATTATGTTATGTTAGGTTAGTTTACTGGTTAATGCAATCGGACTATCATCAGGTTAAGGAGAACTTAGAACAACGGAATCACCATTCTATTACATCTCAGATCTCGGACATAAACATGAAATGAATTCACAACTGTAGAATTTGTGAAAATTCTACATAAATGATTTTTCTGTTGGTATAGCTTAATGTATCATTTTTGCAAAATAATATACTGTACTCAAGGACAATATTTTTTAATTTTCTTTAAGACCTTAGTTCGGTTGTACTGATCGATAGACAATGTCTTTACTTCGTCATTAAAAGATAACACTTTATCCACCCCGTGCTGTATCCTTGATATGAGGATTCTCTAGATGTTCTAGACCATTGATTTCATCCAACGAATTGTCATTGTATAGTTTTGATTTAAGAACTTAAACTGATCATAGTACAAGATCGTAAAATTGCAATGTAACCCCGTAGTGGGCGTCTACGACTACTGTGTCGTCCATAGCTCTGCTCCTGTAGTTCATAATGACGATATGATACTTGTTTGGGTATAATTAAAATAATTACCCTACTTCATAACCAAATTTAATAAAGAAAGTTATTCCTTAAACCAATAATTTATTCCATGGCCAGTGATCTAAACCGCATTGGTATCTCAACATAGAAACTAATAAATCCAATTTAACGTGCGAACTATTTTAAATTTATAATGTTGTAAAAAGTACTTCTTGTTTGTTTACCAAGAAAACAAACACTGTACTTATTGCATAACAACGGTTGACAAATTGTTGAGGTGATCCCAAGTTTGAGTTACACCTCGGGCACTGTGGCGAGATAAAGTCGCTCATAGAATTGCAAATTCTTGCTTACAGCTTCTTTTAGCCTCGACCGTCCCCGCTGTTTGGGAAAGGGTTGGCTTTAACAAGTTTGTCTTTGTGAATCTGTTTAGTTTTTGAACAAAATTTTCCCTCTGTGAGGGGTTAAAATTGCAATTTCTTTGATTACATTAGGCTTTGATATTAACTATATCGGTTATAGATTTACGTTTGAAATCAACAATTTTGGTCTCTTAAAAGATGTCTACGTATTTCTGACAAATTTTCAAAAGTGTTGAGTATACTTTTTACTACTAACTACTTCTTATTTCACTGAAGTTTCGCGTTCTTAATCAATCAAGACCCAGTGGTTCGGAGCCTAAACTCACCAACCACTACCACCACGGGTAGTGTCTACTTGTCAAGCGGAAAATATAGCCTTGAATTAAGGAGAACCACCTCTTTACAACCTGCAGGTAAGCTCTAAAATTTTGTGTATTTAATTGTTCATGATAGCTATATTGACTGCAATCTTAAGATTTTTAATCCCTCCTAATCTTATCACATTTGCTTTCTTAGTAATTGTAATCTTATCCACGAGTTTAACTGATAATCTCATGGTCTGTTTATTAAGTTTGTTTGTTTTCTTTTCATTCTTGACTGTTCTTTATTAATTGACGCAAGGTGTAACAAGGTTGTTCCCCGGTCCAATTGGCGTTTTGTTAATACCAACAACCCTTAAGACGCAATTACAAACAAATGCATCAGTGAGGTACCATATCAGATCTGAATAGTTGTGTGGGGTAGACGGTGTTTTGTAGGTACTGTATTATGACGAGGTTATTGTCAGAGTACTGTACCTGCAATGTGCAGTTGTGGTCCTGCACTGGTCATGACAGTCGTGCCTGTAAGTTGACACCGTTACTTATTGTCAGATAAGAAAGATTTAGTGGTAGTAAGCAAAGACCATCCGCACGCAGGTGGATCTCTTGCACGAAGTTACTTGAGAGGTAATGAAGAATTTATAACCCTGGCTATTGAATTCTAACGATGTGAAAAATGAAATGTTTATTTAAGACCCCGCTTTGTCCAGTTCATGAAATTAAAGTCCTTGGTCAATGCTTGACTTTTATGACATACAATTTTATCAGTAAATAGTGGAGGAGTTGCGGTCACACAAAACTATACTTTAATAATGACATAACTAAACTTTAATTTAGTTTTGAAATATATTTGATACTAAAAGCTTTTACAGCACATTGCGCTGCATGAGAACTCTGGTGCACCTAACAGCAAAGTTTAAACGATTAGATGGCACATCCTTGATTAATTTTAACATACAAAGTTAATCCATAAAGCAGACACTAATAGAGCAGGTCACATTATTCCTAATAATAGGCGTATCAATGCGGAACATTGAGGTGAAATTAAATGCAAACTACTATCTATTTAGTTCACAAGTCTTTATAAACCTTTTCCTCACATTATCCGTCGGTTGGACGGTCCGATCGCTTAAGGTCGCGGCTCTTATCAGCTATCACGTGACTCGGAGACAGATAACAGTTGTCACTAGGATGATAACTTGACATTAATTGCGTCTTGTGGTGTAATTACTGTAATTGTTGTCACATGATGTGTCTACGACGGAATAAGCACATTACCTTTGTATGCATACGAGAAACACTTTATAATTTGTTAAAAGTTTTGGGAAATTTAAACCTTGATTATTTTACCTTATATTTTTTACACAAAAGTATAAATAACGGACCTTCTAGGTTTGTTGCTAACAATGTAAATAACTAACTGGCATTGGCTGTACTGTACAGTATCAGACAACGGAGAGGGTTACAGAAGCCCTATAGGGCTCGGCTACACGCGTGTCCCATGCGTGTGTGCGCGTGTCAAGTCCTGTATCGATCCTGCGTGTCCTGCCTCGGTCTTTGGTCCTTACTCGATTAAAACCTCATTTACACGCCTCAGTCCATCCGATTAGTGCCTTTACACCATGTCGCACTTGTTCTATACTGTAACACACTTGTGATAATTTGTTATAGGTGACTAAGCTTAGTAATCAGTGCTGAGCTATATCTAAGAATACGAGTAGATACCGTTTATCTTGTCGGATTGCATTTTGAAATGTCAAATTGAAAAAAAGTTAATATTTTCGTTTGGTTTCTCAATTTTAGCCAATTTCTTGATTATTATTCTTATAATATTGTACTAACTATTGATATAGGATAGTCACATTTTTTTATATTGATTGTCCGAATCGCAAAACCTTCTCGCAGTCGCAGTTTTTATGCAAAATCAACTAGTACGTAATCTAAACAAAATTATAATTCACTTTCAAATTTCAGTATGGCTCCTATTCCAAAATAATGTGAATAGTTCCGTTACATACTTATTGAATCATTTAATTCTTCAGTTTTTTCATGGTTGATATTTGATAGCATATTCTCCGTTACCACAACGTGTAGCCACAACCAGGCGACGCTCACGCACCAAACAGTCGGCAGTTGCAGAGGGGGCGATGTACACTGTACAGCCAGTCCCCCCTATATACTGTAGTGCCTCAGGCAGCACAACCCCTGTGTAGGGGTGGATCTGTTTACCATAGACTTGCACTCGTTATATCAAGGCTATTGGGGAAATTGATGATGATTGCGTGTTAACGTTTGCTTCTTCTTCACAGGCTGATGGTTCACGTTGGAGTGGCTTATCGCGTTTATGTTGGCGAGAGTTTTTAATTATGTCAGGGATTGAAGAATTAGTTGTCTGTTAAATTTAAATTTATAAATTTAAGCGGCTAGCTTCTTTATAATAGTAATAATATAAATTTTCGCTACACTACTGTGTCACCTGTTTTTGTTATATATTTTTCACCTGCGATCATTCATCACTGCATTGTTTACTATTGCAAAAATAATGCTTACTATGTAAAATTAATGTTTACTATCTTTTTTCGCTGACATAAACAAACAAACATTTGTTATTCTTTCATCGACTGTTTCAATTTGCAACAACCAAAACTGTTCAATCGATTAAAATTCAACTTTTAAATAGAAGACATATCCTAAAAAATGCTATTAGTTTTAAATGTTCAATAAAGAAATATTCCAGTTTCTATTTTCATAAAAAAAATTCTCGATGAATCTCCTACTTTAGGTCTTAAATATGTCTCACTTTCTTATCTTGTTATGATTATAATATAGTTAATAGAAAACTACAGCGGTTTTAGGACTTAAAGCAAAGTTGTTTTTAAAATCAACGCATTTACATTATGTCCATTCTTACCTGCTGAACTTACTGGTGGTTCTTATATTGACACTCAATACAATTGTTGGCTATACAAGTTTACAAAATAGTTATCTTATATATTTTTCGACTGTACCTATTACCACACAGCAAATTAAAATGTTCCTGCTTACGAAGCGTTTCGAAATCTTTTAAGCCGAAACCACCAGACAGAACCCTAGGCATTTCAAACATGTGTTTATAAAATGTTTTGTGAATTTTTGATAACAAACAAACTTAAATTAAGTGTACAAATTTATCACGGTCCTGAATAGAAGAAGCATACAAAGTCTAACATTGTAAATGTAAAAGTTGGGTTGGCCTTGTGTGAAGTATGGTGACATCGTATTGACTGGGATTGCTACAGGGCGACTGGCCAAAGCATTCTGTACTGTTGACCTACACAACATTTACACCTACTGTGCTGCTGTGTACTCTATAGGTCTGGTTACTTCAAGGTCTATACACCACACCTTACGGACTAGCTTTCAAACATGAGCGTAGACAGAGACAAGTGGATCAAATAAAACGTTGACATGTATTTCATCTCCGAGTAAGGTTTAGCTTTAACGAAACTATAATATTGGCATCACTTCATTTTTTCATTTTGAAATGTTTTAATGCTTAAGCAGGGGACTGCTCTACTCGGCTGATTAAAATGTTTTACAGACTATTTATTTATGTTCATGAGGGGTTGCTGATCAAGAAGTTATTTAATAATATAGGTTATAGTAGCAAAAGTTTAGAACTTATTTGGGATTCATGTTATTCAGTATTTATCATATACATTTTGTTAGCCCATTTGGTGTTCACGTTTGTTTATTATATTTGTCGAACAGTATTTGTGAAATTATTATAATTTCCTTATTTGAGTTTTTGCAATTTCGCGTGCAATAAGAACTCTGAGGAACTACAGAAATGTAGAAAAACTGATTTGTTGATTGTTTTTAAATGCAGATAGTTTATCAGTTTCACTTTTTTTAAAGAGATAAAATATTGAGTATACAATCTGTCTGCAGCAGACGTGCAGTCGGGTGCTTTACCGTTTGACGTGAAGGATATTAAATTTCCGGCACTGCGAGTTATGTCCTAGTCAATGTCAATGCCATCTGCTAGTCGTGCCCTTGCCTTGTTGTGGCTATCTTATCAGGTGTCTTAATTTGTTTGGATCGCTTTGTCATTAATTCTGAATTCTGTGCTTGTATTATGGGGGTTCAATTCATTTTTAAGAACACTAAGATGTTTTTAACGGGTTTTAATTTTGTTCAAAGACTACGAGAGTTTTTAGACCCTTTAGTTTAAACTCAATTGTTTACATATATTTGGGAAAGTTTATGTACACGTTTATGTTCACAGTAAAGTCGGTACCTTTTTGATGGTTCAAAACCGGATCCAGTTGTCCCCTGATCATTGTGCTTTTAATAAATGATCCTGACTGATAAAACAACTGATCTAGTCAGTAACATGGCTACAGAGATAATCTCACAACGTTCTACATTCATCCTCATCAAATACACCCCTAGATGGTGTCCCCATCTCATAATGAAAACCCTCTGTAATTGTTGGTAAAATAAAGTTGACATATGTGTTTGTGTTCCAGGTAAGCTGTACAACGCTCTCTTTGTAAACCAAGGTAAATTACCTAAGTTATTATGTTTTCTCTTGTAGTGATTCTAATTGTAACAGTATCACTGAGGTTGACTAAGCAATGCCACCGCAAGAGCAATGATGAGTCGATGCTCCTCTTGAATTAGCAACCTTTATGACGTAAAGATTATACAACACTTGGCTTGATTTGACATTAAACTACGGCTGATATTATGATCAGCTATTTAATAGGTTAAATTACATACTAGAATCATTAGTTTAATTCACTTTCAATTACAGTAGTGTTTATCGAAATGTATTGTAAGGCTGAACGGCGAATCCTTTGAAACCTCCAATGACACTTGATGTTTGCTGTACTAGCAGATATTTGTGTTGTAATATTTAAGACAGTTTTTCAATTTGAGTAATACTGTAGTACTATAGCACCGTGTTGATTAAAAGTGCATGTTCTTAAAACGTCATCTTTATCCATTTCCATAATGTAACCCAGAACAGTATAACGCTAACGGTATAACAAATATGCAAAGCGTACATACGCTACTTGAGGCGTACTCCATTTTTTTCTGCTATTAAAAAAAGGTACTGTATATGTATAATTTTATAATCAAAACGTGCTTTGTAAAAAACACAATTTAAAGCCTACTGTTTGTTAGCAAAGTGTACAATAATGACAAACATAATGGATTCATAATAAGCCTTTAATTAACAAATCGTAAAACTTCGAAGCCCCGTATAATTCTCTCAGTATCTTAGCTGATCGAACATTTCATCCAATACTTAGCCTATAGAATAATTTCGCATTTTGATCTCAAGACGATGTGATCAATAATGTCCATATGCCATTTTATAACTTCTTTGATTTCTAAGACAATGTCGGATTTTAAGGCTCCTAAATGACCAATAATAGTTAAGTCTTTTTAACCAGTTGGAACTACGAATAGTTATTTTCTTGCAAGAAGTGTAATAGATTTTTGCATCAACTATATCCTCAAGTTTGTAAAATTATACACCAGGTGTTCACAGAGTTGGTCATTATTATAAACACCCATTACCCATATATAACCCCATGATCGTATCCAAACACAGTGTCTATCCTTGTGTTTACCCGATACCTGTTCTGCACAGCACTTCACATGTTGTTTGTTTGCTCTCGTTACATGTGCTTGCTCTGTTTGTTTGCTCGGATGTGTTGTTAGCGCAAGAGATCGCTTCATGTTTTGCTAGTGGGAACGGTTTTTGTAGGTATCGGAGTGTCGTGTTAGCTGATTACACTGTTAGCCAATTCTGTTCTTGTGAAGTCTGTTGACACTAAGTAATTCAATTGTGTATCTATATTCTATATCTAGATTATGTGGTTAGAATAGTCTCGGAGGCTGTAAGTTAAATACCATGTTGAACTTCGCTGATTGAGAAACCTCAACTGTACGAAGTCTCTGTTTTATGTGGCTCGACTCAGCCTCACTTAACTATTTACAGACATTAATACTTAATAAAGTCTGAAAACCACTTATTATATCAATCAGATAGCACGGTTCCGGATTTTATGGTAGAGGAAAGTGTGACCGATCGATCCTGGTTTTACAATAATGAAGCAGATTTTTAACTAACAATAAAAGGTCACAATTTCTGTTGATCATCATAAATCACCGAAGTAGTAGAGCTAAAAAGAAATGGATAGGTTGGTCGCTATTGGCCTACTTGTAATGCCCTTTCAATTATGCCTGGCTGACGAGTAATGCAAAAACAATTGACTAAACAAGTAAACTACAGTACAGGGTAACATGATCTTTTTCACATCTTGTTAAGTGGTCTGTTTGATACACTCTCTGGTTTGATCAAAGAATGCTGTCAATTTTTACACAGCCCTATTCCAGATCTAAAATAGCCTGTATATTATGATTGTCACTTCAGAGAGAAAGCTATTGGCCAAATAAACCAGATTCACTTATATTACTAAAGTTAAAAGAACCATGGTTAAGTTACATAAACGTTATGCTGCCAAGGAAGAGTTATTATCTAACAGGAATGTACGGGAACACGTAGACGTTGTTCAGCAATGGGCTGGTAATGTTGCCATATTACTACTGCATTACTAGGAAAGGAGCAAAGAGATTTTAAGCCGATAACTACATTTTATAAATTCTTTTTTTATGATTTCTTCTCTTTATATTTGAATTGTGACGATTCTCGCATTTTGTTCGGGAAGATTGATATGTTATTAGATTTATATTAAGAATCCACATAAAAATATCATATATCATTTAAATTGTCAGAGATTTTACTATTGAAACGAAACTGCATCATTCAATCATAAATGTTTTTTATAACGTCCACCTCCTGCAGCGTTTATCATTTTATTAGTTTTGATATAGTTTTTTTCAGCATTTTAAAGTGTTTCAATTTTTAAAGTTTGTAACATCAAACTTCTGTACAGTTAAACTGCTAAACGCTGGTTGATATTATTTGTTCCTGCATTGAAAGTTGACATTGCTGTGTTTGGTTCGCTAAGAGTGTTTCACTATAACTGCAGCAGTTTATACATACGTCAGTTGTGAATCGTGTTTCATTATAACTGACTGCCCTGAGGGAGGTAACGGAAATGGTCTCTTGGAGAGACTAAAAGGAAAGGGATGTAAGGAGCGGAAGTGGCTAAGGAAAGAGGATTTGTGAATCCTTATAAATAAATGAATTTTTATTCATTTATTTAGCAAGCGTTCCTCAGTACATACTGCTTTACAGGATAACTCTTGTCAAATTACTAATACTAAATAAAACTAATAACAGAAAGTATTAGTTTCGTTACTCCGAAAGAAAATGATGGTTTCATTAAACAGTTCTTGATAATTACTACAAAAATGTGATTCTTTTATTCTTTGATCTACGAGATGTTTGTTGAGTATTGGCTGAACGCCAATTGTAATACACTACAATTGTAATGTTTATGCATGTAACCGTATAGCACCAATAGATAGTAAAGGTTCGTTTTCACACATTATCATAATTTTTTAGTTGTAATTTTTAATTCCATTCAGTAAATTACATCCACCATTTATTAATCGACTAGTATCTTTACCCATACTTCAAATTGGGGTGAGGATGGAAAATAGACGATTAAGGTTGTTAAAAGCTACGGTAAGAAACGTTACTGTTTTTGGATTTTCTCATTTATCGGAGAATCTCAATAGTAACCCACATACAACAAATGTAGGCTATACAATCACATTTACCAAAGGTTAGAATCATAGACAGAAATATTTGATAAAAAAAAACTGATAGAAACATTCCTAGCATGTACAAAAAATATACTGAAGTTTCACTCCGATGGGACGGAGAAACAATTGTGTACATGCATATAGAACAAACATCAAATTGTATAGATTTTCTTAATGTACAATAATAACATCGTAAGTGTTTTGTCTTTTGCAGATAAAGTTAAAAATTACATAGACTGTCAGATTATGTTTTAAATAAGATAGTTTTCAATATGATTTTTTAAATTAGATAGTTTTCAATATGATTTTTTGTACTGTTTCTCCTAACTCGACCCGAAATGGATTTTCTTATTTAGATTTAGCTTCAAGCTCCAAAAAAGTAAAGGTTTCATGACATAAAAAAATAGAACCCAAAACTTACAGTTTACATTATTGGGGAGATTCAGAATAGCTATTTTGTAACTAGAGTACTGTATTTTGTATATTAATGTGTCATCAAATAAATCAAACTGTTAATTTGCAGACTACAACTTTCTAAGCACACAATTGGGAATGACAGTTATGACAGGCCTAAGGCTTGTTATGAAGTTTGATGTGGAAACCCCCGAACGTCTACATTGGCTCGGTTGGGGATTACGATGTTGGTAGAAGCCTTAACTGCCTTTTGCGTATGCTCGAAACAGACCATGAATTTAGATGCAAGTTTTGATGACCTTTGTTGTGGTTTGATAATAGCTGTGTCAATATCACGCATCACGCATTTGAAATACATTTACAATAATTATACTCTTGAACAAGAACTAGAATAACTCCTAAGACAGTTATATATTCAAAAAGACCCACATCAACAACTAGATCTGTCCTGCGCGTTGGCAAATGCCAACATCCTATTCAGATGTTTATTTTTTATTTTTGAAATTTTCTCCAGAATTTTAATTTTCTCAACATGTTTAATATATGTAGCACATACCTTTATAATTAAAACCTTTTCATCACAATGCCAACTATGGTAACGGTGTTCCTCTTGGTTGAATATATTGTAGAGGCAGTATACTTATTCCGATAAGATCTTTGAAAGTGTAGTTTACTTATCGCCGTAAGCATATTGAACAGCCAATTGCAAACACGCCTTCGTTAAAGTAGTTTACATGTTGATTGTTATCTCTTCTTCAACACAGCGTCTGCAGTCACTGTTGTATGTTGGTACTTAACAGCACTGTTTCATTTGGGAAACTGCATCAAATGATTGCAATCTTGTGGAAGCTCTAATAATACTCACTAATAACTGGTTAGGGGTGGAATTAAAAGTAGTCAATGTCTTAGTAGTGCGGTACAATTATAACACACTTAAAAATTAATTAAATATATTTTAATTTATTATTTTTTTAATAACAATTTTATTTAATAAGAAGACTGTGAAAGAAGAACCGAATATTTATTTGTAACCGGTTGAAAATAATATTTAATTCTTTAGGTCATACTTGACCTTCATACAAGAATGAAAAATCTAATAAGGAACTACATATATGCATTTAATCAACAATGAAGCCTTCAGAAAATAACAATGTAAACAAAAGTGAAACAGTTCAATATTTATTACAATTAATTATACACATCAACAGATTATATGTACTATAGAACCCCATACCTTTAAATTACTCTGAACATAAAATCGATATGGTAAATTCACAAGTTTAATTATATGTTCTGTGGTTTTAACGGCCGTTTGTAGTTCCTTGATACCAGACGGAGGTTGGTGGGCGATTTTTCGGGGTCACTAAGAAAGGACAAGGAAATTAAAAACTATTCTGAAAAAAAAATCATTTGTAACAATACCTGTACAAGAGGCGAATGGACTTCAATGGAATATTAAATGCCCTTGATGGAGTGATTTTAAAAATAGTTGAATAAATAAATGATTCCTTGTAACTTATAAAATCTACTGTACACGTGTTCCATAAGTTAGGTGTGTTACAGTATATATTATAAATAATTTGAGGTATTCTTAATCATACAAATACAAAATACTTTGTTAGACATTTGTGTACTCGCATTGTTGCAATACCTTCCAAGCGCCGTTTTAGAAAATATTTTATTTATAATTTAAAGTTACACGATTTTGCATTGAAAATTTAAGTTGTACAATATAAAAAAGGGAAATGTCTACATTAACACTTAAAAAATAAATCAATAAATTACTTCATGTTTTGTAACCTTGATTAAAAATTAATATTAAACAAAAGCATAAAATACTTTAAAGAATGTGAACAATGAAACAGGCAATGAGTTTTCCTGTATTTATTCATTGCAAAAGTTTGTTTTCAAAGTTATTTTTTTCCTATATGTTTTCTGATGATTTTTTTTCCATTTTTGAACACGTTTAACAATTCAGAAAGTTTATGACGTATTTTTAAATACTTGTTTTTGAACCATGTTACATGATTGGTATTGTAGGTTAAACTTCTTGGAAATTGTGCAAATAACACTTTTGGGAATTTTATGTTTAATGGGTGGTGTATTAGAATGTCAGGAGTTTCTACATCATTTATATCAAGGAGACCAATTTAAGGCCTCAACCTGAAAGTCATTCCTCTGTGTTTACACCCTGTTTGTTTTTTAAGCTCATTTTGTGATCGAAGAAGTAACGAAATCGATACATTTATAGTATTTCTTAAATCGCGTGTCATCAATACCGATTAGTTTTAACTAGCATACTTATAATCAACTATCGTGATACATACAAAAAATACCATAGTAAGAGTTGAAGATGAAACTGTGGTAGGAATCCAGGCAATCATCCTCAGGCACGTGCATCTTCGTTAGGAATTCCACGTGAAAATCCAAGCGGCCCGGCCAATCTCAAAATATTCCTTGTTATATCTTAGGAATTTTCACTCTCCCTTGAAATTTGTTATTATGCAACTCCGTACTTGTCAAACTTATTACAACAATTAAATGAGATAATTTTTACTGCAACCATACATATTGATATATTAATAGTTAATACCAAGTAATATGACGTCTTTTCCAAATCAAATGCAAGTTATATTCTAGCAGGCTTATAATAATGCTCTTTAATATACTTAGTTCACTCGTAAGGATTGAACTATTTATGAATGGTTAAGATGTATGACATTAGTTTTCAGGTTAGGTGGTGGAGGCAGTATTGACAATATATATTGTGGTTCGTATGCCAAGTACAATTATTCTTCGCAATATAAAACATCATTATTGAAGTAATCAGTTCAAGCTTGTAACCACTATGTAATTTAACCATGCTCTGGTTTAATCATTGACTATTGTTCTATTAATAGTCAAAGCTTTTATACCCGACTGTGGACAAATCAACTATACTGCATGTCCCCATCACAAACATATATGCTGCCTGACATATGTCAAATGTTGAATTCCAAATACGTAAGTAAAACGTATATCATATCATTTGTGACATGGCTGTGACAAGAGTCCAGTGTGACAGTGATGGAGGTTTTGTTACGCGTCACGCTAGACAGACAATAACGTAATGCCACTCAAACAGCTGGTCGGCTTTTTTGGCGGGTATTTACACGTTAACGCGTGACGCCGAGCGGTCGATTTTGTGACGGTGCGTGTGAACGTAATGTACAGTACTGTATGTAGCATTGGGAATGTGTCGGTGTAAAAATGTAAATCGTGCTTAGATTTCTGGTAGTAAATAGGTTTGTCTTGTCATTTCAGTTGCGACAGTTAAACCAGGTATTTCGCAAAAGATTTCAACACTTTGTTCGTCAGTTTATATATTATTTGTTAATTAATTGTATGAATTTTTACGACCAATACGTCTCGTGTTATTATCACCGATAGAATGTACTGAGTTTGTTATACAGCACCATCCTTGAGCTCGTAATATTTTCGTCAGCAGGAACAGAGAGGGTGTAACAAGGATACTGCAGAACCAGGATTGCTGATAGCAACCACTCAGTATGAATTATGGAGCAGCATCCGGAAGCAAACATTGTAGGAAAAAGGCTGATTTAGTTGGCCAGCAAATTGTTTCGTATTATTTTGGTTTGTTAGACGCTGTCTTGTGATTATTGCTTGTATAAAACTGAACTTTGTGGTTGTAACTTAACTAATTAACAACCTTGTTACGGTTTGTGTTTTTATGACTGATTATCGAAATATGGAAAGGCTCAATGCAGTTACTCGTGTATGTGTATTATCTAGATGATTCCTCTGAATATTACTGCAACCTCCTCCATGTTAGTATATAGTACGTACCACCACGATGTGTCCACCTGATGTTACGTTTTGCCGCGCAACAATGGTAGTTTCCCGCGCGATTACCACCGCCATTACCTGTGTTACTTCACGCCAGCCGCCTCAATTTGAAGGCAAGTTTCCTTGTTACTCAATATAAGAAGGTTTTAAAAAAATACCTATGAACATCGGAATTGTTATATAAAACATACTTTTTGGTATGTACGTAGTGGGCTTTCAAGTATATACCTAAGTCCCATTATTTTCTTTATTTCTATATGTTTATTTTTCGTTATTTATGTTTTATATCACAAGTAAAATTACGTAAAGATACTGTAGTGTAATATTGTATTTTGTACAACGAAATATAGCCTATTGTAGAAAGCTTTTCCACGTAAACCTGTTTTTAATAATCGCCACACTTATGAAATACTCCTTTAAACTACGATAGTACTATATCTGGAAAAAGAGTGCAAACGACGTTTAATTTACCGATGATAAGTTACCGATTAACTACTTATATCAATAATGTTATAGTTTTTGAGTCAGTCAACTAACTGATGTAGTCGTATTGCTATTGCCTTATTGGTTTATATCAGCTCATTACTTTAATCATTACTGAATCTGTTTCTTCAATTTCAGTCAGTACATAAACATTGGTTTCTTTGGTTTTGTATTACGTCTTTGATGGGTTAGATACATATGTCAGCTATCATCAAAATGCAGTATAACAGTTCGTTAAAAATAATTGTTTGCCATCTTTTTAAGGATATGATATATGATATGAATCATACATCCATAAACAAACAAACCACAATAGTTTTCTTTTCACCCAAATAACGAAATGGTAACTTGAATTATAGGCTATATATATATATTTTTTTTATTCTTCGTAACCTGTAATGGTAGGACTACCACTATTAATATAGTAAATTTTTCGTTTGCTCTACACGATGGCTGGATTAAAAATTGGGCATTTACATGTTAAAAGAGTAGAAATAATACAATTGTAAAATTACAACAACAAAAAAAACTTGTTAATTGCCTATAAAATACTTAGTGTAGAAATGAATCAAGCATTGATACCACCTCCACATTCTACCACTGTATATGGTAGACTGCTGGAAGTGCTGCAGTCTCCTGAAGGACCTCGGAAGTGCTCCGTGTGTGTATTGTTGTCATGTTAGACACACGACCACGTGATGTTATGTGATGGTGATGGCTCCTGGCCCTGTGTATCATTGATACCACCTCCACATTCTACCACTGTATATGGTAGACTGCTGGAAGTGCTGCAGTCTCCTGAAGGACCTCGGAAGTGCTCCGTGTGAGTATTGTTGTCATGTTAGACACACGACCACGTGATGTTATGTGATGGTGATGGCTCCTGGCCCTGTGTATCATTGATACCACCTCCACATTCTACCACTGTATATGGTAGACTGCTGGAAGTGCTGCAGTCTCCTGAAGGACCTCGGAAGTGCTCCGTGTGTGTATTGTTGTCATGTTAGACACACCACCACGTGATGTTATGTGATGGTGATGGCTCCTGGCCCTGTGTATCATTGATACCACCTCCACATTCTACCACCATATATGGTAGACTGCTGGAAGTGCTGCAGTCTCCTGAAGGACCTCGGAAGTGCTCCGTGTGTGTATTGTTGTCATGTTAGACACACCACCACGTGATGTTATGTGATGGTGATGGCTCCCCTGGTCCTGTGTGTCATTGATACCACTACCACATTCTACCACTGTATATGGTAGACTGCTGGAAGTGCTGCAGTCTCCTGAAGGACCTCGGAAGTGCTCCGTGTGTGTATTGTTGTCATGTTAGACACACCACCACGTGATGTTATGTGATGGTGATGGCTCCCCTGGTCCTGTGTGTCATTGATACCACCTCCACATTCTACCACTGTATATGGTAGACTGCTGGAAGTGCTGCAGTCTCCTGAAGGACCTCGGAAGTGCTCCGTGTGTGTATTGTTGTCATGTTAGACCTAGACACACCACCACGTGATGTTATGTGATGGTGATGGCTCCCCTGGTCCTGTGTGTCATTGATACCACTACCACATTCTACCACTGTATATGGTAGACTGCTGGAAGTGCTGCAGTCTCCTGAAGGACCTCGGAAGTGCTCCGTGTGCGTATTGTTGTCATGTTAGACCTAGACACACCACCACGTGATGTTATGTGATGGTGATGGCTCCCCTGGTCCTGTGTGTCATTGATACCACTACCACATTCTACCACTGTATATGGTAGACTGCTGGAAGTGCTGCAGTCTCCTGAAGGACCTCGGAAGTGCTCCGTGTGAGTATTGTTGTCGTGTTAGACACACCACCACGTGATGTTATGTGATGGTGATGGCTCCCCTGGTCCTGTGTGTCATTGATACCACTACCACATTCTACCACTGTATATGGTAGACTGCTGGAAGTGCTGCAGTCTCCTGAAGGACCTCGGAAGTGCTCCGAGTGTGTATTGTTGTCATGTTAGACACACCACCACGTGATGTTATGTGATGGTGATGGCTCCCCTGGTCCTGTGTGTCATTGATACCACCTCCACATTCTACCACCATATATGGTAGACTGCTGGAAGTGCTGCAGTCTCCTGAAGGACCTCGGAAGTGCTCCGTGTGTGTATTGTTGTCATGTTAGACACACCACCACGTGATGTTATGTGATGGTGATGGCTCCCCTGGTCCTGTGTGTCATTGATACCACTACCACATTCTACCACTGTATATGGTAGAGTGCTCGAAGTGCTGCAGTCTCCTGAAGGACCTCGGAAGTGCTCCGTGTGAGTATTGTTGTCATGTTAGACACACCACCACGTGATGTTATGTGATGGTGATGGCTCCTGGCCCTGTGTATCATTGATACCACCTCCACATTCTACCACCATATATGGTAGACTGCTGGAAGTGCTGCAGTCTCCTGAAGGACCTCGGAAGTGCTCCGTGTGAGTATTGTTGTCGTGTTAGACACACCACCACGTGATGTTATGTGATGGTGATGGCTCCTGGTCCTGTGTGTCATTGATACCACTACCACATTCTACCACTGTATATGGTAGACTGCTGGAAGTGCACACCACCACGTGATCTTGTACCTTTGGTCTGGTGTATGTTATAGACACTGTGTGATGTACAATATGTACACGGTCTGATGGTAATGAGCAATGAACTGTGTAGAGGAGTTTATACTGATATAGCGTATCTAGTACTTAGACAGCTTAGATTACTCATCTACGTGTCCATGGTATGTAGTGACCTCTGGTCTGGTGTATGTTATAGACACTATGTGATGTACAATGTGTACACGGTCTGGTGGTAATGAGCAATGAACTGTGTAGAGGAGTTGATACTGATATAGCGTATCTCGTACTTGGACAGCTTAGATTACTCATCTACGTGTCCATGGTATGTAGTGACCTCTGATCTGGTGTATGTTATAGACACTGTGTGATGTACAATGTGTACACGGTCTGGTGGTAATGAGCAATGAACTATGTAGAGGAGTTGATACTGATATAGCGTATCTAGTACTTGGACAGCTTAGATTACTCATCAACGTGTCCATGGTTTGTAGTGACCTCTGGTCTGGTGTGTGTTATAGACACTGTGTGATGTACAATGTGTACACGGTCTGATGGTAATGAGCAATGAACTGTGTAGAGGAGTTGATACTGATATAGCGTATCTCGTACTTGGACAGCTTAAATTACTCATCTACGAGTCCATGGTATGTAGTGACCGGTCTGGTGTATGTTATAGACACTATGTGATGTACAATGTGTACACGGTCTGATGGTAATGAGCAATGAACTGTGTAGAGGAGTTGATACTGATATAGCGTATCTTGTACTTGGACAGCTTAGATTACTCATCTACGTGTCCATGGTATGTAGTGACCTCTGGTCTGATGTGTGTTATAGACACTGTGTGATGTACAATGTGTACACGGTCTGATGGTAATGATCAATGAACTGTGTAGAGGAGTTGATACTGATATAGCGTATCTCGTACTTAGACAGCTTAGATTACTCATCGACGTTTCCATGGTATGTAGTGACCTCTGGTCTGGTGTTTGTTATAGACACTGTGTGATGTACAATGTGTACACGGTCTGATGGTAATGAGCAATGAACTGTGTAGAGGAGTTGATACTGATATAGCGTATCTCGTACTTGGACAGCTTAAATTACTCATCTACGAGTCCATGGTATGTAGTGACCTCTGGTCTGGTGTGTGTTATAGACACTGTGTGATGTACAATGTGTACACGGTCTGATGGTAATGAGCAATGAACTGTGTAGAGGAGTTGATACTGATATAGCGTATCTCGTACTTAGACAGCTTAGATTACTCATCGACGTTTCCATGGTATGTAGTGACCTCTGGTCTGGTGTGTGTTATAGACACTGTGTGATGTACAATGTGTACACGGTCTGATGGTAATGAGCAATGAACTGTGTAGAGGAGTTGATACTGATATAGCGTATCTCGTACTTGGACAGCTTAAATTACTCATCTACGAGTCCATGGTATGTAGTGACCGGTCTGGTGTATGTTATAGACACTATGTGATGTACAATGTGTACACGGTCTGATGGTAATGAGCAATGAACTGTGTAGAGGAGTTGATACTGATATAGCGTATCTTGTACTTGGACAGCTTAGATTACTCATCTACGTGTCCATGGTATGTAGTGACCTCTGGTCTGGTGTGTGTTATAGACACTGTGTGATGTACAATGTGTACACGGTCTGATGGTAATGAGCAATGAACTGTGTAGAGGAGTTGATACTGATATAGCGTATCTCGTACTTGGACAGCTTAAATTACTCATCTACGAGTCCATGGTATGTAGTGACCTCTGGTCTGGTGTGTGTTATAGACACTGTGTGATGTACAATGTGTACACGGTCTGATGGTAATGAGCAATGAACTGTGTAGAGGAGTTGATACTGATATAGCGTATCTCGTACTTGGACAGCTTAAATTACTCATCTACGAGTCCATGGTATGTAGTGACCTCTGGTCTGGTGTGTGTTATAGACACTGTGTGATGTACAATGTGTACACGGTCTGATGGTAATGAGCAATGAACTGTGTAGAGGAGTTGATACTGATATAGCGTATCTTGTACTTGGACAGCTTAGATTACTCATCTACGTGTCCATGGTATGTAGTGACCTCTGGTCTGGTGTATGTTATAGACACTGTATGATGTACAATGTGTACACGGTCTGGTGGTAATGAGCAATGAACTATGTAGAGGAGTTGATACTGATATAGCGTATCTTGTACTTGTACAGCTTAGATTACTCATCTACGTGTCCATGGTATGTAGTGACCTCTGGTCTGGTGTATGTTATAGACACTGTGTGATGTACAATGTGTACACGGTCTGATGGTAATGAGCAATGAACTGTGTAGAGGAGTTGATACTGATATAGCGTATCTTGTACTTGGACAGCTTAGATTACTCATCTACGTGTCCATGGTATGTAGTGACCTCTGGTCTGGTGTATGTTATAGACACTGTATGATGTACAATGTGTACACGGTCTGGTGGTAATGAGCAATGAACTGTGTAGAGGAGTTGATACTGATATAGCGTATCTCGTACTTAGACAGCTTAGATTACTCATCGACGTTTCCATGGTATGTAGTGACCTCTGGTCTGGTGTGTGTTATAGACACTGTGTGATGTACAATGTGTACACGGTCTGATGGTAATGAGCAATGAACTGTGTAGAGGAGTTGATACTGATTTCAATAATCTGGTAAAAATGTTTGGAAATCAAGTTTATGTAGACAGTAGGGAGGTATTTAAGAAAACGGTCCTAGAATTTGTATTACAGTATGATATTGATGAAGTTGTGCCATAATATATTAGCGTAAGGTAAAGGATGTTTCTATAAATTTAAAATTGTTTAATAAGTATGCATGTTAAAAATATCTTTAAATTATTATGAATGTACCTATTTAAACGTATTTTTGTATAGCTATATTGTGCATGTTTTATAATTGTGAAAAAAGAAAGAATTATTATTGATTGTTAAAAGTGAAAAAAGTGATGTGACTTACCTAATATTGAAGAAAGGAACAATAGACATTATGATGATTTAGGCTGCCAGACAGCTATTCTGTACTAACCATATTGTATTTTTTTCCCGCACGAACCCTGCGTGGTTCATGGGAGTATTTGTATTTATATCATATGCAGAAAATAAAGATTTTTGAACTGTGAACTGTGAACTGTGATATAGCGTATCTAGTACTTAGACAGCTTAGATTACTCATCTACGAGTCCATGGTATGTAGTGACCTCTGGTCTGGTGTGTGTTATAGACACTGTGTGATGTACAATGTGTACACGGTCTGATGGTAATGAGCAATGAACTGTGTAGAGGAGTTGATACTGATATAGCGTATCTTGTACTTGGACAGCTTAGATTACTCATCTACGAGTCCATGGTATATAGTGACCTTTGGTCTGGTGTGTGTTATAGACACTGTGTGATGTACAATGTGTACACGGTCTGATGGTAATGAGCAATGAACTGTGTAGAGGAGTTGATACTGATATAGCGTATCTTGTACTTGGACAGCTTAGATTACTCATCTACGTGTCCATGGTATGTAGTGACCTCTGGTCTGGTGTATGTTATAGACACTATGCGATGTACAATGTGTACACGGTCTGGTGGTAATGAGCAATGAACTGTGTAGAGGAGTTGATACTGATATAGCGTATCTAGTACTTAGACAGCTTAGATTACTCATCTACGAGTCCATGGTATGTAGTGACCTCTGGTCTGGTGTGTGTTATAGACACTGTGTGATGTACAATGTGTACACGGTCTGATGGTAATGAGCAATGAACTGTGTAGAGGAGTTGATACTGATATAGCGTATCTTGTACTTGGACAGCTTAGATTACTCATCTACGTGTCCATGGTATGTAGTGACCTCTGGTCTGGTGTATGTTATAGACACTGTATGATGTACAATGTGTACACGGTCTGGTGGTAATGAGCAATGAACTGTGTAGAGGAGTTGATACTGATATAGCGTATCTTGTACTTGGACAGCTTAGATTACTCATCTACGTGTCCATGGTATGTAGTGACCTCTGGTCTGGTGTATGTTATAGACACTATGCGATGTACAATGTGTACACGGTCTGGTGGTAATGAGCAATGAACTGTGTAGAGGAGTTGATACTGATATAGCGTATCTTGTAGGTACTTGGACAGCTTAGATTACTCATCTACGTGTCCATGGTATGTAGTGACCTCTGGTCTGGTGTATGTTATAGACACTGTATGATGTACAATGTGTACACGGTCTGGTGGTAATGAGCAATGAACTATGTAGAGGAGTTGATACTGATATAGCGTATCTTGTAGGTACTTGGACAGCTTAGATTACTCATCTACGTGTCCATGGTATGTAGTGACCTCTGGTCTGGTGTATGTTATAGACACTATGTGATGTACAATGTGTACACGGTCTGGTGGTAATGAGCAATGAACTGTGTAGAGGAGTTGATACTGATATAGCGTATCTTGTACTTGGACAGCTTAGATTACTCATCTACGTGTCCATGGTATGTAGTGACCTCTGGTCTGGTGTATGTTATAGACACTATGCGATGTACAATGTGTACACGGTCTGGTGGTAATGAGCAATGAACTGTGTAGAGGAGTTGATACTGATATAGCGTATCTTGTACTTGGACAGCTTAGATTACTCATCAACGTGTCCATGGTTTGTAGTGACCTCTGGTCTGGTGTGTGTTATAGACACTGTGTGATGTACAATGTGTACACGGTCTGATGGTAATGAGCAATGAACTGTGTAGAGGAGTTGATACTGATATAGCGTATCTTGTACTTGGACAGCTTAGATTACTCATCTACGTGTCCATGGTATGTAGTGACCTCTGGTCTGGTGTATGTTATAGACACTATGCGATGTACAATGTGTACACGGTCTGGTGGTAATGAGCAATGAACTGTGTAGAGGAGTTGATACTGATATAGCGTATCTTGTACTTGGACAGCTTAGATTACTCATCTACGTGTCCATGGTATGTAGTGACCTCTGGTCTGGTGTATGTTATAGACACTGTATGATGTACAATGTGTACACGGTCTGATGGTAATGAGCAATGAACTGTGTAGAGGAGTTGATACTGATATAGTGTATCTTGTACTTGTACCGTTGAGTATTGTTTTTTCTGATCATTTTCATCTTTATTTTCTGATCATTATTTCGGACGTAATAGTCGACGAGGGAATTTAGAACACGACACAATACGCTGTAAGCTTTAAGATACAACACTTTTAATTTGATGTCAACGGTAATCGTCTTTATTTCAAATACTGTAATTCCATGATTATATTTTACTAACAACACGTGTTATGTGGAAGATACAGTGTTTTAACGAGGTCAACTAACAAGACGAACGTGTCCATGATTTACATTGTGGGGAACGATTTTTCAGCTCCTTCCGACAGTTTGCGACTAACTAGCGTCGACTGAAAAGAGAGAGAACTAATTCTGGCGGTTCCCTGTCCTCGATCAATGTCTAATTTATTTTGCCCGTATTATTATTGGAATCAGAACCAACCCACACGTAGCTGTAGGAAATAAATCATGGGTTTTAAATCGAATCGGATATGTATTAACGACTTTAATTGTTCTATTATAAGTTTAATGGTGAAAATCCATTATAGACATACACAAATTTGTCTATTTAGGATTATAGATACAATGATCATCTGAATACTGAGTGGTTTTCCTAAATAGTCATTAAATATGACCCCGGTGCCGTAAAGTCTTCGCACCTACGTGATTATTTTATACAGACTGGGTCGTGTTTTTTTTATTTTCTTAATGTTTGTGGCAATAAGCAAACAAATTCAATGACGCTCTATAGACGTGCAATAATACACTATTATTAACATTCGGGTCTTAAGCTGATAAGGTTTTCGTTTTAATCTTATAGAAACTAAAAATTGCATATAGGTATGTTTTAACCCCATCCCACAACATTAATCACTTGAAACACTAGTTTTCTCCTAGAAATATTCTTCTCTATCATGTGTTTTAAACTAAAGGCATAAATAAATAAATAAATTAATTAATTTAACATTTCAGGGAATAAATAGTATATTACCCACGTAATGTTAACTATTATGCATAATAAATATCGGGTTAACTTCACCCCGATGCAGTGGAATGTGCTCATGTATCGCTTGGGCTGGGTAATAACATATTCTGTGTGTAAAGTACGTTTCAACTTTGAAGCTTGAGTTGTTCATCAACGAGATGTAATCCTATATAAGTTATTGCCAAAACTCAAGTGAGCAGCGGGTTACAAGTGTAACAAGTTTACGCTTATTATAGCGTTTGAGTAATTAAATGACGGTTACGTTTACAGCATTGACAGAAATATAAGTTTATTCTTTAATACTTTACTTTCTATTAAACGGCGACCATACAAAGTAGGTATTTTAAGCCAAGTATGAATGAAGATGAGTGTAGGATGAGTGGCGCGATCTTGTAGTCTTGTTAGTGACTAAGGAAGCACATATAAGGCATCAAGAACAGCAAATTCGTTAAATAAAATCAACTCTCACACCTAAACATATTCTATTTATTATTTTACTGCCATCGTTTTTTCTTGTACAAGAACGTTTTGAGAAGGTGGAAAATTTCACTAATACAAAGCCTGGAGGAATATTGATTAAAAGGAAGCAGGACATTGTTTAACTTAGAGAGCGTAGTGTTAAATTACAAGGGAATGTACAATAATGCGTTCAGAGTTTGGACAGGTCCTTGTGAAAGAAGAGCACAGTAAAAGACTGTAGGAACCCTTTGTGTAGGCTTGGCTGTGAGGTTTCAACTGTGTTAGTGTAATTTACTGTTGTACGTGTTATTTACAAACCATGAATCAAGTTTAATTATCGATTTCCGCTTGGTAGACCTACCAAGGTTTGATTTTGTACCATATGAACATTGGTTTGACTTAGAATACCTCCATAGTTGCATAGTGACAAATGTTGACTGTTGTCTTGGTGAGGTTTGATTGTGGATTCCAGCGTATCAGAGGTTCAATTCTGGATTTACTGTTTATTGAATATACGGATTTGGGAATTTAGATCACGTTAATATTTCAAATGAAACGTATTTATATTACATTTGTTACGTGTTACCATTGACTATTGGATACTGAAGTAGACGTCCCATCTATATGGGCCTGTAGCCAATGTATTTGTTAAAAAAGAACGTAGTTGTGTGAGCCAGTCACATAATGCGCTAGTCAAAGCTTTTACATTTGTTATTACACACATTTGTTCCAAACCCCTTAAACTGGATTTTACCTAACTGAGATTAAGATTTAAGTTTAAAATAAATAATTCATCTTTACATCTTTCAATAGTAATTATTAGCGGAAGCCCAAACACGTCAGAAATATTTTTTATAAATTCAACTGTGAAATTTATTTAATTATTTTTTTAAATGCCTAAAAGTGTTTTATATCAATGATGCGTACAAATTGTACTAAAAATGCCACTAAACACTAAGATAAGTTTCCAGTAAGGTAGATCATCTCAAAACCCTTAAATTGAGTATCTTGGGATTAAACACCGCAGACTAGTTTTAAATCAGCTACGGATCTCGCAGCTGGTCCAATTATTACGCCACCGTCAGCGTCAGCATACATAATTTGAACGTCTGTGATTCAACAGAGCTGAATAATCAAGCCAATCCGACGTTCCTTTACTATTAATAACTTTCTAGCAGAATATTTAATATCAATTGTTCTACTTCATACCGAAACAATTTGTAATGTTTACAGATGCATAGAAAAGAACAATTATGCAACGTATATACGAGTATGCAATATTTTAATAGGGACTAGTTAACAAAATCTTCTAATAGTTTCGTAGGGAATTGCATATTTCGGAGTCTAGATGTATCTTTCATGTACAATAAAATTTAAATAACAAGGGAGGGGGATTTAGATTTTACTCTTTTTCACTGATTTTGGACACTAAATTATACATTTTATTCATAAAGACCAGCAGCAATCTAGTGTTGATTAAAATAAAATAGAACATGGTAGAATGAGTTATCGTAGAGCGTGTAACATCGTAAGTTCTACATTTATATAATCATAATTGTGGTTTGTAAAAGATGCCATCGTTTAAACTAGTTGGCCTTTTAGTTCGATAAATTTAAAATAGTAGCCTATAGAAATTATTTTCAAGCACATCATTGTCGGTGAATCATATTAAAAATTAAAATAACGTTGCTTCTTCTAAGATTACACGAAATTTGAGGCTAATTTTATTCTACAAGTAGCAATTTAATCACGAGAATTAAATGTCATATCATTATAGCATATCCGTACCTAAGTTTATGGTGTAGTATAATATTTTAGTTTATTCAATGAAGCTAGTTCCAAACTCCCTTTATTTAGGATTTAAACGGCTTTATCGTATTTTATATCATTACAGTAAATATTTCAATCAAAATTAACTCGTTTATGCAATGATTTGCTTCCTTACAGGATGAGTTAAGCGTAAATACGTTCCCTCCATGATTGTAATGCCAATTTGACACATGTTATTTAATTGTTTCATGTTAGGGAATTTTTTTGCGTTTAATTAACTGAAAACTTTTAATATGATTTAATTCAGTTTATCTAACCCAACTATCAGGTGATATGTACTTTAATATTACTTGATGAAAAACTAACCTAGTAGTAGCCTATACTCGGGTTTGATCATAATACCCTTACGTAGTTTGAAAACGTTGTGTCGTGTGGAGCAACGTGTGGAGCATACGGCTGTGTTGTGGGACATCTTTTTCATGACGTGAAGACAAAATTAAACAGGGCGAAACAATGAATTCTAAAACTTCGCCCAGCTCCGCGCAGACAATTGCCAACAAATTAATTTTATTTGCGGTCGCAAAAGTTGGTACCGCCACCGCCTCCGGAAATCTCGGTTTGTAGGAAAGTAATTCAGTTCCAGCTCGCAATTGTGGTATATCTGGCGCGGTTGTAATTTACTTTGGGATGTGGAGTTAGTTTATCACGTAGAAAGGAATGATTGCCTATTTTTACCTCATGGATACTCAATTTACGTTAATGTTATTTAGGGTATACGTGTATACTTATTTTATTTGTTTTCTGCAATCTTTGATGATGTAAAATAATCAATGTTTCTTTCTGTTTCAGGTAGGATTACAATGTCCAAAAGAGGTTACTGAGGTTAGTTTCTATTCGTATATTTCAACTTTTGCAGAAACGCATATGTTTATGTCCGATTTCGATTGCTGCATGGCAAAAAACTCAATAAGTCATATATGATCTGATTTGACGTCTAGGCTCACTTCAAAGCTAATTAAACAAAGTTAATGTTATAAATCTTTAAAAGCATAGGTATTTATAAATAATACAAATTTATAATTTACCAAGTGTATACCCAAGTATAAGATAGCATATTGTATTTTCCACAGCCCAATGACAGTATCACGCCTAGTTTGTTTCCGATTTTGATTGGTACCATCCCAAAAACATTTAAGTCAAAATGGATGGCATTTATAAGTTATGCAGCGCCTCTTTACTAATTAAGGTACATTACTTATAGGAATCGACAGGAAAAATAATATCAATTAGGCCTAGATTACAAAAACAATACGTAATAATATCCAGAAGGCTTGGCCTAGTGACTTATTGATGGTAGGATAAAAAGTAGGCATTTGCGTAGGAAGTTTTAGATTATATTGTCTGTAATCAAACAAATTATACTGTAAAGTGCTGTTGGTTAGCTTTCGGTTAAATTGAAGACAGCTAATTCATGTTTATGATATCTACCAATCTAAGTTTTTATTCATTATTGTTTTCTTGCGCAACGCATAACGATCTTCTCTTAAAGCTCATCAAGGAAGGAAATTAAAGTCTACCAAGCGCATCATTAATATCAACATGTTTATTGCAGTACTAGTACTATTCAAACCATCATTATGACAGTGCCCAGTAAGAAAATAACTGTTTTAGACCATTGATTTGACCGAGCCAGTTTGATAACACGGTGTAACCACAATGGTTCGCACTACGACCATACTGTAGCCTGTGTTGTCAATTATCACCATAGTACCGTACTGTATGATGGAATGACGGAATACTACGTAGTTGGTAGCGTGTAATGTTGACTGTTACATGTCTTGGCAAGGGTTGATTGATGGATTCCAGCGTATCATATGGTGCAGGATGCTATTCTTGAATGATATTGAATAAACGTCTTTTGGAATTTAGTTCGTATATTGCTGTGAAAACTACGAGTAGCTTTTTAGGACACGCTAGTGTGTAACCGTTAGCTTCGCTGGATATTTTGTAATTAGAGGCTACGTTTGTTATGAAGTAAATGTTTTATAAGAAGTTTCAAGCGACATAAACAGTTAAGCGTAATCGTAATAATTTATTAGTTGATTACAGTGTTGATGAATATTTATAAATCGACACCTGTTTACAGCAGTCTGCAAGTTCATTTTTAACACGATTGTCGATCCATAAACATACGGTAATAATGAAATGTGAAATCTGTTTATTTTATAGTTTGTGTCCCTTGAACTAGGCCCTCTAAGTCAAATCAAATAAATCCAGGGAAATCCATTTTAGCATAATGTCAATCGTTTGTACCCAGAAATTACTTTTGACGTCTGTTCGTTCTCGGGTATAGATCAAATACGAGCGGTAATGTTATAATTGTATATCGTAATTTCTGTATGGAATAAATTTTACAAAGTTTTCTAAACGCCAGTTGTAACTACTGAAAATCACTTTCATAAATTGATAGATACAATGAACTGCATCTGATTTCACAGTTTCAACCCAACAAGAGGTCCTGGCCAGGATGTTGTGTGTCTGTAATGTTTAGCGGACGACCGAGCATTTCAGGACGACTTTCACCTGCGCATCTTGATAATTGGCGCCGCGGGAAAGTTCCTTATGAGGCGCGCATACGCAGGTGTCACGTGTTGTGATGTATCCTGCGCACATCATTTTATTTTTTGTGGGTGTGTAATTTTAATTATTTGTCCTTAAAAAAAAAAAAAAAAAAAAATATTACAACTAGCTTTCAGCATCTCTTTTGTTAAGAAAAACAGAAAAAACCTGTCGACAAAATGTTGTGCAAACTAATTTTTACTGTATTTTATTGTAATAGCCTCGGGATAAGTTGTATAACAAGTTTCATTATTTATTGAGTAGTTTATTTTTAAACAACTTCTTCATCTACATTATACGCGTTATTGTATATACATACCGTACAAACTTAATGAATGTCCATCGAAAACTTAAACTCAATGTCAAAAAGCGATAGAAAACTCAAATCATCCAGTATATAAATATTGCATCAAGCGAAACTTGACATACCCGAACGTGCTTTATCGCTTGTTTACCGACACTGTTTTGTTCTCTTGAGTTTTCGTGTCTTTAAAATTTATCGTTTCTTCTTATCCGTATATTCACCTTGCATGGGAATGTAATCCATCTGCTCACGTATAGTAAGGCAAGCTACTTTTGGTCGTCTAACATGACATGTTGGACCGTGTGATTAGTTGCTCGGAGTGCACTAAACGTACCAAATTGAAATCTAGCTAGTAGCTAGTGTAGTTTGGTAATGAGTTTTATGCGTGGCATAGATTCAAACCCCAACCAACTGCCTTTGACTATGGCAGTCAAGTCCGAGCCCCACATTGTGGTACATTTAAACATTGTTTTGTCAGCACATCAGTTACATACCTGTCATACTTAGTTTTAATGTTTTTGCTTATAAGAATACATTAAAGTAAAGAAAAGGTTTTTAATTTTTGTATATCTGTCTCGTTTTTTTTACCCAAAACCCATCAGGGTAGATTTCTTAATCAGTAACACACGTTTAACAAAATTTACCCAATTGTTTGACACATACTCACTCGTACATGTTGAGTATGACGAGTGCACTGGTTGAGATATTGTGTGTAGATTATAAAAATGTTTAACCTCAAACAAAAATCATGTTAAAAGGCCTTTAATTTATGTTTTGCTTGCCGGAATCATTATTTATCGTTACTGCGAACGTTATGCGTTATTGGTACTGTGTGCTTACACGCAGACCAGCACTCTTTTGTCTTTAAGGGGACAAGTTTACGTTTTTGTTCATTTTTAGCGAATTTCCCATATAGGGAATAAGCTATTACCGTAGGTCTCATGGTAAGACCTAGACCCGGGACCGATTTACTTTTTCGTTTTGAGGTCCCCAGAGGCCAAAAACCATCCGTTCAAATTCATAAATATATATATATATATATACATTTATATATATATATATATATTTATTTATTTATATATGTGTCCGTTAGCGCGATAACTCGAGCAAAATTGATCCGATTTTGATGAAATTTGGTACAAACGTGTAAACCTACATTTATTCGAACGAGTTCGCAAACCAGCATAATCGGACCATGGGATCAGGGGTTTATGGGGGGTTTTATGGGGTAAAAATGGGTTTTTCTCATTTTTGACCCTAAAAACTTTAAATTTCTAAATTTCTCTCTAGACCATTTTGAAGAGCTTAAAAAAACAAATAATTTAGTATATTGAAGTTTTTTTGAATGTTCATTGACTACGGATAAAATTAAAGAAATTGTAAATTTAAAATTCCCATGTTATTCTTATGGGGAATAAATAAACTGTTCTAGTTTGCTTGTTTATGGATATATTTCAATCAAATTTGGCAATTTGGCTTATTTCATACTAAGCTATCAATATTGAAGTTTTTTTGAATGTTCATTGACTACGGATAAAATTAAAGAAATTGTAAATTTAAAATTCCCATGTTATTCTTATGGGGAATAAATAAACTGTTGTAGTTTGCTTGTTTATGGATATATTTCAATCAAATTTGGCAATTTGGCTTATTTCATACTAAGCTATCAATATTTTAATTGAAAAACACACCTCAACATCTTTCCCGTAGCAGCAAACCTAACTACTCACTAAAATTAATGTTATTTAAATAGGAAATAAATCTGAAAATTTATAGGGATTATTTTAGTAGAAATCGAGCCTGGTGAATGGAAATTCGCTTAGTATGCAGGTTTGCTGCGACGGGGGTATTTTATATGTACATATATTTTGGTATATGTGTGCAAGCCTAGTAATTTTGGTCATATTTTGATGAAATTGGCATGGATAAGTAAAGTTGAAAAAAAACTTGAAGCAAGATTGCGGGTAGTGAGAAACGAGTAGGGCCTTATTTTTTTAAATTTTATCATCTAAAACCTGGAGATACCTGATTGTATTACATCCATCGTGTAGGTAGATCTTAATCAAACAAACAATTTAGTTTATTGTAGCACTGTTGCTCAATGACACTTTTAGAGAAAATATTTTTTTAAACTCTACTTTTGAATTTCTCATCTTATTCTTAAAGGGATATAGGGAATACATATATGACTTCTTTATGGAAACAGTTTAGTAAAATTCCATTGTAGTCTTATTGAAATTCGCATATTCTGCAGGTTTGTTGCGGTTATTTTCACCCTAACAGTAGCTTTCACCCAAACTTTCTCTGACAAGTTTTATGACTATCTACCCCTTCTCGTCTTGAGGCATTAGTGTTAAAAAGTATCTTTTATTATCATTATCAGTTGAGATGGGGACGCTAGCTACTATAGTTGCGTACTTTAAACCAAATAGTAGAATTGTGTGACCTGTGTGTAGCTTTACTGACTAAGATCAGCTGTATCATCAGTCAAAATCCTTTATTTAAATCCCATTCATCAGGGACAGCTGGGTCCAGTTTCGAACCATCAAAAAGCTACTGACTTTCATGTGTAACCTAGTCTAGTATGTACCCCATAATTCTATTTATTATACGGGGACGTAAATAATAGTTGGTCATGCCAAAGCATTTGGTTGCTAACCACTTTGTTATGTGTTTCGCTAAGATTTCGGAATCGTATGATTTACATGATTTTTTATTTACTCTAATAAAATGCATCTCGTAAAACCAACTTTAACACAACAATTTATAAATATATCGCATTTTGTAGAATTTATGTACGATCTGGTTTTAAAGCGGTATTGTTTTTCCGTTTAAATCTTCAGTCGTATAGTTTATTTGTTTCCTTCATGTTAAATTATGTTACCTACCGTAAGGCTATATTTGAATTTATTATTCAGTTGATAGTTAAATATAAAATCATGAAGTTACCTTTATGGTGTGAATCATAACTCCAGTCCCCGCCTCAACGGAGGTGATTATGTCCAAAGAAAATTAATGTCATTCGTTAAAGAATCCGGAAGTGTATTTACATAACGATGTTTTAACCGTAGCTAGGGCGCCTCGTCCCTACACAATAGACAATTACACCGCCGTAGTTGTGTACCGTTTTGCCCCTCTGCTATGATGGGGGGGGGGGGCCATCATACTTACATTGGTTCATTTTTACTCGCGCCCAGCTCCCGCATAACGGGTTTTCAAATTCCTTAGGTAATGGTTTTCGAGTCTAGTGTAAACTAGGCAATAACAAGGCAGTGTTTTCATAATTTTCTCGTTCGTTTCCCATAGCCATTTATGTCTAGAGCAGTGTTTTGAAGTTTGTGTTTATTTGGCGTTTGCTGAATCGTTTCGCTATCATTGTCAAGCATCGTAGAAGTGTCATTCTTTGACATTTTCAAACAGTTTGTATGCATTAACATTAGAAATTAGAATATCAATTTATTAATAATATATTCAATAACGCAAAGTGAAACCCCAAAGAAGCATACGTATTTTGGATGGTTCTTAAAAGGAATCAAGATGATTTGACTAGTTATGGCTTTTAATAATGGTTATAAGATTATAATTTTATAACACACCTACCACAGTTTGTATAGTGATAATTTACATTTAAAAGAGGCGTGGGATAAATGAACGTCGAAGTCAATGTATTAAGAGATCAATCAGTTGGCAGCGCTACTGTCGTCAGAATTGACTACATCGTCTATTAGGGGACGTAGTAATTGACCAATTGACCCGCCAGCCTACTCATTGTTAGACCAATACTCCGTGTTCTGTGATCAGTGTTCGAACGACGGAGTCGTAATGGCTGTGGAAAACATAACATTGTTATTGAGTTAAATGCTAAAAGAAAGAAACGAATGTGTGATGAAAATGTCCAAAAACTGTATTAATTATGATTAATTTTGATCAAATGTGTAACTTATTTGGGATCGAACCGACCAACCTAAAATAGTATATCGAGTACTATATTAATTAACCACTTGGCTGTCCATTGAATTGATTAAAATACAAAATTTCGCCTGACTTCACTTGTACACCAAGAAAAAACTATACTTGAGGCATTGACTATTGTATACTTAAGTATTAATAGTTTTATTAATAGTCAAAGCTTGAGGTAAAATTGAGTTAAACCTATGGTAAAGGTAATGAAAATATTTTAATTTTACAAGGGATGAACTAATATATTGTTTGATCAGTTGATCAGCTAAATGTAGCGAGACAAATTCAAATGTGTATTTACAATTTTGCAACATTTTAAACATGTTAATACGGTGGTTTAAGGGTAATTTAGTTTAAGTTTTTTACTTTAGTTTTACTTTAGTATAACAAACTACTTAAGTTATTCACGACTTCAGTTATTGTATAATGAAATGATTCGTTTATCTGAGGTTGGAACTAGTTTACCAAACCTCAAATAATAAACTACACAGTATAAACTATAAATTAACCCCAGTGAACCCCATTGCCAAGACAGTTCGGTTATAAATTTAGGTTTCCTCTCATATTTAACTTTCTTGACAAACTTAAGAGGTGTAAGTAACTCTAGTGTTGTAATATATAGCTTTTTAATGCTCCCAATCACCAAGATCCTCCTATGAGAAACTGAAAGAGAAATCGAATTTCCATTGTCACACTCAATGAGAGGTTTATATTACTATTTTATCTTATGCCAAAACTGACCACAACTGGTTCACAAGAGCGGGTGTATACTGCAGTGGCCAAAGGCAATGGGTCTAAAGATATGACTATTAGAAATGTACAAATGTATTTATAAAATGTCATCAGCTGATGAGATACCATACTCGGTCTCTTGGTGGTTTCTAGCGGCTCTCCTCTACAGCAGAGGTGAGTGTGGTGTGACGAAACCGCACACAATGGTATGTAGGAAGAGATCGAGAGGACGTGAGATTCCAACGAGGGCGAGGAATAATATACAACACAATACAATACAAGGCCGCCGGTGTCGGTCGTAGTCATTACACCGGGTGACGAGATTTGATGGATAAACAACTCGCTGATCTGGGTATAGGCTAAACATACATGACGTAGTCATCAAGGACATTGCAGTGCAGAGTGCAACCAAAACCTCCTTGGGGTCATCAACACTTCTAATCTAGGAACGAGTTGCCCTCTCTCTGGTCAGCGATATCCAGACATTCCTCCAAAGAGCATAAACTATACACTAGTTTCTAAAAGTTGCTTAGATATATTCTAACTTCCAATTGTATGAAACAAAATTTGACCCAATTTCTACACGTGTGTTTTGCTATAACTAAGGGTTGATTTTGTTTTATTTGAACCATTTTCTCACTCTTTTCGCAAAAGATTTTGCTAATTATCGACCGAGGTGTTGACAAATGAATGCTTGTGAAGGTACTCCATTGACTAACAGCCAACAAGTCATAATTGGTTTGGTGGTTGACACAGAATTGTTGTGTTGAATCGCCCTGCAATGGTAAACCTCTAAATGCTATGAAATTAAACTGAAACCCTCTAATCAATCAATACAGTTAGTGATTGTACTATTTTATTGTTTTCTAAACTAATCTTTTGGTAACTGTACATTATCCATTTTTCTATTATTTTCAAACAGCGTAATCCGAACTACCAACTGCCAGACAAATATAGAACATATATTACTCAGTTTACACACTTTTTAAACAAAATGTACTATGCTAAAATATTTTGTTCTTAAATCGGTATGAAATCATTCTAATTCAATCACATTCACCTAAAGAGACAGCTACAACACACGGTGCATCCCATCCCCCATGATTGTGAACGCTATGAATATCTCTAGATCAAAAGTAGAAGCACAGTAAAGTAGCACATTTAGTGTTCCCGCTGGTCTTTGCTGTCAGGTTATGTTTCGTGTCCAGTGTTCTTTGTGGTGGAGTGGTGGATGTGTCAAGTGTATCGTATCAGAACATATAGCATCTTGTGTTATGAGCCCCGCCCTCACATAACCGTAAACTAGCTGCAACCTGACTACCCTCATTCCTGTATCTTTTTAGCAAAGCAAAATATTTTGTAAATTATTAAGAATTATTATGAAATCTTATGACGGAATTAATATGGTTACAATTAGTATTTTTTGACATGTGTTTGTCCTTATGAAGGGGTTTGCTTCATTTCTGTCGGTAAAGGAAAAGATGTTGACTAGTTTTATTTGTGCATTTTATATAAACTTAACACCATGTTACAAATAGGTCTAAAATACAAATAATAAGGGTTCTTCTGCTATAAGTCATGAAAATATATAATTGATTAAATTGTGCAGTCCAAGCGCTGTAAGCTTAAAAAAATATTAGCAATAATAATAGATAACCTACATAAGATCTAGATGAGTGATGAAAAAAATATATAACAATAATATTTTAAAATTTAAACCTGGTTAAAAGTTTTAATTTTACTTTGTTTAGGAAGTGCTTACTTACCCTGCAAGATAGTTTTCACAAATTAGTTGAAACACGCATTCTCTTAACATACCATTGTTATACTGTATAAGTGTTTGGCTATCTTGATAAATTAACAAATAGTTCGAACACCGTGGGTTTAGTTTAAAAAGTTGTTTGAGAAAGATTTTGAGTTTTAATTGCATTGTAATAACCTTAAACGGTTTAAAATTGTTTTGTGAAAATAATGTTCAGCTGGTATGGTGTCCATAGGACAACAGATACAATTCTTGGTGTTGTTTGTATTATTTTCCGAGTGTCGTCTAAACAAGGCGTATGGCCTTTGTCGTATATCGTATCGTTATCGTATCTCAGGTACGTACAGTCGCAAGTCACGACCCGCTCCTCCCTCGCTGTCACAGGAGAGGATTGAGAATTTATCCCTTTTACAAATCCGTTTAGAGGTTTGCGTCTGCTGTAAGTACGAGATGAACGTTTGGATAGAGACATTCTCTCCTAGCATGTCCCTCCTTAAAGAAACGTTTGTTTTATTCAAACTTCAAGTAATTCTGACCTAAAATAGAGTAAAATAATAAATCGTTATTTTATCATGTAGATAAAGACATATATTATATAGTGTTCGCTTTCATGTCTTAAGGTTCGTAAAGCTAAGGAACGTTACTGACTATTTATTGCTAAGTGGTATGTCCAATCTATAAAAGGTTGCTGGTTCGATTATTTATAATTTTAATTCTAGAGTTAGACGCCGTTTGTCATTTTCCCGACAAAAATACGAAAAGAAAACAATAATTAATTTCAATTATCGACCGAACTTTCACCTTAAAAGATTTATTGCCAAACTAGCTGAAAGAATGATAAATTTTGATAAAAAATGATAATATTGAATCTTAAATGTTCCGTGTCATATTTTAAGTTAGTAAAAAATACTATGGGAGAATATCTTCGATTCATACCCGATGATGCTTTACACTGATCAGAAAAACACCGGTGAACTAGAAAGTTTACTGTAGAGACCTCACCAGCATGCAAAGCATGCCTTTATTAGGTGCTCGGATGTCGTAAATTTACAAGTAAAGCAACTTTAAGCACTGCTTAACTTATGAAGAACGCCTTGTCTAGGCGAACTTTCGAGTCCATAAACTCCAGAGAAGTAGAGTTTCGCACTTAGCAGCTAGTTTATGTTGCACGGTCCATAAAAACTTGTGCGTTCCCCTCTTTGTGGATACGATTTCGCATTCTATAACTTTCGCATTGCTATTATTTATCATAAAAGTATTATGTAATATCCTTATTTTGTATGAGAATTAAATCGTAAAACACCCTTCGAAACGACGGTACCATAATACTTTTATGATAACCTTAACTCAAAACTTAAAATTTAAAAATCTTCAAGTTAAACATTAATTTCTACTAGTTATCACCTACAATCACCTACTACAAATGTTCTAGGAGCCTACTACGTTCCCTGGCAATTCTTTGTAAGTTTTCAAATCCATATTATGTCACTCTATTTCTTCTGAAGTAAACAATTTGGAATTGGAATTTCTAGCATGATTAACAATCACGTAGTCTTTTAATGGAAAGAGTTCTCCGGAACAAATAAAGTTCGTTTCTCCAGACATTTCGTCTGTTAGCACGATAACTGTCGTAAGTCAGAAGTAAGAATCATCCGATTTTCATAATTCTTGTAGAAATTTGGTACAAACTCGTATATGTCTACTTTGACATTTATTCGAACGATTTAGCGAACCAGCATAATCGGACTATAAAATTGTAGATATTTGGGGTTAAAATAAGGGTTCCCATTTTCTCACTGAAAATATAAAATTTATTATTTTAGTCTAAACCATTTTGTATAGCTTTAAAAAAAACAATTTACTATACTGATGCGTAGTTGTACGTTTAAAAGGGTTTCGGACAAAATTCCATAATGTAAATTAAACAATTCCCACTTCAATATTATGGAGGATGAAATATACGAACTGTCGAAGTTTACATATTTAAGGAAATACTGATCAAAATAAGTAGATTTATTTATTTCATCATAAGCTATTAGCATTTATAACCAAAATAACATACTATAACCTTCTCAGTGGCAGCAAACATAAGCACTCAAAAAACTTAATGTTATTATATGAGGAATAAATCTGACGATTTTAAGGTAATATCATAGTGAAGGAGTATTTTGTTGTTTCTGTATGATTTGGTGGGTTTCGCGCCTCAAGATCGCGGCTCCAGACAGCTGAAAGACCACGCCCTTCGTGGACGTAGTACTTCAGGTCAACGAGCACCTTCATGTACTCTATAGCTAGACCAGATCAATCGCGCCATAATATTATTCTATATTTTAGATTAGTTGAACAGAGCCAAAATATCAATTTTATCAGATATTTACGATTGCCTCCAAATCTCTTCCAATAGCGTAGAGCAATTGTAGCGGTAGGCCCAGCTGTGTTTTACGCAGCTTTTTATCGTTGGCCTTGAGCCCTGTATAGCGATGTTGTGGGAATTCCGACGTGTCGGCGAGTAGTTGGAAACACTCCAAACTCTCGTTTATACCCCTTGTGGCGGTCTCGGATATAACATTGGTTTATCTAGAATCTTAATTTTGGTTGACATTCGGCTTTAAAAATTACTTATATCCTCTAGGCCTAGAAGTTTCTTATAACCAGAATTAAAAAGTTTTTATTGCTTTGGGATAGGTTTTTAGAATCTGCATATTTATATTTCTAATGGTAGATAACAACTAGAGCAAAATATGATACGTTCCAATTTTTTATTAATAAATTTTTCTAACGTAAACTGGAAAACGTGGCTGAATAAGTAATTAGCTTGTTATAATTTGTGTAATGAACAAGTATGAGCGATTGAAGTTACTGTACGGGTGCAACAACTGTTAACAAATAAAGTACGATGCAAAAATTCATTTATTCATTCTATTATTGCTATTGTACTGTTTGTTTAATGACTATGGAATATCAAGAAATCTGTCACAGTAAATTCACTAACCCGAATACAACTGCGCACATTTTAAATACGGTTATACGTTTAATTAACTACTTATTATACCACAGGGCTGCCACCAGCCATGAAAACCTTGAAAAGCTTGAATTATGCATGAATTCTTGTGACCATGAAAAAAGGCATGGATTATGCATGGATTTCTCAAATGGACCATGAATTTTCAAAATCAGAAAAAATTATTCAACCAATACCATTAAGTTTTCCAAATAAAAAATATTTCATATTTAAAAACAGTTCATAAAAACGAACACCATGAAAATACTGTGTGGAGATGATTATTTAACATGTTCCACAGTCAGAAACAATTGCTTGGTTCATTCCAAGTCATTCAAGATGCTGATGTCAGCTGAGACTTCCCAAGGACTGTATATGGTTCGAAAAATCATTAGTAGGCTGGTGATGAAAAAGGAGGGCCCTGCGTATGAAAAAGGGGTATGGGAATTAAATCACAAAAACAGAAGTTTTAGACCATGCACGGAATTGAAACAGGGTGTGCAATAAAAACGAATTTCCGACTGACGCCTGATTTTTTTTAGCTTTTTGGATAAAACCATCATATCTTAGTACGTTGTGGAATAAGATAAACCAGAATGCACATTTTATGTAGAGGGGGATAAAACTGGATGAAACACGACTTTTTTGGTTGGGTGAGTGGGATTTTTGGGTACTTACGTATTAAACGGAGGCCACCTAACCTACAGATTCGATTCGATTAGTAAATCTTCACCATCAGCAAGTTTGGTTGGTTAGGTTAGGTTAAGATAGTTTAATTTGATAAAAAAACATATATTTATGATAACCCAACCTAACATAACCGCTGCAGCGCGCTGTAAAATATGTGGCCTCCGTTTAATACGTAAGTACCGATTTTTGTTTTATTCCGGTGGAAAGACTGAATTAGACCTAGACTTAATATATTTTACAATTCTTCTCCAATATCTCATATAGAATATGAGCTGGACCAGTTTTGTTTTCAACTTTGTTTTGAATGTTTATAAATCACTCTAAAAAAGATGTATATTAAGTATGAAAGGTTATTCAAAAGTAACACACAAAGAAACTGCCTCTTTAACGTCAGTTTATGAAACCAGCAAAACTCAATTGTGTCGAAATTGTATAAGCGCATCGACCATGAATTTTTTGTAAACTACCAATGAAAACCATGAATTCTGCATGAATTTTATCATCCCACTGTGGTGGCAACCCTGTACCACAAAATTAAAATACAACTCATGATATGCAATGTTTGAAAATGTATCTTGTTTACCCTTAAAATCGCAACACTATCAAATGCATCTGTCATGAAATGCAAGAAAGGTAAAGCTCAAATAATGTTTTAACTGAGATAGTCAAAGTACCTTCCAAGATCAATGAGAAACTTGTCTTTAATTCGGAATGAGGTTTATAAGAGGTTAAAGAGGTATAATGAGGTTAAAATTAAGATTTTTGCATAAGACTAGGATACACGATCCTCTTCGTTGTTGAAATAGTTTACAAAGAAGCGTACATATATTGTTTGAAGAAAGGACCAACTTTGACAAAGGATCATTCGACAGATTCAATTGCCATGTGGCTTTAAAAGGCTGAGTTCGACACTAACTGAAAGCAATAACTCGAGAGTGGAAAAATAATGGAAAATAAACAGCTTCTGAAGGCTTAAAGAAGACAGAGAGAGATGAAATTGTTAAAAGCTCGTCGCTACAAGTACAACTGAGACTTGTGTTTTCTCTCTCAACATATTTTAACACAATTGTCGTAAGTTTCCAACTTATTTTGTTTTATTTATCAATGTTTGGGCCTTTGTTGTTTATGAATACGGTATGTAGGCCTTGTTGACAATGCTCCAGTTACAGCAAATATGAAAACTCAGTAAGGTAGATATCATAACAAATAATCTGCATGATTTTCAATACCACCTTAGATCAACAGATTTTAAATTCATCAGATTTTTATTTAAGAATGAAATTGTATCAGGATTATTTTCTGAATAACAGTTTAGCTTCTGTATGTGGAATATAATGAATGATTGTACTTTGAAGGAAATAATAATAGACCAAAGCTAAGGGAAGGTTATATACTATAACCAAAAAAATCAACCCATAGCAAAAATATAACTAATACTTGAGGACAAAGTAAAAGAGTAAGAGTAAGAATATTTACCCGAAAACCTGTCCGATATTTTTATTGGTTTGAACTTTAAATAATTTAAAATGTGCAAAATATACTCTTCAAATTTTTTTGCACCTACTAAATACCTGCATAACAAATGGGGGTGGCAACCACCACTTGTCTTACTATTAAAACAAAACGTGCAGATAATTTATAAAACAATTTCGTTACAGTGATAGTGACAGAAACTTTTGGTACATCCTAAAACGATTAAAAAACTAAATTTTCTCCAGTAAAGGCAAACACCAAAAATCGACAAAACGAGTGTCTTTAGCATGACAGGCTTGTGACACAGGACCCCGTCTCAAAGGGTGGAAACTTTCAAGATTGTTCCAGAAGTATTCTAAACGCGTCCAGCTTGGGTGGAGGTGGTGGTGGGGGTGGGGGTGAATTTGTCAGGAATCTCACCTCATGGACTCAGAGTTTCAGACGTCTGAAAGCTTTTGATACTATCAGCCGTGAGGCGTCCCTCCCCCACCCATTGTGTGTTGTGTGGGTCAAAAATATCCGACCCACCCTGTATGTGGTGCTATTGTTGGTCCTTTGTCTTTGTGTCGTCTAATTGTGTCTGGTACACGCTAATTGCTTCTTCCTTAATTGATCGCTTCCATTTAGGTAATTAATTTAATAAATGAATGGATAGTTTTTGTAATATTAGTACTCAAAGTTTCTTGAATTTTGTGTTTGAAAATTATTAGTATTTTATATAAATGTGCAATGTTAGCTGTTTAATAGTTATTTTCTTACAACGAACGCTAACAAACATAGCCGTCGGTTATAGCCTTTTAATAACACGACTCAACATCAATAATAACTCACGATTTAAGCCGTGTTGCTCTTAATTACTATTTCTATCGTCTCCATTGAGTTTCAACTGTGTTTTGTTTTGATATTGTTAACAAACTATATGTTGTATTATTATATTAGTGTAAACGTAAACTTCTTAATCAGTACAGATATGCCTGAGTACGAGTTCTGTGTACTAGGACAGCCATCTTGTAGCGAAGACAGTTTGTATCAAATCATCGTCGGAAACAAGACATATCATGGTATTAAAACTCATAACATTTCTTTTAGAGGATTCCAAAACTCAAGAACTCTCATATTCCGACCTCCCTGATGTTCGTTTGAGTTCTGTGTTGGTTACTGCTCTATCGGATCACCATGCACAAGTAGTGGTTGTCAAGTCGCGTAATGGTTGTGATGATCATCCTAACCACACAATGAAGCGTTCCCTTTCGGACGATAACATCCGTATTTTCAAATACTTCCTCGGTACTCCTTACTGAGGAAGTAAAGTCTCCACCTGGCTTGATGTTTTTTGAAGCGCGTACCGTTTATGCTAAGATGGACCTATTCTTATCCTCGATCTCGTTTCTCATTGAACAATGCTTTCCGAAAAAAGAATCACAAAAAAGTCCTTTAAGTGAAGATCTAAAAAAAAATCGAGATACTGTCGTCCAATGGTATTGTTTAACAAAGGATATGGAGTCTTCTTATGCCATGAGACACTTTATCTCCTTGAAAAGGCAGTATCAAATCAAATCAAATCAAAATCTCTTTATTCCTGAATTAATGTTACATGTTTGTTAACAATTGTGTGTACAGGAAAAATAATTCCCAAGTAGACTATACGTCTGTGTTTGGGAATGAGTTGCTAATACAGCTATACACAGGTCCATAAACATTCAGGAGTACTTAGACACTTAATGATGATAGTAAATTAAAAAATATTAACAAGATTAAGAGAGAGAAAAAAAACCTAATTGCATCGAAACATCCAAAACTCAAATTTAGTGATTGTAAGTGGTATTTAGCAATGAAGGAAAAAAAATGATTTGGTGACGCATGAAACTGCAGAAATTTACGAGTACAATGATTTGAGTAATCCTTCTGATTGCTCCCTGCCGATATTTAAAAGCCAGCTCATGACTCAACGCTTAAACACAGCGACGCTGTCACTCTCCGCCTCTCGAATATGTGAAGGCAAGTTTCTATACAATGTATGACAAACGTAATAAGGTATAGTTTTAAGGGTTGAATGGGAGAGTCTGGGAAAAGAAAAGCCGAAGTTAATGTTACTTCTAGTCAAATAACGATGTTGAACAGGAGAAAAAACCGAACATTTATTAAGTTTTATGAAAATAAGAAGATTTTTTATGAACAATTGTCGAATGTTTAAAACTGGAAAGTCGCAAAACAGTTGCAAGGAAGAAAATCTAGAGTTTTTATTTAAAATAGTTTTTATAACAGATCGCTGGACGACAGAAAGTGGTTCCAGAACAGTAGAGGAACAGTATAGGCACCGTATTAGGGCTGCTAAGTCCTATAAGGTGTTTGACATTATAGAAAAGTTTTCTAATAAAACAAAGACCGTTTGGGAAATCGTAAATGAAAATAGAGGTATGAGAAAACCTTCTTTGAATTCCTTGAACAACATCAAAGATGAAAGAGGTTCAAGGATAAGTGATCCAGCACTGGTTTCTAATATGTTCAAAAGTTTTTTTGTTGATGTAGGTATTGGTGATGTACACAACCGCAAAAATGTTATCTCTCATTTACAGTCTGTTCCTGATAATTCGTCATACTTCGTGACACCAGTAACCAAGAAAGAGTTAGTTGAAATAATCAACTCATTGATACTTAGTTAGTTGATACTCTGTCATCGTCAGGCCATGACAGAGTATCTTCAAAGCTCCGCAAGTCATGCTGTGAATCTTTGGTGGATCCTTTGGTGAATATCGATCATCAACTATCATTTCAAACGGGAATTTTCCCAGACGCTACAAAACTATATATCTGAAGCCAGTACACAAAAAAGGCGATGTGCAAGATCTTGACAATTACAGACCCATTTCTACAACATCAACATTTTCTAAAGTTTTTGAAATGGCCTTTTTAAGCAGGTTGTGGAATTTCATAAACCTTAACAAAGTCTTGTGTCGTCACGTTGGATTCGTCAAAGGTGGTTCTACTGGCAATGCTATGTTTTCGATCATCGATCGGGTTGTGAATGCATTGGCCAGGGGTGAAGCTGCTTCTGGAGACTTCTTCGATCTGCGGAAGGCCTTTGACATGGTTTCGCACGATCTTTTGCTTGAAAAACTTGACACCATATGAATACCAGGTGTGACTAATCAGTGGCTTTCTTCTTATCTTATGGGACAGAGGCAAGTCGTCCAAGTGCCATTAATTAACAAAAACATTCTGAATAATTGTGATTCCGATGTTTTGCTGGCCAAAGCCTCAGGGTTCAATATTGGGTCATATTTTATTAATCTTATACATAAATGACATCAGAAATAGTGTTTCAGATGCCCATTATTGTGTTTGTTTGCCGATGACACGTCAATTGTTGTTGATAAACCCATGCACGGTGCCATGAGGGTTGCTACTTTTCTTGAGTGTAACAACGTTGTCCAATGGTTTCTTGACAATGGTCTTGTCATAAATAATGGCAAGACCACTTTGGTGGACTTCAGCATATCGTCAAGACCTCGCACTGATCTCAGTGTTTGGATTGACGGATACCATAGTATCTTCTAAGACCAATTTGAAATTTTTGGGGCTTCACATTGACGAAAACCTTAAGTTCTCATGTCAAACTGACAACGTTGACCGAAAGGTGAATTCCGGCATCTTCGTGTTACGTCGCCTTTGCTCCTTTTGCAGACAAAACAGTCCTTTTATCAGCTTACTATGCGGTAGTTTTCCCCTATTTGTCATACGCCGTCCCTATCTGTGGATCATCTTGGTGCTCCAGAAGGAGGCTGTACCCCCATTGCTGGCATTCGCCGGAGAGGGTCTTGTAGATCAGCTTTCGTCAAATTAAGACTTTTTACTTTTCCCTGCATATACCTTCTCAATACCTTAACATTTTTTGAACAAAACTATAGTTTTTTAAACCTTTGATTCCCCAATCTAGTTACAATATTAGAAAAAAAATCCAAACATTCCATACCACAAAACTTCTTTTTAAAAAAAAAACACGTTTTTTAATGCCATCATGCTATTAAACTCACTGTATGACAAACTTAAGTTGGTTAGTGATATAAGGGATTTCAAACGTAAACATAAATTATTTCTTTTATAAAATAGTTTTTATAGCATAAAAGATTATGTAAACTACAATTCATCATAAATATGTTGTATTTTTTAGGCATGATGTTTCTGCAATAATGTGTATGTATGTCATTGTTTATTATGTATTTTATTTATAAATTGTGGCGCAAGCCAAGCATGTAAATATGTCATTTGGCAATAAAGGAATATTTGATTTAATCCGATTTTATCTTCCCATGTCAACAGTCTAACAGTCTTAGTCACACAGCCACGACACATGTATGCTAACCGCTAATAACGTTGTGCGACGATAAGGCCTTGACGTACAACTTCTGTACAACTATCCGCATACTTTACATAGCTCAATACCTGTGTAATACTTGTAGTGTAGAGTGTAGAGATAGAAGCAAGCCACAGTCACAGTCTCAGTCACATAGCCACGACAGATGTATGCTAACTGCTAACTATGTTGTGCAACGACAAGGCCTTGACGTACATCTACTGTACAACTATCCGCATACCTTACATAGCTGAATCTATATACCTGTTTCATAGCTGGATCTCAATACCTGTTTCATAGCTGGAAATCGACAAATAACACGAATAAATGCATTGCATGATTGAGTAATCGTTTTGTATTCGTCTATAAATGTAATCGTAACAGGTGGACCATGTCTACGCTATTTTTATGTCAAGGATTCATGAAACGTCAGTGTCATAAAAAAAACCTGAACAGTGTCACATGTTGTTCCTTTTAGCTATTTCCAGATAGGTTAATCACGTTTTTGTTGATTTAGAAGCTATGTAAACCTAGCAGAGCCACGGACGATTTCCAATCGAGTACTAAGCTTTCTACTAGTTTGATTTTAGCATGATAATACAGTATGGCCGAGTTTTAGTGGAGGAACTTCTCCAAACATAAAATGGTGTATTATATTTTCCTAGATATGTCGAGTCACGGTATCATAACATAGATGAAAACCGTTAGTCTTTGGCAGGATTTGGACATAGTGTCTTTAGGATATAAATGTTGTCTTCCAACACTTGTCCAGTCTGAACACCGCCATATGTGAAGGTAGTAAACACCTATCCGCCCTACTCAATGAAATCCGTCATACCTAGGTTATATCATAGATAAAACATACTCCCTTAGGTTATACTTATATATAGGTTAAATCTTAATTAAATCTTATGGCTTATGACGCTCCAAATTTAGACTTGCCATTTATTTCTACTACGATTTTTAAAGTTTACTTCTCTTTATACGGTATTTTACCTTCATTACGGTATCATAATACCTTTGATTAGTATTGAATTATAAATCTAGAATTGTACCTTGGGTATCTTCTTGTATAAGTGACATTTCACAGCCAGGTGCAGTGTCTTGCTCTGAACTCTTGACACGTCCTGGTCCTATACCCAGCAGCTGCAGTAATGTAATTCCCCTCGCTCGGTAGTTTCCCACGTTTGCTCTTTTGCTAGGTTTGCAGTTTCATTTGCTGTTCAACATTTGAACCATTCTGTGGCAGTTGATGTTTTAGCGAATTTTACGTGTCTCGCCCAAGTTCGTTGGTTTGAATTTGTGACAGTAAAAAAATACAATTGTTTTTGAGGTTTGATATTTTCTGAAGTGTTGATCTTCATTATTAGAAATAACTCAACCAACTATACGAAGAATGTGTGGCATTGAATAAACAAAGAAAATACTATCAATTTTCTTAACTCCTAAGTTAAAATTAAATTTGCTAAACTGCTATCATTGAATTTTGGTAAGTTACACTCCTTTTATAACGCTTAGATAGAAAAGTTCCTTACCCCCGATACTAATATACTGTAAGTACAATAATGTTTGTGAATACATAAATCGTTTTAGTCGGATTTTTTTTTTTTAAGAATTGTTAGTAGGCCTTTACAAATGAATTTCATCGTGAGGGATATTATAATGCAGTTATTATACACTTTACAAATGTCAGTGATTGTGCGACAAGACTTTACAATATTTTGTGTAACATGTCAAGAGATGTGTGATTTGTAATACCGAGTTTTGTTGTTGTTGTCGTAATACATTAAAAGCCCTCCGTAGTAGTAAACCTTGCGATGTTTATGTTTTGTAACGTAGTTTGTTGTCTTGTTTTAGGTATGTTGGTGCACCTGGGAGCTTGTAGTCAATGTCGGTAATTACATATGTTCGATTTTAATACTTTTTGTAATGTTACTATGGATGGTTGTATTCATTGAACAGGGAATGGGCACACGGGAGGGACTAGCTAAGGTGTAGTGACGTCATTTCTCTAGTGGCTAATGTCTTCTCTTGAAGGCGGTTTCACACTGGCATCCGCGGACGATTTCTTCGTCCGCGGACGGATGCGAAAATAAATCGCTGCCCATGTTATCAGATGGGACCGTTCACACCGCCCATTGAAACGTAGCGTCCATCCGCGGATGCAGAAATTCGTCCGTGGACGATTTGGTGGAATCGCTCTGGGAGCGATTTTTCTAAAACGTCCGCGGACGATCACGCCCTCGCGCATGCGCAGACAGAGCAGTAGCTCTCAGCGAGGCATGTGTCACTCGCATCTCGCATCACAGTGTTCAGTAGTTTGTGTTTACAGTCATAGTGTTCATCTAGTTGTTGTTTTGTGTCCTCCCTTGTTGTTTGTTATGGCTGAATTAATTGAGGCTGTCCGTGCCTACCCAGTTATCTGGGATACAACTATAGAAATTTATAGAGATCAACAAGAGAAAGATAAAATTTGGTTGGAAATTGCGACTACACTCCACAGAGATTACAAAGAGAATAAAGTATCCTAACCAATAACCATGTATATTTATACGAATTACTGTACAGTAAATCATTATTAGATTTGTATTACTATGATTATTTGCATTATTACAATGATTCACCAAATCGCTGCCGCTTACTGTTAATTGGATGAACCCACTTTCTCCTTTTTGATAATGAGTACAAAAGTACAACCTCGTCGTCACTATCATCACTACTTGAATCAAGCCACAGAACAGAAAATCCGGGTTGACACCATGGGACAGAAGGCTCAGACATTTTGCACACCTTCACTGAGTTGTAAGAGGAAGTATGTTTAATCTATGATTGTAGTAGGAATGGACAACTCCATATGCGCATGCGCGAATGAGTGGACGTTTGAAACGTAGCTCGCAATGTGAAGGGGGCGCGTAGCATCCATCCGAATCATTTCATCCGTCCGCGGACGAAATTATCGTCCGCGGACGCCAGTGTGAAACCGCCTTGAGGCAACACGATTACCGTAACGAAACGAAGTGATTTCAGCGGCGTACGTGGCATAGTTGGTAGCGTTTCGGATGTATGTTCAAGAAGTCCCGGGTTCGAATCCCGCTGGCAACACAAACTTTTTGTCAACAAATTTTTCATATCAGCAAGTTTGGTTGGTTAGGTTAGGTTATAACAGTTTAATTTTATAATACTAAATTTTAAAATTAATTTTATAATTAATTAAAAATTAAAAGTACTGTAATTAATTAGATTTGTATCTTATATAGTTTTTGTTATTATCAGCAAGTCTGGTTGGTTAGGTTATGTTATGACAGTTAATAATTTTAAAACAATATTTTATAGTTAAAAAGTTAGTTTTATAACTATAATTTAAAAAAAAATTTAAATTTTTCAACTTAGCAGTTCTAGCGGCGAACGCTGACACTACAAGATATGTTAGCCTTAGTCCCTCAACCAGTCTTAACTTAATATTAGATTTTCTAGGGTTAGGAGTTGAACCTCGTTTTTAAACAAGTTGTCAAATATTTTACTGTAATAATTTTGAATACATTTTCCATGATTTCATGTCATTTACCTGACGGCCTCGTCTCTGATGTAATGCCAGTGGGAATATTCCAAAACAAAACATTCTACAAAAATGTCACTCGAGGCTTTCTTTATTTCATTGAAAATTGTAAACTGGTGTTGAGTATATTTCATTGTCCTAAGTGAGATAAAGAAAGCAATATTTGATACAGTTACTTTTGCATATTCATACGTTTTTGTTTATTATCTTTACATTAAAATTTTCATACTATCGCGTGGTATGTTGCATCATATTCAAAACTACATTTAATAGTTAATTATAAATCATTTCTGTTTGTTAACACGTCAATCGAAATGGGATTTTTCGAAGAAGGGTTCAACATCTTAATAACTGTAAATAAGACAGTTTTTGTTACGATAAAATATTCTTATGGACGGTAAATGCATTTTTGAACCTCCTAAAGACGTGAGAGTAAAAGAAAATATCCTCTATCCCAAAGGGGAATCAGCCAAAACACGGGTTTTTACAACAGCAATTAATAGTGATTACATAAACTGACTAATTTAAACACAACTTTCCTGCTCTTTCAAGGTCAAGCATTGTTTAGATTGTTCCTACTCAACAAAACCTACTTTGTAAGGGAACCAACAGAATGGCTACATGTTAAAATCGTTGTTACGACATGAGGAATGAAGAAAAATGAAGACTTGAAAGCCGGAATCAGTGATACTTGTTGTATTTACCAAGATTATCCGATCATACAACAAATTCAAATCTTTGTTTGTTTGATAGTGAATTATAAATAATTCTTGTATGAGTGTCTGCGGAAAGGATGTTATTTCTGCATCTTAAATTTGCATCGAAATTAAGATTAAATTTACATTATTAGATTAGCATTTTTAGACTTTACATTATTTTAGATTAAATTTACATCTCTATACACCTTTTAGTGGGGATTTTTCATACACATAAAATATTAAGTGCGTTTTTTTATACGGAAAATAATCTAGTATTTTTAAAACCCAAAAAAACTATTTCATAGTTACTAGTTGTTGTTGACTACATTGAATGGAATGTAAGACACTGGAACCAAAGCACATCAAAATTACATTTCAAATTTACTTTTAACTGGTTGGTCTACTGTAGATTCATTCGACTGTTAGCTATGATTGTATACAGTACCAAGTACAATTGTGCCCGGCCGTCATTCGTACGGAGTTGACGTATTTGTAAGGTGATCATTGCCGTTATACCTAGCTTTGCGTTTGTAACTGTGAGATCACGCGTACTAAGTAAGATATAGTTCTTGATTTTAAATACGTATCACGTATTATATTTGATCCCTTGTAACGGATCTACTACAGCTGGATTTTACACGGATATCGTCGTGACATATTTGTAAGTATGAGTGTGTGTGTTTGTCCGTTAGTACGATAGCTGGAGCGAAAATCATCCGATTTTTTTAAAATATGGCACATGCTTGTTAGCCTACCGGTAAACCCCCATATGGTACACGTAGATGCTTGAAGATAGATGTAGGGCTGGATATCCTGATGAGTTCGCGAACCGATCGGACCATAGGAACGGGGTTTTGTAGGGTAAAAATTGGGGTTTCTTATTTTTATGAACCTCAAAACCTAACATTTCCCAATTTCTCTATAAACATATCGTATAGCTTTAATTAAACAACAATTTAGTATATTGAAGGTACAATTATTATTAATGAAGACAATTAAAAAATTTTCAATTTAAAATTCACATTTTATTTTTGTAAAGAATAAGTAAACTGATATATTATTTTGCTTGTTTATGGATCTATTTTGATCAAACTTGGCAAATTTATTAATTTGAATCAAAAATATTATTATTTTACTAAAACACACACTTTATTACTCTCCCTGTAGCAGCAAACCTAGGTACACGTAAACCCTAAGGTTATTTACATAGATTTAAGTGAAAATCTAATCAGGCAAATGGAAATTCGCTTAGAATGCAGGGTTGTTGCTTCGGGGTTATTTAGATGAGAATAACTTATTTTTAATTATTCTAGGATTATTTGTTCATTTATTTTACACGAACAAACGATATTTTGCTGTAGATTTATTTTCAAAAAAGTGTTAAAACTACAAAAAATGAAAGGTGACAGAAATGACTGCTACTGCAAATCTTATTGCTGCTCGTTTGGCTAATGGAAATGCCTCTTATTTACGAGCGGACTTTTCTCCACTTAACTACAGTTATTCCAAGTGTTTCATTGCGAGATAATCGGCTGATTCCAGTAATTAATTATCCCATACAGATTTTATAACGATTTGATTAATGTGCTAAAAGTAAATTTGTTGTAACTATAATTTCGTACTATTTTAAATAAGAGTCGGCAATTTCATTCATACTGTGCATGTTTATTGGCAATATTTATTATTATTATTTATTGTTATTTTTTTCGTTTTATTTCCTATGTGTCAAGGCCCCACAAGAAAAACTTCTTTCTAGTGAGGCCTTGGATGTGTACACTATTGGTCTACTATTTGTGCTAAATTTACTCTATCAATTTTATTTCAGAGTTCTTTATCTAATGCAATATTTTTATGAGGCTGGATTTTTTTATACCATGCATTCAATTAACAGATATTTCGTTTTGTTTTGACAGTTTGATCACATGTATGAAAATTTAATAAACTTATTTATGTATGGATTTAATAAATAATAAACTGCTCTCAAGTATATAACTGTCGTAGTGCATGCAGAATGAATGTTAATTCCAACTGTTACAGTATTTATAATGCTATTTACAACCACAAACAATCCTCTAATATTTTAAGCCAATACCTCATTACCCTTCGTTATAACTCATTTTATATAATTATTATTCTTTAGTTACCTTTATTAGGCTACAAAAAAAAACCATATGAGATTTTAAGTGACGGAAAGAATAAATTGGAATCGGGGAATAAAATGCAGTGAGGAAGAGGGTATAAAGAAGGCTATTGATGGCCCGAGGCTAGTACGGGTCCGTATTGCGAAGGTCTTTATCAACCAGCACAACGGGGAATATTCTTGCGTTTGATTTTGCCAGTAAATAATCTATAATATTAAAACGAAACAGGGTTTTTTTTATTTCACGATTCTGAATCAACCACTTGACGGATTTTCATGATTTTTGTGTTGAAAGAAAGATAATTTTGAGAACTAGGGAATGTCGAAGCCATAATTTTAGTTTAGGGTTTCAGTTGTTTAGAAATTAAGTTTTAATTTTTAAAAAGTCTAGCAGCCGACGGACGAGTTAAAAGTCGTTTTAGTGGTGGTTTAACTAACAGCTGGTTTCTAACTGTCATTGAAATGTTTATGTTACAAGTTGTTTGTATACAAAAATATTGATCGTCAGAGTTTGCCTACACACTATTTTCCTTTAAAATGTTGTTTATTTTCTACCGTAAAAGATCTATGTTATCAGGAGATTGTGTAATTTTGAACAAAACATTTTAAACGTATAATCAGGTTTTGTCAGAAATGCAATCCATCTAAGTGCTTAATCCTTTAAGATATAAGTGGTTTACGTGTTGATACATCTTTTTCTATATAAGTATGACTGCATACAGTACAAACTGAGTACAGTATAAACTGACCAGTACGCTGCAGGGTGTCATAGTAGAAACCAAAATCGATTCATACCATATCATAACTATCCCAGTAATACTGTATGATTCAGAAACTTGATAAAGGGGTACATTCCAAAAGTAGACCAAAAGTCTCAGATCTCGGATGGGCTGGGCAGGCTTTGCATGGCGGAGAGAAGATACTTCAACTTTTAAAAGTGTATTCCAAGGAGTACTACAAGGCAGACGAACACTTGGAAGACCAAGTAATGAAAGATATCTTCAGACTTGTAACTTCCTGTCATCCAGAAATGTCAGGGGATAGAAGAGAACGGGAGGCCAGGATCATTTTAGAGGTTTCAGTGGCCAAGGTGGTAAAATAAGGTACGGTAAGTGATAGTAGGCCTATGCAGTGGAAGGTGGTATTTAGCTACTGTACTCAAAGCCAGTGTGTGCGAATCGGCCACCAAGCTGTAAACTAGCTGTTCTGAATCATATTCAGTTTTAATTGACTACTCGATTCCCGTACGTAGGACGGGCCAACAGCTCGTTGTATTTTATTAGAAATAATATTGCACTATGTTCTTGTACTTCGATGCACTGTGCACTTTGCACTGTGCATCGATCTCTTAATAATCTATCTATACTATTATATAAAAATCTAATGGTGTCTGTATGTGTATTACTAATAGGTGCAAAAACTACTGAACCAACTGGGTTTAAATTTTACAAAAATATAGCTACCATACCAAGGACCATTATAGGACTATTCATATTTCGATACCGACCATGGGCTTCGCCCCTTTGGCTTTAAAAGTTCTGAGTTGAGGATTTTAAAAGTAAATATTGATTGGTCTCCATGGCTGCAATAAGAATACTCACAATGTTTACATTTACATTTGCTTTGACATTTCAATGTAAACAAGAACTGCCAAATTGCATATTTTACAATTTAAGACAGCTGATCCAATGAAGTTAAATATAATATTTCACACAATTATGTGGTTGATTTATTTAATTTAAAAATTTATCAAAGATGATTTATTAAAAAACTATGTCAATGATTATATAAATAAAAAATATATTCTAAAAGCATTGCTGTATCAACACAGGCTCTGCTTTTGATTTTTAAATTGTCTCAAGTGTTATGAAAATAATGTTATTGATATATTGTCATGGAAACAGCAAGAAAATTAAAATGTATAGATGTTTTGTATGAATTTGGAGGCTACTTTAAATAAATTCGAACTGCTTAACATAAGTTAGATTAACTTAACATAACTTGCACATCACATTGTTTTTTTTATATGTATATTTAGGTAAATTTAGTTATTGTGTTTTGCTAAACCTATGCTTAAATTTAACTCAAAAATATCATCAATAACTAAATTGTAGTTGATTTTTGTGTTCTAAAATCTGTTGTATATGTATAACTATATTTAATTATCAAATGGTAATACAAAATACTCTTATTTTATCTTAACATAGCTTTCAATTCACATTTTTTGATAAATTTACTATTGTGTTTTGCCACACCACTGCATAATTTAAACCAAGGAAAATATCATAAAACTACACAGTGTTCTTTTGTTTCTAAAATCAATGAAATATCTGTTGCTATGTTTAATGGTAAGTGTGAAAATGTAAAGGAAATGGATGGAACTGATTAAAAGAACTGGTTTGTATATTCAGTTGTTTGTTGATATTTTTGGAGAGTAGAATTAGAGATGCAATGAAACATATACTGTATTTGCTATTTCATTTTTTAGTCCTTGATGCGTTGATAATCATATTAGTTTTGTCCGCTGTCTTTAATGCTAAATTATTTGTTGAAACATTTTTATAGTAGCCATGTTTCTTTCATATTTCAAAAGACTATTGATAAGGCACGACAATATTTCTAAAGTTTATAACAGCTGACTTAGTTTTGCCATAGATAAAATATACTCCGTTTTGCTAATGATTTATTGTGAGTAAAGAAACTGTAGATGGAAGGATTTGTGATTTAATATGAAGAAGAATTACATTTAAAAAATGTTCATTTAAATTTAATAATTAGTATTTTTGCAACTTCAAAATTGAAATAGAAACTGTAAAAAATAAAGAAAAAAGATATGTAATCAAGGGAGATGAAGGTAAATCATGTATGTTAAAGTTTTATTCAAAGATTTGGTCAGTTTTTCTCATATCAGACTACACAAGATTTAAAATTTGTCAAAACCAAAATTGTGGTATCTACTATTTACCAGATTTAAAAGTCAACTTAAACGCTTCTATTTCGGCCATAAAAGTTGTATTTTGTTTATAAAAGCGTTGGCGGATGTGTAACTATTATATGCAATAGATGTACAGATTAAAGTGTTTCTGTTTTTGTGTTCTCTTCCCGTTGCAAAGCACGGGTACAACAGCTAGTATTCTATATAATACTTGATGATTAAAAAAACACTTCTTTTGCAGGTTGCTTAGCTGACTAGAAAATCCGGGCTTTATTTGTGAATCAATCAAACAGAATTTTTAGTTGTCAAAAATCTTACTAACCAAGTATGTTTCTATTGATATATATTTCACGGCCGTCATTTTACTGTGTTAAATGACCATGCGATGTAATACGTAGTTTTTATGCCGTATCAGTCCCGCTTTAATAATTTTGTTATTTATATGTTTGCAAATTACGTTGCTAAACAATATTTACATTAGAAACTGAAGCATAAACCAAGCTTTTTAAAAACAAACTAAATAACGAGAATAAATAAATATTTTCATTTTAATCTGTTGTTTTAGTGATTTCAAACAAATGAAAAACTGGTTGTAATGATAATCATAAGCTTAAACATAAATTTTCAATGTGATAGTTTGTTATCTATTTTAGGTAGTCCTCTTTATAATTTTAATTTAATTATAATCTGCAATTCGATTTTATAGTAAGGAATCAGGAAGATATTTTAAACAATGCCCTGTCTGATCTCTAAGAAACCATTCAACGACGAAGCTGTACTTGTTAAACTTGGGTAAGGTCTATAGAATTTTGTAGAAACAACAACCTATGTTTGTGGGACTGCTTTAATTATATGAAAATAAAATAAATTGATTTTGTTACTGAGAATCTTCATGTAATCAACGAAGGTGGTGTAGAGGGTATACGAATTCCTGAAGAAACGGGTTTGATCATATTCTATTTGTACCAAACCAAATCAGTCTTTAAATACAGTATGCTGCTAAACAAATTATTACATATAACAGAGGACCCGTCCTTCGTCCGGGGTTGATGAATGTTTAAATGGTGCTTTTTGAAATCTGACATGAAAAAAAAGAGTAAAATGAGATTATATTCCAATAAATTTACCTATCAAAAACTATTAACTAACTAATTAGATAAAAAAACATTTTCAAATAATAAAACAAATGAAAAACTCAAAGCTTTTACTTACTTTTAAATGATAAAATCAAACAAAGTAAAGACAAACAATAATTTACAACATCTGGTTAATATTATGGGTTGAATTAAATTAAACATGTGATCTTGTTTCTAAAAAACATTGCTCACTAAGCATTGATTATAAAATATATCATTATATACTATGTGAACAAACAAAAACATGAACACTCTTACTACTAAAACAAACAGAAACATACTTAGCCCTACTATTTATAACTCCTACTATTCATGTACCAAAGGCAAGTGCATATAAAACTAAGTTTTTTATTGTTCTTTTTAAATTGAAATATTTGTATATAGCTTAGAATTAGGAAATGTAACGTCATTCAAACAATGTTTATGTCAAGGGTCGGTTAAGTTAAGAGGAACTTGGTTGAATATATACATGTAATGACCATGGAACGCTCGTAAAAAGTTATTCATTATTAGAATAGAATGTGAAATCTACAGAAAGTGTCAAAAGTTATACCAGTAGCTTTTCAAACCAGCAGCCCTACTCCAAACACAAGTGTTCAAAATGTTAAAATGATTCAAGTTAATGTGAACTTTATAATTTCACTATTTTTTACACCAAAATCTTTCAATACAATCATTAACATTAGCAAAATTTTAAATAATTAATTAGGGTTAGATACATTAACAGATATACAATCTCACTTATTTCATAAAATCAATAATCAATGAACCATCAAATATAAGAATAAATAAACATGTCACATGATTGTAGAGAATATTATATGCCTATTTATAAACCAGCTGTGGAATTGTGAATTAATGTGGTTTGAAAGTTCAGCTTGTTTACATTTGGGTGGCATAGCAAACTGCAAACATTGTATGTGTTTTCATGGCAGCCATGGAGACCAATCAATATTTACTTTTAAAATCCTCAACTCAGAACTTTTAAAGCCAAAGGGGCAAAGCCCACAGTCAGTATCGAAGTGTGAATAGTCCTATAATGGTCCTTGATATGGTAGCTATATTTTTGTAAAATGTAAGCCCAGTCAGTTCAGTAGTTTATGCGCCTATTAGTAATACACATACAGACACCACTAGATTTTTATATAATAGTATAGATATAGATATAGATATAGATGGGCGTCTGCCAGAACGTAAGAATAGTTCTTCTCACTTTTGTTGCTTAACCGATCAATGTTAATTACACTATTGTAGCAACTATGTTTAACTTAATCATCATACTTTTTTTAGGCAAATTTTTATAGTTGGTTATTTCATAAGATTTAAAATTTACCGCGATAAAACAATCATAATTTACTTCTAATTGTTAAAACTTTGAAAGACTTATCTACAAGTGTCGAAATATCTTTTGATGACATTCTTGACATTAAACCTCTTGTACTCGGAGTGTCACGGGTTTGGTCGTAATTTGCAGCTAGCAATCTATGGCTTCTATCTTATAATAAAGCCGAACTGCCGATTTGAATCCACCTACCGAGGAAACTAATGACGACTGAATTATGATATCTACGAGGAAAACGTCGTCCCATGAGAGAAGAGAACTCCCTGTAAGAAAATCAATAGGTTAAGAATAAAAATTGTATTTTTTTTAATGCAATTTCCAGAATCGTTGATTAATTAATTGGTCTTCATAGTTAAGAAGATTATTTGAAGTGTTCTCAGTAACTTTTACTTTTAATCCCTCTGTCATTTTGTTACGGAACTTTGTCATAGATATATTCTCAACGTCTAGGTTTCATATTTTAATGAGGGATTTCCACACCTTGGCTGTATTTTCCCCCAACTAAGGTCAAACTATGGAAATGACCGTGTCCACCCAAGGCTTCTCCAATGTCATGGGAGTTATCTCGGATAATAGAGCCTTTGTGTCTCCTTCGCCAACGACAAAGTTACTCGTCAGTGCACAGCAGAGTTGCCTCACAAACTTGGTTTCTTTTGGATTTACTGAGTGAGAAACTGTATACGAAATTAAATTTGTAATAAAATAATAGTAAAGTTCATTCCTTAGGATCAAAATGCGATTCTTTTCGACTTGTATTGTTCGACGAGCCGGGGCTGAAATAAGGGCGAGCATCAAAAGATATTTTGTTTAACGTGTAAAAACTATTATTTTTTGGTACTGCGCTCAGTGTTATTTAATAACGTAGCATAACTTAAACGAGTAATGTGTTTACATTTAAAAGTTCATTTTAAATACGATTCCATACCACAAAAGACTTCTCAGAATTGTCTAGAAATATCCCTGTGCTATTCTATATAAATATTTCCCAATGTCTGTAATCTTGTATCCATTCTAGTTTGTTTAAAGTTGATTAGTTAGCATTCTGCTGCATTAGCATTCTGCTATTACAGTACCAGCTACTGTATTTAAATATATCCTTATCTACTTATGTATGCTCTCTGATGGATTTATTTTCTTCAAACCGCATCTAACAGTTAATGGGGCTAATAGATGCATACTGTAGGCTTGACCATCTTGAACTAAGTGAACTTCTAATAGTTCTAAAGCAACCTCTCTTGCGAATAATTAGGCCCAGATATTCTCACAGTCTGTATATTATGATTATTGTGTATGTTCTTAAAACTTTAATACTCTAATCCCTACCTAGCTAATTAGATATGGTGATATTGTAAGCAAATGTCTTTGTAATTGTATTGTTAATGTTTTACCGAATTTCCCATATAGGGAATAAGCTATTACCGTAGGTCTCATGGTAAGACCTGGACCCGGGACCGATTTATTTTCGTTTTGAGGATCCCACTTAGGCCAAAAACACCATCCGTTCAAATTCATGTATATATTTAACTAAATATTTATATATATATATATACTAGCTGACCCGGCGAACTTCGTATCGCCTAAGTTATAGGTTTCCCCTAAGACAGACCGATGGAAAGAAAGTACCGTTACGTTTAATTTTCAAGATGATCTCGTTCGCATCGCTCAATCACGTCCTGGTTGAAGTTCGTTCGCTACGCTCACTCACCTTTGGGTTGGAGCTCGTTCGCTACGCTCACTCACCTTTAGGTTGGAGCTCGTTCGCTGCGCTCACTTGCCTTCAGGTTAGCTCGTTCGCTACGCTAACTCGCCTCCAGGTTGAAGTTCGTTCGCTACGCTCACTCACCTTTGGGTTGGAGCTCGTTCGCTACGCTCACTCACCTTTAGGTTGGAGCTCGTTCGCTGCGCTCACTTGCCTTCAGGTTAGCTCGTTCGCTACGCTAACTTGCCTCCAGGTTGAAGTTCGTTCGCTACGCTCACTCACCTTTTGGTTGCAAATTAGCTGTTGTCATAAATGTAAAAGAAATAATAGTGCTGCACCCTGTTGGTAATCCTTGTAACTTTAATGCTATTGAACATCATAGAACAGAACCAACTTGTTTAATTGAAACAGCTGTTAAGATTCATTAATTCCATTTCTCATAAGGTTAACATGGGAAACTCCAGAGCCACTGGGGCGGAGCCCTTTTAAGAATTTCGAAACGGGAAATAGTTTACGTCCGATTCGCATACCTACAGAATTTACACACCAAATTTCATAACGATCGGTGAAGTCGTTCCGGAGGAGTTTGCAGACAAACACTGTGACACGAGAATTTTATATATTAATGGATATATGTTGATAAATTTTTCAAATTTATTTATTTTATCCTATAATATTGACGTTTGGCAAAAAAAAAAAAACTCTTTACCTTCCCTGTAGCAGCAAACCTAAGAACTCGTTAAATCTAATGTTTTTTTTTTTAAATTGGGAATAAATACGTCGTATTTACGGAATTATTTTAGTAAGAATTTAATTAGACAAGTTGAAATTCGCTTAGTATACAGGTTTGCTGGGGTGGGGGTATTTATTTTCTTGGTAGAGTTAAATCTAAAGAAAGTAAAATAGAGAATTGCTTATTTAATCCATATTTGAAAGTTAAGAAAGCACATCTGCTTTACACAGATCATAACATTGCGCAGTGTAGCCTTTTAATAAAATATTTTCAATAAAAAATTATTACTACGTTGGCGCTGTCCAAAAATAGTAGTGTAGTACTAGCAATTATTGCAACATTAGGCTTGTTAGCGAATTTCGTTTTCCGCTAATAAGCTATTACCTTAGGTTGCTCAGTAAGACATAGACCCGTGACCTATTTCCTTTTTCGCTTTGAAGTCAATATTCCCTCTGGGGTCAATATATATTTATGTGTGTGTCCGTAAACACGTTAACTCAAGCAATTTCGGTCCGGGTTTTATTCCATTTGGTATGAACGTGTTTGGCTGATTAATCTTGAATTAGTTCGTGAACTAGCAAGATCGAGCTATGTGAATGGGGTATTATGGGGCTTTGATTTTTAAAATGGGATTTTTGAAATTTGTAGTCACCCTCTAAACATTAAGATGCCAATTTCTACTACCCACCAATTTTGTATGTGAAACCTTATTAGTGTGTACTAAACTTATAATAGTTACAGTTATATTAGTTTCAGTTTCTAATAGTTACAGAAATATTTCCAAAAACTGCAAATAAAAGAAATCCATGTTATTCTTATGGAGGATGGACTCTTTTGCAGTTTGATTGTCTATGGGTGCATTTTGATCGAATTCGGGAAATCTGTAGCTTCAAGCATAACTTCTCATTTAAATTAATGTTATTAAATAGGGAATGCATCTTAAGGAATAGATCTAGGGAAAAGTTTTAGGAAATATTTGTGTGAAAATCCAACTAGGCAAATGGAAATTTGCTTAGTCCGCAGGTTTGCTTTGGCTGAGGTATTTACGGTTGTTTATTTATGATAGTAGTCATATCATATTTAAAAAAAAAACCCTGTACACATATAAATTGAATTCAATTTGGACAGTATGCACGTTTTAAGATCCACTTTTCAATTAGGCTATTGAGGAAAGCTTTTTTTATTCAAATGCAAACATCACATCTAAATATGCTTTTAAACCACGGCTTTCCGCTTGGTTCGGTTCAGCTCTCCGTATATACGATCAGGTGATGAAATAAATTAGCCAGAGTGTCATTTCAACACTATTTAGAACACAAAATTGTGTGTGCTCTGGCTATCTAAAGTTTAGTTTAGTTGACGTTAATGGTTTATGATCACTCAGAAGTTTCCTCATTACTGGAAGTAAAGATTGATGTTACTGATGTGGTAACATGTAGTTAGTGTTACCCATAATGCATTGTGAGCTGATGGCATGTAATAAGCAGTGCGAGACATTATTGTTTGTAGGCAACAGTTTGAAACTTCATAATAGTAATAGTTATGGTTTAATTGGAGGTTATATAATGTTACTACGTAAACAACTGCCGTTTCAGGATATTCCAACAAATGTTCTGTATACAGCAGTTTGCATATATTCTAACAACTTAATAAACAGCTGTTTATACAATTCCAATATTTCTAGGCCAACATATTCGAGATAAAAACAATTATGTTTGAAAACATTAAATTGTTTGAGTTTAAAATATTTTTAGTTAATATTGGCACATTCCTTAGTTTTACATAAAAGTATATTTTTAACGTTTAAACCTGAAAATCTAATTGAACTCATTAACATTTTTATATTCCAGTCGTCGTGATTATTAAATATACTTCGTACAGCTTCGACTAGGCCTACAACAAACTTTACCGGATTATTCGGGAGGTCAAAACAAGCGAAAAATGCATTACAACATGTGTTTTATCTCAAACCGTTTAGCGTCTGTCTGTATTTGTGTGTTTTTTACAAAAAACATTCATAACTCCTTACGGTTTGAGCTAAAGCGTTTAAATTCAGCAAAATGTTCATAGTTTTTCCCACTACCTTTGTATAACCGTTTCAAATTGGTGGCTTTTTAAATTTTCTAAGTTTGATAAAATCTATAAATTTTGTAAACTTTTTACTTGATACAAAAAGTTGAAACATTTTTTTTTACTTAAAGGCGGTGCAAAGATTGTTAAGATCGGACAGTTATTATCTGAGCAGTTGCTGTTTTTATATTAAAATAAATCGAAAGCTGTAGAACTGTGGTCGAAAACAAAAACTTCTGAATTTATAGTTTTTAAGATAATAGGCTTTGACAGTCCCACTCCAATAATGCATTCAAAGCCGCCAAAGTGATATGGCTAGTTATACGAATGGAGGAAAACGCGTTAATATGTATGACCCTTCATAGTGTTGTCATTGCTAATTATTCATAAGCGAGTCGTGTGTCATTTGAACTGACCAGATACAAACGGATTAATGAAAACATTGCCACCTCATTTGAAAACTATACAGTGAAAGCTGTTTAATCGTCGGTTTTACGTTTTAGGTTTATAGTCATAGGAAAACATTTTAAATAATTATAATTACAATAGACATATGACAATTATCATCATTGTTGTGCGGAGATGCAAGCTCAAAATGTGGTTTTACCATCGTTGTGTTGAGATGCAGTTAAATAGACGTAGAATATTACCAAGTTACTTATTTTTTAAACTAAAAAGTATAAGTTTTAGATAGTATGTGAAAGAAATACGATGCCACATTAAACCGTATTGCAGTTTAATAAAATATAGGCTTTCATTTACTGCCTACCTCTTTGAAACAGTCCCAGCAACACACGTATGAGTTGTACGGCAGAAAGTAGATAACATACATAATATTATACGCCAATATTGTACATCAAACCACACAATACACACTGGGTTGTTAACACGCGATGTATTCTGTGAGGATTGCTTGTGTCCTGTATAATACGTAGAAGCCGTTTATACTTTAGATTTATACTGTAAATAATATTTAACTACTATTTAAATACACTATACAAACAAATGCTAAAATAATCAAATATGTTTGGTCGACATTAGCCCACTCAATCGTAACTGAATATCAACTCTCGTCATACAAGGGGTTTTAATATTACGTTAGCGAGAAGTATAACTGCAGCTTCCAGCAATATTATAAATGAATAGAAGCAAATGCTACATAATCTCGTCGACGTGACGTGTGCGTTGTGCCGTGATACTACATAACAAGGATTATCTGATCGCTGCGACTACGAGACGAGCAATAATTAATCTGCCAGTGAAGGGCGAAAGTATATGAAACGGCGAAATTAATGGAAAGTAACGCACAGGAAATAATCGCTGCTGCGTGACGCTTAACTCCAATTATCATTCTAGGAATGATTGCTGCGAATGACTTTCGCTATGGAGAAACGCTTGTAGAAGAACTAAATGTTGGGAAAAACCAGTCTTATGTATGTGTAGAGTTGTTGGAAATATGATTGCATTTTGGGAATTACTTTGTTTTAGGAGAAGTGCATTACGGTCAATAGCATTGACTTTAGGTCTTACTTATTTGAGTGTGTATTTTTGTTGCCATTTCTCAATAATTATATAACGGATATAGGATACACAAATTTATTCGAAAACATTATTTCGATGTAAACATTTTGAATGAAATGTTTCCCTTTCAACTAAAACTACGAAAATATCTTCTTTAAGAAAGCAATGTGAGGTTTTAATCATATAAACTTGTTTATGCTTTAGACAAATTCTTGTTGATGTTATTGAAATACGTTATTATTATTTTTAGTTGTTTCAGCCCTAAAGCGGAAATGACAAATAACAAGTTAAGTCACAAATTAAAATAGGACCAAAAATAAGCACAAAAATGAATTTTTTTTTTTATTAACATGGGCCTTATGGGTTGCCATCTTGGTGATGAAATAACAACAAAATAATATAAACAGAAAATGAAAACATGGAAGAAATTCCAATCACATGTTGTATTTAAAGCGTGGAGTGAAAATAGAGAAGTCTACATATTACATATTTTTGGTCTAGTTTTCGACCACTGGAAGCTCGACTGGGTTTTCGACCACTCTAGCTATTTTAAATATAAAAGCCACATAACTAACCACCTGGGTTTTACACGTTTTGTTATCTTACCCCATTCGACGCTGGCAGTATTATTTACTGAACATCAACTTAATGAGCTCCCTGTTTCGTGTATATTGTCTAAGAATCAAATTCAACACGATTTGTTTTATGTTCGTGCACTTTCTAAAGTTTTATTGTGAACGAAAGTAAGTAAAATATTTAATAAATACAAATGTGGTCTATCATAAACCCCGTTGCTATTTTATAGCACAGTTGCATGTAAAACAATGTGTATAATGAGAAAACCTGCAAATGTAGAATGGAATGCGGTGTGTGCAAAGAAACACTAAGATTCGCGTTGACCTCGGCGTTGTTTGTGTGATAAGAGGTCTCCTGATAAGGGGAGAGATAAGGCAGTTGCGCCGTGATGGAGGTGGCGGGCAGGTACAAGGTGTTGGATGGGGATAGGTCCAGGGGGATAACGCGACCATCAGTGACCGTGAGACGAGCCAACAGCTGGGCCAACCTGGTAGAGCCGGAGCCTACCCTGAGATCACGGTCAGCCAGCTGGGATCATCTTCTCTGGCATGGTAGGCCTACTCAGCATGATTGTGTGGCCTTTATGTGTTTGTAGTCTATCTGGTCGGTGGTCAATTGAACTATATTCCGCTATGATGGGACATTGTGGTAGGGTACGTGACGATTTATATGGTTTTATATATCCAGGTTATTGGTGAGGTGTATGGTTACTGAAGATTGTTGTAAATCTGCTTACAGTAATCCACAGCTCTTACTCAACAAATCGTTGGTAGAATGTGGTGTTCTTCTCTTAGCTCAATGTTCATACAACCAAACAATAGCATCGAACCAAACAGTAACGAGCGAATATAGAGTTCGGTTTATCAGTTGTTATTTTCTATTTGTTTTGTTAATTCTATTTGTTTTGTTTCATTATTCCGTGTTATTCTTTCTTTTATCACAGAAGTGTTAAAACCAAAAAACTACTGACTTTATCAAGAATTTTCCATGTCCACGGTTACATTTTAATATCGGCCTTTTGGTTATCCTACCTGGGCTCGGTGCCGCGAGGCACATAGACGAACTGATTCACTTTGATTCATAGAAAATTGTCTATGGTGTATTTGCAGTAGGTTATTTGTTATAAGTTTGACATCTGCTTGAATACTAAATCCCTTAATTTTTTTAAACTAAAAATGATGTACTTGAACACAAATGTGACATTTTTAACTAAATAACAAATAAGAAGATATTAATATTTAACTAATATTATGAGATGGACATTTTGCAAAAACACATTTGTATTAAAAAAAATACTTTCTTTAACAGAAGGTAAGTACATATAGTATGGCCTGTTGTAAAATAACCCGTGTTTGCATTGAAGCTTGTTGAACGTCACACAGTTGGCCATCGTCCTGGTGAGATGAAGGATTTTATATTGTTTTTAATCATTTGATCGATCAAATAATTGGTCTTGATTGCCAATTGGTCGTGATAGCAAAATTCAGGAAAATACTTGATTTAAAAGCTTTTGACTTTACATAACAATTTTTAGGATTACGCCAATACATTTCGACAGCAATTTTAAGGTAGTTTATATGTTATTTACTTCCAGTTGAAGAATCGGAATAACGTATTTGTTTGAAGCTCTACAAATTTACAAATTAAACAGTGAAGCTCTGCACAACAACAGTAGCAGTTGTATGAGGAAATATTCAGCTCTTGTCCCGCTTAAAGCGAGTACACCTGTATAAATCTCTGTTATGTTAAACGACACAAGGCAACAAGTCTCAGGTTATAGTAGCAGCTTTACTGGCTTGTAAAATAAAACTAGCGTTGCATTATACACGTCTAGGTGTTAAATTTCAAATCTTACCATAAAATTGGAATACATTTGTTTTGGGTTTTAAGCAATAAAGTTCACAATTGGATACTAGCATTAACTTTAGAAAAACAATATTTTAAGATTTATTAAAATACTAGCAGAGTACCCGTCCTTCGTACTGGCGTATAAGCATAACGTGACGTGTGGCGTATAAGCATAAAATTGTTATTGCAGCTACACTGGTACTTTGCGTTTGCAATGGGAGAGAGGAACGCTAGGTTCTAGCCCGGAACTGTTTTTTCAGGCTTGTTCTAGAGTGTTGCGGCATTATCACTTAGATCAAATCCATTGGTGATGAGCGGGATTTTTACCCCTAGACAGACAAGCTCGCTCTCCAAGTACAGAGATACTTTGTGATAAAACATAATTGAAAGGACCTCTTGTACAGTGTGCACCCACAGACAGGCATAGGAATATGTAATTCTTTTTGTCCGGTACTGCTAATGAAATTATATGCTCTTTAAATTTAACCTCTTCAAGTTACCTATTATCGGTTGGGATTGATCGAAGACTTGACTAGCACCATCCTTTGGCCGCGCCGATACCACTCTCGCCTCTCATCTCCTTGGTAGCCATCGTGAAAGGCAAGTTTACAGGAATCCAACACAGAATGCTGGCAAACCACCCCCACTTGTGTTTCCCTTGCAAGTCTGTAGTCGTGCTTTAGGACGACCACTCATTATAGCTGTAACGTACTTATAATTACTTCACCACCTCTGTGGTACCAAGATAATGATAGAAGGTCGATTCAGACCTGCCTTAGCTGTACATGTACCTGACGGTTTAGTAAAATAGTTTTGGCAATTCGACTTTTTGGAGGGGAACTACCTCGGGTATATTTTGCAAAACGTAAAGAAATATTGTATAAGCATTTTGCTATCTTAGTATGATAACTATTGCTTAAACCGATATGTAGTTTGAAAAAGAAATTAGATTAAATTTATTTGAATGAAAAGTATTTTTAACAGTCTCGTCTCTATCAGTATACACTTGACCTAATGACACAGTTTTACAAGAATTTTCAAACCATCGAAGATTGAAGAACCAAAGCACCATTGAGGGTGAAGTAGATGAGGTTAACCAATAATTAATAACAAAGGCGGGGAGAGGACAACAAAGCTCTTGGTGTGTACAATGGAGCTCAGACCGCCGACAATGCCACTACACTACCTGTGGTATGGGGGGGGGGGTACAGGTTGATATGGTAATTTGTCTCTCAGAGGCTTATTGTGATAAACGCTAAGATACTGCTACTATAAAGTGTGCTAAATAAGTCCCAGAACGGCTTAATATATTTTTCACTAACATAGATGCGGTGGTATAGTTTTTGTATCTAGATATTTATCATACCAACTTACCTTTTTAAGCAATTATCAACTTTCCTCTCCTCTAGGGGGATGGCCCACAAGGAGTACAACAAGAAAATCTTTAATGTAAGCATAGGTTGATATGCACATCAAATTAAAGATATCTAGTAGTGAAATACAATGCTGCAAATTTGAACTAAAACGAAAAACCGAGTTAAAAATGTCAGCCGTTCAAAGATATATTGAATCTGCCATTTTGAATCTTTGAATGACTGCTATTTTTTTACTCAGTTGTTATTTTGAGCTCAAATTTGTGGCATTGTATTCTAAAATTAAGACCTTTAATTTGATGTGTACATCGACCTATGTATACGTTTATGATTTTCTTCCGACTTCTAGCAGGCGTCTCCCTGAGGAGGTAGCTTAAAATAGCGATGCAAATTCAATGCATCTTTGAATAGCTGTCATTTTGGTTATAGGTTGCTGGTGTGGTTATAGGTCTACTCTTGTGCAGTTTTGCTTGACGAATGAAAATTTTCCGTATATGTCGTGTCACGAAATACAGTAAAACACTGTGTGGTTAAAGAAATGTAATTTGCGACCTGCAGAACACTTAGGGTAGGTAATAGTGCCAATAAATGTATACTCTAAGTAATCTTATTATTGTGTATTGTTAAATATTTTTACTATTTGATCACCACTGATTCCAAGTAGAAGCTCTTTTCGCAGTCAGTGACGAAATCAATAAATTTGTTTTAATTCAAGTTCAGAAACTATCTGTTGGACATCGCAGGTTGTCGAAAAAGCTATGGATTGTGATGTTAGTTAAGATGTATTTTCTCAGGTCAGTTCAGTATGAAAACCTAATTCACAATTTTCTACACGTTACCTACAATTAATATGTTTGCAACAACAGTAGGTAAAACGTCCATTAAAATATAATTAGTGACTTCAGAATTAGGTTTTGTTTAAACGTTTATAATGTTCAGCCTTTTTTATAGGCTACTCCAAACGCCTACGTGTTAATGATGCAACAAAGAAAGAAATAATCATAATTTTCCTTGGTTATCATAAATTGTTGTTTCTCCTATTTATTGGTTTATGTGTATGTGTCTCTACGCTTTGCTATGCAACTTTAAACTCTGTTACTAAAAATAGATGAATAGTATAATATATCCATAGACAATTAAATTAATTAATTAATTGTTTAGCCCCTAGTTTTACTAAAATACAGACTGTCAAATCACATATGTTATGTAGTGTATTTCTATTTTAATCCTTTAATGTCTGATCAAGCCGTAGTTTCCTGTAATGTCGCTTTCCTACGTCATGAAAGCATGGTTCCCGTATGTCGGCGTCGTACTGTGGCAGTGCCAGGTTGGCCAGTAGGTTAATGCCACACTGCCACTGTGCCATCGTGCGACTACCAGAGCGTGATTGAAAGTGACGAGGATGTAGGATTTACACTCAGTTATTATCCTGTCGTTCAACTGTCACAGATTCTACCATACGTCGTACTGTGGCAGTGCCAGGTTGGCCAGTAGGTTAATGCCACACTGCCACTGTGCCATCGTGCGACTACCAGAGCGTGATTGAAAGTGACGAGGATGTAGGATTTACACTCAGTTATTATCCTGTCGTTCAACTGTCACAGATTCTACCATACGTCGTACTGTGGCAGTGCCAGGTTGGCCAGTAGGTTAATGCCACACTGCCACTGTGCCATCGTGCGACTACCAGAGCGTGATTGGAAGTGACGAGGATGTAGGATTTACACTCAGTTATTATCCTGTCGTTCAACTGTCACAGATTCTACCATACGTCGTACTGTGGCAGTGCCAGGTTGGCCAGTAGGTTAATGCCACACTGCCACTGTGCCATCGTGCGACTACCAGAGCGTGATTGAAAGTGACGAGGATGTAGGATTTACACTCAGTTATTATCCTGTCGTTCAACTGTCACAGATTCTACCATACGTCGTACTGTGGCAGTGCCAGGTTGGCCAGTAGGTTAATGCCACACTGCCACTGTGCAATCTTGCGACTACCAGAGCGTGATTGAAAGTGACGAGGATGTAGGATTTACACTCAGTTATTATCCTGTCGTTCAACTGTCACAGATTCTACCATACGTCGTACTGTGGCAGTGCCAGGTTGGCCAGTAGGTTAATGCCACACTGCCACTGTGCCATCTTGCGACTACCAGAGCGTGATTGAAAGTGACGAGGATGTAGGATTTACACTCAGTTATTATCCTGTCGTTCAACTGTCACAGATTCTACCATACGTCGTACTGTGGCAGTGCCAGGTTGGCCAGTAGGTTAATGCCACACTGCCACTGTGCCATCTTGCGACTACCAGAGCGTGATTGAAAGTGACGAGGATGTAGGATTTACACTCAGTTATTATCCTGTCGTTCAACTGTCACAGATTCTACCATACGTCGTACTGTGGCAGTGCCAGGTTGGCCAGTAGGTTAATGCCACACTGCCACTGTGCCATCTTGCGACTACCAGAGCGTGATTGAAAGTGACGAGGATGTAGGATTTACACTCAGTTATTATCCTGTCGTTCAACTGTCACAGATTCTACCATACGTCGTACTGTGGCAGTGCCAGGTTGGCCAGTAGGTTAATGCCACACTGCCACTGTGCCATCTTGCGACTACCAGAGCGTGATTGAAAGTGACGAGGATGTAGGATTTACACTCAGTTATTATCCTGTCGTTCAACTGTCACAGATTCTACCATACGTCGTACTGTGGCAGTGCCAGGTTGGCCAGTAGGTTAATGCCACACTGCCACTGTGCCATCTTGCGACTACCAGAGCGTGATTGAAAGTGACGAGGATGTAGGATTTACACTCAGTTATTATCCTGTCGTTCAACTGTCACAGATTCTACCATACGTCGTACTGTGGCAGTGCCAGGTTGGCTAGTAGGTTAATGCCACACTGCCACTGTGCCATCGTGCGACTACCAGAGCGTGATTGAAAGTGACGAGGATGTAGGATTTACACTCAGTTATTATCCTGTCGTTCAACTGTCACAGATTCTACCATACGTCGTACTGTGGCAGTGCCAGGTTGGCCAGTAGGTTAATGCCACACTGACACTGTACCATCGTGCGACTACCAGAGCGTGATTGAAAGTGACGAGGATGTAGGATTTACACTCAGTTATTATCCTGTCGTTCAACTGTCACAGATTCTACCATACGTCGTACTGTGGCAGTGCCAGGTTGGCCAGTAGGTTAATGCCACACTGCCACTGTGCCATCTTGCGACTACCAGAGCGTGATTGAAAGTGACGAGGATGTAGGATTTACACTCAGTTATTATCCTGTCGTTCAACTGTCACAGATTCTACCATAGGTACGTCGTACTGTGGCAGTGCCAGGTTGGCCAGTAGGTTAATGCCACACTGCCACTGTGCCATCGTGCGACTACCAGAGCGTGATTGAAAGTGACGAGGATGTAGGATTTACACTCAGTTATTATCCTGTCGTTCAACTGTCACAGATTCCTCGGCTGAAAGCGCACATTGTCGGATGTGTAGGACTTTTACTTTTTAGTATGACTTCTTCTTATATTTAAACCTCTTATTTCGAATCGTGTTGTTTTTAGTTTGATTCCGGTTCACAGAAAAAATTACAATATTAAGTTTTCTATTGAACTGATAATTCCTGTTAAAATCATACAGCAAGGCTGTACGAAATCCCTGCTAAATGCAAAATACAAATTTAGTATCGTAAAATATTTGCACCCTACATACAATATTTTTTTAAGAGCTTCTTTATAGAGGGTTTTCTCACTGATCTTCCGATCTCGTCGTTTATAATGATTCCAACCACTTTTATCACTAATAGTGAAAAGTTTTGTGTTCATGTCAACTTAAAAATTTACACAATAACATTTCATAAATATGCCTAGTGATTTAGTTTGTGTATTTTGCTTGAAGTTCATGTATAATTTAAATTTAACCTTTGGCCACCTTTTGAATTGTGGATGCTGACACTGTTTGTAATTAATTGAGGGAAGAAATCAAACCTATTGTTTTTTAAACACAATTTAAATTATATTATTACTTGAACGGTTTTAAAACTGCATTGACTTTTGGGTACGTGGGACACTGTACTTGTATTTAGTTTAACTAATAAATACTAAATGGTAGAAAACGGTCGTTTGAATAAATAATGGGTGGATGTTGAAATCAATTGTTAGTCAGCATTTATTGCAGCGCGGTGGGCGGTGGCGTAGAACTGTTTAGTTTCTGCGCGGGAAATCACAAGAAGAAAGCGGAAAGGTGAATCTGTGGCCCTTGACTGACCTAAAAGTTACACAATTACTTCCATTTGAACAATACAAAAAATACCGTGATATTCAAAATGGTCTATAATACGCGCCACCACGAACACTACACTCATCTCCATTCATACTTGGCTTAAAATACCTACTTTGTATGGTCGCCATTTCATTGAAAAGTATTTTAAAAGTAAAAGTAATAAAATGGATAAAAGCTCTGTCGAGGTAACAACAATTATATGATACATTATATTATACGTCAAATGAATTATTCAAGCTTGAAAAATTTTCCTACACCAGCATAAGCTCTATCTGAAATTTCACAAAGATTCAACTAAACGGAATTCAATCACATTTAACCAACTAAAATCCTTGTCATTATAACCCAAGACCCAATTAAACTAAACCAATTAAACGTTCCGATTGAACCAAGATGTTTTGTTTGTTTGCATTGGCATCAATTTAAATCAATAACCACTTTTCATAGAATAGTATTAATGATTGTTTTTAGAATATGTTTGTTTAAATTTAATATTTGGATTTCATACCTGAGAGAAAATGTTGGTCATTCGGAAGTACAATTATGGCCAATGTAGAAATTGAATAAATCTATCACCAAAATAGTAATTCGTTACATTTAATATACAATTGAATATAACAATATCTTTTAGTCTATTATATTGTTTGGTTGAATAAAAATTTTAAACTGTAATTTTCTCAATTTGTTTAAATATAATTTAAATATCATGATATCATTATCAATTTAAATATCATTAATATCATGATAATTGCATAACGTTGTTTCTTTTCTATGAAATTATATAATTTCGTATTTAGGATATCTTTAAAAGAATAATATTCCTACATTTACCGAACCACTCCACACAGAAGATTGCGTACCATATAGTGTTTAGATATGTAATCACTATGCGATATTTTTATGCTTAGCTTGTCTTGTAATGTCGTTCAATGATATTCAATGATACGAATCTGTTGTAATATTATGTTTGTTCAGGGATATTAGTCGTCACCAAGTAATGTTGTGGAGCAACAAAAGTGTACGAAGTTTCAAGTTAGCTACATCATGTTATCGAAACATGTTTAAGTTATGATTTGTCGGGTTTTACATGTCTCTTTGCTATGATGTCGCCGAGGTGAGACAGTGTATAGAGATGAACAGAGACGTTTGAACGCTATCTGCCAGGTGACTGATGTTGACGTTTATGGATGACTGTGGAACAAGTCTAGCAGAGACCTGCCAACTTTCAATTTTCTCGGGAAAAGAAATGTTTTTCATTTTCTCGACTACTCAAACTCGACTGTTATTGGCATCGCACCGTACTAATGTTTGCTGCTACAGGGAAGGTTACAAAGTAGTTTTTAGTGAAATGTTAATAAATGGTGGTGTAAAATTAATAAATTTTTGAAATTCGTTCAAAATATGTTCATAAACGAGCAAAATACAAAAGTTTAGTTATTCTTAATAAAATTAATATGGATATTTTAAATTTACAGTTTTTTTTTTAAGTTTCACCCTTTTTTATTGAAGCTTATAATAATGATTCCATATAGTAAATATTTTTTAAGCTCTAAAAAATTGTTTGGATACAAATTGCAACATTTTATGTTTTTGTGGTAAAAAATTGGAAACATATTTTTACCCCATGAAACCCCGTTATGATAGCCTAATCATGCTGGTTCGTGAACTCGTTCGAATAGACGTAGATTTACACGTTGATGGTATGTAGGCCTAATAATGACTAAATTTTCAAATACGAAAATGATTTAAATTATACTAATACAATTTTGTAAGAACTACACCTATTGCAACCCAAATATAATGGGGAGATTATGGATTTTTTTAACAGTCTAGTAAAGAATTTTTAAAACTCGGAACATTTACTATTAACCATAGAGGTCGTCCAGAGGTCGAAGTCTCTACCAAAAATATTTAATGTACAGACTTCTCTATTTTCACCCTATGCTGTAAAAAACACACGTGATTGGAATTTCTTCCATTTGTTTTGATTTGTTTTTTTTTTCGTTGCTATTTCGTCACCAGCATGGAACCCGATAAGGCCCAAGTTAACATTAAAAAAAGAATTCAAATTCATTTGTTGCGCTTATTTTTGAGCACATTTTAATTTGTAAAGGGATTCTGCACATCTACAGGAAATATATATTTCTAACAGTATGCTTAGATTTTCCCTGCGATGCACACGAGTTGGGATAAAAGGTTTTAAAGAAACTTGCTTGCCTATTAATATATGGGCGAGAGCTTGCCCCGTGGTCGAAAACTCGACCAAAAGTATGTAGGCTATTGTGCAAACTTCTCTTCCCAGTTTTTTTCTACCCACGCTGTAAATAAAACATGTTATTGGAATTTCTTGCATTTCTTTTGATTTTATGTTTATTTTTCGTTGTTATTTATTTCGTCACCAGCATGGCAAGCAATAACGCCCATGTTAATTTTCCAATTTTTAATTCATTTTTTGTGCTTATTTTTTAGACTATTTTAATTTAAAGGGATTCTGCACTTCTACAGGAAAATATCTTTAATTTGGTACCAACCACGGGTAATTAAGTCCAGTAGGAAAGCCAGGCTAGCTGTCGTAAGCTTTGCAAAATTTTTTAGCAAATAAGATGTGCAATTAATTATAAAATTAAGAGATTAGTTCACTGTGTTGGTAAATTTTATAGTATCCCGTATAAATTATAATATTGCACTCTAAAATGGCCAAATTGAGGTTTTTAATTTTCGAAGTAACCAATTACCTTGAACTATCATTTCCCGTTTGAAAGGCGACTCCACTTTCAACAGGTAATTTCGAGCCATTCGTTTGCCTGAACCACTAATTTAATAATAAACCGACGGCGTTTCGGATCCATCTGTCTGGCCGTCGTCAGGTGTTTGCGTTCCGATCTGGTAATGAGAGCTCGCCCATTCGTCCCGCAATCATCGGTCCCGTTGCGCCATCAGTCCGAAATAAATTATCGCTGTGTCGAATCGTCGGCCGATTGTAGGGTTTGGACGGTTCCGCAGCGCCCTTTCACGACTTAATAATGTTTGGCGTTTAGACTGATGTTGCGTCGGGCGCCGCTTCGACTTGCCTGTGGAAGCGATGACAATACAATACAGTTGTGACTCAATCGATTTAAGATATCTTATGGCTTGCTTTATTATAAGATTGTTTTGTTACTTTGTTAACATACAATGTATTGGATAACTGAACTGGACAAACTATCAAACTTGTAATCATTATCATCATAATTCATGTAAGAGAGGAAATGTCTTCGACAGAAACCAACTTTGTTAGTGGCTCATTCAATTAGGTTGCAATCTGAATACAAAGTTGGCTACAGCTGGCCCATATAGATGTGATGATACTTCATTATACAAAAGTTGTAGGAGGTGTTTAAGGTCCAAAATGCCATTATTATGTGAAGCAGTATGTGGTATGTATTTTAACTGTCATCTGTGTTCCAGGGGCCAAGAAGCAGAATGGCTCGGCGCTGCGGACCAACAGTCTGGGCTCTGGCACGAGGACGCCGCCACTGGAGAGGAAGAGCAAGTTCTCTGCTTTGGGGCGACTGTTTAAACCTTGGAAGTGGAAGAGAAAAAAGAAAAGTGAGAAGTTCGAGGCCGCTCAAAGATGTGAGTATTTTTCAATTGCATTTTAGTTGGAGTGCTTAAGATGTTCGCCAAAGAATCCTGTTTTGTGATTGTAATGACAGAAGAATTTACAATAGTCACTTCATACTATACTCCAAACTCGGTGATGAAATTTTAAGGAAGTTCTAGTCCAGTTTTCTATGTGAGATGTAAACAACATAATCAAAATACAACCACAATTTGTTATAAAAACTTAGTTTAAGTTTTGTTTTTTTCTATAACTGTAGCGCCCTGAGTATGTTAAAGAAAATTATAACGACATCGTGACTACTTGAACCATCTTTTATGCTTTTGTGATGTTTTAGAGAATTTTCACTGAAAATCCTTTCTGAGTTTAATATTAACATTTTAAATTATGCATCACTGCCTTAATATTGAAATACTAACTGTGTGCCCCGTTCTACGCACGGGGATCTTATCGTAGTCAGTTGAAACCTTCTTATATTAAGAACAGCAGTTGGTTTGCATATTTTCAGATATGCTGGTAAAACTATTATATATAAATCTTCGCAAATACAGTATCTGACAGTTTCAAGCCAAAACAAATGCTTCGCAATTAAATGTCACCCGGATCGTGTTGGTCCATGTGTTAAATCCAATTATTAAACTAAAAAATGTTTTATAGATCCATGAGGCAAGAATTATTCCCCAGTTGTATTTCAGCACAACCCGCCTCATGGTTGGTAATTGGTATTGTAGCACGCGCGGGCGAGGGTGGTCTCGGCGCGTTTGCCGTGCTTTCTCCGGCGTTGCGCGGCCCGCAGACCCAGTTGTGGTGGCGTATCCGCTCCACTAGCCGCGTCGCGCAGTAATTGCTGGTTTCCTCGGTATCCGCCACAACGCTTTCGGTTTCTACATCGTTTGCATGAAACAGCGTAAAATGGAGGAAGTGGAGGGAAACTGTTAATTTTGTTGTAAAATACTTATTATTGAATATTAGGGTTGGTTGTGAGCGTATGGGTTTATTTGGTCACTCGGACCACTCACTGAATAAACCGTCATATTTATAATAGTTTTGAACCGTAATAGTTGTTTTGAAGTCTGTTAAGTTATTTAAAATACAACTCTTACTCATCTTGACGAATTATTCGGCACACATTCTTCCTGCTCTTAAATTCTAAAACTCTGCACATGATACCACGGGTGTAATAGTGTGCTAAAAACCAGTTTTGTAGTTTAAATAAACGAGTAAAATAGTGCAATAAGTTACTTGGTGAGTTAACACCCCATTTTACGCATGTGATTTACCTCCTTTCACTCGCTTACATTGTTAATTAAAAACTCGGTGAACTTAATTGGTAAATTTTGAGTTTTAAGAGGACCGTTCCCCTTTCTTAGTGCAATTTGAAACCTTCCACAGCAAGCCTCGTTTACACCATGAACTTGGTTCATAAACTTCTGTTGTACAACCAATTATAGCAATTGGTTCAAACATGTTTAAAAATACAATGAAAAATATTAAACAAGTTGTACAAAAACGTGTTGTACAACAAGAAATCGTGTTTTACAACATGTGTTTCCGACTCTTATCGGAAAGGTCAAAGGAAATTTTTGTTTTATAATGTTTTGTTTTACAACATGTTTAACATCCACAAGAAACTCCCAACTTGTTTATCAAACAACGGTCATCCTATATGGTCTAGCCTATATCAGTTCGCATATTGTACAAACGATTGTAATATGTGACTGAAGTTCTTTGAGCTAACTCCTGTTATACATGTTTGATCATTCTTTTTGGCGCATACAACTTGCAAAAAATTGTTGTATAAACACAAGGTCAGGTTTGGTAAAACAAATGTTTAACTAAACATGTACATCAAACGTTTATAAAAACAAGTTGCATAGTGTAAACGCGGTATTAAAATTGTTACCAAAATAATTTGGAAAAATTGTTTGTTTCATTAAAAATAGAGCGCTTTTATCTATGCTACGATTTAGAAGCGGTAGACAAGTAATTGCGTTTATGAAGCGGGAGATGAGCTGACCTTGCCCCACTTATCTTGTCGGACCGCCACTGTTCATATTGACGGTATTGATAACATACCAGAATAGCGCCGCTATTAATGTGGCAGTGACGGGGTATTATTAGACCACTCATGTTGCCGTGATAATGTTCAGTTTGTCGCGCCTTTTAGCTTCATTGCTGTTCGCAACGCTAATTTATGGTCCGTTGGTTTAGCAACTATTTTATGTTACGTGTGTTATATGTTTAGGCGTCGACCAGCGATCAAATAAGCCTTGTTCAGTAAACATTCTTGATATGTGATTTGTTTTACAAAGGACTAATGGTAGAGGGATTTGGAAGAACATATAAACTATTGAATTAGTAAAAGGAAAAAAAACAGTATCGTACTTCCGTATTTCCATAGGTTACTATGTTAAACACCAAAACCATGAGCTTATTCACAAGATCTGGTCTGCCTACTGTTAATTACTGACAAAAAGAAGCAAAAAACAAATGAACAAATCTGTAAAATAAATCAAATGCCTAGAGTTATTTGGAACTACCAAAAACTCTATGATCGAGCACAACTGAGGGAACTACTACCCATCGCATGTTATGTAACACCCTTGCAAACATTTGAATAAGCGTCTTCAAAATGTTGAAAGTTAGACAAATAAATTTAATTTATTACTTTTGTAATATAAATATCAGAGTTTCAAGAGTCAGTGGTGAAGGTTGCTAGATGAATGAATGATGTCGAACGTCGACCCCAGTAGGAAGGCGTACCTCAGGGCTCCGTCCTTGGCCTACTGTGTACCCGCCAGTACCACTCAGTCTGTGTACCCGCCAAAATTACACACTTCGGCTTTCATACAAAGGCGATTATCAGTTATTTAAACCACAGATTACTTTCTAATAGTTTCCCAGTAAATCGTTATATTACATATTTAATAATTGTTCAAAACCATTTTGATGTATCAGTTGTTTCATGCTCAACATTTCAATGTAATTTAGGCTGAACATAGTGAAACAACGTAAAATAGACGTTGTAAAATTAATACCCGTTGCCATATCGCTGAACGAATGTAGCCACCAAGTCGGTTGAAATATGCAGATATATCCAATTATTTTTAAGCTCGAGTATGTAATCTCCCCTTTGTACCTGATACAGTGCAATGCAATTACAGTATATCCTCAGTCAGTTCATCGTCCACGGTCTAGTTCTGTGTCCCTGGCACGGCCGATGCACGAAGATAGGCTTAGATAATCATTTAAATACTTAACTATATGTTTGAACATCTGTACCACCTATAAGAAAATAATATTTGTTGTTTAACTGTGCCAAATGAACGTAATTCATTGTTTAAAGTCTAGGCCTTCTGTGAGGCATATTAAACAAATATAGTACGTTAAAAAAAGAAAGTAAGGACCATTTCAACATTTTACGTTTCTGTTTGTTAAAGGGGTCCAACGTTTGTCGAGCAGGTGCACCAATTTGTAAAATTGTGCTTTTTCACACGCCCAAGAAACTTAATCAATTCAGGATTAGTGTTCAGTTGTGAAATAATTTGTAACTGCGTTCCTACATCCTGCAACTGTCCAGTGCTCAGTGCCAATGAGGGATTGTCCAGCGTTCCAAATTGTAAATTGACTCCCGACTCAGCTCACTATTGGCCGATTGGTTGTTGTTACGCTTGCTCGGTTTTCCATTACCTCGTCTTGTTTGCTGTAATTATGTTTGTTTATTAGACAGGTTTAACTACAAGTCGGTGGCTTTTACGACATTGTCTATTGCGAAATATACCACTGGACTGCAAAGAATGTGCAAAATGTCTATACAATAATTGTTTATAAGTTTGAAATTGCGATTCTTTAAACCAGAGTAATAGCAAATATCGCCTACAGGATTGTTTATAATAACCAGTTACGTATGTTTTTACTCCGTCACAAACTACTCAAACCTCATGCAGTTATCTACTCCATCTATCCACTACAAGCATTGCACTTAAATTCTGACATATTACCAGTACATACATCTTTTTATATGTTCAACTATTGTCTGATAAAATGTTTAAAAGCTGTCTAGATTTCACGGATAATAACACTAATAAGTAATACTAATAATTCACTAATAACTAGATTATGTTGAGATCTGTGGATCTGCTTATAAGGGTGCTATTGCGTTACATATTATACTCTCGTAAAGTTGGTTGTTGTTAAAATACAGTCGTACTAGAACTTATATTAAGTTTTACTTATAGTGATTTCTTTAGAAATCATTGTCCAATGACATTGTATGATTTAAAATTCTCCATGGTATTTGGACAGTAAAATATACATTTACTCACCCTTCTTCATTAAGTTATTAAGTTATAACTAGAGTTAATAACTAATCGCAGAGCATCCCGTAGTTTCGCCCCGTCAATAATTTTAATCGCAACTGTGCTTCTGTCAAGTTCGTTTAAAATAGAGCTACTGTATTGTAAACCGTAAGCAGCCTCATGAGTCAAATGAAAAATCTGAAAGTTAATGAATAATAAACCCGAGGATGATGGAGCGTGTATTATGCATGTGGTAATCTTAGATGAGAATACGAGAGGGAGACGAAGAGAGGGGGCTGTGATTCTATAGCGGGCCTACTATTGAAGAAGACTCCCCTCGCTCTAAAGTTTAAAACAAAGTGTCCCATTTGTCAGTTTTTAACTTGAAAAAAGAAAGCTATTCTGAAATATTTAGGTTCGACGTAAATCACAAATTATAGTATACACGGAAATGTCGTCGTCGTTGAAATACAATCAGTACTACTATTCATAAACAACCTTTAATATCCAGTGTATACGATTTAGAGCACCAAATAACCAATCTATATCACCAATATCGTATTTATACCGGTTTTACCATGGAGAATATCGAGTATTAGAGTCCCGTAAATGTGTGCAACGAAATGGACTTTCAATGTTCCGATTTGAATTGAAAGGGTCATCAAGAACAAAACGGGCGTTGAATAATAGTTATTGTTACAGTGAATGAGATTCACCGATCCGATCCCACCGTTTGTAGCTATTCTCTACGATAGACCCTTCTTCAAAAACAATACTGGAACCTCGCTTTGTACCTTAGTCAAGTTAATGTTTATTGATTGTTAGAATAGTTTGATTATCCCCTTTAAGATAAACAGGTTGATAATAAGTTAAACTTATTGCAGTTTTATTTTTATTTTTATAGATATGGTAATCGATCACTTATTAGTAATTAATTGATAGTACTTAAAGAACGTATTTGTGTATGATCAAAGAAATTTAATAGATTCATCAAATGTTCACCACGAGCTAAAATGTGTTTCTTAATATAGATAAAAATATCGTCGGCATTGATAAGTGCTGCTACAGTATTGACTGACTATTTCTATGCATTCCGAAGTATTGTATGCAGTAGTGTTATTAAAAAAAATCTAAAATCTGTCAATGGTCTTTTTTGCAATGTTGAAGAAATTTTGAAGACCATTTGCATACTTCTTGCTCGAAATGCACGTTGCGTTACAGTGTTACAATAAGCTTAACAATTACATTGTTTATTAAAGTGTAAGTAACAAGCAAACGGTTATTTTTACAGTCTTGAAGACAATCGGTATACTTTTTGTTTAAAATCGCATATGACAGCAATCAACAAGATAATGAAATAAATACTACTTGGAGCAGATAGGCTAAGATAATATATCTAGAGGTATGTGCTATGTTTTATGTCATTGCCGATGTTGCATTTGAGTGAGGAAACTATCTAAACTGTGGTATTGTTACTATCTAATGTCAATAGTTTTGTTAGGTTTCTCGCATAATTCAGTAGTTGGTCAACTGACATCTCGGTTCAGCATCAAGCTCGCTCGAAAATCTAACTGGCCAGTTTCACATTTGAATTCAACAGTTTACCAGTTCACTCTTTAAAAGAGGTACTACTCGTAAAATGACTACATTAATCTTTAAATCAAGTTTACAGTCTTGCATTTAACGATAAATTACTAAACTCATATAAAACCTTAGTTTTAATACAGTAGTTTGTATCTATAGTCTTAGGCAACAATGACTTAGGCCTACCAAAAGATAACCCTTGTAACAACAAGTCCATTATAATACTGTAGCTAATATCCATAGTCTATACTTACAATCAATACTTTCAACCATGATTATCATGTTGCTTCAATCATTTATCTAGATGATTATGTTACATGCAGCGGGAATTCATAAAGCCAGAGTCGTTAAGCTGCGTTTACGAGCTTTAGCCCCAGTTTAGCGGTTTTGTTATTTTTAATGAGCTTCTCATGGCTAAGTATGGTGTTACCATAACCAAGCATGGCTATACTATACAACACCTTGATCATGCTATCACATCTAAACAATAGATCTATGACCGAACAATGAAAAAAAAAGACTTCTTACATTATCATACTATAGAGTAATAACTTAATATACCAACCATAGTAAGCTACATGCTTTTACGTTAATACCAAATTAAAGAGTTATAACATGTGAGATTTCAACTCTATTTTTGTGTCTGGTTGTTTATTTATTTAAATTTTAGCGTATTTTCTACTGAGAAGTAATCTAAGGTTTTAATCTATTAACATCAAACTCGTACATAAATTTAGTTTTTGGCTCTATTGGAGTTAATGTATCGAAACAGTTTTACAGTAACTTTTATATCCAATTTATTTCTGTTACATTTTATTTACATGACATAGGTCGTAGTTCTTTACATCGTTGGTCATAGCTGCTGAACGCTTACTTCATTATTACTCGGGGGATAGGCTCATCAGTTTCTGGAATAAATATTGACGAGTAAGGTTTGACAGTAAAAAATTATAAAAATTAACTATTTATTACACTAAATCTAATCCTGAAAAAAATAAAATACACTCAAAGATGACTGTAAAATACACGAACAATGATTCAAACATTTTCGATGTTTTACGTCTAAAACATATAATCCGTAAGCATTACATAATTTTAGACCTAGAAACTATCAATCTAAAATCCATCCATTCTTTTAATACACTATAAGATTTGTTTATTTTCTGATTTCGTCTGTACGGCACCTAACTTAAAGATCAAAGATTATGTTTTGACCTCAAGGTTAGTACACAAAGAATGAACCAAAGCTTTTCGAAAGCATGATCTGAAAATATTAATAAAAGTAACTATTACTTTTAAAAACATTGCAAAAACACACGTATTCAAAATATGGAAAAATGTGAATCAAACAATGATGAGCTGTGTAAACGTAACAATGAACAGTTCAAAGTAAGATATTCACCAGGATTGCATGGCTTGTTTACATCTTTTTACTTTGAGTCTGATGTGCTTGTTTGTAGCGTTGATTGAATGCTCTTTGCCTTTCATATGTTCAAGTCTACTTTACAGAATATACAACATTCGCGCGTATAACGTTCATAACGAAACCAACTCACTCAAATATGTATGTATTTTTATATCTAGTTATTTCATTCTACGAGTACGCCAGTAGGGGACTAGGGCCTACACTTCATGCTTCAAATTGAGGTATTCATCAACATTATAGTGCATTGCGTTACTTTGTATCGTTGAGTAGAATGCCTTTTACATACAGGGTGAGTTTTAATTGTCCCCCCCCCCCAACTTTTTTCTACATTTTTTCAAATATCAATCCCAGACCACTTCCAAACATTGTTGGGTAGTAAGTACTTCATTTTGACAAGGTGATCATTTCCGGCCGCCATCTTGGATCCGCCATTTTGGATGCAAATTTTTTTTCAAATGTAAAGGTGGGGTTGTGGCCCATTATTTCGAACTAGATTTTTACCCTGATTACAATGCCGCAAACTGTTTTTAAAAATCTTGATTCATTCTAAAGTTATGAGGGCTTTTTAAAACTTTATTTTTGGCCCATTTTAACATTGCGCATTTACAAACTAAGACCATAATCTCAAAATAGTGCCAGATAAAGATAAGTATACACTACCAGTAATTGTCAACCTATTTTCACTTGGTTATGACTGATGTATTTTTTCGGCCGCCATCTTGGATCCGCCATTTTGAAATGTGATAAATTATTTTAAATATGAAGGGGGTGTTGTGACCCATCATTTTGAACTACTTTTTTGAGCTGAACTTAATTCCATCATCCGTTTTTCATTTTCATTTTTTGATTTTTAAATTTTGACATTTAAAAAAAAATTTCAATATTTCATAAATAAAACTTGATAACAAAAAACGGATTGCGGCATTGAGTTTAGCTTAAAAAAGTAGTTCAATATGATGGGTCACAACACCCCCTTCATATTTAAAATAATTTATCACATTTCAAAATGGCGGATCCAAGATGGCGGCCGAAAAAATACATCAGTCATAACCAAGTGAAAATAGGTTGACAATTACTGGTAGTGTATACTTATCTTTATCTGGCACTATTTTGAGATTATGGTCTTAGTTTGTAAATGCGCAATGTTAAAATGGGCCAAAAATAAAGTTTTAAAAAGCCCTTATAACTTTAGAATGAATCAAGATTTTTAAAAACAGTTTGCGGCATTGTAATCAGGGTAAAAATCTAGTTCGAAATAATGGGTCACAACCCCACCTTTACATTTGAAAAAAAAATTTTGCATCCAATATGGCGGATCCAAGATGGCGGCCGGAAATGACCACCTTGTAAAAATGAAGTACTTACTACCCAACAATGTTTGGAAGTGGTCTGGGATTGATATTTGAAAAAATGTAGAAAAAAGTTGGGGGGGGGGACAATTAAAACTCACCCTGTATATAACACTATTTGATAAGGTTTTTTTTCAAATATTTTAAAGTAAAATTACTAATTTTTAGTTAGGTAATGTCATAAACTCCTGAACAGTTGTCCCTTCGATCAGTCTTGTAAGTTGTAACCCACTTTAAGCCTATCTAATGATCAAGAGCTTTTATTTGATAACACGTATAAGTAAATTCTACACTTGAAAAGAATTTTTTTTATAATGTTGTAGAGATGGATGATATTTATTTTTTTGTAATATCTTAACTTTAAACAATAGGTAATGTTTTTGCACCACAAATAAAATTATTTAAACACGTGCCCAGCTTTAATTTAAGTAAGTGAACTCGACTTCCATTTAGAAGCGTCAAACAAGGCCGAACATAAACCTACTCTAAGCAATCCTTCCCAAGTCAGAAACCAATTCGTATCGATTCTGAGGGCCACAACTCAAAACTTTTACCTCTATTGGCTTGTGACCCATATACGTGTTGGGCAAGCTTCATCCTGTGACTCGGCCTAATGTAAAAAATATACATTGTACCAGTGTTTCCCAACCTTTTTATGACGTACCACTTAACTTCAGTGTTTCGCGTACCACCATTGATTTTCGGAAACAGAAGTGGACATCCCACATAATATGTGGACCAGCTATAGCAATTCTATTTATTAAAAAAAGATCATAGTTAAATTATCCACTCACAAAGTGTGAAACAGTCTACGGTATTTAATTTCTTAGTTTTTGTTACTGTAATATGTTGATATGACATTAAAGATGCTATAATTTTTTAATATATAATTACAGTATAAATTTGAATTTGAAATTAGTCAAACATATTTTTGAAAACATTAAGTTGAGAACAGTCAGTTGTTTTTGAAAAGGTATCAAATAAATTTAAGAGCAGTGATTTCTATTTGAGAAATTGTTAGAATACATTGTTTATGTATTGGTTATTAAGTAGGAAGAACTTGTATTTGATAATGAAAAATAAATATTCAGCAGATTTTTTACCATAATCTCAAATTAAAAACTCTCATTCTGAAATTAAATTAACGAATTCACAATTATATATAGGCCTAATACTTTCTCAAATACAGTTGACAAATCTCTACTACTTATCTTAGTTGTTTTATCATATTCAGCTGACTAATCTTATTTACATTTGATATATTCTCAAATACAAGTAATAATTCTCTTTCTCAATTACAATTATTAACTTATCAAACAATTTTGATCATGTTACCCGAATAAAACTAACTGCCCTCAACAATCAAATAAAATCAAGTAAATACAAATATACAGATTTGCCTTGGAACAATTGAAAACTAAATGACTGCCGTAATGCCGACACAATCTTATGCCAATGTGATGATCATTCAATTAATTAAACGTGATTGATTTTGATTGAACAATCGGTCATAAAGCTACAAGTCTGTCAGTGCAAGTAAACTTATTTATTAATATTTTAACACTAAATCGTCATAAGTCATATAACACTGATGTTTGATTTTAATAATTGTCATCTTCAATATTTTACGTAATTTCTTAAAAGTAACTCCACTTGTAATCTAGCAATGATAACAATTTGCATCATAAAAGTTCTTGTTTTAAATCTTGAATAAGCTGATTCAATATTCTTAAAAGTGCGTCTAATTTCCCATCAGTACAATTTTTTGCCATAAAAAGTTTTATCAAATACTGTGCACTAAACTAGTTTAGAGGAGGTAAATGTATAGAACCCAACCAAAGCTTAAACCGATTATTCACGACCTGTTCCCGATATTCTCATTTATGATAAATGACGACTATAATTTGCACCAGTGTCTGCCACCCTTCTGCACCATTGCACCACACCACGCGGTTCCAGCAGAATTATGAGGTGCTGACTCCCCTGCTGCAGCAGACCTGCGTATTCTGTTGAGTAGACACCAATGAATAATTGTGCCAGACTTTACATTGACGTTACCGTTATACTAATTCAATGAGGAGTCATACTTCTACGGCAGTTCAATTACTTAGGTACTTTAATTCTCTCAATTTAGTTTCGATACTTTAGTACATTCATATTTACATTTTAAGTCATTTTAATGAAGGCCTATTTTTATTCAGTTTAAGTAAGTTAAAATTCATGTTGCTGATTTTTGTTTAGTCAAACTTAAAATAATTTAGAAACGATGAAAAAGACCTTCTAAATTGATTTAGTTCTTTATTTAACTTTTAGTAACTTGAGATTTCCTCTTATATAAATTATTACCTCTTATTTTCAGATCATCCTTCTTGATTACACGAAATTTTAGTGGTTCGCAAAATTTGTGCATATTCAAATTACACTCTTAGAGATCACTAAAATATCGTAACCGTTGTTAGAATAATCCTGGACGGACATGACATTCAGATTGAGGATTACACAAAAATAACAAATGCATTAAAAGCTACCGGTACTATAGATATAAAGCTGAACTCTCTCAGTCATGACTTTTCAATGAATTCTTTTTTAAATTAATGGAAGTTTTTTTTATTTTCTGAACAGAAATAATCACAAAAACTCAACAATCACCTAACTTAAACTGCGGGGTGTCCGCAGTATAAAATAGTGGCGACCATCTTTTGAAAAAGACCCAATGTTAAGAAAAAAATACCGTAGGTAGGATTAAAAATATTTTAGCATACATTTTTGCAATAATGACCATAGAAAATAGTTACATTCGATATGTTGAATGGAAAATTAGTTATTACGCTTAAAATCTACTGTAAAAATGTGACTGCCTCAATTCAGGTCGACGTTTTGAGGCAAAGGTTGAATAATGTGTGGAGAATAATTTACAGGCGCCGGCCCCGCCCGCCATTGAACTGGGAATACTGAACATTGCACATTGAACGGCCAACTTCCGTCCTCTCCTCCCAACTTGGCACTTTATTAAAGCCAAGCTAGTTTGATTGTTTGACAATAGCGAAAGCAGTAAATCAGGCCTTGTGAGTTCTACATCACTTTAACTTTTAGATATTTTCAAATATGGTCCATCCAATAGACATCGTCATCCATTTTGAGCATATGAATGTATGAGAATATCGGTCTTGTAATCCATCATTTACGGGAGGAAAACGTATTAAAACATTGAATGAAATTGAATATATGATAGAAATACCCTCGCCACAGCAAACCTGCAGACTTAGCGAATTTCCATCTGCCTGATTGGATTTAAACTAAAATGTCTCCTTAAAAATATCACATTTATTCCCTATTTTAACAGAATTAGTTTAATGAGTACTTAGGTTTGCTGCAACAGGGAGGGTAAAAAGTTTTTTTTATGCAAAATAATTAAAGGTACTGTGGTTTAGTAAGAAATTAATGTATTTGATCAAAATATGTTCATAAACAAGCAAACTACAACAGTTGACTTATTCTCCATAAGAATAACAAGGGAATTTTAAAATTAATTTTTTTTTGAATTTTCTCCGTAACATTTAGGCGCATAATAACGCTTCAATATACTAAATTATTTGTTTTTTAAGCTCTACAAAATGGTTTAAAAATAAATTGTGAAATTTTGTGTTTTTAGGGTCAAAAATGGGAAAAACCTATTTTTACCCCATAAAACCCCCCATAAACCCCCGTTTCCATAGTCCGATCATGCTGGTTCGCGAACTCATTCAAGTTTATCCCGCCTTACACCTTCAAACCAAATTTTATCAAAATCGGACAAAAATTACTCAAGTTATCGTGCGGATGGACACACACATATATATATATATATATATATATATATATATATATATATATATATATATATATATATATATATATTTTGTTATTGTAAACATCAATGAGGGCTACTTTAAATGTTACTAAGCAAATCAAAATACCACAGTACCCTAAAAACATTTTATGTTATATTACTTACATGTTTCGGACATTAATGCCATGATCACAGTATAGTATATAACCTATTAGTTTCTTTTATTTACAAACATTATTAGATATTTCTTATTAAAGAACAGGTGATAATTTTTATGTTAAGGGAAGGAGGTGTTTTCTTTAAGATGTACAATTTCATTGAATATTACGTTTTGATTTTGAATTTGTGTCAAGTTTAGTAAATTTTCTTTGTCATTAATATGATGAGTATAAATATAAAAGTCTTCTTTTGTATTCATTTTTTCTCCTTTATTTTCAACATCCAGAATGTGCATATTTTTAATCATTTCTGAGTATGTATGGTCGGTCTGAAGTATATGTTCGGCGTATGAGGATTTTTGTGTTGTCATATTGTTTGATCTGATTGCCTGTATATGCTCTTTGTATCTGACTTCAAATGTTCGACCTGTTTGACCAATATAATATTTTTCACAGTTGTTACATGATAATTTGTAAATTCCTGATTTCTTATATAAATTTGGTGGGTTGGGTCTCGGATTTGTTCTTTTTTGAATGATGTTAAAAGCGTTATTCCTTGTTTTATAACTTAGTTTACATTTTGAGTTCGGTAATGTCTTTCTTAAGGTTTTGTTTAAGGATGAGCTGAATGGAATACATATAAATTCTTTCTTTATGTTTTCTTGTTCTATTTTCGTCGTTTATGATTTTTCATAAACGATAAAAATCATAAACGACGAAAATCCATTTAAAAAAGATATAATCTATTGGTATAGATATGTCGATGATATATTATGCTTATACAACGGCAATAAAGACTCATATCAAGATTTTTTGAAATACTTAATTCTATCTCCCCAACAATTAAATTTACGATGGAGACACAAGAAAAGAAGATACATTTCTTAGACATAACAATTACTAAAGAAAACGATCGACATAATTTCAATATATATAGGAAACCTACCCAAACTGACCTAATCATTCCATTTGAGTCAAACCATCCTTGGCAACACAAAATTTCTACATTCAAATCAATGGTATTTAGACTACTTAACATACCAATGTCTAAAGACAACTTTGAAATAGAAAAGAAAACTATAAAAAGAATTGCAGAAACAAACGGATACAAAGAAAAAATGATTGAAAAATTAATAAAAAATGAAAAACAAAAAGAATGAAAGTAGAAGAACAAGAAAACATAAAGAAAGAATTTATATGTATTCCATTCAGCTCATCCTTAAACAAAACCTTAAGAAAGACATTACCGAACTCAAAATTTAAACTAAGTTATAAAACAAGGAATAACGCTTTTAACATCATTCAAAAAAGAACAAATCCGAGACCCAACCCACCAAATTTATATAAGAAATCAGGAATTTACAAATTATCATGTAACAACTGTGAAAAATACTATATTGGTCAAACAGGTCGAACATTCGAAGTCAGGTACAAAGAGCATATACAGGCAATCAGATCAAACAATATGACAACACAAAAATCCTCATACGCCGAACATATACTTCAGACCGACCATACATACTCAGAAATGATTAAAAATATGCACATTCTGGATGTTGAAAATAAAGGTGAAAAAATGAATACAAAAGAAGACTTTTATATTTATACTCATCATATTAATGACAAAGAAAATTTACTAAACTTGACACAAATTCAAAATCAAAACGTAATATTCAATGAAATTATACATCTTAAAGAAAACACCTCCTTCCCTTAACATAAAAATTATCACCTGTTCTTTAATAAGAAATATCTAATAATGTTTGTAAATAAAAGAAACTAATAGGTTATATACTATACTGTGATCATGGCATTAATGTCCGAAACATGTAAGTAATATAAAATAAAATGTTTTTAGGGTACTGTGGTATTTTGATTTGCTTAGTAATATATATATATATATATATATCTCTATATATAGATATATAAAAATTTGAACGAATGTTGTTTTTGGCCTCTGGGGACATCAAAATGAAAAAGTAAATCGGTCCCGGGCTTAGGTCTTACCATGAGACCTACGGTAATAGCTACTTCCCTATAGGGAAATTCGCTAAAAAGGGGATTGGTCTGATGGTGATTGATTATACATCTATTCTGATTGCACTTACTGTATGCCAATATTTTAATTGTTTTGAATATACTGTAATCAAACAAAAGACTAATTCTGACCTCATAAATCCTTTTAGTAATATTGTTCACTCGGTGTCTTATTCGTAGATACAAAAGTACCTTATTAACGAATCTGATAAGTCGTTAAACAATATATTCGTTAAAGATATTAAATAATTCCTTACAGTATTGAGATTCGTAATGTTGAGGTAAGATCTTTTGTTTAACATGGGTTTAACTATATGGTACAGAAGTCTGTTTCACCTGCATGAGGTTAACTGAATTTATATAACAAAGTAAAAGTACACCTTCATATTTGATTTATAGGGTGATTACCGAGAAACGCATGTAAAGAAACGCAGCAGAAAATAATATTTATGAGTGGAAAAACCGTGTACACAATATGCAATTTCAGAACAAAACTTACAATTTAATGTATAAAAATTACATCTCTAAGATCCCTGTTTGCCTTCTGTTTGGTATGGAATTCCTTCATCGAACATTCCCTACAAGAGTTATCACACGTTTTGGTGATGTCACTTGGCCTTCTAGCTCACCGGATCTTACGATTCCAGGTTTCTTTCTATGGGGTTTTTTTTTAATCTAGAGTTTACATAAACAAACCACAAACAATACAGGAACTTAAAGGAGCTATTCGCCAGGAAATCAACGCCACTCCTTAGCAAAATGCATAGCAAATTTTAAGGAACGCCTTCAGTACTGTATCCAAACAGAAGGACCACCTTAGATATGTCATTTTTAAACACTAAATTGTAAGTAATTTTATTCTGAAATTGCATATTGTGTACACTGTTTTTCCACTCATAAATATATTTGTTGCTCTGAATTGCCTGAATGCTCGTTATTTGAAAAACATGCGTTTCTTGGTAATCACCCTGTATTACTATTCCATTAGACCTTAATGTGTTTTAACCCAAACATGTTTTAAATTTTCTTTTTTTATATAAAAAAAAACTGATATTTATTGGATTCTACTACGGATTAAAGAATAGATCCTACTCTTTAATCTGTGATTCTACTCAAGACTGACCCAACAATAATTCAAATTGTGTAATAGTCGACATTCTTAAAGATACAATTTGTGGTGAAAATGCTGCATACAAAAAGGTGGTATATGCTCATAAAGCCTTGTGATTCGTGGTGTTCATAGTGTAATGTTGAAGCGAGCAGGCGAAGATTGTCTGTATTAGCACCATAAATCCGTCTACATGTGAGTAGGTCACGTTTAGAACACTGTTCTCCTCATAATCGGTTAAATATATCAGTGTTCTATAGTATAGCCAAGCGCACATATCCATTTAAATTGTACCATTACATAGTTAATGAGTTTACGATTAAAATGTACTGAAATCGCAGAACTGTTAACATATCATTGTTATGTGCTTAGATTCTATGGTATGCTTAAGCCCCACATAAAGGATGAATATGTTTCACTACACAGGGTTTAGCATTTTGGGGTTGAACTTTTTTCGAAGGGGTCTAAATCACAGTTTTAATCACTTAGGGGGGGGGGGTGGTTAATAACGAAGCACATTGTCTTTATTTTGCGTAGAGCTCCAAGGAAGACTAAACCGAGTATATCATTACTGTACTCTGATATGGACTGATTGACACAGATGTAATCAAAGGATAGTTCGTCTGCGGTCCGTTACTTGTACAATATAGGATGCTTGGACCGTTACTACGTACAGTACAGTCGTACGATGAACCTCACTGTAGTATCACCACCACTGTATGGTAGATGTAATGAGGTGTTGCGCAAGGAAGTGCGATGTGTCTCATCTTGTCCAAACTGATCAACTGCTCTGCTCTATCTTTTTCTTTTGAAAGCAAGGTTAGAGCCGCAAGTACCTTTCCTTAACATGACTAACCTAATCAAGAACATTTTAAAATGGCTATGCAATTACTTAACCTACTATTTAAATTCCCCCTCTAGGCCTACTCCGCTCTCTATTTACAACCATTCACTAACTAGACTGTAAAACACTACCAAACAAATGGAGAAACACAAACGCATCAACAACCGCGTACATAATTGAAGTGTGAGGACTTCATGTGTCTCGTAGCGTTCATGAATCCATGCAATGATTGATATTTGTGCTATTGTTTGATTATACTGTAAATCCGTTGCTTAATAAACACAAATCTTCTGAATTGATATAATTAGAACATAGGACAG